>NC_044563.1:77157112-79737112 GCF_007565055.1 Rhinopithecus roxellana
AAGAAAGAAAAAGGAAAGAAAAGAAAGAAACAGAAAGAAAGAAAGAAGAAGAGAATAAAAGAGGGAAAAGAAGGAAGGAAGGAGGGAAGGAGGGAAGGAAAGAAGGAAGGAAGGAAGGAAGGAAGGAAGGAAGGAAGGAAGGAAGGAAGGAAGGAAGGAAGGAAGGAAGGAAGGAAGGGAAGGAAAAGGAGAAAGGAAAGGAAAGGAAACAAACTATAGGTTAAGCGTACACCTAATTTCCTTAAACCATACCTTGCTTGCTAGAGATTTTTCAAAACTGTCATTTTCTGCAACTTCAATAAAATGCCAATAAACTTATTTTTCTGTGTTCTAGATATTATACAGATTAAGATGAAACTTTGGCTTTTAATCATCACTGCTCATGTTTTATTTATATTTTCAGTTTCATTTTAATGGGCAAGTTACAATAATTGTATATATTTACAGGGTACATCATACACGTTATGATATATGTATATACTATGGAATGATTAAATCCAGTGAATTAACATATCCATCACTTCACATACTTATGGATCCACACTTTATTCAATGCTATGCCCAACACAGTCTCAGAGACAAAGAGCAGTCTGAAATTTCCAGATGCTTTGGTAGGTCAGAAGCACATGCCATCCACCCTCTTACAGTCCGTTCAAGTCCCTTTCCCTGTAGAGGGAGGAGGCAAGTTTTCAGGCTCAGGCTTCTCCTACACTTTTTTTTCCACCGCCCACCCCCTACAAGGCCTCAAAGCAAAAGCTTCCATTTCTTTTCTGCCCTTTGCTTCTCTCCCCTTTTCTATTCTCAACTTCCCAATCCCCCTTTTTCTAATTATCCCCAAAATAAGTGACATGCAATTAATAGATAATGGCATGAAAATCCTTGAGGCTGAGAAAAAGTAATAGAGAAGTCACTTCACACAAGCTAGAAGTGTGAGTAAGAGGAGTCTATGGTTGAGCATCAAATTCTTGATTCTCAGCTTATCAGGCTGGCCTCTGTTTACACAGCCTCAGGTGTCACACTTCAGTGTTCCAAGAGTTACACGAAACCATAGGCTAAATAGAGTGCACCCTCCCGGAACACCAACGTTTTTTCTGTGTTAAACTAATTTAATAATCTTAATATTAAAAAATATAGATATGACATTAAGTAGAATACAAATTTGTAAAGTTCTAGTCTCAGGAATAGGATTCAAGAGAGATAATATTTCAAATTTTATTTTCCCAAGGGTCAACATGAAGGAAGGTTATTTAGCAGCTTCTTGGTAATAGTCATATGCCATTTCAGGGCAAGAACACAGGTTTAGCTGTTAAAATTCCTAGACTTGGCCGGGCGCGGTGGCTCAAGCCTGTAATCCCAGCACTTTGGGAGGCCGAGACGGGTGGATCATGAGGTCAGGAGATCGAGACCATCCTGGCTAACACTGTGAAACCCCGTCTCTACTAAAAAATACAAAAGAAAAACTAGCCGGGTGAGGTGGCAGGAGCCTGTAGTCCCAGCTACTCGGGAGGCTGAGGCAGGAGAATGGCGGGAACCCGGGAGACGGAGCTTGCGGTGAGCCGAGATCGCACCACTGCACTCCAGCCCGGGCGACAGAGCGAGACTCCGTCTCAAAAAAAAAAAAAAAAAAAAAAATTCCTAGACTCTATTATGACCTGAATTTAGGACAAACACAAAGGCCTCTATGGTCTCAATTTATTGGACGTGTCAACCTGTGAGGTGCAATGAATGACAGCCTAAAAAAAGGGCGTTAGAATCATGAAATAAAATTTAGATTGATATAATGAATACTGCATAACTACTTCCTGTGACCAGTCAGAGACACTGTCAATCATCACACTGTGGAAGGGTACTCAAAAATCCAAGGTTTCCAACCTTTCTTTTCTATATGATGGTACCTCAGTATAGTCATACTAAGGGTAAAAGGTCAATTGAGTTAGGAAATGTTTTAATTTCTCTCTAAAAAAAAAATAAAATGGTCTAGCTCTCACTGCATTAAGGTCAAAATTTTCCATAGTACATTAAATCCATGCTCTGAAAATTCTTTCCAGAATATTAGCCTTTCTATAGTTGCATTTCTGATCTTTGCTGTCTACTGACTGCCAACTAAAACAATAACACGGGAGTGGAAACTATCTCACGGAGACCATTCTGGGAGTCGACATTTAAAGACAAAAGTTTCCAACTTCCTTAGGTTTAAAAAAAAAGTTTCCACAATTTTCAAAACATTCTCATAACGTCTGAGTATTTGAAAGAAATTTTCTTCAGGGAGTAAGCCAGCTACATTTCAGATTTTTCTTAGGCAATCTATTTTTTTTTTTTTTTGAGACAGAGTTTCACTCTTGTTGCCCAGGTTGGAGTGCAATGACGCGATCTCGGCTCACTGCAACCTCCGCCTTCCGGGTTCAAGCAATTCTCCTGCCTCAGCCTCCCGAGTAGCTGGGATTACAGGCATGCGCCATTATGCTGGGCTAATTTTGTATTAGTAGAGACGGGGGTTTCTCCATGTTGGTCAGGCTGGTCTCGAACTCCCGACCTCAGGTGATTCGCCGACCTCGGCCTCCCAATGTGCTGGGATTACAGGCATCAGCCACCATGCCCGGCCTAGGCAATCTATTTTAAATATAGCCACCTTGCTACTTAAATCTTTGGGGACAAGGACATTAAAATTACTTTGGGCTGGGCGCGGTGGCTCAAGCCTGTAATCCCAGCACTTTGGGAGGCCATGACGGGCGGATCACGAGGTCAGGAGATTGACACCATCCTGGCTAACATGGTGAAACCCCGTCTCTACTAAAAAATACAAAAAACTAGCCGGGCGACGAGGCGGGCGCCTGTAGTCCCAGCTACTCAGGAGGCTGAGGCAGGAGAAAGGCGTAAACCCGGGAGGCGGCGCTTGCAGTGAGCTGAGATCTGGCCACTGCACTCCAGCCTGGGCGACACAGCGAGACTCCGTCTCAAGAAAGATTTATGGCCGGGCGCGGTGGCTCAAGCCTGTAATCCCAGCACTTTGGGAGGCCGAGACGGGTGGATCACAAGGTCAGGAGATCAAGACCATCCTGGCTAATACGGTGAAACCCCATCTCTACTAAAAACTACAAAAAACTAGCCGGGCGACGAGGCGGGCGCCTGTAGTCCCAGCTACTTGGGAGGCTGAGGCAGGAGAATGGGGTAAACCCGGGAGGTGGAGCTTGCAGTGAGCTGAGATCTGGCCACTGCACTCCAGCCTGGGTGACAGAGCCAGACTCCATCTCAAAAATAAAATAAAATAAAATAAAATAAAATAAAATAAAATAAAATAAATAAAATTAAATAAAATAAATAAAATAAAATAAAATAAAATAAAATTACTTTCAAATAGCAATACAGCAACCATTTTAAAAACACCATTGTTTTGATAGCTTAATATAATCCATAAGTAAGAAAATTTCATTCATTTCTAAACATATCTTTCAAAATTCCCTCTTCCTGGCCAAGATATATGATTGGTTGTCTGGTCCTAGAAATTCTCGCTTGCTTTCTCTCTTGAATTTGTTGCCGTTTTCTTCCTTTGCATGTCTACTGCCACCATCACCCTCATGCGGGATTTTACCATTCACAGCCTTTAATTGGCCTTCCGATTGCCAGGAGGCCCTTCCCTTCCCTCAGCTTCCAGTTTTTTGACTTCTCCACACTGAATTGGATTAATAAGTCTTACATTCAAATGATCTCAATCTAGTATAAACATTTACCTCTCCTGCCTTCTCGGGGAGACTCCCCTCCTCTAACCTTCCCTTTCACTGAGCTGCTCACCCTTTTTTTTTTTTTTTTTCAAATAGACCTTGTGCATTCTACTGCTGCCCATGCTGCTCCAACTCAGTGCCCACTGGAACCTAAATGAAATCCCACATCCTAACCACATGCAACTGGCCTTTGCCATCTCTCTCACCCCAACTTCTTCCACTTCCCATTTTATCTATTATCTCCAGCCATGCTGGACTTTCTTCTACCCCTTTCTTCTATGTTGAATTCATCTCTCTCAGGCCTTCGCAGTGTTCTTCTTTCTGCATGGAACATTTTGAAGAACCTGGCTAAAAGCAGTACCTCTCACACAAATCATTCTACCATGTTACTCGAGTTTATCTTTGTCACAGCCCTACAAGAGCTTATTTGTATTTACGGTCTATTTCTCTCCATTAGAATGTTAGTTCCAAGGGGTTATCTTACTGGCTGCTGTACCCCGTGCCTAGATCAATGTCTGCAACTAACAGGTGCCTTATTAACACTTGATGGAATTCTCTCCTCTACACCTGATCACCCAATCACATGACACTGGACGCACCTCAAATGCCACGTCCTTAACACAATATTGATGTCCTCATCAGTACTGCCTGAACTTCAGTTCGACAAAGCTGGGGGGCACCTGCTACAGAACGGGCAAGTATGAGCCAGTGGGAGTGTGACAATAAACAGGATATGGTTACAGTCCCTGTGGAACTGACAATCTGGTGGAATCTCACAAACTAAAGTAGTTCTGTCATCCTCTGAACTCCTATGCTAATTACACTGTACAATTAATGTGATAATGAGTCATGACGTGCCTTGTAACATCTCTTCTATTGTATCCAGCTATAATTTGGTAGCTGTTAAGGGTACTGTCATCCAGTAGTGCTGGCTCCATGCTAACAGAGCTGCGTTGTGCCTCCCCGTCCTTCAACTGCTCCTCTGTGGATCCTTACACATCTCAGGCAAGAAAAGTTACAAGTCGGAGGCCAAGAATCCTATTCATTTCCCAGCATGGGGATTCTCTATACCTTGCTTGGGTGCGCTTTACAAGAAATTCAGAGGTTGTGGAGAGCTAAATGTGCCAGAAGATGAAGAGATTTTAATAAGCTATATTTGCATGCCAAATAATAAAATCGGGTGATTTATGTAAAAACGCTTTGTGAAGTACATTATAGATATGCAAAGCATAATTTTGGTGTTACTAACTTTTGAAAGATCTAAATGTTTGCTGCCCAAATAGCCTCAGTTCTTTAGGGCTGGAGTCATGTTTCACACTTCTTTTTTCTCTTCTGTGCCATTATGTAAGGAGGCTTCGTTAACAGATAAGATTCTAGATTACCTCCACAAATTCTTAGTTCTAGACTTGGTAACTGCCTTTAGAAATAAAATTTTTTTTTCTTTTTTCTTCTTAATAAAAAAGAGATGGAATCTTACTATGTTGCCCCAGGTCTCAAAATCCTGGCCTCAAGTGATCTTCCCACTTCAGCTTCCCAAAGTGCTGAGATTACAGGCAGGAGCCACCTCTCCCTGTCGTAAAGTTCTTTATTCTGAAAATGATCAAAGCTTCTTCTGTATTACTAATCACAGAAACATCTTTTTAAAAATTCTACAGAAGACAGGTTTGCTACTGCCATTAAGAACATGGATTTGTTATTAATCATTCTAAAACCAGAAAGAAAACAAAGTTATTCACCTGGGCTTTATTCTTTCTAGAAATAGAACTGGAACAAAAATTCATAAATAAGAATTAAGTACAAAAAAATCATAAACAATGGAATAATGGTTCAATCCGGTTTTGTTTTTTTTTTCCCAGTAGACAAGGTATCACTATGAGGCTAGACTCAAACTCCTGAGTCCAAGTGAGACTCCTGCCTCAGCCTTGATCTCAACTAGCTGGAACTACAGATGCATGCCACCTTGCTCAGCTGAATCTGATAATATTTGTAACTGAAGATATAACTTGTACTATAATTATAACTTATAATATCTATGACTAATATCTACCTATCCAGGGAACATTTATTCTCTTGAAGAGAACTAGTATGGACAGTTGTGATAGCTAGCTTTTTACAGTATCAAATATCAAATGTAGGCCAGGCACGTGGCTCATGCCTGTAATCCTAACACTTTGGGAGGCTAAGGAGGGAGGACTGGTTGAGGCCAAGAGTTTGAGACCAGGCTGAGCAACATGGTGACACCCCATCTCTACAAAAAATTTTTAAAATTAGCCAGGTGTGGTGGAACATGCCTGTAGTCCCAGCTACTCAGGAGGCTAACTTGAGCCCAGGAGGTTGAGGCTGCAGTGAGCTATGATTATGCCACTGCATTCCAGCCTGGGCAACAGAAGGTGACCCAGTTTCTTAAAAAAGAGAGGGAAGGGGTGGTCATAGTGGCTCACACCTATAATCCTAGCACTTTGAGAGGCCAAGGCAGGAGAATTGCTTGAGGCCAGGAGTTTGAGACCAGCCTAGGCAACATAGTGAGATCCTGTCTCTACAAAACAAACAAATAAACAGTATCAAATGTAAATCACCATATTAATATAAAAAGTAAAAATAAATTAATGTAAACACAAATATCCACAGACCGATTTATTCATCTTCTACATGAAACTGGATGCATGATTACTTTCATTAAAATTACTTAAACAATGGCATAAAGAAAACATGAATCTTTTACACTTCCTGAATTTTATTAGTTCCAAGTTATTTTGCTACTATAACATATATGATTATTTTAAAGATGAACTGCTTAAGACTAACTTTACCTTCTGTTCTTTTTCTTTTTTTTTTTTTTGAGATGGAGTCTCGCTCTCTCGCCCAGGTTGGAGTGCAATGGCACAATCTCGGCTCACTGCAACCTCTGCCTCCTGGGTTCAAGTGATTCTTCCACCTCAGCCTCCCAAGTAGCTGGGATTACAGGCATCCGCCATCATGCCCAGCTAATTTGTGTACTTTTGTAGAGATAGGTTTTCACCATGTTGGCCAGGCTGGTCTCAAACCCCTGACCTCAGGTGATCTGCCCGCCTTGGCCTCCCAAAGTGCTGGGATTACAGGCGTGAGCCACCACGCCCAGCCAAGACTAACTTCTTAAAATAAAACCAAAAAAACCTTTTTCTCTCTTGCATGTTTCTTTCCTATATAGCAGTTTCTTCTTACTGAGATTTAAAATACTTTACCAAAAGGGAGGTCATGGAAAAGATCAGGAATCTGAAAGTTACTTTTGGCTTTTAGAATTAAAGTTGATTTCGTTACCTATCTGACCTCATCCTGTCAAAAACATCCAACCTACCTCTCCAAAATTAGTCATGTTCTAGTTGGCTTCAACTAGAAGTATTTCTCCCACTAGTCCATTAAGTTCAAAAAAGAACTAGGAGGTGAGAATGAGAATTCTATTTAATTTCTGTGCAAGAAAGGAGGTTCAGGCAGTGACTGAGAAACTGAGGAATGATGGCATGTAAGAGAAAGAATGCATGAGCAAAGCTAATGTTAGGTGTTGCAGCAGGCCGCAAAACTAGAGGTGTTCATTTTTTTTTGTTGTTTTGCTCTTAAAACAAATAATAAAAATGTACACTTTGGGTTAATGAACTTAAAAATCTTGCCAAAGTATATGTGTTAACACAGAGAGAGCCCAAGGCTGGCTGCCAGCAACCCGCAGTCTGTAATTACATATCAGCAGGTAGACACTCTCATTGTGACTCCTTGAATTTAACTATTAACAACAACAACAACAACAACAACAACAAAGCCTTTAAAAATCTCCTTACCCAAATATTTCAGTAGAGTTTCCAATTTCAATTATCAATAATCTGTTTTTACTCTGAGTTTCTCAATGTAAAAACTAAAGGATATAGAAATTTCCTTAATGGCCGGGCGTGGTGGCTCACGCCTATAATCCCAACACTTTGGGAGGTTGACGCAGGCAGATCCCACGAGGTCAGGAGTTCAAGACCAGCCTGGCCAACGTAGTAAAACTCGTCTCTACTAAAAATACAAAATATTAGCTGAACTTGGTGGCGCATGCCTGTAATCCCAGTCACACAGGAGGCTGAGGTAGGAGAATCGCTTGAACCTGGGAGACAGAGGTTGCAGTGAGCGGAGATCGCACCACTGCACTCCAGCCTGGGCAACAGTGCGAGATTCCATCTCAAAAAAAAAAAAAAAGAAAAAAAGAAATTTCTTTAACTAAATCAAAATGATCCTAAATTCAAAATCAAGAACCAAGGGACCATTAAGAAAATTTTTAACTTTGGGTCAGCGGAGGGAAAATAAAACTAGAGAATATAAAGAGGGCCTTCTTTTTGTTTTGTTTTGTTTTCTACTGAAACTTACTATTTGCCATTAAGAACTGCAAACTATACTACTAAGAACGAACAACATTCTCTTCATTAAGACTTTTTCAAAACACACAAGACAAAAACTCCCCTTTGGTCAAGGTGTTCCACACACTCCCACTGCAGCAGCAGGCCCCACAGCTCCCAGCACACCATGGACTCGGATGCAGAGCCCAAGGAATGGAGATCATCCCATCCTTCCCTCCTTCCCCACCGCAACTATACCCAAGGGAGAAAGGATACGAGGAAATAAACTATGTCTTCAATGCTTGGGGGAGTGGGGGGTGTCCTCTGCTACCCAGGTGGGCCGTCAGTGCAGAGTGGGTGGCACGTGTCCACAGGGCCTTCTTTTAACTCACTACCCTAATCTATAATCCAAAGAGCCTTACAATGACATTTGTGGCATGTTGAATAATGGCTCCCCAAATACATCTATATCCCAATCCCCCATACTTGGGAATGTGTTACCATACATGGTAAAAGGGACCTGTATTAACAGGATTAAGGATCTTAAAATGGGGAGATGAGGCCGGACAGGGTGGCTCCCAGCACTTTGGGAGGCCAAGCTGGGCGGACCGCTGGAGGCCAGGAGTTCGAGACCGGCATGGCCAACACGGTAAAACCCCGTCTCTACTAAAAATACAAAATTTACCTGGGCGTGGGTGTGTACCTGTAGTCCCAGATACTCAGGAGGCTGAGGTTGCAGTGAGCCGAGATCACATCACTGCCCTCCTGCCTGGGTGACAGAATGAGGCTCTCTCAAAAACAAAAACAAAAAAAGGTGGGCGTGGGAAAGAGATGGTCCTGGGTTATCTGAGACAGCCCAATATAATGACAAAGGTCCTTGCAAGAGGGAAGCAGGAGGGTCGGAATTAGGAGTAGGAGATGTGACGATGGAAGCCATAGGTTGGAGTGATGGAAGGAAGGGGCTGAGCTAAAGAATGCAGGTGACCTCTAGAAGCTAAAAAAGGCAAGGACACATTTTTCCTTCAGAGCCTCCAGGAGGAACAGTCCTTGCTGCTGTCTTCACTTTCACCCTGTGAGACCCAGCTTGGACTTCTGACCTCCAGAACTACAGGCTAACAAATCTGTTTTTTCAAGTCACTAAGTTTGTGGTAATTTGTTATAGTAATAACGAGACATTAATCAATCTTTTACTACAGTTTTAAGGGTTGTGAAGGTTAGTAGGTATTATTACTACTAATTTAATTGAAGCTACAACAAATAATAACAAAAGAAGGTTTGAAATTGCCAGGCTTTTCCATGCCACACACCTCTGTGGGAACCACCAATATCTAGAGAGCTTTACAGAAAATAAAACAGACATGAGAGCAAGGAAAACATGATTTTATATAAGATAAAGGAAGCTTTTAATTCCTGTGTTACTCTGTAATAAGCTAGTGCAGGACTCAAAGAACTTATAAACGATGTGAAAGTTCTAAACAAAAGTGTAGCCGTCAGCTTCAGATAAATAAAAAGCTAGGTGATGCTCCAGGATGTAAAAGTGAACGGGCTTATCTACACAAAAGCAACTCTCAGAAGAATTGTGACCCTGCAAAGGTATTCTTAGGTAACTCTGACCTATGATAAAAATCCAGACTCTCAAATCTCACCTCTACTAAGGAAGAAAATCCTTAGAACTGCTTTATACCTTGCCTTTTCAAGACAATTACATTCTAGCTATATTTCAGTTTTCTGCATGAGATGCTCTTCCTTTTATCTGGGAGACAGGGGATACATGATGCTATACTGGAAAGTGTCAGCAAACATAAATGGCTTATTTTCATATTTACAGTTTCTCTATAGATTGCAGTCACTTTCTTTTATCAGTAAATGGTGAGTTTGTATTCATTAGGCAAAATGCTGATAGTTTACTAAAGCATGAACAGATCGAGGCAGTGAAAAGTGCTTTTAAGGCACTGTCAGATAAGCAGACTAGTAAAATTTGAGAAGACAAAGAGCAGGACTGTCTATAAGCCACTCTAAGATCTATTTTTCCTAAATTATCATAAAATTACAGCCTTTGGAGTAAGTATGCTCTGTGTCAGCAGTGACATAAATCAACCTTCTTAAGTGAAGGTGAGAGGGTATACAATTTTAGCAGTTTTCCTTTCTACTTTATTACATATTTTATTTCTTATTATTTAAAAAAGAACTTGTTAACCAAAGTAATAGTATTTTAAATATCATCCTTTCCCTTCTTTCTCCCCAGGCTAGTTCCAGTTGATACTAAATTAAAAATACATAGGCCGGGTGTGGTAGCTCACGCCTGTAATCCCAGCACTTAGGGAGACCAAGGCAGGCGGATCACTAGAGGTCAGGAGTTCGAGAGCAGCCTGGCCAACATGGCAAAATCCCGACTCTACTAAAAATATAAAAATTAGCCAGGTGTGGTGATGCTCACCTGTAATCCCAGCTACTTGGGAAGCTGAGGCAGAAGAATCGGTTGAACCCGGGAGATGGAGGCTGTAGTGAGCCAAGACTACACCGTTGCACTCCAGCCTGGGCGACAATGAGACTCAGTCTCAAAAAAAAAGGGGGGGGGGGGTGCGGGGTGGGGAGTATTTTTAAAGTTTATCAAGTTTCAGGCTATTTGCTTTTCATCTTAAATTTTCCTTACTTTCACAATAGTTCTTTCTGAAGAGATGGAAACAGATAATCCCTTGCTTAAAGAACCCCAAGGAAAAGCTCCTTTGTCCCTATCTGACATCCTCAGTACAGTTCTCACCTGCTATTTTGATATTCAGATTGGCATCCAGAAGCAAATTTTCAGCTTTTAAATCACGATGAACAATGTTCCGACAGTGACAAAAATAGACAGCTGTGACGATCTGTTTGAACTTCCGACGGGCCTCCTTTTCTGCCATTCTACCATGGGCCACCAGGTGGTCTGTGTTGAAGAAGAATACAGTCAGTTTTCATTTTGGACACTTGGGTAATTTCAAAAGGTAGACTTAAGGAGGGCTACAAGGGGCTCTCTCAAGTGAGTGCGTGAAAGAGGCGAAATGAACAACGAGAGAACAACACATTGATAGTCCTGGTTTGCATCTATCAAAATTCATTAGTAATATGTAGCCAAACTATTTTAAGTATAAATCCTGTTATACAAAAGTATGCATAAGAACAAACTAGTACTTTCATTAGGAAAAGAGAGTTCTGAGGGTTATAAGGTGTTTTTCAAGGGTCATAGAACTCAGTACCTTTCTTTTCATATCCCCACTGCAGAAGATTGCACAGACATGAGCAAACACACACATGAAGATAAGTATCAGAAATATTTCCTGTGTTAAAGAGGAGGTAAAAAGCAAGGCCCCAATATTCAATCATTTAAGGAAAGGGTGGACAGAAATTAGTCACTGCTAAGGGGAGAAAACTGCTCGATAGAACACTCTGTTTTGGTTACTATCTTTCTGCTTTCTCAAAGTTTTTAGATTTGACATAAAAACACACTTACTTGGTAACTGTTCTCTGGAGCGAACAGTGATATACCTACATCTTTATATCTGCATTTATGGGGCTTACCAAATGGTTCTTAAAGAATGTTAATTTTTACAGATAACATCAATTAAAAACCAAGTGAAGTTTCTACCAACTTAAATAAAATCATTTTCATTGGCCATGTTGTTAACTAAGGCATATCAAAAGAATTTACATGTGATAAAATCTATAATACTATAAAGCAGGCTATCCTCAATATTCAAAACTGATTTGATGGATTAGCAGGTTCTTTAAGAACTTTCCAATAATAGCAGTAGGTTTATACCAAACCAATGACATACATATCTTTGACTCAGTTCTTTATCAAACCAACAACACATATAGGTCATGACAGCTAGTGGGATTAGAAATGTCAGCTATGATACAGTTGCTCTGTTAGAAATGTCTAATGGTCTCATGAGCACTGTCCTTTAATCAACTGATCTAGCTGGGAAAAGGACATATTTGCCATCCTAAGCATCCTGAGATAGTAGGAAAGTGAAAACTGGGGGAATACAGATAAATATATTGTGATTTATCAACAGTAGTTTTGGTAAGAATACACAATTGTTTTGGTGACATATCACTCCCTCTCAGGACCAGTCAGGTGTATCTTTCCTTCACCACAAAGAGGAAGTTCAGGGTGGCACATATTTACTAGCAACAACTGCAAAGACTGAGCGCTTGTGGCAAGAAATGGCAGGGGAGGCTGAAGAAGGGGAGCTAGATGCCAGCCCATCTACAGAGCAGATTGTAAAATAATTCAAACTGCATTCTGACCACAAGGTATATAACATTCGGGAATGCAAATACGATAGTCACTTTAAGAACATATCTTATATGTAGATAATATAAATCATTTAAAAAGATCCTCTAAGGAATTACTGTAATTTTTGTTCACCACACATAAGGCTTTTGAAGCATCTCCCTCAAAAATACAAGTCATTGTTATAGCCAAGATTACCAATTTAATAGGAAAAAAAAGGAGAAAATAAGAAGTCTTCCACTTAGCAGTTAAAAGGACTAGAATCAAGCTTTCCCCAGGAGGTCAGAGGTGGGGATAAGTAAGCTCCCACTCGGGTGTGTTTAGGCTTCCAGTGAGGTCGGCTATGAACTTTAAACAACACGAAGTCCAAACTAGGGGCAGTAACTTAACAGAAGCTGTGAAAGAACTGGCCGTCCATCAGAGGTAGAACGCTATGTTTTAAGAGGCCCTTTTATAACAGTACCTGCTCCTTTGACCCCCTATTTCTCTTAACCCAAGGCCTAATTATTCTAATAATATGTTTTAGTTGCTAAACCTTGTCTAATTAAAGAGCTTTGAAGAGACAGCTATTCTTGAGAAACATAAAAATAAACCCTTACGAAGGTTTACCATCAGAAGCTCATTTGGCCAAGCTACCCATTAATTAAAATGCCCAAGAGACATTCGTCTGGCAGTAAATACTAATTACCAGAACACATCAAAGCGCTTCTTAAATGCTGCAGAATGATTAATTTCACAATTTCCAAAATAAGTGATTTTCTTTTATTAAGAAACTCTTTATAAATTTCTAAGTACCTTGTTTTCCTAAAGTGATTGGAAAGTTCTCAAAACTGTTATACAGGCCTGAGCTGCTGGAATGCAGCCTAGTTCTGTTTTATCTCTACAGTGACACATCAGTTGTCCCTGGACAAATCATTTATCCTGCCAATATCCCCGCCTCTTGATCTTCTAAATACAAGTAAACTCTGTTGCATGCTATACCCAAAGGAAGAACAGAATATTTGGGAATAAACGCGTACTCTGATTAAGAGTATCACATGTCAAAACTTTTAACTTTCAAAGATGTTGCAAAAGACATTTTTGAAAAGGTCCACTCAATACTATATAGGGAATACTTAAGCATCTAGTTAATAGAGCACAAAGTCCTTCAGGATGCTGTAGAGCTTAAAGGTGATTTTTCTATACATCGAATGTCCCTGTTAATAGTTCTGGTTAAAAGGTGTCTGTAAGAGCGCACTGGGTAATACAGCTTAAACTATAATACTTTCCCCAAAGTTACCTTCAGTACCCCTATAGTTATAGATACAAAGAAGACAAATCACCATTTTTTTCCCCCTGGACTCTAAATACACTTACAGAACACAACACTTTTTTTTTTTTTTTTAAGTGTTTGCATTAGATATTTGCTCCCAGTCATTGTGTTTAGGGTTCAAGTTTTCTTCTCTTTGGGAGCACTGTGCTCTTCACATGCAAGCCCCTCCCAGTGGCTCAGTCGCATTCAGACTCACCCTCTGCTCTGATTTTTGCCCATCTTATCCCCCCAACCCCTACTCCCATTGGTTTGCTTTCACTGTAAACCCACGAGGTCTAGTGGGTGTGCCAGGAAGCCAGCGGCCTGCAGTGGTTTTCAGTCCCTGCTGAAAATCGCCTTTCAGCTGCCTGCTGACAAATGGCTGCTTTATATTCGTATATGCTCTAGAGGCAGGCAGCAAGCATTCTTCAAGTTCAAATGTGATATTTAACTTTCAGTGAAGAAATTCAGAGCTGTAGCCCAGCCTGGACTTAACACATAGTCACAGCATTTTAACAAATACTGCAGTACTTTCAGAAGGCAAATGAAATCAAATGGCTTCTGAATCCACTCAATATGCAAAGCAAAATACATGTTGAATCTTGTCAGGATAAACTCAAATTGCAAGGAACTCTAGAGTTGTTCTGCTTCTTCCAGGCAATTCAGTGAACTAGCTCTCCTAAATACTGAGCCACAAATACTACCCATATCCTCATCCCAATCATCCACACTGCAGCCACGCCCTCAGCTAGAGTCCTGCCCCCTCCTCACCCCCACCAATCTAAACAAACCTCACTTAGACACCTGCTGTGTAAAGTCAAGTCCACCACACTAAGCTTTTCTCACCATCAATCAACTACTTATCTATTTAGTTGCCATTACAGGTCTGGGACAAATGTAAAGTTTTCTTTGACCATAGCCTCACTCCAAACATGTACCCAGACAGGGATGAGGTGTCTCTCGGTTAAAAGGGAAAAAAAATGGCTCTCCTGTTTCAAGTCCTTTTCAAAAGTATAAAGAGTTTAAATTCTCTTTCTCACTTTCCCATGACCATGACTTGGCATTGGTCTTCTTTAATCTTTTTGGTCTGCCCTTCCTTGCAAAATGAAAAGAAGTAACTGATACTAAGAGATTTACAGACCCCACGAAGAGTAATATTGTTAGAAGTAGAGGAAATCGATTTTGAAGTTTCTAAAGCATTAGAGCACCAGCACGTAAGTTTGCTTCAGAATTCACTGTTTGTAATTTTGTCCCGATCTTACTCAGGGAGAAAATATCTTGTGGTACATTTAGGTTCTGACCTTTCAAAGAGCAAAAATACACAGAAGCCAGTCTTAGCTTCCCTAGGCCAGCTTCAGTGGAGTGTCAGAGGTATGCCACTAATGGGATAGTGGTGGGGAGCCAACATTTCTTAAAATAAGTCACTTTTCCACTCTAAACAGACAGTGTCTCCATTTGTCTGCTAAATCTACAACTCATAGCTGATGCAAAACACTAGCTGAAAATGAACATACCCTGACAGCAGATGAGCAATAGGCAGAAACATCACAATTCAGTGAAGAATTAACCCAGCCTAGAAAGGGGGAAAGGCAGTATGTGTGCTCATCGTCATCTTAGGTGACTACCTGAAAAAACTTCTGCCAATTCCAAACTAACCACAGCTAGTAGTTATTTGCTTTACCACTCAGTTCTATCATTTCTTCTTCCTACACCCATGGAAACGACTTCCTGTTTATCAAACAAACGCTTCTTTCCAAAAAAGCAGGGTGAAGCCAAGCTAACACAGCTCCCCCTAAGCAGGTTAATAAGAGTGCACTCACTTTCAAATCCTATTGTCCTCTAACTCCCAGGCACGGCTGCCACTGACCAGAGGAAGATGGCTTGTCATTTTTGTCTTCCTTGCCAAGAATCCAACTACCTCTTACTGGGCTTCTTGACTTGTTGCTGCTGCTTGTTACTATCTCTTTTCTTCGCTCTTCCATTGACCAGGCCAAAAACTTTTATGGCATCTTTCATTCTTCTCTTTCTCTCACACCCTGCATCCTATCCATCAGCAAATTCTATTAACTCTACATTCAAATCATATTCAGAATCCAACTATTTCTCACCCGTGTCTTCACTCCACTCTAGTGCCACCAGCCTCATTTAACAGCAACCACCTTGCTGCTAAATTTCTGCAAAAATCTCGTAGGATTACTCCTCAAAAGAGCAGCCAAGGTAGTAATCTTTTTTTTAAAACTTTTTATTTTGAGATAATTATAGATTCACAGGAAATTGCAAAGACAGCACAGAGAGGTCCCGTGTACCCTTCGCCCAGTGTCCTCCAATGGTTAAATCTTATATAATTACAGAACGATATCAAAACCCAGAATTTGACATGGGTACAATGTATACGTATAGTTCTATGTCACTTTATCACATGTGTAGATTTGTGGAACAACCACTGCAATTACTACAACAGCAATGACAACTATTAGGACTCAGTCATTACTGCGTACTCTTCCCCTGTTCAATTTTTTGTATCAAAAAAAGATACAAAAATATTTCACCACCACACATATCTCCTTTGCACTACCCCTATACAGTCATGCTTGCTCCTCTATGCCCCACCATCCCTAACTCCTAGAAACCACTAACCTGTTTTCCATTTATGTAATTTCACCATTTTAAGAACCCTATATAAACAGAATCATACAGTCAGCGACCTTTTGAGATTGGCTTTTTTATTTTCTTGTGTTTGTTTGTTTTTTGAGACAGAGTCATTCAAGCTGGATTGCAGTGGCAAGATAATGGCTCACTGCAGCCTTGACCTCCTCCCACCTCAGCCTCCCAAGCAGCTAGGACTACAAGCATCTGCCACCATGCCTAGCTAATTATTTAGAGATGGGGTTTCACCAAGTTGACCAAGCTGGTCTCAAACTCATGGGCTAAAGTGATATTCCTGCCCAGGCCTTCCAAAGTGTTGGGATTACAGGCATGAGCCACCATGCCTGGCCTGATACTTTTAGTCACCATAATGTACTTAAGATCCATCCAAGTTGATGTGTCTATTAACCATTTGCTCCTTTTTTTTTTTTTTTTTTTTTTTTTTTGAGGCAGAGTCTCACTCTGTCACCCAGGATGGAGTGCAGTGGCACAATCTTGGCTCACTGCAACCTCCACCTCCCGGGTTCAAGTGATTCTCCTGCCTCAGCCTCCCGAGTAGCTGGGACTACAGGCATGTGCCGCCACACCCGGCTAATTTTTGTATTTTCAGTAGAGACGGGGTTTCACCATATTGGCCAGGCTGGTCTCGAACTCCTGACCTCATACCTCATGATCTGCCTGCCTCAACCTCCCAAAGTGCTGGGATTACAGGCGTGAGCCACCGCATCCGGCCCCATTTGCTGGTTTTACTGCTGAGTAGTATGGCATGGAATAGATGTACAAGAGTTTCCTTATCCATTCACCCACTGAAGGACATTTTGGTTGTTTCCAGTTCTTAGCTATTACAAAGAAAGCTGCTATCAACAATTAAACAATTGTGTATAGAATTTTATATGAATATAAGTTTGCATTTTCTCTTTTCTTTCTTCCTCTCTTTCTCTTTCAAGAGACAAGGTCTTGCTCTGTTGCCCACGTTGGAGTGCAGTGGCTCGATCATGGCTCACTGCAGCCTCAAACTCTTACACTCAAACAATTAAGTCTGCATTTCTATGTAGCAGGGTAATTCTTTTAAATCTTAAATAAGATGACATCATTTTTTTGTCAGACCCTCCAATGGGTTCCCAGCTCATGACCTCTGACCTCACCTTCTCTCACTGGCTCTCGTCCTACTGTACCACATATGCCACCTTGCTATTTCTCAAACACAGTGAAATACTCCTGCCACAGGGTCTTTGTTCTTTCTATTCTTTCCACTTGAAATGCTCCTCCCCAAATAGCTGCATGATCTTTTACAAAAGTATAACCTTCTCAGAGAGGTCTTCCCCATCTCCACTGTCAGCTTACCTCCTGATATTTCAATTTCATATTCACTTCCCCTCCGCACCTTATGATTTCCTAACAAATGACACATTCTACCTACTTCGTTTGTGTATTACCTGTCTTCTCCACTAGGAAACAAGCTCCATGAGGGCAGGCATTCTTGCCATTTTGTTCAATACTGTATCTAGTACAAGGAACGGTATCTGACACATATTAAGCACTTAATAAGTATTTATTAAAAGAACAAAAGATGATTGAACACATTCCTATCCCTGTTTATTAAAACTATTTCCTGAACCTTAGATTTTATTAGCAAAATGAATGCCAAAGGTATTGCTCACCTGAATGAATTCAAGAGTCTTCCCAACTAATCCAAAAGGGCACACTAACATATATGACCTATCTTCATATATCCAAGTCTGTACTTCGTATACAAGCAAAAAGCACACTAAATTTTCTTCTGTCTCTTCCAAACAAACTAAACTTTTCCTTGAGAGTTTTGAGAAAACACAATTTCTTTGTGAAACACATTATCACAGGATATGTTTTAGTTTTGAAAATGTGGAACTAGAACTATTTTAATTTTTTTCTATGCCTCGTTATTACACCTAAAATAGTACTCTGCCTATGATGGATACTTAATAATTATAGATTAGGCCAGGCATGGTGGTTCAAGCCTATAATCCCAGCACTTAAAGACCAGCCTGGGCAGCAAAGCAAGACCCCATCGCTACAAACAATTTAAAAATCAGCCAGGCATAGGCCGGGCATGGTGGCTCACGTCTATAATCCCAGCACTTTGGGAGGCAGAGGTAGGTGGATCACCTGAGGTCAGGAGTTCGAGACCAGCCTGGCCAACATGGCAAAACCTCATCTCTACTCAAAATACAAAAAAAAATTAGCCGGGTGTGGTGGCACATGCCTATAGTGCCAGCTACTTGGGAGGCTGAGGCAGGAGAATCGCTTAAACCTGGGAGGCAGAGGTGGCAGTGAGCTGAGATGGTGCCACTGCACTCCAGCCCGGGCGACACAGCGAGACTCCGTCTCAAAAAAAAAAAAAGTATTTCTAGACTAAGCATAACCCCAGGCAGCCTTTGAAATAGAATCTCATATATTACAAAAGGCCTTTCAAAAATGTTATTCAAGTTTTCTCATATAGTACCAATATTTCTCATGCTACACCAAGGTATTAGCAATAGTTGGTTTGCTAATCCTGTAACAGAGGTTCTAACCAGACGCTAGTATAATCTGCGTGCTCCAAGTCAACAGAGGTACCTTTTGATTTTTAAAAATATTGACTATCAAAATGTTGCAATCCTAGCTCTAACTAGTCTTCCAAAGGGAACAGCTCAAGTACATGTCTCCAGGGAATTTTATCTAGCATGAGATGGTAACTAATGCCAATACATAAGGCTAATGGCTTCCAAATTCACTGTTTCTAGTCACTTAACCTCCTGAGCTCCAAAATCCTGTTTTCAAATGTCTATTGAAAAACTTCATCTAGGTGTCATAAAGATATCTAAATTTAGGCCAGGTGTGGCGGCTCACACCTGTGATCCCAGCACATTGGGAGGCCAAGGTGGGAGGATCACTTGAGTCCAGGAGTTCAAGATCAGCCTGGGCAACATAGTGAGATCCCACCTTTATTTTTATAATTTAAAAAAATTTGACAGATATATAAATTGGCCGGGCACGGTGGCTCAAGCCTGTAATCCCAGCACTTTGGGAGGCCATGACGGGCGGATCACGAGGTCAGGAGATCGAGATCATCCTGGCTAACATGGTGAAACCCTGGCTCTACTAAAAAATACAAAAAACTAGCCGGGCGAGGTGGCGGGCGCCTGTAGTCCCAGCTACACGGGAGGCTGAGACAGGAGAATGGCGGGAACCCGGGAGGCAGAGCTTGCAGTGAGCTGAGATTGCGTCACTGCACTCCAGCCTGGGCGACAGAGCGAGACTCCGTCTCTGAAAAAAAAAAAAAAAGAAAGATATATAAATTTAACATGGACAAAACTGAACTAACGTTCTCTTTGTTTGTTTGAGATGGAGACTCACTTTGTCATCCAGGCTGAAGTGGGGTGGTGCGATCTTGGCTCACTGCAACCTCCGCCTCCCAGGTTCAAGTGATTCTCCTATCTCAGCCTCCCAAGTCACTGGGACAACAGGTGCCACCAGGCCCAGCTAATTTTTGTATTTTTAGTAGAGACAGGGTTCCACCATGTTGGTCAGGCTGGTCTCAAACTCTTTACCTCAAGTAATCCACCTACCTCGGCCTCCCAAAGTGCTGGGATTACAGGCATGAGCCAACGTGCCTGGCCTGAACTAATGTTCTCTTTATTTTCCTGCTGTAACCTAGTTCTCCTCCTGAATCTCTTTTACGATCATCTAGATGTCCATGAAAGAAACTTTGGAATCATCTTCAACTCCTCTTTCTTCCCCACTCTTAACATCCAGTTACTTACACAATATGCTAAATTTTCGACTTATATTGAAACAGTATGCCTCCTCCTCTCCATCCTTCATGTTTCCCTTTCTGTCCACCATCCTTTACATTGTTACCAGTTATTCTAACATATTTCTTTGGTCGTCTCATTCATTTAACTTAGAACTCTTCAACAACATCTCATAGCCTACAATATATAGTTCTCATTCATAAACATGGCTCGCCTGCATGTGTACTTGCTGTTTCACCAACAAGCTGTACACTTTGCTCAGGGTTTTACTTCTTGCTGGAATGCCCGTCTCCTATTCTCATTCCCATCCCCACCTGAACTTTGGAATTCAAGGTTATCCTTTAAACTCCAGCTTAAAGGTTGTTTCTCTGAAGCTAACCCTAACCTACTCACCTGCCCGAGAAAAACTGCTCCATAATTTGTGTCTAATGACATTTAGTCTATCTGCCTCTATGACATCAGTGAACAACTACATTACAGTAATTTCTTTTCTTTCTTTTTTTTTTTTTTTTTTTGAGACAGAGTCTTGCTCTGTCGCCCAGGCTGGAGTGCAGTGGCCGGATCTCAGCTCACTGCAAGCTCCGCCTCCCGGGTTTATGCCATTCTCCTGCCTCAGCCTCCCGAGTAGCTGGGACTACAGGCGGCCGCCACTTCGCCCGGCTAGTTTTTTGTATTTTTTTAGTAGAGACGGGGTTTCACTATGTTAGCCAGGATGGTCTCGATCTCCTGACCTCGTGATCCGCCCGTCTCGGCCTCCCAAAGTGCTGGGATTACAGGCTTGAGCCACCGCGCCCGGCCTGCAGTAATTTCTTATCCTGTGTGTCTTCCCTTCCAGCCCATGGATTTTTGGTCCATGGATGGGTTTATATCCATGAAGCACTGCAAGACGTAGAAAAATATGTAGAGTGTGTTTCTGTTTGTGTAGGAAGGAAAGGAAAATACAAATAGGCATGTGTATGTATGTGTGTATATTTATTTAGATTTGCCAAAAGGAATCATGTTAAATAAATGGTTACTTATGGAAAAGGTATGGAAGCCAGACACATGAATGCACCCTGTTCTGTAGCTTTACCTTTGAAAACAAGAAATGTCTTACACAATTGAAACAATTCAGAATTGAATCAAACAGAAGAACCATTTCTAAAAACTGAAAAGCAACCTGTAAACAAGTCAGTAGATTCATGGTACATAATACCTACCTGCAAGTAAAGCTAAAGTATTCTGCTAGAGCAGCCCAAATAGACTAAGACAATTATTCGTGGGATATATCCTAAGAACAAAAAGAACCACAAGTCTCCTTATTATTTGTAATACTACTGGTATTGTTTTCAACCAATCAGTCTCTCCCCTCATTCATATCAAAAAAGTGATTATGTTAAAGTCATCTGGAACCACAATTTTCAACACAAAAGAAAAGAGAACTAGAGATAATATTTAAGAAATAAAAATGCTGAAATCTTACATTTTAATTGCAATGTTAGTACAAACGCGTTTCATTTTCCTCTCTATTAAAAATATGTATTTCATAGCTCTGTCCCCTCCTCAAAGCAATCATAACCCAGTAGCACTAATGAGCATCCCTGAGACCCATATTCTGGTCTTTAAATGTTATTTTCCATTTAAAGAAACCAGAGTTGGCCGCGCCACGGTGGCTCACGCCTGCAATCCCAGCGCTCTGGGAGGCCACGATAAGCGGATCACTTGAGGCCAGGAGTTCAAGACCAGCTTGGCCAACATGGTGAAACCCCATCTCTACTAAAAATACAAAAATTAGCTGGGCGTGGTGGCGTGTGCCTGTAGTCCCAGCTACCCGGGAGGCTGAGGCAGGAGAATAGCTTGAACCTGGGAGGTGGAGGCTGCAGTGAGCCAAGATCACACCACTGCACTCCAGCCTCGACAACAGAGCGAAACTCTATCTTAAGAGGAGGGGAGAGGAAGGGAGGGGAGGGGAAGGGAGGGGAGGGGAAAGGAGAGGAAAGAGAAGAAAACCAGAGCTCCTAGGAGAAACGTTTGATTCCACGTCTGGGACAGGAAATGTTCAAGATAAGCATAGGACATCTTGCCTAAAAGCAACAAAAATATCAAAGACTATTGAGCTCACATCAGAAGGACACAGGAGTCAGCCTGAAGAGGCTCCAGGCTCCCATGGGCTAAGTGGAATAATTTCAGTATCAAAAGAAGAATGGCTCAGTGGACTGAAGCACATAAAATATACTAAAATCCATAATTGCATAACTATATTACAAAATAGAAAACGAACTTCCTTAGTTTCCACTGGAGATTGCTAGAGAACCAATTCATTATTCTAAAAACTGACACATACCAGAAAAGAAAGAATCAAGCATTTATCTTGTCATTGCTACAGTTTCTAAGTAGTTTATAAGGCAAAGTTCTTTACAGAAGAATAATAACTCATAAATGTAGAATGAATGAGAGAATTCAAATAATCATCATTTTGCAACTTCTTTTTTTTTAAGACAAGTCTCGCTCTGTCACCCAGGCTGTAGTGCAACAGTGCAGTCTTGGCTCACTCCAACCTCTGCCTCCTGGGTTCAAGCGATTCTCCTGCCTCAGCCTCCCAAGTAGCTGGGACTACAGGTGTGCATCAACACGCCCAGCTAATTTTTGTATTTTCAATAGAGACGAGGTTTCACCATGTTGGTCAGGCGATCCACCCGTCTCAGCCTCCTGAAGTGCTGGCATTACAGGCATGAGCCACCAAGCCTGGCCTTGCAACTTCTAATGAAATAGCTAGGCAACTAAATGACAGGAGTAGGTAAAACATTAGGTAAAAGATTGATGGGAAACTTTATAAAGGATCAATTTGGTGAACAATAACTAAACCTGAAGATTATTCTAAGTATCAGTAAAAGTGGGAAAATCAGATATTACACAACTCCTGAAGAAGTGATGCAATAAAAAACTATGGAGCACTCCTGCTTCCCCTCCAAAAACTGAACTAACCAAATTCCTAAATGTAACTTCCAGTTTCCAAGAAACACTGAACTACAGGAACATGTTGAATGACACAATAAAGATATGATCAGCCAAATTCCAAATGTAGGACACTTTTTAAGACAATCCATAGCATAGAAAAAAAGTAAATGTTTGTAGGGAAGAGATGAGGTTGTTACAGAGTTTTTAAAAATTTAGATTATAGGCCGGGCGCGGTGGCTCAAGCCTGTAATCCCAGCACTTTGGGAGGCCGAGACGGGTGGATCACGAGGTCAGGAGATCGAGACCATCCTGGCTAACACGGTGAAACCCCGTCTCTACTAAAAAATACAAAAAACTAGCCGGGCGAGGTGGTGGGCGCCTGTAATCCCAGCTACTCGGGAGGCTGAGGCAGGAGAACGGCGTAAACTCGCGAGGCGGAGCTTGCAGTGAGCTGAGATCTGGCCACTGCACTCCAGCCTGAGCGACAGAGCAAGACTCCGTCTCAAAAAACAAACAAACAAAAAATTAGATTATAAAAAATTTAAGACATTTTTCAACTCAATGGATGTATGGATTTGTTGCATCGTAATTTGTACAAACTATAAGAAGATGTTTTGAAACGTCCAGAAAGCCAAACATGCCCTGGCTATTACATGACAGTAAGGAATTACTGTTAACGCTGTTGTATATAAGAATGGTATTGTAGACTGTAGTTTTGATTATGAATTTACTTTACCTAACTATAGAAGCTGGGCTGTTTGCAGACACTTGATAATAACAAACACAGGGTTACGATTCTTCACAGAAAGTAAATGTTAACGTAGGAGCCAGGCAAAAATATTCCTTTAAGTTTTTTTTGTTTGTTTTGTTTTTTTTTTTTTTTTTGAGACAGAGTCTCACTCTGCTTCCCAGGCTGGAGTACAGTGGTGCGATCTTGGCTCACTGCAACCTCCGCCTCCCATATTCAAGTGATTCTTGTACCTCAGCTTCCCGAGAGGGGGGGACTATAGGTGTGGGCCACCACGCCCAGCTAATTTTTGTATTTTTTAGTAAAGATGGGGTTTCAACATGTTGGCCAGGCTGGTCTTGAACTCCTACCCTCAAGTGATCTGCCCGTCTCAGCCTCCCAAAGTGCTGGGATTACAGGAGTGAGCCACCATGCCTGGCCCTTTGGGATTTATATACACTCAATACAGCAAAAATAATTTGATTTGTTCTCTGTGGCTCTTATTTTTATGTCATGGTAGAAATGACTAGATGATCAGACTATAAATGAATGTTTTACTATAAAGTGAGGTCAAAGCACGGGTGGCTTCCTCATACATCTTGAGCCAGTTACAATATAAATGCTGGTCACAGACCCGCCCCCGCCAGCTACCCTCCTTCATCCATGTGTCTCTTCACTTGCGTGTTTCTGGCGGGGGCATTAAAAAAAAAAAAAAGGATAAATAAATAAAATAAATGTTAGTCATATCTGATATTAAGAAAACAACAAAAAATGAATAATAATAAATGGGAAATTAATTAGGGAAATCAATGTAAGTCAATTATTCTGATTCAGAGTGACTAAAGTTCAGTAGCATGGTTACTTGCTTCTGTTAGGAAAGCCTTAGAAAACAACTAAGTTTTGTTTGTTTGTTTTGTTTTGATTTTTTTGAGATGGAGCCTCGCTCTGTCACCCAGGCTAGAGTGCAGTGGTGCAATCTCAGCTCACTGCAAGCTCTGCCTCCTGGATTCAGGCCATTCTCCTGCCTCAGCCTCTCGAGTAGCTGGGACTACAGGCGCCCACCACCATGCTAGGCTAATTTTTTGTATTTTCAGTAGAGACGGAGTTTCACCATATTAGCCAGGATGGTCTCAATCTCCTGACCTCGTGATCCACCTGCCTCAGCCTCCCAAAATGCTGGGATTACAGACTTGAGCCACCGCGCCCGGCCGAAAATAGCTAAGTTTTTTTTTACAATCAAAGGAGTAAATAACCCAGTGGGAAAACGGTAGTTTAGTTGTGAAGATATAAAAGATGCTGAGGATTAAATAAAAACATGTAAAAGAAAAAAAAAAAATTCCACAACCAGTACATAGTAGTGTTCAAATAAATGTGTTGTATTCTTGAACTTCCAGGCAGTCCCAAGATAAAATAACCTATGTGAAACACTTAACACAGTATCTTGTACACAATGGTTATGCAAGTTAGTCTTTCTGATCCTCTGTCCTAACAGTTCTTGAGTGACCCATGGCATCAATGAATGGCCTTGTGAGTAGTTCAGGGTTCCATACATGTTGGCACCATTAAGAAATGTTATTTTTAAGACACTGAGAATGTTCATAATAAATCATACACTTTTCAACAGACTCCTCTTAAATTAGTAATTTGTTTTAAATGCCCATGAGTTCTGCCTGGTATTCAGGAAACTTAGAATTGATCAAGTACTGGATTTATGACTTCATGGTCTCAAATAGGAAGTTTGGGGATATATATCTGAAGATATCGTAGTGTGGAAGTTTTAAATGATAAGTTTAGTGGTTTATAAAACTAACCAGTTTCTCAATTCTGTTTGTAACACTAAACAAACCCACATTGTTATCACTCCTCCTTCATAATATAAGGCTGAATAGTATGTAAAAATAAACTTGATAAGTCAATTGAATGAGTAACAAATACTCATCAAATAACCAACTACTGAAGTCTATTTATTACACTGCTTAGAATTCATGATCTTCAATATGTCTTTCTCCATACAGTTACCCAAAAAAGGTGCTTTCCCCATGTCAAAAACTTATTTAACTAAAATGTTATTAAATAACACGCAAATTCCATGCTTGATTTGGTTATATTTCATTGTGACACAATAAAATACATTTAGTGAGTTCCTACTATATGTTAGGCCCTACATTAAACAAGGAAGACACAGATGAATAAAACTTAAATGCCATAATCAGCAATTCAGTGAGGTTCTTTCATTCACTTAGTATTTTATTCAACTTATCGATAAATATTTATGGAACATGCATTCTCTGTGGGCACTATTTTAAGTATTGAAGATTTAGTAGGCAACAAAAATGACAAAGTCTTTAATGGCATGTAAATTTTATTGACTCAAGACAATAAAAAAACAAATAAATATATGTCAGTTCATGATAAGAACCAAAAAGAAAAGTGAAGCAGAGCAGTAGGCCAGTAGGAAGAATGAGATTTTTAGACAGCATGGTGAGCAAAGACCTCTCTAATGAGATAACATTTGACAAGAGACTTGTAAGAAACAGGAGAGACAGCCATGTGGATATGTGGGAAAAGAGTAATTCAGGAAGAAGAAATGGAATATATGAAGGTCTTAAAGCGGGAGCACAGCAAAGGGTTTAATGAAGAAGAAAGATGCCACTGTGAGAGGGAGAGTGCTAGGAGAGGGAGAGTGCTAGGAGCTGCGGTGAGAGACCAAATTATATAATCTTATAGGCCATAGTAGGAATTATAAATTTATTCCACATAGATGGGAAAGCCAACAGAAACAGCTGAGTGGTAAGGTCCCACCTGAATTTTAAAAGAATCCTTCTAGCTATAATAGGGGAGTCAGGGCAGATTCAGAGAGACTATTTAAAGCCTACTGCAGTGATCTTAGCAAGACATGATTGTGGCTTAGACCAGATTGGTAGTGATGGAGGTGATGATAAGTGATTGAATTCAGCATATATAGCCTTCCCTCTCTATCTGTAGGCACCATATTCATGGATTCAACCAACCCCCTTGGAAAATAGTCAAGGAAAAAGAAATGGACTAGAGTCTAAATTACCAGTAAAAGACAGACTTAGAAATGAAAAAAAAAATTACTTCAAAAAGTGCTATAGGAGAGGTATGTTCAAAGTGAAGAAAAAAAAGGCAATTACCTATCTGGCAAAATCAGTGCAGAGTTCACAGGGGGAATAACATTTGAGATGGTTCACAAAAGTTAAGGAGGGACAAAGAGGGCAAAGAAGGGCAGCAGGGTTTTTACATCAGGGCCGACACTTCCTATTGATAATCACTTTTCCAACCAACTCCTCTAAGACTAGCAATTCCATTACAGGCCTCTTGAGGAAAAAAGGGACAATATTCCACCAGGGATTAGGAAGTAAATGTAACCTCTTCAAGACCACCATTAACAATACTATGCCATGTGCTTGGGCAGCTGGTATACTCCCTTTCTGCCTCTCTTGCCTTCACATTCATCTAAGACACTGACTGAAACCTAGTTTGTACTCTATTGCACCCTCCACTCAGATTCTGCCATCACCTAGGGAATGCAAACATCAATGAGGATAACTTATTTGACAGTTTGCTTCATGATTCCTTTAGCCTTCTTTTTCTCCAGTGACCTAGAACTCTAGCAATGTATAGCAACTACTCCTATGGCCACATCTTGAAATTGTCTTTGCTTGACGTTATTTTACCTATGAAATTCTAAACTTCCCCCTCTCTTATCATAACCTTCTAAATTAGCACTGTCAAATAAAATACAATGTGTGCCATTTATATTATTTAAGATTTTCTTGTAGTCACATTTAAAAGTTAAAAAAAAAAAAAAAGCACTTGTTTTGAAAAGCAGTACCTCACTTTAAACCAATACATCAAAAGATCATTTCAGAATGTAATCAATAAAAATTATAGCAATGAGATAGGGTACCTTCTTTTTTTCATACTAAGTCTTCAAAATCCACTGTGTATTTTATACTTTATAAGCATACCACAACTAAAATACTAAGTTGTCTATAGCCAAGATGTAATGTAGTTTTATCAAAATAAGAGTTGTGTTTAATAGAAAAATATTTTAGACTCTGCAGAGTGAAGAACTTGGCCTTGCCCAAAGAAAAGGCCCGGCCTTCCCTTGGCTTCTGGGAAGCAATCTCTGGGTTCTTGGAATGTTATGTCTGCTAGGAGTGTCTCTGTTTGTCTGGGAGCCTTGGGTTGTGCCAGAGAGTCTAACAACATGATTTAGGATGGGATTTGCCACACCCATACAGTCTCAGGGTAGTGGCTGGATATACATTGTTGGCTACATAACAGCGTGACTTGATGTGTGGGCTTTGGGTCATGAGCATCAGTTGACCGAGACACACAGATCAATCATGTGAGCAATCAATCAATCAATCAGGCTTATGTAAAATAAAAACACTGAACACAGAGGGTCAGCTGGGCTTCTCTGATGGGTGCTGCTCTGTACACAACGTAACACATCAATACCAGGAGTGTGACACATCCTATATCCACATGGAAAGGACAACAAGATTCTGCATTTGGCACTTCTCCTGGACTCTGCACTTCCTTCCCCGGCTGATTTTAATCTGTATCCTTTACCTGTAATAAACTGGGAGTATATTAGCTTTCAGTGAATTTTGTGAATCCTTCTAGCTATTTTCAAACTTAACCAGTTTTGGAAATTTCCTGAACCTGTAGGTGACAGCAGAGATTGTGCCATTGCACCCCAGCTTGGGTAACGAGAGCGAAATTCCATCTCAAAAAAAGAAAAAAAAAAGGAATCCAAATATAAAGTGTTGTGATTACCTCTTTAAGCAATTTTATATCATTTAAAGAAATTAAGAAAAGAAAAATATATGTATTTACATAGTCTTTTACTTTTCCCTACATATTCGCCATTTCTGTTTTCTTCACTTACCCCTGTGGATAGCAATTACCATATGTTATCCTTTGCTTTCAGCCTGAGCACCTCTTTCATATGTCCTGCATAGATCTGCTAACAATAAATTATCTCAGTATTTGCTTATTTCTGAACATATTTATTTTGCCTTCATCCATATAGAATTTTTTATTTCACAGGGTTTTATGTTTTTATTTCAGCACTTTTTTTTTTTTTTTTTTGAGACAGAGTATTGCTGCTCTGTCGCCCAGGCTGGAGTGCGTGGCCAGATCTCAGCTCACTGCAAGCTCCGCCTCCCGGGTTCATGCCATTCTCCTGCCTCAGCCTCACCGAGTAGCTGGGACTACAGGGGCCTGCCACCTCGCCCGGCTAGTTTTTTGTATTTTTTAGTAGAGACGGGATTTCACCGTGTTAGCCAGGATGGTCTCAATCTCCTGACCTCGTGATCCACCTGTCTCGGCCTCCCAAAGTGCTGGGATTACAGGCTTGAGCCACCGCGCCCAGCCTTATTTCAGCACTTTAAATGTATCAATCCACTTGCTGTCTTCCAGCCTTTTTTTCTCTGATGAGAAGTCAGATGAAAATCATATTGTTGTTACCCTGCATGTGATGAAGTATATTTTCTCCTGCTGCTTGCAAGATTCTTTGTCTTTGGCTTTTAGCATTTTGACAATGATTTGTGTTTTAGATCTAGATGTGGATCTCTTTGTGTTTGTCCCACTTGAGGTATATGGAGCTTCTTGAAACTGAAGATTAATGTTTTACGATACACGTGGGAAGTTCTTGGTCATTACATCTCAAGCATTTGTTCTTTCCCTTTCTCTATCTCCTCTTCTTCTGGGTTTTCTATTGCAAATATGTTGGTACATTTGATCTTGTCCCATAGATCTCCCAAGGCTCTAATTATTTTTCTTCAATGGCTTTCTCTCTGTTCTTCAGATTGAATTACTTTTCTTTTTTCTTTTTCTTTTTTTTTTTTTTTTTGAGACAGGGTCTCACTCTGTTGCCCAAGCTGGAGAACAGTCACATGATCACAGCTCACAGTAGCCCCAAACTCCTGGGCTCAAGAGATGCTCCCATCTCAGCTTCCCGAGTAGCTGGGACTACAGGCATGCACCACCATATCAGGCTTTTTTTTTTTTTTTTTTTTTTTTGTAGAGACAGGGTCTTGCTATACTGTCAGGGCTGCTCTCAAACTCCTAGGCTCAACTGATCCTCCCACCCTCAACCTCCCAAAGTGCTAGGGTTATAGGCATGAGCCAGACTGAATTTAAAAAAAAAAATATTTCTTCAACTTTATTGGTTGTATCTTCTGCCATTTCAAATCTTCTGTTGAACTCATCTAGTGAATTTCTCATTTACTTTTCAACTCTAGATTTTCTATTTTGTTCTTTTTTTATAGTTCCTATTATACCTTATCTATTTGTGAAATCATTGTCACCATATTTTCCTTTAGTTATTTAGACATGATCTCCTTTAACTGTTCAACATATTTATAACTACTATGACGTTTTCACTAAATTTAACATCTTGGCCACTCAGAGACAGTTTCTACTGACTGCTTTTCATCCTGATTAGGGTTTACATGTCTCTGGGTATTTTTCTTTTTGTTTTTCTTTTTTTTGAGACGGAGTCTCGCTGTTGCCCAGGCTGGAGGGCAATGGTGCAATCTCGGCTTACTGGAAGCTCCACCTCCTGGATTCACACCATTCTCCTGCCTCAGCCTCCCGAGTAGCTGGGACCACAGGCGCCCACTACCACGCCCGGCTAATTTTTTTTTTTTTATTTTTTAGTAGAGACGGGGTTTCACCATGTTAGCCAGGATGGTCTCGATCTCCTGACCCCGTGATCCTCCTGCCTCGGCCTCCCAAATTGCTGGGATTACAGGCGTGAGCCACCACGCCTAGCCGGGTATTTTTCTTTAACATACCGTAATTTTTTAGAAAACTGATATAATACATCACATATTAAACCGATTCTGAACTATGATTTACCCCCTGCAGATTACTGTTGTCATTAATGAGGTTTTTTTTTTCTGTTTTTCAGTAACCTTCCAGCAAATAATTTTAGAATCTAGCTTCCCATGGTGTGCCACTGTTGATTTCTCTGCTAAACTGTTGTTTAAATTTTTTTAAAAATTTTTTAGCCTGGCTTCCTTGAAGTCAACCCCATGTCTACACAGCTAAGTGGCCAAGCCAGGCAGCCACTCATCCTCTGCTGATTAATCTGTTTAATTCTCAAATGGTTTGCTGCGCAGTTTCCTAACAGGTCTTGGTATGCCCCAGCCCAGTCCTTCCTCCAGAATGTATGGTAATAATTCAGGGTAAAACTCAGTTCCTCATTCATTCATTCACTCACTCACTCACTCTTTCATTCATTCATTCAATAAACAATTACTGATCTTTTCCAGCAGCAAGTACTTCAGTCCAACAGTAAGAACTAGAGAACAAAAATAGACATGGGGATACAACAGCGGGCAAAACAGATATGGTCCCTAAACTTGTGAAGTTTGATGTCTAGTGGGACAGAGATACCATTAAATAATTACAAAATTAAATGTAAAACCGTAACTGATATGAATACTATTAAGAAAGGCTGTAGTGGCCGGGCGCGGTGGCTCAAGCCTGTAATCCCAGCACTTTGGGAGGCCGAAACGGGCAGATCATGAGGTCAGGAGATCGAGACCATCCTGGCTAACATGGTGAAACCCCGTCTCTACCAAAAATACAAAAAACTAGTGGGGCGAGGTGGCGGGCACCTGTAGTCCCAGCTACTCGGGAGGCTGAGGCAAGAGAATGGTGTAAACCCGGGAGGTGGAAGTTGCAGTGAACTGAGATCGCACCATTGCACTCCAGCCTGGGTGACAAGAGAGAAACTCCGTCTTGAAAAAAGAAACCCTAGAGGAGAATCTGTTCTTTGTCTCTTCCAGTTTCTTACGGCTGAATCACCCCAATCTTTTTCAAGGCTGTTTTGGCTATGTTGTGTCCCTTGCAATGCCACATAAATTTTAGAATCAGGTTGTCAATCTCTACAAAAAAGTCAGCTTAAATTCTGATGGAGATTGTGCTGAATGTGGAAATCAATATTGCTGTCTTGACAATGTTAACTCTTATAATCCATGTACACAGAATGTTTTTCCAATCATTTAGATCTTCTTAAGTTTCTTTCAATGTTGTTTTTACACTTATTAATACTTTCCAGAGTATAAGTTCTGTACTTTTTTTGTTAAATTTATTCCTAAGAATTTTATTCTTATTGACGCTACTGTGAATTGAATTGTTTCCTTCTTTCCTGGATAGTATCACACATTGCAAGGGTATAGAAATACAACTGATCTCTGTATACTAATCTTCTACCCTGCAAATCTGTAGAACTCACTTATCAGTACTAATAGTTTTTCAGTAGATTCTTCAGGATTTTCTATATATAATATCATGTCATCTCTGAATAGAGATGGTTTTACTTCTTCCTTGCTAATCTAGACGCCTTTAAAATCTTTTCCTTGCCTAACAGTTGTGGCTAGAACCTCCAGTACAATGTTTGGATAGAAGTGGCAAGAGATTAAACCTTTTCTTTCTGATCCGACTGGGAAAACATTCAGTCTTTCACCATTAAGTATTATGTTAGCTATAGGTTTTTCATAGAGATCCTTCATGCGGTTGATGAAATTATCTTCTATTTCTAGGTTGATGGGTGTTTTTATCATGAAAGAGGGTTGGATGCAATTTACTTATGCCCAGGAGGCAGGGGGGCGGATAGTGCACGTGTGTGTGTGTGTGTGTGTGTGTGTGTGTGTGTGTGTGTATGAAAGAATGTTGGATTTTATTTATTTATTTTTTTTTGAGACAAAGTCTCACTCTGTCACCCAGGCTGGAGTGCAGTAGCACGATCTTGGCTCACTGCAACCTCTGCCTCCTGGGTTCAGGAGATTCTCATGCCTCAGCTTCCAGAGTAGCTAGGATTACAGGTGTGCACCACCACACCTGGCTAATTTTTGTATTTTCTTTTTCTTTTATTTTTTTGAGACGGAGTCTTGCTCTGTCGCCCAGGCTGGAGTGCAGTGGCCGGATCTCCGCTCACTGCAAGCTCTGCCTCCCGGGTTCATGCCATTCTCCTGTCTCAGCCTCCCCAGCAGCTGGGACTACGGGCGCCCGCCACCTCGCCTGGCTAGTTTTTTGTATTTTTTAGTAGAGACGGGGTTTCACCGGGTTAGCCAGGATGGTCTTGATCTCCTGACCTCGTGATCTGCCCGTCTCAGCCTCCCAAAGTGCTAGGATTACAGGGTTGAGCTACCGTGCCCGGCCTAATTTTTGTATTTTCAATAGAGACAGGGTTTCACCATGCTGGCCAGGCTGGTCTCAAACTCCTGCCCTCAGGTGATCCACCCGCCTTGGCCTCCCAATGTACTGGGATTATAGATGTGAGCCACTGCACCCAGCCAGAATGTTGGATTTTGTCAATTTTTTGGCATCTTATTGAGATGTGATGTTTCTTTTGTATTCTATTAGTATCTATCCCAGGAACCTTGTTTTTTTGGTTTTGTTTTTCAGACGGAGTTCTGTTCTTGTTGCCCAGGATGGAGTGCAGTGGTGTGATCTTGGCTCACTGCAACCTCCACCTCCCAGGTTCAAGCAATTCCCCTGCCTCGGTCTCCCAAGTAGCTGGGATTACAGGCGTGCACCACTACGTCCAGCTAATTTTTTGTACTTTCAGTAGAGACGGGGTTTCACCATGTTGGTTAGGCTGGTCTCGAACTCCTGATCTCAGGTGATCCAACCGCCTTGGCCTCCCAAAGTGCTGGGATTACAGGTGTGAGCCACTGCGCCTGGCCAATCCCAGGAATCTTTATTGTTCCTGGGCTATCCCACAGGGCCACAATGTATAATTCTTTTTATATGTTGCTGGGTTCAGGTGGTGACTATTTTGTTGAGGATTTTTGCATCCATGCCATATTGCCTATAATTTTTTTGTACTGTCTTCTGGTATTGGTATCAGAGTAATACTGGCCACATAAAACGGATGGAAAGTGTTGCCTCTTCTGTTTTCTAGAAGACGTTGTAAAGAATTGCTATTAATTGTTCTTAAAATGTTTGGTAGAATTCTGCAGTGATTCTACCTGGGCCCGGGCTTTTTTCTTTGTGAGTAGTTTTTTTGATAACTACTTCAATCTCTTTACTTTGATATCAGTCTATTCAGACTGTCTATTTCTTCTTAAGTTAGTTGTTTCAACAGTTGGTATCTTTCTAGGAATTTGTCCATTTCATCTAAGTTATCTGACTTTTTTTTTTTGAGGCAAGGTCTCACTCTGTTGCCCAGGCTGGAGTGCAGTGGTGTAATCACAGCTCACTGCAACCACCACCTCCCAAGCTCAGGTGATCCTCCCACTTCAGCCTCTCGAGTAGCTGGGACTACAGGTGTGCACCACCATGAGTGCCTAATTTTTCTATTTTTTTGTAAGAGACGGTGTTTCACCATGTTGCCCAGGCTGGTCTTGAACTCCTGAGGACGAGCAATCCACCCACCTCGGCCTCCCAAAGTGCTAGGATTACAGGCATGAGCCACCAATCCCAGCTGATCTGTTGATGTGCAGTTGTTCATAATATTCCTTTATAATCATTTTGCTCTGTTGCCCAGGCTGGCATGTACTGGCACAATCATAGCTCACTGCAGCCTTGATCTCCTGGGCTCAAGTGATCCTCCTGCCTCAGTCTCCTAAGTAGCTAGGACCACAGGCTCATGCTACCACACCCGGCTAATATTTTATGTTTACTAGAAATGAGGTCTCACTATGTTGTCCATGCTGGTACTGAACTCCTGCGCTCAAGCAATCCTCCCACCTCAGCTTACCAAAGTGTTGGAATTATAGGCGTGAGTCACCACGTCCAGCCCATTTTTATTTCTTAAGGGACTGTAGTAATGCTCCTTTCTTTCACTTCTGATTCTAGTCATTTCAGTCTTCTCTTTTTTTCTTCTCTCTCTCTCTCTCTCTCTCTCTCTCTCTCTCTCTCTCTCTCTCTCATCAATCTAGATAAAGATCAGTGTTGTCGATTTTTTCAAAGAACCATCTTTTGGTTTCACTGATATCCTCTATTGTTTCTCTATTCTCTATTTCATAATTTCTGCTATAATCTTTATTTCCTTCTTTCTGCTTGCTTCAAGGCACTAGAAGAAGAAGAACAAACTAAAACTGAAGCAAGCAGAAAGAAGAAAATAAAGATTATAGCAGAAATTATGAAATAGAGAACAGAAAAACAACCAACTATAATGGAATGAAACTGGAAATCAAGAGTAGGAAACATCTGGGAAATTCACAAATACCTGAAAATTAAACAACACACTTCTAAATAAATAATGAAATAAATAAAATATCGGGGCCGGGCGCGGTGGCTCAAGCCTGTAATCCCAGCACTTTGGGAGGCTGCGGTGGGCGGATCACGAGGTCAGGAGATCGAGACCAACCTGGGTAACACGGTGAAACCCCGTCTCTACTAAAAATACAAAAAATTAGCCGGGCGCGGTGGTGGGCGCCTGTAGTCCCAGCTACTCGGAGGCTGAGGCGGGAGAATGGCGTGAACCCAGGAGGTGGAGCTTGCAGTGAGCCGAGATCACGCCACTGCACTCCAGCCTGGGCCACACAGCGACTCTGTCTCAAAAATAAAATAAAATAAAATATCAAAAGTGAATTCAGAAAATACTTTCAAATGAATGAAAATGAAAATACAGCATACTAAAACTCATGATATGCAGCCAAAGCATGCTTAGAGGGAAATGTATAGCTGTAAAATGCCCATAGTTTCAAAGATCTCATATCAATAACCTAAGCAGCTATGACTACAGGTGCATGCCACCATGCCCAGCTAAAGGCTGGATTCTTCTAGTGAAGTTTATTTCTCTATATTTACAGTGTTCAGCCTCTAATGTGTTTCCTCTGGAACAGGCAGCTTTGGTATGCCTACAGTTAGTTACCTTGGGATCACAGTGTTTTTGCTAGGACTTTTTTCCTCTCGTTTACTGACCATATCCAGCTGTTAACTCCACTAATTGCTGGCTGATTGCCCTTTTGTTTTGAACAATGCCCTGGGGCACAAATTGGTCTACAAACAATACAATCAAATTCTGGTTCCTTTGAAGAAATATTTTTTGCCATCAGTGTTTTTTTGTTTTATTTTTGTTTTTATTTAAGACAGGGTCTCCCTGTGTTGCCTATGCTGGCCTCCAACTCCTAGGCTCAAGCCATCCTCCTGCCTGAGTAGCTAGAATTACAGATGTGCACCCAGCCAGTGATTTATTTTTATTCTAACCCCAGAAAAGGTCTTTCTAAATTAATTCATTGGTTCTCTCCTGCAAACTAGCAAACCTACCATTTGGCCTGTTTCATGAATCTCTTCTCAAATGCCCTTTACCACAACCTCCACTGTTCTTTCTTTTTCTTTTTTCTTTTCCCTCTACTGTTCTTGAGAGTACAATCAGGTTTGAACTTCTTCACTCCCTGTTTCAAATGAAGTCAGTTCCTTTGGGAAGAAATTAGGAGCTGTTTTACGGTTTGTTTTTCTCTGCAGATAAAATCTCAGAGTTAGGGCTCTGGAGCTGGGGTTGGGGACAATAGCAAACTTCTCTGAGTGATACACTCTTACTCTAGGAACTGAGAGTTTAGTGGATGGAGAGCAGGGGGCGGGGGAGGACAGCAGCCTGGGGTCCTCTCAGCTTGCCTCTCCTACCAGCTTGAAACCACTGTCTTAAGACCCAAAGCAAGAGTGATCTGGGTCCTAGTATTCTCGGCATACCTGATCAAGTTCCACAAGTGGGGGCTGAGTAGAAGAAGAGGCCCCCATCTCTTAACTGCACTTCTCCAGGACTCAGCAATAGGCAGCTGGGGGCAGAATGAGAAATGCTGATGTCCAGATCCTCCTGGGAAGAAAGCTGCTATTCAGATGCTGGAGAGAATTAAGGAGAAGCGACAAATAAAAATTACAGGAGACCACTGTTTTCTAATAAACTTCTGCACTAGGCACCAACAGACCAAACTTAACATCAAAATGGAGTCACTCATGCTAAAGTTCCAAACCAAAAACTAGGTTGTTATCTGACCTGAGAAATCAGGAGAAAGAGATAACAGCCAATTTCCCAAACAGCCCAGTCTAAAATCTTTAATTGGCACAATGATGAAGTTCCCTCTGCTTTAATCCTTTAAAAAAAGGTAGCCTGAAGTAACCTGATGTTAAGTAATTAGTTAACTTTCTATTGTTCTGTTTAAAAGTAACCAATACACTGTTCAGACTTCTTAAGCCCTTCTGTCTATAAGCCAAACTCTTCTGCTCAGCTTACTGAAACACTTATTCTATGAAATGAAATGTTGCCCAATTGTAGAATCGCAAATAAGGTCAACTAGGATCATCAAACTAAACTTGTAATTTTGTCTTTTGACAGGAGGAAGCCCTGTGTTCTTGGCTGCAGTAGTCTGGACAGGAACTTCCACACTGCTGATCAGACTTTGTTTCTTACTGAATTTGCATAGATGTTCTTGAATAACGTTCCTTCATTTTCTGTTTTACCCTTAGGATGATTTCCTGAGACTTTAAATGACTGGGTTTTGTTTTCTTTAATAGTTTTCACTTGTTTCAGCAAGCAAGGCAAGTCAGCAGAGCTCCTCACACCTTTATACCAGAAGTTGATCTCCCATTCATTCTCTCACATGAAGGCGTAAAGAAGCCCTGTACTAGAGCTCTATATGTGCGAAACTATAACACAAATATTCTAAATCTTACCTTTTACAGACCTAGAAACTGCGTACCAGACTCATCTAGTAATTTGCTCTAAGTAAAAGTGCAAATAGGTGACAGAGATCTGATTCAAATCTAGGTCTAAATACATCCAAAGCCCAGGTTTTCCTGAATAAGCCCCTTTCATCTTTTTTACACAGACACTTTTAAAAATCAGAGCTCATGAGACAGTTCTATCCCTGTGCGGGCTCAATAATTTCTTTAGGTAATATACTATTTTCTTCCTCATCTGGATCTTTTATAATAATATTACTTAATAGTATCAATAACATTTCAAATTCTATTGTTATATATTATACAATATGTTATAATACATAATTATAGATTAGTGCAAAAGTAATTGTGGGTTTTGCCATTACTTTCAATAACAAAAGCCACAATTACTTTTGCACCAACCTAAAATATTTTGTTTTTAAAATAATATTATCAGAAGTGGTATTCTGTTTGTTCATCCCTTAAGGTACATTCACACAAAGTCCATGACCAAGAAACTTATCTCTCTAATACTGCTTCCTGCTGGGTGCAGTGGCTCATGCCTATAATCCCAACACTTTGGGAGGCCAAGGCAGGAGGATTGCTAGAGCCCAGGAGTTCAAAACCAGCCTGGGCAACATAATGAGACCTAATCGCTATAAAAATTTAAAACTTAGCCTGGCATGGTGGTGTATACTTATAGTACCAGCTACTCGGGAGGCTAAAGCAGGAGGATCACTTGAGCCCAGGAAGCTGGGGGTGTACTGAGCTGTGATCCCATTACTGCACTTCACCTGGACAACAGAGCAAGACCCCAGCTCAAAAAAGAATGCATACATACATACATACATACATAAAATCTACTTTCTTAAAGAGTAAGGTAGATTGATGTGCCCTGTGTTTGGGTCTTTTTTTATTACAAACATTAAGATGACATTGTCAGGCTTTTGAGCCAAAGCTAAACCATCATATCCCCTGTGACCTGCACGTACACATCCAGATGGCCGGTTCCTGCCTTAACTGATGACATTCCACCACAAAAGAAGTGAAAATGGCCTGTTCCTGCCTTAACTGATGGCATTACCTTGTGAAATTCCTTTTCCTGGCTCATCCTGGCTCAAAAGCTCCCCCACTGAGCACCTTGTGACCCCCCACCCCAGCCCACCAGAGAACAACCCCCGTTGACTGTAATTTTCCTTTACCCACCCAAATCCTATAAAACGGCCCTGCCCCTATCTCCCTTGGCTGACTCTCTTTTCGGACTCAGCCCGCCTGCACCCAGGTGAAATAAACAGCCTTGTTACTCATACAAAGCCTGTTTGGTGGTCTCTTCACACGGACACCAGTGACAGACATGATCTTTTTTCTCCCCAAATTACCATTGTTTCTCCACCAATAAATGTCTTTCTATGAGTTAAAATACCTAACAGGCAGCTCAAGGATTTGGAAGATGTTTGACTTTTTATAAAATAAAACTTGTAAATAGGTATCTTCCAGCCTGAGCAATATAGTGAGACCCCCCACCCCCCTCCTGTCTCTACTAAAAATTTAAAAATTAGCCAGGTGTGGTAGTGCACACCTACAGTATCAGTTACTCAGATGGCTGAGGCAGGAGGATCACTTGAGCCCAGGCAGCAGTGGGCTAGGATTGCACCACCGTATTCCAGCCTGGGCAACAGAGCGACACCTTGTCCAAAGAAAAAACATTATCTAGATACTGAAAGTTTTCTATTTGCCTTTGTGTACATTTGTGATCTTAATTAAGGCAGGTTTATCATAACGTGCCTGGAATGTCAGACCATAGTATAGTCTCCCAATAACATGACTGCTATTTCTCTCTCTCCAAATATTCTCTCTTGTGCTTTCATTTTCTGGTTCATAAATTTCCATATAACCATGCCCTCCTGGGCATAGCCTTCCCTGATCTCCAAAAGTTAACCAAACTGCCATCTGCACTACTGTTCTCTACTATACAGAGTTTTACAGTTTCCATTCTCATCTTCAAAGTAATATGTTGATTTCCCTGTCTGTTTTCCACCAGATTTCTCCACAGAAAGGAAAACCAGTGTCTTAATTGAGTCAGCATCTCCAAGGCACATGACTGGCATATAATTATCATACATACTGAAAGCCTACTACACCTTCTTGACAAACAATGTTATCCTTCAAATCTTGTAATGCTTTCATTTCTTTAAAATAAAGTATCCCCTCCTATACTATATTGAGTACAAATTTCATTCTATCATCATTAGCTTTAACATTAACTAGCCAATTAAATATAAAATTAAGAAATAATGATACCTCTTTTAAAAAGGACTAGCGCTTATCCTAAAGATACTTTGATACAAAAACATACTAGATTGCTAGGAAAACTTTAAAACACACACACACACACACACACACACATCCATGCCGCCACAATTGACTAGTCATTAATAAGAAGATTCCATTTTAAAAGTGATTCTATGCTTTTAAATAAATTTTTTCAGCATGCAGGAAGGAGCAAATGTTTAAAATAAAAATTAAAAAACAAATTTTAAATTAGTAAGTGCTCATATTGATACATTTTTTAAAAAATAAGGAAATTAGACATAAAGAAACTTTTCTCTGTAGTTGCCAAAAGAAAAAAAAAAAAGACACATCAATTTCGCTTTGGAAGTTTACCCTTTAACTCTACTTGGCTCCATTTATCACTGTTATAAAAAAAACTTTTAGTCAGTTTTTACCACCTTAAAAATCAGATTTGTCAGTAACAAAGTTTCTTGCTTATTTCTGATGTTGTGCTGAAGCTAAGTGTGAGAGGAAAAAATAGCTACTGAAGGCAGAACCCCCAAAATTACAAGAATCATTGAGGGGAATGGTGAACACACGGTAAATAATATTGTTACACGTTATATTTAAACAAAGTTTAAGGAACGTGCTTGGGTGAGACTGTTTGCTTTAAGTGGCTCTTTCTCACACAACAGAGGCCCACGTACTTGTGTGAGTTCTGTCGCACTTGGTAATCTCAGTTAGAACCTGCAAACTGGAAAGACCCTAAGCCCCACGTTCAGAAAGGATGCTTGTTTTTGGAGATCCTTAATCTCAACTGTCAGCATCTGACTGAAATAAACAAAACACCTTTGCTAAGGAAACAAATGTGTTGAAGGGATTTTACCAGATTAATCGAAACAAATTAAAATGACTTGCTTGATAGAAAATGACAGGACTGAAGAACAGCATCAAGTGACAAAGGCACTGACTAGCTATTAGAGTGTGCTCAACAGCTGTTTAAAGAATGCAGTAAGTGTACTTACCAAATATTTCCCCTCCACTAGCATATTCTGTCACCAGATAAATCATCCGTTCTGTCTCCATAACCTGGTGCAAAGGCAGGAAAGTGACAGACAGTGACACAAATGACAGGCTGATATAGGAAGAGAAACTAATGACTCCTCTTTTGTCATTTGAAATATTAATAACCACTACAGATTAAAGAAAATTTAAAACATTTTTGGGGAAACAAATATAAATGTTATTAAGAAGAAAGGGAAAATTAGATATTCCTCCAAGTTCTTAAAAGTAGAAAACATTCATTGCTTGAGAGAGATAGTCCTTTTGATGTTCCATGAGGTCTCTGCAATCTCTTAAGTTCCATAAAACTGAGAGGCAAAGAAGTTGTCAAGAACCAAAACTTAAAGTTCAGATTCAACATCAACCATTTGAAGCGTAAAAATGCCCCCATTTAAAAAAAAAAAAAAAAAAAAAAAAAAGCCTTTGGAGAAAATAATGGGAATCACATAAGAATTCCACAGAAATCACATATGGCTTTCTTTTTGTAATACAAATGACAACTTTCCTTTCCACTGCCCATTTATTTGTAAAAAAGAGAGCAGTGATTTAAAATACTCAACCTTTTAAAGTAAGGCAAGTGATTTGTGTTTTGTCTTGGTCCCTTTGTTGCTCCTTTTTAAAATTCATTGTAGTATGTTGTCAGTCCTTTCTTCCTTTTTAGATTTTCCATCAAACATTTTTAAAAGTAATAATGGCTATATACACTCATTATGAAACAAAAGACCAAAGGCTTTCCTCTTCCCAATCTCCTCCATCTCAACCCCCAGGAGAACACGGTTCACTGCTTACTGTGTATCTTTCTAGAATAGTGCGGTCCAATAGAAAAATAATATGAACTGCACGTGTAATTTTAACTTTTCTAGTAGCCACATTTAAAAAGGAAAAGGTGAAGATAATTCTAATAATATTTTTATTGAGCCCAATATATCCAAAATATTATCATTTCAACAATTATTTTTAAAATTATTTTTAGTTTTACACTTAATTAAACACAGTTAAAAATTCAGTTCCAGCCGGGCACAGTGGCTCACGCCTGTAATCCCAGCACTTTGGGAGGCCGAGGTGGGTGGATCACTTGAGGTTAGGAGTTCGAGACCAGCCTGGCCAACATAGTGAAACCCCGTTTCTACGAAAAATACAAAAATTAGCTGGGAGTGGTGGCGCATGCCTGTGATCCCAGCTACTTGGGAAGCTGAGGCAGGAGAATCACTTGAACCCAGGAGGCGGAGGCTGCAGTAAGTGGAGATCATGCCACTGCACTCCAGCCTGGGCAACAGAGTGAGACTTCGTCTCAAAAATAAATAAATAAAATAAATAAATAAATAAATAAATAAAAATTTTAAGACCCAGCTGCCAGAAAGCAAAATCAAAGCTTGAAAGAAGGCACTGCTCAAAGCTAGCACTGGACCTATGGAAATTCTCATAGGCTAATCTTGGGGAAGACAGGCATAATTGCAGAATTCGGTTACAAGGGTAATACCTACAAGTCAACCTCTTGAAAAACGTCAACCTAAGCCCCACGAATATTTAAAGATGATTTATTTTAAAAGGTAAGGTCAAGAAATGTATTCAGTCTATCAGAATAGGAAGGAAGCCGAGGTTAGACACCTGTGAGCTCACAGACACAGGTCTTCAGGCAACACCAGGAAGCTTTCATTAAGTTTGCTTGTGGGGTAGGCGTTGTTCAACATAATTTAGGCTGATAAATTTCAACAGGTCTGCTCCTGTTGACCTAATTTCATTATGTGAGCAGCTGGTGCCAGGGAAGAGCTCTAATGCTGTCGTCTTAACCACACATATTAACATCACAACATGTTTTCTTTTCCATAAAATTAACAGGCTATGAAAGTTTGCCCATAGCGCCTTGGGTGTACTTTCTCCACTCTTACACACGGTCCTATGTCTGGGCTAGTAACCATTTACTACAGCAGACTAACAGCAGCAAAATAACCGAGTGGGTGGCCACTTCCTTCAGAACGAAGAGATGGCTGTTCTGGCAGAAAGCAGCAAGTAGAGTTGGGCCTATGCAGAGGCAAAGTTCTCGGCTGCCAACACTTTGCAATTTGAGAAGCATCCCGAAGCCCCACCTCTCCCAAAATATCTCTTCCACCAGCCTGCTAAGTCAAGGTCTTCTCCTCCGATTCCGCTTGAAATTCCAGCCATCAGATTTACTGCTTTTGTAGTTAGGCTAGGGAATCATTTTGATGATGGCATAAAATATGCATGTTTCTTGGGAAGACAAAAAAAAAAAAACTAAAATAGAAATCTCTCCTCTTGGACAGATCTAGTCTCTTGATCTGGTCTCTTGATTATCAAAATAATTACTATCTTGGAAAACTAAGTCTAGGATCCTATTAGAATAGAAAAGAGGTAGGTTTTGATAGATGCAGGAAGCAATCCTTTGCCATAACAATTTACAACGTGATCACAGAAACTAGTATTCAAATAATGCTGTTAAAAAAACACATTATATTCATCTCTAAGTTTTCACCTCTCTAAATTCTCTTCCTTTTGGGTTTCCCATCCTGTTTTAAAACTCTGAACTAAATAAAATAAATTCTCATCATCTTCTGAATTAATCTTTTGTGCAGTTCTTGCTAAGAATGGCATCAAATTTTAAAGAACAAATTAAAAAGACCTACCTGGGTAAGGAAAACTTACTAGCAAATGGCCAGGGGAAACTTGAGGATACTAAGCGCTGAGTGGGTAAACAGAAGGGTAGGAAAGACAGCAGGATTAACATAGAAACAAAAAAAGTCACAGATGTTCACCCACCTACATTTCTTCAAAGGGAGCCATACATACAATATTCTGGGTTCTTTGCAGCTATCTGCTATATACTAATGATCCTACCTGGTAGAGCCTGATGATATGGGGGTGGCAAAGCATCTTCATAATTTGAACTTCCCGGAAAATCTTCTTCAAGTTTTCTTCATCGAGCTGGGTCTTATCTATGATCTTGATAGCAACCTGACAACAGAGGGAAAAAATTTACTCTGATGCATTATTAAAAGCAGTTTACTAAGAAAAATTAGGTTCACTTTAAAACATTACGTTCCATAAAATATAAGCTGCCAGTATTTTGTTTACAGAATGTCAATGAGGAAAATTAATTTACTCTTTTTAAAAAGATAGGAAATGGATTCCTAGCAAGTTGGCTCAAAGGAACAGACTCCAAAAGCTAATGGGTCGTCTGCCATTTCTTAAATTGCTTATATGGTAAAATCCTATGACAAAATACTTCATTACTCCACAGATGTGGTTATGGTCTGGGTCAAATCATGTTTCAGTGCCGAGTGGTATGTAGGGCCTCTCATTAAGGCAAGAAGCTTTAAAATAAAAGAAATTTTTAAAAAGGCAAGAAGCTTATATCAGAAGTACATGGTGTCTTACTAAGGTTCTATGAGAACTTTCACAGGGGCTTTTCATGTCTCAACAGGTGCTTGTAGAACTCAATAATAATAATAATAGTAGCAGTGATGGTGGTGGCAGCAGCAGTAGCAGTGGCTACTATATAGGAAATGTTTACTATGGGCCAGGCATAATTCTTAATTCTTAGTGCTCTGCAAGTACTAACTCATTTAAACCTCCTAACACCCACATCATCATTAACCTTGTTTTAGAAATACAGAAACTGAGGCACACAGAGATTAAGTAATTAACCCAAGAGTAAGTAATTTATACCTAGTATGTGGCAGATGCAGGATTGAAGCCTAGGTAGCTTGGCTTTAGAATCAAATTGGTAATAATAATGTTATAAGAATCTAAAGATCTTTCTTTAGCGTACATGCACTGCATCATAAAACATATCTTTCCAATGTGTCCCCTTTTAATAAGATACTCATCAGCAAAAACATTTTAATGCAGAATGAAAGACGAAGGACTTTTAAAAATCTACTAAATCTAAACTTCCTCTGTGAAATACTTAAAATACTTGTGTTGCTCCAAAATATGTCCGTATCTCAGTTTCAATTACCTAATCAGTATGGAAGCAATAGTGGTTAGATGAAGAGCCTCGCAGACTAGTCAAACTCTAGTCCTCTCCAAATCTTAACATTCTAAGATTCTACGCACCAGAGAGATCAAAGGGAACATATACAGTACTTACTGAGGAAAAAAAGAAAGAAAAACAAAATTTCAAAAGTAAAAATATTTAGCTCAGAGAAATAAAGACTGTTTGGAGCCATACGTGGCAGATTATTCAGATGTATAAATGACTGGCATAAAAGTAACTTTATTTGAAGTCGCTTCACATGTTAAAATGAGGACCCATGGGAGAATGGCACAGGGAGATACATTTCAGCTGTACTTAAACAGCATTCAAGCCATGCCTAATGAGGGAGTGTGATGAAACCAGCTGGGTGTGACTGGCGCTATAAGGATTAATCAGACACAGCCTAAACTTCAAGGAGATCACAGTCTAAAAGGGAAAAAAGATGTGTGGAACTGAAAACAATGCAGCATTGGTAGTACAATCAATGGAGCTATGTACCAGATATAATAACAGAACAGAGGATGGTGAATGACCTTCACCTATAGGAGAAAAGGTCGACAAAGTCTGGGAAAGACTTCACAAAGAAAGCAGGATTTCACTACAGAGAGAACTGAGATAGGCAGAGAAGGAGGTAGAGAATTTAATGAGGATCTCACCAGCTGCTTGGTCTCCTATAAGTCTTAGACCATATAACCCTTGACCACCTGCATTTCTACTTCTCCTCATTACTGCACCAGATCACATACAAGACCTTAACGCCACAACTGGTCTAGTATCTGCTCCTGCTTCTCTCAGGACAGCTCCCAAAACAAAACAAAACAAAACAAAAAATCATGGTACACAATGTCTCTTCCTAGAACAAATAGCTGGGTCTTAGTAGTCATTATTAATAAAATCTTACATGTGAAGGGCACCTTGTAGTGTACAGAATGCTTTCATAAATATAACAAGCTTAGAAACCTGCAGACATATCCCCAGAGCAGAGGTGCCAAACATCTGTAATCCCAGCACTTTGGGAGGCCAAGACAGGCAGACTGATTTGAGTCCAGGAGTTCAAGACCAGCATGGGCAACACAGTGAAACCCCATCCCTACTAAAAATTTTTTTACAAATTAGCCAGGCCGGGCGCGGTGGCTCAAGCCTGTAATCCCAGCACTTTGGGAGGCCGAGACGGGCGGATCACGAGGTCAGGAGATCAAGACCATCCTGGCTAACCCGGTGAAACCCCGTCTCTACTAAAAAATACAAAAAAAACTAGCCGGGCCAGGTGGCGGGCGCCTGTAGTCCCAGCTACTTGGGAGGCTGAGGCAGGAGAATGGCGTGAACCCGGGAGGCAGAGCTTGCAGTGAGCTGAGATCCTGCCACTGCACTCCAGCCTGGGGCACAGAGCGAGACTCTGTCTCAAAAAAAAAAAATAAAAAAATTAAAAAAATAAAAAAATAAATAAAAATTAGCCAAGCATGGTAGCATGTGTCTGTAGTCCTAGCTACTCAGGAGGCTGAGGTGGAAGGACAGTTTGATCCCGGGAGCTGAAGTTGCAGTGAGCTATGATCGTGCCAGCAACAGAATGAGACCTTGTCTCAAAAGAAAAAAAAAGAACTTCCAAACAGGTGCGTTGGAAATGGGTTACAAGCAATAATGGATCACCTCCAGTCTCAACTTTCTGTGCATGCCATGATGTGCAAAAGGTGGGAAGAACTGCCAGGACTTATTTATCTTAATAACAGAGGGCATCAACCGTCTAAGGTCTGTGCCCGAAATCTTCCACCTCTGCCCACCCCCTACTAATTGATGGCATGTACAATGTAACTGGGGAAAGGCGAGTGGCCTTCAAGGTTAACTTACAAAATTTTTGCACTCTTTCACCTCCAAGAGAGTACTGGATCACAGGGAGTCATATAGCGGGGCCTCCCTGATTCACAAGGCACTCACTCTAAATTTCATTTGCATTCTGAAGCAATAGGACCTTCATAATGGTAAACAGAGACTGTGTGGCTCCCAGTCAGCCACACAATCATGTGGGTAAATAACAATAGAGTGAATTAAATGTATTTCTGACTTACCATATTTTCAACTTACAATGGGTTTATTGGGACATAACCCATCATAAGTCGAGAAATATCTGTACTCGCAATAATGCCTTTTGTTGGCTATAATTAACCACAGTTTATTACATATTTCCAAATGGCTGAAGGAGATCTGAAATGTTACCAACACAAAGAAATGATAAATGTTTGGGGTAATGGATATCCTAATTACCCTGATTTGATCATTACATGTTGTATCCATGTAGCAAAATATCAAATGTACCCCATAAATATGTACAATAATAAATAAATAATACATACATAAATTTTAAAAAGAAATGTATTTCACCTTTTCAGGAAAAATTGCATTGAATATAATCTGTTCTTAGAAGGCACGTACAAAGAAGTTTTAATAGATTAGAACATCAAACTCCTGTCTACTTTTCAGTGAGAGTTCAGATTCCAGAAGACAATAAAAAATGAAGCTTTGGGCCAGGCACGGTGGCTCATGCCTGTAATTCCAGCACTTTGGGAGTTCGAAGCAGGAGGATAGATTGAGGCCAGGAGTTCAAAACCAGTCTGGGCAACAAAGTGAGACCTCATCTCTACAAAAAATAAAAAAATTAGCCAGGTGCGGTAGTGTGTGCCTGTAGTCCCAGTTACTCAGGAGGCTGAGGTAGGATTGCGTGAGCCTAGGCGATCGCTTGAGCCTAGCAAGGGTGAAGTGAGCCATGATCATGCACTGCACTGCAGTCTGTGCAACAGAATGAGACCCTTTCTCCAAAACAAAAACAAAACAAAACAAAAAAAAAAAAACAAAAGTGAAGCTTTACTTAGCAGTTGAATATAGTGTTGAAAGCAAGGACCCTGAAGTCAAGCTACTTAGATTGAAAATCTTGGAACTATCCCTTAATATATAACCTGGAACAGGTTATTTAATTTTTCAACGGCTCCCTATCTGTAAAATGTGGGCAACAATGGAACCTACTTTAAAGGGATGTCGGGGATTAACAAAGCTAATACATGCAATCTGATTAATACAATGCCTGGCACAGTAAACAGGCAATGCATGTTAATTACAGGTACTGCTGTTGTTATTTTATTTTCTTCTGGAATTAAGCCTTCAACTTTAGGCATTCCTTGGCAAGGATTAGATTTGCTTCACTAAGCAACATAATCCTGGATCTGAAACACATCAATTCCTTATTCAAGGGGCAAACTGAGGGACCAAGAAGCAAAACAGCTAACAATTTGCGGGCAGCATTCAGAACCAACTGGCTGCCGCCAGCTGATGTGGGAAGAACATGGAAAGAACAGAGCTGGAAAAAAAAACAAACGCATTCCATTCAGGAAAGTCACAGTGAGCCATAGGATGGAATCCACAGCAAGACCTGACCCTGAGGGCTGTGCCAGAGAGACAGTGGTCTACTTCTTCACAGCAGGCCAGGCTCCCCTTGCCAACCCTACCTACTAGCTAACACCTGAGAGGAGGGAACTTACTGCTGCTTGGCAATGGCATAACTGCCTGATAAGACCACTTAACAGAGAAAGGAACTCAGCTCCTACCTTAGCTGCAAACTGGAAAGTGGGAGTTTTCTAAAAAGCAGAAAAATAAAGTTGGAACAGAGAAATCGCCAAGTCAGATAGCAGGTGGCTGGCACACAGGTATGATTATTTTGAGAGTATCTAAACAGATAAATGAGTATGAGTTTTATAGCTACAGATTACTGAAGGCTATATAATAAAGGTTTTGGTGTAAAGTACACACTAGTTGCTTGAAAAATTGAATGTGTCCACAACAAAGAAAAATCAGTAGGGAAAGAAAAGATAAACTCTCAAAGAATGTTTTTATATTGGGGTTGAAAATCTATAAATCTCCTAATTGTACTTACATATGAAAATTATAACAAATAAAGAAGAAAACTTCCAACATGTTACCAAGAGACTATATATTTCCTCAGTTTGCCTGTTCTACACAGAATTCTTTTATCTTCCAAAGAGCACGATTTTGTAAACTGACATTCTAATATTAATTAAACATGACACTGTGTCAACTATGCTACTAAAGAGATACAGATTGTGAGAGTCCTTAATTTCCCTACTCAAGACATTCCCATTCAACAAATTCTTCTTTTTCAATTGGCATGTGGTAGGAAAAAAATTAAATTTAGATCATGCCAAATTTAAAGTCATAGTTCTTTACTATTCATTCTATACGAGGAAAAATTACTATTTCCCCCTTTTAGTTCTCACCTCTAAAAAACACAGTTCTTTTTAAGTCAACTCATTTTTGTAAGCACAATAATGTTCATAGTGAATGAAGCTGAAAAAAATAGTGGTTTCTTCACAACAGGCAATAATTCACTTGCATATTCTGACACCATATTCGCAAGCAAGATAAGGCAACAGAGTAAAATACAATGAACTAAGGGACAGTTCAGCATTAAGATCAAAACAAACCACCCTTCCCCATCAGAAATAAATGCCCTATAGTAGGGATTCAGGGATATGCCAGGACAAATGGACAGTTCAAGAAAGGACTACTTAGGAGGGAAATGCAAAGATCACAGGGCTCAAATTCTTCCCAAATGAGAAACAGCATCGCCTTACACTGGTATGCAGATGAACAGACAGTAACCTCAAAGAATATAGTGAGCAGACTGTATGCTTTTTAGAAGGAAAGAGAAAAAACATTATAGTTTGAAGAAAAGCTTATTTTTTTTAATTTAAGGAAAGAGCTCTATTTCTCTTAGAAATGTCTTTAAAATTTAGGCAGACCTCAAACATTTTGTCATTGTAAGCTTTTTTCAATTGGGTTATGTTTTTATACTAACTTCTGTAGCAAAATTTTTATTCTCTATTTTTATGACAAAGCTTATCTACTCTAGAACATTCTCAGCTCAGCTCCGCAACTATTTTGTGGTCTAGATCTGTACAGGATAATACAGTAGGCACCAGCCACATGTAATTATCCAGACTGATGTGCTATACATGTAAAATATATACCAGATTTCAAAGACAGTAATATAAAAAAGAATTAAACTATCTCCCTGATACATTTTTATATTGATTACATGTAGAAATTATAATATTTTAGATATATTAGGCTAAACAAAAGATATTAAAACTAATTTCACCTCTTTTTACCTTTTTAATACGATTTAAAAATTATAAATAATACATGTGGCCCTCTTCCTATTGGACGGCACTGATCTAGATAATGCCAACAAGCTACATAATTAATCTACCAGTTAAAGGAGGTGTTCCTTGAAAATGACTTCTGAAATCATTGACTTGATATTGAGAATTGCCAACTATCTATTTCACAGAAACTTGGCCCAAGTTACAAGGCTGTCAATGCTCAAAACACTGCCTTGGGAGAAAATCTCAAATAAGGTCTCAAAAGTTATATTCTAGAAGCTCAATTTAATTCAATTTTTAAAATGTCTTTTGAGCAACTGACTGGTTTACTACACTGCCCTTGTGTGCAGCCATTCCCAGGAGGGTTTCTTTCAGAGAATTAAGTCTTACAGCCTTAAGACAGCAGTTCCCAAACTGTTTGGTCTCAGGACTCCTTCTCTTAAAAGTTAGGAGAACCTTCAAAGAAGTTTTGATTATGTGAGTAATATCTTTCAATATCTGCTTAGAAATCAAATTAAAAATCAGAAATTAGGACAAAAATTTAAGAGACAAGTGTATACAACCACACATCCCCTTGGTCATCAGAGTAACTGCAGCATCACACATAGCATAGTCTCTAGAAATCTCTATTTTATAATTGTGAGAAAGTATGAATGAAAAGTGAAAATAATGTTGTGGCATTTTTATAAAAATGGTTTTGACCGGCCGGGCGCGGTGGCTCAAGCCTGTAATCCCAGCACTTTGGGAGGCCGAGACGGGCGGATCACGAGGTCAGGAGATCGAGACCATCCTGGCTAACATGGTGAAACCCCGTCTCTACTAAAAAAATACAAAAAAACTAGCCGGGCGAGGTGGCGGGCGCCTGTAGTCCCAGCTACTCGGGAGGCTGAGGCAGGAGAATGGCGTGAACCCAGGAGGCGGAGCTTGCAGTGAGCTGAGATCCGGCCACTGCACTCCAGCCTGGGCGACAGAGCGAGACTCCATCTCAAAAAAAAAAAAAAAAAGGTTTTGACCTAGGGGACCCACTGAAACAGTATTGGAGACTATGGGGTCCCTGAATCAAACTCAGAACAACTGCCCTTAAAGCATCACTGTATGTAATGAATTGACTTCTCTTCGATGCATCTAGAATAGTACCATGTTTGGGAGAACTGAGAAAAGTCACTCAATTTTCTTTTTCTATAGGGCATAATGCTTTCACAGGACCCAGCTAAGAATGGTTGGCTAGAAAGGAACTTAAGTACCTTTGGAATCAGTCTTAATGAAAAAACATTTCCATTTAAAATGTACTAAAAAATAGAATTATCATCAGAAAACAAATCTAAAAGAACCCCAAACCAACACAAGCTAGACTCTTGAATGCAACCTGTTACACATTAAATGGCCATGATCAATAACGTGCCACATGACCAAGGTCAGGATGTAGGCTGGCCACATTCTTGGGAAGATCCTAACATCTGTACCATTGCTCAGGCTGGAGTGCAGTGACATAACCATAGCTTGCTGCAGCCTCAACCTTCTGGGCTGAAGCTATCCTCTCACCTCAGCCTTCTGAGTAGCTGGGACTACAGAGACACACCATCACACCTGGATAATGTATTTTTTAAAATTTTCTGTAGTGATGAGGTCTCGCTATGTTGCCCAGGCTGGTCTCAATGGATCCTCCCACCTCAGCCTCCTAAAGCGCTGGGGTTACAGGCAAGAGCCACCACACCTTGCTTCCAATTTTTTAATTGAAGTCTATATTTCAGCTTGAAACAATTAGTCAAATCAAGTACTAAGGGGCAAAACAGGGATGTATATTTGAAAAGAATAGGTTAGTTTATTCATTATACACACCAATCACAACTGCTTCTGGGAAAATATGCAGCTGTCAAGCCTAAGGAATGGCAGGGATGCAAGGATGCCAGCCAACTCGAGACACAAGGACTCAACATGGCCAGCAAAGATAAGGGTCAGGCAGCTTTCAATAAACTCTCCACAGAAAGTAGTTAACAACTATACTTTAAAATGTATAGCGGGCTGGGCACGGTGGCTCATGCCTGTAATCCCAGCACTTTGGGAAGCCGAGATGGGCAGATCACTTGAGGTCAGGAGCCTGGCCAACATGGTGAAATCCCGCCTCTACTAAAATTACAAAAATTAGTCAGGCGTGGTAGTGGGCACCCGTAATCCCAGCTACTTGGGAGGCTGAGGCAGGAAGAATCGCTTGAACCCAGGAGGCAGAGGTTGCAGTGAGCCGAGATCACGCAGCCACACTCCAGCCTGGACAACAAGAGCGAAACTCCATCTTAATAATAATAATAATAATATAAAATATATAGTGCTTTTTAGGTGAGCGGTTGAACTTTTATTTTTCTGCCCTCTAGGCTGTACTGAATGGTGACTGTAAAACAGTTCGTGCATTTCCAATGTCTGGATAGAGAATGGAAAGTTAATGAAAGTGGGAAAATAAGTTGGAAAATGGCATACTGTACAAAATTAGTAAAAGGTATCTGAAGCAAAGCAAATTTTCTGTGATTACTTGAAATTCAAGACATAGAAGAGAAATTTTTAAAGACAAAAAGAAAATGATTTCTCAGTTCCAGTAATTCCCATCTGGTTGACATTCACCCTCTCAGAAAACAGAGGCCTATGGGTGTCTCCAATATTATGAGCAACTCTCTCAGACATACTGACATGATAGTTATTGTTGCAAAGTGCCAACAATGTTTTATAGTTAAATCAACTCTTGTCCTACAGGTTTATCCCTTAAATGTATTCAACAACAACAAAAAATTTTTTTTAAAAAAAGGAGTGGAGGAAAAGACAGTTCACAATAAAAATGAAGCCCAGTCAGGATTATTTACAAAATATAGGTATTCAATTTTCTAGTCTCAGGTGTTTATTTCAGATTGACCAAATTGCACAAGTTTAAGAGGGAGACACTCAGAATGGGATTGATGGCTTAATTTTAAGGCTAAGGAGCTGTTGAAAAGGATACCTCAAAGCCCTAAAAAACCAGAGGGAAGAGGTCAGGTGCAGACTCACACCTGTAATCCTAGAACTTTGGGAGGCTGAGGGGGGCAGATCACTTGAAGTCAGGAGTTCAAGACCAGCCTGTCTAATATGGAAAAAACCCATTTCTACTAAATATATGTATATATATATATATATATGCCAGGCATGGTGGTGCTTGGGAGGCTGAGGCAGGAGAATCGCTTGAACCTGGGAAGTGGAAGTTGCAGTAAGCCGAGATCACACCACTACATTCCATCCAGGGCGACACAGCAAGACTTCGTCTCAAAAAAAAAAAAAAAAAAAAAAGAGGGAAGAGCAGGAAAGAAGAAGACGGGCAGAAAGAGAATTTAGGACAAACAGGAAACACTCTGAATAGAGAGAAAGGATTGGGCAGAAAAGTATTAGGGATATGGGGAAGAAAAGGGCAAAAGCTAAATGGTTTAACAAGGCAGTTCTAATAGTTTAAAGTGGCAACCAAAGAATATTATCTACGAAAGTGATATAATGACAAAATAGGCTGGGCCCGGTGGCTCATGCTGTAATCCCAGGAGTTCGAGACGAGCCTGGGCAACACAGCAAGACCCCCATCTCTACAAAAAAATTTTTAAAAAGTATCCAGCCATGATGGCATATGCCGGTAGTCCTAGTACTCAGGAGACTGAGGTGGGAAGATGGTTTGAGTCCAAGAGATCAAGGCTATCGTGGGCTGTGATCATGCCACTGTACTCCAGCCTGGGCAAAAGAGAGACCCTGTTTCAAAAAATAAAACTATAAAAATAGTAAGAATAACAACACAGGTTGAATATCCCTTATCCAAAACATTATGTTTCATATACACCTTATACACACAGCTTGAAGGTTAATTTTACACAATATTTTAAATAATCTTGTGCATTTTTTAAAGGTTTGTATTAAGTGCTTATGCATGGAATTTTCCACATGGTGTCATGTTGGCACTTAAAGAGTTTCAGATTTGGGGACATTTTTTATTTTTGAATTAGGGGTCTTCAACCTGTAACTGTTACAGAAATATTTTGAAATTAAAAAAAAAAAGAAGTAGTTATTTACAAAGAAAAATGTAAAAGTTATGGTGGGAAACTAAACTATAAAAAATGAAAGTTTGCACTTTGGGAGGCCGAGGTGGGTGGATTGCCTGGGGTCAGGAGTTCAAGATCAGTCTGGCCAATATGGTGAAACCCCGTCTCTACTAAAAACACACACACACACAAAATGAGCCAAGCGTGGTGGTGTGGGCCTGTAGTCCCAGCTGCTTGGGAGGCTGAGGCAGGAGAATTGCTTGAACCAGGAAGGTGGAGGTTGCAGTGAGCCAAGATAGCGCCACTGCACTCCAGCCTGGGCGATAGAGTGAGACTCTGTCTCAAAAAAAAAAAAAAAAAAAGAAAAAGAAAAGAGAAATTTTAGTCCCAGGACAGAAGGACAGGAGGAAATAACTTGGCAATATGGCCTAAATAAGAGGTTGTAAGGAGACAAAAAGCTGAATAAATTTCAAGATGAATTTTCTTAATGAGTACATGCTACTCTTTCCTGGAATGCCAATTCACAGGTAAAAATAACACAGACTTACAGAAGGACTGACTGTACTCTTCCCAAGAACAGCATTTGTCAAGAAGCCTGTCTACTGTTAAGCACATTTAGATGTAGAACCTAGAACGCTCAAAGACTTAAAGCTCCAGCTGAAAAGAGAGCTGAACTCAACTGGCATCACATAATTTTCTTAAACTTCCCCTATGGAGATTTATTATAGTGGGTATCTTGCTAACCTTACAATGGTAGTGCTGTTCCTGTTGAACAAAATCAGCAACCGTTCATGTCTTAAATTACATTAATATGCCCCCAAGGACTAATAACACTGTGTGAAGCAGCAGAAGGTGAGTGAACTAAGGAAACAGAAAACAGCTGAAAAATTGTCCTAAATCCCTCATCTCTTGACATCTCCCAATTATTTTGACAATGAAAACTAAAGAAAAACAGGAAGCAATATCCATTTTCAGAAAGCACTGCATCCTCCTATTTCTGAAAGTCTCACTTGTAATGCATCCTCAGATGTCAGCAGTGTGCTCACTGTTTGTCAAGAGGTGCACTGTTGTGAAATCATGCATTTCTAGTCTGGATGCTTATGATACCAGGCTATCGTCCCTGAGCAGCCTGGAGGAAGAAGCCAGCCTCCCCGGGCCCATCAGGAACATGGCACAAACTACCTTCCAAGGGGTTTTCCTAAGGACAGGTGCACAATACCAGAGATGACAGATAATGCCCCTCTGGGATTCCTTCAAAATGGAATGTTTTGTGTGATAGCTTTTGCATTTATTCCAGTTTCAACGAGTTCCTTATATTTAGTAATCATCACATTTTCAAGTCAAACAAATGTTATTCCCTTAATGAATGTTTGCATTTCATGTGATGAATAGTGTAATTTAAGTAACTTAAATCAATCTCTGGAAGTCTAATAGTAAACATTAATTAATTCTTAAATGTCTGGGGTTTTTGTTTGTTTGTTTGTTTGTTTTTTGAGATGGAGTCTCGCTCTGTCTCCCAGGCTGAAGTGCAGTGGCGCCATCTCGGCTCACTGCAACCTCCACCTCCTGGGTTCAGGCAATTCTCCTGCCTCAGCCTCCTGAGTAGCTGGGACTACAGGCGTGTGCCACTATGCCCGGCCCATTTTTTGTGTTTTTAGTAAAGACAAGGTTTCACCATGCTGGCCAGGCTGGTCTCAAACTCCTGACCTCGTGATCCACCCACCTTGGCCTCCCAAAGTGCTGGGATTACAGGCGTGAGCCACGGTGCCCGGCCAAATTTCTGATATTTATTTTAAAGGTGGTAAGGGGACAACTGATAAACAACACTGCCATAGAAAAAACTGAGAATGTTCCACTGAAATATAAAATTATTATATGGGTTAGACATAGCCATATTAGATAGATGTCCAAAGAAAGCTACATGAAGTATATGCTTAATATAACAGAGTTAACATTGAACAAGATTGTTTGTGTTTTCCTGTAGCAGGATTACAGACATTCTAAATACTGACCTTCTCTGATGGTCCTAAATTTGCATTAGAGTACAAGTGTAGAATTTCAAAAAGATGCTAAGGTAAAATCAAGGATTTTATGTAAAGGAAATTGTCGTAACTGTGTATCAATTCATTAAAGTACTGAGTATAGTTAATAACATTGAGGGTTTTTTAAAACCATTAAAAATATCCATAATTTAAGTAAAACCAAACTATTATACTATTAGCCCCTTTTTTATGTCTTAATGACCATACTACTTTTTTTTTTTTTTTTTTGAGACAGAGTCTCGCTCTGTTCCCCAGGCTGGAGTGCGGTGGCAGGGTCTCGGCTCACTGTGAGCTTCGCCTCCCGAGTTCACGCCATTCTCCTGCCTCAGCCTCCTAAGTAGCTGGGACTACAGGCGCCCACTACCCGGCTAATTTTTTGTATTTTTAGTAGAGACGGGGTTTCACCGTGGTCTCGATCTCCTGACCTTGTGATCCGCCCGCCTCGGCCTCCCAAAGTGCTGGGATTACAGGCGTGAGCCACCGCGCCCGGCCGACAACACTATTTTTAAGCCAATTAACATGATCCCTAATTCATTGCCAATGAGACCCAAAAGAATCTCCAGGTATCAGAAATAGTTCCACTTAAGATACACAGTCGGCCGGGTGTGGTGGCTCACGCCTGTGAGCACTTTGGGAAGTCGAGGCAGTCGGATCACGAGGTCAGGAGATTGAGACCATCCTGGCTAACATGGTGAAACCCCATCTCTACTAAAAATACAAAAAAGTAGCTGGGTGTGATGGCAGGTGCCTGTAGTACCAGCTAATTGGGAGGCGGAGGCAAGAGAATGGCGTGAACCCGGGAGGCGGAGCTCACAGTGAACCGAGATGGCACCACTGCACTCCAGCCTGGGCGGCAGAGCAAGACTCCGTCTCAAAAAAAAAAGACACATTTGCATAAATACTGTTTTAGGAAAATTAGAGACCATAAGTAACACCTCCCCACCAAAAAAATCACCAGGAATGCGATTTATGAGATGAGAAAATGAAAATATAGAGAGCTAGAAGGAAGTAAAATGTTAATTGATAATAATGTCGTACGAAAACTAATTATCCCTCCCTATTTAAAAGTCTTTGTGCAATTTTCCTGAGGCCTCTGGGTCACAGGTTTCTTGATAGATCAAGTTGGCATTTTTTGAAATTAAGTAAAAAAAAAAAAAAAAAAAAAAAATCCCTTCAATGAATCAAATATACTTTTCTGGGTAGAAAACAGCACAGAATAAGGAACTCAGTGTGTAGGAAGGATATAAAAATGATCATACACAGCAGTAGAAACTTTTTCCCTCTGAACAAAATCACATACAAACCCTAATACGTAAGAGAGAAAAAAGAGTACCCATCCTGGTTAAACTTGAGTAGAAGGTTCAGAGACAGACAAAACTTTAGAAGCCTAGAGCTCTGTAGAACAGTTTTGAAATCATCGTGACAGCAAAAAGAGGAACGGAGTGGGTGCTGAGATTGAGAGTTCAATTTCCAGCTGTATCTCTAAGATATGTTTGTGACCTTGGGAAAATTACCTTACCCCTTTAATCCTCAATGTTTTCATCTATTACATGACTTGAAAGCAGAGGTATCGGCTGGGCACAGTGGCTCACACCTGCAATCCCAGCACTTTGGGAGGGCAAGGTGAGAGGACTGCTTCAGCCCAGGGGCTTCAGACCAGCCTGGGCAACACAGTGGAATCCTGTCTCTACAAAAAAAATTTTTTAATTGGTCGGGCATGTTAGCACGTGCCTGTAGTCCTAGCATTTTGGAAGGCTGCAGCAGAAGAATTGCTTGAGCTCCAGAAGTCAAGGCTGCAGTGAGTTGTGATCAAGCTACTACACTACTACACTCCTAGCCTAAGTGACAGAGTGAGACCCTGACTGTAAAAAAGAGAGAGAGAGAGAGAGAGAGAAAGCAGCAAGCAGAGTTATCAAGATAAGGTTCTCATTGTGCCAATTCCTAATTCAAACTCTGGGAGACTTAGGTTTTGACTTTTTTAAGTTTTCAAATTGACATTTAAGTTCTTAAGGGTTCATTCACATAAATCAGAATCACTACTAGTCATATAACTCTCAATCTTGGACAGTTAAAGTAATCAAGCCATTTAGTTTTAGTTATTATTTCTTTTATTTTCTCTTATCTGTTTATTACTTACTTATTTATTTTTGTAAAGATGAGGTCTCACTATAGTCCAGGCTGCTCTCAAACTCCTGGGCTCAGGCAATCCTCCTGCCTCAGCCTCACCAAAGTGCTGGGATAACAGGCACGAGCCACCATGCCCGGCTATATTTATTTCTTTTAGAGACAGGGTCTTGCTTGTTGACCACGCTGGAGTGCAATGATGTGATAATAGCTCACTGGAACCTCAAACTGCTGGCCTCAAGCGATCCTCCACCTCAGCCTCCTGAGTGGTTAGGACTACAGGCGTGTACTACCATGCCCAGCTAAATTTTTTTTTTTAAAAAAAAGGGGACTTGCTCTCTTGCCCAGGCTGATCTGGAACTCCTGGCCTCAAGCAATCCTCCCACCTCAGGCTCCCAAAGCACTGGGGTTACAGGCATGAGTCACTGCGCCCAGTCCTAAGTCATCTAGTTTTACAGTGTTATATAATGTATGACCATATGATAATAAGCAGAAAAATGCATTTGCCACATTTGAGATAACCTTGGTGAATAAGTGTTTCTTTCCTCAATTAAATACATTAAACCAAAGCATAACACCACTGTTTGCCCAGAAAAGCCTTGGCATTTGTTAATATTTTCACTATTGGTAAAGTCAATGTTTCCTACTGCTAAAACTAGGAACACTAAATAATAATATTGACATTAATTTCCATCCCACTTACAGAACAAACAATGGCAGACTAAATTAAATGGAATGTGAAGCGGGCAACAAGTAGGTCAAATTAATTAAACCGTAAATTACAACCACACCACAAAGACATGAACACAGAACCAAGAATCCGAGTCTAAGAAATGTTGCATAATCCAATGTCAGCCAAATTTGACGATGTTTCCATGATCAAATTTCTCGCTTAGAAATAAGAAAGTCAAAGAGTCAATTTTAGTTTGTTTTATATTTTTCGTTTTAGACTAGTTAATTCTAATATATTAAACGTAAGCATAGTAAGAATAGGTAAAATATACTGAGCATCTAATATATCCCAAGGCACTAAATTTTTTTGTTACTTTTTGTAATGAAAATTTTCAAATATAAACAAAAGTAGACAGTAAAATAAAGCATCAATCAGCTTCAAGAATTATTACTTTACAGTCAATTGTTTTATCTATACCTCTACCAAGTTTCTCCAAAATCTCAATCACCATATCATTTCATCTATAACTACTTCAATATACCTCAAACAGGAGTCCCTCTCTTTTTTTAAACATAACCATGACACCTTTACCTCACTTGAAAAAAATGAGGGATAATTACCGGCATTAACTCTTACCCCATACACCAACCCTATGGAATAGGTACTATTATTCTCATTTTACAGATGTTTCTGAGGCACACACCAATGAAGTTTTATGTGCCCTGGATACACAGTACTGAATGGCAGAGGCAGGATTTGAAGCCAGACAGTCGAGCTCAAGAACCTGAGTCCTTCACTACATTATGTTTTGCTGCTTCTCAAAACTCGAATTTATGGTAATTAATTGTTAAATATAAACACAGTTAATTGACTAATAAAAGAATGGATGACCGACAGCATCAGACTTCAGCAAAATTTTGTTTTTGTTTGTTTTTTTTTTTTTTTTTTTTTTTTTTTTTTTTGAGACGGAGTCTCACTCTGTCGCCCAAGCTGGAGTGCAGTGGCCGGATCTCAGCTCACTGCAAGCTCCGCCTCCTGGGTTTACGCCCTTCTCCTGCCTCAGCCTCCCGAGTAGCTGGGACTACAGGCACCCGCCACCTTGCCCGGCTAGTTGTTTTTTTTTTTTTTTGTATTTTTTTTGTATTTTTTTAGTAGAGACGGGGTTTCACCGGGTTAGCCAGGATGGTCTTGATCTCCTGACCTCGTGATCCGCCCGTCTCGGCCTCCCAAAGTGCTGGGATTACAGGCTTGAGCCACCGCGCCCGGCTTCAGCAAAATTTTGAAACAAGGAAAACATATCACAGTATTTCACCTATCCTCCAACTTCTTTCTTCATCCCCAGCTGGTATGCTCCATTGAACATCTCTACCTATCTTCATTTAACCTTGTACCAATTATTTTTAAAAGTAAGTTTATTCTTTTTACTACAACCAGCTCTATCGGGTTAAACTAACATTTGGGATGTACTCTGTGACTAATTTTCATCAAGACAGACTTACTGGATGCAGTCCTACTCAAAATTAAATATTCTCTTCAGAAGTCATATTATGAAATATATATACCTACTATGTACCCACAAAAAATTAAAAATAAAAATAAAAGAAGTCATATTATGTGTGACCCCACGATGACTGGCCCCCAATGATTCTCACACACACACATGACAGACCTATTCATGCCTTTATGTAATATCCTCCCTTTCTTCCAAGTGGAGCTAGAGAGCTTAATGAAGTAAATGGCCATGTTAGAGAAGCCCATGGGAAAAGGAACTGTGGGTGGCATCAAAGAACTGTGGGCAGTCTCTCTAGGACCTCCAGCCAACAGCCAGCAAAAAGCTGGGATCCTCACTCATAAAGCAATTCTACCAATAATGTGAACAATCTTGTAAGTAGCTTCTTTCCCAGTTAAGCCTCCAGGTGACGATGCAGTCCATCTAATACTATACAGCCTTCTGAGACCCTGAGCAGAGGACTCAGCTAAGCCATGCCAGGCAGGACTCAAGACCCATGGAAACTGTAAGACAGTAAATGTGTACTGCCTCAAGCTGCTAAATTTGTGGCAGGTTGCTACATAGTAATAGAAAACTAACAGCTCATGGTTCTTTATAAGGTAGGCAACTCTCATCTCCAAGAAATTCTAGGCCAAGGAAATCTCTTCCATAATTTATAGTACAGAACTATAACAGTTTCAGGCAAGAGTTCAAGCATGTGAACAAAACTAAAGCTCTTTCTTGAAAAAAGCTTTGCTTTAGCCTTACTTGTAGAGAATCCAGCAAACTCTGTGTAAACATAGGTACGCTCTCCACTGGAAAAGTAAACATGTCAGGCTCCTTAGTTTACCAAACAAAATTACTTTTTTCAGTTGCACAAAATGCCATCAAAAGCATGTGCATCTAATGACTTCCTTCCAGATGGTATATTATGAAAGGGGATGGGCGGGGGGAGAAATAACTTTACAGTGGAAAAACTTGACAAACACTACCTGAACCAGGCGATCAAGGTTAGCATCAGCCGGGCGCGGTGGCTCAAGCCTGTAATCCCAGCACTTTGGGAGGCCGAGGCGGGCGGATCACGAGGTCAGGAGATCGAGACCATCCTGGCTAACAAGGTGAAACCCCGTCTCTACTAAAAAATACAAAAACTAGCCGGGCGAGGTGGCGGACGCCTGTAGTTCCAGCTACTCGGGAGGCTGAGGCAGGAGAATGGCGTAAACCCAGGAGGTGGAGCTTGCAGTGAGCTGAGATCTGGCCACTGTACCCCAGCCTGGGCGACAGAGCCAGACTCCGTCTCAAAAAAAAAAAAAAAAAAAAAAAGGTTAGCATCAACACTAATAAGTCATGTTGATAGCACTAATAAGTCATGTTGATAGCACGTGCCCTTGGTACGATATAATGAAAATGGCACTTTACCTTGGTTATCTTACCACTCAAAACCTGTAACCCCAATCTAATCATGGCAAAGATATCAAATTCCAACTGAGGGGTATTCTACAAAACACCTAACCAGTACTACTCGAAACTATTAAGGTCATCAAAAACAAGAAAAGACTGAGAAACTGTCACAGCTAAGAGAAGCCTAAGGAGACACGGCAACTAAATGGCATGTGGTATTCTGGACAAGACCCTGACACAGAAAAAGGATATTCTGGTAAAAACTAAGGGAATTTGAGTAAAGTATGAACTTTAGTGAAAAAGGATGTACTAATATTGGTCTATTAATTATGACAAATGTATCATATTACTATAAGATAGTAAGAATAGAGGAAACTGACCGTGGGGTATTTGGGAGCTCTGTACTATATCTGCAATTTTTCTATACATCTAAAGCTATTCTAAAATAGTTAATTTCAAACATCATAATGGAATGCTCTGCTCTTCTGGCACTACATTCAAATTCAGTCTTAAATTGTTTTGTTAGGAAACTTCTATTTAATGTTGGAGATACCAGACTAAACAACAGCTTTCTGGCCGGGCGCGGTGGCTCATGCCTGTAATCCCAACACTTTGGGAGGCTGAGACGGGTGGATCACGAGGTCAGGAGTTCAAGACCAGTCTGGCCAAGATGGTGAAACCCCCTCTCTACTAAAGATACAAAAAATTAGCCAGGTGTGGTGGCGCACGCCTGTGATCCCAGCTACTCTGGAGGCTGAGGCAGGAGAATCACTTGAACCTGGGAAGCAGAGGTTGCAGTAAGCCAAGATCATGCCACTGCACTCCAGCCTGGGTGACAGAGTTAGACTCCATCTCAAAAACAAAACAAAACAAAACAAAACAAACAAAAAACAACTTTCTGCTGTCAGTTCAAGTAACCAGAATGCTTAACAAACAACATTCTTTACTAGACTCACTAGACCTATATCCAGAGTCAAAATGGATTTCCATATGAAGAACACTTTGGAACCCTTTTTTTTCCCCCTTTTGAAACAGGGTTTTTGTCACCCAGGCTGGAGTGCGGCGGCATGATCACAGTTCACTACAGCCTCAACCTCCTGGCCTCAAGTGATCCTCCCCAGCGACTGAGACTACAGACATGTGCCACCATAGGGGTTTCTGTCTGTTTGTTTGTTTTTGTAGAGACAGTGTCTTGTTATATTGTCCAGGCTGGACTCAAACTCTTGGCTTTAAGTGATCTGCCATGGCCTCCCAAAGTGCTGGGATTACAGGTATAAGCCACCATACCTGGCCTTGGAATCTTTTTTAAAAAATTTATTATTGAAGAATTTTTCTTTTAGACATAGTTTTGTGAACCTGATAGCAAGTAACAGGCTATTAAGTTTTGACTTACAGTATGGTGCTGGGAAAGAGGTTTTCTCAATTGGATTTTTTCCTCTTATTTAATAATATTAGTTAAGGAATTCATGTTTTTTTGTTTGCCTGTACTGCCAGAAAGCAAACGCTAAGTGAACTGTGGTAGCTCTAGTTAGCCTAAGTTTTCTGGTAAAATAGTATCCATCTCTCTTCTTCCCTATCTGGCCCTAATTCTTTTAAATTTGTTTTAATCTACTGATCTGTTAAAGATACCTGAAACTCTTTCTGAAAGTAGACTTTTTTAAAAATTCACAAATTATTTAGCCAGAGCGAGGACATGAAATTCATTAACAAGACAAATATCACATTAGTATTTCTCCTTAGCAAGAATTTCCCTGCTTTTCTTGTATTCTAGTTCTTTATTTTTAAAAAAGCAGCTTTACTGAGATATTATTCACATACCAAGCAATTCACCAATTTAAAGTGTAAAATTCAGTGTGTTTTGTATATTCACAGGATAGTGCAACCATCACAATCTAACTGAACATTTTTGTTCTGACTAAAAGAAACCTCACACCTGTTTAGCTGTCACTCATCATTCCCCCACTCCTATCCCTCCACCAGCCCTAGGCAACCACTAATCCACTTTCTTTCTATAAATTTGCCTATACTAAATATTTCATCTCAATGAGATCATATAATATGTGGTCCTTTTGTGATTTGCTTCTTTTACTTGGCATAATGTTTTCAAGGGGCATTCACCTTGCAGCATGTATCAGTACACTTCATTACTTTTATTGCCAAATAATATTCCATTGTATGGATATATTAATTTTAATTATCCATTCTTCAGTTGATAGACATTTTGGTTGTTTCTGCTTTTTGGCTATTATGAATAATGCTGCCATGAACATTGATAACATTTTTATGTGAATGTGTTTTCACTGATCTTGGGTTTAAGCCTAGCAGTGGAATTGCTGGGTTATATGGTAATTCCACATTTAACATTTTTTGGAATATTAAACATTTTGAAGAAATGACAAAACTGCTGCATCATTTTATATTCTCTCTCACCAGCAATGCCAGAAAGTTCTACTTCCCACATATCCTAACCAACACTTGTTATTGTCCATCTTTTTTTATTACAGCCATCTGAGTGGATACGTGGTATCTCACTGTGGATTTTATTTGCATTTTCCTAATGACTTAATGATGTTGAGAATCTTTCCGTGTGTTTGTTGACCAACTGTATACATTTTGAGGGGCAATTCACACTGAAATCTTTCCTCTATTTTAAATTATTAGTCTTTTTACTGTTGAGTTATTAGAGTTTTTGTATGTTCCAGATACAAGTCCCTTATCAGACGTACGATTTGCAAACATTTTCTTCCATTCTGTGGGTTGTCTTCACTTTTCTGACGGTGTTGTCCGCAGAACAGAAGTTGTTAATTTTGATGTAGTCCATTTATCTATGTTTCCCTCTGTCCCTTCTGCTTTTGGTAGTCTATTTAAGAAACCACTGCCTAACTCCAAATCAGAAAGATTTGCTCGTATGTTTTCTTCTCTTCATAAATGTGAGAGCTAAAACTATAAAACTCTATGAAAACTCTTAGAGAGTTTTGTGGTCCATTTGAAGTTAATTTCTGTGTACGGTGTAAAGCAAAGGTCTAACTTCATTCTTTCCAACATGGATATACACTTATTTCTCCACTGTTTGGTGAAAAGACTCTTCTTTCTCCGATGAATTATCTCCGTAGACTTAACAAAAGTAAAATGACTATAAATGAAAGGTTTTATTTCTGAATTCTTGAATCTATCCCATTTATCTGTATGCTAGGACCACATTATCCTGTTTCTTCTAGTTCTTGATATTCCAGATATTGACAGTCATCTTCCTCTGCTAAGGCTGGTGTGTAGTAAAGTTGTGTGAGCACCCCTACAGGGCCTAGGACCCAGAACCTAGTTGTGGTGTTTTAGTAACTGTTAATGAATCAAATAAAAAGATTTCTGATTGTGGATTAGGAGAATTTTTTTCAATTTTAAAAAAAGTCAATAGACAAATATTAAAAATTGTTTTGACAATAAACTATCAAATTAGCAAAATAACAACAGGTAAATATAACTAAGACAGAAGTAAGTTACAGGGCAGAGACAATGATAATGACAATGATAATGGAGTAACAGTTTGGACTAGTCATCTAGCTGATTTATTAATTAATGAGAGTATATGTTTATATTCCAACTATTTCTTTTTAAAAAGGACTGAGGTGTTTACAAAAATCAAACATATGACACAGTACAATTAAAAATAAAAAATAATAAGTATTTCATCGTTATTTTCCCAAAGCCATAGAGCCTTGGGAAAAGGCCAAATATTTCCAGATCAGCAGACATGCAAAGGCTTCATTAGAATCAAACCCACTAGCCTACAAGCAGCACACACAAGGGGAAACTTCTTTCTTCTTCCTCCCTGCCTCCCTCCCTGCCTCCGTCCCTTCCTTCCTTTTTATAGAGACAGAGTCTCGTTATGTTACCCAGAATGATCTTGAACTCCTGGGCTCAAAGTATCCTCCCTCCTCAGCCCTGCAAAGTGCTGGGATTACAAGCATGAGCCATCATGCCCAGCCAGAAACTTCTTATGTGAGTTGGGCTCTTCAAGGAAGAATAGATATAGGAAGTTCTGGCCCTCGCCTCCCAAAAATCTCTGCTTTTTAGTCAAAAAAGGACGAAGAAATCTAGGGTTTCTTTGTCCTCTGGTTCCTCCAAAGTAGGTCAGGTCTGTGTGTAATTATTGGGTTTCACATTCCTTCGGAAAAGGAAGAGACGTCAATTCATGGAGGTATTTAACAAACAGCAGATTCAAGCCAGGGCTAGGGGCAAAAGAGTGCTTCTGCTCCCAAATAGAAAATAAAAATAAACAAACTAAGAAACAGTCTTTGGTTTTTAACAATAATAAGCCAATTTTAAGGCAGGTAGAATAAAAGGCCTAATTTCTCATTCTAAGGCTACAACCACTGAACTGAAGCTTGTGAATGAATTCTCCTAGTTTCATCTTCTTCCTAGGCACGTTCTCTATTTAGCAAGGTTGACATAAAGAAATTCTGGAAAAAAATGCAAAATTTATTTTCTGTAAAACTTTATGTGCAAGAGCATGTGCCAAAAGATTAAGAATTACTATCTGCATTACCAAAAGTCTTCTTCAGAAAAAGAATCACCTCAGGGTTCCTTTCAACAACACACTTACAAAAAATTTTATTGTAAAATATGTCATATTCAAACCATAGCTCCTACCTACTCTTCCATTCCACAGCACCACACCATCCCACTCCAAGAAAACCACCATCCTGAAGTTTGTTCATTGGCTTTTCTTTATAATCCTACCAGATACGTATCCCCAAACAGCATATTATTTAGATTTGCCTGCGTCTAAACTTTATGCAAATAGAATCATACTTTTTTTTTTTTTTTTTTTTTGAGGCAGAGTCTCACAATGATGCACTAGGCTGGAGTGAGTGATACGAGCATAACTCACTGTAGCTGCAAACTCCTGGGCTCCAGTGATCCTTCCACCTCAGCCTTCTGAGTAGCTAGAAATACAGGTATACACCACTATGCCCAGATAATGTTTTTTTTAATTTGTTGTAGAGAAAGGGTCTTGCTATGTTGCCCAAGCTGGTCTTGAACTCCTGGGCTCAAAGGATCCTCCTGCCTCAGCCTCCCAAAGTGCTGGGATTATAGGCTTGTACCACTGCACCCAGCCCATATTTATTATTTCTAACTGCCTTTTTTGATCCCTGCTACTTTGGAATATTCCTCTATGAAGATGCATGTGGTGGCACTTAATTCATTTTATGCCCTTTTATAAATATACCAACTGTATTTACGCTTTACAGTTGCTAGACATTTGAGTTGTTTGGATTTTTAGTTACTATGAATAATACTTTAAATATTCTTACATATGCCTCTTAAGCCATGCATGTAAGAATTTCACTAGGAGACATACCTAGACATCACTAGGTAAAACCAAATTGTCTTGAAAAATGGAGGTACCCAACAGTAGGACTGCTCCTACTGCTCATATCATCTCTAACAATTGTAATTACATCTTTTATTTTTCCCTGTTTGGTAGGGGAAAAGTGGGGAGCAGGAGATAGACAGTTCCTCACCATTTTAATTTGCATTTTCTTGATTACTGAAAGGGTAGAGGATCTTTTACATGTTCATGGATCATTTGTTTCTACTCCTGTAAAAGTAACTTTTTCATGACTTTTCTATTTCCATTTTTTCTAATTTTTTTTTTTTTATTTGAGGAGCTCTTTTATATTCTGGCTAACAAATCTTTGCCAGTACATCTCTCAAGTTGTGGCTCACCTTCTCACTCTATGATGTTATCTTTCTTAAAGTAAACTTTTAATTGAACTATAACATAAAGGCAAAAGTGTGACCAAATTATTAAGCGTAACTCACATAAACAAAAGCAATTTGGGTCCTCAATAATTTTTAACAGCAGGCTGAATGCAGTGGCTTACGCCTGTAATCCCAGCACTTTGGGAGGCGCCAAGGTGGGCGGATCACTTGAGGTCAGGAGTTCAAGACTAGCCTGACCAACATGGCAAGACCTCATCTCTACTAAAAATACAAAAATTAGCCAGGCGTGGTAACGGGCACCTGTAGTCCCAGCTACTTGGGAGGCTGAAGCAGAAGAATTGTTTGAACCCAGGAGGTGGAGTTTGCAGTGAGCTGAGATCGTGCCACTGCACTCCAGCCTGGTCAACAGAGCAAAACTCCATTTCTTAAAAAAAAAAAAAAAAAAAAAAAAGAAGAAGCATAAGGGATCCTAAGATTTAAAAAGTTTGGGATCCACTAGATCAGACAGATATTATCATCTCATTCTCTATGTCACTAAATATCTCATATGTTCCATCTCTTCTTTCTCTGCACTAAATTCTGGAAATTTTCTTCAGATCTATTTTTCAGTTCATTAATGTACTCTACTCTGTATCCGCTTTCCATTGTTATTTTTCAACTACAAATGCTCCTCAATTTACAAGGGGCTTATGTCCTTATAAGCCCATCGTAAGCTGAAAATATTAGTAAGTCAAAAATGCATCTAATAACACCTAGTCTACCAAACATCATTGCCTGGTCCACCTTAAATATACTCAGAACACTGACGTTAGCCTACTACTGAGCAAAATCATCTTACAGGGGTGTCCAAGGGAGGGAACACAGGCATGGGTTCTTAGTTCCTGTTTCTGGTTGGTTCAGTAAAGCCCCTTCCTCAACCCTCTTTTCCGCTTATCACTAGAAACAGAAACTAAAAACCATGGCGTCAGGCTGCTAAAAGCCTAAAACAAAACAAAACAAAGTGGGTTGGACAAGCTTGAATTCTAACACAAAGCCTATTTTACAATAAAGTGCTGAATAGCTCATGAATACTGAAGTATGATTTCTACTGAATGAATATCACTTTCACACCACTGTAAAGTTGAAAAACCATCATCAGGTCAGGTGAGGTGGCTCATACCTATAACTCCAGCACTTTGGGAGGCCGAGGCGGGCAGAGTACTTGAGCTCAGGAGCTCGAGAACAGCCTGGGCAACACGATAAAACCCTGTCTCCACTAAAAATAAAAAAACTCGCTGGGTATAGTGGTGCACGCCTGTAGTCCTAGCTACTCGGGAGACTGAGGTGGGAGGATTGCTTGAGCCCCAGAGGTGGAGGCTGCAGTGAGCTGAGATCGTGCCATTGCATTCCAACCTGGGTGACAAAGCAAGACCCTGTCCCAAAAAATAAATAAATAAATAAATAAAAGAAAGAAAGAAAGAAAAATTAAAATCAGACCATCATAAGCCTGGGGCATCTGTATGTTTTTTACTTCTAGAAGTTCTACAGAGACTGAGTTCTTCTTCCATATTTTCCTCATCAGTTTTAAGAGTCTCTTCTTCACATTTTTAACCTCCTCCCTTTATTTCTTTAAACATCTGTAGGCTTTGTAAGACTGATGGTTACCACTGATGTTTAGTTACCTGTCAATCGATGCATATCAAACCACTCGAAAATTTAGTGGATCAAAATAACAATAATCACTTATTTTGCTCACAAATTAGCAATGGATCTCTCCATGGGCTTCTTCAGAGTATGCTGATGGGTTCCAAGAATGATTCTCTCAAGAGAATAAATAAATGTGTGGTATTTTATGACTTAGCCTCAGAAATGACATAATATCACTTCTGTCATATTCTTTAGGTCAAAGCAGTCACAAAGGCCTGCCCAGGTTCAACAGAAAGAGATTCTATTTCTTGATAGTACAATAGTAAGGTTCTAGAAGAACAGGAGTCAGGAAATAGTGTTTCCATACCTGGAAAATAAAATCTGCCCCATCTGACTAACTCACAGTTGCTTATTTTCTTTTGCAAACTCACATTTCTTGCAACTTCCTCTATTAAAATTCTTTAAGGCCTGACTATAAAGTGTGTTTTGTCCAGGCATGGTGGCTCATGCCTGTAATCCCAGCACTTTGGGAGGCCGGGGCAGGAGGATTGCTTGAGCCTAGGAGTTCACAACCAGCCTGGGCAACATAGCAAGACCCTGTCTCTAAAATTAACTAATTAATTTAAAAGTGTGTTTCTACAGAGATATGAATTTGATCCTCTCAGACACTGGGGACCATAACCAAATGGGAATACTTTCACCTAAGTTTTCAGTTTAGAGATTTTCAGTCCTCACAGGTAGTATAAAATCTGACTGCAAATCTTTGTGAGTATGGGCGTCTGCTTAGGCAACTACATGGGAGGTTTCTTTCCCCTCTCCAACCAGATCCAAGACAGTAAGAGGCAAGTCTCTGTAAGCAGGCATCTTTTTTCTACTCATGCACTGAAGACTTGCACCCTCCAGGGTCCCAATTCCATCTGGGACAGTCTCCAACAGGACCTTCCACTATGCTTAGGTACTACTTGTCTCTTGTCCGTCCACTTTGCTCTAATCCTATAAGAAACCCTCAGAACCACCACCACCTTCAGAGCTTCCTCTGCCTTATGAAATGATGCTTTTTTTCTTTTCAGATGGAGTCTCACTCTGTCACCAGGGCTGGAGTGCAGTGGTGCGTGCTCGGTTCACTGCAACCTCCACCTCCCGGGTTCAAGCAATTCTCCTGCCTCAGCCTCCCGAGTAGCTGGGATTACAGGCGCCCGCCACTATACCCAGCTAATTTTTTGTATTTTTAGTGGAGACTGGGTTTCTCCATGTTGGCCAGACTGGTCTTCAACTCTTGACCTCGTGATTTGTCCACCTCGGCCTCCCAAAGTGCTGGGATTACAGGCGTGCACCACTGCGCCCGGCCTCAATTATTTTTCTTACACTAGTTCCAGAATGTTGTATGTATATTATATGTGCTCATACATTTTTACCTTTCCTAGCCTCATTTAAAAATGTTCTGACTGACTCACACCTGTAATCCCAGCATTTTGGGAGGCCGAGGCGGGCAGATCACGAGGTCAAGAGATCAAGGCCAACATGGTGAAAACCATCTCTACTAAAAATACAAAAATTAGCTGGGCACGGTGGCATGCACCTGTAGTCCCAGCTACTCAGGAGGTTGAAGCAGGAGAATCGCTTGAACCCAGGAGGCAGAGGTCGCAGTGAGCTGAGATAATGCCACTGCACTCCAGTCTGGGCGACAGTGCGAGATTGTCTCAAAAAAAAAAAAAAGTTCTGAACAGAAGGGATTTCTCTGAATATCTAATCTACTATATTACCAAAAACGAATTACTCATCATTCATCTTATTTCATTTATTAAAAACTGATCGGCCAGGCATGGTGGCTCATGTCTGTAATCCCAGCACTTTGGGAGGCTGAGGTGGATGGATCACTTGAGGTCAAGAGTTCAAGATAAGCCTGGACAACATGCCAAAACCCATCTCTACCAAAAATACAAAAATTAGCCAGGCATGGTGGAGGGTGCATGTAATCCCAGCTACTCGGGAGGCTGAGGCAAGAGAATCGCTTGAACCCAGGAGGCAGAGGTTGCAGTGAGCCGGGATCGCGCCATTGTACTCCAGCCCGTGTGACACAGCAAGACTCTACCTCAAAAAAAAAAAAAAAAAAAAAAGTCAGTAATTTCAAGAATACGTCCATATTTTAATAAGGCAGGTATGTAAAATATCATGTATCAGCTGAATAAAAGTACTTTGGAAAATGTTCTTAATATACTTCCCTATAAAGCAAATCTGAGGGAATTTAAACTTATTAGAGATGTTAACTTCTGTCCTTGATACTTCACGTTTTAAACACTATTGGGAGCTGTGCCCCTGTATCTACTGTAAACATGGTCTAGAACTGCAACACCACTGAAGAAAAAAGAAATTTTACTATTGAAAAGAAAAGCAAAGGAAGGCCAGGCGTGAGGGCTCACACCTGTAACCCCAGCACTTTGGGAGGCCAAGGTGGGAGAACTGTTTGACCAGCCTGGGCAACATGCGAAATCCCATCTAAAAAATAGCTGGGTGTGGTGGTATAGTCCCAGCTACTCAGGTGGCTGAGGCAGGAGGATCACTTGAGCCCAGACGGCTGGGGCTGCAGTGAGTCGTGATTATGCCACTGCACTCCAGCCTGGGTGACAGAGCAAGACCCTATCTCAAAAAAAAAAAAAATTAAACCACGGTAGCATTCAACATTCAAAAGAAGCAGCAGCGGTTTGTGGGGGCGAAAGGGATCTGTAAATCACTGGGATAAGGACCTTGATATGTTAGATCTCCCCACCATGCTGAAAGTGATGGCTACAAATTACCATATTCCCAAAAAGATGACAGCCAAACTCATATCCCAGAAGAGAAATAGCTATTATGGCTATTAGTAGGCACTGGCAGGAGGCTTAACAAGTCACTGAACAAACCATTTATTGTTGTTCATCTTGAGCAGTATGACCTTTTAGCTCAGCCTGCTAAACATCACAGTGGTCCATAAGGGAAAAAGCTACGTGGATGCAAATTCCTCAATGCAATTTACCCTATAGACAGCATGCGTTTCCAGATTCTTCATCCTACTTCACTCCACTCCCCTCTGGGTCATAATAGAACTTAGCAGATGTCAGAATTTGCTATGAATAAACTCTGGAGCCCAGATAAGAAAGCTCAGCAAAGTATGCATTTGGTGCTGGCAAAAATGGTTGTTTTGTGTACTGATTTGGATTTGCTAACTTAGAATATCTACAGTTTCAAAAACGTGTCTAAGATTGATTGTTGAGTTTTTTATAAGTTGGAAAAAAAGCAACACACACACACACACACACAGACACCCCAAGACAGGCCTACAAGTCTTCTGAGATCATCCTTCTCTCCGTACCAACAAAATACCAAGGCCATTACGCAATTTGTGGTTTCTTCTCATAATTGAAGAAATTAATAGCTTTTGGATACAAAACTTAGATAGCTTTACCCTGAGATATTTTCCTAGCCTTGGATCTCTGTGTATAGAGTCCAGAAGCACCAGTTACCGCACTCCCAAATAGGGACCTACAAAAGGTTCTTTTATTCACTGGCAAACTTTCTTCATAGCAAAACTTCAAAAATGTCTTTTGGAAAAGTTTTCTATGTGTGAAAAGAGTCTGCAGCAAATCCCTGTTATATAATGGTTTATACTACCAAACTAGTGGCATTCATCTATTTCGTATTTCATCTCGTGTTTATTGGTAGTTGTTTTCCTAATGTTAAAATCAAAGTGTTAGGCAACATAGCAAGATAGAGAATAGGGCATGGAGAATTCATTTAGCCTAATGAGATGTTACCAAGTTAAAAGAGTCAAACCTAGAAGAGAGAACTGTGCAGCTCCAAGTATAAGTGATCTGACATACACAGATTTGGGAGGCAAAGTTACCTGCTCTATGATGCTGGCTGTAGGTTTGCCAAAAAAATTTTAAAAAGTTATATTCTCCAGTTTTAGGCAATGCACATCTAATCCACAGCACAGTTTGTATTTGAATAACTAGAGTATTTATATAAATTCATTACAGCTAACTAGAGTATTTATATAAATTCATTACAGCCTAGAAATTAATCTTACTAGTTGAGTTTGCACTTGTAAATTAGTATTACGCTTACTTATTCATCTAGACATCAAAATGCTAGTCCGTGTAGAGGTTCAATATAACTCAATCTGTTTTGGTCTGCTTTATGTCAAACTTTTTTGGCCTCCATTTGTTCGCTTGTATCTTTGGAAATAACTCCATGTATGTCACATACAAACAAACAAATAAGAAAACTTAAGCTTGCATGTATGATACTAAGAAAATTAGGTTTTTCTTTTTCTAAATTTCAATTTATTTAGGGTAATAATGAACATGAATCAAGAGAAGACATTGTTAGGGAAAATAAACACTTTGTAACACAGTGTTCTAGTACAGATTACTGTTCAATAAATAGAATAATTACAAACAAAAAGGTCCTCATTTTTCCCTACATAGAAATTGAAGAATTTACTGACATGAGCCTCAATCCAGTTATTTCAGATGCAGGCTATTGGAAGAAAATCAATTTATAATTTCAGATACCTCTGTTAAAGTTACACAACCAGATCTGGGTTTCTACTGGGCTGTGGTAACTCACTTTATTATTTAGTGAAATGACCCATCAAGGGCATCAATCATTCCGGTGGCAAAAAAATATCAACATAATTGTGATATTTTAGACATACAGCTTTCTCTTCAGTCCACTTTTCCTCCTCTCTCTGAAGAACAATTTCTAAAACCTATACTCTAAACTTCCGGTTTGCAGGGTCAAGCCAACACTCCCAACGCCATTAACAGTGCAGAAAAAGGAAAGAACACCTGGGCTTGGGGCAGGAGCATGACACTGGCATCCTAACTCTGCAACTAAGCCTCTCACCTGTAATAACTACTTTAACAAGGTTGCTATAAAGATGACAACATAAAATGTAGTAGCTGGCATAGAATAGATAACCTGTCATTATTAGCTGTTCTTGTTGCTGTTATTATTACTACTAATACTATTAGTATTATTCTACTTTCCCTGATGAGGTCTCTATCCCATTTCCTGGTAATTGCAAACATCTGTCACTTTATTTAAACCTCCTAACCAACCTGAGCCCCCTAACTTTCAACAGATGACTTAGCTTTGAGCTTAACAGAGAAAACAGACAAGAACTCCCTCAATTTTCTTTATGTATCTATACATTGTCTTGCACCCAATCTTTCCTTTACTCTTTCTTCCCAGAAACAGGTCTTTCCTCTGTCCTCAGGCATGTAATAAGTACAAAGTAAGTGTTAGTCACTAGATATTGTCATCATCCTCAAACAAAAGGAGTAGCAATTTCCAAACTCTGCATTACAGAAGATTGACTGATACTCTAATTTCGGGGTTGGCAGCTACCAACACTCAAGATTGTGAAGAGTGGCTACCAGTTTTACTGGATTATTCTCCTCTTCATGTTCAACATCCATTTAGCTGTCATAAAGAAGGTCAAGTTCTCAAGACAAAAAAAGAAAAAACTAAACAAATGCTGGCTCAAACTCATAGAAACAGAAAGTAGAATGGTGGTGCCAGAGGCTGGAGGGAAGGGGAAATGAGGAGTTGTTACTTAATGGGCACAGTTTCAGTTTTGCACGATGAAAAGAGTCCTGGAGATTGACTGCACAACTATATAAGTGTACTTAACACTAGTGAACTGTACACTTAAAAACGGTTACAATGCTAAGTTTTATGTTATGTGTATTTTACCACAAAACAAACAAACAAATTGATACTAGCTCAGTGCCACTCCAATATGACCCCTCACCAACCTTTGCCCTAACTTCATTTTCTGGAACTCTATTCAAATTACGGTTAAAACTTGCCATTTCAATTTGTTCAAACAAATTCCTGGCCAACATCTAACAGAAATGTGTGTATCCTGTGTCTTCATAAAAGATTTAAAAAAAAAAAAAAAAAAAAAGCCTGTTTCTAAGGTACATTTTGGGGGTTAGGACTGAATAGATATTCTGAGAGATAATGAATACAACATCTACCTCCTTCAACCCAGCAGAAATAAATATAAAAATAACTCTTCAAAAGTACTACTCAAACTGCCAGTGTTCTGACTTCTGCAAACAAGATCCTTGGGGCAGAGGTATGGAAAAGAATAAACAGGTACTAGGAGAATGCCCCCTTAACACAACCTGCTTTCATGGAACTCACCACATGAAATCCATGCGGTAGGAAAAAATTTACTTGAGATGCAAATATTTACAAAAATTATGCTTTAGATAAAGACCATCTATTTTTAGGAGAGAAAATATGCAATAAAACTAGTACAGCAACAAACTAAAATGCAGGGGGAGGAGGTAGTAGTAAACCATGTCCACCAGAATAAGAAACTATACTTTTGACTGTTATTTTTAAACTGAAGTATTCACTCTTTACCTCAAACCGTTGAAGAATCATTATGCAGAGAACATGGTATGTTGAAACACACGCAAATACATGTGAACAAAGCTGTTTGTTTGTATTCACAGAACTTACATGTGGTTTGGATTGTACAACTAGTACTAACTTCATGAGGTATGTAAAGGACATTACCTCGACACAGCACCATGTACTGTGAGAAGTAGAAAGATCTTTGGAAATATCTCATTCTAACCTAACCCCTTTGTTTCACAGATGACGAAACTAAAGCAAAGAGGGAGCAAGCAAAGCCTAAGTACAAAATAAAGAGATCCTAGTGCAGAAAAATGCAGTAATGCCTGAAATCTCAGTACTTTGGGAGGCCGAGGTGGGTGGATCACGAGGTCAGGAGAATGAAACCATCCTGGCTAACACGATGAAACCCTGTCTCTACCGAAAATACAAAAAATCAGCCAGGTGTGGTGGCTGGCGCCTGTAGTCCCAGCTACTTGGGAGGCTGAGGCAGGAGAATGGCATAAACCCAGGAGGCGGAGCTTGCAGTGAGCCGAGATCACGCCACTGCACTCCAGCCTGGGTGACAGAATGAGACTCTGACTCAAAAAAAGAAAAATGCAGTAACTTTCTAATGATAATTTTTAAAAGAACACATTCAGAATAGCCACAAAGTATCAGAAGAAACATTATAAAATGTTTCAAGAAAATATTATAAGAGAAAAAACACTGGTTCAGCCAGTGGTGCTCACACCTGTAATCCCAGCGCTTTGCGATGCCGAGGCAGGTGAATTGCTTGAGACCAGCCTAGGCAACATAGCAAGACTCTATCTGTACAATAATAATAAGAATTTAAAAATTTAAAAATTAGCCAAGCATGTTAACGTGCACTTGTGGTCCCAGCTACTTGGGAGGCTGAGGTGGAAGGACTGCTTGAGTCTGGGGGCATGAGGCTTTAGTAAGCCACGATCATGCCACTGCACTCCAGCCTAGGTAACAAAGCAAGACTCTTTCTCAATAAACAAACAAACAAACAAACAAATAAATAAATAAATAAATAATAAATAAAATATTACATATATATGTATGTATAAATATAAATGTTGAGAATTTTATGGAGAGGAGTATAAAACTTCACTGAAAAATCTAAAAGAAGACAACATATGCCCTGTGCATCAATGAACCTAAATACCAAAAAAGCAAAACAAAACAAAACAAAAAAAACCCCGCAATTGTCCCTTTCTGCCCCTACATAATTCACACTCCAGTCTGTCTCCCAGATAAGAGTACAATAAGTAAAGGAGTATTCTCCAGTATTTGGTGGTAATAATGGCAAGAGAACACAGATGGAAAAATACATGAGGATAAACCAGGAAAACATGTCTTACCCAAGCAGAAAACTTTAAATGCAGGTTTCTAGTCTACGATGCCCAGCCAGCAGCACCTTTCCTTCCACATTTTTTTCCCCATGTTCAAATGTCTCTCAGATGATATGTTTCCAGGCAGTTCTCTATTCGCTTTTTAAATCAGTAAGGCTTTTTAAAATGCAAAGTCAACTTTGGAAACAATGTGGGCCAGCCAGAAACTGATTTAACATTGTAACTTTAGAGCTCACCATACACTTATTTAAGGTCTGCGCAACCTTACAATTTAGTAGGCTGCCACTCTGCCTCTTGAAAATAAGCAAATGTTGCTGGCTCAACACAATAGAAACTATCCTTCTAAATCCCAAGAGCAAGCAAGTAGAACCAAGTCAGTCCTCTGAGACCTCCAGCCAAAAAGATACAGTATCAGTAAAATCCTAATAAAAATTATAAATTGAAACTAAAGGCAACCCAAGTTTTTTTTTTTTTTTTTTTTCCAATTAGTATCCTAGAAGTAAAGAAGGGATTGGAAAAATTAAAATGAAAAATTAGACTTGACTGAGTTCCTATTACTGTGAGTAGTTACTGTGATACCCTGACTGTGAGTTCCTATGACTTCCACCTACTGTGGACTTCCAAATTAAAAATATGCAGATTTTGCACATGAAGTAAGATATGGTTGGGCGATTAACAAGAGTAAATTTTTAACTTAAGCAGATAGTTTCTGAAAGTTTAACTCAAAAAGGTAACTAAAAACACACATAGGATTTTAGGTTCAAACGCTTCTACAAACTGGGAAGTAAAAGCAATAGAAATTTCAAGTCTAATAGAACAATTTCTGTGTCTCAATCTTTTATTATATAGGATCCAAGGCAGCTGAAATTTAAATTTCTGTCTGAAAACAGTGGCAAAAGACCTTTTCTTCTCACTCAGAAAAAAAGAAGCTGGGAACAGTAGACCTTCTGTGAGAAGGCAGCAGGCCATTCCGTATTTTAGCGGGGTCGTCATGTAAAGCAAAGGCTATGACTGAAAACAAGAACTATGCAACTTCTTGGCAGCAATACACGTACTTACCAATACCAATCACTGTTGTGCTCCCGCCTAGCCAACTACCAGAAAGTCTGCACTAAGTCTACAATTCAAAGGTGAGAACTCTCCCTGAATAAAACCACTGTGGAGGCCAAGAGTGTCTAGACCTGAGGAGGAGCAGACCTGCCAACATCAGAGCACTCCCCAGTTCAAAGAATGAACTTCTTTTTCCCTTTGAGAGATAGAGAGAATGCTGTGAATGCGGCCAAAGGTCAGGAGGCTTACCAAAATTGGGTATAACCTATACACATTAACAAGTAAAGCAACAAATCTAAATTCAGAATACGTAGTCTAATACCTTAGTATAACAGTGCAAATTACTTTATTGGCAGTATGTTGAAAGTAACTTTTTTTAAAAAAAGAAAACCTTCATAAGCCACTATTCAGTCGATCACTCTTCCCAGACACAGGTATCTCCAACCAGACAGTAATAACTTTCACATTCGTATCTCCAGACTTCATATTTTCAACAGTCATCTCCACAATATTACCTTTGTGTCCTTGGGTACCTCAAACTCAACCCATCTACAACTAAGCTGATTATATTTTCTTCTCCCACCAAACCTTCTCTTCCACACTGAATTCCCTTGTCACCTAAAAGCACTGTTTGGACAAACCAATAACTTCCTAATTAATCTACTTAACAAGGTCTCCTCCTCTCCACCTCCCGAAATCATTAATCCTTAACATTCCATTAATTTTCTTCTACAATGAAAGCTGTTACCACAAAATTATCACTACTATTTTTCAGCGACATTTGCATTGTGTCAAGAGCTGTGCTTTACGTATTATCCCGTTCAATCAAATCCTCACAACAGTTCTTTGAGGTAGGCATTACTATGCTTCTTTCACAAATGAATTAAACCAAAGTTTAAGGCTTATCCAAGGCCAGAGAGAGAGCTGGTTAGTGGGAGACTAAGGATTTTAATATCAGGCACTAACTTTTAACCAATATAAAAGTAACCTGCCTTGGCTGGTCGTGGTGGCTCATGCCTGTAATTCCAGCACTTTTGGAGGCCGAGGTGGGCGGATTCTAGGTGGCCAGGAGTTCGAGACCAGCCTGGCCAACATGGCGTAACCCCGTCTCTATCAAAAATACAAAAATTAGCCAGGCATGATGGCGCATGCCCATAATCCCAGCTACAGAGGAGGTTGAGGCATGAGAATCACTTGAACCCGGGAGGCAAAGGCTGCAGTGAGCTGAGATCATGCCACTGCACTCCAGTACGGGCAACAGAGCAAGGCACTGTCTCAAAACAAACAAAAAACCCTGCCTCATTAGAGAATGCTTTCTAAAAATTGAGGGAAGGGAGAGAAACAGGTATAATTTGAACATTCTAATAACTAAGTTACAAATTCATTATTTAACAATATAGTTTCAGTCAAGAAGTACACATAAGTCTATACTATTAGAGATACTCTCAAAATACAAACGTGATCTAAAAGGTCTAACCAAACAAATTTTGGTGGCTGCCTATTAAATGATAAAGTAAGTGAAACTATTTCACAATCGGCCTTCAACCTATCTTTCAACTAGATTTTCCAATATTCCCAGCACTGTCCCCTCCCTATCCCCATACTTTTTGGTACTAACCACTATACACAGCTAGTAATGCCTGATCTCCTAACACCAGGTCTATGGCAAATGTTTTCAGTGCAGCCTCCCCTGACATCTTTAGGCAAAATTAACTCCTCCTTCCTCTTGCTTTTATGGCAGGTTTTTCATTTCTAACTCACAGCATACACATCTATATACATGTACACCCATACACGTATATCACTAAATTTATTATAGATACCAAAAAAGGGGATAAATCTTGTCTTTCTACATATTTAGACATACATACAAAAAACTCGTGGCCAGGCGTGGTGGCTCACACCTGGAATCTCAGTACTTTCGGCGGTCAAAGCGGGCGGATCATTTGAGGTCAGGAGTTCGAGACCAGCTCGGCCAACACGGTGAAACCCCATCTTTACTAAAAATACAAAAAATTAGCCAGGCGTGGTGGTGGGCGCCTATAATCCCAGCTACTCGGGACGCTGAGGCAAGAGAACTGCTTGAACCCAGGAGGCAGAGGCTGCAGTGAGCTGAGATCCTACCAATGCACTCCAGCCTGGGCGACAGAGCGAGACAAAAAAAAAAAAAAAAAAAAAAACACCTCATATATTTGTGTGCATTTACAGGGAAACGCATTTATATAGCAATTCTTACTATTTCTGATTCTATTGTTTCCTTTCCTATCCACTCCTTACCTATATCCCATACACTCTACAGCATTAAAAAAACAAAATTACAATGAGGCCAAAGTAAAACACTTCCAAATGTAAAAGTAAATGATATGGCAATTAGCACTACAGTTAGGATGGACCATGCAGCACGCAATACATATTAACTGTACAATCTGTTTCATTTGTATATAGAGAAGCAGGGCTTTTCACTGTGCTTTACCTAGTAGAAATGGTTGTCTTTGCCTAGGATGCTAAAGGGTCAAGGAATCAGGATTCAAAAAGTATCACCAGGTCAGGCGCAGTAGCTCATGACTACAATAATCCCAGCACTTCGGGGAGTCAAGGCAGGAGGACTCTTGAGCCCGAAAGTTCGAGACCAGCCTAGGGCAACATGGAGAGACCTCATCACTACAAAACAAAATTAAAAATTAGCCAGACTGTGGTGCCATGCACCTGTAGTCCCAGCTATTTGGGAGGCTGAGGTAGGAGGGTCACTTGAGTCCAGGAGATAGAGGCTGCAATGAACCATGATCATGCCACTGCTCTCCAGCCTGGGTGACAGAGAGAGATTCTGTCTCAAAAAAGTATCTCTAAAGGACCAAATGTGAGCAACAACTAGACAGACTTGTATTTTAGTTTTATTTTAATAAACAGAGTCTCACTATGTTGCCTAGATGGGTCTCAAACTCCTGGCCTGAGGCAATCCTCCCACGTCAGCCTCCCAAAGTGGTGGGCTTATTGGCAGGAGCCACTACACTCAGCCAAAAGCTAGATTTTGAAAATTCTAAAAATCCCTTCCTACAGTAACAGAAATGCTTTTCACAGACACAATTGATTTTTTAAAAAACAAATCACAGCATAACCATCTAGTAACCCAACTATGCACACCATTTCCAGACTGGTTTTCCCTATACAACATCTTACATTCCTAAAATAGCTTAATTATGGAATTCCTGGTTTAAATGGACAAGAATTTCTTCATTATTGTTTAACTTTAAAAAAGAAAACAAACACTAGAAACAACAGAATAAATTTAGCCTTATATGGATGAAACCCTGTTATAACTGACCTAAAAATACAGGTTACTTAGCTTCTAAAAATGATTTTTTTTCTTCCCATTGTTCTAATATATTCTAAAAAGTACAGAGGAGCAGATATTTAGGAAAACATGTAATATTCCTTTAGTGCAACCTTAAAGAAGCAATGAAAAAACAACTTGAGTAACGGGAGGGGTAGTGGAGAGGAAGAGGGGATGAACAGACGTCAGCAGGGCACAAGGGGAGGCTGGGTTGCCTAAGAAACCAAACAGCAAAGAATGAGAGGAAACATCATTACTTGAAAAACCTCTGAAATGCTTTTACAAGAGCTCAATCCTTCATCCCAAAAGATGTACAGCAAAGAGACCAATTGTCACAAATGACAAAGGGAACCCAGAGCGTGACAGCCAAGTAAGTGCCTTTTCCGAACTGTGTGGCACACAGACATCAGGAAGAGTGACCATGAGTGAGTTACACATCCATGACGAAACAGACATGTGTTTGTGTGCATATATTCTTTTAGAGAGCTTTTGTTGGCTTAGCATTTAAATAAGTATAAATAGTATATTTAAACAAGTATAAATATAAAAAAACATTCCTATTTATGATACAACTAGGCTAAAGGAAATCAAACTTCAACGAATTTATGCAATTAGCTAGCCTCCCTTCTCCAGCCTTAAAATCTATTTAAAGTTGTTTTGATTTTTCACAGTTATTGAATTGTAAAGTATTATTTGTAAGTAACCAGTAACTGTTTTTGAAGAGTTTGAAATGGACAAATCTCTCTGAAGCCTCCAAGCCAAGCCTCTGTCCTAAGATCACTAAGCCATGCTGCAGGTAAGGAGATAGGGAATTAGCAAGGAAAAAAATACATCGAAGGAAAGAATGTTAATCTTCTTTTCTCTGAAAAATAACAGTTTGGAGCACAGTGGTTAAGATCCTGGTTCCCGGAGCCACACAGACTGCTCTACTCCTTCCTAGTTTTGTGACCCTAAGAAAGGTGCTTGCCCTTGCTGTGCATCAGCATTCTCACTTGATATGGTGAGGATTATAACAATATCAAACTCACGGGGCAGTTGCCAGGTTTAGATGAAATAATGATTCATGGCAAACAGTGTTTGGTGGTAAAGATTCAATAAATGATCACAAAATCCCTTTGGGATTAGCTAATTAATCTCCTCATCTTGACCACAGTCATATGTCCTATAAGCCATCATTGTCGGACTAAACTGCATAAAACACTCCAGTTACAGTGCACCAGGAACCTATGTTTACTCACACCAAACTAAAACATACGGGTTCAGCTTTCAAGGCTCTCTAAAAGCTGTCCCCACGCTACCTATACAATTATTAATACTAACCCCCAAACAATCTGTTTTTGTCCTGCTATTCTTCATTCTTCACACAAAATGCCCCAAATTTTTGTGTCCACCTCTGCAGCAAGCTCAGTTTAAAAGTCCTATTTTCCAGGCACTTCTCACCTCTACTTTCAATCCTCTTTTTTTTTTCTTTTCTTTAAGACAGTCTCAGGCCAGGCGTGGTGGTTCACGCCTGTAATCCCAGCACTCTGGGAGGCTGAGGCAGGTGTATAGGTGTATCTTCTGAGGTCAGGAGTTTGAGACCAGCCTGGGCAACATGAGGAAACCCCATCTCTACTAAAGATACAAAAATTAGCCGGGCGGGATGGCACATGCCTGTAATCCCAGCTACTCGGGAGGCTGAGGCAGGAGAATCGCTTGAACCTGGGAGGTGGATGTTGCAGTGAGCCAAGATCGCACCATTGCACTCCAGCCTAGGCGACAGAGCAAAACTCCGTCTCAAAAAAAAAAAAAAAAAAAAAAAAAAAGGCAGGATCTCACTCTGTCACCCAGGCTGGAGTGCAGTGGCGTGATCTTGGCTCACTGCAACCTACTCCTCCCAGGCTCAGGAGATCCTCCCACCTCAGCCTCCAGAGTAGCTAGGACTACAGGTGTGCACCATCACACCCAGCTAATTTTTGTATTTTTTTGTAGAGACAAGGTTTCACCATGCTCCCACGCGGGTCTCAAACTCCTGAGCTCAAGGCATCCACCCACCTCAGCCTCCCAAAGTGCTGGGATTACAGGTATGAGCCGCCACGCTCGGCTCACCCTACTTTCTACCTATGCAGATCTTATCTACTATACTAGATACACTTCAGATGTTTTGGAAGTCCCCAATGTTCTAATCGTCTAGTGATCGCTCTTAATCCTCTCAACAACCTGGCTCCAGGCTGGGCACAGTGGCTCACGCCTGTAATCCCAGCACTTTGGGAGGCCAAGGCGGGCGGATCACAAGGTCAGGAGATCGAGACCACGGTGAAACCCCGTCTCTACTAAAAATACAAAAAATTAGCCGGGCGCGGTGGTGGGCGCCTATAGTCCCAGCTCCTCAGGAGGCTGAGGCAGGAGAATGACGTGAACCCGGGAGGCGGAGCTTGCAGTGAGCCGAGATTGCACCACTGCACTCCAGCCTGGGGGACAGAGCGAGACTCCATCTCAAAAAAAAAAAAAACAAACCTGGCTCCTAAGAATAAATTTATATATCATCTAATTGTGTCTGTTAGCTCTAACTCTACAATAATTATCTTCTTCAGGGGAGGAATGGCATCTTCCCTAAAAAATCATCCACAGTATCTAGCAAAATGTTGTGTGCACTTTGATAAGCCTTTCTTTCACTTGCTTATTTTCAAAATCTAAAATAAGGAACAAGTCAGGTGTGGTAGAACCTGCCTGTAGTCCCAAATACTCAGGAGGCTGAGATGGGAGTATCATTTGAACCCAGGAGTTCAAGGCTAGCCTGGACAACATAGCAAGGACTCCATCTTAATTAATTAATTAATTATTAAAAAGGAACAAAATTTGGGCTGGGTGCAGTGGCTCCTGCCTATAATCCCAGCACTTTAGGAGGCCAAGGCAGGTGGATCATTTTAGGCCGGGAGTTCGAGAACGGCCTGGTCAACATGGCAAAACCCTGTCCCTACTAAAAATACAAAAATTGGCCAGGTGTGGTGGTGTGTGCCTACAATCCCAGCTACTCGGGAGGCTGAGGCAGGAGAATGGCGTGAACCTGGGAGGCGGAGCTTGCAGTGAGCCGAGATCGCGCCACTGCACTCCAGCCTGGGCGACAGAGCGAGATTCACTCTCAAAAAAATAAATAAATAAAATTAAAATAAAATAAATAAAGAAGTAAAAATAAAAGGAGCAAAATTTTATTCAATAAGCAATAAATAATAAATCTCAATTTCATGTTATGGCTTGATTATGTCAAGAGGGTGAAAATAAGAAAATATTATCTTAAATATAGCTGCACTTTTGTGACCAGAAAGATATCAATAATTTATATAAACTTGCTCAAATACAGTGACATGAGAAGTGGGAGACCCAACAGGATTAAAAATATGACAATTCTCAGGCTGGGCACGGTGGCTCACGCCTGTAATCCCAACACTTTGGGAGCCCAAGGCGGGTGGATCACCTGAGGCCAGGAGTTCAAGACCAGACTGGCCAACATGATGAAACCCCATCTCTACTAGAAATATGAAAATTAGCTGGGTGTGGTAACAGGCACATATAATCCCAGCGACTCAAGAGGCTGAGGCATAAGAATCGCTTGAACTCGGGAGGCAGAGGTTGCTGTGAGCCAAGATCATGCCACTGCACTCCAGTCTGGGCGCCAGAGGGAGACTCTCTTTCAAAAAAAAAGAAAAAAGACATTTCTCTATTTCTCTACTTGTTATAAAAAGAATAAACAATAGACACTATCTAGCTATTCTCAATTAAGTTGTTAATGGAAGTATTCAAGCTCAAAATTTAACAGGTTCATGTTCTCTGACCATGTGCACATCCATCCACAACAATATCATAGAGGACCTTCTCATTTTTTCCCGTTATCAAAAAAGAATTCCCAAATCCACTCAAAAGAAAGTAATTTTACATCTCTCTGACGTGAACAACTTGAGCAAACAAGATTCAGGGGAACCACTGGCCATTATTATTAGATTACCTCTTTAAGGTATCTTCACTGCCAATCTTCCTTCACATTGCCACTCACTTGACTCCTTGGCAACTAGTCTAAGAGCAGACATCAGTCCATGCTCACAAGCAGAGGTGTGCTGAGCAAAACACTAGTTATATACTCAGCAAGCCCATATGGGCCTAACAGGTGGGCAGGCAGTCTACTTGACAGGCCAATCAGATGCAGGCAAACAGAAGACCCCAAACAGCTGACTTAGCTCATATGTGTAGTAATCATTCATTCAACAAATATGCAAGACACTAAATGCACATCTACATCTATGCACCATATTCTATATCAAAGCACTTTATTCAGTATTATAGGATAAAAAGTTCTTAAATCACAGTACTTATTGACTTAAAAATTTGATACAAGGAATAAAATATATACTATTACAGAAGCAAACATTTATTAATTTATATTTTGCTTTGATTCAGAGAAAGGTTATGGTGGCTTACATAAGTACAACTGGATAAAATGACTAAAGAAAAAGATTAGGGGCCGGGTGCGGTGGCTCAAGCCTGTAATCCCAGCACTTTGGGAGGCCGAGGCGGGCAGATCACGAGGTCAGGAGATCGAGACCATCCTGGCTAACACGGTGAAACCCCGTCTCTACTAAAAATACAAAAAATTAGCCGGGCGTGGTGGCGGGCGCCTGTAGTCCCAGCTACTCAGAGGCTGAGGCGGGAGAATGGCATGAACCCGGGAGGCGGAGCTTGCAGTGAGCTGAGATCGCGCCACTGCACTCCAGCCTGGGCGACACAGCGAGACTCCGTCTCAAAAAAAAAAAGAAAAAGAAAAAGAAAAAGATTAGGAAGATGATATTCTGAAAAGTGAGATAGCAGTATATTAAAATGAGAAGATTAACATCCTTAACATTTTCCCAGAGATGGTCAAATGTACTATGTAAAGAAAATAGTATACAATGAATTTAGAGGAAAAACAGATCTCATACAACCAGGACAGTCAAGAAGGGGACCAAAAAGGGCACAAGAGTGCCTTTATTGACAGTGAATGTTAATTCCATTTTATTTTATTCTTAGAGATGGGGTCTCACTCTGTCACCCAGACTGCAGTGCAGTGCCACAATCATAGCTCATTGCAGCTTTAAATTCCTGGGCTCAAGTGATCCTCCTGACTCAGACTCCCAAGTAGCTAGGACTACAGGTGCACATCACCCAGTAATTCTTTTTCTTTTTATAAAGACAGGGTCTTGCTATATTACCCAGGCTGGTCTCGAACCTCTAGGCTCAAGTGATCCTCCTGCCTCAGCCTCCGAGAGAAAAAGTTTGTGTTTTTACCTCCACAGGTAGTGTATATGATAACTTAAAAAAAAAAAAAAAAAAAGCTATTCCAATATACAAGGAAAGAAAAGTAAGTAAAATACTGACAACTTTGGGAGGTTGAGGCAGGCGGATTGCAAAGTCAGGAGTTTAAAACCAGCCTGACCAACATGGTGAAACCGCGTCTCTACTAAAAATACAAAAAATCAGCCAGGCTTGGTGGCCCGTGCCTGTAGTCCCAGCTACTCAGGAGGCTGAGGCAGGAGAATCGCTTGAACCTGGGAGGCAAAGGTTGCAGTGAGCCGAGATCACGCCACTGCACTCCAGTCTGGGTGACAGAACAAGACTCCGTCTCAAAAACAAAAACAAAAACAAAACTCAAAATTGCTCTTGGAAAAATATCTGAAATTCCTACTCTTAGCTATGATGGATTTGGGATGTAAACAGGAACAAATGGTTAAAATCTCAATTTCACTATAATGAGAGTCAGGGACTTCAACTGTGATCTCATAAAGAAAAACCACGGCAGGACAAAGGTATGGGTTTCACCATTTCCTCAACAAACTTTATCACTCTAATGCCTCGAGAAAGCCCAGCTAGGGCCTGGCACATAGAGGTTTCATTTAATCTAGTGCTCTGCTCTTTCCACAACTCTAAGAGCACTGCAACTTTTAGAGCCACAGAATTATAAATCTCTATAAGTACAGATATATAAATTTTTGGCTTACTATAAGTATGAATTATTGATCATACAAAAATAGAAACTTAGCCAAAATCCCAAATTAATCCAAAAAGCTTATTCAAACTAAAAGTGTTTAGTTAGACAATTAATTTTACTAAGAGACCCATTTTGAATAAGTTAAGATAAAACTGACAAATACAGGTAGCCTCAAGAACAAAGGTATATAAAAAATCAAGGCACATTCCAAATCCAATTCCAGATTTAAATAACTATATGGGAGTGCTTAGTTTTTACTTCAGAAGATTTATGAAAAATATAGTTTCACAAACACAAGGGAACCAAACTTGCCTAGAGTTTGACCATATAGTTTAAAATGTTAAAACAGTTCTGGAATCATAGGTTTGAACGCAAAGTTTTAAAGCATTTTGTTTCTTATTGGTTGATACACTTCACTTATAGGTACATCTCTTCTTTATGCTAAATTGTACTAACAGAACAGACATTTCGTAATTAAGACATATACACGTTTGAACTTCAACTATGGTTGTAAACTTAAATGTCTGACTTTTCCGAAACTCAACTTCAATTCTTAAAAAAAAAAAAAAAAAATTGCCCGTGCGCGGTGGCTCAAGCCTGTAATCCCAGCACTTTGGGAGGCCGAGACGGGTGGATCACGAGGTCAGGAGATCGAGACCATCCTGGTCTACACGGTGAAACCCCGTCTCTACTAAAAAATACAAAAAACTAGCCAGGCGAGATGGCGGACGCCTGTAGTCCCAGCTACTCGGGAGGCTGAGGCAGGAGAATGGCGTAAACCCGGGAGGCGGAGCTTGCAGTGAGCCGAGATCGCGCCACTGCACTCCAGCCTGGGCGACAGAGCGAGACTCCATCTCAAAAAAAAAAAAAATTTTTTTAATCTGTGATTCCTCTGAGCATAGGGCAATCATCAATGACAAATAAGTTTCAAATTCTAATTGCCCACTATTGAATCTAGATGAACACCTGTTTGCATCAGTTTGAAGTTCAAACATATTCATATGTCTTGTGAGATCCCTTTTCATTTTCATCTCTTTGTTTTTTGTGGGTTTTGTTTTCTTTTCTTCTGTTTTTTGTTTTTTGTTTTTTTTTTTAGTAGAGATGGGATTTCACCAGGCTGGTCTCAAACTCCTGGCCTCAAGTGATCTACCCACCTCAGCCTTCCAAAGTGCTGGGACTACAGGCATGGGCCACTGCACCCAGCCCATTTTTATTTGTTTTCTCCCTCTTCTAAACAACATTGCAGTAAATACTCTTATGACTACATTATTGTTTTGACCTACTATTATTTCTATAAGACAAATTCTTACAAATGAAAATCCTAAGTCAAAAAATATATACTTTCCAGGTTGTTGATACATTGTTGAGACATACCATTATTAATTATTTTCCATTGAAATCATGCCTACCTAGTCCCCCAATCACAGAGCAACACTGAGCATAAACTTGTTTAATGAAGTTTTGCAATTTTGGCAAGCAAAAAATAATGTAGTTATAATTGGCATTTGTTTGATTGTGCATATGTAAACAAGGTAAATATCTAATATTAGATATGTATATTAGATAGTTGTAATTTTTTTCATTGTTGCTAAAACTTTCTATCAGGTCACATTTAGCTCAAGGGCCTATTGCCCAACCTTAATTTCAGCAAGCTTATATAAAATGGGAAAGTACAGTATGGAATAACACTATTCTACTATTTCTGTCTTGAAAACAACTTCCTCAAACCTAATGTTGGGCAAGATAACATCTCCATTACTTATGCTCCAATACAGAAGATATGCACAGGAGACTTGACACAATACTGTGAATAATAAAATCTCTCTGCAATTAGCTACACATTGTTAGAGTTTGTAAGTAAGATCAAGCCACTTGGGATTTGTTTTTTAACCACTTTCTTAGATATCCCTTTTTAAATCTTAAGTGCATTTTAATGCACAGTTCTGTCATGAAGCCAAGAAATAATAAAATAGGGGGGAATATCAACTGTCTCTAATGCTGTCAGATTACTAAAACATTAATGATGAAGCATCATATTAAAGTGATATATCTTATAAAAGTAACATCAGATCCCATCAAATTATAACTGATTCACCTCTTCTTACCTTGCCCAAACCAAGCTGAAAGACAAAGTAGCTTTCAGGCTCAAGATTTTCTCTAACTTGTCCAACTTATTCAGACATTGCCAGGACCAGCTCCAAAGTGATTACCTGGTTTTGAATGAATGCATTTCTTACAGACTATTAATGTGCTTCCTGATGCCAGCATTGCTGGAGGGGAATAACTAGCCCAATGAGACCATTAGTCATTTACACCAGATTATAGTAACATTAGGAAATGACGGACGGTCACTTAGCTGCAGTTTTCCAAATGCTGCTAGGATAAAGAGAACTGACAGTAATCATCTCCACAGAGAATCACAGACCAAATCTATCCACGAAACAGTGTTCCTTCATCTCTCAGCAAAGGAGCTCAGCTACAGAAGTTAACCTTCTTGGCAAACACTCTTTATCTATAGGAACTAGAATATAATATCACTATTCTATCTCCCTCAAAGTTCTTCCACTCTAGTGGGTGGGGCAACAGCACAGAAACCTTACTCTTCTCTGAGGTTTATGTCACTCGACTGTATTACTATCGAAATTGATGTCTTGATTATTTTCCAGGTCATCTTTCAATGTATAAAAAGTAATCTGAGGCCAGGCACAGTGGCTCACACCTGCAATCCCAACACTTTGGAAGGCCAAGGCAGGTGCATTACCTGAGGTCAGGAGTTTGAGACCAGCCTGACCAATATGGTGAAACTCCATCTCTACTAAAACTACAAAAATTAGCCAGGCATAGTGGCACGCACCTGTAGTCCCAACTACTTGGGAGGCTGAGGCAGGAGAATCACTTGAACCCAGGAGTCGGAGGTTGCAGTGAGCTGAGATCGCCCCACTACACTCCAGCCTGGGTAGCAGAGCAAGACTCCATCTTAAAAAAAAAAATTTAGGCCGGGCACGGTGGCTCAAGCCTGTAATCCCAGCACTTTGGGAGGCCGAGACGGGCGGATCACGAGGTCAGGAGATTGAGACCATCCTGGCTAACACGGTGAAACCCCGTCTCTACTAAAAAATACAAAAAACTAGCCGGGCAAGGTGGCGGGCGCCTGTAGTCCCAGCTACTCGGGAGGCTGAGGCAGGAGAATGGCATGAACCCGCAAGGCAGAGCTTGCAGTGAGCTGAGATCCGGCCACTGCACTCCAGCCCGGGCAACACAGTGAGACTCCGTCTCAAAAAAAAAAAAAAAAAATTTAAAAATTTAAAAAGTAACTTCAGCTAGGCATGGTGGCTCACGTCTATAGTCCCAGCTACTTGGGAGGCTGACACAAGAGGATCACAAGCCCAGGAATTAGAGGCTGCAGTGAGCCATGATCACACCACTGAACTCCAGCCTGGGCAACAGAGCAAGACCCTGTCTCCAGGCCTCAAACTATTCTCCCACCTCGGCCTCCCGAAGTGCTAAAATTACAGAAATGAACCACCGTACCTGGCCTAGGTTATTATTTCTTGCTTGAATGATTACAATAGTCTTCTAACAATGAATGAGTCTCCAATGAATACAATACTCTCCCTACCTTCAGTCCGCCTTCTACATTGTCAGATGAAATAACAAAAGCAAACGATTCTATCTGTCCACCTTAAAAAAAAAAAATCTTAAGTTTCCCCACTATCTGCAGAAACATATCCACACTCCTCAGCATCAAGTATAAAGCTCCTTCATTGTCTGGGCTCCACTAACCTATCCTTTCCCATCGCCAGCCACTTCTTCACACGGACATTGCACTTTGGTCTTACGAAACCATGTGCAGTTCTCTGAACTTGTAAAGCTTTTTCAAACCTGTCTTTGTATCTTACCCAAAATTCCTTTCCCCACTTTTAAAGCTTGCCTTTTGAACACTGTAGTAAAATCTGGAAAACTTCTAGATCAAGCTTGTCCAACCCGGCCTGCGGGCCACATGCGTCTCAGGATGGCTTTGAACGTGGCCCAACACAAATTCATAAACTTTCTTAAAACATTATCACATTTTTTTGCAATTTTTTTTTTTTTTTTTTTTTAGCTCATCAGCTATTGTTAGTCTTAGTGTATTTTTATGTGTGGCCCAACACAATTCTTCCCATGTGACCCAGGGAAGCCAAACAATTGGACACCCTGTTCTAGACCCTGAAGTAGGCTGAACTTAAGCTGCAAACATTGAGATAAAATATTAGTCTCCACCTGCCCAAAATAACAGCATCCATCTTAGATCATTTTCCCAAACAGAAGCAAAATCTCTCGCTTATTTAAGTTACTTTCACTAAGGTCCATCTGGGCAATAGCTCCTCATTCTACACAATAAGCCTGCATCTTAGTCCATTACAAGAAAAAAATAGCACATTCTGGAAAAAGAAAAAAAAAAGAACATTTCACAATATTGGCTTCATAATAAATACACTGTAACTTAAATCAGTATCAAGTAGAATTTTTAATATAATAAAATGCTTGTCACTAGCAGTTCTTTTATAGAGAACATGTAGGAGGAAGGCTTGTCATCTGACAGTATCTACCAGGTTAGCATTATGCAAGTATCAGAATTAATAAGCAGAAAGTAACAGTTACTGTCACCAAAAAGTCTGTATCCCTAAGTGAACTCTACTGTGAAATGAGATGGAAGTTGTGTTTTTCCTGTTCTAAAATCCAACATGTTCACATTCCTTACAGGTAGCCAGTACTGATGAAGTCCGAACTGCCAGCAATGAAAAGCAGTCAGTGTTCTGCCTTAAGCATACACACTGTGTCAAGTAAATGCTGCCTTTGTAGTTGCTAGAGCAACAGCCACCACCACCAACAAAAATGAGGTAAATGAGGTAGGTGAGAGAGAACTGTGCCTACCACAGCAACTGCTCATTTCCTATGATACCGATTTCTGCTACATTGTCTCTTGCAACGAATGATGAGAAATTCACAATGACTTTATCAGATCTACACTACTCAGAATCTCACCGGGTTAATATAGAACTGACCAGGCTGCATGTGTCCAACTCTCACATACTTCTGTTCAAGTAGCCTTTAGTAAATAAGAACATAAAAGAAAAGCTTGACTCAGGCAGATCGGGTTTGGAATTCAAGCTCCAACACTTACTGGTTTTGCACTTTGGGCAATTTGCTTAACATCTTAAAGCACAATTTTTCTAGTATAAAATGAGGGTAATAAAAGTATGAACTAAAAGTAGCTCATAAGGTTGTTCTCAGGATGAAATAAAAAAATATATTCAATGCTGGCCGGGCGCAGTGGCTCATGCCTGTAATCCCAGTACTTTGGGAGGGCGGAGGCAGAAGGATCACTTGAGGCCAGGAGTTCAACACAAGGTAGGCAACAAATAGAGACCCCGACTCTATTTATTAAATATATATATTTATTCAATGCCATGCCAGGCACACAGTAAGCACTATTTAAACATAAGAATATGTTGCTGTTACAGTATTTCATCTTGCTGGTGTAGCTATTCTATTTGCTTTAGATAGGGTCAACATCACAGAAGGTCATAAATTCCACACACAAAAAAGAAACAATTCAAGCTGAGAATTTAAAGTCAGAGCAACCTACTTATTGACAGACTAATATACAGGTCAGGAGTATATTGGTCCCCATTGCTAAATATTATACTTTAACAAGAAATGTTAAAACAAACAAAAAAACCCTGATTATCCATGTGCTACTGCTGCCTTCGTCTGAGCATCTACAAAAATTATGGAGAATAGGGGGAAAAAAGCTAAGAAATTAGACTAAAGTATTTACTAAGTAGCAGAATGCCACCATAAGACTCACATATATTAAAAATCCTCTCCAAATATCATCTTATCATCCACTGATAAGAAACAAAGTTGACAGAATGCAATCCTGAATTTAACTAGTCTGAACTAAGACAGGACTGATCCTTAAAAACTGACCAGCAAGTTCACTGAATCTACCTTTAGGACCGTAGGTTGATAAAAACAACTAAACGCAGGGCGCAGTGGCTCACACCTATAATTCCAGCATGTTGCGAGGCCGAGGTGGGCGGATCGCTTGAGCCCAGGAGTTCGAGACCAGCCTAGGCAACATGGTGAAATCCCATCTCTACAAAAAATACAAAAAATTAGCCAGGCGTGATGGTGCACACCTGTGGTCCCAGCTACTCAGGAGGCTGAGGTAGGAGGATTGCTTGAGCCCAGAAGGTTGAGGCTGCAGTTAGCCAAGATTGTGCCACTACACTCCAGCCTGGGTGACAAAGTGAGACCCTGTTTCCAAAAAAAAGAAAAAAAGGAACAAGGTTATTTAGACTATCCAAAGAGGGACCCTGAAAATACTTGGGTAAATGCATTTTACTAATCAATTCTGACAAAAGATAATAAGGAGGGGGAGGAAATAACAGAGGCACTATTATTAAGACCTGACTCGTTACTTTCCCTCAAATCTTACAAAGGAACAACCACAGAGTCGCAGGAACACTTCTTCCCACCTGTCAGTAACTTGACTCCAACCAACTCTGGTAAGATTCCTACCTCCTCTCATCATCCCACCTTTGGCCAACTCTAGTCCAATTCCTGTTAGGCAACAGGAAAGGAAACAAGGTTAAAGCCTATGGGAAAACAAAGAGGTCCCAAAACCAAAGCTTTCTAATTAAAGCTTAATGTCGCATGACGTGAGCAATGAAAGGTATGTTAGATACATCTAGTACAGCTACCTCAATTTAATTGGAAAGGAAATGGTAAATGTTGCCTAGTCTCATACAGCTAGTTAAGGGCACAGCCAGGCAGGATTAGAACTTAAAACCCCTATCTCCTAATCCAGTGTTTTTCCTACTATATCATTGAGATCAGTTTTTAAAAGACTGTGTCAATGAACTCTTCTCCTTTTTTTACTATATAATATTCAGAATATAAAAACAAAATGTGGGCTGGGCACGGTGGCTCACACCTGTAATCCCAGCACTTTGGGAGGCTGAGGCAGGCAGATCATTTGAGGTCAGGAATTCAAGACCAGCCTAGCCAACACGGTAAAACCCCATACTAAAAATACAAAAATTAGCCAGGCATGGTGGTGCACGCCTGTACTCCCAGCTGCTCAGGAAGTTGAGGCAGTGAGCCAAGATCACACCACTGCACTCCAGCCTGGGCAACAGAGCAAGACTCCATCTCCCAAAAACAAACAAACAAAAAAAAAAAACCGGCCAGGCATGGTGGTTCATGCCTGTAATCCCAGCACTCTGGGAGGCCACGGCGGGCAGATCACCTGAGGTCAGGAGTTCGAGACCAGCCTGGCCAACCCGGGAGGTGAAGGCTGTAGTTAGCCGAGATCACACCACTGCACTCTAGCCCGGTGACAAAGCGAGATTCCGTCTCAAAAAAAAAAAAAAATATATATATATATATACACACACACACACACACACACACACACACACACACACACATAAAAGATCTTCACAAACAATTTCAAATGGTAAAAGGAAAGCATGGGGGTAGGAGGTGTTTTTGAAAATACAGGACTATAAAGATCGCTGCGAGAGCCAGAACCTGTTTCTTAGAAACAGAAGAGTGACTGGTTCACTGGGTCAGTATCCTTCAGACTCAGTAGAGGTCAATGCATTGATTTTAAAGTCTGGCTCTCTTGGGTTTGAATCCAGTCATGTCACTTATTAACTCTGGAACTTTAGGTATAATCACTCTCTTAATTTACTTATCTCTAAAATGGGATAACAACATCTGATTCATAGAATGGCTGAGAGTAATAAAAATCTTATTTCTATTACTATCTTTTGCTGCTTTTGATGATATAAAGTATCACAAACCCAAAGGACATAATAGTTATATAAGCAGCAAGTCAAAATGACCCCAGGAAAGATGCTTCAGCAGAAAGAGGCAGGATATTCAGCAAGTTAAACACTCCACTCAAGCAAAGGAAGATGAAGGCTGATTTACTGAAACTGATAACCACTGCAGTTACTAGTGAACAGATGAATCTCCATTGTAGGGCTAAAGTGATGTGCTGGGAGAATGATCAAGAATACAGGAAGGAAGAATCATGATGCCACAGTAAAGTGGAGGGAAGGGGAACAGAAAGCAGAGGCCAACAGATAGTGTTCCTTGCGCAAACTAAACAGTTCTGTACTTTCATTTAGAGTTAACTACTAATAATTAAAAAGAAAAAAGCAGAGAACAAACAAGTTTGAATACACAGCCTTCTCTTGGTCTTTGGCACAGCAGGGTTAAGCATTCCTAAATATCATATAGTCTAAAATGGAGTATCACAAAGACCTCTACCACAATACACTGAAACTAATCAAGTGAAAGTAAAGAAGGTGGCTCAATGGATGTTTCCTTACGGGCTGTGCAGCTTTGATTCAGAGGGGCAGCAATTCCGGATCTACTCAACAGCAGAATGCAGGTAAGCTCAGTGTCCAAGTATTGTGATCAGGCTTGGGCCAGGATTTATTCAAAGTCTCTCCAAAACACTCCACTTGGAGACTACTCAAGACAAAGGCTCCTTCTATTAAACAAGGAAGGGGGATAAGGAGTGAAAGTGGGAGGTAGTAAGGGAGACCAGAGTTAAAAGAATAAGAACTTAAGCTGCTGAACACAGTGGCTCACACCTGTATTCCCAGCACTTTGGGAGGCAGAGGCGGGAGAAATCCTTTAGCCTAGGAGTTGGAAACCCGAACAAACAACATAGTGAGACCCTATCTCTGTGGTTTAAAAACAAACAAACGAAAAAAAGATTTTCACAAACAATTTTAAATGGTAAAAGGAAAGCATGAGGGTAGGAGATGTTTTTGCAAATCCAGGTATTTAGCTCAGGCTGTCTAAACTCACTTACCTAAGGATGGGGTAACAAAAGTGCACACTGGACATGCTATTCTATTTTTCTCCCATAATGAAAATAGTAACTTTCACAGGAAAGCCCTTGGTCCAGATTAATCTTGTTATGAAATATTATATTAATACAATTATCATAAAGGAAAATAAAGTGATTTGAAAATGATCCTAGCAAAGCCACCAACAGAGCAGCCAAATTAATCCAGGAATTGCAGACTTAAGCCTCAAAACTGGATTATCACCCTCAATTCACTATTATCCCATGGTGTTCCCTTTGGACATGCTTGTGCTTACAGCAACAGTTTTATATTGAAAATAAAAGGATCGGCTGGACGAGGTGGCTCACGCCTGTAATCCCAGCACTTTGGAAGGCTGAGGCAGGCAGATCACCTGAGGTCAGGAGTTAGAGACCAGCCTAGCCAACATGGTGAAACCATGTCTCTATTAAAAATACAAAAATTATCTAGGCCAGGTGGTGGGCACTCGTAATCCCAGCTACTTGGGAGGCTGAGGTGAGAGAATCGCTTGAACCTGGGAGGCAAAGTTTGCAGTGAGCCAAGATCGCACTACTGCACTCCAGGCTGGGTGAGAGAGCAAGACTCCGTCTCAAAACAAACAAACAAACAAAAAAGGACCAAAACAATACTTTGATGAACTAAATAAAACCAGTTTGCTTTCTTGTCACCAAAAGGACTCTCCTTCCCATTCCTCACTAATTCAAAGCAACACACCTGTACTCATGATGGAGGTGAAGGAAGGGAGAAAGGAGGGGTGAGCACACAGGTGTACATGTGCCAACGCACACTCAATCACAAGTGTTTATGTTATGTGTGGTGGGGGATCCTATACTCCATTTTATCTTTATAGTTGCCCCCTCAGGGATTCACAATTAATGTCATGGTGTATCACACTAACTTTTAGATTTAGATAATTTTTTTCTAGAAATTTGACATTAGATGAACTGTAAGAGTTCAGAATATGAGCTCACCATTCTGTCAAGTTGTTCAATCTTCCTCATTAAAAAATGCACTGCCAGCCAGGTGTGGTGGCTCATGCCTGTAATCCCAATACTTTGGGAGGCGGAGACAAGTGGATCACCTGAGGTCAGGAGTTTGAGAGCAGCCTGGCCAACATGGTGAAACTCTGTCTCTACTAAAAATACAAAAATTAGCTGGGCATAGTGATGTAATTTCAGCTACTCAGGAGGCTGAGGCAGGAGAATCGCTTGAACCTGGGTGGCAGAAGTTGCAATGAGCCGAGATCACACCACTGCACTGCAGCCTGGGCAACAGAGAGAGACTCTGTCTCAAATTGGAAAAAAAAAAAAAAAAAAAAAAAACTGGGAAGGAGGAAGAGATATCAAAAGTCTAACTGAAGAAAAAGCCTAAAATTAACCATAAAATTTGGATTTATTCCAAAACAAGTGGGCAAATTTTCCCTTAAGCCTAAATAATTGCCAAAGGAAAATAAACTAACATTTATACGCTATGCTAAGCACTTTTATCTGATTTAATCCCCACAAAAACCCCAATAAATGGGTAATATTATTCCATTTCATAGCTGGGCAACCTGTGGCTTGGAAAAATTAAGTAACTAGCTCATCAAGCTAAAATTTAACCTAGGACCTCCTGACTCCAAACGTGATACTCTACTATAACCTTGCAAACTCACAAGTTTGTTAACAAAGGCAAAAGAGAAAAGAGAAAAATCAAAACTCCTAAACTACAAAAATATCAACTCAAATTCTCCATGGAGAAAAGTCAAACCTTCAATTCAATTCAGGACACGGGGTACCACATGTATATTTGATTAAAAGCTTTCTCTGCAGAAAATGATCTGTGGTTTCTTTTTAAAAATATTAATCTCAAACTCCAGAATTACCTCAAAATCCTGTTGGAAGTGGGCTTAATTCTATGCAGTTAAGACAGAAAATAAGGAAGGCATTTGAAAAATGTTTGGTTAAATAATGAATAATCAAATGCAGCACATTTTCTGAATCAGAAAACTAAATTGCAAATAGTCTTGCATTTGGTAAAATTACTTTCCTGAAGCCTGTTGTGAGTCTGCAATTATACCAAAAGCACAGACACTAAGCCAGAAATAAATTATTAAAAATTAGACTAATTAAAACAGGAAAACAAAGATAACAGCTGGTGATCTTAAGAAACTATGATGTAGCCAGGCGCGGCGGCTCACGCCTGTAATTCCAGCAATTTGGGAGGCCGAGGCAGGCAGATCACTTGAGGTCAGGAATTCGAGACCAGCCTGACCAACATGGTGAAACCCCATCTCTACAAAAAATACAAAAATTAGTCAGGTGTAATGGTGTGCACCTGTAATACCAGCTACTCGGGGGGCTGAGGCAGGAGATTGCTTGAACCCAAGAGGCAGAGGTTGCAGTGAGCGAGACTGCACCACTGCACTACAGCCTGGGCAACAGAGTGAGACGTGGTCTCAAAAAATAAATAAATAAATAAAAAATCTATGATGCAGGGCCAGCCATGATGGCTCATGCCTGTAATCCCAGCACTTTGGGAGGCCAAGGAGGGACAATTGCTTGAGCCCGGGAGTTTGAGACCAGCCTGGGCAACAAAGCAAGACCCTGTCTCTACAAAAACTGAAAAACTTAGCCTAAAGTGAGGCACTGGGAATGGTGGCACACACCTGTGGCCTCAGCTACTCAGGAAGCTGATGCAGCAGTATCACTTGAGCCCAGGAGGTTGAAGCTGCAGTGAGCAATGACAGCACTGTGCACTCCAGCCTGGGTGACAAAGCAGGTCTCTTTAAAAAAAAAAAAAAAAAAACAGAAACTCTGATGCAAAAGTCAAGATGTATTGTTTAAAATATAACCAATTCGTAAATACCATAAAAGGCACAATTACTTTATAGGCCACCAATCAAAGTGCACTTATTATTATTATAGCATTCTCTAACTAATGTATCAAATCAATATAAAACCTTTAGAAATTCCCCACTTAATGATTCACTGTTTATCATCTTCCTGAAAATTTTCTGAATCTAAATTTTTACCCAACTAAATATTCAACTACTCCTCAAAAACACTTCTTTCAGATGCTTTGTTTTAATGCTGATAAGGTACTATTCTTGTTTATTGCCCAACTTCTAGATCAACATTTACCAATCCCACAAAACCGTATCAACTTCCAAAGCTTACATTTTGAAGATCCATCTGGAAAAAAATATCTAAAATTTAAAAAATAACACTAATGACAACATCTATTATCAGTTCACCCCCAAAGAAGCTGATTCTGGCCGCATGGAGACAAGGGTCACATCATGATCCAGGGGATGGTGGGAACTGGCTTCTTCCTGGGAAGCCCAGTACCCAGAAAGCCTCTCCCAGACAGGCGTCCCCTCTTCCTTATTTACAATGGGCCCTCCTTCATGAAGATGAGAGAGGGAAGGAAAGAAAGGGCAGCAACTTAAGGCTACAACGCATTCAGAATTTACTCCTTCCCATTCCCCCATTCCAAATATCTATAGCACTTTCAGCATGAGTATTAAAGGTTTTAGAGATTCTTCTCTGCAAAACGATGGGTGGGGTGGGCAGAAAAGTGTAACTTCCCAAGTCCTGGAGTAAAAGCTATGACAGGTATCCCCCATGCAGAAAGCACCAACAAGCCAGGGAGAACTAGGATGCTGTGTTCTCATGGGTATTGAGGGTGACCAGTACAAGGCCTGCTGAGGGTACTCAAATCTGACTTTCCTTTTTTCTGTGCCTAAACCACCTCCATCACCAGGGTTGTGTCAGTTTACTGTAGGACTCTTCTCTGCTGGCTTATCGGGCTATATGGCCACAGGCTCCCAGTCCCTGCCCCCACGGCCTTGGTCCGCCTTAATTTTTCCTTTAAGTACTTAAGTGCTATTTCCTGGGGAGGAAGGTCAAAGTAAATAACTCCACTTCATTAAAATGACTGAGTCGTAATTAAAGTGACTCAGTCCATCAAAAAATAATTACTTCTGAAAGAAAAAATATATGTAAATAATATACGTATATATGTACATATATATAGTTTAGATTGAGAAATGTCAGAGATAAAATCTAGGCCAGGCTCACACCTGTAATCCCAGCACTTTGGAAGGCCGAGGTGGGTGGATCACTAGAGCTCTGAAGTTCGAGACCAGCCTGGCCAACATGGACAGACTCCGTCTCTCCAAAAGCTACAAAGATCAGCTGGGTGTGGTGGCGTGCGCCTGTAGTCCCAGCTACTCAAGAGGCTGAGGTGGGAGGATCGCTTGAGCCTGGGAGGCAAAGGGTGCAGTGAGCCAAGATTGTGGCACTGCACTCCAGCCTGGGGGACAGAGTGAGACCCTGTCTCAAACAAAAACAAAAATAACCACCTTCCACCCGAAAAAAAGGAAATTATAGGCCAGGCGCGGTGGCTCACACCTGTAATCCCAGCACTTTGGGAGGCTGGGGCAGGCGGATCACGAGGTCAGGAGATCGAGACCATCCTGTCTCTACTACAAATACAAAAAAATTAGCCGGGCGTGGTGGCAGGCGCCTGTAGTCCCAGCTACCCAGAGGCTGAGGCAGGAGAAAGGTGTAAACCCAGGAGGCGGAGCTTGCAGTGAGCCAAGATCGCACCACTGCACTCCAGCCTGGGCGACAGAGCAAGACTCCGTCTCAAAAAGAAAAAAAAGGAAATTATAAGTTTAAAAATAAATTTAAAAAAAGGATGAAATCTGCTATCTCCACACTTTTTTTTTCCCCCTGTAAATAGAAGCTGCGAACTTTCGCATTAAGGATGCTGATGTGCTGCAAACAGATTAGTCAAGCTAAACCACAATGGAATGAGAAGGGGTAATAAAAAGAAAGGCAGAAAGGGACTGTCTGAGCATGTACATATGAGTATGAGTGTATCACGATTACATTCTTAATTCCAAGAGATGGTTTGGGATGAGTCATTGTTATGTACCAACAAGAGTAAAATTTCTGTCCATTGTTACATATAATGGAGAGTGGATTCCTGAGTGGTTATTTTCTACAGAAATTAAAGTTTTGTGTGTTTTTTTTTTTTTTTACCCCGAACCAGAAACTGTTGAGATTGGTGAGATTTACAAAGAATTCAGTACCATTTATCAGCCATGTGTTAGTACTGAGAGAAACTGTTTGGGATTTACTGAGGATTCATTCACATAAAAAATTCTGCAAGGTATAGCTGAACAACTACCACAAAATAAGGTTTCTGGCCAGACATGGTGACTCATGCCTATAATCCCAGCAACTTGGGGAGCTGAGGCAGAAGGACTGCTTGAGGTCAGGAGGTCAAGACCAGCCTGGACAACACAGCAAGACCCCATCTTTTAATTTTTTTTAATTAGGCATGGTGGCAATACCTGTAGTCTCAATGACTCTGGCACTCCAGCCTAGTCAATAGCAAGAAAGACACTCCAACTCTTAAAAAATAAATGAATAAGGTTTCCTGCTTGGCGGTCTGGCTGTCAATACAAGCCCAATCTGGTTATCTCCCAAATACTTTTTATTTTCAGAAACAGGATCTCACTCTATCACTCAGACTGGAGTGCAATGGCACGATCACAGCTCACTGAAGCCTCAATCTCCCAAGCTCAAGTGATCCTTCCAGCCTCCCAAGTAGCTGGAACTACAGGCATGTACCCCCACACCTGGCTAATTGTTTTTATTTCTTTGTAGAGGCAGGGTCTCCCTATGTTGCAGGTTGGTCTCGAATTCCTGGACTCAAGCAATTCTCTCATCTCAGTCTTCCAAAGTGTTGGGATTATAGGCATGAGCCACCATGCCCAGTCCTCAAATACTTTTTTTTAGAAAAGTTTTTTAATGTTTTCAATGGTGCCAGGCAGCACCATTATATTGGAGCATAGAGGGCATCCTAAAGCCAATAGCCTCTGCTTGGATTACAGATGAACTAGATTCTTCATTACACCATCATACTTGTAACTGTTAACTTTTCCAAAGCTGTATTTGACCTTATGTTTGAAGAAAGCCTTTCATACTTTAACCTCAGACTACTTTTTCATCATCTTCTAATGTTAAACTGATTCATCTTCTGTCCCTAAAATTGACCTGTACTTGGCTATTTCCATATCCTTGCTTATACCGCTCTGTCCACAATTTCCTCTTTCCAATTTTTCTCCATGCATAGAAACAATCCTTCTCACAGCTTAATCCTAGTTCATCCTGGTAGTCTTCCTTCTTTGACTACCTCAGTCAACAAAAGGTTCTCTGTCCATCCTCACAATTTCTTTCTTTTTTTTTTTTTTTTTTTTTTTTTTTTTTTTGAGACGGAGTCTCGCTCTGTCGCCCGGGCTGGAGTGCAGTGGCCGGATCTCAGCTCACTGCAAGCTCCGCCTCCCGGGTTTACGCCATTCTCCTGCCTCAGCCTCCCGAGTAGCTGGGACTACAGGCGCCCGCCACCTCACCCGGCTAGCTTTTTGTATTTTTTAGTAGAGACGGGGTTTCAACGTGTTAGCCAGGATGGTCTCGAACTCCTGACCTCGTGATCCGCCCGTCTCGGCCTCCCAAAGTGCTGGGATTACAGGCTTGAGCCACCGCGCCCGGCCTTGTCCTCACAATTTCTATGATAGTAATTGTCCGGATCTCTCAACTGAGCACTTAGGGAAACAAAGCAACAAATATTATCTTTTCACTGACTCATAATATATTGAAATTCTTAAGGTTTTTTTTTTTTTTTGCCATTACTTTTAATGGCAAAAACCGCAATTACTTTTGCACTAACCTACAGAAGAGCCCTTAAAAGTTATTAGAATAGTAGGTACCCAACTTTTTAATCACCAAGGATAGTTTCTGTTATTTAATACCTTCCCCCTACTCCTACCACTCATTGGTTTCTGTGTTAAAGTCAGAAGGCCATGTTATTTAAAACTCTGTAGAAGGTCAGGCACAGTGGCTCATGCCTGTAATTCCACCACTTTGGGAGGCCTAGGCGGGTGAATCACCTGAGGTCAGGAATTCAAGACCAGCCTGGCCAACATGGTGAAACCTCGTCTCCACTAAAAGTACAAAAAATTACCAGGGCATGGTGCCACATGCCTATAATCCCAGATAGGCTGAGGCACAAGAATTGCTTGAACCCGGGAGGCAGAGGTTGCAGTGAGCCAGGACCGCGCCACTGCACTCTAGCCTGGGCGTGAAGAGCAAAACTCCATCTCAAAAAAACATTAAAAACTTTGTATACTAAACTACAATTATCAATAAACAAAGTGTATTTTTTTTAAAAAACTAAATTGAAACTTTTACTGTAAATCAAAGCCGTTAAACTCAGTTCTCACACAGAAAGGACACACAACTCCAGTTAAAAGTAAAGATATTTTATTTTTTGGTTAACCTGTGTGGCCTCATCATGGCTAAAAATGTACAATTACTCTCAGCTTTAAAAAAAAAAAAAAAAAAAAAAAAAAGCTTCCAGGGCTATCTATCTACTCAGGCCCTTTATCAATTTGAGGAACCAAAATCAGGAACTACATACTTAAGCCAATCCCTTATTTTACTGATAAAACTGAGACGCAGAGAAGGAAAGGAGATTTCTAAAATCACAAAGGTAGTGTCAGTCACAGCCAGGTCCCCAAAAGAGACGTGGATATAAGCCTCTAGATTCTTAGGGGTGTGTGTGTGTGTGTGTGTGTGTGTGTGTGTGTGTGTTTCCTTTTCCTTTTTTTTTTTTTTTTTTTTTTTTTTTTTGAGACAGGATGGCCTTGCTCTGTCACATGGTCTGGAGTGCAGTGTTGTACTCACGGCTCACTGCAGCCTCAACCTCCTGGGCTCAAGTGATCCTCCCACCTCAGCCTCCCAAAATGCTAGGATTACAGGCATCAGCCACCAGGCCCAGCCCAGTGTTCTTTCTGTTACATCATGCTGATGCCAACGGCCTCACTTACACAAATAGAATGTTGATTATTTTAGGGCAGGAACCAAGTCTTACATGTGTACTCTTTGTATCTACCACTGACTCTTCTACATAGCTGAAGTCACAATAAATATTTATTCACTAATTATATGTAATCAACTAATACCTAGTTATCCAATAATTTTAGCCCTTAAGAAATCTCAATGTGAAACGCAAAGCAATAAAACTTTTAGAAGATATTATTAGAGATTATCTTTATGACTTTATGTCATAACACACAGAAAGTACTAATCACACAGAAAGTACTAATCATACAGAAAAAAGATTAAATTTCATTACGACACTAAAATTAAGAATTTATTTTTCAAAAGACACAACTAACAGTGAAAAGACAAGCTACAGAGGGGGGAAAAGATATCTGTAACAAGTACAATAAAAAAAAAAAAAAAAAGGCTCATCTCCAAAATACAGAGAGCACTACTGGCTGGATAGTTCCTCAACAATTTATTAACAAATAAAATTTGTATATATTCAAGGCATACACCATGATGTTTTGATAGATGTATACATTATGCAATGATTACCATAACATAACTAATTAACATAAAGAACATTCTTTTCATTTTTTTTTTAAATTAAAACGATTTTTAAGTGGGTAGCTCACACCTGGAATCCCTCACTTTAGGAGGCCGAGGCAGGTGAATAGCTTGAGCCTAGGAGTTTGAGATCAGCCTGGGCAACATGGCAACACCCTGTTTCTACTAAAAATATGAAAATTAGCCGAACATGATGGTGTTCACCTTTAGTCCCAGCTACTCAGGAGGCTGAGGCAGGAGGATCGCTTGAGCCCAGGAAGTTGAGGCTGTAGCAAGCTGTGATCACGCCACTGCACTCCAGCCTGGACAAAAGAGCAAGACCGTGCCTCCAAAATACACAAAAGTTTTTAATTAAAAAAAAAAATTTAAGAACTACCACAAGTCAATAAAAGACAACCCAAAAGAAAAATGTGCAAAAGACTTGAATATCACAAACAGCCAATAAACTCATGAAAAGGTGCTCCTATTATTAGCCAGAGAAATGCAAACTAAAAGCACAATTCCTATTACATTGGGAATTTTTAATTTAATGATTTAAATTTTAAAATGTTAAATTTAGAAGTTGACAATAGCAAGTGTTAGAGAAGATCTGAAGCAACAGGAACTCTACTGGTGGTGAGAATATAAACTGCTACAACCACTTTATTTATTTATTTAGTTTTAGTTTTTGTTTTTGGAGAGAGAGTTATCATTCTGTCACCCAGGCTGGAGTGCAGTGGCACGATCTTGGCTCACTGCAACCTCCACTTCCCAGGTTCAAGCAATTCTCCTGCCTCAGCCTCTGGAGTAGCTGGGATTACAGGCATACAACCCCATGTCCAACTAATTTTTTTTTTTTTTTTTTTTTTTGAGATGTTGTTTCACTCTTATTGCCCAGGCTAGAGTGCAATGGCACAATCTCAGCTCAATGCAACCTCCACCTCCCGGGTTCAAGTGATTCTCCTGCCTCAGACTCCCAAGCTAATTACAAGCATGTGCCACCATGCCCACCTGATTTTGTACTTTTAGTAGAAACAGGGTTTCACCATGTTGGCCAGGCTGGTCTCGAACTCCCGATCTCAGGTGATTCGCCCACCTCAGCCTCCCAAAGTGCTGGGATTACAAGAGTGAGCCATCGCGCATAGCCTACAACCACTTTAGAAAAAAAGTTTCACAGGCTGGTCCTATGGTAGTGGGTTATCAGAACTTATTAACATTAGTGTCACTAAAGTTGGTATACAACCCCCCCAATGCTAAATTTGATTGGCTTTAAAAAAAGAAAAAAGTTGGGCAGTAGCTAATAAATTGAAGATAAAGAAATACTGGCTAGGCATCATGGCTCACACCTGTAATCCCAACACTTTGGGAGGCCAAGGCAGATAGACCACTTGAGGCGAGGAGTTCAAGACAAGCCTGGCCAACATAATGAAACACTGCCTTTACAAAAAATACAAAAATTAGCCTAGTGTGATGGTATATGCCTGTAATCCCAGCTACACGGGAGGCTGAGGCAGAAGAATCGTTTGAACCCAGGAGGCTGACCTTGCAATGAGCTGAGATCATGCCACTGCACTCTTGCCTGGGAGACAGAGAGAGACTCTGTCTCAAAAAAAAGAAATAAATAAGAAAAAAGAAAAAAGAAAGAAATCCCATGACCTAGTAATAATTCTATTTTTGGGTATATCCCCAACAGAAATATGTGCTGAAATGTACCAGAATACACACATAAGAATGTTCTTGAGCTAAGCACAGTGGTTCATGACTATAATCCCAGCTAATTGGGAGGCTGAGGCAGCAGGATAATTTGACACCAGGAGTTCAAGACCAGCCTGAGTAAAACAGCAAGATCCTGTCTCCAAAACAATTGTTTTAATTTAAAAAATAAAATAAAAAGAATGTTCTTTATATTAATTAGTTAGGTTATGGTAATCACTGCATAATGTATATATCTATCAAGATACCATGGCATATACCTTGAATATACACAAATTTTGTTAATTGCACCTCAGTAAAGCTGAGAGGGTGAGGAAATGTTCTCAGCTGCAAATTCATAGTATCCCCAAACAGGAAAACACCCCACAAATGTCCACCAACAATAGAATGAAGAAACAGTGCCATATTCATGTCATGGAATACTATACAGCAATGAAAAAGAACAAACCACTGCTATACGTAATAGAGAAAAATATAAAATAGGATGTAAGAAGCTGATACAACAGAATACATATTGTATAACTCCAATTATATAACGCTAAAAACTAGGCAAACTACATTGTTTAAAGATGCTTGTTTAGGAAGTAAATCAATAAAGAAAAGCAAAGAATTAGCCGAGTGCAGTGGCATGTGCCTATAGTCCCAGCTACTTGGAAGGCTGAGGTGGGAGAATCACTTCAGGCCAGGAGGTCAAGGCTGCAGTGAGCTGTAATCGTGCCACTGCACTCCAGGGTGACAGGGCAAGATTCTGTCTCTAAAAAAAACCAAAAAGAAGAAATAAGAAGAAGAAAAAGAAAAGAAGTGAATATCAAAAAGTTAGCATGCTGATTAGACACAGGACACAAAAAGCTGGCTCCTAGGCATGCTAAGAATGTTCTATTTCTTGATCTGTGTGTTGTATATAGGAGTATTTATAACAGCTCATTAAGCATGTGTTTATTTTATTATACACTTTTCAGTATATCTATTTTCTTTCAAAATAAAAAGGTTTTTGAAAGTGCTAAGCGCAGGCCTAGTACATAGTAAACATTCAATAAAACATAAGTTTTTTTAAGGCAAGATACTATTGAATTGGTGTAATACACCTCGAAAGAATCAAAGTACCTGTGAGTATGAAGAAGTCACACATGAAGTAAAAGTCATTTACTCCTGATTATATCACCATTCTAGTAGAAAAATATCTGGTTATACAGCTCCTTTGCACCTAAAGGAGGTAGGATCTACAAATTTTTTTTCTTTTTTTTTTTTTTTTGAGAAGGAGTCTCGCTCTGTCGCCCGGGCTGGAGCGCAGTGGCCGGATCTCAGCTCACTGCAAGCTCCACCTCCCGGGTTTACGCCATTCTCCTGCCTCAGCCTCCCGAGTAGCTGGGACTACAGGCGCCCGCCACCTCGCCCGGCTAGTTTTTTGTATTTTTTAGTAGAGACGGGGTTTCACCGTGTTAGCCAGGATGGTCTCGATCTTCTGACCTCGTGATCCGCCCATCTCGGCCTCCCAAAGTGCTGGGATTACAGGCTTGAGCCACCGCGCCCGGCCGGATCTACAAATCTTATAAATGAGAAAGGTCGTGTGGATTTCAATTAGCTACTTGGAATTTAACAAATTAATCTCTATAAATATCTCAGTGTCCTCATCTGTCTGAGAAAATACCTGTCTAGATAGCTTATCATGAGGTTCAAATTAAACAATATTTGTAATAACACTTCATGAATGGCAAAGCACCAAATGTACAGTATTATTAATATACTATTACATGACATGATTTTAGATATAAATAAATCGAGCATGAGAGAAAATACCCTAGAACATGAAAATATGAGCACTTCATTAGGATTTGGAAAACACGATGTCCCTAAATTGGCATAAAATCTTCAGGGGTAATATGAGAACAGGTGAAACCCCAGTTAATGTGAAAATTGAGTAACAGCTTGAGGGGAAACCCGCAGCTGCTATCTCAACGCAGCTGTCCCTCGGTATACTGGGGGACTGGTTCCAGGAAGGACCCTGAGTATACCAAATTACACACACACTCAAGTCCTGCAGTCCACCCTGTGGAACCTGCATATAAAAAAAGTTGGCCCTCTGTACAGGCAGGTTTCACATCCTGCAGATACCATGTTTTTGATCAGCATTGGGATGAAAAAAAAATCCACATATAAATGGATTTTTTAAAAAAGAAAAAAATGCAGCTCAAACCTGTGTTGTCCAGGGGTCAGCTCTACAACAGTATTCACTAATTCTGACCAAATGACAGTTCCAAAAGAGAACTCCACCCTTAAACTACTGCTGACTTCATCCTAAATTGGATTATCTTTGATGGCAGGAACTAATCTAAATCATCTTCATGAGATGCTTCAAGTGTAACACAAATGCAAAAGGAAGGAAAGAGCTCCAAACCAGCCTCATTAACCGTAGTCCACAGCAAGCGGGCAAATGTTGCTAGGAAGGAGGCAAGAAGAAATGCTATGGCCAGAACGCTCAGAAAACGGCAACTCTAAACACGACTGAATTATTGTAACGTTGCATTCATTTTATTTTATTTTTTTGAAACACTTTCACTCTGTCACCCAGTCTGGAGTATAGTAGTGCATCTCAACTCACTGAAACCTCTACCTCCTGGGTTCAATTGATTCTCATGCCTCAGCCTCCTGAGTAGCTGGGATTATAGGCACCTGCCACCATGCCCAGCTAATTAATGCATTTTTAGTAGATAAGGGTTTTCACCATGCTAGCCAGGCTGGTCTTGAACTCCTGACCTCAGGTGATCCACTCGCCTTAGCCTCCCAAAGCGCTGAGATTACAGGGTGAGCCATTGCACCTGGCCTTTATTGTAACTTTTTTTCCCCCTTAGACACAGAGTCTCACTCTGTGACCCAGGCTGGAGTGCAGTGGTACGATCTCGGCTCACTGCAACCTCCGCCTCCCAGGTTCTAGCAATTCTCTTGCCTCAGCCTCCCAAGTAGCTGGGACTACAGGTGTACACAGCCACACCCGGCTAATTTTTCGTATTTTAGTGGAGACAAGGTTTCACCGTGTTGCCCAGGCTGGTCTTGAACTCCTGAGCTCAGGCAATCCACCGGCCTTGGCCTCCCAAAGTGCTAGGATTACAGGGTGAGCCACCGCACATGGCCTTTATTTTAACTTTTTTTTTTAATTGTAACATTTTAAAGGAAATGTATATATCACAGAATTTCAGAAACAAATGGATACCAATACGATTACTAATCTTACAAATGAAGAAATGTGAAGCCTCAAGAGTAGAACTGACCTACTGGTTACAGTAAGTAGCTGTTTTATGAGTAAATAATTACTAAGTAAATTTTAAGAGTAAAACTCTTGTAATAAACAGTCAAGGCTCATTAACAAAGCTCCATAAAAACGGAAATCTCTTCCTCTCCTGCCAATATTTAAACTTGGCAGTCAACCTCTTCTTTTTTTTTGAGACAGAGTCTCACTCTGTTGCCCAGGCTGGGATGCAGTGGCGCGATCTTGGCTCACTGCAACCTCTGCCTCCCGGGTTCAAGCAATTCTGCCTCAGCCTCCTGAGTAGCTGGGGCTACAGATGCGTGCCACCACACCCGGCTAATTTTTGTATTTTTTAGTACAGACGGGATTTCACCTGAATCCAGGAGGCGGAAGTTTCAGTGAGTTTAGATACACCACAGTACTTCAGACTGGGCAACAGAGAGAGACTCCGTTTAAAAAAAAAAAAAAAAAAAAGGAAGAGAAAAGAAAAGGAAATAAAACAACAGTTTATTGACACTATTGAGCCATAAGGAGCTACACTATTTGTACTTGAAAGATAATAGCAGTTCAAAGTTGTACTTTCCCCAAAGAAAAGCCCCACCTCAACCACACCAATTGCTACTAGCTAAACAAAAACATACAACCTTCCAAACCAGGGGTTTGACGAATGAGCCAGATGAAACTACAAATTCATTTGCTCAGAAGAAGTAAGTGTAACAGCCAACTCAGCCAGTTCTCACAGGGCACAGGCCTTTGAGAAGAGCATGATGGGTCATTGTGATACTTGTATTTGTGTGTGTGTGTGTGTGTGTATCTCCATGGTTCCTGGCTCAAAGCTCCCATATAACCTTTGTAATTTCCTAAGTGACTTTGGTTAAAATACTATATTCGGCCTCTTGTCACTGGTTCCTGAACAGCTCCAGAGAGATAAAAGCAAAAGACAGTCTTCTGTTATTTATAACAAGCCCCTTTGAACCACCTGAGCTTATGTTAATGAGATGATTTCTGGAAAGTCCCTAGATAACCACAGGACTGGTGGCCAATTGCCAGGGGAATCAACCTTGTGCTCATACAGTTAGAACTCAAAACCCCACCCTCAACCTCCAGGGAAAGGAGAGGGGCTGAAGGTTGTGCTGATCACCAATGGTCAATGACTTAATCAATCATGCTTACCTAAGGAAGCCTCCATAAAAACCCAAAAAGGGGCATGCAGGAAAGTGAAGAGGAACACATCCACTTGTGGGGAGGGTGAGGCACCCCAGGTCTACAGGGATGCAAGCTCCTGCACTCAGTACTCTTCCAGGCTTTGCCCTGGGTATCACTTCATTGGGCTGTTCACTTGTGTCCTTTAAAATATCCTTTATAATGAACCGGTCAGTGTGTTTCCTGAGTTCTATGAGCCACACTAACAACTTCATGGAACCCAAGAAGGGGATCTTGGGAAACCAGTTTATAGCCAGCAGGTCAGAAGCACAGGTAAAACCACCTGGAGCCTGTGACTGGCACTGAAGACTGGGGACAGACTTGTGGGGCTGAGCCCTCTATCTGTGAGATCTGACGCTATCTCCAGGTAGACAGAGTCAGAACTGAACTGAACTGAACTGCATTAGAGGACACCAGCTGGCAGCTGCTGCAGAACTGGCTGACTGCTTGGTGTGTGGCGACATACTCTCACACATTTGGTCACAGAAGTATTTTGTGTTGAGAGTACAGGAGAAATCGATTTTGTTATTCCTATATTCTAGGAGTCATCCACAGTCATTCAGGCAGTTTTTACACAAGAGAAGAAAGTCTACTGCATCGTAGTAAAAAAAATAAACATTAAACCTTCAGAACTATTTGCACAAAAGAAAAATGGAATCACAAGTCAGGCGGGGAAGGAGTGGTGCTTATCAAAGGTCAACCACTTAGTACAAATTTGCTAACCTGCCTTGGTCAGAGCACACTGTCAGAACCCCACTCTTTCCACAGAATTTTCCAAACATTAACCAATGTCCATAGCACGCTGATGAGGTAAATGATGTTCTACAGATAGGGAGGTACAAAAAAGTGAGGGCCTGGCTGAGCCAATATTCTCTCTGCCTTTTAGTTAGCATATAGATCTTGTTTATCATTCTAGAAAGCTGTTCTCAATTTCACACATAAGGGATCATGTTTTAAGATGTAAAGTCTATAAGGGCTACTTTGCTTACTACTATCTTTGTCAACCATTATCAAAAACTCCATTAATTAAGCTAGGCACCATGGTGTGCACCTATAGTCCCAGCTACTCAGGAGGCTGAAGCAGGAGAATCCCCTAGGAATTCGAGTCCTGCCTGGGCAACGTAGCAAGACGCCACCTCTAAAAAAATAAAATAAAATAAAATGAAACGAAACGAAACAAAATGAAATGAAATGAGGTAAATCTGGGCACAGCGGCTTACACTCAACACTTTGGGAGGCCGAGACAGGAAGATTATTTCAGCCCACATGTTTGAGACCACCCTGGATAACACAGTGAGACTCTGTCTCTACAAAAACAAAACCAAAAAAACCCTAAAAATAACAAAATAACAAATAACAAATAAAAATAATCCATAAATTAGTTAAGAAACCAGCTTTTGAGCACCTTCTACCTGTAACAATAGGCCTGCCTACAAAGAAAATATTAGTTTTAAGTAAATCCGACTTTATTTTATTCTACCCACTGCTATAGAAACAAAGGTCTGATCATCTTGTAGTCGGGTATGTCAAAATCTTTTTATCAGACAAGTAAATGTGTCTAGAGATTGACTGGAAAGAGGCACAAGGGAACTATCTGTGATATAGAGATTTTCTCTATTGATTAAGGTGGTGGTTATAATAATTCATCAAATCTCATTAAACCATATATTTAATATCTATGCATTTCCTGGTGTGTAAATTTTACCTACAAAGTGTAAGGGTCAAAGACAATTATTTAATAGCCAAACCCATAAGTTGGGAAACACAAAGGGTAAACGCCATATAATTAAAAAAAGAAGAAAGGCCGGGCGCGGTGGCTCAAGCCTGTAATCCCAGCACTTTGGGAGGCCGAGGCGGGCGGATCACGAGGTCAGGAGATCGAGGCCATCCTGGCTAACATGGTGAAACCCCGTCTCTACTAAAAAATACAAAAAACTAGCCGGGCGAGGTGGCGGGCGCCTGTAGTCCCAGCTACTCGGGAGGCTGAGGCAGGAGAATGGCGTGAGCCCGGGAGGCGGAGCTTGCAGTGAGCTGAGATCCAGCCACTGCACTCCAGCCTGGGCGGCAGAGCGAGACTCCGTCTCAAAAAAAAAAAAAAAAGAAGAAGAAGAAGAAAAAATAAAAAGAGTCCAACTGAAAAAACATATTCTTGGCCGGGCGCGGTGGCTCAAGCCTGTAATCCCAGCACTTTGGGAGGCCAAGACGGGCGGATCACGAGGTCAGGAGATCGAGACCATCCTGGCTAACACGGTGAAACCCTGTCTCTACTAAAAATACAAAAAAAAACTAGCCGGGCGAGGTGGCGGCGCCTGTAGTCCCAGCTACTCGGGAGGCTGAGGCAGGAGAATGGCGTGAGCCCGGGAGGCGGAGCTTGCAGTGAGCTGAGATCTGGCCACTGCACTCCAGCCTGGGTGACAGAGCGAGACTCCGTCTCAAAAAAAAAAAAAAAAAAAAAAAACATATTCTTTCCTTTGGTCTACACTTCAACTTCTATGTACTGATTAATTCTTGAAAAATCAAATACCCATGGGGCTTTCATAACCCCGCTAAGCAGACAGGAGAGGGTCTCAGGGCAGAGTGAATACTTTCATCTGCCTATGAGCATATAAAACTACATTCATCAACCAGAGCAGCCCCGTCCATCAGTCAAAGCAAAAACAAACCGTCCTTGTGTCAAAAGGCAACATTGAAAGTCACCCTGTGATATCTCCTCTGAGACGGGTTAAGAGAAGAAGAAATGAATTGAAATCTCATTTACAACCACACGGCCTAACACAGTCATCAATGAGATGCTTATCAGATTGTGGAGGGCAAGGGAGGAAATGTGAAAAAGTTAAAAAAAAAAAAAAAGGTAAAAATGTAAGTAACTAATATCATAAGTGAAAAACCCACTTTCATCTTACCACACAGGTTTATTTTGTTCAGAAACAAACACAAAGTGAACACATAATAACTAGATCTATTTCAAGGGTTAATATCATAAAAATATCTTTACTCTGGAAGCAAAAAGAGTTTCTTCTTGATAGAAATGCCAAGTTTAACCATTGGCAGATTGTAGAAAACACAAACGACAACCAAGATAACTAGTGTGGGCTAAACGATTAACATTTTCGCCTGTAATCCCAGCACTTTGGGAGGCCGAGACGGGCGGATCACGAGGTCAGGAGATCGAGACCATCCTGGCTAATACGGTGAAACCCTGTCTCTACTTAAAAATACAAAAAACTAGCCGGGCGACGAGGCGGGCGCCTGTAGTCCCAGCTACTCGGGAGGCTGAGGCAGGAGAATGGCGTAAACCCGGGAGGCGGAGCTTGCAGTGAGCTGAGATCCGGCCACTGCACTCCAGCCTGGGTGGCAGAGCAAGACTCCGTCTCAAAAAAAAAAAAAAAAAAAAAAAAAAGAAAATAACTCCAAGGCAACTCCACAGTCAATCATTCTTACTAGCAGTTGTTGATGCTCAGAAACCGATACCTCAAAATACAGCACTCTGACATGCTGAACTGTAGAAGCCTCAAGGCCTCTCTGACCATCCCCTCACCACCCCCAAAGCGCAGGCTGAAGTTGTTCTCTGAAGTTCCCTTATCTGCCTAAATCTGAACCTGCCAAAGAAGAAAATAGTTATCTCTGTCCCTTCCCCGAGTTTTCATTAACTGAACTAACATCGCAGGAAGAGAGACTGAAGCATGTCTACACACTTGACAGATTTTTTTTTTTTTTAGACAGGGACTCACTCTGTCGCTCAAGCTCGAATCACAATCAAACCTCACTGCACCCTTGACCTACTGGGCTCAGGTGATCCTCTAGTCTCAAACTCCCAAGCAGATGGGACTATAGGCATGTGCCACTATGCCTAGCTAATATTCACATATATAGCACACTGCACTATGCCAGTGCTTGGGAGTAACTTTATCTTTTTTTTGAGACAGGGTCTCTCTGTGTCACCCAGGCTGGATCACCTCACTGCAACCTCCGCTTCTAGGGTTCAAGTGATTCTCCTACTTCAGCCTCTCAAGTAGCTGGGATTACAGATGTGTGCCACCATGGCCCAGCTAATTTTTTGTATTTTTAGTAGAGACGGGGTTTTGCTATGTTGGTCAGGCTGGTCTTGAACTCCTGGCCTCAAGTGATCCACCTGCTTTAGCCTCCCAAACTGCTGGGATTACAGGCATGAGCCACCACACCCGGGCCTGGACAGACTTTTGTCACAAACCACTATCTGCTCCGCAGGCCCAAAAAACTTTGTCCCAGACCACTGTATATTCTCCAAGCCCACGGAATAACTTTAAAAATCATTTACCAGCCCCGTAAAATCATCCATACCTCCCCATCTCCCTTCCTCTAAAAAGATGGGTACATACGCATCTGTACCTCACTGGGTTGTGAGCAATCGCTCTGTGATTTTCCCCCATACATATTAATAAAAATGTTTATGTCTTTTCTCCTATTAATCTGCCTTTTATCAGTTGATTTTCAGCTAACCTTCAAAGGGGGAAAGGAAAACTCCCCTTTCACTCCTACACAGTCTTTACAAAAAAAAAAAAAAAAATTACTAATATTGGCTGCATAAATATAAATATAAATAAATATACTAATAATACATGCTCATTTCTGCCATTGTGCCTCTTTCCCCTAAAGATTACTAAAGATTTCCCTAAAGATTACTAAAAATAGCCACCTTAGCAAAGAAGAATAAAGACTATCTTGGAAGATAAATAGGGCTTCAATAATGCCCCATAACTCTAAGCTGATGTAAGCCTGCAACGTCTGTAAAGTCATCAGGGGCCCATTAGGTAACACCACCAAAGTTAAGGTTGCAATATTTTACAAACTCATAGGCTGAAACATGCCTTAAAAATCATCTGACTGGGCATGGTGGCTCACACCTGTAATCCCAGCACTTCGGGAGGCCAAGGCAGGTTGTTTACTTGAGCTCAGGAGTTCAAGACCAGCCTGGGCAACATGGCAGAACCCCAACTCTACCAAAACATACAAAAATTACCCAGGGGTGGTGGCATGTGCCTGCAGTCCCAGTTACTTGGGAGGTTGAGGTGGGAGGATCACTTGAACCCAGGAAGTGGAGGTTGCAGAGAGCTGAGATCAGCGCCACTACACTCTAGCCTGAGTGACAGAGTGAGACCCTGCCTTAAAAAAAAAAATCATCTAATGCAGTAGTTTGCAAGCTTTAAGTAGCTATGGAATTCTACCCCATTCTTTAAAAAACAAAAACAAAAACAAAATCTCAAAAGTTTGTATCAGATGCCTTTCCACTTTCTTTTTGTCCACAAAATCATCCATCAATAATAACATGTAGTAGTTGCTCAACTGTCAATGAGCAACTACTACCTCACTCAGTGTATATACTCTGGTGCAAAGCTAAGCAGCTTTCCCTATATTTCAATCTTCATTCCACAAGCAAACCTGGAGGCCACTCAAAAGAATCCTAAGACTCTGTGTAAATGTAGCTTGAAAAATCACTGATCCAGTCCAACCCCCTTATTTTACAATGGATGCCCATAAAAGTAAAATGAGAGGTAGCATGGTATGATTGAAAGGAAAGTGATAAAAATCAATCCTAGTTCTAGCCCTTACCAGGTATGTGACCTTGAGTAAATCTCTTAAATTCTTTGAATTTTAGTTTCCTCATCATAAAATGTGAATAATCATATCTATGCCCAATAAAAATTTTTTTTTGAGACAAGATCTGGTTCTGTCACCCAGGCTGGAGTACAATGGCACAATCTCAGCTCACTGCAACTTCTGCCTCCCAGGCTCAAGTGATCCTCCCACCTCAGCCTCTGGAGTAGCTGGGACCACAGGCATGTTTCATCACGCCCAGCTACTTTTTCGTGTTTTTGGTAGAAACAGGGTTTCACCACGTTGTCCAGGCTGGTCTTGAACTCAGTCACTCAAGTGATCCACCTGCCTCAGCCTCCCAAAGTGCTGGGATTACAGATGTGAGCCACCACACCCAGCCTATACTTTCTTTAAAAGTGCTTTGCAGACTGCAGAGCATTATATAAATTAAGGTTATTACTTTTATTGTTAGGTGATTTTTAACCAAGATGACATGGTGAGTCAAGTGCACAGTCAGATCTGGAACTCAAATCCCCTGACTACTTCGCTAAGGTTTTTTCCCACAACTTTACATAACACTTGTGTTCAATACTAAGCCATTGTTATCAGCTTCTCAAATTTGGGTTTTATACTAACCATTTGTATTGGAAAAAAAAAATGGTGCCATACATAAAACAAAATCTTTAAGATTACATAAAATAAATGTAAACCCGAGGAATTGATGGTCTATCCAAGCCAAAAGGGGGAAATGTAGATAAGGGATATACAGTCATGTACCATATACCAACAGAGGTCCTGTAAGATGATAATGCCATATTTATACTGCACCTTTCCTGTTTAGCTGTGTTTAGATACACAAATACTTTACCGTTGTGTTACAACTGCCTACAGTATTCAGTTAGGAAAATGCTGTACAGGTTTGTAGCCTAGGAGCAACAGGCCATACCATATACCCTAGATGGGTAGTAGGCTACACCATCTAGGTTTGTGTAAGTACACTCTATGATGTTCCCACAAGGAGACAATCACCTAATGATGCATTTCTCAGAATGTATCCCCATTGCTAAGTAGCACGTGACAATACTTGCATTCTACAATGTGATACATCATGAATGGCTGTTAAGGCACTAATGAAACAAATTTGACCGTTCTGAGCTGCTGTGTGCTGTTGATATGCTGAAGAAAAAAAAAAAAAGCCCACAATGTGGCTAAATAAGAACTTCAGCATATACATATTGATCAGAACCCAACTATGATTTTTAACAATTAAAAATGTCCCAAAGCAAAACATGGTTGAACCTCCAGGTCAAATGTAAATATGATTTGATGAAGTCAGCTAACTTACAAATTACATATTAATAAATGACTGAATGGGCACACCTCTGCCACAAGCCTTACATGGACAATGAAGAGAAGGCTGGTGCTGGCAATTTAGTGCTCTAGTGCCTGCTAGCTCTCCATCTGCTAAGCTGTCCCTTTCATCAATCTAAAATGACTCATCATTGTTTCACCCGTCTAAAAGGCAAGGCAAAAACAGTGAAGTTGAGTAACTCCATGGAAAAAAGAATGGAGAAAATAAAGCCAGAGATGTCATTAAATGTAATACAAGTAAGGGGGAAAAAACATATTGTTCAAGGAATTTCTAGGGCTAATGGAAAGCTTCTTCTTAAGGAAAACTTGGAAAATACTACCAACGTAATTTTGTTTCAGAATACAAGAATTTTTTCTAAAAAGTTGTGTTTATAAGCTCATGTATATTCATAAAGTGATTCATTTGGTAGGAACATACAGTCATCCAGATGCAATGAAAAAGCAACAGCTTTAAATGCTCAATCTACCCATCAGACTTAAAGGTTATAGTAGCATTTCTTGAAAACACATTAGTCATCTCTTCTCTAACCATACATCTCTGTAGAGAAAACATGGAAAACAGGGTTGACTGGTAGTACACAAGTTTGTCACTGCTGATAGTTAGAAAAGCCAAACCACATTCAAAAATAATATGGAACACTATTAATATCTGCATGTTTCATCATCCTGTAAATTTCACATCCTAGACCATAAGCATTACGAACAACTTTCAGGGAAGGCTGTTTTCTTTTTTTTTTTTTTTTCTTTCTCTCTTTTTTTTAAATTTGTTTGTTTGAGATGGAATTTCGCTCTTGTCGCCCAGCCTGGAGTGCAACGGCGCAATCTTGGCTCACTGCCACCTCCACCTCCCAGGTTCAAGCAATTCTCCTGTCTCAGCCTCCCGAGTAGCTGGGATTACAGGCGCCCGCCACCACGCCCGGCTAATTTTTGTATTTTTTTTAGTAGAGACAGGGTTTCACCACGTTGGCCAGGCTGGTCTTGAACTCCTGACCTGAGGTGATCCACCTGCCTTAGCCTCCCAAAGTGCTAGGATTACAGATGTGAGCCACTGCGCCCGGCCCAGGGAAGGCTGTTTTCTAAAACTGACTCACCCCGACCCATCTTCAGCATCTGATGAGCAATGGGACAACAAAGCAATAGGTCAACAATGGCAACCAAATTATAGCAAAACCAAGTAAACTGATCTTGTAATTGATGAGTACGTCTACCCAAAGTTTTAAGTAATTCTCTTACTTCATTCAGGACAATGCATTATGCATGTGCAGCTTACATATAGAAGATGCTTTTTATTACTGGTAACAGTATTAACTAAATTTTGCAGAATATTTATTTTAAGAGCACTTTTATTATTACTACTACTATTAATACTATTACTACTACTACCACCACCTCCCTTTTGCAAACGAGCTAAAGCTCAGAGGAGGAAAACAACTTGCCTAAAATTATATGAACACTAAGAAATGATGGTGGGACTCAAACTCAATTCCTATGACTCCAAAATCTATGACTTTTTTCTTAAAGTTAAACCCTTTTTTCATTTTTCAGCATGAAACCCTTCATTCATTCACTCATACCTTCATCTACTCAGGAAATACTTATTAAACACCTACTACACGCCGGATGCTATTCTCAAGCCCTCAGGAAACAACTGGAGTACACAGTTCCTGCTCTAAGCGGTAGAAAGCAAGTATTACAATCTAGTATCATAGGGACAGCTTAACAACAACAACAAAAGTACACCAATGTAGGAGGTGGTGAAAAGAAGTAGGTACATGGCACAATGGGAACACAGACGAGGAAGCCCTTAACTCTTCCTACAGAGGGCTTCTTTTCCATAGCAGGTTATAATGTTACCTGAATCTTAGAATGTGAAAGAAATCTGGCAACTGGATAGAAGAAGGAAGAAAAATGTCAGGGAGAAAAAACATGAGCAAAGGCATAAAGGACAGAAAAACAATTCTAATATATTGAGGAAACTAGCTCAGCATGACTGGGAGCCAGATCAGAAACGGCCAGGGATAAAGCAGGAAAGTAGCCTCGAGGAAGGAAATCAAGACCAGGCTCATGAGTGCCATGCTACGGAGAATAGGCTTTATTTTACAGGAGACTGAAGACAGTGAAGGTGAGAAACATGCTGAAATGCATGCATTAAAATGACAAACTGGGCTAGGCATGATGGCTCACACCTGTAATCCCAGCATTTTGTGTATTTTGTTTTGTTTTTGAGATGGAGTCTCGCTTTGTCACCAAGGCTGTTTGGAGTGCAGTGGTGTGATCTGGGCTCTCTGCAACCTTCGCCTCCTGGGTTCAAGTGATTCTCCCACCTCAGCCTCCTAAGTAGCTGAAATTACAGGCACCCGCCACCATGCCCAGGTAATTTTTGTATTTTTAGTGGAGTCAAGGTTTCCCCATGTTGGCCAGGCTGGTCTCGAACTCTTGACCTCAAGTGATTCGCCCACCTCGGTCTCCCAAAGTGCTGGGATTACAGGTGTGACCCACTGCGCCCAGCCTATCCCAGCACTTTGGAAGGCCGATGCAGGTGGATCACTTGAGCCCAGGAGTTTGAGACTAGCCTGGGCAACATGGTGAAACCCTGGATCTACAAAAAATTAGCTGGGCACGGTGGCATGCACCTATAGTCCCAGCTACTTGGGAGGCTGAGGTGGAAGGAAGAATTGAGCCCAGGAGGCAGAGGCTGCAGTGAGCCAAGATTGCACCACTGCACTCCAGCCTGAGCAACAGAGTCAGACCCTGTCTCAAAAATAAAGACAAACTGGTTTTAACGTGAAGGATGAAACTGAGGGATGGAACTAGGTCAGAAATGGGCATATCAGTTGAGACACCAATACAGTATTACAAAATATATGAGAGCCTAAATTAAGGCAGTGAAAAGGGGAGGTAACAAATTGGAGAGCTATTTTGGAAGCAGGATCTTAAAATGTAGTGATTGACAAGTGGTACACAAAATTCAAGGAGAAATCTAGGCTAACTCCCAGACTTCTGGCTTCTACCACTGGGTGGGTCACACTGCCATCAGTGGAGATGAAGAAGTTGGTATGGTTGGATAATGAGTTCAGTTTTGGATAAGGGAGTTACATTTGTGATGGCTATGTGGCACAAGCTAAAGATATCTAATATGGTGTTAGAACTGGTTCCCAAAACTCAGAAGAGATAGGGGATTTAGGAGTCATTACGATGTAAACTGCAGTTGAAGACAAGCGGCTGGTTCTGATTAGCTCAAAGAACACACATAGAAGAGGGACAGCACAGAACCTAAGGAAACCCAGATATTTAAGGAGTAAAGAGAAACAAGGAGTAAAGAGAAAGCTGAGAACAGAGTTGTAGGAGGAGAGCCAAGAAAAAGTGTTTGGAAGCCTTGAGTAGAGGTGAGTAACACGAACATTTATTTTCCTAGAGAAAACAGAAACGCAATAACATCAAAGGGGCATAAATTGAAACAATATTTCTGCAAAGTATTTCGGCAATGTATAGTTAACAAAGGTCTCTAAGACGCCCACACTGTGACACAGTAATTCTACATCTAAGAATGTATATTGTAAGGAAGGAATCAGAATTCCTGACAGAGGTTTACATACAAAAATGTTTCTCACAGCATTATTTATAATAGCAACAAAATGGAAGTACTTTAAACATACAAAAGGAATGGTTAAATAAATTACTGTACATCCATACAACAAAGATTATGAGCCATTTAAAATTTATATTCATGGATAAATTATAAGTGATAAAAATATAAGTGATAAAAATACTCATGATATTGAGTATTTTGAAAAAAGCAAGACACAACTGCATATTCAGTTAACTACATAATATAAAAATGCACAGGGCAAAAAAATGTATAAAATACAATAAAATGTTAGTGGAAGTTATATATAGGCATTGAGATCACATGTGGTTTTTTTCTGCTTTAGCCTTTTTTCTGGCACTTACAAAATTTAATATTATTTTTTCCTTTAAAAAGAATTTTTTTAAGACAGAGTCTCACTCCCGTTACACAGGCTGGTGTGCAGTGGCAGGACCACGGCTCACTGCAGCCTCGACTTTCCAGGCTCAGGTGATCCTCCCACCTCAACCTCGCAAAGTACTAGGATTACAGGTGTGTGCCTACGTACCCAGCCTTTTTAAAAATTAAACTATTTTGAGATCTCTCACTGTGGTTTTAACTTGCAGTTCCCTAATGGCTAATGATGTTGAACATCTCTTCATGGGGTTACATGCCATCTGTACATCCTCTTCAGTGAAATGTTCCTTCACATCGTTTGCCATTTTCTAATTGGATTATTTGGGGTTTTTTAATATTGAGTGTGGAGTTATTTATATATTCTAGATAGTAGTCTTTTACTGGATATGTGGTTCAACAATATATTCTCCCAGTCTGTAGTTTGCCTTTTCAGCCTTTTAACATGGTCTTTAGCAGACCAAAACGTTTTAGTTTTTATGAAGTCCAGCTTACCAATTTTTCCTTTTCTAGATCATACTTTTGGTGTCAAGTCCCAGAACTCTTTGCCTCGCTCTATATCCTAAAGATTTTCTCCTGTTATTTTCTAAATTTTTTTTTAGTTTTATGTTTCATATTTAAGTCCACGATCCACTTTCAGTTAATTTTTATATAAGGTGTGAAGTTTAGGTCAGATTTTTTTCTTTTTTCCTTATTTTTTTTGTCTTACAGCTGTCCAGTTGCTCCAGCACCATTTATTTCAAAGGCTACCTTTCCTACACTGAATTGCTTCTGCATCTTTATCAAAAATCAGTTGGGCAATGGCTAATGAATACAACTTTTTCCCTTTTCCCTTTTCCCTCCCCTCCCCTCCCCTCTCCTCCCCTCCCCTCCCCTCCCCTCTCCTCTCCTCTCCTCTTCTTTTCTTTTCTTGACAGAGTTTTGCTCTTTTGCCCAGGCTGGAGTGCAATGGTGTGATCTTGGCTCACTGCAACCTCCGCCTCCCAGATTCCAGTGATTCTCCTGCCTCAGCCTCCCAAGTAGCTGGGATTACTGGCACGCACCAACACACCTGGCTAATTTTTTTTTGTATATTTAGTAAAGATGGGGTTTCACAATGTTGCTCAGGCTGGTTTCGAATGCCTGACCTCATGTGATCCACCCACCTGGGCTTCCCAAAGTGCTGGGATTACAGACGTGGTGCCAGGCTACCATTTATTTTTTAAGTGATGATCACGTTCTGGAATTAGATGATGGTGAATGTTTTACAACTTTGGGAATATAACAAAAACCACTGAATTTTACGGTACATAAGTTATATCCCAATTTAAAAATTTACTGAGGATATCTGTATAGGTCTCTATTCTGTTATTCCTGCTTTTCTTTTCTGCTTCATTGACCTTTGGTCTATCCTTCCACCAATATTACACAATCTTGATTACTGGAGCTATACAATAAGTCTTGAAATCAGGTAGAGTGATTCCTCCAATTTTTTAATTCAGTTTAGCTATTCTAGTTTCCTTGTATTTCCACATACAATTGATAATAATCTTGCCTATATCTACAAAAAATCCTCCTGGCCTTTTGATAAAAATTACATTAAACTTGTGGATTAATTTGAGGGGAACTGACATCTTTACTATGTTGAGTCTTCCAATCAATGAACCCAGTATCTCTCACTATTTTGGTCTTTGATTTCTTTCATCAGTATTTCGCAGTTTTCAGTATACAGGTCCTATATATGTTTTGTTAGATATATGCTCAAGTATTTCTTTTGATTGAACTGTTATAAATGGTATTGCATGTATTTCTGTGTGTTCACTGCTAATATATAAAAATGCAGCTGATTTTTGTTTTTTTGTTTTTGTCTTGCCTTGTTGCCCAGGCTCCTAGCTAGAGTCCAGTGGCATGATCACAGCTCACTGTAACCTCAAACTCCCGGGCTCAAGCAATCCTGCTACTTCAGCCTCCCGAGTAGCTGGAACTATAGGCACGCATCACCATGCCCAGCTTTTCTTTTCTTTTTTTTTTTTTTTTTTAAGAGACGGGGTCTCACTATGTTGTCCATAATATGTTTATAAAATTAAGTTCATCTTTTTCATCTGAATAGTATTTTATTATAGGAATACACCACCATTTATTTATCTCTTGGTTATTTCCAGTTTTGGGCTATAATCCAAAATGCTTTTTTCAAACAATAGGATATGTATCATTAATGTCCATTTATCAGCAGTATAAAATATCATATCATAAATATTGATAAAAGCATTCATATATAAAATATAGATATTTCAAACCCTACAGAGGGCCTTTTAATGATTAAATATTTTGTCCTTACAAAAAGGTCCAGGTAATTCCACCTATGAGGTTAACTTGTCTTAGTGCAGGACTCAAAATAAGGCTTCTCCTGCCATCTCTCTCCATTTGTAGAATTTGAAATTCTTTAAAATGCATCCTATATTAGGAATACTATAGCTGTGCACTGGTGTTTGTTCTCTTCTTTAAACTCGGGACTGTATATATCTGCTCAAATTGCCCAAGTTTACATTTGTTGCACTCCATCAAGTGTCAGGCCACATTCTATCAGCACAGCACGACTGCCTGTCAGTGACAATACAAGTGAGCTCTGTTTGGATCCCTCTTGCCCTACCTTTTATATTTATGATAGCACTATCATAAAATTCCAATATTCTTCAATAACTTACATGTTTGTGACAGGGTAAAATTATTATCCTCAATGAACTCTATAAAAATATAGAAAAAAAATTTCAGATTTAAGGAAAAAAATCTGAAATGGATATAAGAAGATTGATCAGGCTTAAGGCAAATTATTAATTAGTATTAGAAACCAACAGCAACTAGTTCTTCAATCACTATCAAACACACTGGTAACAGTACATGAAATGAAGGAATCTCACATAAATAAATAACATAATAGCCATTTGTCACTGGAGGCCACCTTTTATGTCAAGAAAAAAATATCCCACATTCTTCGTCTGTTTAATGAAGTGAAGTTTTATAAAATAGATTTATAATCCCTGCCACGTATCATGAATGCTAAAGATGTCAAATTTTCTCAGTGACATGCAAGTAAATAAAAGGTTTATTTGTAAAACACCATGCACAACTGCAAGGGGAAAATTAAGTATTTAGATCACTTTTTAGCATGCCCTCAAGTAAGTTGGCCAAAATACAATGAGATCGTACTCGGTTGTAAGAAAAGAGTAACAGGGAAAACTTCAGAAACAGTGGGTCTTACAAAGGCAGTTTCCTAAATGTAGTAATGTATAAGTAATCATGCCATGCTCCACAGACAAGCAAGAAATGTTAAGAAGATGCCAGCATGATTCCAATTATCAATTGTGTTAAGGCATGGTCTTTACATTTCAAACTTTACAGAGTTACCTGCAATTACACAGTAAGTTCCAGAATCTCCTTTTTCATTTGTGAAATCTGTTGCTATCCAAAGGCAAGTTCTATTATAAATAGTCAATCAAGACCCAAAAAAACCAAACTTTTTTTTGCTTTTGGTTAACAAGAAATTCCTTTAGCTTAATTGTTAACATGGCTACAGCAATTAGTGTACCTTGCTAACATTTTTAATAACTTTGCAACATAAGGTTGTAATATTACCATGCTTCACAACTGCAAATAATGTCAATGATAAAATTTAAACTTAAAGTTTTGAATTGAACTTTTTTATCTGAGTAATATTTTATTGTATGAATATACCACCATTTATTTATCTCTTGGTTATTTCCAGTTTTGGGCTATAATCCAAAATGTTTTTTTCAAATAACAGGATATATATCATTAATGTCCATTTATAAGCAGTATAAAATATCTTATCATAAATATTAATAAAAGAATCAGTATAAATAAACAAAATCTGTTTATCTATTTTAAAACTTTGAGTGAATAAAAAGCAGAGACAGGCAATGAGGAAATGAGGAATTTTTTAATGATGCAGATAATATGTTCTAATATATAATGAAGACCTAAATTAGCTGAGAAACTTATTCAACAATCACTCCAAACTAAGTATGAATTAATGATTCTGTCAATTCATTAATTCTATTAAAGAGTCTATTAAACATTAATGATTCTATTTGCAAATTAAAATTTCCTGCTATTCCATTTTAAAGCTATCCCCCATCTGTGATTTTTGGATTGGTTATTTTAACTTAATGTCTCTTAGTTCTTTTCATTTGTAAAATGGAGATAAAAGTAACTACCTACATCATAGGGTTATTGTCACCCAGGCTGGAATGCAGTGATGTGATCATAGCTCACTGTGACCTTGAGCTCCTAGGCTCAAGTGATCCTCCCACCTTAGCCTCCAGAGTCGCTGGGACTACAGGTGCATGCCACCATGCCCAGCTAATTTTTTTAATTTTTTTTTTTTATAGTCAAAGTCTTACTTTGTCACCCAGGCTTGTCCTGAAACTCCTAGCTTCAAGCAATCCTTTCATCTCAGCCTCCCAAAGTGTTGGGATTGCAAGTGTGAGCCAACGTGCCCAGCCAAAAATAAAATTAAAAAAAATAATAACTTAGGTGGTTTCTCACAGTAATGTAAAGAATATGTAACCTGTGTTTTCCTGAAAGTTGAGGAAAAGCTGAGGCAGCTAATGGGCTCATACAAAGGTTTGGAAGACCCATTCTGACTACCTAAAGGAGAGTCAGCATTCTGACTGTGCTTATAGAAGAGTCAGGACTCCTGAAGAAAGAAGCCTTAAAATCCAAGGTAGTAATCGTCATGGGAAATATTTTAGGAAATAACTTAAGGTTTGTATTTGTATTTTCCCCTAAAATTGTTAGAAAAAAAGAAATGAACATCTACATATATGCTATTTTAGAGCTGAGAACAGCTTCTATAAAGTAGAATTTTAGACTTTTCTCCCCAAAGGAAAATACGCGCATTTACTGTAATTATTCTATCACAGTCAACTTGTGTTAACATTTCATTAATTCTTCCAGAACTGTTACATGTCACCAAATCAAAGCCAGTGTGAAAAATATATTAAATGACTCTTTGGCAAAATAGGGTTTCCAATGCGGCAATGAAAAACATAAAATAACTCAGATGAAAGCTGGGATAGCATATAAAAATACGCAGATTCTTTTTCAATGTGAAACCCCTAATTCATTAAGAAATAAATCCCTTAAAGGAAAACCAATACCATATCAATCAATTCATTTTTAATGTAAGAGTGGGTACAACAAAATTTAAATGTGTCTTATACAGTATTAATTAGTCATGTAAGATCTTAACATTTTGCTTGTTTGCCTGCCCGTATAGCTAACTACTATACATCATTTGTTTCTATCTTTAAAATATTTGATCATGGAAATTAAGCCTAAGAACACTGGGGGTTTTGTGCCCCATAAAAAACTACTCAAGGTAAGTATTCCTCTATGAAGATTGTGATGCCTGGTCTTCATCCAGAACCTTGGTTGTGTCTGTTGCAAAGGAGGAAAAACTGCTTTTTCAAGGCCATAGCAAACACAGCATGACATGAAAAATCTAAAAGATTCTGAGAGTTAGAAAATCTTCTAAAGGATCCTCTCACCATTTAAGAGGCAGGAAAACTTTCCAAGGTAAATCCAGGGAAAAACCAAGGGTCTCTGTAAAATATATACCAATATAATAAATTCACAACAGCCCTTGCCTTCAAGCAGCATACATTAACAACAAAAGTCAATTGCAAGAGACATCAGAAAGCAAAACAAGACTAATTGCCACATGACTCAGAGACAATTAGGCTATTTCAGTTCAAAGGAGGTAATGATCATCAAGAGCCAGAATAGCTGAGAAAGTTTCACTAAGGCTGAGAAGCAACTTAAGCTGTCAGAAATAGGTGTTGGTACTGAGGATGGCGCAGATCACTCTGGCCCCATGTTCAGACTCCTGTCTTCATTGTCCTGATTCTTGAAGAAGGATATGGCAAAGGATGTGAATCTGACAGCTTTTAACAGCATAAGGCAACTAGCTTTGAATTTGCCTCCTGTGTAAGTGGTGTGATTGCCCTAGATAAAGAAACAGTTTTCAAGGCAGAAAAAAAGAGATGATAATCAAGCAGAAGAAGAAAAACACACACACAAAAACCAACAGAACCACCACAAAGCCAAGTGATTCAAACACCCGACACTGGTTTCCTTGCCAAGAAACAAGTTCATTCCTATGCTAAGCACCTTTCCTCTGTTTTCACATTTCTTCCATTTTCAAAGGCTGAATTCATCAAGAAATCATAAAGTCATACCACTGTATAGTTCTGAAAAGTTTTATAAGGTCTCTTTTTTGTTGTGTACTCTGTGGTGGAACACTCTTTTGTCTTATTCCTGAATCAAGAAAGTAGAAACCTTTGCCAGAATCATTTACACCAGTGAATTTGCATATCAGACCATATTTTTAAAAGCAGAAACATCCCGTATAGAAACTCTCCTTATAGAATGACTGACCTGCCTTGGCCTAAAGACAGCCTTCTCCCCCTCTTCCAAGCACAATCTTCCTGTTTTCTCAGCCTCATCTGAACTCGCTCAAGCAAACAAAGAACCACTCAAAGAAAATTTCACAGAATACCAACTTTAATAACGTCTAGCCAAATCAACACAAACTGTGGCTCTGGCCTAGAATACATCGCTACGAGATACCTTTTTTTTTTTCTTTTTGAGACAGAGTCTTGCTCTGTCTCCCAGGCTGGAGTACAGTGGTGCAATCTCGGCTTACCACAACCTCTGCCTCCCGGGTTCAAGCAATTCTCCTGCCTCTGCCTCATGAGTAGCTGGGATTACAGGCACCTGCCACTACGCCTAGCTAATTTTTCTATTTTCAGTAGAGACGAGGTTTCACTATGTTGGCCAGGCTGGTCTCGAACTCCTGACCTCAGGAGATCCACCTCGGCCTCCCAAAGAGCTGGGATGACAGGCGTGAGCCACCGCACCCGGCCACTACAAGATTCTTTATTTGCAATGACTCTCCTCTACTCTTACCTTTGTTAATAATCACACATTTCTTCCTCAAAGATGCATCAAAGCTAAGATTCTTCGAAATGTCCCACATTCGGCCGGGCGCGGTGGCTCATGCCTGTAATCCCAGCACTTTGGGAGGCCAAGGCAGGCGGATCATCTGAGGTCAGGAGATCAAGACCATCGTGGCCAAAATGGTGAAACCCTATCTCTACGAAAAATACAAACATTAGCTAGGCATGGTGGTGTCTGCCTGTAATCCTAACTACTCGTGAGGCTGAGGCAGGAGAATTGTTTGAACCCGGTAGGCGGAGGCTGCAGTGAGCTGAGATGAGATAGTGCCACTGCACTCCAGTCTGGGTGACAGAGTGAGACTCTGTCTCAAAAAAAAAAAGAAAGAAAAGAAAGAAAAAGAAATATCCCATATTCATGGAGCATCTCTAGATCAGAATCACCTCGGCTCTACACTGAGACTACTGTAATTCTTAGCACAAGGACAGAAAAATTTGACTCAAGGCTGTCATTTAAAAGAAAAAGCATAATTAATAAATCTTATTTGATAAATTAAAAGATACCTATCGTCTTCATATTACAAACACCGAAAATAAAGCTCAACAGTGAAAAAATGTATTTTTTTTAATTGTGTTTGTTTGTAGAGGTGTGGTCTCGCTATGTTGCCCTGGTCTTGAACTCACTTAAGTGATCCTCCCGCTTCAGCCTCCCAAAGTGCTGGGTGGGATTACAGGCGTAAGCCACCATGCCTGGCAAGAAAATGTTCAGAACAAACCCTACGATTAACTCAGCTCATGACAGACTCGTTACTAATGTATGATGCTTGCAGTGTACAAATGGTGCAATGTACACTACAGTTCTCACTGCGTATCATAAACAGACATGTTACTGTGGAGTTGAGGGAGGGGAAGAAAACAGACTTAATGCTTTAGCTGACTAAAATCTAAAGGTCCACATTCAAAGGACACATTTTTTTTAAAAAGAGATAAGGAGTTAATTTTATAGTAAGTAAAACCTGTTGTATTATAAGTGACATTTGTTGGGCACTTAATATGTAGTAGGTACTATAGCTAAGTGCTTTACATGATCATCTGACTTACTCCTCACACAGACACTAAAGAAGTAGTTGCTATTATTTCACGAAGAAGAAAACTACGGTTTAGAACTGTTAAGAAACTTGGCCAAACTGCTAATAAATGAAGAAGCTGAAACTCCCATCCAGGTTTTCCTGACTCCAAAGCCTGGACTCACCAATATTTCTTCAACAAGGATAGCAGCAGGTTCTAGTGTACACATAAAATAAACACAGTGACTAAACACATTTCCCTACACACTCATCTCTACCACTCCCACAACCCACCTGAACTCTTGCTAATTGTTCTTAGTCACTGAAAACATCACATGGCTAGATAAATGATAAGTGTCAGCTTTGAAAAGGGGAAAAGAAAGTGCTTTACGAGCTTGAGCCACAGAAGATGGGCCCTCTTTTTCAAAGCCTTGTCTGCTCATTCATTCATTCATTCAAATCTCACTGAGCACCTACTATAGCAAGCAGTACTGTGTAGTGATACAGAGCAGAAGAATGCTTAGGTTCAAATCCTGGCTCCATCACTAACTGGGTATGTGACTGAGTAAGTTACTCTACTTCCTACTACATTAATTATCTAAAGCACTTAGAACTGTGCTTGCCATTTATTATAGTAAACAATAAATGTTACCTGATATTATTACTCTGTTAATAATGTTACTAGGCAATAGTTAAGCTACAAGCTTCTGGGTGATATGGCATGCTATTCTCTCTCTTCTGAAGCTCAAAATCTAAGACATGTGCATAAATAACCACAAATAAATCTGAAATAACACTATAGGTATTAGTTCATAAATGCTACAGATGTGCCAAGGAAGAGATGACTTCTAGCTAAAGGTATCAGGGAAGGTCTCATGGAAAAGGTGCACTTGAGCTAGACCATAATACAAAAAGTAGAGAAGAACATTCCACATACAGAATATAATTGTGGAATAGTAAAGAAATGGAGCTCAAGTGAAGACTTATTATGGAAGACTGGTGATGAGTAAACCTGGGAATGTAGATATGATTAGGGACCAGATTATCCAGAAACTTAAAGATCCAAATAAAGAGTACAAATATAAATTCCATCATCATATTTTCTTTTCTCATTGTATATATTTAAGGTACACAACACAGTGTTTTGATATACTCATACATAGTGAAATGGTTACTACAGTCAAGCAAATTAACTTATCCATCACCTCACAGTTACCTGCCTCCTTTTTTTTTTTAGCAAGGGCAACTAAAACCTACTCTCAGCAAAAATCCCGGTACAATACAACATTATTAACTATAGTCCCCATGTTGTACATTGGATCTCCAGAATATCATATTTTAAAATGCAAGCTAGTATTAATATTGCTCAGAGTGGAATATACATATAAAAATGAAAAAAGAGAGAATTCCCCCAAATAAGGGGATAGCAGGAAGTACTGTAAGGGGAAAAAAATAGCAAAGCAAGTCAGAGGAGATGTGGAAGAAAGCCAGGTTTCACAGGTAACGCATTTATATAGACCAGCTTTCCTCAAACTGTATGGTAGTCACATAAATTTGAGAAAGGCTACATGCCCCACCCTCATCTAACCCTTCAGGGATCCACAAGACACTGGTACTTCAAGACCTCTCAAATGTCATATAATTTTAAAAACTAATTTTGTTCACTCTATATACTCCCAAACTTATCTACTAAAAAAAAAATCCTTTTCCTCCTAATATAAGCAATGAGGGATACTAGTGTTCTACAAAACTCATTCTAGAAAACTTTGATACTAAAATATCTGAAAATAATTGCGAAAAGTATGATGCCATATGAGATGAGATGGGAGATGTCTTAACAGTCCTATAATCATTTTTCAGAAAGACTTTTCCAAGATCACAGACTACTCTGGAAGCCTAATTTTGTCTTTACCCTAAGAGGCAAGTACACCAACTAAAGGAGTTCTATAGTGATTATCATGCTTTGTTTTCTACCTGGCAACACAACTTTTAAGACTAAACTCTGACAATACAATTTGAATTAACTTCTGATTTCCTTGTCCAAAGATGCCTTAAGGATTTCACGAAGTATTTTCCTTTACTGATCAGAAAAGGAAACAGGTAGGGTCTGTTTATCCCTACTCTTTTTTTCATGTCTTTTTCATCTTTTTCTCTCCAGTTTACCATTTTCCATTCTCTATTCTTCCATTCGTATGCAATTTTCCCTTTACTGGCCCACTTTTGTCCTATGTACTCATGTCTTCCTTATTTCTCCCAGCTCCCTGCTCAAATTATTATCTGGAGCCTGGGGACTGCCATTATGACCAGAGAGCATGTTCAACTGTTAATAACTGACTTCAAGGATTACAGAAGGTGCATAATATGCTATAGTTCTCCCATTTTTAGCCTACAGTAGACACTGTCCATTCTGCCAAAGCACTCTTTCTCACTAAACCCACAGTGCTCTCAACAGTTACTTCCAGTCTCCAGAAGTTAAAACGTATTGGCAGACAGGTCCTATATGTTCTCATTTGAATTCTTTAGATTCTATTGGCTGAAATGTGAAATACGCTAGTAAATACAATTCACAGGTAAGAAAGGAGACACAATGGTTAAAGGCCAGAGTGTTGTCTTGCTGCACATCTACATGTGTCTGGTTTTTAAAAGTCAGTATCTGCATTAGAAGCATTTGAGACACAGTACAGGCCTTCGCCAAAATATCAGTACAACCGGGAATCCTCGTATACTTAACACACATAAGGATAAATAAAAACAATGAGGATGAACTTCAAAACAACCTTGAGACATTTTATTTTCCAGGAATCTTTCCTCCACACTGACTACCTGAATGTTTTCAGTAAGCATTTTGCTATGGTTTCTGAGCTAGATTTCATCTAAATATGAGTAATCATCCTAATTAAGAAAAGCCAACTGGCTAAAATGCTAAAAGATCAAGCCCTCCCTTAAAATAATACCTTTCTCTGTTCAACTAAGAATGTGGAGTGCAACAGCGTGAAGGAAAATATAAGACTCATTCAATGATGGTACATAACTAAACCAATTAAGATAAATTTTAAAAGTTGTTTACTTAGTAGCCGCCAAATTCTATAAGGAAAATAACTGCTGGTGCAATTATGCAGTTTTGTATCTCATTAGCTGCCATAGTGGAAGATTATGTATTGTGCAACAATGATATTTGTTGAACCAATAAAATCAAAAGCTACTGTCAGAAAGCTATGTTTATATCCCCTTAAATCAGTAAATTTTTTTCTTCTTTTAAAACCAAGATATGCCCACAAGAGTTCCCAAAACAGCTTCCACATTAAAATTATAAATTATTGACTTGATGACCTTCTCTAACCTGTAAAGTTGGAGAAACAGTAGTTTTTGATTCAGCAAAGGGCATTCCCACCATCCCTCCAAAGGTGCCATGAGACAACTCAACAGGCTAAAGATGGGGAAAGCTTAATGACTGAAATAAAAATAGAAGAAAAAAAGGAAATAGAGTAGTTTCTACACTGCAATCCACTCCTACTTTTTCCATCTCAACATTAAAACATATATATTATCTAAACAAAAACCCATTACCATATAAAAATAAGGTGGAAGTTCAGTTTTCAGCCTGGATACTTATACTGTGGTCTCCCCATTCAATAAGGCTTATGAGGCTTAAGTAAATTTTTTTTAAAATACTGAAATCCATCTGATATTCAACACATGCAACTAAACAGTACAAGCACTACCATTTTACAAAACCAATTCTAGATGACATATTCATAAGAGTTTCCAAAAAATGCCTGAACTATTCATAATCCTGCTAAATAACCATGCCTCAACATTGCGTGAATATAACAAAGCTTAGCTTCTGTATCATATCACTACTAAAATCAACATTAAACTGAACTGCTCAGTCATAGGGTTTCATGTCTAATTAATTATTTAACCATATCTTGGTCTCCAAATCTAATTTATCTTTTCCCTGGTTCTGAACTTCAGTTATATTTTACAATCTCACTTTAGTTACTTTCTGTCAGCCATCTTAAATCCTGTGTGAAACAAAACACAGTATAAATGATGTTTTATTCACCTTTATGCCATTAACATTTAGTGCAGTACCTGGCACACCAGTTCTTAATTCATGTTTAACTGACTCGAAGGCTACTGCCCCAGTATAGTCCTGGCTCAATAAAAACTTGTGTCAAATGACCATAGGAAGTATTAGTAATGTTAGTTTTGTGATGGATCAGAAGCCGCATTCCCTGAATCGATGCTCCTGATGATGATTTTGTCAATGAGCAAAGGAATGTAAAAGACTACTTTTAAAACTATTCTATTTCTTGAATCTTTTCAAAGGAAACAAATTTATAATTTCATGTTTACATAATAAATATTAAAATGCAAGTGAATGAAACAAATTTCCAAATTATAACTCCAATACCATTATTTTTACTTACTTTTTAAATTTTCGCTTTCTGAACTTTTTGGGGGACAGGTGATAAAGAAACTATGCTTCTAAAAAAGTTTAATACTTATAAAAACCCATCTCAGTGATCACAGCAGACCTATACTATTCTTATTCTATACACAGCAAGGTATAGTATCTCTAAACTACAATTCCTGCTTAGACAAGATTGAGTCCCAGAGACTAAATTTTAATTATGATTCATTTAGACAAGCCAAGACATACCACTAGACAAAAAGTAAACTGCTGACTTAAGAGATTTAACGATATAAAAACACAATAAAGCCTGCCAGGAAATAGTATTTCCCTCTTCGGCTTCAAATAGCACCAAGCCTGGTCACTTTAACAGACCTCTACACCCCACATTTTGTATCACCAAGAAAAAAAAAAAAGTTAAAAACTTGAGGGCCCAGTCCAGGTTTTCTACCTAAAAAAGGCAAATCATCAGCCTTTGGGCAACATAGGGAGACCCTGCCTTTATAAAAAGTAAAAAAAGAAATTAGCCAAGAGTGGTGGTACACGTTTGTTGTCCCAGCTACTCACAGGTGAGGCAGGAGGATCACTTGAGCACAGGAGTTCGAAGCTGCAGTGAGCTAGGAATGCATTGCTGCACTCCAGCCTGGGCAACAGAGCAAGACCCCCAATTCTAAAAACCAACATGGCAAATCAGTCAAACTATCCAATACTGAGGCTAATAAATAATTGGTAATAACATCTGCAAATCAGCCATAGAATTTCCTCAGTTATCTTTCTTGGCTTCAAACATATTTAAGAACACATATAGGAGATGAAGACTGCTCAGATAGATAATATTTGCACATGTTAAACTACCACAAGCTAATTTCACACATTTCAATACTCTTCTTCCCCTTCACCTCCAAAGCACAAAACAGAATCAGAGTCTTCTATTCTAAGAATTGTTTAGAGAGGATTTGTCACTATATAACCAAGTTATCTGCTTAGTGACAGGAAAAAATCTCTGTTCGCCAGCCAAAGGACTTGTGAGAATGAGAGCTACATGTGGCTTCTCCCCTCTCTGGCCTCTTAATTCCACATCAGTTTGTAGTTATTCTTGTACTACAAGAGTATCAGTTTCAGAATGTAAGCCTCATAAGCTCCCAGGAAAGCCATTCTAGTGGAACTGTTCCAGAGTTTCACTTTAGCTCCATAAGGAACCTAAGAACCCCCACCCACAAGACTGAACGGTAATTGCTCCATTGGTTTCCACCTCTGACCTATAAAGACCAAAGCCTGAGCTGTCTGTAATCCATAAGCCATTTTAATATTCTGCTAGAACACTGCAAAAATGTGGTTTTCACTAGAGGCACTGGCATGAAGCTGAACTTGGTATTCTCGCTTACTAATCCTGTGTAGAATTTGTTCTAATTCTCAAAAATAGAGGAAATTCTCTCTCTTTTTAAATAAAAAGGGCAGTGGTGAGACCCACAACACTTACAACAGGCCATAAAACAGACCGTCTTAATCACACTTAGATAAATAATAAGTAGTAAGCTACTCTTCTCCGCATATTATAGTAAGTAATCTACTCCATTATTTTGGCATCTGTTTCTTAAAATTTGCTGCACCTATCCCTTCTAAAATGAATATACTGTGTAAAAATCTATGAACTCTAAACTTCACAGGTAGAAAATCATCCAGTTTACACTTTTTTTATACGAGGAAACTAGAGTTCAAATGTGTTAAGTGGTTTAGCCAAGGTCACACATTCTGTGGTAGACTCAGGATGAGAATTAGGGTGTCCTGACTTCCAGTCTAACGTTTTTTCTGACCACATGAACTAGACAATGAGAGAAAGCCCTACCATTCACTGGTGGTAACTGCAGTGGGCACTGTTCCTATCCATCTGTCTTTCGCAATTTACAATTCCTCACTGTTCTGCACAATAGCCTATGTGGTAACAGAGCACATATGAGCTGAACTACTACTCAAGGGTCATTTTAACAAGCATGACACAACACTGAGGCACAATGCCCATGTTAAGCAAACAGCAAAATGCCATGACACAATTAAGGCTCTATTTAAGCCAAACCATGTATCTATGCCCCTGCTTCACCATTTAACTAAGAAGCATCTTGAGGGTAAAAAATATTTCTTCTTGATTTCTATATCCTTTACAGCACTATTCAAAAGTTGTGCTCACATACCTGCTAAAACAAATGTACTGGGGGGGAAAAAGGTGTCTCCTTGAATATTCTGAGGTTGACATCTAAAATTTTCATTACAGGTTTTAACCACTGCAAAGGTTATACTTTCATTTATCTATCAATCTATGCCTATTTAGAACTGACATCTAAAAACACTATTATATCGCTAATTTTAAAGCTATTAAACCTACTATATCGGCCAGGCAAAGTGGCTCATGCCCGTAATCCTAGCACTCTGGGAGGCGGAAGTAGGTAGATCACTTGAGCCAAGGAGTTCAAGACCAGCCTGAACCACATGGCAAAACCCCATCTCTACCAAAAAATACAAAAATTAGTCACACACTCGCCTGTAGTTCCAGCTGCTCAGGAGGCTGAGGTGGGAGGATTGCTTTAGCCTGGGAGGCAGAGGCTGCAGTGAGCCAAAATCACACCACTGCACTCCAGGTTGGGCAACAGAGCAAGACCCTGTCTTAAAAACAAACAAACAAACAAAAAACCCTGCTGTATCACTAATTCCAATAAAATCTAAACACCTGGGCAATCTGATATCCCCATCCTGCATTTTAAAACTGTAAAAGAATCTTTTTTTCATATATAAAATGTTATGCCATTTATTTGTCTCCCTGAAACTGTATTTCTATTCTGCTTCTTCCACAGTATTTAATATAATTTTTATCATACTTTCCTTAATGAAAACATGTATATTATTGTTTGTTTATGTTGGATTGTGGTATGGTTACTATTAGAGTAAAACACAATTGATGAAGACAATGCAAATGTTACAAATTTAGAGAACTAAACATAAAAAGTAATTTTCTTTTCTGGAGATGCATCTCTTAAAAAGATGTATGTATGCAGGAAGATATATATCTTGATAAAAGGAAGTTTCACACGTGACACTAGTGTTTTGACTATCCCTTTGTTAGAATCCTGGAAGATTTTATACCTCATAGAAATGTACAATGGTGAGATTCAAGACAGGTGAAAAGTATGGCTGTCTTCTGTTAATCGTAAGAAGGCACACGGCTAAAGGGAAGGTAGTGAAGGCGAACTAGCATTATACCAGTGTTGCCTTCAGACAAGTCAATTTCAGGAAAAGAGTATCAGTAAAATGTTGAGAACCTGGAAATTTATTCTCTTAAAACAATCCAAGCCTAGATATTCTTAGATATGTCCTCCAGTTTGAGATCATGGTTCTAAAGTACCAGGCTTGGTTCATTTATTGGAACTCAGTAAATACTTGTTGCATTAAAATAGTTCAGGGTCAGATGTGGTGGCTCATGCCTGTAATCCCAGCACTTCGGAGGCCAAAGCAAGAGGACTGCTTGAGCCCAGAAATTTGAGACCAGCCTGGGCAACACACTGAGACCTCATCTTTATTTATATAAAAAAATAGTAACAATATAAATTAAATGAAATTGTTTATGAAAAAATGTTATTCAACGAGAACATCGAGATCATACTGATTTTCTTCTAATCAAACGATAAAGTCTGTTGTGAGGATGAACAAGATGGTGAATGTAAAACACTGAGAACAGTGTCTGACAGATAGCCTCAGTGTGTCCCACCTGCCATTCATCTTAATATTAGCATTCTTAGGCAAATCTTATTCTTTCTCTCCATCTCCCCTACATTTATTTAAATAAGACTACAGTCTTATTCAGACATGGAAGTATGATTTATTTCTAAAACTTTAAATACAGTTCAGTCTGCCAAGGAACAATGGTTCAGAATGACGATCTATACTTCATCTTGGTACTATTTTTCTATACATACTAAGACTTTCACATCACAAACATACAGGTTAACTTGAGAAAAACCAGAAGGCTATTTATGCAAATATGGTAAAAATAAGTAGGCCATTGGTGAAAATCATATTTTTGACACTTAGGTGAAACCCCGATTTATTTACCTTTAAAAAGTTAATGAAATACATTTAATTCTACAGACATAAGGTCAATTAAAATTTTCCCCATAATTCATTATTAAACCAACTTATTTCTCCCAATATTTGCTAAGAAAGGTCTATGAGGTACATATCCAAGAAAAAAATGCCAGGAACTTTGGCCTGTTGAATTTAAGAGTGTCAGAACCTACGTCCTTTAAAATACTTCATGACTGGCCAGGCGTGGTGGCTCACACCTGTAATCCCAGCACTTAGGGACACCGAGGTGTGTGGATCACGAGGCTGGGAGTTCAAGACCACCCTGACCAACATGGTGAAACCCCATCTCTACTAAAAATACAAAAATTGGCCAGGCATGGTGGCGTACACCTGTAATCCCAGTTACTGGGGAAGCATGAGGCAGGAGAATCACTTGAACCTGGGAGGCAGAGGTTGCAGTGAGCCCAGATCGCACCACTGCACTCCAGCCTGGGCAACAAGAGAGACTCCATCTCAAAAAAAATAAATACAATAAATAAATAATTAAATAAAGTTGTTTTTTTTTTTTTTAAATGGCTCTTAAAAGAGAGGCAAAATTTCAACAGGTAAATGTTCTGGGTAGATACAAACGTAAAATGCAATTCATATTACAGGAATCACAACTAGCCCAGGCAAGCCACAGAGCTCGTTCTAGGATACAGTGGAAGATAAGGAAGAAAAGGTAACCAGGGTCAGACTGCAGAAGAGTCCGTGATGGTTAATTTTATGTATCAAGTTGACTGAGCTAAGGAATGGCCCAGACAGCTGATAAAACATTTCTAGATGGGTCTCTGAGGGTATTTCTGGAAGAGATTAGCATTTGAATCAGTAAACTAAATAAAGAAGCCCCACACTCACCAATATGGGTGGGCATCATAATCTGTTTACCCTTTTCCACCCAGAGACAGCAAAAGGCAGAGGAAGAGCAAATTCTCTCTTTCTTCTTGAGCTGGGATATCCATTTTCTCCTGCCCTTGGACATCAAAGCTCCCAGTCCTTGGATTTTCGGACTCCAGGACTTACACCAGCACACCACCCCTTCCCAATTCCCAGGCCTTCAGCCTTGGCTCCCCTGGTTCTCAGGACCTCAGACTTCAACTAAACTACACCACCAGCTTTCCTGGTTCTCCAGGTTGCACATGGCTTATCACACGACTTCTCAGCCTCCATGATCACATGAATCACATGAGCCAATTTCCATAATAAACCTCCTTTTATACCCATCTACATATCTATTATATATATAAAATAAATCTCTTCTGTATCTATAGATGTTTGTTTATATATATATAAATATATATATCTATATTTATAGCCGGGCGTGGTGGCAGTCACCTGTAATCCCAGCTACTCGGGAGGCTGAGGCAGGAGAATCCCTTGAACCTGGGAGGCAGAGGTTGCAGTTTGCCGAGATCGCGCCACTGCACTCCAGCCTGGGCAACAAGAGTGAAACCCTCCCCCCACCAAAAAAAAAAGAAAACAAAAGAAATCTATCTCTGGAGAATCACAATACAAGTCCAGAATGACAAGCTAAAACTTGGAACTTTCCTTGTATATAATGGGGTACTTTGCGAGGATTTTTTATAATGCATGAGATAAATCAAAGTAGGGCTTTATAAATATTAATATCACAGCAGTAGGTAGGAGAGACTGCAGGGAACCTAAAGGTAGAAAGACCAGTTACTAATGCAATAGCCCAGGCATGGTGGGGTGTTAAGGGTTGGCAGTAAAACCTGACCATAAGGGGCTTAGGGGCTTAATACCCTGAAATCCTCTATAAAGAGTCTATCTCTGGCATTCATTCTGAGCTCTCTATCATGTCTACAATAAAGAAATCTCTTCTCTGAATCACATTTTAACATTTCAATCTTCAGCAGGTTTATAAGAATAAAGTGGAAAAGGCAGAAACAGCTCTTTCTATTATCCCCAACAAAACAAAAGTCTTGTAGTAGGCTTTCTGGCCTTGGATTGTATCCCTTTAAGCAAAAATGAATCAGAAGTTCTCTTACGCTCTGGGAGTAACCTCCTTCCAATGACTACATGCTGTCAGCTACAGTCTACCTATTGCAGATAGGAAGTTTCATTGTAATAGCAAATTTCTGGTTGAAGAGCTTGCTGAGGTAGAATCCCAAACAGCTTTGTGGCCCTAATGCCATAGTTTCAGAAAGCAATAATTTCCAGATGTATACTGCTGACTGTTGCAATGCAGGAGGATCTGGCACAGGAGGATTCTGGGCTACACAAACAGCACAACTGATTGCTTACTGGGGCCCACTGTGTACTAGATACTGACAACACAAAGATGATTAAAATAGCCCCACCTTCAAAGAAACCACAGTCTATTGGGAAATACACACAAAAAAGTAACTGCAGGCCAGGTGCAGTGGCTCACACCTGTAATCCCAGCACTTTCGGAGGCCAAGGTGGGCGGATCATGAGGTCAGGAGTTCAAGACCAGCCTGATTAACATGGTAAAACCCTGTCTCTACTAAAAATACAAAAATTAGCTGGGCATAGTGGCACACACCTATAATCCCAGCTACTCAGGAGGATGAAGCAGGAGAATTGCTTGAACCCAGAAGGCAGGGGTCACAGTGAGCCTAGATCATGCCACTACACTCCAACTAGGCAACAGAGCAAGACTCTGTCTTGGAAGGTAAAAAAAAAAAAAAGTAAAGTGGCAAACGCTATTATAGATAAGTATGTAATAAATGCTTTTTTTTTTTTTTTTTGAGATGGAGTCTTGCTCTGTCGCCCAGGCTGGAGTGCAGTGGCATGATCTCGGGTCACTGCAAGCTCCACCTTCCAGGTTCACACCATTCTCCTGCCTCAGCCTCCCGAGTAGCTGGGACTACAGGTGCCTGCCACCACGCCTGGCTAATTTTTTGTATTTTTAGTAGAAACGGGGTTTCACCGTGTTAGCCAGGATGGTCTCGATCTCCTGACCTTGTGATCCGCCAGCCTCGGCCTCCCAAAGTGCTGGGATTACAGGCATGAGCCACTACGCCCGGCCTAGAAATGCTTTGAGAATAATAATAATAGCTATATTTATGAAGTACTTAGTACATGCAAGCCCTTTCAATGCATTTTCCCTACATTAATTCACTTAACCCTCACAGCAAGACTAATATTACTCATTTGTTATAAATGAGAAAACTAAGGCACAAAGAAGTTAAACAGTTTCATCCCAGTTACATACAACTACCTTAATAACGAAGGCAATCTGGCTCCAAACTCAGGGATTTTAACTAACCACTATATTTGCCTCTTTTTTTTTTTTTCTCCCCCTGAGACAGGGTCTCACTCTGTCGCCCAGGCTGGAGTGCAGTAGCACAATCATGGTTCACTGCAGCCTCAAACTCCTGAGCTCAAGTGATCCTCCTCCCTCAGCATCCAGAGTAGGTGAAACCACAGGCATGTGCCATCATGCCTGGCTAATTTTTTTTAGCTTTTGTAGAGATGGGTTCTCGCTATATTGCCCAGGCTGGTCTCGAACTCCTGAGCTCAAGCAATCCTCCTGACTTGGCCTTCCAAAGAGCTGGGATTACAGATGTGAGCCACCACACCCAGCGTTTTCTTTCTTTTTTTTTCAAAGAAACGAGGTCTTGCTATGCTGCCCAGGCTGGCCTCAAGCAAACCTCCTGCTTCAAACTCCCAAGTAGCTAGGATTGTGGGTGTATACCCCACACCAGCTTATATTGCATCTTATAATGAGGGACTAATTATTGTTGCCTTGGATGGCAGTTAAGACTAAAGAGAGAAGAAAGTAGAAGATACATTTGAGACAGACCACTGAAGAATCACCAGGAATTCACCAGACAGACTAGATGCTTGGAGTGGAAGCTGAGTGCTTGTTAGCAGGGAGTGCTTGAGGGGACAACACTCTAAGCAAAAAGAATGCAGGTACAGCAACAGCAGGTCGGGGACAAAGGTATGAGACTTAGAGTACAGGGTGCGGTCACAGAACAGTCAGTAGTCTGCATATACTGTAGGACACATGGGTCCCAGAACAAGAGGGGAGGTTCTAAAGATGACTGCGGTGTAGTGGGCCTTAGAGGCTTTATATTTCAGGTAAAAGGGACCCATCTGAGGCCTTTACTGCTGAGTGATATGAGCAGATCTACCTACTATAAAGATAACTCAGGATGAAAGGTACAACATGGTCAAGAGGCCAGAAGAGCAATTAGGAGATTACCACAATAATTGCGTCAAGAAATGATAAGGAGAGGATGGATGCAAGCATGTTTCTGAAGCACAATCAACAGTACTTGATAGGCCAGGCGCACTGGTTTACACCTGTAATTCCAGCACTTTGGCAGAGGTGGGAGGATCGCTTGAGCCCAGGAATTCAAGACCAGCCTGGGCAACATAGTGAGACCCCATCTCTATAAATAATTTTAAAATAAATAAAAATTAAAATGTTTAAAATGAAAATAAAAAGTAACAGTACCTGCTGACTGGTTGCATATGAAGAATAAGGAAGACAGGCAGACAGGCAAAGCTATCCTGAGGCTCTTTTTCTGGGCAGAACAGGACAAAAAGAGGATCAACATTTAACAGGAATAATAATAATAGCAACTAATATTTATTAAGATATTAGTATATACTAGCACTATGCTAAATACTTTTACAAGAATTATCTCATTTAATACTGATAAAGTAAGTTGATTATCACCCTTTCACAAATGGAGAAATGGAGGCTTAAAGAAAATAAGTAGTTTATTCAGGGACACAGTCACTAAGCACTGAAGCCACAGAAAGACTCTGACTTTAGATAAACTGAGTTTAAGATATCTGGGGAGGCATCCAAATGTAGATTTCTAACAGGCAGCTCAATATTTTTGTACGAACTTAAGCTAAGAGTACCACAGATATAGATTTATAATAACAATGTAACTATACTATTGTTACTATTCCTATTACTAGCATTTATTAAGCACTTAGTGTACATGAGACACTATGTTAAATGTTTTACATACATTATTCATTTAATCCACACAATCCTGAGGTAGGTAGCTCTAGTCTTCCCCACTCTTACTTACAGAGAAAGAAACAGAAACATAGAAAGATGAACGAAATCGTTCCATGTCTCTTAGGGAGAAAATAATGGAGCCAGATTCAAATTCTGGTCTCTCTGGTTTGGACGAGGGAAGAGAAGAGAAGGTGGGGCTACAGGTGGGTTGGGAAGAGGAGCCAAGGACAAAATCCAGAAGAATATAATCGCTTAACAAGTAGGCAGAGAAACAGGCACTACCTCATAGGATGGTTGTAAAGATAAGTAAAAGCACACAAAGGACTTGGCTAGGGCCACAGTTTGAATGTCTCCCCCTCTAAAAGTCAGATGTTGCCAATGTGATGGTATTAAGAAGTCGGGCCTTTAAGACATCATTAAGTCATGAGGGTTCCTCCCTTCATGAATGCGATTAGGTGCCCTTATAAATGGGCTTGATGGAGGGAGTTACTCCCTTTTTGCCCTTCTGCCTTCTGCCATGTGAGGAAACAGCATTCAAGGCATTGTCTAAGATGCAGAGACCAAATCCCCATCAATGAACCTGCCAATGCCTTCCCGCCTCCAGAACTATGAGAAAATAAAATTCTATTATGTATAAATTATCCACTGTCAGGTATTCTCTTATAAGCAGCACAAAAGAACTAAGACAGTGACCAAAGAAAAGCTCTATCAGTTTGGAGGATGTGCTACAGGATGAGGAGACAGAAGAGAACCAACAGGGAAGTAGATATACTAAATGGAAAAGGATTAATTAATAAAACAAAGTTCCCAAGAAGAAGTGGCAGAATGAGATCAGGACAGTGGAGGTAAACACACAGAGCTTCTATCCCACCTGCTAGCGAAAGTATAAACTTGTCTGGAGGACAGTCTGGCCAACTCTTATCAACATTTCAAATATGCCCATCTTTTGATCTTTTCTCCTCTTCTAAAACTTGGCTGTGAATATACACCAACCAAGGTTGCACCTACAAATGCAAAGATGGTCCCACCTTCGGCAATATCGGTGAAAATGAAAAAATGGAAATAACTTAAAAGTCTATCAATAGGGGAAAGGTGAAATAAAGTAATATACATCTATATAATAACATTTTACATAGCCATTTAAAAGAAACAGGTCAATATGCTGACATGAAAATATTTCTGGAGTTTACTTTTTAATTAAACATTTCTTTAGAGATAATTGTAGTCACATGCAGTTGTAAGAAACAATAGAGATCTCCTGTACCCCTTACCTTGTTTCCCTCAATGGAGACATCTTGTGAAACTATCCTTCAGTATAATAATTGATTTTTTTTTAAAGTTAGATAATACTACATACACTACCTTTGTGTATTTTAAGTGTCCACAAAATGTGTACATGTACAGAAGAAGATTTAACTACTAGCAGTTGATACCTCTCGGAAGTGTAAAATGTTAAAGGAGGAAAACATGGAAGACATATACCTTTATTTATATACATTTGCACTGATTTTTCTTACTTACAAAGTACATAAACTACTCCTAGAATATAAAAGGCAAATAGGTAGAGGGGTTAGATTTTGAAATAAATACAAGCATCTATTCTTTCGATCAAGGGAGTTTAATATTCGGAAGCAGCGGGGAGGAAAAGTGAAAAGGATCACACTGAAACCCTCTATTCCCCAGTTTAGTAGACTGGCAAGCTGGGATTCATTCAATAGGAACAAATACTCGGTCACAGCCTACTCCATGCCAGGCTCTGTCCTAGGCCATGGAAATTAACCACACAGGTATGATTTCTGACCTCGAGGAGCTTACAGCCTACCAACAAATGTGGGCATTAACAAAAAACATTAAACAGTTATACTCACCACTACAGCAGAGCACAGCAGTTTAGAACATGGACACTGGGGTATGCCTGGGTTCAAATTCCGACTCTGCTACCAAATGGCTGTGTGACTTTGGACAAGTGACTTAACATTCCTCATCTATAATTCTAGGTCCTACTTATTTACCCACCTAAACAACTCATAGGGTTGCTATGAAAACCAAAAAAGTTCCTATGTGTAAAGTGCTAAGAACAGTCTATGTAACTCAAGCACTCAAAGGTTGACGCTATTATTGTTGTTACTTTCAGTTACTATTAATTATTTCAGAGGGAATCTAATCTACCTTTAGGCAAATGGAAGGTCAGAGAAAACTTTCTTGAGAAAGGAACATATAAGCTAAGTCCTTAAGATGAATACAAGTTAAACACGCCAAGAAAAAAAGGTGTTTAGCAGAGAGAACAGCATATACAAAGCCCTGTGCTAAGAATGAGCCTGGCATGTGAAGGATCTGAAAAAGGGCCAGTGAAGCTAAGGCACTAAGAGGAGAGAGATGAGGCTGGAAAACCAGAAAGATCCTGTTAAACTTAAGAATTTTACCTCCGGCCAGGTGCAGTGGCTCATGCCTACAATCCCAGCACTTTGGCAGGCCGAGGCAGGCAGATCACAAGGTCAGAAGTTCGAGACCAGCCTGACCAACATGGTGAAACCCCATCTCTGCTAAAAATACAAAAAGTAGCCAGGCATGGTGGTGTGCACCTGTAATCCCAGCTACTCAGGAGGCTGAGGCAGGAGAATCGCTTGAACCCAGGAGGCAGAGGCTGCAGTGAGTCGAGATCACACCAGTGTACTCTAGCCTGGACAACAGAGCGAGACTCCATCTCAAAAAAAAAAAAAAAAACCTCCATCTTTATAATGAATAGTATTGTACAGGAAATAACATAATAGATTTGTTGTTTTCTCTTTTTTTAAAGGTCACTCTGCTGAAGTGTAGAATCAGCTGCAATGGAGGAAGGTGACATGAACCAAAGGAAAATGGGGAAAGATTTAGAAAGAACTGCCATTCTGGTGAAGGAGAAATGAAATCAACGCCAACAAGTGAGAAAACTACTAAAGAGAATAATAAGCACAGATGAGGCTAAAACTCATGGATTAGTAAAAGAACAAATTAATATGATGAAATCATTTCTTCAGGCCCTAGAGCGGGAACACAGAAAAAGGGCAGTATTGTTAATCCACAGCCGGAGATCTGCATGGCATGTGGGAAAGAAGAACAAAGATGCAGGAGAACTGCGGACACTGATGACTCATTGAAAGTGACCAGTTACGGCGTCCATATGGGATAAAGTGATGCCAGGAAGAATGTCACAAATTGGGAGACAATGGAGATTTCAGGGACTGGTGGCCTCAGTGAAATGAGAAAATAAATTCAGCAAATGGAAGAACTGAAAAGGAAATTGTGTTCAAAGAGTAAAATTTACAAATTTGTAATTCCAGAGGTGGACATTTGGCCACAGAAATAAATTGTTACAGAGAAGTGGAAGAACAGATAGCTGGGACAAGAAAGACGAAGTCGGATGAGATTAAGATGCTGGACAAGCAACCAACATGGACATTAAAGACACACGAAATCATGGAGTAAGAGGAAACGATTTAGAAGGAATAGCAATTAAAATTTCAGTTACAGTCTTAAATATAACACTATAAAGAATGTGTTTTTAATGATCTGGAATAAAACAGGATGCCTTGCTAAAAACAAAGCTTATTCTATTTGTTTAGCCAAATAATTTTCAAGGACTTCCTTGAATAGCCATTCCTGACAAAAGCTCCTAGAGAGACAAAGAAAGAAGCCTTCTTAACTTGATGATGATTTGTCACAACCAGAGAGCAAGCAACATATTTAATGGTAAAAAACTAACGGCATAAACAAGCCACAGGCTGGAAGAAAATCTTTGCAAAATACACATCTGGTAAAGCACTGGTATCCAAAATATACAAAGAACTCTTAAAACTCAACAATAAGAAAACAAACATCCCAATTTTAAAATGGGCAAAAGATATGAACAGATACCTCACCAATACATACAGATGGCAAATAGTGTATGAAAAGACACTAAACACCATATATTATTAGGCTATTGCAAATTAAAACAACAATGAGACACCACATACCTATTAGAATGGCTAAAATTCAAAGCAGTGACAACATCAAATGCTGGTAAGGATATAGAACAACAGGAACTCTCATTTACTGCTGGTGGGAGAGCAAAATGGTACAGCCACTTTGGAAGACACTTTGGTAGTTTCTAGAAAACTAAACATTCTCTTACTATATGATCATGCAGTTGTGCCCTTGGTATTTACCCAAAGGAGCTGAAAACTTATATCCATACAAAAACCTGCACACAGATGTTTATAGCAACTTTATTCATAGTTGAAAAAAGTTGAAAGCAACAAACAAGTTCCTTAATAGGTGAATGGGTAAATAAACAGTGGAAATCCAGACAATGGAATATTAGTGCTAAAAAGAATGAGCTATCACACCATGAAAAACTTGGAGGAAACCTAAATGCACTTTAGTGAAGTGAAAAACAGTCAGTCTGAAAAGGCTACATGCAATAATGCCATTCTGGTAACATCAAAACTATGGAGATAGTAAAAAGATCAGTGATTGGCCAGGCATGGTGGCTCATGTCTGTAATCCCAGCACTTTGAGAGGCTGAGGTGGGCAGATCACCTGAGATCAGGAGGTCGAGACCAACCTGGCCAACATGGCGAAGCCCCGTCTCTAGTAAAAATATAAAAATTAGCCGGGCGTGATGGTGCATGCCTGTAATCCCAGCTACTCGGGAGGCTGAGGCAGAAGAATTTCTTGAACCTGGGAGGCAGAGGTTGCAGTGAGCCGAGATCATGCCATTGCACTCCAGCCTGGGTGACAAGAGCAAAACTCCATCTCAAAAAAAAAAAAGAAAAAAAAAATCAGTGATTGCCAGGGACTGGGGAGAGGAAGGGATGAATAGGTAGAGCACAGGGAATTCTTAGGGCGGTGAAATTATTCTGTATGATACTGTAATAATGGACATGCAACATGACAAATTTGTCAAAACTCTTACAAATGTGCAACACAAACCATGGATTCTAATGTAAACTACGGATTTTAGTTAATGTACCAATATTGCTCATCAACTGCAGCAAATGTACCACACTAATGCAAGATGTTAGTATCAGGGAAAATTGTGGGGACAGGTAGAGATAATGGGGTATGTGGGATTTCTCTGTACTTTCTGCTCAACTTTTCTGCAAACTCTAGCTGTGGCTCACACCTGTAATATCAGAACTTTGGGAGGCTGAGGTGAAGGGATCGCTTGAGGTCAGAAGTTTGAGACCAGGCAGGGCTAACACAGTGAGACCTCATCTCTACCAAAAATTAAAAATTAGTTGGTCATGGTGGCACACATGGGTAGCCCCAGCTACTCAGGAGGCTGAGGCAGGAGGATGGCTTGAACCCAGTAGTTCAGGGCTGCAGTGAGCTGTGATCATACCAATGCACTCCTGGGCAACAGAGCAAGACCCCCACCTCAAAAAATAGATCAAATAAAGCCTATTCATTAAAAAAATTTTAAGGTATTACCATTTGAGGCACACAAGAGAAGATAATGTCTGTTGTGTGTGTGTGTGTGGGTGCACACACATGTGGTGAAACAATATATTCAAGAGGTTAAGGGAGCAAACTCTGCTGGGGCTCACTCTGGCTCTTCCTCTTAATGGCTGTGTCACGTTGGGTAAGTTATAAACTTCTCTAAGTCTCAGTTTCTTCACTGGCAAATTGGGGATAACAGTCATCATGGAGTTTTAAAGATTAAATGAGTTCATAGATGTAAAAGCACTGACCAGAACAAATTAAGTGCTCAATAAATCTTAGTTCCCTGTAACTCAAAATAAGGTTTATGAACCTATAAGTCAACATTACCTGGGAGCTTGTCAAAACGCAGACTCCCAGGCCACTCCAGACCTACTGAGTCTCCATTTTCATACGATCCTCAGGTAATTTCTGTGCATATTTAAGTTGAAAAGCACTGTATTTGCTGGTATGATTATCATCAATCATAAGCTATTCTTTGAAAATGTCAATAAATAAGCAGAAATACTGGAAGAGTCCAAATTACTATTTGCTGATGATATGTTACAAAAAAAGAGAATCAATTATAATAGTTAATGAAATTTTGAAACATATTCTAAAGTTACAGTAATTAAAACAAAGTATAGGCACATAAGTAAATAAAGAGTATATGTTAATATGGCTGTTTCAAGTAAGTGAGTAAATGATAAACTGTTAGGACAATTGACTATAGACTTTTTTTTTTTTTTTAATAAAAAAGGCAGGCCAGGTGCAGTGGTTCACACCTATAATCCCAGCACTTTGGGAGGCCTAGGTGGGCGGATTATTTGAGGTCAGGAGTTCGAGATCAGTCTGGCCAACATGGTGAAACTCCATCTCTACTAAAAATACAAAAATTAGCCAGGCGTGAACTCCACTGTGCCGGGTCTGCTATGTTATATTTTCTGTAGGAAATAGGCTAATATTTCAGCAGGCTAATATTTTCATTAGGAATTACAAGCTTTCTGATTTTCCCTTGACAATTACTTAACCCCAAAATGTTATAACATTTGGAAATATACTCTCACATTATCCAAATTTTCCTAAGAATTCTTGAAGTAAAAATATGTTAAATTTTGTCTGCTCCAAATGGGCCACTACATGCATTTCCAGTGGCCCTCTGATCAAACCTAGTTCCAGTTTAGTTTCAACAGTGAACCATCTAAACAAGGCAAGAAATTTAACAACATAACACCAAATATCGGCCCAAAATGGAACCCCTACGTCCAAAATATGCCTAATAGTAACAGACAGCAATTGTTTAAAAGTAATTGCAAAGAAATACAGTAAGTCCAAATTCACTTCAGTTTCAATTCTGAATCATTTCTCAATCTCTAAACTGGAAAAAAAAAAAAAAAAATTCTAGCCATTTGTCACCTCTGACTAAATACAGGCTAAATGCAGGCTTCAGCCCCCAAATACACTAAGTGTGGAAAAAGTGTATGTCTTCAAGAAAACTACCAATGGAAGGATTTTGCCAGAAAGAGTGGTTCACATACACAGTAGGAAAATCTCGTATAGGTAACTTGGCTACCAATTTAATTCCCTCAACCAATCTGGAAACTAATGGAAGTAAATGACTAAGAACTAAATACATCAGACAGCATGGAAAAAAACATATGTATTAAAAGCACATAATGTGGTTTAAGTTTGTTTTTAATTGCCTTTTGCTGAAGTTAGAATATTAAATTCTTTTGCTGCAGATAAATCAGAAATCGGCTTTACTGGTTTCCTATAATGTTGCACTTAGAAATGCTCAGCTGCTATAATGAATTACATGACTACTTAAAGGGGTTTCTTACTCCTTGTACAATATTTAAAAGAATGTATTACATGTATATCTGCCTTATACTAACTAATCTTCATATCATTAGACCTAAATTATTAAAGTGATATAAACTACCAGTTATTGGAATTAAACACCCTCCCCTTTCTCTAAAACTATTAGCTTCAATGAGTACCCACGTCTCAGAAGCTATGATCGTAACTACACTGAAACCATAAATTAAGTGAGGGTGGAATTCCCCCACAAAGGAGGGGGAAGATTCAATACCTTTTATCGTATTTGTAACAGGCAATACTTTCTTGGTTTCTCAGAACCACTAAGTATGGCAGTCTCCTCTGCCCAATGTAAAGTCAGCTGCCAGGATATCTGTAACCAAACTGTAGAACCTAGTTTCCCCTTTTCAAAAGGTAAATAATCCTTCTGGCCTGATTTACCAATAAAGATGGAGTAAAAAGAAATTATCAAGGAGAACATACCCAGGCTTTAATTTCTTAATGAAGTTTCTTTTTTTTTTTTTTTTTTTTTTATTGCCCAGGCTGGAGCATAATGGCATGATCTCGGCTCACTGCAACCTCTGCCTCCTGGACCTCAGCCTCCCAAGTAGCTGGAATTACAGGCATCCAAAACTACAACTGGCTAATTTTTTGTATTTTTAGTAGAGACGGGGTTTCACCTTGGCCAGGCTGGTCTCAAACACCTGACCTCAAGTGATTCGCCCACTTCAAGTTCCCAAAGCTGGGATTACAGGCATGAGCCACCGTGCCCGGCCTGAAGTTTCTTAAGATTCCCCATCTTACAAGAAAAAGACAAACCTTGTTGGTAATGTTAATAGCAATAACTACAAATTGCACGCTCCATATCTCATATTCAGTCAGAAAAAAAATTAGCCTTCAGGGACACTGATAACTTTATTACATGCTAATGAATACAGTATCAAAAACATCTAAGAAAAGTACCCTGTTTAAGAGCATAGCATTAAGAATTCACAGAGGCTGCTCAGGATAAAGCCAGGTCAAAACTAAGGTCAAAATCCTTCAGTGTTTTCAATGTCAGGGTCATTCATGTACTGAGACTTAAACTTGATCCTGACTGTAATTTGTCAGTAACTGCCAAGAATTTAAAAAAGAAAAAACAACAATTTAGAGTGCTTGTATTATCTAATTTATAGTAGACTTCATTAACACCAGAGAAACATCAAAATTCCTATACCCCTACATCTTTTTAATTACCTCTTCAAGATATCTTAAATGAAAACAACATACTACTTATTGCCTCTCACTCTTAACTCCTTTTTCTTTATTCTTTGAGATCGCTGACTCAAAGCAATCTTGGGCAATAAAGACTGGTTCAGCATTCTTCCAACTCATCTAAAAAACATTTTACATTTAGTGGCAGTTCAGTGTTTAACCACAGATCGCATTTCTTTTCTACTGATAAGCACTGTCACAAATCAGAATTAACAATACAATTTTAGCATATTATCTTATCAGACTTCATAACTCTCCACTGCTGCCCGGATCTTGATTTTTCAACTCTTACACCAACCTTTTAAAAAGGCATCTTAAAACAGATCTTTCATTTAAGTTCTTTCTACAGCAAAGGCAGGATAATTAGTAGCTATTGAGCTCTCTTGAAACACTGAAAATACTACCTAAACTAATATATCTGAAATGTGCTTGACTTTTAATTGCTAAAATTCTCGTGTTAGATAAAACTCAGGAATTGATCCCATAAAAAATAACTTTGTCGGCCACACAGTGGCTAACGCCTGTAATCCCAGCACTTTGGGAAGCCAAGGCGGGCAGATCACGAAGTCAGGAGTTCGAGACCAGCCTGGCCAGGATGGTGAAACCCCATCTCTATTAAAAATACAAAAAATTAGCCAGGCGTGGTGGTACGCGCCGGTAGTCCCAGCTACTCGGGAGGCTGAGGCAGGAGAATGGCATGCACCCAGCAGGCAGAGGTTGCAGTGAGCTGAGATTGTGCCACCGCACTCCAGCCTGGGTGACACAGCGAGACTCCATCTCAAAAATAATAATAATAATAATTTTGCCTCTAGTGATTCTTACCCAACATAAAATGAGATGTAGCTTGACTTCTTGCCTAGTTCTGATAAACCCCAAACTACTTTATTACTTTTAAAAATGAAAGAACAAGTGAAGACTGGATTTTAAATTTTAACTATAAACTATTTTAAACAGTAAAATTAAAAGTTCATTAGTCTATTAGAATAACAAAGTAAATACATCTTGTCAATAAAAGAAATGAATTTTTCATTTTTTTACAGTAAATCAGACAACTTAATAACTGTTGAAAATAATCCATGAAAACAAATGTTAAAACTGGCATTGTATTTCATTTGAGGGCATAGAAACTTTAGAGTGACATAAGACAAAATATTCTATACAGCAGAGTTGATCAAAATAAATGCTTTTTAAATACAAATTTAGTATCTTTCTTCAATATCTTCAAATTTAAAAATAACTGTCTTTTTTTTTTTTTTTTTTTTTTTTTTTGGACACAGAGTCTCACACTGTTACCCAGGCTGGAGTGTAGTGGCAAAAACTCAGCTCACTGCAACCACCACCTTCAGGATTCAAGCAATTCTTCTGCCCCAACCACCCGAGTAGCTGGTATTACGGGTGCGTACCACCATACCTGGCTAATTTTTATATTTTCAGTAGAGACAGGGCTTCGCTCTGTTGGCCAAGCTGGTCTCAAACTCCTGGCCTCAAGTGATCTGCCCACCTCAGCCTCCCAAAGTGCTGCACAATTACAGGTGTGAGCCCACCAAACCCGGCCCATAAATTGATTTTAATGAAGTTTATTCCCTGAGCCAACATTTATTTATTTATTTTTACTCCTATCAATTTAAAATTCCTGGCATCTTATGCCAAGGAATCTGGTCTTTCCTAGAATACTTTATTTTTCTGTTCTGTTTTTTTTTTTTTTTTGACGGAGTCCTGCTCTGTCGCCCAGGCTGGAGTGCAATGGTACGATCTCAGCTCACTGCAACCTCCGCCTCCAGATTCAAGGGATTCTCCTGTCTCAGCCTCCTGAGTAGTTGGGATTACAGGCACGTGCCACCATGCCTGGCTAATTTTTGTATTTTCAGTAGAGACAGGGTTTCACCATGTTGGTCAGGCTGGTCTCAAACTCCTGACCTCAGGTGATCCACCCACCTCGGCCTCCCAAAGTGCTGGGATTACAGGCATGAGTCACCACACCTGGCCTCTAAAAACTCTTGCTCTTCAAAAGATACTGTTGAAAGAATGAAAAAATAAGCCACAGAATCGGGGAGAAAAAAAAAATCTTTGCAAAGCATAAAGTATCTATATAACAAAGTACTTGTATCCAGGATATATAAAGAATTCTCAATATTCAACTATAAGGAAACAATTTTTTTTTTTTTTTTTTTTTTTTTTTTTTTTTTTGGAAAGACAGGGTCTTGCTCTGTCACTCAAGTTGGAGTGCAATGGTGCCATCACAGCTCACTGCAGCCTTAAACTACTAGGCTCAAGTGATCCTCCCACCTTAACCTCCTGAGTAGCTGGAACTAAAATCCCATGCCAATGCACCCAGCTAATTCTTAAGTTGTTTGCAGAGACAGAGTCTCGCTTGTTGCCCAGGGTGGTCTCAAACTCCTGGCTTCAAGTGGTCCTCCCACTTTGGCCTCCCAAACTGCTGGGATTACAGGCATGAGCCACTGTGCCGGCCAGCCCATTTCTTTTAATGAGCAAAAGATCTGAACAAATGCTTCACCAAAGAAGACACACAGCATGCAAATAAGTATGTAAGAAGATACTCAATATCATTAGTCATTAGGGAAATGTAAATTAAAACCACAAGATACCATGACACAACTATTGGAACAGCTCAAGTTTAAGACATATCATTTTAGCAATGGTAAGGATTTAAAGCAACTAGAACTGTCTTATCTCATATATTGCTAAAGAGAATATAAAACAGTACAGCAACTTTGGAAGACAATTTGGCAGTTTCCTAAAAAGTTAAACATAAACCTACCAACCATATGATCCAGCCATTCCACTGTAAGGTATTTACCTAAGAGAAATGAAAACATACATCTACGCAAAGCTGTACATGAAGTTCATAACAGCCTTATTCATAAAAGCAAGAAAACCGGACACAATCCAAATGTTCATCAATAGGTGAATGAATAAACAAATCCTGTTACATCCATACAATATTAACACTACTCAGATTACCACTCAGCAATAAAAAACAACAAACTCTGATACAAACAACAATGAATGAATCTTAAACAAAGAATGCTGATGAAAGAAGAGTAGTACATCTTAGATGAGGCCATTTACATGAAATTCCACAAAAAGCAAAACTAACCTATGGTGACAGCAAATCAGTGGTTTTCTGGAAGTGGAGGAGGATGAGAATGAATGCAAACAGCGCTATTATAACTTTTTGAGAGACGGAATTGTTCTATATCTTGATTGGATGGTTATTAAATGGGTGTGTATATTTGTCAAAATTCAAATTGTAAACTTAAAATGGTTCAATCTTAGTGAATGTAAATTATGCCTCAATAAACTTGATTAAAAATATCAAAATGTGGCCAGGTGTGGTGGCTCATGCCTGTAATCCCAGCACTTTGAGAGGCCAGGGCAGGAGGATCCGTTGAGGTCAGGAGTTCGAAACCAGCCAGCCCAACATGGTGAAACTACATCTCTACTAAAAATACAAAAATTAGCTGGGCATGGTGGCAGGCACCTGTAGTCCAAGCTACTGGGGAGGCTGAGGCAGAATCGCTCCAACCCGGGAGGTGGAGGCTGCAGTGAGCTGAGATGTTCAGCCTGGGCAACAGAACAAGACCCTGTCTCAAAAACAAATAAATAAATAATTTTTTAAAAATAAATATTAATTCTGGTCCCTGAATAACTTTTGGAACACTGGATATAACAAATTTATGTTAAAAAGAAGGTAAAGGCTACAAAGCCAAGTTCTACTCTCTATGCAAAAGCCTGCAACTAAGAATACACAATATTACCATCAAACCAAATTAATAAATACTTAGGTAACTTAAGGGTCAAAAATGGTTCCTCACACTCCAAAAATGGCTCCTTAAGGTCTATAAGATCAAGCCCAAATGTCTCAACTAAAAATTCATGTCCTTTATGAAATGACCACATCCTACATATCAAAAATATCTTCTGTTCCCCAATCCAAATTCATCTATTCTCCCCCAAACACAGTATTTTCTCTCCCTGGAATGCTATCCCCATACTACTGTCAGCAATCCAACTTTCTTTTTTTTTTTTTTTTTTTGAGACGGAGTCTCGCTCTGTCACCCAGGCTGGAGTGCAGTGACCGGATCTCGGCTCACTGCAAGCTCCACCTCCCGGGTTTACGCCATTCTCCTGCCTCAGCCTCCCGAGTAGCTGGGACTACAGGCGCCCGCCACCTCGCCCGGCTAGTTTTTCTGTATTTTTTAGTAGAGACGGGGTTTCACCAGGATAGCCAGGATGGTCTCGAACTCCTGACCTCGTGATCCGCCCGTCTCGGCCTCCCAAAGTGCTGGGATTACAGGCTTGAGCCACCGCACCCGGCCAGCAATCCAACTTTCAATGTTGTTTAAAGATGATCCCAACATCCACTGGCCTAGGCCTGGCATGATGGCTCACACCTGTAAACCCAGCACTTCGTGAGGCCAAGGCAGGAGGATCACTTGAGCCCAAGAGTTTGAAACCAGCCTGGGCAATATAGCAAGACCCTATCTCTAAAAGTAACACAAAAATTAGCTGGGCATGGTGGCGCATGCCTGTAGTCCCAGCTACTCAGGCAGCTGAGTCGAGGAGGCTGAGGCTACAGTGTGCCCAAGCGGTTGAGGCCACAGTGAGCCATAAATGCACCACTGCACTCTAAACTGGGCGACAGAGCGAGACCCTGTTTCAAAAAAGAAGTCTTTGGTTATTCCTAACCCAAAATGTTCTCTCCTTTCTCTAGAATGTCTTATGTTTGGCTAGTACTATAAAATATGATATTTAATTTTAAACCATATTTTCCTATTCTCTAATTATGTTTTGCTTTTTAAATCTTATTTCTTCACCTATAAGGAGGAAGAGCCTTAAAGATGGGTAGCATGACTCCTACCCTGTTGTAACTCACCGCACTGCTGGGGGAATAGTAGGGCTTGTTCTCTCAGTGATGCTGCACTACAGATAGATGAAACTTAAGGGGATGGAAATCTAAACTGCATTCCCATGTGGAAACATCAGCATGAATCTATGGCTTTATTTGCCCATATAAAATTAGAGAGAAAGAAGATAAAGGGGTAGGCTTGACAATTCTGTCAGTTCTGACAGTTGTTAAGACTTTTTTTTTTTTTTTTGGCGGGGGGGTTGTTGTTATTTTATGGAAATTTTCAAACATACACATAAGTAGAAAGAAATAATACAATGTGCCTCTTGTACCCATCAGCCAGCTTAGACAGTTATAAATAAATACATGGCCATTTGTGTTTTTTTGTTTTTTTTTTTTTTTTTTTGAGACGGAGTCTTGCTCTGTCACCCAGGCTGGAGTGCAGTGGCCGGATCTCAGCTCACTGCAAGCTCCGCCTCCCTGGTTCACGCCATTCTCCTGCCTCAGCCTCCCGGGTAGCTGGGACTACAGGCGCCCGCCACCTCGCCCGGCTAGTTTTTTGTATTTTTAGTAGAGACGGGGTTTCACCATGTTAGCCAGGATGGTCTTGATCTCCTGACCTCGTGATCCGCCCGTCTCGGCCTCCCAAAGTGCTGGGATTACAGGCTTGAGCCACCGCGCCCGGCCATACATGGCCATTTGTATCTATACTGTTGACCACTTCTTCCTTTCCCCAGAAAATCTCAGACCTATTCCATCATCCATATGTATTTCAGTATATATTTCTAAAAGGTAAGTACTTTTTGTTTGCAATATGACCACCATACTATTACCCCATCTGAAGAGAATAATTCCTTAACATCAGATATCCAGTCAATGTTCAAACTGCCCCAATTATCATATAATTTTTTTAGCAACTGGTTTGTTCAAATCACCATCTAGAATTATTTCAGAGGGAAATAATGATTTCCTTGTTTCCTGTTCCGTGTTCTTTCACCCCTTCAACTTCATACACTTACCTTCTTAATTTTTAAATGTAGGCAAAAGAGCATTTCCTTCCCCCAGTACCCTCTATTTTCTTTCTTAATAAAGAATATATCCCGTCTTATTTCCACCATTGAAGTTTGCCATTACCTCAGAGCTTTTGGCATATTCAGAAAAACATTTAAGTCAATCACATAGCCTCCCTCCTTCACATTTAAGTTGCCACATTCATTTACTACTCAGGAAGAGTTTTGATCTCTAACATCATAAAATGTAAATAATGTTGGCCCATTAAAAGATTATTTTCCATTTCTAAAAATCTTTATGAGAAATTCGATTTTGATCTTAAAAGTTATTACATTCTCAGCTTCCCATTTTAAGTGAGTTACTTTTAACACTTCATGAACTAAGGCATAGTGATATGGCATTTAAGCCCAAAAGATTACAGCATGCTACTAAGAGATCAACATTAGGTTAGCTCTACTCCTCAGCCACGAAATGCATCCCTCATTATAATGTCACAAGGAGAACTAGATAAGAAGTTATGCAATGGTAACCTCAAATACAACCTCTTCACTAGAAAATAATATAAATGCAGATAGTGAATCAGTAAGGTCATTTTCACTCATTTTTAGCACAGATTAACAGAAGCAGATAACAAATATTAGGCAAACAACTACAAGGAATTTTTTTAAAGGGATAATCTGCCAGGCCTGGTGGCTCCTGCCTATAATCCCAGCTACTCAGGAAGCTAAGGCAAGAAGATCACTTGAGCCCAGTAATTCAAGGCTGCAGTGAGCCATGATTGTGCCACTTTACTCCAGCCTGGATGACTGAACAATACCTTCTTTTTTTTTGAGATGGAGTTTCACTCTTGTCACCCAGGCTGGAGTGCAATGGCGTGATCTCGGCTCACCGCAACCTCCATCTCCCGGGTTCAACAGATTCTCCTGCCTCAGCCTCCTGAGTATTTGGGATGACAAGTGCCCCCCATCACACCAGCTAATTTTTGTATTTTCAGTAGAGACAGGGTTTCGCTATGTCGGCCAGGCTGGTCTCAAACTCCTGACCTGTGGTGATCCACCCGCCTCTACCTCCCCCAAAGTGCAGGGATTACAAGTGTGAGCCACTGCGCCCGGTCCTCTTTTTTTTTTTTTTTTTTTTTTTTTTTTTTTTTTGAGACGAAGTTTCACTCTTGTTGCCCAGTACAATGGCTGGAGCACAATGGTACCATCTCAGTTCACTGCAACCTCCACCCCCCGGGTTCAAGTGATTCTCCTGTCTCAGCCTCCCGAGTAGCTGGGATTATAGGCGCCTGCCACCCCACCTGGCTAATTTTTTGTATTTCTAGTAGAGACAGGGTTTCACCACATGGGCCAGGTGATCCACCCACCTCGGCCTCCCAAAGTGCTGAGATTACAGGGGTGAGCCACTGCAGCCAGCTCAATACCGTTTCAAAAAAGAAACATAAAATAAAACAAAATAGAGTATAAAATAAAAAGCAAGGCATTATCTCATTACTACTTTTAAGTCCCAAGAGTTACTAGTAACTTCAACATTCAGCAGGGCAGACTGAATCAAAAGCATTGGGCTCAGCATTGCAAAGAACAAAAAAATAACATGACAGTCTCTGTCCTTAAGGAACTATACTCTAGCCGGTAAAATAAGATATTTAAACAATTAGCCCACAGTATGAGACATTATACCAATAAATGCTAAATTGTATGAATTAGATTTAAAGTAGTGTAGGTCAAAGAGATGGGTCTGCAAGGGCCAAAGAAGTCAAAGGACTACATGAAGACCAGGCTTCTGCTGAGCCTTGAAGGCAGGGCAGACTAGATAAGTAACACTAGGACAGACTGCAAGCTCATAAGGACAGAGACCATGCCTCTCTCTCTTGCTTACCAATGAATCCCAATGTCTGGCACAGTGCCTAGAACACAGTGACACTCAAATATTTGTAGATGAAACAGAAGGATAAATAGAAGGAAGAAGGGGAAGAAGAAGGGAGGGAAAAATAGAAATTCCAAAAGAGTTGTTGTTTTGTTTTGTAAGACAGGGTCTTGCTGTGTCCCCCAGGCTGGAATGCAGTGGTGTGATCATGGTTAACTGCAGCCTCAACCTCCCAGGCTCAGGCAATCCTCTCATCTTGCCTCTTGAGTAGCTGGGACTGCAGATGTGTGCCACCATGCTTGGTTAATTGCTTTTTTTGTTTTGTTTTGTTTTGTTTTTTTCAGGAGAGACAGAATCTCCCTATGATCTAGAACTCAAGGAATCCTCCCACCTCAGCCTCCCAAAATACCGGGATTACAGGTGTGAGCCACCACACCCAGCCAAAAGTTGTGTTTGTTTGTTTTAATGAAAGATTAAATGTGGCAATATTTAATCTTTAATTATTAAAGATTAAAATAAAATCTTTAATTAAAAAATAATATAATTATTAATTATTAATTAATCAGCGTGTGAGGAAACACACACTGGTGAAAAATAAAACAGGTAGAATTAACTCAAATCATTGATGGTTTTAAAGTTTGCCAAATGAGGTTTAGTATTTAATCTCAAATACTAAAATGACTATTGTCCGCAGCCAGGCGTGGTGGCTCACACCTGTAATCCCAGCACTTTGGGAAGCCAAGGTGGGCGGATCACCGGAGGCTAGGAGTTTGAGACCAGCCTGGCCAACATGACAAAACCCCATCTCTACAAAAAACACAAAAATTAGCCAGGCATGGTGGCAGGTGCCTGTAATCCCTGCTACTGGTGAGGCTGAGGTAGGAGAATCGCTTGAACCAGAGAGGCAGAGGTTGCAGTGAGCCAAGATCATGCCACTGCACTCCAGCCTGGACAAGAGCGAAACTCCATCTCAAAAATAAAAATAAAATAAATTAAAATGACTGTGTCCAAAAGGCATGTTACATTTCCATTTTTAAAAAATACTAACTAAAAGTGTAAACAGTTATTTTTACTAAGATGGCTATTCATCTTTTAATATTATCGGGCAAACCTGGAAAATATGCTAACACTTCTCCAGAGGAATACCCATACCACTCGCTAATACATATGAATGCTTTTGTCCCTAATATTTTTACTATCTGAAAATGTGATTGGGTTATCACTAAGATCATCCTCTTTGGTAGTTGTGTAATCAAATGGCTGAGGCTTACCACAATTAAGGCAAGAGACAAGAGAATGTAACCCAGCAGAAAGCCAGTGACTAATGCTGAGTCACAATTTCCAAGTGATTATTTAACCAAAATGTCAACCTCTCATACTAACAATTCCCTACAACAGTCGTTGAAAGTAGATCAAAGGTATTATCCAAAAAGTATGCATCAGTATTGCGCAAGATAATGCTAAAGGATTGAGGCCAATAAAGTCTAGCTGGACCTAGCATTTATAAGCCCAAATTTGCTAAGTCAAGGAGATTCTTACCTCCTCAAACTTTACAGTGGGAGAAGAATTCATGATTATGGTGATCTCAGCATACATGGATCCTCCAGATAACACCCTCTTGACAAAAAGTTCCAGGTCCTGGCTACTACCAGCTACAGTCTTCAGTGGCAGCTATATAATCTCTACATAGAAGGACTTTAGAAAGAAAAAATCTAATGAGAGAAGGGAGCATTGGAAATTTTATCTTAAGGCTAGACATATGCACAGCAAGTGCATTACTTAAATTATATACACATTCATCATGAGTTTGCGAGCTCTCAACATCTCCAATGCTCATTTTCCTAAGTATTCCTTCTATTCTTTCAGCCCAAATCATCCGTAACAGACAAATCGTCTGGTTACATGCTAACGCTCATCCATACTCATACTTTCTGGTTATGTACAGATGTGATTAGAATTCCACTGTCCAATTTTGATGCCTAGTACCTGGTATTGCGGAAAGAACAAAAGCCCTGGAGTCATACAGACCTACTTCTAAATCTCAGCTCTACCACTTACAAGGTAAAGAACTTTGGACAAGCTACCTAAGTGAAGCCCAGTTTTCTCAATAGAAATTAGGTATAACAACAGTTACTTTGCAAAAAGCTATTGAGGGGCTAGCAAGAATTAGATGAAGTATACTGAACACAAGAGGCACTTAACATACAGCAATTAAGATGGAAGGCTATTGACCAGACCTACACACAGGTTTCCAAATAGTATTAACTATATAAAGAAAGCGTGAATCAGCTTCACATGTCCTTGTCTCTCTACTCCCAGTCGTAAGATGACGTAACTACTCCTCCGGAGGAAGAAGGCTCTTTCCCAGTCCTCAATCTTAAGTCAAAATTGACTAACATTACAGCTATCTCCTTACCATTAACATGTTTGCTACCACAGCTTCTAAGAAAATTGTATGTTTTCACTATGGCCTATGTTCTTGTTTTACGGTCTCGACCAATATTTTTAAGAGACAGGGTCTTGCTCTGTTGCCAAGGCTGGAATGTAGTGGCACAATCATAGTTCACTGCAGCCTTGAACTCCTGGGCTCCTACCTTATCCTTCCAAGTAGCCCAGCCTCCTTAGCAAATAGTGAATGCTGTTTCACTCCCAGTCTATTCTAGGGAGCTCTGACAGTCCCCAGTTTCTCCAGAACTACCACGCTTTGGCTTACCATACTACTGTACCAAGATGGCAATCAAACCATGGTGCTCTGCCAGGGCCTAAGTGCCTTCATGTCCCTGTAACAGGCTGATGTCCAGCTGCTCTTACTCCTGGCAAACAGGATCCCCATTTCTAGAATGACAGATACATCCCTATCTCAAGCTTGCCCCACCTAGGTCTACTTCTTCTTATTCTCCCACCCCCACTTCCCTAGAGCCCCACAACAGTATATGTATTCGGAGTAAAGTAGACAGATACTTAAATAGGAATCAGAAGACCTTGGCTCTACCTCTACTTCTGCCACTTTACTGGTTATGAAGGCATAAAATGTTGTACTTACCTTACCGGAAGGCTCAAATAGACATTTATTAACATGTTCTATAGATATATTATTATTATAAGTATAGCAAGTTTCTATTATGACAATATTCACTTGTCAGTATAAAACCCTAACATATTTTTTTAAATCCTCTAGCATTGTTTTATTAGCAAAAGCTTAGACACAACTCAAGTCCAGGCGTGGTGGCTCACGCCTGTAATCCCAGCACTTTGGGAGGCCAAGGCAGGCGGATTGCCTGAGGTCAGGAGTTTGAGACCAGTCTGGCCAACATCGTGAAACCCTAATATTCGTGAAACCCACTGCCCCAGAAAGGGAAATCTGGATGATCATGGAGTATGTGTGAACAGGATACTTTTCACTGTATTTCACTCTTCTTTAGCTTTTACAATTTTGAACCTAATAGTTCCCTAAATGGGGTAGGCATAGCATCTCTTCATACAACTATAAACCTGAGAAATAAGCTGAACCATTAATGAGGATGACAGCATATCTGACAATATGGGTATTCCTCTGGAGAAGTGTTAGCACATTTTCCAGGTTTGCCCGATAATATTAAGTAGTGTCTCTACTAAAAATACAGAAAAAAATTAGCCAGGCATGGTAGCATGATCCTGTAATCCCAGCTACTCAGGGGGCTGAGGCAGGGAAATTGCTTGAACCAGGGAGATGGAGGTTGCAGTGAGCCAAGATCGTGCCATCGCACTCCAGGCTGGGCGACAGAGCGAGACTCCGTCTCAAAAAAAAAGAAAAAGAAACAACTCAAACGAAATGTCTAAAAAATATGTATAATACATCTTTTCATTGGAATACCATGTAGCTTTTTTACATTAGATACGAGAGTGAAAAAAGTAAGATACAGACTATTGCATATTACTTACTATAATTTGTGTTAAAAGAGGAAGTAAGTAGTAGATATTCACATTTACTTCTATACACATAAACTATCTCAGGACACGTAAGACACAGATAATATCCACTGCCCCAGAAAGGGAAATCTGGATGATCATGGAGTATGTGTGAACAGGATACTTTTCACTGTATTTCACTCTTCTTTAGCTTTTACAATTTTGAACCTAATAGTTCCCTAAATGGGGTAGGCATAGCATCTCTTCATACAACTATAAACCTGAGAAATAAGCTGAACCATTAATGAGGATGACAGCATATCTGACAACTCATTTCCTGGGCCAGCCTCAAACTCACAATTACCACCACCTAAAACAAACTACATTCCCTTCCACGAGCTCACCAAGTAACCAAAGTTAATTTATTCCTTCTAGGCAAACTTCTTGACTTCCTATATGTGTCTACGCACTATGTATGCCCGCGTTCTATGTTATTGATACTTTTTTTTTTTTTTTTTGAGGAATCTCGCTCTGTCTCCCAGGCTGTAGTGCAGTGGCACGATCTCGGCTCACTGCAAGCTCCGGCTTCCGGGTTCACACCATTCTCCTGCCTCAGCCTCCCGAGTAGCTGGGACTACAGGTGCCCGCCACCACGCCCAGCTAATTTTTTTTTTTTTTTTTTTTTTTTTAGTAGAGACGGGGTTTGACCGTGTTAGCCAGGATGGCCTCGATCTCCAGACCTCATGATCCGCCCACCTTGGCCTCCCAAAGTGCTGGAATTACAGGTGTGAGCCACTGCGCCAGGCCAGTTATTGATCCTCTTAAAACTTACTGTTGCAGGGTTCTATTACAAGCCTTGGAAGAGCTCTCTAAATCAGAACATTTCCTACCTTCAGGGTCTGTTGAGGATCCATTCCAATGCTAACTTTTCTGAACCAAAGACTGAGTTCTGCCTCTTAATCACTCAAGATTCACCACAGGATCCAAGCGAATCATTAATTTGAATTCTAATGATTAAATAAGCACAATGCAGACCATCCCCCTAGCCTTAAACATAATTTTAATTATTCTGGAATGAGGCCAGGTGTGGCTGCTCATGCCTATAATCCCAGTGCTTTGGAAGGCCAAGGTAGGATAACTGCTTCAGGCCAGGAGTTTGAGACCAGCCTAGGCAACAAACCAAGACACTGTCTACACTAAAAATAAAACCACCAGCCAAGTGCAATGGTGTGTGTCTGGAGTCCTAGCTATTCAGGAGACTGAGATGGAAGGATCACTTGAGCCCAGGAGTTTGAGGTGACTGTGAGATACAATCACACCACACTGCACTCTAGTCTGGTCAACAGAGCAAGACCCTGTCTCTAAACAAAACCAAAAAACCATTCTGGAATGACATGACAGGACATGAAACACTGCTCAAAACAGCAGCTAATGCTACCTCCATTCTCGCTCCCTATGGCAGGAAGGTTATTTTTGGACCTAGCCTATGAAGCAGCACTTTGTTGACTATGCGCTTCATCCTCTGAATATTCCTTTCACATTCAACCTTGGTCCTCACTTTCTGGCACAGAGCTCCAAAACTTCAATGGAATACATAATGAAATGTTGGGTTACTTTAGGGCAAAAGGTTAAGCCTACAAAAGCTTTTTAATTGGGAAATCTCTTCCATGAAAGCATACAGAAATTTGCTGACTCTTTCTTTTCCCAATAGCTATTTGCTTTCTTTGGAAAAAATCTTCAAACACAAAAGCCAACTACCTAGCAAAGCTCAAATACAGACAGGTGTTTTGCAAGCACAGTAAATCTCAAGGGTAACAAATCAACAAGAGATAATATCTACTAACAAGCTGCTTATTGCTGTGCTGGGAGAGTTAACTGTCTAAAAATCTCTCAGTGAAGACTAGCATTGAGAAAAAAAATTTTTAATACAACTAAAAGAAAAACAAGCTCATTTTCTACCCCGAGAAAACGTGCAAAGGGAAGAACCCCTGTAAGTCAACTATTCCTGCTACATAAAAACCTTTTATTCCAGAGTTATTTTCAGTGACACTTAATTCCAGGGTGGAGACTAAGGGTCCCAAACAAACCTATGTGTGTATTTTTCTACTTTAATAATTCAAAATTCATGGTTAGGCTTTTTCAGGAGAGTCTGAAAGTCACAAAACCCTTGTTAATGCTTTTCGAAAACAGAATGGGTAATCATGTGAAAATACATTTGTAAATTAGCAGTTATTTAGAATAAACAATTTCAAGGAAGTATTCTAGAAAAAACATTCCAACTGCAAGAAAGCAAGGATTTTATCATATTAGGCATGCCCTGTTCCATTAGCTCAGTTCCTTAGGCCTTAAACTTCTCTGACACTCACAAGCCCCTGAAATTGGTTCCTACATGAGAAAGACATTACAGAAAATCCCAAGAGAATGCTCCATTTCAGAGTTTAAGAATTTCTGATGTTCTACAGAGAAAGGAGGTTACACAAAAGAAAAAAATTATTCAGCAATGTTATCTGAACTTAATGCAAGTCACATCCATCGAATGAATCAGACAAATACCGCATGCCACAGGAAGGTAACGTGTCATGCGCAAGGTGGGAAGATCAAGGTGGCTAAACTGAAATCTGCAAAACACTTTTTTTTTCTTTTTTTTTTTTTTTTGAGACGGAGTCTTGCTCTGTCACGCAGGCTGTAGTGCAGTGGCATGATCTTGCCTCACTGCAACCTCCACTTCCCTGGTTAAGCAAGTCTCCTGCCTCAGCCTCCAGAGTAGCTGGGATTACAGGCCCAGCTAATTTTTTTGTATTTTTAGTAGAGATGGGGTTTCACCATGTTGGCCAGACTGGTCTCAAACTCCTGACCTCAGGCAATCCATCCACCTTGGCCTCCCAAAGTGCTGGGATTATAGGCGTGAGCTACCACGCCCAGCCTGAGAATCGTCATATTTTGAATTAAATTAAATTAAAATTGTCACATTTTTAATTTAAGCTGAAATATGCAAAACACTTTTAAGTAATGTCTTTTTCACAATCTGCTTTGACATCAGTGGGGTGCCAACACAATTATCTCGATACCTTTTCTGCCTCCTACCCCTCTGTGTATTCTGCATTAGAAAACTGTGAGAAAAATTGCTTTTCTAGAAATGCCCAAAGTTATAAAATAAGAGTTTTTTAAAAGACACTGAAGAGGTCATGCCAGAATTAAGTATGTTATATCCCCAAAAAAAAAAAAAAAAAACTCTTTACACCAAATAACACCCCAAAAATCATTTCTGCTTTGCAGGCTGACTTTCAGAATGGATTGTAATTGTTAAGTTAAATAAATGTTTCCAAAGGTATAGCAAAAAGTTAATAAAGGAGATTACAGAGCTTCCCAAACTGTGTATAATATATTTAAGAGTGGTTAAAGCTGGCCTCCCAAATATACTTTAAGTTGTATAAAGCTGTACAGTATCAAAGCGAGAAAAGACAGCACACTCAATGGATTAGAGTTCAGAAATGTACCTAAGTATCTATGGGGGTTTTGTAAACGATATAGTTGCTTTTTAAATCAAGAAGGAAAAGAGCAATTATGCAATTAATTGTGTCAGGAGAAGCCAGAGACCTGGAGAAAAACCTAGACTCATTTATTCAATAAATGGAGGGCCTATTACAAGGCAAGCACTGTGCTAGACACTGAAAATGAGAGCAAGGGGAAAAAAAACAACACAATCCATTGCCCTCATGGGACTTACAGTCAAGTAGGAGGAAGCCATTAATAATCACAAAAATAAATGTAACTTTACAGCTCCAATAAATTCTACAACTCATCCCTATCTCATTTGGTTTATATCAAAATGCATTTCAATGAAGCAGATTTACATTTAAAAACAAAACCATAAAAGTAGTTGAAAAAAACATGGGTAAATATTTTTATATAATTAGAATTTTAAAAACCAAGCCATAAAGAGAAACAAAACAAACAAACAAAAAAAAAAAACAGAAAAATCCGACTATAAAAATAAAAGCATTTTCATTTTATATTAGACACACACACAAAGTCAAAAGACAAAGAAAAATATCAGTAACATATTTTATAAGGTAACTAATTTTCCTAATACTAAAAAGCTATTACAGGCCAGGCACAGCAGCTCATGCCTGTAATCCCAGCACTTTGGGAGGTTGAGACACGAGAACCACTTGAGATTGGGAGGCAGAGGTAGCAGTGAGCCAAGTTTGCACTACTGTACTCCAGCCTGGGCAACAGAGTGAGACTCCACCTGAATTTTTTTAAGACATTAATACTAATAATAAAACTATGACAACTGATGAACAAGAAAAAGCCAAAAGCCCAATAGAAAAGCAGACAAAGCAGAAAGACAACCAACAGACAAATTAAATGATGCTCAAATGCACTAATAAGTAACTACAAATTAAAATGACATTTTTTCACCTGACAGATTAATTCCCTAAAAAGGCTATTTGCCAGGGTTAAAAATAACAGAAAAATCACTGTGATACACTCTCAAGCTGAGTGAACTGGCATGGCCTTACCTGGAGGGTGATGTGGAAACATCTACATGATTTTAAGCACTCATCCTTTGATGCAGGCATTCCACTTCTAGTAAATTATTCTATACGATTACCAAGAAAATGAAGACTCTGACTTTAAAAGAAGATCAAAACATTGTATATATCATGATAGAAAAGAATATATAATTTTTGGGACGTTGACTCTAGGTCACACTAAATAAAACTCTTGGATTTTTTAAAATAAGTCTATGTCTTTTGAATAGTAAATACTGCAATAGCAAATAAATGGAATAGAAAAAAAATACACTAGCACAAGCGTGCAATATAAATGTGCAGAAACAACTGTAAATATGTAAAATTTGTAATTAAAATTTGTAATTAAAACAATAAAATCTGGGCTGGGCATGATGGCTCACACCTGTAATCTCAGCACTTTGGGAGGCTCAGGCAGGCGGATCACTGGAGATCAGGAGTTTGTGACCAGCCAGGCCAACATGGTGAAACCCCGTCTCTAATAAAAATACAAAAATTAGCTGGGTGTGATGGCACGCACCTGTAATCCCAGCTACTTGGGAGGCTGAAGTGGGAGAATCACTTGAATCTGGGAGGCAGAAGTTGCAGTGAGCCAAGATCATGCCATTTCACTCCAGCATGGGTGACAGAGAGAAACTCTGTCTCAAAAAAACAAAATAAAATCTAGAAACAACCCTAAAATCTATCAGTAGGCTACTATGTAAACTATATTATATCCATAAAATAGAATACTCTGCTGCCATTAAAATGATTGACACGGAATAATGTTGGAAACATACTATTAAATGACAAAACAAGTAGCAAACTAGATTGTAGTATGTTCTCTTTTTTAATTTAAAAAAAATGTTGGCCGGGCGCGGTGGCTCAAGCCTGTAATCCCAGCACTTTGGGAGGCCGAGACGGGCGGATCACGAGGTCAGGAGATCAAGACCATCCTGGCTAACACGGTAAAACCCCGTTTCTACTAAAAAATACAAAAAAAAAAAAAATACAAAAAACAAAACTAGCCGGGCGAGGTGGCAGGCGCCTATAGTCCCAGCTACTCAGGAGGCTGAGGCAGGAGAATGGCGTGAACCCGGGAGGCGGAGCTTGCAGTGAGCTGAGATCCGGCCACTGCACTCCAGCCTGGGCGACAGAGCAAGACTCCGTCTCAAAAAAAAAAAAAAAAATGGCCGGGCGCGGTGGCTCAAGCCTGTAATCCCAGCACTTTGGGAGGCCGAGACGGGCGGATCACGAGGTCAGGAGATCGAGACCATCCTGGCTAACACGGTGAAACCCCGTCTCTACTAAAAAATACAAGAAAATTAGCCGGGCGAGGTGGTGGGCGCCTGTAGTCCCCGCTACTTGGGAGGCTGAGGCAGGAGAATGGCGTGAACCCGGGAGGCGGAGCTTGCAGTGAGCTGAGATCCGGCCACTGCACTCCAGCCTGGGCGACAGAGAGGGACTCCGTCTCAAAAAAAAAAATGTTACCACGTGAATGGGAAAAATCTGGTTATAAATAGTTAACAATGTTTTCTCTGGAGAGATGAGGAACTTTCACTTTCTTTGTTACACATTTTGTAAGGTTTTATTATTTTGTAAGACATATGTATTAGAGAGGCAGATACATAGACAGATATTTTTAAAGACTTTGAGGCTAAAGGCCAGGTGTGGTGGCTCATGCCTGTAATCCCAGCACTTTGGGAGGCCAAGGTAGGCAGATCACGAGGTCAGGAGATAGAGACCATCCTGGCTAACACGGTCAAACCCTGTCTCTATTAAAAATTACAAAAAATTAGCTGGGCGTGGTGGCGGGCGCCTATAGTCCCAACTACTCAGGAGGCTGAGGCGGGAGAATGGCATGAACCCGGGAGGCAGAGCTTGCAGTGAGCCGAGATCATGCCACTGCACTCCAGCCTGGGCTACAGAGTGAGACTGTCTCAAAAAAATAAATAAATAAATAAAAATAAAAATAAAGTCTTTGAGGCTAGAAAACGTCCTGGGAAAGGGAGAGCTACATGAAAATGAGAGAAAGTATAGAATCAGCACAGAGGAAAATAATCTCAATAAAACACATAGTTTCAGAGTTAAAATAACTATATAAATTAAGAAACTAGAGAATCAAAATTAAAGACATTTGTGCTGCAAAAAACACTACCAAGAAACTGAAAAGACAACCCACAGAATGGCAGAAAATATTTGTAAATCATGTATCTGATAAGGGATTTCTATCCCAAACATAAAGAACTCTTACAACTCAACAATAAAAAGATAATCCACTTCAAAAACAGGCAAAGGATGTGAACAGACATTCCTCCAAAAGAAATATACAAATGATCAACTGGCACATGAAATGATGCTCACTACCATTGTTCATTAGGGAAATATAAATCAAAACCACAATGAAATACTTCTTCACATCCACTAGGATGGCTAAAATTTAAAAAAAAAGAAAATAAGTTTTGGATGTAGACAAAACAGAAACCCTCATACATTGCAGGTAAGAATATAAAATGGAGCAGCTACTTTGGAAAACAGTTTGGCAGTTGCCCAGAAAGTTAAACAAGGAGTCACCACATGACCAAGCAATTCCACTCCTAGGTATATACCCAAGAAAAAATGAAAACATGATCACACAAAAATTTGTACACAAACGTTCAAGACTATATCATTCATAATAGCCAATAAGTAGAAACAATGTCCACCAATTCATGAATTGATTTTTAAAATGTGGCATATCCAAACAACAGAACATTATTCAGCCATTAAAAAAAAAAAGTGAGATTCCAACATATGCAAGAACATGCATGAACCAATTCACGAACTGATTTTTTTTTTTTTGAGACGGAGTCTGGCTCTGTCTCCCAGGCTGGAGTGCAGTGGCCGGATCTCAGCTCACTGCAAGCTCCGCCTCCCGGGTTTACGCCATTCTCCTGCCTCAGCCTCCGAGTAGCTGGGACCACAGGCGTCCGCCACCTCGCCCGGCTAGTTTTTTGTATTTTTAGTAGAGACGGGGTTTCACCGTGTTAGCCAGGATGGTCTCGATCTCCTGACCTCGTGATCCGCCCGTCTCAGCCTCCCAAAGTGCTGGGATTACAGGCTTGAGCCACCGCGCCCGGCACGAACTGATTTTTAAAATGTGGCATATCCAAACAACAGAACACTATTCAGCCATAAAAAAAAAAAAAATGAGATTCCAACATACGCAAGAACATGCATGAACCTTGAAGGCATTACGCCAAGTGAAAGAAATAAAATACAACAGGCCACCTATTGCATAATTCTATTTATATGAAGTGTCCAGACGACATAAATCTATAAAGATTAATTTGTGGATGCTTAGGGCTGAGAAGAGAGGTTGAAGAAATAAGCAGTGTCTGCTAATGGGTACAGTATTTCTTTTAAGGATAATGAAAATGTTCTAAAATGTATTGTAGTGATGGTTGCACAGCTCCATGAATACACTTAAAAAAAATTGGGTGAACTGTATGGTCTGTGAAATGTACCTCAATAAAGCAGTTGAAAAAATTATAAATTAAAGATAAACTGGAAGCCCCCTGAGGTTAAGTAATTTGCCCAAAGTCAAACTGCTGGCTAGTAAAAACTGAAACCGGAAACATTCCCTGATTCCCACACCAGTCTCGGTTCATTAACTACAGATTGTCGCAGGCAACTCTGATGGGCCAAAAAGGTTCCCCAAAGAGCTAGAAAAGCAGAAAACCTATTCTTATCCTGGTATCAAGATAAGAAAAGGAAGAGAAATTTAGGTAATGCAACTAAATTTTGGTTTTCAAAATGGAATGTGACTCCAAAATGGATTCGTGGCCTAAAAATCTAACAACCATTGATGTAACCTCACTGCTATATGAGGTTGTGACTCGGTGTAACAATACCCCTTTTACGAAGAGCTCAATTAGAGCGGGGCAGTGGATGCAGCTGCTGGCTCAAAGGGAAGGAGGAAAATGAGATCAGAAGAGGCAGGAGGCTAAAATCACTGGCTACCCTTTGCCATAGTTAAAGGCCATGAGTAACATGCTTCAATTCAAACAAGTTATTTTATTTCTGAGAATTGTGAAATCCTTTAAAGAGATCCTAAAGTACCATCCCAACATTTAATTACCTCCCAGAATTACCGTACACATGTAAGATATTGAGGTATAATATATGAAAGTGTCTCTGCAGCTGACTTGGACACAAAGATCATTGCCAGAATACAACTACCCCATTTGACTAGAATAACAATATCCCTGTTGATGTAGAAACGGAAAGTAAGCCAAGAACATACAATCACTAAAAACATTATTTTGAGGGTTTAAAAAAATGAAGCACCAAAAAAATTCAACTACTGTCGGAACGCTGCTTATGCAATATTAGAACATTCTAACAGAAGGAAAAGACAACAGGAGGCAGGAAGCAGAAAGAGAGAAGAAATCCTGCAGGTGCCCAACTCATCCTAATAAGAAACACACAGCTCTGCTCCTGTCTTCCACAATAAAAACAATTCTGTTTCTTGTGGCATATGAACCAAGATTGCTTCTGCCAGAAACAGAAAACAACTTACTACATGAAAATGTCAACTTGTTCCATAGAACAATACACTAGCAGTGAACAGATAAAAACCTCTTAAACAAGACTTTGGCCAGTTTCTTCACCAAGTTTTTAATACCACTGACTCATTAACAAATTCAGCTTAGTTCATACAAACTCTAACATAAGTGGACAAAAATACCACCTCGAAGTACACACTATAAATAATAAAAGATTCTATAAAATAACTTGTCCTCAAATTTCTAACAGCTTTGACTTCATTATTTTAAATTAATGCAGAAGCTCTCTTAGCCCACCTTCACTCAACCAACCTGCCAAAATAATCAATGCTTCTCCTTGTCTCAGTAAAGCAACCAATGCCCCCAACATGCAAACTGGCTCCAACTAATAGCAGCTGTCTCTTACTCTTAGAAGCTTCTGCTGCTCCCATTGCTCCCATTATTAAGTTTTTTGGTTTTTTGTGGTTTGTTTGAGACAGAGTCTTGCTCTGTAGCCCAGGCTGCAGTACAGTGAAAGGATCTCGGTTCACTGCAACCTCTCTGCCTCCCAGGTTCAAACAATTCTCCTGCCTCAGGCCTCTCGAGTAGCTGGGATTACAGGCATGCACCAACACACCCAGCTAATTTTTGTATTTTTAGTAGAGACAGGGTTTCATCATCTTGGCCAGGCTAGTCTGGAACTCCTGACCTCAGGTGATCCGCCCGCCTTGGCCTCCCAAAGTGCTACGATTACAGGCGTGAGCCACCACGCCCAGCCCAGGCTCCCATTATCAAGTTATATTCTTACCAATAATTAATTGTTTTTTCCCCCAAACCTATTCATACCAGTTGCTCATTATTACAGTTAGGTAATTTAATTAAATAGAATGTAAACTGATGAAAAATTGAGAGACGTTTCTATGAAAACTACGTCAAATGCTTAAAAAGACATAGTAAATTAGATGTGAATGAGATGAGAATAAAAGACTGAGAGGAAGTCAAAAAAATCAAAAGGGATTCTGTACTAATACTGCTTCACAAATGCCATTAAATTCATGTTCTGCTTTAAAAAGTAAATAAAACTGGAAATTATAGATAATGAATTATGAGTGTATTTAATGGAAACAAAATTAAGGAACTCCAATTAGGGCATACAAAGAAAAAGCCTTGGCCCTGTATCAACCGGTTAACAAAATATTAACCTATGTTAACAAACATTAATATTTGATATTGACAAAAAATATTAATGTTTGTTAACACAGGTTAAAATATTTTGATATTAACCTATGTGTTAATCAATCTTTCTTTCTTTCTTTCTTTTCTTTCTTTCTTTTCTCTCTCCTTCTTTCTTTCTTTCCTTTTTAGAGACAGGGTCTCTGTCACACAGGCTGGAATGCAGTGGCACAAGCATAGTTTACTGCACTGTAATCTGGAATTCCGGGGCTCAAGCAGTCCTCCCACCTCAACCTCCCGAGTAGCTAGAACTACGGTCACTCACCACCATGCACCACTCATTCATTTTTATTTTTTGGTAGAGATGGGGCCTCACTACTACTGTGTTGCTCCGGCTGGTTTTGAACTGGCCTCAAGCAATCCACCAACCTAGACCTCCCAAAGTGCTAGGATTACAGGCATGAACCACCATACCCAGCCCTGTTTGTTTGTTTGAAGAATCCTCATCTGTTTAGAGATGCATGCCAAAATATCTACCGATGAAATGAAAGGATTCTGGGATATGCTTCAAAATCCAGGAAAAAAGGGAGGAAGTGGGAAAGGGTATAAAAGAAAGATTGGCCACAAGATGACAACTGTTTAGGCGATAGGCAGATGAGGGTTCATTATATTATTCCCTCTATTTTCACTTATGTTTGAAATTTTCCATAATACATACTTTTTAAAAGATTAATGCATTAGCCAGGTGCAGTGGCTCATGCCTGTAATCCTAGCACTTTAGGAGGCCGAGGCAGGCGGATTGCCTGAGCTCAGGAGTTCGAGACCATCCTGGCCAACATGGCGAAACCCCATCTCTAAAAAAACACAAAAATTGGCCAGGTATAGTGGCGTGTACCTATAGTCCCAGCTACTCAGGAGGCTGAGGCAGGAGAATTGCTTGATTCTCAAAAACCCAGGAGGCAGAGTGTGCAGTGAGCCGAGATCATGCCACCGCACCTCAGCCTGGGAGACAGAGCAAGACTCTGTCTCCATAAAAAAGAAAAAACAAAAAAGGATTAATGCATGAATGTATATTTCTGATTTCCCTGCTTTATCAGTTTTTCCCCTCAATTAACTAAGCACATCATAACCAAAACTTACTGTATAGGAGGGCTTCTATAGGAGATAATAGAAAAGCACATAACATCAAATGTCCAAAACACAAGATGATTCCACAGCCATAACCCCACAACATACTAAGCACAATATCCCATACGGTCCAATTACCCTTGAAAATCTCGAGCCCATAAAGTACAGTGCACACAGAAAATTCAAACATGATAGGACTGCTGCATTACATATTTATTCATATAACTTTCTCCCTCACAATCTCTTTCACTATCTTTTCACCATTAAAACGAGGGAGGAGCAATTTACAACTTTTATAAATCTCTGAAATTCTCACGCTGGTTTACCAAAAAATAGTTATTCAAAAATCAATGGTAGGCTGGGTGCGGTAGCTCAGGCCTGTAATCACAGCACTTTGGGAGGCCCAGGCGAGAGGATCATGAGGTAGGAGTTTGACACCAGCCTAGCCAACATGGTAAAACCCCGTCTCTACTAAAAATACAAAAAAAATTAGCCGAGTGTGGTGGCACACCCCTGTAGTCCCAGCTACTTGGGAGGCTGAGGCAGGAGAATCTCTTGAACCCAGAAGGCAGAGGCTGCAGTGAGCAGAGACTGCGCCACTGCACTCCAGCCTGGGTGACAGAGTGAGACTCCGTCTCAAAAAAAAAAAAAAAAAAAAAATCAATGGCGAGGCCAGGTGCGATGACTCACTCCCGTAATCCCAGCACTTTGGGATGTCAAGGTGGGCGGATCACAAGGTCAGGAGTTCGAGAGCAGCCAGACTAACATGGTGAAACCTCGTCTCTACTGAAAATACAAAAATTAGCCAGGTCTGGTGGCATGTGCCTGTAATTCCAGCTACTGAGGAGGCTAAGGCAGGAGAATCACTTGAACCCAAGAGGCGGAGGTTGCAGTGAGTCAAGATCACGCCATTGTACTCCAGCCTAGACCACAGAGTGAGACTCCATCTCAAAAACAAACAAACAAATAAAAAAATCAATGGTTTGGGTGATCAAGAGTCTGTTTCCCATTAACCTTTCTTCTTCCCTTCAGCAATTTCTCGTTTGGGTTTTTGTCCCTTTATCAAAGATCAGGAGAGAATGATGATTTATAAAAAGCAAGTAAAAGGTTAGACTTGGGCCGGGCGCGGTGGCTCAAGCCTGTAATCCCAGCACTTTGGGAGGCCGAGACGGGCGGATCACGAGGTCAGGAGATCGAGACCATCCTAGCTAATATAGTAAAACCCTGTCTCTACTTAAAAATACAAAAAAAACTAGCCGGGCGACGAGGCGGGTGCCTGTAGTCCCAGCTACTCGGGAGGCTGAGGCAGGAGAATGGCGTAAACCCGGGAGGCGGAGCTTGCAGTGAGCTGAGATCCGGCCACTGCACTCCAGCCTGGGTGGCAGAGCAAGACTCCGTCTCAAAAAAAAAAAAAAAGGTTAGACTTGGCCGGGAATGGTGGCTCACACCTGTAATCCCAACACTCTGAGAGGCTGAGAGGGGGTGAATGACTTGAGGTCAGGAGTTTGAGACCAGCCTGGCCAACATGGTGAAACCCCATCTCTACTAAAAATACAAAAATTAGCCGAGCGTGGCTGGGGGCGCTGTAATCCCAGCTACTAGGGAGGCTGAGGCAAGAGAATCGCTTGAACCCAGGAGGTGGAGGTTGCAGTGAGCCAAGATCGCACCACTGCACCCCAGCCTGGGCGACAGAGTGAGGCTCTGTCTCAAAAAAAAAAAAAGGTTAGACTTACACTTATTCTTTTCCTTCCTCTTCCAGGTTTGGTACAGGGAAAGACAGATTACACAGCCGATGTAACCTTCTCCTGACTTGTACTATATCTATGAGACTAGGTTTAGAGGTATAGTAGAGACTTAAAAGCCCTACACCCCCAAGCCAACAAAGGTAGATGGGGAGACAGATAAAATAAAGAGAGCCAGTGTGGCTTGCAGTAAGCCAAGCCTGCTCATACACTGCTCAGGAGGTTAACTCTAGTGCAGTCTTTCTGGAAAGCAATGTGGCAATATACATTATTAGGTGCTGTACAGGCAATGTGTTCTCTTTGGCACAGTAATTTCCCTTTCAACAATATATCCAGAGCAAAAAAATCAGAAATACATCAAAGACTTGTGCACAACAATGATTATCACAGAAAATGTGTAAAGTGAAAAACTAGAAAGAAAATTATAAAAAAGATTCAAAAAATAACAGCAATGTTACAGTAAAGTACACACACATCAAAACTGATATTGGCCAGGCACGATGGCTCACACCTGTAATCCCAACACTTTGGGAAGCCAAAGAGGGAGGATCATTTGAGCCCAGGAGTTCAAGACCAGCCTAGCAACATAACAAGACCCCCATCTCTACTACAAATAAAATTTTTAAAAATTAGCTGGGTGTGGTGGCATGCACCTGTAGTGGCATGCGCCTCCACCCAGGAGGTGGAGGCTGCAGTGAGCCATGATCACTTCACTGCACTCCAGCCTTAGGTGACAAAGTAAGACCCTATCGCAAAAAAAAAAAAAAAAAAAAAAAAAAAAAAAAAAAACTAAGGGATTTGAATTTAAATTGCAGGACTTACTTTAGATGCACTGCTCTTCCTAATAAAAGTTTGATACATGCCAAAAATCAATTACTAGCCCAGAAAGGCTGTGAAATCTCCTTACTCAGAGATTTGTGAGAAAAAGGTAGAAAATTACTTTTCTTTAACATCTTAACTAAAGAGAGGAAATTCCAATAGTAAAAGTCAAAGATGTGTTAAGGATATAAAAACAAACTCAGCTCTTACTTTTTAATCTTTATATTCATGTACTCAATGAATATCTGCAGACATTGCACTAAATATAAGGAATACAGCAATAAATAACAGACTAAAATTCCTGCCCCCACAGGGTTTACATTAGATTATCACACTGTGCCATCCTAAAGAGCAGTATAAGTTAGGTTAGGTCTTTTTCTTTTGTCCTTTTTTTTTTGAGAAGCACTCTGGCTCTGTTGCCCAGGCTGAGTTCAGTGGCACAATCATAGCTCACTGAAACCTTGATCTCCTGGGCTCAAGTGATGCTCCCACCTCAGCCTCCTGAGTAGCTGGGACCACAGGCATGCACCACCACACCCCTGGTTATTTTTATTATTATTATTTGTAGAGATAAGGTCTCACTATGTTGCCCAGGCTGGTCTCCAACTCTGGGGCTCAAGTGATCCTCCTGCCTCAGCCTCCCAAAGTGCTGGGATTACAGGCATGAACCACTGCATCTGGCCAGCTATTTTCTTTGTTTACCTTTAAGTAAAATTATGCTTGGAAATTTCAAGTATGTCAAAGCACTGTCAGAAAATAAATGGCATCTAGCACTTGGACTAATCCGTAGATGCCCTTAATAAATGTTTCTAAGAGTAAGAAACTGGCCAGGCACGGTGGCTCACATCTGTAATCCCAGCACTTTGGGAGGCCAAGGCGGGCAGATCACAAGGCCAGGACATCGAGACCATCCTGGCTAACAAGGTGAAACCCCTCTAGCAAAAATACAAAAAATTAGCCGGGTGTGGCAGTGGGCGCCTGTAGTCCCAGCTACTCAGGAGGCTGAGGCAGGAGAATGTCGTGAACCTGGGAGGCAGAGCTTACAGTGAGCCGAGATCATGCCACTGCGCTCCAGCCTGGGCGACAGAGAGAGACTCTGTCTCAAAAAAAAAACAGTAAGAAACTGTGTGACTCAGGTATTGGGGTGGCAGGAAGACTTCATTTCACTGAATGCTCCTTTGTACCTTTTAAATTTTGGACCGTATATCATCCATTTCTATTTCTGATAATTTTGCAAGTTTAATGGATGGATGGATGGATGGATGGATGGATGGATGGATGGATGGATGGATGGAATAAAAAATTTCTTCTCCAAAAAATTCCATCTCAAGAAATGTGGGTAACTAACCTGCATTTTCACACTCAATTCGTCTGGAGGAAGCTATGAAAAGTAAAGTACACTGCTGGTAAACATGTGCTGGAGCTGAAACTAGGCAGAAATTTGATAATTTTTCAGAACTTCCCAATCAAAACCTAAATTTAGTTTAAAATAACTGGCCAAAAGCATCCAACTGAATGAGCTCAGCCCACACAGACAAGCTTCAACAGGCAATGAGTCTGCTTCTCTTTCCGTTTCAACTTCTGGGAAATGTGGCTAAGTATTCACAATCTGATTCCTGCCTCTTTGAAAAGCCTAAGTCTGAGATAAAATACCATCAGTGTCCAGAGGCTCCTTGTCTACCACGGATCACACACCTGCTAAACACAAGTATGCTCCTAACATAACTTAGTGATGGCTCATCCAACAGTTCTGTACTCACTTCCGCAATTCTATCCAAAAGAAGCCTTTCAAGCTAATTCATTCAAGACTGTTGAGACTTCTCAAAGACATTGCCTACGCCATTTATTTAGCAGTGTTTTATTAGATTAGGATAAAAGCCCATTTGAAGGTATATAATTTTCACACTCTTGATGTCATCAGTCATCCACAGGACTGTATGACTATACTGTTATCCCAGAAAGGGACCAAGCTACTCGCTAAGAGGAGGAGCCAGGGACTCACCTACCTGATAGGGGAGGTCATTCATCTGGAGAATAGCCATAGCCCACAGACCAGAAACCACAACTATATTAACAAGAATCTCTTCCTGTGTTTACTTAGGATAATGAAAAAAAAAAAACAAGAGGAACCCTTAATATAAGTGGTTCTCTTGACCCTCACCTGTGTCATCAAGGTATGTATCCAGATGACCAGTTCTCTTAATGAGTTATAAGATTTCACCATCCCTGGAAAGTGTTTGTGATTTAGTAAGTGAGGAGCCCACCAAAGAAACATACCCTCAAAGGTAGATCTGACCAGCCCAGCAATACAAATGTGTAATTACCAATATTCCCTAGGAGTTGGCTGGATACGATGACATGAGAAAACTACGTAAGGCAGACTACTTTGGTCTTTGCATGTTGTGTTTACTTCTTTCCCTTTTTATTTTCTTCATATCTCAGTCATGCCAAGGGGCATCTGACCAGCAGATTTAAAGGCAAAGCAGTGGACTCATAGGGTACTCAAGGTTACTGGCAAAGGTGACAGAGTGGTATAATGCCAAAGGACAGGTGAAATACAGGGTGGGAATATTTACTCTTCCTCTCTACTCGGAATGTTTCCTCTCATCATGACATCTTGCTTTTGGTTTGTCTTATAGAAAGGATAAATATCTTAGACTTTAATTGGTATAGGTGTATCTCACTTACCCAGTAAAAGAGCGAGTGCTCAGAGGGCAAGGGCAATGTTTTCTATGATTAGAGAAGTCAGAGTAGAATTAAGTAGGAGTAGTGATACCTGGATTCTAACTCCAGCTCCCCTACTATCTAGCTATAAGACTCCGGGAAAATGGGAGTGAGGAGGGAGATGGGCCATGAATCTAATGGATAATTGGTCTAAATGACTTTAAAAGTCCCTAAAACCCTGAGTTTTTTTTTTTTTTTTTTGAGATGGAGTTTCACTCCTATTGCCCAGGGTAGAGTGCAATAGCGTAATCTCAGCTCACTGCAACCTCCACCTCCCAGGTTCAAGCGATTCTCCTGCCTCAGCCTCCCAAGTAGCTGGGATTACAGGCACGCGCCACCACGCCTGGCGAATTTTTTGTATTTTTAGTAAAAACAGGGTTTCACCATGTTAGCCAAGCTGGTCTCGAACTCCTGACCTCAGGTGATCCACCTGCCTCAGCCTCCCAAAGTGCTGGGAATACAGGCGTGAGCCACCACCCCAGGCAAAACCTGAGATTATAAATTCTGTTAAGTCTGTCTTTCCAGACTCTGGAAAAAACAGAACTAGAATGGAACCTCTCTAAGGTCTTTTTCATGCCCAATAAATCAACAAATACTTGTTGGCTGATCATGCTTAATTTATGTGCAATTTATGTCGATATTCTTTTACAGTGAGAAAGAATATAAGTTGTTAAAACTGAACTCCTCCCTTGTGCCAAGAAAAGCATCAGAAAAGGGTTTTTGCTCTTAACCATAAAATAACCAGCATGAGTTGCTGTTTTTGTTTTGCTTTGTTTTCCTGAGGCAGAGTTTCACTCTGTCACCTAGGCTGAGATACAATGGTGTGACCACAGTTCACTGCAGCCTCAGACTCCCAGGATCAAGTGATCCTCCCACCTCCACCTCCCAAGTAGCTAAGCCTACAGGTGCGCACCACCACACCCAGCTAATTTTTAAATTGTTTGTAGAGACAGGATCTCACTATGTTGCCCAGGCTGATCTTGAACTCCTGGCCTCAAGTGATCCTCCTGCCTCATCCCCTCAAAGCACTGAAATTACAGGCATGAGCCACCACATCCAGCCAAGTTTCAAAAACATAAATTACGTGATATTAGTGTTCTGTTTGATACTCTCTGATGTCACCCCCATGTCATACCCAATTCCATAAAATGGCCACAAGACCCAGATGATCTGGCCCCTCCTACGTGTCTGGCCTCATCCTTCCCCATCCTTCCACTTGTTCGCTAAGGTACCATGGCCATCATGACCTTGTGTCTAACCTTTGGACAAACCAAGCTCCCTTCTGCCCCATGGCCTCTGCACATGCCATTCCTTCTTCAAGGAACGTTCTGTCTTCCAAATCTTTCCAGGTTGGCTTTTTCTCATCACTCAGGTTTCAGCTCAGATATCATCTTGGAAAGAAAGGTCTTCCCTGATCAGTCTATCTGAGGTAGCAGCCCTCCCCAGGCATTCTCTAGTCCATTTATTTTCTTCCTGGTATTCATTCCTACACGAAGTTTTTAATTTTTTTTACGTGTCTCTTGTCTGTCTCCTTCTACTAGAAAGCTCCAGAAAGGCAGATGCTTTTTGTCTCCCTTGTTCATTGGTACACTCCAGACCCTAGAATGGAACCTGACAAAAAATTTGCATTCAATAAATGTGTTGAATGAATAAATGATTAAGGGAAAAGTTCCATCTCTATGCAGATGTCTTAGATGTTGTTTTGCAGTCACAGTGGCTCTGGTGAGTAGAAAGCATTTCTTTTTCTTTTCAAAGCATCCATTTTGTTCTCTTTTATGCAATGAACTAGAAAACATTAGCCAGATTGAAACCTGAAAAATGAAAACAGCACTTCTGGCACAGAAATAACTAGTCTGGGCACCTCTGGCTTGAGCGAGATCTATGACTTTCTAGGGAGCTGGCACCAAAGTCAAAATGTTAAAATAAACATCTTTGATGTTGAAAGTGGAATACTGGTATTTTGACTCTGGAGAGACTAGTCTCAATCAGTCTTAGCTCTTTACAAAATTTCAAAAATGTTTAGTAACTCCATCACCACTGTATCACACTGAACATAGTCATCTTTCAATAGTCACTTCTAGATTGTCTAGGGATGGGGCTATCTTCCTCAAATGTACCTAATGTAAAGTTTGCTTTCAATTTCTTTTTGACATAATTCTCTCCTATTTACCAATGAATCTTGTTTTCAGTTTTCTAATGGGTGAACGCATCATCTCACGTGCTTCATTTAACTCTTCTTTAGAGGTGAAAATAATGCTTTTAGCCCACTTTGACTTGTTTTCCTCATGGAAATGAGTTTGCACTAAACTACACAGATGTGTCCTGGCTAGTCAATATTTGGAATGGGGTCATAGGGCAAAATGTCTTCTCTGTGTAATATTTAAAGTTAAGAATTCTGACCTTGGCCTTCTAAGGCCGTTGCCTGTGCACGCAAGGACAAATGTGTCCTTAAGCTTGCAGGAACATTTCTTAAACTTTTCACTTAAACCGAATTTAAGTGAACCTCTAGAGAAAAGACTGCACTCAACTCTGTTCCCTCATCAACATGACAAAAATTAGTTACACACACACACACACACACACACACACACACACACAAAATTAGTTACACAAAACACACTGAAAATTCAAGGCAGCCCAAAGCAAAAGCCAGTGTTAGTCACAGTTTTCATTAGATAAGTCTCGTTGCTGTTTAAAAAAAAAAAGTTTAATGAAAATTTGTTTTAAAATGCCGATTTCATGAGATTAGCCAGCCTGTAACCCATATGAATTAAACCCGACTATCTCAAAGTGGCACCTGAAATAGTAGCAAACTTTTTTTACCATGAAAGTGTATCGTCAGGATGGCATCTACCTACACAAAACTAATGGCATATGCATTCATGAACTGTGACCAAGGGGTGAAAAGCAAAAACAGGAGGACTATTATGATGTTCATAATATTATTATGTTACTACAACACCTGATAACAATGATGATGATGACGTAACATTTACGTCATGCTATTAGGGCACCACGTTGGTCTAAGAGCTTTGCATACACTATCTTCTTTTTTTTTTTTTTTTTTTTTTTTTTTTTTTGAGACGGAGTCTCGCTCTGTCCACCAGGCTGGAGTGCAGTGGCGCTATCTCGGCTCACTGCAAGCTTTGCCTCCCGGGTTCCCGCCATTCTCCTGCCTCAGCCTCCCGAGTAGCTGGGACTACAGGCGCCCGCCACGGGGCCCGGCTTTTTTTTGTATTTTTAGTAGAGACGGGGTTTCACCGTGGTCTCGATCTCCTGACCTTGTGATCCGCCCGCCTCGGCCTCTCAAAGTGCTGGGATTACAGGCGTGAGCCACCGCGCCAGGCACACTATCTTCTTTAATCTTCATAACACCTAAACTTGCGAGGTAAGTACTGTTGTCATCCCATTTTACAGATGAGGAAACCCATGCACACAAAAGTTAAATAACTTCTCACAGCCTAAGAATACCCAACTATTAAGCAGCAGAAGATTCAAACTCAGATTGCTTTATCCAAAGCTGGAACTCTTAGCACGAACCAGTAACAGGCAAGTGATACACATTTGTTGAAACATAGTTTAAACGTATTTGACCAAAGGCTTTTATAGTCATGCATACTTTAAAAAATGCATACAGGCCAAGCATTTGGGTTACAGACTCATGCCTGTAAACCCAGCACTTTGGGAGGCTGAAGCGGGAGGATCGCTTGAGTCCAGAAGTTCAAGACCAGCCTGGGCAACATAATGAGACCTCATCTCTACAAAAAAAAATTAAAAATTAACCGGGTGTGGTGGTGTAAGCCTGTAGTCCCAGCTACTTAGGAAGCTGAGGCAGGAGGATCTCTTGAACCTGGGAGTTTGAGGTTACAGTGAACTCTGACAGTGTAGTGTCACTGCACTCTAGCCTGGGTGACAGAGTAAGACCCTTCCCCAATATTTTTAAAAAGGAAAAAAAATGCATACAAAATCTATCTACTCTTTGGTCCCAATCGTCCAACTAGTGAAGGTATAATTAGGCACAGGCAACAGACTACCAGCAATTTGAGAGCAGAAAACATTCTTTTTTAAAAATATCTATAATACTTTATAGTTTCCTACCAAAAAAAACAGAGCCAGAGAACCTCAAGCTAAGTAAGGCTCTTCCAAAAAAAGGAAATCAAAGCAGGTAGGACAAAGACAGCCAGGGTGAGCTACTAACCAAAGTATGTCACAGCTGAACATTCTCTCCTGGTAACTGTTCTGCAGTGCCGCTCTAAGCACTGCAGTGCTGCCAATATGAAGTCTGAGCTCATGAATGTCGTGCTGCAAAAGTAACCAACAACCAATAGGAAAAGCGTCACTTTTCTCTACTGATTTTATTCATCCCAGGATCCCACTCTAGAAGGTTTGAGAATTAACAGAATTTGGGAAAGGGCCAGCTTAATCACGTAGCACTGGATGGAGTGCAGTATCCTACTCAATAAATGAGGTTTACTTTAGTCTCTTAGTCCTTGGAATGGGTCATGTGTGTTTAAAAGAAAAAAAAAAGGGAGGGGGATCATAATTATTTCTGATGTTCAGAAAATACCTATTACCTAACCTCCTTCAGCCAATGCAAGTATCATCTGAATTACCTGTCTGACTGTTACATATGGTTATAAGAAAACCCAGACCATTTCCCACAAGGGGAAAAAAAAATCACACACCTCTAAAAGACAAAACAACAAATGATACACTCTGGAGACAGATGGGGAAAAAAAATAACTCTCTATTTCCAAATGACCCCTCTGCAGAGGTAAGATAAAGGCTGCAGTGCATGGGGAGAAAAAAACCAACCTGAGTTAACTAAAGCAGCAGCTTCGGCAACTTCTAGTACCTATGCACCTTCCCCACGGTTATATAACCAAACCATCACCTTAATAGGCCATCATACTGTATGTCAACAGCTGTTAGGCACATCTAAGCTGTCAGCATTTGAGAACCCCTTCCAAAGCAGATTCAGAGAAGCATGGAGCAGGCCAAAATATGCTCCTGGTTCACCCAGAGCACATGACAACTCCTTGTGAATTAAGCTTCACTCATGTAGTCAGAGTAATTTAAGCAGCAAAAGATATAGCACTTGTAACTGTAACTAGGAAATTGCACACTGCTACAGAAACACAAATGAATGCTGGTGTGGCTCCTTCACACATGCAACTCATTGTCCAAGCCATTTCAGTCTCATTCAAGACTTTGAATATTTCCATACATAGGAATTGCATAACTGCATACCACAAATGATCAAAGATAAAAACCAACATAAACAGTGACACCCGTTTGTAAACAAGCCAATGTTTAAAATGTTGCAGTCCTAAAGGATACCAAGGTCTCAGAGAAAAACTATGAAAAACAGACGCACGCACACATACACACACATGAAAATTAGAAAGCGGGCAGACCAGCCATAATTTAGGCACTGGCTTTGCTGACTACTGAAGATAGAAATGTCTCTTTTATATTAAAGCCAAGAATCAACTGTTTGCAATTACATTTACAAAAACATTCAATCCTGTCTGTAACAGATTTTATCAATATTTTGGTGTATCCAAGGGCTGGAAGATTCAAAATTCTTTAAATCGTGAAACCATAAACCAGGCAACCAATTAAGTTCATGGAGACTATCCCCCAGAGGTCAGAGCAAAATAACCACAGGAGCACAAAGTGATTACACAGAAAATAGGGAGAAAAAAAGGAAATAGCAAAACAAGGAACAAGGCATATTATTGTTTGTAAATATAAGTTTGCCTTGGCTAATAGTAAACTAGACTGGAAACACGGTGAGGGGCCAGGATGGCAAGTGAGGAGCACGCCAAAGTCTTGGCTCAGTCGACTTCCCCTGACTTCCCCTCAGGGTCTGAGGGAGCACTGGACTTGGGTATCTCATTCAGCTCTGACCTGCAGACTTGAGGCCCTGTGATAAAAACAGACAAAAAGGCTGAAGAGGGCCCTCCAGAGGAAGTGAAACTGACCAATCAATTCGCCACAGCCACCCACCCTGACACCCTGGTAAGAAGGGCCCCTTGTAGCCTCAGGCAGAAAGATGGTGGGGAAGGAACTTCAGGTTGCAAGTGATCAGGAGAGAAGGCCTAGATAAGTCACTGGCTTCAGAAAACAAGCCGCTGCCATAAAAGCAAAAACAAGGTAGGTCATGACAACCAGAGGCTAGGCTGAGGAGGTGAGGAGAATTGATGTGGCTTTGGTAGGAGGCGGCAGCAGCTGTAAGGTTCTTCATTCCTCAGGTTGAGGGAAAACACAAGCTGCAGTTTTAAACATAATGAATGACTACATTAAAAGTATTCATTCAAGTAAGATATTGAGCAAAGAAAATTTTAGAGTAAAAATGGGCTTTGCGGGTTCCACCAAAACCAAAATGTCTTAGATTCCAATCCTCCCAACGAAGGCTACAGGAAAGTGCTACCATATTTCCTCAAAGAAAGAATTTTACATGCATACATATATAGCTTCCTAATTGACCTTGGCCAATTTCACTCCCATAGCGCCTCAAATCCCTTTGAGAACTAAGGGCTCGATGCGTGTAATCTCCCGGTATCTGGGTTCACAAGCTTCCCCCCGACCAGTGAAAGCCCAACCTGGGTTCTACAAAGCCCACAATTCCCGACCCTCTAACAACTAAAAATAACCAGCAATCAGCCCTCCCAAATTGTTTAACCCCTGATTACCTACTGCCACCATAAACCTGCGACCCCCCCACCCCCACCTCACTCCCCCATTCCCTGGGCCCCTTCCTGTGGACAAGCAAAGCAATTTCCCCCTTATTTCCCCATTTTCCTCATTGCCTCCTCCACTAATCGTGTCTCCTCGGGATTCCCTTCGCACCATCTATCAGTCTTAGATGATCAAAAGCGGATTCCTATCTCTGTCTTAAGGCACCAGGATCGTGGGACCTCCCAGCGCCCTGCAGACGGTGCACATCCCCAGTCCGTGCCCCAGCCGTCCTGGGTCCCCTTACAAGCCCGGGTCTGCCACTTCACCCTTGTTTTCCCCCATCCTCCGGGTCCACATTTCAAATGCTCCTGCCCTCATTCCCTTATGATTTCCTAACTGCTGGTTCCAGAGTCTTCTGGGTTTACAGTCTCCCGGCCATCGGGGAGTTCCGACCCCTTCTTTCCAATCATCCCCTTACCCCCTGCCCTCAGCCCCGAGGACCCCTCCCCGCGCCCGGCTCCTGGGCTCCCAGGGTCGGTGCTCTGTGCCCCCGGCCCCCTGCGTGGAGTTCCGCCGTCTCGAGTCCCAGGTGTCCCTCGCTCCGCGCCCGCCCCGCGGCGGCCGGCCCCCTCCCGCCTCCCGGCCCCCAACGCTCCCACCACGCGCCGCGCTCGCGGCCCCGACCCCCGGCTGGGGGCGCGGACCTCTCCCGGCCCCGCCACGCTCCGAGGGCCGCCCGGCCCCTGCGCCGGTACCTTGGCCTTGGTGACGAGGTGCGTGGCCCGCTTGACCACCGCGAAGTTGCCCTTGCCGATGGTGCGGTCGATCTCGTAGTAGCCGATGCGGGCAGGCATGGGTCCGCGGGAGGCCGGGGCTGGGGGACGCGGCGGGCCGGCCGCTGGGGACACGGCAGCGGGGGCGGCTGGGGACCCCGGCGCGGGCGGAGGCAGCAGGCGGCCAGCGGGCCCGGCTCCCCCCGTCCCGGCCCCGGCAGCCCCGCCAGCTCCGCTCGCCGCCGCCGCCGCCATCTTGTTGTGCAGTGAAACCTCCGGGGCCGCGGGGAGCCGGCTCGGGGGAGGGGGCAAGGGGGGGCGGGAAAGGGGGGGGGAAACTGCGGACGTCACTCGGGAGGCGGGGCGCCTTCGCCGCCCGGCGCCCGGCGCCATGGCAACCACGGGTCACGTGCCGACGCGCGTCACTGCCCGGAGCCATGGCAACCGTGACCTCACCGGCGGGCTCGACCTTCCAGCGTGGGCCCCGGTTCCTGAGGCGCTGGCTCCCGGGTGCCCCCCTCCGGGAGCTGACGGTGGGAACCTCCGGTGAGCCCCCAACCTGGAAGCCTCGGCCGCCTTTCCCTAGTCGGGGGCGCAGGATGCCCGATCCAAAGCCAATCCCCAACCCCCGCTCGAATCGCCAATGTGACCTCTACTGTGACCTCTGTCCCAGTTCAACAATCACCCAACCTCCCTTAACAAAAAAAAGTGTTTCCTCATCACCAAAAATACCAGCGTTGTCCCACTTTAGCCCTTGAGGCCACAAAGGCAGGAATAGCTACACTCCTTAAGCAACTGTCACAAACTTGGTAACAACGCAGGGGAATTCTTCGGTAAAATTCCTTCCTCTTACAAAATCCAGCTCACCCTGCACAGTCAACCTAATTGTCACTGAATATAGGAGAATGGGGAAACTAGGATTTGCGTGTTCAAGGGCGGACAAGCCAGTCCAAACAGGCATTCCAGTCATTGGGTGGGTGACAGCCAAAGAAGGTACGTCATTTTCCTTCCTACCACCCCCATCTCTGAACAATTCTACAGGGATGTCTGTCAGAGTGCCTACATACTATTTCTGTTGCTTGTATAACCCTGATGAAGCAATGGTGCACATTGTCCAATGAACCACGTCCTGTTTAAAGAACAGTCGGTTAAGCAAAATAAATAAGTAAATAATAAAAATTCCATCCCTCCTAGTGACTCTCCGAGGACATTAAGGGTCATCAAGTTAATAACTCCAGCAGTTTCATATCTCTTTTTCTTCCCTTGTCTATTACCTGGCAGCCTTCATAGCTCCCAGGCTTCCTCCTTCTCTCTCCCCTTTCCTTTATTAAATAGATTAACTTAGCTGCTTTAGGTGAGGGTAGCAGGTAGGAAATCAGACTGTCAACAAAATAGTCTTTGGCGGGGTGGGTGGAAAGAAGGGAAGCTTGTGAATATTCCAATGTTAAAATATATTCCTTCGGACTAGCCCTGATCCATCTATACCTATGTCTCTCTCAATGGTAGAACTGTATTGTCAGGTCACTGCATGCACAGTATTAATAACTGACACCCAGGGCACTGTAAATGTGTGTAAGGAGAACTCATGTTTACTCGCTGACCAAAGAGCACTTCCTGGTGCTCCAATTCCCTATCCAACCATGAGTAATGGCTGGGACTTAAGATGGGACAGAGGGATCATCCCACAATGGTCTTGGATCAATTCCCTGGTAGCTGTTCCAAATTGCCAACACAATTAACACTAATCGGCTCCCTTATTAGCAAATAAGGATAAGAATGAAGTGGGCCTTGGCTTCTTGCATTGGTTAAGCCCTTTCATCAATTGAGCTCATTCCATCCTGGATAAATGATGGGTTGTGACCTGTCTCTCCTATCACTTCATGGCTCTCACCCACCTCTAGCGGGGACTATAACGTTGGTGCTGGGCTGCACGGCTGCAGTTTTTGGTTTTTTTGTTTGTTTATTTTTTGTTTTTGAGACAGAGTGTCGCTCTGTTGCCCAGGCTGGAGTGCAATGGTGCGATCTCACCTCACCACAACCTGTGCCTCCCAGGTTCAAGCCATTCTCCTTCCTTAGCCTCCTGAGTAGCTGACACTACAGGCGCACACCACCACGCCTGGCTAATTTTTGTATTTTCAGTAGAGACGGGGTTTCAATATGTTGGCCAGACTGGTCTCGAACTCCTGACCTCATGATCCACCCGCCTCGGCCTCCCAAAGTGCTGGGATTACAGGTGTGAGCCACCATGCCTGGCTACAGCTGCAGTTTTACCATCTCCCTGGGCGTCTCAACAGAAACCTTAGCTGGCTGGTAAAGCAAAGAAAAAATCTTTCACTATGGAAGCTGCAGGAGCGGCACTGAAACCATTCTTACTGGTGACTATGATCACAGAGTGTCCTTCACTCATGGAGATAATTCGAACATCAAATATCACAACTTTTGCTGCTCTCTCAAGAGTATCAAAAATAAAAACAACTCGGAGGAGGACCTAGAAAATGGAGCATTGTTCTAATTTCCAAAGAGAAGAAGCAGATGACTCTCAATAATGACCAGAACATATGCTGTGTGCTGTGTGTTATGTCACTTATGCTCCTTTCCTGTATAGATTGAGGTCACTAGATGGTGCTTCTGATTGAGACTTTGGTAGAGACTTGCTGGAGATCTTGAAGAGTAGTCCTCTTTGGCACAAAGAATACAGAAAATTAGAGAAGGGAGTGATCAAAGGAGATCATCAGGCAAAAAGGAAAATAGTTTAGATGTTTACGTTTAATAAGGATTTATTGAGTACCAAGAACTACATTCGGTTCTGAGGTAAATGATAACAATCTGCCACACATTATGCTAAACATTGTACCTAAGTGAACTCACCTAATCTTCACAACAACCTAATTAGATGGTTTGTATTATGTCTCTATTTTGCAGATAAGGAAAATGAGGCACATAGGGATTAAGGGAATTGGCCAAAGTCATAGAGCTAGAAAGTGATAGAACTGGGATTAAAACCCAGGCAACCTACCTCTGGAACCTAGGGTCTTCCCCATTGTATTATAATCCCTGTCAAGGTAGGAGCCAGTAGGAAAAGTGGTCTCTCCATTAAGTCCAGGGTGACTGAGCTCAGTTTAGACCCGAGGAAGAAGAGTATTTTGAGAGGTCTTGAAAGCAGGACAGAGCAGGCAGCAGAAGCATATGAATAAAGACAAGACAGTAAGACTGAATGAAGTCCCTGCGATGGCTTCACTTGTAAACAGCACCAAGAAGAGAATCATGGCTTATTGTGTAGAAGTGTTTCTGGCCCTTAAGAATACAGGCCTGACCACAAGACAGGGATGCCCTCTCTCACCACTCCTATTCAACATAGTGTTGGAAGTTCTGGCTAGGGCAATCAGGCAAGAGAAAGAAATCAAGGGTATTCAGTTAGAAAAAGAAGAAGTCAAATTGTCCCTGTTTGCAGATGACATGATTGTATATTTAGAAAACCCCATTGTCTCAGCCCAAAATCTCCTTAAGCTGATAAACAACTTCAGCAAAGTCTCAAGATACAAAATTAATGTGCAAAAATCACAAGCATTCTTATACACCAGTAACAGACAAGCAGAGAGCCAAATCATGAATGAACTTCCATTCACAATTGCTTCAAAGAGAATAAAATACCTAGGAATCCAACTTATAAGGGATGTAAAGGACCTCTTCAAGGAGAACTACAAACCACTGCTCAGTGAAATAAAAGAGGACACAAACAAGTGGAAGAACATACCATGCTCATGGATAGGAAGAATCAATATCATGAAAATGGCCATACTGCCCAAGGTTATTTATAGATTCAATGCCATCCCCATCAAGCTACCAATGAGTTTCTTCACAGAATTGGAAAAAACTGCTTTAAAGTTCATATGGAACCAAAAAAGAGCCCGCATTGCCAAGACAATCCTAAGTCAAAAGGACAAAGCTGGAGGCGTCACGCTTCCTGACTTCAAACTATACTACAAGGCTACAGTAACCAAAACAGCATGGTACTGGTACCAAAACAGATATATAGACCAATGGAACAGAACAGAGTCCTCAGAAATAATACCACACATCTACAGCCATCTGATCTTTGACAAACCTGAGAGAAACAAGAAATGGGGAAAGGATTCCCTATTTAACAAATGGTGCTGGGAAAATTGGCTAGCCATAAGTAGAAAGCTGAAACTGGATCCTTTCCTTACTCCTTATATGAAGATTAATTCAAGATGGATTAGAGACTTAAATGTTAGACCTAATACCATAAAAATCCTAGAAGAAAACCTAGGTAGTACCATTCAGGACATAGGCATGGGCAAGGACTTCATGTCTAAAACACCAAAAGCAATGGCAGCAAAAGCCAAAATTGACAAATGGGATCTAATTAAACTAAAGAGCTTCTGCACAGCAAAAGAAACTACCATCAGAGTGAACAGGCAACCTACAGAATGGGAGAAAATTTTTGCAATCTACTCATCTGACAAAGGGCTAATATCCAGAATCTACAAAGAACTCAAACAAATATACAAAAAAAAAACAAACAACCCCATCAAAAAGTGGCCAAAGGATATGAACAGACATTTCTCAAAAGAAGACATTCATACAGCCAACAGACACATGTAAAAATGCTCATCATCACTCGCCATCAGAGAAATGCAAATCAAAACCACAATGGGATACCATCTCACACCAGTTAGAATGGCAATTATTAAAAAGTCAGGAAACAACAGGTGTTGGAGAGGATGTGGAGAAATAGGAACACTTTTACACTGTTGGTGGGATTGTAAACTAGTTCAACCATTATGGAAAACAGTATGGCAATTCCTCAAGGATCTAGAACTAGATGTACCATATGACCCAGCCATCCCACTACTGGGTATATACCCAAAGGATTATAAATCATGCTGCTATAAAGACACATGCACACATATGTTTATTGCGGCACTATTCACAATAGCAAAGACTTGGAATCAACCCAAATGTCCATCTGTGACAGACTGGATTAAGAAAATGTGGCACATATACACCATGGAATACTATGCAGCCATAAAAAAGGATGAGTTTGCGTCCTTTGTAGGGACATGGATGCAGCTGGAAACCATCATTCTTAGCAAACTATCACAAGAAGAGAAAACCAAACACCGCATGTTCTCACTCATAGGTGGGAACTGAACAATGAGATCACTTGGACTCAGGAAGGGGAACATCACACACCGGGGCCTATCATGGGGAGGGGGGAGGGGGGAGGGATTGCATTAGGAGTTATACCTGATATAAATGATGAATTGATGGGTGCTGACGAGTTGATGGGTGCAGCACACCAACATGGCACAAGTATACATATGTAACAAACCTGCACGTTATGCACATGTACCCTAGAACTTAAAGTATAATAAAAAAAAAAAAATAAAAATAAAAATAAAAAAATTAAAAAAAAAAAAAGAATACAGGCCTGAGGCCAGGCACGGTGACTCACGCCTGTAATCCCAGCACCTTGGGAGGCTGAGGCGGGCGGATCACAAGATCAAGAGAACGAGACCATCCTGGCCAACATAGTGAAACCCCATCTCTACTAAAAATACAAAAAAAAAAAAAATTAGCTGGACTTGGTGGCGTGTGCCTGTAATCCCAGCTATTCGAGAGGCTGAGGCAGGAGAATTGCTTGAACCTGGGAGGCAGAGGTTGCAGTGAGGTGAGATCATGCCACTGCACTCCAGCCTGGGCAACAGAGCGAGACTCTGTCTCAAAAAAAAAAAGAAAAGAAAAAAAAGAAAAAAAAAAGAATACAGGCCTGGCCAGGCACAGTGGCTCACACCTATAATCCCAGGGCTTTAGGAGGATGAGGTGAGTGGATCACTTGAGGTCAGGAGTTTGAGACCAGCCTGGCCAACATGGCAAAACCCCATATCTAAAAATCTTTTAAAAATCACCAGACTTGGCGGTGTATGCCTTTAATCCCAGCTACTTGGGAGGCTGAGGCACAAGAATTGCTCGAACCCAGGAGGCAAAGGTTACAGTGAGCCGAGATCGTGCCATTGCACTCCAGCCTGGGCAACACAGTGAAAACTCCTCTCACAAAAAACAAAATACAGGCCTGTAAGTGTTGTGTTCCTGTCCTGAAGAAGACTCAGAGGAGTGGCTTGGGGGTGGAATTATCAGAGCCCCTGTAGTGCAAGATAAAGGCAGAGAGCTTCTGAAAAAGACAGATTCAAAGAGGAAAAGGAGACATTTTCCTAAAATGTCATTGTGTCCTGTTTCCAGAATTTGAAAAGGGCAGACCAAGTTATTCTGGATGACACTGACAGGAACTTGGAAACTTTTAGAAGTGATACAGAATGTCTGAGGTCTGACCTGAGAGTGATACAAACAGTGAGATACAAAGAACACTTAGGCTGCCGGCAGAGCAGTTTACCTGCAACCTGAAAGAAAACTGCAGCCTCACAATGTTGCTCCTTAGACTCTGGGAGCCATGAGGACTTGAAGAAAGCCAGGCTTTGCACTTTTTATTGGTCCAACTCATTACTACCCCCCCCCCAAAAAAAAAAAAAAAGCTGAATTTATACATGTATTGTTGACACAGAAGCATTATTCAGAAATTCTGTATGCCCAAAGACAGCATCGTATTATATTTACATGCTACGAATTCCCTAAACAAGGAAATTACTCGCTGGTTATAAATTCTGCCATCACATAGGAATCAAGGCACTGTTGGACACACATTGAACACTCCAAATGCCCTGGTTTTCTGGGTGAGCTGAATGCACACATTCTCTCTGTTAAGACTGTGTTCTGGATGGACGTGGTGGCTCATGCCTGTAATCCTAGCACCTTGGGAGGCTGAGGTGGGTGGATCATTTGAGGTCAGGAGTTCAAGACCAGCCTGGCTAACATGGTGAAACCCCGCCTCTACTAAAAATATAAAAATTAGCTAGGCATGGTGGCGGGCACCTGTAGTCCCAGCTACTTGGGAGGCTGAGGCAGGAGAATGGCTTAAATCCCGGAGGCAGAGGTTGCAATGAGCCAAGATCGTGCCACTGCATTCCAGCCTGGGTGACCGAGCAAGACTCTGTCACAAATAATAATAATAATAAAAGACTGCGTTCTGCATCACCACCTCAGCTGTGTGGCTTTTGCCTTTTTTCCTCCTCCATCCCAGATCCACCTGGTCACATCCCAATTTCCCCAGGGCATCCGAAGCAAGTCTGAGCACCCAAGGGTAACTACTTAGTCTCCTGCTAGAAAATATCTCGGGGAGGTGGTGTAAGAGAAGCTAACTAAGCTTTCAGTCAACAACTTTCTGTTCAGTCTGCCCACATTGTTCTTTTTAATGTAACCATTCAAGCTATGACACAAAACATAAAAATTGCCCTTATTACTTTGCACGTGTTCTAGGATATGGTCGAAACATTTTTAGATTATTATTAATTACCCTTTGAATAATCCAAAACATCTTTGGGCTGGAGTGCAGTGGCGCTATCATAGGTCACTGCAGCCTCAACTTCTTGGGCTCAAGTGATCCTCCTGCCTCAGTCTCCCGAGTAGCTGGGACTACATGTGTACATCACCATGCCTGGCTAATCTTTTAATTTTTTTGTACAGACAGGGTCTCGCCATGTTGCCCAGGCCAGTCTCAAATTATTGGTCTCAAACAATCCTCCTGCCTCAGCTTCTCAAAGTGTTGTGATTACAGGTGTGAGCCACTGAACTGGCCAAGTATAATTTTTGAAAGGTCTTCTTCAATACTAAGTATCTTCAATACTAAGCACTAAGTACTTCAATACTAATACTAAGTATCTTCAATACTAAGCACTAAGTACTTCAATACTAATACTAAGTATCTTCAATACTAAGGTTGAAGGTCTTCTTCAACCTTAGTATTATCATTTGGGATCAATGTCTTCCCTTAGGCAAATATACCTTTGGTTTTATAAAAAAAAATCAATGGCAAAATACATTTAGTAAAGAAAAAAAACATGTAGGACAACTGGTTTTTTTTTTTTTTTTTTTTTTTTTTTTTTGAGATGGAGTCATGCTCTGTCACCCAGGCTGGACTACAGTGGTGCACTCTTGGTTCACTGCAACCTCCGCCTCCTGGGTTCAAGCAATTCTCCTGCCTCAGCCTCCCAAGTAGCTGGGATTACAGGCCCCCATCACTACGCCTGGCAGATTTTTGTATTTTTAGTAGAGACAGAGTCTCACCATGGTGGCCAGGCTGGTCTGGAACTCCTGACCTCAGGTGATCCACCCACCTCGGCCTCCTAAAGTGCTGGGATTACAGGCATGAGCCACCACACCTGGCCAGAACAACATTTTTAATAAAAGTGTCCTCCCTTAAGGTGGAGGATCCCTTGTTACCCTGTAATCAACTCTCTAATATTTATACTACTAATTTTTGTCTTATAATTTACTTCTTTCTCCTAAATAAAAAGTATGATACTCAACAAATAATGATTAAGATATTGGCATATTTGGATCCTTTTCTTCCCTTGAATATCAAGGTGTACCTAAGATTCCAGAAAGTAACCATGTTTCACAGAAAATGAAGGCATTCTTCAAAGGCCTACCTAGAGTGAAAGTTTTCCTTATTTCCCTAGCTCTACACTTACAAAACTGCATTTTTCTTCTTTTCCCTTCATCTTCACATCTCTTCTCACCGAAGAGCCATCTTTTCTGCAGCACCTGCCTTGGGAGCTGCCTCTCAGTAGTTTTTTTTTTTTTTTTTTTTTTTTTTTTGAGAGGGAGTCTTGCTCTGTCTCCCAGGCTGGAGTGCAGTGGCCGGATCTCAGCTCACTGCAAGCTCCTCCTCCCGGGTTTACGCCATTCTCTCCCCTCAGCCTCCCAAGTAGCTGGGACTACAGGCGCCCGCCACATCGCTCGGCTAAGTTTTTGTATTTCTTTAGCAGAGACGGGGTTTCACTGTGTTAGCCAGGATGGTCTGGATCTCCTGACCTCGTGATCCGCCCGTCTCGGCCTCCCAAAGTGCTGGGATTACAGGCTTGAGCCACCGCGCCCGGCCGGCCTCTCAGTTTTTAAAGCTCACCTTCACACCGCCTTGTGTGTTTTAGGTGGCAGGACAGATGCTCTGCTTTTAAAGCAGCTTCCTTGCATTAAGGGTTAGTTTTGAGCCAAGCACAGTGGCTCACTCCTGTAATCCCAACACTCCGTGAGACCAAAGTGAGAGGACAGCATAAGCCCAGGAGTTCAAGACCAACCTGGGCAACATAGTGAAACCCCATCTCTACAAAAAAATTTAAAAATTAGCCAGGAGGGGCCAGGCACGGTGGCTCAAGCCTGTAATCCCAGCACTTTGGGAGGCCGAGGTGGGTGGATCACGAGGTCAGGAGATCGAGACCATCCTGGCTAACACGGTGAAACCCCGTCTCTACTAAAAATACAAAAAACTAGCCAGGCCTGGTGTCGGGCACCTGTAGTCCCAGCTACTTGGGAGGCTGAGGCAGGAGAATGGCGTGAACCTGGGAGGCGGAGCTTGCAGTGAGCAGAGATCACGCCACTGCACTCCAGCCTGGGTGACAGAGCGAGACTCCGTCTCAAAAAAAAAAAAAAAAAAAAAAAGAAAAAAAAATTAGCCAGGAGGCTGGGCAAGGTGGCTCATGTCTGTAATCCCAGCACTTTGGGAGCCCGCAGCGGGCAGATCGTGAGGTCAGAAGATCAAGACCATCCTGGCTAACATGGTGAAACCCCATCCCTACAAAAAATACAAAAAATTATCTGGGCATAGTGGCACGCACCTGTAATCCCAGGTACTCGGGAGGCTGAGACAGGAGAATCGCTTGTACCCAGAAGGTGGAGGTTGCAGTGAGCTGAGATTGCGCCACTGCACTCCAGCCTGGGCAACAGAGTGAGACTCCGTCTCAAAAAAAAAAAGAAAAAAAAAAAAATTAGCCAGGCATGGTGGTGCATGCCTGTGGCCCAGCTACTTGGGAGGCTGACATGGGAGAATTACTTGAGTCCAGGAGGTCAAAGCTGCTGTGAGCCATCCACTCCAGCCTGGGCCACAAAGTGAAACCCTGTCCCAAAAAAAAAAAAAAAGTGGGTTTTGCTTAAGTTTTCTACTAGCCTTTTCAGCTGTTGGCTAAGAACAATTTATACTATTGGGATTGGTTTCTGTAGGTAGCTGACCTACCTTTGTTTGCTTCATTCCTGCCACAATTTTTCTCAAACTAGAAAATCCAATCTTCTGTTTCTTGAGGACAGATTCCGATCCCTTGGCTGCAGAGACACCTTCTGGTTGAAGTCCTAAACTACATGATGCATAAAGAATGCTCCCTTTTCTGCTAAGGCTTTCTAGTCCTTTCTATTTAAACTGTAGGCCATTGAAAACCACGAACCCGTATAGGAGCCAGAAAGCTGGAATCCGAAAGGAAGCTGGCTCCAGGAAGCTAGATTTCTTTATGGCCCAATACCAAGTACAGTGGGGGCCGGGCACGATGGCTCACGCCTGTAAACCCAGCACTTTGGGAAACCGAGGCGGGTGGATCACGAGGTCAGGAGTTCGAGATCAGCCTGACGAACATGGTGAAACCCTGTCTATACTAAAAATATAAAAATTGGCCGGGCGTGGTGGCATGCGGAGGCTGAGGCAGAAGAATAGCTTGACCCCAGAAGGCGGAGGCTGCAGTGAGCCGAGATGGCGCCACTGCACTCCAGCCTGGGCGACAGAGTGAGACTCCGCCTCACAGAAAAAAAAAAGAAAGAAAGTACAGTGGGGTAGGCTTACAATTGTGTTTTAGGCTTAAGTAACAGTCCATGTGCTGTGTGTGTGTGTGTGTGTGTGTGTGTGTGTGTGTGTGTGTGTGTTTTGAGATGGAATCTGGCTCTGTCACCCAGGCTGGAGTGCAGTGACGTGATCTCAGCTCACTTCCACCTCCATCTCCAGAGTTCAAGTGATTCTCCTGCCTCAGCCTCCCAAGTAGCTGGGATCACAGGCGTGCGCCACCATGCCCAGCTAATTTTTGTATTTTTAGTAGAGACAGGTGTGGTTTTCACCATGTTAGCCAGGCTGGTCTCAAACTCCTGACCTCAAATGATCCACCCGCCTTGGCCTCCCAAAGTGCTAGGATTACAGGCATGAGCCACCGCGCCTGCCTTTTTCTTTCTTCTTTTTTTTTTTTTTTGAGATGGAGTCTTGCCCTGTTGCCCAGGCTAGAGTGCATTAGTGCAGTCATAGCTCCCTGAAGCCTCTAGCTCCTGAACTCGAGCTGTCTTCCCACCTCAGCCTCCTGAGTAGCTGGGACTATAGGCATACACCACCACACTTGTCTTAAAAAAAATTTTTTTTGACCGGGCATGGTGGCTCACGCCTGTAATCGCAGCACTTTGGGAGGCCGAGGCAGGCGGATCACCTGAGGTCAGGAGTTCAAGACCAGCCTGGCCAACATGGTGAAACCCCATCTCTACTAAAAATACAAAAAATTAGCCAGGCGTGGTGGTGCGTGCCTGTAATTCCAGCTACTCAAGAGGCTGAGGCAGGAGAATTGCTTGAACCGGGGAGGTGGAGGTTGCAGTGAGCTGAGATTGTGCCATTGCACTCCAACCTGGGCAACAAGAACAAAACTTCACTTAAAAAAAAAAAAAGTTTAAGGATGAAGTTATTTCCATTTATTATTATTATTTTTTATTTTTATTTTTATTTTATTTTTTTTTGTTGAGACGGAGTCTCGCTCTGTCGCCCAGGCTGGAGTGCAGTGGCCGGATCTCAGCTCACTGCAAGCTCCGCCTCCCGGGTTTACGCCATTCTCCTGCCTCAGCCTCCCGAGTAGCTGGGACTACAGGCGCCCGCACCTCGCCCGGCTAGTTTTTTGTATTTTTAGTAGAGACGGGGTTTCACCGTGTTAGCCAGGATGGTCTCAATCTCCTGACCTCGTGATCCGCCCGTCTCGGCCTCCCAAAGTGCTGGGATTACAGGCTTGAGCCACCGCGCCCGGCCTATTTCCATTTATTTTTATTTAAAAAATAATTTCATTCACTTGGCACATTTAAGAGCCAGGTCTGTTATCTTCTCTGGAAAATCACTCCTACCTAATGAAGTTGTTAGGAGAATGAACTTATAAATATGTAAAGGGACCTAGATTAGAGCCTGGTACATCCTCCCTCTAAATTCCAAAAGCGGGTAAAAAATAACATACTGGTTTCCAAATCACTTTCAAAAGATTAGGAATGATTGAGAATAGAATTAGGGCTGTGAAAATGGATTAACTTCAGAGTTAAAAGAAAGTTATGGTTTTAAATGTTTTGATTTGGTTTACTAAACATGCATAGTTCAATCTGTGGAGTGTGGATATATTTGTGTTTGTGATGCAACTCTGCATGTCCAGTGAAAACATTCTTACTCTCAAACTTCATAAAGTAGTTATTATCCCTACTTTATAGATGGTCAACTTACTTTATCTATCTGATGATTGGCTCCTATAGTCAGTAAGTGGTGAAGCTGAGATGTAATTCCAAGGCTGCTGATCTCCAAAGCCAGTTGTCTTTCCAAACGTTAGAGTATAGTAGTGTCTGTGGTCTGTTAAAAAATTATGGCAGTGCCTTTTTAAAATAAAATTTAAAGCATGTATATGAAAAATACTAAAATACTTATATAATGGCTATGTAACAATCTGTTTAACAAATTGTGTGCACTCCCAAACTTTCTGCAGAATGCAAGTGCTTTGTGAGAAGTCTATAGGAACTCTGTGGGAAAGAAAGATTCAATTCCAGTGGCATTTTTTCCCCTAAAATTTATTCAATATATGTAAAAAACAACAAATTATATGTATACCATGTGTATGTGCTGTGCAATAATCTGTTTAATAATCTGTGGCTTAAGCCTGTAATCCCAGCACTTTGGGAGGCTGAGATGGGCGGATCACGAGGTCAGGAGATCGAGACCATCCTGGCTAACACGGTGAAACCCCGTCTCTACTAAAAATACAAAAAACTAGCCGGGCGAGGTGGCAGCCGCCTGTAGTCCCAGCTACTCGGGAGGCTGAGGCAGGAGAATGGCGTAAACCCGGGAGGCGGAGCTTGCAGTGAGCTGAGATCCGGCCACTGCACTCCAGCCTGGGCGACAGAGCGAGACTCCGTCTCAACAAAAAAAAAAAAAAAAAAAAAAAAAAAAGGGCAGGAGCCCGGAGAGTAGCGCACAACTATAGTCCCAGCTACTTGGGAGGCTGACACAGGAGGATTGCTTTCTCAGGAGTTCAGGGCTGTAGTACACTATGATCGCACCCTCTGAACAGCCACTGTACTGCACTCTAGCCTGGATAATGGAGCGAGACACCATCTCTCTCTCTCTCTCTCTCTTTTTTTTTTTTTGAGATGGAATCTTGCTCTGCCATGCAGGCTGGAGTGCAGTGGCGCAATCTGGGCTCACTGCAACCTCCGACTCCTGGGTTCAAGTGATTCTTCCACTTCAGCCTCCTGAGTAGCTGAGACTACGGGTGTGCACCACCATGCCCGGGTAATTTTTTGTATTTTAGTAGAGATGGGGTTTCACCATATTGCCCAGGCTGGTCTGGAATTACTGAGCTCAGGCAAACTGACAACTGTGATGCAACTCTGCATGTCCAATGAAAACACTGGTCTCCCAAAGTGCTAAGATTGCAGGAGTGAACCACTGTGCCTGGCCAGAGACACCATCTCCTAAAAAAAAAAAAAAAAAAAAGTGGGAAGGATATGACGAGGTAGGGTAATAGGGTGCGGGCCTCCCACCCAATTCTAGATCCCCTAGGCATTCTAGATCCCCTAGGCAATCAAGTCAATTTCCACCAAAGCTGGTTGTGGAAACCAGAGTAGGTATCAGATATTCTACACTTACAGGTCATACCAACTTTAGAAACAGCTTTGAGTTCCCTAAGATTTTTTTTCTGATAACTTCCAAGCATGGGCCAGGCATGGTGGCTCACGCCTGTATTCCCAGCACTTTGGGAGGTTGAGGTGGACAAATCACTTAAGGTCAGGGGTTCGAGACCAGCCTGACCAACATGGAGAAACCCTGTCTCTACTAAAAATACAAAATTAGCCGGGCATGGTGGCGCATGCCTGTAATCCCAGCTACTCAGGAGGCTGAGGCAGGAGAATCACTTGAACCCTGGAGGTAGAACATTGCGGTGAGCTGAGATCGAGCCATTGCAGTCCAGCCTAGGCAACAAGAGCAAAACTCTGTGTCAAAAATAATAATAATAAAACCTATATCATAGGAATGTTGGAAGGATTAAATAAATTACTATATATGAAGTACTTACAATAGTGCTTGGTACAAAATCGGTGCTCTGTAAAATGACAGCTAAAATTATTATAATTATTAATCTACTGTAGCTTATTTTTTATTTTTTTTATTTTTTGAGATGAAGTTTCACTCTTGTCACCCAGGCTGGAGTGCAATGGTGCAATCTTGGCTCACCACGACCTCCGCCTCCCAGGTTCAAGCGATTCTCCTGCCTCAGCCTCCCAAGTAGCTGGGATTATAGGTGTGCGCCACCATGCCTGGCTAATTTTGTATTTTTAGTAGAGATGAGGTTTCTCCATGTTTGTCAGGTTGGTCTCGAACTCCCGACCTCAGGTGATCCGCCCGCCTTAGCCTTCCAAAGTGCTGGGATTATAGGCATGAGCCCACCATGCCTGGCCTATTGTAGCATTTTTAAGTGGAACTTGCATTTCGTGTATGGCTGTCAGTCTAACTAGACTGCAATCCCCAAAGAGTCAGGAACCATATCTGTTTAGTTCGCAACTCTATATCCAGCACATAACATTGTGCCTGAAAAAAAATTGTATAAATGTAAAAGTTTTATGGAGAAGAATACAAAACGTCACTGAAAAACCTAAAAGAAGACATACGCCATGTACATCAATGAACCTAATATTGAAAAAAACCTGTCTCAAAAAAAAAAAAAAATGACCCTTAAGCTGCATAAAAGCTAAAAATAATTTCCCTGTCTGGGCGAGGTGGCTCACACCTGTATTCCCAACACATTGGAAGCCTGAGGCAGGTGGATCGCCTGAGGTCAGGAGTTAGAGACCAGCCTCACCAATATGGTGAAACCCTGTCTCTACTAAAAACTAAAAAATTAGCTGAGCATGGTGGCACGTGCCTGTAATCCCAGCTACTCAGGAGGCTGAGACAGGAGAATAGCTTTAACTCCGGAAGCAGAGGTTGTGGTGAACCAAGATTGCGCCATTGCACTCCAGCCTGGGTGACAGAGGGACGCTCCATCTCAAAATAATAATGATTTCCCCAAAAGGGTAGTTGACTCTCTTTCTGTCGCTTTATTTTTTTGTCTGCCATTATTTATTAGATCCTTTCTAACAAGTCTGGGTTAAGTGCACCATCAGGCAATATATATATATATACACACACACACACACACACACACACACACACGTATATATTTTTTTTGAGACAGAGTCTCGCTCTGTCACCCAGGGAGTGCAGTGGTACAATCTCCGCCACTGCAACCTCTGCCTCCCAGGTTCAAGCGATTCTCCTGCCTCAGCCTCCCGAGTAGCTGGGATTACAGGAACATGCCACCACACCCAGATAATTTTATATTTTTACTAGAGATGGGATTTCACCATGTTGGCCAGGCTGGTTTCGAACTCTTGACCTCAAGCTATCTACCTGCTCCAGCCTCCCAAAGTGCTGGGATTACAGACATGAGCCACAGTGCCTGGCCTACCACCAGGGCCTTCACCAACCTGGCCTTCACCTACCGCCTGGCCTTCACCAACTTGAGGTTGCTCCCAGTAGTAGCAGTAATACATAGAGTAGCCACGCCAGTGCTTGTAAACAATCAGAATCCCCTTCTATGTTACTCCTCATTCAAATTTTACCCAATTCTTCCCTCATTTGCTGAAATCTGGCTGAGACAGAGCTGTCTTTTTCATGGAGGGGCTCTTTTGTACCAAAAGTATAATTGATGGCTAGGCACAGTGACTCACGCCTATAATCCCATCACTTTGGGAGGCTGAGGTGGGGAGGTCACTTGAGGTCAGGAGTTCAAGACCTGCTTGGTCAACATGGCGAAACCCCATCTCTACTAAAATACAAAAATTATCCAGGTGTGGTGGCACACACCTGTAGTTCCAGCTAGCTGGGAGGCTGAGGGGGGACAATTGCTTGAACCCGGGAGGCAGAGGTTGCAGTGAACTGAAATTGTGCCACTGCATTCCAGCCTGAGCAACAGAACAAGACTGTCTTTAAAAAAAAAAAAGGTGTAATTGATAATAGGATACAATCTGACGGTGTGCTCCAGGGTGAGGGGCTTGGTCTGCTGGATGTACTTGTTGCTGAACTGATTGGGCTCTCCCTCTGTGGTCACCTGGTCTGTGAGTGATTAGGTGGTATGTACCACAGACATGCTGGTGAGCTCCAGGGCTGGTGATGATCAGAAAAGGGAAGGCAGGGGAGGCTTTCTTCATGCAGGCAGCAGTTTTCTGCAACCTGCTCAGCCACAACCAATGCACGTCCTTAACCTGTGTGATCTGATATGTGAAAAACCCTAAGGAATACACTAAAAGACCACTTGAACTAATAAGTAAGTTCAGCAAAGTTGTAAGCTATAAGACCAATATAACAAAAATTAATTATGTTTTTATATACAAGCAATGAAAATTTCTATATGCCAGCAATGAAAATTCTGAGAATTAAATTAAGAAAACAAGTCCGGCTGGGTGCAGTGGCTCATGCCTATAATCCCAACACTTTGGGAGGCTGAGGCGGGAGGATCATGAGTTCAAGAGATGGAGACCATCTTTGCCAACATGGTGAAACCCCGTCTCTACTAAAAATACAAAGATTATCTGGGCGTGGTGGTGCACACCTGTAGTCCCAGCTAATCTGGAGGTTGAGGCAGGAGAATTGCTTGAACCCATGAGCCAAGATCACGCCACTGCACTCCAGCCTGGCAACAGAGCAAGACTCCATCTCAAAAAAACAAAATAGAAAAGAAAAGAAAACAAGTCCATGTATAACATAAAAAAGAAAATATGTAGATATACATTTAACAAAAGACATATAAAACTTGTACACTAGGTGGGGCATGGTGGCTCATGCCTGTAATCCCAGCACTTTGGGAGGCCGAGGCGAGTGAATCATCTGAGGTCAGGAGTTCAAGACCAGCCTGGCCAATGTGGCAAAACCCCGTCTCTATTAAAAATACAAAAATATTAGCTGGGCGTGGTGACATGTGCCTGTAATCCCAGCTACTTGGAAGCTGAGGTGGGAAAATCACTTGAACCCTGGAGGTGGAGATTGCAGTGAGCTATGATCACACCATTGCACTCCAGCCTGGACAACAAGAGCGAGACTCTCAAAAAAAAAAAAAAAAAACAAAAAAAACTTGCCCACTGAACAGTTGAACAAAACATTGTTAAATAAATGAAAGAAGATCTAAATAAATGGAAAAACACCCTGTGTTCATGGATTGAAAGACATAATATTAATATTGCAGTACTCTTCAAACTGATCTACAAATTCAATGCAATTCCTAACAAAAATCTAATTGGCTTCTTTTGCAGAAATTGACAAGTTGATTCTAAAAATCATATGAAAACATAAAGGACCCACACTAGCTCAAATAATCTTTAAAAAAGAAACAAAAGAAATTAGGCCAGCCGGGCGTGGTGGCTCACGCCTGTAATCCCAGCACTTTGGGAGGCCGAGACGGGCGGATCACCTGAGGTCAGGAGTTCGAGACTAGCCTGGCCAACCTGGTGAAACTCTGTCTCTACTAAACAAAAAATTAGCTTGGTGTGATGGTGGATGCCTGTAATCCCAGCTACTCGGGAGCCTAAGGCAGGAGAATCGCTTGAACCTGGGAGGCGGAGGTTGCAGTGAGCCAGGATCACACTATTGCATTCCAGTCTGGACAAGAGCGAAACTCCATCTAAAAAAAAAAGAAGAAGAAGAACAAAGGCCAGGTATGGTGGCTTACTCCTGTAATCCTAGCATTTTGGGGGGCCAAGGCAGGAGGATTGCTTGAAGCCGGGAGTATGAGGCCAACCTGGACAACAAAGTAAGACTATCTCTAACAAAGAAATTGTAAAAGGCCTGGCACCGTGGCTCATGCCTGTAATCCCAGCACTTCGGGAGGCCAAGGCGGGTGGATCACCTGAGGTCAAAAGTTCGAAACCAGCCTGGGCAACACGGTGAAATCCTGTCTCTATTAAAATACAAAAAATTATCTGGATTTGGCAGCGTGCGCCTGTAGTCCCAGCTACTTGGGAGGCTGAGGCAGGAGAATTGCTTGAACCTGGGAGGCAGAGGTTGCAGTGAGCAGAGGTCCTGCCACTGCACTCCAGCCTGGGTGACAAAGCAAGACTCCATCTCCAAAAAAGAAATTCAAAAAAAAAAAAAGAAAGAAAGAAAAGTGAATATCAATGCTGCGGGCTGGGTGCGGTAGCTCATGCCTGCAATCCCACACGAGGCAGGCAGATCACCTGAGGTCAGGAATTGGAGACCAGCCTGGCCAACATGGTGAAACCCTGTCTCTACTAAAAATGCAAAAATTAGCCGGGTGTGATGGTGCACACCTGTAATCCCAGCTACTTGGGAGGCTGAGGCAGGAGAATTGCCTGAACCCGGGAGGTGGAGGTTGCAGTGAGCTGACATCGTGCCACTGCACTCCAGCTTGGGCAACAGAGTGAGACTCTGTCTCAAAAAAAAAAAAAAAAAAAAAGAAATGGATACTGATCCTATCATGTGGCCGAACCTTAAAAATGTTACCATAATTGACTGAAACCAGATGTAAAAGTCATATTTTGTATTATTTTATTTATATGACATGTTCAGAATAGGCAAATCTATAAAAACAGAAGGTAGATTAGCGTTTGCCTAGGGCTAGAAGGATTGAAGGGTAGAGGAGGATGGGGAATGATTACTAATGGATATAGCATTTCATTTAGGGTGATGAAAATATTGGAAATTTAGATCATGGTGATGACTACACAGTTTGGGAATATACTGAAACCATTACATTGTACACTTAAGTGCATGAAGTTTATGGTATGTGAATTCTATCTCAATAAAGGCATTAACATTTTTTATTTATAAAACTGAGGCAGGTGAATTGCTTGAGGCCAGGAGTTCAAGACCAGCCTGGCCAACATGGTGAAACCGGTCTCTACTAAAAATACAAAAAAAAAAAAAAAAATTAGCTAGGTGTGGTGGCACATGCCTGTAGTCCCAGCTACTCAGGAGACTGAGGTAGGAGAATCGTTTGAACACGGGAGGTAGAGGTTGCAGTGATCCGAGATCACGCCACTGCACTCTAGCCTGGTAACAGAGCAAGAGTCTCTCAAAAAAGAAAAAAAAAAAAAAAAAAGAAATTCCCTCCCTTCCCTATAGAGACCCAGCTAAAGAGAGTTCAATAAAGCGGGAGCAAAAACTAGGCATGGTGGTGTGCCTATAGTCCCAGCTACTCAAAATGCTGAGGCAGGCGGATCACTTGAAGCCACAGTGCACTACGATAGCATCTGTGAATAGTCACCACACTCCCGCCTAGGCAACACATATGTATATATATAATCAAGTGTTTCATCCTAGCACCAAGGGAAGCCAGTGAGGAGAATTAAAATCTGCACTACTTTCTGACATATAGAACCTGTTTCATTTAAAGGGCACAGAACACAGGGATGGAGGAGTATATTAGGAAAGAGCCTTTTGCAGGAGAAAGAATGAAAATTCCTCCCCATTTAGCAATTTTACTGAGCAAGAGCACTCAAAGATACATGCCTCACTCCATATTCAACATTTTATTTTATTTTTATTTTTTGAGATAGAACCTCACCGTGTCACCGAGGCTGGAGTGTAGTGGTACAATTTTGGCTCACTGCAATGTCTGACTCCTGGGTTTAAGCGATTCTCCCGCTTCAGCCTCTCAAGTCGCTGGAACTATAGGAGCGCACTACCACACCCAGCTAATTTTTTTGTATTTTTAGTAGAGATGGGGTTTTGCCATGTTGGTCAGGCTGGTCTTGAACTCCTGACCTCAGGTGATCCACACTCCCCCCCACCCCCACTTCATCCCACCGCCCCGATGCTGGCCTCCCAAAATGCTGGGATTACGGGCTTGAGCCACTGTGCCCAGCCCATTTCCAATACCTTAAATAGCCCATACAGCTGATCCCACTTATTCCTGAAAAAACCTGCAGTCCTAACCTGGAGTCCCTGAAGAATCCCTCATGGTTATAAACAGCCCAGCTGGTTCAGTGGCAGTAGTCATGTATGCTTATTTCTTGTCTATCCCTTGTTGATAGACCTCAAGTGTTGTCAACTGCAATCGCATTTTGGAGCTGGTCTCATGGGCTAAGTTATTTTCAGCAACTGTGTGTTTACTTCGTACTCTGTTGACTTGGAGGGTGAGAGTTGAATATGTATACAGCTAAAGCCACTGTTTCACAGCTTCAGAGATGCAGCTACAAGATCACCTGTTCGGAGTATCTGACAGACCTAAGGCGAGGTGATTAATTACATCTCTTCCAGAGTGGGGTTTGAAGTATGAGTTGGGGAAGAACCTAGAATGATATGCTTTTCCTTACGTTCCCACTGCTGGTGGAGCCAAGCTAAAATAATAATGGCAAATGGTTAGTAGGGTTTCCATAGAAGACAGTACAGCATGGCTGTGCACAGTGCACCAAAAATAGTGGAATAAAGGAAAGACGTAAAACAAAACAAAACAGACTGCTTGACTTCAAGTTACATAGACCAACAAGCCATAAATACCTCCTACACCGTGTAAATGGACTAGATTCACTGAAATAAACTCCCTGTCTTTGAGAAGTTAGTCTCAAAAAACAACCACCACCAAAGAAAAACCTTACCAAGACAATATTGTGCTGTAGCTGATTCTGTAGCAAAAATTCCCTTTCCTGGGGAGCCTTTGTGTATTTTAGGGTGCCTAGCTTTAGTATCTGAGAATACGAAATATATGATCAGAACTTAGGAAGACAGACAGACTGAATACATGAATTGGTGGCTGATAAGGAGGGATGTTAGGTAGCTGAGAGACTGAAAGCAAGAGAAGAGGAATGCAGGATGTCAATTAAAAACAATAAAATCATGGCTGGGCGCAGTGGTTCACACCTGTAATCCCAGCACTTTGGGGGGCAGAGGCGGGTGGATCACCTGAGGTCAGGAGTTCAAGACCAGCCTGGCCAACATGGCGAAACCCTCTCTGTACTAAAAAATACAAAAAATTAGCCAGGCATGGTGGTGTGTGTCTGTAATCCCAGCTACTTGAGAGGCTGAGGTGGGAGAATTGCCTGAACCCAAGAGGCGGAGGTTGCAGTGAGCCAAGATGGCACCACTGCACTGTAGCCTGGTGACAGAGTGAGACTCCATCTCAAATAATAATGATGATGATGATGATGATGACAATGATAAATAAAAATAACTAAATCAGAACATTTTACACCTGAAAGTGTTCTAGATCACGTTTTTCCATCCCTTTACGTTGCAAACGAGAAAACAGCCTCAGAGAGATGAAACTACCTGTCCAAAGGCTATAGATATTAAAGGACTTTGCTGAGCTCACACAAAAAAATAGCAGAGTTGGAATCTGGAGCTAACTTTGGAATCGGCTAACTTTCTCTTTATGAAGTCAGCACTCTTACCTTTATACTGTTTCCTTCGAAGCAAGTGGGGAAAAAATTGCCTAAAAACCAGAATACCAAAGCAGCAACAAGGAATCCTCTCCTTTTTGTGACTATGACAGGCTAGAGATCTGGGAGTCAATGTAAAAAAAGAAGGGGCAACAAGGCCTTAGTCAATTCAGGTGGCCAAAACAAAATGCAACACACAGGGGACTTAAACAACAGGAATTTATTTCTCACAGTTCTGGAAGCTGGGATGTCCAAGATCATGGTTCTGACCAATTCAGTTACCTGGTGAGGGCCTTCTTGCTGACTTGCAGATGGCCCTCAACAGGCATCTTGCTGTATCTTCACATAGCAGAGAAAGAGAGCTCTGGTCTCTCCTCTTCTTCTTATAAGGACACTAATCACATTATAAAGGCCCCACCCTGAAGACCTCATCTAAACCTAAGTACCTCCCCAAGAAAGGCCCCATCTCCATATACCATTACATTGAGGGTTAAGGCTTCAATATATGAATTTTGGGTGGTGGGGGGTGTCATAAACATTTAGACCATAAGACAATATCAGATACAAGCAGGAAAAGGCACCACATACAAGAAGGCAAGTTGAAAATGGAAAGAATAAGGATGAAATAAAATGAATTGTTTGGGCGCAATGGCTTATGCCTGCAATCCCAGCATTTTGGAAGGCCACTGCAGGTTGATCACCTGAGGTCAGGAGTTCAAGACCAGCCTGGCCAAAATGGTGAAACTTCGTGTCTACTAAAAATATAAAAATTAGCTGGGCATGGTGGCAGGCGCCTATAATCCCAGCTACTGGGGAGGCTGAGGCAGGAGAATTGCTTGAACCCAGGAGGTAGAGGTTGCAATGAGCGGAGATCATGCCACAGAACTCCAGCCTGCGCAGCAAAGTGAGACTCCATCTTACAAAACAAACAAACAAACAAAGAAAAATGGCTTATTCTCAGTCCTCTTTCACATTTCCTGCTGAGATCTGGGAGATGAGGAGGGAAGAGAGGGAAGGTAGCAGCTAGCTTTAGAGTATAAGCATTATAGCTGGTTCCTGAAGCTGGCCGCAGTGGAGTAATGGAAAGAGACCTGAACATTGAGTGAGTTAATGGTGATTCAAGACTCAGCTCCGCAACTAAGTGGCTTGGTGACCTTGGATAGCTTGGATGATCTCATTTGCAAGATGAAGATAATAACCTAACTAATAAAGTTGTTGTGAAAACTAAATGAGACAATACTTACAAAAGTACTTTTTAAATTATAAAGGGTTACTTAGGTTTGTTTTGCTTCATGGTAGGATAGTTCTGGGGCTACACTAATGCTACAAACATAAAAGAAGTGGAAAACATGGCCTCTGATATCAAGTGTCTTATGATCCTACAGGATAAATAAAGCTTACAAACATGAAAAACCTTTAAGATAGCACAAGGTGCAGGGTTGGATCAGAGCTCTCATCTTGTCTATTGAAGATGACTCAGGTATGGCTGGGTACGTCTGGCTAGCTGGTGGGATGCGTCTAAGGAAGTTTACTGGTAGGAAGGCTGGTCACTTCATCTGAGACTCTTCCTTCTAGAGAAATAAGGAGCCAACCATGATAGGCTTTTTCAAGAGCCAATGCCTTGGTCATCAGAATGAAATGTGGTCATTGCTACTCAAACGCAACTCTATTTCAACCCCTTAGCTGAAGATCCAGGGCACATGGAAAAGACAAGTCTCGTCTAGACATTGAAAGAGCTGTTTCTTGGGCCAGGTGCTGTGGCTCATACCTGTAATCCCAGCACTTTGGGAGGCCAAGGCAGGCGGATCTCTTGAGATCAGGAGTTCGAGACCCGCCTGGCCAACATAGTGAAATGTCATCTCTACTAAAAATACAAATATTAGGTGGGCATGGTGGCATGTGCCTGCAGTCCCAGTTACTTGGGAGGCTGAGGCACAAGAATCACTTGAACCTGGGAAGTGGAGGTTGCAGTGAGCTGAGATCATGCCACTGCACTCCAGTCTGGGCAACAGAGTGAGATGCTTCCTCAAAACAAAAACAAAAGGCCAGGTGCGGTGGCTCACACCTGTAATCCCAGCACTTTGGGAGGCTGAGGCAGGCAGATCATGAGGTCAGGATATCGAGACCATCCTGGCTAACATGGTGAAACCCCGTCTCTACTAAAAATACAAAACATTAGCCGGGCGTGGTGGCGGGCACCTGTAGTCCCAGCTGCTTGGGAGGTTGAGGCAAGAGAATGGCGTGAGCCCGGGAGGCGGAGCTTGCAGTGAGCTGAGATCACGCCATTGCACTCCAGCCTGGGCGACAGAGTGACACTCTGTCTCAAAAAACAAAACAAACAAAAACTGAAAGAAAGAGCTGTTTCTCCGTCTCTGTAACACAGCAGGGCTCAAATAACATGTTTTGGGACTTCTCTCTGAGTGTATATCCAAAAGAGCAAGGGAAATTATTCTATGCTACAGCCCAGGTACTCCTTTAATACCCAGAAGGCTCTCAGTGGAGCAGCTGAAAAGACTCAGAGTGCCCACAAGAGGGAACAGAGTCATGGCAGTGCCAGCCTACAGAGATGTCAGTATCCGGCAAGGACCGCAGCACAGTAACTGAATACAGCAGTGTGCATTGTTCCCATCATAGCTGTGACAATCCCTAGCAGAAACTGCCACACCAGCTAGAATGGTGGGAGGCGGTGTTAAGAGAACAGCTCAGAGCGTCCGCAGCTCTTGATAGAGCACTGTGGATATTTTGGGACTGAAGGATGTTAGATATCCTATGGACTTGCTAGGAACAATGAGGAAGGAGGCTCCTATTAGAAGATGGACCCTAAAAAGACAGCAAAAATTCATGTAAGACAGAGTTATTTCAGATAACAAAAATATCAACAGACTGAAATCACTGACATCACAGAGGAAATGGTAACTGGACCATGAAGTTGATTTCTTGTTGCTTTCTCTGATGGTTAATTTTATGTGTCACCTTGATTGGGCTAAGGGATGTCCAGATAGCTGGTAAAATGTGATTTCTGGGTGTGTCTGTGAGGGTGTTTACAGATGAGATTAGCAATGGAATCAGTAGACTGAGCAAAGAAAATCCATCTTCACCAATGTGGGCTGGCATCATCCAACTGGTCGAGGGTGCAAATAGAACCAAAAAGTCAGAGGAAGGGCAAATTTGCTCTCTCTACTTGAACAAGGACATTCATCTTCTCCTGCCCTCAGACATCAACGTTCCTGGTTCTCAGACCTTCAGGCTTACACTGGAGCTACATCATTGTCTTTCCCAGGCCTCCAGCTTGCAGATAGCAGATGGTCGACTTCTCAGCCTTCATAGTCTTATGAGCCAATGCCTCACAATAAATTTCTTTCTTTTTATCTACATATATCCTATTAGTTCTGTTTTTCTGGAGAACCCTAATACGTTTGCCATACATGTCTAAATCTTGAAAGGTGCTTCTTATTCCACAGATCTCAGAGAACATTCAACTATGAATTCTGTAATACCCAGAAGTGCCAACGGAGCTTGAAAAGAGTCTTTTCAACACCACCGTGCCAGGCTACGAGCTGGGCAGCAATTCTTCCTGGCAAGTAGTTCTTGCAATTTGCCTATACCCAGAGCAGATGCTGCTTCTGCTTTTTCCAAAGAAAGCTTTCTCTGTATTCTGCCTTGCCCCAGAGACACAGTGGAGACAGAGAACCCTTAACTCTTCCCCTGGTGAACAGGCTGTTCAGAGTCTGCTATGCCACACAGGAAAAGTCAGAAACAGGTGGTAGCTGGGTATGCAATAGAACTAATTTATCCTTAGCCTTTTCTCACTGAAGATTACCTGCAAAGATGGTTTCCAAAGTTGCTTAGGGAATCTGCAGTAGTAAATCTTAAGTGGTCTGGTAGTTGCCATTGACAACACTCTAGCTTCCCTGAAAACAAGGGACAGGTGCGCTTTTTGCATCTTTAATATATTGGGGATGAAGGTGGGGGGTAGGGAGAAAGACTGACTGTTCCTTATTCTGAATTCATTTTAAAGATGACTACTCAATGAACCGTAAACTGAATCTCCCTTAATATTTCCTAAGGTGTAAAGCATTTCACTCTCCTGTTTTGAGAGAGAAACATCACTAGCAATCTAGCTAAGTGACAAATAAATCAAATGAAATTTAATGAAGGCAAAAGTTTGCAGGTCTATATGCTTGCTCCATGAATGTAAGCAAAGAGAATTGGTATAAATCAGTTCTTAATTTTTTTTTTTTTTTTTTTTTTTTTTTTTTTTTGAGACGGAGTCTCACTCTGTCACCAGGCTAGAGTGCAGTGGCATGATCTCGGCTCACTGCAACTTCTGCCTCCCGGGTTTAAGCGATTCTCTTGCCTCAGCCTCCAGAGTGCATGCGCTGCCACACTCAGCTAATTTTTGTATTTGTAACAGAGATGGGGTTTCACCTTGTTGTCCAGGATGGTCTCAATCTCCTGACCTCGTGATCCGCCCAACTCAGCCTCCCAAAGTGCTGGGATTACAGGCATGAGCACCACACCTGGCCCAGTTCTTAGTCTTTAGCATCCACAATCATCATCTGGAGACATTGCCCCAGTCATTCTAATTCAGTACGCCTGAGCTGAGGCATAGGCAACAGCAGCCTTATTTACTCTTCTTTCCACTACTATCAAGAGTCTGCAAGCAACTTATTCAACCTCACCTTTAGAGTCTATAATAGGCTCTATGATTGAAAGAAATCATAGACTGAAATGATTGAAAGAAAGCTTGGAAATTCATAAAAAGAAGGAGCCTGAAGATGTGATTGTCCCCTTGAATGCCGGTCCTTTCACTGATAAACTCCTTTCCTATTCCCAAGATGTCATTCCCATCCACCACTTCTAAGATTGAGGGAAGATTTGACTATAGCTAGAGCAAGAGTGAAGAAGCAGCATTGGCCAGGCATGGTGGTTCACACCTGGAATCCCAGTACTTTGGGATTCCAAGGCAGGTGGATCATCTCAGTCAAGAGTTTGAGACCAGCCTGACCAACATGGTGAAACCCCATCTCTACTAAAAATACAAAAATTAGCCAGGCATGGCAGTGGGTGCCCGTAATCCCAGCTGCTTGGGAAGCTGAGCCAGGAGAATCACTTGAACCTGGGAGGCAGAGGTTGCAGTGAGCCGAGATAGTGCCAATGCACTCCAGCCTGGGCAACAAGAGTGAAACTCCATCTCAAAAAAAAAAAAAAAAAAAAGAAGCAGTTATTGGCAGGATGTTATCAGTGCATTCTACCTGTTGATATGGTTTAGCTATACTCTGGGCTAGAGACTCTAGAAATAGTGAAGAAGGAAAAATCAGAGTCCCACCTGGGCTTCAAGTACTAACCTTCCTCTACACCTATAAAGGCCTCCAGCCTGAGTGCTGTAGATACTGCTTAATGTCCTTCAAATAATAAAGGCTTTGATCTAATTATAAGGCCAATTCTTTTTTTTTTTTTTTCTGAGATGGAGTCTCACTCTGTCACCCAGCCTGGAGTGCAGTGGCACGGATATCGGCTCACTGCAACTTCCATCTCCTGGGTTCAAGTAATTCTTCGGCCTCAGCCTCCTGAGTAGCTGGGACTACAGGTGCACGCTACCATGCCCGGCTAATTTTTGTATTTTTAGTAGAGAGAGAGTTTCACCATATTGGCCATGCTGGCCTCGAACTTCTGACCTGGTGATCCACCTACCTCAGCCTCCCAATGTGCTAGGATTATAGGTGTGAGTCCCATGCTCAGTGGCCAATTCTTTTTTTTTTTTTTTGAGACGGAGTCTCACTCTGTCACCCTGGCTGGAGTGCAATGATGCAGTCTCGGCTCACTGCACTTGGTTCTTGTAGGGAAACTCCGCCTCCTGGGTTCAAGCGATTCTCCTGCCTCAGCCTCCCGAGTAGCTGGGACTAATTTTTTTGTTTTTTTTTTTTTTTTGTATTTTCAGTAGAGACAGGGTTTCACCATGTTAGCCAGGATGGTCTCAATCTCCTGACATCATGATCCTCCCACCTCGGCCTCCCAAAGTGCTGGTATTACAGGCATGAGCCATCGCGCCCGGCCGGCCAATTCTTGTTTTATTTGTACATCATAATTGCACATATTTATGGGATAGATCTGATATTTCGATACATGCATACAATATGTAATAATAATCAAATCAGGGTAATTCGGGTATCCATCACCACAAATACTTACCATTTCTTTGTGTTGGGAATACTCTAAATCTTCTAGCTATTTTGAAATACACAATAAATTACTATTTACTATAGTAACCCTACTTTGCTATCAAACACTAGAACTTATTCTAACTGTATTTTACTGTATTTTTGTATCCATTAACCAATATCTCTTTTTTTTTCTTATTCTTTTTATTATTTTTCAGAGACAAGTTCCTGCTCTTTTGCCCAAACTGGAGTGTGGTGGCAAGATTACTTGTAACCTCGAACTCCTGGGCTCAAGCAACTCTCCTGCTTCAGCCTCTCCATTAGCTGAGACTACAAGCCTGCACCACCATCCCTGGCTAATTTTTGTTTACTTGTTTTTTGTAGAGATGGGGTCTTTCTATGTTGCCCAGGCTGGTCTCAAACTCTTGGCCTTAAGAGATCCTCTCACCACAACCTTCCAAAGCACTGGGTTTACAGGGGTAAGCTACCAAGTCCAGTAACAAGCACCTCTTCATTCCCCCATACTCCCTACCCTTCTGAGCCTCTGGTAACCGTGGAGGTATCTCCATGAGATCAACTTATAAGGCCAGTTCCAACAACATCCTCTATCAGTTCTGGTTGCTAACTGAGTGCTTCACCTGTTTGTCCAAAACATTCTCAGAACCTCATTCTTCTCAGGACACTCTTCCCCCATTCTCTACCTTTTTACACTTTTTATTATGAAAAATTTCAAACACAGAAATGTAAAGAGAATAGTACAATGATCCCCTATTTACCTATCACCCAGTTCAACTGTCAACTTTCTGCCACTATATAAGACAAGTTATTTCCATGAAGGCAGACATTGTTTGGTATCCCCAGAACCAAGTAAAATGCCTAGCTCATGGGCACTTAATAAATCGTTGCTGAATTAATCTGCTACGAGGATGACACTGGGCTACTGTGCTAAACATTACAGGAGATACCAAGATAAATTAGACCTAGCTCCTGCCCCCAGGGACCTTATAATAGAGAGGAGCTGATGAAGTCTGCCTGACAATGGGCAAGAAACATTTGCCACAGTTAAGGTCATGTTGACTGCTCTTACATAGAAAGTCTCTAGGTGTCCATTGACCAGGGCACAACCAGAACTCTAATTTGGCAGATAGGGTACACTTCCTGCCAGAAGGGAAAGACTCTTACTCTCCTCATCATCACTACAGGATAACTGCTGGAACTCAGATAAGAGATAAGAACAGAAAGCTGAGGGTCAGAAAAGTGGAAAGATAGCCCATTCCTGGGGAAGTAGTCATTTCTTAAGAAGTGCCAATGTGAGGGCTAGGCATGGTGGCTCACGCCTGTAATCCCAGCGCTTTGGGAGGCCAAGGCAGGCAGATCATTTGAGGCCAGGAGTTGACCTGACAGAGACCAGCCTGACCAACATAGTGAAACCCCATCTCGACTAAGAATACAAAAAAATTAGCTGGGCGTGGTGGTGCATGCCTGAAGTCTCAGCTGTCTAGGAGGCTGAGGCAGGAGAATCGCTTGAACCCAGGAGGTGGAGGTTGCAGTGAGCTGAGATAGCACCACTGCACTCCAGCCTGGGCAACAGAGCGAGACTTCTCAAAAAAAAAAAAGAAAGAAAGAAAGAAAAAAACCCACAAAAAATTAGCTGGGCATGGTGGCAGGCACCTGTAATCCCAGCTACTCGGGAGGCTGAAGCAGGATGAACCCGGGAGGTGGAGGATGCAGTGAGCCGAGATCGCAGCACTGCACTCCAGCCTGGGTGACAAGGCTGAAACTCTGTCTTAAAAAAAAAAGAAAAAAGAAATGCCAATGTGAGCAAATCTCTTCCAAAATAAGACGACGGCTAGACTGGCTCAGGCCTGCAATCCCAGCACTTCAAGAGACTGAGGTGAGTAGACAACTTGAGGTCAGGAGTTCAAGACCAGCCTGGCCAACACAGTGAAATGCTATCTCTACTAAAAATACAAAAATCAGCCAGATGTAGTGGCACACACCTGTAATCCCAGCTACTCGGGAGGCTGAGGCAGGAGAATCGCTTGGGACTGGGAGGCGGAGGTTGCAGTGAACCGAGATCGCACCACTACATTCCAGCCTGAGTGACAGAGCATGACTCTGTCTCAAAAAAAAAAGAAAAGAAAAGGCTGGGCACAGTGGCTCACGCCTGTTATCCTAGCACTTTGGGAGGCTGAGGCGGGTGGATCACTTGAGGTCAGGAGTTGGAGACCAGCCTGGCCAACATAGTGAAACCCCGTCTCTACTAAAAAGACAAAAATTAGTCAGTTGTCGTGGTGAGCATCTGTAATCCCAGCTACTCGGGAAGCTGAGACAGGAGAATCGCTTGAACCCTGGAGGCAGAGGTTGCAGTGAACTGAGATGACATCGTTGCACTCCAGCCTGGGCGACAAAAGCAAAACTCCATCTAAAAAAAAAAAAAAAAAATTAACCTTGACTTTACTCATCCATTAAATATTTATCAAGAAATATTTGTTGTGCCTCCTGGCACTGAGGCTACAAGGAGGAATAAGATGCTTGCCACAGAATAACTCATATTTAGTCAGGGAAAGAGACTTGCAATTAATTCAAAGAGAGAGATGGACATTATAATAGAAATACCAGTGGACTCTTGGAATTCAGAAATCAGGATTTTATCTTGAGAAAGACCCTGAAAAGCCATAATAAATTGATTTTTTTTTTTTTTTTTTTTTTGAGATGGTCTCGCACTATCACCCAGGCTGGAGTGCAAAGGCGTTATCTCGGCTCACTATAACCTCCACCTCCGGGGTTCAAGTGAATTCTCCTGCCTCAGCCTCGTGAGTGACTGCGATTACAGGCGCCCGCCACCATGCCCAGCTATTTTTTTTTTTTTGTATTTTTAGTAGAGATGGGTTTCACTATGTTGGCCAGGGTGGTCTCGAACTCCTGACCTTGTGATCCACCCCTCCTCCCCTCAGCTTCCCAAAGTGCTGGGATTCCAGGCGTGAGCCACCGTGCCCAGCCAGGATTCGTATGTTTAATTAGGCGCAAATTTGAATGTAACTATCTTCAAGGTTGTTGTGCAATGAAAGCAAAGCACTTAACCAGAAAGAAAGATCCAGATAACTACAAAGGGTGTATGTTTTATTTTTGTTTTTGTGTTTGAGACACAGTCTTGCTCTATCACCCAGGCTGGAGTACAGTGGGGTGATCTCAGCTCACTGCAACCTCTGCCTCCCACATTCTAGAGATTCTGCTGCCTTAGCCTCCTGAGTAGCTGGGATTACAGATGTGTGCGACCACACCCAGCTAATTTTTTTTGTATTTTTAGTAGAGACGAGGTTTCACCAAGTTGGCCAGTCTGGTCTCAAACTCCCGTCAAGTGATCCGCCCGCCTCGGCCTCCCAAAGTGCTGGGATTACAGGCATGAGTCACTGTGCCCAGGAATAGCGTGTATATTTTGGCCTTACATGGAATTCTTTACTCTTCTTTCTTTCTTTTTTTTTTAGATGGAGTCTCGCTCAGTCGCCCAGGCTGGAGTGCAGTGGCACAATCTCAGCTCACTGCAACCTCCGCCTCCCAGGTTCACGCCATTCTCCTGCCTCAGCCTCCCAAGTAGCTGGGACTACAGGCGCCCGCCACCATGCCCGGCGAATTCTTTCTATTTTTAGTAAAGACAGGGTTTCACCGTGTTAGCCAGGATGGTCTTGATCTCCTGATCTTGTGATCTGCCCGCCTCGGCCTCTCAAAGTGCTGGGATTACTGGCGTGAGCCACTGCGCTCAGCCACTTTACTCTTTCTTAAGCACACTTTTACACTCATTATATATCTGAAGCGATGACTTAAAATATTCAAGCACATTTCATTGGAAAAGTATGTGGTATAGCGGGGTTCTCAAAAATGAGGAGTTCTCAAAGATCTCAAGAAAATTTTCTTGGGGGGACATGGTGGCTCACGCCTGTAATCCCAGCACTTTGGGAGGCCGAGGCGGTGGATCACCTGAGGTCAGGAGGTCGAGACCAGCCTGGCCAACATGGTGAAACCCCATCTCTTCTAAAAATAAAAAAATCAGCTGGGCGCGGTGGCATGTGCCTGTAATCCCTGCTACTCGGGAGGCTGAGGGAGAAGAATTGCTTGAACCCGGGAGGTGGAGGTTGCAGTGAGCCAAGATCGCACCACTGCACTCCAGCCTGGGTAACAAGCGAAATTCTGTCTCAAAAGAAAAAGAAAAAAGGAAAATGTACACATGGACACATCCATACACACACAGAAAGGGCCTGGGTGGATATTTACCAACATGTTATGGAAAATTCTGGGTGCTTTTTTGTTTTCATTTTAATTCATCTGCTTTTCCAATTTACCTTCAGTTAATTTGTATTGTTTATCTAATAAGAAAATCCACAATGAACATAACTAAACCATTCAGAAAGGAAGCAGCCTCCAATAAAGACACGTCCAGAGTATGGCCGGAATGTGGGTGGCCAGCACAACGTGGATAAAGGTCTAGAGTTAAGGAGGTAGTAAAGCACTGTGAAGTTCTGACACTGGTGTCCTGGTGGATAATGGGAGGTGGCACTCTTCAGTGAGTACAGTGAGTGGGGGACTGAGCAGAAGGTCAGTAAGGACAGGGACTAGGAAGGACAGAAAGTGGTGTCATAGAAAGCCTGGAGCCTTTCCTTTCCTCCTTCTCCCCAGTCTCTGTTACCCACACACAAGCCACCTCCCTAGAAAGAGGTGGTGGCATGTTAGCTGGTCTTCTGCCATCTGTCTCTTCCTGTCTCTAGTTCATCCTACCCAGAGCTGTTAGAGTAGCCTTCTTTCAGTACTTTAAAAAAAAAAAAAAACTCTGTCCTGGCTAGGCCCAGTGGCTCAAGCATGTAATCCCAGCACTTTGGGAGGCCGGGGGGTGGGTGCGGATCACGAGATTAGAGTTCAAGACCAGCCTGGCCAACACAGTGAAACCCCATCTCTACTAAAAATGCAAAAATTGGCTGGGCATGGTGGCAGGTGCCTGTAATCCCAGCTACTCAGGAGGCTGAGGCAGAAGAATCGCTTGAACCCAGGAGGCAGAGGTTGCAGTGAGCCGAGATCACACCACTACCCTCCAGCCTGGGTAACAGAGTTAGACTCCGTCTCAAAAAAACAAAAACAAAAACAAAAACAAACCAACAAAAAACCAACTCTGTCCTTGCTCAGTCATCTATAATAGGTCTCAGTTGCTTATTTAAAATAAAAAGCTTTAAAGCCCTTCCCATCCCATCCTATGTTATCCAGCACCTACTTTCAGTACCTCTCTGAGCTGCTATGTCTGTAAAATGAAGGTATTGCACTCTGCATGGCATATTGGAATAATTTTTTTTTTTTTTTTGAGACAAGATCTCACTCTGTTGCCCAGGCTAGTGTGTGTAGAGGCACAATCATGGTTCACTGCAGCCTCAACATCCTGGGCTCAAGTCATCCTCCCACCCTCAACCTCCTGAGTAGCTGGGACCACAGGTGCTTACCACTATATCCAGCTGTTTTTTAAATTTTTAGTAGAGATGATGTCTCCCAGGCTGAAGCGATCCTCCTGCCTCAGCCTCCCAAAGTGCTGGGATTATAGGAGTGAGCCACCATGCCTGGCCTGGAATAAATTAATGGAAGAAAGGGTGCTTTAAAAAAAGTTGTCCTCATTGCAACCTAATTTCTTAATAGTCCCCAGTTGAGTCTTCCACTTCAGTAGATTTTATTTTTTAATAATTGTAGATTTACAGGAGGTTGCAAAGAAATGTACAAGGGAAGTCCCATGCACCCTTCTCCCAATCTTAATGTTTCACACAATTAAAGTATAATATCAAAACCAAGAAATAGACATTGGTACAATCCATAGTGCTTATTCAGTCACCAGATATACATGCTGTCAGTATTTGTGTTTGCACGTGTGTAGCTGTATGCAATTTTATCACATGTAGCCTTGCATAACTACCACCATAACCAAGATCCAGAACAATTCCATTATCACAAGACTCCCTTGTGTTACCCCTTTCTGGCGACACGCATCCCCTCCCTGTATCCCTGGCCCTTGGCACCCATTTATCTTTTATTTATCGCTGCAGGTATGTTATTTCAACGAACGTCATGTAAATGGAATTGTGCACTGTGCATCCTTTTTCTTTTTCTTTCTTTCTTTTTTTTTTTTTTTTTTTGAGACAGAGTCTTGTTCTGTCACCCAGGCTGGAGTGTAGTGGCATGAGCATGGCTCACTGCAGCCTCCACCTCCCAGGCTAAAGCAATCCTCCCACTTAACCCTCCTGGGTATGCACACCACCACACCCAGCTACATGCTTCTTTTGAGATTTTTTTTTTCACTCACATAATTTGCTTGAAATTTATCCACCAGCATTTAGAAAAAATAATTGTGCATAGTCTTCAGTGAGATGTGTGCATTTTCACCCGTTTTTGTTCACGCCTTTTCCACTGCCTGCAATGCCCCCTATCAACCATCTCTACCAATCTGTATTCATTTCCTTCAGCATATCTCACTGCTGTGTGCCTAAAACCATCAGACTTATTTATCTTCCCTTATCAATTATGTATGTTTCCCATACCATATCATTTTCCACTTGCAGGTAGAAGACAGGGACCATGCCTATCTTATCTTTATATTCCCAGCATCTAGTACAGTGCCTGAAGTGTAAGAAGTATCCAGTAAATAATTTTTTGGATGTATGAATGATTGAAGTTGCTCTACTGGATTCTTATATTATGTCTTGGGTATGTGCTGTCTTCCCAACTAGACTCGAAGCTATGTTGTAAACTTGAGAGCAGCAACTCCATTCCATTTACTAGTACAGGCGAGGTCCCAGTTAGGGTTGCCGTAGACATTTGTATGTGGCTTCAGTGAGCGTGTGTCTTTGTGTACATGGGGGTGAAGTGAAGGCATAGTTGTGGGCTGGTTTCCCAGCTGCCCAGCCCGACTTTCCACAGTCAGCAGGATGGACCTGGAGATGTCCAGGCTGAAGACCCTGGAGCATGTGGCAATGACAGTTTCCATCACTCACCCAGGGCGTGGTAGCTTGCAACTGAAGTTGTTCCTCCCCAGCAGCACGATGCCCCTCGTCAGCGCCCCCTGCAGCTGGACTCGTACGTACACCCGCCCAAGCCCTGAGCAACCTTTTCAGCAAGGGCCTTTCCAAGGAAAAGAAATGGGAGAAGTGGATCCTGGCACTGTCCTAAACTGGTTGCACTGGCTATCCCTGGCAGCTGGAAGCCTTTCATCACAAGCCTTCTTCAAGTGCTAGGCCCTGCACCTCACATACACGTTCTCTAATCCTTCTAAGAACCCTGTAGATTAGACTTTGTAACCTCTTTTTACAAATGAGGAAACTGGCCGAGCATGGTGCCTCACACCAGTAATCCCAGCACTTTGGGAGGTCAAGGCAGGAGAATCACTTGAAGTCAGGAGTTCAAGACCAGCCTGGGCAACAAAGTGAGACCCTCTCTACAAAGAATTTAAAGATTAGCCGAGCATGGTGGTATATGCCTATAGTCCCAGCTGCTCAGGAGACTGCGGTGGGAGGATCACTTGAGCCCAGGAAGTCAAGGCTGCAGTGAGCTGTGATCATACCACTGCACTCCAGCTTGGGTAACAGAGTGAGACCCTGTCTCTAAAAAAAAAAAAAAGACGAAACAAGTCATGGAGCTAGTAAGTGCCCAAGAGAATAAGAATAAACCTAGATCCATGGGATTCCAAGCCTGTGCACACCCCATGCTTGCTTTTTCCACCACACCACGTTAACACAAGTTCCTCCTTCCATGAGACCCCAGGGGCAAGGGGCACCTGAGAACCCCTCAGGGCACCCTCCCACATTTCCATGGCTACTACAGGAAGAAAGTGTTGCTGGGGGAAGGTCAGCTCTCTGGCCCACGCCTTCCACCTGTTTCTGCTGTGTTCTTTCCTCAGGGATCCCAACGGCTTCAATGACTGGACCTTCTCCACTGTGCGATGCTGGGGGGAGAGAGCCCGAGGGACCTACAGGCTTGTTGTCAGGGATGTCGGTGAGCCTCGTGCCCTCACCAGGCCCTGCCTTTCCTGCTTGTTATCTGGTCCCTCTGCATCTCAGAGTCCCCACAGAAAGTGTCCCGTGGGCAATATATAGGGTTGCCACTGGACCAAGAGGGTTGATGCCAAGAGTGTGCCCCATCCTTGAAATGGGCATTGCTATTGAAACTGTTCCTTTATACTGCCTCTCATATTCCTTGGAGGAGTGACCCACCCATTTTTCCTAGGATAGCAACAAAAAGTCCTTGTTGAAACCACATTTCAATTCCTTTTACGTATAACCATCCTTCGGCCAGTCCCGGTAGGCAGGCAAGGGCAGGACTCATTTCACCATTTTTTTTTATTTTTTTATTTTTATTTATTTATTTATTTATTTTTGAGACGGAGTCTCGCTCTGTCGCCTGGGCTGGAGTGCAGTGGCCAAATCTCAGCTCACTGCAAGCTCCGCCTCCCGGGTTTACGCCATTCTCCTGCCTCAGCCTCCCGAGCAGCCCGGACTACAGACGCCCACCACCTCACCCGGCCAGTTTTTTGTATTTTTTAGTAGAGACGAGGTTTCACCGTGTTAGCCAGGATGGTCTCAATCTCCTGACCTCGTGATCCGCCCGTCTCGGCCTCCCAAAGAGCTGGGATTACAGGCTTGAGCCACCGTGCCCGGCCCACCATTTTTTTTTAAACTGGCCCAGAGGTTTGAGGTGACTTGTGGAAGGTCACCATAAGTGAAGGCCACAATATCCATGAATTTTGAGTATCTTTACTATCAGCGTATAGACTGGAAATTGAGCTCAACCCTCCCATCCTCCAGTCAAGTTAGACACTCCCTAGGCCAGTAGTTTTCAAAGCTTTCTTTAATTTGGTAGAAAGACATTTTTTCCAAGTAGAATCCCAGCTGAACCCCCAAAATATGGGAGAGAAAAGCAAGACTCTGTTCTGGAGTACAACCTTTCAACCTTTTCCATCCCTAGGGGCACCCAGTGAGGCTCTTCGGCAGACCCTGGGGTCAGTGGGACAGAGTGAGGCAGCTCCTAGAGCAGACCATGTGGCCTGAGCCCCTTTGGGTGGCAGGGTGGGCAGGGCCTCTGCTGTTTGGCATGGCTGACAGAGGGGCGTGGCTCACGAGCTGCCCCTTGCTGCCCTAGGGGATGAGTCATTCCAGGTCAGCATCCTCCGGCAATGGCAGCTGACCCTATATGGCTCTGTGTGGAGTCCAGTAGACATCAGGGACAGACAAAGGTGGGTAAAGCTGCATATGTCAGATGGAAGGCCACTCACAGGGGAAGGGCCGCCTAGGGAGCCCATCGCCCTCTGAACCCCAGCTGTTTCCCAGCTCCAGCCTCAAGCTGGGAGACGGAGCCCTGGGCTGGGAACTCACAGTCTGGGCCTCTCCTTTTTGCTGTGGGGCTTCCCTGTCTTCAGCTGTAGGAGGGGAAGATGGGTGACGGCAGATGGTACAGGAACCACAGTCAGTGGGGCATCCTCATCTCTTTTCTTCTCCACAGGCTGCTAGAGAGTGCCATGAGTGGAAAACACCTGCACGATGACTTCGCCCTGCCCTGCCCACCGGGGCTGAAAATTCCTGAGGAAGATGGTTACGCCATCACCCCCAACACCCTCAAGGTACTAGGGCCAAGACTCAAGCTGCGGGTAGACAGGACTGTCCTGTCTTGGGCATGGAGTTCTTAGCGTGCTTCTCAGGGTGACCTGCGTGGCGAAGGACTGGGAGGACCTGGGTCCCAGCAGTGGTTTCATAGCATTGCTCCTACCCTACTAGCCTAACTCTTATAGGACAGGTCTTGTCAGGGGAAGGGGGAGGGGGAAGAGTATGTGTGAAAAAGGCAATCCCTAGAAGGAAAAAGACTTTCTGAGCTCATTGTCCTGGGCTGAGAAAGGCTGTAGGCTTCAGGAAACAGTGCCTCACGTAGGTGCTTGCCTCAACCCCAGACCCTGGTGCTGGTAGGCTGTCTCACCGTCTTCTAGACCGTTTACTACATGCCGGAAGTATATTTGAGCCAGAGGAATGTGGCTTCCAACCAAGTTTCTAGGAGTGGACCCTGCCACTGGCCCCATCAGAGCCGGAAAGCCAAGGAGGAAAGGACAGAGCTAGAATCAGTGCCACTCTGCAGCAGCAAGGATCCAGACGAAGTAGAAACAGAGCAGGTGCCCTCCCACCACCTCTGACCTCCTTGTCCTAGACCTGCTGGAGCAAGGGGACTGGAGCCTGTCCCAGAATAAGAGCGCCTGGACTGCCCTCATCAGCACCGAGACCTACTGCACGGGAAGGAGGAACAGATCTGCTGACCTCAGGGCCTGACAGTGTGGGACAGGCTCTTCTTAAAATTAGGGAGCTCTTGAGAGAAAGCAGCCCTGATGCTTACATCTGGAATCTGAGGCATCCTCTGACTCCACTCAAAGAGGGTGAGGGCCTTCTTAAGATACAAATGGCAGAGGATTGCTGCCAGAGAAGTCTGGTCAGAGCCATAGGGTCTTCCTCCAGCCAAACGGGAACTTTGGGTGAGAAGGTGTTGGACAGGGGATTGGTGCCCCCTTTGGGTTGGCCTCCATCCTCTTTTTTTTTTCCCTTAACACTCTCCACCTGGAGATGGGCGGCCTCTTTTTTTTTTTTTTTTTTTTTTTTTTTTTTTTTTTTTTGAGACGGAGTCTGGATCTGTTGCCCAGGCTGGAGTGCAGTGGCATGATCTTGGCTCACTGCAACCTCTGCCTCCCGGGTTCACGCCAATCTCCTACCTCAGCCTCCAGAGTAGCTGGGACTACACGCACCTGGCTAATTTTTTGTATTTTTAGTAGAGACAGGGTTTCACCGTGTTAGCCAGGATGCTCTCGATCTCCTGACCTTGTGATCTGCCTGCCTCGGCTTCCCAAAGTGCTGGAATTACAGGCGTGAGCCACTGCGCCGGGCACCTCTTTTTTTTGAGGTGGAGTTTGACTCTTGTTGCTTACGTTGGAGTGCAACGGTGGATTTCGGCTCACTGCAACTTTTGCCTTCCAGGTTCAAGCGATTCTCCTGCCTCAGCCTCCCGAGTAGCTGGGACTACAGGCATGTGCCACGACACCCAGCTAATTTTTTTTTTGAGACGGAGTCTCACTCAGTCACCCAAGCTGGAGTGTAGTCGCGCGATCTCGGCTCACTGCAAGCTCGGCCTCCCGGGTTCACGTCATTCTTCTGCGTCAGCCTCCCAAGTAGCTGGGACTACAGGCGCCCGCCACCGCGCCCGCCTAATTTTTTGCATTTTTAGTAGAGACGGGGGTTTCACCGTGTTAGCCAGGATGGTCTTGATCTCCTGACCTCGTGATCCACCCGCCTCGGGTACTCCCAAAGTGCTGGGATTACAGGCGTGAGCCACCGCATCCAGCCTAATTTTGTATTTTTAGAAGAGAAGTGGTTTCTCCATGTTGGTCAGGCTGGTCTCAAACTCCTGACCTCAGGTGATCAGCCCGCCTTGGCCTCCCAAAGTGCTGGAATTACAGGTGTGAGCCACTGCTCCCGGCCGGGTTGCCTCTTTAATACCATCTTTTCAGTTCTCCAAACATGAATTCTTTCTAAGAAAACCCTCAGAACAACAAATATTTATTGAGCACCTACAGGCATGCCATATAGTGTGTGAGCAGCTCCAAGAGAATTCCAAGGTAAATTAGTAACGTAAACATCATTTTATATGAGGACAAAATTAGGTTGGATTATATATGTCTAAAGTAATACACACTTAGTGCCACTTGACAGCACAATTAGTTGAAAAATTACTTGACATACAATATTAGACAGATCAACAAGACAGAAGCTTAACAAGGATATCCAGGACTCGAACTCAGCTCTGCACCAAGCCGACCTAGTAGACATCTACAGAACTCTCCACCCCAAATCAACAGAATATACATTCTTCTCAGCACCACACTGCACTTATTCTAAAATGAACCACATAATTGGAAATAAAGCACTCCTCAGCAAATGTAAAAGAACAGAAATCACAACAAACTGTCTCTCAGACCACAGTGCAATCAAATTAGAACCCAGGATTGAGAAACTCACTCAAAACAGCACAACTGCATGGAAATGGAACAACCTGCTCCTGAATGACTACTGGGTAAATAACAAAATGAAGGCAGAAATAAAGATGTTCTTTGAAACCAATGAGAACAAAGACACAACGTACCAGAATCTCTGGGACACATTTAAAGCAGTGCGTAGAGAGAAATTTACAGCACTAAATGACCACAAGAGAAAGCAGGAAATATCTAAAATTGACACCCTAACATCACAATTAAAAGAACTAGAGAAGCAAGAGCAAACGCATTCAAAAGCTAGCAGAAAGCAAGAAATAACCAAGATCCGAGCAGAACTGAAGGAGATAGGGACACAAAAAACCCTTCAAAAAAATCAATGAATCCAGGAGCTGTTTTTTTGAAAAGATCAACAAAATTGATAGACTGCTGGGAAGACTAATAAAGAAGAGAGAATAATCAAACAGATGCAATAAAAAATGATAAAGGGAATATCACCACCGATCCCACAAAAATACAAACTACCATCAAAGAATACTATAAACACCTCTATGCAAATAAACTAAAAAATCTAGAAGAAATGGATGAATTCCTGGACACATACACTCTCCCAAGACTAAACCAGGAAGAAGTTGAATCTCTGAATAGACCAATAAAAGGCTCTGAAATTGAGACAATAATTAATAGCCTACCAACCAAAAAAAAGTTCACAACCAGACAGATTCACAGGCAAATTCTATTAGAGCTACAAAGAGGAGCTGGTACTATTCCTTCTGAAACTATTCCAATCAATGGAAAAAGAGGGAATCCTCCCAACTCATTTTATGAGGCCAGCATCATCCTGATACCAAAGCCTGGCAGAGACACAACAAAAACAAGATAATTTTAGACCAATATTCCTGATGAACATCGATACGAAAATCCTCAATAAAATACTGGCAAACTGAATCCAGCAGCACTTCAAAAAGCTTATCCACCACGATCAAGTCGGGTTCATCCCTGGGATGCAAGGCTGGTTCAACATACACAAATCAATAAACATAATCTATCACATAAACAAAACCAATGACAAAAACCACACGATTATCTCAACGAAGAAAAGGCCTTTGACAAAATTCAACAGCCCTTCATGCTAAAAACTCGCAATAAACAAGGTATTGATGGATCGTATCTCAAAATAGTAAGAGCTATTTATGATAAACCCACAGCCAATATTACACTGAATGGGCAAAAACGGGAAGCATTCCCTTTGAAAACCGGCAGAAGGTAAGAATGCCCTCTCCCACCACTCCTATTCAACATAGTGTTGGAGGTTCTGGCCAGTGCAATTAGGCAAGAGAAAGAAATAAAGGGTATTCAAATAGGAAAAGAGGAAGTCACATTGTCCCTGTTTGCAGATGACATGATTGTATATTTAGAAAACCCCATCGTCTCAGCCCAAAATCTCCTTAAGCTGATAAGCAACTTCAGCAAAGTCTCAGGATACAAAATCAATCTGCAAAAATCACAAACATTCCTATACACCAATAACAGACAAACAGAGAGCCAAATCATGAGTGAACTCCCATTCACAATTGCTACAAAGAGAATAAAATACCTAGGAATCCAACTTACAAGGGATGTGAAGGACCTCTTCAAGGAGAACTACAAACCACTGCTCAATGAAATAAAAGAGGATACAAACAAATGGAAGAACATTCCATGCTCATGGATAGTAAGAATCAGTATTGTGAAAATGACCACACTGCCCAAAGTAATTTACAGATTCAGTGCTATCCCCATCAAGCTACCAATGACTTTCTTCATGGAATTGGAAAAAACTACTTTAAAGTTCATATGGAACCAAAAAAGAGCCCACATTTCCAAGACAATCCTAAGCAAAAAGAACAAAGCTGGAGGCATCATGCTACCTGACTTCAAAGTATACTACGAGGCTACAGTAACCAAAACAGCATGGTACTGGTACCAAAACAGATATATAGACCAATAGAACAGAACAGAGGCCTCAGAAATAACACCACACATCTACGACCATCTGCTCTTTGACAAATCTGACAAAAACAAGCAATGGGGAAAGGATTCCCTATTTAATAAATGGTGTCAGGAAAACTGGCTAGCCATATGCAGAACGCTGAAACTGGATCCCTTCCTTACACCTTATACAAAAATTAATTCAAGATGGATTAAAGACTTAAATGTTAGACCTAAAACCATAAAACCCTAGAAGAAAACCTAGGCAATACCATTCAGGACACAGGCATGGGCAAAGACTTCCTGACTAAAACACCAAAAGGAATGGCAACAAAAGCCAGAATAGACAAATGGGATATAATTAAACTAAAGAGCTTCTGCATGGCAAAATAAACTACCATCAGAGTGAACAGGCAACCTACAGAATGGGAGAAAAATTTAGCAATCTACCCATCTGACAAAGGATTAATATCCAGAATCTACAAAGAACTTTAACAAATTTACAAGAAAAAAACCCCATCAAAAAGCGGGCAAAGGATAAGAACAGACATTTCTCAAAAGAAGACATTTATGCAGTCAACAGACACATGAAAAAATCATCATCACTGGTCATCAGAGAAATGCAAATCAAAACCACAATGAGATACCATCTCACACCAGTTAGAATGGTGATCATTAAAAAGTCAGGAAACAACAGATGCTGGAGAGGATGTGGAGAAATAGGAATGCTTTTACACTGTTGGTGGGAGTGTAAATTAGTTCAACCATTGTGAAAGACAGAGTGACGATTCCTCATGGATCTAGAACTAGAAATACCATTTGACCCAGCAATCCCATTACTGGGTATATACCTAAAGGATTATAAATCATGCTACTATAAAGACACATGCACACATATGTTCATTGCGGCACTATTCACAATAGCAAAGACTTGGAACCAACCCAAATGTCCATCAATGATAGACTGGATTAAGAAAATGTGGCGCGTATACACCATGGAATACTATGCAGCCATAAAAAGGATGCGTTCACATCCTTTGCAGGAACATGGATGAAGCTGGAAACCATCATTCTCAGCAAACTATCACAAGGACAGAAAACCAACCACCACATGTTCTCACTTACAGGTGGGAACTGAACAGCGAGAACACTTGGACAAAGGGCGGGGAACATCACACGTGGGGATCTGTTGGGGGATGGGTGGCTGGGGGAGGGATAGCATTAGGAGAAATACGTAATGTAAATGACCAGTTGACGGGTGCAGCAAACCCACATGGCACATGTATACCTATGTAACAAACCTGCACGTTGTGCACATGTACCCTAGAACTTGAAGTATAATTAAAAAAAAAAAAGAAAAATTACTTGACATATCTTGACATTTTAGGCTCCCGGGATTTCACAGTATTCTTAACAGATTTTGTCAGCAAAATCAACGCTCCCCCCAACATCAGTTTAAGAGCCCTGGAAGCCTCTGCCTATTCAACAGCATAGAGCTGAGATCCTTAAAGGGCCAGCTCAGGGCACTGCTCCACCAACCGTTGGGCTGCTATAAGCTCGAACACATCACTTGCCCCTCCTTTCTACTTTTATAGATCCTGCATTCATTTAGCATATAAACTTTACAATATTGACTTTGCATATGTATGTCTTCCCCTAAACGGGATGGATCTTTTAAGGAAAAGCCTGGGGTTCGTCATCCCCCTATGTATCACCTTAACAGGCGGTCACCTAAAATCTCCACATTCGTCACAGAAACAGAAATTCCACTAATAAATGTCAGGTACTGCCTCCTTAACCTTGGTCCGCTATTTCCCTCCCACTTTCAGCAGTCTGGTTTATTCCATGGGTGGAGGAAGAAGCCAAGTTGGCTGAGTGTGAAGGGAATGGCGTCAGTGTGACTTCACGCCACATTGTCCCGAATGCCAGCTCCACACTGCGGTGGCACGAACGCAGAATTGAGCGATGCAGTTGGAGTAAACAGAGAGGCCCATGTAGCTCAGACGCCACACAAGATGAGGGTAAGAGCGAGAACAAAGCAGGGTACCCAACGGGGCGTGGCGGGACACCTGGGCGCACGCCGCCAGCGCCCGGGAGAGGTAGGGCGGGTAGAGAGGAACCACGCTGAGGCGAGGCGGGGTGGGGGCGGGACTTCCGGAAGCCATTTGCCTGAGTGGCAGGGGAACCGGAAGTGGAAGAGCTGCTGCTGGTGCTGGGGCCGGAGGAGGGACGCGCCGGAGCGGGGCCGCTGGGACCGAGCGAGCGACAGACGCGCCACCCGCCGACGCCTCAGCCGCTTGGGGCCCGCACGGACCCTCTACTTCAGTGAGTGCATCCAGAGTCGTGGGGAACCGGTGGCTTAGAGGCGGGGGTCGGAAGGGGCTGCGAGGTGTTATTGTGAGAGGCCCGCGACCTCCCCTCCCCCACCATTGCGGCCCCTCCCCCCACGCCACCCCATCCCCTTGGGGGGGCCTCGCGAGCGCGCGCCTTCTCTGCGGGCCCGGCGTCGGCTTCCCAGCCGCCGGCGCAGCTAGTTTTCGCCCTGTGAACCCTTTCCCGATATCCCACCCTGAAAGCTGTCGAGTCTCTTCAGCCACCGGCCGGCGCCTCCACCGCCTTTCCCGGGAGAGTAGCGCGGCGGGCGCCCCGCCCCGCCCTGCCCTGCCCTGCCGGGCCCACCCACGGTAGGCCTCGCGCACCCCAGCTCGCCCAGGCTGGGCGCTGCTGCTCCTGCCCTGGTGTCAGCTGCTGCCTTTTCCCTCCATCCCAGGGGTCTAACTTCTCACCCTTCTCTCTCCTTGCCTCTGGTCGGAGGGAAAACCAGTTACACCGTTGTGTTTTTACCGAGCACTTTTGCCTCCTCCTTTTGTTGGAAAATTTCAGCGCTTTAGAAACTTCTCCGTTGCCTCTTAGGGTGTGTGTATTCAAAAGGTGCATAGACCGTCACCACTCGGAAGGGATTATTTCTTGGAAGGCTTTCCAGCCCGCATCTCATCTTAGACATGAATGTGCTCAGAGCGGCTGGTGACCTGCCCAAGGTCAGCCAGCTAGATAAACCTGTCAGCGGAGAGGTTTGGGGGGATGTTTTTTCCTGGCTCACCGTCCCGTTTGCCAGATCCGTGCCTTCTGGTCTACAGGTTTGATTGACCCGTTGCGTGGTGACTCATGCTTCTGCTTTTCATAGCTCGCAGGCCAGCGTTACTTTTCAGAATTTATACACAAACTTAAGAACACTAACATTGGGAACTTCAGCCTCTTTGTAGAGCTTACCCGTAGAGAAAGGAAAGACCACCCGGATCCACCCTAGGACCTCAGTACAGCTTGAAATTAAGAGAAGGGGTTGGGCCGAGGGGGAAGGTGCTGAGAAAGTGGAAGGAGAAAGTGCGTAAGATTGTCTTTGCCTTGCATGTGCCTTGTGTCTTTGGCTTCTTCTGGGCACCTTGTTCTGACATAAAGGTTGCCTCCTTGTAGGGGAGAAGGGGAGGACTAGGAAATCACCGTGCATTAGTTTGTTGGCTTGGGCATTTGATCATAAATTACGGAGGTGCTGGACCGGAGGACCCACCCACCAGCCCACGGAGGCTACCGGGTATTCAGGATGAGGGCCGCCTTCCTCTTCGCAATAACCATACCCACTCCCTCTGAAACAAAGTGGAGAGTCTTAGGTCTGAGTGGAAACATTCTAAATCTCTTAATTCTTGGTTCAGCTTTCCTACTCCATCTGTTTTCCTGGTTCAGACTAAAACATCTAACTCAGCTTGAGAATTTATAATGCTTTGTTGTTGGAACTGGTTTCTCATTAAATACATTACACTATGCTGGTATAAGCACTTGGAAATTCTAGCGCTGTATTGTCATAGTAAGTAGAGAATATAGAAAACGCAGGAAAATCGTGCAAATCGGTTACTCCTCGTTTTCCCGGAGAACTCACTTTAATGGACAACAAAGCTTCCCCTGGAGTGCAGTCTGTTGTGGCAAATTAACAAAACTTGTTCTTCAGACCTTTTATTTGCATTCTGCTTGCTCGCTCTTTTTTTTTTTTTGAGGCGGAGTCTCAGTCTGTTGCCCAGGCTGGAGTGCAGTGGAGCGATCTCGACTCACTACAACCTCTGCCTCCCAGTTCAAGCTTACAGCAAGGCACGCGCCACCACACCCAGCTAATTTTGTATTTTTTTTTGGTAGAGATGGGGTTTTGCCGAGTTGGCCAGGCAGGTCTTGAACTTCCGACCTCAAGTGATCCACCCGCTTCGGCCTCCCAAAGTGCTGGGATTGCAGGCGCAGGAAACCCAAAGTGACTCAGAAGTTTGTGTCTTACCACTGGGTAGCTCTTAGTTTGTTCTTATTTTATGTGCCCATAAGAGCAAATAATTCTTCATTTTAATTGGAAAGAATACAACAGTTGGAGCCTGAGCAACATGGCAAGACCTCCTCTCTACAAAATTTAAAAATTAGCCATATGTGGTGGCATGCGCCTGTAGTCCCAGCTACTCTGGAAGGAAGAAATGGAAGGATCACTTGAGCCCAGGAGATCAAGACTGTAGTGAGCTGTGTTAAGCCACTTCACTCCAGCTAACGACTGACTGAGACCCTGTCAGTAAAAAACAAAAAAAAAACAAAACACAGCTGGCTGGGTGCCATGACTCATGCCTGTAATTCCAGCACTTTGGGAGGCCAAGGTGGCAGGATCACTTGAGCCTAGGAGTTGCAGGTCAGCCTGAGCAATATGGTGAGATCCCCATCTACCAAAAAAAAAAGGTCAGGCAGCTTCTATTCAAAAGGATCGCTTGAATGCAGGAGGTGGAAACTGCAGTGACTGATGATTTCTCCACTGTGCTTTAGCCCCGGCAACAGAATGAAGTCCTGTCTCAAAAAAAAAACGAAAACAAAAAGCCGGCCAGGCGCGGTGTCTCACACCTATAATCTCACCACTTTGGGAAGCCAAGGCGAGCGGATCACGTGATGTCAGGAGTTCGAGACTAGCCTGACCAATATGATTTGAAATCACATCTCTACTAAAAATACAAAAATTAGCTGGGAGTGGTGGTGGGCACCTGTAATCTCAGTACTCTGGAGGCTGAGACAGGAGAATTGCTTGAAACTAGGAGGCGGAGGTTGCAGTGAGCCGAGATCGCACCGTTGCACTCCAGCCTGGGCAGCAAGAGCGAAACTCCGTCTCAATAAAAGAAAAGACAGTTTAATTTTTATTTTTGAGACAGGGTCTTGCTCTGTCCCTGAGGCTGGAGTGCAGTAGCGCACCCCCCCCCCCCCCCCCCCCCCCCCCCAGCTAATTGTTGTGTTTTTTGTAGAGACAGAGTTTCACCATGTTACCCGGGCTGGTCTCAAACTCCTGGGCTCAAGCAGTCCACCTGCCTTAGAGTCCCAAAGTGTTGGGATTACAGGCGTGAGCCACTGTGCCCAGCCACAACAGTTTCTCTGATTTCCAAATTGTTTGAGTCTTCTATATGCATAGTTGTCTAGGTTATGCATTTCCAGCCTCGTTTTTATGGAGTCTCGCTCTGTCGCCGCAGACTGGAGTGCAGTGGGGTGAACTCGGCTCACTGCAAGCTCCGCCTCCGGGGTTCACGCCATTCTCCTGTCTCAGCCTCCTGAGTAGCTGGGACTACAGGCACCCACCACCATGCCCGGCTAATTTTTTGTATTTTTAGTAGAGACAGGGTTTCACCGTGTTAGCCAGGATGGTCTCGATTTCCTGACCTGGTGATCCACCTGTCTTGGCCTTCCAGAGTGCTGGGATTATAGGCGTAAGCCACCGTGCCCAACCCCTGCCTTGTTCTTAAAGATGTGATTGTGTGAGTTTGTAGCTCAGTTTTTCTTTTCCTCTTATTTAAAAATGTTACCAAGCCATGGGCATCAGTAAAACTGAAAGCTACTTTGTATTATAAGATTTTGATTGACAAAATAATACAAAATCAGAGTCAGAAGGCACAAAGAAACACATTTCTGCTCTGATACTTTGCCGTTGTAGGGGAAGAAGGATCACCTTGTATTCATAGCGCCAAAAAAAAAAAAAAAAAAAAAAGACTATGTAATTGGGAATATTTGTGACCTCCCAGTTCTATCTGCCTTGTAGCTTCAGAGAAGTGACATTTTATTCCTCGATTTCTCCATCTGTATGCCTTTTTTATTTTCCCATGAAGAAATTTAGGGTTGAGGTAGAAATGTTTTGCTTAGGGTATCAGAATGCCATTGAATTTGGGTAGTAGAAAGTATAAGTGAAACAACTTAGTAAATTAGAATTTATCTTTTTTTATTTTCTTTCTTTTTTTTTGGACAGAGTCTTGCTCTGTCACCCAGAGTGGTGTGATCTCTGCTCACTGCATCCTCCATCTCCTGGGTTCAAGAGATTCTCATGCCTCAGCCTCCTGAGTAGCTGAGATTACAAGTATGTGCCACCAAACCCGGCTAATCTTTTGTATTTTTAGTGCAGACAGGATTTCACCATGTTGGCCAGGCTGGTCTCCAACTCCTGACTTCAGGTGATCCTCCCGCCTCAGTCCCCCAAAATGCTGGGATTACAGGTGTGAGCCACTGCGCCTGGCCTCTATATAGTCTTCTCTAATCAGAACATAACATCATTTACTCAAGAGTAGGCCTTGGAAGTCTGTCACTCTGATTTCAAATCCCACCTGTCCTGTTTTGTTTACCAGCTCTACTGTCATGGAGAAGTTTGCTTAGGTCTCTCTGAGCATCACGTTTATTTAAATAACAAAGCTCATAGCACAGTGTCTGGTAAATAGTAAGTTCTTAATGTTATTTTAGATCAGTTGTTTGTCGGTTGGATGAACTCTGAAAATCCATGACTGTCTATTGAATTGTAGCTCTAAGCTGGGAGTGGTAGTGTGTGCTTGTAGTCCCAGCTGCTTGGGAAGCTGAAGCAGGAGGATCACTTAAGCTCAGGAGTTTGAATCCAGCCAGGACAACATAGTGAGGCCCTTCTCTTAAAATAATAAAGAGATTGTATAATTTATATAGATCATTGGTCTTGAAAGCATATATGTACCCTCTGGGAATGCATAAGATGATCCATTGGAATATAGGAACAAAATCTCAGAACATTTATTTATTTAGAGACAAGGTCTCACTGTCACTCAGGCTGGAGTGCAGTAGCATGATCACAGCTCACTGCAGCCTCCACCTCCTGGGCTCAAGCGATTCTCCTGCCTCAGCCTCCCTAGTAGCTGGGATTACAGGCAAGTGCCACAACATCTGCCGTTTGTTTTTTTTTTTTTTTGGTATGTTTAGTAGAGATAGGTTTTGCCTTGTTGGCCAGGCTGGTCTTGAACTCCTGACCTCAGATAATCTACCCACCTCAGGCTCCCAAAGTGCTAGGATTACAGGTGTGAGCCACTGTGCCCGGCTCAAGCAATCCTCCTGACTCAGCTTGCTGAGTAGCTGAGACTATAGGCACTACCATGCCAGGCTAATTCTTTCAATTTTTTGTAGAGACGGGGTCTCATTATATTGCCCAGGATAGTCTCAAACTCCTGGACTCAAGTCATCTTCCTGCCTTGGCCTCCCAAAGTGCTGAGATTACAGGTGTGAGCCACCACACCTGGCTGAAATCTAACTTTTAAAAGAATTTAATTTTCAAAAGTTTTCTAATCTAGAAAAGGAAAAAAAGAGCTTCACTATAATTGAAGATTCACATGAACAGTAGTTAGCATGTTTTATATACAAACATGTAGGTAGTGGGATGCATTTCAAAAATATCCTAGACTGGGCAGGATTCTAGGCCAAGCTCAGGAGTTTGAGACCAGCCTGGGCAACATGGAGAAACCTTGTCTGTATAAAAGAAAAATACAAAAATTAGCCGGGCGTGGCAGTGCATACCTGTAGTCCTGGCTACAGGCTGGGACTCCACCTTAAAAAAAAAAAAAAAAAAAAAAAAAAGACCTTGTCTTAAAACACTTTTATTAACTAACGTGTAAGTTTTAACTTGATTTAAGCCTAGACTTGAACTTAGACCCAAATAAACTTTTATGTAGAAAGTATAGAATGTTTTATTGGTTTAAAAATAAAGCAAGGCTGGGCTCAGTGGCTCACGCCTGTAATCCCAGCACTTTGGGAGGCCGAGGTGGGCAGATCACAAGGTCAGGAGATCAAGACCATCCTGGCTGACATGGTGAAACCTCGTCTCTACTAAAAATACAAAAAGCCAGATGTGGTGGTGGGCACCGGTAGTCCCAGCTACTCTGGATGCTGAGGCAGGAGAATGGCATGAACCCAGGAGGCGGAGCTTGCAGTGAGTCCAGATCACGCCACTGCACTCCAGTCTGGGCGACAGAGCAAGACTCCATCTCAAAAAAACAACAACAAAAAATAAAGCAAAACCTTCCACATTTTTTAATAATTTGTTTGTTTGAAACGAAGTCTTGCTGTTGCTGCAACTTCATCTACCAGGTTCCAGTGATTCTCCTGCTCCAGTCTCCCAAATAACTGCGACTTACAGGCATGCTCCACCACGCCTGGCTTATTTTTGTGTTTTTTGTAGAGATGGGGTTTTCACTATGTTGGCCAGGCTGGTCTTGAAATCAGTGTTAGTATTATTTGCTTCAGTAATTTATTTTTCATGGGTGAAGATATGCATTCACGCTTGGGGCTTTTCACTTTGTGATTCTAAAAAACTACTACTTTGGCAATGTAGTGTGTTTTGTGTACTCAGTAAATACGTATATATATATATATATTTTTTTTTTTGTTGAGACGGAGTCTTGCTCTGTCGCCCGGGCTGGAGTGCAGTGGCCGGATCTCAGCTCACTGCAAGCTCCGCCTCCCAGGTTTACGCCATTCTCCTGCCTCAGCCTCCGGAGTAGCTGGGACTACAGGCGCCCGCCACCTCGCCCGGCTAGTTTTTTGTATTTTTAGTAGAGACGGGGTTTCACCGTGTTAGCCAGGATGGTCTCGATCTCCTGACCTCGTGATCCGCACGTCTCAGCCTCCCAAAGTGCTGGGATTACAGGCTTGAGCCACCGCGCCCGGCTGTAAATACGTATATTGAATGAATATAACTCTGTCTTCTTTCTGAGAAAGCTTAGCTGTATCTGAGGATGTCAAGGGAAAGAAAAAGATTGCTTATATAGAAGATGACCTCCTTTTCTTCAGGAGCTCGAGACCATCCTGGCTAACACGGTGAAACCCCGTCTCTACTAAAAATACAAAAAAATTAGCCAGGTGTGGTGGTGGGCGCCTGTAGTCCCAGCTAATTAGGAGGCTGAGGGAGGAGAATGGCGTGAACCCTGCAGGCGGAGCTTGCAGTGAGCCGAGATTGCGCCACTGCAATCCAGCCTGGGTGACAGAGCGAGTCTCCATCTCAGAAAAAAAAAAAAGATGACCTCCTTTTCTATAAAACAGAAAACCCCAGATTTTTTCTTTTTTCTTTTTTCTTTTTTTTTTTTTTTTAGCACCTGCCACCACACCTGGCCAATTTTTTTGTGTTTTTAGTAGAGATGGGGTTTTATTGTGTTAGGCAGGATGGTCTCGACCTCCTGACCTTGTGATCCGCCTGCCTTGGCCTCCCAAAGTGCTGGGATTGCAGGCGTGAGCCACTGCGCCGGCCGGTTTTTTTCTTTTTCATAGTCCTTTGCATTTGGAGCCTAATGTTTCTAGTGTATATTCTCCAGAATTGGTTGAAAAGTAGTCTGGTTTCTTATTTGTCTTTCTATTCATAGAAGATTAGCACTTCTAATTTTGCCGAATTTTACTTATTAGATGACATATTTGGACTCATTACTAAAATTTCTTCTTTCTTTTTTTTTTTTTTTTTTTTTGAGTTGGAGTCTGTCTCTGTCACCCAGGCTGGAGTGCAGTGGTGCAATTTCGGCTTACTGCAAGCTCTGCCTCCCTGGTTCAAGCGATTCTCCTGCCTCAGCCATCCAAGTAGCTGGGACTACAGGTGCATGCCATCATGCCCAGCTAATTTTTTGTATTTTTGGTAGAGATGGGGTTTCACCACGTTGGCCAGGATGGTCTCGATCTACTGACCTTGTGATCCACCTGCCTCGGCCTCCCAAAATGCTGGGATTACAGGCATGAGCCACCGCGCCTGGCCATCATTACTAAAATTTTCTTAGTGGAAACTTATCAAAAATAAAAATACCTAGTAAACATTTGTCAAAACCTAGTGCCAAGGCCTGTGACTACTTTTGTCAGAATCTGTGCTACAGTTATTTGTGTGATGTTTAGTAACCAGTGGATTGTAGTCATTGCAGTAGTAATTCTTAAGTGTGTAACTCTTAACAGCTGAAAAACTTCTGATGTAGATTTTATTGTACTGTAAGTATCTAATAACTGCTTGTGTCATTTGGTACTTACAGTAACATACAATCACAAAAATAGTATAGGTATAAAGTATGTACTTGGAGATTTTTAAAATGTACTGCACTGCGGCTAAGTCATATTCAAAGCTGTCTGGCAGTTTAGTGATGCTATATTTATGGGACTTAGTCATGTTCCGGAATTCGTCTCTACAGAAAGTAATTGTTTCTGTTCAGTTTCCCAATTGTTTGTAGGCAAACCACAATAAAACTTAAATTATTATTTAAAGCCTGATGTGTATAATAATATTTAAGTGGTTACAGACATTCCTGTTAACAAATGAAACATGACATAGACATTTTTTCACAGGTGTAGAATGAGCCAAGGAGACTCAAACCCAGCAGCTATTCCGCATGCAGCAGAAGATATTCAAGGAGATGACCGATGGATGTCTCAGGTAAAGGGAAGTGCATGTGTATCATTCACATGAGTTGAGTCTCTCCAGTTTTTTTGTCTGTTTTGTTTTGGTTTTTGAAACAGGGTCTCACTGTGTTGCCCAGGCTGGCCTCAAACTGCAGGGCTCAAGTGATCTCCCACTTCAGCCTCCCATATAGCTGGGACTAGTGGCACATGTCAGTATGCCTGGTTTCTTCAATTTTTAAAGATCTTTTGATCAAAACTGCAAAGGGGCAATTGGGAAAAAAAAAAAAAAAAAAAAAACACTCCAGGCTGGGCACAGTGGCTCACACCTATAATCCCAACAGTTTGGGAGGCCTAGGTGGGTGGATCACAAGGTCAGGAGTTTGAGACCAGACTGGCCAATATGGTGAAACCCGCCTCTATTAAAAATAAGTTAGCCAAGGCCAGGCGCGGTGGCTCACGCCTGTAATCCCAGCACTTTGGGAGGCCGAGGCAGGTGGATCACAAGGTCAGGAGATCGAGACCATCCTGGCCAACATGGTGAAACCCCGTCTCTACTAAAAAAATACAAAAAATTAGCCGGGCAAAGTGGCGGGCGCCTGTAGTCCCAGCTACTCGGGAGGCTGAGGCAGGAGAATGGCATGAACCCGGGAGGCGGAGCTTGCAGTGAGCCGAGATTGTGCCACTGCACTCCAGCGTGGGCGGCAGAGCGAGACTCTGTCTCAAAAATAAAAAATATAATAAAAATAAGTGGGCTGGGCGCGGTGGCTCAAGCCTGTAATCCCAGCACTTTGGGAGGCCGAGACGGGCGGATCATGAGGTCAGGAGATCGAGACCATCCTGGCGAACACGGTGAAACCCCGTCTCTACTAAAAAATACAAAAAAACTAGACGGGCGAGGTGGCGGGCGCCTGTAGTCCCAGCTACTCGGGAGGCTGAGGCAGGAGAATGGCGTGAACCCGGGAGGCGGAGCTTGCAGTGAGCAGAGATCCGGCCACTGCACTCCAGCCTGGGCGACAGAGCAAGACTCCGTCTCAAAAAAAAAAAAAAAAAAAAAAAAAAAAAAAAAAAAAAATAAGTTAGCCAGGTGTGGTGGCAGGCACCTGTAGTCCCGGCTACTCAGGAGGCTGAGGCAGGAGAATCGCTTGAACCCGGAAGGCAGAGGTTGTAGTGAGCCAAGATCATGCCGCTGCACTCCAGCCTGGGCGACAGAGCAAGACTCCATCTCAGAAACAAAAACAAAAAACTGTAATCCTGTGACCTGCGACAGGTTGTACAAAGGGGGATTTTAATAGTCAACAAGAATTTGTTACTGTAAGTAAAAATGTAGTGTTACAAATGTCCTGCCTCTTCACCAATCTGATGTTGGAACTGGGAAATATTTAGGTTTTTTATTTTGAAGTAATTTCAAAACTACACAAATGTTACAGAAATTTAGAAAGAAGTATCTTCATCTAGACTCACCAATTGTTAACATTTTACAATATCTGCCTAATTACTGTGTCTGCATCTATTTTGTTTTTGGTTTTTTTTGTTGTTGGTGGTGGTGGTTTTTTGAGACGGAGTCTCACTGTTGCCCAGGCTGGAGTGCAGTGGTGCAATCTTGGCTCACTGCAACCTCCAGCCCCAGCCACCCCGGGTTCAAGATATTCTTGTGTCTTAGCCTCCCAAGTAGCTGGAATTACAGGCGCCCGCCACCATGCTCAGCTAATTTTTGTATTTTTAGTAGAGACAGGGTTTTGCCATGTTGGCCAGGCTGGTTTCAAATTCCTGACCTCAAGTGATCTGCCTGTCTCAGCCTCCCAAAGTGCTGGGATTACAGGCGTGAGCCACCACGCCCTGTGTGCTGTGTCTATATCTATTTGTATATGTATATACTAACATAGTGGTTTTTTCTGAAGCATTTGCACTCATTTCTCTTTACCCCTGAATATTTCAACATGTTTTCTTAAAAACAAGGACTTTTGTTAAATAACTATAGGATAGTTATTAAAATCATGAGATGTAATATTGATATAATACTCCAAGGACCATATTCAGTTTTCTCCAGTTGTCCCAATAATTTTTTTTTTTTTTTTGAGGCAGAGTCTCGCTTTGTTGCCCAGGCTGGAGTGCACTGGCCAGATCTCAGCTCACTGCAAGCTCCGCCTCCCAGGTTCACGCCATTCTCCTGCCTCAGCCTCCCGAGTAGCTGGGACTACCGGCGCCTGCCACCTTGCCTGGCTAGTTTTTTGTATTTTTTAGTAGAGACGGGGTTTCACCGTGTTAGCCAGGATGGTCTCGATCTCCTGACCTCGTGATCCGCCCGTCTTGGCCTCCCAAAGTGCTGGGATCACAGGCTTGAGCCACCGCGCCCAGCCCCAATAATTTTTTTTTTTAAGACAGAACAGTATACAGTGACTCACCCCTGTAATCCCAGCACTTTGGGAGGCCAAGACAGGTTGGGAAGCCAAGGTGGGAGGATCACTTGAGCCCAGGATATCAAGGCTACAATGAACTATAATTGTGCCACTGCACTGCAGCCTGGATGACAGATCGAGACCTTATCTCAAAAAGAAAAAAAAAAAGAAGTGTGCCACAGTTGATTTGCCCATTTCCTCTTTCATGGACATCTGGATCATTTATACCTTTATGAATAGTAACTACGCCAGGAGTAGTGACTCAAACCTGTAATCTCCGCACTTTGGGAAGCTGAGGCAGGTGAATCACTGGAGCCCAGGAGTTCAAGACAAAGGAAAGGAAAAGTAGTAACTAAACTAGATATCATTATTCTTGTCTTAAGTTAATAGACTTTAATGAGCCCTGGCTGTAGAAAAATCAGTCAAATGGAAGAAAAACATACACAAATATTTTAAAAATTTTTTGGAGTCAGAGTCTCGCTCTGTCAACCATGCTGGAGTGCAGTGGCACCATTACAACTTCCTGCAGCCTTGGCTTCCTGGGCTTAAGTGATCGTCCCACCTTGGCTTCTCAAGTAGCTGGGACCACAGGTGCATGCCACCATGCCGGGCTAATTTTTTAATTATTTTTTGTGAAGATAGGGTCTCACTATGTTGCCCAGGCTGATGATCTTGAACTCCTGGCCTCAAGTGATCCTACTGCCTCACCCTCCCGAAGCGTTGGGATTACAGGCATGAGCCACTGTGCCTGTGTCTTTTAAGGATGACATACTGCAATGTTTGTATTGGGAATGGTATATCCTCAATTTGCTTCCAAATAATCTGAGGATGGAGTGGGGCAGTAGTTGGGGAGATGACTGAAGTAATATAGGCCATAAATGATTGCTCTAGCTGGTAATTCATACATGGAGGTTCATTCTCTCTGAATGGAGGTGTTAATTCTCTCTGCTTTTGTATACATTTGATATTTTCCGTAATAAAAAGGTTTTGTTTTGTTTTTGTTTTTGATTTTGAGATGGAGTCTCACTGTGTTACCCAGGCTGAAGTGCAGTGGTGTGATCTTGGCTCACTGCAACTTCCACCTCCTGAATAACTAGGATTAGAGGCGCCCATCTCCATACCTGACTAATTTTTGTATTTCTTTAGTAGAGACGAGGTTTCACCATGTTGGTCAAGCTGGTCTTGAACTCCTGACCTCAGGTGATCCAACCACCTTAGCCTCTCAAAGTGCTGGGATTACAGGCATGAGCCACCACGTGCCTGGCCTAAAAGGTTTTCTTAAGGGTAATGTTGAAAGACTTGCCAAATGTAATAGAAATCGTATCAAAACATATTAACCAGAAAAATAAGGCTGAGCAGCAGACTAAGGAAAATATACACGGTAAATATTATAGATGAAGCATAGATATCATGTATTATCAATAAAAATATCCTAAAGGAACTAATATATAAATATTTCAGTAGACATGATAGAAAGTGTTTAACTTTGTTTCCAAAAAGTGTAAATTAAAAAGTTAGGAAGAGAAAGAAAAATGTTAATATCTAATTCAGGTGCAAGTACAGTAAAACCAGTTCTAATATATTGCTGGAGTCCTTACAGATTGGTATATAGCCCTTTTGTTAAGAATTTGGAAATATGTCCAAAATCCATAAAAATACTGATTTTAAGAATTTCCAACGTAGGAAAAGCTATATATATATCCCTTTATTACGCTTATTAGATTCACAAAAAGAGGCCACTGGCAAGTCTGTCCACAGGAAGAAAAGCATGACCTGGGAGGCTGAGGCAAGAGGATTGCTTAAGCAGCAGAGTTCAAGACCAGCCTGAGCAACATAGACCCTCATTCCCCTCACCCCCCAAAAAAGCAAACAAAAATGTGTCATTGAGTGTATTCATTAGAGTATATTAGGTGCAGTGGCTCATACCTGTAGTCCCAGCACTTTGGAAGGCTGAGGCCAGTAGATGGTTTGAGGCCAGAAGTGTAGCCTAGGAAACACACCAAGACCCTGACTCTACAAAAAATAGAACAAAAAAATTCGCTGGGTGTGTGCCTGTAGTCCCAGCTTCTAGGGAGACCGAGGCAGGAGAATTGCTTGAGTCTGGGAGTTTGAGGCTGTAGTAAGCTGTGATCATGCACTGCCCTCCACTCTCGGTGACAGGGCAAGATCCTGTGTCTAAAAAAGAATATATGGCCATTAAAAGTTACGATTATAAAAACTGTGTTGCTACATAGAAAACTGGTTCTAGTATGATGTTAAATGCAAGTATAATGGCTACCATTTTTCAAGTGCCTAGTGGGTGCCAGACAATATAGCTGGGAATCTTTAACAACTCTAAAATGGAGTTGCTAGCACATGTTAAAACCAAGGCACAAATTATGTGCTTGTTTAAGATCACTGGACTAGAAAGTAGGTAAGCTAGAATTTGAATGTTGGTTTTTTTTGGCCCCAGACATATAGTGCCAGAAAGAGGTGTCCATGATATTTAAACTATATAAAAGAGATAACAGAGGATGTGAAAAAAGTTGAGGAGAAAATACTCAAGCATGGTCATAGTTACTAGGTTAAGGTGGTAGGATTATAGATGTGTTGTTTTGGTCCTTTCTATTTTTCCAAATTTATTACAACTATTAAACTTTAGGAGAAAAGTACTAGAACCTTTATCATAGCAGTCTTACATTCCACGACACTGGACAAACACAAGCTCTTTTATTGGTGTGGAAAGGTAGTTGGGGCTGGGTGCAGTGGCTCGGGCCTGTAATCTCATCACGTTGGGAGGCAGAGGTGAGTGGATCGCTTGAGTTCCAGACCAGCCTGGGCAACATTGCAAAACCCTGTCTCTACAAACCGCCCCCCCCCCCCCCCCAAAAAAAAAAAGCTGGATATGGTGAAGTGCGCCTGAGGCTGAGGCAGGGAGGATCATGTAAGCCCTCCCCAGCCTGAGCCTGGGAGGTTGGGGCTGCAGTGAGCTGTCGTTCACAGCTGCCACTGTACTCCAGGCTGGGTGACAGAGTGAAACCCTGTCTCAAAATCTCAAAAAAAAAAAAAAGAGAGAGAGAAAGGTAGTTGGTACTACAGTACCTGCAATAGGGAGTTGACATGATAGGAAAAAGCACCTATTCACTAAACTTTTATTCTTGCTCATGTCTCCTCAGTTTAAAAATATTTACTGAAACAGTAATTTTTAAAATATGTGTTTGCACAAAATATGGAAGCAAGGAAAAAGCTGTCCCTAATCCTGTCACCCTAAGAGAGGAAGTGTTTTTTTTTTCTTTTTTTAAATAAATAAATGAATATATATATAGTTTGTTTGTTTAATTAGAGATGGGGTTTTGCATGTTGCCAAGGCTGGTCTTGAACTCCTAAGCTCATGTGATCTGCTCACTTTGGCCTCCCAGAGGCCTAGGATTACAGGCGTGAGCCACCACACCTGGCTGGAGGTGTTTTCATAATCTGTAAAATTATTTCCAGAAGTATTTCTGTCACTTTACACTTCACCTGTGGATGAATATCTTGAGTTTTACCACAGCCTCATCTGTGTTGGTATTGTCAACAGAAATACTTAAATAGTAACTCTTCCTTAATTCCTAAGGGAAACAAAATTGAACGTAGAGTTTGAGAAAAAGAAACAGCATTGGAAAGCTAGGCATGATAAAGCATACCTGTAGTTCTAGCTAGCTGGGAGGCTAAGGCAAGAGGATCACTTGAGCCCAGGAATTCAGTCCAATTTGGGCAACATAGCAAGACCCCGTCTTTGGGAAAAAAAAGAGAGTAGGCCTTTGCCTGGACCTACATTACAGACCTAGAGCATTGTATAAATTTGTTTCAGGGATGAATATAAAAGTTTAAACTGGCCTGGCGCGGTAGCTCATGCCTGTAATCCCAGCACTTTGGGAGGCCGAGGCGGGTGGATCACCTGAAGTCGGGAGTTAGAGACCAGCCTGACAACATGGTGAAACCACGTCTCTACTAAAAATACAAAAATTAGCTGAGCATGGTGGCGGGTGCCTATAATCCCAGCTACTCAGGAGACTGAGGCATAAGAATTGGTTGAACTCGGGAGGTGGAGGTTGCAGTGAGCTAAGATCATGCCACTGCACTCCAGCCTGAGTGACGTGAGATTCCATCTCCAAAAAGTAAAATAAAATAAAAATAAAAGTTTAGACTATGTTCTTTAACATTAATGGATAAAATTTATTTTCTTTTTTCTTTCTTTTTTTTTCTTTTATTTCTTTTCTTCATAGTGAAGGGGTCTCATGATGTTGCCCAGGCTGGTCTCGAATGCCTGGGCTCAAGCTATCCTTCCCACCTTGGCCTCCTAAAGTGCTGAGATTATGGACATGAGCCACCACACCTGGCCAAAATCAATTTTAGAAAGTGTCTTGTACCTTTATAACAGAAAGAGGCACTCTGAGAGGAGATTACCACTGTTTATAAACTTGGATTTGACTGAAAAGGATTGAGTCCTAGTTTGCCAGTGTCTCACATTTGGAAGTTAACAGATATTTTCAAAGTCTGCATTCAAATAAAATACATGGAACCTGATTGGATCGTAGTTGAAAAAATGATGTTGTAATACTTTATCCAACTCTTGGAGCCATTTGAAAAATTGAATATGGACTGAATATTCGATGCTATGGGATTGTTTCATTTCCTACTTATGATAATAATTTGTGGGTTTTTTTGTTTGTTTGTTTGTTTTTAAGATGGAGCTTCGCTCTTGTTGCCTAGGCTGGAGTGTAATGGCACCATCTCGGCTCACTGCAACCTTCATCTCCCAGGTTCAGGCAATTCTCCTGCCTCAGCCTCCTGAGTAGCTGGGACTACAGGCACCCGCCACCATGCCTGGCTAATTTTTGTATTTTTATTAGAGACGGGGTTTCATCATGTTGGCCAGGCTGATCTCGAACTCCCAACCTTAGGTGATCCGCCCGCCCTGGCCTCCCAAAGTGCTGGGATTACAGGCATGAGCCACTGCGCCCAATTTGTGGTTTTATAAGAAGATGTTCTTACTCTTAGGAGATGCATGCTTAGGAGATGCATCATGGTGAAGAATCATAATGTTTGCATTTTACTTCACAAATAGTCCAGCAAACATGCACGCATACATAGAGGTAAAGCAAACGTGGGAAAATACTATCAGTTGTTGAATATAAGAGGCAGATGTGTATGTTCGTTGTACTATGTCAACTTTTCTGTGTATTTGCAATTTTCTTTTTTTTTTTTTTGAGATGGAGTCTGGCTCTGTCGCCCAGGCTGGAGTGCGGTGGCCGGATCTCAGCTCACTGCAAGCTCCGCCTCCCAGGTTCACGCCATTCTCCTGCCTCCGCCTCCCAAGTAGCTGGGACTACAGGTGCCCGCCTCGTCGCCCGGCTAGTTTTTTGTATTCTTTAGTAGAGACGGGGTTTCACCATATTAGCCAGGATGGTCTCGATCTCCTGACCTCGTGATCCGCCCGTCTCGGCCTCCCAAAGTGCTGGGATTACAGGCTTGAGCCACCGCGCCCGGCCGCAATTTTCTTAATAAAAGTTTAAGGAAAAGGTAAACTTCTACATAGTGTATTACATGTATTTTTCTATTCTGGTTTCATTAGAATTCTGGGTTTCTTGAGAGTACTAGAATGATCAGTATAGTAAGGGTGAGAAGAAAGTTCAAACAGTTAATTTATAGAATGAGAGGAATAATCTTTGGGGGATAGACTAAAAAAATGTTTAACAACAGTAACTGTTTGGACAGCTGTTCTTTCTAGGCCAGGAAGTCTCACAGGAAAAGAAATACCAGTTTCTTTTTTTATTCAAAAAAATTTTTTTCTGGCTGGATGTGTGGCTCACACCTGGAATCCCAGCACTTTGGAAGGCTGAGGTGGGCAGATTGCTTGAGCTCAGGAGTTGGAGACCAGCCTGGGCAACATGGTAAAACCCCATCTCTACAAAAAATACAAAAAATTAGCCAGGCATGGTGGCATGAGCCTGTAGTCCCAGCTACTCAGGTGGCTGAGGTGGGAGGATGGCTTGAGCCCCTGAAGCAGAAGTTGCAGTGAGCCAAGATCACGCCACTGTACTCCAGCCTGGGTAAGAGAGCCAGACCCTGTCTTAGGAAAAAAAAAAAAAAAAAAAAAAAAAAAAAAAGTTGTTTTTGTAGAGGTGGGATCTTGATATATTACCCAGGCTAGTCTCAAACTCCTGACCTCAAGTGATCCATCCTCCTGCCTTGGCCTTCCAAAATGTTGAGATTATAAACATGGGCCACCACACCCGGCCAGAAGTGCCAGTTAATAATTTTTCTTTCTTCTTCAAACCAGCACAACAGATTTGTTTTGGACTGTAAAGACAAAGAGCCTGATGTACTATTTGTGGGAGACTCCATGGTGCAGTTAATGCAGCAATATGAGGTAAAGGTGGAAGGGGTGAGCGTGGTTCTTGGCTACTCATGTATAACCATTCATTACTAATAGACTTTCATTCTGAGCTGAGCTTATTTGTGCCTCTTAGAGAAGCCCTAATTGAGGTTATAAGAGAAATCAAAGCTACCTAAAGGGATTTTCTTTTCTTTCTTTTAACTTGGACATGTTCTGATCTGAAGCATTGTTTATAATGAAACTTCCCCTTTTAGTCTGGTTTCTGAGAAGCTTAATGTTATGTTTGTTTATATTTACTCTAGTCAGATTGTCAGTTATTATTTGTAACTTAGTATTTCCCATTTGTATTTGCTGGTAACATATATATCCTAGTCATGATTCTTATTTATATTTTGCCATTTTCCTATTTCATATATTTTTGTAGTAAGCTATTCCCGGATCTTGTATGGTTAGGCATTTTTCCATGGGAAATTTATTATTTTATTTATTTATTTATTTATTTATTTATTTTTTGAGACCGAGTCCTACTCCATTGCCGAGGCTGTAGTGCAGTGGCACAACCTCAGGCTCAAGAGATTCTCATACCTCACCCCCCAAGTAGTTGGGATTATAGGCATGCGCCACCATGCCTGACTAATTTTTGTATTTTTAGTAGAGATGGGGTTTCACTATGTTGGCCAGGCTGGTCTCGAACTCTTGGCCTCAAATGATCCACATGTCTTGGCCTCCCAAAGTGCTAGGATTATAGGCTTGGGTCACCGTGCCCCGCCCCAGGGGAAATTTAAAAGAAAAGATAGCTTTATTTTTTTTTTTTTAGCTCTAGCACTCTAAATTTCTTCATCTCTTGTTTCCACTTCACCCTGTTTGTATAGTTCAGTAAGTGGAAAGGAGAGTTTGTTGAATTGACAGCTTAATTATTAATGTTGGTACCTTTTAGGGGGCATCAGATTGAGTTGTGACTCATTTCTTGAGCTGAAACCTAAGGCTACATTAAGAACTGAGTTACACAGTGGTATTTTCAACGTCCTTAAACAGTGAATGTCACACCATTGCAGTGTTATCTTTAAATACAGGAAAAGGAAATTATTTCTAATGCTTTGCAACACATTGCAATTGAAAGATTAAACTTTCCCCTAGTTTTAGCTGCACTAAATCAAGTTTTTCTTTTTTTAGATATGGCGAGAGCTTTTTTCCCCACTTCATGCACTGAATTTTGGAATTGGGGGAGATACAACAAGACATGTTTTGTGGAGACTAAAGAATGGAGAACTGGAGAATATTAAGCCTAAGGTGAAATGAAAGTTACTTGTCAAAGAATGTCATTAATCTTAAGTGTCTTTTGGATAGTTAAATAGTCTGAAACTGGTAGTGAAAAAAAAAAATTGGTTCTTTAAAGACCTGTTTCGCTATTTGTTTCATGCCTCTTTAAGGTAAATGATACTGTCATTGCCTAAGAATATATCAAAATATATAATTAAGAAATTAGTGAATTGTTTGCCTATTGGGTTGTATTTGTAGTTGTTATAATTATCTTCTTAAATTGAAGGAAGAGGTTTTTTTTTTTGAGATGGAGTCTTGCTTTGTCGCCCAGGTTGAGTGCAGTGGTGTAATCTTGGCTCATTGCAACATCCGCCTCCTGGGTTCAAGCGATTCTCCTGCCTCAGTCTCCTGAGTAGCTGGGATTGCAGGCGTCTGCCACTGCGCCCAGCTAATTTTTGTATTTTTAGTAGAGATGGGGTTTCACCATCTTGGCCAGGCTGGTCTTGAACTCATAACCTCGTGATCCACTGGCTTTGACCTCCCAAAAGTGCTGGGATTACAGGCATGAGCCACTGTGCCTGGCCGAAGGAAGAGATTTTATGCTAATGAGGTGTGCTATTCTGTAGAATGCATAGACCTTGGGCAGTATGAGGGGAAAACTACTCAGAGGTGGGCCATGGGAGTAGGGCCATGATTAACTTCAGGAAGTAATTTTGGATCTGTTTAACCATATAAACAGGTCGGTAATCAAGGCCTGCAAGTTCGTCTGAAGAAAATTAGAAGCAGATGTGAACAAATGAACATTTCTACCCAGTATCTTATATCATATATACTCTGAGTTGGCACACACTATATAATCGTTTCAGCTCCCCAAAAAAAAATAAAAACTGAGCCCTGACAAAACGTGCTTTCATTGAAAGTTGTTTGTTTTAAGACAAGTTCTCTCTGTTGCCCAAGCTAGAATGCAGTGGCATAATGATAGCTCACTGTAACCTCAAACTCCTGGACTCAGATGACCCTATGGCCTCAGCCTCCCAAACAGCTAGGACTGCAGGCATGTGCCACCATGCTCAGCTGATTTTTAAATTTCTTTTTGTAGACAGGGTCTTTCTTGGTCTTGCTATGTTGCCTAGGCTGGTGTCAAACTCCTGGCCTCAGATGATCCTCCTGCCCCAGCCACCTAAAATACTGGGATTATAGGCTTGAGCTACCATGCCAGACTGTGATTTTTTTTTTTTTTTTTTTTCTAAAGAGAAAAACTTGGATGGGCGTGGTGGGTCATGCCTGTAATCCTAGAATTTTGGGAGGCCGAGGTGGGTGGATCACTTGAGGCCAGGAGTTCAAGACCACCCTGGCCAACGTAGTGAAACCCTGTCTCTAGTTTAAAAAAAAAAAAAAAAAAAAAGCCAAGCGTGGTGTCACGCACCTGTAGTCCTAGCTACTTAGTAGGCTGAGGCAGGAGAGTCACTTGAACCCAGGAGATAGAGGTTGCAGTGAGCCAGGATCGCACCACTGCATTCCAGCCTGGGTGACAGAGCAAGACTCCGTTTCGAAAATAAGTAAAGAGGCCAGGCGCGGTGGCTCACGCCTGTAATCCCAGCACTTTGCGAGGTCTTAAATTAGCCAGGCATGGTGGCCCATGCTTGTAATCCCAGCTACTTGGGAGGCTGAAGCAGGAGAATCGCTTGAACCCAGGAGGCGGAGGTTGCGGTGAGCTGAGATCAAGCCATTGCACTCCAGCCTGGGCAACAAAAGCAAAACTGTCTCAAAAAAAAAAAAAATTATTAAAATTCCTTCCAGCCTCCACCTCTGTGACTCTTTTCCTTGAGTGCACCTGTGTATTTATACCATGACAGGGTCTTACCATGTCACCCAGGCTGGAGTGCAGTGGTGTGATCATGGCTCACTGCAGCCTTGAACTCCTGGGCTGAAGCAGTTTTCCTACCTCAGCGTCCCAAATCATTGAGATTATAGATGTGAGCCACTGCACCTGGCCAGGTTTTATTTTTATACAGTTAAATTTATTAATCTTTTTTGTATAATTTTTGGATGTTGAGAAATTAGCTCCCTGTTGCATGATATAATTCTCTTGTTTCCTCCTAGTACAATTTTACCACTTAAATATTATTCCACTTAGAATTTATCCTGATATGAGGCATAAATCAGTGCATTAAGATGTCTGCCCTGGTTGAGTGTGGTGGCTCACATTGTAATCCCAGCATTTTGGGAGGCCAAAGAAAGACGACTTGAGCCCAGAGTTTAAGACCAGCCTGGGCAATGTAGCATGATGCTGTCTCTCTTAAAAGAAAATATAGTAAGGTAGCTGTCCAGTTGAAGTTAGCCAGCACCATTTGAGAAGTTTATCTTTCCTTCTTTGCTTTTTGAAATAAGATTTTCGGCCAGGGGTGGTGGCTCACACCTATAATCCCAGCACTTTGGGAGGCCAAGGCGGGTGGATTACCTGAGGTCAGGAGTTCAAGACCAGCCTGGGCAACATGGTGAAACCCCAGTCTCTACTAAAAATACAAAAATTAGCCAGGCATGGCGGTGCATGCCTGTAGTCCCAGCTACTCGGGAGCCTGAGGCAGGAGAATCGCTTGAACCTGGGAGGCGGAGGTTGCAGTGAGCCAAAATGGTGCCACTGCACTCCAGTCTGGGTGATAGAGCGAGGCCCCGTCTCAAAAAAAGAAAAAGAAGGTTTTCATCTAAATGGTGGACATTCCTTTATTCCTGGGTATTTATCTCCTCCTTACCCCCTTTTTTTCTTTCTTCAATTGCAGGTCATTGTTGTCTGGGTAGGAACAAACAACCACGAAAATACAGCAGAAGAGGTAGCAGGTGGGATTGAGGCCATTGTACAACTTATCAACACAAGGCAGCCACAGGCCAAAATCATTGTATTGGTACGTAGTCTTTGGTGGGTAGAGAGTTTGATGTCTTTAGGTCAGCTGAGGAATCTTTTTAGAAATGTGATTGCTCGTGAATATTAGAGAACCTTGAGGTGGAAGCAGTTTATTATACTTTCGTTGACCTCTTCTCTAATGTGTCTTACTGTCTTACTGATGTCATCATTCCCCATACCAGCTGTGGGGCCATCTTTTATCCATGCATTCTTGTTTGGAAGTGTGGAAGCCATTTGGTGCCTCAGTACCCCTTTTTTTTTTGGCCTCCATAATGTTTTGCAAATTTGCACATGAGATTTGTCTGAATCCTGTGTCTTTTTATTAGACCTATATTTGGATTATTTTGTAAGTGTCCTGTTCTACTGCTAATATGTTAAAGATGGTATATTAGACGTTCTAATCTTCTCTAAAACATGAAAAATTTCATCAGCAAGAAAATGGATACTTTATAGTTGTACCCTGAACAGAAAGGTACTACCCTTTTGTAGAATTAAAGCATTAACTCTTCATGGTCTCAAAGGTGAACAGCTGTCTGTTTCAGTATAAATCTAGCCGTAGGCCGGGTGCGGTGACTCACGCCTGTAATCCCAGCACTTTGGGAGGCCGAGGCGGGTGGGTCACAAGGTCAAGAGTTCAAGACCAGCCTGGCCAAGGTGGTGAAACTTCGTCTCTACTAAAAATACAAAAAAATTAGCTGGGCATGGTAGCATGTGCCTGTAATCCCAGCTGTTCAGGAGGCTGAAGCAGAGAATTTCTTCCTTTTTTTTTTCTTTTTTTTTTTTTTTTTGAGATGGAGTCTCACTCTGTTGCCCAGGCTGGAGCGCAGTGGCGTGATCTCAGCTCACTGTAAGCTCCGCCTCCTGGGTTCACGCCATTTTCCTGCCTCAGCCTCCTGAGTAGCGGGGACTACAGGCACCCGCCACCACGCCTGGCTCATTTTTTGTATTTTTAGTAGAGACGGGGTTTCACCGTGTTAGCCGTGGTCTCGATCTCCTGACCTCGTGATCTGCCCACCTCGGCCTCCCACAGTGCTGGGATTACAGACATGAGCCACCGTGCCCGGCTGAAGCAGAGAATTTCTTAAACCCGGGAGGTGGAGGTTGCAGTGAGCTGAGATCGCGCCACTCCACTCTTGCCTGGGCAACAGAGCAAAACTCCGTCTCAAAAAAAAAAAGTCTAGCTGTAGATATTCTTAGTTCAGTTTGAAATATGTTTTAGCAAAATCTGATATAAATTTAGTTCTTTAGTGAGATGGTGTTAGGAAGATAGTCATTTATTCAAAAAGCCTGTGGATCACTGTGTACAAGGCACTATCCTAGTTCTTGAGCATACAGAAATGAGTAAGACATAGTTTTATGTCTCAAGGAGCTCACAGTCTAGTGTATGGAGACAGCAGCACAGAGAATTATTATACTGTGTGCTGTTTGGAGTAAGGTGAAAAGGTGTTTAACAAAAGTTGACATCTACATTTAAAGACTTCATTGGTTTCCAGACAAATAGGGAAAGAAAAGGTATTATAGAAAAATAAAGAGAATTGAGCAAAGACTTACTTGTACGTGTATATGTTTTTTGGGTGAGCAGAGGAGGCTGCATGAAGTTTGAGCCTGGGATGGTTAGGAGAAAGAGGCCACAACCAGCTGATGTAGGAAATTTTTTTTTTTTTTTTTTTTTTAATTTGAGATGGAGTCTCGCTCTATTGCCTAGGCTGGAGTGCAGTGATGCAATCTTAGCTCACTGCAACCTCCACCTCCCGGGTTCAAGTGATTCTTCTGCCTCAAACTCCTAAGTAGCTGGAACTACAGGTACATGCCACCATGCCCGGCTCATTTTTATATTTTTAGTAGAGATGGGGTTTCACCATATTGGCGAGGCTGGTCTCGAACTCCTGACCTCATGATCTGCCCGCCTCAGCCTCCCAAAGTGCTGGGATTACAGGCGTGAGCCACCGCGCCAGGCCAGGTCATGTAGGAATTCGTATGCTGTTGGGATGTTTGGATTTTATTCACAGTTGCTGGGGAGCCAGATCTTTTTTATTGCAAGGCATTTCATTTACTTGTTGAGGTACTTACTTATACCTGCCTTACTCCAGAAAGGACTGTGTTAAGAGTCCACCTGTTAAGTATAGTGACTAGTACATAGTATTTGCTTAGGAAATATTTGTTGCTGAGTAATCCTTCCATATTCTTTGTTTTTAAATTGGATATGCAGAAATGTTAATTATGGTGTTATCCATAATGCTAAAACATTGGAAATAACCTAAATAGTAGTATCAATGGAGATGGTTACATAAGTCATTGAATATGAGAGCAGTAATCACATTACAATTAAAAGGGCTGTGTTGCAAACAGACTTTATGGTGTATTTAGGTGAAAATGTGCATATTATCTTTAGAATTGCTTGGCTGGGCATGGTAACTCATGCCTAATCCTAGTATATTGCAACTGGAAAAGGGCTACAAGGAGACAAAATTAAAACAGTTGTTCCAGGGTTATTCCAGGGTGAATGGCTCTGATTCATCAAGACAGCATTCATTCCACCTCTTTTTCTTGTAGTATAGTATGGTGTCGTTTCCATGTGGCATTAATAGATGATGTGTATCTGTGAGCTGGATTATTCTGACAGCCAAATGGAGAACAGATTGAAGGGCAGACAGCATTGGAGCTGGGAAGACCAATCAGGAGATTTTATAGTAATCAGGATGATTGGAGATAAGTTCCTGAGCTATAGCAGTGTATATAATCAGGATGGAGAAAAGAAAATGACATTTAGGATGCAAAAGTTGAGTAATTTAATGTTAAGTAGATATATGGGATGAGAGACTTGGAGATGTTGGAATGACCAGTTGGTAAAGAGGAAGAGCATAGTTTAATGAATTGTTTTTGGATCAGTTGGGAATGCCTCGGGAACATTTAAATTTGTTTCTGTGGCTGGAAATTTAATATGTAATTCTGAAGCTCTAGGAAGAGATCTGGCTAAAGTATTCAGAGTAGTGGGCCAAAGGACAGGTCCCTGAAGAATACCAACAATTAAGGGACAGAAGGGAACCCATGAAAATACTAAGAAGAAATGGTTAGCTTTCATTCAAACCAGTATTTTCCAGTGTTTTACAAATCAAAGGTGTAGAAAGTGCCAAATGGAGATGTTATCTAAAGTTACAAATAATAAGTAGAGAAAAATAAGTGAATCTTCTAATTTAATGTTTTCCGCTGTGCCCCAGGGTTTGTTACCTCGAGGTGAGAAACCCAATCCTTTGAGGCAAAAGAACGCCAAGGTGAACCAACTCCTCAAGGTTTCGCTGCCGAAGCTTGCCAACGTGCAGCTCCTGGATACCGACGGGGGTTTTGTGCACTCGGACGGTGCCATCTCCTGCCACGACATGTTTGATTTTCTGCATCTGACAGGAGGGGGCTATGCAAAGATCTGCAAACCCCTGCATGAACTGATCATGCAGTTGTTGGAGGAAACACCTGAGGAGAAACAAACCACCATTGCCTGACTGGCTCCCATCAGTGTTACTAGCATCTCAGCTTCCTCAGATCAGTTCTATCACTGGCACTACAGAATCCTTCTCTTTCTTAAGGCACTTTGCATTGTAGAATGTTCCTGGATGTTCATATCTAGTGTTTGAAGGGGAGGAGGGATTTAAACTGGTCCTGTACATAGAAGGTTTGTTTGACAGAGGAGAAAAATTAGCCAAGGAAGATTGTTGTTTAAATTCATTTGAAACCAGAAGGGGACTTTTTAGTTGTATGTGTAACACATTCATTGAATTATCACTGTTTTCCTAGGACAACATCAAGCCTAAATACTGAACAATATGAAGATTCTTTTCTTGGCCTTTCTGTGGATTATGTCATATATAATAATAATCAGAATCATCCTACTTGGCTTTAAAACACGTTTTTTCCAATTTTTTAAGGTTCATAATTTAGCCTTTTGTTTTTATGTTGCTTAGATTCTCATGTATACTGAATATTTTCTTAACATGTAGCATCAGGTTGAACATGCTTGTCATTCATATATGGAAGATGCTATAGTGTAGAAGTGAGTTTGTTCTGCTTTCTTAATCTTTTCCATGCTTAGCAGTGAAAAACAGGTTTTGCCCCACTAGAGGGACTCTTTGGAGGGTATTATTTTTATGCTGCTGAATATCATGTCTATAATAGACCCGTGCATGCAGCCTTTCCTCCCTATTGCCCTTCATGTCCCCCTTTCCCCCTTCATTCCCCCCTCCTTTTTTTTTCTTTCTTTCTTTTTTTTTTTTTTTTTTTGGTCCTTGTTGACATTACAAGCTTTTAACACATTTTTGACCTAGGAACCCTGTTGCTGGAAGTATAGTCTCCAGCCAGTTACTGTCATGATAGTACTGCTATAAAACTCATTCTTGTGTGGTGTTCTGTGCTATAGAGTCTGTGTATTGCTATTCATATTCAGAGTTCTGGTTTTGTTTTTCCCTTAAAACCTGTTACAGCTTTTTGGGGGGTTGAGGGGAATCAGAACTCTTGTTTCCCATTCCATAGCACCTGACATTATTTCAAGTTTTATAATATCTTAAGGTGTATATATTTTTTTTTATTGGCTTAGTTGTTTTTTGTTTTGTTTTGTTTGAGATGGAGTTTCACTCTTGTTGCCCAGGCTGGGGTGCAATGGTGCGATCTTGGCTCACTGCTGCCTCCACCTCCCGGGTTCAAATGATCCTCCTGCCTCAGCCTCCCGAGTAGCTGGGATTAAAGGTGCATGCCACCACGCCCAGCTAATTTTTGTATTTTTAGTAGACAGGATTTTGCCATGTTGACAAGGCTGGTCTCGAACTCCTGACCTCAGGTGATCTGCCCGCCTTAGCCTCCACAGTGCTGGGATTACAGGCGTGAGCCACTGCGCCTGGCCTTATTGGCTTAGTTTTTAAAGTATCGTACAAAAATTTTTGGGCCTTTTTCCATGGGGAAACAAGTGAAGCTGCTCTTCAGCATAGACACTACCTTTATCCCATCATTTTAGTAAAAACTAGGTTTGTTTCACTTCTAAGGTGTCTTATTAATGTACTTAATCTGAGAATTTGTTGATCTTAATGTTTGCTTGGGCTATATAAGAACTGCCATTAAAAAAATGGGATAGTAGATGGTTTTATCAGTATACCTATGGAATATGTACAAACTGGATCTATCGATATTTTGAACTGGACCAGGTGGGTATTGAAGTAACCCATCAAAATACACTCTGCAGTGATTCTGCTTAATGTTCCAATTCAGTAACGTACTTGAAAGGCAAATTTCAGTGTTTTTGTATGTTGGAGGAGGGCTTACTGATTTGTGCTAAGACCCATTTCTGCTTGAGGGATAAAACTTGGGCTCGTTTTTTTCTTGTGAAGTCTCTTTCTAGAAAATTGTTTTGTTTTGTTCTTTTTTAAAAATACATACTTTTTTGAATGTATCATGTCTTCATTAACAACAGAAAATCCACATGGTGTTTACTAAACTTGTTTACGATATTAAAAATTTTATTTTTAGTAGCCCAGGTTGAGTTTTTCACAAGAGATTTTTTTCTTAGCTGAGGTATAGTTTTATAGGAAGAAGAATTAAGCCAGATTTTTGTGGGTGGAAAGACAGTTTTCTATCCAGGTCTTTTTTGTTTGTCAGAAGGTAGGAGTACAGTGCAAATAAATCCATTAGGCTACTCCTGCAGCATGCGCTTTTAGCTTCTTTCTTGACTGAGGATCACATATCCCTTTGTGAGCTGGCCCTCAGCTCCTTTGCTCATATGTACAAACCTCAGATGTTACTACATTTTATATCTACCAGAGCTATTCAAGCAATAGTATTTGAACCACTAGCCTTTTAAATAAAATTCTGCCCCGTTACTGATGTGCAGATACTGAGTTCACTTTCATTTTTTGCCAGATTTCTTTGCACTACTTTAGGTAAAAATAGTTAATCTATTTTTCTTTGACATCCCAGTTTGCGTCAGTGACAGAACTTACTGCTTGGTCTTTGTAGTTTTAAAAAAATCTATAAATTTAATGCACTGTCCAAGTGAAATGTCCTAGTTGTCATTGTGATTAAGGGGCCAACTTTCCAGGCAGCTAGCAGAGATACTATTCTCTTTTCCTCCCAGCAAATTTGTATTCCTTCGCCCACGCATTCCTGCTACACTAGATGGCAGCCAGTGATGGAACTATAAAGATGTCTGTGGTCATATCTGGAATGTGGCAGCTTGAAGATGTACTGCCAAGGGTGATCTAGGGCAGGTTGTCTTCCAGTCCATGTATTCTCGGTTGCTGTAGACAGTTCTCTGGCTACCATTCTGGGTCTACTTGAACTGTCAAGGGCATCTGCCTAAACCAGAATCTTTTGTCGGAAACCTTAACCCAACAAAACAAATCTTGAGTAGCTCATGCCCGGCTCTAAGGAATTTTGTCTCTTTGTTGAAAAAAAAAAAAAAGTCCAACTTACTTTATTTTATTTTTTTAACCTAGTCACTGTTTACAGTTGTATGCTAAAGCCTGAAATACTGTCTGTGCTGTGGTGTATGAGCATTGCCAACTTTATATTTATTGCAGTGAAGAAGAAACTAAAAATATATGAAAATCAGGAGCATGTCTAAGCTCCTAAATCCATGTGGGTGCATGTGGGAGAAGTGAGTTGGGGCCTCTTGAAAGGAGGCTTTTTGGAGAGGGGTCCCCCAGGCTTCTTGGTGTTCCTGCTTGGGGATCACTGCTGCTAGCTGACTGGACCTCCCCGTTGGAAGTTTGTGATTTTGCTTTGGCAAAGTTTCATTGACTAGTAGAACTCATTCTGTTTTAGTGTATATTTCAATATAAATGTAAACATTTTGCTCAAAGTTGCTGATGTCTTTCTGTCTCCTTTATCATAGTTTTTATTCTAATGAAAAAAAGGGATGGTTTTTCCCTGCCTTACAAGGAAATTGGATATTTAGATCATCCTGCTTCTTTACTGTGGAACTGAATGTACCAGGCTGACTCATCACTTACCTTCTCGGGCATGTAGGATGGTAGGGTGGGATGAGTAGGTATAAGGACCCTTCAGAAAGCATAACTGCCATCCTTAAAGTCTGCTCTTTTCCATTAGATTGGAATAGTTTTGCAGATAAGATTAGTCTGGATTGTAGGCTGTGGACCACCTCATCTGAACTGGGTGAATGTCATCAGTCTCAGTATAATATGTTGTTACTGGCCGGGCATGGTGGCTCACGCCTGTAATCCCAGCTACTCTGGAGGCTGAAGCAGGAGAAATGCTTGAACCCAGGAGGTAGAGGTTACAGTGAGACGAGATTGCGCCATTGAACTCCAGCCTGGATGACAGAGTGAGACTGTGTCTCAGAAAAAAAAAAAAAAAAAATCGTGTTACTACAGCATAGAGGACATGAACCTTGAGCATAGACTCATTTATCACCCTTACCTCTGCAGGGTAAAACAGCTGCCTCCAAATACTCTTATTCAGAGATAATGAGACTAGAACAAGGGTCGGTTAACTGGTCCATCAGGACCTATCCTGATGACTAACACCAGCAACCACCAGGCCAGCAATAATTACAGTGAATTGGTATGCCAGTGTGATGTTCCTTGGCAGCTAAAAGTTTCTGTGATCTTTGTATCATTTGCTTTATCACTCTTCACCTCAGTGGTATACTATTGGATTAAAATGATTTGCTTCTCTAGGAGGAAAAATATGGAGATAAATTGAGACATTTTGTTTTTCTAGCTGCCCTTCCCGCCTCCCCCGTATCTCATCTCACCAAGTTCCTCTCCACCCACACTCCTGGAGGCCTTTGTCAGCTGCTTGCAGGCCACACAGCAGCAGTGAAAGCAGCCTGGATCTTGAGGCTTTGCTTTACTGTATCTGTATTACCCCATGTGAACCTCTTAAATGGCCCAGAACAAGTGGAAGAGGTAGTGATGTGGAAGAAAGAAAAAGCTCCCTCACCAGCATGTGTACTTGGCAAAACCGGAGAAACCAACATGAGAATCCATCCCCTACTTTATTTTCCAGCCATGGCAGAGATGAAATCTTTAACCCAGTGACGTGTTTTTACATAGCCACAAAGCAAAAATCTTCAATGTTTTGCTAAACATACAATCTTTGGCTGTGGTCTGATGTTACGCTATGCCTTTGGCCTATTTGCTGGGTCATTCTGGCTTAATTCATATATCACATATATATGTGTATATATATATGTGAATTTTACACCCTGGTCAAGCTTTGGCAGCACGCTTATAGTGGATTCATAACACACCAGTGTACTGCAGCTTGCTTGTCAACCACTGACTTAAAAGATCAAACCGTTAAATGTAACATTTAACACTCTCCATGACCTGGCCACTTTCATTTGTAAGCTTCTACCCTTTACTTTGAACTTTTCTGCCAAGAGCACCAAACCTACCTGTATGTTTTTGCCCATAGTTGGGAGCCCCCTGTCTGGAATGTGCTCTTACTCCTTTGCTGGTCTAGCTCCTACTCTATTTTTATTTTTTGGAAACAGAGTCTCACTTTGTTGCCCAGGCTGGAGTGCAGTGGTGCAATCTTAGTTTACTGCAACCTCTGCCTCCCGGGTTCAAGCAGTTCTTGTGCCTCAGCATACTGAGTAGCTGGAATTACAGGCGTGCACCACCACACCTGGCTAGATTTTGTATTTTTAGTAGAGACAGGGTTTCGCCATGTTTACCAGGCTGGTCTCGAACTCCTGGCTTCAGACAATTGGCCTGCCTTAGCCTCCCAAAGTTCTGGGATAACAGGTGTGATAACAGCAGCCCGGCCACCTGTCCTCTGATTTCTAAGCCAAAGACCCAAGCTTTCTTGAAATAAGAGAGCTGGCTCATTTTTATCAGTGATCTTTGGAGGCAGAGATTTGAGACGGATCAATTATTTATCTGCTTGTTTTCTGCAACCTGATGACCAGCCTTGTTTCCTGGAAAGCTCTGATGTTGGTTTCCTCACGTGGCCAGAGGGAGCCAGATGCAGGGCCTGAGTATATCGCAGATATTTCCCAGTGTGAATGGTGAAAGCCCAGTTTTAGGAAATGAAAAGTGGCTGATCTACCTCTAGGAGAAAGTACTGCCCTCTTGGTCAGAGCTTCTCTCCTTTGTCTCCCTTCCTGTTCTTTAGACAATAGGATGGTGAATGCAGGGTAGCCTAGCTCCACTGTGAGTACTTAGGACAGTAGAGACCAAGTCCAGACAAGGCTCCCGAAAGCTCAGAAAGCTTAAGTGGTTTGCCTAAAGCACACAATGCAAGGATTTAACTGTAGAACTTTCTTTTTTCTTTCTCTTTTTTTTTTTTAATGGATGAGAGGTTTTTATGCTGCCCAGGTTGGCCTCAAATGTGTAGCCTCGCCTCCTTACGCGTCAGGACAACCACCGCGGCTCCCAGCAACTAGAACTTTTTGACATCAAAGTCCTTGCTTTTTCCATAATACCACGAAGCCATGTGACAAGTTTGAGACTTTCCCTAGTACGGCAGATTAAATCCTGTGTCTTTAACTGATTTCTCACTCTAACATGCATCCAGTCTTCGCAGTCCTTGTAGGAAGAGAGAGAGCCAGACACAAGGGCAGCCCTGGGAAAGAACAGAAAGTGTATGATGGAAAAAATGCTGAACTCTTCTTGCTGCTGGAGCTGCTTATGTCTGGGACAATTCTTTCTAAGCACCAAAAGAAAAAACAGCCCTTTTTATAATCACAGTGAAAACAGAAAGCTTCAGGTCCGTTTCCTTCAGAGGGGTTGGTTTTGAATCCTTTTTTTCTGGGTTAAAGTTATACCATTGCTTGATTCTGAAATCTGTTTTGATTCTGTCTCCCACCCATAGGCATGACTACTCCCTACCTCCCAGGTTCCTAAATAACTTGATTGGATTCAGCTATCCATTTACTGTGATTCTTACGAAATCCTGCTCCGAGTGCAGTCTTCAGGTCTTTTCTTTCTTTCTTTCTTTCTTTTCTTTTTTCTTTTTTTTTTTTGAGATAGTTTCACTCTTGTTGCCCAGGCTGGAGTGCAATGGCCTGTAGTCTCTGCTCACTGCAACCTCCGCCTCCCAGGTTCAAGCGATTCTCCTGCCTCACCCTCCTGTGTAGCTAGGATTACAGGCACCTGCCACCACGCCCAAGTCATTTTTTGTGTTTTTATCAGAGACTGGGGTTTCACCATGTTGGCCAGGCTGATCTCGAACTCCTGACCTCAGGTAATCCACCAGCCTTGGCCTCCCAAAGTGCTGGGGTTACAGGTGTGAGTCACCGCGCCTGGCCATTTTTTTTTTTAAATGGCGTTTCGCTCTCGTTGCCCAGGTGTGCAATGGCGCGATCTCAGCTCACCACAACCTCTGCCTCCCGGGTTCAAGCGATTCTCCTGCCTTAGCCTCCCAAGTAGCTAGGATTACAGGCATGCACCACCATTCCCGGCTAATTTTGTATTTTTAGTAGAGATGAGGTTTCTTCATGTTGGCCAGGCTGGTCTCGAACTCCTGACCTCGTGTGATCCAACCGCTTTGGCCTCCCAAAGTGCTGGGATTACAGGCATAAGCCACCGCACCAGGCCATCTTCAGGTCATTTTAACAATACCCCTGAGCCACGTGAAGCTTCCTCCCTGTCCTCTCACCCCAAACTTCATAAATCCCCTGTGACTTAAAATGGAGCTGGACTCATGGGTCCAGCAACCTCCTCAGCTGTGTGTTGAATGGTCCCATTTCTTTGGTCCATTCAACACTCGGGAAGGGTGGTCCACAGGGAAACAGAAGTCATCGGAGCCTTATGGCCCCACCCTGACCGCTTGAGGGCCAGGGTTAGGATTGAGGTCTTTGTATACTATGCCAGGGAATGCGGTAGCTGGACCTGTGCACAAGACCAAGATCACATCCCTGAAGCCCCAACGTCTCCCCTGTATGCTCACAAGTCTGACTTTGAGACCCACCATTGCCCTTTTTTGCTGACTGCTGCAACCAACAAATAGGCATTCTCTCCCAGTGGACAGACCTCAGAAAGGACCTATTCATAAGTGAGTTGTGCTGTTCCCTCCCTGGCAGGGTGGGGCAGAGAGACTGAGGAAAGTTCTGCAGACCTGGGAACAGCAAGAAAATCTGCGGTTGCTGCCCTCCCACTCTGTAGACCCAGGGTCCTGACAATTCAAAAGTTAAGTCTTGAGACCTTGCAAAAGGTAAAGATCCCTTCAGAGTTTGCTTGGATGGGTTTCTCTCCAGATATTGCCAGGGGAAAGGGAGCATACAGAAATAGTGATAGTCCACAGTTGTTTGGTTCCAGAGCAGTGGTTCTCAAACTTCACTGTGCATAGCAAGCTCCTGGAGTGCCACGTTAAATTGCAGATTTCTGGGCTTCACCTCCCAAGATGAATTAAGTGTGAAGTAGGACTCCAGATGTGCATTTAAAACAGGCCTAGGGTCACATCTTGCCCCGAAGTTACGAGGCCAACTTGGAGTAGTGGTGCCCACCTGTAATCCCAGCTACTCAGGAGGCTGAGGCTGGTTGCTTGAAGCCAAGAGTTCAAGACCAGCCTGGGCAATGTATCAGGAGTGTTTCTTAATGTTTCAGATTATTTACTGGAAAGATGAGCAGGATTACCATGAAAGAAAAGTCCAGATGGACTGTGGAAATCCTATACTGAGTCTCCAAACTTGGCAGCTGAATATATGGAGGGCTCATGATGAAGAAACCTCTTTTGTCATCCTGAGGATTCTCTGATCCATATTCGCCTAGATGTGCTGGAAATGGTGGTGGACCAAGGTGCAAACTTGGTCTAGTGAGGTACTAATGGGTTGAAGTTTTTCTGAGCGTCACTTTCCTCATTTGTATAATGAGGGGTTTGCCAAGGAAACCCCTAAGGTTGTCTTCTAGCTGACTTTCCAATTGGTGAACCCTTTTCCAAAGGGTTCCCAAAAGGAACTTTCCAAAGGGTTCACTTTCAAACCTTCCAAAGGGTTCAACTTTCCTTTTCCAAAGGGTTCACCAATTGCTGCAGCTTGCTTCTGGTCTTCATCCTCAAGTATGCTGTGCTTGGACAGAGGCCAAAACTAATTCCCCCACTCACCATTTGCCCAGCATAACTACAACAGTACCTGGCACATAGTGGATGCTTATTAAATATTTATTGCAGGAATGAGTAAATATAACTAACTTGGTCATAAGGTAAAATAGTCTTCATTGGAACAAGGCTCCAGATAGTTGGGCAGGGCTGGGAGCTGAGACTGCTGCAATCCTGCCAGCTGAGAGAACTCTGACAAGGCACCGATCTGGGTGGCTTTATTAGGATGTCTGACAGCTTCAGAGATGGCCACATTTCTTTTCCTTTAAACATGTCTAATTTGGCCGGGCATGGTGGCTCACCCTGTAATCCCAGCACTTTGGGAAGCCGAGGTGGGTAGATCACCTGAGGTCAGGAGTTTGAGATCAGCCTGACCGATACGGTGAAACCCCGTCTTTACTAAAAATGCAAAAAATTAGCAGGGTGTGGTGGTGGACAGCTGTAGTCCCAGCTACTTGGGAGGCTGAGGCAGGAGAATCGCTTGAACTCAGGAGGCGGAGGTTGCAGTGAGCTGAGATCACACCACTGTACTCCAGCCTGGGCGACAGAGCAAGACTCCATCTCAAAAAAAAAAAGTCGAATTTGTCTTATAAATGCAATATATGTGGCTGGGCACGGTGGCTCATGCCTGCAATCCCACCACTTTTGGGAGACCGAGGTGGGTGGATCACCTGAGGTTAGGAGTTTGAGACCAGCCTGGCCAATGTGGCGAAACCCCATCTCTACCAAAAACAGAAATTAGCTGGGTGTGGTGGCACATGCGTGTAATCTGAGCCACTCGGGAGACTGAGGCAGGAGAATTGCTTGAACCTAGGAGGCAGAGGTTGCAATGAGCTGAGATTGTGCCACTGCACTCCAACCTGGGTGACAGAGTGCGACCCTATCCCCCACCCGCAAAAAAAAGCAATATATGTACATTGTAGAACACTTGTAAATTTTTTTAAATATAAAAAATTTAAGAACCACTCACAATCCATTAATTTTTATTTTTTGGTACTATTCTATATTTTTAGAGTTAAAGGAAAATGATATACAATATGTTATTTTTAAAATTGTAGTTCAAAGTTAATTTGCTAAATTTTATTTTTAAAGTTTGGCCTGCTTTCTGGAGACATTGCTAAATTTTTAGTACAATATTTTTCTATTTTTCTGTGCATGTCTATATGTATTTGGAATATATACTCTTTTATTTATTTTTGAGACAGAGTCTCTCTGTCGCAGTCAAGGCTGGAGTGCAGTGGCACAATCTCAGCTCACTGCAACCTCCGACTCCTAGAGTTAAGCGATTCTCCTGCCTCAGCCGCCCCAGTAGCTGGGATTACAGGCACGTGCCACCACGTCCCGCTAATTTTGTATTTTTATAGTAGAGATAGGGTTCACCATGTTGACCATGGCTGGTCTCGAACTCCTGACCTCAAATAATCTACTCATCTTGGCCTCCCAAAGTGTTGGGATTGCACGCATAAGCCACGGCACCTGGCCCTATATACTATTTAGTGTCATATCCTGAATTCTCTGCTTACATGTCCTTTGAAGTCTTAAGCATCATTTTTGATGCCTTCATGATAGTGCATTTAACCAATCCCTCATTATGGATTCCAAGTTGTTTCCTTTTTGCTTTATATTATAAATATCACAGTGATAAGCATAGCTGCCCACGTATTTTTATCTGTGCTTCATATTTCCTTAGGATAGAGTCCAGAAGTGGAATTACTGGATCAAAGGGTATAAAGCTCTCTAAGTTTCTTGAAACAGTGCCAAAATATTTTGTAGAAAAGTTTTCACCATTTTACACTGAAGGTCAGTATCTTTCAGTGAGCTTTGTAACTGCCCCTGAGAGAAGAAGGGAAACAGCCCCAGCCCGGCAAGCTTGGGAAGCTCGGAAGGCCGTCCCTGCAGCTGTGTGGCCCCTCCAGAGGGGGGTGGGAGAGGCATGGGGATTCCTCCTGCAGTGCTGCCTCCGTTTCCCCTCCGCCGGTAAGGCCACCGTCCTGTTTCCTAATCCTTTGAGTTCTTCATTTTTTAAGATCCCTGGAGAAAAAATGGCCCAGGGATGGACGATGTTAGTTGTAAAGGTGGTGGAGAGGGGGGAATCCTTATATTTGAGCAAGGTAGGAGTTGTTCAACAAGAACCCAACACTTGGAGATCCTTAAAAGAAACATCTGCCTATTCCAACATGAGTTTCAGAGATGGTGAGAATAACGGGAGAGAGTTGGGTAGGAGTTGTAGAAAGCATTGCAGGCTTTCCCCTCCAGGTAGACAGCTGCAGCCCCTTTAAGGACAAATGCGGGACCTGGTCCTTTAAATCTGTGTCAGTTTCCCCTGACGTCAGCGGGCGGGCCAGCAGCCCTGCTGTTTATCGCCCAGCGGCGCAGCTCACTTTCCAGTGTTTGTGCGTCGGGGCGGCGCGTCCGCCCGCCCTTAAAGGGCCCGCACCTCGGAAAACTCGCAGCCCAGCACGGCGTCCGGTCGCTACCACCTATCGCGCCCCTCACCCTGCGACTCGCCTCCCTCAGTGGCCAGCCCCCGCCGCCTGCTCTTCCTCCCTCCCCTTTCCCGGCGTCTCCGGGCTCCCGGCAACCAGCCGCCCTCCTTCTCACGGCCCTGGGCCGGGGCTCCAGGGTCTCAGGCCGTACTCAGCCCCTCGCGAGCTGGGACCCCAGCCCGTAGCCCGCATCCCCTCCCTCCCCGCCCCCTCCCGGCCGCCCCCTCCCCTGCGGGGACCCTGGGAGCCTCTCCGCGGCTCTTGGGAGGGGACATTTCCTAATCTCAGGCCAGGGTTAAAGTTCTGGTCCTGGTGAGATGCTGGAAGCTGCGGCCGCAGCCGCAACCCGTCCCGGAGGTGTCCTGTCGCCTGTCGCCTTCGCCGCCTCCACCACCGCTGCCACTGCCGCCCTGCCGGGGCCATGTTCGCTCTGGGCTTGCCCTTCTTGGTGTTCTTGGTGGCCTCGGTCGAGAGCTATCTGGGGGTTCTGGGACCCAAGAACGTCTCGCAGAAAGACGCCGAGTTTGAGCGCACCTACGTGGACGAGGTCAACAGCGAGCTGGTCAACATCTACACCTTCAACCATACTGTGACCCGCAACCGGGTGAGGGCTGGGGGCTGGGGGGCCAGAGGCCAGTGGGGGAGCCGACGAGGGCTAGGCGATTGTGTCGCCCCGCTACTCTTTTGGGAGGCCCCAAGAACTAGCCGCCCTGCTGGGTTCCCAGTTCCCAGAACCACACTGGAGCCTCTTGACCAGTCCTCCTTCCTTTGCCACCAGTGTTTCTCTGAAGCTCCAGCTGCAGTTTTTGAAGTTGGCTCATTCCCATCTTCTCTTCCACCCCCATTCTTCCATCACTTGTGGTCTGAGCACACATGGTTTGCTCTGTGGGGTCTGGGTGGGAGAGGAAACAGGCTTATTACTGGGCTTACCCAGAAAACCTCAAGGGAATGAGACTGACCTAGAACTGAAAAGCTCTGTGCAGGCAAATTACATCTGAAACTCCCCAGGGAGATGAATGCAGGGCTTCCCAGCACTCTTCCTGCCTGGGAGAGCCAGCTGGCCTTGTAAATTGAGGGTGACAGAGCTTTTATAAGGCCAACTGTAAGTTGGGTGGGAAGAGAAGGGGAATTTGTCCACTGTGAAAAATCCACTTCACCTTGACTTTTCTTTAGTTTCTTCCGTAGCTGTGAGTCCCTGAGTTGAAATAGACACAGCTAGTGTGGGAAGTCTAGGCCCCAGACAGAGCTGAGATTGGGAGAATTCTTGCAACCTGGCTGTGTGGTCTTGTGCCCAGGTCTGTTGCTCTCTTGAGAATGGGGAATCTGATTTTGTTTTCAGAACAGGGAGTGGTTTGATTTCATGGCAGGCCAGGATGTGCCCCCAGTGCCTGATTCTCTGAAGTTTGATCTCTTTCTACTTAGAGTCCTTTCTTCCTTTTTTCCCATATCTAAAGGCACTGGAGAGCAGTGGTTTTTACTCTCTTGGGAAATGCTGCCCTAGGGCTTGGGTTTCAGCAGCCCAATAACAAGCATTCCAAGATGGATTTAGTTTTATTTTTCCTTTAAGGTCCCATTGTTTATATATGTTCCTTCATAGCTCCAAGGGTGAAGATCACTTTATCTTTTTTGGTTTTATTTTTATTTTTGAGACCAGTCTCATTCTGTTGCCCAGGCTGAAGTGCAGTGGTGTGATCTCAGCTCACTGCAACCTCCACCTTCTGGGTTCAAGTGATTCTCCTGCCTCAGCCTCCCAAGTAGTTGAGATTACAGGCTCCTGCCACCACACCCAGCTAATTTTTATATTTTTAATAGAGATGGGCTTCACCATGTTGGCCAGGCCAGTCTCGAACTCCTGACCTCAGGTGATCCTCCTGCCTGGGCCTCCCAAAGTACTACAGGCGTGAGCCACCGCACCTGGCTGTCATCTTATAGAGGGAGAAGTTGAGGCTTAGAGAAGTAAAGTGATTTCTCCACAGCCCTGTCCCTTGGTGGGAGCTAAGGATACAACATGGCCTTCAATACCTACCCCTCCTCTGGGCTCTGGCCCCAGGTTAGTTGTTAACTAGAGCTTCCTGCTGGCTTCCTGGCTCACAAGGAAGGTTGAGGAGCACTTCTTGCTCTCCTGTGTCTTCATGTGTGTGTCGGGGTGTGTACACGTGTGTGTGCGGGCCTGTGCATCCTATGCACATGGATAGAAATGGGGTATCCTGGAGACTCCCAAGGCCTCCACCGTGTTTCCTGGCAGAGGGCGTGCTAACCCTGCAGTTGCTTGGGTCCTGCTGCCCAGCACATGTCTGCCGGCCAGGAGTCGTGCTCAGCACAGGTCTTTCCTGGTTTCTTCCCCAGCTGTGAGTCCCTGAGTTGAAATAGACACAGCTAGTGTGGGAAGTGTAGGCCCCAGACAGAGCTGAGATTGGGAGAATTCTCGCAACCTGGCTGTGTGGTCTTGTGCCCAGGTCTCTTGCTCTTTTGAGAATGGGGAATCTGATTTTGTTTTCAGAACAGGGAGTGGTTTGCTTTCTATGGCAGGCCAGGATGTGCCCCTAGTGCCTGATTCTCTGAAGTTTGATCTCTTTCTGCTTAGAGTCCTTTCTTCCTTTTTCATATCTAAAGGCACTTCCTGGAGTCTGGGGTTGTTCTGGCAGAGGAAGGGGCAGAGATGACCCCCTGGCCCGACCAAGATGGAGAAAGACCAAAGTGGCGGGCATGATGGAGGGCAGGGCTCATAGTCTCTGGAGCCCCGTGTTCCTGGTGGCAGAGGCTTGAGAGGCATTTCCATGTCGTCTGCAGACAGAGGGCGTGCGTGTGTCCGTGAACGTCCTGAACAAGCAGAAGGGGGCGCCTTTGCTGTTTGTGGTCCGCCAAAAGGAGGCTGTGGTGTCCTTCCAGGTGCCCCTAATCCTGCGAGGGATGTGAGTAGGATCTGGGCATCAGGGAAGTGGGGTGGCCTCGGCCAGTCCTTGCCTGGAGTCTCAACCAGGAGCCCCCCATTTCTCCTCCCCTTTCCCTGGGCTGGGAGGCTCGTCAACAGCACAAGGGCCGAGTGTGCCAGCTGGGAGCTTGTGCACCTCGCAGTGAGGTGGTGGAGACCAGACCGGGGGAGGTGGGGCCTCGCTCCTCTGGAGGGGCAGGCCAGCTGGGACAGTGCTCACATCCTATCTCTCTGCTTCGGGCCATAGGTTTCAGCGCAAGTACCTCTACCAAAAAGTGGAACGAACCCTGTGTCAGCCCCCCACCAAGAATGAGTCGGAGATTCAGTTCTTCTACGTGGATGTGTCCACCCTTGTCACCAGTCAACACCACGTACCAGCTCCGGGTCAGCCGCATGGACGATTTTGTGCTCAGGTCTGCAGGGTAGAGCAAAGGGACCACGGGGGCTAGTTCTTCCCCAGGCTCTGGGAGTGACTACTGGGGGATCTTCTCTGCCCTGCAGGACCGGGGAGCAGTTCAGCTTCAATACTACAGCAGCACAGCCCCAGGTATCATGTCCCTGTTGATTGCTCCAGAGGAGAAATGGGGGAGCTTGAATATGAGAATGGGAGTGGTCAGCAGTCTTTGCTTGGACTTTTGAATTGGCTGTTTTCTCCATGGAGGGCTCTCTGGAAACAGGAGCTCTGGCCCTGAGATGGTGAGGGGACAGACAGCATGGGACTGTGCAGAGACATGGAGTCTGGTTGCCTCTCCTGCATTCCACTGAGTGCCCTGCTGAGGTTGAAGGGAGTGGTATACAGAGAAAGGGGCTGCTATGGTCAAGGCCTGTCTCCCCAGAGAGCCTGCTGCCCATCCCTCAGAGGATTCTGGGTCCCCACTTATAGGGGACTGTTCCCTTCTAGAGGGGCCAAGAGAGCATCCTTATGAGATGGGGCTCCCCCCTTCTTCCTGCACCCTCAGTACTTCAAGTATGAGTTCCCTGAAGGTGTGGACTCGGTAATTGTCAAGGTGACCTCCAACAAGGCCTTCCCCTGCTCAGTCATCTCCATCCAGGATGTGCTGGTGAGTTGCCTGCCCTTTTGCTGTTCCCTAGCAGGCAGCAGGGCTGCTAAAGAGGGAGGCAGGCCAGGTTCCCATCCATCTGCCTCTCCCGCCCCTCTGCAGTGTCCTGTCTATGACCTGGACAACAACGTAGCCTTCATCGGAATGTACCAGACGATGACCAAGAAGGCGGCCATCACAGTACAGGTAGGAAATGCATGTGGCCACGTGGGAAGTGTGGCTGGGCGATAAGCTGTGTAACTTTCCAAACTTGAGCTCTTCTTCCTCTGCCCACTCCTATCCTACACAAGACTGAGTCTTTGGCCTTCCAGTCCCTGTGACTTTGAGTCCCCTGATATATATGAGAGTTGAACCATAATCCCAGTTGCTCTTGTAGATGGGAAAGAGTAGAGAACCCCCTTCTGGCTGTTATACCTACTCCATTCATTGTAATAATAAGAGGGCCGAGCGCGGTGGCTCATTCCTGTAATCCCAGCACTTTGGGAGGCCGAGGTGGGCGGATCACCTGAGATCAGGAGTTCAAGACCAGCTAGGCTAACAGGCTGAAACCCCATCTCTACTAAAAATACAAAAATTAGCCGAGCATGGTGGTGCATGCCTGTAATCCCAGCTACTCGGGAGGCTAAGTCAGAAGAATCACTTGGACCTGGGAAACGGAGATTGCAGTGAGCCGAGATCACATCACTGCACTCCAGCCTGGGCAAAAAGAGTGAAACCCTGTCTCAAGAGAAAAAAAAGGTCAGGTGCAATGTCTTACACCTGTAATCCGAGCACTTTGGGAGGCTGAGGCGGGCAGATCACCTGAGATCAGGCATTGAAGACCAGCCTGGCCAACGTGGTAAAACCCCATCTCTACTAAAAATAACAAAAAGTAGCCGGGCGTGGTAGCGGACACCTGTAATCCCAGCTACTTGGGAGGCTGAGGCAGGAGAATCGCTTGAACCCGGGAGGCAGAGGTTGCAGTGAGCTGAGATCACACCACTGCACTCCAGCCTGGGCAACAGGAGTGAAACTCCGTCTCCAAAAAAAAAAAAAAAAATCTTTGTGAGGATTAAGTAAAATAATACCTATGAAGCGTTTAGCATAATGTCTGGCCCCAGAATAAGTATTCCGAAAAGAATGATGGTGATGATGATGGTGATGATGATATTTATCATCATCGTCCTGCAGCGCAAAGACTTCCCCAGCAACAGCTTTTATGTGGTGGTGGTGGTGAAGACCGAAGACCAAGCGTGCGGGGGCTCCCTGCCTTTCTACCCCTTCGTAGAAGGTACATTTTGTGCCCTGGGCCTGGCTAGGGGTGGGGAGGGCTTGGTCACTTTCTGGGAGCCAGAAGAGCCTGTGTGGCTGATTGGTGGACCTGATAGGACATGGGTTTTTGGCTCCAGTCTCTCAAAGGCCTAGTCCCACTGACTCTAGCCAAGCTCCAGGCAACCAATTTGCTGCTTTGACATTTTACTTCCAGATGAACCGGTCGATCAAGGGCACCGCCAGAAAACCCTGTCAGTGCTGGTGTCTCAAGCAGTCACATGTGAGTGCAGGTGGCTGAGTGGGGATGGACAAGCCTCTCTGGCTCCTCCTTTCAGACCTGGGATATAGGGTGTGCCCTGAAGTGGGTGATGAGGATGCAGATATGCTGGTGGGTTAAGAACGGGGAGTGTTCTTCGCAGGCTTCTAGATGGGGAGGGCTAGGAAGTGAGTTCCAGTGTGATGTGGTGCAGAGAGTTCATGACTAAAGATGGAGGAACTGAGGTCCAGTTCACTTTCTGCCACTTACCAGCAGTGTTACCTGATTGTAAGAAAGAGCTTTAATTTTGCTTTGTTAGCATAATCTTATTTATTCTGAAGGATGTTTCTTAATCTCATATTCAGAAACATATCCTAATTTGTCACTGCTATAAGATTGAATCTCAGTTTCCGTGTCTCTATAACAAAGGGAGTAAAATTTGCCTAATTAATCTCACTCAGTTATGAGGGCCAGCACAAAATTAGCAGGAAAGTACCAGGCCCCTACTCAGTGCTCAATAAATATTTACTGAATGATTACATGGGGCCCTAAGGGACTGTAATAGGAGGGGAAAGAAGGTGCCTCTCTTTCTTTTTTTGGACTCTTGCTCTGTCACCCAGGCTGGAGTTCAGTGGCAAGATCTCGACTCACTGCAACCTCCGCCTTCCAGGTTCAAGTGGTTCTCCTGCCTCAGCCTCCTGAGTTGCTGGGACTACAGGCACCTGCCACCATGCCCAGCTAATTTTTGTATTTTTAATAGAGACAGGGTTTCACCATGTTGGCCGGGCTGGTCTTGAACTCTTGACCTCAGGTGATCCACCCGCCTTGGCCTCCCAGAGTGCGGGGATTACAGGCGTGAGCCACTGTGCCCAGCTAGAGGGTGCCTGTCTTATATGGATTATTATTTATTTTTTTTTTTTGAGAAGGAGTCTCGCTCTGTCACCCAGGCTGGAGTGCAGTGGCCAGATCTCAGCTCACTGCAAACTCCGCCTCCCGGGTTTACGCCATTCTCCTGCCTCAGCCTCCCGAGTAGCTGGGACTACAGGCGCCCGCCACCTCGCCCGGCTAGTTTTTTGTATTTTTTTAGTAGAGACGGGGTTTCACCGTGTTAGCCAGGATGGTCTCGATCTCCTGACCTCAGTGATCCGCCCGCCTCGGCCTCCCAAAGTGCTGGGATTACAGGCTTGAGCCACCGCGCCCGGCCATTATATGGATTATTTATTCAGCAAGTATTTATTGAGCATCTCCTATATGCCAGATGGTGTGCTAAGGCAGCAGTCCACGGAGGGGCGGGGTCCTTTCTAGAGGAACAGGAGGCAGTTAAGAGCTGTGGTGAGCAAAGGACAGGTCACTGTGGAAATACAGGATAGAGAAGGCTTCCTAGAGGACACAGTCCCTGAGCTGTGGTTTAAGGGTTAAGTCAAGGTGGAGTTTTTGAGAGGCCAGGCACAGTGGCTCATGCCTATAATCCCAACACTTTGGGAGGCTGAGGCAGGGAAATTGCTTGAAGTCAGGAATTCAAGACCAGCCTGAGCAACATAGCAAGATCCCATCTCTATAAAAAATTTAAAAATGAGCCAGGTGTGGTGGCACACATCTATAGTCCCAGCTACTGAGGAGGCTGAGGTGGAAGGATGGAGCCTAGGAGTTGGAGGCTGCAGTGAGCTATGATCATGCCACTGCACTCCAGCATGGGTAACAGAGTAAGACCCCAACTCTTAAAAACAAAAAAGGAGAAGTAGAAGAGAAAGTTCTAGCACAGGGAGCAACATGAGCAAAAATAGGAGTGTGTCAGAGTTTGGTGTATTAGGGGAACTGCTAATTGTTCATACTGGCTGGGCAGGGCCTTACATTCAAGGGGAGAGGGGTGAGAGATTGGGCTGGGCAGAGGAGGACATGAAGGCCTTTGGGTGCCATGATGGGAGGTAGTGGAAGGTTTTGACCCGTCCACTTTCCTGTTTCCTCCTGGAAGCTGAGGCCTACGTCAGTGGGATGCTCTTTTGCCTGGGTATATTTCTCTCCTTTTACCTGCTGACCGTCCTCCTGGCCTGCTGGGAGAACTGGAGGTAAAGGGGAACTGCTGGGCCCTCCCCTGGTCTGGGTGAGTTGGGCAGGTGTGTGAGGGAGATCGCCCGGCAGGATCTGAGCCAGCCTAGGGTAATCTACAGCATCCACAGCAGATGATGGTGGGACTGTTAGAGTCTGTGGCCCGTGACCCTCTCTAGAAATCATCCCCTCCCCTCAGCCTTCTTCCCAAGCAGGGAGACCCCATATTGCTCCCCAGCCTGTGAGGAACCCTGGGACCAAGGGTGGAGGATAGGGTCATAGGGATGAGAGTGGAGTGGAGAGGTAGAAGGAAAGCCACCCCCATACAGAGGGATCCTTGTCCTGTCCCATCTGGGTGGCCTTTGGATTCTGTCCATGCAGGCAGAAGAAGAAGACCCTGCTGGTGGCCATTGACCGAGCCTGCCCAGAAAGCGGTACCTCCAGGGGGCCTGGGTGGGGCGGGCACAGTGTGCTTTGTGTTTTGGGGGGTAGTGGTAGATGGTTCCCTAAGGGGTTGAAGGAGGAAGAGCTGGGGGCTTCCGGATGTTCAGATTGGGGTAACATTCCACAGATGGGAATGAGGCTGGGATATGATGTCCATGCATCCCTAACATGCAGACCTCAGAGGCTGAGGCCGTTGCTTGGTTTATTCCCTGTCTAGCCATGGTGTCTGCCTGCCTTGGGCAGTGCGGCCCACTGTCTCTGGGATTATTAACCTTTCCTTCTCTCTCTCTTCCACCCCTCCCTCTCTTTCTGTCCTCCCTCCTGCGTGGGACCTTCTCTCTTAGCTTCTCTCCTTGGTAAGCTCCAAGTGCTGTGGGCAGAGGAGCTGGAGTCCAGAGTCGGGGAGGGAGGGTGGAGTAGAGGGCTGTCTGGAGGGCACGTGGGCGGGCCAGATGTTGTCTTTGTTGCTGGTAACTTAGATGTGCCCATTCTTGAACTTTCTCTCTCTTTAGGGACGACAAAGGGTGGTGCTTTTCCCATGGGAGAGGCAGGCAGGGGGCTGGGGCGGGTGGTGGTGGCAGCAGTGGGGCGTGTTTGCCTGGATAGGTGCTGCTTCTCAGCTGCTGGCATGGCCTCCTTGTGGCTGTCTTCTCTGGATCTTTCTTTGTTGTTCTTCCTGGCTCTAGGCCTCTCTCTCCATCCAGCGCTAACGAACCTTGACTTCTCATTGCAGGTCACCCTCGAGTCCTGGCTGATTCTTTTCCTGGCAGTTCCCCTTATGAGGATTACAACTATGGCTCCTTTGGTACGTGTCAAAGCCAGCGCTGTGCTTGCCGGGGACACAACCTGGTCTCCTTAGGCCACCACCTCTGAGGCAGTAGAGTGGGAGCCACCTCCTCCGGCCCCCACAGCCTCTGCAGGTGCTCAGAGCCCCTTTCCCTGCGGCCTCTCCTTCCTGCCTCACCATTGATCCTTCCTCGCAGAGAACGTTTCTGGATCTACCGATGGTCTGGTTGACAGCACTGGCACTGGGGACCTCTCTTATGGTTACCAGGGTGAGTGGGCCAGGCTGGGAGGGGCTGTGTGGTGCAGGCCGGTGTTGGCTGGGTAAAATGTCACGGTGGGCGGTTGCCTCTTCTGCCAGATGCTGGAACCCAGGAAAGGCCTGCTGTTTTCCTAACCCCTCTCTTCCCTCATCCCCTCCTCTTTGGCCCCAGTTCCCTGGTAACTTTCCCTTTCCTTTGAAGGGCACGACCAGTTCAAGCGGCGCCTCCCCTCTGGCCAGATGCGGCAGCTGTGCATTGCCATGGGTAGACGTGGGGAGGGGTAGGGCTGTTTTGCCAATCAGTGCCTGCCGGCTCTGGTTGACTGTCGGCTCTGGGGCCAGAAAGATTCTACGTGCATGGCTTCCCCATGTAATTCCAGTAATTGCCCGCTCTTGTGTCTTCTGAGACAGCAGCAGGACACAGGCTCCTTTGGCTGGGGGGCTGGTGCCTCTGCTCCCCCCATGCTGGACGTTCTAGTTTATCGTCTGTGTTGCCAGCGCCCTCACTCCCTGGCCTGCTAGGGGAGGGCTCACAGGCATGGGGGTCACATTCTGGCCTCTGAATAAAGGAGAGATGCTCTTTCTGCACCCCAGGCCCACTGGGTCTTTAATCCAGTGGCAACCAAGCCAGTGTCTTCTCAGAACCCACAGGGCTGGGCGCCATTTAATCAGCATGACTTGCCAAGTTCAATCCTGTTGTTTGTGTCTGCTGCCTGGGTCTGCTCAGTGTCCTGGCCTGGGAAGCCCTAGCCCGTGAGGGGTGCCAGGAACAGAGCAAAGCTAGAGTGGCTCCTGTGTGGTGGCCTCTTCTAGAGTCTACCATCCTCCCCCAGGACTTAGGAGCACCTGATGTCTCCTCCCAGCTCCTGAGCCCACCTCCACCCTAGCTCTGAGCCCCAGCCCACAATTTGCCTCTTCCCTACTGCCTAATAATTGTTATAATTGCCTCAGATGGGCGAGGGCCACTGTGAGTTTTGTGCCCACCAGTGCAACCCCCCCCTCCCTGCCCTTTCCAGGCCGCTCCTTTGAACCTGTGGGTACTCGGCCCCGAGTGGACTCCATGAGCTCTGTGGAGGAGGATGACTATGACACATTGACCGACATCGATTCCGACAAGAATGTCATTCGCACCAAGGTCTGACCCATGGGCCTGGCCTGGTCAGGCGTTTCCCAAGAAAGGGACATTCTGTGTTCCTGCCCCAGCATGTTCCTACTGACGTGGCATTTACGGAAGCAGAAGGAAGGGGCTCAGCTGGGGCAGGACAGATGCCGGGGAAACTAACTTGAGCTCCATCCCCTTCCGGCGTGATTGACCAAATCCTCTTGGTCTAAGTGGCCGCAGCAGTGGGATGGCCTTGAACCCTGCCCACCTGAATTCGGCCCTTTCTGAGGGAGGCCCCTCTTGTCCACCTCTAACCTGGGGGAGGGGGCTTCTCCCCAGTAGCAGTAAGTGGGGCTGATTCCAGCTTCTCCCCAGCAATACCTCTATGTGGCCGACCTGGCACGGAAGGACAAGCGTGTTCTGCGGAAAAAGTACCAGATCTACTTCTGGTGAGCGGGCCGAGCGGCTGGGGCTCTGCCGTGGGTGGGTGTGTGGCGGCCTTGGGTGCCGCCTGCCTCACTGCCGCCCTCCCACTCTGCAGGAACATCGCCACCATTGCTGTCTTCTATGCCCTTCCTGTGGTGCAGCTGGTGATCACCTACCAGACGGTGAGAGGGCAGGGCAGGTTCACCTTTCCCACAGCCTGGGACGTGGCCCCAAAGTTCAGAGCCTCCCAGCCTGGGGCCCTGGTCTTCCATCACAGGACCTGGGTTCAGATCCCAGCTCTGCCTTCCCAGCTGAGCGACCCAGGGCAAATCACATAACACCCCAACCCTGAGTGTCAGTTTCTTCATCTGCAAAATAGGGCAGCCCGCACTAAAGACAGCCCCTCCCTGGTTTGTTGTGCGGATTACGAAACCAAAGTCCTGGGACTTTGTAAGCATCCGTTTCCCTTCCCTTGTCTCTGTCCCATGGGGCAAGAACTTCCATCACAGTCATGCCTCAGGGTTTTCAGCCACGCCTAATGAGGGGGGCAGGGACCGTGCTGCTTGGCGTCCGTGTTCTCAGAAGGAGCACATGCCTGGGGTGCTGTGTGTTCCCATCTGCTAGCTGTGGTGGCACTTGCTCTTTTTTGCCAAAGGGGCCCGGGTGGCGGGGTGTGGGCTGAGTTGGGCGTGATGACAGACCCACTCCCTGTCCCTGCCCCTGCTACAGGTGGTGAATGTCACAGGGAATCAGGACATCTGCTACTACAACTTCCTCTGCGCCCACCCACTGGGCAACCTCAGGTGGGGGTCATGCTGGGAGGCCCCTTGTCCAGGCCAAGGGTGAAACGGGGCAGGTGCTGGGGCTTTGCAACGCCCACCTGGGCTAGGGAAGAGGCCTGGGTGTGAGGCCCAAGCAGTCCACCTTGTGTCGCCCCTTCTAGCGCCTTCAACAACATCCTCAGCAACCTGGGGTACATCCTGCTGGGGCTGCTTTTCCTGCTCATCATCCTACAGCGGGAGATCAACCACAACCGGGCCCTGCTGCGCAACGACCTCTATGCCCTGGTGAGGGAGCACCTGCCTGCCTGCCGCAGCCTCAGCTCCTGCGCAGACCCCAAGCCTTGGCTCCAGGATGCCTTTTCTGGCAGGCCTGGCCCTGCCTTCCCCAGCTCTCCCCTTCCCAGCCCTGTCTGGCCCACCCTATCCAGCCCAGCCTGCCCCACCCTGCCCTGCCCTCCCTTGCCCAGCCTTCCCAGGCCAGCCTACCCCTACACACCCACACTCGACACACACCTCACCCCTTTTCCTCTTCCACTCCTCTTAGGGTCCCTCTTTTGGGTCCCTTCTTCTCTTCCTGCCTCAATTCCTCCCTCCCTTCCCTTCTCCCTCTCCCCAACAGGAATGCGGGATCCCCAAACACTTTGGGCTGTTCTACGCCATGGGCACAGCCCTGATGATGGAGGGGCTGCTCAGTGCTTGCTATCACGTGTGCCCCAACTATACCAATTTCCAGTTCGGTGAGTGGAGCCTCCTTCTTTTCTGGCTGCACCTGCAGCAGGGACCTGCCTGAGTCCTTCACTATCCCCAGGTCACCCACAGGGGTTGCTAAGACAGCCCTGTAGGAAACTCCAAGGCTGGCGTGCCTGGGTGTGCACACAGCCTATGGAACATGGGCACCTAGGTGCTCCTTCATTTGTCTGTCAAGCTATTCCTATGTAAAGGCATGTACTGCACTGAAGAAAACAGGATAATTAAGAAGGGGGCCCTGTGCCTAGCACAGTGGCTCACACCTGTAATCCTAGCACTTTGGGAGGCCGAGGCAGGGGGATCGCCTGAGGTCAGGAGTTTGAGATCAGCTTGGCCAACATGGTGAAACCCCATCTCTACTAAAAATGCAAAAATTAGCCGGGTGTGGTAGTGCATGCCTGTTATCCCAGCTACTCAGGGGGCTGAGGCAGGAGAATTGCTTGAGCCCAGGAGGCAGAGGTTGCAGTGAGCCGAGATCCCGCCATTGCACGCCAGCCTGGGCAATAGAGTGAGACTCTGTCTCCAAAAAAATAAAAGGGGGTCCCTGATCTCAGGGTGCTCACAGACTAAGACACAGACCAAGTTGTCTCTGTCTTCAGGAGATGTTAGACTCTGGGCGACGGCCAGTGGGGTGGCAGTGTGGTGTGGCAGGTACAACTAAGGTACTAAATTTCAAGTGCCACCCCACCACCAGCTCACTCCACGGCCATGGCAAGGCACCAGGGCTCTCTCTTCCTCTGGGATTGTTGGGGCCAGGAGTTCTCTGCTGGGGCTTGGTGGCCATTTCTGCAGCTCCCTTCCGTGTCCCTCATCCTAGACACATCATTCATGTACATGATCGCCGGACTCTGCATGCTGAAGCTCTACCAGAAGCGGCACCCGGACATCAACGCCAGTGCCTACAGTGCCTACGCCTGCCTGGCCATCGTTATCTTCTTCTCTGTGCTGGGCGTGGTGAGGGCCTGACCTGCTCTGCTCAGTCTGTATGATAGGAAAGGTGCACGTGCATTCACACACGTGGTGCACACCCTCCGCCGCCTCCTGCATGAGAGATTCCTGCTCCTCTCCTGAGATGCCTTCCTGGGCCCCTCTCTGAGTCCCAGCCCGGCTGAGCAGCGAGCCCTAGGAAGGGTGGGCCATCCAAGCCACTTCCCTCTGCGCCCTCACCGCTGCCCTTGGTGGCCTTCCGACAGGTCTTTGGCAAAGGGAACACGGCGTTCTGGATCGTCTTCTCCATCATTCACATCATCGCCACCTTGCTCCTCAGCACGCAGCTCTATTACATGGGCCGCTGGAAACTGGGTGAGGGCACACCTGGGGCAGGGCCTGGGGGAGGGGCCTGGGAGGCCTCAGGAACCCGAACGCACAGGAGTCGCTCAGGTTCTGTCTTCTTGGGGGCCCTGGAGGAGTCACTGGGTGAGGAATTAGATCAGGCCTGGGCTCCTCAGCTGGCACATCCCAGGGGTCCGGCAAAGGAGGGTGCCCCGTGCCTGTCAGCGCCACTCCCTTCTCTGTGCAGACTCGGGGATCTTCCGCCGCATCCTCCACGTGCTCTACACAGACTGCATCCGGCAGTGCAGCGGGCCGCTCTACGTGGTACCTGCCTGGCTCCCCTGCCCCATTCTCCACATCTCCTTTCTTCCCTCTGATGGGGGAGTGGGGCTGAGCTGAGGACCCGGGGGAGCTGGCTGGACCTTCTTCCATCACCCTCCCTGCCCCTGCCCTCAGTCCCCGTGTCCCTGCTTCCCTCCAGGACCGCATGGTGCTGCTGGTCATGGGCAACGTCATCAACTGGTCACTGTGAGTACAGTCGGGTGTGGTGGCCTGGCTGGGTGGACAGCTGGGGACTCAGCCAGCCACTGGCTACATCAGGGGCTGAGGACAACTTCCAAATGTTGGGCATAAGACATGAGGGCTAAGAAGAGAGGTCTTGGCCTCTCTTCTCTCTCTTGGCATCTGGGCTTCTAGAATCTTCTGTGGGCCTCGGAATGCAGCCCAACGTCATAATAAAACATGGTGGGGCAGGGCAGGAAGAGTGCTTCCTTGCCTTTGGCCTTCCTGCTTCACCATCCTTCGTCCCTCTTGCCAGGGCTGCCTATGGGCTCATCATGCGCCCCAATGATTTCGCCTCCTACTTGTTGGCCATTGGTATCTGCAACCTGCTCCTTTACTTCGCCTTCTACATCATCATGAAGGTGAGCAGGGCTGGCACTCTCTATCCGATGCTCGGCTTTCTGGGGAGAGAGATGGGCCCAGCAGCACTGAGGGACAGTGAGAAGTTTTCTGTCCTGTCTTTGCTGGTTGCGGAGGGGAGAGGCTAAAGCCTCTTGCATGGGCCCCTAGGAGCCAACTGCAGCCCAAAGGCCATTTTCTGACCCCCTTCCAAGGACCCTTGAAATGGGTGGCATTTTAGGCTGCCGTTGTAAGTGCCCCTTTCCATGCAGAAGGGGCCGAGGGGAGGTAGGGTGTGGGCCTCCCAGGATCAGGTGCTTCCCCAGGAACCATCCTGCCATCCAATCTGATTGGAGCCCCCTGCATAGGGAGCACCTCCAGGCCAGCACACTGTCCCGACACAGGGTTCTGGATGCATGGAGGCTGGGTGGGGTGGACATCGGGGTGGGGGCAGGTTGAGCTCTGTGGTTGTGTGGAATGGTATGAATCCAAGGAGCAGTCCTGAAGGCCTGGGAGGCCATGAGGAAAGGGAATCTGGGAAAGGCTGGGTGGGACAGTGGGGTGGGACAGGGGTGAGCCCTCAGACTGCTATCCCTTCCTGGCCCCTCCCAGCTCCGGAGTGGGGAGAGGATCAAGCTCATCCCCCTGCTCTGCATTGTCTGCACCTCCGTGGTCTGGGGCTTCGCACTCTTCTTCTTCTTCCAGGGACTCAGCACCTGGCAGGTGAGCACTCACTCACAGGCTCCTCACGAGCCCACAGGTGGCCAGTCCTCTTTTCAGACATTGTTTGGGGCTGGGCCTGGTGGTTGATACTTGTAATCCCAGCACTTTGGGAAGCTGAGGCAGGAGGATCGCTTGAGGCGTTCAAGGTCAGCCTGGGCAATATAGTAAGAACCCGTCTCTACAAAAAATGAAAAAAATAAAAATAAAAAAGTTAGCCTGGTGTGGTGGCATTCACCAGTAGTGCAGTAGTCCTAGCTACCCCAGAAGCGGAGACAGGAAGATAGCCTGCGCAGGAGATCGAGGCTGCAGTGAGCCGAGATCGCACCACTGTGCTCTAGCCTGGATGATAGACCCCGTCTCAAAAAAAAATTTTTACACAAACATCATTTGGGAACACCGTACCATAGGCCAGAACTTTCACAGTGGCTGTCCCAGTTAATCCTCCTAGAATTCCAGCCTGGAGATAGCTCCATTTTACTTATGAGGCAGATGAGGCTCAGAGAGGCCAAGTGACTTCCCCAGGGCACGTCGCCAGTGAGTGGCACAGTTGGTGTTTGAAGCCAGCGAGGCTGGGCTCTCTTCTCTGCCTTGCAGGGCACCTACTACTGTCAGGCTTTAATTCTGGGAACAGAACTAAGTCTGACATGGTCTCTGAGGGACTCATAAACTAGACGAAGAGGGCTGGAAGGACTATTGGTGCATGACTCTTAGTGCTGTTTATGATGTGATACATGAAATGAAGGGCACAGGCAAGACGGGGCAGGAGGACAGAGGACTAAGGGGTCTCTCCGAGTTAGGAATCCAGGAAAGCTTCCTGGAAGAAGTGGGCCTTGTTCTGGGCTATAAAAGTCTTGGGTGAGGGGGCCTGGGTGCAGTGGCTCACGCCTGTAATCCCAGCACTTTGGGAGGCTGAGGTGGGCGGATCACGAGGTCAAGAGATCGAGACCATCCTGGCCTACATGGTGAAACCCCATCTCTAGTAAAAATACAAAAATTAGCTGGGCGTGATGGTGTGTGCCTGTAGTCCCAGCTACTCGGGAGGCAGAGGCAGGAGAATTGCTTGAACCCGGGAGGTGGAGGTTGCAGTGAGCCGAGATCTCTCTACTGCACTCCAGCCTGGCGACAGAGCGAGACTCTGTCTCAAAAAAAAAAGAAAAAAAAAACAGGTTTGGGTAATGGGGAAGAGCCCCATGGCCCAGACCTGCTCTGACCTTAGTAATGATGTGGGGCAGATTTGGAGGTCAGTGAATGCACTCATTTGGGAGCCAAGCCGACTGTGAGGATGGGGCAGGTCTTGGTTATGTCTGTGGCCTCGGCATGTAGCACAGACAGACACAGCCTGGATGAGCTTATGGGATAGAGCTTATGGGTAGAGCAGGGAAGACCTTGAGTGCCACAGGTTATGGCTCCTGTCCCAGAGCAGGGGTGTGACCTGACAGTAGTGCTTTGGAAAAACCAATGAACCTGCAGAAAGATGAGAGCAGGGGCGGAGTCCAAGGCTGGGAAGTGGGTGAGAAGCCTTCTGCCATCCCTGAGCTGAAGGCCTTCAAGGTTGTTGCAACCCTGGGCTCTTAGATCAAGGGAAGAGAATCAGAAGGAAGGAGGGTAAGAGTGAAAGAAAGGGGAAGAGAAGCCAGTGAACTCAGGGAGAAGTTTGTAACCAAAGGCCATTTCTTAGATCGGGAAGGGGTGGGGACAAGGGACAGGTGAGAATTGCTGCTGTCCTGCCTGGGGCTGGAGAGAGGGGTGTCCAGGAGCAAGATGGCAGATGGGTCTGGCCCTGGCCCTGGCAGAGCAGGGTCACTCGGCAGTTTTTCTTGTTGCTCCCCAAGAAAACCCCTGCGGAGTCAAGGGAGCACAACCGGGACTGCATCCTCCTTGACTTCTTTGACGACCACGACATCTGGCACTTCCTCTCCTCCATCGCCATGTTCGGGTCCTTCCTGGTAAGCGGGCCTCTCGGCCAAGCTGGGTGGGTGTGTGAAGGTAGCAGCTGCCTCCTTCTCTGTGGCTGATCTGGCGTCCACCCCCCAGGTGTTGCTGACACTGGATGACGACCTGGACACTGTGCAGCGGGACAAGATCTATGTCTTCTAGCAGGAGCTGGGCCCTTCGTTTCACCTCAGGGGGCCCTGAGCTCCTTTATGTCACAGACCGGGCACTCTGTCGTGCTGTGGCGATGAGTCCCAGCACCGCTGCCCAGCACTGGATGGCAGCAGGACAGCCAGGTCTAGCCTAGGCTTGGCCTGGGACAGTCATGGGGTGGCATGGAGCCTTGCAGCTGTCCTCTGCCAAGGAGAAGGCCTGCTCCCCTGGAACCCCCGGACATTGGCCAAATTGCTGCTTTCTTCTCAGTGCTGGGGCCTTCCATGGGCCCCCGTCCTTTGGCTCTCCATTTGTCTGTCTGCAAGAGGAAGGATGGAAGGAACACCCTCCCCATTTCATGCCTTGCATTTTGCCCGTCCTCCTCCCCACAATGCCCCAGCCTGGGACCTAAGGCCCCTTCTTCCTCCCATACTCCCGCTCCAGGGCCTAGTCTGGGGCCTGAATCTCTGTCCTGTATCAGGGCCCCAGTTCTCTTTGAGGCTGTCCCTGGCTGTCATCACTGCCCATTCCAGTCAGCCAGGATGGATGGGGGTATGAGATTTTGGGGGTTGGCCAGCTGGTGCCAGAATTTTGGTGCTAAGGCCTGCCAGGGGCCCGGGGCAGTGAGTACTCTTCCCTCTGACCTGTGCTCAGGGCTGGCTCTTTAGCAATGCAGTCAGCCCAATTTGAGAACAGCCTTCTGATTCAAGAGGCTGAATTCAGAGGTCACCTCCTCGTCCCATCAGCCCCCAGACTGATGCCAGTGCCAGGACTGGAGGGAGAAGCACCTCACCCCTTCCCTTCCTTCTTTCCAGGCCCTTAGTCCTGCCAAGCCCCAGCTGGGGGCCTTTCAGTGCCATTGACATTGCCCAAGAATGTCCAGGGGCAAAGGAGGGACGGTACAAAGAGTTCAGCTCGTGCCGCCTCCCCAGCCGCGGGCACCCCAGTGCCTGCCTTCGAAAGGGCCTTCAGGAAGGGATGCGCTGTTTCCCTCTATGTGCCCAGTCCTAGCCTCATTCTAGGACCCAGGGCTGGTTTCTGAGTTTCCGTCCAGTCTTCAGCCAAGTTCTGTTAGTCGCGCACACACATGCCTACGAAACCTTGGAGTTTACACTGAGTTGCCCCAGCTCTGGGCGCTCTGGCCACCTTGGTCCTTGGAGCCCCTTCGTCCCACCTGGTCCGCTCCAGATGCCAAGGATGGGGGAGCTCAGGTGGGGCCTCTGCCTTGGGGATGGAAATGTGTTTTATTCTCCCAAACTTGTTTTTATAGCTCTGCTTGGGCTGGGAGATGAGGTGGGTCTGGATCTTTTCTCAGAGCGTTTCCATTCTATGGTTGCATTTCTGTTTTCTATGAATGAGTTTGCATTCAATAAACAACCAGACGCAGTTGCTGGGCCCCTTGTTTGCGCTCCCTCTCTGGGCGGAGCTGTTCAGGATGAGGGGAGAGGCGAAGGGCCTCCATTTCCCCTTTCTTCAAGCCATGGCCCTACTGGGAACTGCGGCTCCTTGATTCTCCCATTTTTCCTGTCTCTCCAGCAACAGCATTAATTCGGTAAACATTTACCGGGGCACCGTGCTGGATAGAGGCTGGTTACTGACAAAGCCTTTCCCACACCATCCCCCCACAGACACCCCTCCTTACCTCCCCAGGAACAGCGGTCTCTGCCCACCTGGCCCCGCCCGCCAGACTGAGGCTCGCTTCACCTCTGACCTGAGTGCCCCCCAGCTCACCAGGCCACAGGCCCAGGCTGTGCTCCCTGATGGGGCGTTTGTAATCTGCTGAGCATGCAGGCTGAGAGGCAGGAGGCTGATGGAAGCTGGGCAGGTTCCAAGAGGAGGGAGTTTTGACATGTCCCTGAAAGGTTCATTTAGACTTCAGTCAGCTAAAGAGGACACGATTTGGAGGCCAAGGAATTTGGTGAATTCAGAACACAACCAGAGCTCTGCGGGCTCAGGGATGAAGGAGTGGGCTTTTTCCCCTTGCCGGGGCCCCGCTCCTCTTCCTGCTCTTCCCGCAGGCGCCACTGGGAGGTGCTATGGCTGTGCCTCCCCTGGGCTCGAGCGCGTCTGGCTGCAGTGGGCAGAACTGCGGAGGTGGGTCCCTCCTCTGCCAGGCCCGGCAGCCCCCTCCTAGGGCCTTGTGTGTCTTGGGGTGGTGCCGGGTGTGGTGGCGTGTGTGTAGTGGAGAGTGTTAGGTCCTCCCTACCAGGTGCCCTTGCAGGGGAACGCCACAGCAGGCAGTCCAGGGACCCCACTGTTAGTCTCATGTTTTTTAACCTCCTCTCTCCCCAGGATCCCTGAAGCCAGGTACAAGCAAGATGGGAGTGGGTCATCTCCGTGGAGAGACAGAGGCTGGTAGGGACTGTTCCTAAAGGGAGGAAGGGATACCAGCCTCCTGAGCCTCGTGTTCCTGTGTTAGTGTCTCAGGCCCTGCCAGGCCTTAGAGACCCTCTTATTGACACTGCCCACTGGATGGGGACCAGAGTTGGACACAGCTTCTGCCGAACCCTCAAATCCCAGCCTAAAGCATGTAACTCAAGACCTACCTGGAACTGAAAGGTCTTCTCAACCTGGGCAGTGTGGTACAATTGAAAGGGTGGGTCTGACCACCTCTCCTGCACCCACGGGAGTCGGCAGAGGTGCGCAGGATCTGCCACTCACCATTCACCATGTGGCCTTGAGGAAGATGCACTCGGGGCCTCAGTTTCCTCATCTGTAAAATGGGGATGTAATTACACCCTCACAATGTAGCTGTGAGTATTCACTGAGAGCACTGCAGAGGGCCTGGTGTGGAGTAGGTCCTCAGGAAAGGTTGGATCCATGTCTCATCAGAGCTAAAAGCCCCAGGAGGAGAGGGGAGCTGGTTTGTCCCCACAAACCCCTGGGATCCCCGGCTCCCCAGCCCCTTGCCCCTCTCTCTAGCCAGACTCTATTGAATTCCCCCTCTTCTCAAATTCGGGGCCAGAAAGCAGTGAAGTAGGAGCAGCCGTAAGTCCGGGCAGGGTCCTGTCCATAAAAGGCTTTTCCCGGGCCGGCTCCCCGCCGGCAGCATGCCCCGCCCTGGCCCGCTCCATCTCCAAAGCATGCAGAGAATGTCTCGGCAGCCCCGCTAGACTGCTCCAACTTGGTGTCTTTCCCCAAATATGGAGCCTGTGTGGAGTCACTGGGGGAGCCGGGGGTGGGGAGGGGAGCCGGCTTCCTCCAGCAGGGAGGGGGCCGAGGAGCAAGCCAGCGGGGGAGGCTGACATCACCACAGCGGCAGCCCTTTAAACCCCTCACCCAGCCAGCGCCCCATCCTGTCTGTCCAAGCCCAGACACAAGTCTTCACTCCTTCCTGCGAGCCCTGAGGAAGCCCTGTGAGTGCACTGGCTGGGGCTTGGAGGGAAGTTGGGCTGGAGATGGACAGGAACAGTGGGTGCATTTCAGGCAGGCTCTCCTGAGGTCCCAGGGGCCAGCTCCTGGCTGGGGAAAAACTCACCTCTCAGCCTGCGTTGGGGGCCCAAACTCCAGGCAGAGTGGGCTGGATCGCTCGTGTCCTGGATCTCTCTCAGACCGGGCAGCCCTGGGCTCATTGGAATGCCTGGGATGACTTGGCTGGTGCAGAGGAATTGATGGTGGAAACCACCGGGGTGAGAGGGAGACTCCCCATCTCAGTCAGCCGCATCCACAGGGTGTGCGTAAGGCTGCAGGCACCGGCTGGTTAGGCCAAGGCTCTGCTGTCTGTCACCCCTCTAGAACCTCCAAGGAGGTGAGGAGTGGGTGAATGCACCTGTGTTGGAGCACGGTGTCCCACTCTGGCGGGTCCCCAGGGCCTGAGCAGCAGCAATAGCCCTGGGACAATGTGAAGGGGCACAGAACTCTTGTATTCCACAGTCTGGGGCAGCAGAGTGTGGAGATGGGAGGTCTGTCCTTCCGACAAGGAGCCTCTTCCACTGTCTGACAGTGGGAGGTCACCCGCACTGTAGCAGAGGGGTGGGGGGCGGGTACTGCCAAGGAGGAGCTTTGGAGTGATGGACAGGGCAGGCCTGGGACCCTTGGTCTTTTCCAAAGCGTAGTTTCCTTTCGAGCTACTATTCCAAAGGTAGCAGTGAGGATGGCGCGCGTTTATGTAGCCGGGCCACTCTGTTTGTCCATGGAGTGGAGAGGAGCCACGCTCCTGCCCTCTCAGAGGTCCAGATGTGCTCACTCCTATTTGGGAAGAGAGAAGGGGCACAGCAGCCCTGCAGGGTCCCCTGGTTCTACTCGTGTTTCTGGGCTTCTGCTGGTAGGGGGTGCCACCTGCCCGTTTGCCCCTGGACTTTCTTTCTCCACTGCCCACTTTCACCTCAGCTCAGGCGAGGGGCCCTGGCAGGAGCCATAGGGCAGGAGGGTCCAAGCCTGTCCATGCTGTCCTGGGAGTGTCTTGAGATGCCCCTGGGTGGGCCGCCCCGTAGTCATCCTTCTCTCCCCCTCCCCACTGGCTCGAAGGTGGGACTGGGGAGGCTTCATCAGAGGACTTTAAAGGATTTCTGGGGATTCTCCACCTTTAGACCCTGACCCAGGAGGAGGAAGGAGAAGGATGGTGGTGCTGGGTGGGAGTGGGGGTGGTGTGTGCTTCATCCTCCCTCTGACCAAAATCCAAATCTTATCTCTAGATCTGGGGGCTGCAGTGTTGTGTACCTGCCACCCTTAGCCTTGCTGCTTTGACCTGTACTGTCTGTTCTGATCCTCCTGAGACTGGAAGCTGGGGGTAGGGGACACACACACTTTACTTTCCATCCTGTTCCTCAGGAGCCCAGCAGGGGTGCAGGAGGGGAAGGCAGGCATGAGGGCAGGTGGAGTGGGGGCAGAAGCAGGGCCAGGGACAGAAGGTAGGTGCCTGTCTGGGACGGTGGTGCAAAAGCTGAAACAGGCTGGGATGGATGGAGGCCAGGATGCAGGGCTACCGAAATCACCTGGTCCCAGCTGGCTTGGGGGTTTGGACCACAGTTCTTTGTGCAGGAGTCCTTGGGTGTTTGGGGAGCGGGGGTGGGACACTTAGGGTGAGGGAGGGATTGGCTGTTTGTAGCTGAACAGTGGAACAGAGCACTGCCTCTGGGGTGTCTGGCATCACTGGCAGGGAGAGGGCTGTCTGGGCCAGAAGCCCGCCTCATCCCCAGTGCTCAGAGAACTGGGTCCTCGGAGGTGGTCCTGCCCCCACTTTACACATAAGGAAACAGACACAAGGAGGAGACGGATGCTCAATGGCAGGCGCTTTGATGAGTCCGTGTGAACGCTGCTGCGTGCTCAGGGGATGATGGTGAGAAGCGGGTGGAGGCTGGAGCGGGCAGCAAGGAACTGACATTTCTAGGTCCGTTTTTCACTCCTTGGTCAAAGGCAGATGCTCTCCCTGGTCATTACCAGGAGCCTGGCTCTGGGCAGCTAGGAACTGACATTTCGAGGAGCTCTGCTAAGGGCTGGGCAGTATGTGAGGGAGTTCACAGACACCGTCCCATTTTCACAGCCCTCTGAGGTCGATAACATAACCCCCACTTCACGGATGAGGAACTGGAGCCCAGAAAGGCTGTCAGCCCTGGGAAAGGAAGGGCAGGACATTGGGCTGGGCAGCTGGCCGGGACCGCTGGGGTGTGATGGTGTTCGCTCTGCTTCCCGCAGGTGGGGTGCCGGTGAGGAGGGGTCTCACCAGAGGGGGGGCCGGGAGAGCGCGCTCTTGCCTCCGTCCTCAGACCAGTGTGTCGCTCCCAACCTCTGACCTCTCTGAGGCCAGGAGATGGGTTTGGCTTCCTTTGGTACCTCTTTTGGAAGTCTCTTCAGACAAACACTGGAGCACCCTAGGGTGCTGTGGTCAGGTTAGTGGCCAGGTCAGGTTCCCGTTCCTGTTCCCAGCCACCCCCATCCATCTGCCCAGGGACCTACCTGCCTGGCCTGCTCTTGCCGCCACCTGTCTCCATGAGTGGGACTCCTGAGCAGTGCCAGGCCCAGGCCCTCAGGGTGGCAGTTGCTGGATGAGGCCGGGCTTCCCATTCCCTGGCAGGCAGACTGTTGGCTCTGGAAGATCCCTGGGGGACTCTGACTTCTTGGTTACTCAGGCTACTCCTTAAGGGTAGCCTTATGAGAGCATAAGGGCATGAGGGGAAGTCAATGGGTAGACCAGGTGTGTCTGGTTCCTCTGAGGAAATGCAGCTTCTTTGCCAAGAGCTCTTGGGCTTTGGTGGCTTCCTAGCCCTTGCCTGGGGTGGGCAAGTTTTAGTCTCTTCAGCTGCAGACCGGAAGCTGAGCTGACCTGAAAAGAGCTGCAGTTCTGGAGTTCCAGCTTCCAGGCCAGGGCCAGCTTCTGGGTGAGAGTGGGAGGTGATGGTTCCTTGAGGCAAAGGCAGTAAACTCTCACACCTGCAGCTGGACAAACGCCCCAGCTGGCTGTATTCTGTGCGGGCAATGTGGCTTCTGGAAGATCTCTCCAGTGGCTCTGTGGCTGGTCTTGGCAAAGAATGTTCTAGCCAAGGGTTGTCAAACTGCCGCTCATGGGCCAAATCCAGCCTGCTGTCTGCTTTTGTAAATAAAGTTTTATTGGAACAAAGCCATGTTCATTTGTTACATATTGTCGATGGCTGCTTTCACACTGCAACAGCAGAGACCACATGGCCTGCAAAGCCTAAACTATGTTCTGTCTTGTCCTTTACAAAAACAGTTTACTGACCCCTGCTCTAGACCTCCAAAGACCTGGTATCCTGTTTCCTGGTGTTCAAGTTCAGAGAGGTGTCTGGACTAGGGGCTGAGCCTCGCCTGAATGGGCAGCGCTGTGACAAGTGTTTAGCATGGCTGGGTACCCTGCACAGAGCTAGAAGGCTGCCTGGCACAGGTGAAAGCAGAGCTGCTCCCTGATCCTCTGACCCTCTGCCCCTCCCTCCTCCACCCTGGCCTGCTTTAGCTCTCCCCAAACATGGCCAACAAGGGTCCTTCCTATGGCATGAGCCGCGAAGTGCAGTCCAAAATCGAGAAGAAGTACGACGAGGAGCTGGAGGAGCGGCTGGTGGAGTGGATCATAGTGCAGTGTGGCCCTGATGTGGGCCGCCCAGACCGTGGGCGCTTGGGCTTCCAGGTCTGGCTGAAGAATGGCGTGGTGAGTGGCACCCTGGGCTGGGGGCTAGGGTGTGCCACCTTGTGAGTCCTGGACTAATCCCTGAGCTGAGTGCTAAGCTGCGTCCTATGCCCTATGCCTGGTAGATTCTAAGCAAGCTGGTGAACAGCCTGTACCCCGATGGCTCCAAGCCGGTGAAGGTGCCTGAGAACCCGCCCTCCATGGTCTTCAAGCAGATGGAGCAGGTGGCTCAGTTCCTGAAGGCGGCTGAGGACTATGGGGTCATCAAGACTGACATGTTCCAGACTGTTGATCTCTTTGAAGGTAGAGAGGAAGAAGGGGTTGGGGGAGGAGGTGGACAGGAGGACAGGGTGCTGGGGCAGGGAGAGGGAATGACCAGAATATGCCACAACTAGGGGTGTGCTCGCCTGCACACAGCAGGGATGGGATATGCTGAGAATAACACGCCACGCTCACAGGGCCCACTGAGAGGCGTCCCTTGAATTGGGGACAGCTCTTGCCCCTGGTTTGGCCATTTTTTTGTGAGAGACGGGGGCAGGCTCTGGCTTGGAGTCTTGTTTATGTGTTCTTGATATTCGTCTCCTCTCTCCTGTCTTCTCACAGGCAAAGACATGGCAGCAGTGCAGAGGACCCTGATGGCTTTGGGCAGCTTGGCAGTCACCAAGAATGATGGGCACTACCGTGGAGATCCCAACTGGTTTATGAAGTATGTGGCCCCCAGGGAGCTTGTGTCTCCACATGGGGTGGGAGGCAGCTTGTGCTAAGGAGCTTGCGGGAAGGATTAGGGGAAGCAGATAGCCAAGAAGGGATGAAGTGGGGGTCTGAGATCGGGAATAACAGGTCCTTAATACTCCTTGACCCCTCCCTTTCCACCCTCCTGCGCTCAGTTTCCCTAGCCTATGAGGCAAGCTAGATTAGGGAAAAAACGTGAAACAGGAAGGCAATGGGATCGAGCTGGGATATAACAGAGGATCAGAAAACAGGTGGAAACACACAGTTCTAGCAAGTCTTTATCCTGGTTCCTCCTTTTCTAGGAAAGCGCAGGAGCATAAGAGGGAATTCACAGAGAGCCAGCTGCAGGAGGGAAAGCATGTCATTGGCCTTCAGATGGGCACCAACAGAGGGGCCTCCCAGGCCGGCATGACAGGCTACGGACGACCTCGGCAGATCATCAGTTAGAGGGGAGAGGGCCAGCCCTGAGCCCTGCCCTCCCCAGCTCCCTGGCTACAGCCATCCCGCTTAGCCTGCCTCACCCACACCTGTGTGGTACCTTCAGCCCTGGCCAAGCTTTGAGGCTCTGTCACTGAGCAACGGTAACTGCACATGGGCAGCTCCTCCCTGTGCCCCCAGCCTTAGCCCAACTTCTTATCTGAAAGCATCACTGCCTTGGCCCCTCCCTCCGGGCTGCCCCCACCACCTCTACTGTCTCCTCCCTGGGCTAAGCAGGGGAGAAGAGGGCTGGGGGTAGCCTGGATGTGGGCTAAGTCCACTGTCCTCCTTGGCGGCAAAAGCCCATTGAAGAAGAACCAGCCCAGCCTGCCCCCTATCTTTTCCTGGAATATTTTTGGGGTTGGAACTCAAAAAAAAAAAAAAAAAAAAAAAAAATACATCAATCTTTTCTCAGGCCTGGCTGGCAGAGTTTGATTTGCTCTGGTCACTTCTGTTAGGGTTCCAGATCTGAGCAGGGGACAGGCAGGCATCTCGGGCTTGTATGTGCTCCTGGCTGCTGTCCTCTGAAGGACCCTTCACGTGCCAAGATTCTGGGGGGGCTCAGATTCTCTCAGAGGAAAACAGGCCATAGAAGAACAGGAGAGTGAATCTTGGGGACCGAAGGGAAAAAGGAGCCACTCAGCAGTGTGCAGCGATTTTGGGGAGACAGAGGAAAGGAGAGATTGCAAGTGGCAGAATTGTTTGGAAGGTTTTTATTTTGGAAAAGCTGTGCAGAAAAAAATTCAAGAAAATGTTGCTGTGAGAAGAGAAAAACAAATCTTAAGCATTAAAAAAAAATTCAACCAACTAGCTCAGAAGAGGGGAGAAGGCCAAGGTTGAGAGAAGAGTCACAGCCTGTCAGGCAGATAGTTGGCCTCCAGCGGGAAGGCCATTTCCCTGAGCACTTGCAGAGGAAGACAGGGTGGTGGCAGGACTGGAGTGGCGGTGGCTCCCAAGGCTCTCTCCTCCAACATGTGCGTCTGCCATCTGCTCTGCAGTCCTGCCACAGGATTCCCTAGTGAAGCAGCTCAGGCCTGGGGGAGCCGTGTGTATCCCAGCTGTGCCAGCAGCATCATACCAATCGTGGGGGCGGAGGTGAAGGAGCCAGGGGTTCATTCAAGGTTGGCTTCTGATCAGGCATCTTGGGAATGGATGATGGAGGTAGCCGCTTTCAGGACAGGGATGTCCAGGGGCTCCTCCAGCCTCTACCCCAAAGTCCTCTTCCCAAGTGACCCCAGTGACGTTTCCATTGAGATGCGCTCCTGGCTATGGCAGGCATCTTCTTAACTCATGTGTGGGTGGGGGTCCCCCATGTGTGGGGAACCTAGGCAACCGGCTTGGCCCAAGAGAGATGAGGATGGAGGCAACCCAAAGGCGGCACCAATCCCCTGTCCAACACCTTCTCACCGAAGTTCCCGTTTGGCTGGAGGAAGACCCTGTGGCTCTGACCAGACTTCTCTGGCAGCAATCCTCTGCCATTTGTATCTTAAGAAGGCCCTCACCCTCTTTGAGTGGAGTCAGAAGATGCCTCAGATTCCAGATGTAAGCATCAGGGCTGCTTTCTCTCAAGAGCTCCCTAATTTTAAGAAGAGCCTGTCCCACACTGTCAGGCCCTGAGGTCAGCAGATCTGTTCCTCCTTCCCGTGCAGTAGGTCTTGGTGCTGATGAGGGCAGTCCAGGGTGCTCTTGTTCTGAGACAGGCTCCAGTCCCCTTGCTCCAGCAGGTCTGGGACAAGGAGGTCAGAGGTGGTGGGAGGGCCCCTGCTCTCTGTTTCCACTTCATCTGGATCCTTGCTGCTGCAGAGTGGCACTGATTCCAGCTCTGTCCCTTCCTCCTTGGCTTTCCGGCTCCGATGGGGCCAGTGGCAGGGTCCACTCCTACAAACTTGGTTGGAAGCCACGTTCCTCTGGCTCAAATATACTTCCAGCATGTAGTAAACAGTCCAGAAGACGGTGAAACAGCCTACCAGCACCAGGGTCTGGGGTTGAGGCAAGCACCTACGTGAGGCGCTATTTCCCGAAGCCTACAGCCTTTCTCAGCCCAGGACAATGAGCTCAGAAAGTCTTTTTCCTTCTAGGGATTGCCTTTTTCACACATACTCTTCCCCCTCCCCCTTCCCCTGACAAGACCTGTCCTATAAGAGTTAGGCTAGCAGGGTAGGAGCAATGCTATGAAACCACTGCTGGGACCCAGGTCTTCCCAGTCCTTCGCCACGCAGGTCACCCTGAGAAGCACGCTAAGAACTCCATGCCCAAGACAGGACACTCCTGTCTACCCGCAGCTTGAGTCTTGGCCCTAGTACCTTGAGGGTGTTGGGGGTGATGGCGTAACCATCTTCCTCAGGAATTTTCAGCCCCGGTGGGCAGGGCAGGGCGAAGTCATCGTGCAGGTATTTTCCACTCATGGCACTCTCTAGCAGGCTGTGGAGAATAAGAGGATGCCCCACTGACTGTGATTCCTGTACCATCTGCCCTCACCCATCTTCCCCTCCTACAGCTGAAGACAGGGAAGCCCCACAGCAAAAAGGAGAGGCCCAGACTGAGTTCCCAGCCCAGGGCTCCAGTCTCCCAGCTTGAGGCTGGAGCTGGGAAACAGCTGGGGTTCAGAGGGCGATGGGCTCCCTAGGCGGCCCTTCCCCTGTGAGTGGCCTTCCATCTGACACATGCAGCTTTACCCACCTTTGTCTGTCCCTGATGTCTACTGGACTCCACACAGAGCCATATAGGGTCAGCTGCCATTGCCGGAGGATGCCGACCTGGAATGACTCATCCCCTAGGGCAGCAAGGGGCAGCTCGTGAGCCACGCCCCTCTGTCAGCCATGCCAAACAGCAGAGGCCCTGCCCACCCTGCCACCCAAAGGGGCTCAGGCCACATGGTCTGTTCTAGGAGCTGCCTCACTCTGTCCCACTGACCCCAGGGTCTGCAGAAGAGCCTCACTGGGTGCCCCTAGGGATGGAAAAGATTGAAAGGTTGTGCTCCAGAACAGAGTCTTGCTTTTCTCTCCCATATTTTGGGGGTTCAGCTGGGATTCTGCTTGGAAAAAATGTCTTTCTACCAAATTAAAGAAAGCTTTGAAAACCACTGGCCTAGGGAATGTCTAACTTGACTGGAGGATGGGAGGGTTGAGCTCAATTTCCAGTCTATACGCTGATAGTAAAGATACTCAAAATTCATGGATATTGTGGCCTTCACTTATGGTGACCTTCCACAAGTCACCTCAAACCTCTGGGCCAGTTTAAAAAAAAATGGTGAAATGAGTCCTGCCCTTGCCTGCCTACCGGGACTGGCCGAAGGATGGTTATACGTAAAAGGAATTGAAATGTGGTTTCAACAAGGACTTTTTGTTGCTATCCTAGGAAAAATGGGTGGGTCACTCCTCCAAGGAATATGAGAGGCAGTATAAAGGAACAGTTTCAATAGCAATGCCCATTTCAAGGATGGGGCACACTCTTGGCATCAACCCTCTTGGTCCAGTGGCAACCCTATATATTGCCCACGGGACACTTTCTGTGGGGACTCTGAGATGCAGAGGGACCAGATAACAAGCAGGAAAGGCAGGGCCTGGTGAGGGCACGAGGCTCACCGACATCCCTGACAACAAGCCTGTAGGTCCCTCGGGCTCTCTCCCCCCAGCATCGCACAGTGGAGAAGGTCCAGTCATTGAAGCCGTTGGGATCCCTGAGGAAAGAACACAGCAGAAACAGGTGGAAGGCGTGGGCCAGAGAGCTGACCTTCCCCCAGCAACACTTTCTTCCTGTAGTAGCCATGGAAATGTGGGAGGGTGCCCTGAGGGGTTCTCAGGTGCCCCTTGCCCCTGGGGTCTCATGGAAGGAGAAACTTGTGTTAACGTGATGTGGTGGAATAAGCAAGCATGGGGTGTGCACAGGCTTGGAACCCCATGGATCTAGGTTTATTCTTATTCTCTTGGGCACTTACTAGCTCCATGACTTGTTTCGTCTTTTTTTTTTTTTTTTTTTTTTTTTTAGAGACAGGGTCTCACTCTGTTACCCAAGCTGGAGTGCAGTGGCATGATCACAGCTCACTGCAGCCTTGACTTCCTGGGCTCAAGTGATCCTCCCACCGCAGTCTCCTGAGCAGCTGGGACTATAGGCATATACCACCATGCTCGGCTAATCTTTAAATTCTTTGTAGAGAGGGTCTCACTTTGTTGCCCAGGCTGGTCTTGAACTCCTGGCTTCAAGTGATTCTCCTGCCTTGACCTCCCAAAGTGCTGGGATTACCGGTGTGAGGCACCATGCTCGGCCAGTTTCCTCATTTGTAAAAAGAGGTTACAAAGTCTAATCTACGGGATTCTTAGAAGGATTAGAGAACGTGTATGTGAGGTGCAGGGCCTAGCACTTGAAAAAGGCATGTGATGAAAGGCTTCCAGCTGCCAGGGATAGCCAGTGCCACAGTAGTTTAGGACAGTGCCAGGATCCACTTCTCCCATTTCTTTTCCTTGGAAAGGCCCTTGCTGCAAAGGTTGCTCAGGCCTTGGGTGGGTGTACGTACGAGTCCATACTGCGGGGGGCACCGATGAGGGACATCATGCCGCTGGGGCAGAACAACTTCAGTTCCAAGCTGCCGCGCCGTGGGTGAGTGATGGAGACTGTCACTGCCACATGCTCCAGGGTCTTCAGCCCCGACATCTCCAGGTCCATCCTGCTGACTGTGGAAAGTCAGGCTGGGCAGCTGGGAAACCAGCCCACAACCACGCCTTCACTTCACCCCCATGTAGACAAAGACACACGCTCACTGAAGCCACATATAAATGTCTACGGCGACCCTAACTGGGACCTCGCCTGTACTAGTAAATGGAATGGAGTTGCTGCTCTCAAGTTTACAACATAGCTTCGAGTCTAGTTGGGAAGACAGCACATACCCAAGACATAATATAAGAATCCAGTAGAGCAACTTCAATCATTTGTACATCCAAAAAATTATTTACTGGATACCTCCTACATTTCAGGCACTGTACTAGATGCTGGGAATATAAAGATAAGACAGGCATGGTCCCTGTCTTCTACCTGCAAGTGGAAAATGATATGGTATGGGAAACATACATAATTGATAAGGGAAGATAAATAAGTCTGATGGTTTTAGGCACACAGCAGTGAGATCCAATGAAGGAAATGAATACAGATTGGTAGAGAGGGTTGGTAGAGGGCATTGCAGGCAGTGGAAAAGGCGTGAACAAAGATGGGTGAAAATGCACACATCTCACTGAAGACTATGCACAGTTAATTTTTTTAAAAATGCTGGTGGATAAATTTCAATGAAATTATGTGAGTGAAAACAACCTCGAAAGAAGCATATAGCCGGGTGTGGTGGTGTGCACCTGTGGTCCCACTACTGGGGAGGGTGAGGTGGGAGGATCGCTTGAGCCTGGAAGGTGGAGGCTGCAGTGAGCCATGCTCATGCCACCACACTCCAGCCTGGGCAACAGAACAAGACTCTGTCTCAAAGAAAAAAAGAAAGAAAAATGACGCGTAGCACACAATTCCATTTACGTGATGTTAATTGAAGTAACATACCTGCAGAGATAGAGAACAGATAAATGGGTGCCAGGGGCCAGGGACAAGGGAGGGGATGGGTGTCGCCAGAAAGGGGTAACACAAAGGAGTCTTGTGATAATGGAATGGTTCCAGATCTTGTTTGTGGTGGTAGTTATGCAACGCTACATGTGATAAAATTGTATACAGCTACACACGCGCATATATAAATATTGACAGCATGTATATCTGGTGAACTCTGAATAAATGCTATGGATTGTACCAATGTCTATTTCTTGGTTTTGATATTATACTTTAATTGTGTGAAACATTAAGATTGGGAGAAGGGTGCATGGAACTTCCCTTGTACATTTCTTTGAAACTTCCTGTAAATCTACAATTATTTAAAAAAAAAAAGAAAAAAAAAGAAAAAAAAACTACTGAAGTGGAAGACTCAACTGGAGACTATTAAGAAATTAAGCTGTACGGCCGGGCACGGTGGCTCAAGCCTGTAATTCCAGCACTTTGGGAGGCCGAGACGGGCGGATCACGAGGTCAGGAGATCGAGACCATCCTGGCTAACATGGTGAGGATCACGAGGTCAGGAGATCGAGACCATCCTGGCTAACATGGTGAAACCCCGTCTCTACTAAAAATACAAAAACTAGCCGGGCGAGGTGGCGGGCGCCTGTAGTCCCAGCTACTCCGGAGGCTGAGGCAGGAGAATGGCGTAAACCCGGGAGGCGGAGCTTGCAGTGAGCTGAGATCCGGCCACTGCACTCCAGCCCGGGCGACAGAGCGAGACTCCGCCTCAAAAAAAAAAAAAAAAAAAAAAAGAAATTAAGCTGTAATGAGAACAATTCTTTTTCTTTTTCTTTGTTTTGTTTTGAGACAGAGTCTCTCTCTGTCGCCAGGCTGGAGTGCAGTGGCATGATCTTGGCGGCTCACTGCAACCTGTCTTCTGGGTTCAAGCGATTCTCCTGCCTCAGCTTCCCAAGTAGCTGGGACTACAGGTGCTCGCCACCACGGCCACCTAATTTTTGTATTTTTAGTAGAGATGGGGTTTCACCATGTTGGCCAGGATGGTCTCGATCTCTTGACCTCATGATCCACCCACCTCGACCTCCCAAAGTGCTGGGATTACAGGCGTGAGTCACTACACCTGGCCGAGAGCAATTCTTTTTAAGTACCCTTTCTTCCATTAATTTATTCCAGGCTAGACATGGTGGCTCACTCCTGTAATCCCAGCACTTTGGGAGGCTGAGGCAGGAGGATCGCTTTAGCCTGGGAGACATCATCTTTACAAAAAATTTAAAAATTATCTGGATATAGTGGTAAGCACCGGTGGTCCCAGCTACTCAGGAGGTTGAGTGTGAGAGGATAGTTTGAGCCTGGAAGGCTGAGGCTGCAATGAACCGTGATTGTGCCTCTACACTGTAGCCTGGGCAACAGAGTGAGATCCTGTCTCCAAAAAAAAAAAAAAATTACTCCAATATGCAAGGCAGAGTGCAATACCTTCATTTTACAGACACAGTAGCTCAGAGAGGTACTGAAAGTAGAGACTAGATAACCTAGGGCGGGAAGCGCTTTAAAGATTTTTGTTTTAAATAAGCAACTAAGAGCTACTATAGATGACTGAGCAAGGACAGGGGTTTCTGTTTGTTTGTTTGTTTGTTTGTTTTTTGAGACGGAGTCTAGCTCTGTCACCCAGGCTGGAGTGCAGTGGCTAGATGCTTGGCTCACTGCAACCTCTGCCTCCTGGGTTCAAGCGAGTCTCCTGCCTCAGCCTCCAAAGTAGCTGGGATTACAGGCGCATGACAACATGCCCAGTTAATTTTTTGTAGTTTTCGTAGAGACGGGGGTTTCACTGTGTTGGCCAGGCTGGTCTCAAACTCCTGACCTCAGGTGATCCACCTGCCTTGGCCTCCCAAAGTGCTGGGATTACAGGCACGAGCCACCACGCCCAGCCTCATTTTCTATAATTCCATCTGTCACCTCTTCAAAGGCAATGTCCTGTTTCTTTGAAAACAACCTCTCCCTTCCACTTCCCCACTCTCTTCTTGACCCCCTCATTTTCCCACAACCCCTCAAGTTCCTTTCTCCTAATTGGCTGAGATTCCACGGCTCATCCAACATGTGTGTTTACATTCTCAAGCTCCCTTCGCCTTCTGTCCTTTCACAGCAATGTTTGACAAAAGTCAAACACTGGCTCAGCCTCGTTATCCATCTTCTTGGCTGGACCTTTTTACTAGCGCCTTTCCTACTACAAATGAAAAACAAAAACAAATAAACCCTTTCTCAACTCTTCACTTTCTTCCACCTACCAGTGGAGCCACCCGGTAGGGTTCTAATCCCAGCTCTGCCACTTATTAGCTGGGAGAACTGTTTCCTCATCTGTAAAATGGGGCCAGTAACAATACCTACTTCATAGGGTTGAGACGAGGATTAAATAGTTAATATACCTAACGCGTTCAGAATGGTACCTAGCTAATGTTAAGGCTACATATGCGTTAGACATTATTTATTTTCCTTTATTGTCAAAATTCTTGAGAAAACTGTTTAGATTCACTATGGCTACTTCTTACCTTCCCAATTGTCCCTGACATTTTTTTTCTATCAAAATAGTATGCAAGAATTTAAATGTAAGTTGGCGCTAAAGTGCTTATAATGAAAAAAACAATTCCCTACCACCTTTGTGATCTACTCCCCAGAAGCAAACTTTTAAAAATTGTTTTTAATTGTTTTCTTCTGGGATCTACTTTCGTGTTTCTAAACAGTAAGTGTTATGGATATTTCATGGCTTATCAATTTGAGACATTATGTATTGACTTTCAATTATGGCAGATGAGAATTTAACAAATCATGCCCACACCTTTTCCCCAACTGTCTTCACAAAATAATTACATCACATTTTTTTTCTTTTTTTTTTCAGACAGAGTCTTGCTTTGTCACCAGACTGACTGGAGTGCAGTGGTATGATCTCAGCTCACGGCAACCTCTGCCTCCCAGGCTCAAGCCATACTACCACCTCAGCCTCCCTAGTAGCTGGGGACTATAAGTGTGCACCACCATGCCCAGCTAACTTCTGTATTTTTTTGCAGAGACAAGGTTTTGCCATTGTTAGCGAGGTTGGTCTTGAACTCATGAGCTCAAGCGATCTGTCTGCCTCAGCCTCCCAAAGTGCTGGGATTAGAGGCATGAGCCACTGTGCCCGGCCACCAGTTTCTTTGAGAAGCCTTCCCTTTCTTCCCTAGCAGCAGGAGACATCTCTGCTGCGCTCTCAGAGCACCTGTGTTGTCCCTGTTGCAGTGTCTACAACACTGCACTATGCCTGTAAACCTGATTGTCTTCCCTACCAGGTTGGGAGCTTGTTGAAGGCAGGAACAGTGTCTTATCCCTGAGTCTCTAGAACTTAATACAGTGCCTGGGATGAAGCAGGCCTCGAATATTAGTAGAATGAATAAGTCGATTGAGAGATATTTCACAGAAAAAAAACAAAAAGATTAAATTGCAAGGGAACGGGTTGGGGAAGACCTGGGGAGAGGCGAGGGATATAAAGGGATGAAAAACTCTTGAGTTTCAAGTTTGGGGGCCTAGGGAATGGTGATGGCACTGACATAAATGGGAAAATCTTAGAAAGCAAGCCAGCTCACTATTCACAGTAGCAAAGACTTGGAATCAACCCAAATGTCCATCTGTGACAGACTGAATTAAGAAAATGTGGCACATATACACCATGGAATACTATGCAGCCACAAAAAAGGATGAGTTTGCATCCTTTGTAGGGACATGGATGCAGCTGGAAACCATCATTCTTAGCAAACTATCACAAGAACAGAAAACCAAACACCGCATGTTCTCACTCATAGGTGGGAACTGAACAATGACATCACTTGGACTCGGGAAGGGGAACATCACACATCGGGGCCTATCATGGGGAGGGGGGAGGGGGGAGGGATTGCATTGGGAGTTATACCTGATATAAATGACGAATTGATGGGTGCTGACGAGTTGATGGGTGCAGCACACCAACATGGCACAAGTATACATATGTAACAAACCTGCACGTTATGCACATGTACCCTAGAACTTAAAGTATAATTAAAAAATAAATAAATAAATAAATAAATAAATAAAAGAAAGAAAGCCAGCTTTTGAGAGGTGATAGTGAGATCTAAAATTTTGTACACAGTAAGTGTAATGCATTGATGCAACATCAACAGCACACAGTGATTTAGGAACAGAAAGATGATGGAAAATATTCATGGTATAGTTAGAGGGGAGCAGTGATGTGGCAGAGAAGGGGCTTACAGGGGAGAAATGACATGTTATGGAACAGAATAGAATCCCAAAAGGAGAAGAATCCCAAAAGGAGTGCTTGTCTGTGTTCGCAGTGTACATAGTGGCATGCTACATCCATTTACTTCTTGGTGTGGATGGGGACTTGGGTGGCAGTGCAAATGAGTACCCTAGTACTCTCTCTACCAGAATTAAATGAGTCAGTGCATTAAATGAGCTAATGCCGAGAACACTGCTTGGCACATAAAAAGCATCTTGTTATTTGGCCTTTGGTAAATTGGAATGTTTTTCTTTTTTTTTTTTTTTTTGAGACGGAGTCTTGCTCTGTCGCCCAGGCTGGAGTGCAGTAGCGCGATCTCGGCTCACTGCAAGCTCCGCCTCCCGGGTTCACGCCATTCTCCTGCCTCAGCCTCCCGAGTAGCTGGGACTAGAGGTGCCCATCACCACGCCCGGCTAATTTTTTGTATTTTTAGTAGAGACGGGGTTTCACTGTGTTAGTCAGGATGGTCTCAATTTCCTGACCTCGTGATCACCTCGGCCTCCCAAAGTGCTGCGATTACATACGTAAGCCACCGTGCCTGGACTATTTGCCCATAATCTTATGGAAGCTATGCTCTAGTTTCTCATCCTTTCCACTGGTGAAGGATCAGAATAAGAGATTTAGGTTGAGGACTCATTTGCGGAGAAGTGGTAGCTAAGGTCATAAACACAGCTGCACTGTCGAGGAGGATGATGTAGAGTGAGGAAAAAGTCAGGAAACAAGCCTTCGAAGACACTCACAGTTCGGGAGCACAAAACAAGTGCCTCAGGCAGAGAGGGCAGAGGAGAGCTATGGAGACAAGAAGGCCACAGAAGCTACAGGAGGAGAGAGGTTGCAACAAAGGCCTCATTGATAGGGTCAGAGCGACAAGAATATTAAAAAGGATGAACCCTGAACCAACCCCTAAACCGGTGAGGAAAGGGGCACTATGGGTAAGAAAGCAAGTCTTCAGTGGCAGAGGGAGTGTGTGAGAAAGGGGAGAAATTGCTTCAGTTCATGCATTTGAAAAGTTTCCTGGTTCGAGGCGGCAGGGACTTGCATTTGAAGGCAGAAAGGAAGAATCAGCAGAGAGGGAAATATTGGTTAAAGAGGGAAGACCTGGAGAGGAGAAGAAACAGGACTCACTGCATAGGCAGAGGCTTAGCCAGTATCCTCAAGACTGCAAACAACAACAAAAGGAGAGATGCAAGTGGGAGTTCAGGCACCTTCTCATCACAGACTCTGAGCCCCACTCTCCCTCCTACCCTCAGGTAGAGACTTCAGACCAGTGTCAGGTCTAAAAAACCCAAGGGGCCCCAATCCCTTCTCCCTCATCACCTCCTGTCAATGGGGAGAGATGAAGATCTGTCTTGCTTTTTAGCAGCACTTCTCAATATGGCAGCCTGTAGCCACATATGACTATCTAAATTAAAATGAAGTATAATAAAACTAAAATTTAGCTCCTTAGTCATATTAGCCTTATTATTATTATTATTATTATTATTATTTGAGATGGAGTCTTACTCTGTCATCCAGGCTGGAGTGCAATGGCGCAATCTCAGCTCACTGCAACCTCTGCCTCCCAGGTTCAAGCGATTCCCCTGCCTCAGCCTGTTGAATAGCTGGGACTACAGGCATGTGCCACCGTGCCTGGCTAATTTTTTTTTTTTTTGAGACAGAGTCTTGCTCTGTTGCCTAGGCTGGAGTGCAGTGGGCACTATCTCGGTGCACTGCAAGCTCCGCCTCCCGGGTTCACGCCATTCTCCTGCCTCAGCCTCCCGAGTAGCTGGGACTGCAGGCACCCATCACCACGCCCGGCTAATTTTTTGCATTTTTAGTAGAGACGGGGTTTCATTGTGTTAGCCAGGATGGTCTTGATCTCCTGACCTCGTGATCCACCCGCCTCGGCTTCCCAAAGTGTTGGGATTACAGGCGTGAGCCACCGTGCCCAGCCAATTTTTGTATTTTTTTTTTTTTAATAGAGTTGGGGTTTCACTATGTTGGCCAGGCCGGTCTTGAACTCCTGACCTCAAGTGATCCGTGCCCCTCTTGGCCTCCCAAAGTGGTGGGAGTATAGGCCGGGTATGAGCTACCGCACCTAGCCTACTATTATTTTTGAGACAAGGTCTTGCTCTGTCACCCAGCATAGAGGGTGCAGTAGTGCAACCATGGCTTACTGCAGCCTTGACATCCTGGGCTCAAGCAATCCTTCCACCTCAGCCTCCTAGGAGGCATGTACCACCACACCTGGCTAATTTTATTTTTTGTAGAGATAAGGTCTCACTGTGTTGTTCAGCCTGGTCTTGAACTCATGAGAGTAAACAATGCTCCTGCCTCGTCTTCCCAAAGGGATTACAGGTGTGAGCCACCATGCCTGGCCAACTGGTCACGTTTTAAATGTTCAATAGACTCAGATGGCTAGTGATCACTGAACTGAGCAGCATGGACATAGAACAATTCCATCATTGCAGAAAACTCTTTGGGACAATGCTACTCTAGAGTCTTAGAGGTATTTCACCTCCTCTTCTATCTCAGGGATGTTCAGCTCCCTCTGCTTTATAAAAAGTTCACTCTCGGCTGGGTGCGGTGGCTCATGCCTGTAATCCCAGCACTTTGGGAGGCCGAGGCGGGCGGATCACGAGGTCTGGAGATCGAGACCATCCTCCTGGCTAACACGGTGAAACCCTGTCTCTACTAAAAATACAAAAACAAAAATTAGCAGGGCGTGGTGGTGCACGCCTGTAGTCCCAGCTACTCGGAGGCTGAGGCAGGAGAATGGCGTGAACCCAGGAGGCGGAGCTTGCAGTGAGCCAAGATTGCGCCACTGCACTCCAGCCTGGGTGAGAGTGAGACTCTGTCTCAAAAAAAACAAACAAAAAAAAAGTTAACTCTCTAGCCCCCAGACACTGAATCAACCAGGTCCTGGAGGAGAACAACCATAACTTGGCTGCCAAAGGGGTTAATTGACTGCCTGGGACTGAGCTGCTCAACTTTCATTTTTTTTTTTTTTTTTTTGAGAAGGAGTCTCACTCTGTCACACAGGCTGGAGTACAGTGGCGCAATCTCGCGATCTCAGCTCACTGCAACCTCCGCCTCCCAGGTTCAAGTGATTCTCCTGCCTCAGCCTCCTGAGTAGCTGGGATTATAGGCACATGCCACCACACCCGACTAATTTTGTATTTTTAGTGGAGATGGGGTTTCACCATGTTGGTCAGGCTGGTCTCAAACTCCTGACCTCAGGTGATTTGCCCACCTCGGCCTCCCAAAGTTCCCAAAGTGCTAGGATTATAGGCATGAGCCAGGGTACCTGGCTCAACTCTCATTTTAACTGGACTTATTTCCTTCAACCTCCAAGCAAGCCCACAAACTTATTCGTTCTGTTTTGTCTGCTCAGAGGAAAATGTGGTCGTGTTGGAGGAGAAGACAACTTCACTGGCTCTGAAAAGCCAATGAAAATAGTACTTTGCAAAAAGTTGTGAATAACTCTGCATGTCAAAATTACTCAAGGCAAAAAAAAAAAAAAAAAAAAATTCCCCCACGGAGCTGGGGGTAGGGAAAACTCTAGTAAAACTTTTGCTTGCTGCCCTTCCAATAGGTAAAGGGCTCCATTAGCCAAACTCCCTAAATCTTTCCCTCCCTTCTCTTAATCCTGCTTTCTCCACTAGGCCACCTCCCACTCTTCTCCACCCAGGCAATCTGTCCTTCTTTCTCTTACTTTTTAGTGACAAGCAAGCAGTTGCCAGATGCCTCAATGCCTAGGGTAGACATTCCGTGGCAACGTCCCCTGGTCAGCTGGAAGCAGAGGATGACGAAGCTGGGGAGAACATATTACTCTTTTAAGTCACTGCCCTCATTTGACAGATGCGACGGAAAATAGCCGTGGATGGAAGGTGAAGTTGAAGGCACACTATCTCTAAGACACGCAAGCGCAAAGCCAGGGGGTTCCAAAAGAACTGCATTCCTGGAAATGTGTCTGAACTTCTCTGACTTGGCTGATGCCTTATGCCCTTTCCAAGATAACATTCCTTTTACGGGAAATGAAGTGACTGGCCCAGGGGTTTCATTCCACGTGGAGGGAAATTGGGCAAGTGCTGGACGTGGTTAGGAGAGAGAAAACTCAGTTCTTCTCAGTGCAACCTCCACCCGAGGGAAGCTACCCCTCATCCTCCCTTCTGAGTAACCTTCTCTGGCCATCCCTTCTCCTGCCATGGCTCTCGATTGAGCACTTTCTAGGAGGACAGAAAAAGTGAAGACAGTTCTGGTTTGGGCACTAGGCATAGCATGCTTCCTCTGCAAAAAGTAGCGAATGACTCAGGGAAAAAGAATCCCCCAAGGAGCTGGGGGTAGGGAAAACGCTGGCAAATGTGCAGACAGGGCATCCTCTAGCACAAGCATCCTGATCCAGCCACACTCTCCTCTAGGGGGGGCGTCCGCCTCTTCGCTCAACATAAAACCAGGTCACTGGCTTAGAGGATACACCCTCTTCAGACAGTCCTGGTTCACCCTGGGCACCACGGAGGTGGAGGCAGATGATGGGTCACTAAAGCCTAGGAGACTTCTACAGACCCTCTGTCCATCCCCAGAAGACCGCATCTGACTCTATTAGGTAAGCCTGAGAATCAAAGGAAGAAATGCTAAACTCCTTTACTTCATCTGGACACCAAAGGACTGACCAGAGTTCTCTGGCAAGATCCCAGCATGGAAACCACAGGAGCCTCTCTGAGCTCTCACCCCGGTCTCGCCTCACCTCCCCAAGCCCTAGTCCCATGCCTCCCACCCGCCTTCCTCCTCAGTTGCTCTGCTGCTCCTTTTCACTACTAGGAACCCAGGAGAAAGGTCTTGTTTAAGCAGCCGGGGCAGCCAACTCAGAAGCAGTAACATGTCCTAAAATGGTCAAAGAAAACTCCACAGGTTTGGCTGGAGCTCAGCTCCGAAAGGGGGTAGAATCTGGCAGGGAGGATGAGTTTAACTTCCTTGTCACCCGGCCCCAAACCTCAGGCCTAAGATTAACCCACTTCGTGCTGATTACTTACCATTCCACAGAACCTCCAGGGAACGGGGGGACTGCGGAATCGCCTTGTTTTCTTTTAACATGGGACTGACGTAGGATGCTAAGTAAGGGACAGATGTCCAGATCTACGAAAGGAAAGGAGGGGATGGCAAATCAACAAACAAGAATGATCACACCCACATTCTCACAAACACACACGCCCTTGTCAATAGGATCTTGAAGGTTTAGCTGTCTTTATTTTTCCACTCCTCATCACCTTCCTTCAGCCCTTGGCTCCTTCTTGCTCGCTGGAATGCTACGTACAGCCCCTAGTTAAGGAACCAGAGGAAATGGCTGTGTCCAGGGTGGAGGAGGGGAACCAGAGCATCCTGAGTCCCATGCATACTCAGGTCCCATTTACTCTATTACTAGTTTGGAAACTTCAGTGATAGCACTGAGCCTGCTTTCTCATTTGTAAAATGGGTATCAGCTGGGATGAAGGTTGAAGTGGTTAAATCAATGAACTGAACGAATATTTACTAGGCACCTATGATATCCCAGGCAACATTTTGGGCATTCAGCCCCGACCCTTGGTCACTCCACACAGGGCACCCTGCCCTGCCAACACCTGTTCACCTTGGCTGCATTCACGAGCCTCCAAGCATTGAGCAGGCCGAAACCGTGCTGGTGGCTATGGCTGAAGCCTGCCTCGTTGGTGACCCACTCCGCACGGCGATCCTCGTACTGAAAGGACAGAGGTCCTGGTTAGTCTCTTGCATTGCCAGTGTAGTCTCAACAGTCTAACTCTGGTTTCCCTGCTTGCTCTGCCGGCTGATCCAGTCCATGCTCTCCCACTGTGGCTACTGGGAATGGATTCCCCAAGGTAAGCTGGGACAAAAGGTCAAAGCCCATGATGTCACCACCCCAGTGGCTTGCTTCTAGAGAGGAGCCAGGAGGCATAGCCAGAGCTCTCCTTTGCAGATAAAAGGAGTTTAGGCCTGTGGTCTTTGTGGGGTCCCCACACCTGTTCTTTACATATGCCACTCTGAAAGGGACTCTGAAAGAGACTTAGTATCTAACACTTGGGACATTGAGAATCTAAAGCCACCTGACACCCAAACTCTGGAGCAGCCTGGACCAGGCCACTTGTCTACCTGGTGGTATCTCACCCGGGTGGCGGTAAAGACAATGATGTGCTGGACGTCACGCCACGTGAGGCAGGGCCGCACCTGCAGCATTAAGGCTATCATGCCAGCTGCCAGAGGCGCTGCAGCTGAGGTCCCTGTGTGGCCCTCGGTGCAGCCAGTGCCCTTCTGAAGGTCCCAGTCAGTGGTCACCTGGAAGTGGGATGGAAAAGGGAAGTGGGTTAGAGACTGAGTTTAAGCTGGGGACAGTGGTGTGCACCTAGAGAGACAGTTACTTGGGAGGTCCAGGCAGGAGGATTGCTTGAGCACAGGAGTTCAAGGTTATAGTGAGCTCTGACTGTGCCACTGCACTCCAGCCTAGGTGACTGAGTGAGAACCCATCTCTAAAAAATAAAAAAATAATAATTTTTAAAAAATAAGCTCGAGACTGAGTTCAAAGTTGTTATGGGGGGGGGAAGGTACAGGGCTGGTCCTCAGAACAGGTCTCTCAGGTGGACCCTTCCCTTGCTACAGCTGGATCTTTGACTAGAGAGGGACCCAGTAGTAGGGCAGGTCCTGGCCTCCTAACAGAATGTCTGGAGAACAGAGACAAAGATAATAAAAGTTACTTTTGAGGGTGTGGTTGTTGGGAAAAGGAGGTAGAGATAGGAAGGGGCTCCCATTCAGTGCAGATAAGGGTTTCCCAACTCTTTTCTTTTTTTTTTTTTTTTTCCTTGAGACACGGTCTCCCTTTGTCGCCTAGGCTGGAGTGCAGTGGTAAGATCATAGTTCACCGCAGCCTTGAACTCCTGGGTTCCAGCGATCCTCCTGCTTCAGCTTCACATGTAGCTGGGACTACAGGCGTGTAGCACTGCAACCCACTCATATTTTTATTTTCTGTAGAAACAGCATCTCCCTATGTTGCCCAGGCTGGTCTCAAACTCTTGGCCTCAAGCAATCTTCCTGCCTTGGCCTCCCAAAGTGTTGGGATTATAGGCATGAGCCACCATGGGGGGACCTCCCGATTTTTGCTTCTAATATTCTTGCTCCCATTCCTAAATTCTCTATCCCATCTCCCAACTCCAAACCCTTCATCCCCACAACCAAGTTAGACAGAGGAAGTGGCCAGGGGAGCTACCGGGCTCAGCTGGAGCTGGGACAACACTGACGGCACTATTCGAGGAAATCCAGTTTGGCATCTCCATGACAGGGGCTGGAATGATGTCGGCGTGAACACGGGGAGTATGTTCCAGCAAGAGAGGACTGTGTCCTTGCCCACCCTGGAGCCCTGCATGGACTCGGCGTCTATCAGGCCCGCCTGCCCGGCTCTACAGCTCTCAACAGGACAAGCTGCCTCACTGCTCTGGGCCAGACGCCATGAAACCCCTTCTCTCCGTGTGGTTCTGAGGTGGGGAGTGAGAATGGGGCAAGGGGAGGCAGTGTCTGCCTGGCATCAAGCTCTTTTTGGCCTGTCATCAACCTTGGAGCTTCAGACGGTTTCGCTGAGGCGGGCACTGCCTAAATCTGCTCCACTCCATGGCACTTGGATCTTTGGCCCATGGTGTCAGTGCTAACACCAGAGAATTTCTTTCTTCTAAACTTCTCTTCTGGGTCAGATACCAGGGTGGCGACTTCTGCCAAGAGCTGCCCTTTCTCCACTGTACTCACTGCTTCCCTCCCAGCTGTTACAGCAGCTGCCAAGAGATGTAATTTTCACCCAGCCATGGCGCACTCCCAGAAAAAAAGGGAAAAGCACTCTCCAAGTGGCAGTCTCAATGAGAGTGGGAGCCTGGTTTATGCAAGGGAGCGGGTTGATTTTTTTCCCTGTTAAGGAAACAGCCTTGCAGTGATAGTCTGAAGTGCGGCTGTGAAGCCCACGAACTTGCCTGTGGTGGCAGGAGCCACAGGCAGGCATTGCAAAGTCCAGAGAAGCTTCACTTCCCCAGGGAGCCAAATGGTGGGAAGCATATGCCCCCAGCCTCTGCCCTCAGAAAGACAGCTCCACCCAGCTGCCCTGGTCATTGACTAGAAACTGGCAACAAGGAGTTTCCATGGCAAGGACATTCCAAAGGTGGGAACTCTGCTAAACACACTGTCTTTTCATTTCTGGGCAAATTACAGTTCAGATGGAAGAGGGTGGTGAGGGTGAGAAGCTGAGGTGAGTTAAGATGAGAAAGGCCAGGTACGGCGGAGCAAGAGTGACATTATGTTGTAGAACCTTCTTAGGTCCCTGGCCTGAGCAGGGTGAGCTGGCTTCCCTAGAGTTCTGCTAGAGGGTGGAGTGTGGCATGTTCCTGTTCTTCCTCCTAACCCCGCCTGGCCTGCAGTGGGTGCCCTCTGTGCACACAGCCCAACCTCTCTTCCCTCTCTAGTCCACTCCCTTTTCTCTTCTCCCTGGGGCTGGTGGGAGGCGGTAGTAGGGGTCAACTGGCACAGAGCCTTGGAACATTGTGTTGACAAGAAGTCATTTATTGGCATAACAAAATTTTAGTTTTGGAAAATAAATTGGACCCAGCAGGAAGACAAAGCAGCCTAGTTCCCAATGGCCCCAGAGAGACCTCCCCACTCAGCCACTGGAGAAATTTGACACCACCTGGCTCCAGCCCAGCTCCTGCCTAGAGCCTCCTATGCCCACATTACATGGTTGTGGGCAACAGGGACAGGCAAGGAGCTCTAGGATAATGGTCTAGAGGCCTGGCTTAAACCTGCTGGGATGACGCTAAGCCCAGTTGGGTGTAGGTGATCATCTTCAAATTCTTTAAATGGGTTCCACAGGTTAGAGAAGTTCCATGACCCTGCTCCAGTCTCATTTGCTATGGCTCCAATTATAGCTCCAGAGAAAGAGCTCTCTCTGGTGTTGACATGAGACATTCCCCAACTCCTCTTCCCACCCATCCCATAAAAACCACCACCAGACTAGCATTACTCCTGAAGACGCACATGACCAGAACTCAGGATTTACCTAAGGGCTGAAGGGCAATGGAATGATGAGTTTTTTTTAAGTCCACAGAAATTAGCAAAAGCCCAAATTTTACCAAAGGAAGACATTGCAAAGAGGTTGTTTGTGCATTTCCTTGAGTGTGAAAAAGTTGTTTAATCCATGTGACAGTTTCTTTTTTCCTTTTGAGAAGGAGTCTTGTTCTGTCAGCCAGGCTGGAATGCAGTGGTGCGATCTTGGCTCACTGTAGCCGCCTCCTTGGTTCAAGTGGTTCTCCTGCCTCAGCCTCCCGAGTAGCTGGGACTACAGGCACACACCACCACACCTGGCTAATTTTTGTATTTTTAGTAGAGACAGGGTTTCGCCATGTTGGCTAGCTGGTCTTGAACTCCTGACCTCAAGTGATCCACCCGCCTCAGCCTCCCAAAGTGCTGGGACTACAGGCGTGAGCCACCGTGTTTGGTCCCATGTGACACTTAGTTTCTATAACAGGGTGTATATTTGTCCTAAATCCAAATTTCTTTTTTTTTTTTTTTTTTTTTTTTGAGGCGGAGTCTCGCTCTGTCGCCCGGGCTGGAGTGCAGTGGCCGGATCTCAGCTCACTGCAAGCTCCGCCTCCCGGGTTTACGCCATTCTCCTGCCTCAGCCTCCCGAGTAGCTGGGACTACAGGCGCCCGCCACCTCGCCCGGCTAGTTTTTGTATTTTTAGTAGAGACGGGGTTTCACCGTGTTAGCCAGGATGGTCTCGATCTCCTGACCTCGTGATCCGCCCGTCTCGGCCTCCCAAAGTGCTGGGATTACAGGCTTGAGCCACCGCGCCCGGCCCCAAATTTCTAAGATAAAAGCATTCCCAAGATGTATTCAGAGTCCCCGGGTCTGCTCCTCCAAGGGTGGCATGCCTTAAGAGATCCAGCTCTGCGGGGGAAGAGGAGCCTGAGTGTTGGGGCAGGGAAGCAGGGAACAGTAAGAAGCGCTGTGATGCCCGAGACGTGAAGTCTTGTGGGAAAGGGGCAGGCCGTGGAGGGCCCGGGAGGCACTCACAATGCTCCGAAGCATCTTGTCCCCACCACTGAAGGTGACTGCCAGCATGGAGGCACATTCTTCTGCATAGAAAGGCATGTGTCCCTCCTCATCCACAGCTCCTGGGGACAGAGGAGGGAAATGAGAGCTGAGATGAAGAGGGGATCCTGTGGCAGGGGCTTGCTAATGTCAGTTATCTTGGAGTTATCATCCTGGAGGGCTGTCCTGAGTTTGAAACATGATCTGAGCGGCCCACATCCCTCAGAGTGGTCCTGATCCTCTTCTAAACAGGCAGTCTCAAGTGGCAGAGGGCATTCTGTGCCGCAATACCATTCTTTCAACAGGCTCTGGGGTACAACTGGCAGCCTTCTACCTTTATACCCACTTACTCATTCACATGCTCACTGTTTTCAACATTCATTACCCATCTACTGTGGGTCACACCCTGTGCCAGGCATCAGGGCCATATGGAAAAGGCCGTAGTCCTGGTCTCAAGGAGCCTAGAGTCAGGTAGAAGTCAGGTAAGGAAATAAACGCAGTTGGGGTGGCAAATGCTAACTGGGAGCACAGGCAAAGGGCACTTAATTTAGGCCTGTGGGCAGTCAGGGGAGGCTTCCAGCAGGCGGAAGGTGGCCCACAGAAAGACAGGCCAGAGCAGAGGCCTAACCAGCTGTGGTGGGGTGGAGGCAGCTCGGTGATCTCCAGATGATGGCTTGAAGGTGTTCCCAGGGTATGTTGACATCTAAGGAAGTCCCAAGGTCCTCTGCAAGCAAGGCTAGTCCTATCTGAGCCCAAAGAGATTACTGTGCTCACACAATAACCTAACCTAACCCTCACCCTCACCCTCACCCTAACCCTGAGACACACACAGAAGCTGGGACAAGACGTGTGATGCCCTAAGCATCCGGTGACACACACACAGGAGCACAGAAACACTGGGAGGCTACCTATGGTGACCGTGTAGATGGAGTTGGCGTAGCCATCGTAGTTGCAGTTGTCGTTGTGTTGGCCTCCGTTGCCACTGGCTACCACAAAGATACTCCCAAAGCCCTGGCGACCAGCAATCACTCCATGTTGTAAGGCAGCCTGAGGAGCCAAAACATCAGGGTGTCAGTTGAGGAACCCACAGAAAGACCTCCACCTAATACATCAGTCACCCTCTCCGTCCCTTCTAGAAACAAAAGGAAAAAAGTTCAAAGGGCACTGGGATGGGGAAAAGACTGGAAGATGGACCCTGCATGTGAGGAGGGAGCTATGAGTTGGCCCAGGATGTGGGGCAGCTGTGAGTTGAATGATGACTGGTGGACGCCCTCCACTTATCAGAGGACAGGGTGGGGCCAGGCATGGGAGCTGAGGACAAGATGAAAGGGAGACAATCTCAAAGTACTGTTCCCTTTCCCTCTCTAGGAACAAAAGTCCCCCAGGCTTCCTGCCCCGGCATTAGGTGTTCTCTTCCTGAAAGGAGACTGCGCATGGAGATGGAGTGGGAAGATGGGTCAGCTTGCAGCAGTTCTTCTGGGACTGAATGAAGAGTGCATCCTGTCTCTTAGTCTCTGTGCACGCCAGTTACCTTTCCAAGCTGATGGGGGCCATCCACTGTCTTCCCATCATCATCTGGTCCCCAGCTGTTGAGAAATAAATACCTAGAGGGGACAGCCAGAGCCAGGCTATGGCTACCCAACCCAGCGCCTCCCAGTCTCAGCTGGCTACCCTTTGACCTGCGGCTCCTCCTTTTACCCTTTGACCTTAACTCCTCCCAAGGGTTCCACTTAAAGGCTTCTGTGATTAAAAGGCACAGGGTTCAAAGGTCCATCCCCTCTCCAACGTAGAAAACAGAAGTGTGCTAAGGCTCTTCTTTTCCTTGTCAATGTCCCCATAGCCATAGTGGCAGAGAGGGACAGAGGTCACTCATGTCCTGATCTAGGGATCAGAGACATGTAGATTTTTTTTTTTTTTTTTTTCCTGAGACGGAGTCTTGCTCTGTCGCCCAGGCTGAAGTGCAATGGCACTATTTTGACTCACTGCCACCTCTGCCTCCCAGGTTCAAGCGATTCTCCTGCCTCAGCCTCTGGAATAGCTGGGATTACAGGTGCCTACCACCATGCCTGGCTAATTTTTGTATTTTTAGTAGAGACGGGGTTTCACCGTGTTGGTCAGGCTGGTCTTGAACTCCTGATCTCAAGCAATCCACCCGCTTCAGCCTCCCAAAGTGCTGGGATTACAGGCGTGAGCCACCGCGCCTGGCCCAACTCGTAGGGTAAAAGGCAGAGCACCCATGAACTTCTGTGGAAGCTCCTGGTTATCAGGCTGAGGAGTTCTCTATTCTGTCTCTATCAGGAAGTGTACCCTGTGGATGATGTCATGGATTTAAGGGAGGTATGCTGGGGGAGGAACAGGTGCCATCAATGCTATGGGGGCCCCAACCCCATTTCCTTCTTGTCCAGTCCGGCACAGCCATGCCCTGAAGGTGCAGTGCATTGACGTGGGGTGGGGGATTGGTGTTGGGCATTCAGCTGGCCTGTGGTTGGAGAGGAAAGCCCGCTTTCTTGCCGAGGCCTTAGGAGTTTAGAAAACAAATAAATGTGCACAGGCCAGGGTTTCTCGTGTGGCAACCTGATTACGGGGGTGGCAGGGGCTTAAGGTTGAGAGCCCAGTGGCTGGGAATCTAGAGAAATGAAGGCAATGGACGTATTAGCTGAACCCAATGAGGAGACCCTTGCTCTGGCCTGAGTCAGCCCACTTGGTTGGGCTTTCGTTGGCAGATTTGTCCCAGGTGCTCCAGACTCTTGCCCTCTCATCTGCAGCTCTGCCTCACCTGCAGCTGTAGATGTCATTGATCTGATAGTGCTTGTTGAACGCCACTGCCTCCATGCTGTCTGTGAGAGGTCCATCCAGTACCCGGATACCTAGGCAATGAAGGCCACAGCAGCTCCTTACTAATGCTGGTCTCCTAGCTGGGGAACTGGGAGGTGGGGAGCCATATGTGGGAGATTTATTTTTCCCTACATGCTGTTTGTACATTTTTTTTTTTTTTTTTTTGAGACAAAGTTTCACTCTGTCACCCAGACTGGAGTGCAGTGGCATGATCTCGGCTCACTGCAGCCGCCACCGCCCGGGTTCAAGCGATTCTCCTGCTTCAGTCTCCCAAGTAGCTGGGACTACAGGCGCATGCCACCATGCCCAGCTACTTTTTGTATTTTTAGCAGAGATGGGGTTTCACCATATTGGTCAGGCTGGTCTCGAACTCCTGACCTCAGGTGATCTGCCTGCCTTGGCCTCCCCTAAAGTGCTGGAATTACAGGTATGATCCCCGTGGCCACCGCGCCCAGCCCATTTTGCATTTTTACACCTTGTAGATGTATTACTTGTCCCCCTACTAAAAATATATAGAGAGAGAAAGAGACAAAGTCTGGCTGTGTCACCCAGGGTGCAGTGCTGTGGCACTTTCAGAGAAGGGACTTGGACAGGGTTTCTGGCTCCCCCGTAGTCTCATTTATGGAGAGCTACTGCCCTCTGCTGGAGTACAAGAGGAATACAGTTAGTCTATTCCGTCTGTAGGTTCCCAAGCACTCCTAATAAGGAGTTATGGTGAGGGTTTCCCCATTCATTCCCTTCACCTTCTGCCTTGATGGACAGAGGTTGAGTGTGAAAGAACCACAGAACCACCTCCAGGGAAGAATAGGGCTGCTCAGCTCTCCCAAAAGGATAGAGAGCAGCCCATGACCATCAGTGTGACTGGGAGCTGGAGAGCTGGGAAACGCAAGGGCTGCCCCCATAGACGTATCGGATCACAGAGGTAGAACCAACAAGAAGGCACTTTGTAATTTATGGAACTACAAATAGAAAAACACCACTGCACTGAAAAATAAACGAGCAGATATGTCCCACAGACACCTATTACAAACCCACCCTTGCTCTATGCTATGTGTGCCAGCTGGGCTATGGGATAAAGACGTTTCAGAGTAGGGAGTGGTGCAGGAAATGAAGACTGTGGTCACAGGAGCAGCCTACCAAGGCTAGGCTGGAGGCACAAGTTACCTGCGATGCGGCTCCCATAGGCCACGCCCACGGCACAGAAGCTGTTGTTGGGCACAGCTGCGATCTCTCCTGCACATCGCGTGCCATGGTGGTTGCCATTCTCCACGTCCGGGTGGGGCATGGGGTCAGGGTCATTAGAGTTGAGGTCATAGCTACCCTCAGGGCTCTGAAATATTTTGGAGGTGACATGTGGTCATTCACTGGTTAGAGGGGGGTCAGGTCCTGGGATTCAGGGAGAGAAAGGAAATGGGAGTTTGGGACTCGAAGCTAGGGCAATAAGCTCATTTCTTTGTTTTTGTTTTTGAGATGGAGTCTCACTCTGTTACCCAGGCTGGAGTGTAGTGGCACAATCTCAGCTCACTGCAACCTCTGCCTCCTCCCGGGTTCAAGCAATTCTTCCACCTCAGCCTCTCGAGTAGCTGAGACTACAGGCAAGCACCAATACACTTGGCTAATTTTTGTATTTTCAGTAGAGATGGGGTTTCACCATCGTGGCCAGGCAGGTCTCAAACTCCTGACCTTGTGATCCACCCACCTTGGCTTCCCAAAGTGCTGGGATTACAGGCGTGAGCCACCGTGCCCAGACCCAATAAGCCCATTTCTTTTTTTTTTTTTTTTTTTTTTGAGGCGGAGTCTCGCTCTGTCGCCCGGACTGGAGTGCAGTGGCCGGATCTCAGCTCACTGCAAGCTCCGCCTCCCGGGTTTACGCCATTCTCCTGCCTCAGCCTCCGGAGTAGCTGGGACTACAGGCGCCCGCCACCTCGCCCCGCTAGTTTTTGTATTTTTTTAGTAGAGACGGGGTTTCACCGTGTTAGCCAGGATGGTCTCGATCTCCTGACCTCGTGATCCGCCCGTCTCGGCCTCCCAAAGTGCTGGGATTACAGGCTTGAGCCACCGCGCCCGGCCTCCAATAAGCCCATTTCTATCAGCAAACCACACTGGCTAAAAGATATGAGCAAAGGACACTGGGGCAAAACTGAGAAGTGCCACAGCTCCCAGCAAACTTCTCTTGCCATTATGCGAAGGTGCCTACAGCTCCACGGCTTGGGAAACCTGGAATAAAAGGCAGGTTGGGCTCCCTAGAGGCCACGCTTTAGAGAGAGGAAGGCACTCGGATTTTCTTTCTTTTTTTTTTTTTTTTTTTTTGAGACGGAGTCTCGCTCTGTCACCCAGGCTGGAGTGCTGTGGCCGGATCTCAGCTCACTGCAAGCTCCGCCTCCCGGGTTCACGCCATTCTCCTGTCTCAGCCTCCCGGGTAGCTGGGACTACAGGCGCCGCCACGTCGCCCGGCTAGTTTTTTGTAGTTTTTAGTAGAGACGGGGTTTCACCGTGTTAGCCAGGATGGTCTCGATCTCCTGACCTCGTGATCCGCCCGTCTCGGCCTCCCAAAGTGCTGGGATTACAGGCTTGAGCCACCGCGCCCGGCGGCACTCGGATTTTCAACAAGAGGGAAGTTGCCTGCAGGGGCCACTCCTCAGAAAAGGACTAGAACTGGAAGCAGGATTGCTCTCCCTTAGAGTTAGAGCCACCTGCTGTGCCTTGACTGCCAGTCTAGAATGCTGGCTTGGGAAAAGGAGAGGATGAACCCCATCTCACCTCCCAGGCTCCTTTATTTGGCCCAAAGACCTCTAGAGAAAGGGCCAAGACTGAGGCAACACCAAGAAGGAGGTAAGACGTGGTGGGTGAGGGGCATCATTCCAGGGCCACTCACATAGTTGGGTGCAATGTCCTGGATGGTGTGTTCCACTCCATCATCCACTACCACCACTGTTACCCCTCGCCCAGTCACATTGCGCTCCCACACACCCGTCACGTTGATGTCCCTGCCCGGGCTCCGTCGGTTATTCTGTAAGACAGACAGGGTGGGAATCCAGTGACACACAGCCCAGCCCAGAGGGAGATGAAGTTATAGCTAGCAACCCCTTTTCACCCTTGGCCTCCACCAAAGAGCCAGACAGAGATTGCAGGCCAACAGGTCAGGTGGGAACAGAGCCAAGAAGGGGCAGGTGAGAGCTCTGCCACAGCCTTGGATTCCAGGAAAGTTTGCCATCAGTCATGGGGGATTCGGGGTAAAATGGTGGCTAGGGTGAAGGGTTGGATGACATGCTTCTTTTTTTTTTTTTTTTTTTTTTTGAGATGGAGTCTCGCTCTCTCACCTAGGCTGGAGTGCCGTGGCGCGATCTCAGCTCATTGCAAGCTCCACCTCCCGGATTCACACCATTTGCCCACCTCAGCCTCCCGAGTAGCTGGGACTACAGGCACCCGACACCACACCCGGCTAATTTTTTTGTATTTTTAGTAGAGATGGCATTTCACTGTGTTAGCCAGGATGGTCTTGATCTCCTGACCTCGTGATCCACCCGCCTCGGCCTCCCAAAGTGCTGGGATTACAGGCGTGAGCCACCGTGCCCGGCCAGATGGCTTCTTATGACACTTCACACTTCTTATGACAATGGTAGTATCGTATCACTTACGTCATAGCGTTTACTACGTGTCAGGCACTGTTCCAAGTGCTACACATGTATGCATTCACTTACCCTAACTGTGACTCTATGAGGTGGGCACTATTACAGTCTCCACTTTACAGATGGGGAAGCTGAGGCACAGAGTTTAAGCAGCTTGCCCAAATGTACATGCTAGTAAGTGGTGCAGCTGGACCATGAGCCCAGGCAGCCTGGCTGCACCATCTGTGCCCTGAGCACTGCGGAACACCGGCTTCTAGAAGACAGTAGAAGGGAGGGAGAGATGAGGGAAACACTACAGAACCAGCAAATGGTCCCTCAGGTGAAGGATGGCGGCAACTGACGAGCGATATAGTCAAAAGCCCACTAAAGAACTGGACTGGAACCTACCCACCTGAAACCGCACACTGCAGGACTGGACTCACCAGGTGCCACTGCTGTGGGTACTTGGGGTCATTGAAGTGGACGCTGCGTTTGGCCCGCCTTAGCAGCCTCTGCTCTGAGTGCCAGCGCACAGCTTCATGCCCAGCCAACACAGCCTCCACCTGCTGCCGGATGGCCTCCACCTCCAGGGCCGGCCTGTGCCCAGCAGGCTGGACAAAGAGATAGTGCCCCTGAAGCTCTCCGATGCGTCCAGCATTCACCAGCCCTGCTGCCTGGGCCAAGGCATCCGCCTGCTGCTCCAGAGTCTCTTTCTCCTCGTCACCTTTCAGGCTTTCCAGGTGCACAGCCCAGCTCGGCCCCCCTGGGCCCTGGCCATCAGGCCCACCTGTCCCTGCTAGGCCCATGACCCAGGGAACCAGTAAGAAGAGCCCAGCTAATTCCAGCCAGAGGCAGGTGGGCAGGCCCAGGGGGGCATCCAAGTATGGCACTTTCTGCCTCCCCTTCGGCATCAGAGCAGTGGACTGCAGACAGAGAAAAAGGATGTGGAAGAGATCAAAGAGTTGGTAACTGCAGGAATCTGAGCGGGAGATGTTCAGCCATCCATGCGTTCCCCCTGGAAGTCCCCAAGCCATGCCTTTTAAATTATGAAATATTTGATCCTCTCTTTTTGTTCACATTTATCCCTGACCAGCAGGGATAAGCCCCCAGGTGGGGTGTGGGCCAGCACTAACACCAGCAGATGGCCTCCCACGGCAAGACAGCCAATCCTCACGACACCAGCGAATCCAGCAGGAGGTCCGGTTGCCCGCAGGCACTGCACCCGTCCCCTGTTGCCACCCACGGGGCTCAAAGCACACACTGCTCCCACAAACTACTGGCTGCATCGTGACTGTTCTTTAGAACAGACAACCTCTTCACCTCTACATTTAGAGGGGACATAAATCTTTCCCTAGCTGCCTCCTCAGTCCAGTTGTCCTCAAGGCTAATTCCCCATAACAGGGCCCGGTGCCCACCTGGACTCTACATGAGGTTGAGCTCCTGGTCTGGCTGACCACGCCACACTCATGTTGTGCAAATGGAGAAAAGGCATCACCTTCACCATGAGTAGTGTTGACTCAGCAAAGGCTACAGACCTGTGGGGCCCAAGAACAGAAGAAACAGCGTCCCCCCAATCCCAGTGCGACCAGCAGAAGTTAGATCAACTCCAGGACCAGGGACCAGAGAAACTTGGTTGTCATTTCCAAAGATCTAAAACTGGTCATAGACTGCCGCAGAACTGGTACCGTGAGGCCAAATCAGTATAACACCCAGAAACCCCACTTCCTGTGCTATCATGCCACCGTCTTTCCACTTTTTTCCCTAGAGGCCTAGCAAAAAACTGTTACCAAAGTGCCTCCCGAAAGAGTAGGTAATAACGTCCTAGAAGTCCAGGTGGTAGTGAACTTCCTGATTTGTGTATCTCAGAAGGATACCAGGGAAAGTGAAAGGAGGGAGGAGGCCGGGGCGAAACAGGGGGGAAAGCCAGAGTGCAAACAAAACAGAACAGGCACCAAGGACAAGCAGGCAACCAGGAGAGAAGGAATGACGAGGGAACCTCACTCAGCAGCTACCCCCGTGCTGAGCTCAGGAGGCTGGCTTCGAGGAGAGGACTCAGGCTCTAGACTGGGACTCCGATTGCCTGGGTTTGACAGAACCAGGGAATTGGTCTTAGGAGCCCTCAAAGAAAAAAAGAGCCAAGTAAGAACTGGGGGACAGACAAATGGGGTGACAAGACGTGTGTGTACCTATGGTGGCTAGGCTTCTTCAAAAGCCTTTGCTCTCCACTGAGTCCACCCTGGGGCAGGGCTTAGTACTCAGACACACACCCAAGCGGCTCTACCTCAAAGCATTCCAGAAACATGGGAATTTTACTGAAAGACTTCCTGGAAAGGGAAAGGAGAACTTATGCCACCTCTCCTTTCCCTCTAAAATCTTCATACTACATTTCTTCCTCTCTTTTTCTCTTAGGTTTCCAGGTATATTACCTCTCAATCCCTCCCTGCCCCTGGGAGCCTCAATTCTCCCAAGATACTTAGGTGTCTTCCCTAGTCTGCAAACTCTACTAAGTAAACAAACAAACAAACAAACAAAACCCTTGTTAGCCAGACAGTGGCCCCTCTAGGCAGGCTCCTTCAGACTCAGAGGATCCCACCACAGATGTCCGGAAGAATGAGAAGCATGAGCTCCTTCTGTCTCCCAGTGGCAGAGCAGCATTTTTATCCCCCAGGCATCTGGGAAAGGAACCTTAAATGCCTTCTGAAAGCAGGTCTCAACCTTTCCCAACGGCTAGGCCTCTCTTTACAGCTCTTAGTTGACAAGGAAGAAGAGAATGGGCAGCCCGGAGTCCAAGATCCTGCTCCCAAGTGACTGTCCTCGCTGTTCTACACCCGGCTCCTAGAAGCCAGCTTGGGTACAGGATCAGTTTCCCGATTCCCCCTCCATCGGCCTCGATCGCTCCGTGCAATGTGCCCCTCTCCTCATTAGCACCCACATTATCCTGGAATCCTGGACCCTGGGGCCCCATCTCCCTGGGGTCCCCCACGTCAGGACTTCAGGCACCCTCTGTGCAGCTCCCTCATCCTCAGACGCCGGTTCCCCCCACTTCTGGGCCCCCCTGACTTCCCAGGTCCAGCCCCACACCTAGTTCCCAACTCACCGGCCCGGCCGCAGCTGCCGCCGCCTCCCTGCGGAAACTCGCGGCTTCCCGGGAGCCGGAGGAGCAGTGACAGCAGCATCACTTCCGCCCGCGGCGCAGCCAATCAGCGCGGCGCCTGCGGCCCAGCGACCCTACGGGCCCCAGCAACCGCGCCCGGGGTCCGGCTCCAGCGGGCGGCCTCCGCAGGCAGGGGCCGTGCGGGCGCTGGGGTCTGAACCCGCGGGCTCCGCCTCCCCGAGTCCTCGGGGCATCTTCCACATAGTCCCTCTTCAGAAGGTTCTCCTTCATGGCGTCCTCTGTAAAGGGCATCTCTGTTCCGACCTTTAAAATCCCCTAGTTGCTCTTCTCCCTCTGACCGTCATGGCCCCGACTGTCCCTGTAATCTTTCCAGAGGGTATCCTGCCCCGCCAGCTCGCCTTCCTTCTCGCAGTCGGCTCTCCCTTCTTCCCTACGCCCCGGGAGAGTCCACCTGTATCTCAGGGGTCTCCCGCAGCATCCCCGTGCCCCGGCGGCGCCAGCTCTCGCCGCCAGAGGGCGCCGTCGGGGGCGGCGCGGCGCCACCGCGGCCTCTCCTCTCGCGGCCGGAGCCTCGCCCCCTCCGCTCGTGCCGCCGGAAGTGGGAGGTGCCGCGCGCGGGCCGGCGCTCGACCCCTCCCCCCGTGGCTCGGCCGCCCCCTCCCCCCGCTCCGCCCGCTCAGGTGCGTCCCGTCCCTCCCCCACTTTCTTCCCGGGGGCGCGGCGCGGGAGGTGTGTGCGGGGCGAGCGTGGGTGGGGGTTGCGGGGCGAGGGCCGGGGAGGGGGGCCGGGTGGGGGGCGTGGAGGGTGCTGTGAGAACCGAGGCGGGGGTCCCGGCCTAGAAGTAGAACGGGGGGGCTGGCAGTGGGGTAGGGGGGGCCAAGGGAAAGGGGTGGAGGGGGGCTGGTCCGAGCCAGCGGCCAGCCTAGCAGCCCCCTATGGAGGGTGGCCAAGGCCACCCAGCGCCGTTTCCCCCCATTGTCCTCTTCCCGTCTGTCCCCTGTTCTCGCCCGAGGACCCGTGGCTCCGGCGCCTCCGCCTCGCTGGTGGTCGCCCCGGGTTGCGGAGTTCTTTTTGGTACACTCGACCCTCCAGCCAGCTGTTCCTACCCGCGCCACGGGCTCTCTAGCCACGGAGTTGCATGCATGACCCTTATCCTGGGGTTTCGTTCACCGGGCGCAGAGGACCCCACAGCCCTGGGCTCCTTGCAGGCGGGATGTTTGCACCTGAGGGAGCAGCAGTGGCGATTTGGGGCCCATTTTCTCCCAGGAGCTTTGTATAATGAGGGAAACTGAGGCACAGGGTCTGTGGGCTGTGACTGAGGTGTTGACACAACCCCATCTGCCTGTCTACCCCGTGCGCTCTTCAGTGTTCCTGGGGGCAATACCTGTGATGCTGTTAAAATAAAAGCAAGAATGCAAACTAACCCTACGTTCACCCCCACCTCCCAAGTATTTTGATTTTCTTTTCTCCTCATAAGGTCATAAGTTTGCTCTGCAGCATTGAAGATGACCTTTTGATTTTTAAAAAAGGCATCCGTCCCAGTTCCCTTAGTTATGTTACCATGTTTTTCACCTTGTCATTTTCAAGCTAGAGAACCCAGGATTCTTTTTTGCACCACTAGTCACTCTGAAGAGTCTGTACTTTCCTCAGTTAGTGAGTGTCAGGCCTTTCCCATCTGTGGGGAGCACACTGACAGTAAAAGATGCACCCTGGATTGCCCAGTATTGCATTACTTGTTCACTTACAGGCAAGCGCCTCCAAAAACTTCACTTAAATTAATGGAGAATGCTTTGAATGTAACAGCCGTAAAGTGATTTAAAAACATGAGATCTGATTGATACTAGTCCGAAAAGTACATCTTTTATTATAAATGATAGTAGACAAGGTAGGCTTGGGACCACTTGGAAGATCCTGGCTGACTAAGATCTATTGTTTGAAAAGACTACATTTCTGCCAAAAGTGAAAATAAGATCTTTGCACAGACTCCTAGATATTTATGTAAATACAGTGACTCCTGAGGATTGTTGCCCGCTAGGACTTTGCGTACAATGTCTCTTTTACTCTTAAGTATTTTCTCCCGGAGCCCAGGTTTTTGTATTTCTTTACTGCAACAGCTCTGTTGTGTGGACATTCTGAGGGGGGAGAGATACATTTGTTTTAAACTTTGGAAACTTGTAGCCTGTAATTTGTTTCTGAATGTACAGAGCATAATGGCAGCGTCTGAGGTTGCTGGTGTTGTGGCCAATGCCCCCAGTCCTCCGGAATCTTCTAGTTTATGTGCTTCCAAATCAGACGAAGGTCTCCCAGATGGTCTAAGGTAATGTGTGGACTCCTGACTGGGGAGATTCATTTGGGTAAAGGGTTTTTGAGATGGTCTTGTGTAGCCAGTCTTTCTTTTTGGCTCTGATGGCACTGCACTAGGTTTTTAAAGGTAGAGGACTGTCTGATCTATCTTTGTATTTCTGGTATCCAACACAGCATCTGATACTCAGCAGGCATGCTAAATGTTTGGAGACTAAATAGAATACATGGGTTCAAACTCATTAAAAAATGCAAATATTTTCCAGCCCTTTCCTACGTGGACTGTATGTTCGTTTAACCACATGTTTATATGTTATATATGAGAAGTGTTACACTGGTATGTGTACATGGATTCTAAATATATATACCCACAGACACACAATTACCCAAACTTGCATCTCATAGTAGCTAATGTAATACATTGTTATGTACAATGTTGAACTAAATTAACTATGTAGTTATCCTACAGTATATGTTGGAGATTGGTTCCAGGACCCCTACTGAGGATACCAAAATCTATAGATGCTCAAGTCCCTTACATAAAATGGTGTAGTATTTTATCGGTGACAGGCATATGCACACCCCGCTTAAAGCAATTAAAAAGATAATAAATAAATAAAATGGTGTAGTATTTGCGTATAACCTATGCATGTCGTCTCATATACTTTAATCTCTAGGTTATTTACAACAACTGATACAATGTAAATGTTATGTAAATAGTTGTGTTGTTTAAGGAATAATGACAAGGAAAAAAGTTTGTGTATGTTCAGTACAGATGCAACCATCCAATTTTTTTCTGAAAATTTTTTTAATGGTTTAAATCTATTTCACTTTTGTTTTTTTGAGACGGAGTCTCACTCTGTTGGCCCAGGCTGGAGTGCAGTGGTGCAGTCTTGGCTCACTGTAAGCTCTGCCTCCCAGGTTCACGCCATTCTCCTGCCTCAGCCTCCCGAGTAGCTGGGATTACAGGCGCCCGCCACCCCGCCCGGCTAATTTTTTGTATTTTTAGTAGAGAAGGAATTTCACCGTGTTAGCCAGGATGGTCTCGATCTCCTGATCTCGTGATTCGCCTGCTTTGGCCTCCCAAAGTGCTGGGATTACAGGCGTGAGCCACCGCGCCGGCTTTTTTTTTTTTTTTTTTGAGATGGAGTCTTGCTGTGTCGCCCAGGCTGGAGTACGATGGCGTGATCTCAGCTCACTGCAGCCTCTGCCTCCTGGGTTCAAGTGATTCCCTTGCCTCAGCCTCCCAAGTAGCTGGGATTACAGGTGCCCGGCACCACGCCTGGCTAATGTTTATATTTGTGTAGAGATGGGGTTTTGCCACGTTGGCCAGGCTGGGTATTTTACTTTTAAGTGGTTTATTTTTATATTTTAATAAATGGACACAGTAATTAATTGTACATATTCATGGGGGTACATACTGATGTTGTGGTACATGTAATATATAGTGATCAGATCAGCATAATTAGCATATCCATCATCACAAACATTTATCCTTTTGATTATTTTCAGTCCATGGTTGGTTGAATCCGTGAATGTGGACCACAGTCTACATAAAGAGGCTGTGTATTCTTCCTCAACTCTTTTTTTTTTTGGAGACAGACTCTTGCTCTGTGCCCCAGGCTGGAGTGCAGTGGTATGATCTTGGCTCACTGCAACCTCTGCCTCCCGGGTTCAAGTGATTCTCCTGTCTCAGCCTCCCAAGTAGCTGGAATTATAGGCGCCTGCTTGGTAGCCCAGCTAATTTTTGTATTTTTAGTGTAGATGGGGTTTCACCATGTTGACCAGGCTGGTCTCGAACTCCTGACCTCAAGCGATCTGCCCGCCTCGGCCTCCCAAAGTGCTGGCATTACAGGGGTGAGCCACTGCACCTAGCTCCCTCAACTTTTTGTTTTGTTTTGTTTTTGAGACAGTGTCTTGCTCTGTCGCCAGGCTGGAGTGCAGTGGCGCGATTTCCGCTCACTGCAACCTCTGCCTCCCGAGTTCAAGCGATTCTCCTCCCTAAGCCTCCCTAGTAGCTGGGATTACAGGTGCCCACCACCACGCCCGGCTAATTTTTTGTATCGTAGTAGAGACAGGGTTTCACCATGTTGTCCAGGATGGTCTCAATCTCCTGACCTTGTGATCGGCCTGCCTCAGCCTCTGGAAGTGTTGGGATTACAGGCGTGAGCCACTGTACCTGGCCCTCCCTCAACTATTTTCTAGAGTACCTGAGTCCTCTAATATAATAGCTAACACTTAACTACAGTTCTATATGTGTTAACACATTTAATCTTCAAAACAGTGTCAGGAGGTAGTGATCATATTATTATTCCCATTTACAGGTGAGGAAACTGAGACACAGAGAGGTTAGTAATTTGCCCAAGGTTTCCAAGCTATGTTGGAGTCAGAGTTTTTATAAAGTCAACTACATACACTAGTAATAATGGCAGCTAAGGTTTATTGAATGTTTACTATATGCCAGGCACTATACTGAATATTTCATGTGCATTATCTCATGTAATCCTCACAACAGTCCTATTAGGAGGATAGTATTATTTCTGTTTTACAAATAAAGTAACTTGCCAAGAGTGGTGGGCGGAGTCAGGATTCAAACTCAGGTACTATATATGCCTGAATTTTTTTTTTTTTTTTTTTTTGAGACGGAGTCTTGCTCTGTTGCCCAGGCTGGAGTGCAGTGGCCGGATCTCAGCTCACTGCAAGCTCCGCCTCCCGGGTTCACGCCATTCTCCTGCCTCAGCCTCCCGAGTAGCTGGGACTACAGGCACCCGCCACCGCGCCCGGCTAGTTTTTTGTATTTTTTTTAGTAGAGACGGGGTTTCACCATGTCAGCCAGGATGGTCTCGATCTCCTGACCTGGTGATCCGCCCGTCTCGGCCTCCCAGAGTGCTGGGATTACAGGCTTGAGCCACCGTGCCCTTCCTATATATGCCTGAATTTTTAATTAAGTACCTCCTCACAGTTAACTCCCAGCAGGAAGGAATCAGTTTCGAGTGTTTATATTGAGACGGGGTCTCCCTCTATCACCTAGGCTGGAGTACAGTGGTGCGATCATGGCCTACTGCAGCCTCCACCTCCTGGGCTTAAGCAGTCCTCTCACTTCAGCTTCCCAAGTAACTGGAGCTGCAGGTGCACGCCACTACATTCGGCTACTTTTAAAATTTTTTTGTAGAGACAAGGTGTTGCTATGTTTCCCAGGCTAGTCTTGAACTCCTGACCTCAAATAATGCTCCTGCTTTGACCTCCCAAAGTGTTGGGATTACAGGCATGAGCCATCGCTCCCCACCGAGGTATTCTTTCAGTTGTTTTATTTTGAACTAGTATGATTGAGGAAACAAAGGTGCATCAACTTGAATCCTCTGTGCTGGTTGGGTATGGTTAAGAGTGTCAGTTATAGAATTAGTTTAAAAAAAGAGGGTGGGGTCAAAGAAATTAAACATAGGCGTTAATTCCTGGGTGAAAGATGTACAATTGTGAATGTTGGATGTCATCGTAAATATGTTTTAAGACCCTTTTAAAAAGCAGTCCCTCACTTCAGCCGGGGTGACAAAGTGAAACCCTGTCTCAAAAAATCAATCAATCAATAAATAATAAAAGCAGCACCTTGAATGGCTGTGACGTGACAGAATATCCTAATGTTAAGCATATGTATACTTACTGTGTGGGATAAAATTTCTATTGACAGCTTCAATTTTGGATTCAAAATTGTCTGTACTTTAGACAACTTAAAGTGTAGATGCTATACTCTGGAAAACTGTTGAAGAACCTAAAAAGTGGTTCTGGTCAAAGATCTCTATAATGAGTTTGAATGAAAATTATTCTTGTGAAAGGTGAGAGAGGAATCAAAACAATATTTCTAAGTTAATATTTTATTATAGTATGTATAACTAAATTAATACATGTAACTAAAATATTCTAACCAGCATTAGGCTAATTCATTGGTATCCCCAAAACTTATTCCAGTTGGCCCTCAAAAATTATTTGGATCTTCAGAATCATTTATGTTTGGCCATTTACTGTAGACTGTCTTTAGAACCCAGGTTTTTGGCCGGCTGTGGTGGCTCACGCCTATAATTCCAACACTTTGGGAGGCTGATGCAGGCAGATGGATCCCTTGAGCACAGGAGTTTGAGACCAGCCTGGGCAACATGGCAAAACCATGCAAAAAATACAAAAAATTAGCTGGGCGTGGTGGCATGTTACTGTAGTCCTAGTTACTCAGGAGGCTGAGGTCGAGGATCGCTTGAGCCAAGGATATTGAGACTGCAGTGAGCCTTGATTGCACCACTGCACTCTAGCTTGGGTGACAAGAGTTTAGACCCTCTCTAAAAACAAAAACAAAAAACAAAAAACTAGGTCTTAACCACCAAGCTATACTACCTGCACATGGGATAGAAATCATTGGATTGAAACTAAGTTCTTTCATTGTGATAGTCAGGAGGGTTTACATAGTCTAGTTTTGTTCTTCTAGTAGTTAAGTTAAAAGTATTATGACTTTTCTTTTCATCTTATGTGTTTGATAGCACCAAAGACTCTGCACAGAAACAGAAGAACTCACCTCTGTTGAGTGTAAGCCAAACGATAACCAAGGAAAATAACAGAAATGTCCATCTGGAGCACTCAGAGCAGAATCCTGGTTCATCAGCAGGTGACACCTCAGCAGTGCACCCGGCGGTTTTAGGAGAAAACTTGATAGCCACAGCCCTTTGTCTTTCTGGCAGTGGATCTCAGTCTGATTTGAAGGACGTGGCCAGCACAGCAGGAGAGGAGGGGGACACAAGCCTCCGGGAGAACCTCCATCCAGCCCCTCGGTCTCTTAAGGCAGGGTGCCATACAAAGCAGCTTGCCTCTGGGAATTGCTCTGAAGAGAAATCCCCACAAGCCTCCATCCTAAAGGAAGGTAACAGGGACACAGGCTTGGATTTCCGACCTGTAGTGTCTCCAGCAAATGGGGTTGAAGGAGTCCGAGTGGATCAGGATGATGATCAAGATAGCTCTTCCCTGAAGCTTTCTCAGAACATTGCTGTACAGGTCAAGTGTCAAGTTTCTACTACTAAAATGTAACTGGGGGGTGGTGGGGTTCAGGGTAGGAGATATTTCTTCATATTTGGTGGAGAACTTGCTGGCTTGTTTTGTTTTTTGTTTTTTTGCTAGCAACCATCATACTTCTTTCATACAGCGCCATGCAATGACTTCATTCTGATGTTCAGTAAATAAGAAAGCCAGTAGCTAGTGTCTAATCTTATGGCAAGTAGGAACTTTATGACCTACATAGTCTCTTTCACTGAGTAACTGATGAGTTCAGGACATTAGCATTTGTATTTATCCCCTTTGTCCTTGCAGGAAGAATCCTTGTTAATTCTCTGAGTCACATCTTAAGAAGTACAGTGTATCTTGCCTTCTAGTGACGGGTGTGCTTTGTTGTGGGAGAAAGTATGGGCACAACAGACTGTAGAGGGCAGACGTCTCATCTCAGACTTGAGGCTTTCTCTCAGTCAGTCGTTGGGTCTTGTTTGGGTTATTTTGTGGGACCGATGATTAATGCAGGGTGGATGTTGGTGTCCATTTGCCAGAACTACATTGCTTAGCTTGCTTGGAAGCTGGTAAGGGGAAAGAGCAAAAAGTTAGTTACCTGTGGCAGAATTGTAGGTGTTAGTGATTCTGCCTCTTTTACAGTGTCTCTGAACAATTCTAAATATAACTTTTTTCCTTTATAGACTGATTTTAAGACGGCTGATTCAGAGGTAAACACAGATCAAGATATTGAAAAGAATTTGGTAAGTATTTAAACTGTCATTGTTGTTATATGAAGTCATTATCAAACAGAAGATCTAGAGGCATATCATCTCAGTTGGAAAAGGTGCAGGAGTCCCCTTCATAAAATCCCTGACAGATGGTCAGCTAACTTTTCCTTGATCACTTCCAGAGATGGGAAGCTTACTACCTGACAGTGCAACCAGTTACGTTTAAAAAAAAAATAGCTCTTATTGGCCAGGCACAGTGGCTCACGCCCATAATCCTAGCATTTTGGGAAGCTGAAGTGGGTGAATCGCTTGAGCTCTGGAGTTTGAGACCAGCCTGGGCAACGTGGTGAAACCCCATGTCTACAAAAACTACAAAAATCAGCCAGGTGTGGTGGTGGATGCCTATGGTCCTAGCTACTCAGGAGGCTGAGGTGGGAGGATCACCTGTTCACGTGAGCCCAGGAGGTCGAGGCTGTGTGAGCCATGATTGTGTGATTGTACTGCAGCCTGGGTGACAGAGTGAGACACTGTCTCAAAAAAAAATTGAAAAAAAAAAAAAAAAAAAAAAAGGCCAGGCCCAGTGGCTTACACCTGTGATCCCAGCACGTTGGGAGGCCAAGGCAGGTGGATCACCTGAGGTCAAGAGTTCGAGACCAGCCTGGCCAACGTGGTGAAACCCCATCTCTACTAAAAATACAAAAGTTAGCTGGGCGTGGTGGTGCATGCCTGTAATTCCAGCTACTCAGGAGGCTGAGGCAGGAGAATGGCTTGAACCTGGGAGACAGAGGTTGCAGTGAGCCAAGATTGCACCACTGCACCCCAGCCTGGACAACAGAGAAACTCCGTCTCAAAAAACCAAAATAAAAGCTCTTATTGTTAGATTTTATTCTGAGATGAAGATAAAACCCTTATAACTTCTTGCTTCAGGCCGGGTGCGGTGGCTCACGCCTGTAATTCTAGCATTTTCGGAGGCCGAGGTGGGTGGATCACCTGAAGTCAAGAGTTTGAGACCAGGCTGACTAACATGGTGAAACCCCGTCTTTACTAAAAATACAAAAATTTAGGTCAGCCACAGTGGCTCACATCTGTAATCCTAGCGCTTTGGGAGGCTGTGGCAGGCAGATTGTCTGAGCTCAGGAGTTTGAGACCAGCCTGGGCAACATGGTGAAACCCCATCTCTATTAAAAATACAAAAATTAGCCAGGTGTGGTGGCGTGTGCCTGTAATCCCAGCTACTTGGGAGGCTGAGGCATGAGATTAGCTTGAACCTGGGAGGCAGAGATTGCAGTGAGCTGAGATCGTGCTACTGCGCTCCAGCCTGGGTGTCAGAGTGAGACTGTCTCAAAAAAAAAAAACCAACCAAACAACAAAAAACGAAAAGTAGCCAGGGGTGGTGGTACTGCCTGTAATCCCAGCTACTTGGGAGGTTGAGGCAGAAGAATTGCTTGAACCTGGGAGACTGAGGTGGCAGTGAGCTTCTTGTTTCAGGCCCGGTGTGGTGGCTCATGCCTGTAATCCCAGCACTTTGGGAGGCCGAGGTGTGTGGATCATGAGGTCAAGAGATTGAGACCGTCCTGGCCAATGTGGTGAAACCCTATCTGTACTAAAAATACAAAAATCAGCTGGGTGTGGTGGCACATGCCTGTAGTCCTAGCTACTCTGGAAGGTGAGGCAGGAGAATTGCCTAAACCCGGGAGGTGGAGGTTGCAGTGAGCTGAGATCGCACCACTGCACTCCGGCCTGGTGACAGAGCAAGAATCTGTCTCAGAAAAAAAAAAGTTCTTATTATACTTTTCTCTTGAGCCTTACGGAATAAATCCAGTTCCTTTCCTGCTTGTTAGCCCTGTGTATATTTGAAGTTTTTTTTATGCCTGTTCCCCTTATTCTCTTACTCCCCAAGTTTAAACCTTTCCAGGTGAAACATCCTCAGATGTTTTTAGTATTCTTTTTGATACTATTTTGATACTCTTTTCCATTTCTTTATCATTATTCTGATGACTTTCACCTAGACATGTTCCATTTTATCAATATTTGTTTTAAAAAGTGATCTCAAGAACCACATATGATAGTACAGATACAGTATAATTACTTTATAATATAGTGGGATCTCTTAGTATCTCTCATTCTAGACACTATTTCTTAAGCTTACATTGACTTATTTTGGCAATTTTTCATACTGTTAAGCTTTTAGTCAAATTCCATCCAGTCTTTTTTTCATAGATTATCTACTTGTATATTTCTAATTTTACCCCCAGATATTTGGTTTTTTAAGAGAACGTAACACTTACCTGTGTTAAAATGCTCCCTTTGATCCATCCCTGGCCTTTTGTGGCTAAAACTTCCACCTTTAAGTATATGGATATCTAAATGTACACTCTTTAAAGGGAAAGTAATGCTGGGAAAGGCACCCCAGGAAGAGGTCTTTAGGGTAAGATATGTTAATTTATAAAGAGTGGTATAAAAAGGGAAAGTGCTTGTAGCAACCAGATAAGAGAGTGGATATTTGGTGCAAGTTGAAGAAATTGAAGGGCATATGGAAAAAGTTACTGGTGTACATTAACCAGATGGAGCCAATAAAACTTTTAAAACAGAGTAGCAACTTGGGACGTAATTGTAACAGTCAACTAGATGAAGCAGGAACGAATGAAACCCAGCAAGTTATTGGACCAAAAGAGGCCTAGGGTTGTGTTTTGTTTGGCTCTATCTTTTGGGTGGTAGTGAGGTCTACATGCTTTTAAAAAGGCAATGAGGCTGGGCGCAGTGGCTCATGCCTGTAATCTCAGCACTTCGGGAGGCCGAGGTGGGGGTATCACCTGAAGTCAGGAGTTCAAGACTAGCCTGGCCAACATGGCAAAACCTCATCTCTACTAAAAATAAAAAATTAGCCGGATGTAGTGGTGGGCGCCTGTAATCCCAGCTACTCTGGAGGCTGAGGCAGAGAGAATTGCTTGAACTTGGGAGGCGGAGGTTGCAGTGAGCCGAGATTGCACCACAGCACTCCAGGCTGGACGACAGAGCAAGACTGTGTCTTAGACAAACAAAACAAAACAAAACAAAAACCCAAAAAATAAAAAAAGCAGTGAAACTAAGCAGGTGTTAAGCTTGGTGGCAGTATATGAAACCTGACTCCTGTTCTGTTTTCTACCCTTTTCATGTATTTATGGCCATTGCCCACTGCCTACTTTCGAAAGTGTTACTCCTAGTCCTAGGAACCAACTAGCCAAGGATGAAGCAAAGTAACAGTGTATAAACTCTTTAGCTCATTAAGACTGGACAAATTGGATCAAGCATGCCTTTAAGTTATCTCCCTGTATGTAGTAATAGTATGCATGTTAATACTTTTTTCCATGATACTAATTTTTTTCTCCGATCCTGTGTTCTAAACATGGATCATAGGCTGGGTGCGTTGGCTTATGCCTATAATCCCAGCACTTTGGGAGGCTGAGGTCGGTGGATTGCTTGAGTCTAAGAATTTGAGAACAGCCTGGGCAACATAGTGAGACTTCATCTCTATAATAAAAATTATTATTATTATTATTTAGAAAAATGCATTATAGAAAAAGAAAAAAGTAAAGGGAAAGAGTTGTGGATAAAAGAAAGGCTGGGCATGGTGGCTCACACTTGTAATCCCAGCACTTTGGGAGGCCGAGGCAGGTGGATCTCTTGAGGTCAGGAGTTTGAGACCAGCCTAGCCAGCATGGTGAAACCCCGTCTGTACTAAAAATACAAAAACATCAGCCAGGCGTGGTGGCACGTGCCTGTAATCCCAGCTACTTGGGAGGCTGAGGCAGGAGAATTGCTTGAACCCGGGCTGTGGAGATTACAGTGTGCCGACATGACACCACTGCACTCCAGCCTGGGAGACAGAGCGAGATCCCATCTCAAAAAAAAAAAAAAAAAAAAAAAAAGAAGTTGGGTGTGGTGGATCACGCCTGTAATCTCAGCACTTTGGGAGGCTGAGGCAGGTGGATTGCTTGAGGCCAGGAGTTTAAGACCGGCTTGGCCAACATGGCAAAACCCCATATCTACTAAAAATGCAAAAATTAGCAGAGCGTGTTGGCTCACACCCTTAATGCCAGCTACTTGGGAGGCTGAAGCACAAGAATCGCTTGAACGCAGAGGCAGAGGTTGCCATAAGCCGAGATTGCACCACTGCACTCTAGCCTGGGTCACAGAGTGAGACTCTGTCTCAAAAAAGAATAATCTGCTGGTTTCAACTTTTCTTTGGTTAAGATCCTCTTTCAGTATCTTTTGGAAACTTTGAATTCTTGTCTCAGAAAAATATATACATACACCAGTTGCAGAGACTTCAAAGATTCCCTGAGGTCCACCTATAGAATCCAGGTTCAGCATCCCTGGAAAGGTGTGATGCTGAGTAATCAGCTGTTTGGGACACCTTAGTCACATTTCAGTACATGGACTAAAGATTAGCTTGTCCCAAAGCCAAGGTCCTATCTTGAGAGTCTTTTTTATTTTTTATTTTATTTATTTATTTATTTATTTATTTATTTATTTATTTATTTTGAGATGGAGTCTTGCTCTGTCGCCCAGTCTGAAGTGCAGTGGCACAATCTCTGCTCACTGCAACCTTTGCCTCCTGGATTCAAGTGATTCTCCTGCCTCAGCCTCCCAAGTAGCTGGGATTACAGGCATGTGCCCCCATGCCTGGCTAATTTTGTATTTTTAGTAGAGACGGGATTGTACTATGTTGGCCAGGCTGGTCTCGAACTGCTACCTCAGGTGATCTGCCCGCCTCAGCTTCCCAAAGTGCTGGGATTACAGGTGTGAGCCACCGTGCCTGGCCTTGAGAGCCTTTTGTAAAAATGATTATAGTATGATATTTTCCCTGTTCGTTTTTTAAATTTTTTTTCTTTGAAAATGGTTATTTAATGAAAAAATTCAGTTTAGTGCTCTCAGTTTAAATATTATATGGGCTACTTCATACTGTGTGTTTTAAGTTGGCTCTCTTCAGACTTTAGTGTCCCTTTGAAAGGTAACCATTGATTTTCTTGATTTACTGACATGGGGGTGGCAGAGCTAAACTGTTTTCAGAAGCAGTTCTATGTTTTTATTTACTATTGTTATTTTTTGATAGAGACCAGGTATTACTACATTGCCCAGGCTGGTCTTGAGCTTCTGGCCTCAAGCAGTCTTCCTGCCTTGGCCCCTCAAAGTGCTGGGATTATAGGCCAGAACCACCGTGCCTTGTCTAGAAGCCTCACTTCTAATCCAGGCTTTATATGAAAGCTTGCTGAGTTGTTCAGTCTGAATACCAGGTTCCCAGACATCCTTAGCGGATCCATCAGTTTTCAGTGTTATTAACCAGTAAGGAATCAGATTCCTGGATGCTTTTTTGAGACAGAGTCTTGCTCTGTCACCTAGGCTGAAGTGCAGTGGCACGATCTCAGCTCACTGTAACCTCTGCCTCCCAGGCTCAAGCGATCATCCCACCTCAACCTCCCAAGTAGCTGGGACTACAGTCGGGTACCAGCATGCCCAGCTAATTTTTGTATTTTTTTTAGAGCCCAGGTTTTGCCATGTTGCCCAAGCTGGTCTCGAATTCCTGAATGCAAGTGATCCGCCCACCTCAGCCTCCCAAAGTGCTGCAGTTATAGGTGTGAGCCACCATGCCCAGCCAATCTCATCATATGTTAATGAATTTAAATTTATATAGCCACATATGGTTAGTAGCTTTATTATTGGATAGTGCGGTCATAGAGCTCTATACAATGCCTTGGACAGTCACTGGTGAATGTTTCTTGTGATTAAGTTAGGAAATAAACTTTTCTCGTCTTGTTCATAATAGGATAAAATGATGACAGAGAGAACACTGTTGAAAGAGCGTTACCAGGAGGTCCTGGACAAACAGAGACAAGTGGAGAATCAGCTCCAAGTGCAATTAAAGCAGCTTCAGCAAAGGAGAGAAGAAGAAATGAAGAATCACCAGGTATTTTGCTTATATTGAAATTGTCAATGAGTTAAGCAGCAGTCTCTCATCAAACTTTAATTTTTTAAAACTTTATGTATTTATTTATTTTTGAGACAGTCTCACTCTGTCACTCAGCCTGGAGTGCAGTAGCATAGTCTTGGCTCACTGCAGCTTCTGTCTGCTGGGCTTAAGTGATCCTCCCACCTCAGCCTCCCAAGTAGCTGGGAACACAGGTGCATGCCACTATGCCTGGCTTGTTTTTTATATTTTTGGTAGAGACGGGGTTTTGCCATGTTGCCCAGGCTGGTCTTGAACTCTAGACTCAAGAAATCCACCCGCTTTGGCCTCCCAAAGGAGGCCTTTTTATTTCAGTTAACTCAAAAATAAAATTAAAGTTTGAGCTGTCCATACCCAACTCAAACTTTAATTTTATTTTTTAGTTAATTGAAATAAAAAGGCAAGGCCGGATGTGGTGGCTCACACCTGTAATCCCAGCACTTTGAGAGGTCGAGGCAGGTGGATCACTTGAGTCCAGGAGTTTGAACCAGCCTGGGCAACATGGCAAAATCCCATCTTTACCAAAAATACAAAAAATGAGCCGGGCATGGTGGTGTGCACCTGTGGTTCCAGCTACATGGGAGGCTGAGGTGGGAGGATCGCTTAAGCCCAGAAGACAGAGGTTGCAGTGAGCCGAGATTGTGCCACTGCACTCCAGCCTGAGTAACAGAACGATACCCTGTCTCAGAGAAAAGTATTAATACTCATAGACTTTTTTTTTTTTTTGAGACGGAGTCTCACTCTGTCACCCAGGCTGTAGTGCAGTGGCACAATGTCTGCTGACTGCAAGCTCCGCCTCCTGGATTCACGCCATTCTCCTGCCTCAGCCTCCTGAGTAGCTGGGACTATAGGTGCCTGCCACCATGCCTGGCTAATTTTTTTTTTTTTTTTTTTTTTTTAGTAGAGACGGGGTTTCACTGTGTTAACCAGGATGGTCTTGATCTTCTGACCTCGTGATCCGCCTGCCTCGGCCTCCCAAAGTGCTGGGATTACAGGCCTGAGCCACTGTGCCAGACCACTCATAGACTTTTAATAGAGAATGTTTGGATAAATTAGATACATCCATATGTTATACAGCTATTTTTGAATTAGATCGATATTTATTGACGTAATACATTCATGTCAAGCAAAAGAAATCAGGATGCAAAATAATGTATGTAAAACGACCTTATTAAAAAAAAAAGGCAAAGAAATGCATACCTAAGTATATATGTCTTTGTGTGAGCATAGAGAAAGATGTGAAAGCATAATACAAAGCAGTTCACACATTGATCACTCTTATGGGTGGAAGTGGTATGAAGTGGGGGAGTGACTCTTTATCACCTTTGTATTATTTTGCTTTTTCTTTTCTTTTCTTTTCTTTTTTTTTTTTGAGACTGGGGTCTTGTTCTGTTGCCCAGGCTGGAGTACAGTGGGTGCAGTCAAGGCTCACTGTATCCTTGACTTGACTTTCTGGGCTCAAGCTATCTTTCCACCTCAGCATCTCGAGTATCTGGACTACAGGCATGTGCCACCACACCTGGCTAATTTTTTTTATTTTTTGTAGAGACAAGGTCTTTGTGTTGCCTAGGCTGGACTCGAACTCCTGGACACGGCGATCTTCCTGCCTTGGGTTCCCAAAGTGCGAGGATTATAGGCATGAGCCACTGTGCCTGGCCTGTTTGACTTCTTATTAAAAAAAAAAAAAAGTGTGTGTTTGTACATATATATGTTTGTGTATATGTGTGTGTGTGTGTGTATATATGTATATATTTGTTGTTGTTAAAGAGTGAAACAAACAAAACCCATTCCTAATAAAGTAGAATCATAACAAAATGAAACGACAATATTTGTTGGATGTAACAGATCCTCACCTGGTACGAGAACACCTTTCTCAGCATTCTTGACAGGTGTTCATTCAGCCTTTATTTGAACACCAGTAATGGAGAGCTTACTGCTTCACAAGGCAGTATATTCCATTTTTGAATGATTGCAATTGCTAGAAATTATTTTTCCTGTTGAGTTGAAATCTGCGTTACTGTAACTTTCTCCTTTAGGTCCGAATACTGGCTTTTGGAGCTACTCATCAACCACGTTCTTTCAATTCAATTTGAATTCACTAAAGTCAACACGTGAATTTGTGATAGTTGAAAATAACCTTTGCATCAAAAGAACTAACTTATTTTCTTTTTTATTTGTGTGCGACTGTAATTGTGTGGAACTCAGGAGATATTAAAGGCTATTCAGGATGTGACAATAAAGCGGGAAGAAACCAAGAAGAAGATAGAGAAAGAAAAGAAGGAGTTTTTGCAGAAGGAGCAGGATCTGAAAGCTGAAATTGAGAAGCTTTGTGAGAAGGGCAGAAGGTAACTGATGTTAAGAATAAAAACCCTGTGTATATGTATATATGCATGAGGGGCCAGACCCGTTTGTGTTTGTAGTTTCTTTCCCTTCGGTTTAATTTTTATTTGAAAAACAAGTGTGCAAGTAAAAACTCTGCAATGACTTTAGGTTTTTCAGTATCAAACATTAGACTTCATAGAAAAAAGTTCAGAGATTTATTAAATACTTTGAAATAATAACAGTTAATTGTTGAGTCCCGAGTGTGGTCAAGATTTTGATACAGTCTGGACGTAGCGGCTCACACCTATAATCCCAGTGCTTTGGGATGCCAAGGTGGGAGGATTGCTTGAGGCCAGGAGTTTGAGACCAGCCTGAGCAAGCTAGCAAGACTCCCTCTCTACAAAGAAAAAAACAAAAAAAAAATTAGCTGGTTGTAGTGGCACATGGCTGTAGTCCTAGCTACTTGGGAGGCTGAGGTGGAAGAATCGCTTGAGCCCAGGAGTTCCAGGCTGTAGTCAGCTATGATTATGCCACTGCGCTCCAGCTTGGGTGACAGAGCAAGACCTTGTCTCTTAAATAAAAAAATTTTTTTATATGAATCTAACACTGATTTCACTTTATAACCTGATGTTTACAAGTTCACACCATGGGCCAGGCACGGTGGCCTGTTATCCCAGCACTTTGGGAGGCCGAGGCAGGTGGATCACGAGGTCAGGAAGTTGAGACTGTCCTGGCTAACATGATGAAACCCCATCTCTACTAAAATATACAAAATTATCTGGGTGTGGCGGCACACGCCTGTAGTCCCAGCTACTCGGGAAGTTGAGGCAGGGGAGTCACTTGAACCCAGGAGGCGGAAGGCGGAGGTTGCAGTGAGCTAAGATCGTGCCACTGGACTTCAGCCTGGCGACAGAGTGAGACCCCATCTCAAAAAGAAAAAACAAAACCAAGTTTAGACCAAGAGCATACTTTGAATGATTACACTTATGTTATTCAGCATCCAAAGTAAATTTCAAACAGTAACTTTGTAAGCTGTTTGTGAGAGAATTATTTAGTGGATTTGTGTCCTTTTCTGGGTACTGCAGAAAAAGCAAAGTGGGCATAGAATTTGGTCAAATTTTCAATTTTCTAAGTTTCTTTTTTTTTTTTTTTTTGTGAGACGGAGTCTTCCTCTGTTGCCCAAGCTGGAGTGCAGTGGCATGATCTCGGCTCACTGCAAGCTCCGCCTCCCGGGTTTACGTCATTTTCCAGCCTCAGCCTCCTAAGTAGCTGGGACTACAGGCACCCCCATCACGCCCGGCTGATATTTTTGTATTTTTAGTGGAGATGGGGTTTCACTGTGTTAGCCAGGATGGTCTCGATCTCCTGACTTCATGATTCACCTGCCTTGGCCTCCCAAAGTGCTGGGGTTACAGGTGTGAGCCACCACGCCTGGCCAATTTTCTAAGTTTCTTAAAATGACCTGTTTGGAAATCAGAATATCTGTGAATACTCTGTTGATTTTAAGTTCTACCAAAATGCTTTTTGTTGATCAAAAAAATTTTGGCTTTTGCCAGTGCGTCAGACTGCAAGCTCATATGCTGAATCATTTTCTGAGTCTCCAGGATAATAACTGTGAAGCTCAACCTGAGGAATTGTGTTTGAGAGAGGGCTTGTAGACCAATCAGTTGTTCTGTTGAGAATCTAGTGATACCGAATGATTAGAAGGTGGGTCAGTTGTCTGTAATGATAATTTTCCAGAAATTATGAAGAGTGTACCTGGAATAGCACACTGTCCCAGCCACTGTTAGTGATCAAAGCAGTTGCTCCCACCCCATGACATGGTCTCTGCCTTTGTCTTCACAGTCTGTGTGAGAAAGATGACCATAGACATGTAGCAACTTAGCAGCAGGTATTAAAGTGCAGAAACTGGGAAGATGAGTCTATAATGTTATTCTAAGCCCCATAGAAAATAAATTTCCTTTTGATGTGTGCTCTTTACATTCTTTTTTTTTTTTTTGAGATAGAGTCTTGCTCTGTTGTCCAGGTTGGAGTGCAGTGGCACAATCTCAGCTCACTGCAATCTCTGCCTCCTGGGTTCAAGTGATTCTTTTGCCTCAGCCACCTGAATATCTGGGATTACAGGCAAGTGCCATCATGCCCAGATAATTTTTTATAGAGATGAGGATCTCACTGTGTTGACCAGGCTGGTCTCAAACTTCTGGCTTCAAGTGATCCACCTGTCTCGGCCTCCCGAAGTGCTGGGATTACAGGTGTGAGCTACCATGCCCAGCCTTTTTTTAATTTTTAATTTTTATTTTTTTACCTTCAACAAACTCACTTTTACTCTTTACATTCTTTATGTAACTCTACTATCTTTTCCATTTGATTGAATTGCTACAGATGGTGATTGATACTAATAATTTTGGTGTTTGTGTTCTTGAAGATCCATTTTTTTCTTTAAATTTATATGTCACAGTGTCAGAATAATGTTTATTGCCATTCTTTCTGTTAGGTGTGGGGTCCAGTTTTCCGGAAGCAGGGGGAATGTCTTTTGTAGGTATCTTTGTTCTAGCAGTGGTGTAGGTTTTGCTTAGCATTCCATCATTCATAGGAACCAGGACGCATAGATTTTGGACATTGTATTAGTCACCTTGGCCTGCCATAACAGAATACCATTGACTAGGTGGCTTAAACAGCAGAATATTTTACAGTTCTGGAGGCTGGAAGTCCAACGTAAAGATGCTGGCAGGTTTGGTTTCTGGTGAGAATCTTTTCCTGGCTTGCCGACAGCTGCCTTCTTCTGGTCTCACATGGCTTTTGTGCTATGCATGCATATTCCTGGTGTCTCTTCCTCTTCTTATAAGGACACCAATCCTATTGGATTAGGTTCCCACTTTATGACTTCATTTAACCATAATTGCCTCTTTCAAGGCCCAGTATCCAAATACAATTACACTGGGGTTAGAGCTTCAAGATACGAGTTTTAAGGGGCACAGTTCAGTCCATAACAATTATATTTCCTATTTCTAGTGTTTTCATTCATTTGTTCAGCCAGCATTTATTGAGTATCTACTATGAGCCAGACAGTAGGGCCTGGAGAGTAAAAAGTCTTCAAAGAGATTACTGTTTATTATGAGAGACAGATAGATAAACAGATGATTGCAAAATAGTGTAATGATACCATGACAGTGGTGGTATGAAGGCGTCTGAAAGAGGCACATAACCCAGACTGGGTAGGGGAGTCATAGAGGGCTTCCCAGGGGATAACATTCCAGAATCGAGTCCTGAAAAATAAGGGGCAGAAGATAACCACCAAATGAAATGCATGATCCTTGGTTTGATCCTGAATCAAACAAACTATAATTATAGGACATTTTGGAATAATTGGGAAAATTTCAATAGGGACTACGTGTTAGGTAATATTGTGTCAGTGTTACATATTTTGGGTGTATAAGCCCATGTTGAAAAAAGTTTAAGAAATTAAAAAATATTTTGCATGTGATTATGACATTGTTTCATTATGTAGAAGGATGTTCTTGTTCATAAGAGATACTTGCTGAAGTTTTAGGAGTTAAGTGTCATGATGTAAATGTGGCAAAAAGTAACAACTGATAAATCTAGATGACAGGTAGATATTCATTTTATTATTTTATTAACTTTTTGTTGGTTTGAAATTTTCGAAGAAAAAATAACGGGGGTCAGGGTAGGTATAGGGAAGAATTAGCCAGGCAACAAATGAAGGAAAAAACACTGCCGGCCGGGGACTCCGAAATGAGAGAGAAAAGCAAGCCAGATGTGAAGTAGGGGAATGAGTCCAGATCAGAAAAGGCTTTTATACTGTGTTAAGGAATTTGGGTTTTTCCATGATAGAGATATTGAAGGATTTTTTAAGGGAGGAGAGTATCAAATGATACAATTTGCATTTTATTTTTATTTTATTTTACTTTTTTATTTTTTGAGACAGAGTCTTGCTCTGTTGCCCAGGCAGGAGTGCAGTGGTACCATCTTGGCTCACTGTAACCTCCGTCTTCTGGTTTCAAGTGATTCTCCTGCCTCAGCCTCCTGAGTAGCTGTAACTACAGGCCTGTGCCACTATGCCTGGCTAGTTTTTGTATTTTTAGTAGAGACGAGGTTTCACCATGTTGGCCAGGCTAGTCTTGAACTCCTGACCTCAAGTGATCCACCCGCCTTGGCCTCCCAAAGTGCTGGGATTATAGAGCCATCATGCCTGGCCTACAATTTGCATTTTAAGTAGATTACTTGGGCAGTTGGAAAATGGATTGGATTAGTGTATTTGACCAGTTAAGGGGACTTATCTTGTCAGAGCCTAGGTTAGAATAATTATGGCTGAAACTAAAGTAGTGCCAGTGGGAATGAAAGAAGTGAACACATTTGTAAGACATTTAGGGGCAGCACTGATCAATGTGGGTAGACAGGGTTGAGTTGGGGATCACTCCCATATTTCTGGCTTGGAAAATTAGGGAAATAATGGCGTTCTTTAATAAGATGTCTTACCTGTCTTATACGTTTTAACTTAAATTCTGCCTTCTTTGCAGAACTGCTTGTGCCATTTCTTTATGAACTGAATCTGAAATTTTTGTTTTGTTTTGTTTTGTTTTTTGAGATGGAGTCTTGCTCTGTCACCCAGGCTGGAATGCAGTGGTGTGATTTCGGCTCACTGCAGCCTCCATCTCCCGGATTTAAGCGATTCTCCTGCCTCAGACTCCCAAGTAGCTGGGACTACAGGTGCCTGCCACCACACCCGGCTCATTTTTTGTGTTTTTAGTAGAGACAGGGTTTCACTGTGTTAACCAGGATGGTCTCAATCTCCTGACCTCGTGATCTGCCCGCCTTGGCCTCCCAAAGTGCTGGGATAACAGGCATGAGCCACCTCGCCTGGCCTGAAATTTTTTTTTTAATATTTTATTCTTTTATTCTTTTACTGCCATATATCTGATAATTATTTGATAAGTGTTTATTCTATCACTGGATTGGAAATTAAGGGAATTTCACATTAATATTATATAAAGATGAATTTACTTAATAGAAATCTGCTAAGTGCTTTGTACTATTTGAAGGTAGTCACTATGTATTTCAATGTAATTATAATTTTTTTATTTTTAGAAACAGGATCTCACTCTGTTGGCCAGGCTGGAGTGTAGTAGTGGTACAGTCACGGCTCACTGAAGTCTTGAACTCCTGAGTTCAAGCCATCCTTCTGCCTCAGCCTCCCAAGTAGCTGGGACTACAGGTGTGCACCACCTTGCCCATCTAAGTTTTTCTATTATGTAGAGACTGGATCTCAGTTTGTTGGCCAGGCTGATCTCAAACTCCTGCGCTTTACCTCCCAAAATTTTAGGATTACAGGCGTGAGCCACTGTGCCTGGTCTAATTATATTTTTAAAGGAGACAAACTGAATTTACCAAAATGTAAAAGATCAAATATTTAGTTTAGTCATGTATTTGATTTTTTTTTCTCCTGGACACCTGGCTGCTTTGTCCTGGAAGTTGTCTTGCTTTTGCAGGGACAATTTCTAGTTCCCAGCTTTTATCCTTCAGGTTATTGCTGGCATTAGAAAGGTGAGGTTTCGGCCAGGCGCGGTGGCTCAAGCCTGTAATCCTAGCACTTTGGGAGGCCGAGACGGGCGGATCACAAGGTCAGGAGATCATAGACCATCCTGGCTAACACGGTGAAACCCCGTCTCTACTAAAAAATACAAAAAACTAGCCGGGCAAGGTGGCAGGCGCCTGTAGTCCCAGCTACTCGGGAGGCTGAGACGGGAGAATGGCGTAAACCCGGGAGGCGGAGCTTGCAGTGAGCTGAGATCTGGCCACTGCACTCCAGCCTGGGCGACAGAGCGAGACTCTGTCTCAAAAAAAAAAAAAAAGAAAGGTGAGGTTTCTCTGTTAGTGCTCTTCCAGTGCAGAACCTCTTTTAAGCTCCCTACCTTTAACAGTAACTTATTGTGTCCAGGTGCAATGGCTCATGCCTGTAATCCCAGAACTTTGGGAGGCCAAGGCGGGAGGATCTCTTGAGCCCAGGAGTTTGAGACCAGCCTGGGCAATGTAGTGAGACCTTATCTCTATAAAAAAAAAAATTAAAAAAAAAAAAACAAAAAAAACGACATCAACAACAAGACAACAGTGACTCATTGAGAATGGCAGTAAGGCTCATGGTGACCTTGTGTTTTAAAAGACATAATTGATTTATATTTTCATGGATGTAGCTTTGGACAAGGCACATAAAAACTGCAATATCAAGCAATATTTTTCTTTTTTAAAAAAAATTCTCTGAACTTGTCTGATCAATTCATAGGATAGAATGACAGGTACGTAGCAGATTAAGGGAGTTATTGTTCATTGGAAGCATTACTCTGGATGTAATATAAGAGTCTGTGTTGGCTGGGTGCAGTGGCTCATGCCTGTAATCCCAGCACTTTGGGAGGCCGAGGGGGGCAGATCACGTGAGGTCAGGAGTTGGAGATCAGCCTGGCCAACATAGCGAAACCCCATCTGTACTAAAAAAAAATTAGCCAGGCATGGTAGTGGCTGCCTGTAGTCCCAACTACTTGGGAGGCTGAGACATAAGAATTGCTTAAACCCAGGAGACAGAGGTCACAGTGAGCTGAGATCATGCCACTGAACTCCAGCTTGGGTGACAGAGCAAGATTCCATCTCAAAGAAAAAAAAAAAAAAAGAATCCATGCCAAATTAAAATTGAGGCCAGGCAAGGTAGTTCACACGTGTAATCCTAGCACTTTTGGAAGGCTGAGGTGGGAGGATCACTTGAGGTAAGGTGTTCAGTACCAGCCTGGGCAATATAATGAGACCTCATCTCTGCTAAAAGTAAAGAAATTTGCCGGGCATAGTGGTACACACCTATAGTCCCAACTACTGGGGAGGCTGAAGCGGGAGGATCATTGATCCTAGGAAGTCAAGATTGCAGTGAGCTGTGATTGCACCACTGTACTCCAGCCTGGGTGATAGAGCCAGATCCTCTCTCAAAAAATAAAATCGTCAGGTGCAAGAGGATATATTTTGAAAATTTTTCACCAAGTGCTGTTGTATTTAACTACTTGAGAGGTATGCTTTGAAGTCCTAATAGCTTACATAGCAGTCAACAAATCTAGTATTCCTTAGGTGGAAAACAGTAAGCTGGGCTGTTGCAACATCCCATATTTTGACCATAGGTTTCAGTCCTTCTTTTTTTTTTTTTTTTTTTTGAGACGGAGTTTCACTCTTGTCGCGTAGGGTGGAGTGCAATGGCATGATCTCGTCTCATTGCAGTCTCCGCCTCCCAGGTTCAAGCGATTCTCCTGTCGCAGCCTCCTGAGTAGTTGGGATTACAGGTGCCTGTCAACACACCCGGCTAATTTTTGTATTTTTAGTAGGGATGGAGTTTCACCATGTTGGCTGCGTCGGTCTTGAATTCCTAACTTCAGGTGATCTGCTTGCCTTGGCCTCCCAAAGTGCTGGGATTACAGGTGTAAGCCATTGCGCCTAGCCAGTCCTTCTGACTTTGTCTTATTCCCAATAAATTTACACTTTGACCATATCAAGATCTCTTTCTTGTTCAGCGACCTCACTCCATTTCCTCCGAGTCTGTCAACTCCCTGGAAGTATTTCTTTCCATAGCCAGCCTAGACTTATGGTCTGTTACTGGAATTACTTGCTTACCATTACCATCAGTTCTCTTGGTGTCTTGTTCTTTTCATGTTATTTTCCTGTAGTACTGCAGTCCTTAGTCAAGTCAGCCACCTGACCTCTTCGTTCTTCTTTTTTTTTTTTTTGTTTTTTGAGACAGAGTCTCGCTCTGTCACCCAGGCTGGAGTCCAATGGCGCGATCTCAGCTCACTGCAACCTCCGCCTCCCGGGTTCAAGTGATTCTCCTGCCTCAGCCTCCTGAATAGCTGGGATTACAGGCACCCACCACCATGCCCGACTAATTTTTTGTATTTTTGTTAGAGATGGGGTTTCATCATGTTGGCCAGGATGGTTTTGAACTTCTGACCTCAAGTGATCCACCTGCCTCGGCCTCCCAGAGTGCTCAGATTACAGGCTTGAGCCCCTGCGCCCAGCCCACCTCTTCATTCTTACACCTGGGCTGCTGAGTGCTGCTGGAGAAAATCACACAACTGTGTGTCTTGGGGCCAGAATACATTTATGACTTACAGCATCACCTGGATCCTCAGGGCTTCCTCTTCCTCGGAGGTCTATCCCAAACTTAAATCTCTCTTTCTAAACTTCCTGTCTCCACCATTTCTCCTCTTACCCTTAGCAGATGATCTTGTCTTTTATTTCTCAGAAACAAGATGTCATCAATGAAAACTTCCTTCAGTTTTCTAACCATCAGAGGCATTCATCCTTTCTTCCTGTCCTTGTGTCTGACTCTAGAATTCTACCTGTATGTGTATCCCACTCCCTTTTGCTTCTGCTATTTCTCCATAGATGGCTTCACTTTTTCCTGTAGTGTGTAAGCTGAATATTGGGGCCTTCCTAAATTCCCCTCTTAGCTCTCTTCATCACATCCACGTTAATATGTCTTGTAGATGCTCTTATTTTTATTCTTTTTACAATTTCATTGTCAATATTCAATATAGTCTCTTGTTTTAATTCTTTAATTTTTTTTTCTTTGTAGAGACAGGGTCTCGACTATGTTGCCCAGGCTGCTCTTGAACCCCTGGGCTCAAGTGGATCCTCCCACCTCAGCCTCCCAAAGTGCTGGGATTATAGGAATAAGCCACTATACCCAGCCTCTTGTATATTCTTAATATTAATTATTCTTTCTCTCTGTCACTGTCAGGTTCTCTTTAGTTTTCCTAGAGTACCAAGATGGGCTCCTAAACTTTCTTTGCTTCCTGCCTGCCTGCTTTCTCATTGTCTAAATCACTGCTACCATTGAAATCTTTCCAAGATACAAATCTGATAATGTCATTTCCCTGCTTAAATTTTTTCATAGTTCTGTATAGTATTTAGGGTAAAGTTTTAACCCTTTACTTAGTATAAGAGGCCTTCCGTTACCTCTTCCACATTTATATCTCTAGGTATATCCTTACCACTTGCCCACACAACCGTGTTGGTTTATACCTAACTACTATATGCAGTGTTCTGAACGTACTTAAAACTCAGCCTGTGCCACCTACTCTAGAAAGCTTTCGCAGACACTCTCCTTCCCTCCCCTTCACACACCTTGACTGACTAATATAGCTAATCCTCCTCTTCACTCATGTAGCATGTTGTGTATACCACTATCATAACACTTCTTCGTGGCCTTTTTTGTTTACTTAACTGCCTCCACCATTATATAGTTAGCTTGTTGAGGGCAACTGTTTTGATTAGCTATCACTGTGTAAAAATACCACTGTAAAAATTGATATCTTGAAACAATAGTAATTTATTATTTCTCACAATTCTTTGGGTGGATTGCTTCTCAGATGGATGGTTCTGTTGGCCTCGTTTGGAGTCATTCATATGGCTCCAGTCAGGTTGTGGCTGGGGCTGGACATCTAAGATGGCTTCATTCATATCCCTGGCCCTTTGTGGGGAACTCCTGGAAAGCTGAGCTCAGCTGGAACATTGGGATGCCATGCCTTTCTCATTCTCACTCTTGCCATATAGTCTCGGGGCTTCTGCCTCTCCAGCAGACGAGCCAGATTTCTTCCATGGTAGCCCAGAGCTCTGAGTTCCAAAGCAGAAGCTGCCAGGCTGTCCTAAGGCTTAGATTTTGAGCCGGTACAGTGCTCGTTCTGTGACATTGTGTTGGTTAATATAAGTCACAAGACTAACCCAGATTTGTTTTGGAAAGGACTACATGGAATGTGATCACTAGAAGGTTTGGTTCATTGGAAGGGTTCATATTTGGAGACTTGCTACCACAGCCAGTAACACATTTCACTTTTTCTGCTTAGTATATCATAATATCTTCTAGATATGGGAAATAGTAAAAGTTGCACAAATAAGAGATACATAATTAAAGATCTTTTAGAAATATTCAGGATGAATTGTAGGGAGAGACAGAGACTGGGACATCAGCTAGTACACTCTTGCAATAAAGTGAGCAGAAGAATCATTATGGCCTGCCGCAGTGGCTCACATGCCTGTAATCCCAGCTGTTTGGGAGGCCAAAGCAGGAGGATTACATGAGCCTAGGAGTTCGAGACCAGCCTGGGCAACACGGGGAAATCCTATCTCTGCAAAAAATACAGAAATTAGCTGGGCATGTTGGCGTGTGCCTGTAGTCCCAACTACTTGGGAGGCAGAGGTGGGAGGATTGCTTGAGCTCAGGAAGTCGAGGTTATAATGAGCCATAACCGTGCCACTGCACTCCAGTCTGGGCAACAAAGTGAAATCCTGTCTCAAAAAAAAAAAAAAAAAAGTAAAATAAAAAATCATTATCAGACTAGTGGTGGAATGAAACGAAAAGAAATGGTTTCAGGAAGAGTTGTCTGATTATTTTGAGAAATAAAGCAGAAGAAGTCAAAAATAACATCACTGTTGGAATTCTTGTTCTCAGTTTTGAGGGTGAAGTCATACATTTGATGATATGGTACATTCAAGTACTTAGTAGGTCGCTGGAAATGAGAGACTTGAATGTAGAAGAGATGCTGTGTCTTGATTGGGAGTTGACTACATAGAGATGATGGTTACAATGGAAGGGAATTTTTGGTGGGAAAATAGAGAAGGGCTTAGTACTACACTCTGAGTTATACTTACAGTTTGGGAGTAGAAAGAAGTAGGAAAGACAAAAAGAATAATGAGAGAAAGAAAGGGAAAATTTAGAATAGTAGTATACATTTTCCAAAGTAAGAGGATGCTTAACAGTGTTAGAATCTGCAGGGAAATATGAGAACCAAGTCTGAATAATAGCAATTGGCAATTGTTGAGTGTTGTGATGCTATTCGGTAATCAACTGGGATTTTTAGGCAAAGGAATTAAATTGCTGGATTTACTTCTCCCCTAATATTTTGTTATGAAAATTTTCAAACATTGAGAGAAGCTGAAAGTATTGTACATTAACACTCACCACCTGGATTCAACAATTAATATTCTACTACAGTTGTTTTTGTCAACCTTTCCATCTATCATCCCTCTATCTATTCACCAATCCGTCTTTTCTTTTTGAGACAGAGTCTTGCTCTGTCACCAGACTGGAGGGCTCACTGCAACCTCCGCCTTCCAGGTTCAAGCAATTCTCCTGCCTCAGCCTCCCTAGTAGCAGGGACTACAGGTGCCCACCTCCACGCCCGGCTAATTTTTGTATTTTTAGTAGAGACGGGGTTTCACTGTGTTGGCCAGGATGGTCTCAATCCCTTGACCTCGTGATGCACCCACTTGGCCTCCCAAAATGCTGGGATTACAGGCGTGAACCACCGTGCTCAACCCTGTCTTTTCTTTTTTGTTCAGAGGAGACACCACATGAGGTCTTATTTTTTCTTTCTTTTTTTTTTTTTTAATCTGAGGTCTTATTTTTTCATTGCATATCAGAATAAGTTGCAGTCATTAGTAACTTCACCCCAAACATATATACATGTACATCATTAATTAGAGTTTAATATTATTTATTTGCATTTTTGGGTAATAAAATTTATATGCAGTTAAATACGCAAATCTTTTTTTTTTCACTTAGCAAGTCCACTGGTTGAAAAATACATAAATCTTAAGGGAACCATTCAGTAAGTTTTGACAAATGTATGCACTTGTGTAATTCAGACCAGACCCCATCAAGATATATAAAATACATTACTGTTAAACCTGAAAGTTCACTCTTGTGCCTTCCCAGTCAGTCCCTGCCCCCGCTCTCCCCAAACCAACCATTGTTGTGGTTTTTTACCATAGTTTAGTTCTGCATGTTCCAGAGCTTCACATAAATGGAATCGATCATACACTGTGTACTCTTTTGTATCAGAATTATTTCATTCAGCAGAATGCTTTTAATATTCATGTTGTCCATTTTTACTGTGTTTATTTTATTTATTTATTTATTTATTTATTTATTTATTTATTTATTTATTTTTGAGAATGAGTTTCACTCTGTTGTCCAAGCTGGAGCGCAGTGACATGATCTTGACTCACTGCAACCTCCACCTGCCGGGTTTGAGCAGTTTTTCCACCTCAACCTCTCAAGTAGCTGGCATTACAGACGTGCACCACCACGCCCAGCTCATTTTTATATTTTTAGTAGAGACAGGGTTTTGCCATGTTGCCCAGGCTGGTCTCGAACTCCTGACCTGAAGTGATCTGCCCGTCTCAGCCTCCCGAAGTGCTGGGGTAATAAGCGTGAGCCACCGCGCCCGGCTTTATTGTTGAATAGTGTTCCTCTTACTGATGTATTGGAGTTTGTTTATTCTCCTGTTGATGATCATGTAGTAATTTTCAGATTTTGACTGTTATGAATAAAGCTGCTATGAATATTCAAGTGCAAGTCATAAAGACTTCAAACATATCCTTTTATTTCTCTTGGGTAGATTCCTAGCAGAATCTGCTGGATTGTAGGTAGGTATATGAACAGTTTTATAAGAAACGGCCAGATATGCTTCCAAATTGCGTATACCATTTTACACTCTGTCAACCATATATGAGAGTTCTGGTTGCTTCACATCTTTGCTATTCAAGGGCTTGCATAGTAGTGTTTCATTGTGTGTGTGTTTTGTTTTTTAGAGATTGCAGATGGTTTGAATCATTGTGGTTTTAATATCCCCAATGACTCATGATGATGTCTCTTTTCCTATTTGCTTATTAGCCATTTGTATATTTTATTTTGGGAAGCATCTAACTTTTTTATCCCTTTTCTTGGGGGGTTGAGTTTTTGACTTTTTATTGTTGTGTAGTAGAAGTTCTTTTTATATTTTCAATTTAAGTCCTTTGTCAGATATATGTTGTGTAAAAATTTTCTTCTGCTCTCTTACATGACTATTCACTTTTTAATTGCATTTTTGATGAAATAATGTCTAATTCATTAAACTTTTCTTTTATAGGTAGTGCTTTCTCTGCCTTCTCTAAATTACCTTTGGCCACCCTGAAGTAGCAGAGATGTTCTCCTGTATTTTGTTATGGACACTTTATCATTTTAACTTTTATATTAATGTCTCTGATACATCTCAAATTCTTTGATTTATTTTTTTTTCTCCCCCTGGGAGGCACAACATTGGAATGTATGTTTGTTTTTTTACAACCGAAGTCTCACTGTGATGCCCAGGTTGGAGTGCAGTGGCTTTTCACAGGTGGCAGTCATAGCTCACTGTGACCTTGAACTCCTGGCCTCAAACAATCCTTCTGTCTCAGCCTCCCAAGTAGCTGGGACTACAGCCATGTACCACCACACCCTTCAAATTAATTTTTGTGTATGGTGAGAAGTAAAGGTTGAGGTTCATTTTTTCCATGTGGATATCCAGTTGTTCCAGCACCATTTATTGAAAAGACTTTCCTTTCCCTATTTGATTGCTTGGCACTTTTGCCAAAAACCAAATGACGATATGAGTCACGTGTATGAATAGTAGGTCTATTTCTTTTTTTTTTTTTTTTTTTTTTGAGGCGGAGTCTCGCTCTGTCGCTGGGACTGGAGTGCAGCGGCCAGATCTCAGCTCACTGCAAGCTTCGCCTCCCGGGTTTACGCCATTCTCCTGCCTCAGCCTCCCGAGTAGCTGGGACTACAGGCGCCCGCCACCTCGCCCGGCTAGTTTTTGTATTTTTAGTAGAGATGGGGTTTCACCATGTTAGCCAGGATGGTCTCGATCTCCTGACCTCGTGATCCGCCCGTCTCGGCCTCCCAAAGTGCTGGGATGTAGGTCTATTTCTGAATACTATTCTGTTGTGTTGATATACTTGTCTATATACTACATTACACTGTCTGCTGGGCATGGTGGCTCATGCCTGTAATCCCATCACTTTGGGAGGTCAAGACAGGAGGATCACTTGAAACCAAGAGTTCGAGACCAGCCTGGGCAACACAGTGAGACCTAGTCTCTATTTCTTTTCTTTTTCCCTTTGTTCTTTTTTATTTGAGACAGAGTTTCGCTCTTTTTGCCCAGGCTGGAATGCAATAATGGTGCGATCTCGGCTTACTGCAACCTCCGCCTCCCGGGTTCAAGTGGTTCTCTTGTCTTAGCCTCCCGAGTGGCTGGGACTACAGGCATGTGCCACCATGCCTGGCTGACTTTGTATTTTTAGTAGAGATGGGGTTTCTCCGTGTTGATCAGGCTGGTCTTGAACTGCCGACCTCAGGTGATCTGCCCGCCTCGGCCTCCCAAAGTGCTGGGATTACAGGCATGAGCCACTGCACCCAGCCGATCTCTGTTTCTTTATTAAAGTTTTTTTGTTAAATAATTTATATAAATAAAAAATTCATGCTGTCGTGATTATTATATCTTTATCGTAAATCATGAAATCATATAATAGAAGGTCTTCTACTTTTTTTCAAGACATTCTAGGTCCTTTGCACGTTCTAGGTTCTCAGAATTTTCATGTATTTATTTTTTATTTTTCTGAGACAGTGTCTCAAGGATGGAGTGCAGTGGCATGATCATGGCTCACTGCAGCCCCGACCTCGTGGGCTCAAGCAATCCTCTCATCTCAGCCTCTGTAGTAGCTGGGACTACAGATGCTCATTACCACACCCAGCTAATTTTTTGTCTTTTTTGTAGAGACGAGGTTTCGCCATGTTGTCCAGGCTGGTCTTGAACTCCTAGACTCAACCAGTCAGCCCATCGCAGCCTCCCAAAATGTTGGGATTACAGGCGTGAGCCACTGCACCTGGCCTCGTGTATTTTAGAATCAGTTTGCCAGTTTCTACAAAAAAAGATACAACTGGTAGGAACATATATTAACTTGGGAAAAGTTGACATCTTAACAGTATTAAATCTTTTAATTCATAAATATGATACATCTTTCTGTTTATTTGGGTCTTTATCTCAGCAACATTTTATTGTTTTCAGTGTACAAATCTTGTACATTTTTCTTTAAACTTATTCCTAAATATTTTATGTTCTTTGATGCTATTGTAAATGAAATTAAGAATTTTTTTAAATTTTCAATTGCGCTAAGTACAAGTTATTTTTGTTTTTGGCCTTGTACCTGCTATTTTGCTAAATTTCTGTGTCAGTGTATTAGTTGTTTTGTATATCCTTCAAGATTTTCTTTCTTTCTTTTTTTTTTTTTGAGACGGAGTTTTGCTCTTATTGTCCAGGCTGGATTGCAATGGCACGATCTCAGCTCACTACAACCTTTGCCTCCCAGGTTCAAGTGATTCTCCTACCTCAGCCTCCTGAGTATCTGGGATTACAGGCATGCACCACCACGCCCGGCTAATTTTGTATTTTTGGTAGAGATGGGGTTTCTTCATGTTGGTCCGGCTGGTCTCGAACTCCTGACCTCAGATGATCCACCCACCGTGACCTCCCAAAGTGCTGGGATTACAAGCGTGAGCCACCTTGCCCGGCCAAGATTTTCTACATAAACAATCATGGTATCTCTGAGTACACAGTTTTATCTTCCTTTCAAACCCTTAAGCCTTTTATTTCTTATAAATATTATTGCACTGACTAGGACCTCCAGTACAGTATTGAATAGAAGTGGTAGAGTGGATATCTTTGCCTTGTTCCTGCTCTTAGAGGATAGGTCTTTAATATTTTACCATTAAGTTTGATGCTGACTGTAGGTTTTTTGTGTATGCCTTTTGTCAAATAGAATAAGTTACATTCTATTTCTAATTCTCTGACACTTATTAAAATGAATGGGTACTTCATTTTGTCAAATGCTTTTCTGCATATTTAAAAATTATTGGCTGGGCTCAGTGGCTCACGCCTGTAATCCCAGCACTTTGGGAGGCCGAGGCGGGTGGATCACCTGAGGTTAGGAGTTCGAGACCAGCCTGGCCAAAATACAAGAATTAGCCGGACATGGTGGCAGGCGCCTGTAAACCCAGCTACTCAGGAGGCTAAGGCAGGAGAATCATTTGAACCTGGGAGGTGGAGGTTGCAATGAGCCGAGATCACGCCTCTGCACTCCAGCTTGGGCAACAGAGTAAGACTCCATCTCAAAAAAATTATCAAATGATTTTTCTCCTTTATTATGTTAATACAGTGTATTACATTGATTTATTTTATTTAGTTAATTTTTGTGTGTGCATGACAGAGTCTCCCTGTATCACCCAAGATGGAGTGCTGTGGCATGGTCTTGACTCACTGCAACCTCCGCCTCCTGGGTTCAAGCGATTTTCCTGCCTCAGCCTCCCGAGTAGCTGGGATTACTGGTGCCTGCCACCATGCCCAGCTAATTTTTGTATTTTTAGTAGAGACAAGGTTTCGCCTTGTTGGCCAGGCTGGTCTCAAACTCCTGACCTCAAGCCGTCTGCCTGGCTCAGCCTCCCAAAGTGCTGGGATTACAGGTGTGAGCCACTGCAGCACCTGGCCCATTGATTTATTTTTTCAAATGTTAAACCAACCTTCCATTTGTGAGATAAACCCAACATGGATGAGACATACTATTTTTATATGTTGCCAAATTCAATTTGGTAATATTAAGGACTTTATGTCTGTTTTTTTTTTTTTTTTTTTTTTTTAGTTTGTTTGGTTTTTGAGTTGGAGTCTTGCTCTTTTGCCCAGCCTGGGATGCAGTGATATGGTCATAGTTCACTGGAGCCTCAAACTCATGGGTTCAAGTGATCCTCTCACCTCAACCTCTCAAGTAACTGGGACTATAGGCATGTGCCACCATGCCTGGCTAATTTAAAAAAAATTTTTGCAGATACAGGGTCTCGCTATATTGTCTAGGTTGATCTTGAACTCCTGGCCACAAGTGATCCTCCTGCCTTGGCCTCCCTAAATGCGGAGATTACAAGTGTGAGCTACCATGCCTGACCCTTTGTCTGTGTTTATTGAGGAACATTGTTGTGTGTGTGTGTATGTGTAATTTAAAAAATTTAGTTATATCAGTTACTTAGGCCAGAGGGATGTTAAAATCTCTATGATTATAGCCCTTTCCTTTCCTTCCCGTTCCGTTCTGTTCCGTTCCGTTCCGTTTTTGAGACAGTGTGTTGCTCTGCCACCCAGGTTGAAGTGCAGTAGTGTAGTAGTGGCACAATCATGGCTCACTGCAGCCTCAACCTTGGTTCATGCAATTCTCCCACCTCAGCCTGGTGAGAAGCTGTGACTACAGTTGTGTGCTACCACACCTGGCTAATTTTTACGTTTTTTGTAGAGATGGAGTTTCACTATGTGGCCCAGGCTGGTCTTGAACTTCTGGGCTCAAGCAGTCCACTTGCCTCAGCCTCCCAAAGTGTTGAGATTACAGGCGTGAGCCACTATGCCCAGCCATTTTTTTCCCCCTTTTTATTCAGTCAATTTTTGTTTCTTTTATTTTGAAATTATATTGTTAGATACACATACATTTATGATTGTTATTGTAGGGGAGGGAAAATGGTTTCCCTAAGTTCTTTGGCTGGGTCATTAATTTAGCTGACATGAGACAGATTAACAGGAGAGAAAAACATGTTTTGTTTTTGAAATGGAGTCTCGCTCTGTCGCCAGGCTGGAGTGCAGTGGTGTGGTCTCGGCTCACTGCAACCTCCACCTCCTGGGTTCAAGCAATTCTCCTGCCTCAGCCCCTCAAAGTAGCTGGGATTACAGGCACGCGCCACCATGCCTGGCTAATTTTTGTATTTTTAGTAGAGATGTGGTTTCCCCATGTTGGCTAGGCTGGTCTTGAACTCCTGACTTTATGATCCACCAGCAGATTCAGAAAGAGTTATAATTTTCTTGGATAAAGTACCTGGAAATTTTTTAGAGTCATAATTGTGGAAACTTAGAATTATCTCTTAGTTTTGTTGTTGTTGTTGTTGTTTTGAGACAGAGTTTCTTTCTTATTGCCCAGGCTGGAGCGCAATGGCACGATCTCAGCTTACTGCAACCTTTGCCTCCAGGGTTCAAGCAGTTCTCCTGTCTCCGTCTCCTGAGTAGCTGGGATTACAGGCCCCCACTACTCTGCCTGGCTAATTTTTGGTATTTTTAGTAGAAACGGGGTTTCACCATGTTGGCCAGGCTGGTCTCAAACTCCTGACCTCAGGTGGTCTGCTCGCCTTGGCCTCCCAAAGTGTTGGGATTACAGGCGTGAGCCACCGTGCCTGGCCATCTCTTAGTTTTTTTTTTAAAAAAATCAACTTCTTTGAGAGATAATTTGTATACAAAAACATACTTATTTTAAGTGTACATTTTGATGAGTTTTGACATACTAATCATGTGTGTGAACACTAACACAACCACGGTATAGCACATACCTATTTCTCTACAATGCTCCCTGTATTCATTTTCAGTCACTGCTCTCCATCATTCTTGCCATTCCTAAGTAAACACTAAGCTGTGTCTGCCGCTGTAGATTACACTTAACTTTTCTAAAGATTTGTGTCTGGCTTCTTTTACTCAGTATATTTTTGAGATTCATCCATGAGGTGGTAGATATCAATAGTTTATTCCTTTTTAATGCTGAGCAGTAGTCCATTGTATGAATATTTCACAATTCATTTACCCAGTTAAAGGTGTTATAATATCATTATGGCTCCTGTTGTTTGTAATGAGAAGTCAGTGACAGTTCATATTCTCTTTCCCTCTGTGTATTGTGTCATTTTTTTTCTGTAGTTTATTTCAATATTTTCCACTTATCTTTAGTTTTCAGCAGTTTGACTTTGATTTGCCCACATGCTGTTTTCTTTGTATTTTTCCTGTTTGGAGTTTTCTGAGTTTCTTGATCTGTAAAGTTATGTCCTTCACCAAACTTGTGAAATTTTCTTTCTTTTTTTTTTCTCTTTTAATTTGAGACAGGGTCTCACTCTGTCACACAGGCTAAAGTGCAGTGGCGTGATCTTGGCTCACTGCAACCTCTGCCTTCTAGGCTTATGTGATCTTCCTGCCTCGGTCTCCCAAGTAGCTAGGACCACAGGCGTGCACCACCATGTCTGGCTAATTTTTGTATTTTTTGCAGAGACAGGGGTTTACCATGTTGCCCAGGCTGGTCTCGAATTCCTGGGCCCAAGTGATTTGCCTATGCTGGCCTCCCAAAGTGCTGGGATTACAGGTGTGAGCCACCACACCTGCCAAATTTATGAAATTTTCTGACATCATAATTTTCAAATATTTTTTTCTGCCCTATTCCCCTTTTTCTTTCTGGGCCTCCACTCTCATGTGAGTTAGACCTTTTGATATTGTCTGACAGCTCACTGAGGCTCTCTTCGTTTCTTTCCAGTTTTTTTTTGCTTTGTTTCTCATACTGGATAATTTATTTCTTTTCTTTTTTTCTTTCTTTTTTTTTTTTGTTTTGTTTTGAGACGGAGTCTCACTTCTTCACCCAGGCTGGAGTGCAATGGCATGATCTTGGCTCACAGCAACCTCTGCCTCCTGGGTTCAAGCAATTCTCCTCCCTCAACCTCCCAAGTAGCTGGGATTACGGACATGTGCCAGCATGCCTGGGTAATTTTTGTATTTTTAGTAGAGACAGGGTTTCACCATGTTGGCCAGGCTGGTCTCGAACTCCTGATCCACCCACTTCAGCCTCCCAGAAGTGCTGGGATTACAGGTGTGAGCCACCGCGCCAGGCCATATTGGATAATTTCTTTTTTTTTTTTGGAGATGGAATTTCACTCTTGTTGCATAGGCTGGAGTGCAATGGTGCGATCCCAGCTCACTGCAACCTCCGCCTCCCCTGTTCAAGCGATTCTCCTGCCTCCGCCTTTAGAGTAGCTGAGATTACAGGCGCCTGCCACCACGCCCGGCTAATTTTTGTATTTTAATAGAGACGGGGTTTTGCCATGTTGACCAGGCTGGTCTTGAACTCCTGACCTCAGGTGATCCACCCACTTCGGCCTCCCAAAGTGCTAAGATTACAGGCATGAGCCACTGCAGCCCCATAGTGGATCATTTCTATTGATGTCTTCAAGTTCACTTGCTGTTCTATATCATTTCCATTTTGCTATTAAGCCCATGCAGTAAATTTCATATTTTCAGTAGTATATTTTTCAGTTCCATTATTTCAATTCTGTTTCTCTGCTAATCCTAGCACTTTGGGAGGCTGAGGCAGGAGGACCATTTGAGCCAGGAATTCAAGACCAACCTCGGCAACATAGTGAGGCCCTGTCTCTACGAAAGAAAAAAGAAAAAAATTAGCCAGGTGTCGTGGCACACACCTGTAGTTCCAGCTACCAGAAGGCTGAGGAGGGAGGATTGCTTGAGCCCAGGAGTTTGAGGTTGCAGTGAGCTGTGATTGTGCCACTGCACTCCAGCCTGGGCAACAGAGCAAGACCCCACTCAAAAAACAAACAAACAAATAACAAACCAAGAAATAGAAGGATTCACATTTTCTAATGGTCAAATTCTCTCCAGTTTATTATTTGTCTGTTTCTTGTTTACTCTCTGGTGCTCCAGGTAGATAACTTTTGTGTGTGTGTGTGAGATAGAGTCTCACTCTGTCGCCCCGGCTGGAGTACAGTTGCAGGATTTCGGCTCACTGCAACCTCCGCCTCCCAGGTTCAAGTGATTCTCCCACCTCAGCCTCCCAAGAAGCTGGACTACAGGCATGCACCACCACACCTGGCCAATCTTTGTATTTTTTGTAGGGACAGGGTTTCACCATGTTGCCCAAATTGGTCCCGATCTTCTGGGCTCAAGCCATCTGCCCACATTGGTCTCCCAAAGTGCCAGGATTACAGTTATGAGCCACTGTGCTTGGGCAGAATTTAGATTTTTTAATCTGCAGGTTGGTTGGTCTGTTAGGAGCAACTTTGCGTTTATTGGAAGGAGAAGATCTCTGGCTGCATTACATTAGATGGGCCAAAGAACTGATAAACTGGTGTCAGGGAGACTATTAGAGTGCCGTTGAGATGAAATGAGAGCCTTATCCAAGTAATGAAGAAACAGAAAGGAAAGGCTTTCTGAGGTAGGATTGATGAGATTTGTTAACTGCTTAGTAATTACCCTGTTTAGGATAATTCTTTTATGATTCATCCATTCATCCATGTTCTTATGTATCCGTAGTTTATTCTGCTGTATTGCTGAGTAGTATTCCATTGTAAGACTGTATCAAATTTCTTTATATATTCACTAGTTGATAGATATTTGGGTTGTTTCTATTTTTTGTTTATTATTAATAAAGCTGATCTGAGTATTCAAGTACAAGTTCTTAAGTTGACGTGTTTTCTCTTAGGTAAAGTGCTGTGAGTGGGATTTTTGGCCATATGTTTGTTTAACTTTATAAGAAACTACCAAACTGTTTTCCAAAGTTGCTTTATTATTTTACATTTCTACCAGCAACATACAAGCATTTCAGTTACTCCATGTCCTCACCAACACTAGGTTTTGTCAGTCTTTAATTTTAGCCATTCTAGTAACTGTATAGTGGTATCTCATTGTGGTTTTAATTTGTATTTCCCTAATGACTATTAATGTTGACAATTTATTCATGCTTTTATTTGTCTTTTTCTTTTTTGGTGAAGCATCTATTCAGATATTTTAAAAAGCATCCTGTCTTCTTATTGAGTTGTAAAAATTATTTATTATGGTAATTGGGGAGACCACCTGTATTGACTTTATCTGGACGAGAAACAAGCTGTTCTTAGTCATATTTTTTTTTTTTTTTTGTGGAGACGGAGTCTCGCTCTGTCGCCCAGGCTGGAGTGCAGTGGCATGATCTTGGCTCACTGCAAGCTCCGCCTCCTGGGTTCACGCCATTCTCCTGCCTCAGCCTCCCAAGTAGCTGGGACTACAGGCACCCGCCACCATGCCCGGCTAATTTTTTTGTATTTTTAGTAGAGACGGGATTTCACCATGTTCGCTAGGATGGTCTCTGTCTCCTGACCTCATGATCCGCCCGCCTCGGCCTCCCAAAGTGCTAGGATTACAGGCGTGAGCCACCGCACCCGGCCTTAGTCATATTGTTCTGACAGGAGGTAGTTCCGTAAGTTGGAGCAAGGTGCTCTTCAGAGTTAGGCTCTTACCTTCCTACTGGGAACTGGGAGATAGGGAAGCTGTCTCCTTTGATGTTTGCATTTCAAAAAGATGGCTCCCAGGTCCTTGAAACATTCCTGATTTGTGTGACTGTTTTTAGCCTTTAGAAAGATTTTCTTTTTTTTTTTTTTTTTTTTGAGACGGAGTCTTGCTCTGTCACCCAGGCTGGAGTGTAGTGGCCGGATCTCAGCTCACTGCAAGCTCCGCCTCCCAGGTTTACGCCATTCTCCTACCTCAGCCTCCCTAGTAGCTGGGACTACAGGCGCCCGCCACCTCGCCCGGCTAGTTTTTTTGCATTTTTTAGTAGAGACGGGGTTTCACTTTGTTAGCCAGGATGGTCTCGATCTCCTGACCTTGTGATCCGCCCGTCTCGGCCTCCCAAAGTGCTGGGATTACAGGCTTGAGCCACCGCGCCCGGCCTAGAAAGATTTTCATATACTTGAAAAGGACGGTGAAAGAAAATTTGAAAGACAAGATTGGGGGACTGGTCGGGGGAGCCTTTTTTTGTTATTTTCAACAGGGAGAATTAATTCTCTTAGTTGTAATTGTATTTTCCCTTATACCACATAAGTGTGGCTGTATTTCTTTACTGTCTATTCCATTGCATCGATCTGTTTGTCTTTCCTTGTAACCGCATAGTAAATGTTGAAATCAGTGCATCTTCCAACTTTGGTGTTTTTTTCCAAAATTGTTTTGAATATTCCAGATACTTTTTATTTTCATATAAATTTTAGAATCAAATGATCAGCTTTTACAAAAAGCTTGCTTGGAATTTGATTGGGTTTGTATTGAATCTGTAGATCAATTTGGGAACAATTGACATCTTAACAATATTGAGTCTTCTGATTCATGAACATGGAAGAGTGCTCTTTTTCTTCTTTAGTTTCTCTTGGCAATGATTTGTAAGTTTGAGAGGCTATAGGGTTGAAGAGGGAAAGCATTCTCTTTGCCCTCTAAAGGTTCACTAAAAATTAACTGACAAAAGGTAGATGAGTAGGATAAAAAAGCATATAAAATTTATTTCATGTGCATAATAAGCACAGGGGAATTGCAGGAGAATGATAACCTGATGAAGTCCAGATGCTTATATACCTACCCTTCTTTAACAGGGAAGGGGAGATCTTAAGATAGTTGCATTTCTTTTGCAGAGACGTTTTCTTAGATAAGGAGATTCCAAAGATAATCCCTCTTGGTGCTTCTGGAAAGAGGACCAGAGTGATGGGCTTGGGGGAAGGTTGGAGACAGACCTTGGTTCTAAGGCTTATTTCTGAGACTTTTCAATTTTCTTTTCTTTTCTTTTCTTTTTTATTTTATTTTATTTTTTTGAGTCAGAATCTTGCTCTGTTGCTCTGTTGTCCAGGCTGTAGTGTAGTAGCACAGTCACGGCTGACTGCAGCCTTGACCTCCTGGGCTCAGAAGATCCTTCCACCTTTGCCTCCCAAGTAGCTGGGACTACAAGCTTGTGCCACCACACCACTCTAATTTATTTATTTATTTTAAATTTTTTGAGATGGAGTCTCACTCTGTCGCCCAGGCTGGAGTACAGTGGCATGATGTGGGCTCATTGCAACTTCCACTTCCTGGGTTCAAGCAGTTCTGCCTGCCTTAGCCCCTCCGCGAGTAGTTGGGATTACAGGCGCCCACTACCACGCCCGGCTAATTTTTGTATTTTTAGTAGAGACAGGGTTTTGCCATGTTGCCCAGTTGGTCTTGAACTCCTGACCTCAGGTGATCCACCTGCCTTGGCCTCCCAAAGTGCTGGGATTACAGGCATAAGCCACCTCACTCAGCCTAATTTATTTTTATTTTTTGTAGAGACAGGGTCTCACTATGTTGCGCAGGCTGGTCTCAACTCAAACGCCTGGACTCAAGCAGTCCTCCTGCCTCTGCCTCACAAAGTGTTGGGATTACAGGTGTGAGCCACCACATCTTGCCTCAGTTTTCTTTTTCTTTCTTTCTTTCTTTCTTTTTTTTTGAGACAGAATGTGGCTGTGTCCCCCAGGCTAGAGTGCAGTGGCGTGATCTTGGCTCACTGTAGCAGCCTCTGCCTTTCAGGCTCAAGTGATTCTCCTGTCTCAGCCACCCAAGTAGATGGGATTACAGTTATGTGCCACCACGCTTGGCTAATTTTTGTGTTTTTAGTAGAGACAAGTTTTTTGCCATGTTGCCTAGGCTGGTCTCAGACTCCTGTGTTCAAGTGTTCCGCCTGCCTTAGCCTCCCAAAGTGCTGGAATTACGGGTGTGAGTCACTTCGCCCAGCCAGTTTTCTTTAATTCAAAGCACTCAGCATACCAAAGCATCATATTGTGGGGTATCGTTTTCTGTACCCTAACAAGGCCAAGAAGACAGCTCCTACTCTTTGTATTATGGCCTCAAAATTCTAGCCACCTTGGCCTCTCTGAACTCCTGTTTTTGTCTCTTATTTAGCAACAATGCCAGCTCTGTTTGCATTTGCTGTCCCTGTACTGCAGACTGGAAACTACCTCCAGGCAGTGAGCTGGAGCAATTGTAAGGCTGCTTTCATATGTATTCCTTTCTCAGTGATCATAGTCCTGTGCTGCCTATTGTCCAGTGTATGAAAACATTGTTTCATATGTTTTGTCCAGTTGTTTAGTTCTGTAGGGCCACAGGGCAAATCTGTCCCTGGTACTCCATTTTGGGCAGAAGCAGAGTCCTAAGTTATCTTCTGGACAGGTTAAATTTGAAGTATTTGCAGGATATCTATGCCTAGTATGTGTAGTAAACATTATCGGAAAAGGAGCTGGAAATGAAGCTAATGACGTGGATAGTGTAGGAGTTGATCAGTGCCCATTAATTCCTTGTGAAGGATTGGAATGGTGATGAGAAAGGAGGTTGTGGTCACAAAATAACAGAACAAAGTTTGAGGTGTTTTTTTGTTGTTGTATTTTGTTTTGAGACAGGGTCTCACTGCGTCATGCAGGCTGTAGTGTGATGATAACTCAACTGTAGCCTCAACCTCCTGGGCTTAAGCAGTCTTCCCACCTCAGCCTCCCAAGTAGCTAGGACTGCAGGAGCACACCACCGTGCCCAGTTAATCTTTTTCTTTTTTTGTAGAGGCAAGGGTCTTGCCATGTTGCCCAATCTTGTCTTGAACTCCTGAGCTCAAGATATTCTCCTGCCTTGGCCTTCCAAAGTGCTGGTAGCCAGGCATGGTGGTGTATGCCTGTAGCTACTTGGGAGGCTGAGGCAGGAGAATCACTAGAGCCCAGGAGTTTGAGGCTCCAGTGAGCTTACGATCGTGCCACTGTACTCCAGCCTGGGTGACACAGTGAAACCCTGTCTCTAAAAACAAACACCAGCCACCACCATGAGCCACCTTGCCTGGACCAAAGTTTGAGGTTTTCAGTGTAGATTATCTGTGTGTTAATAACGTTCAAGGAATGGCTTTGCTGCCAGAAAACCAGACACCGCATATTCTCACTCATAAGTGGGAGCTGAACAGTGAGAACACATGGCCACAGGGAGGGGAACAACAGACACCAGGGTCAGTTGGTGGGGTAGGCAGGAAGAGGAGGGAGAGCATTAGGACAAATAGCTAATGTATGTGGAGCTTAAAACCTAGATGACGGGTTGATAGGTGCAGCAAACCACCATGGCACACATATACCTATGTAACAAAGCTACATGTTCTGTACTTGTATTCCAGAACTTAAAGTAAAATTTAAAAATTAAAAAAAAAAAAAAGAAAAGAAAGAAATGGCTTTGTTGGTAGGCTATTGGCAAGGAATGAAGTTTAGGAGGAGGAAGAACTCCAAGGTGTTAGTCTCAAATAGATCATGAATATGGATACTGAGGTCACAAGGTTGTTGTAAAGGGTAGAAAATAAGGAATATGACTAGATGCTAAAAAGTATCCATGTGGGTAGAGATGAGATGAGAGAGTAGTAGATTAGAGGTGCTGAAACATTTTAGTCTAAGGACCCCTTTAAACTTAATAATTAACAAGGACCCCAGGGAGGTTTTCTTTATATGGATTTTATATATCAGTATTTACTGAACCAGAAATTAAAACTGAGAAAAAATTTAATGTTTATGCATTAATGTATTTTAAAATAATAATAAACCTATGTGTTAACATAATTAGCATATTTTCTATGAAAAATAGTTTTCAGATAAAAATCAGTTTAAAGAATACTGTTTACATGTTGTAAATCTCTTTCATGGAAGAAGCTTTTCTTATCTGCTATATTTAATTGCAATATGTTGTTTTGGTTGAAATATAGAAAATCTGATGATTATATAGCTAAATAGTTGGAAAGCAAAGAGTATTTTAATAGCTTTTAAAGATAATTGTGGATATTCATCTTTGATACTATACCAAAACTTGACGTGTTGGTGTCTTAAAGGTTAGTTGCATTGTGGGATCCGAAACCACATCAATAAACATTTTGCTTTTATTTTTAAATTTGTTTTATTTTTTTTAATATTTTTATATTCCTGGCAGTCTGTGAGGTTTTTTTTTATACTAGCACATTAAAATCTATTTGTTTACCTTGAATTTTGAATGGACATTTTACCTATGTTGTATAGGGGAAGAGAAACCTTTTCTTTACCTTTTTATGTTTAGAGATTAGGGCCTGAAAATTAAACTGACAAAATGTTATACAACCAACAAGTTTATATGACCACTGGGCAGTAACAGATCAGTTACACTGAAGCAGCAGGGTTTGCAGTAGAGAAAGAGTTTAATGATTGCAGAGCATTGAGTGAGGACATGGGAAGAGACCCTCAAATCTATCTCCCCTGAGGAGTTATGGGCTGGTATTTTACGTTTTAAGGGGATTGTGGAAGGTAAGGGGCTGGAAAATTGAGGTCGTTGATTGGTTGAGATATGGGGGATGAAATCATCAAGATGTGGAAACTGCATTCTTTTGTGAGTCAGCTCCTCTGGGATCCTTCAAACCAACTGGCGTTAGTGGGGTCCTTCAGACAGGCTGATGTCAATAATTTCACTGCTGTGCAGGACCTGAAGTAATATCTTAAAGGGAAAACTCAATGTTTTATAATGTTCATGTTTTCTATAGAACACTTAAGGGAAACTTTAATCTCGTAGCAGGGTCTATGTGATTCTGAGACAGCAGGCACCAAACACTGGTGAAGAAGCTAGTCAGAGAGCAAGCTGACCTCATGATAAACACTGCATGTGCTGCAAGCCTTGTTTATTTTCGTTTCTCTCCCGCTCTTCTTCCCTGATGAATTTCATACAGTATATAGGGACAGTTTCAAAATGACAGATTAACAGGAGGGAAAAACAGAGTTTATTTACATGTGCAATGTGCATACACATGGAATAACTCAATGGTGGGTAACTCAAAGGCGTAGTTAGTTAGAATTTGGGGTCAATATACTATCATACTAGATTAAGAGGAGAGAGGAGAAAGCCCCTAGTACTGGGAAAACAAATGACTTCTTTTTTTCTTTCTTGAGATGGAGACTCGCTCTTGTCGCCCTGGCTGGAGTGCAATGGCATGATCTCGGCTCATTGCAACCTCTACCTCCTGGGTTCAGTCAGTTCTTCTGCCTCAGCCTCCTGAGTAGCTGGAATTACAGGTGCTCACTACCACACTCAGCTAATTTTTTTTTTTTTTTTTGTATTTTTAGTAGAGATGAGGTTGCACCACATTGAACCAGGCTAGTCTCGAACTCCGGACCTTAGGTGATCTGCCCACCTTGGCCTCCTGAAGTCCTGGGATTACACGTGTGAGTGACTGTGCCCAGCCATGATTCTTTTTTTTTTTTTTTTTGAGATGGAGTTTTGCTTTTGTTGCCCAGGCCAGAGTGCAATGGCACAATTTCAGCTCCCTGCAATCTCTGCTTCTCTGGTTCGAGCAATTCTTCTGCCTTAGCCTCCCAAGTAGCTGAGACCACAGATGAGCACCATGATGTCTGGCTAATTTTTGTAAATTTTTTTTTTGTAGAGATGGGGTTTTGCCATGTTGGCCAGGCTGGTCTTGAACTCTTGACCTCAAGTGATCCATGCACCTCAGCCTCCAGAAACACTGAGATTATAGGTGTGAGCCACTGCACCTGGCCTAGTGGCACATTTTTCAAGATAGGCCATATGATAGGTTATGAAACAAGTCTTAATATATTTTTAAAATAGAAATAATATGTTTTCTCAGACCATAGCAGTATAAAACTAGAAATCAATTTGAAGAGGAACTCTCAAACTATAAAAATTAGAAATTGAACAACCTGCTCCTGAATGATCTTTGAGTTAACAATGAAATCAAGATAGAAATTAAAATTGTTTTAAATGATTGATAGCAGTGACAGAAGTTGTCAAAATCTCAGATACAGCAAAAGCAATACTAAGAGGGAAGTTTGTAGTGCCAAATACCTTCATCAAAAAGACAGATCACAAATTGACAATGTAATAATATCACACCTCAAGGAACTAAAAAAACAGGAAGAAACCAAACACAAAGCTAGCAGAAGAAAAGAAATAACAAAGAAGAGAACTAAACAAAATTGAAACCAAAAAATACAAAGGATCAATAAAATTAAAAGTTGTTTCTTTGAAACGATAAACAAAAATGATAGACCAGTAGCTAGATTAGCTGTGAGAGGATTCAAGTAAGCTTAGTCAAAAATGAAAAGGGAGATACCATAACTGATACCACAGAAATACAAAAGATCATCTGAGACTACTGTGAACACTTATATGTATACAAACCAGAAAACCTAGATGAACTGAATAAATTCCTGGAACACACAACCCCCCAAGCTTGAACTAGGAAGAAACAGAAATCTTGAACAGACCAATAGCAAGTAGTTTGATTGAATCAGTGATTTAAAAAATCTCCCAACCAAAACATCCCAGGTCCAGATGGATTCACAGCCAAATTCTACCAGACATTCAAAGAACTGATACCAATTCTACTGGAACTATTCCAAAAGATCAAGAAGGAGGGAATCCTCTCTAACTCATTCTCCAAAGCCAGTCTCAGCCTGATGCCAGAGCCAGGAAAGGACACAACAAAAAAAGAAAACTGCAGACCAGTGTCCCTGCTGAACATAGATACAGAAGTCCTCAGCAAAGTACTAGCAAAACTGGATTGAACGGCATACCAAAAAGATAATTCAGCACAATCAAGTGGGTTTCATCCAAGTGAGGCAAGGATGGCTCAGCATACACAAGTCAATAAATGCGATTCACCACATAAACCAAATTAAAAACCCTATGATCATTTCAATAGATGTAGAAAAAGCATTTGATAAAATCCTGCATCCGTTTGTGGTAAAAACCCTCAACAAATTAGGCATAGAAGGAACATACCTCAAAATAATAAAAGCCATATATGACAAACTCACAGCCACTATCATACTGAAGAGAGAAAAGCTGAAAGCATTCCCCCTCAGAACTGGAATGAGGCTGGGCACAGTGGCTCATGCTTGTGATCCCAGAGCTTTGGGAGGCCAATTCAGGAAGATCACTTGAGTCCAGGAGTTCCAGACCAGCTTGGGCAATATAGTGGGACTCTTTCTCTAAAAAAATTTAAAAATTTGCTGGCCATGATGATACATGCTTATAGTCCTAGTTACTCAAGAAGTTGAGGTGGGAGTTCAGGAGTTCAAGGTTACAGTGAGTTATGATCATGCCATTGCACTCCAGCCTGGACAATACAGTGAAACCCTCTCTCTTAAAAAAAAGAAAATAAGAAAATAATTTCTTTTTTTTTTTTTTTTTTGAGACGGAGTCTTGCTCTGTCGCCCAGGCTGGAGTTCAGTGGCGCGATCTCGGCTCACCACAAGCTCTGCCTCCTGGGTTCACGCCATTCTCCTGCCTCAGTCTCCCGAGTAGCTGGGACTACAGGTGCTCGCCACTACGCCCAGCTAATTTTTGTATTTTTAGTAGAGACGGGGTTTCACCATGTTAGCCAGGATGGTATTGATCTCCTGACCTTGTGATCCACCTGCCTCGGTCTCCCAAACTGCGTGAGCCACTGCGCCCGGCCAAGAAAATAATTTCTTCTTTTTTTTTTTTTTGAGACGGAGTCTTGCTCTGTTGCCCAGGCTGGAGTGCAGTGGCCAGATCTCAGCTCACTGCAAGCTCTGCCTCCCAGGTTTACGCCATTCTCCTGCCTCAGCCTCCCGAGTAGCTGGGACTACAGGCGCCCGCCACCTCGCCAGGCTAGTTTTTTGTATTTTTTAGTAGAGACGGGGTTTCACCGTGTTAGCCAGGATGGTATCGATCTCCTGACCTTGTGATCCGCCCGTCTCGGCCTCCCAAAGTGCTGGGATTACAGGCTTGAGCCACCGCGCCCGGCCTCAATAATTTCTTAATGTAGTTCCTTTTGTTAGATCCCAGTGAGGTAAATGTGGCAAAAAGCCCAAAGGAAAAGATTTTTTGTGTGTGAATACGTGGAATGTCTCCATTGACATAACTTGATTTTTCTAATATAAGTTTATATTTGTAGTTGACAATGTAATGAAAGTTAGAGATGTTCAGTGAGCATCTATAATATTGAAGGATAACATCAATCACAGAAGGCAACTGTCATGTTTTCCTACAATTATCCGATTGTCAGAGTGAATAGTAAGCTAGGTGGATTGACTCTGTAATGTATTTCACATCTTTTTAGGTAAGAGCATCTGATTCTTCATATATTTTAGAACTGAAGGAATATGTGTTGTAGCATGAAGACACAGCTACCGATAAAATCCTTGTATAAAGAATTATCAGGCTGGGCATAGGGGCTCACACTTGTAATTCAAGCACTTTGGGAGGTTGAGGCTGGTGGATCACCTGAGGTCAGGAGTTCAAGATCAACCTGACCAACATGGCAAAACCCCGTCTCTACTAAAAATACAAAAATTAGCCAGATGTGGTGGTACGCATCTATAGTCCCAGCTACTTGGGAGACTGAGGCAGGAGAATTGCCTGAACCTGGGAGGTGGAGGTTGCAGTGAGCCAAGATCCTACCAGTGTACTCCAGCTTGGGTGACAGTTTCAAAAAAAAAAAAAAAAAACCCACAAAGAATTGTTAGATAATGTGTTTTCTGCTAGGAAGTTAATTTAGGGAAGCACTACCTGAAGATTAAGGCAGAAAATGCCCACCTACTTCTCATTTCTATTAGATGAATGTACCTTGTCAGTAGAGGGCCGACAATGTCAGAGACTGAATGAATAAGTGTAGCACACACACACACCCCGTCTCCCTATACATGAAATAGAGAACCAGGGATGTGTGGAGAATTGGGTTAAAAGCAAGAATGTGTGAGAGGAAAGGGCCTCATAAACTTCTGTTAAGCAAATTGCTCCCTTTCGTATATGTAAGGTTACTACAAAAACGGAAGGGGAATAAAAGTTTCTCTCACTGAAGACAGGTGGGGGCCAGGCGCGGTGGCTCATGACTATAATCCCAGCACTTTGGGAGGCCGAGGTGGGTGGATCACCTGAGGTTAGGAGTTCAAGACCACCCTGGCCAACATGGCGAAACCCCATGTCTACTAAAAATACAAAAAAAATTAGCTGGGCATGGTGGTGGGCGCCTGTAATCCAGCTACTCAGGAGACTGAGGCAGGATAATCATTTGAACCTGAGAGGTGGAGGCTACAGTGAGCCAAGATTGTGCCACTGCACTCCAGCCTGGGCAACAGATAAAGACTCCCTCTCAAAAAAAAAAAGAAAAAAGAAAAGTGGGAACGTTTCTCTTAATATGTAAATCTTGGCTGGGCTCAGTGGCTCACACCTGTAATCCTAGCACTTTGGGAGGCTGAGGCGGGTGGGTCACGAGGTCAGGAGATCGAGACCATCCTGGCTAACACAGTGAAACCCTGTCTCTACTAAAAACACAAAAAATTAGGTAGGCATAGTGGCACGTACCTGTAGTCCCACCTACTCAGGAGGCTGAGGCAGGAGAATTGCTTGAACCCGGGAGGCAGAGGTTGCCATGAGCCAAGATCACGCCATTGCACTCTGGCCTGGGCGACAGACCGAGACTGTCTCAAACAAAAAACAAAAACCATGTAACTCCTCCCAAGCTTTTCTTCTTATTTTTACTTTTCTAAAATGTAGGGGAGATAATCTAAGTGTTTTCATCCCATTCTGTTCACTGATTTTGGTAATCCAGGCTTCCAGCTATAAAACTTACCATAATCAAATGTAATATAAAGAAATTCTTTTGCCAGCTGTGTTGCTTAACGGCCTCTATAGTTCTGAGTAGGGTGATCACCCATCCCAGTTTTAGCACTGAAAGTCATCCATCCTGGGAAATGCCTCAGTACTGGGCAAACCAGGACAGTTGGTCACTCTCATGCTGAGTTGGGGGGACAGCATGTAGGGAGGGAGGAAACCAAGGAAAATGAGAAGTCTTGAGGTATGAAGAGAACATTTTTTTCTTTTTGAAGCATATTTACTATAGCTAGGAAAATTGAAAATTAATAAGCTTGTATCAGTGTGCTTAGCAGCGAATTAGTGGTTTGCTGCATTAAGGGTGAATATTAAGTAGGCCTCTGGCCAGGCACAGTAGCCTGTAATCCCAGCACTGTGGGAGGCGGAGGTAGCAGGATGACTTGAGCCCAGGAGTTTGAGAACAGCCTGTAGAACAAAGTGAGACCCTTGTCTCTACAAAAAATAATAAACAAACATCAGCCAGGCGTGGTGGCGTGTGTCTGTAGTCCCAGTAACTTGGGAGGCTAAGGCAAGAAGATTGCTTGAGTCCAGGGGGTTGAGGCTGCAGTGAACCAAGATCATAGCACTGTACTCTGGTCTGGGCAACAGAGTGAGACCCTGTCTATAAAAAACAAACAAACAAAAAGGTGGACCCCTGTGTTTAGTCCTGCGTTCTTCAGGACCCATACTAAAAGACATGTAGGGAAATAAGAATGCAGAATGCCATAATGGTTTTGAATTCTCTTGAACATAGAACGTTCTGCCTTCAATGGAGGGCTTTTGTTCTAAGATGCAGTCTTTTTCCTGCTGTAGGTAACCTTATTTTAGGAAGTGGAGATACAAACCTTTTTTTTTTTGAGACAGAGTCTCGCTTTGTAACCTAGGCTGGAGTGCAGTGGTGCGATCTCAGCTCGCTGCAACCTCTGCCTCCCAGGTTCAAACAATTCTCTTGCCTCACCCTTTTGAGTAACTGGGACTACAGGCGTGTGCCATCACACTCAGCTAATTTTTGTATTTTAGTAGAGATGGGGTTTCACCATGCTGGCCAGGCTGGTCTCAAACTCCTGACTTCAAGTGATCTGCCCATCTTGGACTTCCAAAGTGCTGAGATTACAGGCGCGAGCCACCACACCTGGCCACAACATTTTTTTTTTTTTTTTTTTTTTTTTGAGACGGAGTCTTGCTCTGTCGCCCAGGCTGGAGTGTAGTGGCCGGATCTCAGCTCACTGCAAGCTCCGCCTCCCGGGTTTACACCATTCTCCTGCCTCAGCCTCCCGAGTAGCTGAGACTACAGGCGCCCGCCACCTCGCCCGGCTAGTTTTTTGTATTTTTTAGTAGAGACGGGGTTTCACTGTGTTCGCCAGGATGGTCTCGATCTCCTGACCTCGTGATCCGCCCGTCTCAGCCTCCCAAAGTGCTGGGATTACAGGCTTGAGCCACCGCGCCCGGCCAACATTTTTACTTTCAAATATAGGGCCTTTGTGCAATTGCAGACCACTGTAAACATTATTTGTGTCTATATTTGATACTTAAACTCCAGCTCTCTTTTGATTAGCAAAAAAAAAAAAAGAAAGAAAGAAAAATAAATACAGTTAATACTAAGAGTAAGACTTCCTGTAACATACTTGGCTGACCAATTTTGGGTTGTACTTTTGCCTTGGTGTCTCTCAACAAGCTTATCTTTCTTCCTTAGTCTTGTTCTTGGTTTCTTATCTTACAGAGAGGTGTGGGAAATGGAACTGGATAGACTCAAGAATCAGGATGGCGAAATAAATAGGAACATTATGGAAGAGACTGAACGGGCCTGGAAGGCAGAGGTAAGAAGAGGAGCTGATATCTTGAAAGTCTTAATTTCAGGCTTCCAGATGGTATCTACTTTTGGCATAGTAATAGGAGAGCCAGTAAGCTTTTGTTTTCACTACCTAGGGGTAGCTTTGTGTATGTAAAATTAGTAAAATATTTATATGTGTGTGGCTTCTTTAGATCTTATCACTAGAGAGCCGGAAAGAGTTACTGGTACTGAAACTAGAAGAAGCAGAAAAAGAGGCAGAATTGCACCTTACTTACCTCAAGTAAGTACCGTTCCATTCTAGAGCTTTAATTGTCTTGCAGTTTGTTTGTTTAGGTTTTTTAATTCCTAGGCCAGCTAGTCTGGCACTTATTCTATCTGCACAGGAATTTTTTTTTTTTTATTTATTTTTATTTTTTATTTATTTTTTTTGAGACGGAGTCTTGCTCTGCTGCCCAGGCTGGAGTGCAGTGGCCGGCTCTCAGCTCACTGCAAGCTCCACCTCCCGGGTTCACGCCATTCTCCTGTCTCAGTCTCCCGAGTAGCTGGGACTACAGGCGCCCGCCTCGTCGCCCGGCTAGTTTTTTGTATTTTTTAGTAGAGACGGGGTTTCACCGTATTAGCCAGGATGGTCTCGATCTCCTGACCTCATGATCCGCCCGTCTCGGCCTCCCAAAGTGCTGGGATTACAGGCTTGAGCCACCGCGCCCGGCCCTGCACAGGAATTTTAAGGCTATCTCTGTCTGCAGTAGCAATTGCTCAGTGATTTTTCTTCCCACATTCTAAAGTTCTGTACTCTAACTCTTCGCTTCTGCAGTTTTAAAGTTTTGCATTTTTTAATGTTTTGTTTCCATTTGGATAAACACTATCTGTTAAAGCCAGATATAATAGCATGCTCCTGTAATCCCAGCACTTTGGGAGATCGAGGCAGGAAGATGACTTGTGCCCAGGAGGTTGAGGCTGCAGTGAGCTTTGATTGCACCACTGCACTCCAGCCTAGGCGACAGTGAGACCCTGTCTCTAAAAAATAAAAAATAACCAGCATCTGTTAACCTATCAAAGCATAACACTGGTCTTTGGAGATTCATTTCCTATGTAGTCATTTATTTTCTTTCTGCCATGGAACTTGGAGGACCCCTGTGGCATTTTCAGGCAGACAAGAACGTTCTCTCTGTTGTTGGTTCTCTTTCTCAAATACTGAAAAGATACTGGAGTTAAAGTGAGGCAAAGGAATTAGAGTCTTGGGCTTCTCCTGCACCTGCTTCCACCTCTTTTTCTCAACGGCAGTTAGCCAGCTACTATTTTGCTTTTGCTATCTCAGAGAATTAGGAATTGGACTTTTTTTTTTTTTTTTTTTTTTTTTTTTAAGACAGGGTCTCCCTCTGTAGTGCAGTGGTACCATCTTGGCTCACTGCAGCCTCTGGCTCCTGAGCACAAGCCATCCTCCTACCTCAGCCTCCCAAGTAGCTGGGACTATAGGCGCGAGCCACCACACCTAGCTTATTTTGCATTTTTTTAAGAGACAGGGTTTAGCCACATTGCCCAGGCTGGTCTGGAACTCCTGAGCTCAAGTGATCTGCCTGCCTTGGCCTCTCAAAGTGCTGGGATTACAGGCGTGAGTCACTGTGCCCAGCAGGGCTTTCTTTAAATCTGTAAATTCCTGTTGGTTTCTTGAAAGGTCAACTCCCCCAACACTGGAGACAGTTCGTTCCAAACAGGAGTGGGAGACAAGACTGAATGGAGTTCGGATAATGAAAAAGAATGTTCGTGTAAGTGTATTTATGAGTCATCATTCAGTCAGTATTGGTCTGTGCTCAACACTTCCCGCAATCGGGAGATAGCCTTTTGCATTGCCATTTAGGGCAATGCAACTACTATTCCTTTAATAGTTTTCCTGATAATGGATGGTGCTGTCTTTCTAGAGAGCCTCAGTCAGTTCAGCAGTAAAAATAACCTTCTTTTTTTTTTTTTAGGACCAATTTAATAGTCATATCCAGTTAGTGAGGAATGGAGCCAAGCTGAGCAGCCTTCCTCAAATCCCTACTCCCACTTTACCTCCACCCCCATCAGAGGTAAGAGAGCTGGCTTTGGGGGGAAGTTCACCTTTCTGTGTTGGTAGCAGAAGCAGAGTCTTCTACGTGTTCTTTTTATGAAGATATTGGGATCATCCCTATTCAATACAAGAGTTGTTCATTGATTTCTTCTCCAGTTTTGTAAACTTTTTTTTCTTCCTTTCTCTCTTGTCCTCTACCTCTTCTCCTCTGCAGACAGACTTCATGCTTCAGGTGTTCCAACCCAGTCCCTCTCTGGCTCCTCGGATGCCCTTCTCCATTGGGCAGGTCACAATGCCCATGGTTATGCCCAGTGCAGATCCCCGCTCCTTGTCTTTCCCAATCCTGAACCCTGCCCTTTCCCAGCCCAACCAGCCTTCCTCATCCCTTCCTGGCTCCCATGGCAGAAACAGCCCTGGCTTGGGTTCCCTTGTCAGCCCCCACGGTCCACACATGCCCCCTGCCGCCTCCATCCCGCCTCCCCCAGGCTTGGGCGGTGTTAAGGCTTCTACTGAAACTCCCCGGCCCCAACCAGTAGACAAACTGGAGAAGATCCTGGAGAAGCTGCTGACTCGCTTCCCACAGTGCAATAAGTAAGTATCTTCAAGGACTGATTCAGATGTCTTTATCAGAGAAATGCTTATGGGTTAAAATAGAGGAGGTTACATGGGTGTTCCCTGTGGGTATAGTGTAGGCTTTCTCTCCCTCAACATTTTTCTTTCTCAGGGCCCAGATGACCAACATTCTTCAGCAGATCAAGACAGCACGTACCACCATGGCAGGCCTGACCATGGAGGAACTTATCCAGTTGGTTGCTGCACGACTGGCAGAGCATGAGCGGGTGGCAGCAAGTACTCAGGTGAGAAAAGCCACGTGGGAGAGAACTGAGGCCTGCTGAGGGCTGGGGAAGAGGTAGATTTCAGAAAAATGTGGGGAGGGAAGAAGCATTCCAGTCAGAGGTGACTAGTCTGCTTTTTTCCTTTGCTGGACTGGGAAATAAGTGATTTTTGTGATATGCTCTGTTACTCAGACTCTCTTCCCTTCCTCTGACAATGTTTCTACCTACAGCCACTTGGTCGCATCCGGGCCTTGTTCCCTGCTCCACTGGCTCAAATCAGTACCCCAATGTTCTTGCCTTCTGCCCAAGTTTCATATCCTGGAAGGTCTTCACATGTAAGACTCTTTTTCTTTGAACACTGTGATATGGAGAAGCTGGAGGTGAGGAAGGAGTGGGTTTACAGGTGGAGTGCAGGAAGAAACCATCAGTTGGGTTATTTGCAGCCCTACTGGGAAAATGCAAATATTTTAGGCAAGAATCTATATTTGGATTTTTATTTCTTTTGATATAAATCTTTTTGCTACATGGAATTATGGGCATAAAAGGCAAGGAGACCCAGAGGTTCCTTACCTTTTGACCATGCCGCCTCTGTTCTACAGGCTCCAGCCACCTGTAAGCTATGTCTAATGTGCCAGAAACTCGTCCAGCCCAGTGAGCTGCATCCAATGGCGTGTACCCATGTATTGCACAAGGAGGTAGGTGTTACAGACTTTCCTCATTGTCTACACTTTCTCTTCTGACAGCTAAAATAATTTTTCTTTCTCATTTTCTACTCTTTTTTTTCCTGATAGCTAAAATAACTTCTCTTTTACTGTGTTGGTGCTCTTTTTTTTTTTTTTTTTTAGACAGAGTTTTGCTCTGTTGCCCAGGCTGTAGTGCAGTGGTGCAATCTCAGCTCACTGCAACCTCCACCTCTCAGGTTCAAGTGATTCTCCTGCCTCAGCCTCCTGAGTAGCTGGGACTACAGGCGCCCGCCAACACGCCTGGCTAATTTTTGTGTTTTTAGTAGAGACGGGGTTTCACCATATTGGCCAGGCTGGCCTCAAACTCCTGACCTTGTGATCCGCCCGTCTCGGCCTCCCAAAGTGTTGGGAGTACAGGCGTGAGCTACCGCGCCCAGCCTTTTTTTGTTTGTCTTTTGAGACAGGGTTTTATTCTGTTGCCCAGACTGGAATGCAGTGGCATGATTATAGCTCACTACAGCCTCAATCTCCTAGGCTTAAGATGCTTCAGGCTCTAGTAGCTGAGACTACAGGTACATGCCATCATGCCCAGCTAATTTTTTTTTCCTTTTTAGTAGAGACAAGGTCTTGTTATGTTGCCTAGGCTGGTCTCAAACTCCTGGGCTCAGGTGATCCTCCTGCCTCAGCCTCCCAAAGTGCTGGGATTACATGCGTGAGCCACTGCACCTGGTCTCTAATGTCTAATCATAAGGTTTTCAGTAAATTGTGGCTTAAACATTAGCAGAATTCAGAATACTGCAGTTAGGATCTCTCAACTTTTTACCCCATTCCCTTCAGGGGACTGGATAAGCAATTCATACTGAGCACTAAATCACTTTCTTGGAAAATTGACCATGAGTGATAATCCCACATATCTAACTATTGTTCAAAATACAGCATTGTCAGAAGACTTTGCCTAGATGAGAGGAATGGAATGGAGGACCTGAGTATGAGATTAGTAACTCCATTACAGAATAGCTTGGAAGGCTTGCCGGTTAGAGATTATCTTCACAGGCTGACGAGTCATTCCTATTTTTTCATGTTGCCAGGCAGAGTTAAGTCTCTTAGTAGCAGGGATGATTCCCTCTTAACCATTTTGTTTTGTTCATTTTGCTTTTCCAAGAGGTAGAAACTGAATTTACTTCTAAATTCTTGGTAAGAAAAATTCCTGAATAAGATTTGAGGGTGTCAGGTATTAGAACAGAGACGCTCATCTCAGGCGAAATAGATCCTAAGGGGGAGCAAGCCACACTAGACATTCAACAAAAAGCAGCATCATGAACACTTTCATCAGCTTATTGTTAATGTTCCTCTTAAAAAGGACAGGTTCACTTGCACTGAGGATTCTTTTAGGGTAAGAGCCATTGAATAGCCCTTCTTGGGGCCGGATGCGGTGGCTCACACCTGTAATCCCAGCACTTTGGGAGGCTGAGGCAGGCAGATCACTTGAGGCCAGAGTTTGAGACCAGCCTGGCCAACAAAGTGAAACCCCATCTCTACTAAAAATACAAAAATTAGCCGGGAATGGTGGTGAACGCCTGCCTGTAATCCCAGCTACTCGGGAGGCTGAGGCAGGAGAATAGCTTGAACCCAGGAAGCAGAGATTCCAGTGAGCTGAGATCGCACCACTGCACTCCAGCCTGGTCAATAGAGGGAGACTCTGTCTGAAAAGGAGAAAAAAGAAAAAAGAAAAAAAAGCCCCTCTTGTACCTCAGTGTAAGAACTTCTCTGACTTAGGCCTTGTTGAACCTTATTGGCATTCTCTCCTTCCTTCCCTTTGTCTTTCCAGATAAACCTGAGGTGTGTCTTTCTTTCTTTCCAGTGTATAAAATTCTGGGCCCAGACCAACACAAATGACACTTGTCCCTTTTGTCCAACTCTTAAATGACGGACCTGACTGGGGAGGAAGAAGAAGAGAAACTGATGTGAACAGGAAGCGCGGGTTCAAGATTTCTAAAACTCTATATTTATACAGTGACATATACTCATGCCATGTACATTTTTATTATATAGGTAATGTGTGTATAGAAAGTCTGTATTCCAATGTTCGTAAATGAAAGTATGTATATTATGCAGAAACAGTCTGTTCCCCCTCATCTTGCAATTCCTTTGGGGGGATGCAGATTGTAGGGAAGATGATGTTTAGTTTGGCCTGAAATTATGATATCCCTGCCCAGGGCTGTTTTCAAATATAATATAAAAACCACCTAGGAACCTGCTGTTGCTCTAAGGCCATTCTGCTTTGGTTTGGCTCAGCCTCTAGTCCATTTTCTTAAGGCTCATGTATGCAGATTTAAAGCCTGGTGCTCACCCACTGTCCAACCAGATGCCTTGCTTACTGAAAGCCTCCAGAAGCCTCAGTATTGTTTTAGCCACTCTACTCCAAATGGATAAAATGAGACTCTGATTGAGGAAAAAAAAGTAACCCTAGTAGTTTGACTTCTTATTGAATATTTTACTGTGTTAACGCTCATTATTTATACAGACGTTAGGTTTACAGAATATTCTGTTTTACATCACCAAAATTCACAGTCCGAGAATAACAACATAACCAGGTCCCAGTTCCTCCATGCACCCCACAAGCTTCTGTCCAATCTATTTTCTGGATAGAAATTAGCACAACCCACAGGTTTTTCCTGGGCCAAGCCTTCCTTTGCTGCCACTGGCTTGGCTTCTAATCAAGCTCTGACCAGCCAACATTGTGAAGTCCTCACCCTTTCCCATTCACTTCTGGTCTCCTAGTCTAGCGAATCCCCCTCCCCCTGAAGGTTAAGGCAGTTGGTTCACAACCAAGTTGTTGGGTGACCTTGGGTGAGCTCCAGACAGGCACTGGGGTGAGGAGATGTCTGTGCAAAATTAGTTGCAGAATGATCTTGGGATGCTGGATTTTAATTTTTGAAGCAAGAAAGTTATGGGGGACATATTTCCTGTCCTGGGAACAATGGAGACCAAAGTGATACTAAGAAAACAGTTTGGATTTCAAATTTATCAATCACTTGCTCTATGGGTAGCTATCAGGAACTAGATCATTTTCCACCTCTGCTTGTCGTACTTCTTAATTTTAGGTTTTATACCTGGGAAAGCTGTGACTCTGTTAGAGCTTTGAATCTTTTCCTATTCTTTTATCTTTACTTCTACAGAGAATGGCCTCAGCTCCCTTCTCTTTTAGAATTAAACAAGTAAAAACTAAGAGTTAACTTTTTTAAAAAACTGACTCCAGGCAAAGGACATTATTATACTACCAATAGCTGATTTTTTTTCCATTATGGGACCTAAAATGCTTACAGGTCCTAGCAATACATGTCAGATAGCAAAGACTTTTCCTTTCAGACCCAACTAAATGATCTCCTGTCGGCTTTTGATACTCCTCTCCTTCTTTGTCTTTCATCCCTGCCTGTCACCTCACAGATGGATTCTTTCTCATTTCTCTTGCCTCACTTGCCCAGGTTTATTGACTAGCATCAGTTTAAGGAGCTGGACTTCCTGGGACCTCCTTGGCATCTTGTAGGGTGATTGGAGTGGCCTGAGTACTCAGCTCTTCAGAGGTCAGGTGACCCACTTTCTTTGGTTAATGAAATGTTACTGTCTCCAGGTTAGTAGCTGTCATGAACAGGAAAGGTGGCAAAATGGAAGACCAGTTCCATTGTTCTTTTCGTTTAGGGGATTCATTTTTTTATCTTGTAATCTTAAGATTTCCTCTCCCCTCAACTTTATAGCAGCCTTAGGCCACCTGCCGTATTTTTCAGTATCCCTTGAAAATTTAGAAATTGGAAATGAGTGTAAAGCATATTGTTTCTTTTTCAAAATCCTCTGAAGCCAAAGGAGTAAAGAAAAAAAAAAAAAAGGAAGTGGTGAGGAGGGGGCTTAACTGCTTCCCAGTAAAGATCCTAGAAAGCCCATTCTAGCAGGATAAGTGTTTTGGAGAGTTGTGCATGGGAGCGAGCGCCTCAGTATTACTATTTCTTGTTCAGGATCAGTCAGAAAGCAACACGAGTGTTGGCCACCCCTGTTCTCCCTTCTCCCTCTGTCCACTGGCCTGCAATGATAAAAGCCATGCAGACCAATGGGAAAGGCCCCAAATACAGTGAGTGGAGAATGGGACAGTCATTTTTCAGGAGAATTTAAAAATAGAGATGTATAATACATATTTTTACAAGCAAGAAGCTGTTAAGACTTTTTTTTTTTTTACACTTATAGTTTTGGGGTAGGAAGGAAGTAACTGTAAAAAGAAAAACAAGTGCAAGTTTTCTTTAAAAAAAATAATAGGCTGATGGGACTTGCTATTAAAGGGGTTGAATTTTATGCCCTGGAAAGGGCTGGGAAAAAGCCAGTTTTTCCCAACATGGGTAGAAATTATAAAGCAGAATGTGGCATTTTCACTTCATGGTAGCAGTTCTGGAAGTTTATTTACACAGTAAGTTCCGAGCTAGAAGTGGACAGTCTCCAGTCTTCCTGTCAGGCTCTGTAGTTATGGGGTGTTCCCAGTCAGCCAAAGCAGCACCAAGTGCAGTGGGAATGAAGAGAACCCAGATAAAAAACTGACTCAATATTCTTGTTTTATTGGTTTATGGCTTGTGGGCAGCTGGCTGAGGCCAGGAACACCAGAGGCCCTCCTTGTATTTCCTTCTCCCTTATCAGGTAATTCCACACTTGGCAGGTCCTATACCTGGAAGCAGCGTGTTGACCAGATAGGAGTAGGATGCAGTGGGTATACCAGGAAAATCCAGCTCTTCCCACTAACACTGATACCGTAGTTTACTATGCTAGAACTGATAGGGAGGTAATGAACTTGGTCCCCACTACCTAGCCCAAGAACCAGCCTGGGTACCCACGTACCATTAGGAGCCGGGAGGGGAGAGCAGGATAGGGGAAAAAGATGGCCTTCATCAAGGAGCTCTTGTGGTGGAGAACATAAGGAAGCCCTGAAGCTGCCATCCTTTCTCCAGGCAGCCTTGATACTGAAGGCAATGATGTTAGAGCCAGAAAGCACTGTATTTCTCATACTCCTGATATAATACTAGTGCCACTGTGTGATGCTTTAGTCAAATAAATGGAGGGGCCATTAGAGAGGGCAGGAAGGCAATGAAACCACTCTGAATTATGTAAAGATCTTGCTACTTCTTATAGCTTAATAGGAAGAAATCCAGGCAGGGGTTATAGGGCATCAGCTGTTGAATGAATCTTCAACATTATGCTTTTAAGGATTAGGAGGAAGAGGTCTCCTACCTATTCCTTTTAGCACCTTGGCTGCAAAGCTCCAGAGGAAGATTTGGGGGAAAGAGTGAACCTGTGACCAGGAAGACAGAGCCCAGCCCTGCTATATAGTCCAGTTGCTCTCTCAAAGGGCACCTGGAGCTTAGGGGGTTAGGATATTTTGGTGCTACCTATCATATGTAGAATAAGGGTTCAGGTAGAGACAAGTGAAATTAATATGGTACAAATTCATGTGTTAAGTGGAACTTTTTAGTGGGCACTTTATTTAAGAGAGCTAAAAAAAGAGCTCTTTGGCTAGATAAGCCCTTCCCATCTCACTTTTGGTCAGGCTGCAACCACAGAAAAGAAAACATTGAAACAACACCCATCTTATGAGATGGGATGCTATCTTGGAGATGAGGTCTAAAACTAGGACTGGTGAGTGGTTTTGTTTCTGCTTTTCCTAGCTTCGATCCCACTATTCCCTGTCTTTGTACTCCCTCTCCTTCTCCTCTTTCCAGCCGCCCCCATTTGTATAAATATTCAATCTAGTTTTTTTTTTTTTTAATTCAAGAGGCAATCTTTGCACCAATGTTAGGCTTGTTTATACAGTCCCTGTCTCTGAAGCAAATAGCAAACTGTGCATCCTCTCCTACTGACTTTGGCCAGCAGGGAAATAAGCTTGGTCTCTTCTCTGCCAGGGTACCACAAGGACACATGCCAGGGTAACCTGGGTGTGATGCCAGTACTTCTGAAACTAAGAAAAGAAGAATACTTTGGGTTGGAGAATTTAAAGGAATGGTGGACAAAGGTTCAGGGCTGAAGTTTCAAGCAGCAGAATTTCCCAACTTAAATTTGAGGTGACCAAGAGTATTCCCGCCACCAGAGTGCTTCTTTCTTCTCTTTTCTATTTCCTACAGGTACAGTCCCTGGAACCCACCTTGCCAGCCTTTTCCTTCTTCTCCATCAAGGCAGAGGCATTTGGTGGGTGGGGAGGGTCCTGAGGTGCTCTGGCCACAGGTGCCATCTGTGTCTCCTACTTGTGACCAAAGTGAACCACGGAGGTGTGGTCCAGGGGAATCTCTATCTTCTGCCCATGGGCCTCCTCACTTCAGCAGGGAGATGTCATCAGCAAAGTCATCATGCTGCTGGCGCAGGCAGCGGAGGCAGCGCCACTGACACACCATGAGGCAGAGTGGCAGCATGAAGAGGGCGCAGATGGCAGCCATGACATAGGCTATGGTCATGAGAGTTGACTCATCTGTCTGTGGAATGTTGTAGCCACAGTCTTCCATGTCCGGGGTGACAAAAGGGCCTTCCACCGCTGCCGTCCTGAACTCATCGTGCACTGGGGAGAGGGTAAATGTGAATGGACAGCTGTCATTGTCATAGAGCAGTTTGGGTTACATAACAAAAAGAACTTCCTGATAGTGAGGACTTGAAATTAGCCCATGCAGAAGCTATCCAATCTCCTTTCCAGGAGATATTTAGGAGCAGGCCGGGAAGCCAGCACCAGGTGGAGGCCTGTCTCTCCTCCCAAGTCACTGGGAGTAGCAGCCCGCCCTTGTATACCCAGCCGGTAGGAGTGATAACTACAAGTCAGTAGTTCTGAATTGACCAAAAGCCACACCTAGTAAACTTACTTTCTGCTGCTGAAATTCAACTGCAAAACCCTGCCACCTTTCTGAAGTAGCATTCAACCTCACCATGTGGCAGCTGACAGGGTCACTATAGGCTCAGCCTGCTACCCTTGCATCAAGAGCTTCCCAGGGTACACAGGTAGCTCTTGCTGCTCTCGGTTTCCAACAGAGGTTACCAATCCAGGCAGTGGTCATGGCAGGCAGTACAAAAAAAGGATGAGCATTGACACTAACTTTTGCACAATTGTTGACTTGGGTTTGAGGCAACTGTTACTACCCTCCTCTAAACTGACAGGCCCAGGTATACTAACTGTTGTTTGACAAGGAAAATATGGAGAGACTGACCCCAAACCCTCAGCCCTGGCACTCTCACCATGGCAAGCGCTGACAGCAAAGCCAATGCGTTTTTGGGCCCGATCAAAGACAACGTAGAAGCCCTCCATGATAACAGCTCCCATAACAGTGCCCGTGGATGACTGTGAGATGGCAAACTTGTAACAGTCGTCTTGGGACGTGGCCACATCTTCCACTGGCCGCAGGTATTGCTAGGGGTAAGCAATCACAGGGTGAGTGTCTTCCTCACTCTCCTTCACCCCATCTCTGCCTTGTAGGCATCTGTGCCCTTCCCTTTACCATCCCTGAGCTCTAACAGGTTTTCTAAGACCCCTTTACCACTGGACACTACTCATCTGTTTTGTCTTCCAAGTTCTGGCAAGCCATACCTGCTCACTGTCTCCCAGTGTGTACTTTTAAGAGAGATCCCCCTGACTCAGGCTGGGACATACCTGCGGAAGGATGGTGATGCGGAAGGACTGGTTGGTAACCTCACCCATTAGGTAGAGTGAGATGACTGGGAAAATGTTCCAAGGGGTGGTGCCTGCTTGCCAGCACACCAGCTGCTCTCCTAGCCAGAAACCGTCAGGGAACTTCTCTGTCTGCATTGACAAGAAGGGGTAACAATGAGGAAAAGACTCTTTATCATCTCACCCCTCCCATGTTCGGATACATTAACTGGGCCCTTCATTTGCTTTTCCAGTGAAATATCCAAAGTGGGGAGGGATAAACCAACCAAAGAATTACAGGAAGAGAGTAGGAGTGTGATGTCAAACTTTTGTACCAGGGAGATTGTGTGATGAGCAAAGTGACAGCCTTAAAGAAGGGGAAGAGTTTTTTTTTTTTTTTAAACAGAGTCTTACTCTGTTGCCCAGGCTGGAGTGCAGTGGTGTGATGATGGCTTACCGCAACCTCCACCTCCTGGGTTCAAGCGATTCTCCTGTCTCAGCCCCCCGAGTAGCTAGGATTACAGGCTCGCGCCACCACACCCAGCTAATTTTTGTACTTTTAGTAGAGATGGGGTTTCACCATGTTGGTCAGGCTGGTCTTGAACTCCTGACCTAGTGATCTGCCCACCTTGGCCTCCCAAAGTGCTGGGATTACGGGCGTGAACCACCACGCCTGGCGAGGGGAAGAGTGTTTTAAGAGCTCTGAGTAGAAGGGTCTAAGTGCAGACATCTTGGCTGTTGCTGAAGAATGTGACTCTCACCACCTCCCTCTGACACTGTACCATCTCTTTTACCCCCATCCTTAGTCCACTCACGGAGGAGGCTGCCTTGATGGATTTGACTGCAGCTTCAAACACTTTCTTGGGCAAACGAAGGTTGGTGGTGCCACTGTCCACAATGCTCTTGTCATAGTTGTACTAAGAGGGGAAAAAGAGAGGTAGAAGAGCAAAAGGTTTTTGATGCTGGGCTCTGGGCAGTAGGAGGTTATTGCTGGGGCCGCGGCTGGCTTGGCCTCTTGGCTTTGGCACCTTCTAAGTGTACTTGCTTGGACAAGTTAACCTCTGTGCCTCAGTTTCTTCATCTCTAAAGTGAGGATAAAAATAGTACCTACCTAAAAGGGTTATTGTAAGGATTAAATAAATGAACAATTTAAAGCACTTAGAATCGTGCCCAGAAGATAGAAGGCACTCGGTAAATGTTTATTCTTGTTATCTTGGGTTGGCAGGTAGTCTCCAGACTTGAAAATAAAAATACCCTGTATAGTGCTTTTAACTTTTCTTCGTTTCTTTTTTTTTTTTTTTTTTTTTTTTTTTTTGAGACGGAGTCTAGCTCTGTCACCCAGGCTGGAGTGCAGTGGTGTGATCTTGGATCACTGTAACCTCTGCCTCCTGGGTTCAAACCATTCTTTTGCCTCAGCCTCCCAAGTAGCTGGGACTACAGGTGCCTGCCACCACACCTGGTTATTTTTAGTAGAGATGGGGTTTCACCATGTTGGCCAGGCTGGTCTCGAATTCCTGACCTCAAATGATCTGCCCCGCCTTGGCCTCCCAAAGTGCTGGGATTACAGGTATAAGCTACCACGCCCGGCCGCTTTTAACTTTTCTTAGTACATTTATATCTATTCTAATTTAACGTACATAAGAATCTAGGGAAGGAAGACATAAATGATTTACCTTTTATTGAGTACTGCCAACCACAGAGATAAACACTTTATACATTATCTCTGATATTCTGAGCAAGTTGTTTTTACCTGTTTTGCAGATAAGGAAACTGAAACACAGAATAGTAACTGGCCTAAGGGTACATAGCTAGTAGAAATCAGAGCTACATTCAGATCTGGGTCTTCCAGACTCCAAAGACAGACTCTTCATTCTATCACCCTGTCTCACAAAAGACTTGCCCAAGGCTACAAAGCAAGGCAGTGACTAGAGTCCAGACATCAGAGCTAGTTCCATTTTTTGTTTTTTTTCACTACCAGTCCCTAGGCCCCAAACCTCAGATCCTGCTGTGTGACCATTAAGCCCCTGACTGTTCTAGGCTCAACTTCCAACCCTTTCTGCAGGTCCTATTACTTCTGCCTCATCCTCTCAACATCATAACCAGAGGCTTCCTTCACATTGTACTGCCTACCGCTTTACGTTCCCTGGGTCTCCCTTGGTTTTATTACCTCCTTGCAGTCCATTTTCAGATCCTGTCCATTGATCTCCACCCGCACAATGATCACTTCATAATACCACTCCCGCCGGATGGGTGTATACCAGAGACTGCCTGTGTACAGCGAGTGGTCGATACCTCCAATGATCTAGGGGAAAAAAAAGGCAGGTACCTGTGTCCTGGCACAGAAGGAGAGTGAGTCCCCCAATGACCAAGCAATAAGAGCAATGATTTCTTGGGGTGGCAAGGTCTTCTACAGGCTACCCTTTTCATCTTCCTGCTTCTAAACAAATCATGCCCAAAGTGATACCTAGTTTCTTAAATGTGTTCAGGAGAAAAGACTTTCTGGGATTTTTGACTATTTGTTTCAGAATCATACAGCCCTTGATATAAAGTTATTTAAATCTAAACTGCCACAATAAATGTTGAATGAATGGTTATTTGTTTATATTATAAGTTTTATTTTCTCTGCTTATTGGAGAACCATTCACCATTGTTCTAATTAATTAATAAATAGACACACTTCTTTATATCTCTGCCTTCTGACCATCAAACTGAATAATTTAAATTCAACAAGTCTTATTTTCATTTCCTTTGAAATTTTCCTAATTGCCTTCCTTTCTAAGTTTACCATAGGTGCCTTGATTCCTTTCTAGAATAACTCAAAGAAGAAAAGAATGGAAAAATAAAGTGAGGGTAGGGAATATAAAGAGGTTCCTCCTGATTCTAAGTATCAGAGCCAAAACTATGGTGTAGCTTTCAGGGAGTGGGGAGGATGGCACCCATCTCTCCCTCAATGCCAGGACCTCCCCTCTCTGAGGACCTACTCACCATGCTCCCTCCGACAGAGGCCAGCACTTCAGACTGGTTGAGGGGGAAACCAGCACCACAAAGCTGCAGGGAGAAGAGGTTGGGAACGTGGGTCTGCTTTACCAGAGAGTCGAAGAAAGGCTCCAGGGAGTCATCAGGCTTTGGCAGAAAGAGACAAGGAGTGAGTCTTCATACGGACCTAAAGACAGAGGCCAACTTCCTGTCTAAACTGGAAGGCAAATTTGAAGGCTTGGGGGATGGTCCTTGGGAAAGACCATCTTAAGGCACTGAGATTTGGCAGAGGAAGGATTAGCAGGAGCCCTGGCAATGCAAACAGGACAGTATTGATGGGTTCACAGAATCATAGATTTTTTTTTTTTTTTTTTTTTGAGACAGAGTTTGGCTCTCGTTGCCCAGGCTGGAGTGCAGTGGCTTAATCTCAGCTCACTGCAACCTTCACCTCCTGGGTTCAAGTGATTCTCATGCCTCAGCCTCCTGAGCAGCTGGGATTACAGGCATGCGCCAATATGCCCAGCTAATTTTTGTGTTTTTAGTAGAGATGGGGTTTCACCATGTTGGTCAGGCTGGTCTTGAACTTCTGACCTCAGGTGATCTGCTTGCCTCAGCCTCCCAAAGTGCTGGGATTACAGGCGTGAGCCACCGCACCCGGCCAGGTTCATATATCTTTGATCCCCCTATGCCTAACCTGTTTCAGATTTATGGGGACCTTTATTAAAGATCTTAGAGTGGCCGGGCGCAGTGGCTCATGCCTGTAATCCCAGCACTTAGGGAGGCCGAGGTGAGCGGATCACCTGTGGTCAGAAGTTTGAGACCAGCCTGGCTAACATGATGAAACCCCATTTCTACTAAAAATAAAAAAAAATAGCTGGGCGTGATGGTGGGTGCCTATAATCCCAGCTACTCGGGAGGCTGAGGCAGGAAAATCGCTTGAACCCAGGAGGCGGAGGTTGCAGTGAGCCAAGATTGCGCCATTGCACTTCAGCTTGGGCAACAAGAGTGAAACTCCGTCTCAAAAAAAAAAAGATCTTAGAGTACATAGAAACCACAGCCTATTCCTGTACCTATCACAGCTTCTGTCACTATAGTTCTGCCCTCTATAGGGCTAAAATTTAGACTGCCACCCTATACCCATTAAATAATCCTTTAAACTGATTGTTTCCCTCCTTCCGCTAATTCCCCTTCTCTCTTCTAATTCCTTCTCTGTGTAGTGTGCTGTGCGTGCAGTGTGCATACAGTGTATAGGGCCAAGCCCTGTTCCTCTCACCCTGGCAATCTCAGCATAGGCCAGCCCCAGGATGCCTTCCCAGTTGGAGCCGTTGATGAAGAACTTGTCTGATTCAGTGATGGCAGCAATGTTGGCACGCACAGTGACGTTGGGGCCATGGGGGATGCTTACCAGGTCGGTGCCCAGCTCCCCTTCCCACTTGCCCTGGGTGTAGGGCACATACACACCCTTCCGGAGGTCCCGGTATGTGCTGGACCTGTGGAAAGAAGGTAGAGATCTGTGGATGCATAACCACAACTGGTAAACTGGTATAAGGATCTCAGTTAAACCTACTCCCAAACGCCACCGTATCTCATCTTAGGGGAATCCTAGAGTGAATCCTAGCAGCTTTCAGGCTGCTCAGCAAAACATCCCTAGACTCATCACCCAGAACAGAGTGTAAAGTGGGCTTGCAAATAGATGAAGGGAACCATTGCTGAGGCTTGGTCTCCTGTCTCTATTGCTCATATTCCTAGATCTTGAGCTCAGGCCCTGTGAAGAACAAGCCTGGGCTTTGTGCATTGTGCCTGCTGCTGCTGCTGCTGCAGGGGCAGCTAGCGGGCATCTCTTCCGCCCTCTGGCTCCATCAAGCTCCCAGAGAAAAGGAACCATTGACTCTCTTACTGCCTTGGAACCTAGTGGTACCATTCTTGTGGTAGAGAAAGTGCCAGGCAGGGTGAATGTGGCACCTCTACAGCAAGTTCTAGAGAAGGGGTTTACACAAGTATCTCAGAAGAGCAGGTTGGTATTACATACCGCTTCTGTGAAACGTGCTCAACATGTGGCAGCCCCACCTGTGTTTAATCACACCACTAACCAGGGCTTCTGTGTGTGGTGGGGGACTGGGATGAGGAGCTGGAATGAATGTCCTTTCATCGATCCTACCTGCACCCTCCTCCCTGACTGCTTCTTTTAGATCAGGACATTAAAGGAGGAAACAGGGAAGGTGGGTTTTACAGCTGCCTACAAATCCAAGGATAGGATTTAAGCTTCTACTCATGTTCGCACACACAGATGTCTCAGACATTGGTGTCCTCTCATCCCTTCCTCTTCCTGCTTTTATGCTAAGGGGGCTTCCAGATTATCCCTCACTGCCTCTTACCTTAAAGCCCACTTCAACCCCCCTTTCACCAGTCCCCCGCTTTCACCAGTCCCCTTCAACCCCCCTTTCACCAGTAAGCAGAATCCAACTGGTGGCACCCTGGGCGGTGCATGGAGGAGGTATTTCAGCTTTCAGTTCCCTGATACTGGTCTAGGCAGAGGGGTTTATGGAAGACCCTTTCCTTCATGTCCTTGGACTATGCAAAGCCACCTAGAGTGGCCCCTGGGTAAGAACACAGCAAGGGGAGCTATCACTGAGGCCTGTTCAGCTTAGACTTAGCTGGTGGTGTCAGAGAACTGAGAGACACCGAGGGGATGTGGGGTTTTCGTCTCCCCATTCAGGCAGAGAAAATGAGCACCCTAAGATTGTTCTGTGAGCTACTGGCCCTTCGTCCTTTCCCTCCCGCAGGAGGCTGCCCTGTCTCAGTACTGAAGCACTTCCTGGCTCCTCTCAATTCACCCTTTCCCATGGTATAGCTCCTCTAACCACCCACTTCACCCTGTCTCTCCTGGTCACTGTCTTTTCTTCGCCCTTCCCCTTCCCTGGCAAGAAGAAAATCTAAGGATCGACTCTTTCTCTCTGTACCCCTCCCCTGACCCTTCTTGGCCCTGGATCCTTGGAAAAGGCACCTCCCCCGGGCTCTCCCCAGGACTCACAGCTGCCTCTGGTAGTAGCGATGCAGGAAGGGGTGGGGGGCAGCACCCACTGCAAAGTTACTGCTGCCTGTATCCACCAGGATGTTGAGCTGTCAGAGAAAGGGGAGAGAAAAGACGGTATAGACAGGAGGCTTCAGACACACCACCTTTATTATCCCTCACCCCCCAGCACAGTCTGCCCCTTAGAATGTCCAGAGTGAAGCTCCACAATGCAGGACTGGTCCAGGCTGGCACCCGTTACCACAACAACCACAGACAGGACTTGGGGTCCTGTGGTGCTGCAGGGGCCAAAGGAACACTTCCCTGCGCCCTCTGAAGGTCTGCTGAAAAACCAACTGAAAAAAGGCAGATTAGTAGAAGAACTAACATGCATGGGAGTCAAAAAATATACGAAGTCAAAGAAATAGCCAGATGGTTGATTTTATACCATCTTGAGGTTACAGAAAGAATGGGAGCTTGGGCCAGGTGCAGTGGCTCACCCCTGTAATCCCAGCACTTTGGGAGGCTGAGGCAGGCAGATCACATGAGGTCAGGAGTTTGAGACCAGCCTGGCCAACATGGGGAAATTCTATATCTACTAAAAATACAAAAATTAGCTGGGCATGGTGGCACATGCCTGTAGTCCCAGCTACTCAGGAGGCTGAGGCATGAGACTCACTTGACCCTGGGAGGTGGAGGTTGCAGTGAGCTGAGACCATGCCACTGCACTCCAGCCTGGGCGACAGAGTGAGACCCTGTCTCAAAAAAAAAAAAAAAAAAAAAAAAAAAAAAAATGGGGACTTGGACTTTGGCAGAAATAGTTATGGGAGGGAGAGGAGGCCAGGCCAGTAAAGGTGGTCTTTTTGTGTGAATGAAACCTCACAGGTAACACCCCTCAGAGAGAACAGTTGATATATGTTTCTTGCAGACCTTTAAACATGTCAGACTCTCAGTTAATCTTTCCTAGATTTGGACCAGGGAGGGCCTCAGAGAAAGCCAGGTGGCATCAATGCAGATTCTGTGCAGATGCAAATCTCCCTCAAAAGCCAGCTTTGCAGGGCCACTTCTGTGTGCTGGCCCTCTGAGAGCCGACTCAAAATATGTCAAAGTAGTATATTCTGGGGTAAAATACCTTGGTTTCCTTTGGCACTCTCAACATGGCCTTAGAATGCTGTGTCTGAGGCCAGCACAGTGGCTCACACCTGTAATCCCAACACTTTGGGAGGCTAAGGCAGGTGGATCACTTGAGGTCAGGAGTTCAAGACCAGCCTGGTGAACATGGTGAAATCCCATCTCTGCTAAAAATACAAAAATTAGCCGGGTATGGTGATGCGCATCTATAATCCCGGCTACTTGGGAGGCTGAGGCAGGAGAATCACTTGAACCCAGGAGGCGGAGGTTGCAGTGAGCCGAAATCATACCACTGCACTCCGGCCTGGGTGAGAGCAAGACTCTGTCTCAAAAAAAAAGAAAAGAGATGCTGTGTCTGTTTCAGTCTATGGAGTCATAACATTTTGCACATCATCTCAGAGCTATGTGGTGTGTGTGCTGTCTCCGTTCCCACGTCTCTCTACCGTCACATCGCCCCTGCTCACTGTGTACCTGACTGACTCTGTCTTCAGAGCCCCCTGCTCCTTTTCTGTTCTCCCAGGAAGCACTCTGGCTTATCCCCTCCGGCTCAGAGAAGACCTATTCTAGGACCTGTACTGGTGAGGGGACCTGTGGGGACCAGGATGGCACATCAGTGTCCATGCATGTGGTTCTGTCCCTGCCACCAGTATGTTGCTCCCCTTCTGTCTCAGAGGTGACACAGACCTAGGAATCCTACTGTCAGAAACAGTGGGGAGCCAGGAGCCCCATAAAATGTCCTGGTGAAAACCCATCTTGTCAGGGCCCTGGATTTGGCTAAGTGAAGAGGGACAGGTGTCTTCTTGGTGTTCCCTTCTGTCCAGCTCTTTCTAGCATCACTTCTTTTTTTTTTTAAGACAGAGTTTCGCTCTTGTTACCCAGGCTGGAGTGCAATGGTGCAATCTTGGCTCACTGCAACCTCCACCTCCTGGGTTCAAGTGATTCTCCTGTCTCAGTCTCCTGAGTAGCTAGGATTACAAATGTGCACTATCACACCGGGCTAATTTTTGTATTTTTAGTAGAGATGAAGTTTCACCACGTTGGCCAGGCTGGTCTCGAACTCCTGACCTCAGGTGATCCACCTGCCTTGGCCTCCCAAAGTGCTAAGGCGTCAGCTACTGTGCCCGGCCTCTAGCATCACTTCTACTTAGCCCTTTCTTCCTCCTTTGAAGGCCTGACCCTACCTTCAGTCAGACCAGAGCCATTTTTTAAATGTCTACTATATCCTCACAGGCAAAAAAAGGAAAGTCCCAACCTTCAGAAAAATGGTAATTTGTAAATTGCATCTAGTCTCTTGCCGACTTTCCATCACCTCAGCTTCTCCCTTGCCCCAGGGGCCTTCATTTCTGTATCTTCTCTCCTCAATCCAGTGAAATCAACTGACCTCAGTTTTGGTGCAGGTTCAGACCTTGTCACCTTGAGCAGATCACTATGCTTCTCTGGACTTCAGTTTCATCCTCTGCCAGATCCTCTCTGGCTCCCTCCTGCTCTCCGTGGTGTGTCTGTGGCTGTGCTGGCTGTGCGCTCCCCCCACCCACCCCCCAACCGAGTGCCTGCTTAGACTTCCTGGCCTCCTCACATCCCCAAAGACTCCTCTGACAATGTCCGGGCCCTCAGACCTTGTCTCCTCCCTCCTTCCCAGCCCCCCACTCCTGGCCTGGTTTCCATTCCCCTCCCTGCCCTTCTTCCCCTACCTCTCTGTACCCGTGGTCTCTCTCCCCGGTCTCTGGGCAGCCACCAGCTCCAGATGCTGCGCTTTCAGAGAAAATCAATAGAGCCGGGAGGCTCAGCAGGTCAGATGTAATCAACCAGGTTAATAATTAAAAAGGCTTCTTCACCCACCCTCTCCCCAGGAACCCTCTTCCCCATTCCCAGGACTCAGCTCCCAGCATGGGGTCTGGCCTCATATTACAGGGCTCCCTGCTATCACTGGACCCCAAAGAAAGAGGATCTCCTCCACCTCAGGTCTTTGTGGCCTGTGCGAGGGAGGGAACATCTGGCCAGTTCTAGGCAAATATGGCTACTGCTTTACACTGGAGTGGAGCTTTGACCTGGGGGCTCCTGCTGTCCCTGCCCCTCCCTGCCTCCCCGTTTCTCTCCTGTGAGGCGGGAGGGAGCTCTCTGCAGAGTACTCCCACCCGAGCCCGGAGGCCCTGGGCACTCTTGCTGTCCTTCTAGCCCCAGCCTTTCCCCCTTCAACCTCAAAGGGGCCCAGGCTGAGCCCAGGAAGGCACGTCCCCCGCCACTCCCATCCGTCTCACCCATCCCAATACCACGATTTCAGGTCCCCACTGCTCTCTGCCTCCCCTCTCCAGCTTCCACCAAAACAAAAAACAAAAAAACCCCAGAATAAACAGTTGGGCTTCTCTCCCGAGCAAATGTCGAGCTTTCTGCCCTCTTCAGTGTGCTCCCGCCCGAGAAAAGTAATTCTGGTCCTGTCCTTCAACGCTTCTAATCCGAGCCCTGGCCAGTCCAGGCAGCCTTTCCCCACTTCTGCTCCATTCCAAAGGGGGGATGCGGGGGGCTCTTACAGGACAGGAGCCCGAGGCAAGGCTGAGGCACTGCTCACTCATGAAACAGGGCAGTTCAGGGCCGCCCGAACAGACGCAGCGGCGGAGGGGCTGCAGTCACCGAACCCCAGCAGCTGGGCTCCCCTCTGGAGTCACTGAACAGGACCAGGGGATGGGACTGCCCTCATCTCTCACAGCCAACTACACCAACCTGCCTGCGGCTGCTCCTCCCAGGCTTCGCACGAGCTGCCACCTGTGCTGGGGAGCCAATTCCCTCCTACCTTCCCAGGCACCCACCTCTTCCTTAGCCCTTTTCCCTCACATAGATACAGCCACCCCACCCTGCCCCCATCTCCACCAAATTTGAATTCTTCCTGTTGACATTTACAGATGCTCATCTCTTCGTTAAAAAAACAAAAACAAAAAACTTCCTTAATCTCACATCCGCCTCCTGCTCCCCTCTCTCCTCTCCCTTCACAACCAAAGCACTTAGCCAGGCTGTCTCCATTTCTTCACCTCCCACGCATTCCTCAACCCATTCTAAAACTGGGTTTCGCCTCCATTCCTCCACTATAAAACAGCCCTTACTACAGTTACCGGTGATTTCATGTCACCAAACACTGAAGGTATTTTTCAAGTCAGCCTTCATCGTCTCAGGTCCTGTGTTCTCTGTCTCCTTGGCAGGCTCCTTTCACAAGGCTTGAGCTTTGGCCCTCTTCCTCTGTAACAACCCTTTCCCACTAAGCCATCTCTCCCTAGATCCTGGTGACATCTAAGCTCCTAACTCCAGCTTTTTCCTCTCCTTGGAGCTCCCGATGCACGCATCCAAGTGCCTCAAAGATACCTCAAGGGCTGGGTGCAGTGGCTGATACCTGTAATCCCAGCACTTTGGGAGGCCAAGGCGAGGGAATCACTTGAGTCCAGGAGTTCAAAATCAGCCTGGGCAACATAGTGAGGACCCCCCCCCCCCCCCGCCCCGCCAACACATACACACACGCACCCACGTCTAAAAAAAATTTTTTTAATTAGCCAGGCATGGTGGCGGGCGCTGGTGGTCCCTGCTACTCGGGAGGTTGAGGTGGAAGGATCGCTTGAGCCCAGGAGCTGGAGGTTGCAGTGAACCACGATTGTGCCACTGCACTCCAGCCTGGGTGACAGAACAAGACCATCTCAAAAAAAAAAAAAAAAAAGGTCAAACTCAGGATGTCCTAAGCTGACCCAATGTGGTCCTGCCCATCTGGTGGCTGCCTTCCAGTATTCCTTATACTAGTGGATGGCATCATCACCCATCTGTTCTGTTAAGTAAGCAGTATCAGAGGTATCCTAACACCTTCCTCTTCTTCATCTCTCTATCCAGTGCATTAACAAGTCCTGTCCAATTAAGCCTTACAAGTCTCTTGAATGTATTCATTCCTTATTTCCTTTGCTGCCCCTAGGCCAGCGTCATCAGCTCACCCTGGAATATCACAATAATTTCCCAGCTGCTTTTGGCACATCCACTCTTGACTTCTCCAATCTGTTTTCTGCACTGCAGCCAGAGTGATCTATTCAAAGTTCAAATTTGACTGTTAACCCTCCTATGTAAACAGTTTTCCTTTGCTATTAAAAACGTAAAGCTAGGCAGGTGTGGTGGCTCTCGCCTGTAATCCCAGCACTTTAGGAGGCCGAGGCAGTTGGATCACCTGAGGTCAGGAGTTCGAGACCAGCCTGGGCAACATGGTAAAACCCCATCTCTACTAAAAATGCAAAAACTAGCCAGGCATGGTAGCAGGCACCTGTAATCCCAGTGACTTGGAAGGCTGAGGCAGGAGAATCGTTTGAACCTGGAAGGTGGAGATTGCAGTGAGATGAGGTGGTGCCACTGCACTCGTCTGGGCAACAGAGCAAGATTGCAAGATTCTGTCTCAAAAGCAAAACAAAACAAAACAAAAAACAGGCCGGGCGCGGTGGCTCAAGCCTGTAATCCCAGCACTTTGGGAGGCCGAGACGGGCGGATCACGAGGTCAGGAGATCAAGACCATCCTGGCTAATACGGTGAAACCCTGTCTCTACTAAAAAATACAAAAAACTAGCCGGGCGAGGTGGCGGGCGCCTGTAGTCCCAGCTACTCGGGAGGCTGAGGCAGGAGAATGGCGTAAACCCGGGAGGTGGAGCTTGCAGTGAGCTGAGATCTGGTCACTGCACTCCAGCCTGGGCGACAGAGCAAGACTCCGTCTCAAAAAAAAAAAAAAAAAAAAAATCCACACCCTTTCTTGGTACTACCCCAAGGTCATAGCACTTTTGCAAAAGCCTCTGGAGTGGGGGCTCTAGCTCCAATTCTTCCTATTCAATAGGAAGTCTATTTTCTTCTGTGTGGGCCTCACAGTTAAAGAGGAAAGACTCTTGTATTCTTGTATAACAAGGCTTTCAGCTGAAGTTGAGATTTAGAGGCCTTCCATTTTACAGAGGAGGAAAGTGAGACCTAGAGTGAGTAAGCAACTTCACCCGTCTTACACAAGCCACAAGGCTAGGATGAGAATCCAGTGGTTCTGACCAAGGCTTAAATGTGGTGTTTCATCTCCTTGGCCTTCCCGTCTCTCCCACTTGGAGAAGATGTATGTGGTAGATTGTTATACTAATGAACCACCCCGCCCCCCACACATGCCCTTGCGGGATCCCCTCTGACAGTGACTCTGGGCTTAGCCATGTGACTGGCTGTGGTCAACGGGATATCAGCAAATGACGCAAGGAGAGGCTTGATAAGCACTTGTGCATTGGGGATTGCCCTCTTGGAACGCTGTCCTCAGATTCCATGTGAAGTAACTCAGTCTTGCCTCCTTCAGAATGAAAGACTTCATAGAGCCAGAGGCCCAACAGGCCTGGATTAGTCCGTTCCCCAGCTGACGTACCAGCTGAATGCAGCCACATGGGTGAGCCCAGGTAGGATTTGTAGAAAAATCACAAGCCAACACACAGAATCCTGAAAAATAAAATGACTCTTGTTTGAGCTACTAAATTTTGGAGTAGTCTGTTACCCAGCATTAGATAACTGACACAAACTATCTGAATTAAATCCTGGGGTCCTTGACCTTGAAGGCACCAACCATAGGTCAACCCCATGAACATCTCTTGCCAGTTTCCTTTCCTCACCAGGCTTCTTGTGAAGTTTCCCTAAAGCACGATGATCTCTCACTTGTGCATCTTTGCATATATTTGTCTGCAACGTTCTTTCCCTGTTCTGATGTTCACATCACACTTTAAACATCCTTTCTCTCAAAGGTCTTGTCCTGACACCCAGATGTGATTAGATTCTTCCTCTTACAGATCCTCAGTAGCACCTGTGCTTCTTTGTCTACCACTCACACTTTTAATCATTTATTTAATGTCTGCCTGTCCCACAGACTATGAACTCCACAAGGGTAGGGAGCGTTTGTATTGCTTATTACCTAATTGTTACCTAACCCTGAGTAGATGCTCCATAATGATTTTTTTTTTAATTGACAGCAACTGCCTCATTCCCTGCAGTTAATTCCCGTGACCCTACAGACTCTTGCTATTTTTTTTTTTTTTAATGGGGCCTCGCTCTGTCACCCAGGCTGGAGTGTAGTGGCATAATCTTGGCTCACTGCAACCTCCGTCTCCCAGGTTCAAGCGATTCTCCCGCCTCAGCCTCCTGAGTAGCTGGGATTACAGGTGTTCGCCACTACGCCCAGCTAATTTTTGCATTTTTAGTACAGACGGGGTTTCACCATGTTGGTGAATATCCACCCAGGGTCCTGTGGTTCTTAGAGCAGTTATAGTGACTCCAGGGCTCCTTGGTCCCAGAACCTTGTGAGTCAGCTTCATCTGCTTTTCCTAAGTGATTTCCAGACCTGAGCTTACCCAAGGCTGAGAAAAGGGGGCAAGGAAGGACAAAAGAAGCCTAAAGTCAGCAGCTGGGAGGGGCTTATGGCCAACAGAGCACACAGCTACTGCCTCAGAGTCCAGCAACTGGGTCCTGTCCAGGTTCCTCCCACCTTGAACAAATCAGCCAACCCTGTGCAAATGGACTCCTTTTCCCAGCTAGTTCTTCTGCCTTCCACTTGCCTCTCCTGGCAGTAGCTGGCCATTGGTACCTGGGAGCAAGCAGGCTCCTTGGTGCCACTTACCCCACCTCTGGCTGGTTTTTCAAGGAGTCCCAATGTGGCTGGGTCACCCCAAACCTTATCTAGTGTACCTTTCCCCCTTTGGATGGGATGCTCCATTTCTCTGCAGCCTCTAACCCAGCTCAACTTTTTTTTTTTTTTTTTTTTTTTTTTTTTGAGACAGAGTCTCGCTTTGTCGCCCAGGCTGGAGTGCAGTGGCACGACCTCGGCTTACTGCAAGCTCCGCCCCCCAGGTTCACACCATTCTCCTGCCTCAGCCTCCCAAGTAGCTGGGACTAAAGGCACCTGCCACCACGCCCGACTAATTTTTTGTATTTTTTTTTTTTGGTGGAGACGGGGTTTCACCATGTTAACCAGGATGGTCTCGATCTCCTGACCTTATGATCCACCTGCCTCGATTTCCCAAAGTGCTGGGATTACAGATATGAGCCACTGCACCCGGCCAGCTCAATTAATATTTATCAGTGCCTCCTACTCCAATAAAATAATGGATGTCGATGGTCCAAACATTTATGACAGTAGTTTTCAAAGTTTTTTTTTTTTTTTTTTTCTAAAGCAGCAGAATCAGTCAGGTGCAGTGGCTCACACCTGTAATCCCAGCACTTTGGGAGGCCGAGGTGGGCAGATCATGAGGTCAAGAGATCGAGACCATCCTGGCTAATGCGGTGAAACCCTGTCTCCACTAAAAAATACAAATAATTAGCCGGGCGTGGTGGCAGGCACCTGTAGTCCCAGCTACTGGGGAGGCTGAGGCAGGAGAATGGCATGAACCCGGGAGGCAGAGCTTGCAGTGAGCCGAGATTGCGCCACTGCACGCCAGCCTGGGCGACAGAGCGAGACTTCATCTCAAAAAATAAAATAAAATAAAATAAATGAAGCAGCAGAATCCTTTCCCCCTTTTCCAATTGTATGCAGGATCCTAGTGTACAAGAGAGAAAAAGGCAGAGATCTTCTGTTTGAAGGGAAGGTTTGATTTCCTCTGCTTCCATCCCCTGCCTGTGCTGGCTCTTGAGGCATCTCTTCAGCACCTTTAGCCTCTGCGGAACCCACATGGAAAACCCATGCTCCACAAGGTATCACGGCAGCTATTCACCACCTGCTTTTCATTGTCAGACAGTAAGTCCTTCCTGTTATTTAACCTTGTCCCACCCACAGGTTACAGTGGCTTGAATCTTCTCTTGCTCTGTCCTCAGCTGAAAATGAAGCTGACCTCTGGCATCTCCCCCCATGGCACTTGTGTCATGCTCAACACATGGGCTTGTTTGTTCAAGTCATTGGGAGATGTGGAACTCACTCCTTGTCCTACCTGTCAAAACCTCCACAGGCCTTGAAAAGAATAAGTGGTGGCGCCGGGCACAATGGCTCACGCCTGTAGTCCCAGCACTTTGGGAGGCTGAGATGGGCGGATCACTTGAGGTCAGGAGTTCGAGACCATTCTGGCCACATAGTGAAACCCCGTCTCTACCAAAAAAAAAAAAAAAAAAAAATATATATATATATATATATATATAAAAATTAGCCAGGCGTGGTGGCGTGCGCCTGTAGTCCTAGCTACTTGGCAGGCTGACGCTGGAGAATTGCTTGAACCCAGGAGGTGGAGGTTGCAGGGAGCCGAGATCGTGCCACTGCACTCCAGCCTGGGCAACAGAGACCCTGTCTCAAGAAAAAAAAAAAGAAACACTGTTGGGATTCGCTGACCTTGAAAGACTAAGCAAGAAGACACCCAGCCTACAGTGGGCAGCAGAGAGAGTAGCCCCAGAGTGACAGCAGCTCGGTAGATATGGTGACAGAGGATAAGTTAGCATGGAGGAGACAGAGCTTGGCCAGTTTGCTCTGAGGAAAATGACCTAGGAGTCCCAGCTCCCCCATGTCAGAATCCCCCCAGTACTGCTGATTCTTAAAAGTCTCCCCAGCACAGCCCAGCTCTCCTATTTTGGGAACCACCTGGCTACAGTACCCGAGGCTGCGGTACTACGGATGTACTCAGGTGCTGTTGCATCCTGCCAGGAGAATCTCAGGGCAGCTCCAGAACTCAGAAAATGTTCTGGCTCCTTCCCAGAACTCTCCCCTGCCCAGGCACCTGAAAGAGAAGGCTCCCAGGAGAGACAGAAGTTAGTCATCAGGTATGGGCGCTTCCCTGGGAGGTGTTTCTCTTCCTAGATTTTCATTTTTTTGAGACAGAGTTTCCCCGTCGCCCTGGCTGGAGTGCAGTGGCACGATCTCAGCTCACTGCAACCTCCGCCTCCTGGGTTCAAGTGATTCTCCTGCCTCAGTCTCCTAATTAGCTGGGATTACAGGCACATGCCACCATGCCCAGCTAATTTTTGTATTTTTAGTAGAGACGGGGTTTCACCACGTTGGCCATGCTGGTCTTGAACTCCTGACCTCAGGTGATCCACCTGCCTTGGCCTCCCAAAGTGCTGGGATTACAGATGTGAGCCACTGTGCCTGGCCTCTTCCTGGATTTTCAACTGGAATTTTCTGCCCAGCCCTTTATTGGAGAGGCCCAAGAAGGGTTCCTGACCTTCCACCTTAGTGCTTTTAGAGAGAGCACACTCTTTCTCAATGCCCCCTCACTCCCAGCTAAACTCTTCTTTACTGGTCTGGGGAGTAGAGGAGAATTTGGAGTGACAGGATGAGGGCTCCAGCAAGGACTTATGTGCAACCTGAGGCCCAATCCAGGAAAGCCAGTGGTGGTTGCAGGGACTGGAGTAGGCAACTTATGGAGCTGGGGTCTTGCTGGCTTTGTCTGATTTGGAAGGTGGTTCTTTGAGCTCGATGGTTTTCAACCTTTTTATTATAAAAACTCTTTTTTAAAAAATATAGGCCGGGCGCGGTGGCTCAAGCCTGTAATCCCAGCACTTTGGGAGGCCGAGACGGGCGGATCACGAGGTCAGGAGATCAAGACCATCCTGGCTAACATGGTGAAACCCCGTCTCTACTAAAAATACAAAAAAGCTAGCCGGGCGACCTGGCGGGCGCCTGTAGTCCCAGCTACTCGGGAGGCTGAGGCAGGAGAATGGCGTGAACCCAGGAGGCGGAGCTTGCAGTGAGCTGAGATCCGGCCACTGCACTCCAGCCTGGGCGACAGAGCGAGACTCCGTCTCAAAAAAAAAAAAAATAAATAAATAAAAAAATAAAAAATAAAAAATAAAAAATATAACCCAGAAGTCCACTGTATAAAAACAATAAAAGCAAAGTTATCCTGGGAGGCTCAGGAGATTTGGGCAGGGGGATGGGGATGGCTTGGTGACAGGAAGGGTGGGGATCTAGAGTGTTGACTGCTCCCAGCCTTCTCCTTCACCACTGAGGTCCCTTTACAGAACCCTGCCAAGCACAGTTTGAAGCCATTATAGGGGAAGGAGGGGAAAAAAAGAAAACCCACCTGGCCCTTCTTGGTTTCTGAGACCCTGAGCCCTCATAGTTTTCTGCTGCTCTGATCATTTTCTCTTGCTTCCTTGTCTACACCTAATATTCTTTCCCTAATCATTTTTCTCCTTTCCCTCTCCGTTTCGTCAACGAACAAGACTATTTTTTAACTTGGCTTTCACAGCCTCTCTGTGGATGAGTCCTGTCTGCCTGTCCAGTTCTAACCTCTCTCCAGATTCCCACTGTCAGCTGGTGGCTGAACACTTCCACAGGGATGACCCACTAGCCTCTCAAAGGCAACCAACATGTCCCAGATCGTAGAACACAGGAAGGACATGCCCCAGTATTTGGACTCAGAATCCAAAGACCTAGATTTGAACCCCTACTCTGTTCTTAATGGAATCACTTTGGACGAGACACTTAGTCTCTCTGGGCCTCAGTTTCCTCATCCCCAAAATGGGTATGCTAATACTTATCCCTTATAATTAAAGCAGAATAATAAACATAAACTTTGGTAAACTATATTGTGCTTCCTGGCTGGGTGCGGTGGCTCATACCTGTAATCCTAGGACTCTGGGAGGCTGAGGTGGGTGGATCACTTGAGGTCAGGAGTTTGAAACCAGTCTGGCCAACGTGGTGAAACCCCTGTCTCTACTAAAAATACAAAAAAAATTAGCTGGGTGTGGTGGCAGGCACCTGTAATCCCAGCTATTTGGAAAGCTGAGGCAGGAGAATCACTGGAACCTAGGAAGTAGACGTTGCAGTGAGCTGAGATTGCGCCACTGCACTCCAGCCTGGGCGACAGAGCAAAACTCCATCTCAAAACGAACAAACAAAAAAACTATATTGTGCTTCAAAAGCTTGCCCCTGTTGCTTTGTTCCCTGACAAAAAGTCAGAAGTTAAATAAAGCCATCATCTCCTCTTGCCTGTCTCTCACCCCATACATGTTATCAAGTGCACAGAATAACTGGTTAAACAATGGATAAATACTGATTCCTCCTTTCTACCCTCACTGCCACCACCCTCTTTCAGGCCCATGTATCCTGAGATCCTTGTTTCCATGTCTAGAGTCATGATGCTAGACTCTCCAAGCCATCCTGCATACTGAAGCTGTTTTCCTAGAACTGAAATAGACGATATCATCCCTCTTCTCGTATACCTACAACGATTCCTTACTGTTTGCAGAATAAAACCCAAAGTCCTGTCAGCCCCGCATCCCCACCATGCCTTCTGGCTTCTCACCATTGTTCACGCTTTTCTTCATGAAGCGCTCCTCCTCACCACTCTCCATATTGCAAAGCTTTCTCCTCTTTCGAGGTCTTATTGAAATACCTCCTTTTTGGCTGGGTGCGGTGGTGGCTTATGCCTATAATCCCAGCACTTTGGGAGGCTGAGGCGGGTGGATCCCTGGGTGACAGAGCAAGACTCCCTGTCAAACACACACACACACACACACACACACACACACACACACACACGAAAACAAAACAAAACAAAAACCTCCTTTTCCAGCAAGCTGTCCCTAATACCATGTCAGAAGTAGCTGCTTCTCTCTGTGCACTTCCAAGACCCACTGTTCCACTATTTGTACCAAATGCATTTGGTCTTCTGTAATATTTAGGTATCATGTCTATGTCTCACATTAGATTGTGAGCTGCCCAAGGGCTAAGACTATGGCATGATTTTTCTCTTCTACACACAGTAGGTACTCAATAAATATCTGTTACACTGAATTGACTATCACCAAATTTCACTCCTAACAGTTACCTTATTATCCTGTTTGGTCAGTGATGCTCATAATATCAAAATGAGATAACATCCTTTTATTTATTTATTTAGAGACAGGGTCTCACTCTGTCACCCAGGCTGGAGTGCAGTGGCACGATCTCGGCTCACTGCAACCTCTGCCTCCCGGGCTCAAGCGATTCTCCTGCCTCAGCCTCTTGAGTAGCTGAGTTTACAGGCGCGCGCCACCACACCCAGCTAATTTTTGTATTTTTAGTAGAGATGGGGCTTCACCATGTTGGCCAGGCTGGTTTCAAATTCCCAACCTCAGGTGATCTGCCCGCCTCAGCCTCACCTTAGTGCTGGGATTACAGGTGTGAACCACTGCACTCGGCCCTTTCATTTAAAAGAATAAAAATACTTTCTCCAAGAGCTACAGTTCTGCATTTACAACTGCCCTTCAACAGTTCTGTTTAGAGACTTGCAGCTCATGTATTCATTCACTCAATGTTTTTTAGGTGTATATTCTGAACTTGGCATTGTTACAGATTATTATAACGCAAAGAAAGGATAACTGCAAAATAAATAAAATTTAAAAGACACTGTCCTTAAGAGCTTGAAGTTTTGTTTGTTTGTTTGAGACAGAGTCTCACTCTGGAGTACAGTGGCACAATCTCAGCTCACTGCAACCTCTGCCTCCCACGTTCAAGCAATTCTCCTGTCTCAGCCTCCCCAGCAGCTGGGATTACAAGCGCCTGCCACCATGCCCGGCTAATTTTTGTATTTTTAGTAGAGACAGCGTTTCACCATATTGGTCAGGCTGGTCTTGAACTCCCGGCCTCAGATGATCCTCCTGCCTCAGCCTCCCAAAGTGCTGGGATTACAGGCATGAGCCACTGCACCTGGCCAGAGCTTGAAGTTTTATGAGAGAAACAAACACAAAAACAGTTGTAATATGTTACAAGTGTAGTAATGGAGGCATCACCAGGTGTAATAGGAGAATGGAAGAGGGATGCTTGTGATAAACTTCTTCTTCCCCAAGACAAATGGCACAGTAGGAAGAACAAGGATGAAACAGGTCTTAACTTACTGGCCTTCTACCTGGCCAGTGGTTTAACCTTTCAACCCCATTTCTTCTGCTAGACACTGTGAGTGATAAAGACCTTTTTTCTTTTTCTTTTTTTTTTTTTTTTCTTTTTTAGAGACAGGGTCTCTGTCACCCTCTGACATGCTAGAGATTGCAGTGGTGCAATCACAGCTCACTGAAGTTGTCCTTTTATATATTGCAGGAATTGCTGTAAGGGACAAACTAATAGGAGGCTAAGGTGGAAGCATCACTTGAGTCCAGAAGCTGGAGACCAGCCTGGGCAACATAGTGAGACAATTTGAAAAAAAATCAGCTGGGCCTGGTGGATGTGCTTGTAGCCCCAGTTACTCAGGAGCCTGAGGCAGGAGGATCACTTGAGCCCAGGAGCTATGATTGTGCCCCTGCACTCCAGCCTGGGCAACAGAGTGAGACCCTATAATTAATAAACAAACAAACAAATAAATTTGTATACAAGTACTATAAGCCATCCCCTCCTGCCACCTTTCCTATTCCCACAGTCTTGTTATCCTCCAGTTCACCCCAGATCAGAATCTTAAAACCATCATTGATGCCTTCTTCCTTTCCCTTCACACCAATGTCATCAAATCCTCCCCACCTGCCCTGGCACGTTCTCTGCATCCTACCCTTCCTTTCTCTTTCCATCTTATCGCAGCCTAATGCCCTCCTTGTCATAGAGGGCCTCACACCTGGACTGTTGTGAGGGTCCCTGTGCCTGTGTCTTTCAGTCCTACTCTTTTTGTTTTTATTTATTTTTTGAGATGGAGTCTCTCTCTGTCACCCAGGCTAGAGTGCACTGGCGTGATCTTGGCTCACTGCAACCTCTGCCTCCCGGGTTCAAGAGATTTTTCTGCCTCTGTGCCCTGAGTAGCTGGGACTACAGGCACGTGCCACCACACCCAGCTAATTTTTGTATTTTTAGTAGAGACGGGGTTTCACCACATTGGCCAGGTTGGTCTTGAACTCCTGACCTCGTGATCCATCCGCTTTAGCCTCCCAAAGTGCTGGGATTACAGGCGTGAGCCACCGCATCCAGCCATAAATGGTTCTCAAATTTGAGGCACAAACTGCGGGGCCCCATTCTCAGAGAGACTGTCTCTAGAGGTCTGGGATGGGGCCAGGGAATTTACATTTTTAGCTGACTCCAATGAGGGTTTGCAGACCTCGCTTTGAGTATATCTGCATGGATGACCTTGTACTTGTCACTTCCGCCCTTTCACTTCCACTCTAACTCTATGTGGGCAGAAAACTTATCTTCTTGTCTGTTTGTGGATCAGCCCCCAAGCACCAGCAATTAACTGCCTAGCACAGAGAAAGTGCTCCCCAAATTTCACTTTTACTTGTTCAGAATACAATGCCATCCAAGTTCTCATTTGGCACTTACAACAGCTGCGCCAGGTAGGAAGAAAGGGCGTCCTTCTTGCAGACAGATGGGGAGAGAGTCCAAGCCACCAGAGAGCAGAGACTGGCTGATGCAGGCTTAGTTAGAAACCATAGTGCAAGCCACACAGTTGCTTTAGTTGCGGGCTCCCTGGCACTAGCTTCCTGGACTGGTGTTGAACTTTAAGCCCACTTTTCTCTTCTAGAAAGGAGTGAGGAAGGAACTGACATTTATTGAGCAATTACTCTCTGCTAAGTACTGGGCCGCAGGATGTATGCATTATTTCAGGGGATCAGGGAAGTACAGTAATGGATACCCCAGTTTTCTTTCTTTTCTTTTTTTTTTAGACGGAGTTTCGCTCTTGTGGCCCAGGCTGGAGTCCAATGGCACGATTTTGGCTCACTGCAGCCTCTGCCTCCTGGGTTCAAGCTATTCTCCTGCCTCTGCCTCCTGAGTAGCTGGGATTACAGGCATGTGCCACTATGCCTGGCTAATTTTGTACTTCTAGTAGAGACGGGGTTTCTCCATCATGGTCAGGCTGGTCTCGAACTCCCGACCTCAGGTGATCTGCCCACCTCGGCCTCCCAAAGTGCCAGGATTACAAGCATGAGCCACCACGCCCAGCTGTTTTTGTTTTTGTTTTTTTTTCTGAGACGGAGTTTTGCTCTTGTTGCCCAGGCTGGAGGGCAATGGCGCAATCTTGGCTCACTGCAACCTCTGCCTCCTGGGTTCAAGTGATTCTCCTGCCTCAGCCTCCTGAGTAGCTGGGATTACAGGTACATGCCACCACGCCCAGCTAATTGTTTTTGTATTTTTAGTAGAAACGGGTTTCGCTATGTTGGTCAGGCTGGTCTCGAACTCCTGACCTCAGGTGATCTGCCTGCCTCGCCCTCCCAAAGTGCTGGGATTACAGGATACCCCAGTGTTATACATGTAAAACGTGGAGGCCCAGGACATCCAAGTTTTTATGCCTCATTACATAGCATAGAAGAGGCAGAACAGGCCAGACAAGGATAAAGTGACTTCATATTTGTTGGAGGTCAGTTTTGTATGCAGGTGCATTGTTCTGGGTGAAAGCACCTAGAACAATTAACCCTCACAACTTAATCCTCACAATTACCTTGCAAAGGAGATCTCATATTCTACTCATTTTAAAGACATGACAGTAGTTTCAGAGAGGTTATGCAATTTGCCCAAGGCCACATAGCTGAGAAGAGGAAAAGCTGTGGGTGGTAGAGCTGGGATTCATGGACTGTCTGACCTCAAAGCTTGTGTGGGTTCTGCAGCTCCGTCCTGCATCATGCACAGTTCCCCAAGCTCCCTCTCCTGAGAAGAGGTCCATGCACAGTTTGCAAAGCACATCAGTAGCAGAAACAGGAGTAGGTCCCGGGTCTCTGCATACCCGCTGCTCCCTGACGATATCATCTAGCAATCTGTTTGCTCAGGGCCTGGATTTGGCCTCTGTCCTGCCCCCTCAACCTCCCACTGGAGACTACTTCTGGGGAAGTTATGGTGCACAGGAAAGAGGATGAGAAAGTGGGGAAGACCAGGCTTTTGACTAGCTGAGAGGTAGGGCTGGGGAACATGCACCTAGGAAGGCTGGCTTCTGTAAAGTAATTGGGAGGTGGGGGTTTGTGTTTCTCCCAGTTCCAGCTGTCTGAGAAGTTCAGGAAAGTGTGGCTGTCCCCTCTACCCACCCCAAACACACTCCCACCTTCACAGACCCTCCCAAGGACACAGATCCGGAGGTGGCTCACAGAGATGTGCAGGATCAGATTCAAGGTGACACGCAGCAGCATACAGAGAACCACAGGGCTGCCCAGGCCCGGACTCTCCCACAGAGGCGGCAGATGCACACAGAGGTCAGCCACAGCACCCCACATGGAGGGCTGCTCACCCACAGAGGTGCAGAGGGTGCCACCTCCACCAGCCACCTTGAAGGTACCTTGGAGATTGTCAGGAAGGATGGGGAGGGCACATGGTGTTTTCTCTACAACTCCCCTCTCCCCCACCATGAAAGGAGTCTCACTCTTAAAAGGCAACTCTGGCTCCTTTCCTACCATTTGTCCTTTCCCCAGGCTCAGTTCAGTTCCCCTCTGGCCTGGGGGGGATGTAGGGTGGGGGAGGGGCTGGAGTGTAGCCTGCGAGAGGGAAAAGGGGAGGAGGAGGGGAAGGCAGGAGCCTGTCCAGGGCTTCCGGGCTGAGTGCAATCAGGGGGGCCTCGGTAACCTCACTTTGCCGTCCCAGTGGCAGCCCAGATGGTGGGAGCAAGGGGCTGATTCAACTGCTGCCAGGATTCCTTGGTCCTGGAGGTGCTGGGAACAATGGTGGGAATCAGAGGAGGGGACAAGGTTGGGTGGCCAACTTCCAGAGTGGTGGGATTTGGGAGACTCGGACTGGGCCACTGTCAGAAGGGGCTGACACCTGTTATAGTGCCCCTGTGGCGGACGCTTCCTTCAGGTCAGGGTCCCCAGCTGATGTGTCTCTCTTGCCCCAAATCCTTCCCGAGGGCGTATGTGTCAGATGAGGAGCAAGGGGAACTAGGCAGTCAGGGGAGAGGAGAAGGGAAAGGGGAGCTTGGGAACACTTCTGCCAACAACCACGTGACCCCAGGTAATGGCTGGGGAGGGGTCCCTCCTGCTGTCCCCACCAGCCCATTTGAGCAGGGGCCAGCCCGAGGCGTCCCCGGCCTGTCTCCCCTCTGCTCATGCAGGCGGAGGGCTAAGGGCTGGCCTGACCACCTTACCGTCTGCGGGGGGCTGCCCACGGTCATCTCCACGTAGTAGCCCTGCCCCGACTTGCCCCTCAGGTTGTCCACCATCTCCACAAAGCTGCCCCTCCGGCCGGGGTCCTCGAGCTCTTCGTCGGTCTCCCGGGGCAGCCGCAGCCCCACGGGGGCTCCCCCCAGGCCGCTGCGCAGGGGCAGCCGGATGCCGTGCTGGGTGCCGTGGGCAGGCAGCACTCCCGCGCCCATCCACAGCAGGAGCCAGGGCAGGGCTTGGGCCATGGTGGGCCCCGGCCTTCGGGCCCTCTGGGCTCGCACTGGCCCACGTCCGTCCCTGGCGCCTGCCCCCAAGTCTGGGTGGTGCTGATGGCTTCTCAGGAGAGGGAGCTTGGGGGCATCAGGACGCCAGAGCCTGCAGGGCCCTGGGCCAGCCCCCGGGTCCGGGCCGTGGAGAGCGGTCAGGGAGATCCGCAGAGCACGGGAGCAGGGGAGAGGCTGGGATCCGGAGCCCGCTACATCGGCGCGGCGGCGGCCAGCCACGGCAGCGGGCGCGGGCTCCCGGCGGGGCTGGGAGGGGCGGGCATGGCGGGCCGGCGGCGGCTTCCCCGGTCCCCCCGGTGGGCGGCGGCGCGGGCAGGGGCAAGGGCTCCGGGCTCCTGCGGCTGCGTTGGCTGCTCAGGCCACCATAATCCAGCTCGCGGCTCGCAGCTCCCGGGCGGGCTGGGGAGGCGGAAAGACTTGTGGCGGCGGCTGTCAAAGCCAAAGGGTTTTCGCTTTTCCCTGGGATCGCTGGGAAGTGTAGTCTTCCCATGGCTGGCAATCCGGCTTCCGGGGCTGGAGAGGGGTCTGGGATGCCCTCTGCCGAGGTGGAGTCCGCCCTGCAGGGCCCTGGCGGGAAGGGCCAGACGGATGGAGGGGGGCACACCTCCCGTCTGTCAGTCTTTCGTTCAGCATGGAGGGAGCACCCACTGTACGTCAGGCACACTGCCAGGCGCTGGGGATACAGAGAGAAATAAACGGTGATTCTACACGGGACCGTTAAGTGATTCCTGCCGCGGTGAAGTTTCATACTATACGATGTGGCATTAAGGAGTAGGGATTTGGAGGGACATCTAGGGGATCTGGGAAGACTCAGTGGGAGAAGGTGGTATTTAATTTGAGCGTTTAAAAATGGGTAGGATTTTCATAAGCAGAGATTGAGGGAGCAGGATGAAAGGGGATGCAAACTGTTTGGAAACAAAGGGGAAAAAAAGGGGAAACAAAGTTTCCAGGCTGCAAACTGCCGGAGCAGGGTCCAAAAGGGGAAAGTGCAGTTGTCTATTTTCACCTGCGCCTGCGATCTGCCGGCAGGTAAGAGCCAGCGGGTCTTCTCCCATCTGAACCTGTTTGTGCCTTTGAGGCTCTACTTGCCTTGAATCCTTATGACCCCTCTGATTTTCTGCACCATCAGCCAGACTGAGGAGAAATGGCTGTTGATAGCTTTAAAGTGTTAACACTCCAAAAAGTATCTCTATATTAACTGGTAAGAGCTTAAAGCCTTGAATCAAAAGCGTTAGAGTTCTAATGGCTTAAAGAAGAAAAGCCGGTATGGTTTTAACAATATATTGTTTATCAAATGTGGAAAGCCATTGATAAAATTCAGCAGTTACTCTGATTTAATTTTTTTTTTTTAAATGAAAAGGAATCTTATTTTTTCTTTTGAAAGGGAGTGTTGCTCTGTCACCCAGGCTGGAGTGCAGTGGCATGGTCTCAACTCTGCAACCTCCGCCTCCCGGATTCAAGCAATTCTCATGCCTCAGCCTCTGAGTAGCTGGGATTACAGGCGTGTGCTACCACAACCAGCTAATTTTTGTATTTTTAGTAGAGATGTGATTTCACCATGTTGGCCAGGCTGGTCTCGAACTTGTGACCTCAAGTGATCCACCCACCTCAGCCTCCCAAAGTGCCGGGATTATAGGCATGGACCACTGCACCCAGCCAGGAAGCTTTATAAACAAGACAACAAACAAACAAACAAAAAATAGTAGTAATAAAAGGCTAAGTTACTCCCATTAAAGGCAGGCTTTGGAAAGGAAAGATCATTATCTCTACTCTTATCCTACACAGTTCAGAACAGTCTGATTGACTCAAAAGACAAGAAAATGGAAAAAGTGTTATATATGTTGGATAGCAAAGGAATCATTAGTTGCAGATTATATGATATGGATAGAAAATCCTAACCAATAAGGTGATTAGATACAAATTTAAAAAGTCAAAATCAAAATAGAGAAATGTATGTATGGGAATTGTAGATATGATAGAGATGGCATTCATATCAGAGGAAAATGGATGCATTATTCAAAAACTGTTGTTGGGATGTCTGGCAGCCCATTTGGAAGGAGAAAAAACCAAATCCCAATTTCATTCATCTGAAAATAAACTCCAGATAGATTAAAGAATTTAACGTTAAAATAAAACTGCAGGAAAAATAGAATATTTTTTATCATCTTATATTGAAGAAAACCTCCCTAACAAACCCCGGAAGGTAAAGAAACCTGAAAACTGGATGGGTTTGATGACTTAAATATTTAAAACTTCTGTAGAATCAGAAGTGTTCCAATAGTACCAGTGTTCTAATTCTGGTTCAATTAGTAACTGGGAGAGCCCACCCTGGTTATTTAACCTTTTTGAGTCTTTTTTTTGAAACAGTCTCGCTTTGTCACCCAGGCTGGAGTGCAGTGGCTTGATCTCAGCAGCTCACTGCAACCTCCTCCTCCTGGGTTCAGGCGATTCTTGTGCCTCAGCCTCCTGAGTAGCTGGGATTACAAGTACCCACCACCATGCCTGGCTAACTTTTTTTTTTTTTTTTTAGACAGAATCTCACTCTGTCACCCAGGCTGGAGTGCAGTGGCACGATCTCGGTTCACTGAAACCTCTGCCTCCTCAAGCGATTCTCCTGCCTCAGCCTCCCAAGTAGCTGGGACTATGGGCTCGTGCCAGCACGCCCGGCTAAGTTTTGTATTTTTAGTAGAGACGGGAATTCACCATGTTAGCCAGGCTGGTCTTGAACTCCTGACCTCAGGTTATCTGCTCACCTCAGCCTCCCCAAGTGATGAGATTACAGGCGTGAGCCACCTTGCCTGGCCCCTTTTTGAGACTTGATTTTATCATTTGTAAAATGGAGATAATGATATTAATAGTTCAAACCTCAAAAGGTAAGAATTCGATGAGACAATCCATGTAAAACATTTAGAATGGTGTCCAGCATATTGTAAGTGCTCAATAAAGGTCAGCTATTAGTATTATTATTGTTGTAACTACTGAGAAAAGTGACATTTACAAAGTTAAAAGTTTAGTCACAGATAAAGAAACAACATTTACCACACAATAGAGACAAAGGGCTAATGTTTATAATGTGCAAAGAGCTTCTACAAATCAATATAAATCCAAAACAACCTGATAGAAAAATGAACAAAGGGTAAGGGAAAAGAGTGAGGAAAAACAACAAAAAACAAAAAAGAAAAGAAAAAGAAAAATGAACAAAGAATGTGAACAGGTAATTCATAGAAGAAGAAATTCAAATGGATGGTAAACATGAAAAAAAACATGAAAAAAGTTTAACTTCGTTAATAGTTGAAAGAACGCAATGTAAAACAGTAGATTCTTTGTTCCTTTTTCTTCCTTTTGTTCTCCTCTCAGATTGGTAACATTTGGTATTGATGAAGGTATTGTTTGGACTGTAAATTATTCCATTTTTGGAGAGTAATTTGCAATGCCTATTAATATGTTAAAATGCAAATTATTTGGGCAATGTCATTTATAGGACCCTTTCCAACAAAAACAACAATATTTCAGCAGTGTGTACTATAGCAAAACCTTGGATTCAAAACAAACGAAGCTGGGTATGGTGGTTCATGCCTGTAATCCAATCCACTTGGGAGTACGAGGTGGGAGGATCGCTTGTGCCCTGGAGTTCAAGACCAGCCTGGAGACAAAGCAAGGCCCCATCTCTTTAAGCAAAACCAAAAATAATCATCAGGCCGGGTGTGGTGGCTCATGCCTGTAATCCTAGCACTTTCGGAGGCTGAGGTGGGTGGATCACTTGAGATCAAGAGGTCGGTCGAGACCAGCCTGGCCAACATGGTGAAACCCTGTCTCTAATAAAAATACAAAAAAATGGCCGGGCGTGCTGGCTCATGCCTGTAATCCCAGCACTTTGGAAGGCTAAGGTGAGTGGATCACCTGAGGTCAGGAGTTTGAGACCAGCCTGGCCAACATAGTGAAATCCTGTCTCTACTAAAAATACAAAACAATTAGCCAGGCACCGGGGTGGGTGCCCAGCTACTTGGGAGGCTGAGGCAGGAGAATCGCTTGAACCCAGGAGGCAGAGGTTGCAGTGAGCCGAGATTGCACCACTGCACTCCAGCCTGGGTGACAGAACAAGACTGTCTCAAAAAAAAAAAAAAAAAAAAAAAAAAAAATTAGCTGGGTGTAATGGCACGTGCCTGTAATCCCAGCTACTTGGGAGGTTGAGGCAGGAGAATCACTTGATCCTGGGAGACAGAGGTTGCAGTGAGCCAAGATTGCACCACTGCCCTCCAGTCTGGGTGACAGAGTGAGAATAGGTCTCAAAAAAAAAAAAAAAAAGAAAAGAAAAAATTTAAATAGGGAACAAGACATTTGTTCAGTGAAATCCTAAGTAACCATTAAAAACAATGGGATAACCTCTTTTTTTTTTTTTTTTTTTTTTTTTTTTGAGATGGAGTCTCGGAGTCTCGCTCTGTCGCCCAGGCTGGAGTGCAGTGGCGCGATCTTGGCTCACTGCAAGCTCCGCCTCCCAGGTTCACGCTATTCTCCTGCCTCCGCCTCCCGAGTAGCTGGGACTACAGGCGCCTGCCACCACGCCCGGCTGATTTTTTTATTTTGTATTTTTTTTTTTTTAGTAGAGACGGGGTTTCACAGTGTTAGCCAGGATGGTCTGGATCTCCTGACCTCGTGATCCGCCCGCCTCGGCCTCCCAAAGTGCTGGGATTACAGGCGTGAGCCACCGCGACCGGCCAGGATAACTTCTTATGAACTGGCCTTCCAGGCTGAAGTGCAGTGGCACGATCTCGGCTCACTGCAACCTCTGCCTCCCAGGTTCAATTCTCTGCCTCAGCCTCCCAAGTAGCTGGGATTACAGGCGTGTGCCACCATGTCTGGCTAATTTTTGTATTTTTATTAGGGACGGGGTTTTGCCATGTTGGCCAGCCTGGCTAATTTTTGTATTTTTAGTAGAGACGGGGTTTCACCATCTTGGCCAGACCGGTTTCGAACTCCTGACCCTGTGATCCACCCGCCTCGGCCTCCCAAAGTGCTGGGATTACAGGTGTGAGCCACCTCACCTGGCCACCACATAGGGCCACATGTGCTTTCTTTAGTTGTCATAAACAGGCCAGGTGAGGTGGCTCACAGCTGTAATCCCAGCACTTTGGGAGGCTGAGGCAGGTGAATCAGGAGTTCAAGGCCAGCCTGGTCAAGATGGTGAAACCCTGTCTCTACTAAAAATACAAAAATTAGCTGGGCGTGGTGGCGGATGCCTGGAATCCCAGTTACTCAGGAGGCTGAGGCAGAGAATTGTTTGAACCCGGGAGGCAGAGGTTGCTGTGAGCCAAGATCGCAGTACTGCACCCCAGCCTGGGTGACAGACTGAGACTACGTTATCAAAAAAAAAAAAAAAAAAATCATATGTTAGAACGATAACATTATGATCTCATTTCTGTAAAAATTAAAAAGAATGGGCTTGTGCATATATGTATAAATATGTATGTATATACATTTACATCTGCATAAGCATAAAAAAATCTGGAAAACAGCACCCACAGTGTCAACAGTGGTTTCCTTTGAAGTGTAGGGTTTAATTTCTTCCTTAGTTTGCTCGTTCATTCATTCAGTAAATGTACGTTGAGTGCCTACTACGTGCTAAGCACTATTTTAGGCACCGAGGATACAATGATATGTAAAATCCCTGTCCTCATGGAGCTTACACTCTAATGCAGGAATACAGACAGTAAAGAAGTAAAATTATAGTATCTTGGATGGTGATATGTGGTAGGGAAAAATAAAGTAGAGAAAGGAGATGAGAGGGCGGTTTACGGTTTCAAATAAAGTAGATTGAAAGTGTAGAGGGAACATTTTATGTCTTTATATCTTTAAATAATTGGTAGGATTATCAAGTGTTTTCCTTTTTTATCATGTGAGTAGCTTTCTGTATAGTTCAAATAAACAGAATAAAAAAAGAGAATAAAAAGTCATTTTTTTTCCAGAATTAAAATGCTTGTTTATTTATTTATATTTAGAGATGGGGTCTTGCTCTGTCACTCAGGCTGGAGTGCAGTGGCATGATCATGGCTCACTACAGCCTTGACCTGCTGCGCTCAAGTGACCCTTCCACATCAGCCTCTGTAGATGAGACTACAGGTACATGCCACCAAGCCTGGTTAAATTTTTTTTTTTTTTAAGAGGTTGGGTCTTACTGTATTGCCCAGGCTGGTCTTGAACTTCAGGCCGCAAAGGATCTTCCTGCCACCACCTTTCAAAGTGTTGGGATTACAGATGTGAGTCACTGCTCTCGGCTGTTACTGTTTTTTGATTGACCTTGTAATTGTACATGTTTATGGAGTACATCTGATGTTTTGATACATATATATGTTGCATAATGATCAAATCAGGATATTTAGCATGACCACCAGTTTATTTATTTATTTATTTATTTATTTATTTATTTATTTATTTTGAGGTGGAGTGTCACTCTGTTGCCCAGGTTGGAGTGCAGTGGCATGATCTTGGCTCACTGCAACCTCCACCTCCTAGGTTCAAGGGATTCTCTGGCCTCAGCCTCCCAAGTAGCTAGGACCACAGGTATGTAACACAACACCTGGCTAATTTTTTGTATTTTTAAGAGAGACAGCGTTTCACCATGTTAGCCAGGATGGTCTCGATCTCCTGACCTCGTGATCCTCCCACCTCGACCTCCCAAATGCTGGGATTATAGGCATGAGCCACTGCACTTGGCCCACTTTATGCATTTATAATTTCTTTGTGGTAAGGACATTCAAAAGCCTCTCTTCTAGCTATTTTGACATATACCATATCAGTGTTACTATTAACCATTGTCACCCTACTGTGCAATAGGATACTGGAATTTATTCCTCCTTTTCCTTTTTCCTTTTTCTTTTTTTTTGAGACAGAGTTTTACTCTTGTTGCCCAAGCTGGAGTGCTGTGGTACGATCTTGGCTCACTGCAACCTCTGCCTCCCGGGTTCAGGTGACTCTCATTCCTCAGCCTCCCAAGTAGCTAAGATTATAGGCATGTGCCACCACACCTGGCATATTTTCTGTGTGTGTGTGCGTGTGTACATATATATATATATATATATATATTTTTTTTTTTTTTTTTTTTTTTTTTTTTTGGAGATGGAGTCTTATTCTGTCACCCAGGCTGGAGTGCAGTGGCGTGATCTCGGCTCACTGCAACCTGCACCTCCCAGGTTCAAGCAATTCTCCTGCTTCAGCCTCCCAAGTAGCTGGGACTACAGGCACACGCCACCATGCCCAGCTAATTATTTGTATTTTATTCCAATATTTTGTAATATTTTTGATGTTTTACTGTGTTGCCCAGGCTGGTCTCGAACTCCTGAGCTCAGGCAATCTGCCCACTTCAGCCTCCCAAAGTGCTGGGATTACAGGTGTGAGCCACCGCACTGGCCTAATTTTGTATTTTTAGTAGAGATGGGGGTTTCTCCATGTTGACCTGGCTGGTCTTGAACTCCTGACCTCAAGTGATCCACTCGCCTCCACCTCCCAAAGTGCTGGGATTACAGGCATGAGCCACCACACCTGGCCTATTCCTACTAATAGTAACTTTATACTCATTGACCAACCTTTCCCCATCCTCTCCTCTCTTTTCCTCAGTCTGGTAACCACTGTTCTACTCTCTATGAGATCAATTTTTTTTTTTAATTCCACATGACTGAGATCTTGTGGTATTTGTCTTTCTGTGCCTAGCTTATTTCACTTAACACCATGTCCTCCAGGTTTATTCGTGTTGTTGCAAATGATAGGATTTCATGATTTTTTTATGGCTGAGTGGTATATCATTGTGTATATATACCACATTTTCTTTATCCATTCATCTGTTGTTGGACAGCTGGATTCATTGCCTATCTTGGGTAGTGTAAATAATGCTGCAATTAACATGGGGGTGCTGAAATATTTTTAACACACTAATTTCATTTCCTTTGGATATATACCGAGTAGTGGGATTGCTGGATTGTGTGGTAGTTCTATTTTTAATTTTTTGAGGAACCACCATACAGTTTCCATGGTGACGGTACTAATTTACAGTCCCACCAACATTTTAAGTATTCTCTCTTCTCCACATCCTTACCAGCCCTTGTTTTCCTTTGTCTGTTTTATTGTAGCCATTTTAACTGGAATGAAGTAGTATCTCATTGTGGTTTTGGTTTGCATTTCCCTCAGGGTTAGTAATGTTGAACATTTTTTTCATGTACCTGTTGACCATTTGTATATCTTCTTTTGAGAAATGTCTTTTAAGGCAGTTTGCCCGTTTTAAAATCCGGTTATTTGTTTTTTTTTTCCTCTTTTTTTGGCTGTTGAGTTGTAAGAAAAAGTTCTAATAGTGGTTTCTGACCTAGGAGTAGGGAAAAAATTTGTCATCAATTCTTTCCCATCTTTGAAATATGACTTCTTAATGTTCATCCTTACTGTAGAAGATAACCTATGAGTGAAGTCCTATCTCTCTTCTTCACTCTTTGGGTATATTACTGGTATATCATTTAGTGTGTCAGGCTGGGCACAGTAGCTCACGTTTGTAATCCCAGCACTTTGGGAGGCCTAGGCAGGCAGATCACCTGAGGTCAAGAGTTCCAGACCAGCCTGGTCAACATGATGAAACCCCGTTTCTACTAAAACTGCAAAACTTAGCCAGGTGTGGTGGCGCATGCTTGTAGTCCCAGCTACTTGGGAGGCTGAGGCAGGCGAATTGCTTGAACCCAGGAGGCAGAGATTGCAGTGAGCTGAGATTGCACCACTGCACTCCAGCCTGGGCAACAAACTCCCTCTCAAAAATAAAAAAGTGTGTCATTTTTGTTATTTTCCCCCCAAAGTCTTGCTTTTTAAATAATGTTTGGGGACATTTTATAAATTGGCTTGCATTTCTGAGTACAAACCTATGGGGAAACCTGATAAAATGCAAATTGTTGATCTGTGTGAAGGTAATCCTGTTAATTCCATAGCATCTCTTATTTTATTAGCTCTTCCCATGAGACAGCAAGGAACCCATGCTAAGGCACAAGAGTTAAGCATTTGGATGGCAATTAAAATCTACAGGGCTGGGCGTGGTGGCTCATGCCTGTAATCCCAGCACTTTGGAAGGCCGAGGCGGGTGGATTGCCTGAGGTCAGGAGTTCAAGACCAGCCTGACCGACATGGTGAAACCCCGTCTCTACTAAAAATACAAAAATTAGCCTGGCATGGTGGTGACAGAGTAAGACTGTGCCTCAAAAAACAAACGAACAAACAACAAAAAACCAGACTGATTGCAAAGATTGCAAATTCTTAGATATAGGGACCAAGTCTACAAATGGTTTTTTGAATCTCTGTTTTGTACAGGTTTGTGGTAGATGAGCTGGTGAGCCTTAGAGTTCCTTCCCAGTCTGGTCCCTTTGGCCCCTCAGTGAGACATTTATTTATTTATTTATTTGTGAGACAGTCTCCCTCTGTTGCCCAGGCTGGAGTGCAGTGGCGTGATCTTGGCTCACTGCAACCCCTGCATCTCGGGTTCAAGCGATTCTCCTGCCTCAGCCTCCCAAGTAGCTGGGACTACAGGTGTGTGCCACCATGCTCAGTGAATTTTTGTGTTTTTAGTAGAGACAGGGTTTCACCATGTTGGCCAGGCTGGTCTCGAGCTCCTCACCTCAGGTGATCCACCTGCCTCACCTTCCCGAAGTGCTGGGATTACAGGTGTGAGCCACTGTGGCCTGGCCTATTTTTTTCTTTTTTTGAGACAGAGCTTCGCTCTTGTCACCTAGGGTGGAGTGCAATGGTGAGATCTCAGCTCACTGCAACTTCCACCTCCTGGGTTCAAGCGATTCTCCTGCCTCAGCCTCCTGAGTAACTGGGATTATAGGTGCCTGCCACCACAACCAGCTAACTTTTGTATTTTTAGTTGAGATGGGGTTTCACCATGTTGGCCAGGCTGGTCTCAAACTCCTGACCTCAGGCGATCTGCCCGCCTCGGCCTCCCAAAATGCTGGGATTATAGGTGTGAGCCACTGTGACCGGCCAAGACTTTTAAAGAAGATGGAGAGAAAGGGGGTCAATGATTTGTCATTTACAGTAAGAATAAAGGAAGTATAGGCATAACTGCTGCAGAAAGATTTAAATTTAAACATGACGACGTCAATCTAAATAACAGAGAGGGAAACTCCAAAAGAAAATTATATTTATTTAGAAGCAGCATTGCAATAGGTATATACATGCCATAGAGGCTGGGCAAGTAGGAATTTTTTTGTTTTTGAGATGGAGTGTCGCTCTTGTTGCCCAGCCTGGAGTGCAACGTCATGACCTGGGCTTACCACAAACTCCGCCTCCTGGGTTCAAGCAATTCTCCTCTCTCAGCCACCCGAGTAACTGAGATTACAGGCATGTACCACCACTCCTGGCTAATTTTATATTTTTTAGTAGAAGCAGGGCTTTTCCATGTTGGTCAGGTTGGTCTTGAACTCCTGACCTCAGGTGATCCACCTGCCTTGGCCTCCCAAAGTTCTGGGATTACAGGCGTGAGCCACTGTGCCTGGCTCAAGTAGGTTTTTTTTTTTTTTTTTTTTTTTTTTTAGATGGAGTCTTGCTCTGTTGCCCAGGCTGGACTAGAGTGCAGTGGCTTGATATGGGCTCATTGCAACCTTCACCTCCTGGATTTAAGCGATTCTCCTGCCTCAGCCTCCTGAGCACCTGGGACTACAGGTGCGTGCCACCATGCCCAGCTAATTTTTGTATTTTTAGTAGAGACGGGGTTTCATCATATTGGCCAGGCTGGTCTCGAGTTCCTGACCTTAGGTGATCCACCCGCCTTGGCCTCCCAATGTGCTGGGATTACAGGCGTGAGCCACCGTGCCTGGCAAAGTGCTAGGATTACAGATATGAGCCACCAGGCCTGGTCGATAGTTTTTGTTATCAGGTATTCATGCATGAGAACCCTCTCTTCATGGTCTTCCCTGGCTCCATTTGTCAGGGTTTTAACACAAATGACTTTATTTTGATTTTGATAATTTTCACAAGGAATATGCTCTGTATATTCCAACAATCTGAGTTTCTTATCCTGGAATCAGCCCCTGAGTGGCACTGGGACTATCCTGAGTCAGCTACATCTCTAGAACCTATCAAGCCTATGAGCTTGGCCTCATCATTTTCCTCTTCAACTAGCAGCGTCTCTATTTGTCTGTTTTTCCGTTTTCCTATTGATGTAATGGGCAGAACTGTCTTTGCCCCTCTTAACTTCTCTAGGAGGTTGGAGACATATGAGAGAAAGGAAGATTTGCCCTCTGTGCAAGCAAAACTAAAACTCTCCGGAATTATATTAGTGGCAACCTTTCTGCCAGACAGGGTGTGTGGAGGAGCTATACATTGTGTCACTTGTTTTCTTCTTCAACAGACTCTTCGAAATAGTTATGACAGACATTACTATACCCATCTTGCAGACATAAAAACTGAACCCTGGGCTTTGGTGAAAAGGTGGATAGTAGAAAATAGGTTTAACTCCTGGTCAGGTGCTCATTGGTTTAATAGGAGCATAGGAGAGCCATTTTTTTTTTTTTTGCCGGGAGAGATGGGGAGTGGAGGCGTCTCCATTACCTTACATTCACATTTGTTTTGTTGATTAAAGGAACAATGGGTTGGTTATTGATGGCCACTGTATTATTCACCTGATGTTAATCATACTCCTAAGAAATGATCAATAAATTGCCTTAGATAATTCACGTTAATATACTCTATATAGTCCTTCTTTGCCCTGGCAGAAATCCTCACGTCTAAACTTGAACTCCTCTTTTTTTTTTTTTTAAGTAGAGACGGGGTTTCACCATGATGGTCAGGCTGGTCTCGAACTGCTGACCTCAGGTGATCCACCCGTCTCGGCCTCCCAAATTGCTGGGATTACAGGCGTGAGCCACCGCGCACAACCAATGAGGTTCTCTTTTAACCTTTTGCGGATTCCCATTATCTAGCTTAAACTACACTCCCATCGTGCAACGGAAAACGAACAGAGCTCCGGCGTGCCCCAAGGGACTTCGAGCCAATCCATTGTCAGAGCTCTCAGCCGGCGACCTATTGGCTCCGGCTGGAGGCGGGACTCTCGGTTGCTAGGCGGTACCTCTTCCGGAAGTGTTTGTTGCGCACTGCAGGGCAACATCCCGGCGTCCTTGGAAGCGGGGGGAGCGGGTGGGTGTCGGGTGGCGTTGGGGGAGCTGCACCTCGCCCAGAGCCTCGCCCGGAGCCTTCCGGGGTGGGGGATAGTTGAGGACCTCATCGAGGGAGGGGTTGGGCGGGGGGGAAGGGAGCGTGGCGAGGGTGCAGAGGCACGCTCTCGAGCCAACCAGCTTGATGCGCTCGAGTGTGGGTGGGGACTGAGGGAAGAAGAGAAAAACGGACTGCCAGGCGACAGTTCTTCCGTTTGAAATCTCGCCGGCTCCTGAGCGGGCCACCGGGCCCGGGCTGGGGGTCTGGCGGGTGAGTGAGCAGCGGGTCGGGATGCGGGAGAGGGGCACTGGGCACGGGGCGCTGGTTTGCTTGGTCTGTTCATCGTCGGCAAGTGAGGCTAGGCCTTCCGAAGCTTGCTGGGATACTTCTGTGGCAGGCTCCCCCCCCGGGTCCAAATCCGGGGCTAGTCCAACGTTATGCCATCTTTTAACCAGCTGGGAAAGTTGGAAAGCTTTTTTGTTTTTTCCTTTTCTTGCACTGATTTAAAAAATCTCCCTCTACCTCCGGCACCTCTCTCCTCACTTGGCTTCCGCGACTCCCTGTCAGTCCTCCTAACTCAGTCCTTTGCAGTAGAAAGCCCTCCCTTCTACTTAGCGCACTCCATGTCTTGCGTTATCAGCTTTTCAGCGTTGACTCCCCAGACTACTCCAGCCAGACCTCTTTCCTGAGCTCAGACCTGCTTACTGTCATCGTCAGCCTTCCCCGGTCCCTGCGATCTGTTTCTCCTCTTGTATTTCTTATCTCGGTGAAGGGCTTCACCCTTCACTCAGCCAAGTCTGTCCCTAGAATTTATTCATCTAATACATACAGCAAACATTTGTCGGACATGTCCTGTCTTCCAGGCAGTGTAGTAGGTGGGGCTGCCTATTGGACGAGGCATAGAAATGAACGGATAATCACAGTGTTCTGGCTTTAGTGCTCTGATTTCCCTCCTCTCTCCCGAAGTTCAAGTCCTGTATTCTGCCTCTTAATTTCCCTAGAATCTGGCCCTTCCTTTCCATCCTCACAGCCACTGACTTGGTTCATCATTTCTTGCTTGTGCTTTCAGGATAACTTCCTAAGTGGTCTCTCTGCCTCAGTTCTTGTCCTCCTGTAATTAGTTCTAATGCAGCTGTCAGAATTATTTATTTTAGAGACAGGGTCTTGCTATGTTGCCCAGGCTGGAGTGCAGTTGCTATTCACTGGTGTGACCCTAGCACACTGCAGCCTCAAACTCTTGCCCTCAAGCCATCCCCCTCAGTCTCCTGAGTAGATGGGACTACAGGCATGCACCACCATTCTTGGCTAGAATCGTGTGTCTGACCTACAGATCTGATCATGCCAGTCGACTTTGTGAAATCCTGTGATGGCCCCTCATCATTTACGGGATAGAGCCTCAGTTCTTCCAGGCCCTTTATAATATGCTCTTGCCTATGATTCTAGAGCTCTCTCTTGCCACTCCTCCCACGGTTCCTTGCCCTCTGGTCATGTCTGAATGGTTGAATTCGGGCTTTGGAGTCAGACATGGATACATATGCTGCTCTACCATTTATTAGCTGTGAAACCTTGGGCAAGCTTTTTTTTTTTTTTTGAGACGGAGTCTCGCTCTGTCGCCGCCCAGGCTGGAGTGCAATGGCCGGATCTCGGCTCACTGCAAGCTCCGCCTCCCGGGTTTATGCCATTCTCCTGCTTCAGCCTCCCGAGTAGCTGGGACTACAGGCGCCCGCCACCTCGTCCGGCTAGTTTTTTTTTTTTTTGTATTTTTTTTTTAGTAGAGACGGGGTTTCACCGTGTTAGCCAGGATGGTCTCGATCTCTTGACCTCGTGATCCGCCCGTCTCGGCCTCCCAAAGTGCTGGGATTTTTTTTTTTTTTTTTTTTTTTTAAATGGAGTCTCGCTCTGTCGCCCAGGCTGCAGTGCAGTGGTGCGATCTTGGCTCACTGCGGTCTCTGTCTCCTGGGTTCAAGTGATTCTCTTGCCTCAGCTTCCTGAGTAGCTGGGACTACAGGTGCGCACTACCACTCCCGGCTAATTGTTTGTATTTTAGTAGAGACGGGGTTTCACCACGTTGGCCAGGCTGGTCTGGATCTCATTATCCGCCCACCTTGGCCTACCAAAGTGCTGAGATTGCAGGCATGAGCCACTGCGCCCGGCCTTTTTTTTTTTTAAACTTTGCTAAGCCTCAGTTTCCTTATTTGAAAAGTGAAGATAATCTCTATTTTGCTGAGAGGATGAGGTGAGATGATATATATAGAGCACTTAGTACAGTTCCTGGAACATAGGAAGTGTTCAGTGACCATAAACCTTTGTTGTCATAATTCTTTGCACCCACCATATGCTTTTCTTCTTTTTTGTCTTTGTACATGTTGTTCCTCTGCTGTGAATTCCCTTACTCCGCTTATCCTGGTGAGCGTCTGCTGATCCTTCAAGAACTGTCTCAATGTCCTCTACTCTGTGAGGCTTTCCCTGATCTTCCTAAGATTATTTGCCCTTACCTTTGTGTTCTGTTATATATTATGTTACTTCCTTTAATGCATGTAACACATTTTGTAGTCATGTTTTTACATGTTTGGCTTCCCAGGTAGGCTGAGCTCACTTTCAGGGCCATGTGTAAGCAGGTTTGTAGCCCTAACACATCGCACAATGTCTTGGCCCGTGGTGGATGTTCCATAAGTGATTACGTGGCGCGGTGACTCACGCCTGTAATCCCAGCACTTTGGGAGGCCAAGGTGGGCGGATCACCTGAGGTCAGGAGTTCGAGACTTGGCCAACATGGTGAAACCCCATCTCTATTAAAAATACAAAAATTAGCCAGGCGTGGTGGTAGGCCCCTGTAATCCCAGCTACTTGTGAGGCTGAGGCAGGAGCATCACTTGAACCTGGGAGGCAGAGGCTGCAGTGAGCAGAGATCGCGCCATTGCACCCCAGCCTGGGCGACTCCGTCTCAAAAAAAAAGAAAAAAAAAGTGATTACTTAATGTCTGAATGGCCTTAACTTATATTGCCTGGTTCTGGGTATGTTCTTTGGTGCAAGGTAGAATAAGCCCTTTAAATATGTGAATAGCAATAATAATAATGTATGTGTCTAACATTTATTGAGATCTTAGTATATTTTAAGCACTTTACATATATTGAATCATATAAGTCTCACAACACATTGTGATGGATATTGTTGTTACTCTCATTTAATAGATGAGAAAACTGAGACTGCCCAGCTAGTAAGAGGCAGAGCTGGGATTCAACGTCAAGAATGTTGCAAAGCCTTTGCTCATTACCACTGCGTAATCAACTCTAACATGTTCCACCTTCTCCCCATTGCCTTCTCCAGTCACTCTTTTCTGTGGTCCACCGTCTTTGTAATTGTTGGAGCAGGATGGAAGAAATAAATATACAGGGAACCCTCATGATGCCTATGAGTATATATGCTCTGTTAGGGTGCAGATGTGCAAAACTCTAGCTATGCTGACAAAGTACAGAGCAAGGTAGCCACGATATTGAAGGACTGGGAAACAGTGATATGTATTGAATGGAAGGGAACTGGGAATACTTAGATTACTTTAGCTAGAGAATCCTAGGGTGTCCCCCGATGAACAGAAGGCAGACTTGAGGTATCAGGGAACATTTTTTAGAACCTGATTATTGGCTTACTATTAGACCTTCTAGTAGTTAAGAATTATCTATGGAATTGAAAATAGAATCTATAGTACTAGCTAAATTTGTGTAACATTTTCTGTATACAGGGACTGTGCTAGGCACTTTATAAGTGTTTCATTTTACTCTCAGGCTTTTTTATTTTTATTAAGATTGTTTGAATTATACACATGCAGTTGTTGCGGCTGAGAGAGGTGAAGCACCTTGCTAAGGCCATACAGCTGCTAAGTGAGGGAGCTGGAATTTGAATCCAGGTCTTCTGTCTCCAAAGCTGGTGCTTTGACCACTATGCTGTCTGTCACTTAAAGCACAGAGAGGAAAATTTTAGTATGGGAAGAACGATGGACCAGAACTACTGAGGGCCTTCCTAGCTCCTGAGATTCCTTGTGTGTGTGTGTGTGTGTGTGTGTTTTCAGATAGGGTTTCACTCTGTTGCCCAGGCTGGAGTATGGTGGTGCAATCATAGCTCACTGCAGCCTGAAACTCCTGGTCTCAAGTGATCCTCCTGCCTCTGCCTCCTACTTTACACTCTTTATGTAACTCTGTCTTCTTTTCCATCTGATCACATAGCTCCTGCCTCAGCCTTCTGAGTAGCTGGGACCACAGGTGCACGCCACCTTGCCTGGCTTTTTTTTTTTGGAGACAGGGTCTCACTGTATTGCTCAGGCTGGTCTTGAACTTCTAGGCTCAAGTGATCCTAGGCCTTGGTCCCCCGCAGTATTGGGATTACAGGTGTGAGCCATCACACCTGGCCTATTCCTTGGTTTTATATTAGCAGTTACAGCAGTAACTCAGCTCCGACAGCTTATGTAGGCTTATTTTAGGCTTCATTGGAAAATTCCAGAGGAGGAGACCTGGCCCTCAGAAGTTTATGGTTTAACTGGAGAGGTAAAACACATTTTCATGAAAAAAGTAATACTGGCTGGGCGTGGTGGTTCACGCCTGTAATCCCAGCACTTTGGGAGGCCAAGGCAGGCAGATCACCTGAGGTTGGGAGTTTGAGACCAGCCTTACCAACATGGAGAAACCCTGCATCTACTAAAAAAATACAGAATTAGCCGGGCGTGGTGGCACATACTTGTAATCCCAGCTACTCAGGAGGCTGAGGCAGGAGAATTGCTTGAACCTGGGAGGTGGAGGTTGCAGTGAGCTGAGATCATGCCATTGTACTCCAGCCTGGACAACAAGAGTGAAACTCCTCCATCTGAAAAAGAAAGAAAGAGAGAGAGAGAGAGGAGAGAGAAGAGAGAAGAGAGGAAAGAAGGAAAGAAGGAGGAAAGAAGGAAGGAAGGAGAAGAAAGAGAAAGAAAGAAAGAAAGAAAGAAAGAAAGAAAGAAAGAAAGAAAGAAAGAAAGAAAACAGTAATATTGAGAGTAATCTGTCTGGGAACACATGAAACTTATGAGCTCAGTGCTAAGGTGGTTCTGGGTTGACAGGTGAGGATAAGGTTGGCCGGGAAGGCTTCCTGGAGGAAATGCATGAGCCACTCCTTTTTTGCCTGATTCTGAGATTGCTAGGAGATGCATGAGTGCAGTTGGATGACCCCTCCCAGCTCTGTGGCTCACAGAAGGTCTCAGGCTAGGCAGCAAGTAGATCTCACTGGGTTTCATCTGAGCTGTTGGTAACTGCTATATAGTGAACAATGTTGAGGGTTCTGAGGCCATGTCTAGGGTGCCATGATTGACTAGTGATGTCCCTCACAGTTTTAGGCCTAGAGGAAAATGTTAGGACATGTCCTATTTATTTGCCACGGCAGATCTAAGGGCTGCTTTTATTTATTTATTTGTTTATTTTGGACATGGAGTCTCGCTGTGTCTCTCAGGCTGGAGTGCAGTGGCGCGATCTCAGCTTGCTGCCAGCTCCACCTCCCGGGTTCACACCATTCTCCTGCCTCGGCCTCCCGAGTAGCTGGGACTACAGGTACCTGCCACCATGCCTGGCTCATTTTTTGTATTTTTAGTGGAGGCAGGGTTTCACCGTGGTCTTGATCTCCTAACCTCGTGATCTGCCTGCCTCGGCCTCCCAAAATGCTGGGATTATAGGCATGAGCCACTGCACCCGACCAAAGGGTTGCATTCTTATTTATTTATTTATTTATTTATTTTAGAGACAGGGTCTGTTCTGTCACCCAGGCTGGAGTGCAGTGGTGTTACAGCTCATTGTAGCCTTGAACTCCAGGACTCAAGGGATCCTCCCACCTGGGTCCCCCAAGTAGCTGGGACTACAGGTGTGTGTCACCATGCATGGCTGATATTTTTAATTTTTTTGTAGAGACAGGGTCTCACTGTGTTGATCCAGCTAGTCTCAAACTCCTGGCTTCAAGTGATCCTCCTGCCTTAGCCTCCTAAAGCCTGTTATTACACGTGTGAGCCATGGTGCCTGGCCCAAGGGCTACATTCTTAGACATCTCATCCTCTCTGTTACCACTGCAGCTCAGGTTACTATTGCCTCTTGCCTAGCCTAGCTCGTGGTTTTCTACCTTATCTCTGCGTCAGCCCTGATTTTCTTCTTTCCAATCTGGCCTCCGCTTTAGGTTGTACTCTTAGTAGCTTCTGGAGTAATTTTTCAAAATGTGTTATCCGGAAAAACCGTTTCCTGGCCTCCATTTCTCTCTCTTTTTTGAGACAGGGTCTTGCTCTGTCACTGAGGCTGGAGTGCAGTGGCATAATCAAGGCTCACTGCAGCCTTGACCACTTGGACTCAAGCGATCCACCCACCTCAGTCTCCCACGTAGCTGGGACTATAGGTATACACCACCACACCTGGCTAATTTAAAAAAATTTTTTGTACAGGGTAAGACAGGACCATCTTAAGTTGCTCAGGGTGGTCTTGAACTCCGGGCCTCAAGTGATCCTCCCTCCTTGGCCTCCCAAAGTGCTGAGATTACCGGCGTGAGCCACTGTGCCCAGCCCTAGTTCTCTTATGATAAAGGCCAAGTCTGCATGGCCTGGCTCCCACTGGCCTCCCCGGCATCATCTCCATCTGTGCTGCTTCTCGCCTAGTGTTGCCTTCCGCTGAAGGACTTTCTCATGCGTCTGTTAGAACACACTTTCCTTATTTTCTTTGTCTAGTGAATACCTACTCATCCTTCAGTTCTCAGTGTAGGCATCATCTAAATCAGGCTTATTTCCTTCAGAGCATTTCCCTTGGTTCTAATTATACATTTCTCTGTGACTGATTGGTTTGTCTCCCTCCCTTCCCAGACTAGCTCAAGAGTAGCAGCAGCTGAATCTGGTTTTAATCACGATTGCATCTGTAGCGCCTAGAAATAAATGCACATGGTAGGTGCCCAATAAATATTCCTCGAATGACTAGATGATCTTTAGTAGCCATCCTGCTACTGCATACAGACAAATAGATAGGACTTCTCTTCCCATGTTCCTTTTTTCTTTAACTCATTGCCCTTTTGGACCTGTCCTTGCCCACATCTTTTCTAGAGCCAGAAAAGGTAAGGAAAGAAGGTAGAATACAACCCATCCATATTTTAATTTTTTTCTGGCAGAACATTTATCTGAATTTGGATGATCCATGAATTCAGATTTTCCAGAGTTTTCCTGATCTTTAAATAGTTAAATATATCACCGGGCATGGTGGCTCATGCTGTAATTCCAGCACTTTGGGAGGCCAGGGCCGGTGGATCACCTGAGGTCAGGAGTTTGAGATGAGCCTGGCCAACATGGTGAAAACCCATCTCTACTAAAAATCCAATTAGCCGGGCATGGTGGTGGGCGCCTGTAATCCCAGCTACTCTGGAGGCTGAGGCAGGAGAATAGCTTGAACCCGGGAGATGGGTTGCAGTGAACCAAGAACACGCCACTGCACTCCAGCCTGGGTGACAGAGGGAGACTTCGTTTCAAAAAAAAGAAAAACAAAAGGTAAATATAGATAATTACGTATGTAGCAAATTAGTCTTTTTGCCATGCTGACAGAGACTACCTGTCCTGTCAGGTAGTCTGACAGGCATCTGAAGCTTGATGGGGAAAGCAGAACTGGTGAGACTTGAGGGAAGGGTCCAGGGCCTGTATTTAGTCAGAGTCACTGCTGGAAGAGGAGGAATGCTTGCCATGCTTGTGGTGTTTGTGCATCTTTTTATGAGCTTTCTTCATTTTCTTCTGCCTCTTGTTGTCCACCATCACTGCTGGTCCGACCGTGCCAGGAGCCAAGGGATTCGCAGGAGGGATTCCAGGGGCAGGCAGTGGGTACGGAGGAGGGTAGGGACCCGAGGGTTGGCATCCTGGATACCCTGGCTGTGGCACAGGATGAGGGGCCGCATGTCAGGGGAAAGCTGGATTGCCCTGGGGAGCTCCTGGGGGAGGAGGACAGGGGCCTGGGGGAAAGGGTGGATTGATAGGTGGTGGGTGGGCAGGATTGGAACCTCCAGGGCACCCAATGTTGAGGGGGATATGGATTTGGCCCTGGCTGTCCGGTGTTGGGATTCCACATGTTTAGGTGTGTCCTCCAGCCTTTCCATGGCCGCCTGGGCTTGATGCGGTCTCCCAGATCCTAACCTTTTTAATAGCTGGGCCTTTCTGCTTGAAGAGGGCCATTTCATCCTTGCTGCTCCAGGAGGAACAGTGGCAGCTTCTGAGGAAGTGGGGACTGGAGAGGTCCGGACTTGTGGCTCCAGACTCCTGTTGGTCACATCTGGTGTGGGCAACTGCTCTGCGGGGTCAGGGAGGTGCTCTGAGCAGGACTGTGTGTGGCAGCAGTTTCCCAGGCAACCTGCTTCATCAGGCTGCAGCATGGGAGCTGCCATGGGGAGAATTGGTGGGAACTGGGGTCCTGAGGTAGGTGGGAAGAGAGGAGCAATTCTAGAAGTGCACCGACTTGTCAGTTGAAGAATTTGGCACCGCCCCATCCCTGGAGCTAGAAACCTTGGGTTCTGTCTTAGCTTGGGCTGCCATAACACAATACCGTAGACTAGGGAGCTCAAACAACAGAAATCTCTTTTCTCATAGTTCTGGAAGCTAGAAGGCCCATATCAAGGTCTCTTCCGGGTTCCTGCCTTGCAGACAGCTGCCTTCTTGCTGTGTCCTCATATGGCAGAGAGAGAGCTCTAAGCCACTAGGCAGTGGGCCCCATCTGCCACCCTGGTTCCTGGTCCTTTCTCTCTTTCTCTCTTTTTAATCCTATCAGGCCATTTAACCTTAATGACCTCATTTAACCTTAATTACTTCCTAAAGATCCAGTCACATTGTGGATTAGGGCTTCAATATGTGAATTTTTCTTACTTTGAGAGGCTGAGGCGGGAGGATTGCTTGCACCCAGGAGTTCAAGACCAGCCTGGGCAACATAGTGAGACACCATCTCTGTTAAAAAAAAAAAAAAAAAAAGGTACAATATATATGTATGTGAATTTTGGAGGGATGTAGCTCCTTTCCACTCTTTCCCTCATATCCTGGTCCTATTAAGCTTAACATCACCGGGTCCGTTCTGACTGTCCCTTCTTCATTCCCCTGCTGCTGCCCTAGTTAAAGCCCTCATCATCTTGCCCCTGGGCAGCAGCCTCCTCAGGTGGTTTTCCTGACACCAGTCTCTAATTTCTCCAATCCATCTGTGCCAGTCCTGCCAGAGTTCTTGTCCTCAAAAAAAGGCCACCCTGTGATACTTTGTTTCACCAGAGCCCTCAGTGCCTCCTCTCTGTAGTAGGACAGGGTGGAGGCTCTTTAGCATGGTCTGCGAGGCTCTGTGTGAGCAGCGGGTCACACACGCTGGTATCCGCACTCTGGAACACCTGTCTGTACGAGATGCTCCCTCTGTCTAGAATGCCTTTCTCCACCATCAGAATTCTTGTCAGCCTTCCTTCCTTCCTTTATTTGGGGGAATTTTTTGCCCTTATCTTAGTACTCCCAGAACAGGAAGCTTTTTTCCCTTCTGCCTTCTGCTGCTCTTGAGGTCGTTCCCACCACTGGATTGTAAGCTTCCTGAGGGCATTTTGGTTATGAATCGAGACATCCAGACAGGAATATGTGTTGAGATGGGGGTGTGCCACGGAAGTGTGCTGGTGTATGGGTGTCTGTGTGCTGCTGGTTACTTTGGTGTCCCTAGGATTTTCTACTTGGTGGTTCTGTGTTGTCATTGTTTCTTCTATCTGGGGGAGGTACAAAGTCAAACTCTTGACAGAGCCAGGCTTGAAGATGTTTTGTGGTTCACCAAGTGTTCATCAAGCCTTTGGGAGACCTTTTCCAGGCGCAGAGCCTGTGAGCCTTGAGTTGCTGGTTTCACCCTCCACTATACCTGGCACTTGGGAAGGCCCTGGCCAAATTGCTATGCAGGGTCTGGTTTGATCCAGATGCTCCATGACCCAGCGCCATCGTTTCCCCTCTTAAGCTTGGTCACTGATTTTCTCTTTTGGTGGGGGTCTCTGGGATCTAGGTGTTTGAGCCCAGATGAGTCATGGCTGGACGACCCCTCCGCATAGGAGATCAGCTGGTTCTGGAAGAAGATTATGATGAGACCTACATTCCTAGTGAGCAAGGTAACAAGTCTGCGAAGAGGCCAGTGGTGTATTGTGTTTGTTTTTTGAGGACAGGGATTATGTCTGGTTTATTTTTGTTCTTTCAGTGCAAAGTATGGTACATGTACAGAGTTGCTTCGTGTATTTGGGTTAGGTCCGATGTGAGCCTACCTTGGCCTCTTGACTGTTTTTTTTTTCAGTTTCTTTCTGTTGCCCAGGCTGGAGTACAGTGGCATGATCTCAGCTCGCTGCAACCCCCGTCTCCCAGGTTCAAGTGATTCTCTCACGTCAGCCTCCCGAGAAGCTGGGACTACAGGCGTGCACCACCACACCTGGCAAATTTTTGTACTTTTAGTAGAGATGGGTTTCACCATGTTGGACAAGCTGGTCTCTCGAACTCCTGACCTCAAGCGATCTGCCTGCCTCTGGCTCCTGAAGTGCTGGGATTACAGGCGTGAGCCACCATGCCCAGCTACTTGCCTGTTTTTGTAAATAAACCTTCATTGGAAAACAGTCACACTGGTTTATGTATTGTGTGTGGCTGCTTTTATGCTATAGCTGCAGAGATGTGTGGCTGTAAGAGAGGTATATGACCCACAAAGGCTAAAATAGTTACTATCCGGTTGTTTACAGAAAAATTTGCTGTCTCTGAGTTAGAGCAATGATTAGATTTAAATAGAAACATATTAGGGGATATCTAAATACAGTGTGTTCTGAGACCAGGGGAAACCCAATTTCCTAAACACAAACTTACAGCAGAGTTTTTTTAAACAAGAATAACATTATTAAGAACAATAACAACATAACTTATTATGTGCCAGCCTCTGTTTTAAGCACTTTACATGTATTACCTTATTACCTTTTTTTTTTTTTTTTTTTTTTGAGACAGAGTCTCACTCTGTCACCCAGGCTGGAGTGCAGTGCTGTGATCTTGGCTCACTGCAACCTCCCTTTCCCAGGTTTAAGCAAATCTCGTTCCTCAGCCTCCTGAGTAGCTAGAACTACAGGTGCCCGCCACCACACCTGGGGAACTGATTTTTGTATTTTCAGTAGAGAAGGGGTTTTACCATGTTGGTCAGGCTGGTCTCAAACTGACTTCAAGTGATCTTCCCACCTCTGCCTCTCAGAGTGCTGGGATTACAGGCGGGAGACATATGCCTGGCTCGTGTGTTACCTTTTCAACCCTCACTGCAACTCTCTGAGTTAGGTACTATTATTGTCCCCATTTTACAGATGGGGAAACCAAGGCACAGAAAGATTAACTTCCTGTGGATATACAGTTCTATTCTAAGTGGTGTGGCTAGAACCATCTCCAGGTATTCAAACTCTAGGGCCTGCACTTTTTGTTTTGTTTTGTTTTTTTGAGATGGGAGTTTCACTCTGTTGCCCAGGCTGGAGGGCAGTGGCGGGATCTCTGCTCACTGCAACCTCCGCCTCCCAGGTTCAAGTGTTTCTCCTGCCTTAGCCTCCCCAGTAGCTGGGACTACAGATGCGTGCCACTGTGCCTAGGTAAATTTTTTTGTATTTTCAGTAGAGATGGGGTTTTGCCATATTGGCCAGGCTGGTCTCAAATTGACTTCAAGTAATCTGCCCATCTTGGCCTCCCAGAGTATTGGGATTACAGGCATGAACCACTTGTGCCTGGCCATAGGGCCTGCACTTTGAAGCACTAAGCAGTTTTTTGGAGTGAAAGTTTCTTTGAAATTCTGACGAGTTATGATCTGAGCATACAAAGTTTGCTTATAATTCAGGTGGTTCATGGACCTGAGAGCAGGGTGCACAATTCTTGCACCTCTAGGAATACATGGATCTCATGTTAAATATTGGACTGTGCTTATAGCATAGGGCATTTGTTTGTTTTCCATATTTTTGTTTATAGAGACAGTCTTACTCTGTCTCCCAGGCTGGTATGCAGTGGCTCCATCATAGCTCACTGCAGCCTTGAACTCGTGGGCTCAGGTGATCCTCCCATGTAGCTAGAACTACAGGTGTGTGCCATGTGTCTGGCTAATTAAAATAAATTTTTTTTATAGGGATAGGATCTCACTGTGTTGCCCAGGCTCATCTTGAACTCCTGTGTTCAAGTGATCCTCCTTTCTGGGCTTCCCAAAGTGCAGGGATTACAGACATAAGCCACTACGACTGGCCTCTTGCTTTCTTTCCTACTTTCTCTTTAGAGACAGAGTCTTGCTTTGTTGCTCAGGCTGGAGTACAGTGGCGTGAGCTCGGCTCACTACAACCTCCAGGTTCAAGTGGTTCTCCTGTCTCAGACTCCCGAGTAGCTGGGACTACAGGTGCATGCCACCAGACCCAGCTAATGTTTGTATTTTTAGCAGAGACAGGGTTTCACCATGTTGGTCAGGCTGGTCTTGAACTCCTGACCTCAGGTGATCTACCCACCTTGACCTCCCAAAGTGCTGGGATTACAGGTGTGAGTCACTGCACCCGCCCATGACTGGCATATTTCTTAAATTTGTATACATTTGGTTGCTGTTGTAAATGGAGTCAAAGGTTTTTCTAAGGATGTTTATAAAAACTTTCTTCTGCCCAGTCCAGGTGTAGGCATTCTAACCTCAAGCCACCATTTTCTTTTCCTGGGTTATCTCAGTAGCTTCCTAATCAATTAGCCTTACTGCTTATAAATCAGATCACGTCAGGGTTGTGCTTTTGGTACCCCCCACCCCCATAACTCAACATAACACCCTTGATGGGATTGCAGGGCTCTGTGACCTGGCTGTCTCTACCAGTCACATTGGAATTTTTTTTTTTTAGACCGAGTTTCACTCTGTCACTCAGACTGAAGTGCAGTGGCGTGAACTTGGCTTACTGAAGCCTTGACCCCCTCCCCTGGGCTCAAGTGATTCTCCCACCTCAGCCTCCCAAATAGCTGGGACTGCACAGGTGCATGCCATCAGGCCCAGCTAATTTTTGTTTTTTGTTGTTAGAGATGGGGTCTTGCTGTGTTGCCCAGGCTGGTCTTGAACTCCTGGGCTCAAGCAATCCACCCACTTCAGTCTCCCAACGTACTGGGATTACAGGTGTGCATCACCATGCCTGGCTATACTGGCTTTCTGACAGTCCCCAGAGCTACCGGTTGTCACAGATCCTTTGCACCTGTGCTGCTTCTGCCTGAATGCTCTTTCTCTAGTGCTCTGCATGGCTGGCTCCTTTCGCTTGTGCAGGTTTCAGTTAACTGTCAACATTGCTGAGAGGCATTCCTTGACCATCGTTTCTATTATTATTATTGTTATTATTTTGAGACGGAGTTTCACTCTTGTTGCCCAGGCTGGAGTGCAATAGCTTGATTCTTTGACTATCATTTCTAAAGGAATGCTCTTCCACCCTGACGTTCTCTAGCTCATACCTCATTTACTTCCTTCATTGCGTTTATCAGAAGTTTTAATTTTTGTATATTTAACTGTTTACTTCGTTGCTGGCTGTCTCTTCTACTAGAATGTAAGCTCCACAATGGCAGTGACTAGTTTTTTTCTTATTCATGGCTCCTAGTGACTGGTACATAGGAGACATTCAAACATATTTGTGAAAAATGAATAAATTAGTCTGGTCAGTCAAGTTCCAGGCAGTCCTTTGAAAAAATATTTTCTCTTTCCTAGTTCCCAGGTATGTCAGCCTCCAAATTCTCCACTGCGATGGCTTGTTGGTGATGCCCTTCTGGCCTGGGCTATTACCAGCTTAAGCATTGATGTCATTTGCCTATTTATTTAATCATTTCTGGGGGTTCTGGTGACATGTTCCAATGGTTATCTCATTTATCTTTTTTACTGTACATGAGATACCTCTTTTTTTTTGAACAGGATTTCACTCTTATCGCCCGGGCTGGAGTACAATGGCGGGATCTCAGCTCACTGCAACTACCGTCTCCTGGGCTCAAGCGATTCTCTTGCCTCAGCCTCCTGAGTAGCTGGGACTATAGGCACATGCCACCATGCCTGGCTAATTTTTGTATTTTTTATAAAGACGGGGTTTCTCCATGTTGCCCAAGCTGGTCTCAAAATCCAGAGCTCAAGTGATCTGCCCACCTTGGCCTCCCAAAGTGCTGGGATTACAGGCATGAACCACAGTGCCTGACTGAGATAGTGCTTAAGTCAGTACATATATCTCCACTGTCCTTCAGTTCTGTGGCAAAAGAGCTTTTCTAAATACTTGATTTCCAGAGTACAAAAAAGTTTTGTGTGTTTGTTTGAGATGAAGTCTTGCTTCGTCCCCCAAGCTGGAGTATAGCCTTGACCTCCTCAAGCTCATTGCTGGCTGTCTCTTCTACTAGAAAGTAAGCTCCCACCTCAGCTTCCTGGGTAGCTGCATCTATAGGCACATGCCAGCACGCCCAGCTAATTTTCGTATTTTTTGTAGAGACGGGTTCTCACCGTGTTGCCCAGGCTGGTCTTGATCTCCTGGACTCAGGCGATCCTCCCACCTTGGCTTCCCAAAGTGCTGGGATTACAGGCATGAGCCGCTGCACCCAGCCAGAACAAAAGTATTAGGGTCGTAATATATAGCAACATTGAAAAAGAGGCAACTCCCTTCATGGAAGAGAGGGTTCAGTGAGTGGGGGTTCAGCCTGCTTGAGTATCATCTACTTTCTCAGCTCAGATAGCTCCCTGCCCCTAGGCAGAATCAGTCACTGCCTTCTCTCTGCACCCATAGCATACAGGACATGTCTTCATTACAGCATGTGTCACCTGGGTTGTACTCCATTTGTGTGTTTGTAATGTCCTCAAGGAGCACAGTCACTTGTAGTTGTTCAGTACATGTTTGTTGACTAAATGATGAGTGCTTTTGCACCAAGCTTTTGCAAATCTTGGGAGAGCTTACTACCTTCTGGTAAGGCTGTGCTCATCCTGGATGGTTCTGGCTATGGTTTTGGGGTTCTTGCCTCTGAGGCCCCCGCTGGAATGAAGTCTTGGTTTTATTTTATTTTTTACCTTTATTTATTTATTTATTTTTTGAGACGAAGTGTTGCTTTCGTCACCCAGGCTGGAATGCAATGGCGTGAACTCGGCTCACTGCAACCCCCTCCTCCCAGGTTCAAGCAGTTCTCCTGCCTCAGCCTCCAGAGTAGCTGGGATTACAGACACATGCCACCACACTGGGCTAATTTTTGTATTTTTAGTAGAGATGGGGTTTCACCATGTTGGCCAGGCTGGTCTCGAACTCTTGACCTTGTGATCCACCTGCCTCGGCCTCCCAACGTGCTGAGATTATAGGCATGAGCTACCGCGCCTGCCTATTTTTTGCGTTTTTAATGCTTGGCTTCAGATTATATCATTGTAGTGTAGAGATAGCATGCTTGGATTCAAGTGTACCATTTATAAATTGTAAGGAAACAATTATATGTTTATTGTTTATAATTTAAAGAATATGATTTTCTCATTGATGGAGAGAAAAGACAAAGTAGAAAAAGATTGAGAGTTTTTTTCTTCTTTTCATCTCTTTTACTTTCCCACCTCTGCCTCTCCTTTCAGAAATTCTTGAATATGCCCGGGAGATTGGTATTGATCCCATCAAGGAACCAGAACTGATGTGGCTGGCGCGGGAGGGCATTGTGGCCCCACTGCCTGGGGAGTGGAAACCATGGTAAGTCAGTAGGGGGTGTGGCCCAGTGACTTGGCCTAGCAGAGGCTGAGGGAAGCTAACACTGGAGATGAGTTTGGCCTGGCCTACTTTTCCAATCCTATCCTGTACAGTCAGGGACAATACTGTGCCACCCCTCTGCTATGCTGCCTGCTATTTCAGGCTTCAGTGTAGGCTGACTGGACAGTCCCTAGGATGGGGTTCAATGCTTATATCTAAGGCCACAGAAGCTACTGCCATGGATCCGGTCCTCTAGCACCAGCATCTGTTTAGGATGTGCTGAGGGGCTGTTGTTACTCCTGACAACTTTACCTCCTTAGCATGTCTAAAATGGATGCTGGTCTTGCCGGGCACAGTGGCCCACACCTGTGATCCCAGCACTTTGGGAGGCTGAGGTGGGTGAATTGCTTGAGGTCAGCAGTTTGAGACCAACCTGGCCAAGATGGTGAAACCCTGTCTCTACTAAAAATACAAAAAATTAGCTGGGTGTGGTGGCACACACCTGTAGTCCTAGCTACTCAGGAGGCTGAGGAGAATAACTTGAACCTGGGAGGCAGAGGTTGCAGTGAGCCGAGGTTGCGGCACAGCACTCCAGCCTGGGCGACAGAGCGAGACTGCATCTCAAAAAAAAAAAAACCAAAATAAATAAAACTACACTTAAAAAGATAAAATAAATAAAATAAAATGAGATGCTGGTGGTAAAGAGGTTTGCAGTGAGGCCATGCAGACCAGCAAAGGGTTTCTGTGTCCCTTGGGAACACCTGGCTCTGCCATATCTGAATTGATGTAACCTATTCATGAATAGGTTCCCATTCACGGATTCATTGGTATTTTCATTTTGGCTAGAGCTCTTTGGGTTGGAAGGAGCAGTGATTCACTCAGGTTGTCTCAGGGAGACAGAGGTTTACGGAGAGGAAAGACAGAGTGGCCAAGGTTGGGGAGCTAGAAGGAGCCATGTCACTGCTGCTATCTCCCTCCTTCTCCTGAGGACTGCAGGGCTCCCTGCTCATGGTGACACTGTTCTCTGTGTTCTCCGTGTCTACTGTGTCCTCCTGTCTTGCATTACTCTTCCTAATCACATGCATGGAGCTCTCTCCAGCTTGTCTCCCTAAAGTGAGTGCCATAAATTTATTTCCTACCTTAGACTGGGATTTCCCTATGCTTATCCCATACTGGTCCTCAGGTATCCTAGGGGTCCCCTTTTCTGCTGGTTTTGTGCAATTTTGTAGACAAGGCGTAATCATCCTATTCTTGTTCATACCATTCATTGTGTTGCCCATAGCTCAAAGTGATTACAGTTGTCGGCTTACTCTTAGCTGAAGGATCACAGTCCTTCTAGCTTTTCCTCCCGTGGCAGGCTCTTTGTTTTCTTGATCTTTTTTTTTTTTTTTTTTTTTTTTTTTTGAGACGGAGTTTCGCTCTTGTCGCCCAGGCTGGAGTGCAATGGCATGATCTTGGCTCACTGCAACCTCCACCTCCTGGGTTCAAGCGATTCTCCTGCCTCAGCCTCCCGAGTAGCTGGGATTACAGGCATGCACCACCACATCTGGCTAATTTTGTATGTAGAGACGGGGTTTCTCCATGTTGGCGAGGTTGGTCTCAAACTCCTGACCTCAGGTGATCCACCGGCCTCGGCCTCCCAAAGTTCTGGGATTACAAGCATGAGCCACTGAGCCCAGCCTGTTCTCATGATCTTTTTAGCCACCTTTCCTTTAACCTTCTCCCACCTCTATTGAAGTAAATTTGTCAGGACTTTACACAATGTTTGAGGTGCTAAGGACTTCTGGTCATGTTTGTAGGATAAGTTTATAGGAGTGGATTCTGTTTCCAGTACCTAACTTGATTGATGGAAGGAAACTGTCATTGGTTATGGGCCAGCTGCGTGCCAGCTTTTATGCCAGCTGCCTTTATATACCGGATAGTGGTGGCTAACACCCTTTTTTATCCTGTAAGGAGAGTGTGAATTTTTTCACTTTTTTTTTTTTTTTGGAGACGGAGTCTTGCTCTGTCGCCCAGGCTGGACGACAGAGTAGGTCGCTATTGCAATAGCGACAGACGCTATTGCAATAGCGCAATCTCGGCTCACTGTGACCTCTGCCTCAGCCTCCTGAGTAGCTGGGATTACGTGCGTGTGCCACCACGCCTGGCTAATTTTTGTATTTTTAGTAGGGACGGGGTTTCACCATGTTGGTCAGGCTGGTCTTGAACTCTTGATCTTATGATCTGCCTGCCTTGGCCTCCCAAAGTGCTGGGATTACCGGTATGAGCCACCGCGCCCGGCCTATTTTTCACTTTTTAAAATAAATTGGCCAGGCGTGGTGGCTTACACCTATAATCCCAGCACTTTGGGAGGCCAAGTTTGGGGGATTGCTTGAGCTCAGGAGTTTGAGACCAGTCTGGGCAATCTGGCAAAACTGTCTCTATAGAAAATTCAAAAATTAAGTGGAGGTGGTGATATGCACCTTTAGTCCCAGCTACTTCGGAAGCTGAGTTAGGAGGATCGCTTTAGCCTGGGAGATTGAGGGTGCAGTGAGCCGAGATTGCATCACTGCACTTCAGCGTCGGGGAGAGAGAGAACCTGTCTCAAAAACAAATAAAATGAGTCATTAAAACGTAGGTATACATACATTTTACCCTTCTTCTTCTTTACCTGTCTTTTACCCTTCTTCTTTTCCTAAGGGTAATTACTATTAATTGGTAAATTCTCTCTAGATTCTTTTAATACACATGTATGCACCCCCTCCCCCACAATGGTTTAGTTTTAAACATAAGCACTTTATTATATACACTGTTCTTCTATGTCCGTTTGTGTAGGCCTACTCATTCTTGTATCAGCTGCATACTTTCCTGTGTAGAGATGTACCACAATTTTCAAAAATCTTAATTTATTTGACTAGTCTTATATTGAAGGACATTTAGATATTTTCCTAATTGGCCATGAAGTGAGGCTGTTTCTGGATCCTCTGTTCTCTTCCACTGAGTTGTTTGTCTGTCTTCACACCAGTACCATTCTGTCTTGATTATATAGTTTTATGATAAATCTTGAAATCATTTAAGGTAAATCCTCCAACTTTGTTCTCCATTTTCAAAGTCACATTCTAGGTATTTTGTATTTCCATATGAATTTTAGAATAGCTTATCAGTTTCTGAGGCCAAGCACGGTGGCTCATGCTTGTAATCCCAGCCCTTTGGGAGGCCGAGGTGGGCAGATCACTTGAGGTCAGGAGTTCAAGACCCGTCTGACTAACATGGAGAAACCCCATCTCTACTAAAAATGCAAAATTAGCCGGGTGTGGTGGCACATGCCTGTAATCCCAGCTACTAGGGAGGCTGAGGCAGGAGAATCACTTGAACCCAGCAGGTGGAGGTTGCAGTGAGCCGAGATCATGCCTTTGCACTCCAGCTGGGCGACAAGAGCGAAAGTCCGTCTCAAAAAAAAAGACGAGCTTGTCAGTTTCCTATTAGGATTTTTATTTTTTATTTTATTTTATTTTTTTATTTTATTTTATTTTTGTTGAGACGGAGTCTCGGAGTCTCGCTCTGTAGCCCAGGCTGGAGTGCAGTGGCCGGATCTCAGCTCACTGCAAGCTCCGCCTCCCGGGTTTACGCCATTCTCCTGCCTCAGCCTCTCGAGTAGCTGGGACTACAGGCGCCCGCCACCTCGCCCGGCTAGTTTTTTGTATTATTATTATTATTTTTTTAGTAGAGACGGGGTTTCACCGTGTTAGCCAGGATGGTCTCGCTCTCCTGACCTCGTGATCCGCCCGTCTCGGCCTCTGAAAGTGCTGGGATTACAGGCTTGAGCCACCGCGCTCGGCCCCTGTTAGGATTTTTATTGTGGTTAAGTTGACTCTGTAAATCAATTTGGGGAAAATTGACTTTTTTTTTTTTTTGAGACGGAGTCTCACTCTGTCACCCGGGCTGGAGTGCAGTGGCCGGATCTCAGCTCACTGCAAGCTCCGCCTCCCGGGTTCACGCCATTCTCCTGCCTCAGCCTCCCGAGTAGCTGGACTACAGGCGCCCACTACCTCGCCCGGCTAGTTTTTTGTATTTTTTAGTAGAGACGGGGTTTCACAGTGTTAGCCAGGATGGTCTCGATCTCCTGACCTCGTGATCCGCCCGTCTCGGCCTCCCAAAGTGCTGGGATTACAGGCTTGAGCCACCGCGCCCGGCCAAAATTGACATCTTAAACAATACTTTCAACCCATGAACATGGTCTGTTTCCATTTGCAGCATTTAGGTTTTCTTTAATGTCTCTAGCACATATTTACCCTGTAGAAAAATGTAATCTGCAAATAAGGACAATTTTTTATTCCGTTTTTAGTATATTGAAGTTTTTGTTGTTGTTGTTGTTGTTTTTGAGATAGAGTCTTGCTCTACTGCCCAGGCTGGAGTACAGTGGTATGATCATTACTCACTGCACCCTCTAACTCCTGGGCTCAAGAGATCTTCCCACCTCAGCTTCCCCAGTAGCTGGGACTACAGGTGTATGTCACCATGCGTGGCTAATTTTTCTATTTTTTTTGTAGAGATGTGGTTATGCCATGTTGCTCAGGGTGGTCTTGAACTCCTAAGCTCAAGCAATTCACCTGCCTCAGTCTCCTAGAGTGTTGGGGTTACAGGCATGAGCCACAGTGCCCAGCCTAGAAATACTATCAATTAAAAAATTGTCAATAAAAAAAATAGTCAATCCAAGGGCAACAAATAACAATGGATCATTTTAAATTGCATTTCCCAAGTTGTTTGTAGAGTTGAACTGGCCATCTGTTGATCTTTTGTGATTTACCTGTTTATATCTCTTGCCTTTTTGTCTAGTAGATTGCTTATCTTTTATTTTTGTTAAGGTGACAGAACTCTTTGATTATTCTGGGTATTCTGGGTAATAGTATCTTACCCAGTGGTATCTTACCACTATTTCTACTATTTTATCCCAGTCACATGTCTTTTAATTTGGTTTATGCTTTCTTTTGTCATAGTGAAGTTAATACATTTGTATATATTTTTTCTTAATTGTGGTAAAATATATATAACATGAAATTTACCATTTTAAGCATTTTTGAGTGGACAATTCAGCAGCATTAAGTACATTTACAATGTTACATGGCTATCACTACCATTCATCTCCAGAATTTTTTCATCCCCAAACTGAAACTCTATAGCTATTACATATGAATTCCCCATTTTCCTTTCTCCTTAATCTCTGGCAATCACCATTCAGCTTTCTGGCTCTATGAATTTGCCTATTCTAGGTACTTTATATAGGTGGAATTATGCAATATTTGTCCTTTTGTGTCTGACTTCTTTCACTTAGCATAATATCCTCAAGGTGCATCTATGTTGTAGCATGCGTGAGAATTTTTTCTTAAGGCTGAATAATATTCCATTGCATGTATATACAACATTCTATTTATCATTTTTTTTTTTTTGAGACGGAGTCTCGCTCTGTCACCCAGGCTGGAGTGTAGTAGTGCGATCTTGGCTCACTGCAACCTCCACTTTCTGGGTTCAAGTGATTCTCCTGCCTCCGCCTCCTGAGTAGCTGGGATTACAGGCACGTGCCACCATGCCCGGGTAATTTTGTATTTTTAGTAGAGATGGAGTTTCACCATGTTGGCCAGGCTGGTCTCAAACTCCTGACCTCAAGTGATCCGCCCGCCTCGGCCTCCCAAAGTGTTGGGATTACAGGCATGAGCCACTGTGCCCAGCCCTATTTATCAATTTTTCTGTCAATGGACATTTGGCCTTCTTTCCATCTTTTGGCTATTGTGACTAATGCTGCTGTGATTATTGGTGTACAAATAGCTGTTTGAATTATTGCTTTCAATTCATTTGGATATATGCCCAGAAATGGAATTGCTGGGTCACATGGTAATTCTATTTTAAATTAAATTAAATTAATTTTTTTCTTAGAGATGGGGTATTGCTCTGTCACCCAGGCTGTGCAGTGGTGTAATCATAGCTCACTGTAACCTCAAACTGCTGGGCTCAAGGGATCCTTCTGCCTCAGCCTCCTAAGTGGCTGGGACTACAGGTGTGCCCCATGGTACCCAGCTATTTTAAAATTATTTAATCTATTGTAAAATATACTTTATATTTAAGTTAAATTTTATTTTATATTAAATTTGATTTAATTTTTTTGAGGAACCCCCATGCTATTTACCAAAGTGGCAGCACCATTTTACATTCCTACCAGCAGTGTACAAGGGCTCCTCTGTCTGCCAGGCTGGCAGTCAATGGCACAATCTCAGCTCATTTCAACCTTCACCTCCTGGGTTCAAGTGATTCTCCTGACTCAGCCTCCCAAATAGCTAGAATTATACACGCATGCCACCACGCCCAGCTAATTTTTTTTTTTGACGGAGTCTTGCTCTGTCACCCAGGCTGGAGTGCAGTGGTGCAACCTTGGCTCCCTGCAGCCTCCACCTCCCCCGTTCAAACGATTCTCCTGCCTCAGCCTTCCGAGTAGCTGGGATTACAGGCACGCACCACCACGCCTGGCTAATTTTTGTATTTTTAGTAGAGATGGGTTTTCACCATGTTGGTCAGGCTGGTCTTAAACTCCTGACCTCGTGATCTGCCCACCTTGGCCTCCCAAAGTCCTGGGATTACAGGCGTGAGCTACTATGCCCAGCCAATTTTTGTATTTTTTAGTAGAGATGGGATTTCACCATGTTGATCAGGCTGGTCTCGAACTCCTGACCTAAGGTGATCCACCTGCCTCGGCCTCCCAAAGTGCTGGGATTACAGGTGTGAGCCACCACACCTAGCCTTGTAGCCTTGAACTCCTGGGCTCAAACGATCCTCCCACCTCAAGTCTCCTAAGTAACTGAAACTACAGATGTGTGTCACTGTGCCTGGCTAATTTTTTTCATCTTTTTAGAGACAGAGTCTCACTATGTTGCCAAGGCTCATTTTTTGGATTTTTGATAATAGCCATGCTTACAGTGTGAAGTAGCATTTCAGAATAGTTTTGATTTGCATTTTCCCAGTGTTTAGTGATGTGGGACATCTTTTCATGTGCTTATTGGTCATTTGCATATCTTCTATCAGTGTCCTTTTTTACCCCTGATTTTTTTTATTTCTGCTCATTTTCTCATTTATTTTTCGTTTGATCTTATGTTTGAATTGAGATTCGGCTTGTCAGATTTCATAAGGAGCTTGATTGGGATTGTATTGGATTTATATATTAATTTTGGGATTATTGACATCTTTACAGACATGAGTCTTTCTATTCTGGAATACTGAATGCCTCTCTCGTGGGTGTTTTTCTTTTTTCTGACTTTTCAGTAAAACTCTGTAAAGATTTTGCACGTTTTAGGTTTATGCGTGAGTAGAAAATACTTTGCATTACTATTGTGAGTGGACTTCATTTTTCCTGTTAGCTGTCCTAATAGACTGTTGTTAATGGTGGATGAGATGAGTGGCTTATTTTGGACTTTTCCATGTTGAAACACAGATTCTTGAAATATACCTCCTACATTATTTTCTTCTACCATTGGTCCACACTAGCTTGGATTATTACTTTTTTTTTTTTTTTTTTTTGAGATGGAGTTTCGCTCTTGTTGCCCAGGCTGGAGTGCAATGGCATGATCTCACCTCCCGGGTTCAAGTGATTCTGCTGCCTCAACCTCCCGAGTAGCTGGGATTACAGACGCCCACCACCACCCCAGTTAATTTTGTATTTTCAGTAGAGATGGGGTTTCTCCATGTTGGTCAGGCTGGTCTTGAACTCCTGACCTCAGGTGGTCCACCCACCTCGGCCTCCCAAAGTACTGGGATTACAAGTGTGAGCCACCGCGCCCGGCAGGATTATTGCTTCTTATGAGTTTAGAGTCTGCTGTAAAACCAGAGCTCTCACAATGCATTGTTCTTCCTCAGACTGCTTATTAAAATATTAAGATTTATCCTAGCACTTATGTTCAACATACTATAGTTTTTATACTTCTCCATCTAAATAAAACGAAGTTTGTTCCTACACTAGTCCAGCATGCATTCTCAAGAACTCCAGTGATTATACATCAGCATCTAGAGATTAGGTATCCCAATCCTTTCTTCCCATATCTAAGCTAACTCCTTCTTAACCAAATAGTACCCTTTGACTCTGTGTTAATCCTTTCCTTCCCTCCGCTCTTAACCCCTCTCATTCCATCTTCTCCCTCCCTTTTTCACCCCCGCTGTTCCTCCTCTTTTACCTCCTCTCCCTTTTTCTTTTTTTCCCCTCTTTTTCTTCTTTTATAACTGAGCAGGGACTAACTTCTGAACTCTGCCCGTCCCCAGCCAGGACATCACAGGTGACATTTACTATTTCAACTTTGCCACTGGCCAGTCGATGTGGGACCATCCATGTGACGAACACTATCGGAACTTGGTGATCCAAGAGCGGGCAAAGCTGTCAACTTCAGGGGCCATTAAGAAGAAGAAAAAAAAAAAGGAAAAGAAAGACAAGAAGGACAAAGAGACCCCCAAAAGTTCCCTGGTGAGTCAGTGGATGCCTCCTCCCAGAGAGGCCAGGGCTGAAATCTGGAGGGACATTGGGAACCTCTAAGTGTCTGCAGCTGGGAGGTTGAAGACAACAGTCAGAATATGGTAAATTCTTGATAGTATATCATCTAAACTTTGCCTGTCTTCTGGTCGATTTTCCTTTCAGATTTTGGAATTCTGGAAGTTGTTGCCACATCTACACATTTCCTTTTCTCCCCACTTGGGAAGTGCATGTTACCTAATAGGATTGATGAGAGAGAGTGCTCTTCTGAGAATGGTTTTTTGCAGTGGTAGTAGCAGTAATGGCATCTGCTGCTCTGGAGAGTGGGGACTGGAAGCGGTTGGCAGAGGCCAGTGAGCTGAGTGAAGTGTCCTTTCTCCTATTCAGAGTCAGGCCTCCCCAGTGTGGGTTCCTTATTTGTCTTAAGGCGGTGTGAATTCCTAGATGTCAGATGTAGCCATAATTTAGTTGTCAAAACACCGGGTGCCTTCAAGATTCCAAAGAAAAGCCTTGGGCTTTATCTGCTCATCTAGATTGTTGCCAGTGTCCTCAGTGAGTGGTGGGTAACTGAAGTTTAATTGCAGTGTGATTTCCTTGTTTTTTTTTTTTTTTTGAGACGGAGTCTCGCTCTGTCACCCAGGCTGGAGTACGGTGGCGTGATATCAGCTCACTGCAACCTCTGCCTTTCAGGCTCAAGCACTTCTGCCACAGCCTCCTGAGTAGTTGGGATTACAGGTGTCCGCCACCATGCCTGGCTAATTTTTGTATTTTTAGTAGAGACAGGGTTTCACCATGTTGGCCAGGCTGGTCTCAAACTCCTGACCTCAAGTAATCCACCCGCCTCAGCCTCCCAAAGTGCTGGGATTACAGATGAGAGCCAGCATGCCCAGCCTGATTTCCTTGGTTATAAGTAGCTTTTGTATTTGAGTTCAAAGTATTCATATTATTGTTTTATTTGTCCCTTTAGTACATCTGAACCTAGGAGGTGGAGTTATTGCCCACATGATTTAGGTGGAGCAACTAAGACCTGGAGCCATACCAAACTGAGGCCCAGGCTCTCCCAGAATGCTGTGGTGGTCCCTTTACCCAGGCCTGGGGCAGGTGGGACATGCTGAAGAGAGGGACGGACATAGGAACTCAGCTCAGCCAGTGGGGAGCACTGGGAACATCGTTTCCACCCTCTTCAGTGGTCCACTTGTTTTGCTCTTACAGCTTTTATTTCCCTTCAGAGCCTTGTGCTTCCTCTGGTCCAAGCTCCGCAGACACTTCTCTCTTCCCTCCCCTCCCTGACATACTACTTATGTTTTGAGAAACACGGTAACAAGCCCGTTCCTCCAGATGGAGAAAAGAGGGCAGATAATTTCCAGCTAGGCTGGATTTTCCAATGTCATGTTTTTGAATGGCAAAAGGTGGCCACAGGGCTTTTCACGGACCCTGGATTATTTGAAATGGTAGTCAGGCATCTGGGCAGGCTGTGGCTTGACGAAAGGCGGGAGATGGAATGAAGTGAGGGTTCTGAGGTGGAGAGCTGGGTAAAGGACTGAGATGTAGATGTGTGATTGGGTTCTTAGAGCCCTCTGTTAAAAAGAGTTCCTTCTGTGATTGCAGGAAGTGAAGAAAATGGGACAGCCCTGGGCTGTCAGTCTGGTTCTTAGGGCTCAGGACAGGTGCCTCAAACTTGAGTTTGTCCAGGGGACAGCTCTGAGCCAGGCAGGCAGCCTGGACGCAAGTGGTTTGGACTCTCTGGAGGTGTGCACTCACAGCCAACTGGGGTTCAGTGTGAATGTTGGTAGAGGGGTGGTTGAGTTTTTAAAAGTTTTTCTAGCCCAGAGGGTCTGTGACCATGTGGAGGTCTCTCAAGCAATACCAACTGGTTTGTTTGGTAGACAATGCTAGACTGAGTTTTCAAGTCTCGGGTCATTTGTTATGCTTCTCTTCTCTCCCTGTTAAAAAATTTCTGGGTGTCCTTGATAAGGTTGGTGGACTTTTTTTTCTTCTTCTTCCTTTTTTTTTTTTTTTTTTTTGAGACAGCATCCTGCTCTGTTGCCCAGGCTGGAGTGCAGTGGCATGATCTTGGCTCACTGCAACCTCTGCCCCCAGGGTTCAAACAATTTTCGTGCCTCAGCCTCCCAAGGAGCAGGGATTACAGGCGCCCACTACCGTTCCCAGCTAATTTTTTGTGTTTTTAGTAGAGATGAGGTTTCACCATGTTGGCCAGGCTGTTCTCGAACTCCTGACCTCAAGTGATCCACCCGCCCCAGCCTCCTAAAGTGCTGGGATTACAGACATGAGTCACCACACACGGCCCAAGGTTGGTGCATTTTATAAAACTAATCAATCACAGAATCTGAGAACTGGATAGTACATTAGGGATAGTCTGGTTAGTGATTTTCAGACTTTAGTTTGTAATAGAGCCCTGTCTTCAAGTCAGTTCCTCTATAGAGGTCCAGCTTATACAAAAAGAAATGGAGCTTCTTTGGTTGAACTTGGCAGTGTAGGTCTTTGTGACACCTTTTCTCTGTCACATGCACAATATAGTACCCCAAGGTACTGAACTTCCCAGGTTCCATGGAGCAAGGTTTGCAAACCATTGATCTAGTCCAGCCTCCTCTTCGTAGATAAGGAAACTGGAGCCTAGAAAACAACATATTTCAGCCCAAGAGAGTTTTTATCTTTTCTTCCCTCTTCAGTTTGTGCTTTACTTTGAATAGAGAGGGTGGGTTTCTGCTGAGGGCTTACCAAGGGGTAAGGTAGCAAGTGTAAATCAGAAGTGCTTTGTCTTCGTTTTCTCTGCATGTTTATATACCCATCTAGGAAACGCAGCCTGAGGAGGGACTTCTGCCTCCTTCATCCTTTCTCTGCAGCCTGTCCCCTCCGTCAGCATCTGGGCTTCCTGATCTGGACCTAGATCAAGAGATTCAGGCTAGAAGTGAGGGATCCTATAACAAAGGAAAGACCCCAGGCATACTGGGCGACACCCCCTGGCATTTTATGGGTGCCCTTCCCAGAAAGCTACAGCCACTCTCCAAAGGCCAAACTTCCCAAATCCACCAGGTCTTTGCTGACATGGAGAAAATTTTAGGCAGGGCCTCAGCCCAATGCAGGAGAGAATTAGGTGATCAGCAGGGTCTGGAGAAACTCCAGAAGGCGACAGAGAAAATCTACCTGGGGTTTTCAGACCCTGAAACAGAAGAGCTGGAAATGAGGATCAGACAGCAGAAGCTGGGCACTCCAGCCCCTCAGAACACTGGGCTTCTCCAAAATGTGCAGGATGTGGTAGAAAGCAGGAGCCAGGCTCCTGTCCACTCAAAGCTTTCTGAAGCCATCAAGGGCCTGCTGCTGAAAGGGGAGCAGCACAGCCACAGCTTAGCCAAACTGAGCTCCACTGGCCCTGGAGGGGACAAGGGCCAAAGCCCCATTCCCACGTCATCCCCTGAGGAGGAGCCCTCCCTGTCCTCTTGTTCTTCCGGCCACATGTTGCCTGCCAGGAAGAGCAAGTTGTTGTTAGATAGCAGCCCTACTGAAGACCTGAGCTGGCAGGGAGTTCCTGGGGAAAGTGGGAGCGTAGGCAGCGGGAGGAGGAGGAGAGAACCTCCTGGACTGTGGATGGAACAGGTCTCCAAGCTTGTCAATAAGGATATCCCAGGAAGCTGCAAGGAAACAGAGCCCAGTGACCCTGAGGCTCTAGGCGCCTCAGTTGAAGGACTACCTCAGGGGCTCTTGCTAATACCACCTGAAACCCTGGCATCAGAACCAGCTCAGAATCCCCTTTCAGGGAGGGCCCCCGGGGAGCCTCCTGCCGGTGAGAAGAGACAGACCCTCGGGTCTGCAGAGCTCCCTTATAAAGATCAGAAGCCTAGTGTGTCTGGGCCTGACTTGGAGAGCAGCAGCAGCGGCAGCAGCAGCGGCAGCAGCCTGGCCTCACACCTGGGCTCTCCCGTCCTGGATGAGGTGAACAACTTCCCTTGGAACCTGCAGAGCTCACGGGGATCTGAGGAGGGTGTGGCTCAGTCAGACTTGGGTTTCAGAGATCAACACTTCAGCCCCTTCTCAGTTCCTCACATGTCCCACATGCAGAGCCCTGTCGAGGAGCAGTCAGAAAGTGAAGACTACTCTGAGGATCAGAGGTTCCACCAGCACATCCTGCAGATGGTCAAGATCTCCAGGTGGCCGGAGGGCCTGGGGCTGCCTGAGAGCATGCAGGACATGCTGTGTAGACACAGTGCCAGCACAGTCTGTTGCATGGCAGCTGAGTCTCCTAGGATGGCTAGTGAGGGTGAGCACGAGGCCATCAGAGTCATGGAGAGGGACTCGAGGCCTCTATCATGGGAGCCAGAGCTGCTGGAACATCCTCAGGAGGTGGCCCTTGCCCCTGCTGGGCAGGAGGCCTCTCAGCAAGCTCACTTCCAGCCAAGCAGCAACCCCCTCAGGCAGGGGCTAGTGCAGCAGAGCTCCAGCGGAGGGCTTGCTACAGAGCCAGGCAAGATGCAGCATCTCAACCAGGTAGGCTTTTTAGTGAGCGTGGCCTAAAGACCTAAACTTGGCAGGGAGGGAGTAGGTGGAGTTGGTATCTTACCACAGCTGTCTGGCCTGCGTTCCTGTTACCCACCCTTCCTTGGTAACTACTGGCCCTTTAACTACCGAAATGGCCATTTTATGGGATGACACATATTTGAAGTTTCTTCTACCCTATCACCTGCAAGATAGGGCTAAGGGTATCTATGATTTACCTTCCCTGGCTATAATTGTAATTCATAGGTGGTTCACGTGCTTTGAACTTGATCAGTTTTGAGGGTGAGCAGAACGTCGCTAATCCTGGCATATAAACACCTTCCTGGGATTTGGGAAGCTTCTCCTGTCAGCTGATTCTAGAGAGAGGTCCTTCCACATAGGCAGCCTACCCCAAAGCTCTGAACTTATCTCTTCTTGAAATCACACAGAACTAGAAAGTTAATATCATGTTTTATTTTTATTTTTATTTTATTTTATTTTTAGACAGGGTTTTATTCTGTCACCCAGGCTGGAGTGCAGTGGATCTTGGCTCACTGCAATTTGCATCTCCATCGCTTGAATCCCAGGTTCAAGCGATTTTCATGCCTCAGCCTCTCGAATAGCTGGGATTACAGGTGCTCACCAGCCAGTTTTTTTGTGTTTTTAGTAGAAATGTAGTTTTGCTATGTTGGCCAGGCTGGTCTCGAACTCCTGGTCTTAAGCAATCCACCCGCCTTGGCCTCCCCAAGTGCTGGGATTATAGACATGAGCCATTGCACCTGATTAAAGAGTTAATATTCTTTTTTTAAATTTTTTTATTTTTTTGAGACAGTCTTGCTTTGTCGCCCAGACTGGAGTGCAGTGGTGTCATCTTGGGTCATTGAAACTCTACCTCCTGGGTTCAAGCTATTCTTTTTATTCTTTTTTTTTTTTTTTTTTTTTTTTTTTTTTGAGACGGAGTCTCGCTCTGTCGCCCGGGCTGGAGTGCAGTGGCCAGATCTCAGCTCACTGCAAGCTCCGCCTCACCGGGTTTACGCCATTCTCCTGCCTCAGCCTCCGGAGTAGCTGGGACTGCAGGCGCCCGCCACCTCGCCCGGCTAGATTTTTTGTATTTTTTTTTAGTAGAGACGGGGTTTCACCGTGTTAGCCAGGATGGTCTCGATCTCCTGACCTCGTGATCCACCCGTCTCGGCCTCCCAAAGTGCTGGGATTACAGGCTTGAGCCACCGCGCCCGGCCGGTTCAAGCTATTCTTATGCCTCAGCCTCCTGAGTAGCTGGGACTACAGCCGTGTGCGAACACGGCTGGCTAATTTTTGTGTTTTTAGTAGAGACAGAGTTTTGCCATGTTAGCCAGGCTGGTCTCAAACTCCTGACCTCAAGTGATCTGCCTGCTTCGGTCTCCCAAAGTGCTGGGATTACAGGTGTGAACTGCCATGCCTGGCCTGAGAGCTAATACTCATGAGAGACGGAGGCCAGAACCTCTCTCTGCCATCCAGTGAGCTGCTTCTGCTCTTTGCCTCCTAGCGTCCCCAGAAAACCACATGGATAACCTGTGTCAGGCTTGTGTAGACCATATTTGTGACTTCACTCTTGAGTTCACTTCCTCCCCTACTGGGATTTATCAAATGGCTGACCTTGCCCTATCATTCTCCCTTTGTCCCTTTAAAGACTCACCATATTCTTCATTCAGAAGTTAAGTTGGATCAGAGACCGTGGGGATCAATCTGAATTTCTCCAGCTATTCTTTTGCTGTTGCCCAGCTGTGACTTTACCCAGTTGTTTGCTCTGCTTCCTAATTGCTGGCTTGCATTGGTTCTCTGTTAGCTTTAATAACTACTGAAGCACTATAAATATCGGATAAGCTGCAGATTATCCTGAAAGTTTTAATTAGCCCAATGGCAGTAAGTTTGTCTGCTCAGAAGGACAACTCCACGCATAGCCCCATACTCAGAGTTAATGGCCGTCTATAGAAGATGATCAGCTAGGAGCCAGGAATGTATAATTTCCCCGCTAACTGCTGATTTGGTCAAGGCCTGGGAGAACGAAGCCCTCAGCATGCTTGTCCCCCTCCCTCAAGCCCCCAGCATGTTAGCAAATTAGCCATGTTAGGAGTCTGTAATTTTCCATAAATACAGTGTGGGGATGATTTTGCTTGCTGATACATGGGATGGTTGGAAGGGCTGAAACCAGGAGGAGCATGCCTAGTTTGCCCAATTTACCTTGAAGAAGCTTTCTTGGGCTTTTCCCCCTGGCCCCCACCCTTTTTTTTTTTTTTTTTTTTAGAGACCAGAGTTTTGTTCTGTTGTTCATGCTGGAGTTCAGTGGTGTGATCGTAGCTCACTGCAGCCTTGAGCTCCTGGGCTTAAGCAATGCTCCCAAGTAGCTGGGACTACAGGTGTGTACCACCATACCCAGCTAATTAAAAATTAGTTTTTTGTAGACATGGGGTCTTACTATGTTGCCCAGGCCAGTCTTGAACTCCTGGCCTAAAGTGATCCTCCTGCCTTGGCTTCCGAAAGTACTGGTGTTAGAGGTGTCAGGGACCATGTATGTCCTAGGCTTTTATTTTCTGCCACAGCCAGAGCTGGTATAAAGTACTGTCTTAGAGATAGCCTTATGTTCCAATCCCATCTCTGCCCCTCACTGGCTCTGTAACTTTGGGCAGAGTTCTTTTTTTTGAGACAGGGTCTCATTCTGTAACCCAGGCTGGAGTGCAGTGGCATGATCTCACCTCACTGCAACCTCTGTCTCCCGAGTTCAAGTGATTCTCCTGCCTCAGCCTCCCTTAGTAGCTGGGATTACAGGCACCTGCCACCATGCCCGGCTAATTTTTAAATTTTTTTTAGTAGACACAGGGTTTCACCATATTGGCCAGGCTGGTCTTGAACTCCTGACCTTAGATAATCCGCCCGCCTCAGCCTCCCAAAGTGCTGGGATTATAGGTGTGAGCCACCACGCCCAGCCTGGGCAGGGTTCTTGACCTCACCAACCTCCATTTGTTCATATGGGGACTGTGGATAATGGCAGAGCCAGTCTCAGGTGGTTGTGAGAGTAAAATGAGACATCGCGTGGAAGGTGTTTAGCCAGTGCACTGCTGGCCAGTGTTACGATTATCAGCTCGTTTTCTTCTTCACAAAGATGTTCTACAACAGGCCAGATGATTGTGGACCTGCAGAAACTCAGGAGTGGTTCTCACCTTTCCTGATGAGCATCTGATGCAGAAATGGGCCCTCCTGGGAACCCACCCATTGGTCTGGCCCCTAGGCTGAGGCTACAGGTGAGAAGATGGATCTTCGGAACCTCAGCCTGACTGCCTCTGGGTTTCCTTTTCTCTCTTCAGTCCTTGTGGGATTAGGGAGGATTGGAATGTTTGTGTCATCTGAGACATTTTAAGTTTGAGAAATGAATTTTGAAGGGGTCTTTGTCAATTGTCACCAGATTGCCATCTTTGCTTCTGGTAAGTCTAGATTATTGTAATGTGAATCCCTGTGATGGTGGCAATTTTATAATGTTGGTGTAGCCCTGGGCCACTCACAAAGGCCCCTAGCACTCATCACCTTGAGCTTCTCTGCACACCTAGTCAGGTGGCAAGGCACGCATCATCTCCATCTTGCAGATGAGTAAACTGAGAATCGGAGAGTCTGTGAATAGCGGGAGGTCTCACAAATTCTGACTCGCAGCCTGATTTCTTTCCCCAGCCCTTGCTTGCAGGAAGGAGAACAGGGAAAAGAAGGGACCTGGTCAGCCCCGTTACTGCCCTTCGGCAAGGCTCCTTTCAGCCACCTTCCTCATCGGTGGAAAGGGGAGAGAGTCCTTCTTTTGTTGCTCATGTGTATTTTTTTGTAGTTACTGTTGATTTTTTTTTCCAGACAGGGTCATTTTTATTTTTTAGAGGCAGGGTCTTGCTCTGTCTCCCAGGCTGGAGTGCAGTGGTTATATCTCACTGTAACCTTGAACTCCTGGGCTTAATTGATCTTGCCGCCTCAGCCTCCCAGGTAGCTAGGACCACAGGCGTGTGTCACCATGTCCCGCTAATTTTTAAATTTTTTTGTAGAGACAGGGTCTCACTCTGTTGCCTAGGCTAGTCTGAGATAGGGTCTTGTTCTATTGCCCAGACTGGAGTACAGTGGTGCCATCATAGCTCACTGTAGCCTCCAGCTCCTGGGCTCAAGCAGTCCTTCCTCCTCAGCCTCCTGAGTATCTGGGACTACAGGTGCATGCTACCCCATCTGGCTCATCTTTCAAATATTTTTGTAGAAATGGAGTCTTGCTATGTTGCCCAGGCTGGTCTAGAACTCCTGACCTCAGGTGATCCGCCCACCTCGGCCTCCCAAAGTGCTGGAATTACAGGCGTGAGCCACTGCGCCCGGCCTTTTTTTCTTTTTTCTTTTTTGAGACAGAGTCTTGCTCTGTCGCCAGGCTGGAGTGCAGTGGCATGATCTTGGCTCACTGCAACCTCAGCCTCCCGGTTTCAAGCGATTCTCCTGCTTCAGCCTCCCGAGTAGCTGGGACTATAAGCACATGCCACCATGCCTGGCTAATTTTTGTATTTTTTAGTAGAGAGAGGATTTCACCATACTGGCCAGGCTGGTCTCAAACTCCTGACCTCGTGATCTACCCGGCTTGGCCTCCCAAAGTGCCGGGATTACAGGCATGAACCACCGCACCCGGCCTTCTATGTGGCTTCTGAAAGGAGAGCAGAACCCCATGCGGCATCTGCCAGATGTAAAAGAACTGTTTACTGTGAGACAGCATGAGACTTATGAGAATCAGGAAACCAGCCTGTGATTTCTCACACAGTTGGCACAATGGTAATTTCTGGATGTTGTGTTTCATTAGCAGCCTCTGAGCGGAGGTGGTTTAAATTTGAGCGTGCAGGATTTAGATGTTTTATTTTTATATCTGTCTCCGACACTCTCAGAGCCACATGGTTTCTTGGGTTGTAACAAGATGTTTTCTGTTGCCCAGGCTCCGGGTTCCTCATTAGCCCCAGTTCATGTTCCTCTTGGGGGCCTGGCTCCTTTACGAGGCCTTGTGGATACCCCACCCTCTGCCCTTCGTGGATCTCAAAGTGTGAGCCTGGGGAGCTCAGTGGAGTCTGGACGTCAGCTTGGAGAACTCATGCTGGTAAGTACTTTCTCTTGTGTTCAGTGTCTGTAGTTCCTATGAGGCCCCCATGTGCCATACTAGGACCTATGGCTTAGGGGTGAAAAATAGACGGAATCGGTGGAGTCCTCAGAGTTCGTCATCCAGTTGGGAAAATGTAATTCGCACCTGTATGAATGTGGACTCTGGGCTGTGGAGGATAGACGTGTGCTGTAGGGACATCAGTGCTGATTTCTGAGTCTCCGCAGTCAAGGCAGTAGGAGTGGGCGAAGGGAGTCATTGGTGTGTGCTGTAGTCGCCAGGTCAACTTCATGGACGTGGTGGGACTTGATCTGGGAGACACTGACATAGAGAGTGGGGAGGAGCATTCTAAAGGTCATTCCAAAGGTCTTCCAAGTGAGTCCTTTGACTGTCCTCCTCTATTTTGAAGCCTTCACAGGGTCTCAAGACATCTGCTTATACAAAGGGTCTCCTGGGCTCCATACATGAGGACAAGACTGCTCTTAGCCTCTTGGCTTTAGGAGAAGAAACTAATGAGGAGGATGAGGAGGAAAGTGACAACCAGGTAATGATGAAGTCCTCTCCCTGGCCTGGAAACTCTCCGTGCTATATTTTTTCCTTTTGAAAATGTTTTTGCTGTGATAGAAAAAATATGTAACATAAAATTTGCCCTTTTAACCATTTTAAAGTTAAAATTCAGTGGTATTAATTACCTTCACAATATGTGCACCCAACACCACTATCCATTTCTTTTTTTTTTCTGCACTCCCCCCCAACCACTATTCATTTCTAGAACTTGTTCATCATCCCAAATAGAAACTGTGTACCTATTGAATGATAACTTCCTATTCCCTCTTCCTCCGTCCCTGGAAACCTAATCTGCTTTCTGTGTCTATGAATTTACCTATTCTAGGACCTCATGTAAGAGGAATTATACAATATTTGTCCTTTTGTGTCGGGCTTATTTCACTTAGCATAATGTTTCAAGGTTCATCTGTGTTGTAGCATGTATTAGAACTTTGGTCCTTTTTAAGGCTGAATAATATTCCATGGTATGGATATGCCACCTTTTTAAGGCTGAGTAATATTCCATGGTATGGATATGCCACATTTTGTTTATCTACTCATCTGTTGATGAATATACATGGGTTGTTTCTACCTTTGGCTGATCTCTGTGCTTCTTTTTAAAAAAGCAAGATTTTTTTTTGGCCCCCGGCTTCATTTCTTCAGCAGTCTATTATACCTTCTAGATCTGATCCAGAAAGTACAGCCAGCAGAAAGCACCTTGGCCACTTGCTTGGTGCATAGCATAGTTTGTGCTGGATGGAGAGCCGTTTAGTGAGGCTGCCTCAGTGGTGGTCCTGTTCTGAGTCCTCTGAAGCCCTGCCTGGGCCCGCCTGCCAGCTCAGCAGTGCCCCGCTTTTCCCTCTGCACACCCCTCACCCTGGGTTGACCAGTTTCCTCAGACTTACCACTTGTCATCATTTTTGTTTCTAGAGTGTCCACAGCTCAAGTGAGCCTCTTAAGAACCTACACCTGGACATTGGGGCACTGGGGGGTGACTTTGAGTATGAGGTAAGAGCCCTAAACCCTACAGGCAAATGTGTCAGCCTGGCATATCCCCCCTGTTTTTATTAAGCCCCCCTACTTTGTTGTAATGCATATTTGGAAAAACAACTGTTTTGTCCCAGTCCTTCCAGATGGGATTTCTGGGGTTTGGGGAAGGACAAGAATAAATGAATGGATTCCTGTCCCTTCTAGACCCTGCCTCTAAACAAACAAATGTCAACACTCATTATGTTATTGTAATACCTAAAACCTCCAGTGGTTTTTTTTTTTTTTTTTTTTAAAGAGACAGGGCCTCATTGTGTTGCCCGGCCTGGAGTTACAGTGGTGTGAACAGAGCTCACTGCTTTAAATTCCTGGGTTCAAGTGATCCTCCGCCTCAGCCTCCTGAGTAGTTAGGACTACAGGCGTGCGCACGCATGCCTGGCTACTTTTTACCTTTTTTGCAGAGACAAGGTCTCTCTGTTGACCAGACTGGTCTCAAACTCCTGACCTCAAGCAGTCCTTCCGTCTTGGTCTTCCAAAGTGCTAGAATTACAGGTGTGAGCCATTGTGCCCAGCCATGTGTTTTTGTACCTAGAAAGGAGCTTTCCTTACCATGTATCCTTTGTTTAGTGTCCAATGTAGTCATTTAAATATAACATTTCTCAAAATATTCCCTTTTTTTTTTTTTTTGAGATGGAGTCTTGCTCTGTCACCCAGGCTGGAGTGCAGTGGCGCGATCTCAGCTCACTGCAAGCTCTGCTTCCCGTGTTCATGCCATTCTCCTGCCTCAGCCTCCCAAGCAGCTGGGACTACAGGCGCCTGCCACCATGCCTGGCTAATTTTTTGTATTCTTGGTAGAGATGGGGTTTCACCATGTTAGCCAGGATGGTCTGGATCTCCTGACCTCGTGATCTGCCCGCCTTGGCCTCCCAAAGTTTTGGGATTACAGGCGTGAGCCACCACGTCTGGCCACATTTCTCTAAATATTCTTAAAGTATTTAAACAACCAATGAATCATGAACTCAACAATTAGATTTCCCCAAATATTTAAATATTGGTTGCAGGCTCAATCAGTTAAACTTTTCACAAGTCTAATATATCAAGTTCTTTTAAATACTTTCAATACTTTAACAACATCAGACAAGTCACTCACACTTTATTAGAATGATCACAAAACTGGCCAGTAACACAGAAGTGCTTATATCCTGAATTTAAATTTGTTTTCTCATTATCCCTTATTATTTCTGACTTGTTTCTTGGAAATCACCTTACCTTAAGAGCCAGGGTTAGTGTCTGAGGTCACTTGAGGTTTCAGATATGCTGGCTGATAGTCCTTGATTTGGTACTTGAGACCTGAGTTGTGGGTGACCCAAGTCTTGCCATTGGACAGGGCTTTTTTTTTTAAGACTGGATGTCACTCTGTTGCCCAGGCTGGAGTGCATATCAGCCTCCAGAGTAGTTGGGACCACAGGTGCCCGCCACCACACCCGGCTATTTTTTGTAGAGACAGGGTTTTGCTGTGTTTCCCAGACTGGTCTCGAACTCCTGGGCTTAGGTGATCCCCCTGTCTTGGGCTTCCAAAGTGCTGGGATTACAGGTGTGAGCCATTGTGCCCAGCCTAGGACTCTTTTTGTAGTTAGACTTTGCCTGTTACCTCAGAAACTGTTCAGCATTTTGGCTTTGTACAGTCAGATACCTTTCGATTATGACTTTACAGTTTCTTGCCAAATGTGACACTTTTTTCTAAGTGTCCCATTTTTATTATCAAGCTGATACAGGTCTGCTTTGAAACTGATCCTTCTGAGTGGGGCCTAGTCTGGAAAGATTAAATCTAAAGCCTTCAATCTGTTTAGTTCCCTGAAATGACAACTTTGTTTTCTTCTCCACCACCAGTAAGACCTATATTGATAAAAGGAGATGCTCAGGCTTTGTGCCTAGAAGGTTGACCATGTATAGGACTAGGGGTGTCAGAGGACTTATGGTTGTGGAGGAAGAAGAAAATCTCTATGAGAATGAGCAAGTTGAGGCTGGAGATTCTGCCCTATTCATTTCTGTATGGCCAGGCAGCACCTAGCCCACTGCCTCTGAAACATAGGAAGTGCTTAGGTATGTTTTGGTCAACAGTTGAGAGAATGAATTTGTGAATGAGTGAATGAGCCACGCTGGGACTCATGAGAGAGTATCCGGGCAGGTTGTTTTTTTCTTCACTTGGCTTTCCCAGTTACCGGATAGAGTGGGTACTTGGTCCCTGCTGTCAGCTGGTGGATTGAAGATCCTGATGTGGATTGATTATGATTTACTTTGACCTTGGGCTTATTAACATTTACTTCATAATGGATTGTAAATGTCAACAAAAAAGGCTTTTTCTTCTTTGAAAGGTGTATTTTTTTTTTTTTTTTTGAGTTGAAGTCTCACTCTTGTCCCCCAGGCTGGAGTGCAATGGCGCGATCTTGGCTCACTGCAGCCTCCGCCTCCCGGGCTCAAGCGATTCTCCTGCCTCAGCCTCCCAAGTAGCTGGGATTATAGGCACCCGCCACCATGCCTGGCTAATTTTTGTATTTTTAGAAGAGATGGGGTTTCACCATGTTGGCCAGGCCGGTCTCAAACTCCTGACCTCAGGTGATCTGCCCGGCATGGCTTCCCAAAGTGCTGGGATTACAGGCATGAGCCACCGTGCTCGACCTGAAAGGTGGATTTCTAAAAGCTTTCCTTCTGATGGCTGTGTGCTTCTCTGGGGGGAGTGGGCACTTTTAAACATTTTATAACCTCTTTAATATAAATAGGCACCCCAGTGTGATGAGGGGAAATGTCTGGAGTGGGTGGTGTTAAATACACCTCCTACTCCTGTCTTTAGCATCCCCGCAGATTTAGTTCTTTTTGTCACATGGAGTGTTGGATTCCTATGTTCTAACTGAAGGCAGGAATCAGGACTTTTCCTTTTGGGAGTGTTAGTGGTGAGGGTGAGTGGGGGGGTTTCAGGACAGCCAGTGCTGCCTCTGCTTGGGCCCTGCTCTTTGAAAATGGCTTTTGTTTCAGTTTTCTTTGGATTCTCTGAACTGCCTACCTTTCCCCACTCCTGAGTGTCCCATACAGCCTAGGATGGAGAAGGACTTCTGAGGCTAGTTCTATCCTGTCTCACTGAGCAGTCACTTCGCTCATGATTCCATGAGAGGGCAGTAGGATGGCAAGAATGCATCTCTTCTTGTCTCCTCCCTGCTCTCCTGCTTTCCAACTTAAACCTACTTCAAGTCTATTACAGACTGAAGAGAGAGAGGTTCATGGAACTGACACTGAACAGGGCGAGCAAAAGCCAGGAGGCTGAAGGGTAGTCGAGCAGACTTTATGTGGCCATGTGGTGCTGGTGAAAAGCCCATCAGTGGATCAAAGTAGCAGGAGGGAGCCTGGGCTTAGAAATAATAGGATGATGTCAGTGCGATTGGAAAGTGCTAACAACACCGGGGAGCTGTGCAAAGAATTGAGACCAACTGGGCAGGAATGAAATCTGAAAAATAAATTGGACTGATGATCAGCTTGGTGGGGTCTCTGCAGAACAGGGTCAATGCACAGACATGGGTTCAGTTCCTTGGCCTTCATGCCCTGTCCCCTGTGCTGTGTGGATCACAGGGGTCCTTGTCTTTGTGCTCTGGGCAGAAGAACCTCATGGCTTTTGGGCGGCATGTTAAATATTCATGAAATGATTCTTATAAACTCTTTCCTGCTTTCTCCTCCTGCAGATGGGAAAGTCTTTTTTGAAAAAGCAGCAGAAATGTGCCTTGAGATACTCAAGGACCTGGAGCTGTGAAAGGAGGAGACAGAAGGAGTGTGAACAGGGATGAGCTGAGGGCAAAGTTGTGCTGAGACTGAGGCCCTGCCTTTGCTTGCACTTCCCACGGAGCCCAGGGCAGGAGACTAGACTTCGGTGCCCAGAGTGTATACCTGGTTGGAGCTTCAGGCCTTGGGCCGGGAGACAAGGGGCAGGGACCAGGTGAAGGGAGGTGCTCATGGGGTTGGATAGCTTCTCCAGACACTCAGCTCATGTACATCCATTTGTGGATAATCTCCAACAAATGCTTCACCTCCCTCTGCTTTCCCCACCCTCGAGGTGCTGTCCTGTGGTTGCAGTTAGTCAACATAGTGCAGAGAATGCAAGGTTGTTTATTTTAATATTACCCGTGTTTTACTGTTTTAGGTAAGGCAGACTAGAATGAGCCCCATCATGTGAAAATTTTCTTTTAAAGAATTTAAGCATAAGAATTGAGCTGGGCCTAAGATTATTGCAATTTGGCTATATTCTCTCGTGTAAGAATGGGAATCTCTTTTAATTTTTATATTATGTTCATGGGTGCACGGGCAGGTTTGCTATCTAGGTAAACTTGTGTCATGGGGGTTTGTTGTACAGATTATTTCATCCCCCAGGCATTAAGCCTAGTACCCGTTAGTTATTTTTCCTGATCCTCTCAAGGATGGGAATCTCTACCTGTGTCTTGTATTCTCTGATTTTTGATAGGTTACTTGCTTTTCCGTCATCTTGAATGGTTAATTAATAGCTAACATTTGCTTAGCTATTTTTCATTTAGTTAGCACTGTAATAAATATAGTCTAATCCCTGTATAACCATGTAAAGTAAATATTACATCTCCTTTTTGCAGGCTAGGAAGGGAAACCTCAACTCCTATCTTTGCATGACACACTTATTCATATTTAACAATTTGGTCAACAAACCTTTGCTAAGCACTTATTATGTGCTAGAAACTAAGTACTGAGGACAATAGGGAGCTAATTTGGTGAAGGAAACAGATAAGGAAATCAGCAAATACAATAGCTATTAAGGTAGATGATGGGGAAGGCTCATCTCAGATCAGCTGACCTAGGGATCAAGGAAGGCATCCTGGAAGAGGTGATGTGGTGAGGACCAGTGGGGAGTGTGTCAGGGTAGTGTGTGTGTATGTGTGTTTTAGGAATTGCATGGCAAATTACTAAATTATTGTGATGTTTATCCACAGGTGGGAGGAGAGAGTGTCTGAGGGTTTGGCTGGAGGTGAGCCATGAGAGGCAGGCAGGAGCTGGGCCTTAAGGGCTGTGGGCGAAGTGGGAGTTTAAATTTTATCCTGAAGGCCATAGGGACTATTGATGGTCTGATACCTCCTTTGCCCTCGCATCCAAGGTGTATTAGTAGGCAGCCCTCTTAGGACCAGGTTTCACTCCCAACTTCAAGCTGGGGGGAGCCTTTCTTTAATCTTGGGATGAGCCTGGCCAGGGTGGATTGGCCCTGCTTGCCGAGTAAGGGGGTGTGGTTGGCCCAACACCCTTTGCCCACCCCAGGCAACTCCCACCTCCTTCTTGGAGGCCTTAGAACCCCGCAGACTGGATATGAGCTTCTGCTGAGTATGGGCCTTTGGTGGTATAGAGATGAGAAGGCCATTAGGCTCAGCCTGAAGCTGCTTCACTTGAAGAGGAGAAGTGTGTCTCCCTTCTCTTAGCCCAGTGGTCCTGGCAGATTTATTCCATGCTGGAGGTTAGGGATGCTGGGAGGGGCAGCACTGGCGGGTACCCACATGCATGCTGCCAAGGCGTGAGCTTCCTTTGTGCCTTCTCTACTTCCCCTTCTGCTCTTCTTTCTGGGACAGGGTTGGGCCTGATGATAGTATCACCACTGTGGCTAGTGGCCTCTTTGCTTTGGGCAGTCAAGGCTCATAACCAAAGCCATTGGGAATATTTCACTTTTCTCAATATTAGCTCAATTCCTTGAGGGCAGGATCCATAGTTTGTCCATATTTGGATTCCCAAGGCAGTGTTTGACACATAGAATGTGCTCAGTGAATGAATGTGTAAGTCTCATTACATAATGTAAGTTAACATTCGTGGGACACTGACAGTGTGCCAGTCACAATTCTGAGTTTCTTTTTTTTTTTTTTGAGACGGAGTCTCGCTCTGTCACCCAGGCTGGAGTGCAGTGGCCGGATCTCAGCTCACTGCAAGCTCCGCCTCCCGGGTTCCCGCCATTCTCCTGCCTCAGCCTCCCAAGTAGCTGGGACTATAGGCGCCCGCCACCTCGCCCGGCTAGTTTTTTGTATTTTTTGGTAGAGATGGGGTTTCACCGTGTTAGCCAGGATGGTCTCGATCTCCTGACCTCGTGATTCACCCGTCTTGGCCTCCCAAAGTGCTGGGATTACAGGCTTGAGCCGCCGCGCCCGGCCAATTCTGAGTTTCTTAACTCACTTGATGAGTGCTAACTCATTTAGTCTTCCCAACAGTGCTCCCTATGAGGTAAGCACTGCTACATCCCAGTATTTTAGCAAAAGAAACTGAGGCATATAGAAGTAAATAATTTGCCTAAGGTCACACATCTGTAAGTGTGGAGCCAACATTTGAGCCTGGGCAGCCTCTGTCTCCAAAGCTGAGCTCTGAAGGACTCTGCTTTACTGACCTGTGTAATCATCCCTAGGAAGCCTGGGTTAGCTTGTCAGTGGGCTCTCAGGCTTGCAGGGAGAGGGTCATTTCTTTGGGCACAGCAGACACTTTAACAGAGCATCAATAAATGCCATGCTTAGGGCTTCTTCTTGGGCCTCTCCGCTCTCTAGTCGTCATGGTCCTTGAGTCTTCAGAATAGGGAATCAGGAAGTCTTATAAATCCCTCATCGGAAGTTATTCAGTCTGGCAGCCCAAGTGTTAGCACAGATGTTTTCCAGGAGGAATACTTCTCAGCCCAAACCCAGCAGAGATCACTGGCTGTATTTCCAAGGGAGAGTTTTGTTTTTCTCTTTTGACTGACTCTAAGGAATTTAGTGGAAGCAGCCTTGGGTTTTCACTAGTCTTTAAAGTGAGGTTTGTATGTGAGGAGCAGGGCGTGACCACTGTAGAGATGCACTGCTCAGATCTGCTTTCGAGAGACCCTGCCAAGGGGAGCTTAGCAGATTGACAGCCTCCAGCGCTGCCCTTTCTATCCACCCTGCTTCATGGAAGTGTTTCCTGCTGGTGATGAGCCACAACAGGGTCTGAAAGCAGAGCCATTTCTGCAGATACGGGACTCTTTTCATGGCAGCCTACTGGGCGACTCTGCTGGGCTGACCAAGACTTGCCCAGAACTGGAGAAAGTCTGGAGCTCTGCTCACTTCCTTTATCCTTTGTAAACATCTCCCTTAAATCTCTTGCACATCTAACCCTAACTTGGCATCTGCTTCTTAGAGGACCCCAGTCAGCAGTGCTTGGTGAGGATGCTGTCTCCGAGGCTGCTGCTTATCAGCATGTACCCGGGAGGCTTTAGGCACGAAGAGCACTCTCCTGATAATTTTTCCCCTGCTGCCTATTAAACATGAAAAATAGAAATTTGAGACTTTGCTGCCTTTCTCTCACATGATGATCCATCATCATCTTAAATAAATATTGGCTTTTGAGTCTGCAGTCTTATGATGTGGCTAATGGGGCTGGAGCAAGACAGATTTATTACTTGAGGACATGATAGGTGGTGACAGAGTTATATCGTCCAGTGTAGTGACTTCCAGGCCCACCAGTGGATGGGGATCAGCTTGGGTATATCCAAATCACCATATAAATTCCGATTCTGTAGATCTGGGGTTGAGTCAGGAATCTGTGTTTTGAAAAGCTGGGTGGGCTGGATGCGGTGGCTCACGCTTATAATCCCAGCACTTTGGGAGGCTGAGGTGGGTGGATTGCTTGAGGCCAGGAGTTTGAGACCAGCGTGGCCAACATGGCAAAACCCCGTCTCTACTAAAAATACAAAAAAATAGCCAGGTGTGGTGGCACACACCTGTAGTCCCAGCTACTCGGGAGGCTGAGGGACGAGAATTGCTTGAACCCAGGAGGCAGAGGTTGTAGTAAGCCAAGATCGCACCACTGCACCTCAGCCTGGGTGACAGAGTGAGACTTCGTCTCAAAAAAATAAAATAAAAAATATAAGAACTGGGTGATTGATAACTGCTGGGGCAGAACTCAGGTACTGGCCTGTGGGAGTCAGGGAATAGCATTTCCATCTTGCAGCATGTCTCGACTCCTTTTGCACATTCCTTATGTCTTCCTTTTTAACATGGTCTGTTGCTCCCTAGGAGTCTCTAAGAACAAGCCAGCCAGAGGAGAAGGATGTTTCTCTGGATTCAGCTGCTGCCAGTCCCCCTACTCCCTGCAAGCCCTCCAGCCCAGGTGCAGACAGCAATCTGAGCAGTGCTGATGGCAAAGGGCGACAGGGAAGTGGGGCAAGACCTGGGCTCCCAGAAAAAGAGGAAAATGGGAAGAGTGAACCTAAGATTTCCAGGAATCTGGTGACCCCCAAGGCAGACCCCAGGGGCAATGACCCTGCCAAAGCCTCTGAAAAGGAGGCACCAGAGGACACAGTAGATGCAGGAGAGGAAGGTTCCAGGAGGGAAGAGGCAGCCAAGGAGCCAAAGAAGAAGGCTTCTGCTCTGGAAGAGGGCAGTTCAGGCGCCAGCCAAGTAAGTCACTGTATCCCATAGGCAGGGGTTGACTGTAGCCCTCTGCTACTCTATTCAGCCCTGGGCAGGGTCCTATCCCCACATCTTTATTACTGAGTCAGGAGCTTCATTTGCATGTCCCTGCACTGGGCTGTCAGCATCAGCCAGAGCCCTTAATTGTGACAAATATGCCCAGGCCCAGCAGGCAGTAAAATCCGGAATGAAGCTGCAAACCTGCTGGCACTCGAAATTGAGAGCAGAAATTTGCTTTTCCACTGGCACCCTCCTGGAATGTTCATTTTCTTTTATCCTACTGCCTTTCCTGCTTCCTACCTCCCTCTTGTACTTTTTTTTTTTTTTCTTCTGTCTTTTTTGAGACAGGGTCTTGTTCTGTAGCCCAGGCTGGAGTACAGTGGTGTGATCTTGGCTCACTGCAGCCTTGACCTCCAGGGCTCAAGCAGTCCTCCCACCTCATCACAGTTCAGAGTGCTTTTTGGCAGAGCATTACCTCAGCCTCTTGAGTAGCTGAGACCACAGGCATGTGTCACCATGCCCAGCTAATTTTGGTATTTTTTGTAGAGACAGGGTTTCGCCATGTTGCCCAGGCTGATCTCTTAACTCCTAAGCTCAAGTGTTCTGCCCGCCTCATCATAGTTCAAGGTATTTTTTTTTCTTTTGATACAGAGTCTCGCTCCTTCACCCTAGCTAGAGTGCAGTGGTGCAATCTTGGCTCACTGCAACCTCTGCCTCCCAGGTTCAAGTGATTCTTGTGCCTCAGCCTCCCGAGTAGCTGAGACCACAGGCATGCACCACCACACCTGGCTAATTTTTGTATTTTTTAGTAGAGATGGGGTTTCACCATGTTGTCCAGGCTGCTCTTGAACTCCTGAGCTCAACCTTGATCCGCCCGCTGGGATTACTGGCGTGAACCATTGAGTCTGGTTCCCCTTATACTTCTTTTTTTTGAGAAAGAGTTTCACTGTTGTTGTCCAGGCTGCAGTGCAATGGCATGATTAGCTCACCGCAGCCTCTGCCTCCTGGGTTCAAGCTATTCTCCTGCCTCAGCCTCCTGAGTAGCTGGGATTACAGGTGACCGCCAACATACCTGGCTAATTTTTTGTGTTTTTAGTAGGGACAGGGTTTCTCCATGTTGGTCAGGCTGGTCTGAAACTCCTGACCTCAGGTGATCCGCCCACCTCAGCCTCCTAAAGTGCTGAAATTACAGGCATGAGCCACTGCGCCCGGCCTCCCCTTGTACTTCTTGACATCAGTTTGGGGGCAGTCATGGTTGCAGCAGTCTGAGTTTCTATAGAGAGAGAACACTGTGTGTTGTGGCGAGGTGGAGGGTGGGGGTGATCGGGGTGGTAGGTGCCACATTTGGCAGTGTTCTGCCCCAGCATAGGTAGATTAGGTGACAAGAAGACTCTTCTCTTCCATTCTTGTGGCTCTTTCTGAAAGATACCAAGACATGGGAGTGGTTGCTTTGGCAAGACCAGGCCAATGACCAAAATGGACAGAAGTAAGCTTGAATGGGGAGATCCTTTGGCATTTTAGATTTTTCAACCTTTAGTCCTGTTCCTCCTCCAGGTAGATGGTGAGGGAATTCATTTAAAGGGCTTTTATCGGCCAGGTGCAGTGGCTCATGCCTGTAATCCCAGCACTTTGGAAGTCTGAGGCGGGCAGATCACTTGAGGTCAGGAGTTGGAGATCACTGGCCAACATGGTGAAACCTCGTCTTTACTAAAAATACAAAAATTATCCAGGCGTGGTGATGCACACCTGTAATCCCAGCTACTTGGGAGGCTGAGGCAGGAGATTGCAGGAACCCGGGATGTACAGGCTGCAGTAAGCTGAGATGGTGCCACTCCAGCCTGGGGGACAGAGTGAGATTCCGTCTCGGAAAAAAAAAAAAAAAAAAAAGAACTTTTATCTATTTCCTAGGAAAGATGCTCTCCTTCTGTTTTTTAGGATAGCATCAGACTTCTGTACTGCCACCTTTCTAACCATCTCCACTACTCTTGGCTCCCCTTACTCGTATAAGTCCTTGCTGATCTAATTCAGAGTGTGGTTGTCTCTACTCAGTGGGCTGCCCAGCCCCAGTGGGGCGGAGGCTGTGCACATGTCCAGAGAGAATGGCGGGGTCCACAGGCCTCCTTTAGGTTTTTAAGAAGAGTGGATTTCAGTTTGGCCTGAGCCCTATATTGGTACCACGGCCTGAACAGAATTCCCTGGGTAGGGACCATGTGCCTTTGTGCTCTGCTCTGAGGGATTTCTCTGTGTGTCTCTCTCTCCAGGGACTGGAAATTAGTGAACACATGAAGGAACCTCAGCTCTCAGACTCCATAACTTCTGACCCCAAGTCCTTCCATGGCCTGGTGAGTTCGAGATGAGGGCAGTAGAGTGGTGGTGAAGAGCATGGATTTGTGAGTCTCTAGGGTTAAGTAATTTGCCCAGCATCACACAGCTTGTAAGTGGGAGAATTTCGAACTCATGCTTGAGTCTTGTCTAGCTCCAGCTTCTCAACCCATTAACCAAGGGTAATACTTCCTATTTTATAGGTTTGTTGTGAGAAGAAAGGCAGAGAATATAAAATGTTAGCATATAAACATTATTAATATAATTATGTATATAATAATGTTAAAATGTTAGCTATTATTACTCACTGTTATGTGAGTTGCCTGTGTGATCATGTGAGTTGCCATCAGCCTAGGAGGTTAGAGACTGGTGTGTTTGTGTTTATGGGATCACTGAGCTGTGGCGAGGACAGTCCCCAGGCTCAGGCCAGGAGGGGTGCCATGGCTTCATTTCTAAAGTTAACGCTTTGTCTTGGAATGCCAGCATCCGTGGTTTCTTTGTCCCAGACCTTCTACCCAGCCTGCTGTATCGTGGTTTCGTTTGCCAGGTCTGTACCTAAGGGGAATAGTTCAGGGTGCTTTTTGGCAGAGCATTACCTCTAGAAGCCATCCTCCATCTGTTTGGAGGAGGCAGATCAAAGGGAAGGGATTAGTGGGAGAGGGTCAGGGATGAACAGTAACGATATGAGGGGCTGCAGAAGAATTAGGAGGCTGTGTGTGCTCGCCCCTCACTGAGCCGTGGGCTTAGGAGGCAGATGGCAGCTGCATTAAGTGAAGTAGAACTCAAACTGAAAGGAAAATGTCACCAAAAAAGAGGAAAAACCCACAAGCTAGAAAGGGAAGGTAAAAAGTGGTTGTTGGCAAAAACTGTCCATGAAGAATCGCCATGTCACAGATCTCTCGGAAGCAAGGGGGCTGGCTCTTCTAAAGCAGTCACCCATGTGGAGAAATGTGCCCATCAGCATTTTTCTTCTCTATGGAAGTAGATGGAGGAGGCTGTGGACAGCAGGACCAGACTTTGTCTGGGCGTCCCACCATTAGTCAGGGCTGATGTGACAGAACTGTCCCCATTAACATGCTATTGGGCAGCAGTCCTTCACTTAGCCCAGCAGGGATCTTCGGCTCAGAGAAGGTGGGATCATGGGCCTGTGGCAGCCAGAGGACAGCAACAAACTGGTACCAGTGTGGGTACTTGCTGCCCGTCCCAAAGAGAAGCCAGTGCAGGAAGCACCACTAATTAACTCTCATTGTCCAGGTGGGCACCTGTATGGAAAAGGGATGGAACGAGCTGGAAAGGGCCCACCAAGGCTCGTTTCAAAACTGCCCACAGGTTTTCTGGGGATGTTGGCATTTCTTCTTGTGCCTGGTTGGGCACCACGGAGAGGGAGAGATAGCCGGAAAGTGACATCCTTCCCAGCATGTGTCATGGAAAGAGCTTGGGCTTTGCCATCAGTGCAGGGCCCCATCTGACCCTCAGGTCCCTTGCTTATCAGCTGTGTGGCCTTGGGCGAGTTATATGTGCTTTCCAGCCTGCTTCCTTATCTGTGAGATGAGGGAAAGAGTTTTAGTCTCACAGGGTTATTTTTTCCCCATAATTTTATTATGAAAAGTTTCAAACATATGGAATAATTTAAAAAATTGTACAGTGAATACCCACATACTTACCATCTATAGGCCACAATTAACATTTTACCATACTTGCTTGATCACATATCTTTCCATTGAGTCGCAGTGTTATTTTGAAGATGAAATTAGTAGATGTTGAAATGTTTGGCACAGAGCTGGGCACATAGTAGACATCTTTCTGGAAAGTGGAGTTGGGGTAGTGAAGAGGCCTGGTGGGTGTTGACTGTGACAGAGGCAGAGTTGACCTTTGCATCTCCACTGTCTCCAGGACTTCGGTTTTCACAGCCGGATCTCGGAGCACCTGCTGGATATTGATGTGCTTTCCCCGGCCCTGGATGGAACTCGTTGGCAGGTGAGTCTCTCTGGGTGGTGGGCTGAGCTGGGGCCTCATTTTTCCTCACAACCACTTTTTCGGATGACCCAGAACTGAGCCCTGCCCATCACAGGCTGCATTTCTGGAAGTTCTCTCCCTTCTAATTCATTAAGGCATGGTCCTGACTGCCTTTCATGGGGCTTCTGACCATTCCTGCATTGTTGCTATAAATTAAAGTCCTCTTCCATCATATATTTATCCATTTATCCACTCATTCAGCAGCTGAAGAGTGGACTGTCTGCTCATGTACAAGGCGCTGTATAGACTGTAGATTTCAAGGAACTTTCCATCCTGGCCCATTCGTCCTCTTTACATGCCCAGCCCACCTGCTGCTCACCAGCTGGGTCTGCTGCTCACCATCCTGGGGCACACTCTCCACCTCCACCACCCCTCTGCCTGCCACTCTGCTTTCCCGTTTTCCCAGCAAGCTCTTTTTCGGTCCTGGAGGTTCACCTCTGACACCACCTCCGCGAATGGGATGAATTGTTCCCTCTCTTTGCTCCGCTTAGTCCCTCTTGTTTTGTTTGATAGTTGTTTGTCTGTCTCCCCTGCCAGATGTAAGCTCTGTGTGGACATGGATGATGACTGACCCACATGGGGTAGTGACTCAAACACAGATCCTGTCCTTAAGGAGCTTCAAGCCAAGAAGACTTTTCTTTTTCTTTGTGGATTGGTTAGAAGAGCGGTTCTGGCACATGATCTCTGCGAGTTTAAGGGAATATTTGGTTTGGGCAAAATGGAAATTTGTTGGGTGAAACAAACAAGATGTTTAATATGAACCCAGCCTTGGAGCCTTTAGTGAAATGTGTGCTAGAGGCAGGCTAGAGTTTTTGGGCCAGTTGCATTTGAGCCCCACATGTTCCTCTCAGCTCTGGCTGATAAAACCTTTCTGGGCCACTGTCCTTGCTGGATCTTGGTCATGCTGTTTGCAGTGCTAGAGAGATGTGAAGGCACAGGCAGAGGAAGGTGGGATTAGTCAGGAAAGGTTTGGAGGGGGCGAATTGTGGAGCTCCTTTGGCAGTAGGTGAGTGGGAAAGTTACTGAGTCAGTGGGATGGAGGTAGATCCCATTTCTTGGGGTCCAACACCTGGCCAGTATCAGAATTACTTGGGAGCTTGAAAAAAAGACAGATTTCTGGGTCTACCTAAGACCTGATGTGGCCAGCAGCCTCTTTTTGGGCTGTGCCACTTGCTGTAACGCAGTAGCAGGACCTGGCTTGGTTTTGGTTCTCACGAGGTGCAGCCTCTTGAGGTGGCCATCCCTGGCAGAGGAAGCCCTAAGTCAGCGGTCCCCAACCTTTTTGGCATCAGGGACCAGTTTCTTGGAAGACAATTTTCCCACAGATGGGGTCGGGGGCATTAGATTCTCATGAGGAGTGTGCAACCTAGATCCCTTGCATGCATAGATCACGATAGGGCTCATGCTCCTGTCAGAACCCAATGCCACTGCTGATCTGACAGGAGGTGGAGCTCAGGTGGTAATGTTTCCTTGCCTGCCCACTGTTTACCCCCTGCTCTGCAGCCCGGGGGTTGGGGACCCTTCCCCTAAGCTATACATTGTGACCTGCCTGTCGTGATGTGGGTAATGGGGCTCAGCGTGGCTGACTGAGTAGCCAAGCCTTTGCAGGCTCAGTCTCCAGCTGTCCACCATCTCTGGGGGTGGAGGGGTCGAGTTGGGGAGGGGGAGCTGGAGGAGAGAGCAGCAGCCCTTCATGGGACAAAACTGTAGATGCCATCCTCTGTCCTTCCTGTGCACTCTTGCCCATTTTGCCATATTCTCTACTTCTCTCTCAAGGGCAGGACCAGGGCAGAGGGCTGAGCTATACTAGTTTTTGTTCGTTTAAAATATTTTCAATGCAATTTTATTGAGATATAATTGACATACAATAAATTGCACATTTATTTGATACATTTTACCATATTGTATACCTTCACAACCATCACCACAAAAAACGATTATAATGAATTAGACATAATACATTTCTTTCTTTTTTTTTTTTGAGGTGGAGTTTCCCTGTATCACCTAGACTGGAGTGCAGTGGTACGATCTTGGCTCACTGCAGCCTCTGCCTCCTGAGTTCAAGCGATTCTCCTGTCTCAGTCTCCCCGAGTAGCTGGGACTATAGGTGCGCACCACCATGCCCAGCTAATTTTTCCTTTTTTTTTGTATTTTTAGTAGAGATGAGGTTTCACTGTGTTGGCCAGGCTGGTCTCAAACTATTGACCTCAGGTGATCCGCCCGCCTTGGCCTCCCAAAGTTCTGGGATTACAGGCGTGAGCCACTGTGCCCTGCCGACATAATACATTTCATAATTAATTAGAAAAGTGATTATAAAATTATTTCAAATAATACAGAAGATCCAAGTTCTCAAATTCCTGTAGCCTTACACAGACAGGGACTATGGATAGTTTCCATTCACATTTTTCATGTGCCTTTCCAGAAAATTTTCTGTGGACATATAAGCATGTATTTATTTTCTACTTGCTTATCTTTTTTCTTCCAATAAAAATTGTGATTGTGCTACCTAAACTGCTTGGCGATGTGCTCTTTAAATTTGAGAGTAGGCCCCTGACTTACTTCTTTTTTTCTTTTTTTTTTTTTGAGACGGAGTCTCAACTCTGTCACCCAGGTTGGAGTGCAGTGGCGCGATCTCGGCTCACTGCAAGCTCTGCCTCCCAGGTTCACGCCATTCTCCTGCCTCAGCCTCCTGAGTAGCTGGGACTACAGGTGCCCGCCACCACGCCCGGCTAGTTTTTGTATTTTTAGTAGAGACAGGGTTTCACCATGTTAGCCAGGATGGTCTCGATCTCCTGAACTCGTGATCCGCCCGCCTTGGCCTCCCAAAGTGCTGGGATTATAGGCGTGAGCCACCACGCCTGGCCGGCCCTTGACTTGTTTCTGAGTTATTTCATATAGATCTACCATATTCTTTTTGTTGGCTGCACAGTCTTCTGCTGTATGAATACACCATGGTTTATTTAACCGAGGACTGAATCTTAAACAAAAACAAGACTCTAGAGCCGAGTTAAGGAGAGGGAAATGGTATTTTAGGCCAGAGGCTTAGGATGTGCGATTGTCTCCTCTTTCTGAAGAATGGTGACCTTGGCTGCTTTCCTCATCTCGTTCCTTGGCTTCCTTTTCTGGAGCAAAAAAGTTAAGGAAGAGGACCCTCTATACCAAGAGGACCGTCTGTCCGGGTATTTCCCAGAGGATCCCCTTTTCTCTGTTAGTGGGGATAGTTCAGTTTCTCACAGAAATATAGGTGAAACAAGAAGGGAGAGACCGGAAAGCCATGATCTGCAGCCAGCCCTCCTGTCTGCTGCCTTTTTTCTTACGGTGTGTGGCTGATAGCCCCGGAGTCCTTTCTGACTCAGGGCTCAGTCCCCCTATTTTTATTACTATCACCCCACTTTATCACTTGTCTTATATTTTAGTTTGTTAACTGGAGTGGGCCTGTGTGATTTTCCTTCTTGATGGGTGAGAGAGGGAGATACTTGATGAGCATGGTTTGGTCTGTAGGGGGAGACAAGTTGTGAGTTGCACGCTAGAAGGGGAAAGAGGTGGGGCGGCAAAGGCTGCATGCCCTGCCGTTGTCTGCAGGCTCTGCCCATGCTGATGTGATGAGGAGTGGCAGCCCTGGCAGGGAGCCCTTCTGCTGCAGGCACCAGGAGGCACTCACAGGCAGCATTTCTATTTTTAATATAATTTGGGGGAGCTGGGTTTTAGTTCAAGCCCTGCCCTTCCTCACCCATCCAGATGGCAGGGTTAGCCACAGCTGCTGGGGCTTAGGCTGCCAGTGGAGAGGTGTGGGGGCTGTGGGCACAGGGCTGGGGACCCTACTGGGGAAGACGGAGTGAGCTGTCTCCCGCCCCACCTCTCCTGTTGACCCTGTGTCCCAGAACAGACGGGGCTCCTGTTGGTGTGACAGAAGGAGTGCAGGTCCTAGGATGGGGACTGGCACTGGCAGAGTATTTTCTTTTTGTTTTTCACCTTAGGCTGGGGGAGAGGGAGAGGAATGTGGGAAGAGGAGCTAACATTGATGGTGTGCCTTCTTTGGGTTGCGAGTTGGGCGTTACGTATACGAGCTGCTTTGATCCTCACCAGAAGCCCTGTGAGTTGCAGTATACGATCCCATTTTGTACAGTGGAGGAGGCAGACTTCCCAGGCAGGAAGAGCTAGAACAAAGGGTTGACCCCAGGCTGACTACACTACTATATCCCTGTGGAAAATATTTGAAATGATCAGGAATATTTCTCCCCTCTAGGCTGGGTGACACAGTGAGACCTTGCCTCAAAGAATAGTTCTTCCTGCCTCCTTTCTTTAACTGACTTGCTAAATGTCACTAGTCACCCAAGTTTTAAAATGAGATTTTTGTCCTGTTTGGTTTTGTTTTTGATGGATGATGTAATTGCTGACCGGGAAGGGGGCATCATTGTCTGCTGATGGGGCCTGGGTGCTTTGGGGTCCCTGAAGGTAGCGAAGGAGCGCTTCGTCTTCCTCCAGGTGCCAGGTGGTGCCCTTTTTGTCTCGGGCACAGCTTTCTCTCTCTCTTTCTACCAGTACTCCATCTCTCTAGGACTTATCCTTACTCATATGCTTGCCTGTGCCCCCCGATTCTGCCCTTAATTTCAGCACCCTTGTAATTCGCTGGGCCTCTGTGGATTTGGGGTACTCATGGATTTCTCTGCTTTCTCTGCACAGCTTGCAGTGCAGGCTTCCCGCAGCAGGAGGCAGGATTTTCTTTTTCTTGTGTGTTCTCCTTCGGTCTCTGGCGCCTGACTCTATGTGTTATGGCTGTGGTCTTCTGCCACATCCTCCCCAGGCCTCAAGGCCAGCCCAGGGAGCAGCTGTGAGCCTGGGGGCTTAGCCAAAGCTTGGGGAAGCTTCACTGTGCAGTAGATGAACCTTCTTTTCTATGTCCCGTATGGTCCCATCCTCTGGAGAGCAACTTCTCAAGCTTTCTCCTAAGCTTGAGAGCCAGCTGGAGAATGGAGGGACCCAAATGCAGTCCTTTCACCACAGACTTTTTACTGCTTCTCTCCTACAGGCCCAGCAACCACTGGGAATAGAAGACAAGGATGACAGCCAGTCCAGCCAAGATGAGCTGCAGAGCAAGCAGTCCAAAGGCTTGGAGAGGTACCATAGGTGGGAGGCTATCCCCAGGGGTTTGCCTTCAGGGTGGTGTGGACTTGGGCAGAATTCTTGGCTTTGGTGGCTGGCCTGGCTCAGTGTATACTTGCTTGGCAGCAGGTGATGAACTGGCTGGATGGGCTTGCAGGGTCTGTGTGTGCACATATGTGTGTATATGTATGTGCGCGTGTGTGTACTGGCAATGTGTATATATGTTTGCATGCATGAGCAGACCCTCTGATTCTCCACCAAGATGGGCATGTGAAGTGCCACTGGGTGCATTTGGCAGGACTCCAGGCACCATTGTGGGGCCAGGGCTGATTAAGCTGTGTGTGTGCCTGTTATGGGCCAGGGCTGAAGAAACTTTGTGGAGGTCTGGAGGAGTCACATTGGAGGGTTGGTACTGCAACTCAGAGCTCTGAGCCAGGGCCCTGCCACATCAGAAAGGGCTGCAGCTATCTGTGAGTGTGCAACTGTGTGTGATGTGACAGGGCCTCTCAGCTTCTCAGGCCTGAGCCCCATGACAAGGGCTGCCACCCTAGAAGGGGAAGGAGAATGGTCATTTCACTTTTAGACCTTCAAAACCTATCTATGACAGCTTCATGCATTTTCTAGTCTGACCTCTTGAGTCTGGCTTCTCTTTTTCTCCCCACTTAGTTCTTCCACCCCTTCTTGGCCCCAGCGATGGTGAGCTCTGGGGATGGGCACACTTGTGTGTCCTGCTCTGATTCCTGAACCGAGCAGAGGCAGCATAGGGACCCCTGTGGAGCCTGACTCCAGTCTAGGCAAAAGGAGCGCTCAGGAGAGAGTCACTCCTTCCCACATGGGTGGCTGCCTTGCTCTGCTGTGGCTCTCCACGGATGGATGTGGGGACGGGGCTGGAGCATAACCCGGGAGGAGGCAATGACCTAGGTCCATGCACTGTGTTCCCCAGTTCTCTTCCCGCTCTCCAAATGGAGGGACCTGACTTTGCTGCTCTGCCTGGCCTGACCAGGTTATCTCCTCCACTTCCACATGAGGAGCAGGCCCAGAGTCCCCCTCGAAGCCTGGCCACCGAAGAAGAGCCCCCCCAGGGCCCCGAGGGGCAGCCCGAGTGGAAGGAGGCCGAGGAGCCTGGGGAGGACTCTGCAGCCAGCCTCAGCCCGCAGCTCTCCCTCCAGAGGTAAGGATGAGGGGAAGCACCCCCGGGTGGCGGCCACTCTGCCTGTGGTGGGTATGTGTGCTAGTGCTGAGAGAGGCGGGGGTGGGGTTGGCTTGGGGAGCGAGTGGGGAGCTGGGGTGGGTTTGTAGCCTCAGCAGCAGCAGCAGCAGCAGCAGCAGCAGCAGCAGCAGCAGCAGCAGAGGCTCTGCTTAGTGTCCCATGGGAGCTGGATATGAGGACATGTGCCTCTTCCTAGTCCTCAGTCTACAGCTGAAATGAGGGTATGTGGTCTGATTAGAGGAACTTAGAAACTCTTGAATAAGGAGGTGTCTCTTTTGTCCCAGGTGCCTACCTGCAAGAGGCTGGAGCAGAGACTGGTGTTACCCTGGCTGCTCCATTCCTGCCAGGAAAGCCCTTTCTCTAGTTCCCTCCCTGCCAGCACCCCTGTTTCCAATAGTCATCCTACTTCTAGTCATTCAGCAACCCCAGCTGGAGCCCTGTTAATGTGCTCGGCCCAGAGACAGGGAAGCCCAGATCACTCTGAGTCCAGCTGAGAGGACCTTTTTTACCTAGCCTAGTCCAGAGCGTGGTGGACATTTGCTAGTTCTCTGTCCCCCTAGCAAGAGAAACATGCTGGTCTTAGAATTTATTGGGTTGGAATGAATCACTAGGGAACCTGAGCAGCATCGATGTGCAATCAACAGCATCCACTGAACACCTGCTGTGTACGGAGCTCCTGGGGTACCATAACCATCCTGCTTCCGTTGTGAGGCAGGAGTCTCTGGTCTTTGATGCAGATAATTCAGGGAGAGGAAGGGTGGGGAGAGGGAGGTTTAAGACCTGAGGTAGGGAAACTGTTGGGGCTGTCTCTCTTGTCTCTATCATAGCTCTTTGACCCCAAATAGCATGCGTCTTAAGCCTCTTGCTTTCTTACTGGCTTTAACACAGTTGTTTCCTTACTGCTATCAGGGAGCAGGCCCCAAGCCCACCTGCTGCCCACGAGAAGGGCAAGGAGCAGCATTCCCAGGCCGACAAGCTGGGCCCTGGGCAGGAAGAGGCAGAGGAGAATGAGGAGAAGGTGGCGGTCAGCCCCACCCCGCCAGTCTCTCCAGAGGTGTAAGGGCCAGTTTTGCGTGTCTGTCCCTGTCCTCCACTGCATGTGGGCTGCTTCAGTGCCTATTGACTCTTGGGTGGTGGGAGGTGGGGCTCAGGCTCTGGCCAGGGGTTAGAGTGTAGGGAGATTAAGCATGTCCTTGGTGCTCTGTGTGCTGCCTTGAGAGCCCCACGCAGGCGTGACTGATCCTTACCTGGGGTTAGCTTTGGTCCCTGGGGCTCCTGGTCAGGACTTGAGGTACAAGGGCGGATGAGGGGGTACCTCCTGGCTCATTTGCTAAACTTGCTAAATCATGTTTCCTGTCTACCAAGCACTGTTTTTCTCTTCAGAAATGTTGTTGAGGTATGTAAGTACACTGCAGTACATAGGCCTGCAGTGTACAGTTCAGTGAAAGTTTGCATCTGTGCACACTGTATAACGGCCACTCAAATGGGGAATGTCTCCATCCCTCGAGGAAGTTTCCTTGTGCCCCTCTCAACCCACCCACCCCAGGTCTTCACTGTTCTGACCTCTGAGCTCCAAGTTTTGGCCAAAGGGTCATTTTTCCAGTTCTCCACTTCATATAAATGGAATTATACAGTACACAGGATTGATCTTTTGTGCTTGTGTTCAAAGCTCAATGTGTTTTTGTGATTCACTTATGTTGAACCAAGTACTTCTAAAATTTAGAAATCATTTAGCTCTTCTCCTTCCATTGTCACACTTCCCCTTCCTACCCATTTTTCAGATGAGGAAACTGAGGCTCAGAGAAGTGAAGGGATTCATCTAAGGTCACATCGCTAGTCAGCGGCAGAATTAGAACTAGATTCTAGGCAGGGCATGGTGGTTCACGCCTGTAATCCCAGCACTTTGGGAGGCCAAGGCAGGTGGATCACCTGAGGTCAGGAGTTTGAGACCAGCCTGGCCAACATGGCGAAACCCCGTCTCTACTAAAAATACAAAAATTAGCTGTGCATGGTGGCGGGCGCCTATAATCCCAGCTACTTGGAATACTGAGGCAGGAGAATGGCTTGAACCTGAGAGGCGGAGGTTGCAGTGAACTGAGATCGTGCCACTGCACTCCAGCCTGGGCAACAAGAACGAAACTCTGTCTCAAATAAAAACACTAGATTCTAGTCACTAGAGCCCTAGACTTCTGACTTTAGCCTGCAGCCACTGTTCCTTTTCTCTGCATGGAGAAAGACAAGGGTCAGGACTTAAACATTTTCCCTTCTATAAACTGAGCAGGTCTAAAGGATTTGGGACTGACTCATGAGCAGAGACAGGTTTACGCACACATGACTCACAGCAAGTTCATGCCCACATTACTCACTGAGAGCTGGCAGGGCACGTGAGCTCAGGATCTCGTGTCATCACCATAACATTGTAGGAGTGGTGTAGGGAAGGGGTGGTCACGTCTTTCAAGTGGTGATACATCCTACAATGAAAACTGTGACCTCGAGGAATTAGGAATTATACAGCCTTTCTGTCACCTTGGTGGCTGTGGTCAGCCAGTTCAGGATACTTTCTATGAGGACAGGAGGTGGGTGTAGTTCAGAGAGAGGAAGATTGGGCAGACGTCAGAGGGGTGTCTTCCCAGGATCTCTGGAGTGAAGCCTGGGCAGCAGGGCTCAGTTGGGGCCTCGGCTTCCCTGGCTCCTCCCCAGCTGCCTTGGCTGATTCATTCCCTTCCCTTGTGTTTCTCCTGCCATCCCAGCAAGGCTGCCCCTGCTAGGGTCTCAGAGGTAGTTGACCACGCGGTTTCAGTTTACACCATCCCCTTAGGAAATGCCTTCTGTTCTTTCCTGAGTCTCTTCAGGCCCCATCACTTCCTTGTTATTAATCTTGACAGCTGCATTAGGAACGAATGGGTGGTCCAGGTTTTGTGGGAGTAGTTCTGTGTCTGTCAGCTTCCAAAGGTGTAAGCAAGCTGGGTCTGAAGGGTTAGGAGCAGAGGGCAGGCTAGAGGGAGCAGGTAGGCCAGAAGGCAGCACATGCCACTCACTGAATGCTTTCTGGCCAAGGCCAGGACTAGGAAACAGGAAGATTCTCCCCTTGTCATGCCAGCATCTTTCGTGAGGATGTGCAGAGAAGAGGGTAAAAGAATCAAAACCACCAAGTTGCGTATGAGAGGAGACATAACTTTTGTGGTAGTTCCATGAAAACCGTTCCACAGTGTTCCTAGGTGCCATTGCCCCGCCCTCCGCTCTCCTTCCCTGTCTCTCCCTGCTTTCCCTTCTGGCTTTCTCACACGTATCTTTGAGCTACTTGCTGGTCAGCCTGAAATGATGATGCTCCTGCAGAGCCTCCCCTTTGTCACTCACTGTAGGAAACTGGGTCCCACTGATTCTGATACCCGAGGAGTTGGCCTAGAAATCAGAGCTGTTTCTTCCCCTGGAGTCCTCAACTTCCCGATCGTGTCATGGATCTTTCAGGCATTGTTTACTGCCTTGGACCTGAGCTAGCAGTTTGGGCTACTAGATCTTTAAAACAGGGCGAGGGAGAAGAGGTCCACTGACAGACGGCCCAGCTTGCCTCTGTGCAAGCTCACTGGTGCTCATAGCCTGGGCACATGCCCCACGCAGTGTGATGCCCCATCTTTCCAGAGTGTCTGTCCCTAGGGCTCCACATAGCTTGCAGCCTGCAGGAGAGAGAGACATTAAAAGATACCATCTCAGGGAAAAAAGATGTTTTCAGCCAAGGTTGGAAATGAGTTGGAGGGTTGATGAGGCGGAGAGCTGTGGGGGAAGGCTCTTTCTGAGGGCAGGATTTTCAGAGGAGGTGGCAGCCACATGTCTTACATCTGCATCAGTTGGGCTGTGTCAGGGGACTCAGAGGAAGCCAGGCTTTGGAAGGAAGGAGGAGATGGAGTTGGGAGCAGAAAAGAATTGAAGGCATAGCTCAAGATCATTTCTGGTCCAAGTTACGATTTTAGGAAAGGGGAAATGAAAGGTCTTTATGGTATTTCAGAGATGACAGTAGCCTGTCCTGTCTTCCTCTCTCTCTAGTCTCAAGGTGCTGCAGTGGGATTCCTAAGCCCTTGTTTTCCTCTACTGTTCTAATCCGATCCTGCCCGCTGCTTTCCATCTGCAGCGGGGCTTGAGCTGGAGGGAGAAGGGGTTCTGAGTCCCCAGCAGGGAAGACCAGCTCCCCTGTTTGACTCTTGCCCAGCCCTCTTTGTTTTGGGTCATACCCACACTTTCTGCTTAGGTTGACTGAGCCACCGTGCCAGGCCTGCAGCAGCCTGAGTGCTGTGCGAGGAGGGTGTGTAGTGAGACCAATTTCCACTGTAAGATTGAGGGACCTGGATGTGCAGGCACATTCTGGCCTTTAGGAAAGTCACTCTGGAAGGCAAAATGCTTTATCCTGCTCATGCTTTCCTCATGCTTTATCCTGCTCATGCTTTATCCTATTCATGCTTTATCCTGCTCATGCTTTATCCTGCTCGGAATGTTCTCAGGATTCCTCTTTGGGCATTTCCTTGAAGAACCAGAAAACAAGCAAAATAACAGTTCTTATTACTTTACACACATCTTTTTAATGGATACCATTATTCCTGATCTCACCACCCTCTTATGCATCCAGGTCAGCTCTGAATTCCTTTAACTCATTTCTAAACATTTAATTAACTCTAAGCAGACGAAGACGTGCCCCCATGGGTAGACGGGGAACATGGCACTCATGTGCACGCTTGCTGCGTTTTTTGGCTTAGGGGAGCATCTCCTCCTGGCCCCCGTGGTGTTGTGATAGGGGAGCTTCCTATTCCTGGGCTTTCCTGGACTGTTGTAGTTCTCAGAGCTAGGAGACCTGCTGCTGCTGCTTTCATGGGCCCATATACATTGGCCACTACTCAGTTTGGGAGGCAGAAAGCAGTCTGTGGGGACTGTTCCCAAATTGCTGGCATGAGCCTTAAGTAGCAGGCAGAGCTCTAGTGGGGAGGTGGTAATGGGGCTATGAGCCATTCTAGGAAGGAATCCAGTAGGGACAGAGCTTCACTCTCTCCCTGCTGCTGCCAGCTCTTGAGCTGCAGCTTCAGATTTTGACCTTGGGCCATAACCTCGTAAGTCAGCTGAGAGCCTGCTGTGGGCTGCCTTGGCTCTTGGGGCCTTAAACAGCCACAGTGGGGCTTGTCCTATAGAACAAGCATTGACCATATCTCTTGCCTGCCCTTGGGTGAGCTGTTTGACTCCTGATTGTGGGCCCTCCATTAGGATTCCATTTGTGATGTTCTGTATCCATTCTAACCTGGATGCAGAGGTGGGTGGACATTAACCCTGTGATGATATGCCATTCCCCACCCATGGTAGGCGATTCACAGAGCCTGTGGCTCCCCCAAAGCAGCTCTCAGAGGCTGCACTAAAGGCCATGGAAGAGGAAGTGGCCCAAGTACTCGAGCAAGACCAGAGGCACCTGCTGGAATCAAAGCAAGAGAAGATGCAGCAACTGCGGGAGAAGCTGTGCCAAGAGGAGGAAGAGGAGATTCTCCGGCTTCACCAGCAGAAAGAGCAATCTCTCAGGTCCTGCCCTTCCCCTTGGGCATGCTTCCCGGGGCCTTTCAGGGGATGTGAGGAGCCAGGGACACCCTCTCAGCCTGGGGACCACTGGGATGCCCATGGTTCTACCAAGACCAACCAAAGTTGGGAAACTTTACCCAACAATTTCTGCTTACATCTCATTGGTTATACCTAGTTGCAGAGAACACTGGGAAATGTAGTCCTTTAGCTGACCTCTTTACCCAGTAGAATAAAAGCAGGGTTCTGTTGGTAAAGGAAGAAAGGGAGATGGATATTGAGCTGTTAATGAGCCATCTGTCACAGTCCCAGGATGGGAAAGGTACTACGAAAAGGTGTTAACATTTCATTTACTTGGCAATTTAACTAAAGGCTGAGTCTTGTCCTCTTGTACAGAACATCCAAGAGTGGTAGAAAATTATTATTTTTAGATGATACCTAGCAAAGTATATATAAAACATTTGTGCTTAATTTAGAGAAAATAAAACAAAACCAACATACAAGTACTGGGAAGGTCGGAGCAATCTCTCATGAGCCCAATGCAGGAAGCATTGACCCAGGGTCCGTCCTTATATCGCATCCTTGTGGGTCCTCCACCAGGGAGCATCCCAAAGAACAGACACCTCCAACCCCCTAGCATCCTCCTCTTCCAGCCAACTGAGAATTGGGGCAGGGGTCCCTGCAAGCAGAGTGTGACTTACCTTAAGGTGCAGCGTCCAAAGAACAGACACCTCCAACCCCCTAGCATCCTCCTCTTCCAGCCAACTGAGAATTGGGGCAGGGGTCCCTGCAAGCAGAGTGTGACTTACCTTAAGGTGCAGCGTCCAAAGAACAGACACCTCCAACCCGCTAGCATCCTCCTCTTCCAACCAACTGAGAATTGGGGCAGGGGTCCCCCCAAGCAGAGTGTGACTTACCTTAAGGTGCAGTGTCCAAAGAACAGACACCTCCAACCCCCTAGCATCCTCCTCTTCCAGCCAACTGAGAATTGGGGCAGGGGTCCCCCCAGGCAGAGTGTGACTCACCTTAAGGTGCAGTGCCTTGGAGGAAATCCTGGCGGTGTGTCCCTGTCAGCCCACCAGTCTCCTCCCCTCTTGCTGGCCACCCTGAGCTTGGCTGACTGTCTTTCCATCCCTCTCCCAAGGCCCCTGACTCCAGAGGCCCTCTTAGATTGTGGAGAAGACTGGAATGCCAAAAGTGTCTTGATTCATGGCCTGGAACATAGTAGTTGCTGAACAAATGGTAGCAATTACTTTTATTTTCAGTTGAAATCAGTGCATGTTCAGGCATTCTTGACTAAGTGACTTCTCTGTGGACAGTGCCTTGCCTGACTTTCTTCAAAATAATTCATCACCAGAACCTGTTTCTGTTTATGCCCAAGCCTTTCTGAGGAATGGGCTCTTCTTCCCTCTGCTGGGAACTTCCATGTGGTAGAAATTTCTGGAAGCCACAGCTGATCTTATAACAAATATTTCTGGAATGAGAAGGCAGGCAGATTGGCCCTTAGTTTCTTTCACTGTAAAATGAAGGGATTGGACTTAAAACTTCTAAAGTCCCTGCCAGCTCTAACGCTGTTGCTGTGTGTAAAATTTAGCCATAGGACAAAGAGAAAGGGTTTCTGGGGAATCTAGAAGGAAGGATTTTTACTTAATTCAAATTTTCTCTCTCTCTTTTTTTTTTTTTTTTTTTTTTTTTTTTGAGACAGAGTCTTGCTCTGTCGCCCAGGCTGGAGTGTGTGGCTCACTGGGCTCACTGCAAGCTCTGCCTCCCGGGTCACACCATTCTCCTGCCTCAGCCGCCCGAGTAGCTGGGACTACAGGTGCCTGCCACCATACCTGGCTAATTTTTTTTTTTTTTTTGTATTTTTAGTAGAGATGGGATTTCACTGGGTTAGCCAGGGTGGTCTTGATCTCCTGACCTGATAATCTGCCCGCCTCGGCCTCCCAAAGTGCTGGGATTAAAGGCGTAGGCCACCATGCCTGGCCAAATTTTCTCTCTTAATGGAAGAAAGTAATGGTGTTCGTATCTTGACATAGGAAAGAATCCTAAGTCTTTTTTTTGGCTTTAGGATTTGTTACAGAAGCTTTTCAAAGGAATTGTCTTCCAAATCATGTTTTTCCTAGGCTTGAATTCCCTGAGTTTCCAGCACACATCCCCTGGTCATACGGGGCTGTGTGAGGAGTTACTCGAAAAGGATGTGGTTTGTGTAAGCAGGGGGATGTCTGCTTAGGATGAAATGGTCACTGTTGTTGCTGTGTAAATAAGATAACCTTTCGTAGATATCACAGCTTGCTTTTAGTTTGGGGCTGTATGATGCTGTTCAAATTCAGTTCATTTATTAAGCACCTACTTTATGTCAGCTTCTATGTGTGGTACCTGGGATATAACAGATTTTAAGACAAGATTCTTTCTCTTGAGAAGCTCCCAGACTTCCAAGGAAAACAGAGATACAGAAGATGAATTATGATGCCATGTGGCATATGGTGCAGAGTAGCATGGGATAAGAAAGGTCCACATGTAAAGTGATGGGAACAGAAAGATGAATTGATAAGCTTGGAGGGAGTTGGAAAGACTTCCCAGAGAGGGAGCTGGGTGTTGAGCAATGACTATGGGTTTGCTAGATAGAAAAGGGAATTCTTGGCGGAGGACCTAGGAAGGAAGAGTGTGGTAGAATGGAGGGACGGTGACTCAGCTGATGTGCCTAGAACAGAGTCTGTCGGAGTGAAAGAAGGTGGAATCAGGTTGGGTGGCTATAGCTATCTTTGAGTGAGTGCCATGCTGAGGAGAAGCTGTTGACAAGAGGGGAGCCTTTGGAAGAAGTGCTATATTACTGAAACCCAGAAGCCAGTAGTTTGCTTTTTTTTTTTTTTTGGGAGATTGAGTCTTGCTCTGTTGCCCAGGTTGGAGTGCTATGGTGCGATCTCAGCTCACTGCAACCTCTGCGTCCCAGGTTCCAGCAATTCTTCTGTCTCAGCTCCCAAGTAGCTGGGACTACAGGAGTGCGCCACCATGCCCGGCTAATTTTTGTATTTTTAGTAGAGATGGGGTTTCATCATTATGGCCAGGCTGGTCTCAAACTCCTGACCTCTAGTGATCCACCTGCCTCGGCCTCCCAAAGTGCTAGGATTATAGGCATGAGCCACCATGCTCAGCCAGTAGTTTGCTTCTTGAAGCAAAGGGGAGTTCATGGTTCCCTCGTTATCCTGGAAGGTATTAATGGGAGGCAGCTGTAGACCCAGAGGCTGAGGTTAGACTCATCTTTAAGATTTAGGAAGCTTTGACTGGGCGCAGTGGCTCACGCCTATAATCTGAGTGCTTTGGGAGGCTGAGGCCAAAGGATCACTTGAGCTCTGGAGTTCAGAGACCAGCCTGGACAACATAGCAAGACTCCATCTCAACAATTAGCTGGGTTTGATGGTGCATGCCTGTGGTTCCAACTACATGGGATGCTGAGGCAAGAGGATTGCTTAAGCCCAGGAGTTTAAGGCTGCAGTAAGCCGTGATCACACCACTGCATTCCAGCCTGGACAACAGAGCAAGAACCTCTCTCCAAACAGGAAAAAAAATAAAAAAAGATTTAGGAAGTTTCTTAGGCAGGCAACAGGGCTATTGGAGACTGACAACCACAGCCTGTGAATAGAAGAAAGACTTTGGTGGTTTCTCTGACAACCTCGCCTTTCCTTTCCATCTCAGTTCCTTGAGGGAGCAACTACAGAAAACCATTGAGGAGGAGGAGGCCCGGATGAGAGAGGAGGAAAGCCAGAGGCTATCCTGGCTCCGAGCCCAGGTCCAGTCCAGCACACAAGCAGATGAGGACCAAATCAGGTAAGTGCGTGCTTACCTGCGAGCTGCCCAGCCTCGCGGAGGTGACCCCAGGGTACACAGGGCCATTCCCAATCCACTCTGTCCATCCAGGGCTGAGCAAGAGGCTTCCCTGCAGAAACTGAGAGAAGAGTTGGAGTCTCAACAGAAGGCTGAGAGGGCCAGCTTGGAACAGAAAAATAGGCAAACGCTGGAGCAGCTCAAGGAAGAGATGGAGGCTTCAGAGAAGAGCGAACAGGCTGCTCTGAACGCTGCTAAGGAAAAGGCTCTGCAGCAGCTGAGGGAGGAGCTGGAAGGGGAGAGGAAAGAAGTGAGCCAGTCAAGTGGGGACCTCACCCTCTGACATGTTTCTGGGCTGCCTGGGGAGGGACTGAGTGCACAGGGAGAGGAAGGGCAAGCCTCGGGTGGGCGTGCAGGCTGGGGAGCCAGGTGGAGAGGAGGTCTCACACATAGACTGGCATGGGAGATGGCGAGGTGACTGCCTGGGCCCATTACTCCATATGGACCAAAGTAGCTCAGGGCAGGAGCTTGCTCTGCTGTCCATGGCAGGGCAGAGGATGCAGCAGGCATCCCGAGGCCCCTCCAGGATCAGGCTGGTTGGCAGTGGCGGCTGGAGGTTCTCAAGCAGAGAACCATCAGAGGCTTGAAGGGGAGTGTCCTGTGGATTTGAGAAAATTGGTGACTGAAAGAGATTTAGCCAGACCAGAGGTTTTGAGATAAGGGCGCTCTGTCTCTCACTGTCTCTGAGGGACAGCTGCAAGGGCCTCACTCCCCACTTTTCCCTCCTTTCTTAGGATGAGAAGCTAGCAACATAGCAGGGATTTTCTTTGTCCATACTCCCTGTATTCCAGTCAGGTGGCTGGCTTCTGAAGGTTTTAGCACAGTCTCTCTGAAAACTTGCAGTGCATTGGAGTTCCCTTGTCTTGCTGTAGTGTTTTCCATGTCTAAAAGCTGCAGCTTTGCACCTCACCAAAATAAAAAGAAGGTTCTACATGGCCTGACTTAATGACACCATCCAACCTGGCCCCCCTGGCTTGGATCTTATTTACCAGCATGAGCACCATCTGTGGACCTGTGGCCTAGTCTAAAGGCAGGGGGTGGGAGCAGAGAGCCGAAACTTACTGAAACGCCCCTCTCTTCTGGCCTTCATGTTCCTGTTCATTTGCCAATTGTAGACTTCAGGGGCTGAGTTATTTCAGAGGAACAAAGATGTGCTGTGCTTCCCCGTGCTTCCCTTGACCCTGATCTCAAGGGGTTGGGGGTTGGTAGTCTTCCTGGCTCTGCCTCCCACCATGATCAGTGCCTGGCCAGCTTCCCTCACAGTCCTTTTGCTCCTTCCCAGGCGGTGGCAAGGCTGGAGAAGGAGCACAGTGCTGAGCTGGAGCGGCTCTGCTCCTCTTTGGAGGCCAAGCACCAGGAGGTGAGATGCAGTATCCTGGGCCCCCTTCATGGCTGATTAACAGAATTCAGTCCTATCCCTGGCTACTAGGCAGTGAGCCTCTCCCTCCAGCCCCTGGGGATGGATGCCAGGTCCTCAGAACACATCCCCACACAGCAGCTGTACAGTAACCCTGAGGGACACACTTCCCTGTGTGTGCGGGGTTCTCCTCAGGTGGTCTCCAGCCTCCAGAAGAAGATAGAGGAAGCTCAACAGAAAGAGGAGGCCCAGCTGCAGAAGTGCCTTGGGCAGGTGGAGCACAGAGTTTACCAGAAGGCTTATCACATGGCTGAGTATGAGCAAGAGGTGAGTGCTGCTCTGCATCTTCCACAGTTATGTGCACCTGTCGTGGACTCTCTTACAGTCAGCTGAGCCGTCCTAGCCTGTGTGGCCTCCAGTTTGCTTTGGATGGCTCAGCTGGGGTTAGCACTTCTGGTTCCATTTTTATGCATTAGTTCCCTTGAAACCAGGTAGTCCTCCAATCTGATGCCCCTGTATGCATGTGGAGAGGGTGTGTTGAGGTATGGCTGTGTGCTGACCATGATGTCATGGCTGTGTGATGTCCATGTTTTATGTGTGGGGGGAGACTGGGGAAATGTGTGTAAGACCTTCAGGTGCAGCAGGCCCTGAGTACTGGTCCACCTGGGTTCTGCATGCCACATGCCTGCCGTCTCCCCTGCAGCTCAGCAGTCTCCTGCGAGAGAAGCGCCAGGAAGTGGAAGGGGAGCATGAGAGGAGGTTGGACAAGATGAAGGAGGAGCACCAGCAAGTGATGGCTAAGGCCAGAGAGCAGTATGAAGCTGAGGTAGCTCGGCCACATCCCCTGTGCGCATGCACACGCGCACACACATGCGCACACACGCGCACACATGCACACACATGCACACACACAAGCACACACACACACGCACGCATGCACATGCACGCACACCCCAGGGTCCTTCTCACCTGACTGTGGGGCAGAGGAAGGGGATAAACTGTGGTCAGGGATTGTGGCAGGTTTTCCTTCCTAGTACTCTGCCATGGTGATGTTTTTTGCCTTTTTTATTAAAGCATGGAAAAGACCTCCACCTAATGAGGGGCAATTCCTTTTTTATCGGGCAGGCTGCACTTTCTTCTGATGGTAAAAAGACCCCCCATACATTGAGCTTGTACTGTGTGCTGAGAACTATTCTGAGCTCTTGATCTATTATAACTCATTTAGTCCTCACACCAGCCTTAGGAGAGATCTATTATCATTATCTCCATTTTAAAGATGAGGACACTGAGACTTGGAGAGTTTAAGTAGCTTCCTAAGATCACACTCAGCTAATAAGTGGAAGAGCTAAGATTCAAGCCCAGGGTGTCCGACTCCAAAGCCTTCAGTTTCCTCACTGCAACGCCATGTCACCAATGTTCCTTAACATCTCAGGACACCAAGAAATAGACTGGCAAGAACGAAGTAATACTGATATTCTCCCCATTTTAAGTCTTTGAGCTTAAGGTAGGAAAGTTCAGCGACTTGAGTGTACCCAAGCTGGCCTGGCTTGCTCACATTGAGGGTGAACATTGAGTGGGTAGAGGGTGGCTGACTATGGCCCACAGCTGGGCCCCTGCAGGGCGTTAAGACTACTGCTCCAGTAACTGGAACCAGTATCCCAGACTCTTTCTAGGATCTTTTCCAGGGCAGAAATAGCAGTCCCATAATGAAATTTGCCACATCCCTCCCCCCAACCAATTATGACCGTGCTGAAGAATAGTGATAATTTATCAGTGACCTCTCATTCCTTAAGGAGGAAAAGTTGTATATGGTGGAGCCATAGGAGAGCCAGAGAAGGATTCCATCATGGTGTCCGGCCAGCGTCTGCTTCACCTGTAGAGGGCTGCAGGCTTGCTGGGGTCAGGGCCGGTGCTGTGCTTGTAACCCTCCTCTTCTCCAAGAGCTGGCTTTAGGGAACCGACGGTGTCCCTGATCTTCTTGACGCAAGGCTGCAGGGCTGGGGGAGCTGTGATTTTTGTGGTGGAAGGGGCCGCTGCAGCTTCCCACCAGCGGGCCCATCCTCTTTGCAGGAGAGGAAGCAGCGGGCTGAACTTCTGGGGCACCTGACCGGAGAGCTGGAGCGCCTACAGAGGGCCCATGAGCGAGAATTGGAGACTGTGAGGCAGGAGCAACACAAGCGTCTTGAGGACTTGCGGCGCCAGCACAGGGAGCAGGTGAGGGGCCTGGGGCAGGGTGAGCCCACTGTGACCCCTCCACGCACGGTAGGAAGGTGCTGGGAGCAAACACGTGGCCCCAGCAGGATGGAGCCTGACAGCTTCTGGAGTGCGAGTCTCTCACTGGCCATCTCCAAGCTGGGGCATCCTTGCTGCTTTGTTTTCTGGGCCAGGGAACACACCCAGGATTAGAACTAGAGGTCAGCCCCTGTAAGGCACTGGGGTTGGCACCTTCGCGTCTCCTTGCTCCAGCAGGAAGTAAACAAGGTGCGGAGCCTTCCTGGGAGGCTGCAGGGGCACACAGTGAGGAAGCCTGAGCCCAGAGTGGAGGTTGCGGTGTGGCATGGTGGGTTCTGGAACCCCCTCCTGCCCCTCAGCTAATGCCTTACACTCTTTCTATGCTTAAGTCTTTCTCTTTCTGGGCAGGAAAGGAAGCTCCAAGATTTAGAGTTGGACCTTGAAACTAGAGCTAAAGATGTCAAGGCCAGATTGGCTCTGCTGGAGGTCCAGGTGAGGGATCTGCAGGAGTCCTTGACCTCAGAGTCATAGCTCCTCTAGCAGAGGGCAGGCCCAGCCCCTCAGTCCTGGGGTCTGCAGTCAGCCAGAAAATCGTGTCTCTTCTCTGCAAGGAGGAGACCGCCCGGAGGGAGAAGCAGCAGCTGCTTGATGTGCAGAGGCAGGTTGCTCTGAAGAGTGAGGTTTGTCTCCCTCTTTTGTCCTCCCTCCTGTTTTCCCTCCATCCCCTGTCTTTCTTCTCCATTTTCCCCACATTTTGTTCATCTGATGTGTCCAGGGCACTGGGGTTCCAAACTCTCTTGGCCAGTATTCCACAAATAGTGCCACTCTGTGGACCCCACTTGGGAACCTCAAGGGAGTGGGGCTGTGGTGGGACAGAAGCCTGCAGACCTCCTGACCTCGGAGGTGCTGACTTCAGTGGCTCTGAGTTCATCCCCAGCCCATCTTCCTCTGGCTTCCCTACCCTCTAGTGCTGTCTGCTCCCTGCCTTCTCCCTGTGCTGTCTCTGGGTGCTTCTATATTTCCTTCTGCCCCTAGGAAGCCACAGCCACCCATCAGCAGCTGGAGGAGGCACAGAAGGAGCACACCCACCTGTTGCAGTCAAACCAGCAGCTCCGGAAAATTCTTGATGAGCTGCAGGCCCGCAAGCTGAAGCTGGAGTCCGAAGTGGATCTGCTGCAGGCCCAGAGCCAGCAACTGCAGAAACACATCAGGTGGCATGGGCACCCTGCACTTAGCCCCGCTGACTGCCTCCTGCCTGCCCTCTGACCTCTGACTTCTGCTACTTGCATCATGGCCCAATTAATAGAGAGAGGTGGAGTCCCAGCTTGGGAGCTAGGCAGAAGAGCCTGTAGCTACATTTTGTAGGGAGTTGGGGTTGTTAAGATGGTGTGAAAAGCAGGGGATCTCTGGTGCTATTATTCCTCAGGGACTTGACGGGTGGGAGTGAGGGGGTGGAGATGGTTCTGACCCACTTCACCCACCACCTCTGCCACCGCCCTGCCTCTCACTCCCCTTTCCCTGCGCAGCAGCCTGGAGGCTGAAGCTCAAAAGAAGCAGCACCTGTTGAGAGAAGTGACAGTTGAGGAAAATAATGTTTCCCCACATTTTGAACCAGATCTCCACGTTGAGGACCTGAGGAAATCCCTTGGGATGGTGAGCTGGGGGTGGGGGTACCAGGATGGGGTGGGGCATTGGGAGGGGCTGGGCATCAGGGGAGTACTTCCAGAGGGGATGGGTCATCAGGAGGGGTGGAACCTCAGGAGGGGAGTATACGGTAGGCTGAGGTATCAGGAGGGGCTGGTTCTGCTCTCTATGGGACCTGGTCTGTTCTTATTCCCAGCTACCAGTCGTCTCCACCAGTCAGATGATATCTATAAGTAAACAGTGCCTGGCAGCTGGAGAGCCATCTCCTTGTCTAGACCACTGGGAGGAGCTTTGGGGTCTTAAACCTGCAGGGTATCTGCTTTTGCTACACTCAGTGGACTTTTCTACCATGTGTCCCTAGAACCAGACCAAAGAGGTGTCTTCTTCTCTCTCCCAGAGCAAGGAGGACTTACACTTGAACAGGTGAGTTCCCATAGCCTGTCTTATTTCAGGTTAGGGTACCATGAAGGGGTAAGTGAGTACCTGCATTGTAGAGCTGGGTGAGCTGAAGTGAGGAGACAGTGATCACCAGTGGGGCTTAGTTCGTGGGGAAGGTTCTGGAGGATTAAGCAATCTTCTCTGGCAAGCCAAGAAACTGCCCACTGTGACCTTTGACATGGCATTCTTCTCTAGTGGAGAAACAGATTGCTGGAAGTGTCTGGTCATCTATCTGGAGGCCCCAGGCATGATCCCTCTCAGAGTCAGGGTGAGGGCACTGTCAGTCCCAGGCACTGCACACTGTGGGTATTGAACAGTGGCATCCCCTGCACTCACAGTGCCCAGCCCCAGCCCAGCAGCTCTGGTCTGTGCTCAGGGTGGGCATCTGCTGGGGAAGTAGCTGTGTGACCCAGAGCAGAGTTCTCAGAGGCTTCTGTTTTCCTTCTTCAACTCCTGCTCCAGCCTGTCCTCCCACAATGTCTGGCACCTCCTCTCTACTGAGGGGGTAGCCCTCCGTAGTGCCAAGGAGTTCCTTGTGCGGCAGACACGCTCCATGCGGAGGCGGCAGACAGCTCTGAAAGCTGCCCAGCAGCATTGGCGCCATGAGCTAGCTAGTGCGCAGGAGGTGGCCAAAGACCCACCAGGCATCAAGGCCCTGGAAGATATGCGTGAGAACCTGGAGAAGGTCAGGAGCTTTGGGAAGAACCTGCCAGCCCTGTGTGTGGGAGGTGGGGGGGAGTCAGCAAAACACTCCTTTGGGGTCCCCCTCAGTTGGTCATTCTCGGGACTCCATGAGAGTGGCCACCTTGGCACTGGGTCACTTATATTTCCATGGCAATGCATAGCATGCAAACACCTTTTCTAGTAGTAAATAATTTGAACCTCATGATAACTGTATTAGTCCATTTTCATGCTGCTGATAAGGACATACTTGAAACTGGAAAGAAAAAGAGGTTTAATTGAACCTACAGTTCCACATGGCTGGGGACGCCTCAGAATCATGGCAGGAGGTGAAAGGTACTTCTTACGTGGTGGTGGCAAGAGAAAATGAGGAACAAGCAAAAGCAGAAACCCATGATAAACCCATCAGGATCCTGTGAGACTTATTCACTATCACGAGAACAGTATGGGGGAAATGGCCCTGTGATTCAAATTATCTCCCACCAGGTCCCTCCCACAACACATGGGAATTATGGGAGTACAGTTCAAGATGAGATTTGAATGGGGACACAGCCAAACCCTATTATTCCACCTCTTGCCCCTCCATATCTCATGTCCTCACATTTCAAAACCAATCATGCCTTCCCAACAGTCCCCCAAAGTCTTAACTCATTTCACTATTAACCCAAAAGTCCACAGTCCAAAGTCTCATCTGAGACAAGGCAAGTCCCTTCTGCCTATGAGCCTGTAAAATCAAAAACAAGCTAGTGACTTTCTAGATACAGTGGGGGTACAGGCATTGGGTAAATACAGCCATTCCAAATGGGAGAAATTGGCCAAAAACAAAGGAATTACAGGGCCCATGCAAGTCCGAAATCCAGTAGGGCAGTCAAATTTTAAAGCTCCAAAATAATCTCCTTTGACTCCATGTCTCACATCCAAGGTTACACTGATGCAAGAGGCAGGTTCTCATAGTCTTTGGCATCTCCGCCCCATGGTTTTGCAGGGTACAACCCACTTCCTGGCTGCCTTCACAGGCTGGCATTGAGTATCTGTGGCTTTTTGAGGTGCACAGTGCAAGCTAATGATGGATCTACCATTCTGGGGTCTGGAGGATGGTGGCCCTCTTCTCACAGCTCCACTAGGCAGTGCCTCAGTAGGGACTCTGTGTGGGGGCTCTGACCCCACATTTCCCTTCTGAACTGCCCTAGCAGAAGTTCTCCATGAGGGCCCCACCCCTGTAGCAGATGTTTGCCTGGGCATCCAGGTGTTTCCATACATGTTCTGAAGTCTAGGCGGAGGTTCCCAAACCTCAGTTTTTGAATTTTGTGCAGCTGCAGGCTCAACACCACGTGGAAGTTGCCAAGATATGGGGCTTGCACCCTCTGAAATCATGGGCCAAGCTGTACCTTGCCCCCTTTTAGCAATGGCTGGAGCAGCTGGGATGCAGGGCACCAAGTCCCTAGGCTGCACACAGCATGGGGACCCTGGGCCTGGCCCACAAAACCATTTTTTCCTCCTAGGCCTCTGGGTCTGTGATGGGAGGGGCTGCCATGAAGACCTATGACATGTCCTGGAGACATTTCCCCCATTGTCTTGGGGATTAACATTTTGCTTCTTGTTACATATGCAAATTTCTGCAGCTAGCTTGAATTTCTCCTCAAAAAATGGGTTTTCTTTTCTTTCTTTTTTTTTTTTTAATTATACTTTAAGTTTTGGGATACATGTGCAGAACATGCAGGTTTGTTACATAGGTATACACGTGCCATGGTAGTTTGCTGCACCCATCAACCTGTCATCTACATTAGGTATTTCTCCTAATGTTATCCCTCCCCTAGTCCCCCACCCTCATAGGCCCCGGTGTGTGATGTTTCCTTCCCTGTGTCCATGTGTTCTCATTGTTCAACTCCCACTTATGAGTGAGAACATGCAGTGTTTGGTTTTCTGTTCCTGTGTTAGTTTGCTGAGAATAATGGTTTCCAGCTTCATCCATGTCCCTACAAAGGACATGAACTCTTTCTTTTTTATGGCTGCATAGTATTCCATGGTGTATATGTGCCACATTTTCTTTATCCAATCTGTCATTGATGGGCATTTGGGTTGGTTTCAAGTCTTTGCTATTGTGAACAGTGCTGCAATAAACATACGTGTGCATGTGTCTTTATAACAGAATGATTTATAATCCTTTGGGTATATACCCAGTAATGGGATTGCTGGGTCAAATGGTATTTCTGGTTCTAGATCCTTGAGGAATCACCACACTGTCTTCCACAATGGTTGAATTAATTTGTACTTCCACCTGCAGTGCAAATGTGTTCCTATTTCTCCACATCCTCTCCAGCATCTGTTGTTTCCTATTTAATGATCGCCATTCTAACTGTTGTGAGATGGTATCTCATTGTGGTTTTGATTTGCAGTTCTCTAATGACCAGTGATGATGAGCTTTTTTTCATGTTTGTTGGCCGCATAAATGTCTTCTTTTGAGAAATGTTTGTTCATATCCTTTGCCCACTTTTTGATGAGGTTGTTTGTTTTTTGTCTTGTAAATTTGTTTAAGTTCCTTGTAAATTCTGGATATTAGCCCTTTGTCAGATGGATAGATTGCAAAAATTTTCTCCCATTCTGTAGGTTGCCTGTTCACTCTGAAGATGGTTTATTTTGCTGTGCAGAAGCTCTTTAGTTTAATTAGATCCCATTTGTCAATTTTGGCTATTGTTGCCATTGTTTTTGGTGTTTAGTCATGAAGTTTTTGTCCATGCCTATGTCCTGAATGGTATTGCCTAGGTTTTCTTCTAGAGTTTTTATGGTTTTAGGTCTTACATTTAAGTCTTTAATCCATTTTGAGTTAATTTTTGTATAAGTTGTAAGGAAGGGATCCAGTTTCTGTTTTCTGCATATGGCTAGCCAGTATTCACAACATCATTTATTAAATAGGGAATCCTTTCCCCATTTCTTGTTTTGTCAGGTTTGTCAAAGATCAAATGGTTGTAGATGTGTGGCGCTATTTCTGAGACCTCTGTTCTGTTCCATGGGTCTATATATCTGTTTTGGTACCAGTACCATGCTGTTTTGGTTACTGTAGCCTTGTAGTATAGTTTGAAGTCAGGTAGCATGATGCCTCCAGCTTTGTTCTTTTTGCTTAGGATTGTCTTGGCTATACAGGCTCTTTTTTGGTTCCATATGAAATTTGAAGTAGTTTTTTCTAATTCTGTGAAGAAGGTCAATGGTAGCTTGATGGGGATAGCATTGAATCTGTAAATTACTTTAGGCAGTATGGTCATTTTCACGATACTGATTCTTTGTATCCATGAGCATGGAATGTTTTTCAATTTGTTTTTGTCCTCTCTTAACATTGAGAAGTGGTTTGTAGTTCTCCTTGAAGAGGTCCTTCACATCCCTTGTAAGTTGGATTCCTAGGTATTCTCTTTGTAGCAATTGTGAATGGGAGTTCACTCATGATTTGGCTCTCTGTTTCTCTATTATTGGTGTATAGGAATGCTTGTGATTTTTGCAGATTGATTTTGTATCCTGAGACTTTGCCAAAGTTGCTGATCAGCTTAAGGAGATTTTGGGCTGAGACGATGAGGTTTTCTGAATATACAGTCATGTCATTTGCAAACAGAAACCATTGGACTTCCTCTCTTCCTATTCGAATACCCTTTATTTCTTTCTCTTGCCTGATTTCCCTGGCCAGAACTTCCAATACTGTGTTGAATAGGAGTGGTAAGAGAGGGCATCCTTATCTTGTGCCAGTTTTCAAAGGAATGCTTCCAGTTTTTTTCCCATTCAGTATTATATTGGCTGTGGGTTTGTCATAAATAGCTCTTATTATTTTGAGATACATTCCATCAGTACCTAGTTTATTGAGAGTTTTTAGCATGAAGGAGTGAATTTTATCGAAGGCTTTTTCTGCATCTATTGAGATAATCATGTGTTTTTGGTCGTTGGTTCTGTTTATGTGATAGATTATGTTTATTGATTTACGTATGTTGAACCAGCCTTGCATCCCAGGGATGAAGCCGACTTGATCGTGTTGGGTAAGCTTTTTGATGTGCTGCTAGATTCAGTATTTTATTGAGGATTTTCACATCGATGTTCATCAGGGATATTGGCCTGAAATTTTCTTTGTTGTGTCTCTGCCAGGTTTTTGGTATTAGAATGATGCTGGCTTCACAAAATGAGTTAGGGAGGAATCCTTCTTTTTCTATTGTTTGGAGTAGTTTCGGAAGGAATGGTACCAGCTCCTCTTTGTACCTCTTGTAGAGTTTGACTTTAAATCTGTCTGGTCCTGGGCTTTTTTTGATTGGTGGGCTTTTTTTGATTGGTAGGCTTTTAATTACTGCCTCAATTTCAGAACTTGTTATTGGTCTATTCAGGGATTCAACTTCTTCCTGGTTTAGTCTTGGGAGGGTATATGTGTCCAGGAATTTATCCATTTCTTCTAGATTTTCTAGTTTATTTGCATACAGGTGTGTATAGTATTCTCTGATGGTAGTTTGTATTTCTGTGGGATCAGTGGTGATATTCCCTTTATTATTTTTTATTGTGTCTATTTGATTATTCCCTCTTTTCTTCTTTATTAATCTGGATAGCGGTCTATTTTGTTAATCTTTTCAAAGAACCAGCTCCTGGATTGATTAATTTTTAAAAGGAATTTTTGTGTCCCTATCTCCTTCAGTTCTGCTCTGATCTTAGTTATTTCTTGTCTTCTGCTAACTTTTGAATTTGTTTGCTCTTGCTTCTCTAGTTCTTTTAATTGTGGTGTTGGGGTGTCGATTTTAGATCTTTCCTGCTTTCTCCTGTGGGCATTTAGTGCTATAAATTTCCCTCTAAACACCGCTTTAGCTGTGTCCCAGAGATTCTGGTACGTTGTGTGTTTGTTCTCATTGGTTTCAAATAACTTACTTCTTTTTTTTTTTTTTGAGACAGAGTCTTGCTCTGTCGCCCAGGCTGGAGTGCAGTGGCACAATCTGGGCTCACTGCAAACTCCACCTCCCGGATTCAAGCGATGCTCCTGCCTCAGCCTCCTGAGTAGCTGGGATTACAGGTGTGTGCCACCATGCCCAGTTAATTTTTGTATTTTTAGTAGAGACGAGGTTTCACCATGTTTGTCAGGCTGGTCTCGAGCTCCTGACCTCGTAATCCTCCTGGCTTGGCCTCCCAAAGTGTTGGGATTACAGCCATGAGCCACCACACCCAGCCTTGAGTGAGTTTCTTAATCTTGAGTTCTAATTGATTGCACTGTGGTCTGAGAGACTGTTTGTTTTGATTTCTGTTCTTTTGCATTTGCTGAGGAGTGTTTTAGAGACTGTTTGTTTTGATTTCTGTTCTTTTGCATTTGCTGAGGAGTGTTTTACTTCCAATTATGTGGTCAGTTTTAGAATAAGTGCTATGTGGTGCTGAGAAGAATGTATATTCTGTTGATTTGGAGTGGAGAGTTCTGTGGATGTCTATTAGGTCCACTTGGTCTAGAGCTGAGTTCAAGTCCTGAGTATCCTTGTTAATTTTCTGTCTCGTGTTGATCTGTCTAATATTGACAGTGGGGTGTGGGAGTCTAAGTCTCTTTGTAGATCTGTAAACTTGCTTTATGCGTCTGGGTTCTCCTGGGTGCGTATATAGTTAGGATAATTAGCTCTTCTCCCTTTACCATTATGTAATGCCCCTCTTTGTCTTTTTTTTTTTTTTTTTTGAGACGGAGTCTCGCTCAGTCACCCAGGCTGGAGTGCAGTGGCGTGATCTCGGCTCACTGCAAGCTCCGCCTCCCGGGTTCATGCCGTTCTCCTGCCTCAGCCTCCCAAGTAGCTGGGACTACAAGTGCTCGCCGCCACGCCCGGCTAATTTTTTTGCATTTTTAGTAGAGATGGGGTTTCACCGAGTTAGCCAGGATGGTCTCGATCTCCTGACCTCGTGATCTGCCCGTCTCGGCCTCCCAAAGTGCTGGGATTACAGGCTTGAGCCACCGCGCCCGGCCCTCTTTGTCTTTTTTTATCTTTGTTGGTTTAAAGTCTGTTTTATCAGAGACTAGGATTGCAACCCCTGCCTTTTTTTGCTTTCCATTTGCGTGGTAAATATTCCTCCATCCCTTTATTTTGAGCGAATGAGTGTCTTTGCACATGAGGTGGGTCTCCTGAATACAGCACACTGGTGGGTCTTGACTGTTTACCCAGTTTGCCAGTCTGTGTATTTTAATTGGGGCATTTAGCCTGTTTACATTCAAGGTTAATATTGTTATGTGTGAATTTGATCCTGTCACTATGATGCTACCTGGTTATTTTGCCCATTAGTTGATGCAGTTTCTTCATAGTATCGATGGTCTTTACAATTTGGTATGTTTTTGCAGTGGCTGGTACTGGTTGTTCCTTTCCATTTTTAGTGCTTCCTTCAGGAGCTCTTGTAAGGCAGGCCTGGTGGTGACAAAATCTCTCAGCATTTGCTTGTTTGTATGGATTTTATTTCTCCTTTGCTTATGAAGCTTAGTTTGGCTGGATATGAAATTCTGGGTTGAAATTCTTTTAAGAATGTTGAGGCCGGGCGCAGTGGCTCACGCCTGTAATCCCAGTACTTTGGGAGGCCGAGGCAGGCGTATCATGAGATCAGGACATCAAGACCATCCCGGCTAACACAGTGAAACCCCGTCTCTACTAAAAATACAAAAAGTTAGCCGGGCATGGTGGCGGGTGCCTGTAGTCCCAGCTACTCGGGAGTCTGAGGCAGGAGAATGGCGTGAACCTGGGGGGCGGAGCTTGATCTCCTGACCTCGTGATTCGCCCGTCTCGGCCTCCCAAAGTGCTGGGATTACAGGCGTGAGCCACCGTGCCCGGCCTGTTTGTTCCTTTTCATTCTTTTTTCTCTAATCTTGTCTTCACGCTTTATTTCATTAAGTTGATCTTCAATCTATGATATCCTTTCTTCTGCTTGATCAATTTAGTTATTTGTACTTGCGTATGCTTCACGAAGTTCTCGTGCTTGTTTTGCAGCTCCATCAGGTCATTTGTGTTCTTCTCTAAACTGGTTATTCTAGTTAGCAATTCCTCTAACCTTTTTACAAGATTCTTAGCTTCCTTACGTTGAGTTAGAACATGCACCTTTAGTTCAGAGGAGTTTGTTATTACCCACCTTCTGAAGCCTACTTCTGTCAGTTCGTCAAACTCATTCTCCGTCCAGTTTTGTTCCCTTGCTGGTGAGGAGTTGTGATCCTTTGGAGGAAAAGAGACATTCTGGTTTTTGGAATTTTCAGCCTTTTTGTGCTGGTTTTTCCTCATCTTTGTGGATTTATCTACCTTTGGTCTTTGATGTTGGTGACCTTCAGATGGGGTTTTTGTGTGGACGTCCTTTTTGTTGATGTTGATGCTACTCCTTTCTGTTTGTTAGTTTTCCTTCTAACAGACCACTCTGCTGCAAGTCTGCTGGAGTTTGCTGGAGGTCCACTCTAGACCCTATTTGCTTGGATATCACCAGTGGAGGCTGCAGAACAGCAAAGATGGCTGCCTTTTCCTTCCTCTGGAAGCTTTGTCCCAGAGGGGCACCCACCAGATGCCAGCTGGAGCTGTCCTGTATGAGGTGTCTGTTGACCCCTGCTAGGCGATGTCTCCCAGCCAGGAGGCATGGGGGTCAGGGACCCACTTGAGGAGGCAGTCTGTCTCTTAGCAGGGCTCGAGTACTGTGCTGGGAGATCTGCTGCTCTCTTCAGAGCCAGCAGGAAGGAACATTTAAGTCTGCTGAAGCTGCACCCACAGCTGTCCCTTCCTCCATGTACTCTGTCCCAGGGAGATGGGAGTTTGATCTATAAGCCCCTGCTTAGGGCTGCTGCCTTTCTTTCAGAGATGCCTGCCCAGAGAGGAGGAATCTAGAGAGGCAGTCTGGCTACAGCAGTTTTCTGGAACTGTGGTGGACTCAGTCCAGTTCGAACTTCCTGGTGGCTTTGTTTACACTGTGAGGGGAAAACCGCCTACTCAAGCCTCAGCAATGGCGGACACCCCTCCCCCACCAAGCCCGAGCATCCCAGGTTGACTTCAGACTGCTGTGCTAGCAGCATGAATTTCAAGCCAGTGGATCTTAGCTTGCTGGGCTCTGTGGGGGTGGGATCTGGAACTAGACCACTTGGCTCCCTGACTTTAGCCCCATTTCCAGAGGAGTGAATGGTTGTGTCTCACTGGCATTCCAGGTGCCACTGGTGTATGAAAAAACTCCTGCAGCTAGCTCGATGTCTGCCCAAATGGCCGCTCAATTTTGTGCTTGAAACCTAGCGCCCTCGTGGTGTAGATTCCTGAGGGAATCTCCTGGTCTGAGGGTTGTGAAGACCGTGGGAAAAGCATAGTATCTGGGCCGGAATGCACCGTCCCTCAAGGCACAGTCCCTTGTGTCTTCCCTTGGCTAGGGGAGGGAGTTCCCTGACCCCTTGTCTTCCAGAATAAGGCAACGCCCACCTTGTTTTGGCTGGCCCTCCATGGGCTGCACCCACTGTTGAACCAGCCCCAGTGAGATGAGCTGGGTACTTCAGTTGGAAATGCAGAAATCACCTGCCTTCTGCATTGATCTCGCTGGGAGCTGCAGACTGGAGCTGTCCATGTTTGGCCATCTTGCCAGCCACTCCAGGGTGTTTCTTTTCTACTGCATCATCAGGCTGCAAATTTTCTGAACTTTTATACTGTTTCTCTTTTAAAATGAAATGCTTTTAACAGCACACAAGTCACCTTTTGAATGCTTTGCCGCTTAGAAATTTCTTCCGTCAGAGACACTAAATCATCTCTCTCAAGTTCAAAGTTCCACAGATCTCTAGGGCTGGGGCAAAATGCTGCCAGTCTCTTTGCTAAAACATAACAAGAGTCACCTTTGCTCTAGTTCCCAACAAGTTCCTCATCTCCATCTGAGACCACCTCAGCCTGGACCTTATTGTTCATATCACTATCAGCATTTTTGTGAAAGCCTTTCAACAAGTCTGTAGGAGGTTCCAGACTTTCCCACATTTTCCTGTCTTCTTCTGAGCCCTCCAAACTGTTCCAGCCTCTGCCTGTTACCCATTTCCAAAGTCGCCTCCACATTTTTGGGTGTCTTTTCAGCAACACCCCACTCCTGGTACCAACTTACTGTATTAGTTCGTTTTCATGCTGTAGATAAAGACATATTTGAAACTGGGAAGAAAAAGAGGTTTAATTGAACTTACAGTTCCACTGGGGAAATGATTCTGGGGAAGCCTCAAAATCATGGTGGGAGGCAAAAGGCACTTCTCACATGGTGGTGGCAAGTAAAAATGAGGAAGAAGCAAAAGCAGAACCCCCCGATAAACCCATCAGATCTCTTGAGACTTACTCACTGTCATGAGAACAGTATGGCGGGAATGGCCCCCATGATTCAGATTATCTCCCACCAGGTCCCTCCCACAACACATGGGAATTGTGGGAATACAATTCTAGATGAGATTTGTGTGGAGACATAGAGCCAAACCATATCAATAACCCTTTATAATGTGGAAGGCAGTGGTAATAGTCCCATTTTCCTGGTGAAGAGTATGACTAATGTTTAGTACTTCCAAATCCAGTGCTTTGCCTTTCCATTCTGTCACACTAAAGACTTCGTTCGTACATGAAAATCTTTTGAACACACTTAGCAAAAGGCTTTGAGTTAGTTACCCGCCCTGCTTCTCTGATAGCCTAATTTGCAATGAGAAAGCAGATACTTCATTATTATTAGTTGGGATCACAGATCTTTGACCAGTTGAGGGTCCTGGTAGGGTGAGCTCTCTTGGATCACCTGGGCCCTTAGAAATCTGATGGTGCTCAGCCGGGCGCGGTGGCTCATGCCTGTAATCCTAGCCATTTGGGAGGCCGAGGTGGGTGAATCACTTGAGGTCAGGAGTTCGAGACCAGCCTGACCAACATGGTGAAACCCTGTCTCTACTAAAAATAAAAAAATTAGCTGGGTGTGGAGATGCATGCCTGTAATCCCAGCTACTCAGGAGGTTGAGGCAGGAGAATCGCTTGAACCCAGGAGGAGGTGGAGGTTGCAGTGAGCCGAGATTGTGCCACTGGACTCCAGCATGGGTGACAGAGTGAGACTCTATTTAAAAAAAAAAAGAAAAGAAATGTGATGGTGTTCAGAACTGGTAAAAGGGCTCAGGCCCCAGTGGCTCCTAGGACTGGCTTGGGGTCAGCAGAGAGCATGAGGCTGGAACAGACAGAAGGGCAGCTTCCCAGGGTTATAAACATGCTGCCTGCGGCCCTGTCATTGCCCTGCTTAACCCCTCTCAACCAGGGTGGTGGTGGTGATGAGAGTAATGATAATTGGAGCAGTGATAATAACCATTTGCAGCTGATGTGGTGGCTCATGCCTGTAATCCCAGTGCTTTGGGAGGCTGAGGCTGGAGGATCACTTAATTTTGAGACCAGCCTGGCCAACATTGCAAAACTCTGTCTCTACAAAAAACAAACAAACAAACAAACAAACAAAAAAAACCAGGTGTGGTGGCACACATCTGTAGTCCCAGCTACTTGGGAGGCTGAGGTGGGAGGATTACCTGAGCCCAGGAGGTTGAGGCTGCAATCAGCTGTGATCAGACCACTGCACTCCAGCCTGGGTGATGGTGAGACCTCATCTCTAAAAACAATAACCATAATAAATGATGACCATTTGGTTAACAGTAACCATTTGAGAGTTTTTAAGGTGTGGGCATGGTGTTAAACATGCAACATAGTCACATACTCTTTCTCATGTAATTCTCACGACCCTATGAAAAGTCGTAGTTCTCTTTTCCAGATGAGAAAGCAGACTATAGTAATTTGTTCAAGATCACCCAGTCAGCAAATGGCAGGGTTGGGACTCCAGCGTCTGTGTAGGTAGTCATTTCTCCTCTGTTTTCTCCTTGGCTGCAGGAGACCAGGCACCTGGATGAGATGAAGTCAGCCATGCGGAAAGGCCACAGCCTCCTGAAGAAGAAAGAGGAGAAACTGAATCAGCTGGAGTCCTCTCTTTGGGAAGAGGTGCAGCCCCATGGCCACATAGCCCAGTGGGCCCTGGCCTTCCTCTTCTGTTCTTGGGATTGGGTTGAGTTCTTTGGTCCTGTATCAGGGGGAGCTGGGCCTCTAGGGCCCAGGATTGGGCAGTAGGCTTGTCTACTGGCTGATGAAGGTGGCAGTGGCTTCAGTTCTGAGTTTGTTGAAGACACCTGTGGGTTTGGATACCTGTGCTGAATGGGCCTGAATACACCTGGACCCTCTTGCTAAAGGTGCCTGAGAAGAGGGCCGAGCCCTTACCCTACCCTGGTCCCTAAGGAGAGGTATGACCAGGGCGTCAGGAATGGACACACATGATAGGTTTTCCTGCCTGGCCTGTGACCTTGTGGACTTTCTCCTGGGTGTCTGAGGTTTAGATATAGCGCAGGGGAGGCTTAGGTGGAGTAACACTAAAGGGAGAGCTTACTGGGAAGGGTGGTGGGGGTCTGTGTGGGCCTGATGGCACTGTTGTCTATGTCTCAGGCTTTTGGGACATATGCTGAGCCTTGCTTCCCTCCCACCCTGCTGTGAGGCAGCCCTGTGTGATTTGCTTTGCCCAGGGTGCCTGGTGGAACTCTGGGCCCCAGAGGAGTCTACTCGCCAAATCCTCAGTTCCCACACATCACAAGGGCAACAGCCTACATACTGCCTTGAATTTGTAGCAGCAAAATTGCTAGGAGAACAAATGGAGATGGCCATGTTTCATGGATTTGTGTAAGAAAACCAGCTTAAAGACAAAACATACAGAAGAACCTAGCGCAGTGACCTAGCTGTTTCCTAGAAAGGAAGGAAGAAGGCCAGAAAGCATGTGGGAGAGGCCCGTCATAACTGCTAACTCTACCCTGCAGGCCTCAGATGAGGGCACTCTGGGAGGATCCCCCACCAAGAAGGCGGTCACCTTCGACCTCAGTGACGTGGACAGCCTGAGCAGTGAAAGTTCTGAATCTTGTTCCCTGCCTCACTGTGAGTGGTGGTGGCAGCAGAGGAGTGAGTGGGGGAGATGCAGGGTGAGGACCATGGTATCCATGGAATGGGAGGAACTGGGGGAACAGAGGAAGAACCCCCTTCCCTGCAGAGGGAGGCCTCTGTGAGCTGGTGTCTGGACTAGGTGCTCAGTCAATGCTGGGAAGGAATCAGACCATCTGGGTTTGCCAGCACGTGGGGCTGAAAGGTCAGGGAAGCCTTCTGAATGCTGCAGAGCACTCTACAGTGTGACCGCCGGCCTTGCTGGCCTTTCTCTTCCAGGGCCTCCTTGGGGAGGCTCTTCTCTCTCGGCTGCTCTGGCCTGTATGTGACAGAAGGGCCCTCTCCCCTTCCTTCTCTATGAGGTCCTGGGCCCATCACCCAGGGCCTTACCCTGGAAACCTGTTTCCCAGCTTCTCACCTGCACTGTCTGGAACACAGAAGCCCTGCCATCCCTGACCCCCTCATAAGGCTAAGGGGCTGTTTGGAGAAGCAGGGAGGGGTGGCCAGTAGGTTGCTGCATGACAGCTGTGTCTGGGAATGGTCCAGGGTCCTGAGCTTGAATCCCTTCCCACCACCCACCTCTTTTCTTTCAGTTGACTCAACCCCAGGTCTCACCTCCCGCAAGATCCATGGGCTGAGCCACTCCCTCCGGCAAATCAGCAGCCAGCTGAGCAGCGTCCTCAGCATCCTGGACAGCCTCAACCCTCAGTCGCCACCGCCGCTCCTCGCCTCCACGCCAGCCCAGCTCCCTCCCCGGGCCTCCAAAAGCACCCCCACCCCCACCTACTACGGCTCCCTGGCCAGGTTCTCAGCCTTATCATCTGCTACACCCACGTCCACCCAGTGGGCCTGGGATTCAGGGCAGGGGCCCAGGCTCCCCTCCTCTGTGGCTCAAACAGTGGACGACTTCCTGTTGGAGAAATGGCGCAAGTATTTTCCATGTAAGCCCCACTCTGGGCGGAGCCTTCCCACCCTCCTCCTCCTCCTCCTCTTCCTTTTGTTCTACCCTCTTTCTCCTGCTCCTTTTTTCCTCTTCCTCTTTTGCATCCCTTTGCCACACCTCTCCTCCTCTAACGTTGCCATAGTCCGTTGGTCCATTGACTCTACCTGTGGGTCCCTGGGGAAGGAGACATTGCAGGTGGCCCTGCAGCCAGGAGTTCTGTGGGTCAGGATGGTTTAGATGGAGCCTGGCTGACTGGGGCCTTTCTTATGGATTTTGGAGCTCGGAACCTAAAAGGTCATTGTTGTCATTATCTTAATAGCTACCATCTTGTGCAATGCATTATGGGCCAAGCAGTTTATATATATATATATTTTCATTTCTATTCTCTGAGGTAGTAATGATTTATCCCCATTTTACAGATGAGGAAACTGAGTTTCAGAGCGGTTAAGTAGTATGCTCTAGGGTACCCAGTGAGAGAATAACAAACTCAGTTGTGACCCCATGTCTCTGTGACTCCAGGATTCTGCTTGGAACCTCTTGGCTGTGTGGCTCATTCTTGCTTCTGAGCCAGGTGGCCTCCCCGGGTCTCAGCCCTGCTGAGGATTATGAAAAGCCATTAAACACAGGCATTTGAGGGAAAACAAAATATCTTCTTTCTGCCCTAACCCAAATTGAAAAGTAGATTAAGTTTTAAAAATAAAATAAATAGGACCATTCCTGTCTCTCACCTGTCTCTGGCCTCCAGCCACTGAAACTTTTCCTTTTATTGTTTATTCTGGGGAGGCAAGAGGCACTGGTGAGCAGGGTGGTGACCACTGCCCATTTCTGAGCCCTGTCCCTACGCTCTTCCAGCTGGCATCCCGCTGCTCAGCAACAGCCCTGCCCCGCTGGAGAGCAGGCTGGGTTACGTGTCTGCCAGGTGAGCCTCCCTGGGGGCTGGTTGGGGTGGAACGCCATAGCTGCTCCCTGCGCCTCCCGGGGCGGGTGGACCTCTGAGGGGAGCAGGCCTCCTGGTCTTACCCCAAGAAGTCAGGCAGGCCTCTAGTCCACAGAGCTGTCCCCACTTGCCTGGGTCTGAGGCGCCCGTCTGCAACCAGAGGGAAGTCAAGTCCATACCGCCAAGGTCCCAGTGGGGAAGGGCTGGGCTTACCCAGCCAACCTCCTGAGGAAGCTGCCCTCTGGCCCCCGTGGGGAGGAGTCAGCCCCTGGTAGGACCCTGCCCCTGCCCCTCCCTCTAGCTCCTCCAGCCCTGGAGTCTGGCCTTTGTCTTTGCCCTTGAGCTCTTGTCTGCTTCCTGTGGCTCCCTTCTTCCCCAAGTCCTGCTGAGCAACATCTGGAGTGAGAGGGACACCCTGTGGAGGAGACAGATGGGCAATTATTTAAACCTGTTATTAATTTTCCATTCATCTTGTTCTTGCCAAATATAAACCCCTCTCCCTCCCTCAGGCCCCTAACAATGCGTACCCCCCACCAACCCTTGGCCATCTTGAGAGCTGACGCTGGCCAAGGATTGAGTTGACAGAGGGGAGCACTTTGCTGATGAGATTGGCGGGAGCAGGCAGATGTGGGAGCCCAGAGCCGCATATCAGTAGCACCCAGCAAGTGGGCAGAGGGTATCCACCGCCTTCCCGTTTGGGAACTGTTCTTGGGGGGCAGATGTTTTGAATCTTTGAATTGCTAGGAACCTCAGAGAAGCTGCTCTGCTAGCTGAGAGGAAGAGGGAGGAGGTGACAGATCTGATGGCCTCTGCACATCCTCTGGCACTTCCACGCCGGCTCTCTCCCCTCCCCCATGCTCTCCTCTTCCTTCCCAGTGAGCAGCTCCGGCTCCTGCAGCACTCCCATTCCCAAGTCCCCGAGGCGGGCAGCACCACCTTTCAGGGCGTAATTGAGGCCAACCGGAGGTGGCTGGAACGTGTCAAGAATGACCCCAAGTTGTATCCTTTTACTTGGTTCCCAAACTGGGCTGAGCCATGGGGCTCAGGCTTGTGCCCTAAAGGGCTGAGGAGGATCCTGTTCAGCCTTTGACCCTTTCATGGCCCCTGCCTGGCTATGCCCAGTGACTGCAGTTTTCCTTCACCTTGTGGCCAGACCTCTCTTCTCTTCAACACCCAAGCCAACAGCTACTTTGAGCCTCCTGCAGCTGGGCCTCGATGAGCACAACAGAGTGAAGGTGTATCGCTTCTGAGGCCCTGAGCAGGGGCTTGGGGCAGCTCAGCCTCTCCTCCACCCAGACCAAGTGCCTGAGGAGCTGCCTGCCTGCTTCCATCTGAGGAAGCACCCTTCTGCCCCCTTCGACTTACAGGAGCCACCAGGGACCAGGGGATTGAGTGGAACAGTAAAGCCACACATTCTGTGACTACATAACCTATCTCGGGCTAAAATGTGTGGACTTGTAACGAGCTGCTGTCATTGACATGGCACGCTGATGGTGTGCGGTGGCTGCGGGCATCAGGGCCGGGAGCGCTTTGGGAGGAAGGGAGGTGTTAGAGGAGCTGCCTTTGGAGGCTCAGGGAGTCCCTTTGGAGCTGCTTGTTTCCTTGGTCCTGCAGCACACTGCTCGGGGCTCCCAAGAAGGTTGTGCACATGGTTCTTAGTTCATCAGGACAGAGACCCCCAGCATGTGTGTACCCTCAGACCCGGTTTCTCTGGGCCCACATCTATCTCCAATACCTCAGCGTCAGATCAGACCCTTTCTTTTTTGTCTTTCTTTTCTTTCTTAATTTTTATTAATATAAATATTATTATTAATATTTATTTATTAAAAAAATGCCTTTTTTTCTTGAGCATTCCGAGCACTCTTTTTGACTCTCTCAGGATTGGGCTCAGCTGTCCAGAGCCCTGCCAGAGGGTGCTGGGGGCTGTCCCTCTGCAGGCACTGTGTTTTCCTCGGGGGCTGTCTTCAGGAGCACCCCTCCTGCTCCCTGGGGCTCCTCAGGGAGCCATTTCAGCTGGAGTCTCAGGTCTCAACATAACTTCTCTGGAAGGCCAAAAAAAGATTGGGATGGCTTCTGGTCCTCATGACGGTTTTTTTCCTCCTAGGACATGTTGGATATATTCATGGGCATTGTTTCCATCTCTCTTTTCTACCTGTGCCACCCCTGCCCTGATTCCAAGGCTGCCTCAGGCAGGCAGGCAAGGGACTAGGCTGGTGCCCAGCCCTGGCAGCAAGGGGTCTTGTGCAGTTGGAGATGCTGCTGTTGTGGCAGAGCGTCCTGCAGTCCTGCTTCCATCAGCTGGCTCTTGGGTGGGGGCTTTGCAGGGGATGCTCTCTGATGTTTGTTCCATTGTTTAAATAAAATGCACCTATTTTTGTTTTTTTGCAAGCTGTGGGGTTGCCCTTGCCTCTCTAACACACAAATTAACTCCCTCCGTCCTCCAACTCATTCTTGGTCATGGAATAAGAAACTAAGATGAAACTGGCTGTTGATCTCCTCAGATGCCTTTTAGGCATCAGCCCACTACATAGAAAACTCCGTTTCATCATGTGGCTCATTCTGTGTGCTTTGGGAATAGCTTATGTGGTGCAGCCAACTCTAGTGATAATCCTGGGTGTTTTCTGCATCAGTTAAATCTCTAAAAGTCCATTTTCTACAAGGCAGTCATGTAAATGTGTCTGCTGCTTTTGGGAGGCCTTTGCCTCCTTCCTGAGAAAGGGAGGAAGGAAAAATGAATATTCATAGAATACTGCCCTATGTGGTATCTGATTTAATCATCACTACAATGTAGTTATTGATGTAGATATTTTCTGTTCCGTTTTTATGGATGAGGAAACTAAGGCTCAGAGAACCTTTACATGCCTGGAGTTCCCAGTAAAGTAGCTGAGCTCCCTGCTTGTGCAGTGCCCCCACACTCCATCCCTGCACCCCCAGAGCGCTATCTTCCCTACTACCAGTCCTTGGGAAGTGCTGAATTCGCCATCTCTCCCTTTGCCCCTTCACTGCTGTCCCACCTATCAGGTGGAGACCCGTGGTGCCATTTCCCAAAGGCTGATTGGTGTTTTCCCCACGCAGGCAGAATGCAAGATGAGTCCCCCAAAGTCCCTAAGCTGGCAAAGTTAGCTGGGTTTTTCTGCTCCAGTGGTGTGAGTAGCCTAAATACAGTCTTGGATTTACAGCAACAGAATTGCTAGGAGAACAAACCAAGATGGCCACATGATACAGATTTGTACAAGAAAAGCAACCTAAGGACGAAACATGCAAAATAACCCAGTTCCGCATCCTAGCCACTTTCTGGGGGGAAGGAAGAAAGGAAAGAAGGGAGGGAAGGAGAAGCAAGCTAACATTTGTTGAGTGCTTTCTTTGTGCCAGATGCTTTTTATGTGCTATTGTTTGTAATCTTTTTTTTTTTTTTTTTTTTGAGACGGAGTCTCGCTCTGTTGCCCAGGCTGGAGTGCAGTGGCCGGATCTCAGCTCACTGCAAGCTCTGCCTCCCGGGTTTATGCCATTCTCCTGCCTCAGCCTCCCGAGTAGCTGGGACTACAGGCGCCCGCCACCTCGCCTGGCGAGTTTTTTGTGTTTTTTAGTAGAGACGGGGTTTCACCATGTTAGCTGGGATGGTCTCGATCTCCTGACCTCGTGATCCGCCCGTCTCAGCCTCCCAAAGTGCTGGGATTACAGGCTTGAGCCACCGCGCCCGGCCTGTAATCTTAATCTTATGATGTTAGTGTTCTTATTTCATCCATGAGGCAACTTAGGCTCAGAGAGGTGATATTACTATAGCCCAAGGTCATACGCAGTATTTGAACCCAGATCTCTGGAAATCGAGATCTGTGAACCAGGCTCTGCTGTGTCAGCATCTCCTATCCTCCTCCTGGCACACAGAACAGTCCTGGCCAGCTTGGTCTGAAGACCTGGGTTGCAGGAAGCGGGTGGCTTCTAGCTGGGGAAAAACCTTGGGTTAGGGTTTACGAAGGGACTTTTTCAGAAGATTTCAAAATTGTCCCATCCCTCCTCTCATGGGTTTTAGCATCTAGCTGGGGAGACTAGAATCACAGACGTTTGGAGCTGAAAGGGGCCACTGAGTCCATTTGGACTGCTGTGACAAAATGCCATCAACCAGGTAGCTTTTAAACAGCAATTTATTTCTCACAGTTCCGGAGGCTGAAAATCCAAGATCAAGGTGTTGAGAAATTTGGTGTCTGGTGAGTGGTTTCTAGTTCCTAGAGGGCAGCTTCTGCATCCTCGCCTAGTAGAAGTGTAGGACTCTTGGCTCCTTCAGCCCCTTCTGAGGGCACTAATCCCAGTCATGAGGGCTGCGCCTTCACAGCCGAATCGCCTCCCCAAAGGCCCCGCCTCCTCATATCATCACACTGGGGATTGGGTTTCCTCATAGGAATTGGGGTCCATAGTGGGGCCTTATGGATTACTTGTTCAGTCCGTTCAGGTTTTGCAGTAGAGGAAACTGCCTAGAGAGGCTGCATGAGGTGCTCCAAGTTGCAGCCACAGTGGCAGAGGTGGGAATAGAACCAGTGTCGTAACTTCCTGGCCTGGGGCTTCAGAAAAGAGTTTTTTTTTTTTTAAAGGATATTCTTAGTAGACTATATGTTCACATGACTCGATATTCAAATGGTACAAAAGTCACTCCATGAGTTATCTAGTGCTCCCTCTTGAAGGTAAAATACTACCAGTTCCTTCTGGAGATGTTATGCAAATAAAAAGGAGGGATGCTTAGATTCTCTTCCCCGTTATGGTGGAGTATGGGTCACTCCTAATGTAGGATTGGACGATTGCCCCAAGCTGTCGTGAGTAGTTGATTGACGGTTTTCTTAAGGGAACAGTGCTGGGAATGATGACAGACGCCCCCCACTGACCCCTTCCACCTCCCTGCCCCCCCAGTAAACTCCCACCCAAAATAGCAGTATGAGGTGTGGGGAAATAATCTTTGCCTCCGTCCTGGGTTTAGGCTGTCACCTGAACAAGTCCTTTCTGTTCCTGATCTTGGCCTCTGTCCTGGGTTTAGGCTGTCATCTGAACAAGTCCTGTCCATGCAGGCTGTCACCTGAACAAGTTCTTTCTGTTCCTGTGCTTCCCTGGTCACAAGCTCAGCCTGAACCCACACTCTGGGAATGAAGCAGGGTAGCAGCCTCTGCCTCAGCAACTCTTGTGGCCTCATCCAGAGGGCTGCTGGGGGGCCAAGACAGGGCTCCGGTGGGGAGGGGTGCTGAGAGGGGATTGCTGATTCCACCACCAGCTTTTCTGGGGGAGGTGGGGAAGTGATGGTTAAAAAATGGAGTTTCTGCTATCAGCCATGTCCTGATGAATTGGAAAGTCCCCTTCTCCTTTCTTGCATCTCCTGCCTGCTTCCCCTGCCTGCCCTCCCATGACATGTGCCCTCTCCAGCAGGTGTGTCACGCAGCACCCCGAGGGAAGGGCAGTGTAATTCTCTTTTCCATGATGGACTACCACAGCCAGAGGAAGACAGGCCTTCCCTTCTTTTCTAGTCTTTTTAGTTTGAAAACAATGCACTCTTATTTTCCCCTTCCAAGAAGCTGGTGGTTCACACGGGCCAGCACACACATTATCAAAGACCTAGTTTGTTTCTAGTAAATGAGTCCATTGAAATGGGAGCCTTGGTCGGGCACGGTGGCTCACGCCTGTAATCCCAGCACTTCGGGAGGCCGAGGTGGGTGGATTGAGATCAAGACTATCCTGGTCAACATGGTGAAACCCCGTCTCTACTAAAAATACAAAAATTAGCTGGACGTGGTGGCACACACCTGTAGTCCCAGCTACTCAGGAGGCTGAGGCAGGAGAATCGCTTGAACCTGGGAGGCGGAAGCAGCAGTGAGCTGAGATCGTGCCACTGCACTCCAGCCTGGGCAACAGAGTGAGACTGTGTCTCCAAAAAAAAAAAAAAAAAAAAAAAAAAGAAATGGGAGGCTTAATTTATTTGAGACATATCACAGCCACCCTGAAAGAAGGAGAGGTGCTGGTGCCCTGCTGTGATAAGCACTGCTCACATCACAGTAGGGTTGAGGAGATGGCAGACATTTGTAAATATGAGTCTTTGTAATTTAGAATCTGCCACCATTTTCTATCAGGTGGGAGGCGAGGAAATGACCACAGACGCACGCACACACCCCATAGCGTGCTTAGCTCCGTTGTGGGTTAGAAAGTCCATGTCTTACATGGAGTAGAACCCCAGCTCTTGGTTTTGGGGTCATATTACATTGTCCCCATCAAGCTTTTCACCGATTGTTGTCAGTGCTTTCAGAAGATGTAGTGGCATTTCTTCTAGAGAGGGTATAGGAGTCTCCTTCTTGCCCAGCAGCCCTCAAAGTCCTGATTCTCCTTCCCCACCGGGCCCCACGAAGGCACACTCCCTGGAGAGTTCAGTAGTTCCTTCTCTCCCTTTCCAGGGTCTCTGAGGCTAGGGTGACTGTTGAGAGGCTCCCAGCTGTGCTCTCTCTGACCCTCAGGCTTGGGTTGGGATCCCAGCCCTCCTTGAAATAGAGCAAAAGGTTATGGGTAGCGCTCCTTGAAATAGAGCAAAGGGTGATGGGTAGCGCTCCTTGAAATAGAGCAAAGGGTGATGGGTAGCGCTCCTTGAAATAGAGCAAAGGGTGGTGGGCAGCAGAGTGTCTGTGGAGGTGCTGGTGCCTGAGAGCATAACAATAGAACAGGCTCCTGCCCATAACCTTTGGGATGGACCCATGGCCTCAGTTTGGAGGCAAGGGTTAGGACAAGATGGCCCCGTAGGAAGGATCGCCTTCCATCTTCCTTGGTTGGGTCAAGTCAGCTGGTTAGTGTCCTCTCCCTTTTGATTTTTCTTGAAGGAACCATACCACTTTCATCCAAATCCATGTCCATTGTTTCCCCCTGGCCCTGACCTCTGATCAGATAGGGGGACTGGGTCTAGATCATTGGGATGATTGATCTGGAGCTGGGAGAGAGCTGCTGTTTCATTAAGTCATCTCAGCCATAGCCCCCACCATGGAAACCTTACTGTCTCTCCAGCAGCCTTCTAACTCTTCAGGGAGGGCCCTTTGGTCTGTGATGAAATGGTTTGCGGGTGGGCAGCACAGCCTGGGAGGGGGCTGCCCCCATCTCCAGGAAGCACAGCTCCACTCTCCGCTCTGGCAGGAAGGGGTACAGGTAGTGCTCTTCTAGTTTTAAAAATTCTAGGATGGGAGAGGTTAGTCTGCTTCATGGCTTTTGCTCTGTGTGGTAGAGCAGAGAGCATTGGAGACATTTCTGATTGCCCCTGCTGAAGAGAGGGATACCTGTTCTTGGGAGGTAAGAAGCAGAGGGACAGTTTGGTGAGTCTCACTCTCAGGGTTAAAAGCAGGGAGGCTATGAATCGAACAAGGATTTCCACGTTATCCTTTATAAAGAGGTTATGAGGATGCAAGAAGTCCTTAGAACAGTGTTCGGCACATAGTAAGGCCTCAATAAATGGGAGCTGTTGCTATTGTTGTTGCCCTGGCAGGGAAGTCAGGAACCATGATGGAGACTCTGCAACCTGTGTGACTTCCCATGAGTAACAGCAAAAGTCTTGGACACAGAGGACAAGACAGATGGCAAAGAAAACGCTTGCTGGGGGATTGTGTTCCTTTTCATGGTCAGTTGTGTGTGAGAGGGAGAGAGAGAGGAAAGTGGAAAGTTGAGGCCCTGGGGCTGGCAGGCAGGAGGCAGAGCAGAGCCTGTCAGGCTTGAGACAGTGCCCTGGGTTGGAGTACAGGACAGTCTCCCGGGGTTCCACTTGCATTTCCACGACGCTCGGTAGTTTACAAGGTGCTTCACCCAGAGTACTTGTCCTAGGTTATTTCATTCACCCTCTCAGTGTGTGGTATCTTCTGCTCCATTATACAGATAAGGAAACTGAGGCCTAGGAAGAGGATCATTTCCCAAAGATACTCCACTAGTGCCTGGGGGTCGGAATTTGAGCTCAGGTCTTTTGGGCTCAAATTTTGATTTGCGCCTACCCACTGCATGGACCTTGGAGACTGAGAACATAGGCTCCACCGCTCTCTCCTAGTGACCCGTCCCCCTGTAGGGCCAGTACTGGGGTAGCTTAGGCACCTAGGCCTGGAAAGGGGCAAAGATAGGGAGTGAATCTGGGACTCTCTTGGATTACCTATTATGTTAGGCTGGCTTCAAGGCTCTATCTCATGCCTCCAAAAGACCTGGGCTGAGCTGAGCAGGGATTCCTTTTAGGAGGTAGGGCCTTTGTAGGGCTTCAGGGTGTCCCTGGGCAGAGCTTAAGAAAAGGGTAGTGTCCGCGATGCCAGGGAGGTTCCTCGGAGTCTGGGCTGGGCTGCGGTGACACCCCTGGTGCCCCCAAATCCACCATGCACTCCTCTAGTCTCTGAATCCCCATGGAGGGGTCTCAGAGCCTGGGAGGCGTGGGACCCATGGCCTCCTGGGGAAGAAGGAGGCTGAGGTGGGCAGGACCCAGGGCGTCGGGCAGAGTCAGATGCTGTAGAAATGCCTGGGAGAGGGTGGGAATACGAGACTTGTAGTCCAAGCTTGCGGGACCAGCCAAGTCCCCTCTCCCTTGGTGTTGCCGACAGAGCCCCGCGGTGGCTGGGGGCCTGGCTTTGGCACGGGGCGTTGGTCTGAGGCAGCTGGCCGCAGCGGTGGCTGATGGTGGCTGCCCAGGTGCTGAGCCAGGATGCGTCCAGTCAGAGCACACGCTGGAGATGCCACTTGTCACAAAGGTGCTGGTGGGGCTCAGCTGGGGACACGCAGGGCCATGCCTGGAACAGTGCCGTCCACCTCCACTGGGCCCAGGAAGGGTGGAGCTGAAGAGAGAAAGAATGGCACCCACAGAGGCAGGAAGTCTCAGGACAGAGCTTGCTATCCGGGTGATGCCTCCTGGGGGAGGTGAGGCATTGGCCCAGCGCGGATGGGGTGGCATTTTATTGTGTCGTCCACCCTTTCTGGTGGCTCCCAGGAGTTGGGGGCCAAGTGTCAGCTCCTGGTTGGGACTGATGACAGTGGATTTGAGGACATCAGAGGCCTTCAGAGCTTCCCTTTCTGCACAGACTGAGTCCTCTTGGTGACCTTCAGTAGATTCTCTAGGGCAGCAAGGGACCTTCATATCCCACCTGCTTCCCTGGACACGAACCTGGGCAGGAAAATAAACAAAAGCTGGGCATGGTCTTCCTCACCTGTAGTCCCAGCAACTCGGGAGGCTGAGGTGGGAGGATCGCTTGAGGCCGGGAATTCCAGGTTGAGTGCACCATGATTGCGCCACTGTACTTCAGCCTGGGCAACAGCAAAACCCTGACTACAAAAAAAAAAAAAAAAAAAAAAAAAGAGAGAGAGAAAGAAAGAAAGAGAAAGAAAAGAAAGAAAGAAAGAAGAAAGAAAGAAAGAAAGAAAGAAAGAAAACAAGAAACAACAGTAGCAACAACAAAACCTGGGCAGGTCAGGCAAATCCTGGCTTCCCTGGAATCTGACCCTCTGGTCTGATGGGTTTGTATCTCGTCTAATCCCCATTTCATAGTTAAAAGCTTTTTAACCTCATTATTTCCTTTCAGTCTTAACAACCTGCCAGTGTGGGAGTTATTCTCCCATTTCATAGAAGAGGAAATTGAGGCCCATGAGAGGGAAGCTGCTTTCCCGGGGTCACAGAGCTGGCAAGGGAGCAGCAGGATTGACTCCACAGCCCCAGTGTTTCCATCACAGTGCCCGCCACACAGTAGGAGCTCTACACATGCCGCCTTCCAGGGGCTGCCTGGCTTTCTGAAAAGGATCCCAAGTGGTTTGGTGAGCATTGGCTTTGGAATTCAAACCCTGGCCGATGCCTCTTGCAGGCTGAGTAGCCTTGTACAAGTCATCTGACCTCTTTGACTTCTTTCTTAGCCAATAAAATGGAGATCATACATCTTTAGGGCAGAAATTACGAACACATTAATTTCCCATCTGTAGCTCCTTCCCATGAATCACCAAAGAGGAGGCCTGTCTTGCCTGCAGTTTCTCCCACCTCCTCTGCACCCTGCTTCCCCTGCACCCAACTGTTGCTGTTTCCTAATGGAAAATGGGGGGAAGTGAATGCGAGAGAACATTCCCCAGAGGAGAGGAGGGTGGAGCTGAGCAGGGCTGGAGAAGAGCAGGCAGTGTATGGGGGGATGCGGGAGGACACAGGCCCCATAGGGTGTCAGTGGGTGTCACTTACATCTGCTCTTCGGACCCCTTCAGGATCACAGAAACAAAAGCAGATAACTTACTTAAAACTTTCCTTTTGGTGGCTGAGTGGATTGAGGTTCTTTGACTAGCACTACGGCCCCGAGACAAAACCATCTGGGTTTTGTGCTCATAGGATTTACTCTTTCTTACAGGGCAGTGGTAAAACTAGGAGAGTATCCGTGCTAAGTGGTTATCAGGGTGCTTGACACAGGTAGACTTTCAGCAAATGGCAGCAGGCATGATGACATTCCGTTGTGTTGTTTTCTTGTACTTTGGGGACACTATGCAGAGAGAACTAATGTTTCAGGAGATTTTGGCCTTCACTGGTCTAACTCCTTGCCCGTTTCTCCCACTGTTTACCCTTTGTTCATCTATATCTAACATATGCTGTGCTCCTATTAAGTCAGGCACTGTCCCTTCTCTGGAAGAGACAGTGGAACCCTTCTCTGCCCTTGGGGAGCCTGTCTGCTGAGGACAATGTTCAAATACCATCTGTGGAGGGCTTCTGAGTTGGGAAGGGATGAGACTTGTTTTGTGGTGCCCCCAGTAGTGGCAGTAGCGAGCCTTGTGAGTAGAAGTTGGAGGGGTCCCCCAAGCTTAGTGTGAGGAAGGTTTTGCCGGCAGAGCTATCACGGGTGAGATGTGCTGGCTGGGGAAGTGACGAGTTCTCCATCAGGAGGTGTGCACGGGAGGGCCAGACCACTCTTACTGATTGCAGAAGGAATTCCCAGTTTGGGTGGAAGCATGGACTAGGTGGTAGTGAAGGTCTCTTTGAATCCTGAGATTGTGTGATTCTTAGAGACACTAAAACCAAGCATGGATCACCTCCAGGGTAATCCAGCTGGCATCTGTTCCTCCTTCGGCCTAGAGTATTGCTGTCATTGCCCGGAAGAGGACATGGATTCTGGGAGGAAGGACAGAGCCCCGACTCAGGGTTCCTGCTCAGCCTGCTTCTCCCACCCTTCTCTCCTACAGACACACAGATGCCCTCCTCCTCTCTGAGCTCAGCAGCGGCTCCCTTTGCCTTTCCCACCCGTTTGCCTGTATAGGAATCCAATATGTAGGGTAAGAGGATGTGACATGATACGGCGGGTGGGGGGTGGGTGGGAAGATGCCCTGGGCCTGAGCTATCAAGGGAGAATTTCTATGGGGAGCCAAGTTCCCCTTCATCTCCTGCATAAATTAAGATGATGCTAGTTGTTGTAAAAACAAACTCCAAAATATCGGTGCTTAATGCAAGTTTATTTCTTGCTCACATAAAGTCCAGCTGGCATTGAAGGGGATAGAAGGGCCTCTGCTCTACATAGATGTATAAGCCAGGGTGATAGAGGATCTACCATCTTCAATAAGTGGCTTCCAAGTTCACCTTGGGCATTGACTTCCAGTTGGAGAGAGCAGAGGGTGGCCAGGGAAGTTTTCATGAGCTGGGCCTGAAAGTAGCGTGTATCACTTATGCCACATTCCGCTGGTCAGAGCTCAGTCTCATGGCCTTCTCTGGGAATCGGGGGCCTGGAACTGTAGTCACGGGTTGGAAAGCGACTTCCCCGCAACAACTGTGCACTGTGGAGGGATGATGAGGCTTCGGCAGACAGCTAACCATCCCTGCTGTTCCCTGATCCAGGCTTCCTTCATTCCGCCTATGCCAGTTTGCGCACACTCCAGGGAGTGAGCCTTTGAGTGCAGGAGGAGACCCGCAGGGCTTTTGCATCTCTAGCGTCCAGATCAGTGCCAGATCATTGGAAGTGCTTCAGGGTATTTGGTGAATGAACAAATGCTTGGGTATCATTTTGCTTGTTAAAAACACAGATGCCACAAGGTCAGGAGTTCAAGACCAGCCTGGCCAACATGGTGAAACCCCCGTCTCTACTAAAACTACAAAAATTAGCTGGGCGTGGTGGCACGTACCTGTAATCCCAGCTACTCAGGAGACTGAGGCAGGAGAATTGCTTGAACCTGGGAGGTGGAGGTTGCAGTGAGCCGAGATCATGCCACTGCACTCCAGCCTGGGTTACAGATTGAGAATTGGTCTCAAAAAATAAAAATTAAAAAAAAAAAATACAGATGCCTGGTGGAAAACAGTTTATTGGTTCCTCAAAAAGTAAGATATAGAATGAGCGTGTGATTCAGCAGTTCCAGTCCTGGCTATATTCCCAAAGGAATTGAAAAGAGGGGGCTCAAACAGATCCTTGTACACCTGTGTTCACAGCAGCATTATTCACAACAGCTGAGAGGTAGAAGCAACTCACGTGTCCACCAGGAGAGGAATGGAGAAGCAACATGTGGTAAATAATGGAGTACCCCCAAACAGGAATGAAATTCTGACACATGCTGCAACATGGATGGAGCTCGAGGACATGATGCTAAGTGAAATAAGCTAGAACCGGCCGGGCGCGGTGGCTCAAGCCTGTAATCCCAGCACTTTGGGAGGCCGAGACGGGCGGATCACGAGGTCAGGAGATCGAGACCATCCTGGCTAACACAGTGAAACCCCGTCTCTACTAAAAATACAAAAACTAGCCGGGCGAGGTGGCGGGCGCCTGTAGTCCCAGCTACTCGGGAGGCTGAGGCGGGAGAATGGCGCAAACCCGGGAGGCGGAGCTTGCAGTGAGCTGAGATCGGGCCACTGCACTCCAGTCCGGGCGACAGAGCGAGACTCCGCCTCAAAAAAAAAAAAAAAAAAAAAAAAAAAAAAAAAAAAAAAAAAAAAAAAAAAAGAAATAAGCTAGAACCGAAAGGACACATATCATATGATTCCACGTATACAAGGTACCCAGAATAGGCAGATTCATACAGACAGAAAATAGAACGGTGGTTGCCAGGTGCCGAGAGAGAGGAAACTGGGGAGTTATTGATTAATGTGTACAAAGTTTCATTTTGGAATGATGAGAAAGTTCTGGAAGTGGATAGTGGTGATTTACAACAAGGTGAATGTACTTAGTGCTGCTGAATTGTACATTTTAAAATGGTTAAAATGGCGAATTTTATATTATGTATTTTTTATCACCATAAAAATAGAAATGTTGGTCAGGTGCAGTGGCTCATGCCTGTAATCCTAGCACTTTGGGAGGCCGAGGTGGGCGATTGCTTGAGCTTAGGAGTTCAAGACCTGCCTGGGCAACATGGTGAAACCCCTTCTCTACTAAAAATACAAAAACTAGCCAGGTGTGGTGGCAAGTGCCTATAGTCCCAGATACTCGAGAGGCTGAGGAGGGAGGATCACCTGAGTCGGGGAGGTGGAGGCTGCAGTGAGCCGTGATAGCATCACTGCACTCCAGCTTGGGCTACAAGGCAAGACCCTGTCTCAAAAAAAAAAAAAAAAAAAAAAAAATGCCTAGGCTGCATACCAACAAATTCCTATCCTGTTAGGGCTGGGGAGAGCTGGCTTCTGTATTGTTGAACAAGCTCCTCAGGTGAATCTGATGTGCACCTAAGTTTGAGAGCCACTAGTCTAGCTCTGGTTGTTGGCAGAATGGAGGAACAAGAGGTCATCTCTCTGAAGGTCTTCTAGAGGAGGGCTTCTCAAACGTTGATGTGCATATGAGTCCCCTGGGGATTGTGCTGAAGTGCAGAGTCTGATTCAGTGGTTCTGGGGTGAGGCCCGATATTTTGCATTTGTAACAAGCTCCTAGGTGACGGTGATGCTGGTGCCACTGGCCTGTGAACCACACGTGGAGTATCAAGGCTCTCGAGGGCAGATGGTCATCTTGTGCATGGTAGACAAAGTGGAGGTCTGGAAACGAGCAAGTGAATGTGTAAGATGACTGCTCCAGATACATAGATTTCAATGAGGATGAGCTGGGGAGGAATGAGGAGCAGGAGTGCCACTGATTTGTGAATTAGCTTCTGGGTGTGGATCAAACAGGCAGGCTGGTAGTTTAGCTAAAAAACATATCAAGGGCCTGGCCCAGTGGCTCACAACTGTAATCCCAGCAGTTTGGGAGGCCGAGGTGGGAGGATTGCTTGAGTCCAGGAGTTCGAGACCAGCCTGGGCAACATGGTGAAACCCTGTCTCTACAAAAAAAAAAAAAAAATTACAAAAATTAGCCAAGCATTGTGGCATGTGCCTGTAGTCCCTGCTACTCGAGGGGCTGAGGCAGGAAGATCACTTGAGCCAGAAAGGTCGAGGCTGCAGTGAGCCGTGATCACACCACTGCACTCCAGCCTGGGTGACAGAGTGAGATGCTGTCTCAAAAAAAAAAAAAAAAAAAAAAAAAAAAAAAAAAAAAAAAAAACCCTGCAAAACTTATTGAAGTTAGAGATTATTAGCAAATAGAATCGTGTGGATTTTGTTCAAGTATGTCTGAATTTCTAGACTTTGTGCTTTATAATAAGGGGCCTAGCCCAGTGGAATACAAGCTAAACTGACCCACATCTTACTTTTCTGTTGCCTTTCCAAATCCTTCTCATCCTACAGAGTCCACCTCAGGTCCCAGACCTCCAGCAGCTCCCCAGAGCTCAATTCCACCTTTTCCACCACTGCCCTTCACCAGGATGAAGTACTTCGGAGCCCTTAATCCATCCTGTGCTGCATATTGGGTCACCTGCCTGAACCGTTTACTGATAGCATCACATCAACTGTTTTTCTGCCCGTATGTCCAGCTTGCTCCCTGGACCTGGCGGACTCTTTCCCTGGCAACATCCTCGGGGAAGAACTGAAACTCCATCTTTGAACAGTGGAGCAGCAGGTAGTATGGCTCAGTAGTTAAGGAATTGGACGCTCATGAATTTAATCTCATTCCCATCTCTTCTAGCTCCTCTAACCTTCTCACCTGTCAAGTGGTAATCATGATACCTTTCTCCCAAGTCTGCAATGAGATTACAAGCAGCACCTGGCACCTAGTATCGGGATCCGTATTTTCCTGACAGCGTTCCCCTTCTAAGGTAGCCCTTAGGCTGGTTCCATCTTCTGCGCCTTTAGCCTCTGAGGAGTTTTTCATTCCCTCTTGCTGGTTGGAGTTGGCTCTGATTCGTGTTTGTTTGCCCAACGTCTGGTGTGCAGGGGAGGTGGGGTTGGAAGGCATTCTATGCAGACCGCTCAGTTTTGATCATTGTGCTTGCAGTTCTGGAGGCGACCTGCAGATGGCGTGCGCATCCTTGGGCGGCGTTCCGTCCTCCCAGAGATGGAACGAAGCTGGGCTGTCACCAGGTGTCTCGAATGCAGAGCTTTGGTTTTCAACTGATGCCTTCAGCTGCTTCTCCTGGCTGGGCCCTGGGTGTGGGGGCTGAGATGAGCATTTCTTCATGAGCCTAGGAATACCGAGGCGTACGGAATCTCTGCCCCTCCCCTCTCACGGTGCCGACCCGGGAATCTAGTTATTCATGCGAGGGACTCCTCTGTATCCCACACACTCTTGTGCTCAGTGTTTGTGGGATTCGGAAGATGCTTCTATGAAAGGTCATGCATCCCAGGTGGGGCCTCACCGGGGCCCAGGCTGATAGGTATGAGCTGCCTGCACGCACAAACTCCTCCCTCCCTCTCCAGCCCTTCCCAGTTCCTCCTCTCAGCTGCTGGGGAGCAGCAGGTGCCAGACTCACCTTCCTTCCAGGTTCCTGATCCACGGCTTAGCCTCAATTGCAGCGCTCAACTCAGGAGCCCCCTGTGCACTTCTTAGGTGCACTTCCTTTTCATCCAGGGGCCAGTCACTTGCTTCTGCCTCTCCAAACCTTCAAGTCCCTGGAGGTCCATCTCACCTGCCACCTCCTGTGATGCCCTCTGGACCCTCTCATCAGAAACCGGGCCTCTGCACACCCACAGCACCTTGCCTGCCCCTCCGTGTGGACGCCTTTTCTTCCACTTGGCTGACTCCTTGGAAGCCAGGTGAGGTACCTGGTGTGCTGACTTGGTTCTCTTTGGCTGAGCTCCATTCCCTCTCCTCCATGAGCTTCTCTCACTCCTCAGACCTCTGACGACTTCTCTCCTTCTGCCTCTGATCTCATCTGGTCCTAACAGTCAGCCCATAACTGTAGGCCTTGGCCTGGTGCCCCAGCTGTAGATAATCTCTTCTTCCCAGCTCCCAATAGGCACCTCTCCCACAACTGTGGGCTAGTGATCTTGTACAGTCCTGGCCCCCTGGCTACCCTGCACTCTCTTGGAGGAGAGAAGCCAGTAGGCAACCCCTCCCCTATCCCAGGCTCCCCAGTGCTTGGTGAGCCCAAGGTTGCCTCATTCCATCTGCTACAAGCTTCCCTCTGTTTACAGGTAAGGACACTGTGGGTCAGAAGGGTTTAGGAGTTTGCACGAAGCCACCAACCTAGCTCCCCTTGCAGGCCCAGCACAGCTCTGAGAACAGAAGAGGAGGCACCTTGGCTAATTGCAAGCCTTTAAAAGTCTTAAAGCACTGAGCCAAAGCCCAGGCTTCTCACAAAGTCTCTTTATGAGAGACAGACGGCCTGGGATCGGGGTCTCTCCTCCCTCCCCGCTGGCCCTCGCCAGATGGGAAAAAGCCACCACATAGAAACATAACCTTTATTGCACACGGCGCTGGGTCTTTTTTCATAGAAAAAGGTATTAACACATAAGCATCTGCAAATTGAAGCAACTCCTGGTTTTCTTGGAACAGTAAAATCGCATGCAGTGTCTCTGAGTTGGGATTTTGGTCTTTGTCAAAACCACCTAGATTGGGGGAGGGTAAGGAGGAAGGAAAAAAATTGCTGAGTCTTTGTGCCTCTGTCTCAAAATAGGGTGAGAGAAATATATAGATATATAGCTTGTGGACGCGTTCCTGTCTGTCTATATATGTATATATATCTCCACACATATTTTGTGGGGTGGGGGATTTGACTTGTACTGTCAAATTCTTTGTGCCCTGGCTTCATGGAGAAGAAGAAAATAGTTTCATTTGTACAAAAGAGTTCTATGTACAGGCGTTCATGATTGGGGGTTTTTGTTTTGTCGTTGGTTGGTTTTTGTCTGTCAGTTGAATATAAATAATGCAGAAAAACAGCCGAGCTGGCGTGTGGGGCTGTGGCGCGGCACGGTCCAGGCGTGGGCTGCTCTTCCTGCCAGCGCTACACCAGGGTGTAGGATTTGGAGTAGGCCCCGGCCCCCTGCTTCTGAGACCTCCCTACCCCCGATGTGCTCATCTCGAGAAGCGAGTCCCTGGAGCCCCCCATTTTGGTGTGTGGACCCCCGGCTCGTGGAGGCTCAGTGCTGGGGGCCGGAGGGGCAGCGCTGGGGGCGGTGGGGGGCTCAGCCGGGGTGGGGCCGGGGGCTGGGGGGGCTGTGCCGGCTGGGGGTGCTGGCATGGCCAGAGTCCTCTGAGGTAAGGTGGCTGTGGAGGCGGCAGCGGGGGCCCCTGGGTGGGGGAGGCCCAAGGGCTTGCTGGCAGGGTCCAGGGTCAGGTGGCGAGCCTGGGTGTGGTAGGTTCGAGCCAGGTTCCGGATGGAGGCCTCACGGGGTGGGACCACGGGGCAGGGCTCACGTCCATCTGCCTTTCGAAAGAAGGCCTCTGACTTGGCATACAGGGGCAGGTTGCAGTAGTCACCTGGAATCACAGAGGCAGAGGATGTTAGAGGCAGAGGCTCATTCAGCCCTCACCCTATCGCCTGCCCCCAGTCTTCTCTCTGATCTGGCATAGGGGCCCCTCCACTGGGGGGCAATAAAGAGTAGTGGAAAGGTGGGGTACTTGGCCTTTCTGAGCCTTCGTTTCCTTATCTGTGAAATGGGGATGATCTTACTTCCCCACAGGATTATTGTGAGGGGCGAATGAGATGAGGTAGGTAAAGTGCTTTGCTACAGTGGCTGGTGCAGATAACAGCTGCCCAATACATGGATGCTTGTTGTTCAATGGTCACTAGAGGCTGGTCAGCTTCTGGTAGTGGAGAGCTCACTACTGCTAAGGACAAGGATGTCCTAATGGCTCTGGCTGGTGGAAAGCTTTTCTTTACCCTGAGGAGGAAAGGAATATCCTTCCCTGTCACCTCCCCACCATGGAGCCTGGTTCTGTCCTCTGAGGTCTCACAGAGTAAGGCGTCCCCCTCTTTCCCATGGCAGCCTTCCAGATGTTTGAAGTCAGCTACATGTCCTCTCTCCTCCCACTTGGTCACCTCTTCTCCAGGTGGAAAGTTCCTAATTTTTTTTTTTTTTTGAGACAGAGTGTCACTCTGTCGTCCAGGCTGGAGTGCATCGGCACGATCTCAGCTGACTGCAACCTCCGCTTCCTGAGTAGCTAGGATTACAGGCATGTGCCACCATGCCCAGCTAATTTCTGTATCTTTTAGTAGAGATGGGGTTTTGCCATGTTGGCCAGGCTGGTCTAGAACTCCTGACCTCAGGTGATCAGCCTGCCTTGGCCTCCCAAAGTGCTAGGGTTATAGGCGTGAGCCGCCGCACCCAACCTAGTAATTTCTTAAACTGCCTCCATGTGACATGCTTCTAAGACCTCTGTTGCCTGACCCCCCGTGCTCCATGGTTACCCTGCTTGCAAATGGGCCTCTTCCTCCAGGGGAGCTGGGCCAGGCACTTTCCTTAGATTTTCTTATTGAATCCTCACGACAGCCCCCAGGATTGGTTAATACCTGCCTGCACTTTACAAGTGAGGAAACTGTGGTTCAGAGAGATTAAATCATTTGCTTAAATTTGCACAGCCAAAAGGGGTGGGGGTGTCATTCAGGGCCACAGTCTCCAAAGTCTTTCCATTGCTCCAGGCTCTTCTTTCCATGACCCAGAGAGCCCCGCCCCCTGCCTCAGTTAGCATGGCTAGTGCTAAGCAGACCAGACTGCATTGTTTGATAGTCTGGGCCTTGCATGCTGTGACCCCAGCATCTGCTGATAGACTCCCCCTGGTCATCCTAGCCCTGCCCTGCCAGCCTCTAAGGGCATAGGCTCTGGTCAGGCCCCTGCGGTCAGGTAGTTCCCAGCCAGGCCAGGTCACTGCCTACCAAGAGATATGACCATGGTGGGCGGAGCTGCCAGGATTGATCGTTTGGGTCTGGATTAAATTCAAACAGCATCGAGACCAGAGACCCTTGGGCAGCTGACCCTGAAGGGATCTGTTTCCATCCTGGCACAGCTTCAGATAAAGGGGATGCTCACTACTGAATGAATGAGGCCTTACAACATGCTGCGGATGTATATCATTTCTAATACCCATCACAATAATGCAATGTAGATACTATCATTGGCATTTTACAAATGAGAAACTTAAGGCCACAGAGGTTAAATGGCTTACCCAAGGCCACAGACACAGGAAGAGGTCGAGCCAGGATGTGGACCCTGACCTTCCTTGCTCCTAAGTCCTTGCTGTTGGTACCACCCTGCACTGCCAAGGAGCCAAGCTGGGCTGGCAGGATCCTGGTACTGGTAGGACTAGATCTAGCCAGGGCTCATGGGGCTGGGGCCAGGGGGCAGGGGGCACTGCCTGGGAGGTGGTCTGAGCACTCACTCTTGTTGGCCCGGTGAGGGATGGGCACAGCCACGTTTTTGCCCCGGTCCGCATCCTGGGGCTTGGGTGGTGAGGCGGTAAAGCGGCAGATGCCAGGCTCTGAGGGTGTGCTCATGGACGTCATGCTGTCGGCGTTCTCGTTGGTGCCTGTGGTCATCTGGTCAGAGGAACTGTCAGAGATGAAGCACTCGGTGATCTCAAACTTGGCGTGCTGCAGCTGCTCCTCCAGCTTGGCATGTTCATAGGCCCGGGCCAGCTCCTCGTAGGTGGAAGAGGCACTCTCAGTGGACACCATGCTGTTCCTTCCTTTGTCTGGGGAGTTAAGAGGAAAGGAGTGGGTTATGGGGAGAAGGGTATAAGTGAGACTGACTGAGCACTTCCCCTGCCCGTAACCTCAGCAGCCGTCTGGAAGTCTGGTCATGGAGCATACCAGGCTGAGAAGATCCTATGAAGGTGGCAGTGGTGGCAGAAGTAGGAACTTTGACTCATGAAGGGCAGAACATCTTTCATTCTTGAATATAAGCGGCCAGGCGCGGTGGCTCAAGCCTGTAATCCCAGCACTTTGGGAGGCCGAGACGGGCAGATCACAAGGTCAGGAGATCGAGACCATCCTGGCTAACACGGTGAAACCCCGTCTCTACTAAAAAATACAAAAAAACTAGCTGGGCGAGGTGGCGGGCGCCTGTAGTCCCAGCTACTCGGGAGGCTGAGGCAGGAGAATGGCGTAAATCCGGGAGGCGGAGCTTGCAGTGAGCTGAGATCTGGCCACTGCACTCCAGCCTGGGCGACAGAGCGAGACTCCGCCTCAAAAAAAAAGAAAATAAGCAACCATCCCCTGGAACATTCAGCCCTTTTGCCAGCGAACATCATGTGTACCAGTTTCTCTGACAGTTTTTGGGAAAGCAAAATTAACTCCCTGACCAAGTAGAGGTCAGTGAGGTCAAGTGTTTTTGTCCCAGCCACACAGTGGGTCATTGACCAGCTAGACATGAAACTGACTTGTGCCTTGGCCCCATGAGCTGGTGGGTAGAAGCTGGAAGAATAGAAAGTGAGGGTGAATGATGGGGAACTGAGGGGAGGTGTTCAGGATGCCAGCAGGGCCTTAGGCACACCTGTGTCCTGGGACAGGCTGGCGCTGTAGCTGTCACTCTCAGTGACGGTGACACCATGCTGGGAGCCCACAGTGCGCCAGTCAGAGGTGAGGGTGCGAGCGGGTGTGGAGGCCTGGCACTTGGTCAGGGTCCACTGGCTTGAGTACCGGTTCCGGGTGCTGTGGGCTGACTTCACATTCTTCCTGGATACTGGATCTACACAGACAGAAGCAAGAAATTGCATCCTCCAACCGAAGGCACCCAGGCTTGGGCACCTGGCACTTACCAGAAAGGGCAAGGGGGAGCAAGGGAAGAGGCAGACACAGCCACAGAAGCTCCCTTGGGAATGCTGTCTTTCCTAACCACATCGCTGTCCCCAGAGGAGAAGAGCAATCAAGTCAAGGCGTGAGGGCAGTGGAGGGCATTCTCCCCACCCACCCCATCTTTTCCTTCCACCTGGGGGAGAATGTGATGTCCTTTCCTGCTGCCTCCTGACTGTCCATTCATTCCCTACAGTCCTTGATGTGTTCTCTCCTATGTCCAGATACACCGTGCTAGAGATAGAAAGACTCTTGGAGAACTCGAATACCCAATACTCTCAAAATTTCTACGTAAGGAAACAGGCCCAGAGAAATAAAGTTAGTGGTAGACCCAAGGTCACAGTTAGTAAATCTGCAATCGAGGTCTGCAGGTGCTAATTCCAGTGCTTTCCATTTTTTCATTCTATTCCATTATGCTGCTTCCTCCCTTTTAAAAAAAACACCATCTCTGTGTCACGCTATGCCCAAGGCACCCTGGGTGGGAAGACGGCTGTCTCCCTGGGGATAATGCATACTGGTTCCTGGCCGGATGTCAGACATGTCAATGAGGGGTCCTGTGCTCTGGATGAGGGCTGGGTGGTGCAAGGAGACGCCAGTACAGAAACTCTGTGGGTTGACAGCTTGGCTGAACTCAGCATCTGTCACAGGGATGGTGGCCTTGTCATCTCCTGGGGAAAGAAGGACAATTACCATGAGTCCTTGACAATTGTTTTTTAAAGCTCTGTTGGATGTGACTGAATTTCTCTTTGTCTTTATCCAATGTGTTTTTTGTTTGTGGATTTGTTTGTTTGTTTTTTTGAGACAGGGTCTCACTCTGTTGCCCAGGCTTAATTGTGATCATTGCTCACTGCAGCCACCTCAATTTCCTGGACTCAAGCTATCCTTCTACTTCAACCTCCCGAGTAGTTGAGACTACAGGATGTGTCACCATGCCTGGCTATTTTTTTTTTTTGTGGTAGAAATGGGATCTCACTATGTTGCCCAGGCTGGTCTCGAACTTCTGGCCTCAAGTGATCCTTCCTCCTTGGGCTCCCAAAGTGCTGGGATAACAGGCATGATCCACCACACCCAGGCTTTATCCAATGTTGAGTCACAGAAAGGCCAGCAATTCCCTCCGTTGGACAGAGGAGGAAACTTAGCCCTTGAGAGAAGCCACAATGAGTTCTAAGGTTGTTGAGTGGTTGATGGGGCTACTGCCAGAACCCTGGGCACTGCCATGAGGGTGGGTGTTTGACTTCCATGGATTGTAGCCTGGGGAAGCACATCCAGCATGACAGGGAGCTTGTGACACCTGTCACTCACCCAGCTGCTTGATGCCTTCTTTGTCCTCAATGAGCAGCTGGACCCTGGGGATGTCAATGTGTAGCCGTGGGCCCTGGGGTGGCCCTTTCACAGGGGTGTCAAAGCTTCTATTGTTCTTGCTGTGGGGAGAAAGACCAGGTGGGTGGCTCAGCAGCCATAAGGGGTTGGGGGAGGGGGCTTTGCAGGACAGTGGGATCTTAGAAGCCTGTCTCCTATTCTGGGAGTTCAGAGCGAGGCTCCTGAGTCCTCCTCAGGGGAGAGGGGAGAAGGGAGGAGAAAGGAAGCAGCTTGGTGATACCCACCTTATCAACATTTCTGCCAAACTCTTTGCATCTGCAAAACAGTAGAGGGAGAGGAGGGCTGGGTGAGAATGAAGTTTGAACAGGATGACAATGGGAGAGGCATGGGAAACAAGGTGGAGAATTCCTTAAAATGGGGCCAGGGCTGGTCTCCTAAGAAGCAGAAGGAGAAATGTAAGGACCTACAAAACAGCCTAAAACTTGATGCAGTTTCACTGCTCCCAATTCAGGATTTGGCTCAAGTCTGTTTTCCTTTCTTCAGATTTTATCTAATTGAGAGATCCTTCCCAAAGCACAGGGGGGCATAGCAAGTGCCCCATCTGCTTCATGAATTGACTCTACTTAAACATGACACCATAACAGGCTGGAAATGGATATCGGTGGAAAGTTTATCCTCAGTTATATCTTGGGGAGAGGAGAGAGTGGAGGATGTGGTAGACGTGGTCAATGGGAAGCCCCAGATGATTAAACTCGCATACCAACCAAGAGGCTTCACTTCCTCCTCTGAGGACTCTGTCCCCAAAAAGTCCATGGATGGATTTTGGGGCCCCTGCTTTGTCTCAGAGGAGCCTTGAATAGGATCAGGACTCTCAGGTTAGGAATTTGGAAAAGAGAATTAAAGGGCCTACTTAATTTATTAGACCCCTGATACCTGAGAATGAGCTGTCAGAATAAATCCCAATAGTTGTATGCATGCATCCAACCATCCAGTTATCTAGCTATCCACCCATCCATTGATCCATCCATCCATCCATTCATTCATTCATCCATCCATCTAACCATCTGCCATCCAATTATCCATTCATCCATCCAACCAACCATTAATTCATCAGCCACCTAGTCAACCATCTATCTCTCTGTCCATCCATCTACCCATTGATTCAACCAGTAATCCATTCAACCATCCACCCATGCATTCAACATCCATTCAATCATTCTTATATATTAAATCTTCCATCCAGCCACTCCTTTAACCATTCACCCAATCATCCCACAATTCCAATTGTTTTTCCATCCAGCCATCCATCCACCTTGTCATCCATCGATCTATCAGAATAGTCATCCGTCCATCCAAGCATCTGTTCAATCATCTACCCATCTGTTCAACTATTCATATAATCATTATCTAGCCATTCAACAATCTATCCACCCATCTATTAATTCAACCTTTTATTCAACCATCCTTACACTCAGCCAACTATTCAGCTATCCAACCATCCTTCCATCTATACATCCTTCCATTCAACCATTTTTTCAGCGATCCATTCAACCATCCAACCATGTAAATACCCATCTAGTCATTCGATTATCCACCCAGTCATCCATCCATCCATCCATCCAATCATCAACCATCCATTGAACCATCTGTTCATCCATTTACCCAATTCCTGAACACAATAGGGAGCATTAATCATTCCTCTTCTGTGCTACTATTGTCTCCTGGCTTCTCACATTAGATGATAAACTCTGTAAGAGTATGGCTTTGCTGTTCTTTATTGATCTCTATAGTCTTGCAATATCTGTGATGAAGCAGACTCAATAAAAGTTTTCCAAATAAGTGAAAGCATATTTATGAAGCAACTAGTAGGTGCCAGACACTGTATTAGGCCATGGGAAAATTGAGGTAAATCAGACCCATTCACAGTAGACTGTGGCATCAGGTAATGGAAAAAGGGGATAATATTCAAAATATTTAACACTTGACATGGTGCAGAAACTGCCCAGTTAGAACTGAGCATTGTACTAGAGGCTACCTGCAGGTCTATTCTTTAGTGGATGGGTCCTAGGAAAGTTGCAGGGATCCCGTGAGAGGGGATGGAGCATCCAGTGTGGAAAGGAGCAACATCTGTTTACCAACCAACATGGAAATGTTTAAATATTTAACAACCAACATGGCTTTAACCAGTGTGTACCTCTAAATATTAGCCCTGATTGGGGCAGGCACAAAGTCTTGGGGGCATAGAGGAGGAAGTGGTGAACGAAACCTTCTGAACTAAGGAGGTTTCAGAAAGTTGGAGTGACCACTCCTCCTTCAAGAGGACACAGGCACTCTGTATCATCCAGATGGTGCTGTGAGCCAGTGAAGTGGGGACAATGTGGCTGACAGCCAACACCCCCTCCTGGAAGGCCCATAGGAAGCTCCCCCACCTCGGAGTCGCTTCAGCCGCTTCTCCTTCCTCTTCTTGCGTACAATGAAGAGCAGTGCCACCCCCAGTGTGGCCAGGATAACGGGGCAGCCGATGGTGAACAGCTTCTTCACATCATCCCCTTCACCTTGAGCAGACTTGATGGGTGGAATGGTGCCTGAATGAGGGGAAAGAATAGAATTAGATGTTCCTTATGAGCCAGGTGCTGTGCAGAGCATCTCTTGGGTGAGGCAGACCTCTGACCTCTCTTGCTGACCTTGGGCTCTGACCTCCACCTCCTGGCACAGAGCCCTGGCCTTCCCCTCTGCTCCCCAAATTCTGGTCCTATCAGGACAGCCATGAACAGTTGTGTCGTTTTTATATTGCATTATATTAATGACTTCCTGGTACTGTTGTAGAATTAGCCTGAAGTCTCCTGGAGTTAGTCTCTCGCCTGTTGGAGTTCAGTGCTCATTCCTTGAGAGTGGATTGATGGGCTTAAATTCTCATATCCAGCTGCGATGGGGAGAACAAAGAGTGAAGCATGGTAGGAAGAAGTCAGGGCAGTGAACCCTGGGTTCTCTTTCCCAGATGGGGACAAAAACCACGACAAACCCTACATTCTCCCCCTGCTCACCCCTCCTGGGGCCATATCTGTTAACCTGAGTCTTCTGCAGGGAAACATGACAAGTTCTCCTGCCGACATAACCCTCTGCCAAGCCCTGATCCTTGCCTGTTTCAGAGCTTTGCTTAAGAATCACCTCCTTCATGAAGCCTTCCTTGCTTGAGTTCATCCCCTTCTGATACTGCTTTTGTTCTGTTTCCTTAACACATAGGTAGACTTGTGACAATGGGCTTCTATGAATTCAGCCTTCCATGTTCCTTCAATGGATGTGTGTGTGTATGTGTGTGTATGTGTATGTATATATGTATCCCTATGTGGCAGAGGCCACCTGCTGGCCAAAGCACTTAGGAACTGGTAGTATGCCTTTTCTGTGGATTCCGGAGGCTCCATGTTCAAAAACATGGTGGCCACTCAACCTTCACAGGACTCCAAGAGAGCAAGAAACAAATCAGTACAGGGTTAAGCCACCAGGTTTTGGTATTTGCGACTGCATCATAGGCTGTTCCCTCCTGGCTAATATTCCATATCAGCAGAAAGTTCTTAGAGGCCAGGACCTCAACCACACCTCTACCTCCCCCGTCACCTCCCTGAAACAATGCACAGTAATTGAGGACTGCAGCTTCAAAGACTCCATCTTTGGTATTACTGACCTATGTGTCCATCTGTAGTGGCCATTGGTGCATTGCCCACTTACCTGGCTGCAACCAACCTGATGTTCCCTTTGTCAACCCTTTCGCCTGTGGGCCAGCATTTCCCCCACCTGCATTCCTGCCTGTTTTTCTATTGGTCTGTCTCTTTATGTATCTGCCACTCTGCCCACTTCCTTTGCACCACCCTGCTCCAGCCTCTGTGCCATTCCTCCCACCCTGGCGACTCACTGCCATCGTAGTCCAGGGTGGCGAACTGGGCCGTTTCGTTGCCGCAGCCAGCGCTGTTGCAAGCCCTCATGCGCAGCTCGTACCATGTGGCCTCTCGCAGTTCCGTCAGAAACACCTCCCCGGAGCTGTTGGCCCGGAGGCCCTGCCAGGCCCAGGTCCCCTTGGGCCGATACTCCAGAACAATGGCTGTGATAGGGCAGCCCCCGTTGTTCCAGCCCTGCAGGTTAAGCCGAGCATGTGTGGAGTTGATGTGGGTGAAGAGGTGTTGGTCTTTGCTGAAGGAGGGCTCTGGCAGGCCGGAGGAGAGAGAGAGGTTAGAGAGACTCGGGGGGAGGCAGGACTGGGCTGAGCTGGAAAGGATTTCCCTGGGGCAGCTGGGATGGCAGTGGCTCCAGAATACATGTTTGGCACAGATTGGGTGGGGAAGCCCCAGGGGGCAGAGGAGGAAGAGGAGGGGAGGGAGGAAAGGGAAGAAAAGGGCAGGGCCTGGAGAGAGTCCTCAGCAGAGGAGGAAGGGAGCCGGGAAGAGGCAAAGGAGTGCCACCTTCGGCCACCCGGTGGGGAAGTGGAACTAGTTTTTCCTAATGGGATCTATTGGGATGCTGTGGTGAAGGGAAGGGGGCTGAGACTCCTCCCTTCAGGCTCCCTGCATCCCTGGACCCCTCCTTCCCCACCCAGCCACCTTCCGCCCCATACCCGGCCCCTCTACCCCACCCTCCCTGGGCCCGTCACTCCTTCCCTGCCCTGGTGGCCTGGGCCTCACCCCGCCCGTGGGTCTTGGCCTCGATGATCTCGCTGATGCGCCCAGAGCCCACACTGTTCTTGGCTGCCAACTTCACCTTGTACCATGTGCCACACTTGAGGCTATCCAGCTTGAAGGAGCGCTCGCTGGAGCTGATGAACACGTCCTTCCACTCCTCGCTGTTGTCCACCGAGTACTGTAGCACGAAGCCTGTGGAGGGTAGGCCTGATTCAGGTGGAGGCAGGGCAGGGCAACAGAAGCCCAGCCTCAGGTACCCCAACAGGGGGGCTGGGCTCCAGGGAGGGGGCAGAGTCAGGCCTTTGGTCATTGGAATGGGCATATACTCCTTAGAAGCAAAATTGGAAGGACCAGCCCCAGTCAACTCTCTGTATTAAACCAATCAATCAACAAAACACTGTAAGGGCCTTGGGTCCAGCCCTTTGGCAGGTTTGACGCTGTCACTTTGGCTGTAGTGTTAGGGGTTAGTGGCCCAGGTTGGGAGTGGAGAAAACCAGAGTTGTGAGGCTCACAAAGGGTCCTGCCTCTCTACTTCACGCATGGCCCCCTGAGCAGCAGGCTCAGCAGCACCTGGAGCCTGTTAGAAAGGCAGGTCCTCAGCCCCAGTCCAGGGTGCTGAGTCAGAGCTGCATTGTTACAAGGCTGCTTGGTGACGCAGACGCACACTCACGCTTGGAAAGCACTGATCTAGTCCATTTGTCTGCTTTGACAGATTGGGAAACCCAGACAGAAAGGGAAATGGGCTACTCCAGGGTCACACAGCTCACAGGTGGCATTGGAGGGGCAGGCGTACTAAATCCCAGATGCCTGGGCCATTGCAGTTCCCTTGGCACTTAAATGACTTCCTTGTGGGTCACTTGGCCCCCAGATCATTTCTGCCATTTGGAGACAAACGGCAGAAGTGGGTGAAGCCCCTTCCCTGCCCCAGGCCCAGAATTCCTTCCCCTGTCTTCCCCCCTCATCCAGACCACTCCTCACCTCGGATGGAGCTGCCCCCATTGTCACCTGGAATCCAGGTCAGGGTGATGGATGAAGCTGAGGTTTTGGAGACAGTGAGGCGTGGCTGGTCCGGGGGAACTGTGAGGGGAAGGCCACCACCCCTTAGCACAAGGGTGGACCCTGTGATGCGGTGGGGGGCTCCCCCCATGACAGGAAGGTGCTGGCTCTCCCACACCTTCACTCCCACTCCCCAGCTCTCCTGCCTCCCCTTCCACGTGCACCTCTGTTCCCCCAAAGGTCTATCTCTCCCTTGATTTATCTTCTTCCATTCGATGACATTCTCACGTAATGGAATTCCTACCCTTTCTCCGTCCCTGTCCGCACCAGGGGCCACCTGCCTCACAGAGCCTCACCTTGCACCAGAAGGTTGACGATGATGGTGTCAAAGCCACCGGTGTTGGTGGCCGTGCAGGTGTAGTAGCCGGAGTCCTCAGCCTTCACTGCACGTAGCAGCAGTGTGCCATTGGTGTGGATGAGCCGGTGCCCGTCCATGGACACCGGAATGGCTGAGTCTTCACTGCCGGGGGCGAGGATGGGGCGGGTGGGTCATGTCAAGCACCCTTTGTCCTGAGGCCCTCCCCCCGGTGTGTGGCAAAGAATGCTGGGAGTGGAAGGAGGCTTGCCAGGAGACACTGGGTTCTTGGGGCTTTGCTTAGCACTCCCTGGGGGTATGAGGTAACCCGGCCTCTTTAACCATCCGGGGAAGGGAGGTCCTTGGCTCCCAAGAGGGGAGCCAGGAGGCCAGGCCTGCTTGAGAGAGCAGTAGCAGTACACCCTGCAGGGCCTCCACAGGGCCTGGAGGCAACTGGGTCACCAGGGAGGAGGGCCCCAGACTCTCCTCCTCACACCTCTTCTACTATATCCCTCTTTGGGGCCACCCCATCCCTCCACGGTCCCGACACACACCTGTCCTTGGTCCACTTCACGGCAGGGGCTGGATCTCCCACTGAATTGCAAGGCAGCCGAACATCTTTCATCCAAGGGGTCGTCACGGTGCCCCCAAAGGAGATTATTTTTGCTGGAGCTACAGGGAGGAGAGGATGAGGGCCACGCCACTTCTACCCCTGCACAATATCCTTGCCTCCTTCCTCAGGGCTACCTGGATTTACAGTTCAAATCCTCCCTCCCCGATCTGACTTCCACCTTGGGCTTTTGGTAAGGGGTGGGTGTCAGGGAATATTGGCTGGGAGACGTTGACTCAAGAAACATTGATGAAATACCAGTTATGGTCAGGATGGCATGAGGCTCTGAGGATTGAAAAAATGAGTATGATTTATTCCCTGTCCTCACGTTGATCACCATCAAAGAGGGAGACAGATACTTAAGGAAAAATTATAACAGGGGCAAAATGCTATGGTAGGTGCAGGCACGAAGAAGCCCAGGGGTGCCAGGCAGGGGGAATTCGAATGCTGCCTGATAAGTGGGCGGTGGAGGTGATGGCCGGGAAGAGCATCTGGAATTGGAAGCTCTCACGTGAAGGCTAAGAAAGACTTTATATGCAGGGAAGGAAACGTATGTCAGGAAAAGGGAACAGCACTGAACAGAGACATGGAGACCTGAAGCTCATGGCAGGTGTGAGGATTTGCAAATACTCTGGGGTAACCAAAGCTTAAGTCCAGGGGGACGGGCAGGAGTAGAATCTTGGGGGCTTTGTTGGCAGGGCCAGGAGGTTGGACTTCCTCTTAGACAGCCACCACCAGAGGGTTATAAGAAGTGTCGGCCAGGCATAGTGGCTCACGCCTGTAATCCCAGCACTTTGGGAGGCTGTGACAGGCAGATCACCTGAGGTTGAGGTCAGAAGTTCAAGACCAGCCTGGCAAACATGGTGAAACCCTGTCTGTCTACTAAAAATACAAAAATTAGCCAGGCACGATGGCAGGTGCCTATAATCCCAGCTACTCGGGAGGCTGAGGCGAGAGAATCTCTTGAACCTGGGACGCGGAGGTTGTAGTGAGCCGAGATCATGCCACTGCACTCCAGGCTGGGTGGCAGAGCAAGACTGTCTCAACAACAAAAAAAGAAGGAGTGGTGTCCTCAGCCGATTTCAGATGCATCCTGGCTGCTTGCAGAGGATAGTTTGGTGGAAGGGGGTCCCAGAGGACACAGACCATGACATGATGGTGGCCAGAATGCAGGCTGGAGGTGATGTGTGGCAGTGGGGAGATGAGGGGCTCAGAGCAAGAGCTGACAAAACTTGGGGTCTGGCTGCTTTGGGGGAAGAGAGTGGGGAGGGGAGGATGGCTCCCAGGATTCTGGCTGGGCCACCGAGGTGAGTGATGGCACCCTCATGGGAACAGGGCACACTGGAGGAGGGGCAGGCTTGGTAGGAAGGCCCAGATGGCTTCACCTCATACTGAGTCCACAGTGCAGCCACAGCTGTAGCTAGACCTCAGGCGGGTGTGTGTTCTGGAGCACCAGAGAGATGCCTGGACCAAAGACGCTGATCTGGGAGTCAGCAGGCGTGATGAGGCCACAGGAGGGGATGCAGACTGAGAGGGAAGTGACCAACTCTAGGATCGGTATGCACAGGCAGAGAGGAGAGGACGGGAGTGCCCTGAGGGTGGCTGCGGAGGACTGGGTCAGCAGCATCACAGAAGGTGCGGGGCCACAGGTGCCCAGAGTGTGGTGGGTGGGTAAATGCATCTAGTGCCTGAGAGATCGCCAGGCCCAGATTTAAAGGAACCAAGTGCCCAAGTGCCTCAGAGAGTAGAGCAGGCCCATGAAGCTGGGGCCCTTCTTGGGTGGAGGGAGAGTGAGAGTGAGGAAGCAGCTGAGAGGTTTAGGTGCAGGGCGTGGGGGCTGGGCTCCTGTGCTGGTCATGCCAGTTGCCAAGGAGCTCTGAGAGAAGGGGAGTTCTGGGGTCTGCTTGGAGCAGTAGGGGCCCCAGACAGGCCCGGCAGAGGGGTCCACATGAAGACGGCCTCCAGGGGCGGGCAGTGAGAAGCCTGGGGGCTTTGTGGAGGTTCTCCGAGTTTCTCCAGAGATCAGCTTCTAGACCTGGTTTTGCCACAGGCTGGGGTTGGCTCCCTGAATCTCTGTGTGTCTCAGGGTGTGTGTGCATATGTGTGTGTATGTGTGTGCGTGTTTGTGCATCTGCATGTGTGTGCATATGCATGTGTTAGTGTATATGTGCATATGCATGTGTTTGAGTGTGCATGTGTTAGTGTGTATGTGCATATGTGAATGTGCACATGTATACATGTGTGTATGAGTATGTGCATGTGTACATGTATTAGTGTGTATAGTGTGTATGCATGTGTATATGCGTGTGCATATGTGTGTGCATGTATTAGTGTATACTGTGTGTGCGTGTGTATATGCGTGTGCATGTGTGTGCATGTATTAGTGTGTATAGTGTGTATGTGTGTGTATGCGTGTGCATGTGTGCATGTATTAGTGTGTATAGTGCATGAGCATGTGTATATGCATGTGCATATGTGTGTGCATGTATGAGTATATAGTGTGTGTGCGTGTATGTGTGCATGTGTGTGCATATATTAGTGTGTATAGTGTGTGTGCGTGTATGCATGTACATGTGCATGCATGTGTGTATAGTGTGTGTGCGTGTGTATATGCGTGTGCATGTGTGTGCATGTATTAGAGTGTATACTGTGTGTGCACGTGTGTATATGCATGTGCACGTATCAGTGTGTGTAGTGTGTACGTGTGTGTATGTGTGCATGTATTAGTGTGTATAGTGTGCGTGTGTATATGTGTGTGCATATGTGTGCATGTATTAGTGTATACTGTGTGCGTGTGTATGCATGTGTGTGCATGTTATTGGTGTGTATAGTGTGTGCGCATGTATACGTGTGTGCATGTGTGTGCATGTATTAGTGTGTATTGTGTGTGTACGTGTGTGCATATGTGTGTGCATGTATGTGCATGTATTAGTGTGTAGTGTGTACGTGTATGCACATTAGTATGTGTATGTGCATAAGTGTGTGAGTGCAGGTCTGTGTATAAGTGTGTGTGCATATGCGTGTGTTCATGTGTGTGCACAGCTGCCCTGTGAGGTGTGCAGCTGTGAGGTGACGCTGTGTAAATGTGTTCTAGAAAGTCCACAGCTCTCTAGGACCGTGTTTGTTTAATGCCCCCAGGAGAAGGGGCCAGCCTTCTGCAAAGATGTCCAGCCCTCACACTCCTGCCTCTGGGCCAGTGCCAGCTGTTCTGGAAAGGTGATAGGCTCTAGGCCCCTTCCCTTTCTGAAGAAGAGGTTGGTGGGAGGGGTAAGGGGGTGGTAGGAGGCCCTGAGGCTGTGTGGAAAGAGCCCTGACTTGGAGCTGGGAGAGCTAGCTCACTCCTTCCTGGCTGTCTTTCAGCCCATGCCACTCCTGCCTCAGGTTGCTCAGCTGTGGAATGGGTCAACAAGCCCTGCTGGCAGGACAGGTGGAAGCCCCTGGCCCACCATAGGCCCTCGATCAGATGCTGGCTGGCTAAGCCCGCGGCAGGGTAGGGGCTGGGGCTCTTGTGTTTGGGTCAAGAGAAGCTTGAGTTGCCCCGGTAGGATGGCCAGGCTGCGCAGGCACCACTTCCTCTCGTCTGGGCTGCGGCGGGTAAGAGAGTGGGGGAGTGAGGAGGGGCCCAGGGAGGCCCAGCAGCAAGTAGAAGACCTGTGGTCCTAGGCTAGTTGTGGCCAGTTCCTACGCCCCAGGGACGGGACAGGCGCTCAGCCTTGCAGCTCTACCTGTGCGGCTGCTGCAGCTTGCCCTGGGGATGAGGAAGTGTCATTCCTCTGAAAAGTGGGGGTACATCCCCCATGGCACACTCATGTCCCAGTCAGAGATTCAGTGGGACACTCCCTAAGAGGGTCTGATTCTAGCCCAGAGCCTCCTTCACAGCATGAGATCTGTAAAGGTCTGTGGATCGCAGCAATCCGCCACCGCTGGAACCACTCCTGCTGGGTGTCCAGTTCAGCATGGGGGCTCTCCTTTGAGCCTTGACTGCTCTGTGGGAGCAGCACACCCCGCTGTAGCCATCTCTGGAGGAGCTGAGCACTGGGACAAAGGCCCGGTTTTCAACTGGGGGTAGAGGCGACTCCCCTTTTTTCAAGTTGGGAGTAGGGTTTGGAGTCGGGAACTGAGTGCGCCCTGTCCACCCGCCCCAGGCAAGAGCTGGCTGCAGCCTGTTGTGAGGCTTTGCTGGAGTCAGGGGGCAGCAGAGGCCCAGTCTTGGTGTATCCAGGAGGCAGGCGAGTGGCCAGTTCCTCACAGTCGGGTCGCAGACAGAGAGGAGCAGGCAGAGCCCCTGTGTGGGGAGAACCAGAATTCTGGGAGGGAGCTTTTGGAAGTGTTTGCCCCTCTGCCCCAGCCTCAGGCTTCTCACCCTTGCCAGCAGGCTCGATGGTCACCTTCTCGCTGCTGTTGCCCCGGCCGGCAGAGGTGACGGCGGCCACCCATAGCAGATACTGCTGACCGCGGTTTAGGTGGGCGATACGGTAGAAGAGCTGCTCTGGACTTGTCTCGTACTCGCTGGGAGCCTGCGGGGCAGAGGCAAAGAAGCTCTAAGAAGCAGAACTGGGGCCCTCCAGCCTCCAAATCTTCCTCAGTGCCTGAGGCTCAGAGGAGAGGATGGTGGGGTCAGGTGGCAGGCAGGATTCTGTCCTATTTGCCCTTTCCAACTTTGGGAGATGCAGCGGACAGAGTGTGCCCTGGGCTTGGCCCTTGGGAGCTGATGGGCCTGCCTCGTGGTGTTGCTGGGTCAGCCTCAGTTTACCTCTTTAACTGATCCAGGCTCTGGCAACTGTGGCTCAGGACAGGGGATGTGAATGATTTAGGTGAGGGATGGGGTAGCCAGGAGAAGGGACAGGGAGTGCCAGGAAAGCCCTGAGGAAAGAGTCTTCAGGAAGAAACCAAATGACTGCCTCGGCCTGATGAAGGTTGGAGACAGGCTCCTGCAGCCTGCCCTGGCTCCCAGTCACCTCCTAGCCCTGCTGTCTAATTACCACTCCTGCATTTTGCAGGCAGCATGCCCGCCCGTCCAGGGAGGAGGGGGCGGGAGAGGGAACTATGAAAGCTTTACTGGGCAGCACTTTATTAACTTTATTAATGATTATTAATTGGTATTATATATATATATAAAGTGGTATAGATCACCATATATATATTTGTAGGTTATACAAATTTATAAATTTTTTTAAACAAAATGATAGTTTTGACAAGTTGCCAACAAAACAATATCGGATCCCAGTGGTTTTACCAGTTGCTTTGATGAAAAGATTATGTTGCCTTGGAAACCAGAGGCTCAGATATTGAAATGAATTTGAGAAGGAGCTTTTGATAAGCGCTAGTTTGCAGACCTCCTGTCAGCCTCTTCCCTGGCACGGGCGGGATGGTGCTGACTTTCATTTTATTTTATTTTTTGGTCAGCCGCGGGGAAAGGAGAGGAGGACAGCCCCACGGCCCCTTTGAAATCAGAACGGAAGTCCAGGGAGGGGGAGCAGCCCCAGAACAGATGGGGCCCGAGGCCAGAGGGAGCTAATAATTAGTTATCTCTGCAGTCATGGGATCTTGCACACACACGCTCACAGGCGCACACACATGTAGACGCATGCACACACGTGCTGAGGAACAGACCTCCAGGCATGTATGGGCACAGAGGGACATTCTTAATGCCCCATAGGGGGGCTGAGAGGCCCAATAACTTATAACAGGGGGAGGCATCCTTTTTGGCCCCAGGCCATCTGCAGGGAAATGTTAGGGGAAAAGCACAGGCATCTCTGCAACACACACATGGAGCTCCCTGGCATACTCCTCCTGCCTCCCTCGTGGGGGTCTGGCCTTGAATCCAGGAGGTTTGGGGGGAGGGGCAGGTGCAGAGCCACCCTTGAGCCCTGGTGACTGGGAAGCCCTTTCAGGCCACAGCACTCTGGGACTGGTGTACGTATCTGTAGTTGATATGTGCTTGAAGTGTGAGGTGGCGTAGTGGCTTCAACACCTGCCTGCCCTTCCCCTGGGCATATGGCCCATAAGGTTGTCTATGGTTTCTGGACATTCAGTTTTCTCTTTCGTAAACTAGGGAAGCAATACAGCTCTGCCCAACCTGTGTGTGACTGAGGCACAAGGAGGGAGGGGTATACACGTCCTTTGTAAACTAAGACATGTTCTTCTCTGGGCTCATTTTTGGTGACAGTACAGGAACGTATGTGTTTCTATGTACATGTGCATGTGTGGTGAACAGCTGAGTGTATATGCTTGTGTGCATCAGTGTATAACTGAGTATATACTTGTGCCTACACAGACAGGGTAAGAAATTTTGGTTTCTCTTTGTAGGTATTAGCATCCAACCCAGATTCTGGGTGCTTTCCTTTTAACCTGGATACTACATGAGTCTCCTAAAATCATGTTCAAAAGCACATAGCCATATCCCCAAATAAAGTTCCAGTGGATCAAAGATTTCTGAAAAAAGGCAAGCTATGAAAGAAGAAACTATAGGTAAATATTTATCCATTTTTCTAATCATAAAAATCAAGGCAAAATCATAAATGGAAATGATTGATAAATTCAGCTTCTGTAAAAAGAAAAACTATGGTACATCAAAAACAGAACTAAAGGCCAGGCGTACTGGCTCACACCTGTAATCCCAGCACTGTGGGAGGCCGAGGCAGGCAGATCACCTGAGATCAGGAGTTTGAGACCAGCCTGACTAACTTGGTGAAATCCCCTCTCTACTATAGTAAATACAAAATTAGCCAGGGGTGGTGATGCATGCCTATAATCCCAGCTACTTGGGAGGCTGAGGCAGGAGAATTGCTTGAACCTGGGAGGTGGAAGCTGCAGTGAGCTGAGATCATGCCATTGCACTCCAGCCTGGGCAATAAGAGCGAAGCTCTGTCTCAAAAACAAACAAAAAAACAAACAAAACCAAAAACCAGAATCAAGAGGCAAGCAATGAATTGGCAGAAACTTGCAACTTATATGACAGAAAATGGCTATTATCCTTAATATGTAAAGAACACTTATAAATCAATAAGAAAAACATGAGAAACCCAAATAGAAATCTGGACAAAGGATGTAAATTGACAATTACCCAAAGAAGAAAAATATAGCCAATAAACATATAAAACCTAACTAGTAACCAAAGAAAGGTACTTTAAAATAAGGCACATTTATAAAAAATCCATCTAACAAAAACAAAGCAGAACAAAACAGAAAACAAATGTGGGATCAGCATAGGTGCAAAGGACAATGCTGCTGGCCACTCCCCCTGCTGGTGGAAACATACATGGGTGCAAATGCTCTGAAGGGCAATTTGTAAATCTGTATGCAGAACTTTAAGAATATTTACACTCTTCGTGACCCAGGAATTCCTATGGAAATGTACCCTAAGAAAATATGAAAATATGTGCTTAAAGACTTCTGTGAAGGATGCTCATTGAAGCATAATTTATAATGGTGAAAATTTGAAGGACACATTAAATATAGAATAATGGGAGACTGGTTAAATAGATTCTGTAAACAGCCATTCAAGATCATGTTTTAGGTCAGGTGTGGTGGCTCATGCCTGTAATCCCAGCACTTTGGGAGGCCGAGGCGGGTGGATCACTGAGGTCAGGAGTTCAAGACCAGCCTGGCCAACATGGTGAAACCCTGCCTCTACAAAAATACAAATATTAGCCAGGCGTGATGGTGTGTGCCTGTAATCTCAGCTGCCTGAGAGGCTGAGGCAGGAGAATCACTTGAACCCAGGAGGTGGAGGTTACAGCGAGCTGAGATGGTGCCACTGCACTCCAGCCTGGGCGACAGAGCAGGGCTCCGTCACACACACACGAAGCAATGTTTTAGAAGAGTATCTGATGGTGTAGGAAAGCATCAACAGGTATTCCATGAAAAAAGCAGATTTCATTACATTATGTATGATATTATTTTAATTTGGTTTAATGAAGCACCTCAAAACCTGTACTATATGTACAGATCAAAGACTGGAAGACTATATACCAAAACATCAGCAGTGTTTATCTGTAGGAAGTAAGAGTAGAAGTAATTTTTACTTTCCTCTTTATTCTTTTATATGTTTTACAGATTTTCTATAATAAAATTGCATTATTTTTATAATCAGTGAAAAATGTATTATATTATTAGTAAAATGTCTACCAGGATTCAATGCAGCTGTGGCTGTCCCCAGGGGTAACTCCCCTAGAGTCAAGGCCATACACAGTCTTTTCTGAGGATGCCACAGGTACTGGTTCATCTGCTCCTGCAAGCATGTGTGAGCACACACAGTCTCAGGTATCTGCCTATAACTCCAGGCTCATGCCACGGTTTTGCACTGTCATTGATACACGTGTGTGCCCTCATCCCTAGCACCCTCTCCCAGAGCTGTCTTTCATAAATGAGTTTGTGACTTTGTTTGGAATTTGGAATATATTTGTGCAAAGTGATCATGTCACACACAGTGGTTAGGTCCCCAGGTCCCCAGGTCCCTCACTAAGTTCAGTTTTTCCCTAGCCTTTGCCCCCAGTTCCCCTACAGGGCTGAACTGAAGCTCTCATCACATCAGCAGGACTTGTGTGATACTGTCTGATGGGAAATTGCAAGACATGAAGAAGATGGAGGGAGGGTCCCAATGTCTCCAGCAGCAGGAGGAGGGGAGGGAACCAGGAGCTCTGTTCTGGAGCCCAGGAGAGGAACCCTGAAGCCTGAGTTAGCGAGGAGGCGTGGCTCCTGGACACAAAGCCCTTGGAAAGACTTCATTATCAGAGGAGGAAATGACTGCAAAAGTCCAAGCTAGAGAATGACTACCCTCTCCCACCAATTAAGGAAAGGAAGCTTGCCCAGTATCTGAGGCTATAGAATTGCCAGGCTGCTACTGATTCATTGTTCATAGAACATGTATTCCATGACCAGGATGTTCCAGGTATAGTGCTCAGCCTCTGGGGCCCAAAGATGAAAAGATGCTGCCCCTGTCCTCATGGGGGCCTCAGAGACCAGGGTGGAAGACAGATATATGAACAGTGACTGCCTTCAAATGTGTTCAGTGTCTGACGGGGGTGAGAAGCATGCCACAGGAGGAACCCATGGCATGGTTGCCCACAGGAGGAACCACAGGGGCAAAGGTGTGGAGGTGTGAAGAGGCACAGTGTTGTCCAGAATTGTGAACAGCTCAGTGTCCTGAGAACCTTGTGTGTGTGTGTGTGTGTGGCAGAGTCGAGGGGAGACGGGAAAACAGAGCAGAACACAGGGCTGAAAGCATTGCCCAAAAAACACCAAGTGTCTGCACCAATGTGGGGTCCCTGGAACTCTTATCCCCTGTGAGTGGGGGTGTGACTGGCATGAGCACCCAACAATGGCAGGCTGTTCTCAGGGAACACCTGCAGACCCTGTGACCTAGCGCTGCCTCTCCTAGGTGCACACCTGACAGAGACCCAGGCCCATGAGCAGCCAGAGACACATTCAGGAATGTTCACAGCAGCGCCATTTGAAGAGTTCCAAACTGAAAACTGCCCCAAAGCCTTCCAACAATGGATACTAATGGCTAGCACAATGGATTAATAATTGTAAGGTATGCACACAAAAACTAGACAGAAGAATGAATGAGCTATAACCACACACAACATTGCAAATGAAATTCAGGAATTCAAAATAATGTTGGATAAAAACCTGGACAAATGGTATGACTCCATTTATACAAAGTACAAAAAGAAGCAGCACTAATCTATGCTATTGAGGTCAGGATGATGGTTACCCGGGAGGAGGGCCAAGTGGGGGCTGGAGGAGGGCATGGGGATTCAGGGTGTTGTAATGTCCTGTTCCGTGCTCTGGGCGCTGCTGCTTGGGTGGGTTGTGAAAATTCGCGGAGGTGTACAGTGATGACGTGTATGCACTTTGCTGCATGTGAGATAGTGGCCGTGAGGATGGAGAGGAGGGGCCACAGTCAGTGGGCTTCCCCTCTGGTAACAGAACTCTGGCCTCACTGGCGGGGAGCTGGGCCACCTACCACTCACAGGGTAATTCAGAAAGACCACAGGAAAGCAGAGAGTATAGGAGGAGATGATGACACAATTACTGAGCAATTTCAGGGCAGCTTTCCTGGCGGCCAGAAGCTCATCTGCAGATCTCAGGCTGATACCCAGTTGTTGATGGAGGGAGGAGCAGGCTTCTGCTCCTTGCTTCCAGCCCTGGGCACATCTTCCTGAGAGTACTCCTGCCCCTCTAGTGTGCTCCCCTCTGCCACCCACCTCCACTAGACTGGAAGCCCCTTGAAGGCAGGTATCTGCTCCTGCTCCCGTACCTAGAACAGGCATGCTCTATAGTAGTCATTCAGCAGGACTTTGTGGTTGACTGGCTGGAGATGATGAAAGAGGCAGAGGGAAAAATGCATATGATGGGATATAGGTGCATATCCCACTGCATCCATCCCCATCCTCCCTTCCCTCTCTGTGGGGACCCTCCCAGCATCAGTGGAAGGGCGGGGCTAGCCCCCTGCCCTATGTCTGGCCTGGGGGCTGCCCCCTCTGCTCCGAGGGTTAGGGCAGATACTGCAGACTCTCAATTCTCTCCTCTCGCCTGAGCCCAGGCCCTGGCCCAGAGATGCCTGTGCCTTCTCTCAGCCTTCCCCCATCTTTCCTTCTCCCTCAGCTTGCTCCATGCAGAGGCACTCATGCAGGGCAGAGCTCCAACAGCTCCTCCACGCCCAGTCCAACCGTGTTGAAAGACGGTTCATTCCCAGAGGCCACAGACCAGTCTGGGGACCTGCTGGGAGCTTCCTCTGTGAGCCAGAGCAGGAGAGCTGAGGCTGACCTCCCTTCCACCCTGCCTGGTTGGGCATGACCCACCTGACTCAAAGGAGCCTCCAGTGCTTGTGACCATCTTGTGGCCTCTGGAACAGAGGACTGACCCAAGCTGGACACTGAGTAAGGCTTCGGCCACTCTGGGTGACCAGTCCCCATTCTTATCTATGAATCCAGGCAGAAGCTCAGACACAGGCAGCTTCAGAGTTTGGTCTGGAAGCCAGCTGATCTACAGGGTCCCTTTTCTTTCCTTCCATCCCCTTCAGCATCTGGCCCTGAACTCACTTACCGGCTGCCCAGACCCGGGGCTGGAACAGAAGATGGTGTACTTGCGGATCACCCCGTTGGGCTTGGTAGGGGGGAGCCAAGACACAACCACACTGCTAGCTGATGAAGGGACAGCTTTGATGCCAGCAGGGGGACCTGGAACTGAGCAGGGAGAAGGCCTGGTCAGTTGAGAGAAAGCAGGAGCACAGCCTTTGGGGAAAATGACAGGGTTGGGAGAGGGAGGCAGATCAATCTGGGAGAGCTTCTTGAAGCTGCCATCCTTGAGCTGTGGTTTAGAGGGGGAGAGTCTGTCCAGCATGATAAACAGGTAGGAGAAGAAAATGATCATTTTGGAATTGTAACAAAGTCTCTGAAATGGAGGCCCTTGGAGTGCCAGCTTCAGAACTGTTTGGCCAGAACCAAGGACTTACGATAGGCAAAAGAGAAACAGAACCTATGAGGAATTCATCTTGATCCCTCTGACCTTAACCCCTGACCCTCACCCCCTTACTAACTGTAAGTGTGTTTTTAGGGGGAAAACACCCAGCAACTGTCACTTTCCTTTTTGGCCTGTGAGTTTCTTGAAGCTGGAACCACAGCCTGTTTTCTGGCATGAGCCCAGGGCCTTGTCCTTGGAGTGCTGGCTGGGTCGTCCTTTCTGGAAGAAAGTCTACCTTAGAAGTGACTAGGAAATCCATCTGAAGTGGACTCCAACTCTTACGGACTCTGATCTCCCCTTGCCCTCCTCTCTGGGCCTGTCTCACCTAGCTGGGACCCCAGGACTCTGCCTGGGAGACTGGAAGCTTCCTGTTCTCAGCTCACACTCCCTATCCTCTTCTCTCCATTGTATGGTTGTGTACTTGTTTTCCTTCTAGAAGCTTTTATGATCTTTTGAGGACAGTGATAGCATCCTATTCAATTTATTTTACCTATCTGAGCCTCAGTGTCCCCATTTATACAATGGATATAAGAACTGTATTGAAAGGTTGTAGTGAGAATTAGTGCTAATTAAAGTACTGGGCAGGCGTGGTGGCTCATGCCTGAAATCCCAGCACTTTGGGAGGCCGAGGCGGGCGGATCCCCTGAGGTCAGGAGTTCGAGACCAGCCTGGTGAAACCTTGTCTCTACAAAAAATACAAAACTTAGCTGGGCATGGTGGTGTGTGCTTGTAATCCCAGCTACTAGGGAGGCTGAGGCAGGAGAATCACTTGAACCCAGGAGGTAGAGGTTGCAGTGAGCTGAGTTCACGCCACTGCACTCCAGCCTGGGCAACAGAGCAAGACTCTGTCTCAAAAATAAAATAAAATAAAATAAAATAAAGCAGCTAGCACAGTGCCTATTGCATAAGACACTCAATAAATTGTAACAATTATTATTTTTGCATTCTGTCTCTCACCTCTCAGCTGATGGCACCTACCTCAATGTTTTCTTTCCAGTCAATCACTTGGGGCTAAATAAAATAACTAGATACAGCATCATCATCCTTCTGGGGGCCTGATTCTAGAACCTGGGAATTGTCCTTGACTCCACCTGTCCTCCCTGCTACACAGCCCTGTGTGTCACTTCTGCTGGATGTCTCTGCAGCTGTGGGGTAAAGGAGTCCATGGATGGCCACTGGGGTAAGTACACTAATTGGAGTGTTCAAATCTCCATGCTTGCACACGTTTTTTCATATCAATTATTGAAAGAGGTGTATCAAAATCTTCCACTGTGGTTGTGAATTTGTCTCTTTCTCCTTGTAATTCATCAGTTTTTGCGTTTATATATTTTGAGGTTATATTATTCAGTACATTCAAATTTAGAATTGCTTTATTTGCCTAGTAAATTGAGTCTTTTATCAGAACAAAGTATTCCTCTTTATCTCTACTAATTCTTTTTGCCTTATAGTATGTCTGACACTAATATTCCAGCTTTCTATTAGACAGTTTGCATGATATATCTTATTTTTTCCATTCATGTTGAACCTTTCTATACCCTTATGCTTTTTTTGTTTTAATTTTTTTTTTTATTATACTTTAAGTTCTAGGGTACATGTGCATAACATGTAGGTTTGTTACATATGTATACTTGTGCCATGTTGGTGTGCTGCACCCATCAACTCGTCAGCACCCATCAATTCATCATTTATATCAGGTATAACTCCCAATGCAATCCCTCCCCACGCCCCCCATGATAGGCCCCGGTGTGTGATGTTCCCCTTCCCGAGTCCAAGTGATGTCATTGTTCAGTTCCCACCTATGAGTGAGAACATGCGGTGTTTGGTTTTCTGTGCCACATTTTCTTAATCCAGTCTGTCACAGATGGACATTTGGGTTGATTCCAAGTCTTTGCTATTGTGAATAGTGCCGCAATAAACATACAAGTGCATGTGTCTTTATAGCAGCATGATTTATAATCCTTTGGGTATATACCCAGTAGTGGGATGGCTGGTATACCCTTATGTTTTATACATCTCCTGTAAACAGCACATATTTGGGCATTGGTTTTCACCTACCATCCTGACTGACAGTCTTTATCTTTTAGTTGGAGGATTTAGTTAATTTATCTTTAATGCAATTACTGTTATATTTGGGTTTAAATATACTATCTTACTAAATACTTTCTATTTGTCTCATCTATCCTATCTTCATTTTTTCTTTTTCTTTTCTTTTGTGGCTTCTTTTAATTAAGTCAAATGAAAAATATTCTATTTTCCTCCGTCTATTAGCTTGACTATTACACAGTCTTTCACTACTTTTAGTGGTTCTACAATAGATTACAACATGAATTTTTAGTTTACCAAAGTCTAATATCAATGGGCACTTTTCTTCTTAGACAATGCAATGACCTTAGAGCTTCCATTTACCCTGTCCCAACCTTGCCATTGTTGTGTATTTTATTTCACTTCATTTTTATTTTTTTGATACAGACTCTCACTCTGTTGCCCAGGCTGAAGTGTAGTGATGTGGTCTCGGCTCATTCACTACAACCTCTGCCTTCCAGGTTCCAGCGATTCTCCTGCCTCAGCCTCCTAAGTAACTGGGACTATGAGTGCCCACCACGACGCCAGGTTACTTTTTGTATTTTTAGTAGAGACAGGGTTTCACCATGTTGGCCAGGCTGGTCTCGAACTCTTGACCTCAAGTGATCCACCCACCTCGGCCTCCCAAAATGCTGGGATTTCAGGCATGAGCCACCATGTCCAACCCCATTGTTGTTTATTTTAATTCTATATTATACATCATCATCATCATTGCTGTTTTATGCTGCCAATATCAATTTAGATTTACCCATACATTCACCATTTAATTGCTCTGCCTTTACTTGCTGCATCACTGAGCTTCCTTCTACGATCATTTTCCTTCTAGTTAAAGAATATCGGCCGGGCGCGGTGGCTCAAGCCTATAATCCCAGCACTGTGGGAGGCCGAGGTGGGTGGATCATGAGGTCAGGAGATCGAGACCATCCTGACTAACACGGTGAAACCCCGTCTCTACTAAAAAAAAAATACAAAAAACTAGCTGGGCGAGGTGGCGGGCGCCTGTAGTCCCAGCTACTGGGGAGGCTGAGGCAGGAGAATGGCGTAAACCCGGGAGGCAGAGCTTGCAGTGAGCTGAGATCCGGCCACTGCACTCCAGCCTGGGCGACAGAGCCGGACTCCGTCTCAAAAAAAAAAAAAAAAAAGAACATCCTCTGATATTTCTCTAGGGCAGGTATAGGTATGTTGGTGGTACATTCTCTCAGTTTTTATTTGTCTGAAAATGTCTTTATTTCATCTTCATGAAGAATAGTTTTGTTAGGTATAATATCATAGGTTGGTAACTGTTTCCCTTATATATTTTATATATATACAAACAAATCATTGTCTTTTTTTCTGGTTTCCATTGTCTCTGACAAGTTAGCCAAAATCTTATTGCTCATTCTTTGGAGTGATCAGTTTTTTCTCCTTTGGTTGCTTTTAAGATTTGTTTTCTTTATCAGCTTTCATATGATATGCTTAGGTGTGGATTTATTTTATTTATTTATTTACTTTTTGAGATGGAGTCTCCCTCTGTCACCCAGGCTGGAGTGTAGTGGCACAATCTCGGCTCACTGCAACCTCTGCCTCCCGGGTTCAAGCAATTCTCTGGCTCAGCCTCCCGACTAGCTAGGATTACAGGCACCTGCCACCACACCCAGCTAATTTTTTGTATTTTTAGTAGAGACAGGGTTTCACCATCTTGGCCAGGCTGGTCTTGAACTCCTGACTTCGTGATTCACCCACCTCAGCCTCCCCAAGTGCGGATTTCTTTAATGTGTGACAATAGAGTTTGTAAAGCTTCTTGAATTTGTGGCTTGATATCTTTCATCAGTTTTGAAACATTTTCAGACATTTTATCTTCCACTTCATTCTCTGTCTCTTCTTCTTTGGGATTTCTTCTTCTTACTGCATCCTCTGTGTCCTTGATACTTGGAATGTGGTCTGTGGATAATTACCAGCATCACCTGGGAGCATATTAGAAATTCCAAATCTGAGGTTCCACCTGAGACCTGCCAAATCAGGATCTGAATTTTAACATGATCCCCAAGTGATCTGTATACACACTGAAGTTCAATGTTTCTTACCTGCTGTTTTAATTTTCCATCTATTTGTCTTTCTGTGCTACATCTGGATATTTTCTTCTGCCTATATTCCAATTCACAAGTTATATCTTCAACTATGTTTAATGTGTTATTAAACTCATCAACTGAGTTAATTTCAAGTATTAGGGTCTTTTCCCCTAGATTTTCCATTTGATAGTTTCCAATTCTCTGAAGTTTTCAATCTTGTCAAACATAATTATCTTAAAGTTCATGTTTGATAAGACCCAAGTTTGAAACCTTTGCGGGTCTGTTGCTCTTATCTTTTTTTCCCTGCTGGCTTTTGTTCATGTTTTTTTTTTTTTTTTGTTCATGTTTTTGTTCCTGTCCATTATTTTTTACTGTGTGCCAGACACAGCATTTGCAAAATAGTTTGTAGAAATAATTTGTGGCATCTGCTGATGTTATCTTCCTAAAGAGAGGATTCGTGTTTGCTCCTGATAGGCCACCTGCAATCTGGGCACTAGCATTCTGGGGTAACTTCAATTCAACTTCCAGTATTGGGATGATTTGAAGGTGAACTGTCTGCTTTTGGTCCACTTTTATCCTTAGAGTGCCACCCTTCATGGTCTCAACTCTAAGTGAGGGGGATTCACCAGACAGACCCCCACATCCTGGCAGGCCTTGACTTCCAGTTCATGTCTTTCTAGTGCTGTTCAGCTCCTTGGCCACTGCCTCCAGATTCAGCACATGTCCCTTAGGGAAGGAGCTGCTCCAAATGTCAGGCTCACCTCTGGGGCCTCTGTTTTCCCCTGGATCCCGGCCTAATGATTCTTCACTCTCCTGCTAGCTTTCTGATGCCTTCAACAGGTATTCTGAAAAGTAGTTTGTCCATATTTCCTAGCTGTCTTCAGCAAGAAGAAGAGTGAGTTTAAGTTACCCAATCCACCCTTGCTGGAGGTAGAACTCCTCTGATATGTTTCTCTAAACTTGTCACTGCCGTTCATCCTCAGTGCTGCTGCCCTAGTACATAATTTCCTCGTCTCTACCTCGACAGGTTCTAACCGGTCTCTCTGACACTAGTCCTTATTACTCACCCTTTGCCTGCCATCAACAAGAATTACCTTCCTAAAACGTGGGTCTAGTCATGCCTCAGTTAAAGGTCTTTAAAGTGGTCTAAAATCCAAGTCAACTTTGCACTTGGAGGTCATATTGCTAGGTTTGGTATTCACAGAGGGAGGCTGAGGAGTCAGCACTGGAGCTCATTAACTGGGTCCAGCCAAGCCAGCCTGAAATCATGCTCGGACTAAGAGATCTGGACTCAGTAAATAAACCTGAATTTATGTTTGCATTTTGTTCTTTTAAATTTCTTTTGCTTTTTTCTAAATTTGCTGATATTGTTTTTCCTTTAGAAAAATTAAAAATCCTGAGGGTGGGGTCATGGTGTCTTCAGATGAGGATATTTGCACAAGCTCCCACACCAGGGCTGGCATTGGACCACAGACCTGTCTGCTTTCCATGCCGACTGAGCAATAACTGTAATAACTTCCACCTATGAACGGGAGAGCCTGGTGGAGGTGGGGTGTCTGTGGAGGACAGGCAGAGTTGACTGCTACCCTCTGCTCTTCCTTCCTGGTCCTTGCAAATAGAACCTCACTTTTGCTTAGGTACCTATGTTCCTCCACACTTCAGAGACAGCTGTCTCTGCTACCTACACTAGAGGGTGTGTTGTGCTTGGGGTAAATTGGCCATGATAATTCAATTTGCTGTTTGGTGACTGGCTTAGCAAGAGGCATGTGGTCCCACTCTGGCCAATGGGAAATGAGGATAAGTCTGTTGAGGGGGTTTCTGGGAAAGTTACTTTGACTCCCAAGAGAGGCATGCCCACAGGAAGAGACTCCCTCTTCTTAGTCTGAACTCTGTCTTGTCTGGTGTGATCCCTAGGGCTGCAGCCATCTTGAAATCCTAGCAGGGGCAGCTGATATTCAGAGGATGGCAGAACAGAAGGCTGGGAACCACTGACTTAACCAACCCTGGAGCTGTCCTACTCAGGACTTCTTGCTATGTGTGATAATAAATGTGCTTATGGCTGAAATCTGTTTTCGCTGGCTTTCACAACAAACAGCTTCCTAACAGACACAAGTAGTTTGATGGAAAGGATAAAGTATGTGGAGACAAGAAAGCCTGGATTTGTTCCCGGTTAGTTGAGTAGCATTTGGAAAGTAGCTTTCACTCTGGAGGCCTCAGTTTTCTCCCCTATAACATGGAAATAATGCCTCCCTCCTGGGGCTCTTGGGCAGGTTAAGTCATATTATGACTGCTGTTCTGGATGAGACCTCATCCGACACTGGGTTCTTTGTGGCCTGGGCTTCCTCTTGGAGGCTCTGATGCTGCTTCCTTTCTTTTCTTTCTTTCTTTTTTTTTTTTTTGAGATGGAATCTTGCTCTGTCACCCAGGCTGGAGTGCAGTGCTATGATGTCGGCTCACTGCAACTTCCGCCTCCCAGGTTCAAGTGATTCTCGTGTCTCAGCCTCCCGAGTAGCTGGGATTACAGGTGCCCACCACCACACTCGGCTAATTTTTGTATTTTTAGTAAAGACAGAGTTTCCCCATGTTGTCCAGGCTGGTCTCGAACTCCTGACCTCAGGTGATCCACCCCCCCCTCGGCTTCCCAAAGTGCTGGGATTACAGGTGTGAGCCACTGCATCTGGCCTGAAGCAATCATTTCCTTGCCAGCACCTTGGTAGCCATAAAGCAACTGCTGTTTGCTAGTACTTGACATTTTAGATGTAGTACTAGTACTTGATGAGGTACCACTCTCCCCATTTTATCATGAGGAAACTGGGGTTCAGGAAGGCTAAGTGACTTCCCCATGAATGCCAGGCTGGGGGCATGTACTTCTGCTGTATTTACCAGCGCCTTTTCCGTGCTGCAGTGCTGCCTTCCGAAGGTGAGGGGCAGTGCTTCTTTGGGCCTGGGCTCCTGCTGTGTATAACCATGTGTGGCTCTGGGCAGAGGGCTGAAGGCTCCTTGCAGGGAAGGGTGATGCTCCTAGACCTCTGCATTCCTCATAGGGCCTTGCCTTGATCAGTTAAACAGGTAGAGGTGCTTATGGCGTAGGCCTTGCATCAGACTAGGGGGCAAGAAGAAGCCTGGGGGCCCCAGGGGCTCATTTCTGGAAGCCAAAAGGTGTCTGAATGTGGCCCTGAGGCCTCAGATGGGACCAGGCTCTAGATGCCAGCTCAGCTCAGTCTCCACACTGGAGCAGGTGGCTTTGCCCAGAGCTGTCCCAGGAGGCCTTGATGGGAGGATTAATGATAGGAAAAGTAGGGCAGGCAAGTTGGTAAATATTGAATTGCTCACAGCTTAAGGGGAGATGGGGCCTGCTGTAGGGGGAGAGGGAGGGAGAGCCGGGAGATTAAGCTGAGCTGGGAGCTGGTCCAGTCACCAGGCACTGGGCAACAATGGCAGCTTCTCCACCACCACTCCCAGCCTGAGTCACTCCTTTCAACACATTAAACCCTTCCAGTGCCTTCAGCCAAATTGTTTGGGTAGGACCTAGGCTCTGGGTCTCCATATCCCTTGCAAAATCTAAGGGTGAGTGGGGAGGAAGCCATCATGCCAAGGATGTCTTCTGCTTCTGTGCCTGCTGTGTGCCAGTCGCTTGTCACACCTCTTCTAGTAACAGGGCACCCGGCCCAGCCCAGAGCACTCACCTATGAAACAACTAAGTGATAGAGCTGGGACTGGGAGGGGAAGAAAGTGGCAGGGCTGGAGGCAGGAGCCCAGAGCCCACCTCTGTGGGGTGACCATGAAGTCCATAACCTGGGATGTGCTGAGCGACGCTCCTGCTCCCCTCCAGCCCCAACATCTGTATCCAGAGGAAAGCAGGCTGAACCTGTCAGGGGAGCAGATGCCACAGACAGAATGCCCTTGGGGTGGGGGAGAGGGTTTCTCTGGCCTCTGATTCAATGCTTCAGAGAGCAGGTGTGTGTGGGGAGGCGGGGGGAGGTGCAGGGAGGTTCACGTTGCTTATCTGCTCGTGCATGAATCCTAGAGCATTTCTCCAGAGTCCTCAAGGCCACCCTCCAATGGCTCAAAGGGCAGGAGAAAGGACAGTACCCTGCTCTCACCCTGCCTCCTGGGGTGGGGTTAGGGGTGAGCAGTGGGCAGCAGGACCAGCCTGTCCCGAGGAGAGGCCTGGACTCACCGTCCTCCTTGGTCTGGATGTAGAGCACGCTGCTGCGCACGCCGTCCCCAGCCTGGGTGTAGGCCAGCACCTGGACGCTGTAGTTGGTGAACTTCTCCATGCCCCGCAGCTCCACCCGCTCCCGCGTGGTGGTGATATTCTGCATCTCGCCCCACTCTGCCAGAGACCAGCAAACTCTGAGGGCCCAGCTCCATCAGGCTGTGGCCCCTGCTTCTACCCCTGCTGCCTGGGCTCTGCTCACACCTACTGCACAGGCTCAGCTCTCAACTCCATGGGGGTGAGGACTAGAGGGTTTTTCACCTTGAGGTACCCAGAAGCAGATGTGGGCCACTGCCCCTAGGCCACGTCTCTCTAAGGGCCCAGTGAGGGCGAGCGGCAGATGCTGGCCTGGACCCGGCCTCAGTTGACTTTGCACCAATTTCACCTTGACATGCTCTTTAAAACACCTCTCTCTCTCCATCTCTCCAAGCAACACTTCTCCCTCCCACTACCCAACTCCCTTCCCATGGGAGAGCCTGGAGTGGCTTGGACCTGGATAGAGGAGGTCCCGTCCAGGAGGCACAGCTCAGCAGCCACTCCTCCTGCTGCCCAGCCCGCCTTGGGCCGCCAGACCGCCCTGGGTAGTTATCGACCTGAGGATGACGTGTGACAGGCTAAGGCTGCCTCTCTTGCCTCTGACTACTCCTGGGCCAGCACCGTGGACTCCCAGTTGGGTTAAGGGGCTGAGTGACCCATCTGCCTTCTCCCCACCGTTGGAGACACCCAGCCATTCCCTGCACAGAAAGCCTGGGTGAGGCTGGTGGAGCCCATAGCCTCAGCCACAAAGAGCTGGGACACTCCTGAGGCTTAGGGAGGACCCAGCGTCCCGGCCCTGCAAGGACCTTCTCATAGACTCTAAGGAGGAGCTTAGGGAGACGGTCCCACGAGGGCCAGAGTTGTAAGAGGAGGAAAAGGGACAGACTCTGGAGCCTCCCACTAGGACTGCTGAGCTTTCAGAAAGACAGGTCCAGTAACAGGCCGAGGACCAGCCTTGTAGACATGAGTTCCTGGAGACCCCCCTCCCAGCACCTCGTGGATGGTCCAGGGCAGGCAAAAGGCCAAGGAAGAGGGCCTGGCCAGGGAAAGCAGTGCTGCCAGGATCCAGAGGATGAGAAGGCTGTGCCCAGCGTGAGAAGACTCCAGGTCAGTGCAGGAGGACCCCCAGAGGCCGGAGCAGCAGGGCCTTCCTCTCCTGGAGTCAAAAACCAGGCTGGCCTGTCCAGGACTGGAGCCAGAGAAAGGGCAGGAAGAGGGCAGAGTGGTCAAGTGTCCAGCTGGTCTTTGGGGATTACCGAGGCCAATACATTCCTTAAGGGCTACGCTGGAGAAGCCCACAGGCTTGGAAAAGAGGAAGCGAGTTCTGGAAAACAGGGAACCACCCTTTACCTGGTTCCACATGAATATGAATGTAATGAGGTCACATTGTGAGCAGCGTGGCCTGGCACTGCACAGCAAAAGAATTGGGGAGACCTTCAGGGAACTCAACCTGAGCTGGAGCCCTCTGCTTTTTGTGGGAGAGAGTGGAAGTGGTGGTGGGGAAAGATGCTTCCTACGACAGAGTGTCTGGGCAGAGCAGAATCTGGATGGGAGAGGGGACCGTAGTAGCACTGGACAAATGACTGTGAGCTGGATTCCAAGGTCCTCCAGGAAAGAAGAGAGGGCCCAGGGGGCTGGGAGGCAGAAGCCAGAATGGGGGCAAACTCATTTTAGTCCTTTGTGGTCTATTGAGATGACTAAGGCCTTCAGTGGAATGTTTCCATAATTTGGGACGCTGGTCCTCTGACCTGTGTGAGCTACAAGCCTCCAGGTCGCATGAAGGTCTGTGTACACCAGTGGCGGGAGCTTGGTGTGTCTGTAGGATGCTACTCAAACCTGTTTGCACATTCCAGGGCGAGGAAGACATTCAGAAGTTTGGGCCATCTTACTGGTTTCTCTCCATTTGCCATTCCTACCCCCCAGCTCCACTGTGTGCACCTCTCTGCCCTTCTCTGGGTCCTGGGCAGCTTGTTTGCACAGAAAACACGCCTTGCTGCATGCTTGGCTCCAGCTGGGTTTGGCCAAGGGAGGCTCTCCCTGGGTTCTGGTAGCCCTGCTTCCTCCCTTTCCCCCTTGGCCTTAGGTGCTGACGGCTTCCTGCTGATGCTCACCCCAGGTGCCCACCTCCCTCCTCAGTCCCTTCATTAAACTCTTTGATCGCCCCATTTGAATGTACCGACTATTCCCCGCTGGTATCTGACTCACACAGCCATAAAGGCCTAATATCAACACGTGAAACTACAAAAGCTGATCTGCCCCTTTCATGCCCCCAATACTTCCCCAAACACACACTGTTGTCTGGGAGTACCTGGGCGTCTCCTTCCCACCCCGCACCAGAGATGCCACCCTGTGTACCACCACCCCCCTTGCCCCTGCCTCTGACCTCAGTTGAACACGGAGGTGTGCAAGTGAATCCCGAGCCCCTTCCTCACTATCCCCTGGCCCCTATAGCCATTATCGTCCCCTTGTGGCCTCCCTGTGTGGAGAAGAGGGGGCTGCACTTCCCCTTGTCATGCCGTGGGAGGGTGCTTAGCTCTAACTACACCTGGGAGCAGACCCCACTGACCCTGTGCCTCTCCCCTGAGGCCCAGCCATCATCCCAGCAGACTCACCCCCATCCACGTAGAGGGACCAGAAGATGACCCGATAGCCTTTGAGGACACCATTGAGGGTGCTGCGCGGGGGCTCCGACCAGGAGATGACGGCCACGTCAGAAGTGATGGACAGGGCCCGGACGTTCTCAGGGGGCTGGCTGGGCACTGCAGGGGGTGGGGGGAGAACCAAGGGTCCAGTCAGTCGTAGGTGTGAGTGATAGTACAGCAATTATGTCCCAGGCTGGATTCCATGGTCCAACCAGAGGAGCATCCAGTTAGACAAGTGGAGGGACCTCCTGACTCGAGGGCCCTGAGAGTGAGAGTTGGGGCAGGGAGGCCAGGAAGTGAACCGAGTTTCCTTTCCTGGAGATTGGGGCAGACAGAAATCTTTACAGACTTGGTTCCTTGTTCTCCGGGTAGCACATTCCTGGTTGTGGTTAAATCCTGGGGAAGAAGGTGATGAACTCTGGGCATGAGCCCCTAGGAATTCCCCAGCGGGCCACTACAGCCCAGGGAAATCCTGCTGTGATGAACGTGACAGACCTGGAAGGCCACCAAGCCAGCCCTGGAGGTGTCTGCAATGCATCATCTCATCTGATGGCTGCCCGCCCCTCTGTGTCATCTGACCAGGGGTCTGGGCCAAGGCCTGGTTCTAGGGGCTCCTGTGTCCTTGTTCCAAGCTGAAGGGAAGGCAAAGAAGGGAAAAGGACTTCAGCTAACCCTGGTGCAGGAGAGGAGCTTCCACCGGGACCTCGGGACCTCTGGGACCATTAAACCTTCGCTCATGCCCTTGTACTCGAACACACTAAAAGGCCTGGATGATGGGAAAACACTCTCTGAGACCAGCTTAGGTGTTTCTCCTGCTGGTCACGCTGTCCCTCTGAGAGCCACCTTTGAGTCTAAGCTGAGGCTCACCCTGGGGCGCTGTGCAGCCTGCCCCTCCTGAGACGACAGGCCTCCGAAACCCTATCCCCCGAGATCCACATCAGCTCAGGGGAACTCTGGTGGCACTTCCTGCTGGCATCCGAGGGCTAGGGACAAAGCGCAAGACAGAGTCTGCTTTGCTCCGAGTGGGAGAAAGGAGGCACAGACTGGCTGGAAGGTAATTAGATCCCATTGCCCCACAAGAGGCAACTCTAATTTTTATGAGCATTTAAATGATAATACATCATCCTAACGATCCTCTTTGAGAATGATTATTGTTTCATATTACTTAGGTGTAAAAATATAAGCACCATGTAATTAGGGACCCAGTGTAATAAACTAATACAGATCGTCCGTTCGAACAAAATGAAGGTAATATAATTATGGAAAAGACACTGTTGCTAAAGCAGGGGCCCTTGACTACCCCAGGAGGAGTGCTAATATTGCCAGGAAACGATCAGGATCTGACAGGCTAACGAGGGCCTTAATTAAGTATGAAAAACTGCTGAGCAAATGCTGCTGGAAACTTTCTTCTCCCCTCTCCCCCTTTGTTTTGAAAATGACTCCATAGCCCATGCTGATCTCTCCCTGTTGGAAATTCCAGGGGCCTCCACGAGGCAAGGGAGGTGGTGTTTGGACAGAGGCCAGAGGTGGGCCTGGCGGTGCATGGGAGCTTAGCGTTAGGTGGGGCAGGCTGGCCCCGGCTTGGGACAGCTGTTCCCTGGACACACCTTCCTAAAGTCTCCTGCATCTGCCTCGCTTGTTCCTGCATCCAACCTTGCTCCCAAGCAAAAGGGAGGCACAAGGTGAAGCAGGAAGGGTATAGGATTCAGAGATTTTGATCCAGACTCTGTTATTTTCCAGATAGATGGTTCTGGATGAGTTAATCTCCTTGAGCCTTGGCCTGCCTGCACAGATAATGGTGCGACTCTTGGTGCTATGATTCCCAAAGGTGCTCCCTGGACAAGCAGCATTACCTGCGAACTTATTCGACATAATGCGTCCTTTTTTTCTTTCTTTCTTTTTTTTTTTTTTTAAGAAATGGGGTCTTACTATATTACCCAGGCTGGACCCTCAGCTTAGAAATAAACATTCTTGGCCCCCACCTCAGACCTGTTGAAGCAGAAGGGCTGGGGAGTGGAGCCCAGCAACCTGCATTTCCCAGACCTCCAGGAGGTTCTGCTTTGTGCTCAGGGCTGAGAACCACGTCTTAGGCCACTGCTCAAATGAACACTCCTGGCACTAAGAGGAGACAAGTTGATCTTCCTCAACCCAGCCAGGCCCAAGGCCAGCATCTCAGGGTGGGAGGGATGGAGAGGGATAGCGAGGGCCATGGGCTGAGGGCTTGGTTGCGGTGCGGCTCTCCTCCCTCCCCCTGAACTTCTCTGCCATGTGCTTCTTTCCTTCTTTCAGTTCTCCCTTCTTCTCAGGTGCTCAGTGCTCTACGGCTATTGAAGTCGGCCCCATCTGAAAGCCCAGCTTCTGCCCCAGAATCATGAAATGAGAATCTCTGGGGTTGAAGCCTGGCATCAGTACTTTGAAAGTTCCCCAGATAATGCCAACTGGTGGCCACGTTGGGAACCATTGGTACGAGCGTATCTACTCTCAGGTGTTTCTGACCTCATGTGTCCCCCATCCCCTGGGTGCTGCGTTTTCACAGAGGGCGAGGTAGCGAGAGGACATTGCTTCCTCTAAAGGAGTGACTCTCTAGTGGTGAAATGCTTGGTCTCCTGCTGGGAATGGGGAAGTGGCATTCTGCCCTCTGGACTATTGGTTTTGCTCTGTTGGGGCAGGGTGGGCAGGCTCTGACTCAGCGGGGCTTTAGTCTCAGACCCTAGTTTTGGGTTGGGGCATCAAGAAGGAAGATTGGAAGAATGTTCTGCTTCTTCTTTATTCTGCTCTTTAGGGGACAGAGGTCAGCCTGGCCCCTTCTCTGGGAGCATCAAGGGCCATGTCCTTTTTCTCAACCTGGTGCAGGCTCAGGTACCAGCTGGCATCTTCTCTGTGCTTGGAGAGTGGGCATGTTCCTGCTGCCTCCTAACCCTCTCCACCTGGAGAGACAGGGCCCTTTGATGTACTAATCAGAGTGTGGGGTTCTCTCCAGCCATCGAAGAATGAAGACTTAAAAAGCTGGGCTCTAAATCCTCTGCTGCATACACGTTAGGATTTCTTAACTCCTCAGCTTCATCTCGGGTAGATGGTGGACAGGTTCCAGGCTAGAACACAAAGGCAATTTGGCTCCTGCCCTTTTTCCAGGAAGTTGTAAAAGAGGAGAAATAGGACCCAGGTGTAGAGGGAAGAGAGAGGGGTTAGGGTGCCAGGAAGAAGGAGGCAGGCCGAGGGGAAGTGTGAATGGGGAGACAGGTGGACAGGCAAATTCTCAGACAGGCCAACAGGTCGACAGAGACCGAATGAGTAGAGCATCAGTCAAAAGGAAGGAGAGGCCCAATATGCTGAATGGGCCATGCATCCCTCAAGGAGCCAGTGGACAAGAGGAAATGGCTGGGATGCAGGGAGCCTGTGTGGAACACAGGACCAAGATGGGGCCCAGGGGCAAATGGAGGGACCCACAAGCCCTCTCTGGCAGCCCTGGCTCTGCCCATGGCGGGGATCTGTGCCCACTCCCCTCTGCTTGGGCCCTCACCGTCCTCCAGAGTGGTGGCATTGATCTCGCTGGATGAGGGCCCCGTGCCAGCCCGATTGAAGGCCTGGACCACCACCCCATACTGGGCAAACTTCTTGAGGTTGTCCAGGGTGTAGACCTCGCTGTCCCCCGTGGCCTTCATCTCCACGATGCTGTACTGCCCGTTGCTGCCGGGGCTATTCTCTCTGTAGCCGATCTGGTAGCCCCGGATGACACCGTTCTGCAGCTCCTTCTTGGGTGCCTGTGAGCATGGGAAAGGGGTGGGGACAAAGAAATGGGACACTCTAAGATGATGCTCTTAAAACCAAAGTCAGATCATGTCACTCCTCTGCCCCAGCCCTTCAAAGCTCCTGTCTCACTCAGAATGAAAGCCAAAGTTCTTACAATGGCTACACCACTCTGTGTGACCTGTGACCTCCCACTACCTCTCAGATCCCATCCTGTGCCCCTCGCTTCCTGCGCCCCAGCACTCTGGCCTCTTTGGCCACATCCCTATCTCAGGGGAAACACTCCTCCCCTCTGCCGCGTCCTTGCTGAAATGCCTCTTCTGAATGAGGCCTTCCTTAGCTCCTTATGTAAGACAGCTCCCTGCCTCTCTCTGGCACTCCTTATTTTTCTTCCTGGTTTATTTTCCTCCACAGCACATAGTATCATCTGACAGTCTATAAATTCCACTTATGCATTAGTGAAATTTGCCTGTCTGCCTGCATTAGAACGGAAGCACCGTGAGGACGAGGAGTGTTGCCTGCTTTGTTACTATTGCACTCTCTCTGTCTAGAATGGTGCCTAGCATACTATGGGCCCTCAGTACATATTGAACGAATGAACGAATGAATGAATGAATAGGAATATCATTTGGCATGAGTTCAGGGGCCTGGGGAAAATAGAACAGCAGACAAAAAGTAATCAGATGGAGACGGAGGTGAGCAATTAGTTTGAATAAAAAGAAAGAGTCCCGAGATACCACTTCACATTCATTAGGATGGCTCTTATAACAATAATGGAAAATAAGTGGTAGTGAGGGTGGAGAAAGGGGAACCCTGTACATTCCTGGTGGGAATGGAAAGAGGCGCAGCTACCATGGAAAAGAGTTTGGCAGTTCCTCAAAAAGTTAAACATAGAATTACCATACCACCCAGCAATTCCTTTCCTAGGGTTTATGCCCCAAATAATTGAAAACAGGGTTTCAGAGAGATACTTGTACACTCATGTTCAATGCAGCATTATTCAGAATAGCCAGAGGTGGAAGCAACCGAAGCGTTCACCAGGAGATGAGTGGAGACGTAGAATACGATATTGCAATACAATGGGGTAGTATGCAGCCATGAAAGGGAGAGAGCACTACTGTCTGTCACAACACGGATGAACCTGAAGACACTGCACTAAGAGAAATAGGCCAGACCCAAAAGGACAAAAACTACTGTCCGATTCCACTTAGGAGGTACTTCTGTCAAAATCAGAGAGAAGAAAATAGAGAGGCTGGGAGCGGTGGCTCATGCCTGTAATCCCAGCACTTTGGGAGGCTGAGGTGGGTGGATCAATTGAGGTCAGGAGTTGGAGACCAGCCTGGCCAACATGGTGAAACCCCATCTCTACTAAAAATACAAACAATTAGCTGGGTTTGGTAGCACATACCTGTAGTTCCAGCTACTCAGGAGGCTGAGGCAGGAGAATCGCTTGAACCCGGGAGGCGGAGGTTGCCGTGAGCCAAGATCGACAGAGCGAGACTCTGTCTCAACAAAAGGGGGGTGGAATAGAGCTTTCATGGGGAGCTCATGTTTCATGGGTACAGAATTTCAGTTTGAGAGGATGAAAAAGTTCTGGAAGTGCTAGTGGTGATGGTTGTATAACACTGTGAACGTGCACTGAACTGCACACTTAAACCTGGTTCAAATGATAAATTTTAAGTTATATGTATTTCATTAAAACTAAAGAAGAAAAGATCCCTGACTTTCACCTAGGCGCAGCCCCTCTGGGAACGCTAAGACTGCATTGCCCCAGACACCACGGTCAGGGACTGGGGAATGGTGAAGGCTGAGGCCCGAATGAACCCTGGATGGAGGCACAGAGATGGCAAGGACTTGGAGGTTAGAAGGGGGCTGGTGGGAATGAAGACTGAGCCCAGTCAGCCAGGAGAATGGAGAAACTCCACTGGCATCAGTCTGGGGCTGGAAAACACCCTCACCTCAGGCTCGAACCCTGATACACACCCAACCAGGTGCGTGCGCACACACGCACACCTCAATATATCCATTCACACCCAGAACCAGGAACACGTATCCAGACCCATCAAAGCAAACATCTTAATCTACACCCCCACTCCCGACCAGATACATTTAGATCCACGAATAGAAATCGGCTCCTTTAATGACCGGGCCTGCCCATCTATAAATTGAAACAGAACACCCACCCCAAGTGCATTTAAAAACAGCTTGAATCAGGGTTTTAAAGACAATGAAGGTAATTTAAAAGCCCACCTTTTATTGTACTAAAAAATAGTGAGATCAAAAACAATTAAGTTAGTAAAACAGCCCTACTGTTTTTTTTTCTAGTCAATGAATGTTTTAAATGAACTGCATTTTAAAGCTCACTGTTAACTCAATAAAATGAAGCTTTAAATTTAACGTAATTGTTTTGAACTCACTAAATAGGTGTGTGTCTGTGTGTGTGTGTTTAATTGACTTGATTCTTTGTTGCTGCTTCAATGTTTCTGCACTTGGACAGTCCTGCTTGCTGGTCTGCAAGTGGACACATTTTTACATTTCTTGTATCTACACATGTATGTCTATGCACACACACACACACACACACACACACACACACAGACATCCTTTATAGATATAAATGTATCTTCAAGAGCCTGAGACCTTCCTCTTCAGGTCGACACCCATTCTCACATTTCATGTAGGTATATCTATACTGACACACATTGAACATCATTATACTATGCCACAGATTGCCTACATGCCCAGAGCTATGTATACCATGATATATACCTGCATACGTGGCCACATCAACATATACTGACAGGCCTCAGACAGGCATACAGGCGCACCCCAATCCATCCATCCAGATAGATTCATATATTTATACAAATCTTCACAGATCCTTCCTTCCCTCCTTCCTCTCTCTTTTTTTCCCTCCTTCTCCATCTCTCTTTCTCTGTCCCCTGCCTCTCCAAACAGCCACAGTCAGGATTTAAATCAATCTTAACAATATTTCTCTGACGCATTAAGAAATCAATAGGGCTGATTGCAAATTTATGTCATAAAGCAGGGGCGATCCATCTCGTGGAAAGGGCCTTAAAATGAAGTGACTTATCTTCAAGTGAATCTTTATTTTTCATTAATCTGTTTCTCAATGTTAAAAAAAAAATCCCCTGAGAAGTCAGTCCAAAATTTATTGACCATCTGGTTCATTCTGAAGTTCTAACTTTCTAATCAATTTTATTTTTCATTATGAGACTTTGGAGAAATAAATCTGATTCTAAATTTTTATCGACCTGTGGGTCAGAGCTTTGTAGCCCAACGTTTCAGTATTTTACATATTTATTCATCCCTGCCCCCACCTCCTGGCTGCCTTGGAGAATTTCTAGGATACAGGTCCATAGCCAGGACACAGCCAAGAGTTTGGGATTGGATGCCGGGCCTCACCCCAATTTCTGAGGAGAGCCCTGGAACCCAGATCTGAATCTGGAGAGGAACCCTGGCTCCAGGTATCCACTAGGTGGGCTGCCTCCAGGAAGGACCAACCGCCCAGCCCTACCTCGCTTTCCTCTTGGTCATGCCTCTGGGAGGGAAGGAACCAGGCTGCTGCTATGTGTGTGAGTGTGAGTGTGTGTGCATATGGTCTTAGGAAAAATATCACCAGGTCCTTCTGAATCCCTCTCATTCTCAAGTCTACCTTTCTAAAGAGCCCAGAAGAAGGACTCAAGCACCTGGGCTTTTCCTATAAGGAGAAGAGTCAGAAAGTCACCATGGATAACTGGTCCCTGATGAAGACAGGCAGCCCCCAAGCCCCACTGTTAAGATGGGAAAGCTCCAGGAAGAACACAGACAGCCCTGAGAATGCTCTCTGATCCAGAGCCCTGTGCAGTGGCTGTGGAGGGAAGGCTGACTGGGGCTGCAGACACTGTGCTGCAGTCCGAGCTCTGTCTCTGCTAGGCAGACCATCTCACCTCTTGTCTCCATGGCCTCCTCTGGTGGAAGGGGATAAAAGTGCCTTCTCTCGCTGCTCCCCAGGAATGAGGAGAGGGTCAGATAAGTTGGTAAAGAGAAAGCACTTGGAGACTGGAGGATGCAGTGAGACAGGAAGTCCCTGGATTGCCAGGCCTTCTGTGCCCCTGGAGGGGTTTGGTGGTAGGGCCAGAAGCTGCTCAGGGAAGCATTTCTGAGTCCTGCTCAAGGTCATTCTGTTCTGTTTCCCTGCCCAGCTATGGAATCTCCCCTAAGATTTTCTTTAAGTGACAGATGCTTCAGTCACCCCCTGTATATTTTACAGGTCTTTGCCCTTAGAAATGGCTGTAGCACATACTGGTTTCTTTTCTCCACAGTTCCTCCACCCTCAGAGGTAGGGAGGGCAGTTACTTTCATCCTGATGTTAGAGAGGAGGAACTTGGCATACAATCAAATCTACTTCCAACCTTATTACAACATGTGGGCTTTGGAGGATGGGCCAGCACGGCTGAGGAACCATCTTCCCTCCTTGGCACTGCAAGTTTTTCATTCCACCCCAGGCAGAGACTCCCATCAGAGAACCAGGGAGGAGAGGGAAGTGGGGGTTATTGGGCTGGGGGGACCTGCCCCTTGCCTCCCTCTCCTTCCACCCCTCAAATCTCACTAGGTTTAGTGACAAAACAGGCATGAGCATCATATAAGACTAGAGACTAGCAAGCCTGCTGGGAGCTTCCGTCCTGGATTGAGGCGAGAGGAGGCAAGGAGGCATTCCAGGGGAGATACCTTAGACACACTTACCTTCCAGGTCACCTGGATGCTCTGTGAAGTCACTGGCTGCAAGGTAACATCCATGGGGGGCCCATCAGGAGCTGAGCAGGGTAGGGGGGAGGAGAAACATTACAAGTCAAGACCTGGAAGAGGAAGGGGTTTTATGTTCCCACTCCCATTCTCCTGAGCAGGAGGGCTCCTGGGGAGAAGACTAAGCACAGATGCAGATAGCAGAGAACTTTTGTTTGAGTTCCCCTGAAAGTATCTAGGGTTTTAATTTCCTCTTCATTCTCCCTAATTTGCTGAAAATATATCAAACAACGATAATAAGATACTACTGTACATGTAGTAGGATGGCAAAAGTTTTTAAAAGTTGAAGAGTATGAAGTGTCTACTTCATACAAGAATGTCCAGTGGCAGGAACTCTTATCCTCTGATCATGGGAGAGAAAATTGGTACAACACTTTAGAAAACATTCTAACATTTTTTGTTAAGGGTAGAAGTATTTCCCTGTTTGATGACTCTGTAATTCTACAACTGTTTATATCCCCTAGAGAAACTCATGAACCGGTATACTAGCATACAAGAATGCTTATAGCAGCATTTTTGTAATAGCTCCAAGCTACAAACAACTTAAATGTCCATCTACAGTAGAATGGACAAACCCACTGTGGTATAGTCATATAATGGAATACTATACAGCACTGAAAAAGCATAGCTATGCTAATGATATGAATGAAGCTTGCAAAAGTAATATTGATCAAAACAAGCAAGATACAGAAGAATATATGAAGTATGATGTCATGAATACATTCTACTGGAAAATAGGGAAAACTAAATTATACATTTTATTGCATATACACTGTGGTGACAGTACAAAAAAGAAAAGCATGAAAATTAGTATCATGAAAGTCAGGATACTGATTACTTCAAGGGGAGGGGTGGTGTTATGACCAGAAAGGGGTACATGGGGACTTCCGGCATGCTGGCTAATTGATAATGAGTGTTGGTTATACTAATTACTCATTGTTTACCTTATGCTTGTTTATAAAACTGCACATATATGTTATGTGTATTTTTCTGCATTTTGTTTTTTGAGATGGAGTCTTGCTCTGTTGCCCAGGCTGGAGTGTAGTGGTGTGATCGTGGCTCACTGCACCTCTGCTTCCCAGGTTCAAGTGAGTCTCCTGCCTCAGCCTCCTGAGTAGCTGGAACTACAGGCATGTGCCACCACGCCTGGCTAATTTTTGTATTTTTAGTAGAGACAGGGTTTTGCCAAGTTGGCCAGGCTGGTCTCATATTCCTGACCTCAGGTGATCCAACCACCTTGGCCTCCCAAAGTGGTGGAATTACAGGCATAAGCCACAGTTCCCCGGCCTTCTCTGCATTATTTTGTATTATATGATAACAAAAGAAAACATAGCAAGAGAAATCTTGTTTAAACTTTCACGAAGACTCTATGATGAGGGTCATAGAAAATGATCCAGGCCCTAGTACCCCATCTTTTGCAGATAGATCCTTCCAGATGCTGGGGCCAGGGGAGTGGGGCAGAACCACAGATAACTCCCCCAAACCCAGCATTTAGAACCTAGCCTGGAAAAGGGTCAAACAGAAGAGCCTCCAATGATCCAGAGGTGGACACAAACATCTGTTAGGATGCTTTTCCTCACCCCATCCCTTCTAACTGCAAACTCATTGCCAATGAACAGGATCACTGTAGGCCCCTGGTGTCCCTGATCCCTGAGGCCATGGGCAGGGCAGGCTGGGCGAGGTGCTCACCGGCCTCCTCGGTGCTGATGGTGAGTTCCTTGCTCGGTTCACTGCGGCCAATCTTGTTGAAGGAGTACATGCGGATGCTGTACACGGATGCTGGGTGCAAGTCCACGATGTTGGCCTGGTTGATGGTGGGGGAGATGTTGCGTGTGGACTGCTTGAAGTCCCAGGAATCTGGAGAGAAGGCACCCATGTCAAAGCACAGCCAGGCAAACTCCAGGACCCATTCCCAGCCTGAAGTTCCAGCACAGCCCAGTCTTAAGTTGGATGCCCCGAGGGGTCCAGCTCACACAGGCTGCAGAGAGGGCAAAGGCCTGAACAACTTCACAGATGGTGCAAGGGGTCTGTCCCATGGAGCTCTGGCTTGGGAGTAGCCTGACTCTCCTCTGCCACTGGCCACCCTGTAAGCTCAAACTTCAGGCAGAGATCAGACGAGACGTTCCCCAAGGTCCCTGCCAAGATCACCATCTGCTTGCTATCCCTGAGGGTCTGACTGACCAGTGCCCTTCTTCCTGGGTCTCTCCTCACATCGGTGACCTGGTCTAATGGTGACACCCCCATTTACCCAGTGGCCGCCATGTGAAGCAGGAGGCTAAGTCTCCTCTCCCTTTCTCCTCCTTTTGTATGTGTTTCTGTATTTCTTTTCCTTGTGCACTTGTGAGGTGATGAACTTGAGTGTTATACATCGGGGTGGAGGGGGACAGGCCAAGTACCAGAGTCCCCAGCCCAAACCCTACCCTCTTTCCTTCATCGACAGGGGGATGGTTTCTGAGTCATTAGGGTTAGAGGCCACCAAAGAGATTAACGTTCACGATTTATCCAGGGAGACTGGTAGTCTGTCTCAGGGCTGATGTTTAGCAAAATTGTAGGGGGTAGAAAATACCAGATAAATGCCATTCAGGCGTGACTAAACAGTGCCTAGACCGATCTGTGGCGATGAACACCCTGCATCTCCAGAGGAATCCAGTCATTTGTTCAATATATGTTTGCTGCGCACCTATTGGGGTCTCCAGAGGAAATGGAAGGGGTTGCAATTAAAAATGCCTCAGCTAGGACCTTCCACACCCGGGATTCTTAACCAAATACCTGTTTTTGCACCTTACTTTGAAAAGAGAAAAAGGCAAAGCACAAGGAAACAAGCTGATAGCAGGGCTAAAAAATGTTTCCAGGGCAAGTCCAGATGTCACTATCCCGTCTAATTTTCTATGCCTTTAAATCCACAGTAGAGTATCATGAAAAATTCTCCATAGAAAAGATTAAGTTGTATTCACCACAGTTTAAATTCTAAATCAGGAAAGGAGGCTAGCACATTCTAGAAAGACTAAAAAAAGTTTTTGGTTAAAACTAATGCCTTATAGGCTGGGCGCAGTGGCTGACGCCTGTAATCCCAGCACTTTGGGAGGCCGAGGCGGGTGGATCATTTGAGGTCAGGAGTTTGAGACCAGCTGGGACAATATGGTGAAACCCTGTCTCTCCTAAAAATACAAAAATTAGCTGGGCGTGGTGGTGGGTGTCTGTAGTCCCAGCTACTCAGGAGGCTGAGGCAGGAGAATTGCTTGAATCCGGGAGGCGGAAGTTGCAGTGAGCCGAGATCGTGCCACTATACTCTACCCTCGGCAACAGAGCAAGACTCCATCTCAAAAATGAACAACAACAACAACAACAAAACTAAACAAACTAACGCCTGATAAATCAGGAGAATTGGTTCACCGGAAGACACTGTCCCAGGCCCCCAATTTCTGGTTAGTTGAGATCTTGATGGTTTGCATAACACCACTTATAGCTGCTCAGGCTTAGCATCGGTGAAGGGCACCGGCCCAGCTCCCCATCTGTAGTGTTGCATTTAATTCTTTGGTTTCATGAGCCAAAGAAACAAAATGGCAGGCGGTTGGTGCTCAAAAACTCTTTGTATTTTAAAACACCCTAACCACAGGAGGGTCACTTTGTGGCAGGTTAAGCTGGAATTGCAAATATGCAGGCTCCTACCTGCTGTGGGCACTGGCTTGTGGGTTTGGGACAGAACAGGCTAGTCATGTGGAGGCAGGTGCTCCCTTCTCTCTGTAGCATCCTGGGAGCTGGCGCCAGCTCGTAAGTCACATCTGATGTGCCCATGTTTATAGGAGAGGGAGAGGGAGCACAAGTCAGTGCATTCATTTTTGATGAGTGCAGGCAGAGGGAGGAGACTGGGGCGGTGTGTCTGGAGAAGAGGCACTAATATTTACCGAGTACCTGTGGTGTGCCAGGTGCAGCATCGGGCAATTTAAATGCTCACCATTTGCTCCTCACATCCTCCTGCGGCATCAGTGCTCCATCTCCACAGCAGAGGTGACCCTTGCGGCACCAAACCCAATTTCCCACCTGGTTTCTTGGGTGTGTTCAACACTTGGACCTCTCTTCCTTCTTCAGGAAACACTCTCCCCTTGGCTCCCTAATAAAACACTCTCTGGCCTTTTGCTTATCTCTTGGGCCAGTTTTTCTCTGTCTCTGTGCGGATGCATCCTCCTCTACCCTACCAGGAATGGTTTGAGTTCTTCAAGCCTCCACCGGAGGCTTCCTTCTCTCTTGCCATGCACTCTCCCCAACCATGCATTCTATTTTCATCTCTGCACAGATACCTCCCAGATTCATATCCAGCCTGGGCCTCTCCCTCCGACTCCAGACCTTATAGCCAGCTTTTTAGTTGATGGCTCATCCTGGATGTTTCATAGATACCTCAAACTCAACCTGTCCAAGACAGAACTCTTGACCATACACCCTGTTTACCTAGCAACTTCCTGGATTCCATCTCGAATGGCACCACCGTTATTAATTTCTTCACTCTTCCTTCTCTCTCCCTCCCTATCAAGTGGGATAACTTTTGTGTTCTGTGTCGTTCTTGAATCCTCCCACTTCCCTCCATCTCCATTGCTACCTCAGGCTCAGCCACCGTCATCCCTCCTTAGACCAGGGAAATGGCCTCTTCCCTAGCCCTCCACATGCTCACCGCACCATTTCTTTCATCTCTTCTCCACACTGCAGCCATCATCCACTCTGCAAATACAATCGAGCTCCTCTTACAGACGAGCATTCCAACTTGGCCCTGAGAGTGGCCTTCTCAAAACACAAATCTGATACTGCCATTCCCTTACATAAAATTCTTCAATAGTTGTTCCTTGTTCTCAGGATAAAGGTAAAATCTCACAACCTGACCAAAGTCCTGCAACATCTGGCTCCTGCTCACCTCCCAATCCTTATCTTTTTCTATTCTTCTCCTCTGAACCCTTCCAGCATTTAGAGCCCTTTCTCAGTCCACAGTATCTTCTTTCAAGGGTTCACTGTTTGGTGGTAACTGCCCAAGGAGATGCTAAGCTCCCTGCAGTCAGGAGCCATGTCTAAAACTTTGGTCCTCTCCCCAATTTCACATGTGTTGGGCCCTTAAAATGTGCAGTTGATTTTAAACCAGAGCCACTGTTTTTCCCCTTTATTTGGGACTTGGAGTTCCTTTGCACTCTGTGGCCACAGTGTACCCTTTGCCAATCCCCTCCTTGCCTTGCTCCACTGCAAATCACAGGAAGGTTGGGCGGGGGAGTGTCCCGGAGAACAACTCTTTTTTCTGCTTTTGCCGCCCGTAGTTTGCAGGTGGATTTGACCTTGTGTTCCCAAACCATCTTTGGTGTTAGCACAAAATAGCTCCCTCTCCACAACCTTTCCAGGCTAATGCACCAGAGTCAGATCTGGAGGTCTCTGGCTGATCTGCTAAACTTGATCACTGTCGTCTCCCTGACCCTGAATAGCTGAGACCAGGGGCCCCATTTTCTTCCTTTTCCTTTTCAGTTCTCGGAGTACTGAGCTGGCTTTGGTGAATGTTGTCTCTTTTAATATTCCCTTTCATATGAGCCTGGCTTACCCAGATTAACATATTTCATTAAGGGCTCTCTCCCCCTTTCTTCATCAAAGGGTTTATGATGCAAAATATTCTTCTTAAAATGAGGAAGCGGCTGGGGAGATGTCAGTGCCTTCTGCTCTGTGGGCTGCTTGCTGAGAGGGAACTGGGAATCTTTGGTTTTTCAGGAGATACATTCACTGTAGAGGGGACGCAGCTTGGAGAAAAGCCACATCTGGAGCGTTTAGCTGCCTGGGCTCAGGAAGCACATCCATTCTGCATCTCTAATTTTCTCCTCGGATCACGCCTTTGAGACCCCCATGACAATCTCTTCACAGCGTGGAGAAGAGGCTTCCTGCGTCACAACGACAGCTCACGACATCCCAACACCAGTCCCTCTGACAGTCACACTCCAGCTCCCACAGAACACCATGCCACACCAGGCCAGCTCATCCCACGGTGGCCGGCACAGCCCCTACACCAGCTTGTGCTATGAGGCTGGTCTAGGGGAGGGCCATCCTCAAAGAACCCATCCTTGCTCTGTGAACAGGGGTGAAATGTGGTGTCTGCATTTTTAAATCTGCACAGCGCCATCTGATAGATTTGTGTGGATGGTGCTATTTGTCATTTGGCATTCATGTATTATTACTCTGCTGCCTGGGGCTGGGAGAAGTCAGCATGAGTGGGATGGCTTAGAAAGGGCAGACTCGGTAATTTCTCTTGGAAAATTAGTATGATGAGCAATATGGCAGAAATCCTGGCAAAGGTACAGTTGGGGCAAAGAAGGTCGGGAGCCGATGGTCAGGACCCAGGATGGGTGTGGCCTGGGGCAGGGGGAAGCAGAGAGGGGAAGCAGAGACACAGGACAGGGACCTGTGGGAGGTTACCATGTGCCAGGCTGGGTGCTAGGCACCTCCATGTACGTCATCACCCTCCCCAAATCCTCATGGCCACGCTGAGAATGAAATGTTACTCTCTCCATTTTATACATAAGGAGATGCCCCAAGATGTCAAGTACTCACTAAAGATCATGCAGCTCTGACACTTGGTCTGCCCAAGTCTTCAGCTTTGCCAATGGTTCTTGTTCCACTAGTCCACAGGTGCAGGAAGCTGTCCTTAGACACACACACACCCACACACACACACATGCGTGTGCATACTCCCTCCTTTGAGTCATCTTCTGTTCCCTTGGATACCTTTTCCAGTTCTCACCTAATACAGTTTGTGGCGTATTACACTTGATTGGATAGTGCTTTGTAATGGTTCTGAAAGTGTGTGTGTGTGTGTATGTGTGTGTGTGTATGTGTATATTCTCACTCCAACTGCATTGTAAGCTCCAAGGGCAACATTCTGTCTCCTATTTCTTTTTCTTTCTCTACCACATGGCTGGTGCATGATTCTGCAAAAAAATATTGGCACTCAGTACATGTGGCTGACTGACAGACACATATATTTTAGACTGCCAGTCCCACAGGACTATAAATTACTGCACGAGATATTTGAGTTAGAAGAGACAGAGGAACTTACATTTATTAAAAGTTTGCTCTAGCCCCGTGCTATCATAGATGCTTTCTCTCTAATCCTCTAAGCAATCCCATGAGGTAGGCATTACTGCCCCCACTTCACAGATGGGGAAGCTGTGCCATGCCCAGGGTCTCTGCCTGCCTCCAATGATAGCACACGGCAGTTCTCATGGCACTCCGGTTCCTAAATGCCAGGATGTGACAGGTGCCTGTTTGGGTGGGCTGTGCTGGAGCCATCCCACCCAAAGGTGTGGAAAGGACTGGCTGCCTTCTCAGTGCCCCGGGTCCTGTGACTTAGCTCTTTAAGAGTGCAAAGCCCTTGTGGTACGCAGAGACTGAAGTTGAGCTTTCATTATCCCTCCCTCTACTCTCCCCACCCATCCTGGTGTTCCTAGCTGGGGTGGTCTACCGCACTTCCTCATCCTGCAGGGAGCCAGAAGGGGAACACATGGATGTGCTCTAAGAATAGCATCTTCCCTTTCCACCTTGCCTTCTGCCTTGCTCTCCAGATGTGTGATGTTCTCCACGTCGCCCCTGCTGAGTGGTGCCAGGAGAGGCTCCCACACATTAGAGACTGGTCACTGGAGGGGCAACGGGCATCAGGGCAGCCAGGGGGAAAAGGAACAGGGGGATGGGCGCGAGCGACAGCCCAGGCATCCACCTCCCATCCCAGATGTGCGCTGGCAGGGAGGCGGCGTGTGCAATGCCATGTGGGATGTCACCCTCTGGACCCAGACCTTCCTGTTTACTCCTGGGTGGCCTGTGCCCAATCTCAGGGAGCCCTGAGATGTGACATGGACACAGTCAGCCCTTCTGTCCCCTTTGCCTCATCACATTTCCCCAACTGCAGGGCTGCAATGGCCTCCTTTCTTTTCTCCTGGATACCAATTTCTTCCACTCACATTCATTCTTCTAAGGCACTATGTTTGCTCAAGTCTCCCCCGGGAGCTCAGACATTGTTAGTGGCTCTCAATGACCTTCCCCAGCAAAGTGAAAGCTCAACCCAGATGCCTCCCTCCCAACCTGGCCCCAAAGCACCTTTGTAGATTTATTGCCCATGAATTGCATCTATGAGCCCTGTGCTAGATCATAGGCCACTTCCTGGTGTACATTGGACCCTCACTTGGTCTCTGTCCTTCACTTTCTCAAGATCTTGGCCTGTTGCCTTTCAGTACCCAAGACCCATCTCAGTGCAGCATCTACAGGGGACCAGACAGATGCCTTCCTAGACAACCCCTGTTGGCTCAAGCCCCTCCTTAGATCTGCGGCCCTCCTGCACTCAGGTTGAACTCCTGGGTGGCTGACCGCAACTAGATCAGAAGCGTCTGAGAATAGGGTTTGTCTCTGTAGACATGTGTATCAAAGATGACTGGCCCAGGGCCCCGGACAGAGTGGCTTCTCAAGGGGTCAATGCAGCTCAGAGATTCGCTTTCACATGTCCCACTTCAACTCACTCGCCAACGCTTGCTGAGCATCTACCATGTGGCTGGGCCCTGCGCCGGGTGCCAGAAATGCAAAGGGAACAGGACTTGGCCAATCGAGAGGAGAGGACAGCCGGCCAACCAATGGCCACTGCCGTGCTAAGTGGGAGAAGAAGGGTCTGGAAGCTTCAGGAGAAAATGAAACCTTCCATCTAAGCAAGGACCCACAAGAGGAGTTGAGCTGGTGGGGGAAGGAGACTGAGGAAGATTGAGTCATCTAGACTCTACTCTTTTCTATGCTTTATTTGTAATTAATTTAATTTGTAGTTATTTTGAGGAGTGAATACAGGCTTATGGTATCAAATTCAAAAGGTACAAAGGATCCAGAGTGAGACATCTGCTTTCTTCTCACCCTGCTGTGAAGTCATTCAGGTGCACTCTGTTCCCCACTGAGGCCCCTCCTTGCCATTCCTGCCACCTGACCATGGGACCTATGACAGTCTCCCCAGATGCAGGATGCTCATGGCGCCCCACAGTGCCTCACAGTGGCGGGGCGGCTGCACAGCAGCTAGCTGGGGTCTGAGAGGAGGGCTCTGGAAAGAGCATTTTTTTAGCTAGACTCTCCCTCTGTTGCCCAGGCTGGAGTGCAATGGCACGATCTCAGTTCACTGCAACCTCCGCCTCCCGGGTTCAAGCAATTCTCCTGCTTCAGCCTTCTGAGTAGCTGGGATTATAGGGGTGTGCCACCACGCCTGGCTAATTTTTGTATTTTTAGTAGAGATGGGGTTTCACCATGTTGACCAGACTGGTCTTGAACTCCTGACTGACCTCAGGTGATCCACTTGTGTCAGCCTCCCGAAGTGTTGGGATTACAGGCGTGAGCCACTGTGCCCAGCTGGGAAGGGCTCTTAGAGGAAATTTAGGTCCAAGCTTTTCCAGGGTCTCCTATCCCCCCATGACCCACTTGTGGGGACCATTGTTAGGACCAGCTCTATGATCTCCAGTCATCCTCTTCACCCCAGACCAGGAGCACACGTATGACCTGGCCAAACCCATGATGCTTCTGATGCCAGAGACAGCCCACAGCCCTGGGTTCAGTGCCCTTACATGGCTTCAAATCGGACCACCATTGGGAACCCTGGCCCAGGAACAGTCCTGGAAAGGAGCTGACATCACTACCCATCAACTGGGGGTCTCCATCTTCCACCTGGACTCCTAGCCCGGCCAGTGTCCCTCCCTTCAGAAGCCACAGCAGCTTGTGCATTGGTGGGTGCTTGTGTGTCTGGCTTGGATGGGCAGCCCTGAGGCTCAGGGGTATCCCCCCAGAGGGCACAGGCAGGGCATGTGGCACAAGGGGCCATGGCAGGCCATGCTGTCACCCTCCTGGTCCAGCACCTACCTGATTTGTTCTTATATTCGATGTCGAACCCTGTGATGATGCTGTTTCCGTCGAATCGCTGGGTCCAGCGCAGGTTCATGCTTCGGGCCTTCACCTCCCGGATCTCCAGCTCTGGGGGGTCGGGGGGCTCTGGAGTGCGGCAGGGGAGGGGAGGGAAGTGAGGAGGGCAGCATGGAGCTTGGCCTCCTGCTTGGCCCTGGGGGTTGGCGTCACCTGGGTCTTGCCAAGGACTCTGGCACCCTAGGGTTTGAGCAGAGTGGGAGCTGGAGGAGGCCAGCAGTTGGGCTTGGAGGCTGAGGAGGCCTGGCTTGCTCTCCTGTCTTGCTGCCATCTTGTTCTTGGCCTGGGAGAGGGCTGACTCTTCTGCAGAGATTCCTGTTAGTTGACGGCATTTTTCCCCTTCCCTTTCTCAGCTTGACTTTCCCTTCCCACACCCGCTGCAGGGGCCTGGACCCAGGAACCTGACTCCTCCACCCCTTCCCAGAAGGGGCAGTGGAATCGATAGTGGCTGTAGCCATTGCAAACTTTTGCTGTCTAAGTCCCTGGAAAGGTCTTATTTCCCTACTCTGGGCAGGTAGAGGGAGGCCTTTTCCCAGAAGGCAGTTTCCTGTCATCCTCCACCATGGTGTAGGCTGTGGCCCCTGCTCTTTGAAGTGGAGTTAGCAGTGGGCCCCTGGGCCCTGGGGAGGTGGGATGGGAAGGGCGGGGCAGGTGAAGGTACCTTGTACAGTGAGTTGGATCAAACCCCGGTCTTCCCCATACGAGTTGATGGCATGGCAGCTGAAGAACACAGAGTCCCCACGGTCAGCGGGCTTGAGCTGGGAGATCACCAGCAGGGGAAGGAGAGGGAGGAAACAGGGAGAGTCTTTCAGAGCTGGTCAGCTGAAGGGGCCACTCCAGGGCTATCGGCAAGGCCCTCTTGTTCTGGGAGGGGGACCCACAGGGGCTTTGCAAAGGTCTTCTCTTCCCAGGGACTTCCAAAGATGGAAGTATGGAGGGCTTCATACAGGGAGGGGATACCAGAGGGAGGGATGGAGGGGCTGAGGAGTCCTAGGGGAGTGGGAGGGGCTGGGGGGTCCCAGGGGAGTAGGAGGGGCTGAGGGGTCCCAAAAGGGAGAATGGAACCCCGGGGGTTCCAGAAAAGAAGGCGGGACTGAGGAAACCACATTTGATTGCTGTGGGGTTGTCAGAAAGGAGATACAGTGAAGTTCTGAGATAGAGATTCCTGGATGGAGAGGGGAAATAAGTGGGAAAGGGGAGGTATATTTTTGGGGTGTGGGGAGGGGCTCCCAGGCTCCCCATTTGCCTCCTGGATGCAGATGTGATAGTTGCGGGCTCCCCACTCTCTGAGAGTCGGGGTCCCCCAGGACTGGGGTGGGGCACTCACCTTCAGCGTGGAGACGACCTCATCACCATTGTCTTTGGTGGCGATGGCGTACCGCATGACACGGTCAGGGTCGATGACCGTGTCCCCCTTCTCCCAGCGGATGATGATGGGCCGCTCACCCCGTGCTGTGCAGTTCAGCTCCTTCGCATGGCCCTTGATGGCGATGGTGGTGTTGGGGTGGGAAGTAATCATGGCTGGGACTGGGGGGCGGAGGTGGAGGAGGCCAGTGAGGGTTGTGAGGTCAGCCTGGAGGAGGCATGCGTGCCCTGCACAGAAGCCCCCGCCCCAGCCGTCCCTCCCCCAGGAGAGGCTCCAATAAAGGAGTACAGGGAACTCCACTGGCCTGTCCTTTCTCCCACACCCATCCATGACTGGGACAGCCTCCCTCTTCACCAGGGGTCCCCACATTCCTCCTCTGGGGAGGCAGTGGACTGGGCTCAGAATGCTTTTACAGGTATGCCATACATAGAACTGTAAAGGAAACCAGTTATATTGAAATATGGTTATGCAAATATTAAAAACACGAACAAGCAAACCTTCAATATTGTATATCACATATCAGTATGTGTTCTTTACTACTCTTTACAAAATAAGATCCAGCGGTAGCTCATATAATTGCTGTCTTATATTACCATGATCCTGTAATAGTGCTGCGTATAAGTGATATTTTGAGACATCTGCAATCACTGTGATGTGATGGGAGCATATCTGAGGATTTCTGCTGGTGACAGTCACAGGGGCTGCTATTGCTGCGCTTTGTTGCTTATGTTCAAAATGGAAGGAAATACTAAATTTCAGTGAGAAGTTAGTGAAAAAATGTGATTTTCCCTCCACCCACATTCATGGGTCCCCCTGAATCAGATCTACAGAGCTTATAGCGGCCTCTGGACCCCAGGTTAAGAAGCCTTCTTGAAAACACCAAGACTCTGCTTTTTCTCTATAGCTAAGGCTTGTTTATCTCCCTCCTGTTCTTTCAAACAACATACAAAGGAAAACCCTGGACACCACCACAATAAAGATCCACAAGCAGTGCTAACAGGACTGAGAAAATCACCAGCAAACAACCAGGGCCCAGGCTGGTCATCAGGAACCTGCACCACCCCCCCACAACCCCCGTCCCTACTGCCCAGACAAGAAGCCTGTCAATCGCTGGCCCCTCCTCTGGGCCTGAGCACGTGTGGCAGCAGCAGCAGGAGGGGAGGGGCAAGGGAAAGATGGTCTCAGCTGCAGCGAAACCCTGTCCCCTTTCTTCTCCACCCAACTCAGCGAACACACATGGGGCACTTATGCCATCATGAGACCTCGTGCCAGGCTGGGGGGTACACATGACAATGAGACAGGGTCCTCGCCTCCGGAGGGAGGGGAAGACAGATACCTGCACCGGCAACATGAACTGGAGGAAAATCTGATGAGTGTTTCATCCAAGGGTTAGGAGACATTAACTTTGACTGACAGGCATCAGGGAAAGCACAGTCCATCCATTCAGCAAGGATTTATTAAGACCTACTACATGCCAGGTCTTGTCTTGGGTTCTGGAACTGACAGTAAATAGGACAAACATGGTGTGATCTCATGTTTGAAACTCCTGTGATCTTAGGGAGTTTCACTCTAGTGGTGAGAACAGACAAGACTAGCAATTTCAGTGAAGAGTGGTGAGTCCTATGCTGGGAGAAATGCACAGCCCCTGACCCGGCAAGACTTAAATGGGGAGAACAGAGGGAAGGGCGCCTAGGCAGGGGAATCTGCTTGAGCCAAGGCTCCAAGGCAGACATAGGCGGGGCATGTCCCAGGAAGGTCAGTGATTTGGTGCTGCTGGAGACTATCCTCGTCCTTTTCTTCTCTGGGAAAATTTGCCTTCCAGTGGCTCTTGTCTCAGGAGGGGTGTCCAGAAACCATCCTGGAGTATACAAATGGGGAGGGGCTGTCATTGGCTGCAAGAATCAGAAAGCCCCCACCCCCACCCCCATTCAGGGGAATACTTCTTGTCACAACAGAGACCAGCTCACCTTATCCTGGTCACTGGCCTGCTTTGGGCAATCGTGCAAAAACGGGCTTTGTCTTATCTGTCCTCAAAACCCAGTTCCCTGCCCACCCCCTTCGCCGTCTCCCCTACCGCCCCCGCACCGTATCTCTGCTCCATTTCGACAGCTGGCCCTTTCTCCTCCTTCCTTCCGGGTATTCTCAGAGTTTCTCTCTCCCCCAGTTTTAAAGGCCTGCTCAGACAAAGTTCTTCCCAGGGACATCTGACTTTTATGGACAAATAGGCCTTTGAAGAAATGAGGGGAGCCACAGAGCTGCCATGGTGCCATCTGACACCAGTCCGTGGGCGAGGAGACGTCTGGGACAGGAGTAGGGGGGATGAAGGGAGGTTTCTGGCTCCCTGAAGTCACACCACACAGCAAGCCACCTCCTCTGCTGCCTTGTCATGCAGGACTTGATGCTGACGACAGCCCTGGCCCCCAGGCCCCCGCACCAGCCTTTCAGCACATTCCCCAGCCCCAGCTCATCAAATAATGAAGCAGATAAATTTTATAATGCACGGCATTACACTAGGATATACCATAAAATGCGAAAGACAAATAACGAGGTGCAAGTTATAATGAAGAAAAAGCCTGCAGTCAGAGACATCCGAGTATGAATTATTGACTAAGGTTTTACACTCTCAAGGATGTGCGGAGGAATATTTTTCCATCAAAGATTTGCATAATTCACTCGTATAAACCTGGGTGGAATATAGAGTAAGATTTTACATCAACAAGTCGGGCCTTGCATTGCAGATGCCTCCATTTTTACTGGAGGATTGAGATGCTTGGGTGTTGGGGAGGCTCGTAAGGGGACAGGGGACTGGGGTCTGGGTCCCCCATGGGTCGGGCCCTGAGGCCTCCTTCCTGGGGAGGAATCCTGTTCCTGAGAGGTTGCTGCTGAAGCCACAGAGAAGCAGGGGAACAGAGTGTGTGTGTGTGTGTGTGTGTTTGTGTGTGTAAGTGGGGCTGGGAGGGAGAGTCTTTCTTTGGCAGGAGGACTTCACAGCTCTTCAGCACACCTCTGTTCTGCTCTCCAGGCAGGCCTGCACCAGCCCATCCAGGGCCTGTGTGTGCATTACAAAGGCAGCCCCACCACGCCTCTGGCTGGATGCTGCCTGGTGCCAGGAGCCACAGCTTGGCCAGTGAAGCAGGGACCACGTTTCAGACCCCATTCACCCCTGAGGCTATGTACTTTTGAGCCATGCACAACCTGTGTATCCAATACATGCCATTCCCACTTCAGGGAACCTGTCTTTCTAGTCAGCTTTGTTCAGTCCTGTGGACATCCAGGGATAGCAGGGTTCCCAGGGATCCTTGGCCCCTCAGCCCTGCTGTGTGTGGTAACAACCATACCTGCGGCCTGAGACAGGGTCCCTTCACCCTTCCACCAGCTTAGGATGGCAGTGAGCACCACATACCACAACCCTCACTCAGGGCTAGTTCAGGGGAGCCCTTTCATGAGGAAGAGGACAGAAGCTTGAGGGGCTTGGGGGCCAGGCCAGCTTGGGATCTGCTTCTGTGGCTGCGAGCTATGTGGTCTTCCACCCCTTAAAGCTAACTTCTTTGAGCCTCATGGAGCACTGTGAGGACAAACTGAACCCACATATGTAAACTGCCTGCCACACAGCAGCTGCTGAGAAACCTGGGTTCTATTCCTATCCCCAAGGGGTTCCATCAAGACAGGAGGCTCTTCTTTATAGAAACGTGATGTGCAACATAGACTACTGTCTTTCATTTTGTGTGGCAGGACAAGGGTCTTTTTGGGTAGAGGAAAAAAGCCTAGGTCTGTGGCCTGAAGATAGACTGTGGTACTGAAAGCAAATGTCAGAGAATGTGGTCCTAGGCAAAAGATGACCTGGCGAGAGTCAACCTCCACTGAAGTGTCCAAAGTGGCTCTTCTTGGCCTGGCCAGTGGTTCCTTGTATCACAGGCTATACCCACTGATGTCGGCCAGCTCTGGCCGGTCCTAGCTTGATGGGCAGAACTCCACTGGGCTGGTATAATGAGCCCCTGAATTCAAAACAACTGGGTGCCAGGTACTAAGGACTACTTCACAAGTACAAGTGGCATGGAAAAGGGTGTGTGGCTTGACATGCATTACCAGACTCCATGGAAAAGGCCCAAAGAAAAAACTACAGTCAGAAGTCATTTCCTTTTCCATCCTTGCCAGTGCAGGTGAATGCAATCAGCCAATTAGCTAAACTGGGTCTGCTGACTGTCCAAAATGGCAGATATGAAAATGGCGGATGTGAAAGGTGCACACCTCAGGCAAGAAGAAAAGCAGAGTCCCTGGTGCAGTAAGATGGATGTGTATCCTTTCATGGGAGTACTGCCAGCTTCCTTCCAGGCCTTGCCCCTAAAAGTGAATCTGGGAAGTGGAAGGCTGTATAAGACCCATGTCTGTTACTCATACAAGTTCAGAAAATACACGTGTTCAAGTTACTGGCTTCAGGTGTTACTTGCCAGGCGATCCCACAGAATCCTAGCATCCTAGCATCCTAGCATTGCAGAGCCCAGATGAAGACCTGCTTTGCTGAATTTGTAGCAGCCGCTGGCCACACAGGGCTAATAGGCACTTGAAATACAGCCAGCCCAAATTGGGATGTGTGATAAGTACAAATTACACACTGGATTTCAAAAATGTAGGAAGAACAAAAAAGAATGTAAAATATCTTTTTTTTTGAGATGGAGTATCGCTCTTGTCACCCAGGCTGGAGTGCAATGGTACAATCTCAGCTCACTGCAACTTCCGCCTCCTGGGTTCAAGTGATTCTCCTGCCTCAGCCTCCCAAGCAGCTGGGATTACAAGCGTGTACCACTACGCCTGGCTAATTTTTGTATTTTTAGTAGAGATGGGGTTTCACCATATTGGTCAGGCTGGTCTTGAACTCCTGACCTCAGGTGATTCATCCGCCTCAGCCTCCCAAAGTGCTGGTATTACAGGCATGAGCAACTGCGCCCGGCTGTCATTAAGTTTTATATTGACTACCTGTTAATATTTTAGATGTATGGAGTTAAATGGAATATACTATTATAATTAATCTCACCTGTTTCTTTTTTTTATTTTTTTGAACATATGACAAAGAAATGATTTTAAATTACATATTATTTGGCTTATGTTATGGTTCTACTGAATGGCATTGGTATAGATCAGTGACACAGACCCTTCCTTTGGCAAATGGGGAAACTGAGGTGATACAAGGAAGCAATTTGCCCAAGGTCATGTTGCTGGTAAGCAGAAGAGCATCTCAAAAGAGGATGGGTTGCAGAGGGCAGTACTGAACACACAGCAATGCTACAAAAGGTGGGCGGCCCGGCATCGCTGGGAATGCGATTTCTCAGCTCTCTAGGACTCATAATTACAAGCTCAGGTTACCTGTTCCTAACATTAACCAAGAAATATCAGGTCTTGTTCTGGGGACCCTATTTGATGAAGGACATTGATAGGCTGGAGTGTGACCAGGAAGATGGGCTGACTTGAAAGCATGCTGAGAACTGGGAATTAGTAACCCAGGGAGCAAGGGAGAGACACAGCAAAGGGGGGAAGGGAAGACCTCCTACTTGGCCTAAGAAGAAATGTTCTAGTATTTTCTGCTGTTTGGGAAAAGGGCCACAGTGGGAAGCAGTAAACTCCCTGCACTGGAATTAGACAACCTGTGGCCTCACAGTCAATTAAGGCCTGGATCTGGGCCCCTTGTCTTTGGGCCCTTGGGGATGCCCAGGTCTTAGAAGAGGGAAGGATGGTCTGGGAATGTGGCTCACTGTCTGGTCAAGTGATTCTCTGAATCAGAGTACTCGAGTCCTTGCAGATGGGGGCTTTCAGCCCCTTGTGCTGGGTAAGAGGCAGGGAATCTTCTTCCCCTCTTCCTCTGCCAACTAACCAGAACAGAGAACTCTGCCACTGTGCCCCTCCATCAGGCCCTGCACCCAGCCTCCAAGGACCACGGTGTCCTCCTGTGCCCACAAATAGGAGCTTTGGCCCTCTTGGCTGCTGTACTGCTGGGCTTAACAAGGCAGCCCCTTAATAGGGGGAAGTCCAGGGCATAGGTGCCTGCCTCATCGGTCCTTCACCTTCTTCCACCTCTCCCTTACTTCTTGCTCTGGACTACAAGGTCTTTCTGCTCCACTGCGTTGCAGTAATAAACAAGATCAAACCTTCTTTATATGGAGACCAGCTGTACCCCACAGGGCTTTCTGGGTAAAGGCAGCCACCATGAATTCCCTGGGGAAATGGTCATATGCAGTCACCAGGAGTACAAATCCTGACACGCATAGACACAGACAAACACACACACAGGGGCAGTGTCAGAAACACACCTCAACAGACAGTCACAAACATAGTCACCCTCACAGCCCATGCTCTGACACCCTTACCATAAGCCTACGCACGGCACCACACACACATACCCTGATGCAATGATCAATTGCACGTCAGTACCCTGATGTGCTTGTTTAACACACGTCTCCCCACACTGCTGCAGTCCGTAAGTGCACACGCTCTCTCCACACACATACTTTTATAGTTCCCTTTTATTGGGCGCTTACCATGTCCTGGCAGGATTCTAAGTACTTTGCATGAATGTACTCATCTGAGGTAGGCACTGTTATTATGCCCTGGCTCCAAAGCCTGTGTCTTGATGTATTTCTTGACAAAGCTTCGTGGCCTCCCATGTGCCCGGGTTCCCCTGACAAAGCAGGTCCTGAGCTGGATGCCTCTGCCTTTTGGCTTATCATTCAGTGGTTCCTCCCAACAGCAACCATGAAAGTAGGTCGTATCATCTCCACTTTTCAAATGAGGAAACTGAGGCTTTCAGAAAGTGGTCCTTCCACCTCTAAGGGGGCTGACCACCTCTAGCCACCCATTTGTCTGCCACCCTTGCACACAGTCCCTGGCTTTTGGAAATGGAATTTGGCTGTCACCAAAAAGCTATGGCCTCTGCGGCGGGGCAACTGCAGCAGGTACCCCTGGGGCAGGCAGTGGGGACTGCTACTTGAGGGGTGCAGGTGGGAGAGCCGGGGTGGGGAGGGGACTGTATGCACAGGGCTGGGTCCTGCATGACAAATGCTAATGACAGTCACAAAAGCACCTCACTGCTCTGTAGGGCACAGGAGGCTTTAATGAAATACAACTTCTCTGCTTTCCTGCAATCTAATTCAATTAACTGCCAGGGAAATCTGATTTCTCTTTACAAACAGGGGTGCAGGGGAGACTTTCTGGGGAGACTTTCTGGGGACTGGGGAGAAGGGAAGGGCTAGGGCTAGGCACAGCGGTGTGGGTGAGCTCCTTCTCAGTCCACAACTCCTTCCTACACAACAGCTTTAGGTGGGGCAGGGTCTTCTCTCCGAGACCCTGGGGAAGTGAAGACCCTGGTGTGAAGCTGGCCCATTTCATTCAAGCCCCGGTTACAGTCCCAGTGCCTGGCACAGTGCCTGGCACTGTGATGATCAAATGGCGGCAAACTCCGGTGGAGGCCAAAGAGGCTTCCTGAGGACTTCCAGGGCCCTTCCCTGACACCCCACATTGCATGCAGGCCTCTCCCGTGGTGCATCCCCTGCATGGCACGTGTCCTCCGGCAGCCTCCTTCCCTCCTTGTGTCTGACTGTGAGACTCTCCAGGGCAGAAGCATCTCTATTCCAGGACTTGGCTCGTATTTGTGGAAAGGAGAGCTTTACTGGGTGCCTTTGCCGTCCTCCTCCAGTGCCCCAGGGCAACCTGCCCCAGTCCACACTTAGGCTCACTCAGGGAAGCAGGGAGCTCTGCTGGGCCACTGGGGTTTAGGAAGCTGCCTTATAACCATGCAGAAACTCCAGATTTCCTTCTGCTAGTTCCGATGGGTGGGCACCCATTGGAGAGGAGGCACCATGGAGAGGAGAAAGGCACCACAGCCGAAGAGGAATCACCCCCTCCCCTTGCTCCAGGGCCCTTTCAGGGCAGCAAGCCGAGGGGGGAGGAAATCAATTTCAGAAACAAGACAGTTGTCAGAATCTGATGTAACCGGTTCCCGTCTGTGAAATTACTCGCAGGCCGGCTCCTGTCACCCCTGAGGTCCTGCTCAGACCAGCTGCTATTTACATTTTAATTTGATGTGAGAGGCTGATAGATTTTTAAAACACCACGAGACAGCTCTGCTGCCTCACTCACTCCCGGCATCCACACACTTTCTGACCAACCCCCAGGCGTGGAGGTAAAGTTCTAGGGGTCCTCAGACCCTGCCACGGGGATTGCAAACTCTGCTTCTACTTGGCCCCTACTTAGCTCCCCCAGATCCCCCCTTCCACTGGGGTCCCACTTAATAATAAACTGGGGCAGGCCCGCTCCTTGCAGTTTACAAAGCAGTGCTGCATCCTTTGCCTCCAGCTTCATTCTTACTAAGGAGGTGGCCTGGGTCTATTATCCCCTACAGAACCAGTGAGGTAATGGAAACCCAGAGAGGTTCAGTGACTTGTGTAAGGTCACACAGCTGGTGAGTGGCAAGAAGGAGACTGAGCCCCAAGTCCTCTGACAACTGGTCAGCACCTTTCTTTTGGTTTATCCTAGCCTTCTCCTGTGTAGGCTTTTCTTTCCCACATGGAGAGATTCTGGGGAGAGTGAAAGCAAGTGGGGGATTCTGAAAGAGGCTGAACACTGGAGGAGGGCTGGGCTGACAGGGTCAGGAGGCCAGTCTAGGGCAGGCTGGGGCTGGAGGCAGGAGCTGGGGAGAACGGTGAGTCTGGCCTTCCCTGTCTTTGTCTCCTGGCCTCTTTTTCTCTGGTGGTTGGAGCTCAGCTGGTGTTTCTGACAAGTCCCCAAGTCACCAGGGAGTGAAGATTCAGTTATGAATACCCAAAGGAGAGGAGCAAGCAGTGCGTGTGGGAAGGAGGATGTTGAAGGAACGGGATGAGAATGCCACGGGCTGTTGGGAGAGGCTGCTAAAATGCAACAGAAGCATGGAACATTGAACTCCAAAAGGAAGCCTGGGCACATCTTCACCCCATTCATGGGTATGACTACGATAAGAATCATCACAGTCTGTTTACTGAGAGCTTACTATGTGCCAGGTACTGTTCTGAGTTCTGTTACCTGCATTAACTCATGGAATCCTCACACAACCCTATTTTTATTTCCACTTTACAGATGGGGAACTGAGGCTGAGATAAGTAAATTGCCCCTTGTCACATGGCTAGTAAGTGGCAGAGTCAGGCCATGGCCGAGGTCATTTGTAGTCTCATCCACGATGTGAGAAAGAATGTGAATGTTGGCCAGGCATGATGGCTCACGCCTGTAATCCCAGCACTTTGGGAGGCGAGGCAGGTGGATCGCTTGAGGTCAGGGGTTTGAGACCAGCCACGGCCAACATGGTGAAACCCTGTCTCTACTAAAAATACAAAAATTAGCTGGGCGTGGTGCCGTGTGCCTGGAATCCCAGCTCCTCGGGAGGCTGAGGTGGGAGGATCGCTTGCACCCAGGAAGTGGAGGCTGCAGTGAGCTGAGATTGTACCACTGCACTCCAGCCTGTACAACAGAGTGAGACTCTGTCTCAATAAAAACAAAAAACAAAAAACTCCATGAATGTCAGAGAAGGCCAGTAGACATCGAAGTAGAATCAGGGGCCCGAGAATGGGGGTGCCAAGTCGAGCTTCTCTGAAGAGAAATGCACGTGAATTTGGGGGAAAGAAGATTGGTCTGGGAACCAGGGGACCAAGGGGTTAGGCTAGTCTGCGATTCCAGGTGGGTGGTCTTGGGGAGGGTCTTGAGGAGGTTCTCAAGCCTGGCTACACCTGAGAATCATCTTGGAAGTTTTTAAAAAATATTACACAGATCCCACTCCACCCCCCAGGCTCTGACTTAATTGTTCCATGGTGGGCCTGGGCACCTGCATTCCCCATCCTTACCCCGAGGTAGTTCTCACGTGGTTTGGAGAAGAACCCCAGGGCTGGATGAGCCCTCCTCTACCTCCTATGACAGCAGCTGCCTCTGGCAGGACAATCCCAGAGGCAACAGGATTGGAAGAAGGGCAGCGAGCTTAGCGTGTTCTTCATCAGGAAGGGACTTGACTTTGTCGGGAAGTCCTTCTGAAAGTCTGACTGAAATCTCTCCGGGACTCTCATAGAGCTTTTCACCAAAAAGGATGCTTTGGGGATGATGAAAGGCCTTCTCGGATGTCCTCTTTGCCTTCTGGGAGAGGCTTTTCCAAAGGACAGCAGGTGCCCTGAAGCCTCTCGAGGGCTCTGTGAATCCACCTTGTCAGGGAGCAGGGAGCCCGTGTGTTCAGAGGCTCTCGTCTCCTTTTGTTTCTGAAAGGATTACATGCACCCCGAGAGGTGAGGGGGCCCCTCCTTTTCCCCAACCCACCCCACTCCCCTTCTACCCCCAAAGCCTTGTGTCGCTGCTCCTTGTTAACAAGCTCCCGACAAGAGCTGCAGCGCTGTTTGGCGGTGTGAGATAAGCTGCCACAAAGGGGCATTGTTGGCGCGCGGGGTGGTCGGCGGCGGGGCGGGTAGGAGCAGCACTTTGCTCAGCCTTCGACAGCAGCGGCATCTCCAGGCCTCCCCTGGGAAAGGCTGGGGGTGGAGTGGGGAGGGGGTGCCTTCTGGTGCCTGCTTTGTTTTTCCCTTCTTAAAGAGCCAGGGCCATGGCGTTGTTAATTTGATTGTACCCACTTCGGCTTCTTGTCTCCCCTGATTAGCCAAGCTCCACCTGAAGCATGAGATTAATTCAGATTGGATGGAAGCAATCAGCCTCAGTGCCGAGAGCCAGTGGGGAGGTGCCGGGGGAGCTGGGGCCCATGGGACCCTGGCTGTCCACTGCTCCACTACACAGGGAGCAGAACACAGGGAGCAGAACTGGCCCAAACAGTGTGTGTGCAAGGGGTAGGGGCGAGAGTCACAGAGAATGATTGGGGACTTGGACTGCAGAGCTGTTTCTGCTGCACTGGGGGTCCAGTTGAGGCCCTCAAACTTGTCAGGCCTTACTTTGTCCAGCTTTAAAATGGAGTCAGTCACCTCTTCTCTTGGCTCCTTGCTAGAGAGTAGAAGCGCAGGACGGGGAGTGTTCTCAAATGAAGATGGGGACCCAGTTCTCCCCCTTCCTCTGGTCCTCTTTTTTTTTTTTTTTTTTTTTTTCTGAGACAGTCTTGCTCTGTCACCAGGCTGGATTGCAGTGGCATGATCTCGGCTCACTGTAACCTTCACCTTCCGGGTTCAAGTGATTCTCCTGCCTCAGCCTCCTTAGTAGCTGGGACTACAGGGGCACACCACCACGCCCAGCTAATTTTTTGTATTTTAGTAGAGATGGGGTTTCACCATGTTGGCCAGGATGGTCTTGATCTCCTGACCTTGTGATCTGTCCACCTTGGCCTCCCAAAGTGCTGGGATTATAGGCGTGAGCCACCGCGCCAGACCTGGTCCTCTACTTCTTATTTATTTTTTTTGAGACAGGATCTCACTCTGTCACCCAGGCTGGAGTGCAGTGGCATGATGATGGCTCACTGCAGGCTCAATCTCCCAGGTCCAAGCGATCCTCCTGCCTCAGCCTCCTCAGTAGCTGGGACTGTAGGTGTGTGCCACCGTGCCTGGTTAATTTTTGTATTTTTGGCTGATTGTCCAGGCTAGTCTTGAACTCCTGGGCTCAAGCAATTCTCCCTCCTCTGCCTCCCAGAATGGTGGGATTACAGGTGTGAGCCACTGTGCCTGGCCTGGTCCTCTACTTTCCTGAGAATGTTGGAAAAATGATAGTAATAATAATGGCTAACATTTATTGAAAGCTTATGTGTATGTACCATGGATAATGCTCTACATGAATTATCTCATTAACCCTCCCTTCTCCAAACATAGCCCTAAGATGTGGGTAGTATTTTTTATTTCCATTTTAGACATGAGAGAAATGACTCTGAACATCAGAATCCTTTCAGAAACAGAAGGACATGCCATCTTCCTTTGATCACTTGGAAGGTACTTCCGGGTCATTGCTGTGAACACCCTAGAGCTGTAAAGGGCCTGAAGTAAATATTTTAGGCTTTGTGGGCCATAGGTCTCCATTGCAAGGACTCAACTCTGCTGTTGTACCTGTAAGCAGCCACAGACAACACAACATAAAGAATGGGTGTGGCTGGTTTCCAGTTACATAGACCACTGGCCAGATCTGAGACCCGGTTTACTGAACCCTGCCCTGAGATTCTGAGCACAGGAGTGTTGGGCTTTTAGACTTGACCTAGAGAGATTTTTTTTTGGCTAGGAGACTGTTTTTCCTTCAGACAGTGGCAGTTGTAGGATACGGGGAAGGAGAGCATGTCGGTTTCCAGATGCTGGAAAGCATGGAGTTATCAATAACAGATCACTGGCTGGGCATGGGATTGTTGTGGGTTGAACTGTGTCCCCAAAAAGATATGTTGAAGTCCTCACCCCCGCTACTTGTGAACGGGAGCTTACTTGGAAATAAGGTCTTTGCAGATGCAATCAAGATGTAAGTTAAGATGAGGTCATACCAGAGTAAGGCGAGCCCTTAATCCAACATGACTGATGTCCTCATAAGAGAAGAGATCCACACAGAGGGAAGAGGATGTGAAGCCACAGGAAGAGAAGGCCAGGTGGTGATGGAGGCAGAGATTAGAGTGATGTGTCTACCGTGCAAGGAACATCGAGGACTGCTGGCAACCACCAGAAGAGGCAAAGAAGCCTCCTTACCTTTCAAGAGCACATGGGCCTGCTGACACCTTGGTGTCAGAGTCCCAGCCTCCCAGAACTGTGACAGAATAAGTTCCTGTTGTTTCAGGCCATGCAGCTTGTGGTACTTTGTGACAGCAGCCACTGGAAGCTAATGCAGGGATCCAGTGTGTGATGAGACCTTCTCAGTGCAGAGTGCCTGGGGATGGTAGCCAAGCCTCTGCCCCATGGAGCTGCGACAGGGTAGGGGGGCTTCCTAGGTACCAGGCTGTATGGGCTTCACATTCTCTGCTCTATGGGGAGTACACCCCCGTTATGCTCCCAGCCCCAAAGGCCCCAGCTGGCGATAGGCAGGTAGGTGCAGGAGTGTGCAAAGACCATGCCCGTCTTGCCCCCGATGGGCATGGGAGGATTCCCGAGCACCTGGCTCAAGCTCTTGCTGTGAAATGGATGAACAGTGCCAGGGCTGGATGCGAGCAAACACAGACAGGAGAAGATGCTCTTTAGAATCGAATTCTGCTATGTCTCAAGTCCCTGTGGACTTGAGAGGCCCAGAGGACTAGGCAGGGAGGGGTGGGTGGGGGCTCAGGCTTCTAGGTGAATCTGCACCCAGCTCCCAGTCTCATTGCTTTCTGGCTCAGGACAGGACACCTGCCAGTCACACAAGTCATGAGTCACTTTAGCAGGGTGGGAGCCTTAGGCTTGTCTGGTGTAGCACACGGCTCTAGGGAGGATCCTGGCAGTGTCAGCCAGCGTCTGGCTGCTCAGGGCACCCCGTGTCACCTCCACTTTGACACGGTCACAGTGAACATGTCACCCCTCCATTCCCATGTACTCCATTTCTATTGGTGGGGCCATCATCCTCATCTCTCAGCCTGGAGCCCTCATCAAGGCCTGGTGTTTGTTCCTTCAGAGTGACTCTTAGTTCCATTTTTCTCCATTCCATGCTGAAGATCTTAATATCATTCCTGTCATCTAGTGCATCATGTCCAGACTTCAGAGCCACACTTCCCATTCCTCTAGTCTCCAGCAGCCACCCTCTGGTCAGAGGTGCGCCTCACTGCCTGCCCGGGCTTCCTGCCCCCAGGATCTTTGCTCATGTTCCTCCTTCCACCCGGATGCCTCCTTTCTTCCTTTGCCCTTCCAAACCCAACTCAAGCCCATCCCTCCGGGAAGCTCCATCTGACCACATCTGTCCACCTCGGGTTTTTCCTTCTATAACCTCACATCACGCTTCTAGTGCCGAACATTTTAGCACGTGATCTTGTCTTGTTTCCTGGAGGTCAGTTCCAGCTTCCTAATGAGTCTGTACTTTCCTGGAGGGCAGGGATGGTGCTTCAATCTCGCCTTTCTCTCTGTCAGTCTTTGTCACCAGGCTGGACACCTGAGGGCTGCTCAGGAAGCACCTGGTTAGTGCTTGGCTGATCCAACAATTTATCATGGCCTCACCATTCAGAGGGGCTTCAGCTGTAACTGGGGGAGCAATTCTGGGCTGCCCACTTAGGGCAGGGTTTGGAGGCACTGCTAAGCCCTGTGCCTGCCTGCATTTTCTTATCTATTAAATTGAGCCACCTCATGATAACCTTGACTCTCTTTTGTCTCGGAGCGTTTGCTGGCACCTTCACCTTGACTGACATGTAGGATGCAAACAGTTTTGTGATTAATCTGGTCTCGCCCTTTATGACACCTTGGAGCTCAGATTCATCTGGAAACTCTTCAGTGCTGTGGTCATGGGGACTGCAGGGATGACAGTGAAGTGGTGGTGATGTGCTTTTTGCCACCACTGGCTAAGGGCTCTAAGAAGGAGGTAAGAGCCCAGATGAGATCCTTAGGGACAAGCACTTTTAAATTGGAACCAGAGGATGCATGGGCAGGTTCATCCCTCCTATCCCTTTAATAAAACCTCCTTGCTTGTCAGGGGACCAGGGCGAGGATGGAGATTGTTCCACATGGAGACTGTTCTATTCGACCTTGAAACTTTTGTACAAACGTCCGCTTTGGGGTTAGGTTTGGGATGTTATGTGATTGTTCCAATGATACTGCTGGCATTGGGAGGTCAGTAAGATCTCCCACTTTTCGTTGGTTCAGGCTTATCTTCATCTTTCCTATAGCTCCCCAAAAAAGGCTACAGCTTCTGAATGCTGGGGCCTGGAACTGGCGACACATGCCCTTGAGTCTCCACTGGCACAACAGAACGCAACCCACTTGTTGAGCTCTAGTCATGCCTTAGTGGGCAAGGGAAAGGGACAGAAGGATGGTGACCCCTCTGAACAGAGGAGCAAACTGAGTCTCTGCGAGAAGGACTGTGTCCAGTTTACCCAGGGCATAGCGAGGAACCCTGGGACATGAACCAGGGTCAGAACCTTTCTGTCCCCTAAATGAACCATTTGTTTTGGTCTCCCTGGGCTCTGCAGAGGGTTGGGAGAGCCTGCAGCCGGCTCAGGGCTGCAGACTTCCTGGCGAGGGCTCAAGGAGGTTTGCTGACTCCTTGTTCCTCTGAAAATGGGGGCCACAGCGGGGAGCCTGGCCTGGTGAGAGGACGTGTCCAGCCTCTCTCCTCGCCTCTGTTTAATGAAGCAGGAGTCAAAGTGTTGTTCCTTATTCTGTGAAGTCTCAAAATCAGTGAGGCCAAAGAGCCAGCCGGATGATCATTGCCATGGAAATCATCACAATGACTCATTCTCTCTTCCTTCCCTCCCTCCCTTCAGCAGCGGTGGAGGTGGGGGTGGGCACTGGTCCCCAGGTCTCCAGAGGGGACTCCCTAGCTTGGCATAAGCCAGGGAGGGGCCCTTTCTGCTGCCTGGAGGCTGGGCAGGTGAGGCCGACTATGATTATTTCCTGGCTGGAGAGAGCAGGTGATGGTTCCCAAATCCCACAGCTGTGGCATGGCCAAGCACCAGGCCCAGGCCAGCATAACTCAGTGCCCAGGCCTCAGCCCTTGAGTGTTATCCTGCTTTCTCCCCCTGCTACTTTCAGATCCAGAGAGTCTATACCATCCACCCCTTGCCCAATCGGGGGACTCATAAGGGGAGAAGGGAAGAGCAGAGAGGGTGACCTCTGAGCCCAATGATTGGACTAGGCCTGTGGGCTGGAGGTCAGTCAGCCAGTCAGTCCCCAGTGCAGACTCCAGAGTGGGCAGAGGTCTGTGCTGAGCACGGTGCCAGGAGTGAGAGTTCCCACCCAGGGAGGGGAAGACCAGCCCCAACCCCCAAGGAGCTTCAGTCTGTGACAAGACAGGACCCACCACCAGGGAACACACAGGAATATCTTGGGCCAGTTGTTTGCCCTCTCTGGGGCCTCAGTTTGTTATCTGTGCTGACAGGGGCCTTGTGAGTATAGTGTGTGGACACCCAATCCATGTGCCCAGGCTCCATTACATGCTCTGCCAACAGCCGTCCCTCAGCTCTAGGGATCACGGCGGTGGCAGTGCCCATCCATGGCAGGACAGTCTGTGCAGGAGGCCTTGGGAGGTCTTGGAAGCAGGCTGGGGGCATGCAGGCAGGGAATTCCCTGGGTGCCTGGACTGTGATCTAGAAAGGGATTTGTGGGCTCTGAGCAGCCATTTCCTTGGGCTTATAGACTCCTTGCCCTATGGAAGGGGCGGGGCCCCAGTCCCCCAGGTCTCAGGGAGGTGCTGCTTCTGTTTGACAAGAAGGAGTTTCCTTTGGGCAAATTTGAAATGAGGACCATCTTGGATCACCAGACGCACTTTCCCAGAGTTTTGCATCCTGACCTCAGTCCCAGTGGCCAACCATGGTGGGCGACCTGGTCCACAGAGGCCCAAGGGCTTCCTTTGCTAGGTCTGCCCCCTCCATTTCTCAAGTCCCCATGAGAGTTTGGCCCCAAGCTCCCCTCTCCTGATGTTGTGGCTGTGCAGCTGGGTGTATGCTCGCTGAGGGCACTTGGACCTCACTTTAATTGGTCTGACATTTTGCTAAACAAATAAATCAAAACTCAAACCAAACAAAGAGCCCTTATGGATTTAATTGGCTATGGGCTTTGTCTAGAACCCAATCACTGGTGCCTTCACAGAGTGGAAGAGAGTCTGGGAGGTCCAACGAGACCTGTCTAATAAGGTCACCTGCTGGACAAGAGGATGGCCGAGTCCCGGGAGGGCACTGCCACGTGATGGCTGCCTCAAAACAAGCCAGCCTCCTTCTGCCTGGGACTAGGCAGCTTGGCTTTGTACCTGCCTCTCGTTGAAGAATTCTCTTTGAAGATGCTTTATTTTTTCCCCATGTGTCAGTTGAAGGGGGAATTACTTCCTCCTCCTTTTGGTCATTATCTCTCTTCCTTTTTTAAAAAATATATTTTAAAAGGGAGATAAAAGGCAGCTCTGTGGACATGGTATTTTATTCTGTTAATTACATTTATTTTCAACCAAGTTCTGGGAGGTGGTCTGGTGCCTTGAAAAGACTGCTCATGCTGCTAGAGTCATAGCTAGTCTGAGCTGGAAGGGAACTGGGGTCATCTAGTGACTAGATCTTAATTCAGGCCTCTCACTGTATGGATGAGGAAACAGGCCCAGAGAAAGGAAGGCACAGCTCACGGATGCAGAGCCAGTAGGTCTGAGCCAGGACTAGCACCCAGCCTTTTTACTCTGTCTGTGTTCCTTCTACCAAACCATCAGTCCATAGAAGTAAGTTCTGGCCTCAGCTGGGACTATACTTAACCCAGTCACCTTGATCTAATCTCTCACATTCTCTGAGAAGGAGCTATTGCCTACCAACTTCACAAGCAAGGTATGGGAACAACTTTGTAAAGTGCTGTACATGCAGGTGGCAATGCTGGACTGTATGCTCATGCACTCGTGAGTTCAACCTACACCAAGACCCAGGGAGGAGTGGGGACCACTTGGGCCTGGTTGGTTGCCATCAAAGATGTCCAAGGACTTGGAAAACCACTTGCCTGCTCTAATAAACCCTTAGCTCCCTGCGATCCTGAAAAGGGTTCTGCACAGCAGTTTTCCAAGAACTAGCTTGGGAATTCCGACTCCCATCCAGACCTCTGGATCCCTGGAACTCTTGTTTGGAGCTTAGTGTCAAGCGTCAACTCTACATAGATAGAAAACCTTTAGCTTTCTAAAACATTCTCCCCATCACTCTCTGCCAGACACCTTGAGTTCCCTCAACATAGGACATTCACAGGCCTTCCTGTCCGCACACCGTGCTGTTTCTGTATCCCTGGAAGGGCATGACCTCCATCCCTGCTGGCCCGTGTCCAAATCCTTCTCATCCTTCAAGCCCTAATTAGAGACTATTGCTTTTGTGAAGCTTTTCTTGACACCTGCTTCTTCACCCCCAGAGTTAAAATTGATGACTCTGTCTCAGATTCTTTTTGTATCACCTTGCTTGTAGCTTTTTAAGGCATTTATCATTTTGTGTATCATAGTTGTTTTGGGTGTCTATTTCCTCTTCAAGATTCTAAATTCTCTGAGAAAGGCAGCTCTGACTCATCATCAGGTTTCTAGCACCTAAAACTAATGACTGCTAATTATCGAATGTGTATTTTGTGCCAAATACTGTATTCATTCCTGTAAGTGCATGGTCTCATTTAGACCTCACCAATGCACAAAGTACTACACAGTAATTCCAAACTTACAGGGGAGGACATTAGGGCTGACAGATTGTTGTCCTGGACCTCGCAGCTATCTGGTGGCAGAGCTGGGCTTTGAACCCGGGGCTGTCTGGCTCTAAAGTCCGTGTTTTTAATCACCACGCTTTATTGATCTATTTAGTGAGTGCTCAGGGAGCACCATGGAGTGAGTGCTGAGTTATCTCTGGAAGCTGCAGGGATCAATGGTATAGACACTCCCCAATAGAAGCCAAACACAAACGTCCGATCCGACACTTGGAGGCTTTCTCTGCTGTTATGGTCCCTTTGATAGATTTATTTTCTTCCTTCTGCTTGGGCAAAGTGGGGATTAAGATCAGTTTGCTTTCTGAGAGTTCATAGAAGTGTGAGGTCTGGAAAGGTAAAGTTATTTTGGGTCAAAACTTTCCCGAGTGTGTTAGGGGCATTGAGGCAAACCTTGAAATTGGCTTTGCAAATGGTAGATCTTTCTGTGGCTGGCTCTGCAAGTGGGTGATGGTATGGGCGTTTGAGATGGACTGAGGGATGACGAGGAGTGGTTTCCCCTGCTGAGGGCATGGGTGACCGGGTCCTGAAGGTTCTACCTACCTGTGTCCTTTAAACTGAAATCAGAATGGGGGAGTGGGAGAATTGCTATCAGGTTGAGGAAAAGGAAAGGAGGGAAAGAAAAGAGTGGGCAAGGAGAGGCTGTGCAGGGCAGTAGCTGGGGCGGGTTACTTGGGACAGGCACCTGCGTCAAAGCAGCAGGAGGCAGAACAAGTGTTCCAAAGAAGGCCAGGCACGCCAGCGGCCCACCCAGTGCCCACTTCCACCCCCCCGACAGTGTTGCATTGTCCCGGGAGTGTCCTCTGGCAGCCAGATACAGCGCAGAATTATGCAGGCTGCTACACAAATACAGTCAGCCCCTCCAACTCCAGACAGGGGCCCTGACCCTGGCAGCCTCCATGACCGCTGCCCTGCAGCCTCCAATGTCCTCGGCCCTGCCTCTTCCCCTCCTGCTGGATTCTGGGTGGCATGAGGGCCTCTAGGATGGCTGGGGCAGGTCACTGGGGAGAGTGGCGCCAGAATGGGAAGGGTCATTTGTGACAGGAAGGGTGTGAGAAACGGAGGATGTATCAGAGGGAATGTGTGCGTGGTGAGGCTGGAGAGCAGCCCATCTGAGGGCCACGCAGGAGCCATGAGTGGGTGCTGAGAGGTGCTGTGGGTGATCGGAGGTGCCCTGAGTGGGATGACATGACCCCTAGATGTGGAGAGACAGCAGCTGTAAGAAAGGTGTGTCGACGGCCCTACCGGGAGAGAAGTGAGGGAGCCCACCAAGGCCTGCAGATGAGGACATGGGGGAGGAAAGGAAGGAGGAAGCCAGGTCCAGGTTCTGCCCAGCGGTGACTGGGATAGTAGGAAACTCCTGCCATTCCCTTGGGAAGACGGGGCCCCATAGGTGAGCCCCAGCGTGTGTCTGGTGCGTGAGGTTTTGTGCAGCATGTGTTCAGGAGGTGGCCCTGAATTTACCAAATATGCTCCTTCTGAACTTCTCAGAGCGCTTTGCAGCTGCTGCTGGGTTGCAAAGTGAGGATGGCATAGAAAAAGTCCAGGCCCGCCAGGGGAGGTGGTTCGCTCGGGAGCACAGGGCATCAGCGACCGCCTGAGGCACGCGGGGTCTCCTCACACACAGCCCAGCTCCTGACCACTGTGTCCTCTGGCACCCGCGACCCCTGCGTCTCCATGGAGCAACCACCTGTCACAGAGCTGGCAGCTCAGTGGAATCCCCCAACTTGAAGAAAAAGGCAAAGAACAACAACAGCGAAAAAGCATCTGAGTTTGGGAGATGAGGAGGGTTGCAGAGGTGCCTGCTCTTCCCCCGCCTTGCACAGCCAGAATTAGCCAAGCTCTCCCAAGCTCAGGGATGTAGATTGATTGCCTGGTTTTATTAAGGACAAAGTGCTTTTTGATAGTGTGAGGGAAGCGGCTCCCCAGGGCGGGGATTCCGGCTCAGAGCTCCCTGAGCATCGATCGCTGGGGCTTCCCTGTCTTGTGCTGAGCTGAACGCAGGCTTTGGCAAGTGATAAAGAAGCTATGATTCTTAAAGGTGGGCACTCTGGGGAGAGGCTGGGCAGACCACACGCGGGGCTCTGCCGTCAGCAGGCTTTCCCACCCACACCCTGGAGGGACTGCCGCTACGAATAACAAAGCTGGCCAAGCCATGAAATCTTTGCCGGGCACTTGACATACTGGTTGCTTCACTTACACCATCTGACTTGCTCTTGACATGAAACGTAACAGGTAAGGCCCTATTACAAGCCCTGCCCCCTGCCCATAGTGTAGATCAGGAAAATGAAGTAGCACAAGGCCAAGTATGCTCATCAAAGTCCCAAGGCATTAAGTCCTGGCTCCCAGATTCATACTTGGCCGGGTCAGACACTAACACTCAGGCCCTTATAGCCATGTCTTGACATGGGGCCAGATGGACATGGCCCTTCTGATGTGATTCCCAGGGACCCATTATATAGACCCCTGCAGTGTAAAGGAAGCTCACCCAGTAAGGATGTCTGTATGAGACTTCAGAACATCCTGGGATAGCAAATAAGCAGTGTAATTCTAAGGCCGTTGAGGCCTGCTCTGGGTGGGGGGATTTAGAAGCTGTGGGTACACCACCGAGTTGTAATGAGCTGCATTGGTCCTTGGGCTTTTCCAAAGCAGCTTCCTCTTTCCATGATCAGTTCCTGCAGAACTTACAGCAATTTTGTGAGATCAGTGGGCTGGGAAGAGAGCCCTCGCACAGGTGAGGAAACTGGAGCCCGGAGAGGGGAAGTGACTCTCCCAAGGTCACTCAACTCATCAGGCTGATCTGGAATTGGAACCCAGGTTTTCTGACCCATAGGCCCTTCTTCTACATTGGGTATATGCTATTTTCCTTTTTAAGCCACAAACAAGTTGTACACATGCAAGTGTATATTAACTAGCAAAAATAAATGGTTTGCTAGGAGTATTCAGATTGAATCGCCAATCTACAGACCAAAGTAAACAGGATGCCACATGATATTGCAGCAGAGCAAATCATGAGCTTATTATGACCAGGGTGGGGGTGAGTTGGGGCCTTTCAGGGTGAGGCCCCTGTTTTAGATGACAGTGCTTTTGAATACCCCAACTGAGGGTCCCAAGCCGCCCTCTGACTGGGAAGCCTTCCTTCCTTCCCTTTATAGATAAAACAGTGGAGACCAAGAGAGCAGGCAGGAAGAGTGCAGAGCCGGGGCTTGACTGTGATTTGGGGGTGCTGGGGGTCTGTGCGGGGGCAGGACTCACTCTTGACTGTGAGGAACATGGACTTGCTGATGTCGGTGCCTACGCCGTTGCTGGCCTGGCAGAGGTAGTAGCCGATGTCCTCTTCTAGGACGTGGCGGATCAGCAGCGAGCTGTTGGGCAGGATCTGGATGCGGCCAGTGAGGGGTACAGGGTGGTACTGCTGGGGGTTCCCGCTCCCTGGAAGGAGGCAGCTGTTAGGAGGGCTGGGTCTGTACTGGGGCATAAGCTGAGAGTGTCCCAGGAGTGGCCCTGACACCTTGCTCTTGCAGATCGAGGGCTGTTTTGTAGCAGAGCTGAACTTTGGCCATCCCCAAAGTGCTGAGGCCACACAGCTCCTGGCAGACAACAGGAAAGACTCCCCCCCTCCCAGAAGATGGGCCTTGCCCCAGCTCTGATTCAAGGAGACTGGGTTAGGAGCCTCAGCTCAATGCCCACTTTGACACTGGCATGGAGCTTCTTTGGGGTGAATTCCTTGGAGAGGAAGAAAGAGCCGTCCTTGGGCCAGTTGGCTGCAGGTGGAGAGAAGATTGAGTCTTTGAATGGCAGTTGTCTGGTCTTAGGCAACCAGGCCTGGGAGAGAGGCCAGCATCCTCCAAGGAGGCCTTGTGGGCACCCCCTGCCCCTCCATTCCCCAGTGTCAGTCACAAATACAGTTTAGGATTGGGCCTTACTCAGAAAGCAAAGGCATCCTTGGGATGCAATTGGGCTCCAAGAAGGACCCTGACCCCAGAAAAGGCTGACTGGTGAGAAGCAGGGGGCTTCCAGGTCTGGGGCCCCAGGGCAGGGTTGGGTAGGGAAAGCAGGTGTACACTGAGTTCTGGGGCGGAGGCGGGAGAGGAGAGGTCACGTCTTGGGGGACAAGAGGAAATAGGGAGTCAGCATGATGGCTGTTCCCGGTCCACAGACCCCCGGGGGTGGCTGAGGATGACTCCAGGTGAAGTGTGTAGCCTGGGGTCCGCTGGGGTGCAGACCCAAGGACTCCCACCCAGGGCTAGGAGTTGCCTACAGGGAACAGGTTCAAATTCCATCAGAGCATCCTCCTTTCCCCATCCCTGCCCTTCTTGGAGATTCTGGCTGGGCCAGGGGCTTACCCTTGGCATGCTTCCACATGACCTTGGGTGGGGGATAGCCGTCCACCGAGCAGTTGAGCACACCAGCTTTGCCGTAGATGCCGTCCTGGTTGTTGGGTTGCACCACAAATCGAGGGGGCACTGCAGAAAGAGGGAAGGTAGGGAAACAGACCATTTCAGTCTCTGATGGGTCTCCTAGGGCTTGGAGCACCTTCTGTTTGAGGTCAGCTCTGCCTGGGCCATTATAAAGTTGGAAGCAGGCAGCTTCTGAAACCCAAGATGCTGAGAGCTTTTGTCGAGTACTGGGTAGGGAGTTGGGAGTTCTGAGTTCCGATCCTGCCTTTGCCGCTGACTAACTGAGCAAGTGTCTCTCTGCTCAGGGCTTCGGTTTCCTGCCCTGGAAAATAAGAGGTTTAGGCTCCAAGATCATCTTGAAGGGTCCTGCTGGAGCCCACCTTCCATAAGCCTGTGATTGGAACTGGAAATCTAGAGACTGCAGTAGCAGCAGGCAGAGCTGGCTCCTCCCTCCCCCGAGGCTGGCCTGTCCCTGCTCACCACGCACGATGAGCTGGCGCTCCCGGCTCACGGTGGCGGCTGCATTGCTGGCGATGCATGTGTAGTTGCCGTTGTGCTTGAGGGAGACGCTAGAGATCTGCAGGGAGCTCATGAATTCCTTGCTCTCGATGGTCACGCCCGAGCCTGAGATGATCACCTGTCCGTCCTTCCTCCAGGTGATGCGGATGGGCATGTCCCCCGAGGACACCACACAGGGAATGTAGAGCAGCTGGCCGATGGAGGCCGGTGGGAACTCGAAGGGCTGGATCAGAGGGGGCACTGGGAAGGCAAGGGGGTGCTGCCGTCGGGACCCTGTGCGTCCTCGCCTGGCTGGCAACGCTGCCTTACCTGGGGCTCTGGGTTGGGCCTTGAACAGAGATCCCCTGGGGAACTGGGGCCTCGTTCTCCTATCCATGCAGGGTCTCCTAATGGGGCCTGGCTCCTGTCCCTCTGCCCGCCCAGGGTGGGACTCACTGTCTCTGTTCAGGGCCTTGGCTGGCCTGGATTCACTTGGACCTTCCCATGTGTCCTGGAATTTGATTCATGCCTGCTGACCTCTGCTCACCTTCCCCTCCAGCTTCCCTGCTGCTCCTTGGCACCCCTGTACCCAACTTCTCATCCCAGTGATGCAGCTCACAGCTTTCTGAGGGCCTGGGATACAGGCGAGGTGCCCGGTGGCAAGAGGGGAAGCATGGTGCTGGGACTGTCCCCCATGCATGTCCTATGGCTGCTCATCTGAAACCAGAGCACTGAACTCTGGGTCTCCCACAGGGTCCTCAGCCACCTCACCCCTCTCTATTGTCATCGAGTGTTAGGACAGGCGAGTGGAAGCTCACATCACTGTGCAGTTGCTTTATACACGTGATCTCACCGGATCCTCCTACCAATAATGTCCCCATTTTACAGATGAGAAAACTCAGGTTCAGAGCAGAAAAGAAATTGCCCTAGGTTGCCCTGGTCATAAGATATACCCATGGGATTTAAAACCTGGTCTGCTCTCCAAGTCCACGTCTCATCACCATGTGGCTTGGTTGCCTCTCTGAGAAAGCCCCAGACATGCCTAGACAAGAGGTAAGAGATCACTTTTTTTTTTTTTTTTTTTTTTTTTTGAGATAAGGTCTTGCTCTGTCACCCAGGTGGGAGTACGGTGGCATGAACACGGCTGACTGCAGCCTCAACCTCCTGGGCTCGAGTGATCCTCCCATCTCAGCCTCTCAAGTAGCTGGGAACGCAGGTACACACCACTGTGTCTGGCTAATTTTTATTTTTATTTTTTTTTAAAAGACAGGTGTCATTATGTTGACCAGGCTGGCCTCAAACTTCTGGTCTCAAGTGATCCTCCCACCTCAACATCCTAAAGTGCTGGGTTGACAGGCAAGAGCCACCACACCAGGTCCAGAGATCTTTTTGTCTTGTAGGTGAGCTTCCTCGGGTGGCAGGAAAGAGCAGAGAGGAAGCCCTGTCTTCTGCAGGACAACCAGTTGGTTAGACGCTTCTGGGCAAAGCACCATCCACCCAGCCTTCCTCCTGCTAGAAATGCAGCCTGCACCCCCCTGCCAACACTGCCTACGTCTCAGCCCCTTGGGGGCCTGTCTGGAGCCTGAGTCGATGTGAGATGGATCCTCCTTTCTCAGCTCTGGCTAGAGCATCAGCCATTATCTTTATGATAACTCAATTAGGCTGCAGCGACTTCCCCAGCAAGTGGGGGAGAAGAGAGTGAAGGGAGATAGACAATTAGCTTAACAAGGATGAGCACCCAATAGATGAGATCTCCTTTCTGCAGTTGAATAATTAAATTACAAGGCCGCACAGTCCTCTAGCTTTCTCCCAGGCACCAGCCCCACCCCTCCCTGGAAGCCTGCTACTCTCCACCCTGGGCCCATCCAGAGTGGCCACAGTGGGGGATGGGCTCTCGGGGGAAGGATGGATGGCATCAGATGCATGGCCCTCTGCCCTCAGGGCACCCCTGCACTTTCAGGGCTCAGAAGGGAGCTGCCTGCAGGGAGCAGCCAGGTGTAGACACAGAAAAACCCAGGCAGCCCTTTGGATCCTGGGAGAGTTCTTGATCAGGAGCTGTAGGTCCAGAGGAAGTGATATTTAGGAGGGATGTGGCCTCTGTGACCCTCAGTAGGGCCCTCAGCTGACACTTCCAATGTCATCTTCCACCTCGCGCTCACTCCAGCCTGTGCTCCCACCAGCACGCCGTGAATGCCACAACCCCACACCTCAGCCTGTCTGGGCGAGCACCACTGGGTGTCTGTCCTTCTCATCCCCCAGTACATGGGCTCCTCACCTACCAGCTGGCTTTGATCCACCTTATTCCAGATCCACCTGGAACCTAAATCCCAGCCAGCTTTTCCGGGGTTCTGGTCATGGCCCGGACCACCTCATCCCAGTCTCTGGCTGCCTCTTTTCCTGGATTAGGACTCTGCCCCCAGTGTTCTGAGTGGTTTATTGGGCCTTAGACATCTTCAGATAGATTTCTCTTGGGTCCTGACTCTAGCAATGGCCCAATGCCCATTCCTGAGACCTCCCCGAGATTTCTCTTGTTGGGCCTCTGCTGACCGCCCTCCTAGTCTGTGTGTGTGCCTAGGTCAGATCTAGGCCTCCCAGCTCCCTTGGGCTTTCTGATGGATTGTAGCAGAGACCCAGATGTGCTGCCCAGTTTGTTTCTTTAGGCCTAGAAGAACCAGTTCTGGCCAAGTCCTCCTGCCCACAAAGGCCTCCTGGGAAACTCCCCTGGGAAACTCCCCTTTATCCTTTCAGATCCTGCTCAAATGCTACCTCTTCTGTGAAGCCCACCTTCCTTCCACACAGCCCTGCAGACTTCGGTCCACACCTGGATTAGGGCACGTATCACATGGCCGTCAGGGTAACTGCATTGCCCCTCCCTGGGGTAACTCCCTGTAGAAGTGCTTATATAACTAGGACTTATTCATCCAGCAAATGGTAGGTGCCCAGTGAATGCTTGTCGGGTGAGGAAATGAACGAACATGTGTCTGAATATCATTTCCTAGGGTGACCTCAGAAGTTCACCTGCGAGGGGGCAGAGGGTGTGGCAGCACAGGCTGGGGGCTCAGCCAGAATAAGAAGGAGCTCTGTGCTGCTCCTCGAGATGCTTTGGGGTTCTGGAACTTTGGTCCCTTCGTCCCTCCTAGGGGCCAGGCCCTTGCTGTCACGGCACCAAACAAGCTGCTGTGATTTGAGAGCTCTGTGTACGCTTGAACATGAGCAAGGGGAGGGTGGAGGCAGTGACGAGGGGCTGGAGAACAGGATGTGTGGGCAAAGCAATGTGGGACAAGGTTCTGCAGAGCCGAGAGAAAGCTAAGGGGCTGTGGAGTCTGGAGGGCCAAGCCCAGGTACAGACGGCCAGAACACCACGTTTCCATCGAGGCCACAGCCAGTGGTTAGAGACAGTGAAATCAGGCGAGAAGGTTTAGTTCAGGCAAGGAGAAGACTGTCTCTCTCAGTAAGGAGGAATTTAGATAATGGAGCAAGTTACTAAGGCAGGTTAATTCATTAATTAACTAATTCATCTAATATTTATGAAATGCTGCTCTGTGAAGGCATTATGCTCCGTGTGGGCTGGGGAAAGTAGAAACACACTTCAGCTACAGAGAGAGCCTCGGGGAGCTTCTCATTTACTAGGGAAGGCAAGATACTTCCCCAAAGATGACTGGACAAGGACCGCCTGGATATGCAGATGTTGAGCTCAAGCAGAGGGCGATGTCATCCGGGGGGTGACTGCAGCTTCATGGAGGAGTAGAATTTGAGCTGAGAGTTAGAGGACACACATGCTTTCAAACAATAGATGAGATGAAGGAGACAGAGGAGGCTGAGCCAAGGGGCTGTCATTCCTTCTGGTCTTCTGAATAACATCAACAGCTTGGAGAGGCCACTGAAGAAGTAGCCAACATCCATCCTGGGAGTTAGACATGCAGCTGTGCTGGCCCCGTGCTCCCAGAGGGCTGTGGGGAGGCAGATGACCAGATGACCTCCCAGAGGCCCAAGGCAGGCTCCTCGCTCCCCTCCACCCCTGCTTCTGGGGGATGGGCAGGTGTGATGCATGGCTGGTGCTCCAGGCTAGTCACTCACATCCGGTCAATACACACACTGGGCAGCCTGAAGGGGGAAGAAAGCCCAGGGATCCTGGCTCCTCCACCAGCTCATTCAGTACTAGGAGTGCTGTGAGTGCGGTTTCCAAAGCAGAGAGTGGGGACTCCTCCATATATGTACATATGTACTCCTCCCCATATGTACAGGCTGTCCAAATGGGGCTGCCTTCTGACCTGTGAGTCAGTGGCGCCCTCTCCAGTGCTCAGGGCTAGTAGCCACATGTGTGCCTGGACATTTCCACCTCTGGGAAAGCCATCCTCCTGGAGGTGGGGTCTGACCACCTGCACCCCGGTTATGACCTGGGCCCTCTTTACTGTGGAGTCCAGCCTGTAGATCTGCCCCTGAGTCCCAGTGTGTCCCCTAGCAGGCAGCTGGATGTAGGGGGCATGAATGCCTCACAACCTGGGGCTTTCTCTCCAGAAGCCCTGCTCTGGCCACAGTCATCTTTAGCAAGGTGCTGCAATGGCGAGGAGGCAGAGGCCTGAGTGGCTGAGAAGACACAGTGGTCGAGGCAGGCCATTCAGTGTCCAGTCACCATAAAGCTTTTATGGCCACTTGTTTGGGAGTGCTGCACAGAGGAAGGCGTGCTGACCACCAGCCCAGTTCATAAACATTTTATGGTGTCTCTCATCATCTCTCTCTGAGATGGAGCCTTTTATTTACTGCATCTGCTAGCAGAGTGCGCGCCGTGGGAAGTCGGGGCTTCTCTGCCCTTGCAGCATGGAGATGGGGCACTAGCCATGCCTGGAACCCAAAACGCCCAGTTCTGGACTCTGCTACCCATTCAAGTGACTGTGGGCAAGGCACCTCCTTATCAGCATCCTGTCTTACCTCAGTTTTCTCATCTGCAAAATGGAGCGGTTGGACCAACTAATCTCTAAAGTCAGACACTGATTTTCTAGTTAAAACAAGTCCCATATTTTAGGAATAACGATAACTGACTTAAGTTTTTTACACAACCCTCTCTTCTCAGGAAGCCCTTCCCGGATCACCTTACTGGACTTTGCAAACCTCCCTCTCCTTGGCACTCTCAGCCTCTCTCCTGTTTGACAGGAGAAATCTCTGGGGTATTTGCCGTAGGATCCCTTTCCTCACTAAAATGTAAACTCCCTGATGGCAGGGATTTTTGTCTATTTTGAGCATAGCTGTATTCATAGAACCTAAAATAGTGCCTGGAATCTAGTGGAGGCACAGTAGATGTCACTGAATGAATGACATTCGTGGTCATTATCCTCATCACCACTACCATCGTCACGAGCCCTGTCTGTCCCACGGGAGACTGCTTGCTCCTTTGTTACTGGCTCCCTTGGCTGAGGAAATAAGGTTATTGGTAGCGGCTTCCTCGGTGTTCCTCCCCCAAATGGCATGCAGGCCATCTCCTCCTAGGGAGCATGTTGTGCCCCTTTCCTGTGGATCCCAGTGAGGTTCCTTCCAAACCTCCACCTTCACCAGTAGCAGGCACTTGGTCAGGTGGCTGACTCTCTCTTAAGCTTATGATCATAGAAACCCCTGACCCACTCGTAAGGGTGGGAGAGGGTCTCCGGCACATGCTCCCGGGCATACGGCAGAGGCTGGATGGAGCGGTGCTGAAGCTCAGCATTGAGCGGCTAGGGAAAAAGGAGGGAGGGAGGGAGGGAACGTGAGCATTTGGGGGAGAGGGTGTTTGTGCGTGGGTGGGTGTGTCCCTCTTCCACTTGTCCTCCACAGGAGCCTGGCACCACCTCCCTGTCCTGGTCCTGCTGAGCATGAGCAGAAAGCACCTCTTGCCCTTGTTTTGGCTCAAGAAGCCCTCAGAGGCTCAGATGTAGGAATGGAGATGTTTCTTCACGGAGCCAATGCCAAGGGGCCCCTGTTGTAGCCCTGCCTTCCTAGTTAATTAAACATTCAGCCTGCAGGCCCAGAGATGCTTTTGTGCTACATTATTTTTCAGCTACAGGGGGCCCTAAAGTCACCACATCTAGGTTTGGTCTGCGTGCCCTCCTTTTAGCATCCTGCCAAGGATCTCTCTGGATGACCAGAGACAAATACCTGCCTCCCCTGCAGCCTGGCTCTCCTCTGCCAGCCAGTGTCACATATGTCAAGGCACACACAGCCCCGAAAGCACCCTCCACCCTCCCTCTTCCCTGCTCCTCCCACTTTGCTGGGCCACAGTAGACTCCCTTGGGCAATATTTCATATGGTACCACCTGCAACCACCTTTTGGGCTCAGGAATGTTGCCTTACGGGAGGGCCCTGGTAGTCAACACACTTGTGTATGTGTAACTGCTGGCATGCATGTATATGTGTGTGTGCTCAAGTGTGAATGGGCTAATGTGTTAATTTGCTGCACGTGCATGCAATACGTACCAGGGTGCACACGCACGAGTGCTCACACACAGGTCTCTGCACACATGTGCATGCATGTTGAGTATGTGCTCCTGTTTTTAGCTTAGTGTTTGAAAAATTCGTTAGAAGACAAGCAGTCCCAGAAGGAATGGAGTCAGCAGTTGTTTTTCCAGCTCATGGAGCAGCTTGGGTTTCAGCCCCACCCTGGCTGCTGACCCTTGGCCTCACAGAGCTGGGGTGGGAGACTTCCAATTTTATCTCACATTTCCGGTGCTCTGTCCCCCCCGTCCCTGCCCCCCACTTGCCCTTTTCTACTTTCTAGCTCTCTGCTCTGAATCTTGGGTGGGATGCACTTCCTAGTCGGGCAGCAGCAGTGGGGTCTGGAGAGCTGCCCCCAGGCCCCTACCCTTTTCCCCCTGCAAGTCAGGGCCCCTGCCATGCCCACGGGCACCTCCTCCACCTCCCTCCTTGGGTAGTTCTTGGAACAGCGCATCCGCTAATCAAGCAGTGTGATCATAATCAGCTCTGATGGTTCTTCTGCAAAAGTGCATTCTAATGAGGTGGGAGAGGGAGTCAGGGAAAGAATGGGGATGAGGGGGCCCGAGCTTTTGGAGTGGTGGGGACATGTCCCAGAGCTCCTCACACCAATGCTGCTTCTTGGTCTAGAGAGAAAACAGGTGACTACACCCCTCTCAGGGCTGGATTTCTGGGATTTTTCAGACCCTGAGGGTGGGGAAGGGGGAAGGTGTGCATACAAGCGTGTGTACACACACACATACACATATGCCTGCTATGCACAGCTTATGCTGGGTGCTGGGGATTCACACGTAGCCAGGGCATGGACTCTGTCCTCTAGGATCACACACACACACACACACACCCCTCCCACCCCCACCTTCCCTCCCTCTCCCTGGGCTGCAGAGACACTGTCGCTCAGCACCATCACAACAGGCCCAGCGAGTCGCTGAGACAGAATGCATCAGATTCAATTCATTAGGACTGATCACTCCCTGAATGGGGCTGAATAATTGATGAACAGAAGCAGCTTTCAGGATGTTCCGAGTCCTCTGAGGCCCGCTGCAGCCCTGTTATTATTTTTTTTTTTAAGCCAACAAACCCGACCAAATGCTCGCCAGTGAGGGCGGGCGAAGGGAGCGGAGCAAAGGTTAGATGTTTTAATATGTGATGTTTACACTGTAAACTCTCAGTCCACTGCTTGTAGGGGAAATGGATACAGGCGGCCCAGCCCCGTGATGCTGCTTAAAGGAGGGAGGCTGAGCTGTATACACAGCCACCAAGCTGATTTGTCCCAGATGTCGGGGAGGGGGAATGTGGCCTGGGGGATGTGAAGTCCCTGGTGGCATGACAAGGCCCCTGGGCTGGGCAGAGAAAGTGGCCAGGATGCCCTTGCACGTGGCTCCCGTGCAACAGCAGGGAAACGGGTGTTTGGCTGTGAGGGTCTTTTCTCTCCTCCCAGGCCTCAGATGGCCACAGTGAGGTTTCCTAGTAAGTCCTCAAAGTAGACTTTGCGAGTCCACTTTTAGCCGGGAGCAGTGGCTCACGCCTGTAATCCCAGCACTTTGGGAGGCCAAGGTGGGTAGATTATCTGAGGTCAGGAGTCCGAGACCAGCCTGACCAATATGGGGAAACCCCATCTCTATTAAAAATACAAAAATTAGCTGGGTGTGGTGGCGTGGGCCTGTAGCCCCAGCTACTCAGAAGCCTGACACAGGAGAATTGCTTGAACCCAGGAGGAGGAGGTTGTAGTGAGCCGAGATCACGCCACTGCACTCCAATCTGGGTGACAGAGCAAGACTCCGTTTCAAAAAAAAAAAAAAAAAAAAAAAAAAAAAACAGAAAAACAACAACAACAACAACAAAAGAGAGCCCACTTTCCTGGGCTCAAAGTGAGGTTTCCTAGTAAGTCACTCCAACTCAGCCTAATGGCTCGGTTTCAGTTCAAAGCACACACTGTCTGGCACTGTGACGGGTGTTGGGCACACGAGAGGCGTGTGACTCCGCTCCTGTGCACTGATGGCAGGAGCTCGGGGAGAAGTCCCCACCCAGACTTCCACTGCCACTGTTCAGTAATTCTGGGGGCCACCAGGCCCTTCCACCGGATGCCCAGTGTTATCACATGCTCGAGGGTCCCCCACAAATGCTTCCTCTTCCCATGCGTCCCTCTTGCTGCCGACAGTGTGTCTGTTTCATGTCACTTCCAGTCTTGGGCAAAGCAGTAGTCAGGGCGTCCCCAGGGCCCTTCCCCACTGCCAGGGCCCCTTACCAGGCCTGGACCCCTCTTCTCTTTTTCTTCCTTCCATGAGCCTCCTGCTTGCTTTCCTCCCCTGGTCAACGCTATCCCTCCCTCTCTTCCCTTGGGGATACAGAGGGGGTTCTCCCCAGCTTCCCCTCCCTACTGCCCTGGGGTGACATAGATGTTCAGGAGAGGGAAGCCCCGTGGTGACAGGGCCCTCAGAGTTCTCAAGGACTCTTGTCTCTTCCACACCCTCCCTGGCAGTCCCAGCAGCTCTATGTCTTCATTCCTAAGGCAGCGCATGGAGCAAACGGTCCTCCCTCCAGCCTGTCCTTTCCCTGGCTCAGGGCCATTCTCAGTTGGGCCCAGGTTCTGGAGTTATGCAGACCTGGGAAAGATTCTGACACCAGATGACAATTTACTTAACTTTTCTTTTTTTTTTTTTTTTTGAGATGGAGTTTCACTCTTGTTGCCCAGGTTGGAGTGCAATGGCATGATCTAAGCTCACTGCAGCCTCCGCCTCCCAGGTTCAAGTGATTCTGCCGCCTCTGCCTCCCAAGTAGCTGGTATTACAGGCATGTGCCACCACACTCTGCTAATTTTGTATTTTTAGTAGAACCGGGGTTTCTCCATATTGGTCAGGCTGGACTCAAACTCCTGACCTCAGGTGATCTGCCCACCTCGGCCTCCCAAAGCGTTGGGATTACAGGCATGAGCCACTATGCCCGGCCTTACTTAACTTTTCTATGCCTCCACTTTCTGCCCCCAAAACTGGGGAGGAAATGTTACCTGCCTTAGCTGAGTGGGCAGCTGTGGGGTCGAAGACAGCAATACACGTGGAGCATGGAGCACTGTGAGGGGTGCACAGTGCGCCTGCTGCAGTGACAGTGGCAGATCATTATCCCCATCGCAGCCTGCTGCGATAGCCCAGGATGGTGGCTGGAGACCCCTAGACCTCCCTTCCTCCCAGGCGGAGCCCCAGGCTGAGGTCTTCATGCTTCTGGAACCTCAGGCTGAAGAGGACAACCTGTCTGCATATCCTCCCCAGGCCTGAGCCCACCCTGGCTCTTCACAAAGAGACATAAGCTCTTCAGCCATCATAGCCATGACTGACTCGGTACCCAATCCCTGCAGCCTGGTTTTCACTGGCTTCTCCTTAGTCAAGCCTGGGGGTATCCACCTCCCCAGCCTGGCCCCAGAGCAACCAGGCCACCCTCCTCTCACACACCATCCAGACAGTCTCCAGGTCTGTCAGTCCCAAAGAATATATTTGGGGGCTTCGAAGACCTTCACAGCCCCAGAACCAAGGAGACATCATCATTGACTTACATGCTCATGTATTTGCTCGTTTATATTCACTCATTCATTTGATCCACAGACTTAGTGAGTGGCTACCCAGTACCAGGCATGAAATACAGACCTCACCCAGGTGGGTGTCAAGGGCCCAGGAGGGAGGAAGCTTTTTTTTTTTTTTTTTTTTTTTTTGACACAGAGTTTCACTCTTGTTGCCCAGGCTGGAGTGTAATGGCTCACTCTCGGCTCACTGCAACCTCCACCTGCCAGGTTCAAGCAATTATCCTGCCTCAGCCTCCCAGGTAGCTGGGATTACAGGCATCTGCCACCACGCCTGGCTATTTTTTGAATTTTTAGTAGAGACAGGGTTTCACCATCTTGGCCAGGCTGGTCTCAAACTCCTGACCTCATGATCCGCCCGCCTCGGCCTCCCAAAGTGCTGGGATTACAAGCGTGAGCTACTGTGCCTGGCCTGAGGGAGGAGGTTTTTAAGCACCACCCAGCACTTTCCAGGCCTGAAGCAGTACTAGAAAGTGGAAGGGTGTTCCCAGTCCTGTAGAAGCAGCCTGTGTACTGTGTATCCCACAGGGAGTCAGGGCTCCAAGTGTGCTCTCTCAACCCTGGCCTCCTGTTCCCGGTCTCTTGTGTGGGCCTACTGAGCTCCTGGGGGCAGAGGCCCCATGCAGCCCATCTCTGGCCTGGCCTCTCTCCCAGAAGGCAGCCTGCCTCCTCTGTCTGTAATTGACCCCCTCGTGCACCTGGGGTGTGTGCTGTCTCGTTCTGCAGCCTGAGGAGGAACCCAGATGTAGAGGAACTCATGGTCTGTGTCCACCCACAGTCTTCTGCCCTGCTCCCTTTTTTCTGAATGCCAAGCTGGGGCCTCTCTTGCTCAGGATTGCCTATTGTTGTCTGAGTCCCACCTGGGGAGGGGCCCACGCATGCTGGGTGGTCAGGCGGGCAGGGGCCCTGGCTGGTGAGGAAGGCCTACCTTTGACAGCCACGTGAACGCTCTGGCTGATGGAGAGCTGGGGCTGGATGAGGACGCTGCACAGGTACTCCCCCTCGTCCATGCCTTTCTGCACGTCAGTCAGCTTGAGGGTCCCGTTCTCAAACACCACCTGGCGGTGGTTGTCCGGCAGCAGCAGGGCATCCTTGTACCACTTGATGGAGTAGTAGGGATAGCCAATGACCCTGCAGTTGATAAGGGTGTCCCGCCCGGCGACTGCTGTGATGTTCCGCATGGCCCGGATGCTGGGGGGTCCTGGGCAGGAGTCAGGAGAGAGGAGGAGGAGGAGAGGGGCATGTGCTGCCGTCAGCCAGGGACAGCCGGGCACCACCCTGCGTTGCTCTTCTCAGGCACTCAGCCCCTGAGACTTTCAGGGGGCGGACATTTGGTGGGGGCACAGGGATGCCTTTTTACAAAGCTACAGACAGGGGCTGGAATTGGGGGGGTGCCCACAGTCTCTCCAGGACTCACTGTTACTAGCTTCAGAGAGTTGCAAACAGACACAGTCTATACACGCCTGGGCCAAGAGCCATTCCCCTAGTGAGACAGGGATAGGGCCAAGCTGCAGCCCCACCAAGAAGTGACTGGGATTTGGGAGGGCAAGTTACTCAGTGATGGGGAGATTAAGATTTTGGGATTAAAGTGGAAAGGTAGAGATTTTGTTGTTTCCATTCTACTTGCTTATTTTGATCTCTTACCCAAAAGGAATTTAAGTTAACTACTTAAAGACCGCAGGAGGGTCTCGCCAGGTGAGCTGATGACTTTCAGTCAACAAGTAAATATGTATTGTAGGCCCCTGGGAAGGAGCTGTGAAAGGGGTGCTGATAGTGCTGGCTGGGGAGAGAGAGTGTCCTGGGCTGGGCCTGCTGGGCAGATGGCAGTCTAGGGGTTAGAATGGGAGTTCAGAGGCTACCAAGCAAGACAGTGCTCCACAGGGCACAGGGTGCACTCTGGGCTTCAGGTCCCCATCTAGAACAGGAGGGGCCCGACTGGGAAATCTTCCAGGGCCCTGCATCTCTGTCTCCTTTGCAATTCAGAGGAGAGATCAGGAGGGTGGCCAGATGGGAAACCCGCACTTCTGTGGGGGGTCCAAGGCCTGGCACAGGCAAATTTAACATGAAACTCCATCTTTGCTCCTTTTCCTACCCCTATGGCAACCAGGAGTGCCCCTGGATCAGTGCCCCTTCCCTTCCTGCTGTCCCCCTGCTCCTCTGCCCTGGGGTCAGGGGTCACCAGTAGGGTCAGATGAAGACCAATCAGACCCCACGGGGCTACAAAGAGCTTCAGAGAAGGCTGTGTTCTCACCACAGTGACTTGGAGAACTGAGATGTGGGACGATGTCCCTGAGGGCTCCTTTCCCCACTCTTGGAGGATGCCTGCCTTGGGACACCCCCAGCCAGGCTCAGCCTCTTACTCTTGACGGTGTGAGCCTTGTGGGAGAAGATGATGTCCTGGCTCCTGGTTGCTCACACCTCCTGGAGCATTTGGGGGGCTGGCTCAGTGGGAAGACACAGGGAGCACAGCTTGGGTGGGCACCCATGTTAAAGGCCAAGCCTGGTCCCCAGCCCCTGCCCTGTTTTGCCCTTACGAGGCCCTGGTGGGGCTGGCAGATACCAGCAGGTGTTTAGCATACTTAGGCCCCAGAGATATTTGGTGGGGAGGAATGGGCTAGAGGGTAGGAGGAGGGGCTGGGCAGGTTGGATTTCTGGAGAGGAGGAAGGAGGAGGGGAATGGGGAGGTGAATGAGGGTGACCTGTACCAGACACACACACGCACACAAGAATGGATGATGGCGCTTGAGGAGGGCAGGGAAAGGGGACGAGGGAGGGGAGAGAGACCTCTACTAAAATCAAAATGACGATTAATAATAAGTACTAATCAGCACAAGAATAATGGTAACCACAGAGATGGCAAAGGAACTCAAAAACCTATTCTGATATTTAAATGTAGACAGGCACCTCTTACGTTTATTCGCGCCTGATATTCAGCACTGCCCACCGAGTTCCGCGCGGTGCACCGGTACACGCCCCCGTCGCGGATCTGGGGGCCTGTGACGTTCATGTGGCTGATGGTGGTGCCGTCCGACATGGTGTACTGGTTGGTGCGGTGGCTGCCATCCCGCACAATGGGCTCGTCGTCGAGGGCCCAGGTGACCGTGGGGGGTGGGGCGCCCTTGGCCGCACACATCAGTGAGAACTGTTCCCCGGGGTTGACCACCTTCTCGCTGAAGGACGAGACGATGCGGGGCGTGCCGTCTGCAGGGAGCGAGGAGCCCCTTCAGGGTCACCAAGCCACGGAGAGATCGTCCCCCCAGCCACCCCACCTCAGCAGGGGAGGAGGCAAAAAGCAGCCGTAAGAGCAAAAAAGAACTTTTGTGTACATCAGTTCTGCTATCCACAGCCCCAAGTGGTGCCAGTTGCTGCTGTACGTGGATTCAGGCTGTAGGGTTTGCATCCTCCCTCAATCACTTATTAGCTCTGGGTCTTTGGGCAAGTGGCTTAACCTCTCTGAGTCTTTGTCTCTTATGGAGGGAGGATGGGGATAACAGCAATCATGTTTATACCCACCTCATGGATATTCTGAGGATAAAATAATTAATGCATTTCAGATGCTTCACACGGCACTTTGTAATTTCTTAATAAATGCTGGTTCCTCTCAACTCTTCCTCTATTAATAAAGACACAAGCTCAGAAGTTAACTGCTTAGAACTACATATGGAACCGCCTGGCCCTGTGGAGTCTGATTCCAGTTCCCTCTGTGTGGGACCTCCGGAGGGGGTGGTGCTGCTGCAGGCCTGTTAGCATAAGGCCTTAAGTCTGAGGCTGAAAGTGCACAGAGGCAGTGGCAGTGAGGGGTCTTGGCCCGGGCTTAAGTCTTGGCTAACAGAATAACCTTGGACAAGACAATTAACCTCTGTGCCCTGGCTTCTTCACGTGGAACACGGGGATGTAATTATTAACCCTGGCCATCCTTCTGCACAGGATCGTTGAAAAGGATTAAAATAGGCATTAAGTACTTTAAAAGTAGGCCAGGCACGGTTGCTTATGCCTGTAATCTCAGCACTCTGGGAGGCTGAGATGGGAGGATTGCTTGAACCCAGGAGTTTGAGACCAGTCTGGGCAATGTAGGGAGACCGTGTCTCTAGAAAAAAATGTAAAAAAAAAAATAGTCAGGTGTGGTGGCACATGCCTGTAGTCCCAGCTGCTCAGGAGCTGAGGCAGGGAGGATTGCTTGAGCTCAGGAGTTTGAGGCTGCAGTGAGCTATGATTTCATCACTGCACTCCAGCCTGGGCAGCAGAGCAATGAGACCCCGTCTCTAAGAAACAGAAACAAGAAACAAAAAGGAAGACAAATGTTTGTGTGGTCGGGGTGAGGAGTAAGGGCTTAGGTTCCTGGGTGCCTCACACCTTCAGGGAGTGTGGACCCACAGGCCGTGACGGGGACACCTGGGGAGGATCCCAAACCTGTGGGGCTTGCTTGGGTTTGGCTGGCATCTTTGTTATGACAAACCCCTGGAAGGAACAGAATTCTGTTGTGTTTGTTTTGGTGGCAATGAAGGAGGAGGTGGGGAACCATTAACCTTGTCTGTAAGGACAGGGTTTCTGCCAGCCCCCACTGCACCTTTGTACAAATGAGAAAGTGGTGCCTCCTCTGTGTGGACACAGCCTAGTGCCAGGGCTCATGGCTTGGAAAATGAGGTGCAGGCTGGATTTCAGTCCTCACCTACCCTCTTGGCTGGGCAACATGTGTAGTGAACAACTGAACAACCATACGCAGATGTGCTGGGTAAGGAACCCTGGGTGGTGGCAGCTTTAAAGGAGGAGAGAGAGAAACAACCAGGTAAAACCCAGGATGTTGGTGAGACACAGAGCCTGCCTTGAAGAGGTCTCAGGCAGGGAGAGGAATTGCAAGTCCAGAGGTTATTGGCACTCTTCCAGCCTCTGAAGGCTCCTCTAATACTGAAATTCTAGTAATTTCTGAGGGCAGAGACAGTATAGTATGATGGTTAAGAGACCTGAACTCAAATCTCTGCTCTGTCCCTTGGGCAGAGCTGTGTCACCTAGGGCAAGTGACCAAAGCCGCATTTTCCTCAAGAGCAAAATGGGTAACATCATTAAAAAAAAAAAAAAAAGGCCTCAGCCCAGGCGGGAGGATCACTTCACCCCAGTTCAAGACCAGCCTGAGTAACATAGTGAGACTCTGTCTCTACAAAAAAAGAATAATGATAAATAAATAATAATAATAAAAATAAATAAATACATAAAAAATTATCCAGGTGAACAGAATAACCTTGGACATTAGCGTGGTGCAAGGTGGTCCCTGCCCACAGTCCTAGCTACTTGGGAGGCTGAGGTGGGAGAATTGCTTGAGCCAGGGAGATTGAGGCTGCAGTGGGCTGTGATCGCACCACTGTTCTCCAGTCTGAGAGACAGAGTGGGACACTGCCTCAAAAAAGAAAAAAAGAAAAAAAGAAAAAAAATATTTAACTATAAAAAAGGACCTCCACACAGGGCCTTTAGGGTGAGATGGTGCATGGGCCTGGTGTGTAGTGAGCACTGGTTTAACGCCTCCTGGCATTGCTCCCACCTCAGCAGGAGGGAGGGCATGAGTTTGGCAGCCCTAACCTGCCCCACCATGTCCTGGCGCCCCAGCTCACCCTCGAGTGCAATGATGGCAAAGTCCTGGGCGGTCTGGGTCTTGCGGGTGGCGAAGCACTGGTAGGCCCCAGAATGGCTCTTCTGGGCCGAGGTGATGAGCAGCGTCTCGTTGCTGAGCCCGCGGATGGAGATGGCCTCGTCGGGCAGCACCAGCTCCGTGTTGCGATACCAGCGGATGGTGAACTCCGGGGAGCCCGTCAGGGCACAGGAGAGGATGACCGTGCTGCCAATGCCGGTCTTCAGCTTCTTTGGTGTCAGGGTCACGTGAAGGGGATCTGGGCCAGGCCAGGGAGATGTGAGGGAGAACGGGGGGGAGGAAAGAACAAAAAAAGGGCTAACTGTGAGTGGAGTGTGGCTCGGGGCAGTCAGGGGCCACGAAAGGCCCAGGTTCTGCCTCCAGACCCCTTGTGTGGACTGGGACTAGGGAATTCCTCACGCTAGTCCTCAGTTTACTCATTTGTTAAATGGCAGGCTCAGACTGAGGGATCTCTTGGTACTTGTTCTGATGGCCTGTGCTCCCCTGAAACGTATCCCTGTGCCCGGTGAGAGCATGAGGCTTCCTCTGGCTCACTGAGGAGGGTGGAGACTTGACTGGCTCATTATCCTCCCTGCCACCCATCTCAGAAACCAGGGGGGCACCCTTGGCCCAGCAGGCTGTCTCCCATACTTGCAGAGATAACCCATTGCTATGTGCTGCTGGTCTGATTTCCTCTAGATGGATCTGTGGACCCCCTGCTCGGCATCGCCCTGCATCACCCCACTGCAGGCCTGGAGCTCCCAACCTGGATCCACATGGCAGTACCTCCCTGCTTCCCCCTAGCTGTTCTCCATGCTGCAGCCGACCACTCGCTGCTCAGAACTTCCATGAGTCCAAACAATTCAGCATGGCATCTGAGGCCCTCAAGGCCCTAAGGGCCTGACTCTAGGGGTTCAAAGGGGTTCCGTTGTCACCAAAGCCATAGGTCTTTAGAGCACCAGCAACCTGCCTGTGATTTCTGCATACCCTGGGCTGTTTCTGGCCCCAGGGCCTCACCTAGAGCATTCTTTGCCTAATTCTTACTCATTCTTCACATGGTATCACCTCTTCCAGGAAGCCTTCCTGGACATAACTCCCTCTCCCAGGTTGGGCTAAGTATCCCTCCTCTACCCTCCCCGTATATAACTCACACCACACTAAGCACCTTGTCTCTTTGTCACCTCTTTTGTGTCTGTCTCTCTCTCCCTCTGGACTGTGGGCTGCTTGAGAGCAGGGTGACATCTCTCAGCTTCATCAGCCTACCATGACCTGAGTCATTACTGATGGTCTAACTGGCTTAGCAAGCCATTTACAAGCTCCAAACTGACCTCTCCTTGATCTCTATGGGCTAGAGGTTCTGTATGTGGGCTCAGGCTCCCTGTATAGCTTGGTACCCCAAGTGAGGAGGCCTGCAGGAGAGAGGAAGATTGCAAGCTCATGTGGGCTGGGTATAGCCAAAGCAGACATGACTGCATGCTTGGTTCTCCCTGCTCATTTCCCAGAGCCTCTGCCTGCTGTCCAGGAAATGTCAGTGCACACTGAGGCAGGTGGCGTCCTGCTCATCCCAGTCACCAGCTGGAGCTCCCAGTGCTCTGCCAGCCACTGTCTCCTCACTGCTCCTGCATGGGCTTGGTGCAGGTTGGGTGGGGGCCTTTGTGGAGGAGTAGGGGCATATGGAAAGCATTGCTTTCCTCTCCATGAACCTGGCAGAGAGAGGCTGTAGAGAGGTTAGAAGATGGAGAAAAGTCACGTTGATTCCCCTTGAACCTTGGTGGTCCAAACAAGCCCACTGTGGGGAGGGGTAGGGGGTTGGGGATCAGAGAAGATGCACTCAGGGTCAGCGTGGGCATGTACACATCTGGAGGCGGTGACTTGCTGTACATCTGTGAGAGTGTACTTGGATATGGGCATGTTACTGTGAAGGGATTGTGTAGCTGTGTATGTGTATGGGCACCGTATATGTATGCATGTGTACATGGGGAGGTGGGCAGGTACATTTTCAACATGTGTGCCTGTGTCTGTGTGTGTCTCCGCTTGCCTGCAAATACTGGTGCTGGAGCTGTGAACACTGCATTTACCTACAGGAAGGTTTGCTAATTTTCCAAGGATTTGAGGGTATGTTGCCCTTCTGACCTATTGAGAGAGAGAGACAGAGAGAGAGTATGTGTAGAGCAGGAGGGTGGGAAGGAGGTGAAGGTAATATTGGAATAAACTTTTTCAGACAGTACGTAGGGCAGGAAGGGAGGTGCCAATCCTGATCCTCTGTCTGCTCTGCTGTCCAGGGCTTGTTTATATGAGAGGAACCCCCAGGTCCCTGAAGTAGGGCTTTCAGTATTTTAACCTAAGCATTTGTGCCATGCACTGCCATTCCAGAGCATTTCTTGGGGCTCTTTCTGTTCTTTCACCTTGACAGTGAATTTGTGTTGGGAGGGCACTTTTCTGGGCACACTCCAAATCTCAAGACTCTCTTGACGGCAAGGAAGACTAGGCCCAGGAGTGGGCTCTGAGGTGGTTCTCTGGTCAGCCTGAGGGTCTGTAGCCCTGCTGCCCTATGTTTGCAATGGGTGGGAGGTGGGAGAAGAGTTTCTTTGGTCAACCAGGATGGGAGGTGGGATCACCTCTGGATGGTCTCTTTCCACTGCCCACATTTAATGACCCTCAAGATGCTGTCGGTAATGACAGCCTCATTCCTGTCCCATGAGACATGGCATTTCCTCAAGGGTCTCCAGATCCCAGCCCCACTGCAGCCTAGAGAGCAGGGAACTCAGAGTCAGACTCTTGGCGTTGGAGCTGGAAGGAACCTCTTCATTTCACAGATGGGAACCCTGAGACTGGGTCACACAGGAGTGGACAGAGGTGGGGTGGGGGAAGGGATGAGCTGGGCCTCACAAATCCTCATCCAGAGTGCTTTCCAGGGCATTCGCCCATCTGCTTCTACCCTCTCTGCCTACCTTGGGGGCTTCTCAGCGGCGGGGGTATGCTAAGGCCTTGGACCCCAGAAGGGGCAGGAGGAGGAATAGGAAGGGACCAGGGTTGACATCCAGCTGGAAGGTCCTGGCAGAGATGATTTGCTTGTTTATGGCCAGTTTCTGATCTGATTAATCTGTGCCCCTATCAATGATTGTTAAACATCCTGAATGTCACCCTAGGATTGGGATGTATGTCCTCTCTAGTGGATTGACAGCTGCCTCGCTTCCCTTAGTTCAGATACTGCCTCCCTACAAGCCCGGAAGCCCTGCCCTCATGGTGAGCACATCACCATCACCCTCCTCATCCCACTGGAGCCTCACGACCTCTGGGAGGTAGGAAGGCTAGGACCGCTTTCCCATTTTACAGACAATGGCACTGAGCTGATGGTCATGGTTATGTGGTTTGCCCAAAGTCAGTTGCTATCGGCTAATACCAGAAACAAAAGGCAGGCCACCTGATTTCAAACCAAGCGCTTTTCCAGGACACCAGACTGCCTTCCCCAGTCAGCCAGTGTAATTCCCAGGGCCTGGTCAGAGACAGGTCCAGCTGTGCACACTCCTCCCCCGACCCCGGCAGTGCTCTCAAAGGTTACTGGGGCTGCAGAAGAGGCTTCCCCGACTCACCGATGACCGTGAGGATGCCGGTGGCCTCTGCTGAACCGAAGGTGTTGGTGACCTCACAAATGTAGGTGCCGCTGTCCTCGGTCCGCAAGTCACTGATGGTCAGCCCCGTGATGCGCTTGGTCCAGCGGCTGTCAGCTGGGAGGGGCCGGCCATCCTTGAGCCAGCGGATGGCAGGGATAGGGTAGCCCGAGGCGGTGCAGGGCAGCTCCACAGTGTGGCCGGCCCACACTTCCTGGGAGTGGAAGCCATCCAGGATGGTGGGGATGGACTCGGCAGGGTCTGGAAGGCAGAGAGGGTCGGCAGCCCTGGCCAGCCCTGGGTGGGATGAAGCAGGGCTGGGGGAGGGAAGGCAAGCACCCAGACAGAAGCCTGCTGCCCACTGGCGCCCATAGCAAGTAGTTTCTAGGGCGGCTCCAGAGGAACGTTTCAGGGAGGGTGCACTGTGACTTCTGTGCTCAGGCCAGACTGAGCCCCAGACAACCTCGACTGGGATTCCCAGCAGGGGCTGGGAGGAGGAGAGAATATGATGGAGTTCAGGACTAGAGTGACAGACAGAGAGACAGATGGAAGAAGCGGGGAAGAGAGCAAGACAAGCAGGGAGGGAGAGGGTGTGCGTGAGAACTCCTTTCCCACGGAGAGTCCCTGGGTTCTTTTATTTTTGAGATGGAGTCTCGATCACTCTGTTGCCCAGGTTGGAGGGCAGTGGTGTGATCTTGGCTCACTGCAACCTCCACCTTCCAGGTTCAAGCAATTCTCCGGCCTCAGCCTCCCAAGTAGCTGGGCCTACAGGCACACACCACCATACCCAACTATTTTTTGTACTTTTAGTAGAGACAGGGTTTCATCATGTTGGCCGGGCTGGTCCCGAACTCCTCACCTCAGGTGATCCACCTGCCTTGGCCTCCCAAAATGCTGGGATTACAGGCCTTGGCCACCATGCCCAGCTGTGTCCCTGTATTCTAGCCCAGGCTCTAGAGCAGTGATGTGTCATGATGTCTCAAGTTTGCAATTCATAGTATCTCTCTGGGCCTACTGGGAGATGGGAGGATGATCTATTTGTTCCTGCTCTGTCTTCTCTTGCCTGAACTCTGGAAAGACTCAGAAATGACCAGTTCATTTCTACCAGAGCCTAAAAGGATTCAGAAGCCCCAGCAGTCACCTGTGACAATCCTATATTTTGCATTCCGAAACCAAGAAAAACCAGTAACTAGGAGACCTGCGACCTGAAGCTGCAGAAAACCACAGCCCCTGCGGGCAGGATTCTGTATGCAATGCCCAGGCATTTCTGAGTGGTGTCCTGTCAGCCCTCTCAGGCTCGTTCCCACCCTCACCCTCCAAGGCCTCTCTGGATTTCCTGCCCCTGGGGGACCTCCTCCCACTTTAAATCTCACCAGGATCCCCCTCACCTACACAACACAGCTCCACTGCTTATCCTGAATGCCAAGGCCTTCTATGATCTGGGCCAACGAGTCGGCCTGGCCTGCCTACACTGTCCCCTGTCTCCACGGAACCTTGCAGTGGTGTGCTGGGTCACCTGGGTCACCTGGATGCCCAGCCAGCCTGCTCTGCCTGGCCAGCTTCTACTCCTCTTTCACAAACCAGCTTAAATGTCACCTCTTCCGGATGCCTCCCCCAGACCACTCTCAATGACTCCCACAGATTTTTCTTTTCCTTTCATTTTATTTTCAAAGAACTCCCCGTTATTTTTATTTTTATTTATTTATTTTTTGAGACAGAGTCTCGCTCTGTTGCCCAGGCTGGAGTGCAGTGGTGTGATCTTGGCTCACTGCAAACTCTGCTTCCCGGGTTCAAGCAATTCTCTGCCTCAGCCTCCCGAGTAACTGGGATTACAGGCGTCTGCCACCATGTCCAGCTAATTTTTGTATTTTAGTACAGATGAAGTTTCACCATCTTGGCCAGGCTGGTCTTGAACTCCTGACCTTGTGATCCACCTGCCTTGGCCTCCCAAAGTGCTGAGATTATAGGCATGAGCCACCGCGCCCAGCCCCAGAACTCTCCCTTATTTTAAAATAAATGTTTTATTAATAGGTCAGGCATAGTAGCTCATGCCTGTAATCCCAGCACTTTGGGAGGCCAAGGTGGGAAGATCACTTGAACCCAGGAGTTGGAGACCAGCCTGGGCAACATAGTGAGATCCCATCTCTGCCAAAACACACACACAGACACACACACACACACACACACACACACACACACATGACTATAGTGCCAGGTGTGGTGGCACAAGCCTGTGGTCCTGGCTACTCAGGAGGCTAAGTTGGGAGGATCAACTGAGCCAGAGATGTGAGGCTGCAGTGAGCTATGATTGTGCTACTGTATCCCATCCTGGGCAACAGAGCAAGATCTTGTCTCAAAAATAATGATAATACTAATACTCATACTAATAAAAGCCTTAAAAGTGTTTTAACAGATAAAATAGATAATATATGCACTTGGCAAAACTTCAGAAAATATAGAAGAGCATGTCATAAAGGGAGTCTCCCCATCTCCCCACCCTCCTGCCCTCTGCAACCCCACGTGGCTCTCCAGAGGTAGCACCCATCAGCACTGCCCCTTCCAAGGGCAGTCAGCACCTGGAAGACTGTGAGCTCCTCAAGGCAGTGTTAAACCACTACTGTATCTCCCCAGGCTGCTGAACCACAAATGTCTAGGGAGGATGAATGAGGAACTCGGGCATGGGCAGGCCAGTAGTCTGATTTTTCTGGATAGAAATCCACATTGCAGAACTGTATAGACTTGTGGAATTATAGAGCTGGCTTAGGGAGCTTGAAGCATGAAGAGATGAGGATGCTGAGACCAGAGATGTACAGGGACCTGCCTGGGATCACACCATGGAACTAAGATCAGAAGCCAGGTCTCCCCGACCCTTGTTCAGTAAATGGTATCTGAGATGGATTAATCTAAAATCTTAAATTTTGCTTAAGAGTGGTTAGTGGTCCCTTCACTAACGGGCACTTTCCTCTGCCCTCAGCAATTGCCCCAGAGAGGGGTTGGGGTGAGAATTCTCCTCTCTAGGGGAAAGATCTCTGTTCTCTTCCCACCTTCCAGCGCTCGTCAGGGGCTGCCTGTGGGCTACAGAAGGAGCCCGGACTGGGAATCAGGCTCTCCAGAGGCTCTCTCTGACCCAGTGCCTGGGTCACTGAGAAACCCTGTGACCTTGGGCAAGTTTTGTGATCTCCTAGAGCCCGAGTTTCCCACCTGCCCTGGTACAGGTGATAACATTGCCTCCAGACCTCACAAGGCCGTTGCAGGCAACCAGTGGTATAGGTGTGTGGAAGTGTCTTAGATGCTCAATCTGCCTGCAGATGCGCGGGACGATTACTATCTAGAGCCCACGCGCCCTGCCTGCCAGATTCTGTGGCCTCTTCTCCCACCCCCAACCCGGTGGGAATGGCTGGGATAAACAAACCCGGTGCCAGGGAAGAATTATTCAATGTGACACTTAATTGATGCAAAATACACAAATTCCGCGGCACACCGCAGAATTTACAAGCGGAGGGGCCATCAGGGTGGTGGAGGAAGGGGCGAGGGGAGGGAATTAATCACCGAGGCTCAGGCGTGAAATTAAATTCTGAGGGAAAGAAACCTCTTTCATTACTCCAGAGCAGAAGTAAAATGCTGCGGTGTGTACGCAGCGACAGCCTGGGGGGACTGGGCGCTGCTAGCACTGAGGCAGGGCTGGGGGAGACAGATGGTCAGGCCTGAGAAACTGCTGGGGGTGCACTGGAGCTAAGCTGGGCTGACTGGGGGTCTGAGACGCCCTGGGGTGGCTGCTGGGAACCCCCACGGCCAGGTGAACGGCATTGCTATGGTTAGGTGGTTAAGGCACCGCCAGGAGCATGGCTTCTGCACCTGGCTCTGTCCTTTGTGAGCTAGGGGATCTGATTCCAGTTCTTCAGCCTCTCTGACCGCTGGTTTCCTCCTTTATAACTGCAGATGACAATGCCCATCCCACTGAGTTGTTGTGGGGACGCAGTGAGTTAATACACCTGAAAGCACTTTATAAGCTCTAAAAAAGCACCTAGATGTATGGAATGATTATGATTAGGTTGTATTTTGTGGAGGCACAGACTATTCTTGCAACTGCCTCTGCGACTCGGAAAATACAGAAAAATGAAAGTTGCCCTTCTTCCCCACCCCTATGCCTTGGGAAGGTAGTAGGAATAACAATGTAGCAACAACAGAACAACCACTGAGGATAATAGTAGCAGCTACTGTCTGTCCACAGCTTCCTGTGTCAGGCACTAGCTAAACTTTTTATAGGCAGTATTAATTAATAATTATTATTTATTAAATAATAAATAATTATTCATTATTAAATAATAAATAATTATTCATTAAATAATAAATAATTATTCATTATTAAATAATAAATAATTATTCATTATTAAATAATAAATAATTATTCATTATTGAATAATCCACTGTCACCCAGGCTGGAGTGCAGAGGCACGATCTCATGATCTTGGTTCACTGCAACCTCTGCCTCCCTGGTTCAAGCGATTCTCTGCCTCTGCCTCCCGAGCAGCTGGGATTACAGGTATGTGCCATCACACTCGGCTAATGTTTGTATTTTTAGTAAAGATGGGATTTTGCCATGTTGGCCAGGCTGGTCTTGAACTCCTATCCTCAAGTGAGCCACCTGCTTTGGCTTCCCGAAGTGCTAGGATTACAGGCCTGAATCACCACGCCTGGCCTTTCTTAATAGGAGATATTCTGTTTCATTCTCACAGCAACCCAGTAGGAGTACATTTTGTTACTCCCATTTTCCGGATGAGGCAGCCGAGGTTTGGAACATTATTTTAGGCCAGGCTGCACAACTAGTGAGGGTTGAGGCGGAGATGGAAAGTTTGGCTTAATTCATAACTGCTGTCTTAACAATACACCTCGTTAGCTCTCCCCACCCCCAGCAACTGTAGCACTGAGTGCTGAAGAGACCACACAGGTGGTTCCTGTTCTCATGAACTGACCACCTCCAATGCACTGCCATTTGTACCATTCTCAGCCGCAACAAGCCCCAGGAGCTCTCGGGGCCCTGGCCTCTAGAGACTGAAACATCTCAGCAGACACTCGTGCCCTGCCTCTCTCTGGGGCGTGATCTCCACCCTCAGCTCTGGGGAGTGGATTCCAGTGCAGTGGGGAGGGGCGGGTGAGCCAGAGGCAGGCTCTGGGCTTCCCAATGCCAACCCCCTAGGCATTGCTTGCTCCAGTATCAGTTGCATTTTTGCCGAGACAAGCAGCTTGCGGATCGCCTTGTCTCATCCCATCACATCAGGGCCCCGTGTCACTGCATGGGCTCCCTCCCTGGAGCCCCCTTGCTCGCTTCCTTTGTCTCTGTGCATGTCTCTCTGTTCTGCCTTTCCCCTGCCCCATGCCAATCTCTCTTTGTGCCAGGGCCTCTCTCGTCTGTCTGGGTACCGTCCCATCTTCATGCCCGCTTTTCTGTTTAGGCTTTATCTGTGAGTCTCCTCCCCCTCGCCCTTCTCCCGGAAGCTGGTGGTGAAAGAGGAGGGGAAGAAGGGCTGGCATGGCCTCCAGTTCAAAGAATGTCTCTTTCTGAGGAACTCCTGCCTAGTGCTCCCAAAAGCTAGAGGTCCAACCAGGAGACTAGAGGATGAAGGGGCCAAATATTCGCGGAGGAGAAGGGAGCAGGCCTGAAGGAAGGGGATTTCTGTGTCTTTCCCACATTGCAGGATAGGCATGCAAATGAGATGCAAAACACCATACAAGTCCCTGTCATTTTGAGGCGAGCCCTTGGAAACTGGGCTGTGGATTCCAAAGTCAAGCCACAAAGATGGGGCCGCACGGAGCAGCCTCGTCCCCTACCCTTATGACAGCATGGTTTCCCTTGGCATTGATTAATGCCATAAATATTTACTTGGCACCTACTGTGTGTTAGGCACAGGGCCAGGCGCTGAAGACACAGGGGTGAATCGGGAGCCGGGTTGTTGCCCTCCCAGCTCCTGATCTCCTGGCCTTGCCCCACATGTGACAGATATGTGGAAGGGGTCCTGGAGACTGTCATCTGTGGGTCAGGGCAGAGCTCATCACCAAACCACCAAACTCAGGGCAGAGCTCTGAGGGCCAGAGGCAGATAGAATCAGAGCAGCCACCTAGACGGGTTCCTTTTCCAGAGGCCTAGAGAGGCTGCGAGATTTCATGAGTTTAATCCCAAAAGCCAGGTGTTCTGACTTAGTGTTCATCCCCTTTCCAAAAACTCCAGTCTCAAGACAGAGATTTTCAACTCACAACCCACAAACGGTTAGGAGGTTGTGAAATCCCTTTGGTGAGTTGTGGCTGGCATTTAGAGAAATCAGAATTAGATAGAATAGAATAGAAAATTTCAGGCGCCTTGCAACAAGCATGGTAGAAAATGCCAGTGCGTATTGCGCAGGCCATGCTAAGAATGTCTGTCTGGGCATTGCGGTCAAAGGGTTTGGAAACCACTGTTCAGAAAGCCTTACTCGAGAGGTGCCTCTCTGTGACCTCAGCGTGGATATGGGCATTCAGCTGGTCCTGTAGGACCCTGAGGCCAGGGGTTCAGAGTCTGAATTCCGGCTATGCCTCCCACTGGTTAAATAGCTCTGGCTAGTAGCTTGGCTTCCGTAAGATTTGGTTTTCTCGTCTGTAAAAATAGGGGAAACAGCACTCACCTCACAGGGCTATGACGGTGCCTGACAGAAACAAATGAGGGAATCCCAGATACGCAGTAGGATTCAATAAACACCGGCTTCCATCCCTCCCGCGAAGCTATAATCACCCCAGAACAAGAATCCTTTATTCCGTTTAGAAATATTTTGTTTATAAATTATGTTCTGCCTGCTTTCAAATGTTGCGAGGTGGCCTATGACGAAACATACACGTGTACTCATTGATCAGATAGAATTCTCCAGCTAGGCGCGGTGGCTCACACCTGTAATCCCAGCACTTTGGGAGGCCGAGGCGGGCAGCTCACCTGAGGTCAGGAGTTCAAGACTAGCCTGGCCAACATGGTGAAACCCTGTCTCTACTAACACAAAAAATTAGCCGGGCGTCGTGGTGCACGCCTGGAATCCCAGCTACTCGGGAGGTTGAGGCAGGAGAATTGCTTGAACCCAGGAGGCAGAAGTTGCAGGAGGTGGAAGTTGCAGTTAGCCAAGATCAGGCCACTGCACTCCAGCCTCAGCAACAAAAGAGAAACACCGTCTCAAAAAAAAAAAAAAAAAAGAAAGACTGGCCGGGCGCGGTGGCTCAAGCCTGTAATCCCAGCACTTTGGGAGGCCGAGACGGGAGGATCACGAGGTCAGGAGATTGAGACCATCCTGGCTAATACGGTGAAACCCCGTCTCTACTTAAAAATACAAAAAACTAGCCGGGCGACGTGGCGGGTGCCTGTAGTCCCAGCTACTCGGGAGGCTGAGGCAGGAGAATGGTGTAAACCTGGGAGGCGGAGCTTGCAGTGAGCTGAGATCCGGCCACTGCACTCCAGCCTGGGTGGCAGAGCAAGACTCCATCTCAAAAAAAAAAAAAAAAAAAAAGAAAAGATAGAATCCTCAAAAGCACCTAGAGGCACGGAAATGCAACGCCCCCTCCCCGCCCCCCTGAAAAGCAACACTAATAGTTACTATGTTTGAGTATCCGATTTTATCTATGAGCTTCCTGACAGGAAAGGCAAAAAAAAAAAAAAAAAAAAAAAGGGAAAAAGAGGGTGAGTTTTGTAGCCCTCATTATTTGAAAATGAAAACATAGCAAAGAGGTCTTCCTTGGTGGTTTCAGTACCTGATTTCTTTAATCTCTTCCTCTGATTTCCCTGAGTACACAGGGGGCTCCTCCATCTGTGGTGGGACACACCAAGTTCCAGGGATGGCCTGGTGTCCTCCCTTCCCAGCCCGCCCTGTTCTCCCCAGGCTCTCTCCCCTACCTGTCACGGAGAGGCGTGCCCCATTGCTCTGCCGGGTCTCCCCGCTGTACTTGTGCTTGGTGATGCAGCGATAGGTAGAGAGGGCGTCCTCCTTCTGTACGTCAGAGATGTACAGCCCGCCATGGTAGGTAATAAAAAACCTGTTTTCTGGAGACACAATCAGGACATAGTTCATTACTTCCTGGTTTGGTACGGCCTCAGCAGCAGGGTAGTGTCTCTGACAGAGGAGGATTTTCACACACAAACAAAATGACAAATAGAAATGATAGTAATTGTTCCTTTCAGTGTAGATGCTCCAGGGTTTAACAGAAAGAAGCTGGGCTTTAGAGTTAGACTGAGAGCTGGGTCCTGAAACGGCTCTTCTACTTATGAGCTGTGTGACCTTGGAAAGTTACTTAACCTCTCTGAGCCTTATCTGTACAATAGAGTACAAATAATGGGGTGGGTGTACAGATTTAAGAAATGGTGCCAGGTGTGGTGGCTCACACCTGTAATCCCAATGCTTTGGGAGGCTCAGGCAGGAGGATCACTTGAGACCAGGAGTTGAAGACTAGCCTGGGCAATATGGCGAGACCCTGTCTATAAAAAAAGAAAAAAATTAAACAATTAGCTGGGTTTGGTAGGGCATGCCTGTAGTCCCAGATACTCGGGAGGCTGAGGCAGGAGGATTGCCTGAGCCCACGAGGTCAAGGCTGCAGTGAGTCGTGATCATGCCACCGTACTCCAGCCTGGGTGACAGAGTGAGACTCTTGTCTCTAAAAAAGTAAAAATAAAAAGAAGAATAAAGCATTTGGTGCAGAATAAGCACTCACTAAGTGAATATTAGTTCTCATCTTTCCTACCTCTTTGCAAGAGTTTGCAAAACTCTTTCATATTCCTTGCTTGTTGGCTTTTACAACTGTTTGAGATGCTAGCTCCATTTTACAAAGAAGGAAACTGACTGAGGCTTGTAGTAAAGTCACTGGCCCAGGTCATACAGCCAGGAAGTGGACTGGAACTTCTGACTCCCAGTTGTCCCTCTGTATGGAATTACACATAAGCCTCCATCCCCTTCTCTCAATTTAAATCATTTATTCACTCAACAAACGATTATCGAGGCAAAGTTATACTAGCATGGGGACAAGGAGGGGCAGATACACAGTAATCACTCAAACAGTTCTCAAGCACCCACTGTGCACAAGGCCGTGAAGGGGACAGGCACTGTGCTCTATGCTTCCTGCCACTGTTGCAGCCATCTCTGCCCTGACTGTTGGGACCTGGCAGGGGAGCAGGAAGCACAGGGGGCAGTCTACCCACGTTGCAGATTGCGACACAAGAGCCCCCCTTCCCATCCCAGAGGGGAAGTGGATTTCCTTGTCTAAGGTCCTAAAGCTCACCCTCACCTTGAGCCGATAAAGGCTGATTTAAAGGAGAAAACTGGACTTGAGGGTTGGGAAGGGGTTTGCACTAGACTCCCTAAGCTCATGGATGTGTCCTCCCACTGAGGCCAGACTAAGATGGAGAGGCGAGGCCGGGGGCGGTGGCTCACGCCTATAATCCCAGCACTTTGGGAGGCCGAGGCAGGCATATCATGAGATCAGGACATCAAGACCATCCTGGCTAACACGGTGAAACCCCGTCTCTACTAAAAATACAAAAAACTAGCTGGGCGAGGTGGCGGGCACCTGTAGTCCCAGCTACTCGGGAGGCTGAGGCAGGAGAATGGCGTGAACCCGGGAGGCGGAGCTTGCAGTGAGCCGAGATCGCGCTACTGCACTCCAGCCTGGGCAACAGAGCAAGACTCTGTCTCAAAAAAAGATGGAGAGGCGAACTCTGGGGTCCTCTGCCTCCTCTTTGGGGGTTTCCCAGGCAGGCCTCAAGGGCCCAGGCTGCCATTTCCACTGGTAGGGGTCTTGGAATCAGGATAGTGATAGTGACTTCAAAGCCGCAGGGGAAAGGGTCCTTCTGAACCCACAGGAAGAACCCGATAGCACCACATGTCAGGCTGGCAGAGGGAAACATTTTGGGCAATTCCATGCCCTTCTAGCCCTATTATTTAGAGGTCTGCTTCCTCCTACCTGAGGCCTAAGTGACATCCCCTCAGCCAAGATGAGAGCTTTGCTCCTGTGAGGAATATTCTGTGGTATCCCACCCATCTCCCTCCACCATCCCAAGCACAAGTCCAAGATTCTCAGCATCCGGAGGTGGGGACCTCGCCAAAGGGCATCTTCTGCCGCTGGAGGCTGTAGAACTGCAGGGCTGAAAAGCTGAGTGCGCGCGATGATATCTTTGACAAAGTTTCTCCAGCCTTCATTTGAATATCTCTGGGGCTGGGGAACTCCCTCCCTCACTCAGCAGCCCATTACAAAGTTGACTTTTTTTTTTTTTTTTGAGACAGAGTCTTGCTCTGTCGCCCAGGCTGGAGTACAGTGGTGCGATCTCGGCTCACTGCAAGCTCCGCCTCCCGGGTTCACGCCATTCTCCTGCCTCAGCCTCCCAAGTAGCTGGGACTACTGGCGTCTGCCACCACACCCGGCTAATTTTTTTTGTATTTTTAGTAGAGATGGGGTTTCACCGTGTTAGCCAGGATGGTCTCGATCTCCTGACCTCATGATCTGCCCGCCTTGGCCTCCCAAAGTGCTGGGATTACAGGCGTGAGCCACCTCACCTGGCCCCAAAGTTGACTTGTAGATCAGTCCTCCTTGGTGACCACTGATCTTCTTGGCGCTCCCGCCATGGGTCCTGCTTTGACTCACTGGTGCCCTGCTGAACCAGCCCAAACCCCTGTTCCTGACATACTCCCTCACACACTGGAAGGTGGCTGTGATGCCCTCTGAATTTTCCTCAGGGTTAACAGTCTTAGGATTTTATTTTCATTTTATGTATTTTTTGAGACAGACTGCCACTCTGTCACCCAGACTGAGTGCAGTGGTATGATCACAACTCATTGCAGCCTTGGCATGCTGGGCTCAAGTGATCCTCCCACCTCAGCCTCCCCAGTAGCTGGGACCACAGGCAGGCACCACCACACCTGGCTAATTAAACAAATTTTCTTGTAGAGATGAGGTCTCGCTATGTTGCCCAGGCTGGTCTCAAACTCCTGGATGCAAGGGATCCTTCTGCCTTGGCCCTCCAAAGTGCTGGGATGACAGGGATTTTATTTTTTTTAATATTTATTTAATGTAGTTTCACATAACTTCATCAGTTTGGTCTCTTGCTTCTGAATAAACTTTGGTTTATCTACAATTTCAATTGCCCCTCCCTCCCTCCTTTCTTCCCTCCCTCCTGCACATCTTTGTATAGGACTGGACCTACCATGTGCCAGACACTGTGCCCCACTTTGTGAGCCTCTAAGATTAGACTTAGCCCATCAGAGCAGAGTAGAGCAAGACTACCAACACCCAGCCTCTGGCTGCATCACCTTGTCATGGGGATGGTGTGGGAGGAGGGAGGCAGCTCTGTTATACTACTCTTCTTACAGTCAACTAAAGACCCTGGCCCTGTCTCTGGGAGCCGCTGCCATGCCACTTTCTCTCTCTCTGTCCTTGGACAGTGTTATGTGGGCCAGAGTCTGGAACTTCCCATTGATCCCGGTTGAGCTACATCTTGTTGGGGATCCTCCCAGGTGAGCACTTGGCCATCTGGCAGCCTGCCCATCTTCTGGAACCTGGAGTTTGTGGACACCCCGCTCTGCCTGGCTCCAGCACACAGATCACAGCTGGGCAGACCCCGCAACTAGGCAGACCCCCACTCAGGGCTGTGGGTGGGGACAAGAAGGATGGTGGAGGGCGCCAAGCCCTGCAGCTGGCTGTCAGAGAAGAACCGAGGAAACGTAGAGAAAGCTGGCTCCCCAATGGACTCTGCATGTGCCATTTTGTCTCCATGTTGTGACATCCCAAAGTCAAACGCAGAAGCTCTTCTGTAATTTATTATGTAACTGGGACTGGAATGCAGAACTACTGGAGGGTGTTGCTGCCAATCAGAAGTACCAGTGTCAGGAGGTAGTGATGGTGGGGTGAGGAAAAGCAGGAAAGACACAGAAATCAATGCCCACAGCCGACAGGTGCTCCAGCCCTGGGTAGCTAGGACCCCGTGCTCTTGCATCTCCCAGCACCTCAGGACAAACAGAGCACTTGGCCCTACGAGGATTTTAAACCAGGGGTGGGGGGTGGAGGGTGGGGGGCTGATGCTGCCTTGATGGTGGTGGGGAGCTAGGGTTTCTATAGCAACAAGCAGCTGCTGCATCTGATGTTTCACATCCTTCATTGTCCTCATTTTCCCCTCCCTCCCCCCTTCTTGTGCATATTTAATTGCAGTAACGTTTTCAGACACAGTGTTTTGCTCCTCCTGAAACAAAGGCAGGCTGCAGCCAGGGGGATGCACAGCGCGAGAGGGGAAGGAGAAATCAGGGGTATGATGTTAGTCCCCTCGGGGGGGCTTGTGCAACATCAGTCCTGCATGTTTGATGAGCATCGGACGGTGGGCCCTGCTGGGGAAGGAAGGAGCAAGAGGCCTGTGGAGTAAGCCTCGTACAGTATGATAGTGGAGGGAGGCCCGGCCCGCTGGTGGGGGATGGAGATGGGCCAGGGCTGGACAACTTGGCTGGCCTCCCAGGCTGGCGGCCCATGCTCTGCACCCCAGATGCAACTAGCCATCCCTAGGAAGGGAGAAGTATAGCTGGCCCACATTCTCTGCTTTGAGACAGGCTGGGTCCCACGGGAGAAGGATAAAATGGCAGCCAGTACCTCCGGGTCCAGCACCAATCCTGAGGCCACTTGGAAACGTGGGGGGAGGTGGGACATTTGGGGTTGACACCATAATTTGGGGTTGCTAAGGGCATTTAGTGGCTAGGGGCCAAGGGAGCTTGAGTCACAAAGAACTGTTACACCCCAAATGCCAAGAGTATCCCTGTGGGTTTAGGCTGGAGGGTGCCATTCCTTTAGGCTCTAAGACCAAGACACAGAGCTGTGTTTAAATGCTGACTGTGCCCTTGACATTGCTTGATCGACATATTTCAAAGGCTGTGGTATCATCTATCTACATGCTCATGACTAGGGGAGTGGTTGGCTTCTGCTTTTCTTCTTTTTATTATTACCACAAAGACCCTGACCAGTTTTGCCATCCCCTTTCCCCTGTGATCTCAAGCAGGACTCTAGTTTTTTTAAAGCTGAATATTTATTGAGTAGCTATTACAAATTAGGCCAATGACTTTACATACATTATCTCATTTAATTCCCACAACCTTTGAAATGGATACTATTTTTATTAACTGATGCACAGAGAGGTTACATAATCCATCTAAGGTCACACAGCTAGAAGGTGGCAGAGCCTGGACCATTAGTCTACTTCCTGTCTTCTTCCAAAGCTCTATGCTGGACTGACTCTCCTAGAATGACAGCACCACTCATAGGGACATATGGTCAGCCAGCCTCTGCCTGGTTTCTTCTCTCAATGAGGTTCTCACTGCCTCCTGGAGGAGCACTCAACCATCCAGCTCAGTTTGGCTGAATCTATCACGTCTTTCTGGAGTGTCTCCAGGTTCTGGTCTGGGTAACATGGGAGAAGTCCTGGACTTGGTCTCTGCCATCTGGGATCCCATGGTTAGAAGACAATATCCTTCCACCATGGAAGGTGTGACCGTCAGTGCTGGGGTACTGGGGAAGGCTGTGGAAGGTCTTGTGAAGCTATGAGTAAAAGGAGGTGTACAAAGAGAGGCTGGGCCACCAGGGGTGGTGGGACAAGCACAGGGCGGGAATATAGGAGGCCAGGTTGGAGTCCAGGCTCTGCCACTCATATTGGGGTGTATACTGGGTTGAATAGCATCCCCCCTACCAAATTAATGCCCCCCAGGATCTGTGAATGTGACGTTACTGGAAATACGGTCTTTGCAAAAGTAATCAAGTTAAGATGGGGTCCTCCTGGGTTAGATTGAGCCCTGAGTTCTAACATGACTAGTGTTCGTCTAAGAAAAGGGTGATCTGGACACAGACACGCACCCAGGGAAAGTGCTGCGCAGAGGCAGAAGCAGAGGCAGGAGGATGCACCTAACAGCAAAGAAACGCAAGGATTGCCAGCAGCCACCAGAAGCTAGGGGAGGCCAGGAAGGACCTTCCCCTAGAGCCTGTAGAGAGACACTGCCCCTGCCAGCGCCTCCATTTTGGACTTCCAGTCTCCAGAACTCTGTTGTTTAAAGCCACCCAGTTTGCAGTGATTTCTCATGGCAGCTCTGGGCAGCTCACCCAGGGTGCCTTTAGGGAGGTCCAGTCTTCTTTCAGACCCTTAGTTTCCCATCCGTAAAAAAGGGGGAATTGAAATTTGGTGAGTGTTTTCAATCACGTTTGTACATTAGAATCATTGAAGGATCTTTTCAAATGAAGCTCTGAATCTCTGAGGGTATGGTGGTCTGGAAATGGATATTTTTAAAGAGCTGCAGGGAGTGTCTAATGTGCATGGCAGAGAACCCCTGGATGAGATCAATTTGCAAAGACTCTTCACACTCATTGACAATTTGATGTCTCCATGATCTCACTACACCAGTGCAAGCCCCATTTCTTCTTCAGGAAAATGGAGAAAAGAAATAGAACTGCTGTCACAGAGCTGTTGGGAGGATTAAGTTAAATACTGAGTATAAAAGTCCCCAGCACGTGGGTGGCTGGCTCAATGTCATCTCAGGAAGATGAAGGGCCGGAGTAGCTGAGGTTGGGGCTGCTGGGCCCTCAGCACCTCCTGCGGTCAGGCCTTCTGCAGGTAGACTCCCTCCCTCCTCCTCTGGAGCTGGGTTGGAGAGCAGGGAGCTTGGAGATGAAGAAGCCTCCTTGGCAATTCTGAGGCCCTGCACACAGGTGCTAAGTGAGCTGACAGCATCTTCTCTGTCTTTTTCTAAAAGGTCAGAGAACTGGGCTTTGGAGACTCCCTGGAGCTGCAGGAGCCATGGAGAGATAATTGATAGAAACCTCTGGGCTTCTGGCAGCTCCAAAGGGCTGGACAGAGAGAAGCCGCCCTCTGCAAAGGTGGGGCCCTGGCTGCTCTGCTCTCAGGGAGGGGTGAGGGGGAGTGTGGTGGGGAGAAGGTGATAGACAGGGGAGGAGGGGGAAACTGGGGGTTTGGGGGAGGATATGAACTGGACAGATCCCACTGCAGCCTCTAGAGCAAAGGAAGGGAAAGGATTGAATGAGGCAGGGGCCAGCAGCCTCCTGACTGGCCACCCTGAATCCACCCCTGCCCCTCCTCCTTCTGTCCCCAGCATGCAGCCAGAGCAATGCTTTCAACCCAAGTCAGATCATGCGGCTCCTCTGCTCAAAATCCTCTGATGCATTCCCATTTCAATCCGGTCATAAAACAGGCACTAAACACATGTTCCAGAATGAATGCCTGAAAGAAATTTCCCAAAACTCTACAGCATTTTGTCTCCATTTCACTCACGAGGAAACTGCAACTCAGAAAAGTCTGATCTCAGCTGGAAATTCACCTTCTTCAGGAAGCCTTCCCAGATTAAACCCACTCCCATTTCTGAGTGTTTCTGCACCTGGCAAACCTCTTGTCCTGCTAATCACTATTTCTACTACTTCCAGTTAGACCTTTAAGAAAAATGGTCTACGCCGGGCGCGGTGGCTCACGCCTGTAATCCCAGTACTTTGGGAGGCTGAGGAGGGTGGATCACATGAGGTCAAGAGTTTAAGACCAGCCTGGTCAATGTGGTGAAACCCCATCTCTACTAAAAATACAAAAATTAGCTGGGCATGGGAGCGGGTGCCTGTAATCCAGCTGCTCGGGAGGTTGAGGCAGGCAGGAGAATCGCTTGAACCCAGGAGATGGAGGTTGCAGTGAGCTGAGATTGCGCCATTTCACTCCAGCCTGGGCAACAAGAGTGAAACTCTGTCTCCAAAAAAAAAAAAAAAAAAAAAAAGGAATAAAGGTCTAATTAGCAGTGGCAAGAAGTTTGCCAGATGCTCACGAAAGTGAGCGTTCAAAAGTCAAGATTAAATAGTATGATGGTTCCCCCCAAAATACAAAACAGAATTACTATATGATCCAGTGATTCCACTTGTGGGTATATATCCAAAAGAATTGAAAGCAGGAAGAGAGATATTTGCACACCCATGTTCATAGCAGCATTATTCACAATAGCCAAAAAGGTGGAAGGAACCAAAGTGTCCGTCAACAGACAAATGGGTAAATAACATGTGACATATACATACAATGGAATATTATTCAGTTTTGTAAAGGATGGAAATTTGGGTACACGCTTTGATATGGATGAATCTTGAGGATATTATCCTAAGTGAAATAAGCCAACTGCAAAAAGGCAAATAGGGGGTGTGATTCTACTTTACTTATAGCAAGTATTGGAGTTGTCAAGCTCATAGAGACAGAAAGTAGAATGGTGGTTGCTAGGGGCTAGAGGGAGGGAAAAAGGGGAGATGTTTAATGCAGGGGTTCCCAACCCTGGGGCCGTGAACCGGTACCTGTCCGTGGCCTGTTAGTAACTGGGTCCCAGAGCAGGAGGTGAGCGGCAGGCGAGCGAGGATTTCCGTCTGTGCCCCGCCTCCTGTCAGGTCAGCAGCAGCATGAGATTCTCACACAGGTGGGAACCTGATTGTGAACTGCGTATGCGAGAGATCTAGGTTGCGCGCTCTAACGCCTGATGATCTGAAATGAAACAGTTTCACCCCGAAACCATCCCCCTACCCTCGTCCTGTGGAAAAATTGTCTTCCACAAAACCAGTTGGTGACTGCTAGTTTAATGGGAATGGAGTTTCAGTGTTGCAAAAGGAAACTGAACTTAAACATGACTGAACATAACCCTTAAAAATGATTAAGATGGTAAATTTTATGTTATATATATTTTACCACAATTAAAGTTGAAAAAAAATTAAGTCAAGGCTATAAAAAGTTGGAAAGTGGCCGGGCGCGGTGGCTCACACCTGTAATCCCAGCACTTTGGGAGGCCGAGACGGGTGGATCACGAGGTCGGGAGATCGAGACCATCCTGGCTAACACGGTGAAACCCCGTCTCTACTAAAAAATACCAAAAACTAGCCGGGCGAGGTGGCGGGCGCCTGTAGTCCCAGCTACTCGGGAGGCTGAGGCAGGAGAATGGCGTGAACCCGGGAGGCGGAGCTTGCAGTGAGCTGAGATCCGGCCACTGCACTCCAGCCTGGGTGACAGAGCGAGACTCCGTCTCAAAAAAAAAAAAAAAAAATTGGAATGGGTGATTGGTGGGAATTGAACAATGAGAACACTTGGACATAGGGTGGGGAACATCACGCACCGGGGACTGTTGGGGGTTAGGGGGCTGGAGGGAGGGATACCATTAGGAGAAATACCTAATGTAAATGACGAGTTGACGGGTGCAGCAAACCAACATGGCACACGTATACCTATGCAACAAACCTGCACGTTGTACACATGTACCCTGGAACTTAAAGTATAGTAATAATAATAAAAAAAAGTTGGAATGAGTGTCTTTGTCAGGTAGTGAGTCTTCTGTCACCAGGGGTATTTAAGTTGATGCTGAAGAAACCCTTGGCTGAGATATTGCATAGGGGATTTCAGTCTTGAATAGAAGAAATAAACCAGACCATCCTTAAGACCCTTTGTCTCCCAGAGATTTAGAAGTTCACAGCTTAAGGAATGTCGGAGCTGCAATATTGCGGATCATCTACTGCGGGGATGTTAAAATGCGTTTGTCTGCATATGCATTTGCACACTTCCACCCCAAGGCCTTTGCTGTCACGATTCCTTCTAGGCCTGAAATGCTCTTTCCTTGACTGACTTCTGGCCTCATTCAGGTCTCTGCTTAGTGGACAGTTCCTTGGAGAAGCCTTGTCTGACCACTATCTAAAAATTAGACTGTGTCCCTCATCCCTGCCCAACTCCTTACTCTGCTTTATTTGTCCTTGGAGCACATGGTGCTTCTGTTTGAGAGCAAGAAGTTATTTTGGTTCACCCTGTATGCCGGCTCCAGAAGACGTCTTGCACACAGCAGATGCTCAGTGAACATGTGTTGAATCAATGAATCCTGGCAGTGGAGGAGGCATCTCCACATGGGGTGAGGCAGCTGGACCTCCAACCTGGACTCCTGTCCCCAACGTGCCCTGTGTCCTGGGGGTCTCTCCCCGTCTAGCCACTGCTGCCACATTGCAATGGTTTGGGCCACTATTTCCTCTTTGGGCCACTTTGATCCTTTCCTTGTTTCCCCAGCTTGGGACATAAAGCAAGACGGATGGTTTGTAGCTAACTAAAGAGAAAAGCACAGACAAGAACACAGCCCAGGTTATCTGGACTGTAAGCCATGGTGGTCTCATCTTAGTGAGGCCCCTGCAGGGCCTCCCAGCTGAGCCCATGTGGGCAGTGGGACCTCACACTTCCACGGCAGGGCCCAGGGGGAAGGCAGGAAGCAGACACTCCCTCAGTAGCATCCTGGCTTCTGTGTCCCTCCCTGACTAAAGACGTACCTCTTCGTTAGGTGATTAGATTAGAAATGCTACCTCCACCCCGAAGAGGGACTACTAGCAACACAGGGCTGCTGGTTTCAGGATGGAACCACGTTCAAGTCCAGGACCCAATATTCAGAGCAGAGGTATGTGATATAGAAGACACAATGAGGCCAGGGGCCGTGGCTCATGCCTATAATCCCAACACTTTGGGAGGCCAAGTAGAGTGGATCACTTGAGGTCAAGAGTTCGAGACCAGCCTGGGCAACATGGTGAAACCCCGTCTCTACTAAAATACAAAAATTAGCTGGGCATGGTGTCAGGCTCCTGTAATCTCAGCTACTCAGGAGGCTGAGACAGGAGAATCGCTTGAATCCAGCAGTGAGCTGAGATCGCATCCCTATCAAAAAAAAAGTGCAGGTGACGTAGTGCTGTGCTCTGAGGAAAGAGAAGCCCCGGAATCAAGTGGCCTTGGGTGGTTCCATCTCTGCCTGCCTTAAGGCGAGTTCAGTCTCTTACATGTGAAAGGTTTCCACAGCTGAGGCCCTTGTGGAAGAAGCCGTGTGTCTAGGGACCAGCAGCTATAAACTTCCCCTCCTCAACTCTTTTAGGTACCCCTCTCCAAGCACTGTACTTTGGATTGGAGAGAGATCCAGATGAAATATCTTAAATTGTGTTATAAACTCTGCAAGAAAAACACTCTGAGGTGCGTGAATCAGTGGGCACCCTTGTGCTGAAGTGCCTGTCAAATACCAGGTACTGTGCCAGGCACATCTTCCCTGTCTTGAGCATTGGCACACACCTAGGAAGACCATCCTTCTCTTGCTTTACAGATGAAGAAATTATGGCTCGGGCTAGGAGTCTTGTTCAAGCCACACATTTAGTGAGTGGAAGAGCCTGGGCTTGTACCCGGGGCTCCTGAACACAAATTCAGAGCGGTTTCCCCCACCCCTGCTGCCAGGAAAGTGTGTGCTGCATGCTGGGGGTGCTTTGGCTAATCCCTTCTCTGTAAGGTGGACTTCTCTCTCCTTTCTGGGCAGAGGTTGGTCCCCTGGCCTCTTGATTCTTCCAGTGGAGGCTTCCCTCTCGCTAGCCAGGGCCAGAGTAGGTGGATGGGCAAATGGCGAGATGAGACCAGTTTTGGAAGACATTACAGTTACTGAATGAAAGAGTGGATGAATGATCTCACAGGCTAGTGCAGAGTGAGGTAAGAGGTTAGGGGGCCTCAGAAGCTGAGGCTTAGGGAGCAAAGAAATCCTGCCATGACCAGGTGCCCTGTGTTAGTGGGAAGTACAGTCTTGGGCAGGTGGCTGAATGTGCCTGCAAGGGAGCACGGTGCATTAGCTGGCAAGTTGTGTACCTGCACTGGTATGTGAACCTGTGCTGGTGTGTGTACTGCGCTGGTGTGTGTACCTGTGCTGGCATGTTGTATACCTGCACTGGCATGTGAACCTGTGCTGGTGTGTGAACCTGTGCTGGTGTGTGTACTGTGCTGGTGTGTGTACTGCGCTGGTGTGTGTACCTGCACTGGTGTGTGTACCTGTGCTGGCATGTTGTGTACCTGCTCTGGTGTGTGACCCTGTGCTGGTGTGTGTACCTGCACTGGCGTGTGTACTTGTTGGGTACACTTACACAGGCTGATGGGGCATTGTAGGGGACAAGAAAGGGGCTGGCAGCTTAGGGAGGCGTAGGTCCCAATGGGTACAATACAGAGTTCTGTATTTGGAGGTTTGAGACCTGCCACCTACCAGCTGTGTGGCTTTAGGAACACCCATTAACCTTTCTGGGCATTTGCTCGCCCCCAAATTGGGGATTCTAAACCCCGATTTTCTCTGTTTATGGAGTTCTTCTGTGGTGTCCATGCAACAATGCTTATGAAAGCTGTTGTGATATATATGCACTGTATGCTTACAGGGCAGGTTTTTTGGTTTTTGTTTTTTTAAAGATCATAATACTAAACATGTAACAGCACAAGGAGGCAGGTCTATGATGCATATGCAGTGCATAGCCATTCACGTGGGGGTGGGAGCTGCTTTTCCACTGTTGGAGTCAGATGCCTTCCTGAAGCAGAGAAACCAGCTGCTGAGGAAGGGGTTTCCTGCCTTGCCTACCCGCTTTCCTCTGCAAGGAAGGTCCTGGTAGGCAAGGGAGATATGGAGTAAGAGGGAGGAGGAAGGGAATCGGGAGAGGCTTTGCATTGAGACCAGGCTTTGGCCAGGGTCAGAAAAAAATCAGTCTCTCTTGGAAGAGAAGAGCTACTTAGTCTGTCACAGCTCAAGTCTGTTTCCTGGAGTAGCTGCAGGATGCCAGGGCTTTGAAGTACCTCAATTGGCCCCCGGGGGCCTCCCAATTCCAAAAGAGAAATTGCAATCAATACAGGTTACCAGTTGCTGCTCCATGCAATACAGATTTATAAAAACAGTGTCGTCAGCCTGCAGTGTGGAGCCTGCAGATAGTTCATAGGACTAATGAGATAACTTGCTCCACAATCAGGGCTGTCCTTTCCTCCCAAGCTATTTGTGCTGTGGGGCAGGGTAGTTGGGGGTGATCGATACTTCCTGCCTGGCAGGAATTAGCTCCTGTCTAGGGGCCCTGGCACCAGGGCAGCCTGCAGGGAGTAAGTCAAGGCGAACTCTGCAGGGCACCTTCCTTTCTTTCCTTTTAGTTCCACCTGCTGATGGTGAACATCTTGGGAGTCCCTGCCAGCCTGGGTTTGAAAAAACCAAGGGAAGCCAAGCCCATCCTTCTTCCTCTCCTTTCCCTGGACTCTGAACTCCTAGGATTGTAAACCCTCAACTCAATACCCCAGAGGGAGATTTGTAGCAGAGTGAAAAAGCACATGAGATGTGAGTCGGGAACTGGGATTCAAGTCCCAGCTCAGGCCAGGCTGGCTCTAGGTTTCAGATCCTCCTTGTTTTGGACTGAATTGTTTCCCCCCAACATTTTATGTTGAAGCCTTAACTCCCAATGCAACCGTATCTGGAGATAGAGCCTTGAAAGAGGTGGTTAAGGTTAAATGAAGTCACGAGAGTGGGGTCCTGACTGATGATGCCTTTATAACAAGAGGAAGAGGCCAGGCGTGGTGGCTCACGCCTGTAATCCCAACGCTTTGGGAGGCTGAGGTGGGTGGATCACGAGGTCAGGAGTTTGAGACCAGCCTGGCCAAGATGGTAAAACCCCGTCTCTACTAAAAAATACAAAAATGAACTGGGCGTGGTAGCGGGCGCCTGTAATCTCAGATACTCAGGAGGCTGAGGCAGGAGAATTGCTTGAACCCAGGAGGCAGAGGTTGTGGTGAGGCGAGATCATGCCACCATACTCTAGCCTGGGCAAGTAGCCTGAGCAAGACTCTGTCTCAAAAAAAAAAAAAAAAAAAAAAAAAAGGAAAAAGAAAGAGGAAGAGACACCGGGATATACACACACAGAGAAAAGGCCATGTGAGGACACAGCAAGAAGGCACTGTATGCAAGCCAGGGAGAGAGGCCTTACCAGAAACCACACCTGCCATGACCTTGACCTTAGACTTCCAGCCTCCAGAACTGTAAGAAATACATTTGTTTAGGCCACGCAGTCTATAGTATTGTGTTGTGGCAGCCAGAGTAGACGAATACACTCCTCATCCAGACATGCTCTTCCCTGGGACCCTTCCAGCACTAACATTCTAGAACTAGGTTCTACTCTGCAAAGACATGAAGATGGGGAGAAGGGCAGAGGGGAGCCAGTTCTGAAGGTCACCAGGCTTTAGGCTGTACTGTACAGGCTGGGTTCAGAGAATGTGATGGGGAAGAAAGATTGAGTCTGAGACCATCCAGTGGGTATCAAGGGCCAGGAGCTGAGGGGAGGCAGGGAGGAAGCTGAAGGCATCATCCAGGGATGAGATGGGCATGGAACTGACCCTGGAAATGGGTCATTAACACAGGCCGGGCCCTTATCTGCAACCTCAATCAAAGACTGATATCTCATCCCCCATGGAGGAAACCGAGGCACTGCATCACACAACTCATCTGTGTGGTCAGAGTGCAGATGTCAAGAGCAGCCTCCTCTCTCCTGGCCCATTGCTGTTTCCTCATGCAATTGGGGTCAGGCAGAGTGGACATGCCTGGGTCAGGAGAAGAGTGGATGGATGGGAGGCGGGACCTCGGCTATGCGGACTTGTGCGAGGCACACAGAGCCAGAAGCTTTGACCTGCCCGTCAGTGCTGAAGTGGTGTCACCACCCCCAAGTCCCCCTTTCTGTGCTGTAAAGGGGATCAGTCAGGTCCCACCATCTTTATCTCTGCCTTTGGGCTCTATAGGAGATGGCATTACTGGAGAGATGGGTGTCAGAAGGACTCAGGAGGACACAGGAAGTTAACAGCATGGTAGAGCAGAGAGAACCCAGCTCTGCAGTCAGAAGGCTTGGATTGAACTTGGGTTCTCCTGTCTAGCTGGATGACGTCATGTGAGCCACTGAATCTCTCTGAACCTGTTTCTTGTGACAATTACCAATTAACGAATGCACCCAACGCAGTGCCTGGTACGTAACAGGTGATCAGTAAGTGTTGAACAACTGAATGAATAAATGAATGCATAGCTTTCCTAAGTGGGGGACTCAGAACTTGACCTGGGTCTCAGTCTCCAAGTCCAGGGCTCTGCCACCCATTCCCACCAACTCCTAACTGCCTATAGACTGGTCTTTTAAGTAGGTGGGAGGGGTGTGGAGTTACCAGAAAGGACCCTACTCAGCTCCCAGGGAGCCCTGACAGAGTGACTACTTGGGGCAACTGAGATCTAGAAGAGCCCCTCACTGTCTCTGGAGCAGCTCCTAGAAGCCTTAGGGGTGCAGAGGGTGGGGACCAGCAGACAAACCTTCCTGGGGAGGGGGTGCAGAGGCACGGTGGCTAGTTCTCTCTCTCCCCAAATCCTTTCTTCTAAATACAGCTCTATCTTCCTCTACCCCAGGATTAGCACACATCTCTCATTCTCATATTGCAACAAGATTTTATTTCTAATTATGCTGTAATAAAACTGGAGCGCTCCCAGGCTTCCTTTCAAATGACTTGTACACACACTGCAGACTGGGCCCTCCTCAGCTCCATTGTAATAGCATTTCCCTGACATTCATTAGACATGCATGAGAGGGGCGCTTTAAGAATCGAATTGCATTTAAATGGATTTGCTGAGAGAGGAAGATGAAAAAAAGAGAGGCGAGGAGGGGGGAGAGGGAGAGGGAGAGAGGTTTGTTGAACAAACTATGAAAACAAGATGCCATAATAACAGGGTGCTGAAATAAGCCTCTTTATTCCCGGCCCTCGTCTGCTGCACATGGCGGAGCCCAGCCGGGGGCAACAGCCTCCAACCCTCCCCAGTGCCCCCACTCCCACTTTTATGTTTCCCGCTGGGGGGGCTTTGTAGCTCTCACTCCATGTGTCAGATGCTCACGGTAGAATAGAAATCACTGTTATTACAATTCGGGAAAGCTACCTCCTTGCAACAGAACCCCAATAGCTGCACGGCAGCAGGGAAGGGGACCCTTGCGTGCCTGGGCTTTGGGGAGGAGGATGGCAGCTGCCTGCCCTTGGCTCGCCTCTGAGGCGTGGCCCCACCCTTCTGCTCCTGCCCTGAAGGACCGCCCTACACCGTACACCGCCATTAGCCCCTGAGGAGCTGGGATTGTTCTTTTACCCTGGGTGGCTCTGCAGCTAGAATGTGATGGGAAGAGTAGGGATGCTTCCTGACCCCAGGGCCTGGCCCTCGTGGAGCCCTGCTCCCTGCTCGACCTTCCCTCCCACAACACCCCACGTGCTATAAAGGCCACTCTGCTGCTGTTTAGCAAGGTGCTACTGTGTGTCTGTAAGACTTGCGGTCTCATCTAGTTCATTCTCGCTATAGCCAGACAGACTCCCTTGAAATAGACATCTGAGCATGCTGAAAACATCTCATGGCTTCCTATTTTTCTTAGGATGAAGACCAAAATCCTTAACAGGGCAACCCAAGCCCACTGTCATGCCCCTGACCTCCGGCCACACTGCTCCTCCTCCCCCAAGCCTTGCTGCTGCTCATGACACTCTCCCAGCCCTTCCCAGGGTTCGTCCTGACCCACCCCTCAGAGTCAGCTCACATCGCATTCCTGGAGACGACCCCCACCATGGGTCTTTCTGCCTCATGGGCTGCTTCATTGCATACTCGTCTCTACTGGGACAAGGTGTGGACTGAGTCGCTCAAGGCCTAGCACTGTCCCTAGAGAGTAAGCCCTTGAGGGCAGATGTGGATCCCAGCTGCTGCTGTCACCCCAGCAGACCTCTTGTGGACTTTCAGAGAGGGTCTAAGAGGGGCCTTGCTGGGGTGCAGGGAGGGGTGCACCCTTGTGGGAAGGAGCTGATAGGACTCCCCATGGCCATGCAGTGTACCGGGACATACCTAGCAAAAGTCTGCCTCTGGATTTGGACAGCCCCAGCTTTGAGATTTGGGGCAAGTTGCTTTGACCTCTCTGATCCTCAGTTTCCTTGGCTACTAGAGGGGAAGAAGAAAACCCTTAGCCCAAGAAGGCTGTTGCAAGAATTAAAGCAGATGGCGGAAAGAGGGCTGGCTTAGAGCCTGGAATCCATTCCACGGTATCAAGCCCTTGCCACTGAGGCAAGGCTGGGATCCACATCACCAGACCTCTTGCAGCCATCTGGTATCTGCCCCTGTGCTCCCTGTGTGGCTCCAAGGGCACTGGGTGGCAGTGGAGACCATCCCTCTGTCCTTCCTACATGTGTTTCCCCATCACCATCTTCCCACCCCAGGGGCCTACCTGCCTCAGAGGCCTCCAGTGGCCTCCTCCTGCAGACAGAAGCCCCACAATGAGTGGCTGCAGCCTCCAAAGGCCAGGAGCAGCAGGTGGGCTCATTCCCCTGCCTCCTGGTCCTTAGCACAGCCCTAGCCTGGCACTTGGTAAAGGCCCGGTACATGCTGGTCACTGCTCTGGGCTCAGTTTCAGTTACAACGCCTTTGAGATGGTGCTCAAAAAATATTCCTTGAATGAATGAATGGATGATTGAATGAATGCATGAATCTCAGCTACGCTGCCTCAGTGGCAAGTATGTGGCTCTGAAGTCAGATAGACTTTCGTTCTATCAGTGTGACCTTGCACAGGTTACTTAGCCTCTCTAACTCAGTTTCCTTGTCTATAAAATTGTGCTAATAACAGTACCAATCGCACAGAGTTGTAGTGGTCACGTGAATTAAAGCGCCAGGCCCGGCGCCTGCACAGTGATTGCTTGATAAACAATTGCTCTCACGATTATGACTTACAGCTTCTCATCCAACGTCTACATCGGTACACTCCAGAGCTTGGAGTGACTGCTGTGCCAGTGATTCTAGATCATGCTTGATTCCCATTTTCCTCTTCTTAGAACTGTTAAAAATCCTCTGCCGCTGCTCAAATAGCAGAGGCAATTCAGTTGTTTTGAACCTCTGCTTTTTAAACTTACAGGCTAATCAGCATGACTGTATGTACACCAGCTATGCCAGCCAGGGAGCTTATCAGCAAAGGTAGAAATGTTTCAAGTCCCGTCAACATTTGTGTCTTACCAGGTCTCAAACTGAGTCTGCAAAGATGTGAACATATGAGTGCTCTGCCCCAACTCTGCTGGTCCACGCACCAACCTCTCAACACTGGCTCATCTCAGCACCTCTTCTCCCTTGTCCCCTGCCAGCCCTCAGTCATTTCTTGCTCCGCTAGCTCATAGTGTCTATACCCCTTAGCCAGCTTTCATCATATTCTGGTCTTTTACTATTAATTTGTAAAATTCACTGATAGCTTGTCATTCATGGTACAATGGACAGGGGGAACAAAAGGGGTGGGTGAGGGGACATACCTCTTAATTGTCAGTTTCCACTATGTTCCAGGCTTAGTGCTAGACACTTTACATGCATTGCCTCAATTTCATCCTGAGAGGTGGGCAATATGATCCTCATTTTATAGACCGGGGAACTGGGCTCACAGAGATTCAGAAGCTTGCCTAAGGTCACAGAGATAGAGAACAACACATTTGGGATCTGAACCTAGATTGTGTGACTCCACATTCCTTCAGGACAGAGGCCTCAAATCCCACCCCTCCACTGCCAGTGTCTGGCCTGAAAGTCCAGTGTCTGTTTATTGGCATTAGCTGCTGCCCATGGCCAGCTTTCTGTGTGTTACAAACATTATCTGAGAAATGTAGGTAACGGTTTCACACTGGGCTAGGCATAGAGTAAAGGTATAATACATGATTTCTGCTCTGCTTTTTGTGCACTTATCTTCTGAGCAGGCAGACAGGCCCCACCAGCTCCCCAGACACACACTGCCTCCCCACCTTGGCATTGCCCAGTGTGGCACCAGCTCCCCAGCCTCCCCAGCACACTTGAAATTCTGAGCTCATTCACCAGACAGGTGCAATTTCCCACCTCTCACTCGCTGACACTCTCTGCACAATCGATCACAAAACTGTTTCCAAATTAACTTAGATTTAGCTCCAGCCTCACCTCTTCTGACTGTGGCAATTTCCTCTCTACCTCTGTTAACTCCTCCAGGCACTGGCCTGCCTATATCTCTCTCTCTTCCTGAAAATGCCCGGCTGACTCCGAGTCAGGGTTTCTTCTTGCCCCTGACCCCGGACCATGTGGGACGTGGCCTTTCTCAGGATGCCTCTTTTCTCTGTCCTCAGCCATGTGCTGGGGGCAGGGGTCAAGTAATTCTCTTATTTTCCTGCCCCCTTTTCTCAGGATTCACCCTATATGTTGCATTATCTTCTAATTAACGTTTTGGGTTGAAGAGCCATAAAGTTTCCTCTGCATGAGTCCCTAAAAACGTGTAAAGAAAAAGATATTTGGAAGGACAAAGCTCAGAGAGAATTGGTACAAAGACAAAGTTTGGGGATATACCTCAGGGTTGAGAAAGCATTTCTGGGTAAATTCTAAGAGCTGCATTCTCCAGTCCCACTAAACTCCAGCCAGGTACCTGCTGTGTGTCAGGTCCTGAACTCTGGGCTTTACCACAATCCTGCCAGATACATATGGTCATCCCCAATGTACAGAGGAGAAAACTGAGGCTCAGAGAGGTTGGATAAGTCATTAGGTTGTCTATGTCACAGACCTAGGAGGAGAACCCAGGTCCAGAGCTCAGCCCTCTCCCCCACTGTGCCCGACTCCCCCTGCCTGCACCCTGCCTAGAGTCTTCTGAGGGACGTGTTGGGGGCAGGGTAGAAAGGGAAGGGAAGAACTGGATTGGGGACATGCATTTGTCATCCTTCTGCCATCTGAGCACCATGTTTAGACCTGCTTCCTTGGCCTATAAGATAGAGGTAGTTGCTGCCCCCAGAACTGGGAGATGGGGCAGTTGGGGAAGTGGGGGATGGAGGGGACAAGCAGCTGACTTTGGAGGGAGAGAGCCTCTGAGGGCCTCGTGTAATTTACCCACAGGGCCTTGGTGGCCCAGTGGCTGCGCGGAGGGGGGCATCTCAGTGTATCGGCAGTCACACCATTAAAGAGCGAGCAGAAATTAATATCACCGAGGTGGTCCAGAGCTTCTGATACCAGCAGAAAATTACAGGACACGAGATGAGGAGTATTATAGAATGAGTGGGAGGGAACAAGAGATCTCCATGGCTAATCCTGTTAACGAGACAATGTCTTATCAGACTCATTATGCTTTTGAAAGGAGGGGGCATGGAGGGGGAAGAGAAGGTGGGGGGCAGAGTGTGATGGGGTGGGGGCAGCTGTGGGAAAGGGAGAGAGGCGAGCAGCTGCAGCAACAGAGCCTGCAGGTCTGTTGGGGTGGGCATGCGCCTGGAAGGTGTCTGACCTGTAGGGTAAAAACCCTCTCTGGCAGCTACCTCCCTACTGGGCTGTGGGGAATATCAGTCAGTGGAACAGCCCTCCCACCTTGATAATTGTCTCAACAGGTGCGTGGGAGAAAAGGCACCTTGACTCTCCTGCTTTGACCTAATCCTCATCTTGTCCCATCTTGACCATCTCCAATCTACATAGACACTGAAAAACCAAACACATCCATTTTTCTGCAAAGTACTTTCTTTTCCAGGCCCTCATTTGACACTCACAATCCACCCTCCTCTCCCCTGCCCCCGAGATGAGCAGGAAGGGGACCACACTGCCTGGGAAGTTAGAGGGCCCATTTTGGTGCTCAGCTTAGCCTCCTTGGGCAAGTCACTTAATCTCTCTGGGCAATCATTTCCTCACCTTGAAAACAGAGATTAACTAAATCCTACCCTATCTACTTTACAGGGTCCTTGTGGGGATGAAAAGGATAATATATGCAAGAGGGTCTTGTAATCTGTGAAACACTGACTTAAAGGAAAGAGATTGCTATCATCATTTTGAGGCCGAGACAACAGGTTCAGCTAGGTTAAGTGTCTTGCTGGAGGCAATAAGGCTGGAAGTGGTGGGCCAGGGCTTGCACCTTTAGTGTCAAATCCAGGGTCACTTCTGCCGCCATGAAGTCACTCCACTGGCCTGTCCCCATTTGGCCATTCAACAGGCACACACCCCAGTGTCTGCTTACTACAGGTGCACCATGTGCTCAGTATTGTCCCAGGCTGACCCGGGGACGTGCGTGGTTGGGAAGACACTGCTTGCTGTCTACACAATATCTATTCTCCCTTTCTTACAAATGTGTTTGGGTTGGCAAAGTGTCTGTCACCGCCTGTTCTGGGTGATGAGATCAAGTTTCTTGAGGGTTGAGGGATAGGGAAGGGCTTCCAAGAAAGCATTTCTTCTTCAAACAGAAAGGACAGACATTCACAATGGATCGAAGGCCTGAATGCAAGAGCCTAAAATGATAAAACTCGGCTGGGCGCGGTGGCTCAAGCCTGTAATCCCAGCACTTTGGGAGGCCGAGACGGGCGGATCACGAGGTCAGGAGATCAAGACCATCCTGGCTAACATGGTGTAACCCCGTCTCTACTAAAAATACAAAAAACTAGCCGGGCGACCTGGCGGGCGCCTGTAGTCCCAGCTACTCGGGAGGCTGAGGCAGGAGAATGGCGTGAACCCGGGAGGCGGAGCTTGCAGTGAGCTGAGATCCGGCCACTGCACTCCAGCCTGGGCGACAGAGCGAGACTCCGTCTCAAAAAAAAAAAAAAAAAAAAAAAAAAAATGATAAAACTCTTAGAAGAACAGATAAGGAAAAACCTTAAATACAATGGATCTGGCAACAATGTCTTGGATATGACATTGAAAGCACAGCTAACAAAAGAAAACAATAGATAAATTGGACATCATCAACATGTAAAACTTCTATGCATCAGAGGACTCAGTCATCAGAGTGAAAAGGCAACCCATGGAATGGGAGAAAGTGTTTGCAAATCATATCTCTGATAACGGGTTAATATCCAGAATATATAAAGAATACTTACAATTCAACAAGAAAACCAAACAACCCAGTTTAAAAATGGTCAAAAGACTTGAATAGACAGCTCCCCAAAGAAGAGGTACAGAAGGCTAATAAGTACAGGAAAAGATGCTCAACGCTAGGAAAATGAAAAATGAAAACCACATTGATATAGTACCTCATTCCCATGAGGATAGCTGTTATTAAAAAAACAAACCCAAAACTCAGAAAATAACAAGTGTTGGCAGGGACGTGGCAAAATTGAAATCCTTGTGCACTTCTGGTGGGAATACAAAATGGCACAGCAGCTAGCAAAACAGTGGATGGCTCCTCAAAAAAATGAAACCTAGAATCAGCATGTGACCCAGCAATTTGGGTATATATCCAGAAGTGTCTGGGTATATACCCAAAAGAACTGAAGCAGGGACTGGAAGAGGTATTTGTACACCCATGCTCGTAGCAGCATTATTCACAACAGCCAAAAGGTGGAAGCAACTCAAGTGTCCATTGACAGATGAATAGATAAATAGAACATTGCATACACATACAACAGAATATTATTCAGTCTTTAATAGGACGGAAATTCTGACATATACTACAACATGGATGAACCTTGAGGACATTATGCTTAGTAAAATAAGGCAGACACAAAGGGAAAATACTGTATGATTCCACTTATGTGAGGTCCCTAGAGTAGTCCATTTCATAGAGACAGAAAGAAGAATGGTGGTTTCCAGGGGCTGAGGGGAGGGGGAATGGGGAACTATTGCTTATAGCAGGTCCAGAGTTTCTGATGACAAAGTTTTGGAAATAGTGGCGATGGATGTACCACAATGTGAATGTACTTCATGCCACTGCACTGGACACTTAAAATGGTTAAGATGGGAAATTTTACGCCATGTGTGTTCTACCACAATTTCAAAAAATAGTAAAAGATACCATGGACACAAACATTTTATTCTATTTTTTTAAATTATTTTTTGAGATGAAGTCTTGCTCTGTCACCCAGGCTGGAGTGTGGTGGTGAGATCTCAGCTCGCTGCAACCTCAGCCTCCTGGGTTCAAGAGAGTCTCCTGCCTCAGCCTCCCAAGTAGCTGGGACTACAGGTGGGCGCCACCACACCTGGATAATTTTTGTATTTTTAGTAGAGACGGAGTTTCACCATGTTGACCAAGCTGGTCTCGAACTCCTGACCTCAAGTGAACCACCCACCTTGGCCTCCCAAAGTGCTGGGATTCCAGGTGTGAGCTACTGTGCCCAGCCTGGCACAAACATTTTAAACATCATCCTACCTCCTTTTTTCCTGCTGGAAAATGAGGCTCAGAAGTGCAGCTGTCTTGCAATCATGAGGATGGCAGAGCAGGAAGGGAACAGGAGCCTGATCTCCTGAGCAACTGGGTCAGCCCTGAACTGCCAGCTCCCAGACTCCTCATTAGACGAGAAAAACAAGTATCTAATTTGGCCATGCTGTTGTGGAGAGTTTTCGTTACACAGAGCCAAATGCAGTTCTAATGGAGACCTTGTACCCAAACTCATCCCCTCTGACTGCTTCCGTGCCCCCTACCTCTTCTCTACCATCTTCTGACACGATGGCACCTTGCATCTCCTGTAGACACCACACTCTGTGCCTCTGCTCATGCTGGGCCTCCTGCATGGCCCCTCTTCCTTCTGAGCTGCTTCCTGTTTTTGGCTAGACAGCTTCTTCCATGGCCTTTGCCCTCAGGTGGGGCATTGCCCTGGATGGGTGTGTTACCCCATGTCTGGGCTCCCTTAGCAACCCATGGCCACCTCTCTTGTACTATTTATCACTTTTCTTAAGATTGGCTGTTTCACGCCAGCTCTCTGCTAGACAGAAGCTCCTTGAAGGTCAAGATCTTGTTCAGATCTGGATCCCTGGTGCCTGTGTATCAGGCACATGGCAAGTGCTCAGTAACGATGGGTTGACCAGAACTCTTCTGACCTCCAGGGGTTCAGGATCTGCGGAGGTGGATACAGACCCAGAAACAAACTCCCGGACAGGAGCAGCTCAAGGTGTGCAGGGAGCCCAGAGGATGGAGTGACCGCTGTCTCTGGGTGAGTCAGGGAAGGCGTCATCCAGGAGGTCGCAGTGGAGCTGGGTCCTGAAGGACACATGTGTGTCTTCTCTGCCAGTTTGGGAGTGAGGTGATGTATTGGAAATGAAGGCCACACCACATGCAAGGGTTTTAAGGCAGGAAAGGGCAGGGAGCATCTGGGAAGCAGGGGTGCATGGGGCGGGGAGAGCAGGGGTTTGGTAGGTGATGAATTAGACACCACGGGGCCTGAGTGTGAAGACTCGAGTGATCTGAGAGGAGCCTGCCTTTTAGCCTGTGCATAGGTGGTGGCTGAGGGCTTTCAGCAGAGGGAGAGAGGGTCATGCTGGGCCCTACAGACATGGCAGCTTACCTGTGGTGATCAGCTCTGATTCATGGAAAGCCCTCTCGTGCAGAGTGTGGAGGGGGCTCCGAATGGAGTGAGGTTGGCAGCAGGAAGCCAGGGGGAGTCTATTCCAGGGGTCCTGGAGGAGGAGGAGGAGGAAGAGAAGGTGGAGGAGGAGAGGAGGATGTGCAGCAGACTCTGCAGTTGCAGTGTCTGGGGCCAAGGCCTGGCTCTGCCACTTATTGATGTCAGTTTCCAATTCCTCTGTGCCCCAGTTTCCACATTTGTAAAAGGAGGTTAATCCCAGCACCAATCTCAGAGGCGAGTTATGAGCATTATGAAATGATCAGCATGGGGCCTGGCACACAGAAAGAGCTCAGTGACTCTGCAGGGAGATGGGGAAAAGGGACATCCTCAGTTCTGGCTGGAGCTGAGGGGTCAGTTGGGGGCTACAGGAGGTCTAGCAGGTGGAGACTGTGGGCTGCGTGGTGCTGGCTTTGAATGCTGGGGCAAGGAGCTCCAGCTCATCTGATGGGTCACAGAGGGCCGCGGAAGGTTTCCGTAGGGAAGACGGGTGTTAGGAGGATGAACTGGGTGATGTTTTGCAGAGAGAGAGAGAGAGAAAGAAACTGGAGACCCTTTTCTTTCTTGACTCACAGGTGTCAATCTAAATTTTGTCCAGTTTCTCTTGCCCTGCTAGTGGGCCCAAAGGAAGCAGGCAGAGGGGTGTGGAAAAAGGTGGGCAAAGATGCATCCCATGGACCTGCCCTACTTGAGATCCTGTCTAACCCCAGGTCCCTGGGAGTGAGGACTCGGTCTGATGGTACAGCTATGCCCCTGTGTGACCCCGTCAATGCTGACCACTGAAGGGATGGGTGTAACTACGTCCTTGGCCTCCCAGTGAGGGTCAAGGGCCCAGAGAAGTCAGCTTGTTCAGTAGGACTTCATGTGCACTAGGGAAGGGCTAGCAGCCTTATGTAGCCATCCATCTAGATTCTAGAGGCTTCACTGTCGACATGGCCACATCTTAGTTGCAGTGTGAATCCTTTTTTGTTGGATTAAACTGGTCTGGTGGGGCAGAGGATGCTAGTAAAGCGGTGGCACGTTAGCAGCTCACCAGTGAGAGAGGAGCAATGCCCTCTCCTGGAGATGGATGCAGGGAAGGGGCAGTCCACACAGGACGAGGCAGGATGCACGTTGGGCTAGACCTTGGGTGAGGGATCTTTCCAACAGCCAAAGGCTTCTTCTGAGCACTTCATGGTGATGCTGAAGGACTTTAAGATACCCCTAGTCTATGAGTCAGGTGTCATGAGTGGGAGGTTAAGCAGGTGGGGACTTGCAGGAAGAAGGCGCAGAGGCAGTGTGGCAGGGGGAGGCTCTGACTTAGAGACAGAAGGTGACCTCTCAGGATTAGGCTGAAAGCACTTAATGCCAGTCTGGGCTGCTTCCCTGGAAGAGACGTGGGGCTCTGAAGCCCTAAGGTGCAGGGGAGAGGGCTCCACCCTGCTCTCCACCTCCTTCTGTGCCTTTGAAGAGCATGGAGCTTCCCCAGCCCCCTCCTGACCACCGTCCCTGGAGGGGGTTGGGTACAGTGGGAGCTGGGGAGAAAGTGAGCTGCAGCTTCCCAGGAGCCCCTGCCCACCTCACTCGATCCCCTCTTCCTGCCTTTCATCTGAGCAGAAAACAAGGGAGAGGCCCCAGGCGTCAGCAAAGCATTTCACCGTGTGCAATTTGCATTCTCTCTCTCCATCTTGAGCAGCTCTGGCTTTGGGTAGCCAGAAGAAAGAGCAGCTGTTCCAGTCGCAGAAGGTGTTTAGTCCAGTGTGGGCTGTAAAGTGCCGCTTGGCTGTAGCACAGGGGGTGGGGTGATCAGGAGGGAGGCAGTGAGAAGGAACAAAGCATAGGGAGCGGGACGGGCGGTGGGGGAGAAAGCAGGGTGAGGCTTTAGGGGCTGAGATCTATCTAGGATATGGATCTAGGGCCATGGTTCTCAGCAAGGGGTGATTTTTGCCCCCTAGGAGACATATGGCAATGTCTGGAGGCATTTTTGGTTGCCATGACTGGGTGTGAGGAGGGAGCAGTTGCTTCTAGCATCTAGTGGGTAAAGGCCAGGGACACTGCTAAATATCCTACAAGCCTGGGATAGCAACCACAAGAGAATGATCAGGTCCAAAATGTCAGTGATGCCAGGGCTGGGAACACTGGTGGCGGGATCAGAGGAGAGGGACAAAAAGCAGAGAAAAGGGGGATGGGCGGTGAGTTTTAGCCAGTGTTTCCCAGACACAGGGCAGTGCTGGGTGCCATAGAGGGAATAAAAGAATCAGTGGGCATGTAGTTGTGGGCAAGCTGAGAAGCTGCTGCCAGCACCTACGGGCACCACAGATCCGTGAAATTTCATGAAACGTGAGCAAGTGAGGTGAAGCAGGGACTCCTCTTAAGGGCCTGCCAGGGCCCCCCGCCCCCTAACATGGAAATAAAGGAAAATCTTGAGTCCCTTCCAGGGAAATTCCAGGCACCTTACTAGCCCTGAGAAGTAAATGAGCAACCAGAGAAGCAAGAAGATAATAAAACAATAGCCACCCAAGGAAGCTAGAGCCACAAGATGTTCAGTTACCTATAGAAACCAAAGATAATGGCTGGGCATGGTGGCTCATGCCTGTAATTCCAACACTTTGGGAAGCTGAGGAGGGTGGATTGCGTGAGCCCAGGAGCTCAACACCAGCCTGGGCAACATGGTAAAACCCCATCTCTATGGAAGAAAGGAAGGAAGGAAGGAAGGAAGGGAGGGAGGGAGGGAGGGAGGGAGGAAGGAAGGAAGGAAGGAAGGAAGGAAGGAAGGAAGGAAGGAAGGAAGGAAGGAAACCAGAGATAACATCTTAATGTATGTTCTGAGTCCCTGTCTGAGGGGACTGGGGAGAGTCACGCCCTCCGGCCAAACCTTCACATTCCTTTCACCGACCCCGAGTTTTTAGACAAAGCCTCACTTTCATAACCAACTGCAAATTTAAAAATCTCTAAGTCTACCTGTGACCTCTAAGCCCTGCACTTCAATATATCTCACCTTTTTGTGCCAAACCAATGTATAACCTTGCTCCGTGTATGGATTTATGATTTTGCCTGTAACTTCTGCTTTCCTGAAATGTACCCTCCCTTTACAAGCCCTTGCTTGTAAATCAGAATTGTCTGATTCTTGCTTGGTGCCCCGCAATACGTGCCTTTTTCCCCCTTCTCGTAAATCTCAGCATCAGTGTTTGGCTTGGCTGAGCCAGGCAGGCAGACCCAAGTTTGGCTTGGTAGCGTGAAGAGGAGCTCTTCAGACCACAGGTGTTCCTGGGCTGAAGAAGGGGCAGAGAGCTCCCATTGGAGAAGGAGGGGAGAACGTCTGCAGAAAGACCCTTGCCCAGGAAACGGAAGTCACAGCAGGGCTCACCATTCAGGTGTGGGGATGTCAGGCTGGCTGGGGTGGGAGGTGGGGGTGGGACACAGGAGGAAGGGCCTAGAGTTGCGGGGAGGAGCAAAGGGCTAGGTAGGAAGAAGCCAAAGGGGAAAAGGCCTGCCCCAACCCCAGAGAAGCTCCAGCCCCCTGCCCAGAGCTCCCTGACTGAGTTTCCCATTTGAATTTAGACAGGCCTGGCTGCTGGGAGGGGTGGGGGCAGGATGAGGGTGATGGGGCATTGAAGTGGGCTTCTCCCTTGAAAGAAAGGAGGGGCCACTTTGACCAGGACATAGTGAAGAATTTAAGGGTTGGAAAGGACTGCATTTTATTAGTGATGGTGATGATGGAAATAATAATAGCTCTAAATCCAGCCGCCATTTGTAGAGTGCCTACTTTGTGCAGATACAATACTAGGGTTTTGAATACAGCATCTTATTTAATCAGCACAGCAACTTCAGGAAGTGTGCAACTAAGCCCAGAGGGATGAATTGATGTCTCAAGCTGTCCAGAAACAGCCCTGTAGTCAGTGCAGTCCTCTTCTCTACTGTCATATCCTCATTGTAGTTTACACTGGTGCTTTCAAACCCACCTTCTCATTTTATTTGCATATTGCTCCATTCAAATAGACCGGGTGAGAGCTGATCATCCTATTTTACATGTAAGAAACTGAGGACAGACAGTTCACTCATGGGAAAGCCAGAATCAGAACCCAACCCTTTGACTTCTAGCGAAGGCTCTCTCTGGGACCTTCTTAGGACCTGGGGCAGGCAAACCTCATGCCTTTGCTTCTGCGCCCGCCTCTTACTAGGGTGGCAGAAATCTAGCTCCTGTGCGAGTTTCCCAAGTCCCTGGGAGAGGCCCCTGGGGCTCAGAGTGTCAGAGAAAATTGGCATAACATCCTGCCTGGCCATCCCTGTTTTAGGGGCAATGGTTTTCATCCTGTGCCCCTCACACCCCTTCTCCCCCACTGCCTATTCCCTCCAACAGCTTTACTTCTTACTGTAAAATTAATCATCATTGTATTACACAATTAATGAGGCCATAACAGGAAATGTCTAACCAAGCTTAACTCTCCACCCTGGTGGGGCCTGGACAAAGAGCTCTCCTGAGGGCAGGGCTCCAGGGCTGCTGGATGGGTTTCAGGGATAGAGATGGAAGGCAGGTGCTGAGGCCCCTGGGCACAGCCATTATCGGCAGGTGAGCAGGAGAGCTCAGGCTGCAGGGGCAGATCCCTCCCCAGCGTGTTGCAGACGCAGAGTTTATTGGTGAACAGGTCTGTGTCTGTGCAGGCCTGGAGCGCCTGGTGAGGAAGGTGGCCTCTCCTCTTCTCAGCAGAGCAGCGGGAGGAGCACCTGTGCCTGCTCCCTCCTGCATCTTTGGATCCCTCCCTAATAGGAGGTGAGGCTGTAGCCCAGGGTAGTGAGCACTGGACAATGAGTTTGGAGACTGGGGTTCTAACCGGTTCCGCAGTGACACCGCACAAGCGGCTTCCTCTCTCTGAGTTTTGGCCTCTTTGTCCAAAATGAGAAGTTGTGCCAGATGACCCTTCAGACCGCGCTCTGTGATTCTGCCACTCCTGCACTTAAAATCCTGCAGCAGCCCTGTGCGGCTATGGGGATGAAATCTGCACTTGCTACAGTTCTGTGGGGCTGCTCCAGTCATGTCTCCAAGCAACCTCCTGCCCCTCGCCTTGCTCCATCTACCCAGAACCTCTTCCTATAGTGCCCCTTGTTCTCCTCTCCTCTCCTCTCCTCTCCTGTCGTCTCCTCTCCTCTGGGCCTTTGCATGTATGGGTCCCTCTGCCTGTGATGGTCTGGGTCTGTTTCCCACCCTACCCAGCCCCTCGGTTAATGACTTATCTTCACATTCTAGCTCAACTTTACTTCTGCTGAAAAGCCCTTGGAGGCTGCTCAGGAAGGGCAGGATGCCCCTCGTACTTGCCCCAGAATGCCCTGGGCTTACTGCATAACATGGCATTGCAACTGCCACTTACGTATTCATCTCCCCATTAAGGCACATGCTTCTGGAGCACAGCATCAGGTCTGCTTTGACCCCAGCTGTTTCCCTAGCGCCTTCCACAGTGCCTGGCACCAATAGTCAACTGGTAGATGTGACATGAATAAATAATTGCATACAGCAATTCCATGGGCATAGAAGTTCAGGAGGAACATGTTGGAGGAGTGGGGACAGTGGGAAGCAGGGGGAGGGAGGAGATGTAACCTCACAGCCTCTGCAGAGACTGTGTTGAGAGGGAATGGGATGTCACAGACCCCTGATGCCCCTTGGTTCAGAGGGGCAGGCTTTGTGGGGCTCTGGGTCTGACCCAGCACTGAGGACCAGCTGCTAGGGGCATGGAAGTGGCCCTCTAAGATGCTGTCCTGCCATGTGGGGCCTGAGGAGCTTAAGCTCCTGTTACTGATGCACTGTGGGTCCTAAGGGAGCCCCCCAAGCCTGTCATATGCCTGCCTCCTAGAATGGGCTGCTCCCATACACAGGAAACACCCCCTCTCTCCTGGGACTGGACTATAGGGCTCCTCACCAGGGTGTGTGTGCCAGCCCCATGCAAGTGCCACATCTTCTGTGTGCCTTCCCAGATCCCCTTGGAATCATTTCTTGCTCCTAGCTCCCACAGCATGTGACATGTAACTCGCATCAGAGGTGTTTAACCCCACTTTGTGAGTTGTACCGAAATGACATGTGGGTCTCCTTGGCTGGAGGGCAAGTTTTCTGAGGCCCAAGGTTGAAGAAACATAAGTCTGTGGAAACTGGTGGGATCTAACAGACTTGGGCTTGAACACTAGTTCTCAGCCAGTAGCTAACAGAGTAGGCACCTTGTGAATGAATGAGTGAACAGATGAAGGAATGAATGAAGGCGCTTAACTTTTCTGAACCTCAGATCCTTCCCTCCCTCCCTCCCTCCCTCCCTCCCTTCCTCCCTTCCTTCCTTCCTTCCTTCCCTCCCTCCCTCCTCTCTCTCCCTTCTCTTCCCTACCCTTCCCTTCCCTTCTCTTCTCTCTCTCTTTCCTTCCTTCTCTTCTTTCCTTCCCTCTTTCTCTTCTCTCTCTCTCTCTCTCTCTCTCTCTCTATCTCTCTCCCCCTCCCTCCCTCTCTCCCTCTCTCTCTCTCTCCAGACTCTGTCACCCAGGCTGGAGTGCAGTGGCGCCATCTTGGCTCATTGCAACCTCCACCCCCTGGGTTCAGGTGATTCTCCTGCCTCAGCCTCCCGAGTAACCAGGATTACAGGTGTGCTACACCACGCCTGGCTATCAGTTCCCTCTTTCTAAAGTGGAGGCAATCATATCTATTTTACAGGGATGTTGGAAAGCTTGTTGACGCTATATGGAAGGATCTGATGCAGAAAATCCAAGGTTTTTATTACTATCAATCATTCATTGATGTGCCCCACTCCGGCCTCCCATCCTAGCCAACTGCTTGCTGAAATGAAGTGAATGCCAAGAGCAGTCACTGAAGCACCAAGGCCATTTCCTGTTGGTGTCTCAGCCACCCAACAGCTGGTCCTGGAGTGGAGGGTGCTTGTAGCTGACTCTGGGCAGGTTGTCTTTTTAGTTAATGTGTTTATTTCTTGCATTAGGAAGAAAGTTGGTATATTCAGGAAAGGGGGGATAAAGGAAAGAGAGAGGGGAAATACATCCCAAAGAACAGCAGAGAACCAGATGAAATTGATGACATGGCAGCACCCACGGGGCTGGGACAGCTCAGCTTGGCCCTCCAGTTCCCCAGCTCTCCAGGCTTGCTTAAATATGAACCTGAGCAGAGGCTCAGAAGAAATGGGATGGAGAAGTCAGGGGCCAGCTGCATTTTAAAAACAGCTGACAAAAGCCCCTCTGCTTGTGAAGGTTCTACTTCTACACTTTCATAGATGTAAAGGAAGCTCCATGCCAGAGGGAATCACACCTTCACTTGTCATCAGGCCTTGTTCCCCATGTGGTGTGTCTATCATGTGTTTGGTGAGTTTGTGCCTACTTTGTGACCATTGCATTCACTCTTTCTTGTTAGGAAAATGTAAAAGCAGTCAGTGTTGTAAGTGGTGGGGAGAAGAAAACTATTACAATGAACCCAAAAGTGGAGATGATTGAGAAAATGGACCAATGTTGTACTGCTTCTCTATGGGACGAGCCATGTGACAGTGAGGACCATTCTGAGGGCAGATTTGCACAACATACAACATGTGAAAAGGGCTGGGCTAGGCCTGAGTACCCTGGCAATGGAAGGAAGACATGAGGAGAAATGATGGATGAAATGGATGATGCACTCTGTGGGCTTCTCTGCCTCTGTGGCGGGTGCCAGTCTAGGAGATCAAAGCCTGAGCAAGGGGAGGTGGTGAAAGTGCCAACAAGGCTGCAAGTGCCAAAGGCATAGTAGCCCAGGAGTTCCCAGGGGCCCACTAGTGGAGTTCACTGAGGTGGAGGGTTACCTGCCACATGGTTTTCCATGTCACCAAGCAGTTATATTTTGGGAAAAGATGTCTGTTTAACACCGTATCTGCAAGAAGGAAAAGTGTAAGCTTGGTTTAAAGCTTCAGAGGACTGACTCACACTCCTGTTTCATAGAAACGTACCCGGGTATGGCGACTTAAACCTCTGCTGGTCTCATTGGACCGATGAGTAGTATCTGGGCCAGCTTATTGCCCTCCCAGACAGAACCTGTTTCTCTCCTTTGTGCAGAGACACTGTTCTTTGAATACGTTGAGAAGCACTCCCTAACCTTTGTTATTGTTTTTGTTCACCAGAGAACACACAACTCTCAAGAGGCCAAAGGGACATTTCTCTGTTCTAGAACAATCATCCTCAATAGGCCTTGCAGGTCCTGGTGATTCTCCCGCTGCAGCTACTCTGGCCTCTTTGCTGCCCCTGAACATGCAAAGCACCCTCCTGCCTCAGACCTCTGCTCCCATTGGTCCCTCTGCTGGGAAGCTCTGCCTGGGTCCCTGCTGCTCACTCCTTGCCTCCTTCAAGGCTCTGCTCAAATCTCCTCCCTCCCTCCTTCCCTTCCCTTCCCTTCCCTTCCTCCTTTCCTTTCTTTTCCTTTCTTTTTCCTTCCTTCCCTCCTTCCTTCCTTCCCCCCTTCCTTCCTTCCCCCCTTCCTTCCCCCCTTCCTTCCTTCCTGCCTGCCTGCCTTCCTTATTTTGTTTTTCATGGAGTCTTGCTTTGTCACCCAGGCTGGAGTACAGTGGCACAATCTTGGCTCACTGCAACCTCCACCTCCTGGTTTCAAGTGATGCCCCTGCCTCAGCCTCCCAAGTAGCTGAGATTACAGGTGTCTGCTACCATGCCCAGCTAATTTTTGTATTTTTAGTAGAGATGGGACTTCACCATGTTGGTCAGGCTGGCCTTGAACTCCCGACCTCAGGCGATCTGCCCACATCGGCCTCCCAAAGTGCTGGGATTAACAGGCATGAGCCACCGCGCCCGGCCAAACCTGTTTCAATGAGGACATGACCACCTGTTCAGGGCTGCATCCCGCCCCTCCCGTGCCCTTCTCACCTGCTTTTTTCTGCTCTGCTTTCACCTTAGTATTTCTTCTGTTTTAAAAATCAATGCATACTAAAGGTACATCATTTTTGGGGTACATGTGATAATTTAAAACATTCATAAAATTTGTAAAGATCAGGTCAGTGAATTGGGGATATTCATCACCTTGAATATTTGTCTTTTCTTTATGCCAGAAACAGTTGAATGTTTCTCTTCTAGCTATTCTGAAATATACAATAGATTACTGTAAACTCTAGTCACCCTACTGATCTATATCTAACACTAGGTCTTATTTCTTCTCTCAAACCATGTATTTGTATCTGTGCCCCTTAGCATTTCTGACTGTGGCATTGACACACAAACACAGTATCTAATTTACTTGTTTATTATGGTTGATTGTCTCTTCCTGCTGGATCATAAGCCCCATGAGGGCAGGGATCTTTGTTATTCCACTGCTCTATCTTAAGATCCTGGATCAGTGTCCGCCACACAGAAGGGGCTCCATGGGGGTGGCAGGAAATGGCTTCACCATGCCCCCATCCCCTGTGCTTAGGCCCCCTGTCTCACCTTTTTGGTGGCTTTTCCCCCTCTCCCTCAGCACTCGGCTGGCTATGGGCTGTTTGTGTCTCTGGCCCAGGCTGCCCTTTGGGTGTGACAGATGCATGGCCAGGCTCACTCAGAGCTTGACGGCAGAAGACTGAGTCAGGGGTGTGTCCAGATGAGGGATAGTGCAGACCCTGTCCTCTGCATGCCAAGGCTCAAAGCCACACAGCAGACTCATTCTGAGATGGGCAGACATCTCTTGGAGAACTGTCTTCCCCCTTCCCCACTGTTGTCTCTATGACAAAGTAGGGCCTGAGGACTGGTAGCCTGAGCCGGGTTCTCAGAGCTCATGCTGATCGTAGATAACATTTGTAAGCACTGGCCATGGGTTGGGCACTTCATGCAGACTACATCATTTTATCCTCCTGCAATCCTCCCAGGTAATTTTTATCATTATCACCATCCTCATCTCTGTTTAATAGATGAGGAGACTGAAACCTATAGAGTGACTTGTACAAAGTTAAGAGAGCTGGTCCAGTGACAGAAGTCAGGCTACCCTCCACCCCCATACATAAATTGTAGACACAAAACAGAAGCTTGGGTCTGTTGATTTCAAACCCTACATCCTTTCTTTTCTCTCTCTCTCTCTCTCTCTCTCCCTTTCTTTTCTTTCTTTTTTTTCTTTGCGGGGCCTTGCTCTGTTGCCCAGGCTGGAGTGCAATGGTGCGATCACTGCTCACTGCAACCTCTGCCTCCTGGGCTCAAGCGATCCTCCCACCTCAGCCTCGTGATTAGCTGTGACCGTAGGTGACACCCATCATGCCCAGCTAATTTTTGTATTTTTTGTAGTGATGTGATTTCGCCTTGTTTTTGTGGAGATGGGATTTTTGTATTTTGTAGAGAGGGGATTTTTGCATTTTGTGTAGAGATGGGATTTCGTCTTGTTGCCCAGGTCTCAAACTCTTGATCCTCCCACCTTGGCTTCCCAAAGTGCTGGGGTTATAGGCATGAGCCACCATGCCAAGCCCTGCCTACTTCCTTTCTATTACACCAAGCCACTTCCCTCATTCTGTACTACCTTGGCTAAGGTGGTGACACTTGAACTAAGATAATGCTACTGACCACCTTTCCTCTTCCTGTAGGCTGAGTGACATTCTGTTTCCCAGCTCCTCTGCAGCCAGATGGGCTTGTGCATGCAGCTCAGTCTGACCAACAGATGCAGTTGAAATGATGAACTCACTCCAGGCTTGGCTCCTAAGGTCTCCTGCATGTTCCTCCACACTTACTCTCTTCTTCCCTTGCTGACCACATACAGGGAATCCAGTGGAGGGCTCTGGGACCCTAGGAGAAAGAAGGAACTGTGAAGAACACAGCAGTTCCTGACTCTCTGGCATGGGATGTGAGTGAGAAATAAACTTGTATAAGATTAAGTCATTGAGATCTTGGGTCACCTACCCTGTCTAATACAGCCTTGAAGGATGAGGACATGTTTGCCAGGCAAAGAAGGCACAGGAGGCTTTCTGGGAAGCAGGAACGTGTTGAGCATGTGGAAATGCGGGAATGTGTTGGGGGACATTCAAGCTCGCTCAGTTTTCTAGAGGGGTGGCGGGATGTGAGCTGGAATGGCGGGGTCGGCTGGAGCATCTCAGATGCTATCCTGGAGATGATGGGGTAGTCTTCGGGGGAGCTCATGCCAAGGACGGATGCTTTAGATTTGAGTGTTAGGACCATTCTAGAGCATTCCTCAATACCTTGCCAAGGAATTGCAGTTCTGAGACTTGCTCATAGAACATGTGATTCTGCTTCTCCTTAGACATTCACAATGCATATTAACACATCAGTCTTCCTCTATCCCTTTACTGGTTTGCTTTCTTCACAGCACTCACCGTTTGAAGTTCTCTTATTTACTTGCAAATTTATTTTCTGCCTCCCTCTGCACTGAAATGTAAGTGTCATGAGAGCATAAAGCTTGTGTGTCTTATTCACCACTTATTCTGAACAGCTAGATGAGTACTTGACACCTAGTAGGTGCTCAATACATTTTTGGTGACTGAGCAATTTAAGGTCCTGAGAAGACCTGCAGCAAAGGAATACCAATCCCTTTACAGTATCTATTGTGTGTGTACGCAAGACCTATTCATATTTCCCTTGACTACCACACTTTGTGCATGCTGCCCTGGTGGCCAGTGGCAGATGGCGTGGGGCCACCGAGGGTCATTACCCTTCACAGGAGTGGGAGTGGGAGGTCCAGCTAAGACACTAAGAAGCCACTGGCCACCGCAGCTGGAACCTGGTGCTGAGGCTGAAGCCTCATTCCTTGGAGGAGCTCAAAGAGGAATCAGGATCCAGCTCCCCGCCAGCCTGGCCTCACGCCAGCTGCAAGACCAGCTTCCCACACATGGCAGCTGAGGGTAGATGCTAAGCTTTAAGGATTACTCTCGGTCTCTTGCAGAACCTGTGCCTATGTCAAATGATGTTTAGCTGGGCACCAGACAAATGATATAATGAAACTCAAACCTCATTATGGAGACAAGCAGAGCCCTGGTGGGGAAGATGTTGGGAGATCAGAGCTCCAGAGGGACCATGGCTGTGCTCAGGGCCCTCTGCCTCTAGAACAAATGGTTGTGGGGGCTTGAGAAATATCTTTGGCCTGGGACCAGAGGACTTGAGAGCAGCAAAGGGCTTTGGAGATCATCCTTATCATTGCAGTTATTGCTACAATTTACTGAGCAGCTGTCACTCTTACCTGTCCTAAAGGTAGGTATTACTGTGCACACTTCACAGAGGAGGACACTGAAGCTCAGAGAGAGGGAATGATGCTCCCAAGATCGTGGACTGAGTGAGTGAGGGGCCATGCTGGAAGGAGGAGCCCACTCTCTGGACTCTGTCCAGCACTCTTTTATCTGGTCTCTCTGGCCTCCTGGAGCACTAGCCTTCATCCCACTGTTCTGCTGAGATTTTGGGTATTCCAGGGGAAGAACCTGCCCTGGAGCCTGGGTGAGCTCTGTGCTATCCTGCTGGGACCAGCTATTTGAGAGGAAGGTGAACGAGGAAGAGTGGATGCAGATGAAGGCCCTTGGTCTGGGTCTTCAGCCTGTCCTCCTCCCGCCTACAGATGTGCTCCTGTCAGAGGCATTTGAACCAGAGCAGCTCCATCTTGAATAGGGGCTGGGTAAAATGAGGCTGACACCTACTAGGCTGCATTCCCAGACGGTTAAGGCATTCTAAGTCACAGGATAAGATGGGTCAGCACAAGATACAGGTCATAAAGACCTTGCTGATAAAACAGGTTGCAGTAAAGGAGCTGGCCAAAGCCACGAAAACCAAGACAGTGATGACAGTGACCTCTGGTTGTCCTCACTGCTACACTCCTACCAGCGCCAATACAGTTTCCAATGTCATGGCAATATCAGGAAGGTACCCTATATGGTCTAAAAAGGGGAGGCATGAATAATCCACCCCTTGTTTAGCAAATCTTCAAGTAATAACCAGAAAAATGGCCAATCCTTGGGGCTGTTCTGTCTATAGAGTAGCCATTCTTTTATTCCTTTGCTTTCCTAACAAACTTGCTTTCACTTTATGGACTCGCCCTGAATTCTTTCTTTCAGAACCCCTCTCTTGGGGTCTGGATCGGGACCCCTTCCCTGTAATATTCTTGCCTTCCTCTTCTAAAGAGTAAACATTTCTCTTGTAGTTTTCACAAGGGCTCGCTCAGCTGTGGCCTCTTCGGGTTTCCAGCCTCGGTCTGGGAGGTGAGGAAATGTCACCCAGCTGGCTGGTGAGGAAGCCTGGAGGAAGTCAGGGTTCCTGGTGTCCAACCTGGCATTTCATCGTCATGATAATGTGGATTACTCCTTGTGAAACTGGCTTGTGGCATTAGCCTCCCCTCCCTATCTCATTCTTCTGCTGGAGGGACTCCTTGCCCCCCTCCCTTTAGTGAAGGGGTGTATCCTCCGGTCACACCAGCTCTGTTTGTAAGCTAGAACCCATGGTGGGCACACAGTGCTCAGTAAGTACTTGCAGGGGAATTATTAGGAAGGCCAATATCAGCGGGGTGGTGGTAGGACGGGTGGGGAAATGACGTGCAAAGATCTGGTTCCCACAAATCAGTTGAGTGAAGGCAAATGAGCCCCTGCCCTTCATTAGATAAGTGGTGGTTGATCAGGTTCTCTCCTCTGCCCGTTCAAGTGCAGGTATAACTAGACCTGCTTCTCTCAGGCTCTGGCCCACCCTGCTGCTCTGGAGACTTCACAGGGCCACAGAGCCCTGCTCTTGCAGAGTGTGGGGTCAATCAGGCATCGTCCAGGGGCAGAGGAAGAGGAGAAGTGACCTATAGATTGAGCCCCATCAGCTTTAATGTTCATAATGGCCCTAATGGTGATAACAGCACTTTCACAATTGTTATCTTAGCCGTTCTTCATAATGGCCCTGTGAGAGAGCTATTATTTTACCTTCCCCTTCTCCAAATGGGGAAAATGGACCTCAAGTTTATACTGCTTCTATGAGCTAGTACACGAAGCTCACGGATGTCCTGTCACGCAATCAGAAGGTGATCTGAACACTCCAACCCCAATCTGCTACTGCCGCGGATCATGCCCAGAGTATGCTGGCCATACGCCCTCTGCAAGCTTGGGTCCAGCTTTCTAGAGCCTAGAGGGGTTTGCATTTATGGCTATTGATGCCTAGACATGAGTGCTTATCAATTAGACTCCAGTCTGGAGGAATCTTTCAATCCCCTCTCAGCTGGGCTGCCTTTGACAGCCCCTGACAGCTACAGGAGGCAGAGGAGCCCATCTCTTCCATTCAGAGCCTTCTACTGGATCACTCTGCCCCAGGCCTAGTGGGTGGTACCTCTGTGCTCCACCCTGCCCTCTGCTCCAGCCCCAGCCAGGTGATCCCCTGGGGGGATCCAGAGGTGGGCAGGATCCTGCAGTGAAGACGGCTCTCCGGTGAAGCCAGCAGCATCCTCTGCCCTGCAGCCTCCTGCTGCCCACCACTGCAGTGCCATGCAGCAAAGCAAAGGTGCTTCAGCCCCCCATGGAGCACTAAGCCCCAAATGTTAAGTTCTCCCTTATGCTTCCAGAAGACAGCCAAAGAGTGGCATCCCAAAGACAGCGTTGGAGAAGGATGCAGGCACCTTCCCTGGTGAAGGAGAACCTTGCTCCCTTCTGCCCTGTCCCACCACATCCTTCAGGGCCCCCGGCACAGCTGAAGGAGAATGCCCAGCATTTACCGGCTACTGCCTCCTCCCTCTGCTGCTGCGGGTCCCTCATGCCTGGCAGGACATTCAGGAGGCCAAGGCTGTTCTCTGCTTCCCCCTGAGCTCCCTCCAGCTCTACCATTCTATAGCTCTCTGGAGATGGGAAGGAGGAAGTGCTGGATCCCTCATTCTAGGAGCTGGATGGGAGGGAAGGGGGACTCAGCGTGTCCACCCACCCTTCCACCTCGACTCCTGGGCCACTCTGGCAACTGCACATTCTAGCTCTTGGTCTCACTTTCTCCCCTGGGGGATCCAACTCTCCAGAAAAACAAATGGGTGCCACATTTTTGGGCAAAACCTACCCATTTAGAGTCAGGGGAAGGAGCAGCAGAGTTCTCAATCCCTGGGTGGTCCTAGAGAGGCCTGGTACTGAGGGTGTCTTCCCTACTCTTGAAAGAGGCCCTAGTGTCTACCACTGTGGGGAGATTCAGTGGAGGGTTCCTTGGGGCAGGCTCCAAAGGAAGTTGCCTGCTGGTATTACTGGGGAGCTGAGCTGTCATGGTTTGGACTGCCTCTGAGGCCCACATCCTTTTTGCAAATCACCTACTCTCTGCTCTTGGGCCTCTGCCAGAGAGCCATGGGTTGACCTTTCCTCCAGGCGCAGGGGACCTTTATCATTCACCAGTGGACACAAACTCGGTGACCCTGCACTGTCTCTGCGGTGCCTCCCCCTATCATCTCCCCTCTGAGAGCAGCTCCAAGTGTGTGAGCCCCTGAGCCTGGCACTCCCTACCTCTCAAGGGCAGAAGTGCAGGCCTGGACTCAATGAGGACTGGCATCAGGTCCTCTGGGCTCTGCCCCTGCCCTGCTGTGGGGCCTGCCACGGAACCTCCCTGGGCACCAGCACCAGCCAGACTTTACAGAAAGCAGCATGTGCAAAGAGCAGTATTTAGAGGGAAAGAGTCCACTGCCTGGCCCGGGAACGGGAGGCCTGGCCACATGCTACAATCCCAGGGGTGAGCAGGCACGATTACTAGAACAGAAGTCCTGCCGGGTGCGGTGGCTTACGCCTGTAATCCCAGCGCTTTGGGAGGCCGAGGAGGATGGATCTCCTGAGGTCAGGAGTTCGAGACCAGCCTGGCTAACATGGTGAAATGCTGTCTCTACTAAAAATACAAAAATTAACTGGGCATGGTGGGCACCTGTAATCCCAGCTATTCGGGAGGTTGAGGCAGGAGAATTGCTTGAACCCAGTAGGTTGAGGTTGCAATGAGCTAAGATTGTGCCATTACACTCTAGCCTGGGCAACAGGAGTAAAACTCCGTCTCAAAAATAAAAAGCAGAACAGAAGTCCTGTGTCCTGAGAGCAAGAGGCTCTGGGACCACATCTGGAGGACTGGGCTCTGTTGGTACAAACAAGAGCAAAGCACCCGGGATGACTCATGGTATCAGACCCACCACAAAAACTAGAAGAAATGGGGTGAGGTAGGGAGTTGCTTAGAAGAGGAAAGGCTTGCAGGGGACCTGATAAGTTCCAACTGGTGGTTCTCAGCCTCTGATGCATATTCGGGTCACTTTTCAAAGTTAGAGGCCCAGGCTCCACCCTTGAGGCTTCTGATTCAGTAGGCCAAGGTGAAGTCCTGGCATCTGGTTTGATAAAGCTTCTTTTGGTGATCTGCTATATGGCCGGGGTTGAGACCCCCGCATGTGAAGAGCTCAAAGCTTGACCTCCAACTAAGGTGTTGTAAGTCAGGGTCTTTCAAATAGGCAGAGCTTTGCTCTCCACACATAGTAGTTGAGAACAATAAAAAGAACCAAAGGCTTGGGCATGGTGGTGCACACCTGTGGTCCCAGCTGCTCAGGAGACTGAGGTGGGAGGATCACTCAAACCCAGGAGTTGGAGACTGCAGTGAGCTGTGATCACACCATTGCACTCCAGTTTGGGTGACAGAGCCAGATCCTGTCAAAAAAAAAAAAAAAAAAAAAGCAAGCAAGCAAAGGCTTGTGCCCACACCGCTGGAATGATACCCTTGTCTGCGCTACAGAATAGAGAGGATGCAGAGGGTCCTGGGTGCTTGTCTGGGCTCTGAATAGGATGTCAGAGCCCGAGTGCCCAGCCCTTCCACCTACCCAAAGGGCACTTTTTCCACCAGCGAGGCTCCTGCCCTACATCAGCAGAGCCTGGGCTCTGAAGAATCCCATCAGCTCCCTGTGATGGGTGTGTGCTGAGGCTGCTGTACCCTCACCCGGACCTTCTAGGACCAGCTGACCCCTTCACAACCAGGGTCTGTGAAGAAGCTGCCTTGAGAGGGGTGATTGGGTTTGGTGTCTCATTCTTGGTTTCACGGATTCCATGTGGATGGATGAGGGGTTCCTGTCCAGCGAGGAGGAAGATCAGTTCCCCTTCCCAGAGGTGAGGGGCTCTCCACAGGGCATGAGGAACAATCTGGCTCGTGCTCTTGGGTCCAGTCTTGCTCCTCACCATTCCATGGAGCACGAGGCCGCTTTCCCAACAGCGGACTCTCCCAACATTAGTTTGATTGCTTTCTACTCCCAGTTCCCTTCACTTTACCATGTTCACTGCCTTCCAGCTTTCAGTATGGATTTCAGTCCACAGAAATGAATACAAGAATGAAGATACCAAGCTTGTTAAGGGAGCTCCTAGCACCGTGCCTGACGCACAATAACAGCTCAAGAAACGGACATGTCCCTGGCCCTGCCACCTCTTCCTAAATGCCTCGTACAACAGAGTCAAGGCTGACTGTTCCAACAAGCCCTTTTCTCTTCGTACCCAAAATGCTTTTAGCTTTTGCTTCCTGAGCATGTGTTGCTGCCGGAGCAATGTGGCCCAGCTGTGCCCCGAGTGTTAGAGAACAATCAGCTAGAGAGTCAACATTTTCATCAACAAAAGTGGATAATCCAAATGCAGATAACTGAGAACCAGGCAGGAGTCACAGACCTGTGGACTCCAAAGGCTTATTACCATTGATCTGCATATTCTAGGCATCTTACGAGAGGCATCACACTTTTCACATGGCTTGGGCTTATTTTGAAATTTGAATCCTTGATTGAGAATTTAATTTCTTCTTCTATATAGTGAATCATACCCGACCCCAATGTCCCAATCAGAATGGCAATGGAGTGTAATGGACAGAGCCCCACATTAGGTAACAGGAGCCTGTGGTCTAACCCATAGGTCTCTGGTACTGGTGTCACTACCTGAGGTTACTGAATCTCTCTGGTCTCTGGCGCAAGGGCTGGATAAGATTAGTGGTTCTGAGATCCCTGTCCATGGCCTGGCTGTACGGATGCCTTGGCCCTGCTCTCAGAGTGTCCAATTCAACACAACCTGGGCATCTACATTTTTAAAAAGCTCCACAGTGATTTTACTGCATGGCCACATTTAGGAACTATGTAGCCAAGTAAGATTGATTTCTTTCCTTCTTTCCTTCTTTCCTTCTTTCCTTCTTTCTTCCCTTCTTTCCTTCTTTCCTTCTTTCCCTCCTTCCTTCCTTCCTTCCTTCCTTCCTTCCTTCCTTCCTTCCTTCCTTCCTTCCTTCCTTCCTTCCTTCCTTCCTTCTTTCCTTCTTTCCCTCCCTCCCTCCCTCCCTCCTTCCTTCCTTTCTTTTTTTTAAATGGAGCCTCACTCTGTCACCCAGGCTGGAGTGCAATGGTGCAATTTTGGCTCACTGCAACCTCTACCTTCTAGGTTCAAGCGATTCTCCTGCCTCAGCCTCCCGAGTAGCTAGGATTACAGGCGTGTGCCACTATGCCTGGCTAATTTTTGTATTTTTAGTAGAGACGGGGTTTAACCATGTTGGTCAGGCTGGTCTTGAACTACTGACCTCAAGTGATCCGCCTGCCTCAGTCTCCCAAAGTGCTGGGATTACAGGTGTGAGCCACCACACCCAGCCCCAAGCAAGATCTTCTCATCCTACCTGGTCCACCAGAGGCATTCACCCAGTTGACCCCTCTTGCCTATTAAAAATCTGAACTTCTCAGCCTGGCATGGTGAAGTCAGGAGTTTGAGACCAGCCTGACCAGCATGGTGAAACCCCGTCTCTACTAAAAATGCAAAAATTAGCCAGGCGTGGTGGTGCATGCCTGTAATCCCAGCTACTTGGAGGCTGAGGCAGGAGAATTGACTGAATCTGGGGGGCGGAGGTTGCAGTGAGCCAAGATTGCGCCATTGTATTCCAGGCAACAAGAGGGAAACTGTCTCGAAAAAGAAAGAAAGAAAAAAATCCGAACTTCTCTTGGCTTCCATGACACCACTCTATCCCAATCCCCCTTTTCCCTCACTGCCACACCTTCTCAGTCTCCTTTCCTGCTTCCTCCCTTCTGTTCCACATCTAAATATTGGTGTGGGCTGGGTACAGAGGCTCATGCTTGTAATTCCAGCACTTTGGGGGGTCCAAGGCAGCAGGATCACTTGAGGCCAGAATTTCAAGACCAGGCCAGCAAACAGAGCAATACCCCACCTCTAAAAAATTTTTTAAAAAATTAGCGAGGCTTGGCCGGTCGCGGTGGCTCACGCCTGTAATCCCAGCACTTTGGGAGGCCGAGGCAAGTGGATCATGAGGTCAGGAGATAGAGACCATCCTGGCTAACACGGTGAAACCCCGTATCTACTAAAAAATACAAAAAAATTAGCCAGGCATGGTGGCGGGCACCTGTAGTCCTAGCTACTCAGGAGGCTGAGGCAGGAGAATGGCATGAACCCGGGAGGTGGAGCTTGCAGTGAGCTGAGTTCGTGCCACTGCACTCCAGCCTGGGCGACAGAGCGAGACTCCGTCTCAAAAAAAAAGAAAAAAAGAAAAAGAAAGAAAGAAAAAAAAACTAGCCAGGCTCAGTGGTATGTCCCCGTAGTCCTAGTTACTCACGAGGCTGAGGTGGGAGGATAGCCTGAGTCCAGGAGTTCAAGGCTACAGTGAACTATGGCACCACTGCACTCTTGCCTGGGAAACAGAGCAAGATCTGGTCTCAAAAATCAATGAAAAATATAAATATAAAATAAATGTTGGTGTGCCCCAAGGTCCTAAGCTCCCTCTGCTATTTAGACTCTCTCCTATGGCTCAAAGTCCATCCCATATGCCAATGACTTCCCAGGTCTGAATCTGTAGCTCTGATCTTTCCCCAGAACTGCCTACTCTTTACCTCCACCTGGATATCTAATAGTCATTGCAAAGTGATCATGTTCAGCACAGAAAACTTAGCCTTACCTCAGCCCTCCAGCCTATTGCTCCCCAGTCTTCCCATTCCCCATGAAGGGCATCCCAACCCATCCAGATACTTAATCCAAAAATATAGCAGTTATCCTTGATTCTTCTGTTTTCCTTTCTGCCTTCACCCAATTATCAGCAAGTCTTGTTGGTTCTATCTCCAAATATATCCCAGACTCACCTAAATCCTCTCTAAGTACATTGCTATGGCCGGGTCAACATCTCCCTCCTTGCCCACCCAGGCTCTGCAGCCCAGTGTTCTCTCTGCTTCTACTCTTGTCCTCTTGTAATCCATTCTCCACTTGACAGCTCAAGTGCTCCTTTGAAAAGCATGTCATCTCCTCCAGAGCTTGCCATAACACTTACAAGCAAATTCAAACTCTTTACGGTGACCTAGAGCCTTCTACGATCTGGCCCTGCCCAGTTCTTGGACCTCCTCTCTATGGCTCCCTATCCTTGTTGATGCCACTCTGGGTACTCCAGCTCTCTGCCCACTCCTTGGGCACAACTGGATCATTTTCACTTTGAGCTTTTGCACCGGCTGTTCCTTCTACTTAGAAGCTCTTCCCTGATCTCCGCATAGCTGGCTCCTTCCCGCCATTTAGGTCTCAGCTAACTGTCACCTCTGCAGACAGGCCTTCCCTGACCACCTAATTCAAAGTAGATATTGAGCACTCTTTTAGTTTCTTCTAGTTTCATTCTCTGCACAGTGTGTGCCAGATAGTTTGATATTTTCCAGTCTGTGATGACGTTTTTCTGGCTTGTCTGTTGACTGTCTCTCTCCTCCAGAATATAAAATCTATGCGGTCAGTGACTTCGTTTTGTTTGCCACTGTATTCCTAGTGCCTAGAACACTGCTTGGCACATTGTAGATACTCAATAAATATTTATCAAATAAATAAGTAAATGTAAGTTCCCTTCCAGTTCTAGAGGTACGTGATATATTTAGAATCTTTAATAATTAATTTTGTTATCCCATGTAAAGGTTTTGTGGAGTCCAGAAGTGTGATTTAGAAAGTAGCATAACTGGGAAGAGTGTCAGTTTTTTCTAGCTATTTAGCTGTCTAGCTGTTTCCGCCATCAGAGCTTTGCTTCCCAGAGACCCGGTAAATTCCACGAAGACGGGGATTATACCGAACTCATCTGCAAGTGTCTCAGAGTTCAAGGCTGTGCTGAGCTCCTTAAGTGTTTGTATAGAAAATGAATAGATGGTCTTCTCGTGGAACAAGGACAGAAACTGAGGCAGAGAGTAGGGAGGAAATGTACTCAGGAGATCATCTTTTCTGTGGCTACATGGTTCGTTCTGTGACTCATACTTCCTGGGCTGGCTGCCTCCAAATACCCTTTCATTCCTTCTTTGTACACGGTGAGGACAAGGCAAAGTTACCAGCGGCTTTCTCACCTAGGTGCTGGCTCAAGGGACTCAGTGCAAGCTTTAACTCTAAGGGGCAATCTGGTAGAGCCAGGTTTGGAAGAGGTTTACTCTGGACTGTGTTGGCTGTGTGACCTTGGGTAGGTACTTAATCTCTCTGTACCTGCCTTTCTGTATTGGTAAAAGACACAGAATCATGGCACATAAGTATTCTCAGGAATTTCATGATATTTATTTTATTTATTTATTTTTGAGACGGAGTCTCGCTCTGTCGCCCAGGCTGGAGTGCAGTGGCGCGATCTTGGCTCACTGCAAGCTCTGCCTCTCAGGTCCACCCCATTCTGCTGCCTCAGCCTCCCGAGTAGCTGGGACTACAGGTGCCTGCCACCACGCCTGGCTAATTTTTTTGTATTTTTAGTAGAGACGGGGTTTCACTGTGTTAGCCAGGATGGTCTCCATCTCCTGACCTCATGATCCGCCCGTCTCGGCCTCCCAAAGTGCTGGGATTACAGGCATGAGCCACCGTGCTGGACCGAATTTCATGATATTTAAATGAAAAAATGCACGAAAGGCTCTTTGTGGTGACTTGCACACAGTAATTGCTAAATACATGTTGGCCATTTTAATGATCATTAATAGTTCTGGCCTTGAGCTGGGATCTGAGGTACCAGGGTTCTTGGCTTAGGATTTCCTTCTCCCTCTCTCTCTCTCTTCTTTGAAGCCATGGGGAAATCATCTGGAGCCTTCTTCTTTCCTGCTTTTTTGCAACCAGGATAATGATAGCTCCCCTTCCTTCTAGCACTGCTGTGTGGATTAATTAGTGTTAATTAATGGGCTTTGAAAATGAAAAGCACCTAGGTAAGTGCTGATCATGATTATCCATGGGAACCTTGAACGTGGAGAAGGTGCTGAACAGGGTCCTAAAATTACACAGATTAAAGAACAATGAGGACAGGTGAGAAAAGTGGCTATTAAGCTCCAAGGCTGGGACCCAGGTCTGCCAGCCTGCCAAGGTGTTCAAGCCAGAACAAAACCTCGCAGTCATTCTTACGCAAAAATGACTTGGTGAGCCAACGAGGTAGAATGTTTTCAACAAATGTCACAGGCTGGAAGGGACTGCTGCAGGTCACTGAGCCGAAGCCTCCTCCTTTGAGGAGGATTGTGGCCCTTCTGCCCCTTTGAAAAATTGCCGTGCCTGTGCACTTTGAGGCAGGAAGAGGCTCCCCACAATAATGATAATAATATAAGTTACCATGGATCACCTGCTCACTATCAAAGTGTAATTATCTAGTAAACACCATGCATTAAGGCTTTTACATGAATGTATTATGTCTTTTTTATGGAGGGGTCAGATTTATTGAGATAGAATTTGCATACAGTAAATCTCACCCATTTTAGTGTACCATTCTGAAAGGTCTGACATACCACCACCGCAATCAAGATACAGAACAGTTCCATCCCCTGCCAAACCCCTTCATGTCCCTGTTGTCGGCCCCTCTCCCTAGTCCCAGCTCCTGGCAACTGGCAACCAATGATCTGTTTTCTCTTCCTTCAGTTTTGCCTGTTCTAGAACACCATATATATGAAAGGATACAGTGAGTAGCCATTCAAGACTAGCTTCTTTCACTTAGTACAATGCATCTGAGCATTAAGCATTGTGATGAATGCCGGTAAGATCCATGTGTTAATTTCACATGCATATGCTATCTCTTTTCATTCTCAAGACACCTCTGAGTCAGGGACTATTATCCCCGTTTTATAGATGAAGCAACTGAGGCTTAGAAATGTTAACTTGATTAAGGTCACACAGCTGGTAAGTGATGAAGCCAGGATTTAAGCTCAGAATTTCTGACCCAAAGTCCATGCATACCTTTCTAGAAACCAATACCAGCAAATGTAGTTAATTGTTTACACTGATTCTACCTTCATTTCCAGAAACCTTCTTGTCCCCGATCTCGTCCTATCTCTTCAAAATTCACTTCTCCCTGTATTTAAAGACGCAGGCCAGATCCCTAGGCACAGCTTCCTGTAAGGAGCACACCACAGTTCTCACAGGGCCTGAGATCCCATGATCATTGGATGTGGGTTCTCTGAAAGTAAGGGACATGCATTTGAGGAGACAGGAATGAGTTCAGGGGACAAGAAGGGTTCCTGGGACTTGGAGAAAAGAAATGTTAAGCTTCATCTATTGTGAGAATCAGCCTGGTTTCTTCTGGAGTTGGTGTCTAATTTTATTTCAGGTGCTGCTTTGTGGATGTTGGGCTCTGTATCCATTTACAAGTTCAGTGGGACCTGGGGTGTGGTATGGTTTGAACTCACGAAACTGTTCTCTATTCCTTTGGAGAAGTGCTGAGCCATGGCCGAGGAAGGCAGGCTCGGATACCAACTCAGCAATCAGCACACCAAAAAGGTACTTTCCCCTTACTGGGTCTCCAAGGACCTTGGCTGGTTGAGAGAAGGATAAACCAGTTCCTCCAGCCCACATGGTCCTCTTCTTCCGCTCACGGTATCAATAATTATGAAGATGTGCATAAAAGTGCATTGACCTAGTTGGAGGTTTCATAAATATAAATAAATTAAATGCTTATGCCTAAGGATGCCTGGGTAAGCATGGCGGAGAAAGAGAGAGAGTTACTCATGCTTGGATGGACAGTGAGGGGGACCCTCAGGCCTGCCAAGTGCAAACCAGAGAGTGCCAGGCTGCAAGGGAGAGGGGAATCCCTGCAGGGCCCTGCCAGGAAGCTGGGCCCCTCCAGCTCTGGGGAAGGCTGGGCCTGAGTGCTCCTGCTGTGTGCCCCCGCCCATGGGCTGTGGTGTCTGCGCGGGGGTATTGACCCCTCAGTTCTCAGGCTGTGCTCTGAAGTAAATAAAGTTGAAACCCAAGAAAACTGAGTGGGAGAAATATGGAATGATTTCAGTATTGATTTCCAAGAGGGAAAGAGGACAAAAGAATGCTAACAGCACTTCATGCTTTCAGAGTGTTTGTATTACATGATCCCATTTAATTCTCACAACGTGGCATAGGAGACAGGGACGTTATTATTATTATTGTTAGCACTGGCATTCCCATTTTAGAGATGAGAATATCGAGGCCCAGAGAGGTGAAGACAGTCATGCAAGGTCACCCAGTAACCAGGTGGTTATCTAGTTCAAGAAACCTAGCCTTTCCCCTCTGCATGCTGCTGTGCGGGGCCTGGACAGGTCTGCGACCCTCTCCCCTGGCCTCTTCTTGCCCACCCATTGTCAGTGCAGCTTCCCCCACCAGCTGCTCGCACGAAAGACCCCTTGCCTCTGGTGTTCCCCCTTCCAAGTCCTCCTGCACACCCCTCTGCCAGGCAGGTCTTAAACACGGCTTCTACCCCTCTGCTCAAGATCCTTCCTTAGCTCCCCTTCACCTATGGAACACTAGCCAATGTCCAAATCTGACAGTTTAGCCTTCGTTGTCTGACCTCATCTCGCCCCGCGAGAATCCCCCGCCCATCCAAATCTGAACGCCTGCCAGCCTTCCAGGCTCAGCTGCAGCCCCACCTCCTTGGGGATGCCTTCCCTGATTAGCCGGGCCCACGCGACTCTCTCTCCTCCAGTCCCTGCCACAAGCACCATTACCCTCCGTTCTGCATTGCTAGCCACCCCTCTCCCTGTGCAGGTCTGCCCTCCCCATATTAGCCCCAGAGCCCTTGGGGAGCAGGAACGTCTGACACGCTTGACCAGATTAGGCCTGGAGAGAGCCTGGCTCCATCCCTGCCTAGCCTTGTGACCCAGGTCATTGTCCTGCCCCCTCTGCATCTTCATCCACAAAATGGGAGGAGGTTGAATCCATGAATCTCAGAAGTCCTTTCCAACTCCCACATTCCCTGTGATCATGGACCCCATCAGACCCTGGTGTGAAAGACTGATTCACTTTAATGTTGCTCTTCTCCAGAAATTTGCATTTTAACAGGCACAATGCTCTCAGCCAAAGAAAAGAAGCCCTGACATTTTGGAGTTGTGGGGGCAGGCTTCCTGTACCCCATACCCGCCCTGCAGGGGGTCATCTCCTCCTGGCCATAGGCCAAGTCTGTTTTGTGGAGATTTTCCTACTCCCCACCCCTCCTCTCCGAACCCCTGTGCAACACTAAGGGATCCTCGGGGAGCTAGGAAAATAGAAACAGATTTAAATTCTTTTCCGCTTCTGTCCCCTTGCATTCAGATGACTGACTCATGCTTGCCTCATCTCCCGGTCTCTAACTTTGGGCTCTAGCCCCAAGGGGAAGGGACGATGTCTTTGTTCTAGCTCCATTTTTGTGCCAGATCCTGAGACACTGGGATTCGTGGTGTGATTCCCCGTCTGCCTTTGCTCAGCCCCACTACTGACTTACAGTCCTTCCTGTCAGCTTCTCGGGAGCCAGTGTCTACCCAAGATGGGATGTTTAGGAGGAAAAAACCCAATCTCAAAGCAAAACTCAAAGCAATCTTGTTTGTCTGCATTCAGGCCTGTATCAAGGAGTTGCATGGGACCAGGTTTGCCCAAATCCAGAGTCCTTCAAGGATGTCTGGCGTCAACACTTGCTCGGGACAAAACTAGACCACTACTGTCTCAACCTTTGAGTCCTTAGATCAAAGTTCTCAGTGCCTAGGTACCTGCCGGCAGCTTTGCTAATTGTTCTGTGTTCCAAATCAGGAAAAATCAGACATGTGCATCACCTGAAGTGTACAGCCACTTTGGTTGGTTTTTTTTTTTTATGTCACCCAGGCTGGAGTGCAGTGGCACTATCTCAGCTCACTGCAAGCTCCGCCTCCCGGGTTCACACCATTCTCCTGCCTCAGCCTCCCGAGTAGCTGGGACTACAGGCACCCGCCACCACGTCTGGCTAATTTTTTGTATTTGCAGTAGAGACGGGGTTTCACCATGTTAGCCAGGATGGTCTTGATCTCCTGACCTTGTGATCCACCCGCCTCGGACTCCCAAAGTGCTGGGATTACAGGTGTGAGCCACCGCACCTGGCCGGTTTTGTTTTTTAAGCTGCCAAGTTGAAGTTGAAGTGGGTTGGTTTTGAATGGCTCTGAACGTTGCTTGCTACATTTGAATAGAGAGGATGTGGCATATTCAACTGTAGTACGGTGGCATAGAGCCTGAGCTCTGGGCACGTGACTCAGTCTCCTCTTCTGTAAAATGGCTTAACAGGAGTACCCACCTAGTTCACAGAGTTGTTGGGAAGATTAATAAGATCATACAAGGAAAGTACTCAGAATGATATTTGGCACAGGACAAGTGCCCAATACATATTAGCTCTTATGATTATAACATGACTTGAAGCCACAGAAAATATTCCCAGTTAGTAGTGGATGGCCTGAGTCTTTGCTACAGTCTGATTTTTATGATCTCTGTCCAGATTATCCTTGTAAATATTATCTCCCAGGATTATTCAGGGCCTCCTCTCTTCATAGTCATTCAATCCTTCCACGTGACTCGCCTCATTTTGATGCTCAGCAAAATGGAATTAGGAATTCAAATTTTCTGCCCCCCAAAATGCACTTCAAATCAAATGGAAAGGATTTGGGGGGTTATCTGCTTTTTTTTTTCTTTTCTTTTGAGATGGATTCTTGCTCTGTCACCAGGCTGGAGTGCAGTGGTGTGATCTCGGCTCACTGCAATCCCCACCTCCCAGGTTCAAGCAATTCTCTTGCCTCAGCCTCCTGAGTAGCTGGGACTACAAGCACCCGCCACCATGCCCAGCTAACTTTTGCATATTTATTAGAGACGGGGTTTCACCATGTTGGCCTGGGTGGTCTCAATCTCCTGACCTTGCGATCCGTCCACCTCAGCCTCCCAAAGTGCTGGGATTACAGGTGTGAGCCACCGCGCCCTGCTTATCTGCTATTTTAAATGAGCAGTTTCGGTTCCTACAAATATATCTGTAAGCATGCATAAGTCAGAACAGCACTGGTATTTAAGGGATGCCATCAGGGCCATGGGGGTGTGACCCAGTTGCTTGCTAATGGAACCCCTGTTTATCCTCACTCACTGCAATGCAGGAGGCAGCTGGCTGAGGAGGGTGGGAGAACTGGTGCCTCTGTGTGGGAGCACAGGGAGGAGGAGTCACCAGGGCTGGGGACCCACTCACTCCTGGAGGCTCCACTGAAATGTCATGGAGACCTTCTTGGCCATTTTCCTGTCAGAATGAATCACACCTTTCCATGCTCTCACGGTATTTTTGTTGATACCATGCACCTTGCACTGACGGTCCTGCTGAGGACCCTGAGGGCAGCATGGTCTCTGATTCACCCAGGATCTGCAGCATCCAGCACCATGCCTGTTACGGGGGCCCTCCATAAATGTTTGCTGCTAAAGGCATGAAGGCCCCTGATGGGATCTGCCACTTCCAGGATGCCAGAATGAGGGAATCCGAGGATACCCTGGACCAACCCCTCCTTTTGCAGATCCAGGAAATAGGCCAGGGAGCAGAAGTGACTTCCCAAGATCACACAGCTGGGGACAGAGCTGGGACTAGAATGCAGGTCTCTTGACTCTGGTCCTAGGGCTGTGTTCTCTACATCTGCTTTCCATCTTAACCCCTCCTCCAGCTGTGAGCAATAGACCATGGCTTGCACTCTATGGGAGGGTGGGAGGGGAGGCTGGGAGCACCACCTCCAAGGAGCATGTAACAGCTGATCCTTCCGCATCTTGCAGTGTGACACCCACAAGGAAGCCATCTTGGTGTGGGAGGACACCTACCCCTTTGCAGTTTCCCGCTGGAGAGACCAATCGGCTTCCTAACTTCCCCCTCCTAAGTTTAGGACGGCCTGTTCTTTGACACCAAGAAGCTGCCCAAGGTCACAGAGCTGAGACCTTGACCTGGCTCTCTCTGTTCTCAGTTCTCAAGTTATCCAGTTCCTCCTGTTCGACTCGGCTGGCAGGATCAGATCTAGACAGGAAGCAGGAAGCAGCAGACAGCAGGAGGATGACAGTGGGCCCAGCAGTGAGGGGCTGGGGAAGTTCAAGGCAGGCTTGGAGAATTCATGCCTGCTTGCCATGATGGGTTTATAAGGGCAGGAAGAGCCTTCAGGACTCAGCCCTTCCACGAACTGGGCAATACAAAGATTTCTTAAGCTCTGGGGACATTGCCTGAGGCAGATCCCTGGAGGAAGAATCACTTCTCTCCCAGGGTGTTAGTGATTGCTGAGTTCAGCATGTTAGTTTTCAAAGACAAAGCCTAGATCTGGCTTGCTCTGCACAGCGCTGAGGCCAAGTTGGCCTTTCTGGAGTGGAGTGATACCCCAGAGAGTGTGGCTCCCCAGGATGCTCCTCCATCATCTCCCGCAGTCCCATCTGATCCTGTCCTCAAGGACAGACATACAGATATGTCAGCTCTTCTCTGGAGTTCTTTAGGCAGGTGGCCACATCCTGCAGGACCCCAGGGAGAAGGCTCTCCCCTTTTGCCAGGGGTCACTCTTATTGCTGCTGCCCCTTCGGAGATGGCTGCTTAGGTCAAGACTTGTCACCACCACCCTCACTCCTCCTAGTAACTGAAATGGCTGATACATGGACAACGAACAGGGTATTGTAACTATGAGCTCATTCGATTCTTTCCAAATCCCCCAACATTGCAGATACTATTATGATTTCTATATTGTAGTGGAAGACACACAGGGTGGGAAAAGGTGAGTGACTTGCACAAGGTCAACCAGTTAGAAGGTGGGAGCCGCAGGGCTCCGACGCTGCAGTCTGCCCTCCTCCTACCCTGCCCATCACGCTGTCCCTGGCCTCCTGAACCCCATGATGGGTCTGGGGACACCAGTGCTCTCTGTCATCCTGTGCAGGCTGTGAGAGCAGGTGACATTTCCCCCCCCCACCCATCTCCTCTAGGGAGCCCAAGACTCCAGATGTGGGGACTGCCTGGAAGAGATGAGTCGGGCCGATGTTGTCCATGACTCCTCTGCTGCCTGGAGCCCCCGCTGCCTTGCATAGCCATCACTGAGATGAAAAACTGAGGAGCAGGGGATGGGCTCAAGGCTGTTACCCTCTATGAGTGGAAAACGAAAGGGAGGGAAAGTGTGACTTAGAAATACTTACAAACCCCTTGGTTTTTGGGATCCAAGCTGTTCTCTGCTCTCCATGCCTCCTCTTTGTCCCTCATCTCCACCCTGATGGAATGTCAGCTGCAGAGTGAGCTCCCTCCCAGGGGTGTGGGGAGAGCTGTGTTCTGAGTTTTCCTGTGGTCCTGAATGAAATCACAGCCCCTATCTGCTCAGCATTGGAGGATCTCCAGGTCTAACATCCAGGGATTTGGTGACACCATCACTTTAAACCTCAGCATAACCCACTACCACTGGTGGCAAGTGGTACATGGTGTTTCTTTGACAAAGACTGATGTGGTATTTCAATGTGCCAGGTGCCATTCTAAGCATGTTGGTGATATCAGTTCATGGAATCCTCTGACAATTCCCTGAGTTATGTTCCACTGTCACCCCCATTTTAGAGTGAGGGAGGCACTGAGGTCATATAGCCAATAGGGGGCAGAGCCCTAAGGAGGCCCAGGCATCTGGCACCAGGATGCATTTTTTTAACCACCCTAGCCCGGGTGTGGGGGCTGCCTCTCTGCCAGCCGTGCCTATGACTTCTCCATCACTCGCTTGTGCTGCAGCCTGGCCTTTCACTCTGGGACAGAGGAGTCCCTTCGCTCCTTGAGCACCCAGTGCCCATTCCAATCACTTTTGGTTTCCTGTCTGGCCTTAGGTAGCCTGTACACCCTGTATGGGCAAATTAATCAGGGATAACACGGGTAGCAGCTCCCAAACAAAGCAGGTTGACAAAGTCCCCTCGCCTGCAGTCCCCTGAGTGGGTGCATTGAGGGGTGTGAAGCATTTTGTAGGTTATCATGCAAACACACAGACATCCTGGATGCAAGCGAGCCCAGCCGGAGCCTTCATGGACCATAGCCTTGCCGGGCCACCATGCTGTCTGCTGCTGAGGAGAGCTCTTGAGTGTGCTGTCATCAGGGACTGTGAAGCACTAAACATGTGAAATGCTTATATCCAAACAAGCAAGAGGGAGTCAATGGGGCCAGTGGGGCAGACTGAATTCCAAACACTGACTTCGACAACTAGGATGGGTGGCTGAGGCATGGCCAGGGGCGGGGGTGGGGATCCTGTCCCCTTCCTCTAAGCCACTCCTCCCTGCCTTCCTGCCCTTTTCTCTTCCTCTTCTTCCCCTTTCTCTTTCCCTCTGACAAGGAGCATCAGTCTGATTTCAGCGTCTGAGACCAGGGGACCCTGCTGCCATCTGCAGAGGGGAAAATGAGCCTCATTGACCCAAATAAATAAAATAAGGACACACAGGGGAGAGGCTGCTACAAAGAAAAACAAGGCGTGGGTTTTGGAGGCTGGTGCAGGGAAGAGTTGGGGTCAGGAGACACAGAGGCCCCCACATTAGCTTACTCCAAGCCTCAGATGGGACTGGTGGCCTCTTCCTCCACCATGATCAAATGCAAGCCTAAGAGGGGGCCTGTAAATAGAGAGAAGCAGATGACAGACGTCACCACATATTAAAATGCAAGCGACCCGAGTGGTCTCCTGCCGACTCTGCAGTGTGCCTTGGAGATGGCTGCTAGACCCAGCTGGATTCGATGCATGGGCAGCCCGTCCTCCTGTCACCCAGCTATTTATTTATTCAAAACAAACACACGCTCAAACTCTTTTTTTTATTCTAGGTGAACAAAGCAAACACACTCTGCAGGCCGAACACCCGCCTCCCACCTCCCCCAACTCAATGTGTTTTCATTAATGTAAATTGTTTGCAGTAGGCAAATTAATTCTAGAAATGGTTCTTAGACTCGGCAAATCGTTCTTGTAAAGGAAATGATGCAGGAGAACTCTCTGTGTCTTCGTATGCACCGGGGATCTTAGGTAAATATAATAATGTTGATAATGATAATCGATGCTTATTACAATAGCCAGGCTTAATGACCTCCTGCATTGAGAACTAACCAGAGTGACTGAATCCCAGGTTGTGAGTTGCAAAGAGCCCCTGGGATTGGGCAAAGAACATGAGGTACGGAAAGCTTTCAAATGGGGAAGTTTTTAGTGTATCTTAAAACTTGTCACTCTGGAGCGTTTCTCAGTTTAAAAACACTTTCTTGCTCCTTTGAGTTTGACATCAATGAGGTGCGATAGGCAAGGGGGACAGGCATAGCCCCACAGTACAGGGGGAAAAGTGAGGCCCTAAGAGGTTAAGTGATTATCCAGTTGCTAATGAACAGAGCTTGGGTTGAAATTCAAATGATCTTGTTTCAAATCTTCTACTCCCTCCATCACATCAGAGCTCCTGAACTTCAGGGTCTGGGGTCTCACTAGGTATTTTTTGCCTTATCCAAATACTATCTACATTGCTATTTATTTAATATGTTTTTCAAAATCTACCTTAAATCACCAAACTTTTTTGGCTGTCCTCACCTGCAGCAATGATTATCCATGAACCCATGGGCTTGAGATGCTAGCTCATTTTTTTAAAAATGGAGATTTCATGCATTAGGTTATTTGATTTTTTAAAAGATGGCCTTGCTCTGTTGCTCAGGCTGAAATGCAGTGGTGTGATCAAGACTCCCTGCAGACTTGACTTCCTGGGTTCAAATAATCCTCCCACCTCAGCCTCCTGAATAGCTAGGACTACAGATGTGTGCCACTATGCCTGGCTTAAATACATAATTAAAAAAAAAAAAAAACAAAAAAAAAAAACACTTGTCCATGCCCCACCTAGAATTGCCTGGCACACCATGAGGGATGCATACCACATTTTAGGACACACTGGTCTGCACCAGAAAGCAGCAGCTAGACATCTCCAAGTTATTTTTGTCATTACTGACTGCCCCATGCCCAGTGCCTGCCAGAACTGCCTGTTCCTCCCACACCGTCCTTCCAGGGGTCTGCAGTACATTCCTGCTCAGAGCAAGGTCCCTGCTGTCGGCGAGAGACAGAGCACGGGACGGAGGCCAGAATATTACCTGAGCTCTGGATGGGCTCTGGGGACCAGGACTAAAGAACTGCAGCAGAAAGGACTGCTGGTCAGGCTTTGCTGGGACCCACCATGCAGTGGGGTGTGTTCCAGGGTGATTGCTAGGAAGGGGTCATCAGCCACAGAGACCCTTCAATGCAGACTGAGAATGGGATAATGACAAGGAAGTATTGTCAATGTTGTAAGCAGTAATGGGCATATTGCTCCTAAAGATTTATACTGAGTTTATGTAGGAGAGAAATCACCAGAGGCCTAAGATTCACTTTAAACACTTCAGCACAGAACAGGGGGAGTGATGAAGCTGATGTGGACACATCTTGATAACTGTGAAATCTGAGTGATGGGTATATGAGGTTCATTGTTCTACACAGTTTGACATAATTTGTGATAATTATTTTGAAAATGGAAACCAATGATCCTAGTTCAGCTAGTGTAGAAGAGGGGGTATTTAGAACTTTTAAAAATTCATTTATTTATTTATTTACATACAGAGAGCAGCACAGTTAAGGGTATTAAGACCTATAGGAGGTGGCGGGGTGATGGGGGTAATATGGGGTCTCTGGGGAGAGGAGCGAGTTCCAACACCCCCATAACCCAGTGGGCACCCTGGCACCCCCAAAGTTTGCCTTCTGCTTCTTGGTCTGGCGGGGTTTCTCAGCCCCCACATCCCGTCCTGAGCGCCTGCTTCTGTAATGAGGGGTGATGTATAATTGATGAAAGCACAACGTGATACAGTCACAGAAACCTCGTCTGCTAGGAGACATCTGTTCAGCACATAGAATCCACTCAGCTACTGTCACAACGCATTTACTGTATTGTATCAGAGCTGCCGGAATCTGCGAGTGCTATGTGAGCCGCGATCTGTAATATTCTCTGTCTGGGGACGTGGAGAAGTAGGAACCAGTGCTTCTGCCTCAGAGATTTATGCACCCGGGCGGCATTCTCTGCATCTCCCTCACTTTGCATTCCTTCAGAGTCCTCTTCATAAATTATCCCGGCGCTCTGATGGGGTTTTAATGGGCTCAGGTGCCAGCATCTACGTCCCTCTTTCCCATGCTTCTGTCACAGATGCCCCAGGGTCCCTGTGCACTACCCATTCTGGAACAAGTGAGGAGCCCTTGCCAGGGAGGCGGCTCCAGGGATCCCTTCTTTGCTCGGGACTCTCTGCCCCCAGGTGCATCCCGGCCCCTCACCAGGTCAGCCCAGGCTGTACAGGCACGTGGGGTTCTGTGCTTGGTGCCAAGTGGGTTTCCTGCAAGTTCTAAACAAAGGGAGGCAGGGCTGGGAAAAGGGGGCATCTTGAAAGGACCACAGGCCTTGGCAGGGGCACTCTGAGCCAGGTTGGGCAACAGGCCCCTGATCTGAGTCGGTCATCTCTATGGAGAGGAGGGTGAGGAACAGGGGGATCCCTGGGGCCAGGGTGGAAAGCTGTGCTCATCAGGTAGGGCAGGGGCTCTAGAACACTTGTCAGTGTGGCCCCAGTGGTCAGAGTCTGGGTTCTCCGTAGCTCTGGGCTCCTGGTTTTGTCATCTTACACCCCTCTGCTCAGTCCTAGCCCATCATCCCTCCACTCCATAGCTCACAGTGCACCTCCTCCTGGAGGTCGGCTCGGCAAGGACTGCCTAGGAGCTTGGGTGGAGCCACTGCAGTGTTGCCAGTCAGCCTCGCATTGAGCTCACACTGTCTTCACTCAGTGTCTTAAGCATTCTCCGTATCTGTGTCCATGCGTGTGTGTGTGTGTGTGTGTGTGTGTGTGTGTGTTTGTGTGCATGTGTGCATGTCCAGGCTCTTCCATTTATCTGGAAACCCCCTGAGGGCTGGCTCTGTTTCTTTTCTTTCTTTGGGGTCTCCTGTGGGGTCTGATACAGGGCTGCAAAGACCCCACAACCCCTGATATCTAACATGAAGACCGCTCAATTTGGAAGCTGAGGCAGCGCTAGGCTCACTGATGGTCCATAGTTGTTGTATTGAGTTCATAGTTACACACCCTTCATTACATGCTGGACAATGTTCTAAGTGCTTTACACATATTCAATAACATAATCCCTGAAATAACCCATGCGGTAGGTACTATCATTGGCCTCATTTTTCAGATGGGGAAAGCTGAGGCATACAGAGGTGATTCCATGCTGCAAGGCCACCCAGCCCATAAATGGTGGTTGCAGACTTGGCACCCGGGCAGTCTGCTTCCAGAGACCAGGCTCCATGCTGCTGCACTGAACACTGCCCCAGTGGGGCTCAGGAGGAAGGGCTTTGACCTCAGGCAGCATGGGGTGTGAACCCCAACACCGCTGCCATGTGTAAGTCACCTCCCCCAGGCTCAGTATCCTCTCCCACAAACGGAGTTAATGATACTTACCCCAGAGGGTGGCTGTGAAGATTAAGCAAAAGACATCTCAAGCATCTGGCACAGTTCCTGGCACTTATGGGGCACTAAACAAAAGGCTGTCCCTGTTCCTCACTACTGAAGAAAGGAGGCAGTGAGGGGCACAGGCGCAGCTCCTCCATCCCCTGGGCCCATGTGTCCTGCCCTGGACCCACATGTCCTGCCCTCAGCAGTGCCCACACACAGCGATGCTTCAGGGTCACAGACTCCAGGTTCAGTGCAGAAGAAAATGGATGCCTTCTGCCCTGCGGCACAATCTCTGCTTTCTCCCCTGCTCTCGCCTGCCCTGACCTCTTGCAAAATGGCAGATTCCCCAAGGCAGCCACAGAGCTGCCTCTCCATGCACCTCACTGGGGCCTGGGGGCCTGGGTCACTCAGGTGGTACCTCAGGGCTGCTATGTGGCCTCCCTCATTAGAGCCTGACAAATGAAATGTAAGAACCAAAGCTGCTCCCATACCACCTGGAAAGAAAAGATGACAGGCTGCCTGACTGCTACTGGGGCCTGCGTACAGGGTTCTACAAACCCCAGGCCCAGAGGCTGGGACAGCACTGCAACCTCATTTATTAGGAAAGACTGGTCTGGGCAGGGTTTGGGGCCCTACCAGAAGCCAAGGAACAGAGCCGCCTATTTCTGCCCAGCACAGGGATGTGGGGCTCCCCCTTTCCTTGAACCACAGTATTGAACTCACTGGATTTCTAAGTGGCCCTTCTACAAGGGAGTGGGGTCTCACCTGGCATGGTTACCTAGGGAAGTAAATACCAGCCTTTCTCAGTCTTGACAAAGGACAGAAAAAGGAATGAGGGGCACTCAAGATAAACCTCAAGAAATTCCAAGGGAGGTGCACAGATATTGGGTCCTGGATCAGGCTCCATTTCAGAGAGAGTTTATCCTAGAAAAAAGTCTCCTGTTTCTCAGTGGGGGTACTTTGACATTTTGGGCAGGCACACACCTATGGGTCTATCCTAGGAAAAGAAAGACATTTAGTATGGCTGGTTTTTGTGCATGAAATGCCAGTAGATCTCTCAGTCACTCTGACACCCAAGTATTCTCCCTTCTGGCATTTTCAAACACCCTTGAGAAGATGACACTGCCCCAGGTGAGAAGCTCATCAGATCCGCTGATGCTGTCAGCAATGCACCCACACCTGTGTGAGTCTTCCTTCCTAAAACTCCAGGGTCAGTTCTGCCCTCTGGGTGTCAGCTTCTGTGAATTTGGAGATGGTGTTCTGGCTCTGACATCTGTGTTCTGGTTGCCTACAGCGGGCTGGGTTAGACCACCTCCCCCTGACATCCCGCAGACTCTCCTCCTCTGGCTTTGGCTATCTGGTCCTCTCTCCATGGCGGGGCTCCTCAGGCTTCTCCCTGGTGTGGGGCAGCCTCATTCCCCTACTGTGACTCTCATCTTTAGTCCTATGTGGTTGGAGCCTAAGGAAGATAGGAGGCCAGGGAGGGATGAAAGACGTGTCCCTTCCCCCTACCCCAACCTGCCCCATAGAAACTTTATTATTCACTTCTCCTGTCATCATCCTTTGCCCTTTGACAGTTTCTGTGGTGGGATTTTCATTCCTCATTGTTACCTCTGTCAAGAAGGGCCTCCTCAATAGTTCACCATTGCTGTTCTCTAACTGTTCTGTTTTGCATTTCTATGGTGGGTTTCCTCCTTCCTGATATAATGATTACTCTGTCTTACACACACACACACACACACACACACACACACACACACACACACACCACACACCCTTTGATATTTCCTTAAGACACTTCTCTGAAGAGATGAGGTTGAGGGAAGGCTACAGAAGCGCTTTAATGAGGAAGGCTTTCTTCATAGTGGAGGGGGAGGGTTGGGAAGTCAGTCATTAGAATAGGGACAAGATAGTCCGTGGAGCCACTGTCTCTGGGGGACTCTTAAAAAATGTCTACTTTTTCCTGATTAAAATATAATACCAATTTGTTGTAAGAAATTTGGAAAATATAGAAAAACCAAAATAAGACAATAAAAATTACCTGCAACCCCACCAACAAGAGATAGACTTGGTATATTTCATTTTAGTCTTTTTTTGGAAGGATGGTGGAGATCTGGTTGCATATGCAATTTTATATGCTTTTTTTTCATTTTATATTCCAATGAGGGCTTTTATTTTGCATCCTCAAATCATGTTGAAAACATGGTTTTAAGGACTACATAGCATTCCCCTCTATGGATAGTCTGTGATAAAAATGGCAGGGATAACAGGTGTTAGGGCTGGCTCCACCCAATTTCCATTGAAATCTCTTGAGGCAGAGGATGAGCGCCTCTCCCTGGTGATGCATTTCAGTACCTTACCTCATAGCCAGGAAGAGTTTATCAATGTCACCCATCTCCATCTCCACCTTTGTGTGGGTCATCCTGAGTTGGATTTTTGTGAGCTCCAGGTATGGTTAAAAAAAAAGTGACCTTTCAGGTTCTCATTCCTTTGCAACCATCATAAGACCATCTTCCTTCAACAAACCTCCCAAAGTAGAGGCATAGGAAGCAGGTGTGGAAATATGCAGATAGAAGTGGTGAAGGAACAAAATGTCATGTCTTAAGCTCCAAGACAAAATCATGTAGGAGCAGGAAACGTATTAATAAATTCTTTTTTGTTCTCTATTGTCCATGATAAATGACCACACTCAGCATCAATAACTGCAAACATCTCTGGGAAAGAGATACACATGCAAGCCTATCGCTCCTGCAGAAAGCAGTGGGTTGAATTCAATTTTGAGTTTGAAGGCAAATTTCACAGCCCTAAACAAAATTATCTGTGAGAGCTGCCACAACCACACATGTAATAAAAGTAAGACCATTGTGGTTAAAGTGGGAGAATGACTCCCCAGAGTCACAAAAGATCGCAAGGCACTGGATGGTGAAGAATTGCTACTCTTAAGTCCAGATCTTTTGAAACCACAAGACTCTGCTCTTACTGGGATTTCTACCAGGAAACACAACCTCCCTGGGAGTTCAGAGGATTTTCTGATCAGGCAGAACATGCCATTCTTCTCAAGAAAAAAAATAAATTAGTAGGACATGCCAAAGGGTTAGACACATATGTGTCTGGTTGGGGAGAAGAGATAGAACTGGGGAGCCCATTGCTAATGGAAATCACATATTTCTATGTTTGGGTGAAATTCAACCAGAGAGGACATTTTGGAAACGGATGCAAGATGATGGATAATCAGCATGTCCCTCATTTACTGCTCATGGAACTTGCATTACTATGTTCACAGAAAGCAATAGAAGCACCTATTCTAAGGGAAAAGAAGATGAGGTGTGGGAGGCGAAGACGGATACAGGGAAAAAGTAGTGAAAAGGAGCAATGCAGGTATTTTGTTCAAAAATCTAGTCTTTGTGAACAAACATCAGTCAAGGCTGATGCATGTGTACTTAATGCATAAAAGGGAAACTCCTTTTAATTGTTTTCATTGTTTTGAATGCAGAGGCAAACCTGGACACCCAGTCTGTTACTATAAAGGGTTCATAGGAAGAAAGAGGAGGAAACCTAGTAGCTAGCTTTGGGATCAACTAGTTTGGCATTTACAAGGTTTGCCCATTTGTGAATTTGTCCCTGCGGTGGGCTTTCTTTTCCCTTGGCATAGAACAGTGACTGTGATGAGCAGTCCCATAAAGCACAATATAAATTTTTATTATTATTGGATGGTGCTGCGGCTGGAACAGCACTGTTCTGCATGGAGGTTTTCCGACATATGATAATTACATTCTGTAGGTTTGCAAATAATGACATAACCCAGTCACCTTACTGTGGGTATGATTTATTACAAATAACAAAATGTTATTATATGGAAATTAGTTTCCACACAACAGCTGACTAGGAGGGAGCACTCGAGAGCCACTTTAATCACTAAGACAGGAACTGGTGGCATTTCAGGACCGGGGACAGCGCCAGAATGGCCTCAGTCACCTTACTTGCTAGAAACACGGCTGCAAGAAGCAAACTGGGGGGCAGGTGTGTGGGAGCAGGGCCATGAGCAGCTAAGACTCAACCTGAGTTAGAGACCAAGGTCCTTGCCAGCCTGCAGGAAGGAGGACCTAGGAATTTTTTTTTTTTTTCTGAGATGGAGTCTCACACTGTCACCCAGGCTGGAGTGCAATGGCACGATCTCGGCTCACTGTAACCTCCACCCCCCAGGTTCAAGCAATTCTCCCACCTCAGCCTCCTGGGTAGCTGGGACTATAGGCGTGCACCACCACACCCAGCTATGTTGTTGTTGTTGTTGTTTTTAGTAGAGAAAGGGTTTCATCATGTTGGCCAGGCTGGTCTCCAAATCCTGACCTCAAGTGATCCACCCGCTTTGGCCTCCCAAAGTGCTGGGATTACAGGTGTGAACCACCACACCCAGCTAGTTCTGATTTTTCATTTGGGTGCTGCCTTCTCCTGACCTCCTATTTTTGCCCCTTAATTCTCCTTCTCTAACTTGGAAAGAAAATTGTCAACTTCAGAATCATCCAAAACGCAAGTCCTTTTTTACACCTTTGGGAATATTGTCTTTACTTAAAGAAAAAAAGAAAAAATGCAACCAAAGACATATTGAGCCGAGGCATACTGAGCATATAGAAATATTCCAGGCCCAATCCCTAAACACAGGCCAGTCCTGATACAATATATATATTAAAGAAGTAGTTGGGCGTGGTGGCTCATGCCTGTAATCCCAGCACTTTGGGAGGCTGAGGCAGGTGGATCACGAGATCAGGAGATGGAGACCATCCTGGCTAACACGGTGAAACCCTGTCTCTACTACTACTAATAAAAAAAATTAGCTGGGCATGGTGGTGGGAGCCTGTAGTCCCATCTACTTGGGAGGCTGATGCAGGAGAATGGCATGAACCTGGGAGGTGGAGGTTGCAGTGAGTCGAGATGGGGCCACTGCACTCCAGCCTGGGTGACAGAGCAGGACTTCGTCTCAAAAAAAAAAAAAAAGTAAATATTTATTGGTCATTTAATTAACATTTTCCTCCAACATGTGGATGGTCACAGCTTATAAAAGAAAGCAGAATATGAAACCTTCAAACATTCTCTCTGGCTCTCCTCTCTCCCTTCTCCCCCATTGTCCAAGAATATGAGACCTGGAATGCCAGCCTAGCAGATCTCCCTACCCTGGTCATTTTCTGAAATTTTCCAAGGGGATTACTTTTTGGTCTAACGAATTTGTACAAGATAAAAATTAAAAAGATAGTAGTTTTCATAGAACCTTGATGTTTTCCCCTATTTTATGGCATATAACTTATTACCCCACTTAACTAAAGAGCAGGAATTAGTTCATTAACTTGCCCAAGGTTGAAGCGCAAAGGAAGCATTAGAACTCAGGTTTTTCTGACATCCCAATCCAAGCTACGCCTGGCTATACCATAGGCATCTAGGTGACTTAGGAGATTGCAGCTGTCCAACATGCAGCTGTGGAAGCTGGGTTGAAATGGGTCTGGGGTCTATTATGGTCCCCCATGCCCCACTGGGAATCTTCATCTTCACCTTCATTCAGAGACTAATCCAGCTGATCTCTCTTATTCCCCAAACATAAAGTCCAAACATATCTTTGCTCTTGTCTATATAATTTCAGGGTTTGGGGTGGGTGGAGGAAGCAGCTGAAGGAGGGGAAAAAGGGAGCAGGGAGGCACTCTGTGTGGCAAGGAGGGGCAGCACCAACTTTCATCCCTTTTCCTGGGCACAAAGCGAGTTTCTCATGATCTCAAAATCAGGGCTGAATGGCTTTGGTTTAAACTGATTAGGAGCTCTGGGAGTTTTAAGAAGCATTCTGACTATCCCATTTTGGAGCAGGATTTTTGGTGGTATCTTTCTGGGGGGTTGGTGCCGAAAGTTTTGAAAGGATAAATGTACTAAAATTTAACCATTGGGAAAGCAATCGCTCAGTGACATTTAATAACACTAATGCAGCAGAATTACAGAATTATCACAGTAATACAGATCTCAATGCCAGTTTCCTTTCAGTGATTAGGGAATTCCTGACCAATTAACAATGAAACATTCTGTTGCAGCTTGGGATAAATTTCAGGGCAGTAGCTGCAAAACCAGAAATCTTTTCTTAGTACCTCACAGGTGAATTTCACTTCTTGTTCCTTGATTTCCTAGGATAACTCTGAGGAGGGGACACTGGATCCAGTCCTGTATTTTGGTTGCTACCAGGAGAATGGGCAGCTACCTCCCCTTCACTAGCCAGCCCTCTCAGCTACTGGATGGCCACATTTAGTTCTGGCCCATATACCTTCTTATTCACTGGGATACTTGTGACTGGAGGAGGATTTCCAAATGGCTTCTCCTAATCAAAATTTTCAGTGGCTCCTTATTACCCATTCTCATAGCACTGTGGAATAGACACTTTGGAATATTCTAATGTTGGACACTTTTCTTTGGAGTATGAATGCCTTTCTCCAAGTGAAATCACGTACGAAACCCAGAATTGTAAATGGGTGAAAAGGTGATGTTTGGGATGAGGTTAGAGCCCTCTCTGCTTAGCAGCACCATAGCCCCTCTCTACACCATGTGAACATATTCACTGGGTTCTTCCTCAGCCTTCTCTTCCTCAACACAAGACATCTGCTACCACTCTGTGCTTTCTTCATTATCATGGACTCCATTCCAGGATTCAACTCAGTAAGGGCTGCAGGACCCTGGTTCTGGTTAGACCAGAGGATGTCCAGCTGGGTCAGAAAATGGGCATGCAATGCAGAGAGATGCATAAACACCCCATCAATAGCGATGCACGCTTACTCACTCAGAGACAGACACTGAAGCCCAGTTTAGCATCCGGGACTCATCCAGCTGCCCTGACTCCAGGAGTGCACCAGGTAAGCGGTGCATTCCCAGAGGGAGGTGGAAGAGCACAATGGAAGGTCTAGGGCCAGGCTCTGTATTTGAATCTGGGCTCTGCCAAAAAGTGTCATCTGGAGCAAATTCCTTCACTTCTCTGTGCCTCCCCTTCCTTTTGTGCAGACACTGGGGATAATAACCATAGAGCCCACATGGTAGAGATACAGTGAGAAGGGAATGAGTCTTCATACATGTCATGTAAACAGATGTAGAAAAGCGTCTGAAATGCAGGAAACCTTCTGTAAGTGTTGGCTCTCTCTACTCCTGACCACCCTCATGTCTTCCTTGCCAGGTCTCCATGCCCAGCTCTGCCTGTGTTGCCGGCGGGAGTTCCTGGGGGCAAGCTGGGGCAGGGCTTCCTGCAGCACACAGGGAGGATCTTCATTGCCTTGCTCCCTACAACCCCTCCTTTCTCTGCCTGGGCCTGGCTGGCCAAGCGGTAACATCTTGCAGGCACGTGACTGCCTCTCACGGCTGAGCTGCGATGCATAAAGGGATTTATGGTTGTAGAGCCAAATCTCACTCTGGATCACGTCGGGGAGCAAATCCCCACTCTCGCCACAGCTGTGCACTAGCAGGCCCAGCCCACAGAGGGGAAATGCCAGCTTCCTTCTCCCTCGGGCTCCAGGTCCCAGGGGCCATTTGAGTCCATCCCTCCACTACACCACAGGATCCCCTTTGCTCCCTGCTCCACTTCCTCCCCACCAGAGGAGGGAGGAGGAGGTGGTCTGAGCCACCACATCAGGCGGTGACAATTAGGTCCATTCAGAGTGGAGTCATTTGCATGCAAGTCCTCACTAGGCAGAGAACACTCAACCTGTCATTATCTCTTGGCATTGCTGGTAGTCGTGCCACGTGGCTGTGGAGATGGCAGCTTCCTTTCTCTGGGTGTTTCCAGGCAGGGAGAAGGTGATTTATGAAGGGCCGAGAATGTTTTCTCCTGCCCTGGCTGGCCACTGGAGGAGGCCAGGAGGCCAGAGCTGGATGAGGAGGAGGGGTAAGGAGGAAGTATAGGGATCCCACAGACTCAGGTGTGCTTGGGCACCGGGAAGGGTCTTGGGAGGGCCCTGCAGGAGGACGGGAGGGAGGGCAGGAATCATCCGAGGGTAGTTCCCACCTCCTCAGCTGGATTTATCGAATGAAATTATCCCTTGAAAAGTATTAAAAGCCACCATTTTGCTGTGCACCCACAGAGAAGCCTCTATGGCAGCTGCTCCCTCAAAGGCACTCCAGCTGTTCCCAGCCCCCACCCGCACCAACTACTGCTCCTCTGTCCCCACCCCCACCTCTAGCTCCAAATAAACCACAGTAAGCTACAAACGCTACCACGCCTTGTTGGGCTGGTTCAGCATTTCTGTCCTCAGAAACAGAGAGACAAAGAGAAAGACCCAGAGGCAACTCCTCAACCCTGGATCATGAACCCTTTGTGGGCCTATCACAAAACCAGGGTTCGAAAACCACCAGAGTGTGTTGAGGAGAGGACAAAAACTCTTCAGCAGGGAGACCGACCTTCACCGAGGCCGAGAGGGCCCAGTTGAGATGGACAAGATCAGGACCAGCCTACATTTAGTGAGATTAGGTGGTGTTAATTGTGGAAGCTCCAGAAACACTACGCCATCCAACACACCGTTCTGTATTTGCCAGGATCTGAAATTCCACTATCCGTGTTTTATTCCCTTCACTTAAACCACAGATTCTGGTTTAAATGCAAATACCCCTGAGAGAGGCAATGCTATAGAATGTGGTCAGTTATTTACCCCTTAATAAGAATATGTTTCTGCAGCCTTTTCTGAGAATAAGCGCTGATTATAAAGGAAGGGAATGAGAGAGACATGAGAATGTCATGCCCTTGAACACATGGGACCTGGCTTCTCCAGCAGGAGGGAAAATACAGGACGAGGAATCTGCATTCGGGAGCCTGGCCTTCCTCATGTTTTCCCCAAGGCTGGTTTTGATTCATCGGTTTCTGGGATGGAGCCATCTGGAGACCCCAGGGGTTTAGGCCAACCCAGCTGAGGGTCATCTATCCTGGGTTTAGGTCTATGTGACAGCAAGGCCCTGTGTCCAATCCCCAAATGGGGGCTGGAAGAATTACTTTTTACTCTCACTACATTCCCTGCGGCTGTAATGAGGCCATGAACCTACAAAGCCCAAGCTCATTTCTCTTGGCAAGTCATGTCTCCTGACTCTATCTCTGTTCCCACCTCATAATCAGCAGCCTCAGCTGAGCATGGCCCAGAGGTGCTTCTTCTCGCGACCTCTAAAAACAGGAAGTGGAATTCATCAAGTAGGTTCAAGCACCGACTTTGTGTTCCCAGGTATGGGAGATGTCTGACTTGGTGCCAGCCAAGAATGCTCCCTCTGCTCCACAGCAGGCCCTGGGCACACATGGCCTGGAGTGGCTGGTTGTCTTGGCATGAGTGTGTGTCTCTGCCCTCCAGCTGCCTGTGACTCCTGGCAGGTGGGGTATCCCTCTATTTATTTATTTATTTATTTATTTTATTTATTTATTTTGAGACTGGGTCTCACTGTGTCACCCACGCTGCAGTGCAGAGGTGCAATCTCGACTCACTGCCACCTCCGCCTCCCGGGTTCAAGCGATCCTCCCACCTCAGCCTCCACAGTAGCCGGGACCACAGGCATGCACCACCATGCTCAGCTAATTTTTGTATTTTTGGTAGAGATGGGGTTTCACCATGTTGCCCAGGCTGGTCTTGAACTCCTAAGCTCAAGCGATCTGCCTGCCTCAGTCTCCCGAAATGCTGGGATTACAGGTGTGAGCCACCATACTAGATCCAAGGGTCCCTCTCTTTCAACTCTGCAACACTCAGCACAAGGTGAGGTATACAGCAGGTGCCCAATATGTACTGTTGATTGGTTGCCAGCCCCTCCCGTTGAATCACTCACAGTCTAGTTGGGATGATGGGAATTCACACACAAGTAACAGTCAGAGGCCAGGTGGGGTGGCTCATGCCTATAAGCCCAGCACTTTGGGAGGCCGAGGCAGGCAGACTGTTTGAGCTCAGGAGTTCAAGACGAGCCTGGGCAACTTGGTGAAACCCTGAATCTACAAAAACAAACAAACAAACAAAAAACCAAAAAAACACAACCAGGTGTGGTGGCATGAACCTGTAGTCCCAGCCACTTGGGAGGCTGAGGTGGGAGGATCATTTGAGCCCAGAAGGCAGAGGTTGCAGTGAGCCATGATTGCATCACTGCACTCCAGCTTGAGGACAAAGTGAGACCCTGTCTCAACAAAACAAACAACAAAAAAATCCCCAAACCAGAGACCAGTGCAAGGTCCCATATGCGGAACTGACACAGAGTCTCCCAACCTGGCTATGGTGGGAAATTAGAATCTGCCAGTTCCTGGCCTCAAAATTCCCAGTGTGCTGCAATCCTCATCCTAAAGCTGGTGGTGCCCTTGGTCCCAATTTCGCCCATCTGTGGCCTTGCTATCCTGAATCAAATGGCGGTGGGCATGACTTCCAAGGTAAGGAAATCCCACATGTAAATCACATGGCGGTGAAGAGCTCTGGGTCAGGCTTACGTGGATCTTTGCTCCGTCACCTGCTGTGTGACTGTGGGCAAGTTAACCTCTCTAGGCCTCGGCTTCTTCATCTGTAAAACGGTGATAGTGAACTACCTATGCTAAAGTTTGCTGTGAAGATCAAATGAGATAGTGGATATAGGACACTTAGCACAGTGCCTGACACACAGCAAACACTCAATGAATAAATATTTCATATTATTATTTCCTAAAGCATAAGGCTAATATCATAAAGGTAATATAGCAGAATTCATTCTGAAGGAAGATGTTTAAATTCAAAAAGGGGAGACCAACTCCTCTCTTCCAGTAAGGCCAATAGTGGAATCATTCTGGGTAACAAAGACTACTCTAAGACTTACTAAGAGATGCCAAAATTTTGGATAAAAGCAGAAAAAAAAGGGAAATTTCCTGAATGATCTTGAAGATCAAGATATTTGTACGAGGGTCAAATACTATCACAGCCACCAGCAGCTTGAATTCATTGCACAGCTACCATGTGCCAGGAAATAGGCCAGCTATCTTATCTATAACCGCTAAAATGACACCTGAAGGAAGGCATTATTGGCTCCATTTAATTGATGAGGGAGCTCAGCTGGACAGATGACTTGGCCAGGGCCCTGTGGCTGGGCACTGGCAGATCTGATATTCAAACCCCAGCCTGTCTGACTCAAAGTGGTGTTTCTCCCAAGCAGACTGCCTCTTGCACCCAGATATTCTGGAGCCTGAGCTCCTTACAGATAATGCAGGCATCTCATCCATCTTCATGAGCCCTAGCACACTTGCATGGCATCTGACCCACAGCAGGTGTTCTGTATATGCTCATTGAATTGAACATTTGGTGGCATCCATCTATTTGATGGACCGGGGGTAGAGAGGTGCCATTTGTGAGAAGTGGCCCAACACGGCTGCCACACCCAGACCTTTGTCACCGAGAAAGGGTTAGCATGTTTCTGAGATGATCGCTATGAATTTGATCTCTTACTGCTTTTGGCTGCTGCACAGAGATCTCCCTCCCTCCCAGCACCTGCCCCTCCCTCCCTCTCCACAGAGGCCTGTGCTAAATTGCAACAAACAACGGAGGCCCCACCTTGGTGGGCCCTGCTCATAAATAATGAACTGGCACCAGGCTCCATTCTTTTGAAGGAATTCTCTCTCGGCCGGCGGAGCTGTGTGGCAAGGCGGCCAGCTTATCATTGCAGTTGTTTATTTATTCATGCTCAGATGGGGCAGGCCAAGCCCGTCTGTTCACAGACATCTTTCCCCTCATTGAATGCTGCTCTCTGCCTGCCTTTCCTACTAGTTCTAGCTTCTCTGTGAGGGCTCCAGTGGCAGATGAGATGGGAAGCCAAGTGGCTTGATTGTCCCAGGAGCCGGGGATGAGGGAGCCAGAGACTGGAAATGGAAAAAGATCTCTCCCATGCCAGTCTGTCTGCCTGTGGCTCCTTGGCAACGGGACCTGTCTGGGATCCAGGGCTCCCTGCCATGGGGATGTGAGGCAGGTGCCCTGGGGATGGCCACTGCCTGGCCTGTGGCACACAGGCTGTCTGTTGGCTGTGGGTTTGGGGAGAAACCTGACCAGGGGGCTTTTCTTGATGGAGCCCATGACAGCCAAAGAAGAGTACCGTTCTTTTTTCTACTCGGCCTCTCCCTACTCCCTTGTCTGGTTCTGTCTCCCAGGCTGGAGTACAGTGGCACAATCATAGCTCACTGCAGCCTCAAGCTCCTGGGCTCAAGCAATCCTCGCCTCCTCAGCCTCTGGAGTAGCTGAGACTACAGGTGCATGCCACCATGCCTGGCTGCTGCCGGGTTTTAGATCAGCACCACCCTTCTCCTTGATTCTCCCCACTACCCCCACCCCAGCAAGGCTGGTCCGACAAACATTTCCCAGAGTCACTGATGAGACTGGAAAGATGGGGTTGACCATGCCCACACCTCCTGAGCTCAGCTCCAGCCTCCCCATCCTAAAATCAATCCTCTATCCCCAAGCTCTGGGAGCTGCCCTTGCGGTAAGCACAGAGCCCTCTCCCCATGCACAGAGTCACACACAAACCCAGCACTGCCCAGAATGCAAAGACAGGCAGAATGGAAAGCACTTAAGCAGAGGCCTTCGGCCAACTTTCATTTACTCCGCCACCTGGCTTCTTTTAGTCCTGGGCACGTGGAGTCTGTCGTTGTTGGACTAGATTTCTCCATTTAGGTCAGGAGAGCCTGTGATGGGAGAAAGAGCTGTCTGGGGGTTGGGGGGGGCGGGGGTGGATGAACCAGTGACAGGGAGGTTCGGGGCAAAGGGAAGAGGCAAGAACGTGAGGAAAGGGATTCTGATGAGTTTGCGCTGTCTGGGTGAACACCTCCTGCCCCAGGGGAGTTGTAGAGAACTTGCTGGAGCCAGATGACCTGGACTTGAAACCTGGCTTGGGATCTTTCCAGCCGTGCCATTTTGGGTGTGGGGGTGTGGGTGGGCAGAGTCACTTCATCTCCCTGAGCCTCAATTTCCTTATCTATCAGTGGAGGCCAATCCTAACCCCCTAGATGGGTTGGAGATGGGGTGTACATCACCTAGTCCAGGGCCTGGAAGTGCTGAGAACACAGCAACAGTGTCATTATTGTCCTTTCCACTCTCTAGTCTCAGGTTTCCATTCTGTATAATAATGAGGGGCATGGGGCAGGGAGCTGAGCTCCACTTTTGGGTATGTGGGAAATTATTCTTGCAGTGGTCCCAGGAGACCCCACAGAGTCGTGGTGACTCCTCTGCTGAGTTCTCAGGTAAACTACGGGTTGGGGGCTCCCAGTCTTACAGGGTTCTTTCCTTCCCTCCCGAGATTTCTCTGTAAGTAATTTTTTAACCCCCTTAGGACCAGACAGAAAATCAGGGATTAGGAATACATTCTCTTCCTTGGAGAAGTTCTCACGGCCTCAGTGTAAACTCCCCTGCTGTGAGAGGGCACAGCCCTGCAAACTGTCTGCTCTCCTTGTGAATAGCCCTGAGGGTTAAAACACCTTGATTGATGAGTTAAACCCCACTTCTTTCACCCACTGACTGTAGTTATACCCTTAAATAAAGGCGCTCTGTTTTTCACCCAATGCCACTTCAAGTATTTGAGGTAGTTATAAAACTCTCCAGAATATTCTCTCTTCTCTTAGATATATCCATTTTTCAAAAAGGCATTCTTCATTTGACATGGGTTCCATCCATCCTTCCACCCCTGCACCCAGACTCTGCTCTGGTTCCATGGATGATCAGTAAGTCAGAGCCCCCCCCTTCTCTCTTGGACAGGAGATTTTAAGGATCTCGATTACCTCTATTGCACTGCAAATCTTGCAAAAGTTAGCCCATCCCTGCATCTTGAGGAGGCAAATTTGGATTCTGATTCTGATGTCCATTTTCTTCAAAATCGCTAATCAGGAATTTCAGCCCTTCTTCATTCAGGAAGGGCTCTGTGTGGATGGTGCCTGTTCAGTAGACCACAGAAGGAGGGTGACATTTGGGTAGGAAACTAGACAAAAGGGAGAGTGTTGACTGGTTGAGTCAGCCAATACTTAGCCAGGCGGAGTGCTAAGCGGTGAGAATGAGGAACTGACAAAATCACAGCCCCGCCCTCAGGAGACTCACTATCTACTGGGACCAGACAGTGTTCTGGGCACTAGTGAAATGCCCAGCAGACAAGGTCTCCTTTGTAAAGAGGCACAGCAGCTGGGGAGGGCAGCAGGGCAGGGGACTGACTCTCTTCCTGGACCTGCATATGGCTGTACTCGACCCCAGCAGTGGTAAGTCCCTGTGGCCTTGTCTCCTGACACCAACATGGCCTCTTCGTGCTCTGTGGCTGAGTCTATCTACCTTGGAGATTGGGCCAGACATGCCTGACAGGAAGCGGGAGGAGAGATGCAAATGAGGTAGCAGCTCACTGACCTAGAGCGGAGGTCACGCTTGCCAGTCTCAGAGAAAAGGACTACATGTAGGTCTAGTGTTCTGGCCTGGGTTTCTGCCACTGACACCCCCCAACAGATGCTACCCACCAGAGAGCCACCATCCACAGCAGAGACTACCATGCACTGTTGTATCAGCCAGGGGCCCAGCAGGGACAGAATTCAACTCAGATGGTTCAAAAGCAGAGCTTTGGTGAAGGGACTGGCTACAGAGGTGCAGGCAGGGATGTGGAGGCACTGAGAGACCAGTAGCCAGTCGCAGTCGGATCCATAGCTCCCCAGTGAAGGCTGAGGCAGGGGCCTAAGCAGCAGGTGGAAGGTCCTGGCTCACAGGGAGCAACCCCCACACCTTATCTGTGCTGAGACTTTGAGACACCAGACCTTCTTAATACAGATGGTGAGGGAGGACCCTACAGCAGGAGGGCAGCATAGGAACCAGAAGGGACTGTTCTCAGTGCCATGGGGATGGATGAGTTTCCTTGCACTCAGTAGCCATTTTGGTTAGGGAGAATCAAAGGTCCTTGTCAATAGGGAAAAAGAATCTTAATAAAGAACGTGAACCTCACAAGAACATGTATGCATGAAATCCCACCAGAGGGTTTAAACTGGAAGACGGTTTAAACTGTCTTTCTTTACATGATGAGCTTGAGACCTCCTCTCTCTACTTGCACCAGAGGGAATGAGGGCTAAAAGATGTTTCATCTACATCGTAGTGGGTAAATTCTGACCCATGACATGTGTCTTGAGACCCACTGTGTAAGGACACTGGGTCAAGCACTGTGGAGACAGCAGGATGATAGCACTTAGTGGGGAAATCTAGGGGGGATACAGAGACGAACAAATATAAAGTGTAACAGCAATACAATTGCAGAATAGAACAATTGCACAATGGAGGGATGGTGCCAGTACTTAATGATCTGATATGGTGAACACAGCCTTGCAAATAGATGTAACTTTCATTGAATAATTTTTTTCTGATGATAAAAATGAAGCATACTTATTAAAAAATGAAAACATATTGAAAATTATAAAAGAATTGAAACCCACAATCCAACCCTCTCTATTAACATTTTGGTGTTTTTTCTTAATACCATTTTCTCTTTTTATATGTGTATATATAAACACACACACATTTAATATGGTTGAGACTATCTTGTACATGGTTATATTTCCTGCTAACTTCACTTAACATTATATGAGAACATTTTACATCTTTGACCATTCTTCATAAACCAGCACGTACGATGCCCACAAGATATTCCATTGTGTGGATGTACTGAAATGTATTTAAGTAATTCCCCATTGTTGGGTATTTTGACTATGTCTGATTTTTTCAGTAACATAAGTCTTCATCTGTATTTCTGATTATTTTCTTAGGATACATTCATAGAAATAAAGTTATCAGGTCTACAGGAAATAATATTCTTAAGACTGTTTGTTGACACACATCACCATAAATAGGTGCTACTCTTTACTATCACCAGCAGTATACTGAAGTGTCCTTCTCACCTTTGCTGACATTGAGCATTATGCATTTAAAAATATCTGCCAAATTGGCTGGGCGTGGTGGCTTACGCTTGTAATCCCAGCACTTGGGAGGCTGAGGCGGGTGGATCACTTGAGGTCAGGAGTTCGACACCAGCCTGGCCAACACGATGAAACCCCATCTCCACAAAAAAAAAAAAAAAATTGGCCGGGCGTGGTGGTGGGCACCTGTAATCCCAGTTACTCAAGAGGCTAAGGCAGGACAATCACTTGAACCCGGGAGGCAGATGTTGCAGTGAGCCAAGATCGTGCTGCTGCACTCCAGCCTGGGCAACAGAGCCAGACCCTATCTCAAAAAAAAAAAAAAAAAAGTACCAAATTGAAAGAGCAAAAATAGCAGCTGCTTTAATTTGCATTTTTGATTACCAGAGACGTTGATTTTCTTTTCTTTCTCTCTTTTTTTTTTTTTTTTTTTTTTTTTGAGACAGGGTCTTGCTTTGTCACCCAGGCTGGAGTGCAGAGGTGCGATCACAGCTCACTGCAGACTTGACCTCCTGGGCTCATGCAATTCTCCCCTCTCAGCCTTCAAAGTAGTTGGGACCAGAGGCATGCACCACCAGACCTGGCTAATTAAAAAAAAAAAAAAATTGTAGAGACCAGGTTTCCCTGTGTTGCCCAGGCTAGTCTCGAGCTCCTGGGTTCAAGCAATCCTCTTGCCTCGACCTCCCAAAGTGCTGGGATTACAGGTATGAGCCACCGTGCCCAACCATGCTGATATTTTTTTCTCCATATTCTTATCAACTCTTTTTATTTGTTCTGCGAATTCTGTCATGTTCCTTGCCCATTTTTGTTTTGGGGTGTTAGTATTTTCTTAATGATCTAGAAGAGCATTGTATTTTAAGGATTTTTATTTTTATCCACTGCCATATTTGTTTGAAATGATTTTTTTCTTGGTTTGTATTTTGCCTTTTAGCTTTAAATGCAGTGTTTGTTTGATAGTATAAAGTGGTGAACGGAGTGTGGAACAGTCTGGAAGACCGGCTTTGCACTCTGGCCTTCTCCCACGGCCATGACGGTCGAAACTGAGAGGGTCTGCAGAACTGGCTTTGCCCCTGTGCTCCTCAGAACCTACATGGATATTTCACAAGGACTGATGAGGCTATCCCAGTGATCACTCTTTAACTGACAACCTTTCCATTCCCACCTCCCCTCAAACAAACCCAAAAAAGCAATCTGCCCCCTCGAGGAGGCACCAGTACTCTCTGCATCTGGACTTTCAAGCTGTTCCCAACCAAAGGGAGAGAAATTGTGACTGCTTCCCGTAGATTGTTTATGCACATTCTTAATGCCAACAAGACACTCTTGACTGCTCTGCTCTTTTCCTGTTGAGTCAATGGGAAATTCCAGAGACCAGTTCCTTCTGCCCCCTTTTGCTGCTACAACTATATTTTCTGGTCACATATTCTTCCAAAACTACCCCCACTGCCCCATTGCAAGTCCACATTACACTCACACTTCCAGTCCTATGAACAGGTGGAAGGGTGGTGCTGACTCTTACCTGGTCTTCTGACAAACGAGTTGCTAAGTCAAACAGAGACCTTGACAAGGATATCTCTTTACAAATGGAATCTAGTTAGTCTCCAGGAGCAACCTCCCCTTGCCACCAAACGTAGCGAGGGCTCATGGAGCTGTGAGAACAGACGGTGGGAAGGAAGAGGTAATGGAGGTGTGGGATCTTCAGCATGGACCTCCCATGGCCAGACACCCTGCACTTTTATCCCCTCTTTTCTGCTTGCCTTTTTCTACTTAAAATATCTTGGAGGTTATTTGTCATTTGTTCACATAAAGCCACCCTATCCTTTATCATGGTTGCCCTGTATTCAATTACACACAGTCATATTCATTTATTTAACTACTCCTGAGCATTTAAGTTGCTTCTAGGTTTCAGCTGTTACAAGTAACCCTGCCAAAACCCCCAAACCAAACCAAAACAACCCCCCCACCAAAAGTGTATGTAGGCTTCTTCACACATGTATGAAGAGGTCCCTTCCATCCCTGTAGGGTAAATTCCTAGAAGTAGCATTGCTGAATCAAAGGGTATGTGCATTCCCAGCGTTTCTATATCCTGCCAATTTTCCCTCTGCTAAGGATGGACCTGTTTACACCCCCACCAGCAGCTCAGGAGGGTGCTTCTTCCCACACTGCGGCCAGCACAATTAGAAAAGACAGGATTCCCTGCACGGCCAACAAAGCTCTGTGTGTTCGGCCCAGCCTACCTCCTGTCAGCCTCCGCAGGGAGCTCATTCTCCCGGCCCTCCTCACTTGCTGGCCTCGGGCTTTGCATGGGCCATTCCCTTACTCAGGATGTTCTTCTCCCCCTTCTCTCCCGCTTATCCTGCAGATCCCAGCCCATGCGCAGCTACTTTGGGGAAGGGAAGCCATGTCTGAACTCCCAGGCTACTCTCAGCCCCTTGACCAAGGTCTTGGAGTATGGTGAGTATGATTCTTGCCACAGGAGCATCTTTACAGTGGCTTGTGGGGTCATCTGATAAATATCTGTCTCTCCACTGGACTCTTAAGCTCCATGATGCTCGTGAGTTCTGCATGAGTACATGAGAACCGTGTCTGTTTCTGATCACTATGGTCTTCCCAAGAGCAAGTCGCAGTATCTGGCCTACAGAAGGCACTCAACATTTTTATTGAATGACTGAACAAAAGTAAAACCAGCTTACCCTTTTCCTCCACCAAACTTCTGGCCCTGTGCTCATTATCTGGGTGAATGCTATCAGTGCCCTTCTAGTACCTTAGCAGGAAACCCAACTCTTCTCTTAAACTCCTTTCTCTTCTCTCTGCACATCCAGTGGTTGTCAAATCACTTTACACTACGGGAGAAATTCCTCTAGGCCTTTTAAGTCATTCCCTTACCTTCAGTGCCCTTTGTCTCCTTACCTTGCCTGATGATGTCCTAGTCTTCCTTTAAGATACATTGTATCTTTTCTAAGAAACTATCCAGCTCTCCAAGTCAAATTTAACCTTATTCACTGTCCCATAGGCTGTATCTCCAGAGAGTCCTTTCCTTGGCTGAATATCAGAGTTATCTATGGATTTTTCTGTCCTGCCATCCCCGCAACATACATACATACACACAGACACACACACACACGGACACGCGCACACACACACACACACACACACACACACACACACACACACACACACACAAGGGATGTGATGTGTTGGAGAGCAGGAAGCCGACATTGTTCATCTCTGTATGCCCCTCAGCCCTGAGAACAGTGCTCTGTATACAGTAAGTGTTCAATAAACTCTGAATAAAATCAAACCAAATGATGCTCAAGTTAAAAAGGTCCACTTAGCTTCTTAGACTTTTAGAGATGCTTTCCAGAAAGAGCTCCACGGGGCAGGCAAAGCTGAGAGAGCCTCTTTCCTCCCCACCGCCTCCCTGTAGCCTGCCAACCTTCAGACTGCATTATTCCCATCCCAGAACCCAGGCAATGTCATCAGACAAGTCAGATATTTCCCATCAGTCTGGAAGGTTTCCATTTTCATTTTCCACATCAGCATCATGCTATCAATCTATTCCCCAGCCTGTTTCCTTCTCCTGCCTCCCCCTACCCCCACCCCTGACACACCACTAGTCCCTGCTGTGGATCAATTCCTGTGTTGCAGATACAAAGGTAGTTTTGCTTGACAAATGAAGCTGCCCTTCCAGGAGGCAATAAAGAGATCAATACTGGTTATACGGAAGTGCTCAGGAGCAAGTGGGCCGGTGATATCCCTGCATCCCACTGCCAGCGCCATGCTGAGCAGCCCTCCCCAGCCAGTGAGCCCTGCCCCTTTCCTTCCACACCCTTGCATCTGCAGAAGCCTGGTATGCCCAGGGCCAAACCAGCCTATCTCTCCTTGTGGGATGGTCATCGTCAAGGGGTGAGCATCCTTTAGGTGCAGAGCACCCTGCCCTGGACCCTGTGGCTTGGTGGCCCAGATGGTGGCGGAGGAGCCTATGAAGAGATGGTACTGATGGAAGACACCTGGGTGGGTTGAGGGAGTCAGAGAGCAGGCCAGGGTTTGAGTTCCAGTTCTGCCACTCACTGGTTTTGTGACCTTGGGCAAGTCACTTTCCATCCCTGACTGGGCCACTGATACTGCACCTGAAAGCCACGGGGGTTAGACTGGATAACCTAGGGTCCATGGATGGACTTCTGAGGGTCCGTGTGCCTCTGAAATTGTCTTCCAATTTTGTGTGTATGTATATTTTTTCCTGGGTGGAGGGTCCATGCTCCCCTCACCCCACCTCCTTAATATCAGATTCTTAAACGGATCCTTGACTCCCGTCCCCCACCACGGTCAACTCAGACCTACGTTCTGTGACTCCAAATAGGAGACAAGTGTTCTTGCAGGACTGCTGATGTTGCTGGGACACACACCAGGCACCCCAGAAAAAGACACAAGGGTGCTTTTGGAGAAATAGTAAAGACACAGTAGGAAGCAGGTTGGATAAATCTGGGAAGACTCCCTGGAAGAGGTAAATTCTGACAAGAATGGTAAGGCAGAAGCTTAAAGGGGAAAGGTGAAGGGGGGCCTTGAGGAATAATAGGGTGCATTCTCCTCTTCCCCATGCTCAAAAAACAGTACAGAGACTGTTTTTTTGTGAGAGGAGACCCCTAATTAGCTGAAGCTGTTCACAGTCCTCTACCGAGAACAAGAAATCAAAAAGTTAACACCAGCTCATTAAATACTCGGGGCTGGCTAGCTATTAAAAGAATTTCCATTTCAGAACAGGATGCCTACCAGGGAATGCCAGACCTAAATATAAGCCAGCCCCCTCCCTGCCAGGAGACTTTACCATGTTAGGCAGGCGGGAGGCAGGACTTTGAGGAGATGTGTCATTACTTTTAACATCCAAATATAACTGGCCCCAGGGGGTTGGAGACTGAGGCTGCTCTTCCCAGCTACCTCCTGCCAGAGCCAGGGGAGGGTATGCAGGGCTGGGGGTGTGGGAGCTGACCCCTGCAGAGCTCAGAGGTCTAGGCTGCAAGCAGCCTCCCAGCCACCCCTCCCCTTGCCTAAATTGGGGGTCTGGAAGGAGGGCCACTGAAACCTAGCGGCTGTATCCTGATCTGGCTGCTGGGGTGGGGCAGGGGTGTGGGGAAGTTTAGGGGCTCTCTGGGTGAAGGAGGGGCTACTTTTAAATATTTATAGTTACTTTTCCTTTCCTGGAAAGGTGGGAGAGGAAAGAGGCTACAGGGAAGAAAAGCCACTAAGTTTTTCTTAGTGGAGAAAAGATATAGATGCACCTCCCTTCTCTCTCTCCCTGCATTTCTTTCCTTCAGAGCAGGCTCTCAGTTTACAGTTCTGCATTCACGCCTGTCTTCCCCATCAACTAAGCTCCTTGAGAACATGGGCTTTGCGTCTGCTCACATCTCTATCCCCAGTGTCCACCAGCCCAGTGTCCTCAGGAGTGAATCAGTAGATGAAATGACAATTGTGCAACAGCCCTATGTCGGTAGAGTGCTATACACCACTGGTTCTTAACTTGGCTGCCCAGTGGAACCCTCTGACAGCCTGGATTCTGATTTCACTGTACTGGGGTGCGGTGCGGCCATTTGGATTTTTAAAAGCTCCCAGGTGGTGATTCTAACATAAAGCCACATTATCTAATCAAAAAGCTTTCAGTTGTCTCTGTTGATTCTCTTTTCTCTTCCTCCACCTGCTCCTGTTCTTCTTTCTTGAATCCCCTATTGTTGATTCTTTAAAACAACCTTATGAAGAAGATATGGCAAGGGTCATTATCCGCCGTGGTCCCCTGTGGGACTTAAGAAACCAAGGCTCAAAGTGGTTAAATGGCTTGCCAAGGTCATGCGGCCAATCAGCAGTTGATTTGGTCCAGTCCTCACAGTGCCCAACCCAATCTGACTTCCTTGCTTCAGTGGGAAGCCTGGAGCAGGGTCTTGACATTTAGGGAAGTTGACCTGCAACAATGTAGCTCATTTATTGAATGGAGGGAGGAGAATTCATGGTCACTATGCAAGATTCAGCATCTACCCCCTCACAGTGTGGCCAGCACTGCCCCTGCAGCAGCCCGACCTGAGGCTGAGTTAGGCTGGAGACAAGCCCAGGGCAGGGCAGGGACCTCTGATGCCAATAGGTAATCAGAGGGCACGGTTTGGCACCAGATAATTTTGCACAGAATAAAAGCTGGTAAAGAATCTTAACAGCGGAATAGTCCATCTCAGGCTGACTCTGAACCACATGTCCGTCTAAAAACAATAGACTTGGAATTGAAGAGTTGTTGACCCTGGGAGGGCCACTTGAGTGCCTGGTGGCTCAGTTTTCCCATCTGGAGAATGAAGATAATAGTACCCTACTCACTGGCTGCTGTGATGGTGAAATGAGAAAATGAAGGTGACGATAATGTTGAAAATAAAAGAAAACACTCCTTGTGTGCCCTCCTACCTGGCGAAGAGCGGTTGGCCTGAGCTGTCTTCTTTCGCACTCCTGAGCCTCTATCACATCCTGAGGTCCTGGATGCTGGGCCTGCCAGAGGAACTAGCTTTTGGCTGCAAATCCAACTTGTGACCCTCACTGCATGAACTTCTGACCAGAGCCAGTTTATTTTCTTCAAGTTGGGGAAGATTTCGTGGAAGCAGACGTGACTATAGGGAGCAAGTACAGGGAGGGAGTCCTAATGACCTTAGCCTGTCGGTCTACAGGGGCAGTTTTAGGGAGAGGTACGGGCAGGTCTCTCACCCCTCAGGTGTCGGTGGTTACCAGTTGTTCTTGATTCCCAGTGAAACAACATAGCTGGTTGTATCAGATTGTAGAAGGAAGTGCATCTGGAGAGTGGAACTAATTAAGCCCAAGCAGATGCTTTGGGTGGGCCACCCCCCCAAAAAAAAATCACCCCTATCCTGGGAAGGAAATTCTCACAAATGCACTTTCCCATATGTGACTGGGCCAGTTTAGCAAGTAGTTGTTGGCTAGGGTTCCTATCAGTGACCCTTGGGGCTTTGGAGAGTGTTCACTGGGTGAGTGTCACTTCTATGACCAGGGATGGGAGTAGTGCAGGGAGTCCCAGCAGAACAGGGACATGAGTCTTCTTGCTAGAAATCTTGTGCTTGCTTGGACAGAGCTGGGATCGGCAGCCAGCTCACAATCACCATTGTTCTTCTAAAGTAGGCAGCTCTGAGATTGTCCCACTGCCAAGCTTTGTGGCTGCAGCCACTCAGGGTATCAAACACAGTAATCCTATTATTGACAGAGTCACAAAGAAGGAAAAGATCTTGGGGTCATCATCAGTCCAACTGGCCATTTGATGCCTGAGTCTTCTTTGTAGGCAGGATTCCAGTGTCTACTAGTGATGCCTCCAATGATGGGGTTCTCGCTACCTCCCAAGGTTTCCACTCAAATGCACTTCTTATTGTCTTATGGGATTGGGCTGTGGACCACTTATGGGAGAGTCAGAGCTGGAGAAAATGATCCCACTGCTGGAGCTGGACACAGGAGATTAGGAGGTGGCCATAGTTTGTGGTTCAAGAATTATGGTAATCTCTGGTCTAAGCCCTGACAAACAGTCCTCAAGCTCTCAGTGGGAAAACTGTACTGCTACTGATGTATACAGGTTGTTCCTTTCCATTGTTGTATAGTATTTCATCACATGAATATAGCATAGTGTGTTCTTCTGCTGCTGGTGGACACTTGTTTGTTCCAGTTTTGAATGAATGAATCTCCCATGAATGAATCTCACGAACATAAGGTTGAGCAAAAGAAGCCAGACTCCCAAAAAAGTATACTTTGCATAATTAGATTTTATGCTTTTTTTGGTTGGGGAGGAGGGAGTTAGTGACTGGAAGGGGAACACAAGGGGACTCCTGGGGTGCTGGTGATATTCTATTTCTTGAGCTAAGTGACAATTATACTGATATGTTCACTTTATGAAAAGTCAATAAGCTGTATGTGATCTATGTCCTTTGACATCTATATTAAAACATTTATTGAAGTAAACATTAAAAATGTTTTCTTAGGAAATTATGGCCCAACCATGATTGACTTTAAAATAGTAATACTGTCATGGCTTGTGTTATGGAACATTCTAATTTCTTACAGACTTGTAACAGATAAGAGGAAACTTCAGGGGAAATACTGACATTTTCATCGAGTTATAGTCAAGACTCTTGCAATAATAAAGATATCATTCACCAAAATTTGACTATCACTACACATCAGACACTGTTCCCAGTGTTTTCTGTGTATCAGTTCATTGAATCCTCACAACAGTAGGAGGTCAGTATTCTGATTTGCAGAGAAGAAATGGAGGCTCAGAGAGGTTAGGTAGATGCTGAAAAGTCACACAGCTGGTAAGGGGTTGGGAAGCTGGTGTTTCAGACTGTCCTAAGGAACTGGGGACACCTTCTGAGCTCCTAGGATGACTCAACTAGAGGCACTTCTGGGCCCATTCTGAGGGAAGCTGGGACGGGCTGGGAAGCCCTCCAGGCTCGGCCACTGGCCCAGGAGTTTCTGGCTAACTGAGAGAAAACCCAGCCTCCCTCAGTGTGCATGTTGTGGTATTTTTAAAAAGAGGTAAATAAGTCTCCTCATTTGCATGATATTTCACGCTGACTCGGCCTCTCAAAGTGTTATTCCATCTACACACGGCACTGTGGGATGCCTGCGATATTTTATAAAGTTAATAACTTTCTCTTAATTGGATGAGTTTATAGAATAGTCTGTGCAATTAACAATAATTACGCCAAAGACACTTTGATTCCAAGGATGCGCCACAAACATTGGCGCATTAAGCCATTTAGGAAAAAAACAACAACCCACAACGCACTGCCACAAGACAACACACGGGTACATGCACACACACACACTCGCTGCAGAACTCCTTGAAGCACCGTGACCCAGAACGAGTCTTTGTTTCCAGGCCACAGGATGGTGGAGCTAGAAAAGAAATGCCTCATGTCACACTTCACTACACTCTGTGCCTCCCCTCCCCACCCACCACCAGGTAGGAGGAGGGGTCGGCAGGGCCAGGTCCTGCCACAACTTGTTGAAGGACACACTGTCTGTCTGTGCCCAGGTAACCATGCAGGACAACACCACCTGAGCACTTGGCAAAGACTCATAATAAACTAGATCTATAATGTCTCCCTCTCTCTCTCTCTCTCTCTCTCTCTCTCTCTCTCTCTCTCTCTCTCTCTCTCTCTCTCAACTATGCTACCTTTGATCTCAATAATACCTATTTCAGGATTTCTCATTCAAAAAGGACAATTGCCTAGGGACATGAAATTCAGAGTTACTTGAATGAAATTTTTAAGCTATTCAATACAGCTCCTTTCATAAAGTTATAGACATGCAGGGTTGGAAAGGGCCTAACCTCATTCAGTGGTTGAATGGCTTCTCCAACATTCTGCCAGATGGTTGTTGAGTCTTTGCTGGAACACCTCCATTGATGGGGAGCTCGCTACCATCTAAAGGCATCCATTCCATTTTAAGATAGCTTTAATTATAAGAAAAGTCTTCCATATAATAGAGCTTAAATTTAACTCCCTGGAACTTCCACCTGCTGGTTCTACCCTTTGGAGAATAAGTGAATTCCTTCTTTCACATAACAGCTCTTCAGTTTTCAACACCTGCTTATGACTCAGAGTCTCCCCAGCCACCCTGAGTCTTCTCTTCCGCAGCTGACAATGCCCACTTCCTATAACCTTTTCTACCATTCCAAGCCAGCTTCAGAAACCCATCCATCTGAATAGTAATGCAAAAAAATTCTAGCCCTACAACAAAATGTCCCTAAAGTGTCCATGTGACTTTCATCATCTCTTTATAGTGCCTTTAGGTTTGGTATTTTAAAAAATCAGTCTTTGCAGGAAAATAGATGCTTCTACTTGAGCTGGGGAAACAAGGAGCAGGGAGGGAGGGAGGCATTTCAGTGGGCCAAGGAGAGCACAGGGTTGAGGAATGGGATCTCTTGCTATGGAGGCTGTGTTAAGCGGCCTAAGACCACCACTTGCAGGCTTGTCACTCAGTGCCCCTAGGACAGCCTTAAGTGCCACTACCGCTCACTGGGGGTGTCCTCAGGAGACAGGGACCTTCCAGACAGGACTGCTGAATACCGCAGAAGGCGAGTTCCTTTGTCTGCACAATCCTAGGATCAAGCCTTCCCCAACGCACCCAGCCCCAGCCCAGCTCAGTGAGCCGATTCCTGACCTGGCTTCTTTGCCTTTCTCTCTGTTCCCTCCCCAGCTCCACTTTTGCCTTTATGGTTCTAGCTCGGGGCGCCTGTGCCCAGCCCATCTGTTCAGTCCCATATGCTTCCCGCAAGGACTGCCAAGTCGGCCCAGTGCTCAGTGACTCTACTCCAGCCCCTGGTGGCTGGTCTCAGGCTTTCTCTATCCAACCTGGTCGCTAGGAAACAGCCTTGCTGCTGCATCAAGGCCAGGCCTCGATGCCGTCATGGTGCAGCAGAGGCGTGGCTATTGGCCTGGGGCACCCGATGGGCACCCAAGACCAACCTTCTTCAGGGACTGCCCCTGGGTCAGGAGGGCCTGGCCTCAGGAGGTTTGCCCTCAGGGCCCACATCCCTGGAAAGGTGCTAGTGAACAAGACCCTCCCAGGCTGGAGAGTCTACACTTGATAACCCTATAGACCACAGAGTGGAGAAATAGTTCAGAAAAATTAAGATGTGGAAGAAAATGGAAAATATGTTTAATCTCTTTTTGTACTCTTTGCAAATCTGTAGTTCCCTTTTCAGCTAAAGAACTTAAAAGTGAATTATGGATAACATATTTTGATTCCAAAATGTTCGTGTTGGTACACTTAAAGGGGTATAAATGAAGATTTGAAAAAAAAAAAAAAAGGTTACATTTTGGGAAAGTGAGGTTTTTCTTGTTTCATCTTATCTTTTTTAGTTGGTGTAGTAGTAGATTATAGATACATCTTTCTATGCCTTCACACACTTATAGCAGGTCACAGGGCACCTTGTTTATGGCCCCTTTCCACAGCAAATTCTTATGGCAGGTCACTAAGAGGCACGATGCAGGGAAATCATGTGGACTTGGGAGCAAAATACCTAAATTCAAATTCTGGCTCTTCTATGTATTAGCTTTCAGACCCCGGGAAGCTTTATTGAGCTTAAGTGGGAATAATAATTTCAATCCCATAAATTGGTGAGAAAAAATAGTAAATTTGGTGAAACATCTTTAGCACGATGCTTGGTACACTGGAGACAATAAACGTGGCTGAGTAAAAACAGCCTGGTAGATTACAGCCCAGTGACTTTGAGGTCCCACATGTGAACGATTCCTAAACAGTGCCACTTTTTCCAGAATGGCAGATAAAGCCCTGGCTAAACCTCTTAAAGTAGATGAGGAAGCAGCTCCAGCCGGCCACGATCCAGCTTCCCCATACAAAACAGAACCAGGTCTGAATTTCATCAGCCACCAACAGTGGAGAGCTAACAAATTGTTCTCTTTACCCCACCAGTACCTGTAAACACTGCCAGTTCTCTCTCTCTCCCCCTCCTCCCCTCTCCTTTCTTTCTTTCTCCTCCACCCCTCCCCTAAGATTAGATTGGATTCCAGTTTTATAAGGCCATTCTGACACCTACAGCCAACCAACTGCTCCACTTAATAGGAAGGACACTGTGACTGAAATTAACTCCAGAGGGGAGATTTCCAAGCCATTGCTCAGACAGGCTTGTCTGTTTGCCACCCGTTTGGACTGGGACCCCCTACTTTGCCGCACCTTCTCCCATGGCCGTCCTTTCCTCCCGCAGGTCACAGAGAAAACATCCTTGCCCCTATAAACCCATTTTAGGCCTGAACAGGCAGCACGGGATGCCCACTCCACAGGGACAAGTGGAGATCAAACACACAGGATGAAGAGTCTGTGTGAAATGCTAGAAAGAGTGGACTTGGAGTCAGACAGATGAATTCCAATTCCATTTCATCGCTTATTAGCTGTGTGACCTTGGGCAAGTTACTAAACCTCTCTGGGTCTCAGTTTCCACAGGTGCAAAATGAGTACAATAATAACTACTGTGTAGAAAAATTGTGAGAATTAAGGAAGGTAATGCATGTAAAAGTGCTTCATGTAGTACCAGGCATACGTAGTAGGTACTTAATACACGATAGTCCAGTTAAAGTCCAAACTTTAGCTTTGAGCAGAGATACAAAAATCTCCCAGGTTTCAAGAATGTCTTCATTTCAGCTAAATGGTTTACTGTCTATGGACATGGCATCTGGGATGATTAAGCTGAATATGGGAAATAGCTGTGCTTCATTCAAAGTCCAGCTCCAAATTTGCCTCCATTTAGAAGTCTTTGCTGAAAGCAGGCTTCTACCACTTACTAGCTGTGCATTCTCAGGCATGTTATTTAAAATCTTTTAACAAGTTTTATTGCTCTTTTTATTTGTTGTCCTTTAGCACTTATGAACACATTTGAGACCCTACAGAAAACTCAATTCTAAGTAAACATGATAAGTGGACGCTTAATTTATACACTGCTAGAAATAAATTTATTTGCTGATGTCTGAAACCCTAGAGTTAAGTAATTTTCAGGTGGCTCAGTGGTGACACCTATCTGTGAAGTCTGGTGCACCAGATCAGCTCTATTAGACGTGGAACATTTTAACCAAAGGGGAAGGCAGGAAGGATGAGTGGTGCTTTAAGAGGGAAGCCAGGGGATTCTGAGTCTCAGGAAAAGGAAAAGCAGGTCCATTTTCTTTAAAAAATGTTAATGTATTTGCATCTTGTTATTCAACTGTACTCTAACATTCCAAGAATATGGGTATGTATCTTTTTTGGGGAAAAGAACTTAGCTATGGAATTAGAAGCTGGGTTCTGTCATGAATTGACTGTGCTGTTTTATGCAAATTGTACAACATCACAAAACCTCATGACCTTATCTATAAGCAGGAGACAATATTTACCTCACAGGACTATTTTAAAGGTGAAACGAGATAATGTGTGGAAGAATCTGCCACGTATTAGCTAGGTGTTGTGGGTAAGGTATGTAGCCTCCTTGGGCCTCAGTTTTCTGATTGAAAACTGGGATTGTCAAGAGGCTACCATGAGGAGCAATGAAAAGATGTGTTTCATAAAAAGTTTTCTATAAATTGAAATATGATTTCAATATTTACTTATTACTATAGCAAGCACACTACAAGGCCTGAAACTTAGATGACCCTCAGTCCATGTTTGCTGGATGAACAAATGGTGGAATGAGAGACTATTTGTCTAGTCCAGGCTCAGATGTTTGCCAAAATGAGGACCCCTTTAAAAGGAGAAGAGGACTGATGATATTAATACCAGATTACTTTTTTCCAGCAGATCCATATTTAGCTTTGTCCATCCCAAAGGGCCAGTGGCCTGGGAGCTCTGCAGACACAAATGAGGAGGCTCTGTACCATACCCTGATTCACCATGGAGACACACACCCGCTGTGGTGTAAGATGAAGAAGCTGAGAAACTGCCATCTGTAAGATGTAAATTTTTATTTGTCTTCCAGGAGCAGGGGCAGTTTGTACCAAGTTGCCTTCCCTTGCTTCCCCCTGTGATTGATGGCATGGAGTTAGGCTGGAGCTGGCTGACAATGGTGGTGAGCCTATAAAGCTAACAGCCCATGTGTGGATCCTGCACATGGGCCTCTGAAAACACCGACCTCACCAATAAGCCTGACTGTTCTCCACAGGCTCACATGGACCGTCCTTCACACACGCATTCTGGGGCTCCCACTCCACTGCAGAGTCCTGGAGGAAGGGGGCCGTTGTTTCTACTTTATGTCTGATTTCTCCTGGCATATTCAGTTCTGAAGGACCAGAGCCCTGATCTACTGGGGATGACGGGAGCCAAAGACCCAGACTCTTTAGCAAAACTGTGAAGCAGGTCAAGTTCAAGTTCATCTCAACTACCTACATTTTGGTGCTTCTCGTTCTCCCCCACCCTCAAGGTACCCGGCTTGTGGACATTTCCCATGCTGCACTTCTAAAGGATCTTATGGGTAACAGATTCAGTAAGTAATACAGATTATATATAAATAATTATGTTTACTGAGTCCATACTATGTATTAAATGCTACAAAGTGCACACATATAAATGGTCTTCTACTGGGCAGGCTAGGGTAGCCATTATGAGTGCTGACCTTACGCTAGGCAGGTCTCAGCCCAAATCCTGCTTCTACCATTTACTAACTGTACGGTCTCAGGCAGGTTATTTAATATCTCAAAGTCCTATGCCTAACTCTCCTCTCTCCTATGAGACATGAGAACCCTGGCTTCTCATCAACTGGCATCAATTAAAATCTCCTGCCATGTTTAAGGGCATCTGTGTCTAACATGCTAAACAACTCATCTTTTTTTTTTTTTTTTTTTTTTTGAGACGGAGTCTCGTTCTGTCACCCAGGCTGGAGTGCAGTGGTGTGACCTCAGTTCACTGCAACCTCTGCCTCTTAGGTTCAGGTGATTCTCCTGTCTCAGCCTCCTGAGTAGCTGGGATCATATGGGTGTGCCATGACACCCGGCTAATTTTTGTATTTTTAATAGAGACGGGGTTTTGCCATGTTGGCCAGGCGGGTCTCAAACTCCTGACCTCAAGTGATCCATCCTCCTCGGCCTCCCAAATTGCTGGGATTACAGGTGTGAGCCACCGCTCCTGGTCTAACATGCTAAACTTGCAGCGGAAGGCCCCTTAGCATGGGATTTAGGGTTAGATAGTCTTAGCTCTGTCACTCACCAGTTGTGGAACCTTGGGAAAGGGAAATATACTGAGAGCCAGTTTCCTCGCCTCTAAAGCTCTAAAGTGGGGATAATATTAATACCTATACCTCATTATATGGTTATAAAGATTAAATTAATCAATGCCTCTAAAAGACTTAGTCTGGCCCCTGCTATATGGCAAATGTTCAATAAATTTTAGTTATTATTGTTAACTTAATCTCCCAAAAGATGAGGTAGCCCAAGATCACACACCTGGGACTTGAACCCAGGTCTCCTGACACTGAGACCAGTTAGGTACCTCCATCACAGAATGCTGACTCATCTGAATAACATGTGTTAAGACACTATTGGAGGATAATGGCTTGCTGGTCCCCTGCATAAAAACATAGTTACAATTTCACAGGAGCTGTCAAGGCTTTACTGCAAAGAGAATAATGGTGGGCACCCAGGTACTATAAAGGACAGGTGGGAGGGCGAGCTCTCTGTGCGGGAGGAGCAGTGGAAAAATAGAACAGGTTACCTTCACTAAATGATTAACTTTCTTTTTACCATTTGTTGGTTTCAAATTAAAATAAGTCTAGCCAACTTGCAAAGCCACCCACCAGCTTCAACTTGATTGAAACCAGCTGAATCGGAATGACAGCATCACAGGCGTTCACAGAGATCGGGGGGAGGGGGAAGGACGGGGAGCAGAGCCAGGAGGGGCCACCTCAGTGAGGCCTGCAACAGGAGGTGTTTATTCTTTAGGCCCCTAAGAATGACCGGAGCCATTCCTGACCTTGTGGCTCTTGATAGAGTAGTGAATGGAAAGGCACTGTTAATCTGCAAGTAGAAGGGGACTTGGGAGTTCAAAACCTGTCTGTAAATAAGCTTTGAGGGGGTGAGGGTTGGAAAGTCAGTGCATTACAAGTTCAAAGCATCAGGTGCACTTGGATTTGGCCCTTTTGGGTTTTGTGTTTTGGCGTTTTTTTTTTATGGCTTGAGTATGGGTGAGATAGTCCTTTATCACGATAGGCACTCACATGCGCACTGGTGGCCCCAGATGAGAGCCTGGAAGTCATCACCTGGCCCTTTAACTTGTTCACTCCTAAGCCTGGCCCCAGGAGCACTCTTCTCCCTCCTAGATGTTATTCTCCTTCAAAAGCTCCTTCCTCACCCCCACGGAGAGACCTGGTAAGCCCCGGGGGTCAAATGCAACCCTCAGCTAGAATCTGCTTCAGGAGCCAGCCTGTCGGGAAGAGAGAAGCCATCTAGCAAAGATTTCTCTGGCAGGGGCACGGATTAATTTGTGGCTTGGCAGAGAGACAGAACAAGAGTTGGGGAGGCAGAGGTGGCTTTTGGGTCTAGACTGGTGATGTCTGAACTCGTGTGCACATTGGAATCACCCAAGGAGCTTCAAAACCCACCCATGCCTGGTCTCCCCCAACATACTGTAATTTAATTGGTCTGGAGTGTGACCGGGGCTTTGGATGGTTTAAAAGACCCACAGGTGATTCTAATGTGTGGTCAGGCCTGGGAATCACTGGTCTGGGACTCCTACAGAGAAGGAGTTCTGCTTCACTCCTAGTCGCTACCTCTCCCACCCTAGACACATGTATTCTCTGTGGGGGCCTCACGGATTGCTGGGTTGAGGAGTCCAGTTGAGCACAACCACTGAGTAAAGGGATTTCAGGTCCAGGGAAAGTAACCCTCTGGCTTTCAAAACACCTCTCCCACAAGAACAGAAAACCAAACACCGCATGTTCTCACTCATAGGTGGGAACTGAACAATGAGATCACTTGGACTTGGGAAGGGGAACATCACACACCGGGGCCTATCATGGGGAGGGGGGAGGGGGGAGGGATTGCACTGGGAGTTATACCTGATATAAATGACGAATTGATGGGTGCTGACGAGTTGATGGGTGCAGCACACCAACATGGCACAAGTATACATATGTAACAAACCTGCACGTTATGCACATGTACCCTAGAACTTAAAGTATAATAATAAAAAAAAAAATTAAAAAAAACAAAAAAACAAAAAACACCTCTCCCACCTACTGCCTAACACCTGCAGCTCCTTCACTGGGACAAAGCTCTTTATTCCACAATGAGAGATAAGGCTTAAAACAGCAATGCCCTTGGGAGGAGAAGGAGAGTGACTCACATTCATGCTAAGCTATAAATGACTGATGAGCAGGGAAGAGAACACTGAGCCATGTTGACAGCCTGACACAGGGGAGAAGTGAGAACATATTCAAGCTAGAGGGACCCCCTCATTTTAGAAAGGAGAAAACCAGGTCCCAGCAGTGTGACCCAACCTGGTCAAGGCCATCTGTTCAGCAGGTCAGCCCTATCATCCGGGGCAGAGGGGGTGCTCTTCATACTTGACACAGCTTGGGGTAGGGCTGGCCTTGACTGTCAAAAATGAAGATGCCTCCTGCAGGCGTCCATGGCGGATCTCTGTATCAGACTTTGCACTGCCCCAAAATGCTGTTGGAAAATGTGTCAGGCATTTTCTCACTAACAATGCCCGTGGGTGCTACTGGCATTTAGTGGGCAGGGTCCAGGGACACGAAATAGCCTGTAATGTGTGGGGCAATCCTGCCCAAGGAAGAACAGTGCAGCTCCAAATGCCGTCAATGTCCCCTTTGAGAAACACTATTAATCCTGGGCCTGCGGCAGTCTGTGAGGCCCATCTTCCCCTAAAACCCGTGACAGAAGCGCTGGTCCCATGCCTGTGGGCGTGGCCTGGACAACGGTGGAGCAGGCAATTGTCTCCAGGTAGGCTCTACGGACACTTTGAGGCTAGTGCCTGGGCAGCTGGGTTTCCCACAGGCCTCTGTGACATTGCCCCATTGCCCCATTATCTGGAGCTGAGCTCTGGGTACAGGGACGCTGAAGACCCCCATACCAGAGCTCCAGGCCAGAGATGAAAGATGCCTGGTAGGTGGTGTTTAGCACAGCCCACTCTTGCTGAGACCCCCCTCTTCTGGCATGAGACCTGGTCAAAGAATCAGCCCAAGTTACCACCTGCCCCTGCTCAGCCTTGGTCCCCTGGGGATGCTACACAAAGTAAAGGGCTTGTCTCGAGAGCTACTCCTGAAGCAGAAAGGACCCCGTGCCATGTTGCCAGGGCCCTGAGTGGCAAATGTGGGCATTTCAGGCAGCTGCCTGATTGCTTTCAGGGGTGCTACACTCCTCTTAATCCAAAGATTTATACTTCCTTGATTTGATAGTGGGGCAAGGTTAGATGAGTGGGCCATTATCAGGTAGTTAAAGAGTCCAGGCTATTTGCCTCACTGGGGCAGTCACATCTCCTCTCTGGGCCTGCGTTTCCTTGTCCATAAGGGGTGCTGGTCATGCTGCCTGCCTTCTCACAGAACGGGCACAGCATGTCAAAGCATGTGGCGAATTCTCAATCTGTACCCAAACAAGCGCTCTCTATGCAGGGGGCGCTTATTTTCTCGTCATCATTGCAGGCACCCACTGTCCCTATGTCTCCAGAGCCCCACACCTTGGTCCACCCCACAACCCTGGACTACTGGCCCCGGGGAACACCCTGACATTGTGCCCACCTGGGACAAGACTCAGAGGGCCCGGCCGGTGCAGAGTGGCAGGTGCAGAGCAGGGCAAATCTCATCCTATGCTCCACGGTGCCTGCCACTTGCCGACCACCGGTACCCCGATCCTCCAGGAAGGAAGAGAGAGGGCAGAAACCTGCAAAAGAAATCAGCCAGGCCTGAGTTCTCCAGGCAGTGGAGAACTCACAGTGGTGCCTGCGAGATTTTACATTCAGGAAGCTTAGCTGACATTTATGGCGGGAAGTTTTATTTCTGTGGTAAATAACCTCGAATGGGGTAGGTCATTAGACTAATTACAGCAGATAATTAATTTTCTAACTTTTTAAAGCTGGCCACATATTACAAGAGAAACAAAATTTATTCTTTTTCTCCTCTTGCGAATGTGACAGTGCTTATCCCGTCGTCCTGCCCATCAGAACAGAGATGGCGGGAGTTTTTCCCTTCTGCCCCAGGTCTGCTAAGACACTGTTAGAGGTTACAAGTAACTCCGCCCCTTCTTCTCCCTCCTAGACGTTATTCTCCTTCAAAAGCTCCTTCCTCACCACCATCTGAGGTGGGTTTTTATTCGCCCTGCCCTGTTTCCCGTGGGTCTTGGGCACAGGCGCTGGTGCCGATTTCCAGGGCTTTGACTGAAGGCCTCTATGTGGTCCCCAGCCTGAGTACAATGCCGGGAGAGGTGCCCAGTCGCACTGCTCACAGCCCCACATCACCACACTTGTGCCCGCCTCTGAGCTGCTGCACCCCACCATTCCCTACTGCCCAGTGCCTGGGCAGGGCCCCTGCTCTCTATGTAAAGCCCGTCCGTTGCCCGTGGCTTGGCTCAGCTCACAGCTCCATAACTGAGCTCATCCTCACAGGGTCCAGGAGGGAGCTTCGGGAACTCCTGTGCCACGCACTTTGTATATATGATCTCACAGAAGTTTCCAAGGCAGTTCCAACACCTTCATTTTGGAGTTGGGGAGACTGAGGCTGAATGTGGCTGAACTGGGATGGGAGTCTAGTTCAAAGCAGGGCCCCTCAGGCCCTGCTGCCCACAAGCATCTATTTTTTTTTTTTTGAAACGGGGTCTCGCTCTGTAGCTCAGGCTGGAGTACAGTGGCGCGATCTCGGCTCACTGCAAGCTTCGCCTTCTGGGTTTACGCCATTCTCCTGCCTCAGCCTCCTGAGTAGCTGGGACTACAGGCGCCCACCACCACACCTGGCTAATTTTTTGTATTTTTAGTAGAGACGGGGTTTCACAGTGTTAGCCAGGATGGTCTCGATCTCCTGACCTGGTGATCTGCCTGCCTCGGCCTTCCAAAGTTTATCAGCCATTAGGCTCCTCACGTCCCCCTCAGACTTCATGAGTGTTGCGTTTTCCAAATCCCTGGAGCTCTAATCAAGATGACCCTCCTTCACCATGGGGGCCATGGGTCCTTATGCACCCTCCATTTCCCTGTATTTCCCACAGAGCCCATCATGGTCCTGAGCACTTCTCAGTAACACCAGTATATTTTAAAGGGTTTACGTTGCATAAAGCCCTTTCATCACACATTGCATTTGAACCTTTAGTATTTCTGTAAGGGGCACATCAGCATGTCATTATTCCAACTTCAAAGATGAGAGGCTGAGGTGCTCAAGGTGATACTGCTGGGTGGATGTGAAGAGGGAACTAGAGTCGGATCTGTTACCCATCCAGGGGTTTCCCGGCCAGAACACCAGCTTATGGAACTGAGGCAAGGATGGAGTGAATCCTCCCACTTGCTCCCAGCAACACAACCAAGGCAGCCTCTGTTCAGGCAGCATTTCCCAGGGTGGGGAGCGGCTGATCCTCATGACCTGTGGGCTGAGGAGGGAATAGCAGGAACCTGAGGCCCCAGGCCGCTCCACCTTCCCTGCCCGGCCTCCTTGTACAGGGAGAAGCACCAGTTTCAGTCATGTGCAAAATGTAAAATCCTTTACCAAACCCCAAATCTAGAATCTCAAAAGTGACTTCCAGCCCAGTCAATTCCGATTTTCTGGCTCCTCGTGCAGAATTTCTGTTCATCCTCCGAGACCCATCTCCACGCCGTGAAGCATCTCCTTCTTGGACTTGCACTATCTTGTTTATTCTTAAATGGGAGTCAGTCTGACTTGCATTGTGGTGAAGGGTATACCTGGGCACAGTCCTCTGGGATGGACATTTCCATGGGAAGGGGCAGTTATACGTGGACTTACGTCCGCCCACACTCTCATCCAGAACCATCCACCCAGAAGCAGGAGTTGTTTCTTTTAGAAACCAGCCGGCCCAATCAGCCCATTTTATAGGTGAAGGCAGTGAAGCCCAGAGAGATAAAGCATCTTGTCCGAGGTCACAGAGCCAGACCTAGACTCTAGGCTGCCTGGCTCTTAGTTCAGGGCTCATCCCACCCCAGCCGGCTTCTGGCTAGACAGAATCTACCCATCCTGGCCCAGACTCTCTGGTGGGAAGTCAGGGATGCAGTGGTCAGGATGGGCATCAGAGCCAGCAGGCCCTGAGCACGGCTCACCCAAATGGAACATGAACTTCCTAAACTCGGGTGGAAGTTAGAAATGTCAGATTGATCAGTGCTAATGAGCTTAAAACACCCAGGGATTAAAAAAAAAAAACATGAAGAAGCTCTACTTCAAGCATAAATCTGCTCAACAGAAAAGAGACTTGGCTACGCTCTCTATGATATGTCACTGTCTGGAGGCTGAGGTGGGGAGGCACATGTAGGGTGTGAGATTTGGCTTTGGCAAGGTGGCATCCCTGGTGCTGAGACCTGAGTGTCCCCCATTACCTCCTGGGGACAGGACCGCTCCAAGTTGCTGCTCCCCAAGCTGGGAGGCCACAGAAGCTGATGGCTGCCCACGCTGAGTGCTGCAGGGCTCAGAGTACTGGGGGATGGGTGCACATGGGGAGCCCTGGGGACAAAGGACAGTGCTCTCCCACCTCAGGAAGCAGCAGACAAGGGGGCCTGGGCAGACTGGGCAGGGGTGATGAGAAATGACCATTAAGACAGCCGGACAGAGAGAGCAACAGAAACGCAAGTGGTAGACCCACACAACAGGAGAGACGGACAGAAACAGGGAGACTCAGAGACAGTCAGGGAGACTCAGAGAAGGCTTGGAAAAGGTGGGAGGGAGGGAGGGAGAGAGAAAGACATTGAAAAAAGAGAGCAGGGAGAAGGCACAGTGGCTCACTCCTGTAATCCCAGAGCTTTAAGAGGCCAAGGTGAAAGGAGTGTGTAAGGCCAGGGGTTTGAGACCAGACTGGGCAATAGATGAAGATCCCATCACTAAAAAAAATAAAAATAAAATTAGCCAGGTATGGTGGCATATGCCTGTAGCCCCAGCTATTCAGGAGACTGAGGCAGGAGTTCAGGATTGAGACTGCTTGAGCCCTGGAGTTCAGGGTTACCGTGAACTAGGATTGTGCCACTGCACTCTAGCCTGGGCGACCCTGTCTCCAAAAAAGAGAGAGAGGGGGAGAAGATTGTCTTTTGAAGCCCCACAGGAACCTGAGAGACAGCATAGTGAGGCAAGGGAGCAGCAGACTGCAGACAGACCCGCAGGGTTCCCATGGAGAAAGCACGAGATGTCACCCCTCCTGCCCTCCTGTCCCCTGTAGGAATGACATCTCCCATTCCAGTGCCCTTTCTTCTTCCTTACAGTTCCCTCACCTGCTGGAGGAGGAGTGGGGAGGGGGGAAGAGGCAGCAAGACAGACACAAGTGGGCCCGACTGCACTGCCTGAACAGGCGTCGAATGCACGTCACATGCCTACTTGCTGCTAGTGGACCCAACAAACACAACACACATCTGCTTAGCTCAGCGGCCTTGCAGACACACAGATCTCCACTCCCAAACCTGGCAGTGAGCGCTGCCTTTCCAGGGAAAGGCATGGGAGAGAGGTAGCAGAGGGAGACAGCCCACCTTGCTGACGGAGGACCTGGCGGGCCTCTCTATTGCCCCTGCCTTGTACCAAGCACGTACTCCACCAGGTCTTGCTGGAGCTCTATGGCCCCACGGCCTTGAGGATCACTGCGGCCCTGTGAAGTCAGAACAGGTGTAGTCCCGCCTTACAGATATGGAAACTGAGGCATAAAGTGACCAAAAAAAAAAAAAAAAAAAAAAAGGCATTGGGTGGTGGAAGGCAGGGCCAGTGTCTGAAAACAGGAAGTCAAAAGCTAGAGTGACTCCACATCCAGGAGTGGGAATGAGCCTTTCCTGAAAAGCATCCCCATTGGACCATTTTAGGTGGTGGCAAGAGCCCAGCGGGAGGAGGAGTGCCTGGGTTCAAAGCCCGGCTCCGACACTCTTCCTAAATGTGTGACCTCAGCAGGTCGCGGGAACTCTCTGTGCCTTTGTTTCCTCATCTGTAAAACTGGGATCACAGCATTTAGGTCAAAGGGTTGTGAAGACGAAATGAGTTGGACACATAAGTGCTCAGAATGTTGCCTGGCACATAGTGGGCACTCAATACACATAAACATGAAATTCTAGTATTTTATAGGAGGGAGAATGGCAGCGACAAAGGTTGGGGGAGGGCTGGGTGAAAGGGAAGAAAGTGGCCCTCAGGAAATAGGAAGGGGCCTCTGGAGAAATAGCTCCTCTGGACTCATAGCCCTATAGCCTGAGGACACAAGAGTCTGGGGGAGCCCCAAATCTGAGCTCCCTGGGGGCCTCCTGTGGCTGCTTACTGCTGGTGGTACTGTCCCTGCTCAGCAGATACCATGATAGTTTTTCTAGCACTCCAGATAGGCTCTCCCACAGACACAGGGCCTGTTGGACCCCGGCAGAGGGAGAAAGGGAGGCCCACCAGGGTTCTGGGCTACATCCACTCTTCCCCAGGAAGCCCGAGAGGAGAGCTGTGGGCTGCAGGCCCCAGCCAATGTTCACCTGGCACACCCCAAACAGTCTTCTTAGTGTCCCTAAGATCCTAGAACTTTCTGGGGCCTGGCTCTCAGGGGAGAGCAGAAAAATCGGTTCAGCTCCATCTAAAGGCCAGTGTCTTCAGGGACAGTTACATTTTGAAAGAAGCCCAAAGGGAGAGAATAACAGAATGCATTAGAAAATCAGACATAGGGAACAGGCAGATATTTCCGTGAGTGTGTGCATGTGCACACACGTGTGATTGTGCCTGTGTGCATGTGTATCCATGTCCCATTACTCCTTCAATCAATCATCCACTTATCTAACCATCCAGCCACTCCTACTTTCGAGGCTTCTTCCTGGGCCAGGCCCTGAGCTATGCTCTGGAGTGACAGAGGCCGGTGACCTGGTGCCTGTCTTTGAGGAGAAGGCCCCTAAGCTAAGGACAGAAGGTCTACAGACAGGAGGTCCCTGGCTGAATCACAGGCCCCTACCAGGCCAGAGAAGGAGGAGGTCTTAGAGGAGCAGCAAAGCCTCTCTCTTGCAAATAAGAATGTTGCAGCCCAGGTTTGGAAGGACACGTACAGCCCATCTGGCCCAGCCCTCTCCCCAGTGGCCATATAACCTAATGGTTAGGAACTCTGCCTGATGCCAGCAGTCCTATCCCTGCTCAGCAGACACGACTGGAAGCTTTTCTCAGTCACTGGCCCCAGGTCATCACAGACTATTAGAGTTAGGAGAGACATCAGCAGTAAACTGGTAGCCTTTGCCTCATAAGGAAATGTCTTCTAAAGCCTCCTTATCAGAGGATAGCCACATGCTGTCTTGGATGCTCCTGCGGCCAGGAAGCTCACAACTTCTTGAGAGAGGCCAGTTCATTTTCAGGCCACTCTTGCTGCTGGTTTTGGTGAGCAAGAATCTGCTCCCTCTGACCCTCACCTTGACATTAGCTCAGCTTTCCCCTAAGCCTGGAGGCACCTGAAGACAGGAACTACGAGGCTTTCTTGAAGTCTTCTTGTTTAAACTTTGCTCATATGATGAGTTTCCTGCCCCTCCCACCAGCCTGGCCCCCCTCATCCTAGGGTGCAGCAGGCCATAAAAAGGATTGGTCCTGGGAGCCAAGATGCCACCAGCCAATCTGGTCAAAAACACAAGTGCTTGTAAGTAGGATCTGTAGTGGACTTGCTTTGAGTTTTATGGCATGGCCCTGATATATGGTCAGGTCTGAAATGGGGTTTTGTTGAGGGGAGTGAATGCAAGAATTTTCCCTATTCAAAAAGTTCAGGTTCATGTGGGTCAGTTTCCCTGGTAGGGTTTTGATTTCTCCGTATCTAATAGTAATACCAATTAATTCATGATAATAGTAACTACCATTTATTATGCGCCAGGCATCATGAAAAGGGCCCTATATGTATCATTTAATTCTCTCAGTAAAACTAAGAGGAGGACATTATTTAAGAAAAGGAAACTGAGGCTTCCAGGAATTACCTTAAGCCTAAGTTTACACAAATAGTGAGTAGTAAGTTCAAAGCTGGAGTTCCCAACCATTAGGTCATACAGTCGCTTGGGAGAGGATAGGCCAGGCGGGCTCTAAGTGTCCTTCCAACCATGGGACATGGTCACCTACCCTTCAGCCTTCTGGTCAGGAAAGATAGCACAAAGTCAGGTTTCTTTCTCTGTCATCTGGAATTTGGGGGTGACAACTCCACTGAGAAGGGTGGTTGTCTGGGGACAGCGTGTGTCTCTCTGTGGCCTGTGGGAACCTGGGCGACTTTTGCCTGAGAAGTCAGGCCTTCCTGCCTGGCCACACCTTGGCCAGCCTGGGTCTGAACACGCTTCAGTGAAAGAGATTCCTCCTCCCAACTGCGAGAGCCGGAGGGGTAGGGAGGGGACAGACACGGCTAAATCCAGCCTTCGCTCCCTGTCGACACAGAAAGAGGGCTCTGAGTGCTCTGAAAACTGGGTTAAAAATGGCTTGGCTGTACCTATCTTATCTGCTTTACACTGAAAGCCTTCAGCGCGTGGCAGGTTTTCACGCAGAATTTTCCTTGCTAATCCCCTTTGTTAGCTCTGATACTGACATTGCAATACCAACCTCGTCTGGGCGATTTGAGAGGGATTACAGACCCTCAATCCTTCAGCATGTGGGAGAAGAATGTTTTCTCAAATCAAATTTTTCACAAACCTGTTTTCAAAAATAATCAAAGTGCAAATCCCTCTTTGGGATTGAACGGCGGGGGGAAGACACTTGCCTGTTCGAAATGCAGCACAGCAGGCAGAATGTCATCCTCTTGGAGGCTGAGGTAGAGGTGCAGCCCTACCTGGTTGATTAATGGCCCTTCGTGTCATCCAGACTTCTATGTCTGCTAAGTGGGGTCTGCGAGGGGAGGGCAGTGCATATGCGGTCACTGAATGGGACCCCATTCTCTGAATGGTACCATGTGCATGCCTGAGGCGCCAGATTCAAGTTCAGTTTCAACAACTGTGTATTAATAACCTATCACATGCCCTGCACCGTGCTGGAGATTGTGGGGGACACAATGATGAATCCAGTTTTACTCTTGCCTTGAGGAAATTACAGTCTAGCAGGCAAGTGGCAAGTATCCGGAGGCTCTCGACCCAGGGCAGAGGGGGACCGGACTGTCACGGAGCATCGAGGACAGGGAGAGAGAGATGATTCAGCTCTCTCACGCGGCTTCCTGGAGGTGTAAGACAGTGTGGATGGGAGCTGTGCTTCTTGTGGGCTGGAACCTTGGATACCTCAAAGGTTATCCTGCTCTGAGCAGAAAGAGGGCCAGCGGGCATCAGGAAGACTTGAGTTCTGGGCTGGCTGTCACTGTCACCAGCTGTGTGACCTCTAGTCACAATGATATACCCTTTCCAGCCTCCGTTTCATATGTTGGCATCAAACTATGACTGCATCTCTGTTTCTGTCTGACTTGGCAAGACAGCCCTGCCGAAGGCCCTTCCAGCTCCTAGATGAAGCTTTCGGGGGCCAGGCAAAGGTAACACATGCTGTAAGATGTTGCGGGCCTGGGGATTTAATTCCAGTTGCTCAGGGCCCTGGAGTAAGCCTAAGTCTGTGCTGCCTGGAATTTGCGTTAGTGATTTTGCCTTAATACTCTGGTGACAGTAGCTGATCCACAGGCTCCCAAAGCCACATCCACTTGCAAATCCTCTTCCCTCCTGCCAACTCCTCCCATCCCCTCCAGCAGTGCCAACACAACTGTCCATCTAGGCCCCCAGTTACAAGGTGGCCTCCCACGCCTCGAGGCTGCCGTCATGGTGGGGGTCACAGGTTGGAGCCTGGACATCCTGAGCTTCATCTCATTTCAGGACTTCAGCCTTTCTTTTCCTGGTCCCAGAAGGAGCTGAAGTCTGGTGCCTTTCAAGAGCCAAGGTCTCTGGCAATAAATGGGTCTTGACATCAGATCTTGTCTCTGGTGCGGTGCTGTGGCGAGGCACAGGGTGCGAGTGTGGCCACACCATAAGCACTCTTCTCCCTCAGCTGGCACCACCACACTGGCTGCCCACCAAGCCCACGACAGGCCGCACCACAGTCAGCACATCGCCCTTTTGGGGGTTGATTAAACATGGATGCGCAGCCCCTGAGGTGGCTGGAAGCACAGGCTGCTCTCAAATGCATAACCCCAATATTTTCTTCTTAAGCAATTCTCCTGCTCTTTGATGTTCTGCAGCGGCACACAATCACATTCGGTTTGATGCACAGAAGGGGGAGGAGGAGCGGATGGGGAGGGAGGGAGACAGAAAGCCCCAGCTCTACTCCCCCATTCTTTCCGGGCAAATTCAGTTTTACCATTTCATCCCTGGCTGGTCAGGAATTTAGTGAGCTGTGGGTTGTCTTTGCACAGCGCCAGAGTCCCGGATATCCAAGGGATGTGGTGCCAGTGGTTGAGTTTTATGGCTTTAAATGCAGAACGTCCTAGTGTGTGTGTGTGTGTGTGTGTGTGTGTGTGTGTGTGTGTGTTTAATTCTGTGACTCACTGGCGAATTCTCCATTTCCCAGGGTGCACCAGGGGCTCAGGGGAAGGAGGGGACGAGGCTCAGAATAATTTTCATTGAGGAAGGGAGAGAAGAAAAAGGAAATGAAGAAGAGAAAGAAAAAGGGGAGATCAGAGGGATCAAAACAGAAGGGAAGGAAAAGAGAAAGGGCAAAGGAGATCAATCAACGTTGAAGAGGGAGAAGGCAAAAAGAAGGGCAGAGTTTATGAGAAAGGAGAAGAAATGAGGGAAAAGAGGACATCACCCTTGATGGCATGCAAAGGAGGAGGTGGTGAGGTAGCGAAGTCATAACACTGGGTGGGAGACGCTGCTTAAGTCAAAATCAGGTTATAATCGTGGACATCTACAGCGGGGGTTCAGGGAGAGTCTTTGAGGTCCAGGTCATTTAAAGGACTTGTCCAGGGGTGAGTCCCATTCCCACACCCCTCAGTCCTTCATTTCTTTCACCCCTACCCTATTCCTACAAACAGCATGCAACTGAGCTGTGTTCAGAGGCAGAGGTTTTAGTAATTTCCCTTCTGCATGTGCCTGGATCACAGCTGCTCCCCCAGCCATCCTGCTCTGCTCCTTGAAGCCAGGGACCTTGCCCTGGCCGGCAAGAGGGGGTTAGAAATAAGAAAGGTTCATAAGATCAATGATGGGAGTTCTTATCTGAATGAGGAAAAACCGAGGCTTTCATCTGCATGATGGCTACATTGCATCGAATTACATCCATATTTCTCCTGGCCAGAACATTTGGGGAATAGGTGAGTATTTCAAGCATTCCTTTTTAAGAGTGAAGCAGCAAGTTTCATTATCATATTTTAATTAAAAGGAAAAAATCCTATTAAACAATTCCCAATGTATTGGGATTAGCAAAACCCAGCACCTGGGGCCCAGTAACTCAGCATGTATGAACACATGAACAAGACGTATATTCTTCAGAAATTATCCCTACACCTGCCCCTCCACTCCAGCTAAGTAAATGGCTTCCTGTGGGCTGTATCCTAGGCAGGCCAGAATGGGAGGTCCATGCCCCACAGGCACCACCTGCCTCACTCCATGAAGGACATGGGGCAGGGGAGGGAGGGAGCAGGGAGCCACACTTCCCCCTGCCTCATTGAAACCCCCAACCCCTTAACTCAAAGCACGGCTGGCAAGAAACCTGGCTTTAGAATCGGGTCCTGGGCTTAAAACTCAGTTTCACCAATTACTAACTGTGCAACCCTAAGCAATTTTTCTGATCTTCCATTTCCTACTTTGTAAATTATGAATTTTACATCTACTTTGTAGGGTTGTTGTAAGGTTTAGAACTTATATATGAAAAGAGTCTGGTGCAGTGCCTCAGCAGTAGTCAGTATATACATGGGAGCTATTATTGTTATTATTAATATTATTATTTAGTAGACAAGATAGAGGAACTACTTCCAGAAGCTCCAGATAAAATACACCCTGTTCATGAACACCTTACTCCATGCTGGTTTGTCCATTAGCTGTGTCACAGCTGGTGGGGTCATGCTTTCTCTTGCTCCTGGCCTTTGCACATGCTGTTCTCCGAGCAAGAGCCCCCTTTCCAGCCCTACATTCCTCCCCACTTTGCCTGCTCATCCATCAGTCCTTGGGCCCTTGCCTCCGAGAAGCCTTCCCCGACACCCAAGACTGGAGTTGAAGGCTGTTCCCTATGCTCACTGCAATTCCAGCATCTCTCTCAGAGCATCCTAATTACCTGTGTAAGGGTCTAGAATCCTCAGTGAGGCTATGAGTTTCTTAAGAGCAGAGACCAGGCCCTGTCCATGGTGGTATCCTCAGTGTTACTGCACACAGTAGGTGCTCAATAATTTTTTTTTTTTTTCCGAGACGGAGTCTTGCTCTGTCGCCCAGGCTGGAGTGCAGTGGTGCAATCTCGGCTCACTGCAACCTCTGCCTCCTGGGTTCAGGCGATTCTCCTGCCTCAGCCTCCCGAGTAGCTGGGATTACAGGCACCTGCCACCATGCCCAGCTAATATTTTGTATTTTAGTAGAGACAGGGTTTCACCATGTTGGTCAGGCTGATCTCAAACTCCTGACCTGCCCACCTCGGCCTCCCAAAGTTCTGGGATTACAGGCGTGAGTCACTGCACCCAGCCCTCAATAAATAGTTTAAAAAGAAATGAATGAATCAGAGATACAATGAAATAGAACCAGATCAAAATCAGTAGGGAAAAGTGGCAAAGGAAACGAGAAGTCCACATACAAACAATTTAGAGGTCTTACTAGGACTATGTGTCAAGATATGGCTTCCCCCAAGAGCCAATGCACTGTGGTTGCATTAATGGAGAAATAATCTCCATTCAAAGGGTAATGGCCCTGCTCCCCTTGCATCGGTAAACACCACTGGGTGCTGGATTCTGTTTCAAGTCCCTCCTTCAAACACCTACCTACAAAGCACAGCCCATTTTGTAGAGGCCCCCAGAATGGTGAGGGGGCCCCACTCTTCACATATGCAGGGACATAGTGAGGGACAGAGGACAATAGCTCTGTTAAGGTGGTTTAGGCTTTTCCCTGTGGCTTTCTTCAAGCTGTGCTGTCCTGGGGCAGGGGTAGGGCCTGGATGTGTTCTGGGTGGCTCCAGGGGGAGACCTCAAACCAGTCAGTAAACATTATGAAGAGGCAGATTTGGGTTCCACAGAGTGTGACCACCCATCCCAGTTTCTCAGGACTGTCTCTGTTTCAGCACTGAAAGTCCCATACCCTGGGAAACCCCTTAGTCTTAGCAAACTAGGACAGCTGGTCATCCTAGTTCCACACAAGATAGCAAGCGTGTGTGTGTGTGTGTGTGTGTGTGTTTGCAACCGCTCTGTTGGGATAAAATTCACATAACATACAATTCACCCACACAAAATGTACAATTCAATGGTTTTTAGTATATTCACAAAGTTGTGCAGCCATCACCACAGTCAATTTTAAAACAGTTTTCATCATCCCCAAAAGAAATCCCACACCCTTTAGCTATCACTCCAACAGCCTACCCCGTTCCCCCAGCACTAATCTATTTTCTGTCTCAGTGGATTTACCAATTCTGGATACTTTATATAAAGGGACTCATACAATATGTAGCCTTTTTGACTGGCTTCTTTCACTTAGTAATATTTTCAAGGCACATCCACGCCACAACATGAATCTGTGCTTCATTCCTTTTCATAGACAAATAATATTCCACTGTCTGGATACACCATATTATCCATTTGTTTTGTTCATTAATGGACATTTGTATTGTTTCTGCTTTTTGGCTATAAAGAATAATGCTGCTGTGAACATCCTGCATAAGTTTTTTTTGTGTGTGTATGTTTTCCTTTTTCTTGAGTAGACACCTAGACGTGAAATCGCTGGTAATTCTGTGTTTAACCTTTTGAGGAACTGCTATATGCTGTTTTCTTTTTTTTTTTTTTTTTTTTTTTGAGACGGAGTCTCGCTCTGTCCCCCTGGCTGGAGTGCAGTGGCGCGATCTCGGCTCACTGCAAGCTCCGCCTCCTGGGTTCATGCCATTCTCCTGCCTCAGCCTCCTGAGTAGCTGGGACTACAGGCGCCCGCCACCGCGCCCGGCTAATTTTTTGTATTTTTAGTAGAGACGGGGTTTCACCATGGTCTCGATCTCCTGACCTTGTGATCCGCCCGCCTCGGCCTCCCAAAGTGTTGGGATTACAGGCATGAGCCACCGCGCCCGGCCTATATGCTGTTTTCTAAAGTGGCTGCCCCATTTTATATTCCCACCAGCAATGAATGAGAGTTGAGAGTTATCTGTCTTTTTAATTATAGCTGTCCTAGTGGGTGTGGCAGGCGTGTTTTATCAGCCAGGGTCCGGAGGAAATGAAAAGAGATGCTTGCCATAATGGTGAGACTCTTGTCATCCTAAGTGTGCAAATAAAGCTGGATATACTTGGAGAAAGGCTGCCTAGGGGCCCCTGGATGGGAGACTGGATGGGTGGGAGGCTGCATGGGTAGGAGGCTGGATGGGTGGGAGGCTAGATGGACGGGGGACTGGCTAGGAGGCTGTATGGATGGGAGGCTGGTTGGGAGGCTGGATGGGTGGGAAGCTGGATGGGTGGGAGGCTGGATGGATGGGAGGCTGGATGGGTGGGAGGCTGGATGGATGGGGGACTGGCTGGGAGGCTGGATGGGTGGGAGGCTGGATGGATGGGAGGCTGGTTGGGGGGCTGGATGGGTGGGAAGCTGGATGGGTGGGAGGCTGGATAGGTAGGAGGCTGGATGGATGGGAGGCTGGATGGATGGGGGACTGGCTGGGAGGCTGGATGGGTGGGAGGCTGGATGGATGGGGGACTGGCTGGGAGGTTGGATGGGTGGGAAGCTGGATGAAAAGAGATCTAAAAGTCTTTGGCTTTGCTTTCCTAATTTTGGGGCTGGGTGGATTGAGGGAAGCCTTGAGGGTGGGGGGACATCCTGAAGGGGTCCCCCACCCCTGAAGTGAAGAGGAATCGAGGGGAAGAGGGAAGGAGGATGCAGATGGTAGGCTTGTCTCCGTTGCCATTCTGCCATAGGCTTGTGTGGGCAGCAGAGTGGACTCGGGGACTTTGGCTGGGCCCACGCTGCTGCCCAGTGTGAGAGAACTGGTAGTGGCTGCAGAGGCCCCAGGAACTCTGGTGGCCTCCCTGCCCTGCCCATCTCATGCCTCCCGCTCCCTTCCTGTAGGGCTCACCGCCCATCTGCTCTTCCTCCCCATGACGCCGATGCCTGGCTTTTATGTTTCTGTGTTGCCATCCATCCCCACAGGAGGGACTTTTCAGCTCCCCAGGAATGTTCTCTCATGGAGGAGAAGGGAGCAGGCTTGTGTGGGTGCTGTGACTTGGGTGGGTGGGCTCGTGGAATGGTCATCTGCAGCTTGGGGGCTTCATCTGAAGCTTCCTCAGATGCAGGAGCCCTGTCTTGTTCTGCAGTGACAGTTCCCAAATACACAGCAAAGTCCCAGCTCAGGTCTCAGTGCTTGGGCTGTGGAAGCATCACTCTCCTTTCTCCTTCCTCCTTTCTTCCTAGTCCCACTTGCCACTCCCACCTGGCAAACCCGCCCCACAGCCCTCTCATGGACCAAGGGTTCTGTGCTGGCCGAGGCAGCCCGTTTCATCGCTGAGCCGCTGCTCTGTGGTCATCCTCATGGTGTGCTGGGAGGACCTGACACCCTGACCTATGTGACCCGCTTTCATCCTCAGGAAAATCTAGGGAAGGTAGGAGTGGGGAGATTATTGCTCTTACTTTAGAGATGGGGTACAGTTTATTCAGATGACTTGTGCTACATCACACAGGGGCAAGTGTCATAGTCAGGACTGAAAGCCAGCCTCCGGGTTCTGGTCCAGTCATCCACTGTCCAGTTGCTCAGGCCAAAAACTTGAGCATCATCCCTGACTCCTCTCTCTCACAGCCCCATGTAAACTGTCAGAAAATCCCATTGATACTTTCTTCAAAACATGTCTTTAACCTCATTCCTTCTTGTCCCCACCACCATGGCCCAAATCACCATTTTCTTTCACGTGGTACTTGCAAATGCCTCTTCCCCGTGTCGATGCCAGCCCCTCACTGGCCTCCACACACGGGTCACTCTCCAGGCTTTTCCTTTGTAGGGTCTGGTTGTGTTTGAGGTTCTTTCTCCATCCTCAGTTTCCCCTGCCACAGTGTGGGGCACAGACTTACAACTCACTGAGATGTGTCATGTCACAGAACCGAGATGAGATTTGTTTTCTGCTGTGTGTGTGTAGGTGTGCGTGTGTGCACATATATGTCCTTGAGCACATATGTCTGTGTTCTACCTAAATAATACAAAGGCCAGGCACATAGCCATAACTCTTGAAAAAAGCTTATTCTGCCTGTACTATTTTATTGTGATAGAGGGGAATACACATATTGCATTTTGCAGCAAATCAGGTTAAGAACCACTCCATCTCGCAGGACAAGTTTGCCTGTTTCCAATAGGGGTAGGCCACATCTCAATTCTCCAGCCATCTGGCCAAGTACGCTGGGTCTGATCAGATGCCAGGACTGGGGACTAGCTGACCCCAGGGTCCTGGAGAGGGATCACTCATGATGCAGATGGCTGGGTGCTACCTTCTCCCCACCCTTAACGATGGAGCCTCATCACTCACAAGGCTGCAGGCGCTGCTGGGGAGGGGGCAACCCCAGTCTTAGCTCTTTATCTTTCAAGTCTGATTTCAGCATCCTCTGCGATCACATTAGTGCGAGGATGTCTCTTATGGTTAGTCGCCTGCATCCAAGATGAGGATATAATGACTTCCCTAGTGTCTCACACCCAGCCCCACCGAACAGACGCACATGCTGCCTGCACACAGAGCTGCCATGTGACTGTAGCAGCCCTCCCATGTGACCTGGCCAATGGGTACTGACTGTGGAGGCTTTTTAATTATCTGGGAAGGGGATGGAGGGACTCGGGCAGTATGGCCTGCGGAGCGATAGATCAGAACCTTCTTAACCTCCAATACAAGGGGGCCCTGACTCAGAAGAGGGAGACAGACTCAGGCTGGGGAGCACTCACAGCTGCACCCCCACCAACTCCAACTCCTGCCCTGTGATGCAGAGGACCTGAGGCCTGTGACTGGCTCTATGCCCTATTCTAGGTCCCATCTCAGGGCCTGCCTCCCTCATGGAATGAAGGGAGGAAACACGTGTCTATGGTGCACCTACTGCATATCATACCCAGCCAGGCCCTTTGCGGTGCTGAGAAGAGGTACTATTGTGTCTGTCTTACCCACGAGGGAAACTGAGACTCACGGACCTCATGGTACACACCTGGTAAGTCGTTGGGCTGGGATCCCAAGCTATGTCTTCTGCCACCAAGTCAGCAGTCTCCTGCTACCCCACCCTGCCTCTCCCCACTCCAACAGCCCCTGGTGACAGCTTCCTTCTCTGAACATCAACGGCAGTCATCTCTACCTCACCACCTGCCCTTCCCATTGCCCTTGAATTGTTTCTAGTTTGTAATCCCTAATCCCAACCACACTGGATCATAAAGCCTAAAGAGTAGATGGCATGACTTAGGCTCCTATGGTATCTGAGTCTCTAGCTCACTTTTGGACACCATAGTGCCAAACCCTGCCAGGAGTGCTTTCATACCCACAGTGCCCCTCCGAGGCTCTGAACCACTCTTCTTCCTATCTCACACCTGCCGTCCTCTTTTTTTTTTTTTTTTTCTTGCTTGAGCTCTGGTCCTATGTGCAAAAATTTGCCCTTCTAGATGGGTCTGTGTATAAGTCTGACACCCACAGGTCACCTTGGCACAGTCTGGAGGGCAAATAAGGGGAACCATCAGGCCCCACTGCCAACATGCTCAGTAGGACACTAGACCAGCAAAGCCACCAGGTGCCTGGCGAGGGGCTGGAAGGAGCAATGGTGAGACACAGTGGGGTTGTAGTCCTGTGGATGGGCAGGAGTGCCTGAGGGAGCCCCTCCATCTCTGCCCACAGCTGCAGTGGCCCAGACCACAACCCGTTCTCAGACAGAAGGTGGTAGGTGGCAGAGCTGGAACGTTCAGCCCAAGCCCGTTTGAGGTAGGGGACATGGAGAGGCCCCCTCAGGTCATAAAACTACTGTCAGGGAAGAGGCTGGAAGGTCACCTGCCTGCCTTCCCCAGTTCCTATCCCAAGAGCCCACCTTCTCTCTGGGGCAGACTCCTTGCAGGAAGGGGCCCATGATGAAGTCCTGGGCTCAGGGCCGCCCGGTCGGCCTGCCCCTTGACTCGGGCGCTTCCTCTCTCCTCAGAGAAACCCATTTCACAATCACCCCCACCAAGTCTCAAAAGGCTCCAGAAACAAGATCCAAAGCCTCCTCCAAGGAAACAAATGGGTATTTTAGAATCCCAAAGTGCAAGAGGTCGCCGACTCCAGCCCTCATTTTAAAGGCAGGAGTGCAAAGCGGATTTCTGGGCATGGCACCTGGTTTTCCGAGCTGTGCTCACTTTTCCTGAGAGCCAAGGTGGGCAACGTGTCCGACCTACCTCCAGGCCCCAAAAGATGCTAGTGTGCCCATGCACATCCACACATGTGAGCTGGCACCCAAAACGCACCCTCCACACTGCTCTCCTGCCCTAAATTGAGCCCATTTAGAAAGTTTTCTTTCCTCCCTCCTACAGACGACATCCATCACTTTCCCCAGCAGAGGCGAGGCGGCCACAACGCCTTCCCAGGGTTTATTAAATACGTTCAAGAGCCTATTTGTAGCTGTCAGGGAGAAGCCAAGGGGAAGCCACGGAGTCCGCTCACCAGTGCAGCCTCCCTCTCAACCTCCAGGGCGGGGGACCACCTCTGGAAATGTTCCTCTGTACCAGGCGGAGCTGAAGGGGCACCCCCAGCCCCTGTGCAGCAGACTCCACTCTCAAATAGCTACCAGGGACTATGGTTGGTGTGGTCAAGGGATCTCAGCAGGGCTGGCTGGCCAAGGACCGAACCTGCCGGGGCAGGCCCTGCACCTCACCCACGCTGACCCCACTTCAAACAGCTCAGGGAAGAGAAAGCACACTTAGGCTCTGTCCCGGACCCCGCAGGCCGCCTCAGAGTCACAGACAGGGCCTGGGAACCCCCAGTGTGGGGCCCATGCTCCCCGAGGTGGGACGACTAGGCTCACTAGTAAAGCCTCGGCTTCGCACGCAGGGACATGGCTTGAAAGAGCCCCCACAGTGGTGGTTCAGGTCTAAGCATGGAAGGAAAATGTTTTCCATGAGGCCTGCAGGGCTTCCCTGGCCCAGGCAAGGATGTTTGTAGATGGTCGCAGCCCCAAAGGATCTCAGGAGCCCTGGAAACTACCTCCCAGTTTGATGGATAAGAACGAGTTCCAGAGAGAGAAAGGGGACTTCTTGGGGTCTCCATCCCAGCGTCTCCTCAGCATCCCTTTATCTCAGGATCCAGGACGACTGAGGTTGATTTTCTCTCCTCCCTGGAATTTAAAGGGGTGAGGAGAGAAATTCCAGGGAAGGTTGGGACTGGAACCATGGGAGCCCAGCTTCCTGATTTTGTGGGACATTTTTTCTTTATTATGAAATATTTCAGATGTACAGACCAGCATAAAGAATTATATACCCAACGTCTGTGTACCCAATACCCAGTATTAACAAATCCTAGTAACTTGAGTGATTTCTATTTTCAAATGTGGTATTAGCTGCGATATGGTTAGCTGAATTTTTACAGTTCTTTTCAAATGTAAAATAATTTTATTCTTTTCAATAAAGGCATTTCATTAAATGTATAACCAGGATTTAATTTTTAGACCTTGAAAGGCTTCATTTAAATACATTCAAAGTCAGAAAAAAAGTCCTCTGTCAGACCCACAGGTCCTAAATTTTTTTTATTGCAAAAATATAGTCTGCAGCCATGGCCTGGCCAGATGGGAAGGGAGGGAGGTGGCTATAGAGTCCCGGGTCTCCCTGGAGAGGTGTGGAATCCCAGGGAAAGATTTTCTGTCAAGCTTTGAGAGGGAGCCCTCATCCAGAATGTTTGATGAAGACAGAAGTGCCTGATGGGAAGGGAGGTGTGGGTGGGAAGTCTGATCTTAGAAGGGGTCTCTGCTGGAATCCCCCCAAGTCCTACTCAGAGTCCCTCGCTTCCTTCCCCTTACCAACTTCACCTCCAAGGACATTTCTGTCTTCTGATACTGTCAGCTGTTTCCTACCTCTTAGCTTTTACTTAGCACCTACTATGTGCACCTGCCACGGTGTTAACAGATTAATGAGTGTGTGGGAGTCACTCAGACCAGCTCAGACAGCCAGCTGTGCACTTCTTCCCAATCCCATGGTGAGTGACATCACGTTGGTCGCTTGCAATTGGCCATGGTAGGTACTTACACCATGGAAATCAGTCTGCAAACACCACCAATCAATCAGGGCTTTCCCCACCACCCTGAGAGCTGGCTGTTAAACCTTTGCCAGCAGGCCACTGGTATTAATGTCCCAAGAATAGCTGAGTTCAAAAGAGGTCTCCTAGAGAAAACAAAACAAAACAAAACAAACAAAACAAAATAAAAAACATGGAGGAACCAAAGGAATGAATCACAAATGATCAAATTTCAGATCCCAGGCTGACTGTGACATGCGTTTGATCTCAGCAAGTAGCCACTACTTAGCATTTTTTTGTGGCTGCACAGGTCCCTAGAAGAGATCTTGTCCAGTCCTCTCATGTTTGAAAGCAAAATGATGTCCAGAAAGATGATACAGCTTGCCAAGGACACAGGTGGGCTTATAACTCCCATCTCCCTTTCCTGCACGTACTCCTGAGCCTGCTCACCAGAGCTGGAGGTGGAAAGGCAAGAGGCAAGAGTCCAAGTAACCTCTCAGCAAAGACAGAGATAGGAAAGAAGGTGCACGGAGCCCTTCCGATCCCCTTGCCCTTACACTGCTCCCCCAGGAAAAGCTGGGCATCTAGCAGTGCTTAGCAAACCCTTGAATTGAGTCAGGCTAATGAACCAGGTGGGCAGTGTTGGGGTGGTCTGTGCAGGAGTCCACTCCCAGCAAGCATGAGTAATGGCAAGGGCTGGGCCACAGGGACAGCCAGCTGCTCAGGTCATCACTTAGCCAGCCCTTCTCAGGAGCGTGTTTCTCAGAATCAGAGGGCAGCTAAGGCTCCGAGACCTAGGTGTGAGCCACAGGTCAAGGGGCATAAAGAACAAGCAAACTGGTGCCACTCCAGGCTGAAGCCTGATAATGAGGAAGAAACTTACATGAAAGCAAAGGGCTGGGGAGAGAGGACTCAGGGAGTAGGGGTGAAAGGAGGCAGGAGACAAATGAAGAAAGGGAAGGGGGATGAGAAGGGAGACTTACTCTGATTAGCAGAAAGCAAAAGGGACGCAGGATAGCTAAAGGGAACAACACAAAGAGAAGATACAGTGGAGGGAGACAAGCGAGAAAGACCAAGAGGGAGTTCAGAAGAGAGAAGGACGGGGAGCAAGGAGACTTGTCCCCAGGGAACCTTTCTTGCCTTGGCCTTTTCTCAGACCTCCTCCCCTTTGTACCCGCCTGCCAACCCCCAGCAGCACAGGTGACCCTGTGCCCTTGTGGCCATGTCACATCCTGCCGGCACGATGGGGCTTCTGGCCCATCAGTAAAGGAGCAAACTCAGAGCAGTGTCCCACGATAGGCACCCAGCTCAGAAGCAGCCCTGGTGGGTGGTCGCGCCAGCCAGCCCTGCATGGGGGCTCTGCCCAGCCACACCCACAAGTGACCAGCACCACCCCGTACCACATCCCCTTGATCTCCCTTTCTCTGCCAGCACCATCTGTGCCCATCTTTACGCACTCATTCTCCCATCTCAGAGGGGGGCCTCAGTGACCTGGAAAGCAGGCCTGGTTTTTCTGCCCAGCTGTGTGTCCGTGGGGTGAATTACTTCCACTCTGGAAACCCAGGGGAAAGGGTGAGGGTGGTGTCCAGAGTGCTCCTGGGTCTCCCTAGCAGAGGCAGGCTCAAGGTTGAGTTGCAACCATTTCCTGAGTGCCAAAGCCCTTTATGAAGGAGACTGAAAGCAATGCAGGACCCGCTTCCATGCAGTTCACCTCTGTCTCCCTTGGATCACGCAGCAGTCAAGTTCAATTCCTTGTGTGTCAGAGGAAATAAAACGTGAGCAAAGAAAAGGAGAAAGGATTCTGGAACGTGGAAGCAGTGGGCCCTATAAGGGAAAAAGCACAGGCTTTGGGGTCAGACAGACCTGTGTGTATGGCTGTCTCAGCCCCCTCATCATGGGTCACCAAGTGACTCAGGTGATTCACTTCCTCTGCAAGATGCGAACAGCGGTAACACCTCACCCCTTGGTTGTGCAGAGTTAGAAAGAACACATAGCCAGACACCTGGTGCAGACTCTGCCTCCTGGTAGCTGCTCCATAAATGTTTATTCTCCTCTCCAGCACCTAACCCCCGGCTTTAGCAATCCAGGTGGCCTAGACTCCAAGGCGGTGCCTTCTCCAGAGACAGGAGGTAAAATCTCTGCAAAGCCAAATGCTTAGCACTTCCTGGGAAGGCAAGTGCCTGCCACAGAGAATCAGACCAACGGTGAGGAATGTGACATTCCCACCAGCTCAGGCCTAACCTGTCTGTAGAACAGCAAATAACAACGAAATCTTGAGCATCTACTCTGGGCAGGATTGCTCTGAGTGCTTTACTTATCTTTCTCTCTCTCTCTCCCCCTGTCTCTCTCTCTCTCTCTCTCTCTCTCTCTCTCTCTCTCTCTCTATATATATATATATATATATATATATATATATATATACACACACACACACACACATTATATATATATGTTTTTAGACAGAATTTCACTCTTGTCATCCAGGCTTGAGTGCAATGACATCATCTCGGCTCACTGCAACCTCTGCCTCCCAGGATTAAAGCAAGTCTCCTGCCTCAGGCTCCCCAGTAGCTGGGATTACAGGCGTGCACCACCACATCTGGCTAATTTTTGTATTTTTAGTAGAGACGAGGTTTCACCACTTTGGCCAGACTGGTCTTGAACTCCTGGCCTCAGGTGATCTGCCGCCTCGGCCTCCCAAAGTGCTGGCATGAGCCACGGCGCCCCGCCAACGTATCACTATTTTGCAGGCCCAAAGAGAAAGTCTTTCCCTTAAAATCGGTCTCTCCAGCCCTGGTAAGTTCCCCTGTCTCCACCAGCCATATGCCTGTTCTTGCAGGTGCCAAAGTTGAAAATGTTAACATCTTTGACTCACCCACCTCCCTGGCGGCTTCCCGTGGTCACCAGGGCTTGGCTCTCCACCTCTCCTCTCCTTCTGGGCCCCACCACACACACTGGAAACACGTGGACTTGCTCCTGGCTGGCTCTTCCTCCCTGATCTCCCTGCTCTGGGCTCGTCCCTACCGAACTCCCGTGAACTAACGGCCCACTTCATTTTAAGAGTGTCTTAAAACAGCACTGGTTAAGAAACTTTCCCCAATGGCTACTGAATAATGCAGGAATTCCTTTGTCCCAAATCTGCTCTCACCCTGCCTTTCTGGACCCATCCGTAGGTTCTCTCTCTCTGAGCAGGCCCAGGCAGCTCTCACAGGGAGACTTTTGCTCCTTCCGTGCCACTGCCCCAGCCCGCCCAGTGCTTCCTCCCCCTGCTCATGGAACCGTGGCCTCCCCAGGAGCTGCCTTTTGATGTGCTGCCTCGACCCTTCCTCATCGGAACCCCTTGCTTGGCTCAATCTGTCCTTCCTTTGGCTGGCAGGGCATTCTGGGGCACTGAGCAGCGGTTGGCGCCGGGCTGGGCCACTAACTGGGTTTTGGTTTCCTCTTTTTAGGAACCAGGGAATGGACCAGAGCTGTGGTTGCCAGATACGGCTCCTCATTGGCATTATCTGGGAACCTCCAAGAAACACAGGTTCCCAGGCCCCGCCTGGCGCCTTCTCAGTCTGGTCTCCAGAGTGCAGCCCAGGAATTTGTGTCTGCCCACTCCCCACATGATTCTGAAGTGCTGCCAGGTTTGGCAGGACCTCAGCTAGAGATGCTCCACGTATGGATTGCCTCGTGTCAATGGCTTTGCAGACCCTCAGGCTGAAGAGGATAGGGCCTGGGTTTCTTCTGCATGTTCCCAGGATCCAGTTATGGGATTCAGAAGATACTCCACAGATGTTAGTCGAAGAAATGAATGAATGAATGCCCCGAAGAGATGTAGCTGTGGCTCTCTGAGAAACTGTCCTCTCCAGCTCTTTTTCAGGACAATTAGGTAGAAAGTCAGAAGAGATCACATGCAGCCTCCTGCAAAGAGGCTGTCAGAGCCTCTGCCAGTCTGAATACATACTTGGTGGAAGGTCACAGTACTGAGCTGGTGATCTGAGGCTGTCCTTGGAGTCCATCTGAGTCATTCTGTTTAAAGTGTGTGTGTGTTTGTGTGTGTGTGTGCGCGCATGTGTGTTTGTGTGTCTGTGTGTGTGTTGTATGTTTGTGTGTGTGTTTGTGTTTTTTGTTTTTTTGTGTGTGTGTTTGTGTGCAAGTGTGTGTGTGCGTGTGTGTGTTTGTGTGTATATGTTTGTGAGTGTGTGTTTGTGCGCAAGTGTGTGTGTTTGTGTGTGTGTTTGTGTGTGTGTATGTGTGTGTGTGTGTGAGTGTGTGTGTGGGGGGGGGTGGGGATTGGGGTTCCCAGTGGGTGGCTTGCTAGGATGATTCAGATGATTGTGGTGGCTGAGGGCTGCTCAGGACTCAGCAGCTAATTGCCCAGCTTTCCACTGTGGTGAGATCTGGGGCTGAGCCCAAAGGGAACCCTGCGGTGCCTGGGCCTGAGTGGGTTCAGAATCGCCCAAACAGGCCTGAGGCCCCTGCCAGTTGATCAACCTGGGAGAGTTCCCAGGGCAACCTCCAGGGAGAGGACAGGGATGTCTCCTGTGTGCCCTATTGTGTCTTCCATGCCTTTCTAGCCTGGAAAGCAAGCCTGGGTGGGACCTTGGAGGTTGTGCCTGTGATGATGGGGAACATGGACACAGCTTGATTTGTGGGCACAGACTAAGGCCCACATTTTGCTCTTACCTCCCAAAACAGCTGCTGCCTCTGTCCATGGCTGCTGGACCAGCGTCTGCAGCTCTGGCCTCAGCCCGGGGTGGGACAAGAAACAGAAACAGATGATAAGGCCATGGAAGTGCCACCCTGGCAGGGGCTGCAGTGGCAGCACTTTGTCGGGTGGCCCCAGCCCAAGCACTCCAACAGGCTGGGCTCTACAGTGCACTGATGGGCTCTGCTCAGCTCCTGAGCCCTGGCTACATCTCCAGCAAATGTAAGAATGATTGCATCCCTACAAATTTGTTGTTCTTCAGAGTTTCAAAGTACTTTCTTGACATTATCTGGTTTTACAGTCACTGCATCCCTTCAAGACAGATGTCATCCCCGATGTCTCCCCAAGCCTCTGCAGAAATAGGCTCAGGGAGACACTGGGGATGACAATGCCTACTCTGCAAGTGGTCATCTAGCAGCTATTCTCACTGATTATGGGCATTGGTCCAGCCTCCGAGGGCAGCCCAGGCTCACCTCTGGCTTCTGAGCCAGTGTTTCCTCTAAGCCAGCAAGGCCTGGTGCTCTTGGCTGTGCCTCCTCCTTGCATCGTCTTCCTTCTCAGGGTTCTGAGACCACAAAGCTGACAGCAGACCGCAGATCCAGCTGTCCTGGATGCCTCCTAGCAGGGGAAGCCCCAACTTCAAAACTGCTTCTCAGACTTCCCAATATCTTACCTTTTCTGGAGACAAGGCATTGGCAGAACTAGTCTCCAGCGTGTTGCCTACTCTAGTCCCCAGCTCTTCCTCTCCATGATGAGAGGTCACCTGGGCTATGCATGTGATGCTGCCATGTATGTTATCTCCATGGGAAAGAACCGGGAAATGGAGCAGGTGACACTGCCCACTCTTCCAAGGCTACAGGGTGGCATAGCCCTTTTCCCACCACTGCCATGCCCTTGAATTGGGTATGTCACTTACCCTTCCCAGTCACCTCCCCATCTGTGACTGCAGAGACGGGTGCAAGACCTGCTTCACCTCCAATACACCACCATTTAAAAGGTCACATACTCACACCGGAGGCAGCCACAGCTCTAGTCTTACCCAGGCTGGGAAGAAGAGGTAGGGGAGAGATGGTGATCCATGGAAATCTGAACCCTGGAGATGCTTAGCTTCAAAATGCCACAAGACTCTTGCCTGGGTCCCCGAAGCATCTGGATGAGCAGAAGGAATACTGGGACCGGTCATAAAGTGCCCAGTCACAATGATAACTGTGCGTGCACTGGTAAGAGCTGTGGGCAGCAAGGTGTCCCCCCATTGCCACCCCCTCAGCCCCATAAAAGGCATTCCCTGGCTTGGCATGGTCTTTCACAGGCACAGAAAGCTTGGGGCCAGCTTCTCCCTCCATGGGACTTCTCCTTCTTTTTCCATTTTCTCAGTAGGAGATGGTTTTGCCTTCTCTCTCCAATGTTAGCTTTGCCTTCTCTCTCCAATGTTATTCCCAGGTTTTCTTAGGGTCTAAGATCCAGTCTTACTTAACTTTGGGAGATGAACTATGACCCTGGCATCCAAATGGTGACAGAAGAAGATGTGAATGGAATTGGTGCCACAGGCCCCCTCCCCAACTTAAGACAACCAGCACATTCCCTGGCTTCGCCGAGCAGTTTTGAGTTACCCAAAACAACAAGGAGAGTCTTCAGCCAGGCTTGTCCCAGGACAGAGTGTGTGTGTGTCGGGGGGAAACGGCCAGCTCACAAACAAGGTTTATAATCCTGGTCACCGTGAGCCACAGTCCCCTTTCTCATGATTTTCCCCAGCCATGAAGTGGATCCAGTATTCTGGCTCCAACACTCCAGATGATCTCCTGTGGAGGCCAGCACTGGTCTTTAGTCAAGCTTGATACCACGATGAGTATCCTGGAAGGGAATCCTGGGGCATCCCAGAATGCTGGGGACAGTGGTCCCAGAGGGATTCTCCCTTCCCCCAACTCATTCATCACTTGGCCTACATTAAGCCCTGTCTGTCTTTATCCTCCCCTGCTTGTAGGCCCCTGGGCTAGCCCATGAGCTAGGTGAGGATTTAAGAGGGGACCAATATGGGACAGGACGTTGAGAATGTGGACCCCTCATCCCCTGCTGGTGGGAGTGTAAAACGGTGCAGCTGCTTTGGAAAACAGTCTGGCAGCTCCTCAAAAGGTTCAATGTGGAATCACCATATAACCCAGCCATTCCACTCCTAGGCATATATCCAGGAGAAATGAAAACATACATCCAAGCAAAAACGTGCACAAGAATGTTTACAGCAGCATTATTCATAATAGGCAAAATGTAGAAACAACCAAAATGTCCATCAACTGGTGAATGCGGTACAGCCGGAATATTATTTGGCCATAAGAAGGAATAAAGTACTGATAAAGCCAGGTGCGGTCGCTCGAGCCTATAGTCCTGGCTATTCAGGAGGCTGAGGTGGGAGGATCACTTGAGTCCAAGAGTTTGAGGCTGCAGTGAGCTATGATTATGCCACTACACTCCAGCCTGGGTGAGAGAATGAGAACTTTGTTTCTTAAAAAAAAGTCCTGATATAGATAAGCCTTCAAAACATTATGCTAAGTGAAAGAAGTCAGACATGGAAGACCACATTTCCATTCTATTGTATTCTTCTTTCTATTCAGATATGAAATATCCAAAATGGGCAAATCTATAGAGACAGATTGGTGGTCGCTTAGGGACAGAGGTGGGGTGGGGAAACAGGGGGATGTTGGCCAGAGGGTGGGGGGTTTATTTCTGAGGTGAGAAAGGTTTTCTGATATTGACTGTAGTGATGGTTGCATGTATCTGTGAGTACACTAAAGATCACTGAACTGTGCCTTTTAAATGGGTGAATTGTATGGTATATGAATTCTATCTCAATTAAACTGTTAGAAAAAATGAAGAGAGAGAACATCTGACTATTCCTGGAATTGGGAGCTATGCACTCACATTCTGGGTACACTATTAGTCTGCTCTATGACCCTGGAAAAGTCACTTACTTCTCTGAGCCCCTGTTGACCCATCCATGAGATGGGGCACAAATAATTCCTGGCTCTGAGGAACGCTGCAAGAAACCAGGAGCCAGAAGGTACGCGAGCACATGGAATCGGAACAGAGGCATTATTTAAATGGGCAAGATTTACTGCCGAGATGTCACTGCTCTGGGCTGCGGCTTCCTTGAGTTATGGGCTCAGCGTCCTGCAGAATGTTAAATTGGAAGGGACTTAAGAGATCAATCCAGAACACAGCTAGGATGGCCTTGTTCTCACCCAGGCACATGCACACCCGCCCCTGTCCTCCCCATCGAGAACCATTTATCTGCGGCGTGGAGGGCACTGAGCCGGTGGAGGAAACGGCAGGTAGGAAAGGCAATGCTTTATTCTGGGTACCCTGGTGGGGCCACCTGCAATGGCCTTTCTCTTCATTTCTACCCCAGGATGTAAAATATAGAATCAGACACAACAGTCTCCTGAAACAGAAAACCCTCTGCCCACGCTTGTCTCCCAGCCCGGATGCCAGGTGTCCAGATGTTGTGGCAGCTGCCAGCACATCCCCTCTCTCCAAACCCTAAGTGCACAGCCCAAAGCTGAGCCATGGCGTGAGCCTTGCAGCCACCCCTGGGCATGGCGCCAGCTCACACTAAGGTCTGCAGCCCCAGCTGCCATCTCCATGCCCTGATATTGGAGGCTGTCTGCAGGGGGAACCACACCAGCAGGCAGAGGGGTCTGGGTGTGCCCCAGTTCAGGACAGGGGAGGGCTCAATGTGCAGGCAGAAGAGGGTTGGCTATTTTGGGGCTTTGAATTCTAAGGTAGCAGGCTATAATAATGACAATGGTCATCATAATAAAAGCAACAATAATAAATAACTTCTACCTTCCTTTGCACCAGACATAGACTTTACAGGTCCTTACAACAGCCTTATAGGGTACATAGTATCATCTTCATTGATAGATGAGGAAACAGAGACTCAGAGAGGTTAAGTGTCTTGCCCAAGATCACACAGCTAGTAAATAGTAGAGACAGGATTTAAAATGAGGCCTGTCTGGTGTAGTCAGTGAAAAAGTGCAATCCGTATTTCAGTCCCTTCAGGCTTTCCATCAGGAGCTCCCCAGTGCCAGAAATCCCAGGGACACCCGGCCATCCTGAAAACGATTGCTTTGTGGACGGGCAATCTAGGGCAACTGCCCTAGTGTCCGTGGAAGTTGGGGCCAGCCCCAAACCACATTTATGTCAGGTACCATGAGGATTTTGTTTAATCTCAGGATGGAGATGCTGGAGAGAAGAGACATATTTGAGGACTCGGACTAGAAGGCAAACCTGGTTGCTGGAGAAGCCTGGCCACACCTGCCAAAACTGGTTTGCCTTTTACCCACTCTACAGAAAGCCACAGAAAGCACTGCTAGTGCTGAGCTGGGAGTGTGCAGCGTGAGGGACAAGGGGAAGTGAAGGCTCATATTCTTCAGAACTGGTGTTTAAAGCAGCAAGATGTTGTAAACAGAGCACTGGCACTTTGGGAGGCCGAGGCGGGCAGATCACGAGATCAGGAATTCAAGACTAGCCTGGCCAACATGGTGAAATCCTGTCTACTAAAAACGCAAAAATTGGCTGGGCTTGGTGGCATACGCCACAATCTTCAGCCACTCGGGAAGCTGAGGCAGGAGAATTACTTTAACCCGGAAGGTAGAGTTTGCAATGAGCCAAGATTGCGCCACTGCACTCCAGCCTGGGCGACAGAGCAAGACTCCATCCTGAGGTGGGGGTGGCAGGGCAGGGGAGGGCACCGGATCTGGAGTCAGGCAAGCCAGCTCCAAATCCTGGCTCCACCAGGTATCCCTGCTGTCACCTTTGACTAGGAACTGAGCTCCTCTGAGCCTCAGTTTCATCAGCTGTAAAATAGAGATAATAATACCTACCCATGGGAAGGTTCTCAGGATAAGGGTGATGATGGAAAGGCTTATAGAACATTTACTGTGCACTAAGGATGACTGTTCTAAACATTTACCTAAGTCGTCTATCTATCTATCTATCTATCCATCCATCCATCCATCCATCCATCCATCCATCCATCCATCCATCCAAATTTAGTCTTCTCAACTGCCTAGTAAGATAGATATTACTACAATTTTCTTTTATAGATGAAAAATGTTGAGGCTTAGTAGGGTTAAGAAATTGGCACCAGGACACAAAACTGAGTTAGTAGGGGTGCTGGGATTTGAAGATAGACTCCAGACCTTTGGTCTTAATCAACACACTATGCAACCCCTGAAGAACACACATGAAGGGTTTAGCAACAGTGTCCAGTCCATGCCCACGCCAGGGCCTGCAGGAGGTAGAGACACATACTTGGTAGCTGTGGCCCTCAAGTGTCCAGGCACCCCTGAGGAACTGGAAGCTTACTAAGAGGTGGCAGTGCTATGCCATCTGGGTCGGCCATTGACTACTTAAATGGAAAACTAGAAATGGACATTTTGCTCTAAGAGAAATAAAAATAAAGACCTAATATGTTGAGTTATATAAGGGGTCTTCACACTGGTTACTGGAGGTTGGTAAAACCCATCAGCTCTAAGGTGGTCTATGTGGGCTGCAGGATGCTCCACAGGTGACAGAGATGCCACACTCCCAGGCTGACAGCAGCCAGTCCTGGAAGGCGACACCTCTGCCCTGTCCGTCAACATCCACATCCCATCAGGTGCCTTCCTTCCAGATTCTCAAAGGCCCTTGAAATTTCCAAAGGGGCCCTGTCTCCCTCGGACTTGAGGCCAAAACCATAACCCAATGGGCTCCTGAGAAAGAAACAAAGAAAAATGAACCAGTCAGAGAGAGCCTTGAGCCCACAAGACATAGACTCTCGGAACAGAAGAGCATCAGAGTAAGAACAGGGAAACAGAAACAAATCCGCAGCCTCCAGGGTCACCTTCCCTGGCCAGTAAATGAATGTAGCTTGCTTCAAAATTCAGAATCGGGAAAAAGCGTGTCTCTCCTGCCACAAGTCCTTTTGTCAGACACCCATGTAACAATCATATTTCCATTTTTGCTTTTGCTGCCAAAAAGCTCAGAGTTGAATTTAATGCTCCATGTCAGTGACTATCTAATCCTAGGCCCCTGGCCAAACCATCTCCTCCCCACCCCCATGCTTTCATCTATATGGAGATCTGCTTTTCTGACTTTATTTATAACTATCAACAGCCCAAATTCTTCCTTTTGGAAGCTGGTAGGACACACATTAGAGACGGATGCTGGATTATAGAGGGACATTTTATTACAGCATTAAGAGAGATTTGGATTAGTGACCTTTGAAGGCCCCCCTTTAGCCCTGAGATTCTGAACTGTGATCAGTGAATAGTCCACTATGCTCTTCTTCCACAACGAAGAGAAGCCTCTCCATGGCCCGCTGGAAAAGGGTGTTCTGCTCCTGAATGTCAAGGAGGGATTGACTCTGGTGCGTGCGCTGGCCCAGCACAGTGAGCACAGACTGCTTGCTGCTTCTTGCCAGCATCACCTTACGGCGCTGGAGCTGGCCTTGGTCACTGGAAGCCAGCTGGCACCAAGGCAAAATGAGATGACTACTTGAGAACAATGGCCTTTCCACCGTGCAACTGCCCGCTAATTGACAACAAAGGCTTCGTGGTGATTGGAGTCACAAGGCTGTCTTTACGAGCACTGGATGGAATGCCAGCCTCTTTTAGGACCCATTTTTAAGCATAAACAGGAGCCACTGTGGAGTCCCTTCTGCAGCCCTAGAGTCTCTGGAGCTCATGCTACACATTCATCAGAGGTGCAGTAGCGGACGATCTGAGCTCGAATGGTTTGCCAGTGCTAGGCCCAAGTTGCGGGTTGCCCCTTCTAACTCATGGTCTGATATTGAGGAGACTTTCCTGATCCACCTCTTTGGGATGATGGAGTTCAACTCCTTCATAATTTATAGATTGGGAAACCGAAGCCCCGGAAAGCTGTGGCTTGCCCAAAGTCACAGTCCAGTTACCAGCAGAGCAAGAACTAAAACCAGTGTCTTCAGAGAGAGACCTGAGATTGACTGAGGTCTGACATGTCAGGGCATTATGTTTAAGAAGAAGGCATAGTTTATGCCATAGGATGTGGATCCATGGCTCAGGGGAGGCTGGACTCCATTCAAAGGCCCAAGTCAACCGCTGACCTGGACCAACAAAGGGTTAACATCTCAGAAGAGTGTAATATAAGCATTAGCAAGAGGCAATTAACAGCTCAGAATTAGGATAAGCATATTTTCGAGTGGCAAAGATCCTCCTTAGGTAAAAACTTAGCCATGAACTAACCCTATAAACAAAAGTGTCAATGAAACAAACCACACCTTTCCCCAGCATCCCAGCATCCAGATACTCCTCACTTATGTTGCTTGAGCAAATGTTGGTTAACTGGGTGCCCCTAGGTCATGCGGTGAAGATTGCACCTTAGCTTCTAGTCAGCCTGCCTGTGCCTACCCTCAGTCTGGGTGTAGTTCTGACTTCCAGATGCACAAGCCTATTATTATCGGACTTGAAACAGAGATGCCTCCCACTCCTCTGGCCCACGATTCCTTCCTGGCTCCTAGGTAGTCTGCCTTCCAGCTCTGGGTAAGCACTGCTGCTATTTCAGAGTTCCTGGGAGCAAGAATGGGATTTAAGGTAAGCCAAGTTCAGCACAGTTCTGTAGTAAGAAGGGGCTGGTTTTTGGAACAGTGTGTTTCTTTTGTGCTGAGTTTACTTTCCCTTTGCGCCCAGTAGTAAGTGGAACCGAAGAAGCTCCTTGGCTGTGATAATCACGCTGAGAGCTTAGATATTATTATAGGGGTTTTTAGTTGATGGAATATTTTCACATATAGCTAATATAAATCTGACCACAGACGATGAAGCCACTGGCAATGTTCTTGTTTAACAACTGGAAACTGGGGCCAAAAGAGGTTAAGTGCCCTGATCAAGGGCGTATAGTTAACAGTAAAGCCAGGACAGCAATTGTATTCTCTGCCTCTTTAGTGAAGTGAGACTATCTTTCAAAACAGCTTGGCTGATCTAGACCTTGCCAAGACATTTTTATTGTTTAAGCAGGGGTCATATTGAGGTCCAAAGGGCAAGAGTTTGTGCAATGAGTTAGCACCCCTCGGGGAGGTGGAGGAAGCCACTGGGCTTGGCTCTGTGGGACGATTCAGGACTGACTGCTCTGGGCCAGTGTCAGCATCTAAGCTCCCTGACTTGCCCGGCACATGTCTTCTGCCTCACACATTTTTTTTTTTCTTTTGAGATGGAGTCTCGCTCTGTCGTCCAGGCTGGAGTACGGTGGCACAAACTCGGCTCACTGCAACCTCTGTCTCCCCGGTTCATGCGATTCTCCTACCTCAGCCTCCCAAGTAGCTGGGACCACAGGCATGCGCTACTAGGCCTAGCTAACTTTTTTTTTTTTTTGTATTTTTAGTAGAGATGGGGTTTTACCATGTTGGCCAGGCTGGTCTTGAACTCCTGATCTCAAGTGATTGGCCCACCTCAGCCTCCCAAAGTGCTGGGATTACAGGCATGAGCCACTACACCCGGCCTCTGCCTCACGCTTTTATCCTAAGCTTACCCAGAGCCACTTCTCTCTTTTCATATCATCCTTTCTGCTTCTTCCTCTCTATCCTGTTTCTTCTCCCCAACACAGGCTGTAGGAAGCAGCCCCAATACATAAGCAGGATCTCCTCCTTCCCAGTCCCCTCGTAGGGCCTGAGTGCCATAGAACAAGCTCAGAATGCAGAGCTCCAGGTGGGGAGAAGAAAACTACCAAAGCCTGCCCCTTCCTAGTTCCTCCCTTTTGGGAAGGTGCTGGTATTGTGTCTAATGTTGAAAGCACCATTGAGGAGCCAGACCTAAACTGAGGGCTTGGTTCTGCTGTAGTCCATATGCCTTTGGACAAATGCTTTTCCCCATCTGGGCCCCAGGTTCCTCATCTGAAAAATGACAGGTTGGATTCTGTAATCTCTGAGTTCCTTCCCTGCTCTCCAGTTCTCCATGAGGACTCATTTGGTAGGCAGTAAGGGCAAAGTCTTCGTATAGATCTCATCCTCCAAAATGACTTTGCCATAAGAGGGGAGGATGTAGCCGAGGCTAATAGATTCATGGAAACTCTGGAGAGTCCAAAAAGGATTTTAATTAAAATGTAAATGTTGTAAACAATCTAAGTCCCTCCATCCTGGGAGCTGGGGCCCAGCTGCCGAGAGGGGTCAGGGCACCATTCACCAATGATTAGCATTAACAGGTGCCCTATATATGTTACCAATGCAAAATTCTACTAGGGGAGCTCATTCGGATGGAACATCCATGCAGGAATGGGTGTCCTCTAGCTTAGCTCAGGCATAGGGTGAGCTGCATCTACAGGTAATTTTGTGTCCTGAATTTGAGAAAGACCCTCTGCCCCTCAATATCTTCCCATGACACTATATACACCACTGATGCCTAAAATCCCATCATTAAAGAGTTCCTTTGAGTTGGGGATTGTGCTTCTATTGGTAGACAAATAGTGCAGAAGAGGTAAGTTTGTTTCATTATTGCTCACTTCCTAGCTATGGGATCTTGAGCACCAGTCCTTTGCTTTCTTAGAAATGGTGACAAAAATACCTAGGCCACTGTTCCCAGGATGAGGGGTTCTGCAATGGCCTGGTCCAAGGACTCTTTTCTTGGAAAACCCAGAATCCTAGGGTTGGGCTCAGCCTTCTCCAGGTTGATGATCCAGGGACTCAAATTTGGAGGATGATTCCCCCAAACAGCAGGAAGAAACTCAAGGCCTGGTAACCAGACAGAGGCACCTCAGAGGACTACTGACCTCAGCCAAGAAACAACAGAGCAGCCTAGGAGGTAGCCATGACAATGCAAGGCCTTCCCTGGGGCTTCTGCCGCAAGGGAGGAGGAAAATGGGAATATAACAGGTGCACTGAATAGTGAATACACAGTGTGCCGTCACTGGCTGGGTTTTGCATTCATTTTACTCACTGTAACTTTTGGTGATTGTCTAATTATGGCTCATTACAAACATCAAGTTACATTTGCAAGGTCGTAACTAGAGGGGAAGGATACAATTATTATAATGAAGCCTCCCCAGCCCCAGATTCTCTCCCCTCCAATCAGTCCCAAATGCCACTGCTTAAATCATTTTCCTCGCCTGCCACCTGGTCCTCCTAGGTCTCCTCTCCTGCATCCCTCCCTAAGGCCAGTGTAACAAAGCATGACTCAGGGCATGGTCCCCTTGGTGGCTTGTCCCCATCAAAGGGTACCTCTCTCTCATTTTCTTTCCTTGCTAATGAGCAGCTTTTTCCTGGTGCTGCCTGGATGGAGGGGAAGAGCTGAGGATGGAGTCATAGGGACTGGGCCTATGAAAAAGAATGTCTAGATGGAAGGCAGAGTTGGCACCTTCTAGCATAGTCTAGGGGTGGGGCCTGCCTGTTTGCTATTGCCCAGCAAACAGTTCCTTGAAGGCCAGACACCAGTACCCAAACTCTAGGTCAGCGAGACTTCAGCACTAAGGACCATGGAGGGCTTGGAGTGGCATGGATGCAGCTTGTTTCTTGCCTTTCTCAGAAGCGCTTCTGCCACCAAATGTTGTCCTGGAGGAGCCAGCCTCTCTCCTCTAAAGGCAGCTTCCCAGGGCAAAGGCTGGTCTATATCCAGAAAAAGGGAAAGAAGAGTTTGTCACAGTCCTTCACTGCTGTTGGTCACACCCCAGGGTCAAGTGCCATGTTTTTTTTAAAAAAGGATGGTCAGTAACCCAAGTATTCAGAGAAGAGAAGGCTGAAGCAGGTGAGGAGGAAGCTGAGAAGTCTAGGCAAACTCTCCTTTTCATGGAACTGGTAGTTTTCAGTCTGGAAAAGAGATTTCAAGGGAGCATGACAGACGGCTTCGAAACGTGAAGGGCTGTCATGTATGAGAGGGAGCACACTTGGCCCAAGTGCCTGGAGGCAGAATCAGGACCTGCAATCCAGCCAACTGCAGACTTGGCTGTCTCATAGAGTCGTGAGTTCATGGATGACCACTCGTCAAGGATGCCAGAGAAAAGGCTCTCTCACTAGGTGGCAGATGCTCTCTGAGGTCCCTTCCATCCTAAGGCTGTGTCTTTGGCTCTAGGCAACAGCCTAGCACAACACCCTGCACATAGTAGGTGCTTAATCGATGTTTCTAGATTGTGAAATGGACAGTATTCAACTACACAGGGAAATTGGTTTTCAGGTAGGTATAGAGACTTTCTCCAGCAAATCCTTTCAAACCAAAGATAGGGAATGCAGCTCTTAAATAGGGGTTAACAAAATTCTTGCAAATTAGAGTCACCCGGTGTGCTTACTTAAAATGCAGATTCTTGGGCCCCACTCAAAATTTGAATTCAGTAGGCCTGGAATGGGGACAAGAAATCTGCAATTTTTAACAAGCTCCCCAGATGATTCCTAAGCATGTGATTGCCAGGCAGCATTTAAAGAAATGTAGACTCAGAAAAAATCACGGGTTCTTCTGGTTCCCGGATATAAGCCCCACCGGAGTGGTCACTGCCTTTGCCTTACCACATCCACTTGCCCCCGGAGATGGGGAAGGCCTCCATTGGATGCTGGCTGAACCCCAGGCGACACTGAGGCCCAGAGCAGCAGGAAGAAGGCGAAGGCATCTTTCAGCATAAGACCCATTCTCGGACCCATGGCATTTCATGCTACTGAAAAGCCAGCCTTTGAGATCCTTGCTATATCACAGAATCAGCCCTGAGAGCCTGCCCACCTCCCGCACTGCTTCTGATCTCACGGCTTACCTTGCTGTCATGGATCCACCTGGCCCTCCTACCTGGGTTCAGTCTTTGCTCCCACCTTTCCCCAAAACTGGGCTCTGCTTCTGCCTCCTCTACCTTTGGTTTTCCAGCCTGGCTCCCAGAACCCTGAGGCCATCCCCCACCAGTGGCACCAGTTCTGTAAGCAGAAACCAGCCTGCATCCCTCTGGGAGCTCTTCCACGTGCTGGACTGATAAAGTGGAAGGGCTAGAATCCATGGCAGGAAGTACCATGGAGATACAGGAGGATATCCATGGTACTTCCTGCCCCTCTCCCACCACCACTGGAAGGAGTGAACCCAGAGTCTTCCAGGAGGCTCTTTCTCACTGTGCCCACATCGCCGCCAAGTGCCCGGCCAGGCCAGAAACTTCCCCTCCCCCTGCCCTTTCCCTACAGGGATTGATTTGTTTAGTTTCCACAGTTTAATCTTCTCCTTCCCTCGGAGTAGAGCTGTTTCCCTCTGCTCCCTGGTGGGAGGCATTCTGTATCGGACTGAATACAGGGGGGCTGGGGGAGGAAGGCAAAAGAAAAAAAAGAAAGGAAGGAAGGAAAACATACCTCCTGGCAAAACCCAGAGCACCACTTACACAACATCTTTCCCCGCTACATTATTTATAGCGGGACTGAAACATTTATTCCTCCCCTGCTCTTCCAAAGAGCACCGGTGTTTCCGCTGAGCTGTAACAAGTACAGCAAGGCCGGCTGCGAGGCTGTATTGCTCAGCGCCATTACCAAACATTTGATACACAACAGTGCACCCCAGAAAATGCTGTGGCTCCCAGCAGCTGGGAGGAGGAGCCGGGCCTGGGAAGAGAGAGGGCATGGTTCCAGGATGCTGGGAGAGGAAGCCAGGGGAGGGGATCAGGATTCGGGGTCCAGAGAGGAATGGTGGCAGTGTTCCAGGCAAACAGCTCAGGGGCCCACATTCAGCCAGACTTGCAGAGAACCGGAGGCCTAGACTAGTGAGGGGCCGTGGTAGGCGAGTAGCCAAATCTACAACAATGACACTCTAAGGAGCAGTGGCTGCTGACAGGCTTTCTGAGCAGGTATTTTTATTTAGTCAACAATTTTTATAAATAAGTACATTTATGAATTGCAGTGGGGTAGAGAGAGTAGGGACTTTGAATCCACTCAGATCTACCTCCCAGGGCCCCTCTGACGCCTCCCTGCCATGTGATAGAGATCAGGTCACATCATCTCAAGGAGGCTCAGTTCCCGTTTCTGCAAAAATAGGGATGACACCTCCTACCTTACATTGCTGTTCTGAGGTGTTACGTTTGTATATGAAAAGTATCTAGCACTGTATGTGAATTTCACCTCAGTTTAAAAAAGGGCAGGGGGCACTTAGGACAATGTCTACCCCGTAATGGGTACTCCACAAAGGGAGCTCCACACATTTTGGGTTGATGAGTGTTATGAGTATTCATGGATTTTTGTGGAACTGTTTCCTGATGGCCTGGTTTATGACAATACTAATGACAATACATGGTGCACTAAGGGAGGCCTAGCATTCTCAGAGCCTCTAGCTGTCTTTAAAAGAATGCACCCACAGACCCATGATGGCGGAGTTCTGCACCCCTATTCCTCCTGGCTTTGCCTTAGCTGAACAAGCAGCTACCTTGTCCCTTTCACAGCTAGGACCCATCTGAAGGTGTCTGCTGGGCACCTTCAGAACCACGTCCATCAACAGACACTGTGATCTGCTTGCTGTTCCGGGCACCCCCAGGCCCAGCACCCTTTCTGCCTTTCCTTCTTTTTTCTCTCACTCTGCCATGCCTGTTGGTAGCCAGGCCAAGCCCTGCCCATCTCAGTGGAAGTCCTATTTCCTGCCGAAGTCTGCGCTGACAACTCCTGCCCTCATGACCCTCCCTGAGCCCTTGGGCTGCTTCCAGGCTGGCCTCCGACCTATGGCTTTTCACAGTTGTGATGCCTCGTTCATGTGGGCTCAGTCTCCCCGACCGCACAATCAGCCCCTTGAAGCCCTGGGCCAGTTCATTTTCTTCTCTGGTGTCCCCAAGGGGACTGGGAGTCGGCTCTTACTAGCTGGGCAGTTGCAGAAAAGTCAAAAGACATTTCTAAGATTTGATTTCCCTTCTGTAAAATGAGGCTACCTCAATGGAACAACAGCAATGACAGCCACAAGCACAGCTAACCCTTCCTGCGGGCACAGAGTGAGCAGGCTGTGATCTAAGAGCCAAGTGTGTACTCAGGAACGCTCAGGTAGGCAGGAGTGGCTCCAGGTTTTTGGGTGAAGCATATATGGTTTTGGCAGTCTACTTATAAAACAGGGCCTCGGATTGGGTCTGTGCAAATAAGGGGCTCTGAAGCTTAAGCTGCAATGGCTTCCTGGAAAATCTATCTCTGTAGCCAGGTATTGTCATTGCCCCTATTTTATAGACTGAGGAGACTGGGCCCAGAGATAGTAACTCGCCCACCATCACACAGCCAACCTGTGTGGAACTGGGGTTCACACCAGGCAGCATGGTACCTGAGCTCATAATCCCAACTGCCTCAGTCCCTGCCCAGGACAGAGGGCTACTAAGGTGTGAGGCAATGCCACACAGCTCTAAGACATGCCGACATATCGGTTGGTCAAGAGTCAGAAAAGGAAAGAAACAGGAATCTATAGTCAGCCCACCCTCCTCATTTCCCAGATGAGGAATCCATTGCTCTGGGAAGTCAGAGACTCTTGCAAAAGTATACACACCACCAAACAGTCCAGGACACTCTATTGCCTGCGTGAAGATTGAGGAAGGACTTTTGGGCTGTTGGTCAATGGCTGGTTCTCCTCCATCACTGTGGTCAGAGCTCAGGGCTGCTGCTGAGACCCCTGTAATGCTCCGAGGGGCTGCTTGTTGGCCTCCCTGGGCCCCAGGAAGCAGAATAGTATGGTGAGAGGGGCATGGACCTCAGAAGGCCCTGAGGTCACATCCAGCCTCTGGTGCTTCCTACCTGTAGGCCCTCGAGCCAGCCTGTTCAGCATCAATTTCCACATCTGTAAATTGGGAGTGTTAATACCTGCTGTAAGCATGCTGGGGATCAAACAAGATGACACATGTAAAGAACCCGCCCAGTGGCTAGCATTTTCCATAGTGGATTTTAGAAGGTGTGTAATCAATGTTAGTGCCCCTACCTCCATCCAATAGTCAGACGCCTGCATTATAACAGAGTACCCACTAGAACTTCAGCCCTTTGTTTTTGTCTTATCCCTGGTTTGACTTTCTGCCTGTTCCCTGACCTGGCCCCTCAGCTACTGCCAGATGCCCCTGAGGACAAAGCTGCTGCCGGGCCTCTCTCTCTGGGTCCTATTCCAACTTCCCACTCCTATCCCTCCCTCACTGGGCCTGTGTCCCACCCCCAGTTCTGCAGAACTGCCTCAGCCTCAGGTGGTGGGGAGTATGAGACCTGAGCCACAGGCAAAAGACCCCTCTGAAGGGCCGGCCCCGGCAGGAGTGCATTGTCTAAAGGAAGGTCGCAAATTCAGGCTTGGTCTTAGATGTGGCTAGCTTGGAGGGCTATAAGCCTCGATCTCTTCTTCTGTAAAGTGGTGATTTCAATGCCTCTGCCTCTCTCAGGGTGGCTGGAAGGATGAAATGCAGTGATGGATCTGGAATGCCTAGCAGATGCGTAGTGAGTTCTCCATAATGCAGGTAATTACTGTCCAAATCCATGTATTCACCATCATGTATTTTTGGGGATGCGGCTGTCAGGTGAGCAGTCAGCAGGTGTTAGTGGCCTGGTCTGGGTGGTTGGTTCATCCAGGAGTCTGGACAGCAGCTGGGTGTCCAAGGAGCAACACCCAGCTTTCCCGAGATGGCTGGCAGGGGCAGGTGGGACAAGGAGCCTGCTCTCCTGACAAAGTCAATGATGGCTCATGCCTGTAATTCCAGCACTTTGGGATGCCGAGGTGGGTGGATCACTTGAGGTCAGGAGTTCAAGACCAGCCTGGCCAACATGGAAAAACCCTGTCTCTACTAAAAATAGAAAAATTAGCTGGGCATATTTGTGCACGCCTGTAATCCTAGCTACTCGGGAGGTTGAGGCACGAGAATTGCTTGAACCCGGGAGGCAGAGGTTGTAGTGAGCCGAGATGGCACCACTGCACTCCAGCCTGGGCGACAGAGACTCTGTCTCATAAAAAAAAGAGTAAGTCAACGTTGGTAATGGTTCTGCCCGGTGTCTGCCTAGCACCTCACTCTCTAAGGGACTGGCTTTCCGGGGTGGCTGGGGGTGGGGGTGGTGCTCATCTCCTTGGGCACGGAAGAGCCAGCCCAGACCCTGAGACTGTTTCCAGGTCGTTAACTCCTCTTTGCTTCTTCCCAACTCTTCCTTCCTCTTTGCATCCAGGACTCAGTTTCCCACCAGCCCCTCAACCTGACTTTCTCCTCTGCTTCAAGTGCCTCAAAAATCACCTCCTGACCTGACACAGAATCCAACCTTCAGAGTTGATTGTTGATTATAATACCCAGGAAAAGGTGGTAGGAGGCTTGACAGCATCCTTACTCCCAAGAGAAAATGCTGCTTCCCATTCAGTAGCCAGTACTTCTTCCGACCCCACGAGCCACCCGGTATCCGAACACAGTGAAGGCAGATTTGTGTTTGTAATTCTTGCAGTGTAGAAGAAGGGAGGGTATGGAATCTAGTGCCAGATGATCTACTACTGCTCATTAGGTGCCCTATGTCAGAGCAAGCAAGTTGACCTGACTCTGAGAACAATGTAACAGCTAAACACAATTCACATTATTATGCACTGCGGGTTTTATATACACGGTCTCCTTTGTTCCTACAACAACCCTGGGAGGTGGATACTATTATTCCCATTTTCTTTAATTTTTCATTGATTCACTCTTTTAAAAATATTTTGAAATGTCTACTATATGCCAGGTAAGGCAGCAGGAATATAGTGAGGAATAAGACAGATGTGGTCTCTGTCCTCATAGGAGCTTACGATCCAGATGAGGAAACTGAGACTCGAGAGGTTGGCTAAGGCCACAGAATATCTGCCCTAGATAGTGATGTCATGCCTCCTATCTCTCTGCAGGGTGCTTTGCAGTCTACAGATCCCATGGGATCTTCATTCCAGAGCAGCCCCCAGCCAGCTGCTGAGTGTCTTGGGAGTCTGGTGCAAGCTCTCAGCAAAAACTGGCTTCGGCATGAGGATATGTAAAGGCACCTTGTAATCTGCAAAGCACAGTGTGCCCATTGGTTGTTTCTGTGCCTCATTATGCTATAGCCCAGCGGGTACCTGGGAGGCTGGCCAGGTCCCTCTCTAATTGCGGGATGCTGGCAAGTGAGCCCAGGCAGACACCTGTGCCAGTCCCTGAATGGCACTGGGTTCCAGGCAGAGAGAGTTTGCCTTCCCCGACCCTCCTACCAGTGCTCGGGCTCTAGCTCCCATCTGACTGCAAAGCAACTGGGTCTCACACCAGCCACTTCTGCTGCTCAATGCCATCTCCTTCCGGCTGTTCCTGCTGCTTCAAAGCGTGGGGAGTAGAGAGAAGAGGAGTGAGGTGTGAACAATAGCCAACTTGCCTAAAACCCTGATGCTGGAGTTAATAAAAAGAAATGAACCCATTCAGGCTAGCACCCAAATTACAGTCTCAGTTTCACTGTAGTGATAGAAGGCGGGTACTTTGGCAGGGAGCTTGGAGTCAGTCTGGGGGGCGGCAGTGGTGGGGGAAACAGGTCTTCTGCTGCAGACTGGTAAGCCTGGCAATTGGATTTGTTTTCTCCCTCCCTTTCCAGCCACCTCTCCTCTCCAGATCCCACTCCTATGAATATATTTGTTTGTTTATTCCTATTGATTTCCAAATGCCTAGGTGCCCCCAGGGCCTCTTGCTGCAGGTGTACCAAATGCAAATCCAACAATTACAGTCAATCCAGCAGCAAAAATTCCCCATAAAAGGAGAAAGCCAAAGGGCTTCCTGCTGGGGAGTGCAGCCCTCAAAGACAAGTCCTCCATTGAAGGGCAGCTTCAATGGGCCTGGCAGCGCTGGCACAGGCAGGCACCAGGGTGGGCAGATGGTCTGGGGGACGGGCCCTCGGGCTGGCTCTGAGAAAGCTCTGCCTCACGTTGCTGGTGGTGGCACCTTGCCTTGGGAGACCTTCAAGGTTCCCATCTGCCTGAGCTGGGTGAGTGGTGAGAGACGGCAGCACGACTTTCTCCAGCCCAAGCCTCCCGTGCCAGATCCTTCATCCATTCAACAACCAGCTAGTGGACCTTCTTAGAGCCAAGCTCTGCACTGGGCCCGGGGCATACACAAGTGAACAAGACAGACACGGCCCTAGTGCTGATGGGGCTGACAATGTAGTCAGGAAGACCAGATTAAAAACAACAAAGATGGGAGTGTTCGGGTAGAAACCAGGAAGAAAGTGAGATGGACAAGGGGTGCTTTAGGTAGGTCAGGAAAGAGACATTTCCTGAGAAACATGACATTTACACTGACCTGAAGGATGAGATGGAGCCAAGTGTGAAGCATGGGGGAAGGGCTTTCCAGCTGAAGGAACATGTGCAAAGGCCCTGGGGCAGGGGCAGATGGAACCAGTTTCTCACCCTGGTTCGTCTGAGAAACTGAGATTCGTGTGGCTATAACTCAATCAGCAAGCGGGCCTGTGGCATGAGATGGGCTCAAAGAGTGGCAAGGAACAGACCACAGCGGCCTCAGAGGCCCATGAAAATGTCAAGCAAGAGCTGATGGCCTGGCCAAGTCTGTGATTCTAGACCCTTTTTAAAGGAAGGAAACTTTCTGGCTCCTAAGTTTTTGGCGACATTTGTGTGCCTTTAAGTAAGGAAAAGAAAGAGGTTAAGCACTGTGATGCTTGGCTCTTCCTCCTAATTTTAAGTACACTGTATATACCTCAACTTCTCTTTATCACTCAGAACCAAACCCACTCATTCATTGATTCACTCCAGTAAATACCAAATACCTATTATGTGCAAGGCAGACAGGCAAGCAGGCAGGAGGTGAGCAGCAAGTTAGGCTGGACCAGGGTGGACCGGGTATATCATAATGGGGAAACCAGACTTGATTCCAGAGAATGGGGATCCTTCGAAGGTTTCGAAACAAGGGAATGACAGACTCAGATTCAAACTGCACAAGGAGGTTCCAGCTGCTGCGTGAGGGCTGATGGGAAGGGTCAACTGAGGCTATCGTCAGAGGCCACTGTGATTGTCCACTAAGCGGCATAACTCCTCCTGGAGGCATCTGGCCACTCCCCAGGACTGAATGAAAGGGCTCTGCCTCTGTGCTTGGGTAACGTTTCATCCTTACTTCTATTGTAGTCTGGTTTCTAGAACACCCTTGACTGGAGAATCCATTAAGACTTTGGGCAAAGGCATGGGGAAGGCGGGAGCAAACTTGTCCCTGAGGGTTATTTTGCTGATGTTGACAGTGAAATGAATTTGTCTTCCTGGGCACGTAATAACTTGACAGAAGGGAAGGCGCCCAGAGGGTCTGGGTGACAGAGGAAGTCGGACTGGAATTCCTTTCTCCACGCACCTATCCACATGGATAACTGAGAGCTGGCTGCACGTTGAAAGAGGTGCACATTCGGAAACCAGGAGGCCAATTCCCTCTGGCCTGTGCCTGGCATAAGGAATGCACTTGACGTTAACACTTCAAAGCACCAGCCCAGTCCACAGCTCCTGGAGAGGGACACAGCCTGGGCAACCTGCGCCTGCAGCAGTGTTTGATATGCAAATGTCCTGCCTCTTTAAGCTAGACTGTGAAATGGACAGTTCGAATCAGAGTTAAGGAATCTGAGCTCTTAGAGATCATGGAGCCCCAAACCCTCGCTTCATAGAGCAGGTTGCAGAGGCCACACTCAGGTGAGATGACTTATCCTGGTACCCTCAATTAAAAGGCCTCAGTCTCTTCCATGGACTTCAGTGGCCACGTGGAGTCCATGTTTACATCTCGGGGCTTACCTGCTAAACCCAGTACACACATAAAATGTCTCCCAACAGCAGTCTAGGATCTGAGAAATAAATACTTAGATAAAAAGCCATTTGCCAAGACCCAAATGCCTTTTAACAGAGGCTGTTTGCCCGGCAGTATAAGCCAATTACCAAAGGATTGTGTTCCAAATGCAGCCTAACTGTCTCAGAGTCACATCAGGGGGAATCAATAAGTAGTTAATCAATGGATTGATTGATCATTTACTGATAGTAATTAAATTTTGAGAAGGTACAAATTCTATTACACCTACAGTCAGTCAAAAGCAATGCTCAGATCCTGGACCATAGAAGCAAATAGAAATGGAAACCGCATGGCCACAGTATTAGAAAGGCAGAGTGGGTGGGGGAGAAGGAGACTTTATCTCATGTCATTGCAGGTGGGGGTAAAAGAAACCTTGGGCCTCATCCAGGCTGACCCCCTCAATTTGGAGACGAGGAAACCAGAGCTCGGAAGGTTGGATTCTTCCAACGGAGCCAGCAGGTTACTGTGGAAGCAAGGATTACACTCAGGCCTCCGGCCTCCCAGCCCAGTACCCTTGAACAGAGGGGCAGGCAGTCCCTGTTGTATAATTTGGGGTTGGTATTTGACATCACCAGTGCTTTGCTAGTGGCTTTTTCTTTAGGGGCACTCACTAGACCTTTAGCTGGCCATTTCCCCCTGCTCCCCAATCACACGGCTTTCCCATTAGCAAAGATTCACAAAGATGCTGCTGGCTTTATAGATCAGTGCCCTTCTTCTGGCAAAGTCAAAAAAAGTGCTCCAAGGATAAGGATTTGCCATCACTCAGGAATTCAACATGAGTACCTGTACATGAAACAGTTCCCGGAGACGCAATCACAGCAACTTCACAAGAAGCCCGTGGGCATCCAGGGCGAGCCCATGAGTGGGCAACACACATGCTGTACGTGTCCTGCTGTTTGTCCAACGTGTCCCATTTTCTTATTCAATACATGTCATTGTCATTCTGGGTTCTGTTTGACTCCTCTCCTCTAGTGCTTAAACTGAGTATCACCATGAGCCCAGCATACTTGTTGAGCTGATTCAAAGACTCGGGGTATCGTACAACACACTTAACAATTCATGCAGGATGAGTGCCTTTTATGCCAAGTAAGGAGACAAATGCCAATTGATTTACCTATGTCTGGAAGTAGGAAGTGGAGGAAGAAAAACCTTTGGGTGTGCTGTATTAATACATTTCTGCACTTGTTCCCAAAGTCAAGTGGAAACTCCTCCAGGAAGCCTCCCCAGACCACCTGCCTGGATCTGGGCTTTAAGACATCTGTGCTCCCCTGGGCTTGCTCATCTCCTCGGGCAATCGGTTTTCATCACCTGTTTTTGTGGCTCTCTGTGGACAAGCTGTAAACCCAGAGTACCTTCCTCCAGCCAGTCAGCATGACACCCTTGGCCCTTGCTGCCAGTCTAACTGTGATGAAGAAAGGCAAACACGTTTTTATTACTTGCTTAAGCCAAGTGGAATTAGGTAGGTAAATCTTCTGGGAGGAAAATCAATGCATTTCAAAGGCAAATATCAGTGATTTCTGAATTATCCTCTGCTTTTCTAAGATCTGTGCTGGTGTTTCTGTTTACGTTAAGCACCTTCCTGAGCCAGCTCCTGTGTGGACTTCTCCAACCAGAAGACAGTCAACTCCCCAAGCAGGCAATCCTGTCTGCTGCTCGTTTCTTCCCATAATGCTCGAGAAAGTGCTTTTCACGGGGGCCTATCCCAAGTGCAGATGGTCTGCTTTCCTCAAGAGTCTGGCCCCATCCCCATTTTCCCATCCTCTGCCCCCCACCAAACTCCCCATGCCCAGGGAGGCAAATCAGAAAGATTAAGGATTACTTGACATGTCCTGCGCAGCCACAGGTAATGCCCAAGCCTCCTGCTCCCTGTCTAATTGGACCTGCTGCCTAGAAGTCTGATTTAATCAGCCTGTGATCACCACTGGGTTGGAGAGGTGGGGGTGGCTCAGGAAGAGGATGAGGCTCCCAGGCCTGGGCTTACACTGTTGGTTGGCCCCAGCTGTGCGTGTGCACAATCAGCCTTTATTAACTATTACACTTCATTCCGGACAGCTGCCTGGGGAGAATATTGATTCATTCCCCAACCTTTTAGACTGCCCTGGAACTCAGCGTTTCCATTTATTTACCTCCTTATTTCTGTGCACACGTGCAGGTTGGAGCTGGCTCGGGAAGATGGTGCTAAGAAATGGATTCAATTAGAAGCGCATGTCCCACATCCTTTCCTCAGACATCCACCTTTCCTCGAGGCTCATTCATGTGGTGGGTTTCCCTCCATTCCCTCACCTTGCATGCCTTCAGTAGATTCTCCACTGGAGGAAGCAAGTGCGGCACTTACATCCAAAGCGATTTACGTTGCCAGTACTAGTTTTAGGTCCTCTCGGCTGTATTTAACACATACTCATATGAATGCTGGTTCTGTCGCATTTCCTCATGACCTGAGCCCTAGGGTGTGCCTGGCAGGTGCTGTGGATAGCACCTGGGACATAGCTGGTTCTCCTTTCTAGCTTTCCAGCCAGGCCTGTCTCCAGACTGGGGGATCCTAGGTGGACACTAGGGTGGAGTCACTACTGAAGGCAGGAAGTTTTGGGTTCTTTGAAGGGGGGAAGCCAAAGCAGTACCCACGTTCTACAACAAGGTAAGGGAGTTCTAGGTAGAGGCATTTCTGATGGGCCAGAAGGAACTGTCATGATCCTCTCAGTGGATGGGGTCATCCGAAATGGCATGGGTACCACGTCCTCACGATTTGGGCCATGCATACCAGGTGCCAAGACCTCTCACTAGATATTAATGGGATATTTGTCAAGGTAGTAAGTATCCCCGCATGGTACCCCACCCAGACATCCCGCTGCAGATTCAGGATCCCAGTCTTCCATGAGGCACCTGGCCAAGCAGCCCTTTCTTCTGTATGGACTCGAAGAGAGGCAATTCCATCGTGGGAGGGCGGAGTGGTCCAAGCAGAAGAATATCCTCACAAATCCCTCAGAGAGATGGCCCTTTAAATCTCTGCTTGTGTGTTCAGATTCTCTCTGCTGCTACCAGCTGGGTGACTTTGGGCAAATGAGATGACCTCTCTGAGTCTGTATTTCTGCATTTGTAGAATGGGGCAAATCTGCCCTGGATGCTTGTCCTATAGGGATCCTAAGAACCACATGGGATGATCTGGGTGGGGTACAGATTTGTGAAAGGTAAAGTGTCTTATCAGGCAGAGAGTGGCATGCTTAAGAGAGCAGATGCCAGAGCCAGCTGCCTGGGCTCAAATCCTGGCTGTGCTGCTGCCTAGCTGTGTGACCTCGGGCAAGTTATCGCCCATTCTGTTTCCCATTTGTAAAAAGAAGATAGTAACAGCAACTCCTTCACAAGCATGCCATGAGGATGTATGAGTTAACAGATGTGAAGGACTTAGAACAGTGTGTGTAGCGTTTGTAACTCTACTCAGGGATAGTCTGTTTCATTAATGTGTTGTTTTAAAAACACACACACAGACAATAACATGACTCGGAACATTTTCAAACATACCACAAAATACCAGGGTTATGCTTCCCAGCCTGCCAGCCAGGATCTCGCTCTGTTGCTCAGGCTGGAATGCTGTGGTGTGTGATCATGGCTCACTGCAGCCTCAAACTCCTGGGCTCAAGCGATCTTCCCGTCTCAGCTTCCTGAGTAGCTGGGACTACAGGCGTGTGCTCCTACACCTGGCTAATTGTTGTTGTTTTTTTTTTTTTTTTTTTTTGAGACAGGGTCTCACCCTGTTTCCCAGGTTGATCTTAAACTTCTGGTCTCAAGCAATACTCCCACCTCAGTCTGGGGGGCTTCCTTTCCTTCAGACATGGGTCCCAGTTGACAATTGGGCATGTGAGAAGAAACCTGAAATCACTGTAAGGACAGGCCTAGCTGCGTGGTTGGTTTTCTAAGTGCAGGTCCCCCTTATCCCCCCCAGCAGAGGCCAAAACTGAAGCATCTCGGGCACCGTTTCTCGTTGGCATAAAGGCCGGCTATTGACACCTGCTCTCATCTCTCATCCACCAGCAGCTCTGAAAGTAACCCGCAGACTCTCAGCTGGCCACTTCAGCCTCGGTCTTATCAATAATTCCTCCTGGTGAAATGCAAACTGCATCGAACGGCTCCCACTCCTGATTAGGATTCTCTCTCCACACTGAGTGGTCCCCACTCCAGGGCTAGCTTTTTATGAGTTGGGGGCTGGGGATGTGAAGGGGAGCTGGGAAGTAGAGGAGGAAATAGTGCTTTCGAGCTGCAGTTCTGCTAATGGGTTCCAAACCCACCAGATTCTCTCATAAAAAGTTTATCATGATTGAAACAGTAAAATAGAGCAGAGAGCCAATGAAAGGACTGGCAATATTATCACAAATTGGCAGAAAAAAAATCATTGCTAGTTTTGATTACAAAAAAAGCAATCATAAGAGAGGAAGGAAGAAGAAAGCCACAGCATCAGATAGCAGAGTTTTTACAATTCAAAGGCAGGGAATGAGGCAGAGATATTAGACATGGTTCTGACACATTCCAGACCTCTCCTTTATCTTTACAAAAGGGGTAAGGAAAGCGTTTGGACCAGGGCTAGGAAGATTCTTCTGCCATTCAACATCTTAACTGTACTTCAATGCAAGTGGCTCTGGACACCTGTGGGGCACGAGAGTGAGGTCTGGGAGCTATCTGGTTTCTCCTCCAGTCGCCTTTCCCTTGTTAACATAGCAGGCCCCAAACCTGCCTCTCCAGCCCTCCTTTCCCCAAAGGGTCCAGGGGGTTCCATTGCCACAACTGCACAGATGGGGTGCTCCTGGGACCAGTCCTTCCTAAGCCCTCAGAAGCTGTCACACCTCCAGCCCAATCAGCCTCCATCACAGGTGGCCAGGGAGGGCCTAGAGCTGTCTGGACGGACCAGCAGCTGCTCAGCAGATGTCTCTCCCAGCAAGCAGTGTGGGTGGAAGCTTCATTTCACAGGGCCAGGTGGCAGGGCCGCACTCCGCTACCCGAGGGGTCGGCACTGGGAGCTGTGGGCTCCCAGTGGGCCCAGGGTTACGCCTCTGGGAAACAGTCTTGTGGGTGGGCTGGGAGTGCCGCCCAGGCTGCTGTCAGTATCCCCATCAGATGCTCATCGCGGAGGGGTGTGGCCGAGTCACGAGAAGGCTAACTGAAGGAAGAGTCCCACAGGGACAGGAGAGGCCAGGGTGGAGAGCACTGGGAGGGGAGGCAGGAGGCCTGGAGACCCCTGACCAGTGAGGGACCTGGCTCAATCATTTCATCTTGCTGGGTGGCAGTTTCTTCACATCTCCCACAAAGGTTTGAATAAGTCCAAATCTTAAGCTTGAATCTCCGTCTCCTTTCGTCTCTGATATCCTCAATTTGTGATGATGGCATGTAAAACAGGGCATTTCTCATGGTCTCAGAATTTCTTCAGGAGCCTAAAGCTGAGAATCATAGGCGACAAGGATGTCTAGATTCTAAGAAGAGGTGCTAGACTTCTGAGAAGGGCTTGCCAAGGGGTGGGGTTGGGGGCTGGTCCCAAGCCCCTAAGCCCATCACAGCTCCAGTCTGGGTAAAAGAAATAGAATGGGCATCGAACGAAGTGGTGGGATGAGGTTCTTTTTTAACAGACTGGGGCATTCTGTGGGTTCCCTGTGTGTGTCTGAAAAATGGGTCCTATCTGTGGTCCTGTGAGCCCAGGAAAGCCAGGGAGGGAGCAGGGGGCAGGGAAAGGGGAGGGTGCTGAGGAAGTCCTGGGGCAGGAGAATGAGGCTTGGGTTCTGCGGCTGCAGGGCAGGGGCTGGTGAGGACCCTGGCTAGTGGGAAGAGGGAGCAGAGAACGTTCTGGAGGGACTGCAGGACCATGGGGGACTTCTGCCTACCAAGGGGCAGGGAGACACCGTGCAGGGCAGAAGGGACAATAACCACGGCTAACTTTTACTGAGCACTTTCTGCGCACCGGCTCTGTTTGAAGGACACATGATATGCTAACAAAATGTGTTTATTAACCCCATTTTACAGCTAAGGTAACTGAGGCACAGAGAGTTGAAGGGACTTGCCCAAGGCTGCCGAGCTACTGAGCATTAGAGGAGGGACGACTCCAGGCAGCCTTGCTCCAGAGTCCTAATCTTCACCCTGTGCTGCACCGCACCTCTGACAGAGCTGTCTCAGACTGCACTCCCAGGACTGCCTGCCGATGAAAGAGGCTGTGCGGTGTGTCCTAGAACGGAGCTAAGGCGGACTCCGGAGACCAACCAGAAAGGTCACTGCCTGCATGGGGAACAGTGCAGTGTTAAAGGCCCAGAGAGCTGCCTCCAAATAACTCACAGTATCTTCTGTGAGAAAGAGGGTGGCTGACACACTTGCTGTACCAGCTGCAGCTGCTAAGTACAATGACCCTTTTACCCTCTTCCTCTCATCCCTCCTCCCAGCCTGCAGCCAGCTGGGGAATGGTGAAGCTGGGAGAGATCCCCCGCCCCTGTTTTTCTCCTTGCAGGGTTACCTAGCCTAAGTGAGCCCCAGGCTACAGGGTGGGGTGGGTGCGGGGGAGGAGAAGCCTCGATAGATGAGGGTTTGCAGTTTTGATTTACATTCATGAACAAATATTTACTGAGCATCTACTATGTGCAGAAACTCAGGGCCTGAGGATATGGCAAAGAATAAAATGGACAAAATCTTTGCCCTCTTGGAGTTTACAATGGAGTGGTAAACTAAACAAACAAGAAAATACCTTGTAGGTCAAATGGTGTTAAGTAGTTAAGTACCACGGAAGGGGTGTTGAGCAGGGAAAGTTGGAGGGCAGCTGTATTTGAGAGAGAGTCAGGGAAAGCATTTCTGAAAAGGTGACATTCCTGAGAGTCCTGAAGGTAGTGAGTGAGTGTGTCACATGGGTACCTAGTGAAATAACACTCCAGGAAGCAGAACGGGGGACAGCAAGTTCTGAGGCTAGGGGCCAGCACAGGTTGGCATATTTCAGGACAAATGGCATGCATCAGAAGGCAGATGGGGAGAAGTGGCAGGAGATGAGGACAAAGAGGAGTAGGGCGTAAGGCCAGGCTGAGCAGGGCCTTGTAGGCGAGGACTTTGGCTTCTACTCGGAATGGGGTGACCGCCAAGAGAGGGTTTTGAATAGGATTGTAACGAGTTTTCAATACTAGTGACTGAGAGAGCAGAAATGCTACTGGATTGTCTGCAAATGAGTGCCAGAGGCAGGTTCAAGCGGAGAACATCTGCAGCCAAAGTGATGGGACACATATGGGGGAGGGGCTCCTCCCAGGCTCAGTGGCCCCACTGCCTTCTGCTGAATGGAAGGCCACTTCAGGTCTGCTTGGGCCAGAGCAGAGGCCAGGGCTCACTGCCACTCCAGAGGCTGACTTTGGGTCTGGCCACTCTGGGGCGATGCGTGTTAGGCACGGAGCAGAGGGAGAGCTGCAGGTGGACTTAGGTTCCCCGGGCCAGCAGGCTTGTGGCTAACCATAGAGCCTCTCTGCCCCAGAGGCCCAGGAAGAGACCTAGCAAACACCAGGATTCATGAACCGGGCAGCAGGTGCAGTGTTTGGAGCTGTGGGAGTGCAGTCAGCAGCCCTTCCTCCCCAGAGAGGGTCAGGGGAACTTCCAGGAGGAGAGGGAGTCAGAAGGCCTGGCAGACTGGGTTGCATTCAAAGGAGACTCCACCAATGGCTATTTTGAAACCTGGCTGTGATTTCTGGGTGATGGGTGATTTTTTCCAGCCCTTGGTGAGCAGTAATTTCTCTGACGACCTTGGCCATACCCTGTACCCCAGCATAACCTGCTCATATTCCTAAAGCTGCCAGCTGCTCCACCCTTTCTAGGATAGTGTCTGGCTCTCCTCCTGGGGGCCCTGGGCCACTGCTCTACCTCACCTTCACCTTCCCTGCTGTCTGGGCTCAAAGCCTATTCTAATGTAATTCACAAAAAGCCTGCCTGAGTTCTCCTGGATTCCTGGGGAGGCCAGAACAACAGCAGCAGCCTACAAACCCAGCAGGCCAATTTGTTTCAGCTCATTCTTCAAAGGGGGGAAACTAAGCTTAGTAAACTTTTCCTGTTAGAATGTACATCATGTGCCCACCAGGAAGAGCAGTCCCTCCACAATGATGATAAAGAATTCAGATGTCAGATATGATACCCTCCTCTCCATGACACAGACGTCCAGGGAGCAGCAAGACTCTTGAGTCATGTCCTACGATGCCCTGGACTTTGCTAGGTCTTTGCCTGGCCTGAGTCCTAGCTGTTTGGATTCCCATTTCCTTCCATTCTCAGCACCTTTCGTCATCTCTCTGGGCTTCCCTCGGTTGCTATCCATCAATGAAGGTAATGCCTTCTCTAAGCTGAAGAGAGGGCCCGACCATGAGATCTCTAGAGTTCCAGCCTAGCTCTGCCATCCAGGTTTCTTTCTCTTGCTGTCCTCCTGAGCTAAACTGTAATGTAAAAAATGCAAAGATTTTCTTTTCCATTATGCAAATGGGACCCCCAAGCCAGGAAAACCCAAGTGACTTGTCCCAGTCCACACTGGGAGTAGGAAGCAGAACCCATGACTTCCAGCCCCCAAGCCTGGTGGTCCTGCTGTGGCCCCTGACCCTCCTGTGGGTGCAGAGCCCCCGTAGCCCTGAGCAACATGGCACAGGGAGTCCCACTCCCCTGCACAAGGTGCCCTCAGATCCTAGCTAGGCCATGGAGCACAAAGTGTAGGGGTCTTCACGGAGCACAAAGTGTAGGGGTCTTCCCAGAGCAGGGCATTCCAGCTGTGAGAGCGTCTCAGGGATCTGAAAAGCACTCCAAAGGAAGGCATGGAGGCACAGGTCCAGGGCTGGGAGGGACTTCCGCGGGGGAGAACTGACGCAGACTGGAGTCCTGCGATAAGGCAGCCAGCAGAGCAGCCTTCCCATCATCCCTGTGGCCTGTGCTGGCCAGGCTGCCATGGTGGTTGTCTGCTCCCATTCCACAGTGGGGTCACCAGGTCTTGTAAGGACAGCATCCCCAGGGCCAGGCTTCCCAAATCCTTCCGCTTTGCCAAGGAAAGATCAAACAGGGTACCTTGGGAGGCTCTGACGGGTCAAGCAGGCTCGCACCCCCACCAGGCAGGGTCCTTTGTGGTCCCCTCCCCTACAAAGGGGCTGGACCTGCAGCAGTGAGGGCAGCAGTGATGGCTGCGGTGACAACCCAGGGGAAGAAGATCTGGCCAGCTCTTGAAGCACAGAGCCTGATGAGGTGAAGCCTGAGGGTGGCAAGTTACTCAAAGGGCATGGGAAAGGGGAACTGTCCCAGAGCTGACCACTGAAGAGGGGCTTATGCTCCCCACATTCCCTCATCCTCCCTCATTCAGACCCTGGATTCTCATCTTGCATTTTCCAGTCTAAATATCCACCAGCTGTCTGGGTCCCAGGGACACAAAACATGCATCTGCAAACCCACCCTTCTCTCTCCCACCCACGCCCTTCAAGCTCTGCTGACTCCCAGCAAACCCCTTTGTGAACACACGGGCCTGGCAGGGTCCAACAAGGCTTTTGGGCTTGCCACTCACCTAGTGTGGCCCCTGGGCCAGCAGCATCAGCATCACCTGAACCCTCTTTAGAAATGCAGAATCTCCAGCCCCCTCCTGGGCCCACAGACTCAAAAAATCTGCATTTTAACAAGCACCCTGGGTGATTCTTATGTGCATTCACGAACATCCCTATGTGCTTTGGGGACATAGGCTGCCCCGTCCTTGAAGGTTCCCTGGCTTGACCACAGGGCAGTGAAGTCCTATGCAACTGGGAAAGGCTTCCCTTTTGCAGGCTATTCCAAGGCAGGCCCCTCTGGACAAGCTGCAGGATTTCAAGTTGGAAAAACAGTCTCTTGACACTCCAGGGTTTTATTGAATTTCCATTTTTAATTTTCAAAGTCGAGATGGCTGCTTGGAGACTGTGTTCTCCTTCATGGCTACCCTGCCCCTCTTTCCCAGTTCCAGCATCCTCCCCTCTCTCCATTTAAAAAGGAAACCGAAAACCCACATGAGAATGGCGTTAGTGGATACTGTTTCTTTAATTAATTTAATAAATTAATCCTTGGACTTTTTTATTCACTGTCTCCTCGGGAGTCCCTTCTAAGGCACAGGGCAGAATTGCAAACACCCACATCAAATCCTCCAGCCCCCGGGAGTCTCTTCCGTTAATACCACCACAAATTGATAGAGTTATTTAAGCTCCTAACTGGCTGCCCTGTCCCAGTCTGTCTCTGCACATCTCTGCTTGGGCACCACAGTGAACTTTCAAAAACACACATTTGATCTTGTCACTCCTGCTTCATTCTTTAGTGTACTCTTATCACCTACAGAGTGGTTCTCAATGACAGTGAGACCCTACCCTCTTTAGGAAGCTGGGGGTGTTTATGGTTGTCACAAAGATGCCTGGGTGCCAGGGGTCCTCCTCAGCAACCTGCTGTGTACAGGATGGCCCAGGAGGACAAGGAATTGTCCTCCTCGAATGGCAGCAGCGTTCTGTTCAGAAACATGCAAGATGCAGCTCATCTTCCTTGGAGAAGTGAATGAGGCCATCCCGTCTGCCCTTCGCTGCCTGTCCAGACCTGTCCAGAGACCTCTTCATCACTGCTGCCTTCCCTCCTTCCCACCTGCTCCAGCCATGAACTTGAACCCGAAGACGCCCTCCCATGAGCCACTCGTTCCCCACTGCCTGACCGTGCCTCTGTGCTTCTTCCCCTACCTCACCTCGAAGAGTTCCTGCCCATCCTTCTTCCAGATGCCACCTCTCCATGGCCCATCCAGGAGAGAGGCACATGAGGCTTTTCTGTATGTCTCTGAATTTCAGTTGAAGCCAAATTCTTGAGGACAATAGGTGAAAAGAACTCCTACATTCTACTGAGATGTGCTGGCTCCTGCTCTACCTGGACATCCTGCACCTTGACCTGACAACCCCTCCAGCCCATGCATAAAGGCTGGAAAAGGATTCTTCCAAGGGAGGGAGAGCTGGTAGGTGAAACTACCCCTCGCTCCCAGCCAAGCCAGGAGAGAATATATTCCATGTCCCCAAGTCTGGAGGTGACAGAGACAAGTACATGACTTTCTCAGGAAAAACTGTGAGGGCCAGAGGCTGGCTGGAGGGAGGAAGGAAGCAAGAGAACTGTCCTGAGCCTGCTATCTCTTGGCTTCCATTCTACTGATGAGGAAACTGAGGCCCGAAGAGACTAGGTGACTTATCCAAGATCACATTGTTATTAAACAGCTGAAAGAGAAATCAGACCCAGATCTGTCCCACTTCACACCATGCCAATGTCCCTCTGCTCCTCCGCAGAGGGCTTACCCCTTTCCTGGCCAGTTTCACTCATTCATCCATTCATTCATTCACCCTTAGTCATTCCTTCATTCCATCAACCAGGAAGTTTTTATTGAACAACCACTGTTATTTATTTGCTTGACTAATTTGTATCTTACCCTGCTCCAATAGAAATTAGAGGCAGCTTATAAAGACACCTGCAGTGTCATAAAATGTGATGGGATGAGGGATGAGGCCTGAAATGAGGGAGTGCCAACAACTGAGCGATGAGGAAAATGGCACAGAGGGCAGAGCACGGTTGGTCCCAGGACGTCCCGGCCTGCATCCTTTCTTTAGGTCAGTGGTAAACTGGACTGCACGCCTCTAAGTTGAAAAGGCTAAGAGCACAAAACCTACTGGGTGTAAAGTGATCTGCTAGTCTCTTTGGAACATGGAGAGGAGAGTCGAGTTCAGTCATCTGCGAGTTTCTCAACATCACTTCAAAGTTTGCAAAGCTCATTGACATGCAGCTCTGTATTCCAGTCTCCTTGTAACCCTGTAGGATATGGAAACTCAGAGAGGTGAGTGACCAACCCAAGGTCACACAACTGATGGATAAAAGAGGACTTCTGCTTCCAGGCTCTTTCCTGTAGAGCAGAGGGGTCAAACTTGTAGCCTCTGGGGCCAACTGGCTGGGCTCATATAATGGATTCACTACTTACTTGGAGGATGTGTGACTTTGGGCAAGTGACTCAACCTCTCTAAGCCTCAGTTTCCTCACATACAATGTGGGAGAAAGACAGTACACATTTTTGTAAGTGAGCACTGTCCTTAAAACTCCTGGTTCATAGGCAGTATGGAATAAATTTTAGCTGCCATAATTTTATCACACAGCTGGCTGTCTCCTGTCCATCACCCCCACCTAGGGTCCCAATACCTGTTTTCAAGGACACAGAAGGGTGGTACACATACACACATATGTGCACAAATGCTGCAGATACGTGTGTGCTGTTGGCATCCTCAAGCCAGGAGGTAGTGATCAATACCTTGCCTTCTTTTCTCCCTGGAGATGGAATAAACTCTTAGGAGGTTTCTACCTCCCATTATGGCCATTCCAAGCATTAGTGCCTTTCTCCTGACCCATGGATGTATTGACTCACTTCCCAAAGGATGGAGCCTTCCCAAGTCCCTGTGCCCATGTGCCAATCACAGGGACCCCAGCAGGGTTTGTGCATGGGGAGAGCAAAAGAGGGACAGATCACATGTGATGTTTTGTACGGATCTTTCCCTTCTCCTTCTTTCTCCCCACCTCACCTCCCACCAGTGGCCTCCCCCACTGCCAGCCAGTGCCTTGCTCAGAACCTACCTCTCCCTCCTACACAGAAAGGTATGAAACCCATCAGTGCTTGTTTTTAGCTGGGAACAAACTGTTCACACATTTCATTAACAAAAAAAAAAAAAAAAAAAGAAGAAGAGGGTGTGTGGGGTGAAGATGCCAGGATATCAAAACCATTTAACTCAATTATATACAGAGATGCAGAGTTAGCAAGGAGCAGAGAGAGAGAGAGAGGGAGAGGAGAGAGAGAGAAGGGGATGATGGAGTTGCATTAAAAAAAGAAAAGACAGATATGGATGGAGGTGGCCCCTCCTGTCTTTGTGCTAGTTCTTCTGTTCTGATAAGATGTGTCTGCCTAATGTAAAATGTATTGCTGAATGTGAAACACTTTTAAGTAAAGAATGTAAAACTGAAAGGTGTTTGTGTGTGTTTGAGAACAAATAGAACATGAGGTGTTGAGTGGAGTCTGACCGCTTTCTTCATATATCGCTGAGGCTTTGCCCAGGGCTCAGCTCTTTAGCCAAAGGGAGAGACTGGAGTTTGCCTGATTAATTGCTCCACGGGGGAGGAAGTCTCCGAAGTCCCTTCTTGAAGAAGCCAAATTGGGCCCCAGTGGAGACGCCAGGGCCGGTCCAGCCGTTGCTCTGAGCCTGTCATGGGAAAACTTGGCAATAGAGGAGGTTCCCTGTTGAGGTCCCTGTCCCAGGAGGCCTGAGGTCCAAGGGCAGAGTTGGGCCAGGCCTGCAGAGTAACCAAGGCCTTCTGTGGCATCAAAGCACCTAGGGATGTCCCTGGGGTTTCCTGCAGGCCTCTCAACATTCACTGGCATTGGGTCACACAGTGGGCAATAGAATTGTGAGGGAAGCTGTAGGAGTCAGGATTTCAGAGCTGGAAGGAATCTTAAAGATCATTTCATCCGGCTCTTTCCTAAGATGAAGCTCAGACAGGCTGTGTGATTTGTCCAAGGTCACACAGAAAATTAACAGTTAGAGCTGGAATCCCGGCCTCCTGATTCCCAGAAAGCGGCTATCTTCATGTCTCCACCCTTCCCCTCAATTCCTTACCTCCTCCTCTCCCTACCTCCCCTGGTCAGGTTAGCAGAAAACAGGGTCAAGGTGGAGGCCCAGCCAGGGTCATGGGCAGGACATGCACAGTTGGGACCAGGTAGAGTGATGCAGCACATATGCCCTCGGGGCGGACCTGGGGTTCCAGCACCCTTAGGTAAGAGGGTCTGTGGCGGGATTCAGAGGGGATGGGGTTCCAGCACAGGTGCCTACAAATACTCCGGAAGAACTCAAAGCTTTGCTTTCTACCCCTGGAGCTGTTGTGGGCTCTGAGCTCCCCAGGAGGAGACGGAAAGCATGCATAACTTTGGGTGACTTCCAGTGGTAGCTCAACTTCTCTGAGCCTTTCCTTATCTGCATACTTACCCTGCCTGGTCCCAGGGGTGTGGCTAGGTAAGTTGCAGGTCGAAAAATGTCTGGAAAGTTGTACAGTCCTGTCATTCGTGAAGGGAGAGGACAACTGCTAGCAGTGGTATGATGACTGTCTAGGGGGCCATGAGAACAGACACTTAGCACCTGCTGCATTTGAGGCTCATTTTTGGAAAGCAGGACCTGGAAAGAGCTTGGGCCCCTGAAGATTGTTATGATCTACAGCCTTGAGGATGGGAGGGAGGGTTCTGCTGCTGCATCTGTGCCACTGACCCAAAACCAGTAAATGTTGGAACAGGGCTGCAGGGAAGAGAAGCTGAAATCCAGAACTGAGGTACCAGGTTCCCTCCCCACCACAGGAGCCCCAGCTCCTGGCCAAAGACCTCCATGGGCTGACAGGGTTGAGCCTGACCTTGAACTATGTGGAAAGATGGGACTGGGAAGGAGTAATGGGTCTGGGTGGATCACCCTTACCTTAGAGTTTAGTAACTCCAGGGTGTCCCAGTGCTGACCCGCTCTTGGCATGTGGGCAGAAGCGCAGTCAAGTGCTCATACCGCCCTCTGTTGAGTCTCAGGTGGGAGTAGTTCCCAGAGCACAGCACAACACATGATTGGGTCTGACCCTTCCTTTTGCACAAGTGTTAACTGGGCCTCAGAAAGAAGAAGGCACTGGACCTGATCCCACCAGTGGCAGAGCCAAGAGCAGGAGCCTTCACACTGAGGGTTCACAGCTGCCATTGCTCCATCAGCCTCCCCAGCCCAGGTCCCTGCCCTATACTGCAGAGTCCTGGGCACGTGTCCCCTGGCACCCGGCACCTCCTCTCCTTGCAAAGTTCTCTTGGCCTGGTTGTGGCCAATTTGGTCATACTCAGGTGTAAATGACTATGGCACCTTCAAGTGTCCTTTCCACGGGGCACTTGGATATAAAGGGAATCCAGAATTTTAAGCAAGAGGCAGGCACATGCCTGGGGGTGGGAGAAAGAAGCAGAGGGGTCCTCAGGACCCTCAGGGCCTCAGAGATCTGACCACAGAGGCAAGGACCATCCAGGCCACAAGGTGAAGCTCATCTACCATACCCTCCACAGGCCTGATGATGATGACGATGACCATGATGGTAACTCACATTTATTTAGCTCGATCTTTACACTTTGCATCCAAGAACTGGTGACTCAGGCACTGAGTGGGAAAGTGGATTATGACACATTGAATGTGTCTTTCCTCTTTAGGATTCTGAGTCTGTGACTGTGAGAGTTTGCTGGCTGTGGGTAGGCTCTTATTAACCCCATCTCTGCAGAGCTGCAGACACAGGGGTACCCCAGATGTCCACATGCAGAATATGGATGGGGGCAGGCAGAAGCAGAAGGTCAAGAACTCTGGGAGGATTTACAGCAGGAGAGACAGGAGGAAAAGGAGGAGAGGCCAGAGGGTGAGGAGGCAAGTCAAAGAGATCACAGGTAAAGAATTTCAACGAGAAGGGAGAAGTCAAGAGCTATTTGGATTTGGGAGCCACTCTGCATTTATTTTTTATTTTAAAATATTTTTAGAGTTAAGATCTTGCTCTGTCACCCAGGCTGGAGCGCAGTGGTACAGTCATGGCTGACTGCAGTTTCGAACTCTTGGGCTCAAGTAATCCTCCCGCCTCAGCCTCCCAACTCAAAGTTAGTACTACAGGTGTGCTCCACAATGCCTGCCTACTTTTTTAAATTTTTATTTTTATTTATTTATTTATTTTTTAGAGATGAGGTATCACTATTTTGCCCAGGCTGGTCTCAAACTCCTGGGCTCAAGCAATTCTGCCTCAGCCTATGGAAGTTCTGGGATTACAGGTGTGAGGTACCATGCCCAGACTAATCTGCATTTAAATCCCCTAATTATTTGCAATATTTTGTTTCAATAATTATTTTTTGAGCATCTACTATGTACCCAACAGTGTTTGGCACATTGAACACTCCTCTAAACCCCTGAAAGGTTAATATTAGCATTCTGTTTGAAACGTGAGGAAATCAGAGCTTAGAAGTGTAGTCTCTCTAGGCTTTAAGAGAAGACATCAAGATTCTGAATAATTAACAAAACTGAAAAGGGCAGCTTAAATGATGGCACATGTCTGCACTCCCATGCAAAGGTCCCAGGGAGCTTAGGGGAAAGAGGGCTGGATGATCTGGACCTTGGATCTGACCCCATTTGTCCTCATGGCCAGATGGGCCATGTGGTCCAAGTAACAAGGATGTCTATGGGGAGTCCTGCGAGGAATCCAGGCAGCTTCTCCTGCAGACCCAGGACAATCATGGCCAAGACATTCCCCACGGTTCGTGACAGCTGTCGGAGGAAGGAGGGAGGAAGAAGCACTCATTCAGATGATGGGCAGAGAGAGCACGCCAGTACTGGCAGAAGGGCAGGGAAGAATGGAATTCTTAATAGCAGCAGCAATACAGGGAAAAAAATGGTGTCTGGGAAGATAATGACTTAGAAAATTTGGAGCGTAAAACTGCTACAGAGGTTCCAACCCTGAGGGGCAGAGCAGACAGGGATGGCGCTGGCTGTGCCATGAACCATCAAGGATGGCACCTGGGCAGGCCCAGCAGCTCACCAATCCCCTCCCATCTCCAAGCAGTGGGGAGAGGGAGGGCTCTGTTCTCGGGGATGGGCCCAGGTCAGGCCTGCTAATTCCTGACAAGGTCTTAATCCCAGCAGGATAAGAGTTGGGAAGAATGGGAAAGAGAAGCAGCCCCCTTCTCACCTCCTCAGCCCAACATCATCAAGGCAGGGAGAAGAGCCACCCATCCCTGCCCCCTCTCCACACAGACTTACAGCTCCTATCTTTAAGGGTGGCAGGAAGAACACAGGACCAGGAGGCAGGGAATGGGATTCTGGGCTGGGCTCCACCAAGGACATGCTCTGTGACCTTGGGTAGGTCCCCCAGCCTCTCTGTACCTTGTACCTGATGGGAACGATGCATGCCCACCTTACCTGCCTTAAAGGGCCATGAAGACAGGCTGTGGGAAGATACTTCGAAGAGGCTGAAGGCCCTAAGTGAATGTACAATCTAATCACCAGCATCTTCAAAATACTTCCACCAAGTGCTGAATGCTATCCCGAGTTACACAATAGTCTTCTTTCCCCTTTTTAACCACGGTCATCCTAACCAGGCCAGGGATTGTTTCTGTCCCGCTGGCAACCTCCATACTGTCCATGGAAAGTGAGTAACTCTTTCAGCTCTCATCTACCAGCTATCATTGAGGACACTAACCCTATGCAAAGGGTAGGTTCTGGAGCAACAGAGACCCCTTCCCTGCCTCAAAGCTCCAGGGAAGCAGCATAGCCACCATCCTCCTCCCATCATCTTCCCAGGGGCTTCTGTTTCCAGCAGGTAACCTCACAACCACTACAAGACAGAGGCATCATCACCGCGGTTTTACTGATGAGGAAACCGAGACTCACAGAGGCTAAGAAATTTGCAGACAGAGACAGCGTGGTTCTAGACAGAAACGTTTAAGGGATTCATACAAAGAAGCTGCAATAAGCAGAGCTGTTTGCGTGTGCTTTTATGTTTGCTTTACCTTCTTTGTGTTTTCTAAGCTATTTGAAGTGTGCTGTGCAGGACAGCATCACCCGAGAGCTGGTCAGGTCAGAAATGCAGACTCTCAGACCCTGCCCTAAGAAATCAGAGTCTGTCTGATAACACAGTCCTTCGGGGATTGTAGGCACGCTGAAATGTGAAAGGATAGTAATACATGGTAAGAAAGACTGGGTTAGCTATAAAGACAAACTTCCTGCCAGCAGGGAATGAAGCATATTTCTGGAAACTCCTTCCCTATAGAAGGGAGGGATGAGGTTAGGGCAGAGATCCTCAGCTTCTGGGGTGCTTAGATGAGACATAGAGCGGGGGTGAAGGAGATGATTGCTCAAGGCTCCCTTCTGCCCTGGGACCCACGTCATGGGCTACTCAGGAGCCTCCCAAGGAGGAACCCAAGGGGGTCCCACACCCTCCTGGAGCTTCCCTGACTGCTGGAGACCTGGATTCAAATGCAGCTGCCTCTGTCGAGCTGAGACCAGCAGGCTTAATTCACATTCTCTTGCAGGATAGGTATTTGCATCAGAAATTACCCTGGAACTTAATTCTGCATAATGTTGCTCAGACAAACGACACCCCTGAAACTCTTTGCCAAGGCCAATAATAACATAACTGCGGAGAGAAATAATGAATAGGAGCAGGGGGAAAGGGAAAGTCAAGGAGGTGGGGACGGGGGAAGGGAAAAGAGACAGGCTTCTAGCCGGAGGTGTTCTTGTCTTCTCATCAAGCTGCCAGCATGCTGCCAGCACCTAGTAGGCACTCCAGAAATAGTTTTCAAAAGCCAGAGACTATACTTAAAAAAAAAAAAAAAAAAAAAAACACAATGAAGTAAGTCTGAAGACAGAGCTGCTTCACTTCATTAACTAACAAAACTGTTAAGCAATTCATTAATCCAACCATTTATTTATTCAACAGATTCTATTGAGTGCCTATTAAGAGCCAGCACTGTACTGGGCACTGTGATCCCTGCCTTCATGGTCAACTCCAGTCCTGGGATCTGAGCCCAGTATGTTCAAACCCAGCATGGGGAAGTCCTCACCAAGTTCCTGCCCCAGGAAGCTTAAAGCCCCAAAACAGCACCCAGGCGGGCTTGGTAAGTGACTACAGACCCCCCAAAGGATAGAGGCATCCATGGGTTTCCAGGCTGCCCTCATGGGCCTTTCAACATCAATCGCATTGCATACATCAGTGGCCAGTGTGATTTCCTTGAGGCCTGTACACCTCTGAGATTTCTGAGCTGGAAGGAGGATTAGGGATTGCCGAGCTGTCTCCATTTATTTTACAGACAAGACATGAGGTTCAGAGAGGTAGCAAGACATGTCCAAGGCTACCAGCCAGTCCATGACAGAGCTGGAGGAAGGGCCCAGCCACCCCTGGACCATGCTTACCCCTCCCTGGAAGGCAGGGGACCTGGGATCTAGTGCCTGGGGCAGGCAGGTCACACTTATTCTTATTTTATCATCTGGAAACAGAAAAAGGGAACCTTTCAGTAGTTCTCACTCTGTGCTTCATGAAGGTACCTCAGGGAAACCTGAGAGGGAAGAGGCTGTGGGAAAGGAGAAGCGTCTGGGCTCACCCTGCTTCCATCAGAGCAGCTGCCTTGTTCACTGGGCTCCCACGAGACTGTTGGTTTGAAGCAAGGGTTCCACAGCTAAAACCTCAAACCAAAACGACTAGCCAAAAAAGCCTTCCTAGGGCTCCTGTGACACATGCGTTTCGCCCTTTGAGATTACAAAGGACAGGCTCTCTGTCCCCCAGATGTGTATACTACATTTTATGAGGGAGGAAACACACACATGTGAATAGACTTGAAAATCCCCAGGAAACGGCATTTAGGGTGATAATGAATGGGCTGTCTCAGGAGTAAGTCTAAAGTGACCAGTGCCAAGGATGACGTGTTAGGTGAGAAAGCAGATGGGCAGCTTCTCTGCACACGGGGGTCCTAGGGAGATGGACCTCCCTGAAAACACAAGGGGCAGGGAGAGGTGAGTTTGAGTAACAAGGACCCTAGAGCTTCCCACTTTCTGCCTTTGGGGACCCGCCCAGGCTGTAAATGCCACCCCGCCCTCTGCCAACAGGCTCCCCACTCCCACCAACTCAACCCAATTATGCATGTTTACATTATGGTTGCGTATAATTCTGCCATTTACATGCAGTTGCAGGCTTCTCTGTGTGCTCATAAAATATTAACATTGGAGGGCTGCTTGTTGCAGAAATGTTTATAATTTCTCTTCCCCATTATGGGCTTATTAATGATAATAATGCCGTTTCCCTGCTTAGGAGCCAGGGCTACCGAAAGGCAATCACTCAACATAGCTGAAATATGACAGTGGGAAGTCGGATTCGTTCCCCGCTCGGCGTTTAATCTTAATAACATTTTATCTTGGACGACAAGTGTGTGTAATGTTGTTTAAAAGCCATGACTACATCGACACTACATGTTCAAAAAAAGGAACTGGGGAGGGGCTGGGAGAGGCTTTTTCTCCTCTATTCTGCTCCACCTTCTCTCCCTGGGGGGGTTTTGCTCACAACTTTCATTTCCACAAGCTCTGGCTTTCAGATATGGAGTGGAATCCCACCCAAGGGTGGGTGAGGCTGCAGGGGGCCTAACTGCAGGAGGGCACCATCCTCCACCCAGCCTTAGGTCAACATTTCCACTCTGAAATGACATTTTTTTTTTTTTTAAGCTGTGAGCATGAAAAGTACTTAGGAGTACATCAGCCTTTGAAAACACAAACTGCCTCAAATGGGTTCTATTAAAAATAAATATGTTGGGAGGGGGGAGGGGGGAGGAATTGCATTGGGGAGTTATACATGATATAAATGATGACTTGATGGGTGCTGACGAGTTGATGGGTGCAGCACACCAACATGGCACAAGTATACATATGTAACAAACCTGCACGTTATGCACATGTACCCTAGAACTTAAAGTATAATAAAAATAAAAAATAAAAAAAAATAAAAAATAACAACAACAACAAAAAATAAATAAATAAATATGTCAATTTCACTGGAGAGCTGGGCCTAGAGGGGTGGGAAGTCTTCACACCTTGGTGCAGAGGTGATGCAAGGTATCCTTTTCCTAAGGCAAGGTTCCTAATGATGCAGCCCTTGGGCACGGTTCTCTCCTTGCCTCCCCGCTGCGTCTCCTCTCCTTGCCTCCCCCTGCGTCTCCTCTCCTTGCCTCCCACTGCTTGGCCTCCTCCTCCTCTGCTTTTCCAGGCTTCTTTGCACTTTGCTACATCAGCCCCTTTGTCTCCTTCTTGCTTACTGTGACTGAGAGCAGGGAGGACCCCCACCTTTTGCCTGTCACTTTCTCCACCCCCACAGTCTCAATTGGAGCCGTTCTGAGTGGGTTTTGTCTGAGATACCAAAAGGTGAAGGCCTTTTCTGTTGTACTTTCCTCTCTCTCCCATCCCTCCCCCAAACACACTCAGGATAGGGCTCTGTCCATTGTAGGTACTCGATAACCAGATGTTGGTTGGGATTTTTAAACCACAACTATCACTTAGCTTGAATCGTGGGCTGAGAAAGGGGAAGTCTGGTTTCAAAAATGTATGCAAGCACACAGAGTCATAGCAGCTATGGTTCTATAATTAGCCAATATCACAATCATAATAAAAATCAGAAGCTGATCACTAGCAGCGACCTTCAGGAGCACCTCCATCAATCTTTTCCCCTCTGCTTCCCTGACCGAGGGGCATCCAGGCCCTGCTCGCACACCTTTAGCGGTGGGAAGCTCATGACCTGCATAGAGGTATTTATTGCTGGATGGGGAGACTCTGTTGAAATGACTCCCTTGCATGGAATGAAACTGAAATTGGCTGTCCTACAGCTCCCAAGTTCTGTCCTTTGGAGCCCGTGAAACTGGTCTACTTCCCCCATGCACATGAAGACTACCCTTTCATTTTCCTGCGTTTCTCATTAGACAGCATTTCCAGACCCCTCGCCATCTTGAGTGCCCACTTCCAACATGTTCAGTTTCTCAAAGTCCCTCCAAAAGTGTGGTGCTTAGAACTGGAGCCTGGGCTCTGATGTGGTCTGAACAGCATGGAGTACAGGAAGCATTCCGTCCTCTGCTTTGGAATCCAACTTTAATTCAGCTCAAGAAAGATCTTCAGCATCTTGCTGTGGCATTTTAGCAGCCAGCCAAGACGACCTAAGATCCTCTTGTTATCAACTCTAAACTTTAATATCTGAACCTACATCAAGTCAAGTGTTCCCCAGCCTATACTTACAGAATCGATTTTTTGGAAACCTCAGTGCAAGACTTTCCATTTGTTTCTGTTAAGATCCATCTTACTTTCACCCCATCATTCCAGTCTGAAAGGTGTTTTGGATCTTGATTCTGGAGTCCCACATATCGGCTCTCCCTTCTGCATTCTGTGTCATTCATTTATTTGAAAAACATGCCTTCTGGCCCTTTACTCCAAAGCTTTATAAATGACTGAATGGGCAGGGTCAAGGATCAAGGCCTGCACCCCACCATTTGACATCTCCCTCCAGGTACACATCAGCTTGTTAAACTACATTCTTTGAACATGATTGTTCAGCCATTGACAAACCAACAGACGCTGGGGAAAGCCTGTGTCAGCACGGGCTCCAGAGCTGGGAGAAATAAGTTCATGATGCTACTAATAAGCTGCATTTTTAAAAAAGGAAAACAAGCTGTTGGGGTCTCAGTTTCTTACCTCTTCTAGCTGAAGAGACTTAGGGGCTGTCCAATCTAAGCCTCTAATATTACAGGTAAAGAAACTGAGACCCCAAAGGCTCATTTGAATGGATCACTGACTATTTTCCAAGTATATTTATCAGCCTAGCCCACAAGGACATAGTCAGAGACTTTGTCGAAAGCCTCATTTAAACCAAGATGTCCTGTGGCCATCATGTTCTCTTCTTGTCCAGTCTAGTGTCTTTATGCAAACAGGAGATGCCATTTTTGAGACGACTTATTTTGAATGTACAAGCAGGTTCTTTGCTCAGTGAAGTGTGGTTTTGTGTAGCAGATAAGGGTTTCCCTCCCTCCGTCATTTTTAGATTCTATCTATCTATCTATCTATCTATCTATCTATCTATCTATCTATCTATTTTTTTTAAGTAAGATATGTGTCCACAGGCTGGGCATGGTGGCTCACACATATAATCCCAGCACTTTGGGAGGGTGAGGTGGGTGGATAACTTGAGGTCAGGAGTTCGAGACCAGCCTGGACAACATGGCGGAACTCCGTCTCTACTAAAAATACAAAATTAGCCGGGCTTGGTGGCAGATGCCTGTAATCCCAGCTACTCGGGAGGCTGAGGCAGGAGGAGAATCAGTTGAACTGGGGAGGTGGAGGTTGCAGTGAGCTGAGATAGCACCACTCCACTCCAGTCTGGGCAACAGAGTGAGACTCAATCTCAAAAAAAAAAAAGAAAAAGAAAAAAAAAAGATATGTGTCCGTATATACTCTTTTGATACCTGTTCTGTTCATGTCTCAAAATAGAGGGAAACTAGGGTTTATAGAGTGCTTACAATGTGCTACACCCCCAAACTATTTCCTTTCAAATGAATGCTGGGCTCTGGACAGCCACAGTTGAGAAAAGCTAGGTCTCTGCCCCATCTAGCCAAGGAGGTGTACACTTAAACATTAAGCCGTAATATGGTGTTCTAAGTGGCACATTGGTGGCTTGAACTAACTTAGATGAGAACCCAGGGAAGGGAGCCATTCTGGTTGAGGAAAGCATCATAGGACAGATAGATCTTGAACTGTCTGTTCTGTGGTGCAGATTTGAATGTATGATTTCCTTCCAGGGACTTGTGAATAGTTAGCATGAATAAAGCCCAGGGTGCAGGTGGGTGGCAGATGAAGTATGTAATCAAAGATGAGGCTGGAAGTGCACTGGAGCCAGGCTGTACTGGCTTTGGATGCCTGCTAAAGACTTGACCTTCAGCCTTTAGGTGACTGGAAGACAGGGATATACACAGCATGATAGATAGGACTTTAGAAAGATGCTTGGCAGCTGTCTGGTGGATGGATTAGAGGGAAGACAACAGAAGCAACACAATAAGTGCTCAAGGCAAATATTACAAGGTCCTAAACAAAAGCAATGACAGTAGGAAAAAAGGGAGAGAAAGAGAGTCCACAGCTACTGAGAAGGTAGACTCAAGAGGACTTGGTTATCTGTGAGACTTAGGGATGCAAGAAAGGCAAAGACATCACAGATGATGTTTTCCATGATCTCTGTCTTAAATAACAGAGTAGATCTTTTCCTTTCTTTTCTTTCCTTTCTTTTCTCTCTTTCTTTCTCTCTTTCTCTCTTTCTTTCTTTCTTTCCTTTCTTTCTTTCTCTCTCTCTCCTCTCTCTTTCCTTCTTTCCTTTCTTTCTCTCTCTTTCTCTTTCCTTCCTTTCTTTCTTTCCTTTCTTTCCCTTCCTTCCTTCCTCCCTCCCTCCCTCTCTCTCTCTCTCTCTCCTTCTTTCTTTCTTCCTTCCTTCCTTCCTTCCTTCCTAACCAACCTGCAAGAATACATTTGAAATGACAACCATGGCCTTCAGCTCCTTTCAAGACATGCTGAGCATGGTAGGAACTGCAGACATGTATGTTGGGTCATCAGTGTTCCGGGGGTGCTTAGAATCAGAGCAGGTAAACTTGTCCAGAGAGCACATGTACAACAACACAAGATAGCTCAGGCCAGAGCCAGTGAGAAGCCAATATGCAGCAGATAGACGCAGGGAAGAGCTCACTAAGACAACCTGAGGAAGGGTTAGCGGAGCGCCGGTGGAGTGGTATCATGGAAGCCCAAAAAGTGAATTCCAAATGCTACAGCTTTGAGGGTGTATAGAGAGATCCAGAGGATGAGCACCCCAAGAAGTGGCATTGAGGGAGTCAGTGGGGTCAATGGAGAGACTTATTTCTGGTTGGAAGACTGGGTGGTTGCCATGAGGCTCGGTTTAAATCCTGGTGCCACCACTTACAGCCATGTGATGCTGTGTGAGTTATTAATTCAAGCAGCCTCAGTTTCTTCAACTATAAAATGGAGATAATAGCAAGGCCTACCTTGTAGGTTGTCGTTAGGATTAAATATGACAAGTAAAGCATTTAGAACGTGTCATAGAAGCTCAATAAATGTCAGCAAAGACAAATTTGGAGGTTTAGTGAAAAGGGCCATTGGAGAAGTGGAGGGATCACTGGAGAAGAGCTTGAAAAACAAGATATCATAAAAAGAATTATTAGAAGATATACACATAGTAAAAGCTGAAGGAAAAGGAGAAGCAGGTGAGGAAGGAAAGGTTAGCAAGTAATCCTTAACGATGAAGGAAAATCCAGGATGACACGGGGAGACGGGAGCAAGAAGCTTAGCACGGGGTATAGCTGCTTCGAGTTTTCAAACAGGAGGCTACTTCAGAGAGACAGATGGGGAAGTTGAGCTGGTTCCCACCTGGGGGCTTGATCTCTTCAATGGTGGGGACTGCATCTCACCCCTGAGTGGGATGTGAGCTGGTTTGGGGTATTGAGAAAGGAAGAGACTTGGAATGGCTGTTAAGGAAAATGAAGTGGGGACTGAGGAAAAGCACTTGTAAGGAGAACTAGGGGTACCTCTCAGGGCAGAAATCATAAATGTATAATGTGCTCTTTGAAGATTATTTACTAAAGAAAAACAGGGGTTAGTGTTTTGCCTGTTTCGGTTTGAACACTGGTTAATGTGAAACCGTCTTCCTGGGGAGGCCGTACTTTTCTTCCTTGCAGGCCCCCCAGGGTGGGTGTAGAGCCCGGGGACGCTCATCTTGTTGCCTGGCCTGGGAGCAGCAGCTGGTCAGGACCCGTCTCCCCTTGTCTGTGCTTCACCAGTGCTTAGCAGGGTGTCTGGTATAGCAGAGAGGTTCCCAAGTATCTATTTAATTGCTCTCCCTTCCGTTATCTGGCTTCACAGGGGGGCTGGAAATGCTAATCTCCCATAGTTACAACCATGAGCTTAGTGCTCACTATTCAGCTCACTTCCAACATGTTCAATCCCTGCCCAACACCTTGGAAAAGGACATCTCCCATGCTCACCCATTAATAGTACAACCTCCCTTGTCATCTGAGGCAGCTGCTGGCATTTAAGCAGCCTGAAAACCCCACCTCCTCCACAGAATCTTCAGGGACTGGCTGGGCGCGGTGGCTCAAGCCTGTAATCCCAGCACTTTGGGAGGCCGAGACGGGTGGATCACGAGGGCGGATCACGAGGTCAGGAGATCGAGACCATCCTGGCTAACACGGTGAAACCCCGTCTCTACTAAAAAACAATACAAAAACTAGCCGGGCGAGGTGGCGGGCGCCTGTAGTCCCAGCTACTCGGGAGGCTGAGGCAGGAGAATGGCGTGAACCCGGAAGGCGGAGCTTGCAGTGAGCTGAGATCTGGCCACTGCACTCCAGTCCTGGGCGACAGGGCGAGACTCCGCCTCAAAAAAAAAAAAAAAAAAAAGAATCTTCAGGGACTAATATGGGAGCTAACATTTAACAAGGGCCCTCCATTTGCTAGGAACTTCCTTAGGCACATCACAGATTGCTTTTAACTTCATAGCGGCTCTGGTAGTGTTAGTATTGTCTTCTCGTTTTATCAATAAGGGAACCATGGCTCAGAGAGGTTAAATCACTTGTCCAACATCACACAGGATTGAGTCAGCAGCACTAGGATCAAACTTAAATTTGGCTGACTCTTGTGCTCAGTCTCCTGCACAAGGCCACCTGCCTCACATAGCGCCTTCTTTTGTAAGTGTTCCCTTTGGCAGTTTTCTGGTTTCTAACCTCTGTGTTTAGGATGTTGGTCCTGCCCTGTTGCATACACTGATGGGAAGATCCAACATAAAGATTCGCAGGCAAACGTGGAACAGATCTATTTGTCTCTTTCTTCTCTTATGGTAGTCCTTGACTTTTTCTCCACATTTTTTTTATTATGGCAAAATATGCATAACATAAAATGTACCATCCTAACTGTTTTTAAGTGTTACATTCAGCAGTGTTAAGTACATTTATATTATTATGCAATCACCATCGTTATCCATTTCTAGAACTTTTCATCTTGCAGATGAAACTCTGTACCCATTAAACACTAACCCCCATTCCTCCCTGCCCCAGACCCTGGCAACCACCCTTCTACTTTCCGTCTCTAGGAATTTGAGTACTCTAGGTACCTCGTATAAATGGAATCATACAGTATTTGTCCTTTTGTGACTGGCTTGTTTCACTTAGCATAATGGGATGCTCTAAGGAGCATTGATCAATATGGAGAAGTAAGGAGTCAACTCCCTGGCTGGAGTGGCAACTGTGATGGAGACAGATCTGTGCCAGATTCTCTCCCTTACACACTGGACCAGTGCCAGGAGTAGAAGCTCCAACGTGAACTGGGGGCTTCCCCTCCGCCCAGCCAGAAGCAGAGCAGGACCTTCTATAATATTTTAACAATGCTGCTAGCCACAGGACCACTGTCAGAGACGGAGTCAGTCAGGGTTCACTGCCAACCCTTAAACAAAGCATTTCAAGTCTTTCCTCCTAAGACAGCACAGACTTTGCTTTACTTTCTCCTATTTTTAAATTTGGCAAAACTGGGCTGGGTGCGGTGGCTCACGCCTGTAATTCCAGCACTTTGGGAGGCTGAGGTGGACGGATCACCTGAGGTCAGGAGTTTGAGACCAGCCTGGCCAACATGGTGAAGCCCTGTCTTCACTAAAAATACAAAAATTAGCTGGGCGTGATGGTATGTGCCTGTAATCCCAGCTACCCAGGAGGCTGAGGCAGGAGAATTGCTGGAACCCGGGAGGCAGAGGCTGCAGTGAGCTGAGATTATGCCACTGCACTCCAGCCTGGGCAACAGAGTAAGACTCTGTCTCTAAAATAAATAAATAAATAAATAAATAAATAAATAAGGCAAAACTGAAGGAGAGGCAACTGGGGGGCAGGGAGGCTCGTGCTTTGCTGAACAATGATACCACCCTGGGCGGGATCATCCCCCAGAGAATAAACAGCCACCAGAGACAAACAGCCTTTGAGAACCTGCTTACGGTCAATTAAAAATCCCAATTAACACTTCTGAAAAATAGTTCAATATTTGCCACTGAGCTCAGGATGAGACGCATCTGGAGGTACACAGGCAGTCCTCTTTGGAGGAGGAAGAGTTGGCTGCCGGCTGGGGAAGAGCCATGGGGACTGTGCAAAGATCCCCTTCAGAAAGCCAGCAGGGGATGGGGAGGCCTGTGTTTCCATCCCATTCTCACTTCCATGTGGTTATTCCTGCATCTTCAAACAAAAATGCCATGTTAGGAGTCCACTCCTCCTGCTGGGCATAGGCTTCCTAGCCCACTCCTTCTTGTCCGTCACCTACAGACCCTTTGGGGCGCTGCTTTAGTGCCTGGTTCTAAGTACTCATCCTACTACCCTCAGGCCTGGTAACCTGGACGTCCTGGGGATGTCACCCCTGCACTCAGCCTCATAATCCCCAGACCTCATGCCCATGGCAGATGTACGCAGGGCACACAGTGCCAGTGCCAGATGCAGGGTAAACAGCACGTGGCAGCTGTGGTTACTACAGTGCTCCACACTCCACATCCCTCCAGTTACACAGTCCTGTGGATCCAACCCCCTGACCCAGTACCAAAGCTGGCTTCTCCACCCCTCCTCCCAATATCTCAGTCAGGCCCTGGCCACTTCCTGTGTGGCTGCCACTTTCCTGCCTGGCTCCCTAGTCCACCCTTCTTCCTCCTGCCAGAATGATCTCTCTCAAATGCAAATAGGATCATGTTGGTCTCCCTGCTGAACAATTTAATGGCCCACATTGCTTTTAGGAAAAGTTCAATCACTCTGATGAGGTGCGGAAAATCCTTTGTGACCCTGACTGACCTCTGTCCTCTTTCTTATCCTTGTCACTCCCACACCTCCATCCACTGCCCCTGGGGGCCCTAGAACATGATGCCTTCCTACGGCCTGATCCTTCTGCTGGGATAGCCCTTCCTTTCTTCTTTAGCTAGCACATACCTACTCTTTTTCCAGAACCTAGCTTAAGCTTCACCTCCTCCAGGAAGCCTTCCCTGACTGCTTCTCTTTCAGTTTGATCTAGACCCTCCTTGATGAGTCCAGTGCGTTTGCTGCTTACCCTCCTCACAGCAATTCCCATTCCACATGGTCACTGTTGAATTATTGCTCCTTGAAAATGAGGACTATGTCTTATATCACATTGCCTGGCACATAGTAGGTATTCAGTACATGTTTGTTGCATGAATGAATGAAAACATATTTAATACAACTTTTAAATAATGGTATAACAATCAAGTTTTTGTGAATCAAACAGTATTTACCACTGAGTTTCATCATAATACTAGGTGTTTTAGCTTCCTTTCCAACTGTTGAGACAACAACAGTAGTTCTAATTCTTTACGTCTTCTCCCAAAGCTTCTGTGAGGTATAAATGAACCCCAAAATGATCTAGAAGAAGCTGATAGTTAAAGGATTCTTGTGGCTGAAACCTATTGTAAAATAGAAGACTTTCTGGGATGCAAATAACCACCTCCTAATTTATCTACTTGGTAAGTTTGAATTTGGAGGTTTCTTAAATTAGCAGAGCAAACTTGCAGTTTCTCTGAAAATGTGACTGCAGTTGTGGTTCATGCCATAAAGATGCAGATAAAAGGGCTTAGGATCTGGTGCAACAGCCAGTGGTGACCATGAGCAGTAGGGGAGTGGAAGCTGGAGCCTGCCGAGAATTTCAGGGCTGACCGGCAACTCCATTATGCAAACCAGTGATTTTGAAGGAATATTGCTCGGAGCTCCAGTCTCCAACTCTCAATTACCCCAAGGCTATTTCATCTTGAGATTATCTGGGCTGCCTTCACCACCCACCTAACACTCCAAGGGGGAGCTGGGAAGATAGTTCTTATTCTTCCTCCCTTTGGAATTCTTTTGTCTGCTTTACAGAGAGCTGTCTGGTCTATACCAGGGCCCCTGCTGGACACCATCTCCCCTTCCCAGACAGCTGGCTTCTGACCTAGGAGACTTTGTTTACTCACCACATGTGGCAAATATTGACACTGAAACCAACTGTGCTTCTGCCATTGCTAGTTTCCTGGTCCCAGGAAACCTTGGTTCCCAAGTGACAAACGGATTTTAGGCCCATTAGTCCATCCTATTATCAAAACTCAAAATACAAAACTCTGCCCACTCCTGACCACACCCAGCACCTGGCAATCAAGGTCTTCCCTTCACGTAGTCCTGCTCCACTCACAATCTTACATCCTTTAAAAGGCAGTCAAGTGAATGTGGAAGCAAGACGGTTACCCCACAAGACTGTGGGTGCCCCAAGGGCAGGGACTTTGACCGAAATGTCTATCTCCAGAGCCTGGACCAGCGCCTGATACCTAGAGGTAGCCCAAGAAACATTGAGAAGAAAGAAAAATAATGACGGTGATGATGACCAGCATCATAACAACCATTACCAACACTTCCCGTCACAGAGCACGGGCTAGGTGCCAGGCTCTGTGCCAACTCTTCTCTTGTATTAATCTCCACAAGTGACATTATCCCCATTTTACAGATGAGGACATTGAGAGTTTAGAGGTTAAGCAACTTGTCTAGGATCACCCATGAGACTCTAAAGTTCACACTTCTAATCCCAACGAAGAAAGGAGAAAACAAGAGGAAGAAGGAGAAAGTATGAGAAAAAGAAGGAAGGAAGAAGGAAGGGAGGAGCGAGGGAGGGAAGGAGGAAGGGTGGGAAGGAAGGAGGGAAGGACAGAATGACCTGAAGCCAACCAGGCAAGATAACAACAATAATAATAATAATAATCCCCCTGCCACCACCCAAAAAAAGATAAAAACTTAATTATCATTCCTCAGACTTATTCCTTGAAAAGCTCAGTGTCCTCACATCTGTTCCTTTTTCTTCGTTCTACCCAACAAGGTGAGTCAAAGTATCTGCTGCTCTCTCTGTGCTTCTCACCCTCGCCTGGCTTCACCCCACATTTACCCCTTCCCATATGTTGCACGCACGCGCACACACACACACTTAAACAAAAAAAAGTTTTTTAGACAGATGGCAAAATTGAAGTCTGGAGAATCTTGTAGTTGAAACTCAGACATGCAGTTTCCCAACCCGGACCATCATGGGCCAAGCCTGGCTGACTGGCAGGGAGGAGCAGGAGCTGCCGGGAGGAGGGGCTGTATGGCCTCGCACTTAGCATTCCTCCTGGTGACTCGGTGACTCAGTTGGGAGCCCCGGTGATGAGAACATATGTTCTCTTGTTTTGCTCCAGCCAAAGGGAAAAGGTAGGTGTCATGCCCACTCACAGCCAGGAACAATGCAAGTATTAATAACTGTTTTAATTGTATGCGGGTCTCGGTATATTTCCCCATGGTACCTCAAAAGCCATTTATTTTGGTACCTCATAGCAGGGATGGTACTATCCACCAGGGGCCCAGCCAGGCTGGTGGTGACTAATAGAGAACTCTTCATTCAGGGGAACACTGGAAAAGCGTTTCCATTTCCCTTGTGCACATTAGGTGGGTGGCGAAGGCAGTGAGCTAAGTGGAGCGTTGTCAAGGTACGAGTGTGCGCCCCGGATGTGTGTGCGGTGCAAAGACTCTGTGTACCCACACCAAGGGGGGGACGTCTGCGGGCTGGGGAGGGGCGGGGAATGCAGATAAGCCCCTACAATGCAGAATCTAAAAATAGTGTGTGCATTTGCCTTTGACTTGCATTATATGATTTTCCCCCCAGCAGACTCACCTTGCTAATTTTATTTTGCTTCGGCTGTTATTAAAATGAGTTTGCAATCCCAGAGAACCCTCTGATGGTTACAGAGGCCGGGTAGTGCTGGGTGGCAAGTAAAGCCAGCCTGGGAGTCTAAATTTGTCTTGGACAAGCCTAGCTGAAAGCCGATGTACTCTAAGTATGAATATTGGCTTTCTTTTAAGTTAATATTACAGTTTTTGCTTTTGTGAAGCAAGATACTTTCTATTCCCCCAGCAACATAGAGAAGAAAGATTTTGTTTCTTGCTAAAAATCCTTCTTCTCACCTCCATCATCTCCCATGATTACCACATTCTGTACAGTAGATAGATAATCTCTGTGATAAACAAGGAGATTTCTTCGAGGTTCAAAACCATTATGGGAGTGGCCTGGAATTATCTCTGGCTATGAGTGGGAAACTTGAGGCTCAGAAAGAGCGACCAATAAGGGTCTCTGTCACCTCACCCATGTGTCCTGTCTAACCTCTTGCCTCTAAGCAGAACTCTGAATAATCTCAAACAGGTGAAGGTTTTCTCCTTACTGCCACCCACCTCCCAGAGCCTCGTCATGCTTGATCTCTGTAGCACTAAAGTTTGGGATTCTAAAGTCCCAAGTGTTCCACAGTGGGGAAGGCCGGAAGAGCACTAGGCTGGGAAGTATGACCTTGGGCTGGTTCTTAATCTCTGAGCTTCAATTTTCCCATTTATAAAATGGGGATCAAATATGTACCCTGCAAGATGAAGTGCCTTGCCCAGTGCCCTGGGTAGCTTATTAGCAGGACTTGTCATGAACTTTCGGTAGTGAACATGGGTAGGCAGAATATAAGCCTATTCCTCTATCCGAGACAGCTGAAAAGGTGAGAGTGGCTTGGACTAATGAGCTTTGTTTTGAAGGACCACAGGGAATAAAGGGGCCTCAATTCACCACTGAGCAGCTCATCTCCTCATACCAATCCGGATTTCTGCCCAGCACCAAAATCACCTCTCGCAGGAGCCCTCTCCTCTCCAGTAGGTGCCTCTTTTCCGTCCCAATTTACATGAGCTGTGTCTGCTAGCGCAAGGTCTGTCCTAGTTAGTTTTTGTTTTTATTTTCCCCAGGTTTTTATTTGTTTGTTGGTTTGTTCGATTGTTTCCAATCGGCCTCTCCTGTTCTGTGCCGAGAGAAACAGAAGCCTACAGGCGTACAGAGATTGTAGTTCAGATCACTCCTAACTTTCCCATGACTCGGTGCCGGTCTATTCCCAGGGAGAAAAGCAATCAGAATTCAGTGTTTAGTTTAGATAATCCTGCAGGATTAAGGGCTGAGAAGGAAGAGGTGTAAATGGGAAGGCCCTCTGTACAGCGAATCCCTTTATCACAGGCGTTCTGGGCCGGATTGACTTTTCCTGGTGCACTGCAAGCCCTTCAGAGGGAGACACAGCTGTGCAAATGCCATGTGTCGCAGCCAATGCCTTCACCTGCACACAGGTGTGCAGCATGGGGGAGGAAGGAGGCCTAGCATCTAGCCCTTCCTCTGTCATCGATATCTGGCGCAAGTCCTTTAGATCATTGCTCCTGGACTTGCCCAATTATCAAAACCACCTTGGGCCTTTCTTTCAAAGTGCAGACTCTTAGAAGTCTTCCACAGAACTACTGACCTGAAGGGTTAAATCACACATAATCTTAAGGAGTTCACAAACCACAGGTTAGCTTTAGACCTTTGTCTACTCCTCTGCAAAATGAAGGGAGGCAACCACACACCTTCCAAAGTGTGGCCAGCATTCTAGCTCTGAAGATGCGTGCTTCTGTGCCCGGACACACAAGCACCCAGGAGCAGCAGAATCTGGTGCCCTTTGTACTCTGGGATACGGTCTTAGCTTGGCTTTGGCCGAGCTTCTGATGGCAAATGAGTGGGTTATAAGTACCTACAAAGCCTGTCCTTTGTGGGTGCCAGTGCCTCAAGTTCCTGACACGAATGCCCTCAGCCCAGAAGGTGGGTGGTGGTGGCCAGTGGACACCTGTAGGGGAGCACACTATTTAGGAACGGTCACTCCCTGCCTGGAGAATCCGCTTAAACTTCAAATGATTAAATAAGTACCACCTTCTGGAAGCCAGAATTATGGTGGCAACAAAAGGAATCAGTTTCCTGGCTCCCAAAGATAAGGAAAAAAGGACAGAGTGAATGGTCGCGAAGGTCCTTTCAGGCATCTCACCTCTCCTCTCTGCTCCTCCATCCTCCTCCCACAGGGGCTGCCTTGGCAGTCTGAACATCTCCCAGGTCAGCCCATTTAGCCCACCAGGCACTCCAAAATGCTGGTGGAGGCAGACCCCTGCTTAACCCAAGAAAGCTTTTCTTTTTATTCTTTTTTTTATTTTTTGACATGGAGTCTCACTGTGTCTCCAGGCTGGAGTGCAGTGGAGCGATGTTGGCTCACTGCAACCTCTGCCTTCCGGGTTCAAGCAATTCCCCTGCCTCAGCCCACCGAGCAGCTGGGACTACAGGCGCATGCCACCATGCCCAGCTAACTTTTGTATTTTCGGTAGAGACGGGGTTTCAGCCATGTTGACCAGGATGGTCTCAATCTCCTCACCTTGTAATCCACCTGCCTCAGTCTCCCAAAGTGCTGGGATTACATGGCAGCGAGCCACCATGCCTGGCCCCAAGGAAACTTTTCGAACAGTCCAGCTGCCTGATGGCAGGTAGACCAGATGCCTTCTGAAGCAATCTGATAAGGTCCTTGCTCTCATCTTGGAGAAGTGAGTGTCCTCTCTATCCCTCGGAGGTTGAAGCAGACACTGGATGCCCATTCTAGACTTACCAAGATATGAAGACTGCATTAGGGCAATGGCAAAGTGAAGCTAGCTTCAACTAGCTTCAACCAGCTGCTCAGGACAAGCATCATGTCTTCAACACCTCCTGCCTCCTTCTCTGTGCCCTGTACATCCTGTACCCACCCCCCATAGGACAGTGTGATCCTCTGTCTTCTCACCTTAATTCTGTGGAGTCAAGGAGATTCGGGTTGAAAGGGACTTTAAATCCGTCTAGATGAACCCTGCCATCTGAAGTCATGGCTCTGTCACAGCATCTTATCCCCATTAGGAGAGTAGACCTCTCTGCTGGACCACCTGTAATGACTGGAAACTCATTCCCTCCAAAGATACCAAATCTGTCTTTGTATAGACCTGCTGTCAAGTGTTCCCCATTGCAGAATCTCAAACAATCTTAGGCACCTAAGGTCTTCCTGGTCTTCCCAGACCAATTAAATTGTTTGACTTTGGGTAATTTTCTTAACCTAAGCCTCAATTTTCTCTTCTGTACAGTGGAAATAACAACAATAATACCCATCTCAAACCATCCATCTGTTGTGAGGATCACAGGAAACATGAAATACACAGTACCTTGTCACACAGCAAGCCCTCAAGAAATGTTAGTGGCTAATACTTTGTGTTTTGAGGAACAGATAACTTCCTTCACACCTAAGGTGTTCCTGATGTTCACTTTTGGGACACACACTGTCCTGAGAGAGGGTGCTCCCAAGAGCTCCTGGAGACACGGGCAGGGCTTCTATGTAAGAGTTGGTACATTACACACAAGTGAGGCAATACCATTGCATGGGCCTATGGCCAAACGTTCTCTCCTTCTCACTCCAGAGAGTCAGACACATGGCAGAGTACAAAGTTGGGGGTGGGATGTCAGATGTGGGCTCCCAATACATGCTGCCCAGTAAATCATCCCAAGTTCATTTAAGGTTGGGTCCTGCCCCAGAGTCAGAGCCTGTCAGAGCTGGAGAACCTGCCTTCAAGTGCACTCACTGGCTCTTTAACTTGGGCAAGCAGTTTAAACTCTGAGCTTCAGTTTCCTCATCTGTGAAATGGGGATATCGATAATATTCACTTCATGGACTTTTCATTCTGGGATAAACCTAAATAAGGTAACTGACTCCTGCCAAACTTGGTATCAAACTGAAGGACCTCAGATACTGCCTAGTTTCAATGTGTGACCCTGTTGGCCATTAGCTATCATAAAACAAGAGTGCATGGGCTGCCATGACAAAATACCACAGGCTTGGTGGCTTAAGCAACAGGAATCCATTTTCTCACAGTTCTGGAGACTGCAAGTCTAAGGTCAAGGTGCCAACAGGGTCAGAGACTGGGGAGGGCTCTCCCCTTGGGTTGCAGACGGCTGCCTTCTTGCTGTGTCCTCACATGGCAGATGGAGAGTGAGTGAGCTCTATGGTATCTCTTCCCGTAAGAACACTAATCCTATCAGATTAGGGCCCCACACTTATGACCTCATTTAACCTTAAGTACTTCCTTAGAAGCCCCAAATATAGTTACATGGGGCTTTTGGGCTTTAACATATGAATTGCAGGGGCCAGGGGGAGTGCACAAACATTCAGTCCATTACAGTAGCCAAAAAGGATTTTTAAGTGGCTATTTCCCCCATTGCATGGGGAGGGGTGCGGGTAGAGGGTTATAGAACCATAATCCCACCCCACCTCCCACCTCCAGCCTCTTCTTTCTGGTTTTACTGGCTTTGGGGTAAGGCGTCATCAGGGGAAGACAATAAAGCAACATCTTCAGGGCACTGGGAAGTCTCTTGACCCATACCCTAAGGAGCGGCTGTGAGAAAGAATGGACCCCAGGGAGCTGGTCCCAGCCCGGGGCCTTGAGGCAACCAATGACCCCTGAAGATGAGACTGGCCATGGGACAGGTCCAGACAGAAGGAGCAGGGGCCTGGCTCAGAGCCCCTGCCTCCAGCCAGGACCTCCTTGGAGACACACACACACAAAGAATGAATCCCTGGACTTGCCTTGGTCTCAGTGCAGTCCTGCTGTTGGGGCAAGGATGGCTGTCCCCTCTGCAAGGGACAGTCTTGGAAGACCTTGTCCTGCTGACAGGTGACTGTTCTGATGGTCTAGGATTTTTATTTTACTTTGCTTTCCTCTAACACCACTCTGTTGATGGGGTGGATATTTCATCTCCCAGATTCATCTTGAGATCATCATTAAAGATTCCTTCTCTGCTCACTGAGATGTCCCGGCTAATCATAAAAGTCTATGTAGTAATTTCAGATTAATTAAAGCTGTAAATTGGGGAAGTTAGTGACTGTAACTCATATTTCTCACTTTTCTGCACCATCTCAAAATCATATTATTTTTACAATACTCTATTCCTCAGAGTCATTTTAGGCCCCAAAACCCTCCTTCTGCCAGCAGGCAGCCTTCCTTGGGCTGGGCTGTCCTCCAGGCATGGCGTCCTGGTTATGGACAGTGGGAAGGAGCTGACGTGTGTTCTGGAGAAGGAGTGTCTCTCTGCAGCTTTAGCAACCCACACCTGTATACCGCTTGATCCTTAGGGACTAGCACTGGAGAAGCAGAGTAGTTTTCTGGTTTCAAGCCCAGCTCTGCATCTTACAACCTGTGTTTCTGTGTGACTTACCCTCCCTGTGACTCAGTTTCCCCATCTGTAAAATTAGGATAATTACAGTGCCTACCTGTGAGGTCATTAGTGTTAAACGAAATGAGCTATGTAAAGCACTTAGACAAGTGTTTGCAAATGAGCAAAGCTTGATGAATGGTAGCTGTTAGGCAATGCCGGCTGAGCCCAGCACCTGCATGGGCCCTGTGGACAATATCATAAATATAGCAATGTCTCTGCCCTCTACAAGTTGACAACATAATTGGGGAGATGGAACATACTTGCAAAGAAAGAGAACATCAAGCCCTAAGCCACATAGTACCAGTTGTCAGTACAATTGGAGTTGGATCACTTCAAGGTCACAGACTATATCCAGTGAGGGCTGTTCTACTTCTATGTCCATCCCAGCTCCCAAGATGGGCAGATTCTTGGAGAAGCAGTGCCAGTAACTCAGGCTTTGCTGCTCCTGTCTTCTCTAGAGAAAACCAAGAAAATAAAGCCTACTCCTGAATGACCCCCGAGGAGCCTCCCAGGACAGCATTCTTGAACAGGCTTTTTCCTTTATGCATCAGGGTCATGGTTATGATTTCTGCCTCATGGGACAGGCTGAGCTCAGCCCAGGGCAAAGCAAATGAGGTTGGTGGAGGTTGTTGTGGCCCAGCTTTTTCCACCTTTCATTCTTTTGAGGAGTTAAGATGTGAGCACCACCACTCTCAAAAATGTGCTGACTGTGAGAACTCCCTGCTGCTCCCATTTTACAGAAGAGAAAACTGAGGGGCAGAATAGCTTGCAGAAGACCCCTGAAGGGAGCCAGTTGTGTGGCTTGATAAACTAACTCAGGGGCGCATAGAGCAACTTGGCTTAGGTAAAGGGTCAGGGCAGTTTCCTCCCTCATGTTCCCTGTCTTCTGACACCAGCTGCTCCTAGAACCAGGCTTAGGAGTCCGCACCAGGGACAGGTCTGGCAGTTGGTGCCAGGGACATGTCTCCAATTCCCAACACAGATAACTCCAGGGAAAACACTCATGGCGTGCTGAGGATTCTTTCCTCAAATATCTGTAATTCCAGGCTCAAGAAAGAAGATTCAATTCTGCCAGTCCTTTTTTTTTTTTTTTTTTTTCCTACAATTTTGTCCTGATCACCTTAATCACTGCATCTCTGGATTGTTTAATTCCACATTGAAGCCACTTCTCCTTACAACTGGCCTATCATCAGCTAGGATTAAGATTCATTTCAAATAAGAGGGTTTTCCCCCCATTCCCGCCTTCTTTTATTCCCAAACTGAATTTGCATTACAAAAAAATTAAACAAAAGCAGCTTTTTGAATCTCCACTCATTACTCCCATTACATTTGTTAACATCATTATCCTCAGCTGAAGATGGCAACTATTATCAAATGTTGCAGTGCGTTTGTGGACCTCTTGCTATATTCGTTTAGAAAATTGCTTTAATGCATATGCTTTTAGAGGTTTAAAATCTACCATGGCATTATGAGCTATATAATGCTGTACATTTTTTAATCTAATAGTGTATTTATTTTATTTTTTTAAAACATGTTGCACTGAAATAAAAAATGCATGCCTGTAGTAAGGAGGAATACAGAACTAGGCTCCTGACTGGCAGGCCCTCTCCACTCCCTTCTTCCCCTGGAGAAGAAATCACTCTTCCTGAAACCCAAACCTTGAGGTCCTAAACGGGTCTAATGGGTGTGGACGGTGGGGGTGGGGGTGGCGGCGGGTTCTCTTTGACACAGCGATGGGGAAGGAATCTCTACCATTTTGGGCTATAAGCAAAAGCAAGCTTCTGCTATTCATTAATACAGAAAAGCACAGTTTCAGGGGCAATTACCAAATTTCTATATTCATAGAAATCCAGTTTCCCTGGAGAGAAAGGCTAGGGCTGGAAAATTTATGAAGTGCTGGTTTCTTATGGAAATAAGAATTTTTGGTAATTACACAGGAGCTGCTCTTTATCTGCTTCTGCATTTTAACGATGGGGAATGGTATTTTGTTAGTTTCTTTTTTTATTACTATTAAAGCACGCGCACGCCGACAGCATCCTCGCTGGTGTCCCGGGGATCCATTCATCCTAATAGCTGAGAATGAGTGGCTGCAACACTGCTTAATCACACTCAATCACTCTGCTCACCAAACCAGAGACAGCGGAGATGGAAAAGTGACGACCATCCTCACCAGCTCCATGCTCTGGGCCTGCAGCTTTGCGCCTTCCGTTCCTCCTTGGATACCTTATGACCTCTCCTCTCTCTCTCTCCCCACCCCATGACCACCTCCCTTTCTGGGGCTGAGTGAGTGTGTTCATTCCTCAGGAAGCCATTATTAGGGAAAGAGATTAAGGGATGAAAGATTCTGCTGTTTTCTCCTTCCCAACTCCCCTTATGCAGCAACCCCTAACCCCCCAACACCCAGGACCTATAAAAACATGAATAATTGTCACTAGAGTCAGAGTCACATAACAAGGCTCCCTTCCTCAGTTTCCCCGTGGCTCTTTCTCCTCCATTCCCAATGTCTTTTTTTTTTTTTTTTTGAGACAGAGTCTTACTCTGTCTCCCAGGCTGGAGTGCAATGGCACGATTTCGGCTCACTGCAACCTCTGCCTCCTGGGTTCAAGTGATTCTCCTGCCTTCAATCAATTCTCCTGCCTCAGCCTCCTGAGTAGCCTCCCGAGTAGCCTTATTTTTAGTAGAGACGAGGTTTCATCATGTTGGCCAGGTTGGTCTTGAACGCTTGACCTCAGGTAATCCACCCGCCTCAACCTTCCAAAGTGCTGGGATTACAGGCCAATGCCCTCTTAAAAGCTTCCCATCCCTTCCCTAATCAGTCACCATGGAACCCACGCTGGCCTTTTCCCTACCCTCTACCCCTTTCCAAAGCCTTACTCTATGGAATGACCACCATTTCCCAGGGAGGCCTGCAAAATGACACTCACCGTCCCCCTCCCAGAGCCATTGGAGCTGATTTATAATGGCTATAAAAGAGGTCAGAGCTTGATTGAGCTTAATAGATTCATTAATTACACCAAACAAAACAAACATAATGAACATAAAAATTTATGACCTCCGTCACCAGTTCAGATGTGTCCCCTTGTTGGGCTTTGACAGATTCTGCGGAGCCCATCCATCTTGACACTTTGTGGGATCAGCAGCCTGTGGCTGTGTGGAGGTGGTGGTGGGTGGTGGGCGGTGGTGGTGGAATTACCCCAGCACCCCAGACACTCCTGCTGAGGGAAGCCCCTGGAACCTCCTGCCAGCCACTTATCTTTGCACCTGTCTTCCCAGCAGTCCACAGAGCAGCACGGCACTGGTTAGCACCATAGTTAGAGCACTGTGGTTAAAGCAGAAACCCTGGGGCCTGACTACCTGGTCCAAATACTGACTTTGTGTGCGGCACTGGGCAAATTAGTCCATCTTCCTGAGTTCCCATTTCTGCATCTGTGCAATGGGGATAATAATTAGTTAGTCCTAATCCTAGGGTTGTTGTCAAGATTAACTGAGTTAATGCATCTAAGTGGCTTAGACTAGTACCTGGCACATGGTAAGTGTGCTGTGTTTATTTTGACCTTATTGTTATCACGGTTTGGATGAAAACAAGAGACCATCTATAGCTTCAGTATTTCTTGGGGAACTTTTCTTTCTCCCTTTTCTGAAAGACTGGGAAATCTGCCCTAAAGGAACCCGTCACCAAATATTTATTAGAGTCCTCTAAGTGCCTAACTCTTGATCAGGGGCTGAAGGAGCGGCTCAGCATCTGCAGGTAGTGCCTGCTCAGAAATGATTTAAAGCAGCAACAAGAGCCTAGAAGGAATCGAAGGACCCCAGAGGTCATCAGATTCAATACATCCCATCTTGCCATTAACCACACGAAGAAGAGAAGAACAGGAAAGTTTCCGCTGGCCAGCGCGGTGGCTCACGCCCATAATCCCAGCACTTTGGGAGGCCAAGGCAGGTAATGCACCTGAGGTCAGGAGTTCGGGACCAGCCTGGCCAACATGGTGAAACCCCATCTCTACTAAAAATGCAAAAATTAGCTGGGCATGGTGGTGGACGCCTGTAATCCCAGGTACTTGGGAGGCTAGGCTGAGGCAGGGGAATTGCTTGAACCTGGGAGGTGGAGGTCACAGTGAACCGAGATCACGCTGTTGCACTCCAGTATTGGTGACAAGAGTGAAACTTTATCTTGAAAAAAAAAAAGAAAGAAAAGAAAAGAAAGGTTCCACACTTGCCCAAAGCCATGCAGACACATGATGACGCAGCTGGGAGGAGGCCCCAGGCCCCAGGCATCCAAGTGTCCTTCTGTTTCACCATTCTGTGCCTACCCTGGTGCCTACTCTGCCATCCACATGGGCCATCACAGACCCAAAGAAACCCCCAGGAGGAAGAATAAGTACAATGCAGGCAAATACAAATTGAAGATGGAAACCATGACATGTAGATGGCTAAGTTTATACAATTTTGTCAGTTAAAAATAAGTCATTTTAAAAAAAGAAAATGGAAACTATAACCCACTGGCTTGGCTTCCATCACTTTTCTTCAGGGCTTTGTGGTTTCAGAAGCAGCAGCACTGCCTTCTCCCGGCCTCAGCATGCACTGCTGCCTCCTTCCCTCCTTGTTCCCTTGGCCAACACTATGCCTATCTCAAGACGCAGCCCAGGTTTCACCTCTTCTTCAGCTCTCCTTGCCTGTCCTGAGATCTTTCAGGAAAAACGGAGCCTCCTGGCTTCTCCTCGACTCCCTTTGCACCCCAGCCGCAGCCCAGTCTCTGTATAGAAGTTAATGCACTTCAATGGGACTCTTTTTTCTTTGGTTTGACCATTCTCTTTTCCAACAGAAAGTATATCGAATGCCTACTATGTGCCAGGAACTGTGCTCGGCACTGGAGATGTAGTGATGAACTAGACAGCGATAGCTCTTGCCTGCATGGAATTTACAGTCTGGTGATGCTGATTTTGTCCGGTGAGTGTTTGAATCCTCTGTGCCCAGTATAGGGCCTCACAGAAACAGCCCCTCCATGAAGTGTGATGAGTACGGGACTGGGATGCCTGGAAGAGAGACAGAGGCTGTCCCAGGGCGGGTTGGCTGGGGAAGGCAGGTAAGTGGATTATTAGGCCCTCTTCACACAGCAGGGACAGGAGTCACAGCTCTGGCTGGAGCTCACTCACAGTGCAGAGCTATCCAGTCGGGGTGGTTTAACCATCTATAACCTTCCTCTATCCATTATTCCATCCTCAGGTATCAATTCCTACTTGGTCACTTGGCCCACAAGACCCTGAAAATAGATTTAAATTATTGCTTTATTTCCCATTCAGCTCAGGGTGTTGATTTATGCTGCCCAAACAATCAAGCCTTTATCTCAGTCACCCAGCAGCATTAGCAGCGATTTATCATGTTTTACTTCTCCCTGTACTACCCCAGGCTGACACCTGTTGGTTGTGTCCTCTTCTCAGGAAAATGCAGTAGCAGGTAGGCACGAGCTGCAATGGTAGCAAAGGCCAGGGTCGCTTCCGACAGCCTGGAGCGAGGAGCCAAGAAGGTGCTTAACCTGGAGGCTCTTTTATTTTATGATAGAGTGAAACGATCTGTCCCTGGATGGCCGGGGTTCTGGTCCCAGCCGTGTTGTTAACCAGCTGAACAAGCTTAAGCAAGTCACGTCCCCTCTCTGGGTCTTGATTTCCTCATATTTGACTCTTTCTGACCACTGATTCCCAGGAGGTCTGCAGGAGAGAGTAAAGGCAGCTTGAAGCGGGTCACCGAACAAGAGCTGTGGGTTTTGCTCTTTAAAAGCTTAACCTGACCAACTTTACCCCTAGCTGTACTGTCCCTGAGACACACTATAGCCATGAGCGCTTCATAATCAGCCCACCCCATCAGAACAGGTGGGCATGCCTAGCCAGAGAGGAGAGGGCAGTCCAGGGGAGCTCAAAGAAGTCAAAAATGCCAACCAAGTCTGAGACCTCATGATTCAGCCAGGGCAAGAATCCAGATCCGGCCCCTTCCTGTTTGTTACAACCCGAGAGCTAAGAATGGCTTTTATATGGTTAAACGGTTGGGGAAAAAAGAAAACACCAAAAGGAGATTATTTCGTGACACATGAAAATTACATGAAATTCAAATTGCAATGCCCATAAATAGAGTGTTTTTGGAACACAGCCATGCCCGCTCGCCCATGTATTGTCCACAGCTGCTTGTGCGCTGCCATGGCAAAGCTGAGGTAGTTGCCACAGAGACCTTGTGGCTTGCATGGCCTGAAATATTTACTCTCTGGTCTCTTACAGAAAGTCTGGCGACACTTAGGCTAAATGGTTGGTGATGCCAGAAATTCCCATCCCAGACGCACCCCAGCACCAGGCTGTGTCATCTGCTTTCTGTTTCCTTTGGGAGGGTGCAGGCCTTTCTAGAGACTTCTAGGGGGAAGAAAGATCTGAGATTTTTATCAGCTATAGAAACCACCCTGGGACAAAGCCGAAGAGGCAGAATCCAGTGCTGCGCCGAAGATGGTTGATCAGCCTGGCTCCGGTCACATGCTAGGGCCCGAGAGCAGCCAAGGACACTGCCTGGGGCTCCTATGCCCACCCTACAGGTCCCCACCCTGCACCTGCACTGCCCTGTCCCACTCAAGTATTCCATCCTACCCACCCTCAAAGGCCACCTCCTTCATGGAGCCTCACCTGTCCTGGCCCCTGCCTCAAAGGGTGCCCACTCCCCTTGAAACTCCCTCAACTCTTCATCAGAACTCCTCCTCCTCCTGTATCACTCATCATTTCCTCCACCAGGGACAACAAATTGGTTTCATCTCAAGCAGGTTCCAATTGATTGGCAGTGGCTTCCTGTGTGGATAAGGATTGTGAGGCTGTTTGGGAGCTCAGCAGTAAAAGACCCTCATGATCAACCAGCAGTGGCTGTACTGGGCGTGGGACAGGGTAAAGGCCCATCCTGGGCATCCTGCCTTCCTGGCTCCATGCCGTGTTCTAGGCTGGTGAACAGTAATGGCGCCCTGGTGAGCTGCAAGCTTCTGGTAGGTAGTGGCCACATTCACACCATACTCACACCTCCACAGTGCCAAGCCCAGTGCCTGGCACAGCGCTGTCCTCGAGGCACGTCTGGGGGTTGCTATAATAGATGATGCCCTGAAACCAGTCCCTTTGAAATGCCCCCTAGCAACTGGCACTATAACACATTTGACCCAGCGAGGCAATGCTGGGATGGGCACAAACTGCCTTTTACCAATCCAGTCCCGGGAGGAAGAGAGAGGTGAGAAGAGTGTGAGTTCCAGCTTCAGGGAGGAATCCTTGGCATTTACATAGCAAACAACACCCAGGTGAGGTGGTGTGTCAACAAGGCCCAGCTCAACAGCTCCCAAGTCTCAGCATATTTTAAATGTTCGCCACATGCCAGACATTAATATTTTAACGGCTGCACGTCCGTGGCAGGCGGAGCAGCATCCGGAACACAGCGTAAAAATTGAGTGATAATAGCCTGCCTGTATGCGAGGTCAGTGGGGCATTGCCGTGCCGGCTCCAGCCTCTCTGGAAGCCACTCACACACCCCGCCCCCCCGCCCCCCATTCCCCAGGCTGACACAGCCTGAGGATGGCAGGGCTGTCTGCCAAAGTGCTGGGAACCGGCAGGGCTCTCCTGGCCTCAGTGACTCCAGGCAGCTCCCAGGACCCCTCATCAGCCCCCAAGTTGGGGGTGAAGGGGGTTCTGGGTGATGTGTGCTGGGGACGAACTCAGTTCCAGCATAGTTGCAGTATCTTTGGCCAGTAATTCAGGAAGCTTTGGATATTTGAAATCCAGCAAGAGTTTTCTGAGGGTGAGGGGGTGTGCAGCAGTGGGGAATGAAAGTTTCCTCCTTGGCAGAATTAATCAATGGAATTGGGAGATTCCTGATATCCCTTAAGACAGAAAATATGTGATTCAGGAAGGTGTATGACCAAATATCGCTCCCAGTTTTTCTTTCTAAAAATACACACATACAAGATGAATGCTCACAAAACTCCCCCATCACAGGAGACCTTTAAAAAAATTCTCTCTGGCTAGTAGGTCTTAGAAGCTACTCGTTACTGCGTGCTTGGCCTCCAAACACCTCAGTGAAGCAGAGTGGAAATTACAATGATGATTACTTGTTAATAACAACCAGTGTTTAATGAGCACATAACCATGTTCAATTGGGGTCGGCAAACTTTTTCTGCAAAGGACCAGGCAGCAAATGTTTTTGGCTTTGTGGGCCATCCTCAACTCTGCTACTGTGGCTAGAAAGCAGCACAGACAGAACTTAAAGGGAAGAGAGGAGCTGTGTTCAAATCTAAGTTTGCAAAAAGAGGCCGTGGGCCTGATTTGGCCCACGGGCTACAGTTCGCCAGTTCTGTTCTAGGTGGTGTGCTAAGTATTTTAGTGCATAATCTCCTTCAATGCTCGTAATAACCTAGGGGAGGGTGCTGCTATATATTCATTTTTAGAAATAAAGAAACTGACCAGGCACAGTGGCTCGTGCCTATAATACCAGCACTTTGGGAGGCTGAGGCAGGCAGATCACTGGAGGTCAGGAGTTTGAGATCAGCCTGGCCAACATGGTGAAACCCCATCTCTGCTACAAATCCAAAAAATAAAATAAAAAAATAGATAAAATATAAGCCAGAGGTGATGGTGCAAGCCTACTCAGGAGGCTGAGGCAGGAGAATCACTTGAACCTGGGCAGCGAAGGTTGCAGTGAGCCGAGATCATGCCACTATACTCCAGCCTGGACAACAGAGCAAGACTCTGTCAAGGAAAGGAAAGGAAGGAAAGAAAGCAAGCTCAGAGTCAGGGTTAGGTACCTTGACCAAGATCACAAAGTTAATATGCAGTCCAATTGCAGTTCAAACACTTAACTGTAATTCTCTAGTTTAGAGTTTGTAGACGACATTTATGGAGTCAGGTACTGTTACTAGGGATCAGGTACTGTTGTCTTCACAATTCAATTATTATACCCATTATATAGATGACAAAACTAAGTCCAGAGAGGTGAACTGACTGGCCCAAGGGTACACAGCTCAACAGTGGCAGAACAGAAGTCTGAACCTAAGTAGTCTCTAATTCCACAATCTTGTGTCTTAACCGCTTAATGCGCAGAACTTTCTTTGGAGGTAGGTCACTGGGCAGAGGGTCTAGGCGGGCAGAGCTCTGCCAAATCATTCCTTCATCATTGGAAAAACATGAGATCCAATCCCACTCTGACTGTGCCCACCTGTCCCCACAATAGGTCACAGGAAAAAGAGCTGGCTGTGCTCTGTGGCCCCCTGACCCTGAACATACATGGGGGTTCAAAAGCAAAAGGACTTGAAATCTGGATATGAAAGCCCAGGCAGCTGCCCTGATCAAGTCTCAATCAATTAGTCCCTTCCGGCCCAGGCACTGGAGCTCTCCGTGGACCCTGGAGGGACAGAGCCCCCACCCTGTGCTGAGTCAGCACTGGCGTGCCCAGAATAGGAGCACTCAGCCCAGCACCCACTGCTGGCACAGGCTGCTCATAATGACACCCAGGCATCCAGGTATGGAGCAGATAGCAATTTTCCTTTTTACTTATTGGTGCAAGGCAAGTCAGAGAGCCTGACAGGGCCCCAAACAAGCTGTCAGGAACTTCTAATTAAGGCTGAACAGCATAAAGAGTGCACACGCCCTCCCAGCCTCAGAATTAGCAGGACAAAGTACCGAGATGGAGTCAGACAGGCTGAAAGAGAAAAGCCTGAAGCGGGGCTAGGAGGGGAGGGAGCCAAGGGCTGAATCATGAGAGGCGAGCCCCAGCCTCCTGGCCTTTGGAGCTGGCTCTCTACCAGGGCTTGTCCTCTCTCCCAGGGCTCCAAGAGAACACTCGAATGAAGGGGGTAAAAACTGAACCACATCCCTTGCACTTGCAAACGCCATGCTTCCTCCTCCTTCTCACTTCCCAAAGAATTTGCTGAGTCTCAGAGAGGTACTGGGACAGTGTCTAAGTCTTGGACTTGAATCAGCCAGACCTGGATTCAAACCCTGGCTCTCTTGCCATTGGAATTCCAGTTTCCTCATCTGTAAAATGGTGCACAGCAATAGTGGTGCTTGGCTTGAGCAGGGTTTGTGAGGATTAAATGAGAGAATTCCTGCAAAGTGCTTAGCACAGTACCCGACACATAATAAGTGCTTAATAAATGGCAGCTTTTATGGTTATCATTACCATTACCAGTTAACCATCATTAACCTGAGATCACACTGAGTCCTGCATGAGGGACAGGCCCAGACTTTGTCCTCTAAGAAGTGTCCTGAGGAAACATTTCATAAGCAATCTCATTACATTTTCATCCTCAACATTTGTCCGAGGCAGATGTGGCAATCCCCACTGTACAGATGAGGAAACCGAGATGCAGAGAGCTGAACTGACTTGCTCAGAACCTCATACTTAACAAGTGGCAGATTCCAGATTCAGATGCTGAAGTTAATCATCATAATCACAATAACAGCTACCATGTTCTGCACACTTGGAATGCACCAAGCACTATGCTAAACAAGTCATGTGCTATTTCCTCCGGTTACTGGCCCAGTTTTAAACAGCCCGGAGAGCTACAAAGAACTTCTTCTCAACTGAACCAAAATGTGCTGCAATGTCTGCCCACGTGTCCTGAGTCTTCCTTTCGGAGATCCATAGTTTAAGTCCAACCCTGTTCATATGTCACTCTCCAGGTACCAAGGGTAATAGTCACCCCCTCCCCCAACCTGGAATTACTCTGGTTATTCCAACCATCCCTCAACAGCTGACATATTAGTTAGTTATTATAGTCAGGGGTTCCTGACCTCACTCTCCTGGCCCTGTTCTTTGGCCTGGGCCTGCTCAATTTTGTCCATATATTTTCTGACTTGAGTATCTAAACCTGAATTCCTAAATTATTTAAAACTCATCATGTTCCTCTTATATGTGTATATAAATGTGTGTAATATATAAATATATAAACATATATTTATATATAAAAATATGTTTATATAAAATGTATAATATATATCGTATATAAATATACATCATATATAAAATATATAAATATATGATATATAATATATATCATTTATTTTTTAAACTCACACCAATCGTGATGTTTAAAATGTAAGTCATTTGTTCTTATGACTTCCAAGAAGTAATTTCCAAAGAAAATTTTGTTTTGATCCTAAAAGGGCCACTGTTTTTGGCTTGGTGGTGTTTTTGCGGTATTCTCAGGGTGACCATTAATTCTCCTTGCAAGTGGGGAATAGCACAATGGGTTACTTTCAACATCAGCTTCTTCTCTGCTTTGTAATTCCTGACATCCTTCCTCCTAGATTCTGCTAACCAGCCCCAGCTCCTGGGAAGGATCATGGCTCTACAGGAAAAACTTGAGGGTAGAAGCCAGAAGGCTTATGTCCAGGGCTCCGACTGAAATGTATTTCTCTAAGTCAGGCACAGAAAGATAAATACCACATGCTCTCACTCATATGGGGGAGCTAAAAAAAAAAAAAAAAGTTGAGCTCACAGAAGTAGAGAGTGAAACTGTGGTTATTAGAGACTGGGAAAGATAAGGGGGAGGGGAGCCAGGGAGAGGTTGGTCAACAGATCTAAAGTTACGGTTAGATAGGAGGAAAGAGTTCTAGTGTGCTAAAGCTCTGTAAGGTGAATATACTTAACAGCAATTTATTGTATGTTTTACAGAAGCTAGAAGAGAGGATTCTGAATGTTTCCAACCCAAAGAAAGGATAAATGTTTGAGGTGATGGATATGCTAATTACCCTGATGTGATCATTACACATGGTTACAGGTATCACAATATCACTCTGTATCCCATAAACATATATAAATGTATGGCAACTAAAATGAAAAAAGAAACAATAAATAAATAGATAGAAGCATGGAGCCTGGAGTTCAGGCTGTGGACTGGCTGGCCTTGCCACCCTGTGGATTCAGGCCGAGGTGAAGACGACCAAACTCCTCCGAGTGTTTCAGATATGTTGCTGACAAATCTCATCCCCCATCCTGTCTCAGTGCCTTCTGATTCCAGAAACAGCAGTTCCCATGTATTCCTATTCAATTTCATCTCATGTTCTGCCCATAACTCTAGTCTATTGAAATAGCTTTGTATCATGTTTCTTTCATAGCAAGGGGTTAAGAGTATAGGCCCTGGAGCCAGATGGCCTGAGGTTGAATCTTAGTTCTGCAACTGGTTACTTCAGTTTCCTCATCTGTAAGATGAGAATAACAATATGAACTACCCCATTGGAATGCTACAGAAATTAAATGCCAACACATGTGACATGTTTAAGAAAAGTGCCAAGCATGTGGTAAGTGCTGTAGTATGTTAGCTATTAGCTGTTTTGTTTTTTTTTAATTATTACTACTATACTGGTATTTATTAGCCCTTGTAGCTTTAGGTCATTCACAAAGTTTATTAGTATATCCTCTATATCTGCACCAAAGTCACTGATAACACATTTTGGAAAAAATAGGGGATCCCCATATCTCGAGATATGTTCCTCCGGTTTTGATCTCAGTCCATTAGGCATTCATTCCCTTGGCCTGTTCCAAATACTCCTTACTGGATACCATCCAGGTTACAAATATCCAGCTTGTGTACAAGGATTGCCACGAGAGATTACCACAAATGCCGTGCTAAAGTCCTCCTCCTATATCCAGAATGTTATTTTAACCTTCTAGTATTTTACAAAAAAAGAGAGGTTTGCTCATCTGACATGACTAGTTTACAGTGAACCCATCCTGATTTCTGGTGATTGTCCCTTACTTCCCTTTGTGTTCAAAATGACCCATTCTGCGGCTGTTTTAGAAGCCTGCCCAGGCTTGGCGTTGAGTTCATCTGTGGATTGACTGCAGCAGTCCCCTGTTTTTCCCCCTTGAAATGTAAAACGACATTTGCCTTTCTCCTCACTTAGAGCCCTCTCTCCAGTTCTGTGCAGTTCTCCAGAGAGACCGCTGGTGATTTAGCAACCTCATCTGCAGCGTCTCCTCCCAGCACCCTGGGAGGGAGGGAATGATGGGCCAGAAGACACATCTATGTGGCTCAACCCCATCATCTCCTCCCACCTCTGTACCACCTCGGGCTCAGAGCATCTGCCCAGGTTTTTATTACCTTTCCTAGACTAACTACCCTGCTCGCAGACAGAGAGGAAGGGAGCAAAAGAGAGCTTGGCTACGGCTGGTCCTTTATCTCCAATTACCATTAAACCAGCTGCCCTTAGAAGCAACCCTGCACTTTCTTCTTCTTGCTACAAAAACAACTTTAAAAGCTTTGTTTAAAGGCCATCACAACATTTTCCCCCTTCTGTCTCACCTCATCTGGAGTTTAGCCTTTCTGACCCTAGCCTTATAGACAGCAATAAGCTGACCCCAAAGGCCTTCCAGTGTGTTGAGAATGTCAGTCACTCAGGGGCAGGATGCACTTTGCTGAGGCCATAAAAGAAGTCACTGGGTCCCCTGGTCTGGCTGGTTCCTCGTCCATAGGCAGCACTGCCAGGCACCACATGAGACAAGGGATGGAATTCTGGACTGGAGTGGGAAAGAAGAATGAGGAAGACCTGCCAGGAAGAGGGGCCTGGGCTCTGGAAGGTGAGGGTGGGAGGCAGGAGGCACCCTGCCTGGAGCTAGCACACCGGTCTCCTGTGGTCTGTCCACTGGGATGTACAGAAGCTCCTAGATCCCCAGCCCTCTTGCTACTCTTTATTCATTAAAATGCTCAGATGCCGACTAACTTTATTTGCTCAGTATTTATTTCACCAGCCTTGAAGCGGGAACAACAGGCAGCTTGATTGAAAGGTTGTCTGGTTTCATTGTGGCTCCTGTAAGTAATTCTACAGCCTCAGTGGAAATCGTATTTTATAACTTGCCAGAGCAGATAACCCTTAGTGAATTGGAATAGATATTCCTGCATCACCTAAGCTGTCTTCTCCCGAATGCCAGGCCTCTGAGAATCATTGCCCTTCTCCACACCCCCCTGACACTCTCTGCACTTGAGCCCTGCTCAGGGAAACAAGGAGCCTGGAATATGTCAACCATCATCTACCACTCCTCAGGAGGCATGGGGGAAAGGCCTAGGAGTGTAGCAGGAGGACCCCAGGTTAGACCTGAACTCATTCCAAGGGGCAAGACACTGGGATGAAATGGGAGGGCACAGGGAATGCATAAATTCTCTGGACATCCCCAAAAGGTAGACTGGCAGAGGTGGGCCCAGTACTAACTGGAAAAAGGAAAGGGCTAAGATGCTCTCTGGAAAGCACTAAAAATAGGAGGGATTTGCTTCCCCAAGCACTTCTTTGCCTTCCTACCAATCCTGAATGCCTCTGAGAAATTCAATCAGCAGAGCCCCTTCCCCAGGCATAGCTGGGCCAGTCTCCGTGGATAGGAGGCAGGTTGGATCTGGGCCCTCCACACCACTGTCTTCCGTCTGTCCGCTGCCCTTGGAGGGCAGAGGCTTGCCAGGCAGTACAGGCCGCTGTGCCTTGGGGCTCCCAGCAAGCTCAGAGTGCATGCCCCATGTTCCCCTGCTGCCCATCCCTTATCCAGAGTGACCCCGTCCACAGGAGGTTTCAGAAGGCTGGTGCGGGGCAGAGGGAGCTCCAACTTCTGCCCTCTGACCCTCCTGCCTAGACTCTGATTGAGGCTCTGATCACAGCTCTGCAATCCCCCTCTCCTTACTATTATGACTAAATCAAGTTGGGTGATTTATTTCCCACTTATCTTTCCCGTTTCTGCTCCCTGTCCGATCCGCACTGTTGAGCACACCAGAGTGAAAACATATCATCCGTTCCCATCAGCTGCTGCTCAGCCCAAAAGCACACCCCTCCTGCTGTCTTACTGGCAGAGAGGTCTGCAGGAGGAGGGAGGCCCTCCCAGGGTCTAGACACAGGGCTAGCCCCTGACCTCATCTTCCAGGGATTAGGGGGAATTGTCCGGAAGCTTTGGGAGCCCCTGCAGAGGAAACAGGCCACAGTTATGCTACACAAAACAAAACAAAACAAAAAAGGTAGGAAGACAGCAGACAGCGGGTCCCAGCAGACGCAGCCACATTCCCCACCTGTTTCAGTTGAGCCCCTGCAGCCTCTTCAGCTGGGCCCCACCCACAGGTCCCATGCACTCCCCGCCATACTGAGTGACAGAAGAAGTTCACCAGTGCCTGAGATCCTCAGCCCAGGTCGGGCAGCCAGACTGGCCATCCTCCCTGATGGATCATTCATAGAAGGCACTGCGGCCAGAGGACACCACCCAAGAGAAACAGGACAAAGTGGGAATCAAGAGTACTAGTTCTGGGCCTGAAACGCTTGGACAGATTGCTCGGTTTCTTTGAGCCTCAGTTTCCTCATCTAGAAAAAGGGTAATAATCCCTACTGTTATAAAGATTAAATGAGGTTGTGTGTGTATGTCTGTGTGTGTGCGTGTATGTGTGTGTGTGTGTGTGTGTGTGTGTGTGTGTGTGTGTGAGACTGGCTGCTTTAGGAAGTGGCATTTAAACCATTAAGCCAGATATTCTGTGTGGGGGAAGGCAGAGGAGGGACATCACCTTGGGGCAATTTGTTGTTGTTAGTATAGGAAAAATCCCTTAGATAACATTTATATTTATTTCATAGTATACTTTAATGTTTATTTATATAAATATAAGGTCAGTGGGTAACTCCTGACCCAAGCAAAGGGCCCTTCAGGACGCTGTCTCTGCGTTTGGAAAGGTTGCCCTACCCCAGGTGTACGTGACCATGAGGGAGGTAGAGCCATGCATTTAAGAAACTCAAGAGGCTTCTGGAAGGAAGAAGACCAAGCAAGACCTCCACTCTTTCTTCGCGAGATCTGACGTTAAAGTCATGTGTTGAATAAGCCAGGGTGGCACTGCAGCAGATTTGAGGGTGGGAAAGGACCCCATGATCCCCAAAGAGGGGCTCAGAGTGAGAGTTGGTGACCTGCTAAGCCCCTAGCATGGAGATGTGCTTTGGTAGTGATCGTGGGAGAATGAACTTGGATTGTGATGTGGAGGTCTCTAGGAACTGCAGGGGAGCATAAGCAGCTCTATAGAGACAGGAGACTTTATGGTAGCAGCCAAAGCAACAGCATGACATATTGTACCCCAGGAGGCCCGTCTGGGGACATAGCATGCCACAAATGTTGGCTCCGATGAATAATGGTGACAGCTGACACTCTTGAGTGTGTACTGTGTGCCAGATAGTACATTGTACTATCACACCTTATACATTCATTGACTGATTTAATTCTAGCAAAATTTTATTAAGTAGGTACTGTTCTTACCCCACATTTATAAATGAAGGATGGAGGTAGAGAGAGGTTAAATAATATACTCAAGGTCACCAGCTGATAAGTAGAAAAGCTGGGATTTGAACCTTGGTTTGAGGTTGATGATAAAAGTTCTGCATCTCTTCCAATGGGTCTAACCAACAAGACCATGTTAATTAGTCCTGTGAAACACTGTGGGATTAAGAGGATCCACAGATTATAGACAAGCCTCAGGAAAACAGTAGGTACTGCCCAGGGGCTGACAGTGACCCCAGAATCTTCTCTCTCTCCTTCCCCCTTCAGCACCCACACTTTCCATCTTCTAAGCAAAACTTTCTCTCCAGAAAGGATGGATTCACTCACTCACCCTAAGTTGGGTGTGACTGCTGAGTGTAGCATATTACCTCTCTTGATGTATTGCTTTTTAACTTGGGACAAATTCCTAGGTCAAAGGAATGAAATTCCAATTGTAAAACATCAGAGCCCAGCAATGCAAGGGACTGCATCCAGGTGAATGTCGGCGGGGATCAGGAGTCCCCACATGAATATCTTTGAGGAGCCGACATTCTAGCAGGGGAGACAAACAGTTAAATAACCAACCACAGGAGAATACAGCTAGTGCTACAAGAAGTTACAGGCCAAGAATGGGAGCACAGGTGAGGTGAAGGGGCTGTCAGTGCTCCTGGGTGGATAGAGGGGAGTAACTAGGGAGCTGTTGGGTAGAGCTTTCTACCCATGATATGATATCTGAGCCAAGCCTAAAAGACAAGGGGCTCAGAAGTGATCATTCTCATTGTCATCAGCTCACAGTTCTTGGGCTAATATGGGAAAGATGGAGCCAAGGGAAGTAAAAAAGATTCTTACAGATGAATTTATAGAATGTTTTAGGAGGAGGGAGCAGTGATTTGCTGCCCCTAAGGAATACTGACATCAGAATGATTGCTTCATACTAGCAAACTGAATCCAGAAGCATATAAAAAAAGATTATATACTGTGATCAAGTGTGATTTATCCCAGGAATGCAAAGCTGGTTTAACATCAGAAAATCCATTAATAAATCCACCACATCCATAGAATAAATGACAAAAACCCACATGATCATTCAATAGACACACAAAAAAGCATTTGACAAAATTCAACACTCCTTCATGATAAAAACACTCAACATAACTAGGAATAGAAGGAAACTTCCTTAACCTCATAAAGGGACTCCGTGATAAACCTCTGGCTAACATCATATGTAATGATGAAAGAGTGGATACATCCTCCTTAATATCAGGAACAAAACGAGGATGTCCATTCTCACCACACCACTTCTGTCAACATTGTACTGGAGGTTCTGACTGGGGCAATTAGGCAAGACAAAGAAATAAAAGGTATCTAGACTGAAAAGGAAGAAGTAAAACTATCTTCTCTCTATTCGTAGATGATATAATCCTGTATATAAAAAACCCTTAGGAATTCATTAATAATTATTATAACAAGTGAGTTCGGCAAGGTTGCAGAATACAATATTGATACACAAAAATCTATTGAATTTCTATATACTAGTAATAAACAATCCAAAAATAAAATTAAGAAATAATTCTATTTACAATAGCATCCAAAAAGGATAAAATACTTAGGAATAATTTTAAGAAAAATGTGTCCAAAGTATGCTCTGAAAACTATAAAACATTACTGAAAGTAATTAAAGAAGACATAAATAAATGGAGAGATATCCCATGTTCATAGACAAAAAGACTTAATACTGTAAGATGGCAGTACTCCCCAAATTGGTCTACACAGTCCCTGGCAGAATTCCAGTTGGTTTCCATAAGCTGATCTTTAAAAGAATGTATAAATAATTGCAGTGGGCTCGGAATAGCCAAAACAATCTTGAAAAAGAAGAAAAAACTGGAGGATTTACATTTCCCAATTTCAAAACTCACTACAAAGCTACAGTAATCAAGACAGTGTGGCACTGGTATAAGAACAGACATTCAGATAAATGGAATAGGAATGAGAGTCCATAAACCCTCACAAATAGGGTCAACTGATTTTTGACAATGGTGCCAAGACCACTCAGGAGAGGGGAAAGGATAATGTTTTCAACAAGTGGTGCTATAGCAACTGGATATCCACATGCAAAAGAAAGGAGCTGGACCCACTACTTCATACCATGTACAAAAATTAACTCAATACGTATCAAAGACTTAATGTAAAAGCTAAAAATATAAAACTCTGGGAAGAAAACATAGGGATACATCTTCATGGCCTCAGATTAGGCAATGGTTTCTTTAGATATGACACCAAAGCACAAGCAACAAAAGAAAAAAATGGATACATTGGATTCCATCATAATAAAATGTTTTGCACTTCAAGAAAGTGCAGAAGACACCATCAAGAAAGTGAAAAGACAACCCCGAAAATAGAATAAAATATTTGGAAAGCATATATCTGATAAAGGACTTGTGTGTAGAATACATAAAGAATTCTTACAACTCAGTAATAAAAGGACAACCCAATTTTAAAATGAAAATTATATCTTTATATCTAAGAAAATCTATGAATGGTCAATAAATGCCTGAAAAGATGCTCAACAACACTAGCCCTCAGGAAAATACAATTAAAGCCATGAGATACCACTTCACACCCCTTGGGTGGCTATTGTGATACACAGGATAATGACCTTCCAAAGATGCTCAGCATCCTAATCCCCTAGAACAGGTGAATATGTTACCTTATCATGGCAAAAGGAATGTTGCAGGCAAGATTAAATCAAGGAATCTGAGATGGGGAGATTATCCAAGTGGGCCCAATGTAATCGCAATGGTCCTTTGAAAGAGGGAGGCAGGTCAGGTGCGGTGGCTCACACCTGTAATCCCAGCACTTTGGGAGGCCGGGGCGGGTGGATCATGAGGTCAAGAGATCGAGACCATCCTGGCCAACATGGTGAAACTCTGTCTCTACTAAAAATACAAAAATTAGCTGGGCGTGGTAGTGTGCACCTATAGTCCCTGATACTTGGGAGGCCAAGGCAGGAGAATCGTTTGAACCCAGGAGGTGGAGGTTGCAGTGAACCGAGATCATGCCACTGTACTCCAGCTTGGTGACAGAGAGAGACTCCATCTCAAAAAAAAAAAAAAAAAAAAGAGGGAGGCAGCGGAATCAAAGTCAACAAGGAGCTGTGACAAGAAAGCAGAGGTCAGAGTGATGCAATTGCTGGCTTTCAAGTTGGAGGTGGCCGGGAGTCAAGGAAAATGGGTAGCTTCTCCAAGTTGGAAAAGGCCAAAAAACAACCTCCTGTACAGACTCCAGAAAGAATGCAGCCCTGATGACATGTTGATTTCAGTCCCGTGAGACCCATTCCAGACTTCTGACCTCTGGAACTGTGAGGCAATCAACGCATACTGTTTAAGTCACTACATTTGTGGTAATTTGTTAGAGTAGCAAGAGGCAACCAATACAGCAGCAATCAGAAGGACACATAGTAACAGGATTTGGAGAGGATGTGACAAAACCGGAACCTGCATACCCTGCTGGTGGGAATGTAAAGTGTGCAGCCACTTTGAAAACAGTCTGCTGGTTCCTTAAGAGGTTAAACAGCATTCCCACATGACCCAGCAATTCCCCTCGCAGGTATCTACCAAGCGAAATTAAAACACCCGGACCAACATTTGTAAACAAATGTTCACAGCAGCATTTTTCATCATAGCCCACAAGTGGAAACAAACCTCATATCCATCAATGGGCAAACTGATAAATCAAATGTGGATTCATCCTACAACACAGATGAACCTCAGAAACATTCTGCTAAGTGAAAAAAGCCAGACACAAAAGGCCACATAGTGTATGATTCAATTTATGTGAATTCCAGAATAGGTAAAACTATACAGACACAGATCAGTGTTTCCCTAGGTCAGGGAAAGGGATGGGGAAATGACTGTTAATGGTTGCGGGTTTCTTTTTAGGGTGATGAGGATTTTGTAAAATTGATTGTGGTGATGGTTATACAACTCTGTGAATATATTAAAAACAATTCAATCATACACATTAAATGGGTGGATTGTATGGTAGGTGAATTATATCTCAATAAAACTGTTACTAAAAAAAAAAATTGCCTGCCCTATTGTGCCCAGAGAAGGCGGTCAATCACAGATTAATTAGGGGCCCCTCAGCTCTGTCTTAGCAAACCAAGTGCAATAGAAAGAACTGCAGGCCTCTGGTTCACCTGAGAAGTTATGATTCCACAACAGGGTAGATACTGCTTTCCCACACCCCAAGGTCCTCCACATGGGTGTTGGAAAGCCATCCACGAAGGCTCCTGCCCACCTCTCTGGCCTTGCATCTACCTGTTCAAGCCTCACAGTGCATAAGCTCCAATTCTGAACCACTGAAGTCATCCTCACATGCAGCTGCCACCTCCCAGCCGTAGATCGCCTGCTGCTTTTCCCTGTAAACTCCCTTGGCCCAACTCCCACACATCTTTAAAGACCCCTGTGGCTTCCCCAGGTGGCCCCGTGGATTTCCCCAGAAGCTGGGCAATCTGCCCTCCTCCACACTTCTGCAGGGTCCCATAGCCCATAGATCCTTGCAGGTAGCTCTGCCCTGTCATTTGATACCACAATACATGCAGCTGTTACATGTCTCTTTCACCATAGCCTTTAAGTTCCTTCAGAGCAGAAAACACCTCTTACTGTCTTTGCAGTTTCAGTATCTAGCATTGTCTGGCACATAGCAGGTGCTCAACACATGTGGATGAAACAGCCCAACAGCCTCTTTTTTCCATGCTGAACCTGGGCAGACACAGCTGGGACCCACAGTAGAGAGAAAGAAAAAGCAGCAGGTGTCTCAGTATGGGTGTCTCAGTATGACCTATGCAAGATCAGGCTGGACAGAGGGCCGGTGGGGAGGGGATGGCATCTTCCTTTTCCTTCTCCTCCCTCTCCATAGCTACCTTCCAGGCTCAAGGGCCTTGCTGTCCTCCAGGAGTCACATAGCCTGGGGTTAAAGGCGCTGCCCCTCCAAGGGACTTTTGCATGTAAACAGCAGACTCCTGAAGACTGCAGAGCTTTGGGAAGAACAGGTGAATGCTGATGAGCCTCCATGGTGCACAGGTGTTGTGCTGGAAACTTTTGCATATATTCCATTCTTGATTCCTCATGATAAACAAGTATTATTATTTCTAGCTTATTTTCCAAAGTAAGAAACTGGCACAAAGAGACCAAGAAACGGGCCTAGGATTGCACCAATAGTGATGTGGCAGCAGAGACACCCAGACCTACGTCTTCCTGGTTCTAAGGACCCTGCTCACCTATTTCACACGCCAAGTCCTCTTTCTTGTTCTGTTACTAACAAGCTTTGTAACTTGAGGGTAAGATTACTTCTTGGGGCCTGGCTGCCTCTATTATAAAAAGACGAGTTCCAAGGACCTATCTGGCTCTCACACTGTATCTGGATGAAGGGTGGAATGGTAGACACGGTGAGAGGTCCGACCAGGGAACCTCTTATGACTTAGAACACACACACGGCAGGCCAGCTCTGGGCCCACCTCAAACCCAGCCCCCGGACAGAAGGGCCAGGCTGCTGTCACTTCTGAAAGGTCTGCAGAGGGATAGCTGGGGCTGCTCTTACCTCTCTCCTTCTGGAAAGAGCACAGTGACGACTGCCCAGCTTCCTTGGGAGCCAAGCATGAAGTCTGGGAAAAGCCAGGAGTTATTATTATTCTCACTATTATTGTTATTATTGCATGTAAATTGTGCATGACTAACTCGGGAGGAGGGCCACACTTTCTTTTTCCAGATCCTACGAACGTCGGTATGATAATAATAAAAAAAAATTACATGCTTGAAAATATGCACCCAGCACTGCCCTATGTTTTCTTCTAATTGTTCCCAGAGCCTCCAAGAGCCACATTTAAATAAAATGAAGCAATTATTTAGTCTGCAATTAAAGATTGCAGTGATTTATTTTTAAATAGGAATATCATCGGGGTGAACTGGCAAGAGAGGAGGACAGAGAGGGCCTGGAGCTCGGGGCAGAGGCAGAGAGGAGCCTCAGGAGGACATGGAGGGGGAAGGGGCCAGAAGGGGTTGGTGGCCCTGCACAGCCCGGAAGACCAGAGCAGCCATCCCTGATCTGCTCGGTTTTGTGAACCTCCTGTTGCTCTCCCCATTTAGGCCCTGTGCAGTGCTTAGCACGCAGTAGCCTCCCTACAAATCCAGAATGGATGCTAAGCATGGTCTGGTCGTGCACTGCCTCCTGTAGAATCCCTGGTGAAGAGTGGGGCTCAGTGAGTGGGGGGAATGATGTGCCTCTCTCTGCATGGATTTTTGGCCCTGTGAACAGCTGCTTTGTCCCTACGCACTTGGAAGTGGTAGACTCGAGGTAGTGGCAGGCTGGTCTGCTGATTACTAAAGGATTACAGATGCAACCTGCCTGTGACTATTGCACAAAGCCACAGTCACACCCTCCTGCAAGAGAGTGCAGTCTGGCCTGTGGTCCCTCAACACGGCAAGGAAGGAAGCATTAGCTGGAGTGGAGAAGCATTTGAGGGTATTGGAAGAGAGCCCTTCTAGGCCTCAGGTCTCAGGGACCAACTGCGTGCATATATGTGCACATCTTGTCTTTTGGGGGACCATCTGGAGCAGTCATCTTCTTCTGGGCCTCGAATCTCAGGGACCAATGGCATGCATGTAAGCATGCATCTTGTCTTTTGGGGGACTGTCTGGAGAAGTCACTTCTTTGGTCACTCCTCTTCTCTCGCCTCTCCAAGTCACTGCCCAGTGACCTCACTGCTGGGACACTCCCAAAGGCATGGCCTTTCACCCTGATTTACCTGGCCCTAGGGAGATCTTTCTCTAGGAAGCAAGAGCACTTAAGGGGTGGGGGAACCCAGTGATGGAAAAGGTGGGGAGAGATGGGCCCAATAGCGCCATCTTCAGTCTCTGGAAAACCTTGTTGGGAGACTAGAAAATCCCTCGTGGCCCCTCAGGTCCGCACGTTCTCAACTTCCCTGACACTGGCTTCCCCATTCCTAGAAAGCACCAACTCTCAGTAGACTTGGGCCACCTCGGGCTCTTCTCCAGCTCTGCTGGGTCAGTGCCTACTCTTATTCTAAACCTTGAATTGTCATCTCCTCTGAAAACCCTTCTCAGAGCCCCATCCCTGCATCCCCATTCTCTCCCCGATCTCTGATCTCTTCCGTAGCTTTTGTGATTGCTTGGTGATGGCTTGGCATCTGTTTCCTGTTCTCTTTTGTAAGCTCCAGAGGGGGCAGGGACTATGCGTGTTTTGTTCCCCACTATATCTGCAGGGCCTGGTGCATAGCTGGTGCTTCATAAGTATTTGCAGAGTACATGATGAGTGGGAGGAAAGATGAGACAGGTGAGAAAGGTGCTTTAGGAGGACTGAGGCCGGGGCTGGGATTTGGAGGATAAGGACAGACATGTATCACAGCAAAAGACTGGGCCCAGGGAAAGCCAGGGGCAGAGCTGTTACTGTTTGCCTCTGGCTGTTGGTCGGGCCTGTGGGTGGCTGAAGTCATCTTTCCTGCAAGAAAGCTTGGGACTTGGGGAGGGGGCCGTTTAATAGGGATTCAGGTCAGGCTGTGGAGAGGCCCTCACAGCCCTTGCTTACTCCACACAGCCAGCCTCCCCTCAGGGGACCAGACCACCTCTTTGGCCTTGCAGGGTGGAGAGGGCAGATGGACTGTCTTACCCCGCAGCATCTCCCTTCCCAAAAGCTCACAGCTGGCCCCGAGTCCCCACTGGAAGGTCACATGGGCTTTCATTAGGTGGAGGAAGGAAAGAAGGCAGGAAGAATTTGAAGCTCAGGGACGCCAAGGAGTGTGTCTGCAGCCACAGAGAATCCAGGCAGCAGAGCCATGGGGCTGGTTCACAAGGACTTTCATGCTGATGATCTCATTCCAAACCTCACAGGGCACGTATTCCTATCCTCATCTTACAGATGAGGAAACTAAAGTGTGAAGACGACGCAGCATTGGCTCAAGGTCACACAGGTTAAAAAGAACAGGTCCAAGACACCTGCCCCTGAAGAGAGTAGAGACTGGGCGGGGCAGGGGTGGGCGGGGCTATCTACAAGAGGAGGACAACAACGCCTTTCAAAAGCACATGAAAAAATAAAGCAAGAAGAAGGCTGGCCCTCCATAGAAAGAGAAGGAACCCAAAATATCTTTTTCTTTCCCAGAATGGCAGCCTGTGTGAGCCTGCGAGGCCCTCACATCTGTCTGCTCATACAAAATGAAAGAGGTTTTGAAAAACAAGAGAGGCCATAATAAAGAACAGACTGTGCTGGGCCCGGAGCTGCGCCCAGCGGGTCCTGTCACTGTCATGACCAGGAGACAGCGGCCTAGCTGTTCCTGCATCCTGGCTTCCCCCAAGCCCCAGGGCTCCTGGAAAGGGGCAGACCAACAGATAAGTTTGCATCAGGGCTGAGGGAGGAGCCAGGAGACCCAGCACCCAGCTATGGGGCAACCATGCAGAGCCACAGTTCCTAGTGCACACCCCGATAGTGATCTCAACACTGCTTCTCAGAACCCAACCCCTATCAATAGGGCTCCCCAGAGAGCTCCCAGAAATCACAGACTGGCAGTGTCTCTTATTGGGGCTGTATCGGTTATCTACTGCTGCCGCTGCAAAACAAATCACCCCAAGACTCAGCAGCTTAAAGCAATGTTATAACCCGACAGTTTCTGAGGGTCTGGAATCCCGAAGTGGCTGAGTTAGGTGACAAGTTCTTTCTCATCCTTCGACCCCCAGTTTCTGCTCTGTGAAATGGGGGTAATGAGACCTAGATTGCAGAGCCATTGCAAGGGGTAAACGAGACCACCTTGTCAAGCACCGGCACACAGCAAGAGCTCAACAAGCCGCTATACACAGTGTGGGTATCAGGCTCCAGGTAAGAGAACTGCTGTTTCTTTAAGGTCCACCATTTAAGGAGGCAATGCTGTCCAGCTGAAAGAATATGGTCCTGTGAATCGGGAAGCTTGAACTCCATTCCTGGCTGTGGGTGAGCTGCTTTAAACCTTCCTGGGTTTCAGCTCCCCTAGTTAAAAGTTAGAAAAGATAATTTTCAGTTCTTTCATCCTTTCCAGTTATTCTATGATGAAAAAGGAAGAACAACTGTAAAAGCCTTTTCAGGATTTAAAGTCTGAGTGTTGTGAACAAGGGTCAGGTTCCGTGTCTGGTCCATCTGATGTTCCCAGTGGACTTCAGGCAGGCAGTCACTCGATCAGCAAGCACACAGTGCATAGGAGAATGCCAGGTGCCGCCTGCTCCCAGGGAGCATACCTCAGAGCTCAGAGGCCAGTGCACCCAAAGGGGATCGTGGCATAATGCTGTCCAAGACCGGAACAGCAGGACAGCGGGACAGGGTCTGGGGGCCTACAGAGCACCAACATGCTGCCCCAGGTGGCCACGTTCCTGAATACGGAACACACTGTACCACTGATGCATATGTTTAAGGTGGTGTTTATGATCGCCAAAACGATGGTACGTCTTCCATCCATAGTCTAGCTAAGAATCAATGACATCCTATAATCCAGCAACTGTAAAGGGTTCACTTGCTGGGCCTTGGGAAGGCTTCACTGAGGAGACACATTCAAGGAGGGGTTTATGAAGAGTGGCAGGCTTCCATGTCAAGAAGGGTGGTCTCGGCAATGGGAGCAACCAGAGGAAGCCAGAGAAGCACGAGATGGCATGGCAGGCTCCGGGAACTGGGAGCAGTCCAGTGTGGTTGTGACAGCGAGCGTAGATATTTATTACACACACAGTGAGGAGTCATGAAAGGTTTAAAGCCAGGCAGTGATATGATCAGATCTCTATTTTAGATAGAGGGGAAAGAAATTGGAGGCACCGAAATCAGTTAGGAAGCAATTGCAGGTTGCATGAGTGAAAGATGATGACTGCCTGAAACTGGCAGAATGTAGGTTACTCAACAGATGCTTACTGCCGAATGACTGTGTGTGTGTGTACATCTATATACAGATACATATTCTGCATTGTTCTAGAATAGGACAGTTTCAAATGGCACCTATTTGTTTCTTCTCCACCCACATACTCTGAACTCTTTTCTCACCTTCTGCCAGCACTCCAGCAATTCCAACCTTCTCAGTACTTTTCTTGCTAGAATCCACCCAGTTTTCCACACAAAATGAAATCTATTTTGCATTCTAGGTCATTCCCTCCCTATGAAGAATTTTGTGGGTCTAGCAGTAATTAGCTCTCTGTTTCTCAAGTCTTCCCCTAGATGCTGACATCAGCCAGACCCCTCTGGCTGACTTCAGCATTACTCATCCAACGTCAATGTCAACCATGCTTCCTCCTCACCAGCTATCATGTGTCTGTGCACACAGGTAATGCACATTTGTTCCCGTGCAGACTGCTTGTGTGTCCATATGAAATGTACCACAAGTGTAATCATAAAAACATGGATGACTGGACTCACGCCCATTCCACTGGGTCTCCAGGCTCAAAGCTTTGGCTTGCCCAGGCATTTCTTCCTTGGCCTGAAAGGATTTCCATGGTGCCGAGGGAAGAGGTTTAGCATGAGCCTCTCCAAGAGTAACTTTCATGACCGTCTGCTGGCAGCCCCACCACTGTGTAGTCTGGAGCTATAATGTAGGTTTGCACTGGTATAACTGTATCTCTATTTTGGAAGTGCTGACTTTGACAGTCTACTGGATGCAGCTCCAAGTCTCTCTGCAGCCGTCCCTTTCCCTGCATCTGGGTACTTTTCATGGTAAGAGATGAAGAGATGTATTGTCACATTCTAAAAGGAGAAGACTAGAACAGTCCACCTGAAGACAGAGGGAAAACACTTCTACCCCAGAGAAGAAATTACCAGCTTCAAACAACACTATGTAGTTTGCAGGGCTTGAACAACACTTGTAGGGCTTGAACACATATTGTATAATCTGATCCTCCAAACAATACCTCAAGGTAATAAAAGCAAAGGCTTCCATTGCCAGTTGATAAAGAAAGAAAACTAAGTCTCAGAGAGGTGAGGTGATACGCCTACATTAATATCACTAATAAGAGGCAGGGAAGGGACCTGATCCTGGTCTCCTGTCTCCCACTGCACAGGCTACCATGAAAGATTTCCTAGGATGGTGGTTCTTGAAGGAGAGCCTGGCCCAGTAGTGCCACCTGAGAGATTGTTAGAAATGCAAATTCTTGGACTCCATCTCAAACCTACTCAATCGGAAACTCTGGGGTTGGGGCCCTGCCATTTGTGCTTCCCTAAGCCCCCCAGCCGATACTGTTGTGCACACAAGTTCGAGAACACTGACCCAGGATGTGGGAATGGATAATGAGATAAAACAGATAAAAGGACTTTAATCCCACAAAGCCTACCTATCAACAGAGAATGCCTGGGAGCAGGTGGTGGCTGCTTACTTCAACTGTAGACAATGTGAGCCACACAGTGCCCTTAAACCGAAGTGAAGCTATTTACCCACTAGAACCCCACAGTGGATACTGGACTCTATGCATGGCTATTCAGGGTGTGCCCTGTACAACTCAAAGGCAACAGTGCCCCTGAAGATGGGCTACATGGCCATTAGTGGTGGCTGAGAAAGTCCTGGGCGAACCAACACCTAAGGTCTCACATGGTAGCTGCAATGGGCAAAACTGAGATTGATCAGAAACAGGAGGAGGAGGTGGGAGCCGGCATTGTCATTTATCTACTGCCATTTGGTTCTAATTCTAGAGTCCCTGGTCTCACCACAGACCCAGCTGCAGCCCCTTTGACGTAAAACATCTCCACCTCTGCTCAGATCCATCTGCTCAGACAGTTGGGCACATGACCAACATTTTTGAGAGTTCAGGGACTGTGATGTGTGCAAGTCCAGAAGAGGAGCCAATGGGTAGAGATTCCCAAAAGGGATGTTTCCCAACAACTGGATGTAGACAAGAGAACAGGCACCTTCGAGAGAGAGGGGTTCCTTGGTTATAGGGAAGAGCCAGGCAGGGACTGGACAACTACCCACAGGAAGGGAGGACCAGGCCCCTTAGCTATTATTTTATTATTACCTATTATATTATTTTACCTAACCATGGAAATGGCTCTGTGGGGAAAAAGTACTCTATTAACCCCATTTTACTGATGAGAAAACAGGCTTAGAGAGGATACAGCACTTGCCACAGGTTGTGCAGCTGGTAATTTTGTCTCTGAGAACAGGCCATGGAGAATCCAGCCTTGACATACCCAGAGACCTATGTCAGGAAATTGTGATAAACATGGGGTCGCTGGGTTACTTGGGATGTTGTGGCCTCAGATGGCCTCTCCCTGTCTCCCATGTGTCCCTTCTGGGAGTATAGCTATGGAGATGCTCACTCCACTCTCATCCATCCATCCATCCATCCATCCATTCAGCAGGTATGGAGAATCTGCTTTGAGCTAACCTCTGTGCTAGAAGAGAGAATACGGAGAAAATAAGACATGCTTTCTTGCCCTCGAGGCACTTCTAGTCCATAGGGGAGACAGAGAAGTCAATAAGCAGTGATAGCGTGGTCTTGCATAGCACAGACGAGGAGCACAAGCCAGGGAGAAAGTGGTGAGAGAGAGGAGTGGAGGCCAAGGGAGGAGAAGGAGCAGGGTGCCCTGCAGGAAACCAGGTTCCTGGATTGGGGCCAGTCCACGGAGGGTCACAGTGTCCACGTGGCTGCACACACATGAGCAAGAGTGGTCACAGATCCCAGCTGTGACCAACATAAACTCCAAGCTTCTTGACATCCCTCAGTTCTGGACCCCACTGTCCCGCCCACGCCTGTGTGCACAGGCCCTCTGTCCCCACAAGCTCTGCAGGGAACCATCTGCCCACCAATTCCCTGACATACAGGATGCTGAGCGGCGTCTGACACCTTGGGGCCACCTCAGCTCCCACTGTCTGGCGTAACCACCCTCTTGGCTCTGGGCCCAGTTCCCCTGGGCAGCAGGTCCTCCCCAAGCCCAGATCCTTCTGAACACTCTCACTCAGTCTCTCAGGCTGCTGCCGTCCCTGCTTCAAACCCTCTCTCTCATTTAATTTAGAGCTTGCTGGGAGCTAGACAAACACCTTGTGTTTATCCCTAACAATCAATCCTTAGCGATTAACAGACAGAATTCAACACCCACAAATACACCCACAGCCTGCCTGCGACCTGCAGGCATCACATCCCCAACCGTCAGGGGGAGAAGGGAGAAGGTGGTGCTCTTCACCCCACACCGAGGAAAACTTGTCTATAAACTCTGCCTCCTCTGTCTCCAGGAACATGTTCACTCATCGGCCTCAGCTGAAAAGTGACTTCCTTGATCTGGATAACACGTCTAAATACTACTACTCTGCTCCGGATTATTGCAGAGCTGGATGGGGTGAAGCAGGAACAGCACTGTGCCCAGTGCCTGGCACTGAGTAATAAACTATAATCGATATTGATTGTTTGCCATGTGCTAGGTACTGCTCAAAGCATTTCACATGGGTTATCTCATTTAAATCTCACAACAACCCTGTGAGGTAAGTACTGTTACTATCCTTATTTTTGAGATGATGCTCAGAGAGGTTCAGTAACTTGCTTAAGGCCACACATCAAGCAGCTGAGCCAGGATGCAAACCTGCGCAGTCTGGCCTGTGTACAGCTCTTGACCACCTCAGTGTATTCCCTAAAGCGGGGCCTCTAAAACCTTAGTGCCTCCGTGACACATCTTGTTAAATGCAGATTCCAGTCCTGCAGGGCAGGGTGGAGCCTGAGACCCTGCATTGCTAACAAGCCCCAGTTGATGCCAGGTGAGGCCTTATGGATACGCATCAGCCTCTCTCCCTTTCACTTCTCACTGTGAGTGAGACCTTAACAAGAAGCCTGGATTCCTGGAGCTTCCCCGTCGGAAGGGACTTTAGCAGTCCCGAGCTTCCTCCTTTGCATCCTGCCAGGTCTGTGGCTCGGGAGTGTTCCCTCTACTCTCCAACTAGCTCCAGCCACTGGCCACCCCGGTAACCAGAGCCCCGGGGGGCAAAGTCCACACCGACCTTGCCCTTGGCCTGGGTCTGTGCAGCCTATCCTGGCCTGAGCCAGAGGACAGGAAGGGGACTCTCCATCCAGCATGCCTGGCTTTGATTTTAGACCTGGAGACCCACAGGAGACCATAGGGGGCACAGAAGGTTCCCAAAACTACAGGCAAAGGGGAAGGAAGTCACAAAAAGCAGCGTGTCAGCTCTGAGATGTACAGGCACCTCTGAGATGTACAGGGGCCCCAAACTTCCCCCTGCATGCCAGGGTCTGTCTTACCCCAGAGGGGAGGGCGGGCCAACTCAGAGGACGTGCTGCCCAGAGGGTAGGTGGCCAGGACAAGGGGTTACCTGACAGCCACAGTGATTACCAAGAAAACCAGCACAATCTCCTGAGCGAACCACACAGATGCAACATTGGGAGAAGCCAGGCATAAGAGAACGCTTCCATTTTGTGTCAAGTTCAAAGCCAGGCAACACTAATCCATGGTGACAGGCCTCAGGAGGGTGGTCATCTGGGTTGGGGGGATAACAGCTGGGAGGGGCGTGTAGGAGGCTCACGGAAGGCTGGTGAGGTTACCTGGGGCGGGGGTGGCTATGTGGGCATGTTCATTTCATAAACATTCACTTAAGGTCAGTGTGGTTTCCTGTATGTGTGTTAAACTTCCTTAAAAAGTCAATTAAGAAAAAACAACACCTGACTGCAAAACAAAAACAAAACCAGGGCAGGCTACTGAGGGAGCTGATGCTGTTCCACCCCAAGGGAGCTTTTCTCCCCTTGAGGTCAAGGCAGGGTAGGGTGGGGGACAGGGATGGGCAGCACATGACCCTCTGGCCCTCTGCCCTTCCCATGCAGGTGGTCAGCACTGGGTTCTTCCTGGCCCTCCTACCCTCATTGACCCACAGCATACCCTGTTCACTGGGGCTGGGGGCTATGGGATGTCAGCACCCAGAGAGACTCAGGTCACTCCCTGTGAGACAGGAGTCCTGGCATGACCATCCTCCTCCGGAATGGCTCTCTCCCTTCACAGGCCAGTCCTTGAACAACTTGTCTGCCTGCCTCGTTGTGCTACATCAGCTCAGCGTGGAGCATCTGAGCTACTCTGCCTGGGTTCAAATCCCAGCTGCCTCATTTCCTGGTTTGTGACTGTAGGCAAGTCCCTTGACATCCCTGTGCCTCAATATCTTCGTCTGTAACATAGAGATAATAATAGCATCTTCCTCATAGGATTAGTTTGAGGATTAAGCAAATTAATTAACATAGGTAAGGTGCTTAGAACAGTACCTGGGACAGGCCAGGCGCGGTGGCTCACGCCTGTAATTCCAGCACTTTGGGAGGCCGAGGCAGGCAGATCACGAGGTCAGGAGATCGAGATCATCCTGACTAACACAGTGAAACCCCGTCTCTACTAAAAAAAATACCAAAAACTAGCTGGGCGAGGTGGCGGGCACCTGTAGTGCCAGCTACTCGGGAGGCTGAGGCAGGAGAATGGCGTGAACCCAGGAGGCAGAGCTTGCAGTGAGCCCAGATCATGCCACTGCACTCCAGCCTGGGCAACAGAGCGAGACTGTATCTCAAACAAGCAAACAAAAACAGTGCCTGGCACATAGTAAGTGCTATGTAAGTGAATTTTTATTATTATAATCCAGCATTTTGCAAACGTGTTAGGAACCTTGGATATGGGCATTTGGAAGCAGATCAGGTTAGGAGATTGGGACCTGAGACCTGATGGTAGAGCTGTCCCCAGCTGGTGGTGTGGTTGAGGGGCAGTGCCTTGACACACTGCTCTGTGGCTTCCTCTCTGCCTCTTGCCCCATCACAGGGACCCAGGAGGCCAAGAGAAGTCCAGTGGTACCTAGGGAAGTGCTTGGAACCCTCAGGAGAGGGGCCAGTCTCCTCAGATCCAAGCCACCCTCCGCGCTACCATTAGGGGCGTCTTTCTGGTGTACACACCTGCCAACATGGCCTCCTCCTCAGACCCCTAGCAGCTGCCAACACTCCCAGCTTCAAGTGTGCTATTGGCAACCTGGGACAACGTTTCCTCCCATGCCCTGACCCAGAGACCTCTCCAAACACACAGGGCTCTGTTACTTCTCCAGGCCTTTGCAACACACTGTTCCCATGGCTTAGAATGGCTCTCCAATCCCACTCTTCGCCTGAGAAACTCCTGCTCAGGCTTCAGGATTCTGCTGAAATCTCAGATCTTCCATGAACTTCCCTGGGAAGCCTGGGCTCCCTTAGAGCTTCAGACACACCTCCAACACAGCACAAAATAACACTAGGTTAGAACATGTGGGTCAGTGAGATTTGTCCTGCCTCTGGACAGCGGCTCCCCAAGAGCCTCCGTAAGTGGTAGATGAATGAATAATGAATGAATCCAGTCTACCAAGAGCTTGCCATCTCACTGCCACCCCTGAGCTGAGCAGCCTGATTCCTTGCCACCCTCTGGCCTTCACTGCCCCCTCCCTCCCTTGCCCTTCCTGACGTCTTCACCACTCCAGCCTTTATTGCCTCTACTGATGCTTCCTCCTGCGGCCTCTGCCTGCTGACCCTGACCTTTCCCCTAACCGGTGTTCTCTCCACAGCAAGTCAATCACAGCAGATTTTTTTTCTTTTCTTTTTAGCAACCCCAAACCTTAAGTCTTGGGAGTAGGTTTCTTCAAATTCAAGGTACTGTTTTGATGCAATCCCGGGCTGGGGTTGCTGAAGGTCTCCACGCGCAGCTACGTTGTTACTTCCACGGCCTGGGTGACCAGTGACCAGTCGGTCAATGAGCTCTCACTGTCCTTTCCCCATCGCTCCGCCTCACTGTCCTTTCCCCATCCCTCCGCAATCATGCACCACCAGCACAACACTGAATGCAAGGTAGGGAGTTACACATGACTCCGTGAAAATGCCTCCTATTTATAAATAAATGCAGGAATGCATAAAGACAGCAAGTCCTCCCGAGTGACACAAAGGAGACAGGGTCTGGCCCACCATGGCAGCCAGAAGAGCGAGCTGACTTCAGGAGGAAGGGGCTACTTGAGTCAGGGATCTTGCAGCTTCTCAGCCTGGGAGAGACCACCTATGTCCTCTGATCTCCGGTCCCTCAGGTAACAGGAGAAGGACGACACCCAACCCCACAATCGTGCTGCATGTGGATGGGGCAGAGTTTTATAAACTGCGGGAGAGTTTTATAAACTGCGGGAGAGTTTTATAAACTGCGGGAGCCTAGCGCTGAAGGTCCAGGGGAACCTAAGTGCTGGCGTCAGACTGAAATGCAAGGTGCTCAGAGGCAGATTAAGCTAGGATGACTTTACCAGGAAGGGAGTCCTCTAATCTTTAGTAAGGAGAAGAGTCTTGGAGACCATCTGGGTTCTCCCCAACACAATAGGTTTCCCTTCCGCAAGCCCCATAAAATGCCAAGAAGGGCACAGGCTTTCTTGGGAACACACACCTGCTCTGCTATTTACAAGCTGTGTGGCTTTGAGCTAATTACTTAACCTCTCTGAGCTTATTGCCTCCTACACAATATGGAGGCAATGATACCAAAATTGTAGACTATTGTGAGAAAGTGAAGACAGAGCAAGAACACCTGGCGCTTAGTAGGCACTCAATAAATGGTAACTGTTCTCTCTCCCTGCCCTGGACACACCCCATAATGGTGAACTCACTACCTCATTAGGGAATCCAAGCCGCTGCTGACCATTAGAAAGTCACAGTGACCCTGAGCCAGCTGCACTCCCCGTCATTTTCACCCTCTGGTCCTTGTCCTGCCTCCTGGAACCTCATACAATAAGCCTGCTCCTTCTCCCTTCCGATGGCACTTTAGACATCGGGAGAAGGCAGGAGTCATGTCTCCCCACGACTTCCTACCTTCAGCCACACAGTTCAGTTCCCTCAGCTTTTGTGTCAGGCTTGGCTCTCCTGGGTCATGTACTGTGAATGCACCATCATGAGGGCCCATCACACATGGACCACAAGTTCCAGCTGGTGTGGAACGCAGGGGCCCAGCCCTCTTTTGCCTGTAATCTATTTTGGAGATGAGGATTGAGGAAGGAACGGCTGGGACTCCAGGCTGGTAGTGTTGTGTGTTGCCCAGCCCAGCTAATGTGTGCAGTAGCCTGGAGCCTGCATGTCCTGCTGACCCCTGCTCAGGGAGACCTGACCATCTAGGGAGGCCGAGAAGGACCTGTTATCTAACCCTCCTCTGCCCACGTCTATCAGGACTGGTTGACTCGCAGGGAGGGAGCAGGAGAGGCAGGGCTGCTACGAGCAGCAAGATGGAGGGGCCCCACTGCCCAGGCTGTTGTTGGTCTGAGCTGGCTGAGCAGCTTTCCAGAGCAGAGCTTGGCGGGTAAGGCTCTAGTTGGCTCTGCAGCCCCATGGCCCACAGCTCACCCTTGACACGCATGTCTTGCCTGGCTTTGTGGGCTCCCAGGGAGAGGTTCTGATATCTTTCTTGACCTTTTCCTGTGCAGGTAGAACATCTTCATTCCCAGAGAGGATGCAGAGGACAAAAGGATGAAGCCCAGAACTACCAGCTCCTCCTCCAGCCCCCTCTGCCCTGCTTCCCTGGTCTCATCCAGGCCAGATAGGGCTTGAGCCGAGACAAGGGTTTGGAAACAAGCTGGAAACCAGATGCTGTGGCGGAGCTGTGCCTTCCCAGGTAAATAAATTACACGCCATACACAAACAATCTGCTGCCTGCCTCTCCCCATTCAGAGGGCAGCATGTACAAAGAACGAGCCTTCCTCCCAGAAGCAGCTTTCTTTCCTCATGGCAGGGTGAAAGCCAATGCTATTGACATGGAAGGCAGGGCCAGGGCTAGGGTGAGAGGCCACAAACAGCCCCATGCCTCTAACACTCCTTGTCTGTCAGCACAGAGATCTCAGGTAAATGATTGCAAAAAGAGCTTTTATAAGCACTCTGCTGAGAAGACAGCAGACAACAGCACCAGGTGACCAGCAGACCCGAGCCTTTGGAACCAGCCCATCTGCTGGGAAGGAGGCGGCGGGTGATCTGGAGTCTTGGCAAAATGCTGAGGCCCGGAGCACAGATGAACCCTGCCTGGTAGGCGGGGGCAGTGGAGGTTTCCTAATGGTCCAGAACCAGCACAGTGGGGCTGAGCTGAATCGCAGGCAGCGCAGGTTAGCGAGAGCGCTGCCTGGGTACTCAGGCATGAGACCCAAAACATAGGAGGGCAGGGCCTCCCCTTATAGCAGGGAGAGCTAGGAATGGGACCTGCGCTAGAACAGACACTCCAGGCTGTGCAGACTTGAGCTCTGGTTCTTACTAATAGTGGAAGCCCAATCTGCCAGTGGAGACTGTGAGCAGGGAACATGGAAACGTAAGGGTGACAAGTCTTGGTCCGAGCACTATTTGACATGTTAGGATTTGATCTGGGTGACGAAAGGCACTGAGGAGGGTACCCTAGAAATTGGATGGTCCACATTCTTATTCTCGCTTTGTCCTACAGGGCTGTGTAGCCTTTCTGGGTTGCAGTTCTTACTGGGGAAATGTTGGGTAAAGGGGCATCTGGCTGGAAGAGAGAGAACAAGGGATGTCTCAACCTCTAGCAAGGACTTAAGGGCAGCACTGAGGGCCTTGTGCTCAGGGACTCTGTCCCCAGCCTGCACGCTGCACACCCTGGCACTACCCCTACTCCTGACCGAGCGGGGATATGCAGGTAAAGACATCTGTGTCTTTGTTGGACCCAGGTTAGGGAGACTGTTGCCCCTTTAGCAGAAATTAGGGAGGAATTGGGAGCATACCCCAGGGACAGTCAGTTGTGAAGGCAATCACATTTGGAAGAACTTCCAAAGGTTCGAGAACAAGGGACCTGGAGAACTCATCAGCTCTTCAAAGGCTGTACCTGCAGGCATACGTGTTGGGCAGAGAAGGAGAAACAACACCCAATGAACATGGATGAAATGTCTCCCGGGTGTGTCTACTCCCTGCCAACCACATGGGCTGCTGCACACATTCCAGCCTTCCCTGGGTGCCCAAGGCAGGGACATAAGAAACAGAGTATAGGCCTCTGTGCTTATCCTAATCCCAAAGCGAAGCTTCTAGTGGAACACCCCTGGCTTGGTGGTCAGAAGACTGGTTCAGATCAGAAGGTGCCACTAACTGCTGTGTGACCTTGAGCCAACGAGCAGAACCACATATTTAAGAAAATATCTGAATTAATCACTCAGGTTGGACAGAGACTATACACCAGGACCATCCAGCCCCAGCCCCTGCCCTCCAAGGGCTTATGCTCTACAAATGGCAGTAGGTTTCCATGGGCGGGATGGCAAAGGGAGGGAGTACCACCACCCTGCCCCAGCTGTGAAGTCTGAGCTGTCTCCATCTTGCCCCCAGGTCACAGTCTTCCCAGGCTACTTATCCAGGCCTCATGCTTTTGGGGGCGGCTTTCTGAGGTTTCCACTGGGGGGCAGCCAGAGGCAGAGGGCGGGGGCTGGGGCTGCCTATGCATGCGTGTTTGTGTGTGTTTGTGTGTGCGCAGGCGTGTTGTTGGCACGGACGTGACTCTGCATTATCCGGGCCCGTAATGAGTCCTCATTGCAATGGGTTTGATGGAATAATTATATTCTGGAAAAACTGCAGGAAACTGCGTTCCACTTCTTAAAGGGCAGGATCATCAAACATTTGTGCTACATTATTTGCAGTCACACCTTCTGCTGCATCTGCTCCCTTAAAAAAAAAATCTCCAACTCCAATCTGATCTGAATATATAAATCTGAATTATCACAGCAAAGGCGATACGCTCACACCTTTTTTCTTTTTTTTTTTTTATCTGTTGCCATGGTGATTAGATAAAATTCACGCCAAGTCTCCAGGGAAGGATGGAATTATTTCAGACAGTTTCTCACCCCTCTCAAGCTACTTCTCTCTGTAACATGCCTGGGCACCATCTCGGGGCTTGGGCAGGAAGACAGGCAAGAGAAGAAGGCACCAGCTCTTTGGGAAGCCTTGGACAAGCAGAGGAAAGCACTCATCTTTCAGTGATGCTCTTAGTGCCAAGTTATGTCTGAAGCCGCCAAGACAGCAACATGTCCTGAAAATCCACAGACTCCTCAGTAACCCAGAAAGCCACCTGGGGAAAAAAATGGAGGCTCAGGGGGTGAAAGGCAAGGTGCCCTTGGTCAAGGTCAAGGCAACAGGAGTTGCAGATATTGACCCAGGGCCTTGGCTCTGACCTCTCCCAAGTGGAGTTGAGCAGGGAAAGAGGTTTTCCTTGAAAAGTGAGAGACTCAGCTCCCCACACCAGGTCTGTGTCTGGATCCACTTTTCATCAGGGCTTCCCTAGGCTGAGATTCTCATAGGGGCTAATTACCAATGGATGTAATTTGTTAAAAGGTTTTTCATAAAGGGCATTATTGACCTAATTGTTATTTAACACCACCAATTCACAAATCTCAGCTCTGTGTGTGTGTGTGTGTGTGTGTGTGTGTGTGTGTGTGTGTCCTCAATGTTTCAGAGTATATTGCAGAAGGCAGGGTCTCTCTCCCTAGAACAAGTCTTCTCATTTCTGTCAAAAGTCCCAGTTCCCGGGTATGGGAGATAGGAGCCCTGATTCCAGGAGGCCTCTTTCACAGAAGCCTCAGGGAACTGAACTCAACGCCTGTGAAAGCTGAGAGTGGCTCATTATTAAGGCTGTAACTGAACAAGGAGGGGAGAGCTTTGTCAGCCAAACCCTAGGGGTAGAACGACAATCTGTGTTTATTTACTCCAGTGACTCACGTTAGGGTCTCATTAATAATCCCACCAATACAGAGGGAGGGGGTTGGGGAACATGCAATTTTAAGTGCATCTCACAGCATATCATTTTACTCAAAGGTGAGTTAAGAGAGAGCCCTGGAGGTCAGGAGAGGATGCCAGATCCCCTAAGAAGCTTAATCCAGAACTCCTCCAGGCCAGCACACTTTGCAGAAAGGGGCACTAGCAGGTCACTGGATGAAGAAGACATCTTTGAGGCAGCATCAGCCCGAGAATGTCTTTTTTGGTGGCTGGTTGGAACCTGGGCCTATTCAGCAGGGTGCCCTGGGGAAACAATGGGTCTGGAGCCAGGAGGCTGAGGTTTGCTAAAGGATCTGTGGGATTCTGCTGAGAACTGTTTCCTCTCTGTACCTCAGTTTCCCAGTCTGAAAAATGAGGGAGAAGAAGCCTATTTCTGTCACTGCTGGGAAACCTTGCAAATTCTAATGTCAGGGATGAGATTTCAGCACGAGGGCCCTGTGGTGAGGCAAGGACACTGAGGACCACTGAGCAGGCTCTCCCAGGCCCAGTACAGAGCCTGGGCACAGGGGTGCCCAGTGAGCCAGCAAAAACGAGTCTCTTCGTCTGCCCTGTCACTTTGCCCATGGCTGTCCCAGGGGAGCTGTGGCCCCCGGATGGTGGCAGGGGTGGGAGCACAGGAGTGGTGGGGATACAGCAAGTAACTGCACGGACTTGGAGGGTAGACAGACCTGGCTGTGAGTCCGGCCTAAGCCGCTTATTAGCTCTCAACTTCAGGCAATGTAACCTCTCTAAGCCTCTGTTTCCTTGAATAGTAAATGAAAATACATTTAAAATGCACCTCCCAGGGTTGTTGTTGGGATTAAATGATCTACAGAGCACTTAGCACGTGTATAAAGAAAGTACATTGAGTAAAGGCTCAATAAATGATGATGGTGATGAAGGAGAGGAATAAGGGCAGCATCATTTTGGCAAGAGATGGTGTGAAAACAGCAGAGGCCTGGGGCAGAAGAACTGAACTCAGTTCTTCTGCTCCCTTTGCTCTTTGTTGCTGCTATGTTTGGGGCATGTCACTTAATCTCAGAGCCTTATTCTTCACTTACAAAATGAGAGTCTGCTCCGTTATCAGCCTGTGCTATCAGTGTTGCTATTCTCAATTTTCAAATGAGAAAAGGGGAAGTTAAGCACCAAGTTAAGCACCAAAAGTTTCACAAGGCCACGTATTAGTGTCTGAGTGCGGAGAGCAACCTCAAGGTAATAATATCTCTGTGGCCTTCAAACACTGAGCATAAAATGAGCTGATGTAGGCACACTTCTGTTGATTGTCAAGTGTGATGCGTGGCTAAGTTGCCACGATTCAGTCATGGTAATGAGAATCACCTTGAATTGGCAGCTGGGACCTGTGACTTAGAAGGCTTGTCCCCAGTACCCAGACTACAGGCCCGTAGTTGGACACGGCTGTCACTCACGCTGCATGCTGCCAGAACCTCGGCAGGAGGCCAGAGATTGTTCTAGGGGTCCTGGTTCTAGTTCTCATGCTGTTACTGCTATGTGACTCTGGACTAGGTTGTCACTAAGGTCCTCTCCCAATTCAAAGCCTCTGTGATTCTAGGATTCATTCCTGGGGACAAGGTGAAGCAGGCATTGTTTGCAAAGGAGAGGCCTGGGCCTCACCTGAGGAGGAGTAAAGGAGAAAGGAGCAAACAGGGCCACCAGGGACGTGGAGAGACAGCAAAAAAAGATCCTGGGGTCCTTTCCCTTTAAGAGGAGCAGAGATCCCTGACTTTTAGATCAGGGCTAAGCAAGCCTGGAATGGGGGAGGGGGGTAGGAAGTCCCCAGAGTCTAGAGATTCAAAGACACCCTGCCCCTGTGAGATGCAGAAACTCTTAATTGGAGCTGTGCGTGCATCCAGCACCAATCACTCCATGATGTGCCTTTCTGAGGCAGCACAGAAGGCAGCCCTTCATTAAATCCGACACCAGGGAATTAATTCAACTCACTGCTGTCACTCTGTCTCCCTCACCCTTTCCCTCAACAGCCATTGCTCCTTGATCTTCCACACCTTTATGTCGAAAGTTCTCCTTGAGAGAGGAAGCGTCTCCTGACTGTCACGGAGCTATGACTATATCGTGGGCCAGAACTCAGGGCTCAGCTCGGGAGGGTGCAGTGGGGAAGCACAGGGGTGATGGGGGAGCGAGGGGTGGGAGAATGGACGCACTGTCATAAGAGAGAAGGTGAGGGAAGGACCACAGGCTATGAAGGGTCCTTCTCCACCACCAGCAGAAGTAGCAAGCATTTGAAAGCTAATGGTGACAGCAAACTGGCTCACCCCATTTTAGCTATTCTTGAAACAGCAACTTTATAATTAAAATCCCTTCAGGAGGGAGTCATACGGGGAAGGAGGAGGGGGAAACAGAGAAGGGGCTGGAGGGAAGTTGCTGGGACCTTCTTTAGCACCATGCTGCCTCCTTGGCCATAGAAAATCACAGCTTCCAAACTGATCCCCTCACCTACTTACAGGTGCCTCCCTCCCTACCTGCCTACCTGCCTTCTCTCTGACCCACAGTCTTCTCCTGACTCCACCCATGTGCTGAGATCCCCAGCGTGGGAGGAGCCAGGGAAGAACTTGGAGCAGGCAAATCCCTCCCAATTCATGGAGAACTGGTTACCCCGGCCACAGACAACCTTCTCCTTTTGCCCCAGTGCTATGAATCAATATTATTTTTGCTCTGCTTGTGCTGAGAGGTGAAAACAGTTGGAAGCACTGCCCCAAGGCCTCCAGCTCTGACGTCTGTAGTCTGAGGAAATCGTGCTACACCTTTCAGTGATTTCTATTGGAAGTCACTGGGCAGCGCTTGGCTTTAATTCTTCCTTCTCTATGGATCCCCTAAAGATTTGTCCAGGACTTGCAAGAAAACAGAAACACTCAAAAGACCAGGGACAGGGAACCTGAATTATGTGAACACTAATTTATGATGGAAGACAGTTGTTTAAGGAACATCCCCCAAGGAAGGCCATGGCTCTGCCAGGAAAATGTTAGAAGCTGATCCAGGCTCCTGGTTGAGGTGATGCCAAAGAGATAACGCTTGTGAAATAATTTTCTATCGGCCTCCCCATTTTCTAGACGGAGTTCTCAGAGGTAAGTAATCTGCGCAAGGAGAGACCCAGCCAAGACTCCGTCCCTGCCCCCCCGCCGCCATCTCCTCAGATTGTCCTCCCTTTCCTACCCCAGAGCTTCCTTCCTTGGGAAGATTCCCACTTGCTCAGGAATTCTATGCAGACAACATCTCCTCTTGACTATAATCAAATTACAGAGTCAAGTCAGAAATGCAAAAAGGAACCATTTTAAAGGATTCTTGGTTTTGTTTTTTAACCTTCGTAAGAAAGTCTGACCTTTCCTTTTGATGGAGTCACAAAATCAGATAATCAGTTTTCCCCACCCACAGGGGATCTCTGAGTGTTGGGGCTGACACCATGGACACAAAGGAGCACCTGGCTGTGGACTGAGGAGGCTGTGTCCCACCCTGTCATTGAGATGAGACATTGCACCTGCACCCCTCCCACTGAGACTACAGCCACACCCACTACCATCAGCGGCAAAGGTCCTTTGTCCTGGGAGAAGGACGGTTCTGCTCTCGGGTAATGCCAACAGAGGAAAAGAGGTGGAAGCTTACTGCCATGAGTTTTCTTATGATTAAATGTGAAACACACATCAACACACTCCCTGAAATTGTGTGAAAGATCGTGAAAGACCCTCTGAATTCTCCCTGGTAAGAAGATTAATTTGGAAAGTGGAAAAAAGAGAAGTGGCTCAGGGCTCTTTTCTGTGGGGCATAGAGGCTGACTGGCAGCCCCAGTTCAGAGCCGGGGACAGGGAGGAAGGTCACTCAACATGGCAGGTGCCCAATGGACTCTTAGGGGCAGGGATGCCTTTCTATGATCCACATTATCTGGCCTCCCAAAAAACCTTCAGGAAGGTCTGCACGATATGTGCAGGTCTTTGTGAGGGTGGGATTTTTGGGAAAACCAGGAAGGAGGCTGAGGACACATTTGGTCAGCACCACAGCAGAGATAGAGAAGCATCCGTGAAACACAGAACAGGGAAGCAGAATTCGGCAGAGTTGGGAGCCAGAACCAGAGACCACTGTGAGAATACAAATCTTCCTGCGAACTTGCAGACATCTTGAGAGGGATATGGGACATTTCCAGGGCTAAACTAAGACTAGAGACAATTTTTGTAGTTCTTAAGAGGCAAAGGCTATCCTATTGCTATCTGGGTTGTAGAAAACTATTATTATTATTATTTTAGAAATGAGAAAGTTGAGAAATTTAGGTAAAGGGCCAAGAGCTACTAAAAGCCAGTGATCAGAAGGAGCCAACACCAAGAGGTGGCTGGTGAAAAACCCAGTCCCAGACAGTGCTGGTGGAAACAGCATGTTGAGACCAAGGAGGGGGCGATGGCCTCACTGTGCCCTCTGCTCACACCATCTGTGGTGTGGGACACTCACTCTGGGAAAGACTTTGACACAATAGGGCACGCCCAGAGGTGGCTCCCCAGATGAACTCAGATCCGATGAATCCTAGGTGGGATTGCTGCAGAATTGGGGTTGCCTTGACCCAGAGGAGGGGACACCAGGGTCGGGTGTGGGGGACAGAAGAGGATGGGCACTGTCCTCAAGAACTGAAGGTGCAGAGAGACAGAAGGAAGCATCTGTGGAAGCTCAAGGTGAGGAGGTGGCGGGAGGAGGACCTCCAGGTGGAATTTCACAAAAGCAGATTTTAGTCCCATCTAAGAAGGAACTTCAGAGGACTCCCTGAAAAAGCGAAAAAGCACAAGTAGCGGCTACTTTGCTGAGGTACCTACACTTAAATATGACTTTTTGGTGTTCAAAACTACTTCATATCTAATCTTCTTAACACATATTTGACAATTTAGAAAACGACAGAAAAGAAGCCAGAAATCATCTCTCATCTCACTATCTAGAAATAATCAAGACAATCACTAATAGCCTTCAAGTATTTCTTTCAAGATATCTATCTAAGATCCCAACACAAAAGAAATGAGAAACACTCAAGGGGTGTTGGATATCCCAAACACCCTGCATTGACCAGGACACATTCTATGCATGCAACATAATACCACATGTACCCCACAGATATGTAAAATATTATGTACCAATAAAAAAGATATCCATCTATAAGATGTATAGAGCATATGCATTTTTTAACCAATTAGGAGCCCATACACACACAGACACATACACACAATTATTTTTCCACCTAACATCATATTAGGATCTTTTTCTCTGTAAGTTAAAAATGCATTAAAGATATTTCCCTGTGGCCGGGCATGGTGGCTCATGCCTGTAAGTAATCCCAGCACTTGGGGAGGCCGAGGCAGGCGGATCACCTGAGGTTGGGAGTTCGAGACCAGCCTGACCAACATGGACAAACCCTGTCTCTACTAAAATTACAAAATTAGCCAGGTGTGGTGATGAATGCCTGTAATCCCAGCTACTCAGGAGGCTGAGTTAGAAGAATCACTTGAACCCAGGAGGCAGAGGTTGCAGTAAGTCAAGATGGCGCCATTGCATCCGGCCTGGGCAACAAGAGCGAAACTTCATCTCAAAAAACAAAAACAGAAACAAACAAACAAAAAAAAAAACGGTCAGGCGTGGTGGCTCACACCTGCAATCCCAGCACTTTGGGAGGCTGAGGCGGGTGGATCACAAGGTCAGGAGTTCGAGACCAGCCTGGCCAAGATGGTGAAACCCTGTCTCTACTCAAAATACAAAAATTAGCTGGGCGTGGTGGCAGGTGCCTAAAATCCCAGCTACTTGGGAGGCTGAGGCAAAGAATTTCTTGAACCCGGGAGGCAGAGGCTGTGGTGAGCCAAGATTGCACCACTGCACTCCAGCCTGGGTGACAGAGAGAGACTCCATCTCAAAAAAAAAAAAAAAAAAAAAAAAAAAAAAAAAAAAAATTTCCTTGTATTATTGTACTGTAAGTTATTTAATCATTCCCCTGTTTATTGGATATTTAGTTTTGAATTTTCAGGGTTGTAAATAACATTGCAGTTGGCGGAACTCTGCTTTGTCTTTTTTTTTTGAGAGGGAGTTTCACTCTATCGCCCAGGCTGGAGTGCAGTGGCGCGATCGTGGCTCACTGCAAGCTCTGCCTTCCGGGTTCACACCATTCTGCCTCAGCCTCCCGAGTAGCTGGGACTACAGGCGGCCGCCACCATGCCCAGCTAATTTTTTTGTATTTTTAGTAGAGATGGGGTTTCACTGTGTTAGCCAGGATGGTCTCCATCTCCTGACCTCATGATCCGTCTGCCTCAGCCTCCCAAAGTGCTGGGATTATAGGCGTGAGCCACCGTGCCAGGCCGGCAGAACTCTTTATTGCCATCTTTGGCTATCTCTTAAAGATAGAGCCTTACAGACATGGACATCTGAGACTTCAGATACATATTGCCAAATGCTTTCCAGAAAAGGTATGCTGGGGCCTACTTGCACAAGCAGCATGTGAACATCCCCAACTACACGTTTGCTTGCCAAAATCACCTCAAGGGTTCCCTACAAACAGTACTCCTCCATCGAGGAGGAGACTTGACAGATCGCTTTTCAGGAGCTTGTCTGTTACATGCCTACCCATGATAAACAAGGTAGCAACTCCATCTTGCAAACACACACACTGATATGCACATTAACTAATTCTGTCCTCTTTGTAAACTCTGGCGATACTTCCAGATCTTAGAGGACCCCAATACAAATCCACCCTGTTGAGAATGAGACAGACTTCCTCACCCTGTAGCAGGATGCTTCTTGAGACCTGGGTCCCTGGTCCCATCAGGGCTATGAGTGTTGTCTGTAAGAAATACCCAGGGCATTAGGCTCCATGATTTCCAAGGCCCCCTGTAGCCCTGACAAACCAATTCTACCACCTGCATGTGCCACCTGTGAACTTGGATGTGTAAGAGGGAGGCGGAAATAGAGGAGGGGCAGGACAAGGGAGATCATTGTTTCAGGGTACATTGGAATAAACCTAGGTGCTTTTAAGAGCCAAAGCAAGAAGGCAGCAGCTGGTGACTTTGCCCCGCCCTCTGCCCAGGACACCCTCTGTTCTCCAGACCCTGAAGGGGGGCCTCATCCCTAGGGCTGGAAGGCAAGCAGGGGATCACCTTTCTCTCTCAGGTTTCCTTGTTCACTATGACCTCGACTCCCAACTTTCTCTTGTAATGTGAGCTGAGGTTGGGAGTAGGCTTCTCCACGGGGGTGATCATCTGGGTCTCTCGAGGCTACCCATCCCCAAATCACTTTTGCCTGCCCCACGGGCCCACTCTCTTGTTTACAGGCTGCAGATACTTACTGACTCCCCCTCTGGATGGGAGGACAGAGGGCTGTGGGATCACTTCTGCACCCCCAGCTACAGGGAGCAGTGGAAAAAGAAGGCCTCGCGGCCCCATAAATACTCCCAGTATTCTTAATTTTCAGTGGCCTCATGCCGAGTCTCCAGGCCCTCATTAAACTGGGAAACAGATTACAACAGGATCCCGAGGCAGATACATTTCTTCTCCTCCTGTATTTATGCCACTTTTAATTGTTATTTTACAACAATTGAGAGCACCAAGCCCTGCCCAAGGTGGCCCTGGAACAGGGGTCAGGAAATAAAGAGGGCACTGGGGGCATTGCTGAGCACCTGACCCCTCCCATCTCCATCAACAATCGCCCTCCAGAATCAGCCCCCAGACGTCGCTTTCACCAACAACTCCTCTCTCTGCACTCCCGGTCCTCCAGCCCTCGATTATCATAGTGGGATGCGAAGCCCACCTCCACCCTCCTAGAACTTTGCACATGGTGTTGAAATGGTTTGTTTTCTAATGAAACATATCATGCATACAGAAAAGCATAAAAATAATGGAAAGAGACCCATGTTTCTTTTGGCATATTTTCTTCAGATTGTTTTTAGAAGAAACATTTTAAGAAAGAAGACATTCTGAAAACAGTTGTATTTCCCTCCAGCAGCCCATCGCCTCCTCCTCAGAGGTAAGCGCTATCCTGAATATGGTGTTTATCATTTCCATGCATGTTTTTATACTTTTGCTACATATGTATGCATCCAGAAACAATACAGAGGACTGTTTTGCATGTTTTCAAACTTTGTACAAATGGTACCATAATGTATGGCATCCTTCTGCAATTTGCTTTTTTCTCTTCAACCGACGTGTCCACACTGATTTGTAAAGCTCTGGTTCATGCATTTCCCCTGCAGCATAGTATTTCATTGTGTGACTATAACATATTTAATGTATCAATATTGGCTTCCGATTTTTTGCTATCACAAACATGGGCATGATGACTAATCCTGTCCATGTCTCTTTGTGCACATGTGTGAGTTTCTTTAAGGAATTTAAATTTTGGAGCTCTTTCTTCTATCTCTCCCCTGAAAGGCATAGACCTGTCACTAGAGCCGAGTGCCCAGAGTAATGGAGGGCACATGGGCTCAGTACAGTTTGTTAAACTGGACCAATCTGGAAGGGACCTAAGGGATCATCTATTCTACCCCTTCACTTACAGACGAGGAAACTGACACCCAGAAAGAGGTCTTAACACTATTTAGGGACAGAGCCGGAAGCAGAAACACCATGCCCTTTCCCATTTTTCTAGCCCTATCCCTATCACATTCTAGGATAGCCGGAGACTGTTAGGAAAATGATCTAAAGGAGAGAGGGGCATAAAGAGGTCACATCTGGATACTTGGCCTCTACAGGGGGGTCTCGTATCTGGACACTCATTCAATAAAATGAAGCTTCACACCTGGACACACAGCCCACCAAGGAGGCCTCACACCTTGACACCCAGCCCCCACTGGAGGCCTCTCACCTGAACTCATCTTTCAGATGAGGCCTCACATCTGAACACGCAGCCTCCAGAGGAGGTCTCACACCTAAACTCACCTTCCAGACGAGGTCTCACCACACTTGGACACCCAGCCCCCGGAGGAGGCGTCAAACCTGGACTCAGCTTCCAGAGGAGGCCTCACACCTGGACATGCTCAGACCAGGGTCTCAGCTCTGGACACCCGGCCCCCAGACTGAGACCTGTCTTTTGTGTTCTTCCCTTCCTCCTCCTACAGAGAGTTCAGTCCAGTGGAAGACCCGGGAACCAAGAACCAGGAGCCCCAGATGTGATGGCCTAGAGACAGATAGTGGGCTCTGATACCACATGGTTTGGATTGAATCCCCACTTTACTCTTACTGCTATGTGATCTTGGACAATTTACTGCACCTCTCTGTTCTTCTTTTTTTTTTTCATCTGTACAATGGTAATGATGGCTGGGCATGGTGGCTCATGCCAATAATCTCAGCACTTTGGAAGGCTGAGGTAGGAGGATCACTGTAGCCAAGGAGTTCAAGAACAGCCTGGGCAACATTGTGAGATCCTGTCTCTACAAAAAATTAAAAAATTAGCTGAGTGTGGTGGTGTGTGCCTATAGTCCCAGCTACTTGGGATGCTGAGGCAGGAGGATCACTTGAGCATGGGAGATGGAGGCTGCAGTGAGCTGAGACTACGCCACTGCACTCCAGCCTGGGTGATGGAGCCAGATCCTATCTATAAAAGAGAAAACACAAAAAAGTGGGGATGATAATTCCACCCACCTTATAATGATACTGGGAAGACTAAAAGAGTCAGTTTTATCAAGCTATTCATACAATGCCTGGCGCATGGCAAGTGCTGTTTTATTCTCCCTGCACACTCCACACAACAACCAGTACAGCTTCGACTCACTCCACGTGGCAGGATCTCATCTCCCACTCGCACTCTGCTACTTGGCCCTGGGCAAGACATTTCTCTGACCCCCAGTTTCCTCATCTGAACATAGTGATGACACCACCTGTCACAAGTACAAAATGAGATCCAACAACTCAAACGGCCCTGACAAGATAAGTTCATAAAGCAGACATGGAGTGATTGTTTTATTTATCTGGTTCTGGTCTGCTGGTCAGGCCAAGTGTTTTCCCATTCATCATGGGCTATAGACCATGAGGAAACAGATAAAACACTCTGTCTTTAAAATGTGAGGTTACGTCTGTGACAGTGCCTGGCATCGTGTCTGGTCCACAGTCCAGAAGCCGAATAAATGCTGCCCCTGGTGCCTGCTTCCTGCTGTCAGTAAGTTTTATTTTCCTTTCCTGAGTCTGGAAAGAATTGCAGAGGTAAAGCCATTGCCTCTGGCCTTTGTTTGCTCATCTATAAATGGAGGTAATTGTTTCCATGCTACACGGAATCACGACAAGAATCAAATTTTATATATATATGGGCCAGACCCAGTGGCTCATGCCTGTAATCCCAGCACTTTGGGAGGCGGAGGTGGGAGGATCACTTGAGGTCAGGAGTTTGAGACCAGACTGGCCAAGATGGTGAAACCCCAACTCTACTAAAATTACAAAAATTAGTCAGGTGTGGAGGCAGGTGCCTGTAACCCCGGCTGCTCTGGAGGCTGAGGCAGGAGAATCGTTTGAACCCAGGAGTTGGAGGTTGCAGTGAGCCGAGATCATGCCACTGCACTCCAGCCTGGGCAACAAAATGAGACTCTATCTCAAATAACAATAATAATAATAATTTAATATGTATGAAACTGTGCTGTAAACATAAAAGCACGATACAAATTTGACTATTATTTTATAAAAAGTGAGAGACTATTTAGTTTGCCTTAGATCCCCACATTGCTTAAACTCTGGGTATGCCATGTGGGGTCCTTCCTTCCACAGACCTCTCTGGTGAGCTCCCACATTCACCTTGCCGGTGCCTGGGTTTAGGGCCAGCAGCCTGAGGAGGAGCACAGGAGTAAGACGGGAGTGTGGGGTATGTGACAGAGGCAGCTCTGGGCCCATCCCCCTGAAGGATACCCAGTGATAAATCCTGGAAAATTCAAGGGCAGACATGGACTCCAGGAGGCTGAAGCCAGGGATGACCCTCCACTTTTCTGGAAACATCCTTGATTACTGAAGACCAACCCCTAAAATTCCTTCCAAACCATGCCCCACTCAAAATCTTCACTGGCTCCCCAGTGACCTTTGATTACATACAACTCACACAACATCAGTTATATCCCACCTGTGATGCATCCTGAGCCCAGCCAGGCTGCTTTTCCCCAAGAGCAGCCCATTGTTCTCAGCTCTCCAGGAGTTCACTGGTACAGCCTCCCTCGCCCAGACCCCAGCTGCCCACTGGGATCACACAGGGAGCTTTAACAAATGCAGATGCCTGGGTTTCACTGCCAAGGATCCTGATCTAATTGTCCTGGGGTCGGGGCTAGACACTGGTGGTTTTCTTAAGCTCCCCAGGGGACTCTAAAGCTGAGAGCTGGCAGATCTAGAACATTGCTCCCCTGCAGGAGCTCAGCCTGCCAAAACAGACCCCTTCTCCAGGACCCAGGAGGAGGGGCCATTTCCTACAGGGCATCTTCTCTAATCACAAAAGATGGGTGTCCCCACCTCTCAGTCGCCCAAGAACTTGATTGCTCTCCTGCACCCTCATCACACTCTTGTGTGTTGTGTTGTGTTGTTGCCTTGCGTTGGGTCACTTGTGTCCCATACTCATCTTGACTATTAGACCCTGAAGGCTGGCACGGTGTCCCCAAATGTTTCCATACCTCTGCCCACCCTTCGTATGCCTAACAGGCTCATGAAACAGTGGTTCATCCAAGGCTGTCCCTAAAATTCAAAACACCAAGACATCTTTCTTAGGTCCCTGCTCTGGGGCACTGCTGGGGTCTACACAGGTAAGTCTCTTTCCCCTTTCCATGGGTAAAAAAAGATCCGCGTGTGCATGAGTGTGTGAATACATATATGTACCTATTCAATATGTACAAATTACATCATGCATGCTATTTATACACATGCACGCATATTTATTTTAATTAAAATTAGTTTCTTTGGTGCGTGGGAAGAGGAATTTCTCCAAATCCCTTGAGATCCTCAAGCTGAGACCCCTGGGAATCACTGTCTGCATAACACAGCACCCATCATGCACACAGGAAGCACTCAAAAAACATTTGCTAAATTAAATAATGAACTAAAAATCCAATCAACGGATTGTTGCTTATGCCGACATAGGCGTTTAGATAGATTTAGGGGATGACATCGACGTCAGACATGGCTGGCACAGCTACAGGCTGACGGAACCAGAAGCTGTGGTTTTGTATCCCTTCCTGGGCGCAGGTCCTAGGGTACAACCTTGTTCCATCAGGCTTTGCAAAATGGCTTTCCTAGGCCTGGGCAGTAGCCGCAGGTTCTGGAACATTCTCAATGCAAGTCTTTTCCCTTTCTGTGTCCCACTATGAGGGGCAGTGAAGAGGGACCCCAGCCACGCACTCTTAGAAGGGATTCTTTTGTTACAAAGTCTCAGAGAAGCCCCCAGACTCTCACATAGGATGAAGTTCACTCCACACCTGGCAGAGCCCCAGACTCCACCCACACCCACGGCCACCTTCACGGCCACCCACTTCCACAGGCCCTTCTCCCATTCAGTTGTCTGCCTCTCAGTGGTGTCTTCAGGATTCTGGCAGATCCTGTCACCCTAATGGCTTGGGTATTCAGACATACTTTGAGCCCCAAACTGCTCTGAGCCAGAGGTGAAGAGGAGTCTCTAGGTGTGAGAGGAAACACCTCAATCTTAGAGGCCTTTGTCCAGGCCCAGGGCCCCTCCTGCCCTCCATACTGGGATGGGAAGGTCTGTGCCCGGCTCCAGCCGGCTTGGAATTCCACTCTGAAAGTCGAGCTTGGCAGCTACAGAGACTCGTATTTAAATTCCAGAGGCTTCTGCACACAGCAAGACACCAGGCCCACAAAAGCAAAGAGCATAATGGGAGCGTTGGGCTTTGGCCTTAGGGGGTAACACTAAGGGTGTCCCTGCCTCTCTGCCCCATCATGAGGGTTAGGATCCTCCACATCCTGCCCTCAGGCCCTTAGCCCTGAAGGCCGCATGAGCCTGTGACCCTCTGTGTCAGGGCAGCAGTGTCTGCCCTCCTAAATGCTCACACCGATGGTCTCACTCCTCACAGAGACCTCCCAGGCTACACAGCAAAGACGACTAAGGCCGGGGCAGCTTGTGGACATGCGTCTGTCTAGCCCTAGGAAAAACTGAAAACCTACGCATAGAGAAATTGTATATAGAAAACAGATCTATATAGAAAAATACATTACATACATGGAAAAAGTATTTTCTCTATACAGAAAATAAAAGTACCTGATTTTGAATCCTCACAACTGAAAAATGTGCAGCTCAGAAAGGTTAAGACCTTGGCCAGGGTCAGAAGGCAAGTTAGGAGCAGGGTCAGTGTCGGAACCCAGATCCCTCTGAGGCCAGAGCCCACAGGATTTTGCTTCTCTAAACAGCTTCACTTCATCACAGAAGAGATTCCAAGCAAGCCCTGCTTCTTCAGAACAGAACAGGAGCAAATGGTGGCTTTTTTCCAGCAGCCACGGAAACAGGTACAGCCGCACACGCCCCTTCATTCTCATCCATCCCATTTACAACTTAATCTAAAGGATCAGTCACCTTCCCGGCTAAACCGTCCTCTAAGCATTCGACAAACATTGCCTGGGTGCCTACTATGTGCTCGCACACATTGAGGCTTGTGGCATTGCGGACGCAGACCACCCCACCCACTGTTACCCAGCACAGGCCTCCGCACAGAACCATAGCACCATCTCCACCAGCTCTGGCTCTCATTGATACACAACAGAGTTCAAAATCACAGGCTTGGCAGGAAGTGCCATCTATACATAGCTCTACCATTCTGTAAGCACCGTTGGCTTCTTCTGAATAAATGCTACCCTACATTAAATGCCAGAATTCGGCAAGCAAGACTGCATGTTTGTGATGAGATTGAGAACTAAAGGCAAGATTGATTCTGATGTGAACACCAGCAAAGCAAATGAGTTTTTGAAAACCCTATAATTTCCCTGCAACCCTTGACTTCACTAAACACACATTTTTAGACTACAGCACAGTTAGGTAGGCATTAAACAAAAATGAGGTAGTCTAATGATGATTTATGTGTAGGATAACCTTCTATAAAGAATTCCGCTCTGATTTCAGGGTAACTTTCAGAGGTGCCAACTTAACCAAACAATGCTGCTTGCTCTGTGTCCACCGCCACGGTGTGATCCCAGGGCACAGCGTTTTCCTGCAATTGTCTTAAATCTGCTGAAATTCACCCAGGGGGTGCTCTGGAAATGCAGCGCCTGCCATGAACTAAATGGAAAAGCAAAACATGACACATGCACACGCCGCCAGAGGCACCTGTGAACACGAGACATTTCTGCTTGACTGAGGAGTGCGGCTGATGGTTCTGGAACCAACCAACTGGCGTGCAAGCGCAGAGCAGCCCGCCTGCTGGGATATTGGAAGGAGTTCTAGGGAGCTGCGGGCATGCTCTCTGGGAGGGGGTGCTTTGAGAGCTCCTGGGGCATAGGCATCAAAACCAGAGTTCTGGTGTGCCCCTCCCTGGCTGTGTGACCTTGGGCAGGTCCCTCAGTGCCCCCAAGCCTTGATTGCCTTGTCTGTTAAATGAGTCTGTTAAACCTGTGTCTCCCGCAGATGTGTTTGGGAGGATTCATAAGATGATGCTGGTGAACAGGCTTTATAAACCAGAGAGCACTATACAAACTGAAGGAGATGCCGGCTGCAGGGCACAGATGGAGAAGTGGCCCAAGCTATGTCTAAGAGCTGAAATCACACTGCCCTGGGCTCAGATTCTGCCTCGTAATTTCCTCAGGGTATGGCCTTGGGAAGGCTGACCTCTGTGACTCTCTGTGCCTCAGGCCCCACATCTGCAAAATGGGAATAATAATAATACTGACTACATAGGGCACCTGTGAAGCTTAAATAAAATGATGGAGAAAAACACTTATCACAGATGAGCTCAGTAACCGATCACTTATTTCCCTACCAACGATTCTTGCCACTATGAGTATCATTTCAGTTTAGGGAGAGAATCCCATTGCTGCCTCCCAGTGCTTTCTTGTAATCACTAACCTGCAACACGTGCTTAACAGCTTTGGCAGGTAGGATTTTCTCCACACTTCAAGGAAGAATACAATATGTCTGAGTCCGAGGCTTCCTTTCTCACCGAAGCAAACAATAAACAAACAACAGCCAAATTAAGGACCAGCTGCCTTTTCCGCTCTCTAACTGCCTTGATGAGGGAGACAGTAATTGCTGGGAGTTCCTAGGACAGCGCTCTGCCTGGAGTCACTGTTACAAGGAAGAAGCTTGGACTTTGGGGACAGAAGCTCTGGTCCATACCCAGGCCTTGCCACTTGGAAGCTGTGTGACCTGGAGCAAATCACTCGGCCTCTCTGAATCTCATTTTCTTTACATCTAAGAATGGGGGTAGCATGTTTCCCTCCGAGGGTTCCAAGCATGATTAAATGAGATTACACGCAGGTGCCTGCCGTGGGGCCCTACATACACTTATGGACTCATACACATCTATTGCCTCCCCTCTCACTCCTCTTCTGCCTGCACAAGTCACTAAGCCACACTGCCTCTGCGTCTACACCTGTAAAATGGGCAAGGTAATGGGGGCTACTGTGAGGAGCAAGTGACATCATCTGAAAGCACTTTATAAACTGTATCGTTTGAGAGACAATAGTTTTTATTGAACCAGGGCTTGAGCACTTGGAGCAAATTAGACACCCTGCAGTTTGTGGAGCTGATCTTTACTATGTTGGTACCAAACCGCACCTCCATCCCTTCCCTCAACAGAAAATGTTTATCAGGTACCCTGCAAGGTGCTAGTGAATCCAGAGATTAATACTACATCCTAGGCACTTTGTTTCTGTCATTCTATTCAGTTAATATCATGGAATATTTGAGATAAAAACATGATGGTGGTTGATCCATCTTGCATAGTCCTTTGTAGCTTTCTCAAGATCATATTTAGGGGGATTCACTCTCCATCTGTGACTCTAGGACCATCACCCCTTTGGGTGGCTGCAGGCCCTAGCTTACCACCTCTAGCTCAGCACCCAAAAAAGGTAGCACAGGTGGTGGGTGATGATGCCAGACAATGGAGAAGATGGGGCGAGGGAGATGAGGTCTAAGGTTGCACAACTCCATGAAGCTAGATGGGCAATTTCGTTGATGCATTTAGGTGACTCCTTTCCCATTTAGGAATTTGAGTCTTCTCCGAGGCCCAATTTTTATTTCAAGGATTCATTCCCATTTTATAGATGATTAAACTGAGGCTTTGGAAGTAACTTGCAAGGTCATCAATTAAGACTAGCAGACTCCACAGCCTGTCTTCTTTCCACCACATCCCACTATATCTTCTGTGAATTGTTTGCTCATAACTGTTCTCCAACTTTCTGTCGCATTGTCTTTTTCTTGTTGGTTTGCAGGAGTTTTAAAATATGGTGAAACCCTGTCTCTGCTAAAAATACAAAAATTAGGCGGGCACGGTGGTGTGCCTGTAATCCCAGCTACTCAGGAGGCTGAGACAAGAGAATCACTTGAACCTGGGGGGCGGAGGTTGCAGTGAACCAGATCACCTGGGTGACAGATCAAGCTTCCATCTCAAAAAATATATATATATATATGCTGGGTGCGGTGGCTTGTGCCTGTAATCCCAGCACTTTGGGAGGCCAGGGCAGATGGATCACGAGGTCAAGAGATCGAAACCATCCTGGCTAACATGGTGAAACCCCGTCTCTACTAAAAATACAAAAAATTAGCCAGGCGTGGCGGCGGGCGCCTGTAGTCCCAGCTGCTCGGGAGGCTGAAGCAGGAGAATGGCGTGAACCGGGAGGCAGAGCTTGCAGTGAGCCGAGATTGTGCCACTGCACTCCAGCCTGGGTGACAGAGCGAGACTCCATCTCATATATATATAAAATGTTATATATATGTGAATTCTGTGGGAGACAATTTAGTGCAGCACTTAGGAGCACAGATGATGGAGTCTGAATACGTAAGTTGTGGCTCCACCACTTACTACCTTTAAGCAATTTACTTAGCATTCTTGTACCTCCGCTTGCCCATCTGCAAAATGGGGGAATAAAAGTCCCCTTCTCTTTAGATTGCTGAGAAGGTGAAGCAAGCTACATATGTCAAATGCTTAGAATAGAGCCTGGCAACTTAGTAAGCGCTCAATAAATATCACTCATTATTATCACGTTGTCCCTTATTTTTTTTCCCTAGAACTAGGCAGTATCTTCATGAGTTAAACGGCCCAGTGACCTCTCAGGTTGCTCACCACTTCTTCTTACCCTCCAGCCATGTTCCCAGATCACCCCACCCTTTCATTGCCCACTTGCCTGTGCCTGCACTGTCACCTCCATCCAAAGTGCTCTCTCTGCCCTCTTGACCTGGTCACAGACTCCAGGGCCTGACTTGAGCCCCGTCTCCTTCAGCATGCCTTACTGCGTGGCCATCAACAGAAAGAATGTTCCTGTGGTATCCTCCTCTTTGTGGGAAGACACTATAGTTCCCAGACAGAAGCCAGAAAAGGAACAGATCATGGCCAACCTGGACTCCTCTGCAAGGCCTGGCACTGTGCCTGGCACCCAGCAGGGGTCCAAGCCCCTTTTGTTGAATTGCCTCGGATCTATCGTCTATTTCCCACTAGTGCAGAGTGACAATCCCAGCCGCTTTTCTCCAGACTCATCAGTAGTTGAGAGCTTAGGTCTCCAATTCTATACCTGAACAGCAGAGAATCACAAGAGGAACCCACAGAAGCAACTCGGCATTATGGAGGTGAAGGACCACCAAGCTGAGACCCTGGTAATGCCACCAATTTGCTACGGGACCTTAGGCAGGTCTCCCAGTGTCCTCCATGCCACAGGACAGTTCAGTAGGGGAGAGACTGTCACTTTGTCATCACCATTAATCACTGGAGAGAAGAGAGGTCTGAATAAAATATGAATCCTGCCCCTGATGATTATACATTCCTGTAATGGAGATAACACAGACTTTTAAAAAAAATTACAGGACAAAGTACGATTAGTGTCTTGAGTAAGGAACCGATAAAGTTTGAAGGGAGTTCAGAAAAGGAGCCCCTTGGAGTGGGTTAATCTGGGTGACTTTTAAATCCATTCTTAGCAGAAATCGAGGAAAGACATCATGGAAAAAGTAGTATTTGAACCAGACTTTGAAAGATGCGTAGGCTCCAGACAGACAAAGGAGGAAAAATATCTGGTATCTGTAGTGAAATACAAAGGTGCCCATGAGTAGTTAAAATCATGTGCCCCGAGAGAGAGCAAGAGACAGGAGAGAAGATGGCAGGGGAGAGCGTTGGTCTGGACCTGGGTTTCTTTATCCATAAATGCAGAGGCTGAGTGACACAGTCTCCAGGGCACTTTCCAGCTCTCGCAGTCTGTGATTCCACATGTTCACAGCCTACATGTGGCCCAAACTGGTTTCCAGCACTGGCACCACCTCCCCTCTCTGTGCCTATCTCCCATTCAAATTGGTGTAGATTTGTGGGAGCCAAAGAAGTGACCCTCATGTCAGCCTGAGCGAAATGTAATTAATAAATTGAATCTGCATTCCAAAGCCAAACCAAGATCACATTTGTTTGTTGTATTGAGATTATCCATCCCTGTCCATCAGAGCCGACAACATGAGCCGAATCCTAAATTCCCAGTTTAGGACAGTCTTTGTGTCTCCCACGGGGCCAAAAACAGAGCCAGAACCCAACAAAGCCTTCTTGTTAGGATGGCTGTTTTGTTCACTGGTTTTTAAGCTGGAGATCTGTTGCCCTTCAGAGAAGCCCAAGCCTCTGGTCACTGCACACACAGCCAGAGGTCAGCACAAGGGTTGGTGATAGGTTTCTGTTCCCAGGCAAGTGCAGGAGACAGAGATGGGCCCTCCTCCTATGTTGAAACCTAAGGACACCCGACTCCTAACGATTCCGAGCCTGCTCCGGAGAGGCGGCGGGAAGTAGAGGAACGTGGAAGACCAGCTCACATCCAGGCCGCATCTCTTATTAGCTGTGGCCTTGGGTAACGTGCTTAACTGCTCTGGACCTCAACATCCTCATTTATTAAATGAGGAAATAAAAACAAAAACAGAACATAAAAACAGTATCTCTCTTAAAGGGTTATTGTGAGGATTAGAGATAATATATGTAAAATGCCTAACCCAAAAGAGGTCTCCATACATGACAGGTATTATCATTAATCTTGTTATTATTATTATTATTCCTCTGTGACAGTGCTGTGCTGGTTCTGGGGATAAAAGATGAAAAAGATACAGTCGTACACCCTCCTGCTGCAGACAGACAGAAATAACAGATTAGGACGCAAGACAGAATGAAGGCAGCGCTCCGGGAACGAAACCAGGGTAGTACTGTCTGCCTGGCAGGCCTATGTCTGGCCTCATGGAAGAGTAAGGGACAAAAGTGTAAGGGACAAAAGAGGGGCAGGGCGTCAACAGAGAGGAGGCGTCCACTGTACCCCAGGCAGAAGAGATCGCTGAATCGAATGAGAGCTATGAAAACCCACTTGGCACCCCGGAACTCTGGAGTTAATTATTCTAGGGAGGCTGGTAGTTTACTTTGCTCTCTTGGCCAAAGGCGGGCTCCTGGAAGGAAGCACTGCCTGATAGAATCCTTATACGACACTAAGAGACCTTTTCTCATGTCACAGGACCCCTCTGGCCAGAAGCCTCCTTGCCCCTGTGTCTCCCTACTCACAACAGTGTACTCAGCACACTTTTAGCCGGCCAAGGCATGGTGACAACTCACTATTCCCATTTGCATGGACAAGGGAGCTGATGCAGGCTTGTCTTCCTGAGCAGCAGCAGACACATCTGGCCCGCATCTGAGCAGTGTCCCAAACTCCCTGCTGGGGCCGAGAGAGCCAGTCAGGATGCTGGGGAAGAGCATGCTGGGAAACTCCAAGGGGCCCGCATTGATATAATCAGGTCTGGTGGAAATTAAAAGCTATTAGGAACAGGGCCGGATTTATCTTTATATCCAATAACATGTATTGTAATGGTGATCATGCAGATGGGAAATTAAACCACATCTCAGCTTCACTGGAGGCTTTAATTTTAATTTATGTTTGTGCACAGCCCTTGGCCCTCTTACCCCCACCCTGCCAGCCTTGGAGAGCCAGTTCACACCAGGACCAAATCCCTGGAGAGAGAAGCAAGGGTGGGAGTCTGCCAGATACAAAGTGAGAGGCTCTGTGCTTTATACACACATCTTTAAACAGCAGGATGGAAAGATGACCTGCTTGAGGGAGTGGAGGCGGGTATAGTAGGTGGCTAAAGGGTAGTACTTTGAGCTATTTCTCTAGCCTGTCACTGCCCTGGGCAAAGCACAGCCAAAAAGCTGGTTGAGAGTTTCCTTTGCCAGCTTCAGGATAGCCAGAGATAGCCAGGAAGGCTAACCTGTGAGTAAACACCCAATTCATGGAGCTTGTTTTGGTCCCAAGCCTTCAATTCTTCCCAGACTCCCTCAGAAAGAGGCGTGGGACAGCCAGCTCCCATCCACAGGGGCTGCAACCACATGAGGGTCCCCTCCTCCCAGGGTACCTGCATCCCCAAGGGCATGCCTCCTGGGGCTCTGATGGGCCCACACCAGTCTCCCTGCCCCTCCTTCTGTGTTCCAGCTCCTCCCGGACTTGCGGTTTGTGGAGAAGCTGAGCCCAGCCCTGTAGATCCAGAAATCAAAGTCGACACAGTTCTTCTGGCTCTGGAAGCTGATCCTGAAGCATCAGAGGGAAGTATCCCTGGCTCCTCCATCCTCCATTAACCTTCAGGGCAACTTGCCATGTAATCTTCCCCTACCATGAGAAGTGCCATCCAGCCTCCCCACCTCAAAATGCACACACACACACACAGCACACATACTGGGCATAGTGTGAATATGGTTAGTGGAAAAAAATACTATTTTTATAAAAAATCAAACTACTTGCCTTTGCCAAAATTAAAGCATGTGGCATGTGGGCCCGAGTTCTGGTCCCCTCACCTACAGAGCCTGGACAAGACAAAACTCCACTCTCTCTGGTTCTCATGGAGTCCTCCATGATCATGCTAGTTGGATTTCTGTGCTTGGGGAAGACTGGCCCTGGATCTAACATGTAGCTGTAGAATGATCTAGAATGATTATGGATAGGGCTGGAGGGCTGGGCAGGAGAAGAAAATTCTCCAAGGCCAAACTAAAGAAAGGGGTTCTGCAAAACCAAAGCTTAACACAGCCCCGCAGATTAGCATCAAGTCCACTTCTCTGATAATTATGCCCTTTGGGGCCACCAGCCCAGTCTTGACATCAAAGACAGCCCTGAAGCACCAACTACAAGGGCCGCCTGGGGGAAGCTCCCTGCCTCTAGCTCCTAAGCACAGGAACCAGTTAACCTTCCTTCTCTCTTATCTGATCTGGTCTTCTCCCCACCCCACGCCCAGCCTGCTGTCCTTATTCCATGCCTCTGTCCATGACATTCCCCAGATTCCTCATGAATTCTTGCAGCCACCCATTCATCTACTCACTGATCATTTAGTGAGCTTTTATTTACCCTGAGTGCAGAAGTGGGGATGTGTGGATGAGAACGATCCAGTGCTGGCCCGTGGGAACTGCAGTCGTGTGGGGAACACAGACACCACTCCATACCAGAAACACACACCACCGCAGCAAACAGCCAGCGCCAATGCTCTCTTCCACCTAATAATCGCTATAACCTGTGCTCAGCAGTGTCCGGCAGTGTTCTAGACATTATTCATATATTGATTCGTTTAATTCTTACTCGAACCCTATGAGTCCATTTTACAGGTGGGGAAATGGAGGGAGTAAACGACTCGCCCAGCTAGTAAGCAATGGAGTGAGTATTAAATGCGGGTAGTCTGGTCCTAGATTCTAGGCTCTTAATCACCACACTTCACTTGATTCCATGAAGTCGTCCCTACATCAATTTGTCCCCCTTCCTAAAGTCAAAGCCCTCACTGCCTACAGCACACATTTAAAGCCTCCACTGTAGCTAGAGTAACACTTTACTGGATACATTTATACTGTGGGGGAAGCATGTCTGTGTGGGGTTAAACACACAGGTTGAAAAAACAGACTCTGGTTCCAGCCCCACCCTCTGCTCAGTGTGATTCAGAAGGTATTTTGCTTCTCTGAGCCTCAGTTTCCTCTTCTGTAAAGTGGAGAGGGGAAAACACATTTATGGACTTTTTGTGATGATAAAAAGAGATCCTGTATGGAAGTTTCTGAGCCCTGTACCTGGGATATAGTAAGCACCCCCCAAATTGTAATGCAAAAATTACCATTATTTAATGGATATAATGCTTAGTCCATAAACTTAAGTATATAGGGAACACCACATTTCTTTATGTTCTTTAAATCACCTTAAATCTGACTCTACTAGATAGGCAAGAGATTGTCCCCAACATTATTGGGGCTTCTCCCAGGGTATGCCAAGGTCCGGGGTACCTCTGGTCCTCACCAGCCCATGGTCCCTGCCTGAATGATTGCTTTGGCTCTTGGGCTGTGCACCTTGTGACTCATTTGAACACAAGAACCCTGGCCTCAGTCCCGGACCCTGAAGGGCCCCACACAGCCACCCCTGCGGGGTCCAACCGTTTCTTCTGGCTGCGTCCAGGGAGCAGTCTTCCGCACGGTCCCCAACCCTGGCATCCTTTCATCTCCTCTTTGTTCTTTGCCCTCAGAGGCTCTCCTCCCCAGACAAAATACCCTTCCTAACCTTTGCTATTAGCCTATGGTTTTACAAAAGACAGGAGGAGCAGCTGTCTTCCAGGAGCTTCGAATTCCCATCCTGCTACCAGCTCTGAAGTCTGGAGATATAATGGCCTAGCCATCTGCTTGGAACTGAGAGAAGGAAAAAGTACTGAGCGTAAAAGGCAAATTAATGTCTCAAAGAAAGTCTCCTGCTGCATTAGCTGTCAACACGCCAGAGCATGGTTCTTGTCCTAGGTACACATCAGAACCACCTAGCGAGCATTGAAAAGGCTGATGCCCAGGCTCTACTCCTGGGAGAGTCTGATTCAGTTGATTTGAGGCTAAGCATTGGTGTTTCTTTTTTTTTTTTCAAGATGGAGTCTTGCTCTGTCACCCAGGCTGGAGTGCAGTGGTGCGATCTCGGCTCACTGCAAGCTCCACCTCCTGGGTTCACGCCATTCTCCTGCCTCAACCTCCCAAGTAGCTGGGACTACAGGCGCCCGCCACCTCGCCCAGCTAATTTTTTGTATTTTTAGTAGAGAGGGGGTTTCCCTGTGTTAGCCAGGATGGTCTCGATCTTCTGACCTCGTGATCCACCCACCTCAGCCTCCCAAAGTACTGGGATTACAGGCACGAACCACCTGCACCTGGCCAGCACTGGTATTTCTAAAGAAGCTCCTCGGGGATTTAAATGGGTAGCAGGCTTAAGAACGCTTGCTTTAAAGGTTCCATGAATAGAAGTCTTATCTTCCCCAACTAAACCATCAACCCTGAGGAACAAGAATCGTTTCATACAATCAGTTATGGGACCTTAATGCTCAAAGGGCACTCAGAGGTCACCTGGTCAAGTTGCTCCAATTTACAGCAAGGGAAACAAAGGTCCTTGGTAGAGAAAGGAAGAAAACGCAGCAGAACCCCGGCAATGTGCAGAGATGAAGAAATTGGTGATGGAAAAATCCCACAGTTTTGTAAATGGAGGCCTAGAGGTATTTTAAGGACCTGAGGTCCTCTCTTGGGGCTTCCATACCTGTTTTCCTGTGGGAGACACAACCCCACAGAGGTAAAAGGAGCCAATAATGAGGGACTCGCAATCACAGCAGCTGTAATGAGATGAACCCACAACATGGTATGAACCCCATCTCCCAACATCAGCCTCAAAGCGAGGCCAGCTAGAATTCCGATGGAGTCTTTAGCCAACTCATGCAAGAAGGAAAGAAGGAAAGTCCCCATACACATGCTTCCTGAAATCAGGTCCTCCAGGGAGGCAGTGCTCACTGTTTTAGTCACACAACGCAGGAACACAGACCACAAACCCTATTCTCATCCCTCGTCCCCTTGCCACCTTTCGCAGGTAAGGTGCTTCCAGCCTTGCCTCAGGACTGGGTCAAGCAAAACCCCAGCAGTCAGAAAGGATGGGGCTTCCACTGCACTCGGTGTCTGATGGCACCCTCACACACCCAGTCAAGACCACCAGCGTGTGGGTCTTCAACACTCCACACAGAGACGTGCCAAACCAAGACCAAAGACACTTTTTTTTTTTTTTTTTTTTTTTTTTGCCAAAGCATCACCAGAACAATAACAAATCACTCCCCAAGACCAATCTCAAGATCTTGTTGAACTCAACAACCAGCTCAGGCATCTCTACTTTACCCAGTCCCCACAAAGCGAGCACCCGTCTGCCGCAGCCCCAGGACGCTTCTTACCTGGGATGATGGAGACTGTGTCTTTCTCCCAAGACACAACGCTAACGTATTCCTGCACTGAAGAGGGGATGAGGCACTTGAAGACGGCCACGTTGCCACGCATTGACCTTTGATCCTCCACCCGGACGGTGTAGGGTTCCCTGAAAACTGCAGAGAGATTGGCAGTAGGGAAGAGAAGAGTGTCACAAGGATGTGGTGAGGGTCCCCAGAAAGGAACAGAGAGTCAGCTCAACTCCCTCTGCTCCTTCAGCCTCACCTTCTTCACTTCTTCCTTCCCCCCTCCCTCTTAGCCAGCCCAGAAGCCCCTGCCATGATCTTGTTCTTGTCTGGGCAACTCCTTCTCCATCAACCTCCTCCCCATCCTACTGGGCAGGCTCTTCTCCCTCAAAAATATCTGGCCTCCCTCTGCAAGACCATCCATCCAAATTCCAACCTTTCCCATTTCGGTATTAGCAAATCATATTAGATTTTAAAAGCCTTGAGGGCAGCACCTAAGCCCTGCAATGTTATATTGACCAAAGGGATGTGCAGGTAATACGGAAATACGCTAGAATTCCCCTAAGAAAACCAAACCAGATTTCCTGAATTATTGTTAGACCCAGGGTGGCAATTATTTTGGACACAGTGACCATAATGCACCCAAACAAAACCTGTGACACAGGCTCTAACAACTGAGTTTTGGGCTTCTTCAATGTGAAAGGCAGGCTGGGAAATGTAGTTCAGATCCTGAACTTACAAGGACAAAGGGAGAGAATGTTTGGGACTGTGATTGTCTCTGAGCACACAGAACTCCAGAGACATGGACACAGTCTCCAAGATTCTCCAAAACAGAGCATTCTTGCCGCTTTCTCCCCGCTTCTGACCCTGGCTGCAGCCTCTAGAGCACCCCTCCCTGACCACCAACCTTGTCCCTGCTTTCAGAACCATCCCTTCCCCCACAGTGCCCACCTCCTGCCTCAGCTGGCTTCTGGGGCACTGCCACCTGCAGCCACTGCATGTGTCTGGCCCCTACAGGCAGGCAGACCCAGCCCTAGGAATGGGACCCAGGCTTCTGCCTCTGCCTTGTCCTCCCCTGTTTGGCCTCTCCCAGGCCTCGCTTGATCCTTCCACGCCCTTCTCTGCCAAGTAAAGCTGGAACATCCAGAGCCCTGCTGCCTTCCGACCTTGTCCCTCAGCAGGCACCTGGGCAGCGTGCCCTCCTCCTCTCCCTGCGATGGTTGCCAAGGTGACACTTAGGGCCCTGGCAGCCCATCCCCACCCCCTGACTGTGCACCTGCAGCCCCTCTGGCATCATCAAGAGTCTCTTAATTTATTGTGTTTCCAGTCAGCCTGGCTCTCCCTGGCCCTCCCTCGGCCTTTATTCTTTCCCCTTCTCCAAGTTGTGGCTATGATGAGGAGGAGATGTAGTTGAGGTGGAAGAAAGAGAAGAAAGGAGAGGCACTGGTGGCTGTGTGGATCTGTGGTCCAGCCCTTCCATGGGTTTGGGCAGGGCCCTGACTCCAGATATGGGAGAGCACAGAGGAGAACAAGGAGAATGGACCTTGGAGGGAGGCAGGGTGGTGGAGTGGAAAGGGCGGGCTGGAGTGCACGCCACCCGTGATGTCCCAGGGAGTCAGCAGAGGTTTATGGTTAATGGCATCTAACAAGTGGGCCCTGCCTCCTCCACTGGCCAGCCGTGTGATCCTGGACAAGGGTTGGATAACCTTCTGGAGCTTCAGTTTCTTCATTTGTAAAAGGAAATCACCATAAGAGCAGCATATGAAAGGCCCAGCACAAGCAAAGCACTTTGATAATGTCACTTTTCATGATAGCTGCACGTCTGTGATTAACTGGCTGTGTACTCTTGGACAAGTGACTTAACTTCTCTTTGTCTTAATCTCTTCATTTGTAAAAACACATTTATACACTTACTATGAAAACTGCATCCTAACCTAATGAGGGGGAGGTGACAGGAAACATGGTCCCTTCCCCTTAACCCAATCCTCCACGCTGTGGAGGCCAGAGCTGGGCTCCAAATCCAGGCCTCAGGGCTCCTAGTCCAGCACTTGGTGTTGCATTGGGGTTGAGCAGTGCAAAGGACTTGCTCCTAAAAAGAGTCCATGGGGAGCCCAGGGAGAAACCCTGAGCAAATCTCTGTGTTCTAAGAGCTCAAGGTCTAGCCCCAAACCATCCGATGGAATGAGGCAGAGCTCTCACCCCACCTCACCCCTACACACTCCCGTTCCCAGCTACTTTAAAACTTGCTCTTATGAGAGGTATCCCTAAGGCAAAAGGACTCCAAAAAGTCAGAGAGGGTCTGTCACCACATGCTGGTTGGGAGGCCTTTCCCAGAACCACTCTCCTTGGTTGGCCCAATACAGTCCCTGGAAAAGATGGCGTGACCTAGGCCTGGCACCATTGCAGTGGGCTGGGTCTCTAAGTTGAAAAGCTCTTCTAAGTAGAAAACCATTCCCAAAACTTCAGTGCTTTATAATGATCTGAGACCCACTTTGCCACTGATTATGACACGCCAGTGTACCCTGATGTCCTAGTGAAGAATGGCTGATCTAAGCTGTCCCCTTGGCCTGGTGACCTAATCCAGAGAAATGAGACTTTCTTTTTTCTTAAAGTAGACCACCTGAGAAACCCTACTTCCTTCCCTCAATCTACTCTTCCAAAGACCAAAATCCTTCACTGCTAAAAGTATTTCATTATTAATTTTACCAAAATGCCTTTTCTCATGAGATATGTTATCCTCAGACATCCCCTCAGCAGTAGAATGGACAAAGAAAGTGTGTTCTAGCTGCATGATAGCACACTAGACGGCAGTGAGACCAACCAACCTCCTACCACACACGGCAGTAAGGGTAAATCCCATAAGCAGAATGGTGAGCAAAAGGTCTAGACAATATATACCATTGGACTCCATTTGTATAAAGTTCGTAAATAAGCAAAATATCTATATTGTTAGAAATCAGAATAGTGGTGGCTCTTAGGGGAATAGTGTGGGAAAAGAAGCTTGAGGAAGGCTTCTCAGGTCCTGATGTATTTCCTGATGTATTTCTCGATCTGAGTGTTAGTTGAACTTTGTAAAATTTCATCAAGCTACATACTTATAATGTGTGCACTTTTCTTTATGTATTATTTTTCAATAAAAGGCTTCAAGAAAACCTCACTGTGGATTTTCTATAAGTCAAGGGCTGAAGTGAGCACCTCATTTAAATGAGCACCATCTCATTTAACCATCACATGTGGTGATACAGAGGTAGGTAGTTGCATCCACTTTGCAGATGAGAAAACTGAAGCTTAGGAAGGTGTCTCCTCGCCACTGCACTCCAGTCTGGGCGACAGAGTGAGGCTCTGTTTCAAAAAGAGAGAGAGAGAGAGAGAAAGAGAGAAAGAGAAAGAAGAGAGAAAGAAAGAAAGAAAGAGGAAAGAAGAAAGAGAAAAAGAGAGAGAGAAAGAGAAAGAGTCTCTTATGCCTATGGACACACAGCAAGTGGTAAACTAAGATTAAAAAGTGAACAGCAAAACTGTTCTTGGGAGAATGACTTCTTGCAAGACCCCCCGCCCCGAGCATGTTGCACACATACCCTCAGAATGACGGCACAGCCTTCTCCTGTGCCACTGGCGCAGCAGGCATCTTGTCCCTTACCTGCTTTGACGCGGATGTTGGGGCTCCGGATCTTGCCGGCAGCGTTCTCCGCGGTGCAGAAGTAGTCATTGTCGTGAATAAAGCTATTGAAGGCGGAGGGGGAGAAGGGGTAGAGCTGCAGCGTCCCGTTGGCGTGGACGTGCCGGATGTGCGGCACGTCGTAGATGTCGTCCCCCGTGGCCAGGTACCATCGAAGGGCCGCGCTGGGGGAGCCCGCGGCGGGGCAGGGCACCACCACCCCCACGGAGCTGGAAAAGGTCACCTGCTGCAAGGAGTCATTTACAAAGTAGAGGCTGGTGCCGACATCTTCAGGGCGGGCTGCAGGAGAGGCAAGGGGAGAGACTTGGTTAGCATGGGCTCTAACAATACTCACACAAGCCACGGAGGCTTGCGACAGGCTGCACTCATTCACCTGACCTTCAAGCATCAGTCATTCAGTAAGCACCTATTGGGCACTGACTATATAGCAGGCACTGGCAAAGGTGAATCAGAGACAGTTCCTGATCCATAGAAAACCCCAGCCTTCAGGTGCGGGGGCTCATGCCTGTAATTCCAGCACTTTGGGAGGCCGAAGCGGGCGGATCACCTGAGGTTAGGAGTTCAAGACCAGCCTGGACAACATGATGAGACTCTGTTTCTACTACAAATACAAAAATTAGCCGTGCGTGCGTGCTTGTAGTTCCAGCTACTCGAGAGCATGAGGCAGGATAATCGCTTGAACCCGGGAGTCGGGGGTTGCAGTGAGCAGAGATCGTGCCACTGCACTCCAGCCTGGGCAACAGAGCAAGACTCTGTCTCCAAAAAAAAAAGAAAAGTGAAAAAGACAACTCCGGGATTTTTGGAATTTGTTCAGAATCACACAATTAGGTTACAGAACTAAAATGTGACCCCATTGCTCCGAAAGAGAGTTATAGTGCTCTTTCTACCATCTCACAGATGAAAGTTGCAAAAGGTCTCAAGACCATGCTCTGAGATGAATGGCTAACAGGAGCCGGGATGCTTGCCTGGAATGGAAGATGGAAGAGTGCAGGAGACCCTGACAGCCGATTTGAGAAATGTGTTGCCACAGAGGACTGAATGAGGGCCAGCAGAAGAGTGGGTGGATAAGGTCTAGACTAGGGCCAAAAGACCCAGCTTCTAAACCCAGCCCTGACACCATGTGACTGTGCAATTCCCTTCCTCACTCAGATCATCTGCTCCTTCACTTGGAAAGTGGAGGGAGAGGATGGGCAAGACTGCAAAGACCCCCTTCCATCTCTGACATGGTGCCATTCCACCCTCAACCACATGGGAGAATGTTCTTATGATTACAGCTGGCAGTGGCAGGGCCACCTGACTGGGGGGACTGGCCATCTGTTCCTCTTATCCCAGCATCAGGCCTAGATATTTCCTGCTCTTATCCCAGTAGCCCTGAATGTTGGAATCAAGGGGTGCCCCCCTTCCTCTTGAGGAGCCTGCCCCTTTAAGAAATCCACTGCCTAGCAAGTGGACACCAACCCAGAGGAAGAGAGGGCAGGGTCCCAGGTCTCTAGCTGGAAACCACTCCCTCTCCACCAGGAAGATCAACGAGCAAACAAACCACTCCGCTGCTTGTTTAAAGAACGTTGCAGGGGACCCAACTTGACCTCAATTTCCACAACTTTATAGGATGGGGGAGGGCCCACATCCGGCCATATTAATATTCTTGGCTTAACTCTGAGCCGAGCCTCCGGGGAGAATATACCAGGCAGCTCGTTGAGGAAGGCCATTAAGCCTCATTGGTCAGAGCAATTCACATCATCTCATAAAAAGCTGTGATGAAGCCATTAGCAGATGTGCTGGAAAACACATTCGTGGGCTTCTTGCTGCGGTGTCAGGAGCATCCTCTTAGCAGCAAATGCATTTGCTGTCCCCACCAGGCACTGCACTCATAGTAGCTGAAAGGCACTTTCTTGGAGAAGGGAGCCACATGGCCTTGCCATTCTCCTTCTCATGCTGCCTACTCTTGTGACAGTCACAAAATTGGCCGAGCAACTCTGCTCTGCACAGGACCCTTAGAAGCTCTGGAAGCATGACCGACTTGCTATGGCTAGAGTGTTCCCCAAGAGCATGAAATCATGCCATTTCACCAGGCAGCAAACTGAGGCTCAGGAGGTTTCTCTTAGAATACACACTTAGCAGGTCCCACTTCCAAGATTCTTCTCACTTTCTGAAAGCCTTTCTTACTGACATCCATTCAGCAAATATTTGTTAAGCATCTTCTATGTGCCAGGCACTGTTGCTAGGGACTTTACTTATATGACTTCTTTTAATTATCCCAACAACACTAAAACATAGGTACTATTAGTATCCCAGTGTACAGATGAGGAAACTAAGGCACTGAGAGATCAAAGCAACTTACCCAAGACCACAGAACCAGTAAGTGAGGGCACTGGGACACAAACTTGGGCAATCTGACCCTACAGTCACTGTCTTAACCATTCTGTGATGTATGACCACAGTATAACCACTGCAATAATAAAGAGGGGACTTTCACCTCCCTCAGACACAACTTGGCCACCAACTTCCATTTTCAGCTGGCCAAGAACACACAGGTGCACACACACATACATGCACATACACGACATGCACACTCCTTCCTGGGAGCGATTTCTGTTGGATTCTGGGTATTTCAGACAATACCTTGCTTTTGGGAACAGGGACATTGCTCGGGGGTCCTGGGTGCCTCCTGAGAAACCTAGTTAATCAGGCACTCTCACCCTGGCAGCTTCATGGATTTGGGAGCCAAAAATCCATCACATTACAGAAAGACTCTACATGGTGCCTGTAAATGGACTTAGGAAGCCGAGAGAATCCCTGACAAGGAGGAATTCAGGAACTGATTCATGTGAGAAGGTAAGTAAATTCTTAAGGCTAAGTATGATGTAACCCTCTGTAATGATAATACCTCCAGCAATAATAATAGCCACCACTGACTTCATTGTTAACTACAGGCCAGGCTCTGTGCCAGGTCCATTCTAGATACTGTATTTCTATTATACAGATATTATATTTAATCTTCATAATTCCCTAGGGGGTGTTATTGTTATTATTTCCATTTTACTGATAAGGAAATTAGGACTCTGAGAAGTTCACTAACTTCCCCAAAGTGATACAATGTGCAAATTCCAGAGCTGAGGCTAGAACCCAGTTTTGCCTTGCCTCAGAGCTGGGGGATGTACCTCCCGCTCTACTGCAGAAACTCCATGGAAGACAAATCAAACCACAGAATATGGTTTTTCAGGCTGGGTACTTTCCCCAACCCTTCCTCCACCCCAACCATATTCCAAACACACATCCCACTCTCCTTCTCAGTGGCTGGAAATCCATTCCACTCTCCCTGCCTCCTGAGATGGCCACTTTCCCAGGCCCCTTCTGCTCCCTCCAGGAGCATCAACCACAATGACAGCAGCCTTCCTGCACTCCTGGGCCTCGGATCTTGCTGAAGCCAAGGACACAAGGTTCTCAGCAACTACAAATGGGTAGATTTAATTGATGAATGGACTGGGATTGTCCAGCCACCTGTCAGGACTGATGAAAAGGCAGATTTATAGCAAAAGGCAAGGAGCCTCATATTTCTCCCACCCTGGGATGTGAGCTTCTGTCTTCTGAGTCTGGGGGAGCAAGGGAGGATTAGACACACCATTCATTTCTGCGTATGGCTCTGACAGTGCATTGCCATTATGAAACATCACCCTCAGGTGTAAAACAATAGCATTTTGCACTTACATTGGGTTCATATTTTACCATCACAAGGCACCTGTCAGCTCAGAATGCAGAAACCCTTAAATAAGCATTAATTTAACCTGGCCCTACCTGCCAAGAGAAGGGAGTGAGCAAATACATAAAGAGGAAACTGAGGCAAGAGACCAGTAAATACCTCAAATCTCTGCTATGTGCCACATTGAAGGCTGGGCATATGGGCAGCGGGTAAGTGGCCACAGAAGCAATGGGTGTTTTCAGAACTCAAGGGAAAGAAGCGGGAGTAGTAGGAGCCTGACGTCCTCACTCTGGCCTCATGGAGTCTGGTGTGGCCTCTACAGCAGGGGCTTCCCCACCTTCTCAGACTTATTTGAATCTTCAGAGCGGTGACAAAGCCCCAGCAAGCTACCAGAGGGGACCCAGACCCCTGCCTTGAAGTCTGACAGAACTACCTCCCCTCTGGGGGTTCACACCTCACCTGCTGTGTGACCTCAGGCAAGCCACTTAGCCCTCCTGAGCCTCCTTTACAAAAGGGTAGGATGTGATTGCACCATCTTAGCTGCCTCCCAGAGCTGCCTAGAGGGTGGAATGGAATGGGGCAGTTCTTGATTCCCCATGAGGACGTTCTAATATGAGATGGGGATTGTTCACTCTCCCTGAGGGGTCGAGGGTACGTACCTAAGATTACTGCAGGGATGAAAGGGCACAGCTCCACCCTGCAGCCTTGCAGAATTCCAAGCCCTCTCCAAATGCTACTTCCTCTCAGCTGACTCCTGCACCCTTCAGTGTCCTCCTTCCCCAGTCATTTCTGACCCAGGGACCAGAGAAGACGTTCATCGCCTCAGGAGATATTTACCAAGCACCAGCCTTGCTGCACCACAGTATCCCAGATACGGTGGGAGGCATCAAGGAGAATTGCTCCACCTTCCAGGAGCTTATAAAGGAGACGGGGAACAGGAGAGGAGGTTAAACAATAGCACCTGGCCATGCGTGAGGCCAGCTGAAAGCACTGATTTAGCCAAGAGCTATGGGGAGGGAAGGGGAAAGTTATTCAGCAGCCAGAGAAGAAGTGTTGGGAAGAGGTAGGAGCTGAGCTGAGCTGGAAGACCTGGATAGGTGGGGTGACAAGGGGGGGCACTCCCAGAGAAGACAGCCCAACAACAGTGGGTGAGGCATGCATGTTAGGGGGCCCTGTGGAAACCTTGCAGGCTGGAGCAGTGGGTGGGTTTGGGGAGAAGAGGCGAAACCAGCTGGATTGAGTTTGGGCCTCAGTGGTGGAAGACAGTGGGGGTCAAAGGCAGTGGGGGATACTTGGAGGTTTGCAAGCTTGGGAAAGCAAGGTTTGAGGTGTCCAGCAGTCCCCGACAGTGGCACTTGAGGTTATGCAAGTCCTTGTAGTCCTCATGTCTAACTACTGTGGCATTTTGGTTGGACATCTATTTCCCTAAAGTCTTATTGGCCTAAGGGTGTGGAGTCCCCAAAAGAAAGGAGACTAACATTTATGGAGCACCTTCTTGTGCCAGGCACCAGGCTTGGCCATCTAATCCCCACACAAAGGTATGAGGCAGAGGGACCGTTAGCCTCATTTTAAGGGTGAGGAAAAGGAGGCTGAAGGAGTTGACATCTTCTCCAAGATCCTACAGCTGGAAGAGACAGAGTCAAAATTCAACCAGCTCCAAACCCGAGCTTTTCCCATCACATCATTGAGTTCAAAGTTTGGGCTCTGATGAAGTTTCCCCTCATGTCTTCTCTCCAAGCTGGTCCCAATTTGGAAAGCAAATCCCCTGACAGAGACTCCTCCTTTCCCTTCCAATCTCAGTCACTCCCCGCAGCTCTTTCTTCCCTCTGCAGACAGAACCAGGCATATTACCGAAAGAAAGAAGAGGAGGGGGAACACTTCATAAATAGAGAGACACTCAGATCAACAGCAAAGCTTCTTCTGGTTAAAGGGGGAAATGGATTTTTAATAGAAAATGGAAGTTATGGGCTTGGTTGTCATGTGACAGACGCCCAGACTTCAGCCCATTTAATCTTCTCTGCCGTTTAACATTGAGCACCACCCCGATGCTGTGTTTCGTAAAACAGGCTCCAAATTGCTAGGAGATTAGAAGTGTGGAAATAGCACAGCAATATTTTTAAACCAGAAATCGCCCCCAGGCATTTGGGCTGCCTGCCCCCAGGGTCACCGCTGAAACCTAAGTATCCACTGCATCAACTCACTCGCCAGCCCTCCACCGCTTGGGTATCAGGATTAGTTTTGCAAAGGGAACTTCAGCCCCATGTATGTAACCCCTGGGGCTCCCACCCCACCTGCCTGTGTGGGATGGGGGTGTCTGGCTGCAGTGGGAGGAGCTGGCTGACTGAGGTTGCTCTGAGGCGCACACTGAATTACCCCCATGTCATCATCTGTAATCATTGTAAAGGACAACCCGAGGGGACTGAAATCTTAACACCTCGCCACCTCCACTGGGAGATGAGTCATTTTGTTCTCTTCCCTTACAATATTTACTCGTCTCATTCACTGGACTTTTCATCCAGGAGTATCTGCCAGTGCTGGGACCCCTGCAACATTCCCTCAGAGACAGGCAAGACCCTTCAAGAGGCAGCCTCACCCGGGCATGGCAACCATTTGTAGGAGAGGTTGTGGATCTTCAGGGGAGCAGGGGGCAGGGGACAGGAGGAAGGGTCAGGGCCAAGGGGAGAGTAGGTATCCTCTCCCCTGAGGGCCATTAGCTTCCTGAGGGCAGTGACTGTCTAGTCACCACTCTGTCTCCTGGGCACATACGAGGCACACAGTACAGTGGTGAAAAGCCCACCCTCTGGTACCAGGCTCCCTGGGTTTGAATCCCTACTCTGTCACTTACAAGCAGTGTGTGTAACCCCAGGCAAGATTGCCTCGCCTTTCTGTGCCTCAGTTTCCCCATGTTTACAAAGGTGGTGGCAATATCTACCTCAAGGGTTATTATGGTTGGATGAGTTAATACGTATGAAGAACTTGGGACAGTTTTTGGCGTATGTAAGTGCCTGGCACCACCTAAGTATTTGTGGCTGTCGTTACAAGCATTATCATTATAGCAGGCAAGCAGTAAGTATTTGTGGGAAAAGTGAATCCTTGTGCAGCAAATATTTACTGCTCACCTATGATGATCATAATAATAACCTAAAACTGTCGTTCTCAAACATCAATATGCATAAGAATCACCTGGAGAACTTGTTAAAAATGCAGAGTCTTAGATAACAGATTCACCAAGTCTGTCATAGGGCCAGAAATTCTATTTCTGAGACTGATGTCCTCTGTCTATACTGAGAGTAACAGTCCTTCGGAAAAGTAGATTTGCCATCCTGGACTTCTGTATTTCCTTTGCCAATGACAGACAATTGTCATCTGCTTGGCTGACAAGACCCTACCACCACATTAATTAACTTAATTTGGCGATCCAGATAAGCAAACAATAGTGGTAGAATCAATAGCAACAGAGCATTGCAGTAGCCACACAGCTTTTGCTAACTCCCAGGCCTTACGCAGAGTTCTTCATGCAGATGTGAGCTGGAGAGTTTTCTTGGATTGATTTGCAAGGTTGATTACTTCACTGTATTTCCACACAAAGGTTTTCACAGAAGATGTATTCTGTGCCCTCACTCTGATTGTTCTCATCCCAGAGGTGGAATAATTGGGTCCAGAGAGGATCAACCAGTAGAGTGATCCTCCCACCAGCTCACCCACCAAGTCCATTCAAAACCCAGAGGACGACCAGCCAGACGGTGTCTTCCTGCTTCATTAAAAACCTTTTATGTTGCATCCACATCTTGGAAATAGTCTGAGCCCAGACCCTGGGAAGGAGAAGGTTGAGTCTCCCAGACAGCATCAGAGCATGTACCACGCAGCCTGAGCTGGTACGGTCCTTGGACAAGAGGGAGCAGCAGGCCAAGTCCCATGCTCTCTGCCTGTGATGTCTACCCAATCTGGCACACCTGCTCCACCACTACCTCCCCCATCACAGTGCCTTGTTTGTTTGTTTTGAGACGGAGTGTCACTCTGTCACCCAGGCTGGAGTGCAGTGGCACCGTCTTGGCTCACTGCAACCTCCACATCCCAGGTTCAAGAAATTCTCCTACCTCAGCCTCCTGAGTAGCTGGGATTACAGGCATGCACAACCACGCCTGGCTAATTTTTGTATTTTCAGTAGAGATGGGGTTTCACCATGTTGGCCAAGCTGGTCTCGAACTCCTGACCTCAAGTGATCCGCCTGCCTCGGCCTCCCAAAGTGCTGGGATGACTGGTGTGAGCCACCATGCCTGGCTCCATCATTTCTTTTTAGCATTTGTTCTGTGCCAGGCATGGTGGGAAGCCTTTTTCTTGCATTATTGCACATTTAATTCTTACAACAGCCCTTGGATGTAGCTACTGTTCAAGACCCCATTTTACAGATAGGAAGACAGACTCTTAGGTCAAATAATTTCCTGGTGTTGCACAGTTCATGGTGGCAGAGCTGCATTTCACATCTTTATGCCACGACGTGTGGCTCAGCAGGCACATGACAGGCTAGATTCAGACCATCCCCACAGTGTGAGCACACTGTAGGGGAATTTTCTGACAAAAGAGAGCAACTGGGGTATGATAATTCAGAATTATTTGGGAATCTCCCTGTCATTAGACATTCCATCCCTCCCCCAACAAAACGCCGGCAGCTCCCCACCCTAGTCATTGAGATGACCAAAAAGCACCCCCACTTCCAATCCCCATGCAAAGCACAGCTCACGTGTCCTCCCTGTGTCCATCAGAAACACGGGTGGTTTTGGTGTTTGTTTTTAAGATTCTTAGCACAGACTTGGTTTCTGTGACCAGCAACCAGAAACCTGCGAGGTCCAGTGGAGACGCAGCTATCCTTCAACCTCCAAGGCCCTGCGCCATCAGTTCCAGGAGAAGTTATGAGCAACAGCTGACTGTCGGACAGACTCTTTAATCTTCCAGCCCTTTCCAGACAGGGCCTGTCAAAGGAAGGTCCCTTATGGCCAAAAGTTCTTTCCAGGGAGTCGGCTCAGACAGCACAGTTGTCCCCAGAGAATCCTAGATTTAGATTGTTAATGCTTGAGGGACTTAAGAGATTATTTTGTCCAATCTCCTCCATTCACAAGGCCTAGAGAGGTGGAGTCATTTACCCCAGGGACACAGCTCACCAGCATCCCAGCTGGGGCTACAGTGCTGTCTCCAGTGTTCTCTCAGTTCTGGCCACCCTGCTGTCAGAAAACTAGCCATTGCGGAACTCAGGAGCACCATGAAGCACTGAAACGATGTCATATGAGGGTGTATCAGAGCAACCAGGGATGCTGTGTGTCCAGAGGAGGTGCCTCAAATGGGCAGGACATCTGCCTGCCATAGTCGCAGGGCTGTCAAGTGGAAGAGGGCTTTGCCTTGCTCTGTGTGGCCGAAGCGGTGACATCAGGACCAGTGAGTAGAAGGTCCAAGACCACAACAGGGTTTGACTCATTCTAAGGATGAGCTCTGTCATAGTCAGAGCTGTGTGGCCAGGAAGGGGCTGCCTTGCAAGGAAGGAGTCCCTGTCGCGGGAAGTACTAGTGCAGAGAGAAAAAGACGCCAGGTGGGAAAGCTGCAGAAGGGGTCAACCTCTGATTAGGGTACAGATTCCACAGCCTTAAAGATGTCTTCCAACCTTGCAAGACTTTTACCCAAGATGATCACCTGAATCTCCCTCTCCCACCCCCAATGCAGGGGTCCCATCCTCTCTCATACCCCATGACTGCGGGAGGGTCACCCTAGAAGCAGGGTGTCCACCAGCCTTGACTCGGCAAGTTTTCAGGGATTCCAATGAGTGCTGTGACCTTAAATGGGGTCACATAAGATGGGACGGTGCCTACTGCTCTTCCCATAAAAACTGTGGATTCCCTGCAGGGAGAATGTCCCTTTGGGGGAGTTGGTCCAGAGGACTATGGACTACACTTGCATCTAAGAACCTTGGAGGGGGATGGGAGGAGGGGAGCAGAGGTAGGCTTCTTCCCACTCCCGCTGCCACTGGGGCCACAGGGGATCTGCCAAGTTTGCTCCAGGAAGACTATTGCCAGCCTGGCTGTGCCTCATCAGCTGTTCCCCATGATGCTGAAAAGCAAAGCTAGGAAAATTCTCCATATGTTGGGGCCCGCGGAGGGGGAGACAGCCACAAACAGCTGTGAGACCTTCATCGTTCCTGTATGATGAAATGACAGTAATTATGCCTCACATTTCAGCAGAGCATTCATAAGGCTAAAACGGGTTTGCTGTGGTTTTTACATGTGTGTGTTCATATGTTGCCTCATTCTGTATACAAAGCACTGTCACATGATGTACATTTTTATGCCCCTCATTCTTATTTATGCACATATAGAGTAACAACTGCTCTGTAGGATAGCCAGGATGGGTAATTTTGCCCATTTTACAGATTACAAAATAAAGGCACATGAACCATTAGGCAACTTACCCAGGTAAGACAGGCTGAGCTTTGTTTTTTAGGCCCATGGATAATGTTCTTTCCAACACACAGACAAACACACACACACACACATGCACGCGCAAACACACATGCATCTCTTTAGAATCAGTTTAATGGATATGCAACTAACCAGCATTTGAATAATTGTTGTTAATGAAGATGGTGACCTTGGAAACTGTCGGTGCAAGCATCATGTAGAGACAGGGTACAGGGAGTCGGGCAGGGCAGCTGAACGAATGAGGGGAGTAGGAGCTGGAGTGGCATGGGTGGTCCCCAAGGCTAATGCCATTCACGCTAAACCAGCACCCGACAAACATCTGTTTAACAAGGCACACAGGCTGTGGAGCCCACACCCTCCCCAACATGTAGGATCCCACAGGCCATGGCCTGCCATAGGCAGCACTTGACCTCTGGGTCACATGCTGCTTCCCTGTGACAGACTAGGTCATGGAGGGAAGAGAAGTCTCAAGGTCACAGGCTGCCAAGAGTGTTCTCTATATGCAAAACTGCCTGCAAAACAGAGGTTCATCTCAGCAGGGAGAGACACAGAAATACATCCAGCAACAGTTATGAGGGCTCGCTTTGTGAGGAGTGCTTACACAGGCTTTATGGCATGAACTCCAGAATAGTTCTTACTCTGACCAAACGTGGTAGAGATTTAACAACCAACCCCAGCCTTCCTTTGGCAGATATGAGACCAACCTTTGCCTCACCTCAAATCCAAGTCTGGAGCCAACCTAAGCCTTCTCTGTCTCCACTGATGGCCACGGGAAGGGAATGTGCTGGGCACCCAAGGGACACTCAGGTGCCCACATGGCCTCAACTATCTTACTGAAGGAGTCCTACATGCTACCCAACTAGGTGATGGATGGAAGGAGTTGACGTCCCCTGTCCTGGCCACTACTTAGTCTTTCTTATCGTTATAAAGTCTAAGCCAGCTGGCTTGGCAAAAAATGTGGCTGATTAATTAAACTGCTTAAGGAAGGATCTGATGACGCATTCTGGAGAGGGGGCAAGGAGAGGAAGGTAGAGGCAATGTGGAGGAAAAAGTATAGGTCTAATGTTTATTGAGCACTATGTTCTGGCTACTTGATATGCATTATCTTCTTTAATCCCATTTCAAAGCTGGAGAAAGTGGGGCTCAGAGAGGCCCAAAGTCACATGGCCAGTAAGTGCAGAGCCAGGATGTAAATGAAAGATTTGCCTTGACTCCAAATTTCTACCACACTAGTGGGTTGTAAACTTTTTTATTTTTCATTCTACTCCAATATATGAAATTGGAGAATGAATAAAAGCTCTGGTTGAAAGAATGGCAGTGAGAACAGGGCAGGTGGTGCTTGAAGCTCTGCCCTCTGGCCCTCCCCCTCTCTACCTCCATCCATCCCCTGAGGCTCCATCTTACCCCTTAGGCCTCTATACCACCTCCCTTGGAAACCTCTGTGGGCTCCGGTGGGCCAGGCCCCTTCTGGATCAGTGGATGTGCTGAAAAATACTCTGGGAAGGCTTTGGAGCAGCACCTGCCATGGTAGTATCCTCTCAGGGCCCTGGAAATGCAGACAAAACCATTCCCGAGGCCACACTCCCACTGCAGCATCCCAGCTGGCTCGCTAGGAGGGGCTGCTCAGCTCTCCTGAAGTGCTCACTCCTCAAGCATCACTCCAGACTCTTGACACACCCTTCCCTCAGTGACCGCAGTGCCTGTCCTCCCTCTGCCCTGCCAGAACCAACCCACATACCTGAAGCTGCCCTAGGAGAGGTGGAATGAGAAGCTGGTGCTATTTCTTTCATCTCTCTGAAGCCACAACCACCTCCCAGTCTAGGTGTTGACAAACCAAGAGGGTGAAAGAACATTCCACCTCACTTCATACCCCCATGCCATCAGCCACTGCCTCACCACCTGCTGATGGCAGCCCTAGGCACCCAGTTCCCTGCATTCTAGGGGTGCACCCACCAGGAAATCCAGGCAGGCCCTGGATTTCTATAGCTAGTTTGCCCCTCCCTTCACCCTCTTCTTCCTGCAGCATGAGAGGGGCAACCCACATCCCAAGTTTGGTCTACTTTACAGTGTCTTGGCCCATTGCTACCCACCCTACTCCAATATCCCCAGTGCCACTGTCTGTCCTTGGATAGGGGTGGTGGGAGCTCTGGGGCTGCCTTGCCAGATGGTGAAGCCAGTGCTGAGCACTGGAGACACATATGGGAGGCAACAAAATCTAGGAGACAGAAGCATTACCAACACCAGTCCTTCTCCCAGCTCCGGCCCCACCCCCTTCCATGCAAGGAGGAAGCCACTGACTGGCTGCTACTGAGGTTGAGATCAAGATGCTACTCACAGAGGGCACAGCTTTTGGCCTGGCTAGGTGAGCATGCAAATCCATATGCAGATTATATGCAAATCTGGGGCATGCCCTTGGGTTCCTGGCGCCTTGCCATCGCTGCTGCCTGTAGCTCACACCCTATTCATGCACCTGGGTACCCGCTAGAATCGACTGGGCTGGAGCTGAGAAGGCACTTCAGGAACTAGGGGATCTTTTCTTGACTACTTCAGAGGTCCCCCAGAAAACAACTCCTCCAAGATTATGGAGGAAGGAAGAACCTCCCAGCCTGGAACTCATATCCCTGCAGAAAAGCTCTCTGAGCATCTGCCCTCCCCTCTCTTCATCTACAATTAAATCATCCTTCACCAGCCAGAGCAGGGTACCAAGTAAGTGGCAAGGATGGAATTCTAAGACACAGAGAAGGTCAGGAAGGCTTGAGTTCTGCACCTCTCTGTCATAGGCTAACAGCCCATGGGGTGCTCTGGGCAGACCTTGGCCCTGTGTTTGGGGGCTCCCAGCCAGCCTGTTGGGGGCCTGCTTCTCTAGCAAGCTCTCCCTGGGCCAAAGCCCTGTCTGCTTGCCCACCTCCTTTCTGATCCTCATCCTAAGAAAACTAAGCCTCTCTGGCCAGTCCCCTGGGATCTGTTCAACTTAAGCGCTGCCTTTGGGTCCACTGCTTACTTGCTTTTTGTTTCTAATTGAGCTCCCCATTCCACTGCAGAAATATATTAAAGGCAGCTGGCTTTGATGCCCAGAAAAAAGAAGCATCGGAAAGGCTTATCAGGCATCATGGCACTGCCAATCTCCCTCATGTTATTCTAGCAACTGGGGTCTCTCTGCCACTCACCCCCTCTCCAGTATTCACTGACCCTTCGCCTGTCTCCCCTAAGTTGTGTTTGCCATTTCAAGATTTTAAAAACACATTTCCCCATCGCCCCCCCTCCCTTTTTTTAATTAGACACTGAACAGAATGTTGGAGATTTTCTTAATGGCCTGACGAAGGCTTTTAATTTGGTCTTCTCAAGAGAGAAGAACCATGAGCCCCCATCGGAGAAGTTGGGGTGGGAAATGAAAAAATCAATGCAATCCATTATTTTGGCTTTTAGAAAACAGGAATTTTAGTGCCGGGGAAGCTTGTTCTTTTACACAGTAAAAATGCAAATGCAGGCAACACAGATGCTGGCACGCTGGATGGAACAACGGAGAGCGCCTCGCCGGGGTTCATCCGGCTGCCTAAACCTGGATTTGTTTTGGCAATAATAAGGCAGTTATTGGAGACTTGATAACCGATGATTAAAACCCCTTCCCAGTTTAGTTCTAGGGAATCAGTCTGAGCTCAGGCATCATTTTAAAAAAAGGTATTTTGAGAGGAATGGAAATAACAGAAGCTTAAAACACATTCAATAACTGCTTAATTCCATCCAGAGGATGCTCCATCTCATCCTGTTTTCTTCTCTCTCTCCCTGCCTCCTCCCGCTCCTCACAGATGGACGTACAAATTATTGCAAGAGGATATTGTTTTCTGTAACAGGCTCGAACATTCACATTTACATTTTCCTTGGTGCCGCGGGGGTGACTGGCAACGGGAGAGAAAATACACCAAACCCCATCTTTCTTGCTGTCTCCGCATCACATCTTCCCCGAGCCGCCTCTGCCACCCCCTACCACGCCACCCCAAGCAGAACAGGCCCCGGGGACCAGCCTGGCACCTAAGACCCAATTAAGGCACCAAGGAAAAGAAAGGCCTGTCTGGCGAGGTGCCCTGGCGCCCAACAGACGCTGGAGGCTCTGAATCGCAGGGGCACCAGGCTCTGCGGACCCAAAGGCCACTGAGGGGCCGCCACAACTGGCACCTCCAGCCCGCTTACAGGTCCAAGGCCACTGGCAACTTCCCTCTCGAGTTGGACAAGATTTTGCTCCTTGGCTGTCCTGTTGCCTTCTGGGTCTTTCTGCACCCCCACCCCCATCTGCTCCCGCCCTATCAAGTAGCTCAGCTTCATTTATTAATGCCAGGCTCCTGGAAGGGGGAGGGGAGCGTCCTTCCGGTATTTGCTGAGGGGCCTCCTGCAGTCCCGGGGAATGGGCTGTCCTGGAAGAGGTCTCCACAGAGTGTTGTGGAGGCATGGGGGAGTTGGGGACAAAGCCGGGCTAGAGTGTGGCAGCGGCTTGGGCCTGTGCTTTCTCGCCTGACAAATTGGGAAAGGGGATGGGGGTTGGAGAGAGAGCTATCGAGAGAGAAACCCGCTCCTCACCTTATGTATTTTTAATATTAATGTAATTAAAGCTGCGAGCCGAGCCAGCCTGCGGGGGCGGAGGGAGCCAGGAAGAACCTGGGGAGAGGGAGACTAGGGTTCGGGGGTGGGGCTTGAACAGGAGGCAGGCTTCTTGCTCTGCTAAGGTAGGATGAAGGAGTGTGATGTGGGGGGCAAGGGGTTAAACAGCAGAGACCAGCCTTGGTGTGTAACCCGGGGGACCCCACTGGGCCTGAAAAACTCAACTACTTTGTCCACGATTTTTGACGCCACCCTTCCTTGTCCCGCAATCCGATCGCCCAGTAAGTGCCATGCCAGCAGTATCTTGGCCTTGAGTCTAGCTTTGACCCGACGGTATGTACAAATAAGGGTTATCCTCCTTCCCCCAGCCCACGGTGTATCGCAGTGGGCTCCGGCAGGCTGCAGACTCCAGACCCCTGGAGCACCAGCAGGGCAGGGCTGGACCCCTCCCCGGGCGCCAACCCTCCGCTGGAGTGCCCTTCCTCATCGCCTGAGGGTCAAGAGTTGCCGCCCGACCAGGGCAACAGCCGGGGCAAAGGAAGAGAGAAGCCGCCCCGGGGAGCGAAGGAGAAAAGTTAGAGGGCTGAACAGGTGACGCTGAGCTTGTTGGAGCGTGTGTGCTCTACCGCGCAAGGGCGCGGAGTTCGGCCGCCTCATCTCCCGCCATCTGCGAGCCCCGGGGCACGTCCTCTGCGATAGCCTGGAAGCCCGACTACTTGCGCCTGCCTGGTCCCGACTCAGTGCACAGGTGACTTCAGTCGGAAATGTCTGCCCTCTTCCAACCTCCGGGTCCCGGCTACCTCGCGGATCAGGTACGCTGCGCCCCAGCCACAGGTCTGGACATGCCGGGCACCTGGACCCACCCCAGCAACCCCCTCTCTCCAGGAAGAAGGACACGCCCCCCAGCCTGAAGACTTGTCCCCAGGTCCAACTGGCCAGCGCGGAAGCGGAGAATCTCGCACCTTGGGGTGCGCTGCCCGAGGTGGCCACGGTGGCGCACCAAGCCGGGGCTAGCGCCCGGGGCAGAGGGGTGAGGTGGGGCCGGAGGAGGGTGACCTCCGGGTTTGGAGAACAAACTTGCTATCCGAGGGACCTCCAGCTCTCGGGACTCTCACTATCCCCACCCTGCCTCCAGCCAATGCGCGTATAAGCGCCATGCGGTGCGCCAACATTGGCGCCAGGGCTGGGGTCCGCGGCAGGAGAGGGGCGCACGCACATAGCGGAGGCATCAACCGCCGAGTCCGAGGCCCGAATAAGCGAGGATTCCTAGGTCAAGAGTCACGGCCTGAGGACCCCTCGACTCGGAGGGCACTCCGGGGTCCCAGCGCCTCCAAACCGCAGGAAGCTGGCAAGGGGCTGGGGGAGGGGTCCAGGGCAGAACTGCCGCCCCGGCGGGAAGCCGGGAGATGAGGGGCTCCTTCGCCACCACCCCTACGGGCGCGCCCCAAAACGGCAGACGCGGGTGACTGGCGGAGCGGTCGGCAGCTGACTCTCACTCGGCCCCTGTCAGGGTGCCTGCCCCGCCCTGCTGCGCCCCACCCGAGGCCTTGCACCCCGTTGGCCCCCCCAGGCACCTGGAGCCAGTCAGGCACCCCGCCTTGCCGCCAGCCGCGCCACCCTGGCCCCACCGCCTCCGCCGCCCAGCCGCCCGCGCAGGTCTCACCTTTGTGTAAAGAGTCCAGGAGCAGGAGGAAAGTTACCAGCCACATGCCATAAAGAGGCCCTATTCTCCGGGGAGGTGGTCCTGTGGCCGGCCGTGCGGCAGCGCCTCTCCCCCGCTCAGCGCGCTCCCAGCCGCCCGCACTCCGCGCCCCGCTCTCTCTGCTCCTCAGCCCAGCGCTCGGCTGCGGCGGCGGCTCCTCCCTCCTCGGCTCCCCGGCTCCTGTCATCCGCGGGGCTGGGCTAGGCGGCCGCTCTCCCCGCCCCCCCGCGGCACCCCGGGTGGTGAGCGCCGCGCGAGCCCAGAGCCCAGACGGACCCCAGCCCCACAAGCCCAGGAACAGGGGTGGCGGCCCGGGCCAGAAGGCCCTGAACCGGCTCCGCTGTCTGAGAGGCGAGGGGTCCCTGTCACCCACTGGCTTGGAGCCTGTGGTAGCACACAGGCATGTGTCATCCATGTGCCAAGAGCCTGCCATGCCTCGGTCAAGGACGCCCGGTTTCTACTGGCCTAAGTCACCTGGGACACGAGCTTCCTGCCTCTTTCCGACTTAGCTTACCCCCCGGGAGGAGCATGGATGCTCTGGGTAGAATCCCAGGCTTTTCAGTGCTGTCTGGTGCTACTCCCCACCCCAAAGTTCGTAGCTGCCCTTCCAACCCCTCGTGACTTCCGCAAGCCTGTCCTCCGGAGAGCCCCACATGAGTCCAGCTACCCCCTGGCACTATGTTCAAATTTTCCTCAGCACTGGGTACGTTGTGACTATTTAAACAATTATTTGCAATGAGCAGTTTAATGTCTACTCTACCTGTGTATCTTCCTTCTTCATCTTCACCTACCCACCCCTATAGCTTTCTTGCCTGGCAGAAATTGACTTATTCCTTACACTCATCTTTATGAAGTTGGCATAGAATAGCACTGGTGTGAGGGCGTCTTCTCAGTGACCAAATGAATGTTGAGAACCTGCTATGTCAGGCACTGGCTCAGGCACTGGGGACTCAAGCATGGCTGAGCCAGGTCTGCTGTAAAAGGTCAATATGGTTTGAAAGCCCTCCTTTTGTCTTAATTCCAAAATAAGAGGGTACATAGAACCCAGAGAAGGGATCTAGGTACCCCTGAGAATGGCCTATGAGCCAGGACTGGAGCTCCCTTTGCAGGGTCATGGAAGCTGCTTTGAGTATGCCCTGACAATTTCGCTGCACCTGGGCACACTCCAAGGTGTGGAGTGTGAAGTTTGGAGGGAAAGAAGGGGGCCGCTGCCTAGCTGCATTTGCCAGAGGAAGAAAATTTACTTCTTCGAAATGTGTGACCTAAGTTCACACAGGAGAATTGGAACTCCTCACTCCCAGGTTTTGCCAAAATATCCCTAGAAATTTTAACTAAATTTTGAAAAGTGTGTGTTTTTTATATGTTAAAATACACATAACATAAAATTTACCATTTAACCTTTTGAAGTGTACTCTTCTGTGGCATCAAATACATTCACGATGTGCAACTATCACCACTTAACCATTTCCAAAACTTTTTCATCATCCCAAACAGAATCCTGCACCCATTAAATAATAACTCCCCATTCCCCTCCCCTCCCCCAGCTCCTGGCAACGACCATTCTACTTTCTGTCTCTATGAAGTTGCTTATTCTAGGTACCTCATAAGTGAGATCATAAAGTATGTATCCTTTTGTGCTTGGCTTATTTCACTCAGCATAATGTTTTCAAGGTTCATCCTTTAAACGGGTGAGAAAAACGGGGCTTAGCTTGTTCAAGGCCACCAAGTTTGTATCAGAAGCAAGACTAGAACCCAGGCCTCCCGACTCCAGAGCAGAGCTTGCTCTATAAGCTGCTGCATCCCTCGGTGGCTCAGCTCCTCCATGCGAAATCACCACCCTGAACAATTTGCAGGATGTGTTTTGTCATCTGGAAACACAGGCGTAGTACAGAGATGGGGGGGCAGACTGCAGGGGGTGTTCGAGATAACCCAGACCAATCTTTTCCTTTACAGATAAGGAAACTGAGGCCCAGAGTGGGGAAGCCATGAGCCTGTCTGAGGTCATGCAGGGAGTGACAGAGCCCTCACGTTTCCAGTCTTCTGTCTTAGCTCCCATCTCTCACCGCCGCCAGGCTGCTGGCTTATTCTTCTACCACGCCACTTCCCTTCTAAAGGGAACGGTCATTGAGAGGAATCCAGTTATTTAAAACTAAGCCTATTGACCCAGAGCACCTGGTCAGACTATGCCTAAAATAAACCGCTAAGGCAGACAGGATGAAAGGGGCTGCTGTCTGCTGGGAGGGGATCTGAGTGGGCCTGGGGGTATCAGCACAGCTGCTCCGTGCCCCACACGCTGGAAGTAGAGAAGGCCCCTCCTCTTTGCATCCACTCCAAGTACCTCTATAACCTGAGTGTAGGAGGTTTTATGCTAGTTACACGCAGTGGGCTTTAAAGAACCACAACATGTGCATTACCTGAAGGGCGAGGTCATTCATTGTGCCGGTGACTGCAGTCTGGCTGTCCCTGGGAGGTGACATATATGTGGAAATAAAGGGGTGGTCAGGTGGGGAGAGCAGACCTGGGGACCCCTGTGGCAAAAGGAAGCTTTTTAATGTCATGGTTAAGAGCCTGGCTTTGGAAACAGCAAGAGATGAGTTCTCAGCCCAGCTCTGCCACTTGCCAGCTGTGTGCCTGGGAAATGTATGCACGCCAAGCTGCAGTTTCCTTACTGGTGGAATGGGGACATCCCCAGCATCTGCCTTGGAAAGTCATAGCGAGGATTAAATAAGACAAGCCCCATGGCTGGCACATCGTGAGCACAGGATAACTATCATGAATGGGAATGGCTTTGCTCACAAGGACCTTGACCTGTGGGAGCTGGGAGGAGGGAACTGTGGGATGTTGGGATGATATCGTGCATTCCATGCTGTGACAAGGCCAGAGCCAAGGAGCTGGATATCCAGGCAAGAGGTTGCAGAAACACGGAAGGTGCACGTTGAGGCTGGAAGGGCCTGGAGAAATGTCTAACAAAAGAAGGACCTGAAAAATAGGCAGGTCAGGCCTTATGCTTTTTGTGTTTCCCATTGATTTTGTTCTTCCTTAGTATCTAGGGAAATATCTTTGAAAATGACAAGTTGGCTCAGATATATCCAGAAGTCTTCTGTTCAACAGGAGTTATATTAGGGGTGGGCGATCCAGCAGGCCAGGAAATCCCAAGGGAAAAATGGAACGCTGGGGAAGAGAGTCAGGCGGCGTGTTCTACCCCACGCCCACCTTAAACCCTGACAGCCCCCTCTTCAGCTGACATTTTGGAGGGGCTATATTTTATTTTGATAGAAGGGACAGTTCCCAAAATTATCTGGAAACCTTCACACTCACACACAAATATATTCACACTGGAGTGAGAACAAACACAGTTGCCCAGGCAAACATTCATGTGTACAGGTAAACATAAACACTTAATGACAGGCACACCTGTGCTTAAATGTGATTTGAACACGATCCAGAAATTCTGCATTGGCACCTATGCATATGCTCCATGTTTTTTAAGCCTCAAATTTGTGGGATTCTTTTCTAGTAGGAACACACTATCCATTTAAAAGCAGTGATTTGTTTTAATATTTTCTTGCATCAGAATGCTGGGTGATGATCTGTCTATATTTTGGCTTTTGTGCTTTTGTTTTTGTTTTTTTAACCAAAGCCAGTTGAAGCAGTTACATGAAGTCACTGGGAGGTGAGCCCTCTCCAATTCAGGTTAATCATGGATATTTAGGGGGTATTATTTTGCCATGTTATATTAAGACTAGAGCCATCATGAGAAACAGCAGATGTTTTTATTGTTTAACTCAAACAATAAGCTTATATATTTTGGATACTTTTCTTCAAAAACAAAGGCATATAATTATTTTAACAAAGGCTTCCTATGCCCTCTGGAATTCTTTGACAACTTGAGTATAAATAGGGTGTTCATAAAAGGAATCAATACTGAACCAGGTCAGTGTGAAAAACTTAACTTTTAGTATTATATAGCTAATTCAAGATTGACCTTCTTAGTACTTACTTATCGGTTGGGGGAGGAAAAAATAAGGATCTCCCTGCTTCCCTCCCTGCAATTTATAATTGATTTTAATATTATAGGAAAGGTCCTCATCTACAAATCAGAAATCCTAGGTTCTTGTGTCATCTCTGTCTCCATAGCCAGCTGTGTGATCTGTGACAAGTCACCTTTGCCTTTCTGGACCTCAGTTTCTTCATCAGTGAGGTGAAAGAGTTGGGCTAGAATGATCACCAAAATCTCTTCCTAAGACCAAATACAAGGTAAATGCAAACAAATATGCACATTCCCCCCTCCCACCCCACATAGGTGTATAGGGTGTACCCACAAATGTGTGCAGGCAGAGAAACAGAAGCTTTTATGCACAGACATTCAGAAACTAATAGGCACAAAAACATTACACAAAATAAACCGTGTTGGCTTCAAATATATCCACATACATCTAAAATTCCATCTTCTTGAGATGGGATGAATCATTACAATTCATAGAGTATGATACATATATTTAAAAAAATAGTATGTGTCATTAAACTACCCAGGTTCTCCTTAAACCAAAATTCTGTCTGCTGGGCTCAGAAGATGTCTAGGTATGCTTGCCACTTACTCTCTCATCATTCTGGATGACAATATTATGGCTCTAAGCTCACTGGAGCAAAGGGTCTAAAGCCCTGGGGCGCTCCGACAGTACAGATGCCGTCTCTGAGGTCCCATTGCCCTTGTTCAGGCTGCTGTCTCAGCAATGACTCCAGGATGGTTGGTCAGGGGCTGTAGAAGCCCCCAGCAAGGCAGGAGTCCCCTGGAAAACTGTGGCCTCTCTCCCGCCGTTCTTTCTCAGCTCACAACTCTGAAATCGGTTGAGAAGCCAACGCAGAGAGATTCCATGAAGTCCGGATTCGATGGAGCTGAAGCTCATTGTCACATTTCTCTCTGGAGAGTGGTGGTGTGGAAGGTATGAAAACTGAGAGAAATAGGGAAAAAAAGAAAGTGCAATGAGTGGAGCTAAATTTGCTGGCTTCCCAAGTCTTCTGGCATTTCTTCTGGCCCATGGGTCACTCACAAATGTGCTTATCAAATTTTATGAAAGTGTCTTCTACGCTGGAAAACCTTCACCCTTCTCAAGTACCCAGTGCCCCCTTTTTCACCTGTTTAAGGCTTCCCATTCAGCAGGGCCTGGTCAGGTACCCCCAGTTATCCCTGACCAGGCCTCCTCTGGGCTCCCACTGCCTCAGACATCTACTTGGCCCATGGATCTCATCCCTTTGTCTAGAATTGTGGCTATTTATGCACATGTCTGACTTGTCTCCTCTTGTAGACACTGGGCTCTGACCCTTTCGATTTGTACATGCAGGCCCTAGCCTGGTGCCTCCTGGCTCTAGGGGAACACTCAGTAAATGTTGATTTAATGACCAGATGGGCTTATTCTTACAAGGTAGCAGATATCTGATTACAGCCTCACGTGCCATGCCTTCCAGAGAGATGTCCTTTAGCTGGGATCGAAGCCTTAAGCTTGAAAGTTTTTTTTTTGTTTTGTTTTTTGTTTTTGTTTTTGAGATGGAGTTTTGTTCTTGTTGCCCAGGCTGGAGTGCAGTGGCGCGATCTCGGCTCACTGCAGGCCCCACCTCCCAGGTTCAAGTGATTCTCCTGCCTCAGCCTTCCAAAGTAGCTGGGATTATAGGCATGTGCCCCCGAGCCTGGCTAATTTTGTATTTTTAGTAGAGGTAGGGTTTCTCCATGTGGGTCAGGCTGGTCTCGAACTCCTGACCTCAGGTGATCCACCCACCTCGGCCTCCCAAAGTGCTGGGATTACAGGCATGAGCCACTGCGTCCAGCCGAAAGTTCTTGTGTTAGAGTTTCTGGTCTCCAGGAGTGAGCATTTGGCAGGACATTAGACCCCGCAGGAGTGCTGACCCCTAAAACCAAAGAAGTCTCAGCAGTTCCTGCTCAGCCTGCATCACTGTGGTCTTCACAGTTGTCATCTTGACCCTGTAGGCAGCGCTTTTAGGTTCCAGAGGCTTTATGTTTTCGTCCATTTCAGATTCTCACCAAAAAGGATCTGGATACATATGCCAGAATTGTTTTGATCATTATATAGATGAACAGAGTGAATATCAGAGGAGCCCCAGAAGCAGATTTGGGATGCTTATACCATGACACTTACACAGCTCAAGCTTCAGCTTCCTTTTGGGCCCTAGTAATGTGTTCATATGGTCAGATAGGAAAACATTTGTAGAAAGTTGAACTACAGTCAATCACGGCTGCTACCGTTCTCTGCTCTGGTTTCTCGGTAGGTCTGGTGAACATTTTGAGGGGATCTGACTCTGGCTTGGGATTGGTGGAATGTGTTTATACGGTTGACAGGCCATGCATGTACTTCCAGGGTAGGGAAAGGCTTGCAGGAACTCTCCTATCACCGACTGGGCCAACTCACCGTGCTTTGTGACATGAAGTTGCAGAGTCAGAAGTTGTATCACAGTATAACTGTGGCCTCAGGTGCCTGCACCAGAGGTGTGTGTGTAGTGTAGGAAAGACAAGGTTTGAAATGCATGGAGCCAGAAGCCAGCCTGTGTAAAGCTGTGAGCAGAAGTAATGTTAAAAAAATTTTTTTTTAATTTAGAAAGCATTTTTGAGGTGTGTCAGTTAATACAAATATTATGTTATCTGTCTGGATTTCATGATGGCATTTATCAGTTTTCTCAAGATTTGTAACCTGTTGCAATTTCTTTTTATCGTTCTAAATTAATAATCACATTTGATTATTAATATGTTAATAATCATATTTTACCTAATTTTATATTCATAATTGTGTATTGTTTTCCTTAGAGAGATCTAAGCTTCCAGCCCTCAATCATCTAAGCTTCCAGCCCTGCAAAACCTGAATCCATCCCAGGAGCTTTCCTTGGGTCACACTGTGACCAGGGACTAGGTTCTTTGGATTCTAGCCAGGGCTCCCCCCTTGCCTCAGAAGTCTTGAGTCCGTATGTCAATCATGTATTTGTACAGTGCTGTTCACACAGAAGCCCCCTTGCAGAGGTTTTCCTCCCCAGAGAAGAGAAAGTCAAGGCCCAGGCCCATGGTGGTGACCTTGACTTAGATGATGAAAGTTCTCTTCCTAGAAAGTCTGGCCATTTCACCATGGGCTGGACTTGCCAGTCCATGTGCTGGAGGATCTCGGGACAGGAGATACTTTGGTGCTGTCCTAATGCCTTCCATGGTCTCTCTGCAGGGCAGCATCCCTCCTGTCGCTGTGACTGGCCACCAGCGTTGTGGACTGAGACCCTCCTCAAAGTCCAGGAGTTGCTACAAAACACTAGCAAGCCCTTCAGCCACTCTGAGCAGGAGAAATGTGCTGCCCAGAAATTCCACCTGCCGGAGGCCAAAGCCATGGCTCCTGGGGTGCCCCAGTGGTGAGCGGGCTGCAGTTTGGGACAGGGAGGCTGAACAAAGACGTTGTCTGGAGACCATGGGGAATGTTGGCTCCTCTGTCACAGAATCTGAGAGGGGGCAGTGCCTTAGAGCTCACCTCACCTGGCCCCATCTCACACCCACTGGCTTTCTACACTGACCCAACAGGTGTCACCTCAGTCTCTCAGATGCTGCCAGGGACAAGGGGCTTGCTCCCCACACAGAATTTTATCTAATTTCATTGTCCACAGTCATGTATGCATGCTTTTCTTTATCAAGCCCAAATCTGCCTTAGCTCTCTGGAGTTCAAAGGTTGTGCCCAATCTCGACCAAATGACAGCTATTCAAATACTCGAGAACTGCTACCGCAGGCCCCCACACCTTCCTTTTGCCAGGCTACAAATCTTTTTTCTTTTCTGACTAAATTTATAGACCTCTCCCTGTTCTGGTTTCCCTCTTTGCTTATATTCAACTTTAGCGATATCTCATCCAGGCATGGTGGCTCATGCCTGTAACCCCAGCGCTTTGAGAGGCTGAGGTGGGAGGGTCACTTGAGCCCAGGAATTCAAGACCAGCCTGGACAATATAGAGAGACCCATCTCTACAAAAAATTTTAAAAATAGCCAGGCATGGTGGCGCATGCCTGTAGTTCTAGTTACTCAGGAGGCTGAGGTGGGAGGATCGCCTGAGCTTAGAAAGCTGAGGATGTTAGTGAGCTGTGATTGCACCACTGTACTCCAGTCTGGGTGACAGACTGTCTCATAAAATTAAAAAAAAAAAATCTCTCATAAAACTGAATAGACTCATGCATCCAGATGAGGTCTGAGCAGCTCCAGTCCAGCAACATCACCCCCTCAGTAGGTAGCTGATCTTCTCTTACTGTTGTCCAATGTTTTGTTGGCTTTCCTGGGCTGACATGCCAATCATCTGGACCACTATCCCATGAACTTCTACTGAACGGGCCTCCTTGGCCTGTAATCCTGATGTGGATGATTTGAGAGAAAACATGATCCCATTCATCATTTGGTGAAAGTTGGGAAATGAGGTGTTGCCTGGGTCGAATGGCACTTACCTACACAATGAGGGGCTCAGAATGTCATCTAAGGTCTTAGCCCAGCCCCAGTAAGGGTGGCAGAGCTCAGCTAAGAATGCAGCAATAAGGTTCCTACTTCAGGCCACAATGACATTGAAACCTAGCATCTTTACCAAACTTGACCTTATTTTTAATAAACCCAGCTGAAAACAAAGATCTAATATAGCATTTCACAAGTGTTTCACGAGAAGGTAACAGGTGAGGTGCAGAAAGTGATCTATGCTCAAATAGGTTTGGAAAAGACTGGAATAAGCACAGGTAAATAGGTTTTTGTGGGAGTTGTTTTTGTTTTTGTTTTTTACTGCAGGCTTTAACACACTGGTGGGCATCATTAATCTCCAAGTGGTACAGTGTGAGGTTTTTGGGGATCTATTTCCCGCTTCTCCCGGGTAAAAACTCTGTTCTTTCACAGTTTCTGGTCCACACTTGGCCTGGAGGAAGTACATTTTATTGGTTTACTCATTGTTTTGGCAAGTCTGTGCCCAGTCCAGTCCCTGTGCAAGGAGTTCCCTGATCCCTGGAAAGTCTAGCACAGAGTCCCTGCCCTCAGGGAGCTTGCATTCCAGTGGAGAAGAAGATGTTTAAAGAGCAACATAGGGAGGCCTACATGCTCAGAGTTGGCAGGTCAGAGTGTGAAGGGACCTGGGGAGCATCTCCTGCAAGTTCATTGTTCTTCCCAGGAGGAAACAGTGGCCGGCAGGTGAAGGGCATCCCAGGTCACATGGCAGAGTCAGGGCTTAGGTCCAGGGCTCCTGACTGCCTGGCCTGTGCTCAGCTTTGTGGTGTTTACCTCCCTCCCAGGCCCTGTTGCCCTCAGTCTCTTGCCCACCTTATTCACCACTCCATCCTCAGCACCCAAGGCAGGTCTTTGATGACTGTTTGTTGAATGAAGCTATGATGACGTGGCTGGTTCGATGATCTTTACAGTCTCACCTACAGCAGGGGTTCGATGAGTCTGTGAAGAGAGCTGCTTAAGCTCAGAGAAAGGAGTGGTCAACAAAAACCAAGGTAGGATGTGAGTTGGGCTTGAACAATGGGAAAGATGTGCAGAGAGGCAGGGAAAAGGCCTCCCTGCAGGGTCTCAGGAAAGCTTGACTCTACGGTGTGTGTCTACCCATCTGAGACACCCACACACCCGGCACATGGCAGTTCAGAGTTGTGTCCTCAAAGACTCATCGGTCCAAACTCTAAGCTGAACTGGCTGGCCAATTGTTTGTCTGCATCAGCCAAAGTAGCTTCTTCTTTTGGCAAATTATAACCAGAGCCCTGGATTCCTACTAATGACAGTGATTATAATTGAGTGCTTGCTGTGGGCCCAGCACTATGCTAATTCCTCCAGATGCATAATCTCAAAACAACCCTATAAGACTGGTATGATTATTATCAACCCCATTTTACGGACAATGAAACTGAGACATAGAGAAATTAACTAAGTTCTCCAATTCACGCAGAGTCAGATGCTCAAGGCAGTCTAATTCTATGTATTCACATTGATGGTGGTAGTAGTGTCTCTGCTGTAACATTTTTTTAAAGTTTGAACATGGAAAATTTCAAGTATATACAAAAGTGGGGAGAATTGTAAAACGAATTTCCCAGATGCTACAATAGTTGACTCATGACCAGTTTTTTGTTTCATCCATGCTCCCCTCCCATCACCATGAATTTTTCTGAAGCAAATTTCATGTTACCTAATTTCATCCATTGATCATTTTGTGTGCATCTCTCAAGGATGAGGCCAAGTCCTCATTCTCAATCACAATACTTTTTGCCTTCTGACTGAGAAGTTCCTTGGCCAGGGGCACCCGCTTCCCCCAAGCCACACGCCAGATTTCAGGCTAGCCACTGCCCCACACAGTGGGCATAGAGGCAGCAGGCTCAGGGGATAGCCTGTCCCCAGCTCCTCACCACGCAGCCTGAGCAAATGGCATCTCTCTGCCTCCTGAGAGTGAATTTTTATCGCTGAAGCCCTTGCCATCGGTCTAGTTGCTCTGCAGATGGGGAACTGGATGTGGTGGCTGCCTGGTGGGGTTGTTGACATAAGGATGAATGTTTCTTGACCAGGTCTGTCCTCGGCTCCAACCCTGGCCTTGCCCCTAATCTCAGTGCCTACTTCAGAATGATTTGTGGGGTGGGAGGTCTCCTCCACCTGGGAAGGAATGACTCCCACTCCGCCTGGCCTAAGAGCAAGAAGTAGGGATGAGATGGAGCCAAGAACCTGGAGTCAGAGATTCACTGCACTTCTCATGAGCTGGGAGGACCAAGTCTCACCTTTTTGATCTGTGGAAGTGGGAACAGAACACCGACCCTGCAGCATGGCTGTGTATGTCTAAGGAGATGGGCAAGTTTTCTCCGCGGAGTTGATTAGCTAGAGGAGGACACAGTACCTGCCATGGCCAGCAGGTGTCGCCCAAAAACGGAGTACATGAAACCTTTGGGTGGGATGGGGGCTCCTCCATGGAGATTCTCTTTCAAAATTAAATACAGCTGGGCTTGGAAGAAGTGGAAGAAAATTCAGCCTGAAGGGTTTCTCCTTTGAAAACTCAGTCTGGTTCTGGCTTTCTTCAGAGTTAAAAAAGTGGAGCTTTGCAGTTTTCTTTTCCTTTTTTTTTGGATGGAGTCTCCCTCTGTCACCCAGGCTAGAGTGCAAAAGTGTGGTCTCGGCTCACTGCAACCTCCACCTCCCGGGTTCAAATGATTCTCCTGCCTCAGCCTCCTGAGTAGCTGGGACTCCAGGTGCATGCCACCACACCCAGCTAATTTTTGCATTTTTAGTAGAGATGGGGTTTCACTCTGCTGGCCAGGCTGGTCCTGAACTCCTGTCCTCGTGATTTGCCCGCCTAGGCCTCCCAAAGTGGTGGGATTACAGGTGTGAGCCACCACGCCCGGCCTGCAGTTTTCAAAGTATGCTCACATGAACATCCCACAGCAAGACAGGCATCAATATCCCCATGTTACAGATGAGGAAATTGAGGCTTCAGAGAGCAAGTGACTTGCTGATAATTATGCAGGCACTAAATGACACAGCCACTAAGTGACAAAATATAGAATTAGAAGGCCTTCGGACTCTATATTCTGGGTAATCTGCCAACACGTTCCTATGGGTCAAACCCTTAGGAGGAGTCCTGAGACCGTGGCTGGGCAGTCCCTGTTCCTCTGGAAAAGTTAATAGGCGCATGCCCGAAGCCCCTGGCATGGGACATGCTATCCGCTGACAGCATTTACCATCTCTGGGTCTCAGTGGCTCCGAAACCACACAGCTACACATGCACACAGGCACAGGTGAGGAGGAGAGAGAAATCCCAGGCTACAGAATCTTGGATCTGTATTTTCTATTTCCCAGTATTTGGATGTAAGAAGCTTAGCATAGGTCTGGGGGCTGGCATTTGGGAAATTCTGGACTAGAAGATAAACTGGAAGGTTTATGTTCTCTAGTTTCATAAACACTATTCACTTAAGCTTGTCAAAAACATAAAGTGTCTGGCATATACTTAATAGTCAACAAAAATTTGCTGAATAATAAATGGCTGAAAAACATGCAATCGCCCAGCCCAGCAGAAGCCTTGGTGAACATTGCTTCATCCCTCACCCATTTTACATGTTCATAGCACTTTGTGGCGTACATATCTCGTTTACACACATGATCTCATTCAGTCTCTTTAATGAGTTGGATATCACAAACCCCCTCTCACAGATGAGAAAACCGAGGCTCCGAGACACTAAAGGACTTCCCTAGGGCTGCCCAGCTGGTCAGTGACCAAGCCAAGCTCACGCCCACGCCTGTCTATCCTGCTCCAGCAACTCCGCCACTGCCCCACCCCTGCTTCATATCATTTCCACTGCGAAGTTCGAGAGGAGGAAAAATCCATCCAGAGAGAACGAATCTTCCACATCTGTTGGGGATGCCTCAGATTCAGGAGAGGCGAACTCGGAAGCTTGCCCTGAGACCCTGGGCTCAGGAGAAGTCTTGGGACAGGTCCTGGGAGGCCAGCTGCTGCGTCTGCACTCCTGGAAAGTGCAGTGTGGGAAGGGTGGGAGCTGTGGGAAGGCGGAGGGAAGGGCTTGGCTCTGATGGCTGGAGAGGACATTCCGCCTCCCTGGCCCACTGCTGGATGTGTCTCTGAGGTCCTCCGCGGAAGGAAGCGCCAGGCCTCCACACAGGGAACCTGGTGTCTGCCTCCCCCTAGTGCCACAGGATGGGATGGTGGCGTGGCAGGCTGCTGTGCAGTGCAACATAGACAGAGGCCAAATTCTCCGCTACACAGGTCCTGCCCTTCACCCCAGTCATGTCTCGCAGTGAAGCCGGAGGCTGGGCTCACTCCCTGTCCCAGCCTGTGTCCTTGCCAGCCTCTAAGAACTACTGGAGGAGATGAATGGTGTCCTCCAAAACCTCTGATTCTCAGCTGAGGAGGCCGAATCCCTGCGCAGGGCTCCAGATGCCAGGTCCACCCACGCACCCTCCTGGGTTGCTCTGCTCCTCCCCAGTTCCACCACAACTAGCAACGCACACACTCTCTCACACGCATTCACATACACACTCATACATACACACTTACACATTCACACACACACACATTCACATACACATATTCACACACACACATTCGCACACACATTCACATACACACCCACACTTACATTCACATGCACACACATTCACACACTCTCACACACACATTCACACACACAGTCACACACACACACATTCACATACACACATTCACACACGCACATTCACACAACTCACATTCACACACATTCACACACTCATGTACACACATTCACATACACACATACACACTCACACACATACACATGCAATTGCACACACAATCACACAAGTAACACATTCATGCACACTCATGTGCAATTACAATCACACGAGTAACACATTCATGCACACTGATATACACGTGCACACACTCATGCACGCACAATCTCATACACTCATCCACACACAATCACACACACATTCACACATATTCACATACAATACACATACATTCACATACACACACATTCACACTCACATTCACACACACATTCACATACACATTCACATACACATTCACATACACACATTCACACACACATACACATTCACATACACACACATTCACACACATTCACATACACTCACATTCACATACACATTCACACACACACACACATTCACATTCACACACGTTCACATACATACATTCACATACACATATACACCCACACTTACAGTCACATACACACACATTCACACACACATTCACACACTCTCACATTCACACAGTCACACATTCACATACACACACATTCACACACATTCACTCACACTCACATTCACACACTCATGCACACGCATTCACATACACACACAATTGCACACTCACACAATCACACAAGTAACACACATTCACACACTCATATACACGTGCACAAACTCATCCACACACAATCACACACAATAACACACACACATACATTCACACTTCATAGTTCCCAGGATGTAAGACGTTTAGCTCACATACACACACATTCACACTCACAGAACTCACATACACTCACACACAATCTCACACTCGCGTACACACACACACACAAAGGAGAAACCTATAATCAAGAAGCTTTTTTCACAAACTATCCCTGCTTTGGGTATGGTAGTCATAGACCACCCTCCGCTGACTTTTTTTTTTTTTTTTTTTTTGAGACGGAGTCTTGCTCTGTCGCCCGGGCTGGAGTGCAGTGGCCGGATCTCAGCTCACTGCAAGCTCCGCCTCCCGGGTTTACGCCATTCTCCTGCCTCAGCCTCCCGAGTAGCTGGGACTACAGGCGCCCGCCACCTCGCCCAGCTAGTTTTTTGTATTTTTAGTAGAGACGGGGTTTCACCGTGTTAGCCAGGATGGTCTCGATCTCCTGACCTCGTGATCCGCCCGTCTCAGCCTCCCAAAGTGCTGGGATTACAGGCTTGAGCCACCGCGCCCGGCTTGACTCTGAAGTGGGGACTCCATGGCTGAGCCGGCAGAAGGCCCAGGAGGCGGGGCGACCCCAAGGCTGGGCCAGCCAAGTCTACCCTGTGGCCCACGTGGTGCCCGGGAGTGCGTGGGGTTGGGGCCCATGGCTGCGCCAGCCTCTCCCTAGACCTGGCCAGTCTGAGGGCGGACTCAGGGGCCTCTGTCCTCCCTGCACAATTTGTCCGGAGAAGCAAGCTTTCTCCAAGGCGGAAGCATTGAAGGAAGGGGCAGGGATACCTGGCCGGGCACAGGAAAAGCCGCAGCGCCGCCTTAACGCTAAAAAGAGCCTCAGACGTAATCGACCTCACGCAAAGAATGTCCACAGGCTAAAGATGGTTTCTCCATTTAGGGAAACTGAGTCTCCAGGGGAGCTTGCACATGCGTAGTTCATTATTGGCTAAGCCAGGGCTCAAACCCAGGTCTGCTGATTCCAAAGCCTGTGACCTTAACTGTGAGGCCAAGGAAGAAGGGATCATGCACACCTCAGACCACCCCAGCTGCCTACCCTGGCCCAACAACTTCCTTGCTCCTGGGGGCATGGAGCAGGGGCAGGGGCGGCCCACCTGGTGGGTAATCAATCACTCCTTCATTCCTCTAGGCAACCAGTCACGTGTGCACTCAATAAACATGTATGGAGGGTGCACTAGGTGCCCAAAGGGGGACGAGGTACTGGGATCGGTGGGTGAACTTTCAGATGCAATCCCTGCCCTCATGTAGCTTATAAGCAGTGGGGCCTCAGATGTGAAGGCAAGCTCAGAATTCATAGGATTCAGGGTCCCCTGGCAGGTGCCCAGGGTGCTAGAGAGAGCAGGTCAGGAACACTCTTGGAACAGCAGAGGCCCAGCCTGGCCCGTCTCACTTCCGCCCCCTGGGGCGGGTGTCTGCGGCCTCCAGGCTACTCCTGGATGATTTTATTAGCTGTGTTGGGAGCATATGGTCCTCGGACATAAGGCCTGAAGTAGTATTTACTGCAGAGCAGAGGACACCGGGCTCCTGTGTGGGCTGGGTTGGGCGCGCACTCGGTTACTGATTGATGGGCCGTTCAGGAAACAGAGACCACGAGAGAATTCAGCGTGCTCCTGGCTCGGGGCCAAGCCAGCCTCATCTCCTTTTGTGTCTTTTTGTCTGCCTTCATCACTTGCTGGGCGCCTCTGTGTTCACTGCCAGGAGGACGCCAAGCATGTATTTGCAGGGACTGTGGGGGTGTACCAAGCTTTTCTCTAAGAACAGCTACCCAAGGGGTGGGAGGGAACAAGGGGGTCAGCCACAGCTCTCCCCTTACCCCTTCCCCTGAAAAGTCACAGCTCCTTGACGTGTGAGCTGAAGCTTGGGACTTTTGTCTTGTGTCTGTGTTTTCCAAAGCCAAGTCCAGAGACAGACCAGGGCCTTCCCAAGGGCACACAGCAGGCCAAGAGCAGAGCTGGCAGTGAAGCCAATTTTCCATCTTCCACAGTGTGGTCTGCGCAGAGCCACAGGCAGGGCTTCCGGGGCCACAAATCGCTTCCCCAGCTCAGGACGTTCCCGTCTTCTCCCCTCCCTGCTGCCCTGCTCACCAGGGGGAATTCCTCTCAGTGACACCAAAGTAGCCCTTTGGGGAAGTGACAGTGAACATATCTTGAAAAGGGAACCAAGTGTAGACATCTAGAGATAGTAGCAGCCATGGTGACTGGAGGCCTCCTGGGGCTGAGGAACTTCGGGGTGTCACTCAGGGTGACAGCAGGTAGCCCAGCAAGTCCATAGGAGCAGGACAGGCCAGGCTGGGCCTCCACTGTTTCAGGAGTGTTCCTGACCTGGTCTCACCCGCACCCTGTGAAGGGAAGCTCAGAATTCAGGGAGATTTGGGGTCCCCTGGCAGGTGCCCTGCCCTGGTGCCCTGCCCTGCCAGGGGACCCCGAACCTCCCTGAATTCTGACCTTCTCTTCACATCTGAGGCCCCATGCTTACAAACTGAAAATCAAATCCGCCAAAACAGGGCTTGGGGAGCCGCCACTCCTGAACACAGCTCGTCCCAGTCCATTCTAGACATGCGGTCCATCCACGCGTGGGGGAGACCCCTCCCTCGGTCTCCCAATGCCACCTTCTTTGCCCCTCCAGTGTCAGGTTGAAGCTCTGGGAATGAAGGTTCGAAGTTGTAAACCGGATTTCTTCCCAAGTCCTCAATCACTCAACGGCAAACTATGAAGTGTCTGCAGTCTGTGAGGCTCCTCCTGCAGCCAGACCTGGGAGGGGCACTGAGTCTGAGCCCCGGGATTCTTCCAAGGCTAGGACACTTGGGCCCCTCTCCGGCTCTCCCAGTGCAGCCCTGGGCTCAGCACTGCCCTCCCGATGTCCCGGAAGGAGGCTGCCGTGGCCCTGGCTCCGAGGCCCAGGCCCAATCCATCTTCCCAGCCAGTGACTCGCTCTGACAACAGGGCCGAGCTGCCGTGGCATTTGCCTCTGATCTCCGCTGGCCAGGCATTTGTCAGGCAGCCTGCGAGGAATGAAGAATGGGCACTTGGTGAGGCACAGATTACCCGCCCCAGAGGCCCTTGCTGAATTGCAGTTCAGAGCTCAGCTGCCTGGGGCCACGGATCAACAGGGAGGCGACTAATCTTCCCCGCAGCAGCCCTGCCGTACAGAGCAGAGGGACAGTTGAAGGGAGAGCCTGGGAGGAGACTCTACACCACCCACTGCCCTGTGCCTTTCTTCAGCACAACACCCCTGACTCCCTCCACTCCCAGCCCTGTCTGTCTAGGGAGCCCACTTCCTTCACTAGAGGCAGCACCAGTGGAGATGCTCAGTTCTTTGGGGCACCCCTTCCTTGCTCCCTGTACAAGAGAGAGTTCAGAATTGCTGGGGCGGGGTGGAGATTTCTCCTGATGTCCCAAAGCATTTAGAAAAACTGGAGGCCTATACCAGGGCCACCCTCACCCTGGACAGGATATCAGCCTGTAGGAGCTAGAGATTGGCCTGAGGCTCTACTTCCTCTGATGGGGAAGTCCAGGCCACCCAGTCAGGGAGGGCCTGCCAGAACCCAGCAGAAGCCCTTCTGCCTCCATGCCCACAGGGCTCTTTCTCTGGAGCTGTGCAGAGGCTGGATGGGTTTGGGCGGTGGACGCTTTAGCAAGGGATGGGGGTGGGACTGGCTGCTGGCTCACAGGCTAATTCTCCTGGCCCTCCCTGGGCTTCCTGCCCAGCTCTTCCTGTTCATGGGTACTGTGAGGAAGGCCAGGACTCAGCGGACTTAGCAGAGACCCTGCAACTCCACTGCCCAAGGCCAGCACCTCTGGGCCTGGGGGCTCTGGAACTGCTCTCCCAGGGGCTGGCGGGGCAGAGCTACCTGCCCTCTCCCCAGACAGTGAAACAAGTCCAGTTTCCCTTGGACCCTCACCTGCTCCACCTGCCTGCATTCCCCTCACCCTCGCCTGGCCATGCCCACCTACTAAACCGTGACTGTCACCTTTTGCTCCACTTCGAGTTCACCTGGGGAGGCAGAACCACCACCGATGTCCCATCAGTTGAATCAGATGCACTCACTGCAGCTGGGGTGAGAAGAGTTACTCAGGCAAAGCCTCTTTCCCCTCCCAGCCCCACAAACGTCCCTGCTTGACTTCTCTGCCCCTCCCCATGTCCTACTGTTGATTTACTCAGTAGGGTTAGAGGCGTCGCTGTTCCCCAGGCTTTGGGGAAGATGTGTAGATCACATGGGGTCTCTACCTCTGGGAAGGAATGAGCACTTAAGACTCCACAGCCAAGAATTACCCCAGAGTGGGGCAAGTGCTGTACCTGGGGGGGGTGAACAAGCGGAATGGGAAGAGCTGAGGGCTTTCCTAGGAAATCAGGGCACCAGACGGACCATTCAGGAGCCAGGAGCCCCTCCTCCCGGCAAAGGCCCTTGGAAAGGTTGAGTTGAAAACATGCAATTGGAGGGGATTCGGCGCAAGCCACATGCTCCCTCTGGTGGTCAGAAAGGGAATTGCGCCCTCAGACGGAGGCTGTCGTGGTCGGAGTTGTGTGATTAAGAGTAATTCACCCAGTCATTTCCCAGGCTTGGTACATCTTTGTGACTCAATGCAGGTCTGAATTGTGGAAAATCCCAAAGTGAAGCGAAAGTTCAGTAACTGCCAGCCCGTGTGACCTTTCTGGAGAGGGAAGGGAAATGTTCACAAGAGTCCTGGCTAGGAAGCAAGTCCCAGGCCTCTGAATGCCACCTGGAGCCATGGGGCTCATTAAGCCTCAGTCTGCAGAGGCCACCCCCCAAGCCTCATATTCAACCGGGCTGGGGGAATCTGGGTACGTGGTGGTTTGGAAAGCCCCTCAGGTTCAGACCTGATTAAGCCTCACCTTTCATAAGGAGGGAGGACTTGAGGCAGGGTCAGCGAAGGGAAGTGACTCATCCAGAGCAGGTGAAATTTCCCTTTGAGGGTGGCAGGCTAGATTGTCCTCTGTATGGAACATTCTAGAACATTCTAGAAACTTGACTCTTCTCCAGTGCTCTTATGTGGGCCACAGGTCTGGAATACCCCTCTTCCTCTTTGCCTTGCTGCTGCGTCCAAGAGGTTGGGACCCTCCTCCTGAAAGTCCCCCTGGCTGGACCTGCCCCATTCATGTTCATTCCTCCCAACCTCGAGTGAGAGCTCAAGTGTATGCCTCTATCTCCTGCGTAGAAAAATTGCATTCCATTTAAGGGTTTGGCCGACACCAATGAGTCCACTTTTGAAGTGGGGTATCACAAGGACTTGGTGCTGAGATGTAAGTCACCAGGCCTTCCTCTGTGTGGCTCCTGGTCTCCTCTGGAGTTTCTCCCCTCAACCCCAGGCCTTCTCTGTTTCCCCTTCACTCTCCAAACCCCCAGGCAGTCAGTGGGGAGTCCACCTTCCTGCCCCACCAACTACTCCCCGTCCTTTGGATGTTTGTGTGGTGGGAAGAGCTCTGGAAGGGGAGTCAGAGACCTGAATTTTACCTCTGGCTCTGACTCAGGCTGGCCATGTCACTCCGGACAAGCCACGGCCTCTCTTAGAGCCTCAGTTTCCCCTTCTTGAAGATGGTCTGTTTTGCTCTTTAAGGACCCTTCCCTGCTCAAGCCTTCTGTGTTTTTAGGAGAGTTGGTGGTTATCAGGGACTGGGGGAAGTGGATTAAGACAAAGAGCTTAATTCCCAGGTGGAGCGGGATCCATCCTGCCTCTGGCCCCCAAACGTGCCCTGTTCATTTCCTGCTCCAGTAGCTTGGTTCTCCTGCCAGTTCTCCCTTCCCCTCCCTCAAAAGCTTGCAGGCCCAGATGAGGAAGCCAGACACTAGGTGGTGCTAGAATCCCACAATCCCTCCAGCCTTAGAGGCCTCTGAGTGAAGGGAGGGAGAGGAAAGGTGGGCTCCTTCCTGAGTGCAGAAGCTCCCAGAGGCCTCCCTCCATGACCTCAGCCTTGGACTCATAGCAAAGGGGGCATGGGCATTAGGAGTTGGGCACTGGTGGGCAGAGCGACCTGGCGGCATCTCAGGCTGAGGCCGCCCTGGGTGGGTCCCTGCCTGCATGGACGGGGACTAGAGCAAGTGTGTCGATGGTCTCACTCTCACCATCTGTTCCCTGGCCCCAGACCCTGGAATTAACCAAGCCTCCAAATAGGTGGCCCCAAGAGTGGAAAGAGGTGGCCTGAGCTCAGTACCAGGAGGGGGCTGGGAAGAGGGCTGGCTCCTTCAGGACATGTGCGGAGGCTCAGCACCAGGCCCCTTGGACCCACCCACCCTGGCCCAAGGGTGTACATGTGGAAAATGGCAGAGCACAGGAATGTGACCACACACAGGCTCATCTTGGTAGCCTGGGGCCTCTCCGCAGCAACTCCTAGGCAGGGTTGCTTCCAGGATCCTAGCAGCAGCTCCTGGCGCCTGGGGCAGAGGCCTTGTAGGTATCCAACAGGGCTGTGGCTTTGACCCCCTGGCCCTTTCAGATGTCCCAGGTTCATAAAAGCCAGGCTGAGGCCTCTGTCCCCAGGGCTCCTGCCAGTTCAGGGGGTACAAGGAGTGGCCTACAGATGACAACACTGAACTTCTTGCTTTTACAGGCAGACAAGTGCCTGAGCAATTACTTGAAAAAACAAATGAGACCTGGCTGTATTTGTACTTGAACTTGGAGAGGCTGGTGGTGACAGAGGAGGCAGATAGGCAGGCAGGCGAGAGAAGCAGCGGTCTCTGATGCCAGCTTTATTATGAGCATGAGGTGGCAAGGGGCAGGAGGTGGCGATACCACCTGGGGGTCATATTGAGTCTGGAGCTTCCTTCTGCTCAAGCACTGGCAGTGATGGGGACAAAGTTCTACAGCCCAGGGAAGAAGAGGAGGTACCAGAGGCAGGGCTTGGCTTCCCAGCTGGCCCCAGTGCAGTGGGTGGCACTGCCGAGGCTGAGAAGACAAAGGCAGGTTGGGGCTGGGCGAGTTGCAGCAGAGGTTGGGGTTTTATTTCCTCCTTGTCCATCTCACTTTTCTCCAGGGCTCCTCTGTGATCTCCTGTGGCACACACTGCACGCCAGGCCCTTGGCAATCATCTTAAACACACAATAGGTGACAGACCACCTGGCTGATGTGTGGATGACCCTAAAATTCTCCCCTACTCAGTCCAGGAGCCAGAATTCTTCCCGGTTGCTCCCAAGCCTGCCCTCCCCTCCCGCCACCTTCCCCGGGCCCTCCTAGCATACCTGCTGTTACAGCCCATCTTCAGTGATTTGCCTGGTGGGGGAAGGAAAAGCAACAGGTGAGAGGGCCGGGGGAGGGGTGGGTCTAGGGATCCCTGAGGCTGGGGACCCCTCCACAGTGGCAGAGACAAAATCCTCAGCCCACCCCTCTTCCCCAGCCCGGAGCCCCTCATCGGTCACCCCGGGCAGCGCTCACCTGAGCTTCTTATTGGCCCCACAGCGGAATCTTCTGCCTTGAAAAGAGAAAAAGAGATTTGTTTCCACGGACTCGTTTTCCAAGGAAATCCTGGAAGACTCAAAATTCTTCCAGTCTCTCCTACCTCCCTCCTGCCAGTCAAGACTGCAGGGTCAGTCTTGGAGGCCACGTTTGACTGTCTCATTTTATTTTATTTTTTATTTTTTATTTTATTTATTTTATTTTATATTTTTTGAGACGGGGTCTTACTCTGTCACCCAGGCTGGAGTGCAGTGGTGCATAGCTCACTGCAGCCTCAAACTGCCGGGCTCAAGCAATCCTCTTGCCTCAGCCTCCCGAGTAGTTGGGACTATAGGCACATGCTACCATGCCCAGCTGATTTAAAAAAACATTTTTTTTTAATAGATCGGATCTCACTGTATTGACCAGGCTGGTCTTAAACTCCTGGCCTCAGGAGATCCTCTTGCCTTGGCCTCCTAATATGCCGGCATTACAGGCATGAGCCACCATGCCCAACCTTCTTTCTTTTTATGTAAGGCTGAATCACAGGCATTCAAGAACCTAAGTCAGTCAGTCAGCAAATGTTTACTGGAGCAGATCCATGGTGGGCTGTCGGCATATCGAGAGCAGCAGCAGAGACTGGGCCATCATGGTGCCCCCGGCACAGTTGCCCGGTGAACACCTGGAAAAGGATGGCAGCAAGTCCAAAGCAGAGCCCCTTGCTCAGGCCACTTGCCTCCTGTGCCTATGTGCTCAGCCACCACCCCGCACCGCCCTCCGGGAGCTGCCATGGGCAACACGGGAAAATGGGGAGACCCACAGGACTGTGGTCCAAGCCTTCGGGTGGGGCTCAGTGGCACAAACGCATAGAATTCCAGAGCCCACAGGTGTGCTTGCTGTATCTTCTTTACATAGGTTGTGTTTTCCGTGTGTTTTTCTTTGGGTTGGACCAAAACAAGTCAATGTGCAGTTATTAAGCTCCAGCTGTGTGCCCCTTGGGTCTCCTTATCTCCCCCAGAACACTCCGAGTCTGCCCTGGACCATTCTTAGAGCGCTGTCCTGACTACTGTGTCTTTGGATGCTAGCCCTCATCTTGTGAGGCAGGTGGGATCATCCCTATTTAATGGATGAGTTTGGGACCATGGTTAGCAGCGGGGGGCCTAGTCCCCCTGCCTGGCCCTCCGGTTGCCCCGCAGGTTCACTCTCACCTCCAAGGCTCCTTCCGGGCCCACTGGAGGGTGCACTTGAGCAAGCGGGAACCACTGTTGCTCCCAGAGCCTGGCACCCCACCGGGCACCTGTTCCCACATCCTGCAGGGGGTGTGCATGGTGGGGAGGCTCACCCCTTCCTTGGGGACTCCGGAAAGCCAGCCTGCTCAGTGGCCTTGAGAATAGACGTGCCCTGGCCAGCACCCCTTCCCTGGAGGCCACCCCACTTACTGAGGAGGATGAGGAGTCCCACGATGAAGGCCAGCCCGGCGAAGATCAGGCCCCCATTGCGGACAGTCTCATAGTCTTGGGAAAGAGAGGGCAAGAGGAGTGGGATGGGTGGTCTCTCCCAGCAGCCATCTCTCCCTGCAGCCCACCCGAAGCAGCCCGTGGTCACGGGGGGAGATAAGGGGCACAGAGCATGGACCTGGGACTGGGAGAGGCCACTGCTTGGTGGGAGGGGTCCTGAGGGCTCAGGAAGGGTGAACAGGGGCCCAGGCTTACCATAGTAGAACGGGTCCACATCCCCTTTGGGGCTACCGCCTAGGAGAGAGCCAGAGGTGGGATGAGAGGAGTCACCAATGGTGGGCGAGCCACAGGAACAGCTGGAATTCCGTGTCCTTCCCTTCCCAGAGGACCCCCCCAGGGTCCAAGCGGGCGAGGGGAAGCTGAGAACGGAGTGTTGCTAAAACCATTGCCAGCAGGCTTCTGCTTTAGGCGGCTTCAGACACAATCAACTGGGGCCCAGATACCGAGTGTCAGAGGGGGATCCGTGCTGTCTGGGGGGCCTCTGACCACTCCGGAAGGAAGGCGATCTCCTGCTCCTTGATTCCTACCATGGTAGAAAAGGCCAGGAGAGGCCTCTCCCATTAGACTCCCAGAGGCCTCTCTCCACAGGACCATTTGGCTATCAGGTGCTTAGCAGGTATTTGTGAAATGCATGAATAAATAAAACAGAACCTTAAAGTTTATCAGACAGAAGGAGGAAGCTGAGCCCAATGTGTAGACTTGTCCAAAGTCCTAGTGATAGCTGAGACAGACCTCCTCGCCTACGTTACTATCCTCAGGGGAAGCAGATCTAGTTAAGAAACATTAATACATAGTGCTGGTCAGGCACCGGGCAAAAGCTAACAAGACCCTAACTCATCTAACCATTATGACAACCTTATGAGGCGTCAATGTCATTCTGGTGTAATCCACAAGAGGATGGAAGTACAGAGGTAATTCCCCCGCAGTTATAGAGCAAGTCAGGAGTCGAGCTGGGGTTTGAACCCAGGCAGCAGGGGGCTGAGAATGGAGGTGCATAAGCCCTTTGCTTTGCCGCCTCTCAATGGCAGGAGGGAAGGAGCCCATCAGAGGCAAGGTCCTGCCCCTGCCTCCAGCGCCCTCCCCCCGATTTGGAGCTGCTCAGCAGGCAGGTCTCACAGTGGTGCCCTGCAACTGAGTACACTTACCCCGGACAGCCAGAAGGTGGCCTGGCCGGGACGCTTCTGCCACAGCTGAGGGCCACTACTCTTTCCTGCCCTGCTGGAGCCCCTTCTTGCACCAGGGAAGTAGAGCCCCAGGAGGAAGGAATGCGCAAGTCAGCACCTTTCAGGCTGTGGCAAACTGTGCCCCTGGGCAGTGGTGAGACTCAGGGTCTGGCAAGCCCAGCTGTCCCCAGCAGCCAGTCCCTGGGCCAGGAAAGGACAGGCCAGGAAGAGTCAGTGCCCATCCTGACGGGCCTGAGGTGCTGGGTGCTCAGGGAGACCATGAGGGACCCAGGTCCCGCACAGAAGGCCGTCTGCACTGTCTTCCCAGATTAGGTTCAGGCCTTGTTCAAGATCATATGGGGATTAAAGTGTCAGAGCAACAGCTAGACCCAAGTCAAGGCTTCCCCACACACTCCAGGAAACCTCCTTCTCCATGGTCACCTGACCCTGAACCACTTGCCGAGACCCTCTCTGCCCAGCACCCTCCCCTTTCTGCATCTGGCTCAAAACCCACCTCTGTCAGCATGCGCCCCTCTTGGTTTCCAGGCCTAAGTCAGTTCCTGTGACAGGAAGCCTTTGAGGAGTGTCACTTGAACTTGGGGGGGCTCTCATCCCAAATCCAGCCTAGGAAGGCTGACCAGAGGGGCCTGCTCCTTCCCCAGCCAGATGGACCCCGTCTGCCTCCTGCCCAGGTTCAGATGGTCTAGCAAGATGCACTGAACTCAGGGCGAGTGTGTGCCAGGAGGCCGAGGAGGGACGCTCAGCTCTCCATCTTCTATCTGCTGCCGTTCTGCCACTCAAGTTATCTTTCTCTGGGGTTAAAGCAGGGTTCTCTTTTAAGTTGCAAATTTTCTTAGAGAGGAGGCCAACAGGAAGAGGGGCTGGGTACTCTGGAAGGCTGAGGTGGCAGGAGAGGGAAGAGTAGAGTCCAGCTGACCCTGCAAAGGCAGGTCAGTCAGAGCCGCCCAGCCTCACACACGCCCGGGCACACACACCAGCACACTCACCACCGTCCATCGACAAGCCAGTCATTTCCCCAGCTGAGTGGGCTGTCTCCAGTCCCCTCTTCCTGCTGTCTCTGCTTTTTGGAGAGTGTCTGGCTGCCTCCACAGGGTGGCCAGGGACGAGGTGGGGGCATTAAACATTAACAGTGCCAGGTAATATTTACCCTGGTCACAAGAAAAGCTGCAGTGTGGATGGAGGGGCTCCTGCTGCAGGGTGAGGAGGTGCGTGGGGAGGCAGGAGCAGGGAGGAGCTGGCTGAGTTTCTAAACCCTCCCAAAGGAAATTTCCAAAGAGAAGGGCTGGGATGGGTCAGCGGTGGTGCTGTTCTGCCAGCTGGGGAAGCCACAGCTGGGGCGGTGGGAACAGGAAAGTGGAAGTTGCACAATCTCTTCAGTGTGCACTGTACTTGGGAGCTTCCGGGGGCAGTGTCGGGGTCCCACAGGGCCCCCAGCCCAGGCAGGGCCCACCGCACCAGCCACCATGGATGCCACCGCTGCAGCTGCTGTTCCTTATGTGGCACTGGAGGCTTTCCTGCAGTGGTCCCTAGGAGCCTGGCCCACTGCTCCCCCACCACATCCCTGGAGCACCCCCAAAGCCCACCAGCAGTAGATGCTCCAGAGGGGTGCTTCATCTGTCTTCCTATTCATCCATCAACGTGCACCCTGCAGGTCACACCTCAGTTGGAAGGGCTCCAGTCATCCCCAACTAATTTCTCCTTCCCTGCCGCCCCAGCACTTCCTCCTACCACCATTTGGCCTGGCTCTCCGATTGTTTCCTTGCCAGTTTACCATGGCACATGCGAGATCCTTAAGGACGGGGCAAGACTTTCATTGCAGGGATAATCCCCTGCTTTCATGGTTTACCAAGCACTTTCCTCATGGTTATCTCCTTAAGCTTTATGTTTCCCATTTTACTGATGAGGCAGGTGTCTAAGGCACAGAGAGGTGGGGGCCTTGCCCAGGGTCACACAGCCAGTGTGGGGAAAGTGGAGAATGACAGTCAGGCCTCCTGCTGCAGGAGGCAGCTGCTTTCCACACCTCGCAGGCAGCCTCCCCACTCCACTGTGACCTCCTTCACCCCGACTCCTGTGCTGGGTAGTCGCGGGTACTGTGGAATCCTCGTTAAGTTCTAGTCCATTGAATTGGCCTCCAGAAGAGGCTGAAGCCCAATGCCCACCAAACAGCCAAGGTCAGTGGCCAGCGGCCACCAGGGGTGCTTGAGCCCTCCTGAAGGGAGCCACTCTATCTATGAATCCTCCCCAAGCAGGGGCAGGACTTGGCACTTGAGTTCACACCCTGGCCCTCTCACTTGCTAATAGTATGGTCTCAATTACTTCACCTCTCTGTGCCTCAGTCTCCTCATCTGTAAAATGGGCACAGTACCCAGCTCCTAAGGTGGTTGTGAGGGGAAGCAAGATAATGCATGCAAAGAGCGTGTCCCGGGGCCTGGCACACAGTGAGTGGCATCATTGTTACTGTTATATGTATGCTGATTGAAGAAATAACAGGCATTAGCTTTTGGCAAATGTTTGCTGTGGGACATGGAAAAGTCAGCCACTCTCCAATGAAAATGGGCACGAATGAGTGAGCTGGAGGGAATGTCATGGCCCTGAGGATCAGGTGTGCAGCTTCCTTCTGCTTCCAGAGCCAAGGAACATATATTTGTGCAAACATCCCAGCAGAGCCAGCATTTGGTGAAGATGGACCATGTGCCAGGCTCTTGGCAGGCACTGCATCACTTAATTCCTGGTAGCGCTGTTTTACAGATAAAGAAACGGAGGCTGCTCATTTGCTTTCCACAATAGTCACTGGAGGTGGCCAGGGCAGTGTCATGATCCCCACTGGGTACACCAGAAAAACCGAGGGCAGGAAGGTGAAGGGACTTGTCTAAAACACACAGTTAATGGCAAACCGGAGGCAGAAAGCCCAGACCCTCCAAGGTGTGCTACCAAAGCTACTGCCGTCTCCACACAAGACAAGGGTGCTCCCTTTACTATACAGGATTGTGTCATCTTGCTGGGTTTTGTCTATGTTTGTAAGCCTCCATGGATTCTTTCGGGAATAATAAGAGTGTAAAACTAAGTGGGAAGTTAAATAAATTCATCTGTCTATCTATCTATCTATCTATCTATCTATCTATCTATCTATTGACAACCCAGTCATTTCCAAATGGACTGTCTCCTCTTGCCTCTTCCTGCTGTCTTTGCTCCTTGACGGGGTGGCCGGGGATGAGGTGGGGGCATTAAACATTAACCGTGCCAGGTAATATTTACCCTGGTCACAAGTAGAGCTGCAGTGTGGATGGAAGGGCTCCCGCTGCAGGGGGAGGAGGTGCCTGGGGAGGCACCTATAGATGGATGGATGGATGGATAGATAGATAGATAGATAGATAGATAGATAGATAGATAGATGTGGATGATAGATTGATCAATAGATAGATGAATAGGAAACAATAGTTGGAAGCTAGTTGCATTTTTAAACTGTGTGCAAGGCACCGTTTCAAATACTTTACAGATATTAATTTTTTTTTTTTTTTTGAGACGGAGTTTCGCTATTGTCACCCAGGCTGGAGTGCAATGGCGTGATCTTGACTCACTGCAACCTCCGCCTCCCTGGTTCAAGTGACTCTCCTGCCTCAGTCTCCTGAGTAGCTGGGATTACAGGCATGCGCCACCACACCCAGCTAATTTTGTATTTTTAGTAGAGACGGGGTTTCACCATGTTGGTCAGGCTGGTCTCGAACTCCTGACCTCAGATGATCCACCTGCCTTGGCTTCCCAAAGTGCTGGGATTATAGGCATGAGCCACTGTGCCCAGCCAGAAATTAATTATTTAGTCATCACAATGACTCTTACAAGGTAAGGAAGGCATTATTATCACCCCATTTCATAGAGGAAGAAACTGAGGCCCAGAAAAGTTAAATAACTTGCCTGAGGTCAGATGGCCAGAAAGTAGGGGAACCAAGATTTGAAGCCAGCAGTCTGGCTTCTGAGTTCCTGCATCTCTGAAGGACAGATGGACAGACAAGTAAATGAGGTGGTTGGACAAGCTGCCTTCCCTGCCCTCGCAGCTCAGAGATGCTCTGCACACGTTTCACAGCAGGCGCACGACTTCATATGCAGATGCTCTCTTTTGGAAATTCTGCCTCTCTTCCCTTCTGCTTTTCCTGCGCTTCTGGGGAGCTTGTGGGTGCACTTGAAAGGGACGGGGCTGGCACCTGTGTCAGAGCCTGAGCAGGGAGGAGAAATGGGGTTCAGAGGACTCACCCAGGTACCACCTGTCCATAGCAGGAGCTGCTGGCTGTCTCCAGGGGTGCAGGAGAGCAGGGAGGTGCCACTTGCCCGGGGCCTGGATGGAGAGTGGCACTCCCTCCCCTTCACACCTCAGGTGAGCCCACAAACAGGAAGAGACACAGGCAGGGAGGAGGGGCTGGCAAGGGAGCCCTTACCTCGTGCCCACTTGCTGGGGCAGGTTGGGGCAAGGGATCCACGTGAAAGCCAGGGGAGATTCTCTGACCTCCACCTGGCACCTGGGGATGGAGAGGCTGTCAGATGCAGTAGAGCCAACCACAGCCCCGGCCCTGGCCCTCTCCCTTGAGAGGCTCCATGCCACAGCCAGCCCAGGGTGCCCGAAAAGGGTACAGGAGCCAGGAGGAATCAAGGAACCCAGTCTTCCCCAGGTCCCTGGGCTGGTGGCAGCTGAGGGAGACCTTCAGGAGCATGGGTGGGTCCCCTGAACGTTACTCTGCTGCACCTCCATCCTCCAGCCCAGCTGGGCTGTTGCCTGGACGTAGCCTGCCCAAGACCCAGTCTATAGCTAGGCGTCCCCTGAGACTGGGAGGCCCAGCTGCAGCCTCTCGGGGGAGTGGGAATGGTTTCCAGGACCCTGTCCTGGGACCTAAGGCACTGGTCCCAGCTTCCTGTGTCGTTCTGGTCATTGGCAGAGAATGGGGAGCAGCTGCAGGGCTGGGAGCCGGAGCTGTGATGGGGGCTGCTCCTGTGGCCTGCCCTTTCCGCAGCTGAGACCCCTCACTCAGCCCACAGTGGCTCACTCAGCCCGCAGTGACTCACCCCAGCTGTGATGTCAGGCCCACCTCTCACACCTCAGAGGGCTCAGCTGGAGACACCAGCAGCCTAATGAGGCTCTGGGGGCTGCTGGTTGGTATCAGAGGGGAATGGCCAGAAGACAACACTGCTAGGCCTAGGGCAGGGTCAGATCCAGGAGCCAGCAGGGAGCCGCAGGGAGCCCCACTAGCCCCACTCTGCCCCAGGCAGAGTAGACCGCTAGGCAGGGTGTCCCACCACGCAGGGCAGCCCACTACGCTGCCCAGGCAGTCTGTTCCTCGGCCAAGGCTTTGCCACAGCTAAGCTGTAGTGAGCAGTCTCTGTGTGGCTGACTCGGGACCACAGGGTCTCCCTTAGGTTCCTGTGGCCGCCCTGGCACGGCCACCCCAACGCGGACACAGAGAAGCAGAGTTGGGAGGGGCTGGCTCTGGCCCCAGCCTCTGACCGGGCTCTGGTCACTGTGACTCCTGCCTCTCTGTCCCTCCTTTGCAACACTCTCTGTCCTGAAGGGAGGACTCATGACATCCCAGGGAGCCCTCACAGGGCTGAAATGGAGACCAGGAGGTCTAGAGAGGTGCTATTTCTTATCAGGATGGGCTGAGATCAGCGCTGGGGTCCCTGAGCACAGCCCTGACTCCAGGTTCTCTGCACCTTTCCCTCCAGACCACCCTGGAGGCAGGGCCAGACCTGCCCTGGGGTAGGTAAGAGCTCGGCTGGCAGGCGGGCCTGTCCCATGCTCCCAAGTGGAAACCTGCCCACTCAGCCCAGAGCAGCCGAGTGGAAATTCCCCAAGCTGGGGATAGAGAAGTTTACAAACCTCGGGGCTGGGTAAGACTTAGAGGTACCTGGTCCAAACATATTCTAAGTGGTTCAGAAAAGTGGAGCTCTCAGCCAAATCCCCCGCACCCACCCTGCCAGTATACACACTCCGTTCCCTGCCCGCCCCCAGTGTTGCGAAGGAAGGCATCTCTGTCTCAGAGCCCTGTGTGATTGATGGCCCTACTAGAAAGGACACCAAGGCCATCCCATCCAAACCCCTCCCTTTACAAGTGGCTCCCTCTCCTGCTCAAAATGCTCAGAGAGGGCTCAGATGATACGCCAAAATCTGTCTGTGTCCAGAAAGAAGCCCTTCTTTTTTCTCTCTCTCTCTCTTTTTTTTTTTTTAGATGGAGTTTCGCTCTTGTTGCCCAGGCTTGAGTGCAATGGCGTGATCTCAGTTGGCTGCAACCTCTGCCTTCTGGGTTCAAGCGATTCTTCTGCCTCAGCCTCCCAAGTAGCTGAGATTACAGGAGCTGCCACCAAGCCCAGTAATTTTTGTATTTTTGTATTTTTTATTTTTAGTAGAGACCGGGTTTCGCCATGTTGGCTGGTCTCGAACTCCTGACCTCAGGTGAGCCCCCACAGGCATAAGCCACCACACCCAGCCAAAAAGCCTTTCTTAATCTGGCTCCAGGCACCTCTGAGCTGGTCCCCCACCTCCCTGCCCTGCTCTCTGCTCCAGCCATGCCGGCCTTCTTGACACCCCTCACCCTCCAGGACCTCCTTACGGGCTGTTCCCACTTCCTATATGCTCAGCCTCCACAGGGCTTCCTGCTCAGCGCACACTGGCTTCAGGGCTTTCTCCAAAGCCCCGATTCTGGGCATCTCTGTATAAAATGTTCATACCACCGCCTCAGCCTGGCTTTTCCTCTGTGGCACTTGTTCTTACCTAAGGTATGTGTTTCCCTTATCTTGTTTGTCCCTCTCCCAACTAAAATCTAAGCACCAGAAGAGCAAGGATTTTTGTTTGTTTCTTCTTTCCTCCATGCCTGGAACAGCACATCGTGGGACCCAGTTTTATAAAGTGAATGAATCAGTCCCAGGCAAAAATCAGGCAAAAATGGGGCAGGACAGAGATGAAATCATTTCTCCCATGCTGCAGGCAGACCCAGGACTTTCCTCAGGCAGCCTCCTTCCATGCTGTCGCCTGTCCTGTGAGGAGTCACAAGACTCGATTTTCCCTCACAGAGGCAGCAACCCCCACCTTGCTGACAGCTCCTCCAGAGCCCCTCTCAGAGGGTTCTCTCTCACTCCTCTTGCACCCCCTCTCCGCTCCCTTAACCTCCATTTCCTTCTCCAGTCCTGTAACAATTTTCAGAAATTGTCCTGTTTGTTGTTTGGGGGAAACCCAGGCATTTGTTAAGTCAAGCAGGTCCCACCTCTCTCCCTTCACTCACGTTTAAGTCCTTCTCAGACTTCCTTCCTGTCCTCCCCCAGCTAGCTCAGGTCATGGGTCCTAGCTGGCACTGGGACAGGGAGTCCCTCTCTGAGACACCTGCTCTCCTGCAGAGAGGTCGAGGCCCTTCCACCTGTGGCCCATGTTCCTGAGAGCAGCTCAGCTCAGGAGGGCCTCTCCTCCTAGACATCTCCATGCAAGGGACCCTGAGGGCCAGACACACCCATACATAAATCCCCTTTCATCCTGAGACTTTGCTGAGGACTGCCTGACCCTGGGCAAGGGCACCCCTCTGGGTCTTCTCCACCTGCAAAATGGGGTAATAACACCTACCTTGCAGGATTGTTGTGGGAACAGAGACAAGGTAGGTCGAGCATTTGGCCAGAGAAGGTCCTAAAAAATGATGGCTGTTTTCCTTACTCTGAACTGGTCCCCCCAGGAGACAAGAATACTCATGGCAATCCCTTCCCTTGGCTCAGTCCCCAGTTGGCGTGATCTCTAAAGCAGGCTCCTGGGAGCACCCTGCCCTGGCATGATCCCTGCTGGCCACCACTCACCCTGCATCTCCAGCCTCCCTTTCGTCTCCACACAAAACCAAGAAACCTCCTTTGTCTGATGGTTCCAGGCTGGAGACAAAGGAGCATCCAGCTGTGCTCTCCTGTTTTCTCCAAGACCCAGAGCTCTGGGAGATGTTGGGAGGTAAGGAGAGGCAGCGCCCGCTCCTGGATGCGTCAGCACTGTCACAGCTGATGAGACAGTGCCCTCAGTGGCGAGGCCTCCGTCTCCCCTGTCTCCCCCAAGCAGGCCTCCCTTTCGTTTCCTGACTCCTAAATCTCAAGGCAGTCATTTGGGGTAGTCATTGCTGGGTTGGTGGGGCAAGGAGGAAATAGGCTGGAATTCAGCTGACCTCTGTCTCCCTGGCGATCAAAGGAAAGGGCCCTCAACACCAGCTTCCCAAAATGGGGCTCTCCAGCTCCGCCGGCTCTGGCCTTTGTGGGAGTTTACAGCCTTGAACTCCAGGTCCCCAAATCAGTTCCTCCTGGTGTTGACTTGCAGCTGGAAAGGGACTGCAATGAAGCAGAAGCCAGAAGACCTAGAAAGCCATGACCCCCAGCCCGAGTCGGTCCTCGGCTGCACCACCCGTGTGGCCACTGGGCAGGGAAAGCGGCAGTTCCCAGGCCTCATTTGTGCCACTCAGAGGTCCTGAATCCTGAGGAACGCTGGCTCCTGGCTCCTGCTGTGGTTGCAGGTGCCAGGTCACTGGGGTCTTATAAGGCAGGGCTGGAAGGAGGTGGGCCCCAGAGGGTCCATTCCTTAAGTGTTGGCTTCAAGATGGCCTGAGCCATGGTGCACAGAGGTTCTGAGAACTGCCAAAGGGCAATGTACTCTAAGAGTCAAGGTCACCAGCCGGTGACAAGGGCAAACCCATTTGACCCACCTCTCCCACAGTGAATACCCTGGAGAGAAATGCATTCTTGACTGTTCTCAGAACTCACATCCAGGCTTGAACTACCACAGAGCCCATTTCTCTTCAGCTTTTCTTAGTTTTCTCCTCCTGGTAACCAAACTCCCCCTCACCTCTAAAAAGCAGCTTGAGGCTCGCCGCCTCCAGGAAGACCTCGCGGAGCAAGCCCACCCCTGGCTACTCTTTCCTTCCCTCCATGACCTTCCGGATGCCACTGACATGGCTCGAATGGCTGGCATGTGGCTCTGTCACCATTCTCTTCATTTATAGCACAGATTGCCAAGTCCCTGGCCTCCTTGAGGCCTCAGGTCGGGTAAGCTGTTAAATGTTTGTACCTGCACTGAGCCTGGTGCTCACTCTCCACACTTGGCAGCAATTCCACCTATTCCAGGGTCTCGATGGTTCCAAATTGCTGCTTAGAGCCTCCCAACAATTCAGCCAGGCAGGCTGTGCGAGGCCCATCTTACAGAGGACACCGCAGGTGGTCTGCAAACAGGTCAGAAAGTGAACCCAAGTCTAACAGAGACAAGAGGAACCTGGCCATCAGAGAATGAGGAGACAAGGAAACAGATAGTAATGCCAACATTAATAGCATAATAGCTACATGGAGAATTGTCACCGTGCTTCGATGTCCATTGTATCACTTTGATCCTGTGAGATAACAGAAAAGATTTTGATGCATTTATTTTATAGGTGATGAAACTGAAGCTTAAGTGGCTTTTCCAGGGTTACACAGCCAGCAGGAGGCCCAGCTTACCCCAAAGCTAGGAAGGACTTGATTATTCAGCAAAGGAAACTGACAGAGAGGCTGGGGTCTTTCCAGGCTCACACAGTTAGAGCAGAGGGGACCTCGGGGATGTTCTGAGCCTCAGGCTCCACCAGACTTCCTCCAAGCCTGGCTCAGAGGTAGGAATCTGTTCTTCTGGACAGTGCAGGGGGGCCCCTCCCCACCAGTCCCTGCCACCCAGGTCCTTCAGGACATGTGATCACAGCATCACCTGCTCTGCCATCATTGCCTTGGCAGGTGCTCCACTGTTGTGCAACCAGGCCCGGGGCTGGGCTGGCCCCATCAAATCAACAGCTGGTTGGCTTGGGCCGGCTGAGTCTGCCCCCCTGGAGCTCAGCTGTGACAGCAATGAATCACACTAATGGAGAGAGGTGGCCATTCCTTCTCTGTGGCCTGGAGACAGGTTTTTCCAAAACTCCTCCCCTGGCTCAGGCAAACACACCTGACCTTTCTCTCGCTGGGCCCAGGGTGAGGCAGAGCAGCCAGGAACAAGGTGGGGTGAACCAGACAGAGCTGGAGTGCTCTCCCACCCCTGCTCTGCCCAGCCACCCCGCCAAGCCCATGATTCCAGGCAGGGTAAGGCCCTCCTCCCAGAGGAAGGGGCCAACAGTCCAGTGACCTTGGCGTGCGCTTTGCCTGGCACTCCCCTCACATTGCTCCCTACAGCTTGCACTCTGCCTCTGACTCTCTTCCAAGAACAATTGGACAAGCTCTAATCTACATCTTGCAAAAAAAAAAAAAAAAAAAACCCAGGAGAGGTAGGAGGGCCACAGCACCTGGGGTCCCAGAAGGCAGACTGACACCTATTCCTACTGTGGGGGTAAGTAACGCAAAAACCGCCATGCAAAGAGACATGGAGGTCTTCGAAATGGAATGGTGGCGAAGGGGTGGCGGTGGAGGGAGTCATTGGGAGGCAAAACATGCGGGACATCTGGGGTCACTGAGACCAGGGAACTCGGGATTCCCTTCTGGGAAATGACACAGCATGGCAGCTGTCCTTCCTATACAGTGAAGCTACATTTGCCTCGTTAAACCAAATCACAGCTACAAACCAGTGCCACATGCCTGGAGGCTGAGTGGACACTCCTGGTCTTCCTCAAGGAGATGTGTAGCACTCTGAGCTCTGATCCAGTTGATCTGTGTGAAGTCCTCAGACAAACACATAGTAAGTGTTCCATAAATGTCAGCTGCTCGTTTTTTTTTTTAAATTATTACTATTTTGACCATCATTTCTTCGATTGTTCTTCATGTGTCTTGTTTCCAGACCATTCAACTCCCACAGGAGGCTTCTTGGAGCACGGTCCAGCTAGTTCGTCTTGAAGGGACAGCCATGCTCCAGGTGCAGTTTTGGGAGCCATCTGATCACTGTCCTTTCATCCAAGCATCTGTCTTCTGAAGGAGGCGAGGCCATGTGCTGTCAAGCGCTGTGGACAGACTGCCTGGGATCAAGTCCTAGCTCCTCCACCCCCAACTGGACCAGCCACTATTGTACCTCTGACCGATCTCAGAACACAGCTGGATTACCAGGAGGAAAACTAAGTGAGTGCTTAGAGGCTGGCAAAGTAAGGAGAACCATTTGTAGGTGATGTGGTAGAGATGCTGACCATCATTCCTTGCTCTTAATTATTATGAGAAAAATGAGAACCCCCTCCTTGGACTTCCTTATTCCTATGCTGAAGTGTAATGTTCTGTTTTTAACAATGTATGGAGGCAGCACACACAGTGCTTTGCATGCCTGGGGCCTCTAAGGATCTCAGTCTGGCCTTGCTCTGAAATTGCTGCAAGGCCTGCCAATTCCCTCATGTATCACGAGTGTTCCCGAACAATAAGCTCATTTACCAGGTCTAGCTGTGACCAGATATTTTTTAATCACCATGATCACTGGGTTGACAGGTTGAGCTTGAGCTCCACCATAAGCCTGAGTCTTTCCAAAGGCCTGGGGGACCAAAGGCAGAAGCAAGACCACACGTAGAGAAGGCACCGAGCAAGCGGATCTGTACAGTTCTTCGGTTCTAAACAACTCGCAGAATCCAGGTGGACTCAGAGCCTGTGTGGCCACTGGGCAGGGAAGGTGGTGGTTCCTAGGCCCATCAAAACCCCAAGGAACACTGACTTCTGTCTCCTGCTATAGCTTCAGGTGCCAGACTCACTGGGGTCTTAGAAGGTAGGGCTGGAAGGAGGTGGGCCCAGAGGGTTCCACTCCTTAAGTGCTAGCTTCAAGATGGAAGATATTAAGGGGTTGATTCTTTTTTTAAGACCCTAAGATGTTCCAGGCTTCTGTAGAGCAGGCACAGTCCTTGCCCTCCAGGACTTGGATCAATAAAGACACAAAACACTAGAGGCAGAAGCTGCATACGGGCAACCTCCATGCAGAATCTGCCCGCATCTGTGTTTGTTCAGCCAACAGTGCTTTTTAGAAAGTTGAGTCAGAATGTCTTTGGAAGGACACTGTAGGTGACTGCAGGCACCATGCCCCATCGTCTCCCCAGCATATTCACATATTGGCATTACCTGCCTGGTCTCTACAGTCTGAATGCCAAGTATGAAGTGTGAATATAAAGGCAGCAAACAAGTGTGATTGGGGCACAAGAAAGGGATTCAGCTGGGTGTGGTGGCTCATGCCTGTAATCCCAACACTTTGGGAGGGCGAGGCAGGTGGATCACTTGAGGCCAAGAGTTCGAGACCAGCCTGGCCAACATGATGAAACCCCGTCTCTACTAAAAATATAAAAATTAGCTGGGTGTGGTGGAGGGCACCTGTAATCCCAGCTGCTCAGGAGGCTGAGGCAGAATCGCTTGAACCCAGAAGGCAGAGGTTGCAGTGAGCCGAGACCACGCCACTGCACTCCAGCCTGGGTGACAAAAGCAAAACTCCGTCTCAAAAAAAAAAAAAAAAAAAAAAAAAAAAAAACAGAAGGGATTCAATTCTACCTAACACCCAGGAAGCCTCCACAGAGGAAGGGGTATTTCATAATGCACATCACCCACCTTGTCACTCCCTTGATCCCTTCCTTCCTTTTTTCTTTTTAGAGACAAGGTCTCATTCTGTTGGCTAGGCTGGAGTGCAGTGGTGCAGTCATGGTTCACTGCAGCCTGGAACTCCAGGGCTCAAGCAATCCTCCTGCCTCAGCCTGCCGAGTAGCTGTGACCACAGGTGTGCGCCACCATGCCCAGCTAAGATTTCACCATGTTGCACAGCTGGTCTTGAACTCCTGGCCTCAAGCAATGCTCCTGCTTCAGGCTCTCAAGTTGCTGGAATTACAGGTATGAGTCACCACCCCTGGCTTCCTTTTCAAGTCCTTAGGTAGTGGCCCCAGAACTGACCAAAGAGAAATGTTAGGATGTTTTACTCCAGGCCACTGAGTACTTGGAGAAGCCATTGTGACGCCCTTTTTTGCTCCAAGATGCTGTGCAATGTACAGGTCCTGCTATGGGATGTGGCTTGAGCCCAGTGGCCTGGGAAGGTGGGAGAGAGGGAGGGAGGAAGAGAAATGGTGGGAAGGTGCGGGGAGGAAGGGTTGAGCAGGAGGGGAGGAAAGTGAAGGAAGAAAAGGAAAGGGAGGGAAGAGAAGCGACGAGGAGGCAACAGTGACAGCAGCTGAAGGGCTCTGTGCCTGCCTGGCCGGCTCTCCAGTCCTTGCTTCCTCCCTCTGACCATGGACAGACTCCCTCTGGCCCTTTAAGTTCCACAGGCCCTACAAACACTCAAGTTCTTTCACAGAAAGGAAAGCACCTCCGAGCCACTAGGAAATAAAGGATATTTTATTCCTTTTTTCTGTCGTTGTTGAGCGGATAGATCACGATACAGAGAACAGCAATGGGTCACAGCGCACGATTTGGTTTCCACGGGAACACATAGGACAGGAGGGGCGAGATCTGGGTTGAGTTCCCACTCTTGTTATGATCTTCAACCTCTCACTGTTCCCAAGGGCTGCACAGAGCCTGCCGAGTCTCCAACTCACCTCGCTCACCGCTCTGACTGCTGACAGGCAGAGCGAAGGATGCGCGAGTTGCCTCTGCTGCCCATCTAAGGGAACGTGGGCAGAGAAGCAAAGGCCTCTGCTCTCCCTCCACCCATCCCAATGTGCTGGCCTCAGTGGAACAGGAGTCCTTCAGCTATTGCCTGCCAGAGACCCAACGGCAGGGACTGGAGTCTGCATCTGGATGAGCTGAGCTGAGCTATAGATTGAAGTCTCAGAAGCAGGGAAGGTTGGAAGGGGTAGGGTCCCAGAGCCCATGGGGTTATTGCTGAGAAGATATGCAGGGGACACATTCCCCAGGGGCAGAGTAGAAGCCCTGGGCCTGGAATCTCCGGGGGCTCTGTGAAGGGGCAGGGCAGATGGGGATTCCTTGTGGAAGCCCTAGGGAAGAAATTGACCATGGAAGGACATAGCCTGCCTGAAGTCAACGCTGGGCTCACCAGCTCACTGCTTTGTATCTCCAATTGCTGAGAGACCTTCAGACTGGGGTCGGGTGGGATAAGGAAGCAAGGTTTTTGTTAAATGAGTGAAAGGAGTCCATGAAGAATGATGACAAAGTGCTGCAAACCTTCCCAGGTCCCAAGACAATTGAAGACCACTGCCCGTGCTCTTACCCTACGCATCCCTAAATCAGGGGAGGGGGCTGGTCTCAGGGAACAAGCAGCCTCCTAGAAGCAGGAGGTGATGGAGGGCTACGGGGGCAGGGAGGAGCAGATGGCCATGTGGCTCAGCCCCTGCCCCGGAAAGCAAGTCCACAGTTCACTAACAAACACAATACCGTCCACGAACAAGTAGCCACGAAGACCAGTCAGCAAACACACACACTCACACACATACACACAGAAACATCACAGGAAGTGGGCAGGACTGCAGGCTGCAGTGGGGAGGCAAGTGTTAGTTGCATCATCAGGTGGAGGAATGGTGTTAGAGGGGATAGGAGGGCGGGGGACACACAAGTTCTTGGCTTCTCCTGGGGAAAGGGCTGTTGCTGAAGTGGCCGGTTTTCTTAAGCATCGACATTTGCATCCAAAGGTTCAAGCAGCCACCTTCAGGTTCCGGAGGCTGAGGAGGAGGATAATTTAAATTAAAAACACTTTAGCTCGCCTCTGGTATCCGTATCTGTTTCTCTCCCTTCCTTGAGCACTTGCCCACTGAACTTCCCGGTATGACAGCCTTTCTGAGACACAGAGAAAGGAGACGAAGACACAGGGGAGGGGTGAACCTCAGAGGAAGCCTCTCCCAGGTGGGCTGGAGCCTGGCAGACACGGAAAGGAAATTGTTAAACCCAGGGCCTCCCCAGTGGTTGCTCACAGTCCTGAGCCTTAGGATAAAAGGTTTCTGAGAAAGAACTAGTTTGAAAAAAAAACGAAAAGACATTTCATTTCCAGGCTGCCTCCTCTGAGCCTTCCCATAGAGTCTCAGTCTGTGATGAAATAGACAGAACCCCAAGTTACCAGGAAGGGCACCTGCCTCCTAGATCGGGATCTTCGTCCATTCACACTTAGGGTAATCACTTGCCTTCAAGAGCCCCATCCAGAAGACGGGAGTAATGAGCTCTGCCCATCACGGGCTGCTATGAAGATGCAAAAGCACTTTGGAAAGAATTTAAATGCTACACAGGCACGCGATACTGTTATGACCACAGTAGAAGCTGGTGCATCGGGCACTTCATCATCCAGAAACCTCTTTTAACTTACAATCTAAGATAAACTTATATACCTTTCTATGATGCCTTATTTGTATGGGGGGAAAAAAAGGCAGAAGTGAGCTGACAAAAGACAAACCTTTTCCCTTAGGATATTCCAGGGCATGTCATAAAGCAAGACACACAGGACAGAGGGGAGCAGTGGCGCTGAACTACAGCCACGAAGGCCTGAGTTCACAGTCCGGTCTGTCACTCTCCATGGGGCTGTTCCCTCTGACATTGGTTTCATCTATAAAATGGGCTAAACCCCACTTGTCCCATCCTCTTTGTCTGGCAGACTTGAGTGAGTCTGTGTGTGTGGCTGCACTCTGAAAACCGTAGAGCATTTGCCAGTTACTACTCTCCTGTGACCCCTATGATGAACAATGGAAGTAGATGCTAAAATCAGTGCCCCTAAATGTGGAGAGGGAAGGATCATATACTATTTGCTCTACTTTTGGGTGGGTTGGGAAGTTTCATAATAAGGTGTTTTTTTAAAAAAAGTGGCCCTAAAGTACTTTCTGAATCAGCACGGAAAGCCATTATCTTTATGCTACTTTGTGATTAGCAGCATTTCACTAACTCTTAATTCTCCCTATGTGGCAGCTGGGATGATGCCCTATGTACTCGGCCTTTGGGATGTGTGGAAGCCCCATTTCCTGGTGTTTGCATGCACATGTGTGGGACACCTTGGGTGTTTCTGGTCCTGGTCTCTCTCACAGCCCCTTTCAGACTCCTGAAGGCTCCTCAGGGCAGGGCCCATAGTAAAAGCTGTGCCCACTGCAAAAGCTAGCCCCATCCTTCCTGCCTGAACTCCTGTCCAGGCCCTGATGCAGACGGTGATGGCGACAGGGGCCGATCCAGGCAGTGAGCGTCTCACCTTCCACCTGACGGCTGCACTTCAGTTCTCTGCTTTCTGGGGCTCTGTTGCTGGAAAGAAAATCAGAATGGATGATAGTATATAGACTCCTCACCCAGTGGGCCACCCCCAACAGCAGCCGTGTCTATGCCTGACTCTGGGGGAGCAAAGAGGTGACAGCCATGGGATTTCGAGTCAGAACGATCTAGGTTCAATCCTGGCCCTGCTACTTGCTGCTTACAGGAACCTGGTAACCTCTCTGAGTCCCTCAGTTATAAAATGAGGATAGTGATGCCTATCTCTCGGAGCTGTGTGCACATTAAATGATATGGGATCTGTGCCTGGCACAAGCAGATGCTCTGTAAATAGCAGGTGACACTAGTAGTAGCCTGTTTGGTGGAGTGAGGGGGCAATGCTGCAGAGGCCCTGGAGGCCCCTCTCCTGGCACTGCGGGAGCATGTCTGGCTGACTCTAACGAGGCCATGCACCTGGCAACAGTCCCTTCCTGAGCCACAGAGGGGTCCCTCTGTTCCCTCTTTTCCATCTGGGCAGGTGGTCACAGACAGTTACCATTGGCGGTGATGAGGTTCTCCACCTGGGCTTCCTCGTCTCCTGGGGCCCTGCAGGAGAAGGAGAAGCACAGCCCTGTCAGAGATCTCCAGGGCAGACCCAGAGAGCATCGCTCTGCTCCTCACTGGGGCACAGCCACCTGTGGTCAGGCTCCTCCCAGTGCCCTGAGGGGCTGGAGCTCACTCTGCTGTGGGGTGCATGGGGCAGAGGGAGAGGTCTGGACTGAAGGGTCAGACTCGGAGGCAACTTACAGGCACCCTTCAATGTCAGCCCTCGACTTCTACCAAGTCATGGGAAGGGGAACCTAAGGCCACATGGGGCCTTGGGTGTGTCCTGTCACAGGCTTTGGACTTCTGGGGTCCAAGCTACCCTTGGCTACTGTAGTAAATTAATAGGGTATGACCTCTGTGTGGGAGTAGAAAGAAGGTCCACGTGTCTGTTCAGCTCAAAGAGCCTCATGAACAGGTGACAAGCGGGGACTGTGTCGCAGGTCCTGTAGGGAGGACCTGGGCACCAAGAGAGGCCAGGAAGCCCTCTGCTTCCCTTCTCCCAAGCTCAACTGTCCCAAGGGCCTCCAGAAAAGGTTCCAGTACTTTCTTGTCCACTTCCCCTCCCCCACATATATCAGAAGAGACAGGATGGGCTGACCATCAATGTTTTGACCTCTCCTTTGCCCCAGAGTCTACCTGGCAGTCCTCAAACTCCCAGCCCTATGCCCCAACGCACACATTCTGCCTCTGAGACAAGAATCCAAGAGAATGCCCATTTGGAGGGGTCACACACCAGGGGTCCCTTCCTGTCCCACCTAGTATCACCCCCAATGTCCACTGCCACAGCATCCTTACCGGGGCTTCTGATTGAAACTGCACTTGCACCTGCGACCTGAAAAGCAAGGAAACCATCCAAGGTTATGTTCCTGGCTTGGCCACAGCAGGGCCAGGGGCCTGTGCAGGTTATGGGACTACGTAAATGGCACCCCCTAGACCTGAGCAGTGCACAGTTTCCACAGCTGCACACAGTGGCCCTCAGATGGGGTAGCTTCTTCTGGGGCAAAGGAAATACATTCTACAGCTGGAATGGCTACATCCCCACAGCCCTCTTGATCATGTGAGTCAAGAGGGATCTGTGCAGATCAGGCTCATGTGGGAACAACAAACTCAGGGGCACATCCCTCGCACACTAGGGCAGTGCCTGTCTCCTTCCTTCATGACTGCCCCACTCATGCCCTATGGACACAGCACTGGGAAGCCTCCCTACCAGTTCCTATCTGTGCTCATTGTCATATGACAGTTTCTTTGTTCCCGCTTCACTGTTTCACTGAGCACTTACTATGTGCCCAGTACACTCTATTGGGTGGTGAAGATAACATGGAGGACAGGCAGCCTCCTTTCCTCTCCAGGAGAGGGACCAATCAGGCTCTCACACTGTCCGACCTGCTTAGCAGCCTCAGTCATTGCTCTTACAGAGTGAGCAAAAGAACCAACTTACTTAGGATAAGGAGGATCCCAACCGAGAAGAGGACCACAGCGAACACCAGTCCCCCAATCCTCAGGGTCTGGTAATCTGCCAAAGGAACCAAGGGTGAGAGAGGAAGGGGCCAGGGAGAGGGTGTCTGTTCCCCCCATCCCCCCTGCCAGGCAGGACTGCATTCCCCCTGACCCCTGCAGTGGGGGTCACCATTGCTCACCGTAATGAAAAGGGTCCATTTCCTTCTCCTTCTCAGCTGCTGCAAAAACAAACAGTTGGTCAAGAGAAAGAAAGCTACACAACCCAGCTCCCAAATATCTAACCTTGCCTCACAGACCTCCGTCTTCACAAAGGAATTCCAGAGGAGCAAGGCCCATTAAGCAGAGATGCCTAGAGGTGCACAGTAGGGCGGGCCTGCCAGTTAGGGTGTTGGGGAACCCTGAGGGCTGAGGGTAATGAAGGCATTGAGCCTCAGTGAGGCTCTGAGTCATGCAACATCCACATTCACTGCCCCTTTTCATTACATCATCCCCAGAAGACAGGATCAATTTTCCTCTTGTGACATACGGAGAAACCGAGACCAAGGAGGGACATGTGACTTGCATGAGGCCAACACTGGCTAATCATGGTCTAGAGACTGACATGCAGGTCTGACTCCCAGGGTTCAGGCCACAAGTCCACAGAGGCCCGGTGAGCTTGTGGGGCTTAAAAACCATGCCCTGCCGGACCCTTAGGGGGCAAGGGGGCAGGCTGTGTTGAGGTCTGTGAATAAATAGCTGCTGCCTCCATGACTTCCTCTGCTGACTGAAGGGAGAGGCCCTTGACCAGACATGAAGAACCTGAGAGTCCCCCAGTTCTAATGTTCCAAGGGGCCCAGAACCTTCCAGTAGAGAGGGCTGGACAGGATTGTCATCTTGTCACAGCCAGGTCCCAGAGGGGTACTTACCACTGGCCAGGACTGTGGGGGCCAGCAGGCTGCAGAGGAAGACCAGCACCAACTCCATGGCGTCTGGGGACAGAGGGAGGAAAAAATGATTCTCCGGCTAAGAAGCCTCCATTCATCAGCTTCAAGCATCAGCCTGACCAGGGGCCAAGTCAAATCCCCAGCTTTACTCTGCACTCATGACTTGATGAGGGTTCAAACAACCTAAGCACAAGCAGTTGACTTTTTTTTTTTTTTTGAGACAGTCTCACTCTCTTGCCCAGGCTGGAGTGCAGTGGCACGATCTTGACTCACTGCAACCTCCGCCTCCTGGGTTCAAGTGATTCTCCTGCCTCAGCCTCCTGAGTGGCTGGCATTAGAGGCACGCGCCACCATGCCCGGCTAATTTTTGGTATTTTTAGTAGAAACGGGGTTTCATCATGTTGGTCAGACTGGTCTCGAACTCCTGACCTCAAGTGGTCCACCTGCCTCAGCCTCCCAAAGTGCTGGGATTACAGGCGTGAGCCACCACCAGTTGACATTTCTTGGACTCTTAGAGAATGCTCTGCATGTATTAATTCAATTGGCACAATTGAGTTAGTACAATTAGCAACCACTACAACTAATGCAGGCTGAGAACCTGAAGCTTAATGAGGCTGACATGCACCAGAGTGAGTAGCAGGGCCTACATCCTAACCCAGCATAGTAACTCCTCCACCACACTGCCTGTGGGACGTGACTTTGGTATCTCATCTGTGTCCTTCTCTACAGGCCACCCTTCTGTGGCCATCTCTATTTCATTAAGGCCTTCTGTCGCCATCTCTAGTTCATTCTGACAGCCAATACCCTGTCAGAAATGTCTCTTAATATCAGATTAAATGGGGCCAGTAAACCAATGTCCCTCTAATCTAGCCAGCTAGGTGGGGAGGAGACTTGCGGTTTCCTGGGCCCTTAAGCACTGACAGCCCTCCTTCAGGTACCCCTCACATCACACCTCAAAAGTGCCCAAGGCAGCCCTTCCCACAGGCTTTGGTTCAGAATCCTCCAGAAAGATGGTTTGATTCAACAAAAGGAGTTTGAAGGCTGGTTCTATGAGCCTCAGCACCCCAGCCTCTGCTTCCCCAGAGGATGCGGAGATGTCTGCTCAGGAGCTCATCAGTCCCGGTCTCTGGGTGGATGGCCCCAGGTGGGCTATCCTGGTGGAAGCAGGAGGCAGGGCCAAGAGGTGGCACCCAGGGATAGATTTCAATGGCAGGACACACACCAGGAGCATGGTTAAGAGCCAGAGAGCAGAGAGAGGCTTTTCCTGAACCAGGAAAGCCCAAGGCTGGGTCTGTTTTCCATGTGGGGTGAAACCGGCAGTGGCCTGAACCCCTGGACATCCACCCAGTCCAGGACCCTGATTGCCTCCAGCACGGTCACTACCTCCCCTGGCCTTGAGCAAGCAGCCACCACTGCACTTCACCTCTCAGCCACCAGGGGTCAGAACGACTGCATCCATAGCCACCTCAAGGCCCAAACCTTGATTCAAAAAGCCTTTATCAAAAGGTGGTAATTTGCTTTTAATGCTATCTCATTTCACATTTGCATTTCCTTTGAATGTTACACCGTATTTTATATGTATAAAAATATATGTAACACACACATATAATGAGGCATAGTAATAATAGAAACACCAATAACCAGCAGCTTAGGAAATGGAGCTTTACAAAGACTGCTGCAGTGACCTCTGGTTTCCCTGCACCCCATCCCCCTGCCTCTCTCCCAGAGGTGGCCAGTATTCCGAAAATATATTTTTTAAATTTTATTTATGTATTTATTTATTTATTTTGTTTATTTTGAGACTGAGTATTCCTCTGTCGCCCAGGCTAGAATGCAATGGTGCGATCTCGGCTCACTGCAACTTCCACCTCCTGGGTTCAAACAATTCTCATGCCTCTGCCTCCCAAGGAGTTGGGATTACAGGCACATACCACCACACCCAGCTAATTTTTTGTGTTTTTAGTAGAGACAGGGTTTCACCATGTTGGTCAGGCTCGAACTTCTGACCTCAGGAGATCCACCCACCTCGGCCTCCCAAAGCGCTGGAATTACAGACGTGAGCCACCATGCCTGGCTGAAAATATGTATTTTTAATCATTCCCTTGCTCTTCTTTTAAAAAGTTGCCAATCAACAGATATAAAATTTCAGTTATGCAAAATGAGTAAGTGCTACAGATCTGCTGTATAACACTGTACAGCATAATTAACAATATTGAATTGCACACTTCAAGATATGTTAAGAGGGTAGATCTCATAGTAAGTGTTCTTTTCACAATTTAAAATATACAATTCACACACCAGGAAGTTTGCCATTTTAAACTGTACAATTCAGTGGTTTTTAGACCATTCACAAAGTTGTGCATTCGTTACCAATCTCAGGTTCCAAGACATTTCATCATCCCAAGAAGAAACTTGTATCCATTGGCAGTCACCCCCGACTCCCCTTCCCTTCGACCCTGATACCATTCATCTACTTTTTGTCTCAATGGGTTTGCCCATTCTGGACATTTCACATAAATGAAATAATAAAATACATGGACTTCCGTGTCTGGCTTTCAAGTTAGCATAATGTTGTCAGGGTTCACCTACATTGTAGCATGTATTCGTATTTTATTTCTCTTTATGGCTGAATAATATTCCACTGTATGGTTATTCACCTTGCTCTTCACTTTAAAAATATATTTAACAGGTACATATATCTAAATATTATGTTGTTTAGTGTAGCTTTTTTGAACTTCATAATTATGATATCATGTTTATAGTCTTTTGAAACTTGCTTTTTCTGTTCAACATTATGCTTCTATGGGTCACTGACACTGTTGCATTTAGCTATAATGCATTCATTTTCAGTGTGGTGTAATATTCCATTGTGCAGGTAAATGATCATGTATTGCTCTAGTCTCCTGTCAATGGATGTGTGTTTTTTTCCCCTCAATTTTATGCTATTGCAAACAATGGAGTTGTGGACATTTTTGTGTATACGGCTCAGGGCACGCATGCAAGAATTCTGAGGAAACAGTTTTTCGATTCTTTGATCACCACTCCTGTAAGAAATACATTTTACATTGCAACCCAGCACTAACACATATTCATGTGTACCAGAAGCAATTATCACAAAATAATACTTAGTATGAATGAGATACTTTATTTTCTATTCTATTCTGTTTCTTTACAAAAAACATTTCAAGGCTCCTTAATGGGTCACATTCGGCAGTTTGAATAGTTATGTTCTAGACATAAGACTAGGACTGAAGTCATTCATTGGGTTGTATAGTATACAAACTGTCCACTTTACACAATGATTTAAAATTGTCCTCCACAGCAGTCATCTGCATGATAATATCCTACCAGCTGCATATCAGTGTCCCCATGGCTCTGGTTGTAGATATGCAGTGGATATTTTCTGTTGTCAGATATTTTCATTTTTGCCAATCTAGAGGTAAAAGATGATTTTAATGTGATTACATTGTAATATTGGGCTTTTCTTCTCCATGTTTGTCATTCCTGTTTCTTCATCAATGATATGTTTTTCATGTCGTTTGCCCATTTTTCAAGCGAGTTGACATTATTATTGTTGTTAATTTGTTATTCTGAATACCAAACCTTTGTCATTAAGTATGGCAAATATCTCCTTCCAGTTGGTGGCTTATTTTTTCACTTTTAAAAATTGTCTTCTGTTGAACAGAATTTCTTAATTCTAACATAATTGAATGCTGTGATTTTTGTGTCTTAAGACATCCTTTCTCACCTTGAGGTCAGAGTTTTCTTCTAAAACCCCTAAAACTTTGTCTTTAACATTTAAATCTATTTGACATCCGGAACTGATGCTTGTGTATGGTGTGAGGTAGGAGTCTAGTTTTACTTTTTCCATACTGATAACTGGTACTGTAACCTGGTTCCAGTGGCGGACTGCCTCCCCTTTTCCTCATGATGTGCTCTACCACCTTTGTCACATATCTGATTTCTATTTGGTGTGCATCAGTTTCTGGGCTTTCTCTCTGGGTCTATTGGTCAATTTGTCTGTACTGCATTAAAACTGCTGTGTTTCAGTTATGACAGCCTCATAGTAATCTTGCCACGTTGCAAGAGAAGCTCCCATCTTTTTTTCTCCTCTTCCCTCTCCTCCTCTTTCTTCAGGAATGTCTTCATTATTCTTGGTTTTTTGGTCTTGAATTTCAGAATTAGCTTTTCAAATTCATCCAAAACTGTTAGGATTTTCACGGGAACTGCAATGGATCTATCTATAGAACAACCTGGGGAGAAATGACATATTTCTGATCTTGAGTCTCCTGTCTATAAATAAATCTTTTGATTTGTTTAGGTCCTTTTCAATAAAGTTCCATAAATGCTTTCACATAGGTATTGCACACTTTCTGTTGGATTCATTCCTAAGTGCCTTATCATTTTTATTGCTGCCTTAAATGTCACCTTGTGTGTGTTTTCTAATTTTTGCTGGTAGAGAGAAAAGCAACTGATTTTTACATATTGATCTTAAACCCAATAATCTTGTTAAACTCTCGAATTATTTGTAATAACTTACCTAGAGATGCCTTTAGGTTTTCTCTATAGATACATCATCTTTAAATGATATTGTTCCTTCTTTCTAATTCTCACACCATTTATTTCTATTTCTTGTCTTAGTGTACCGGGTAGGAATTCCAGTGAAATGCAGAATAGAAACATTAGCAAACACATATGCACACAACACGTACATACTTACACACAGTCTTACTGCTGATTTTAAATGGAGTTTTTCTAATGCTTTGAAAGTTCCCCTCTAATCCTGGTTTCCAAGATGTTTCTGTTTTATGTTAATTATAAATGAGTGTTCTATATCTATGGTTTTTGTCCTTAAATCTACCAGTGAAGTAAATTAGATGTATGGATTATCAAGTGTTAAATCATCCCTGTATTTCTGAGATGAAACCAATTTTTTTTTTTTTAATAAACAGATGGATTTGGCTTAATGACATTTTGTTTAGGATTTTTGCATCTATGTGCATGAGTGAGATTGGTCTGCAGTTTTTATTTTATTGTATTAACCTTGCCTGGTTTGGGGATGGCAGTACTGGCCTCACAGAACAAGTATCCACTCTCCTGCTAGTTCCCTGGAAGAGGTTGCAGAAGATTCGAATAACCTGTTCTTTGAGTGTTTGGTGGAACTAACCTGTAAAATCATCTGGGCTTGGGATTTTCTTTGTGAGATGATCTTAAATGGCCCATTCAATTAATTAATGGTATGGCACTCTCCAGATACCTATTTCTTCTTTAATAAATTTAGTGAGTTATAATTTTTAAAGGCATTTTTCCTCTTCTGCTTTCAAATGTATTGCCATAAAGTTATGCCCGTTTTTTTCATTCCTGATGTTACTTGTGACAACTCCCTTTCTCCTTGGTCAGTTTCACCAGAGGTTTAACGATGCTATTAGTTTTTTCAGAGAAACCAACTCTTGGTTTCATTAATTCTTTTTATTGTGTGTTTTAAAATTTTCTTAATTCTGCCCTTATACGATCTTTGGGTTTCTTCTATTGTTCTTTTTTATGTTCATCTTGTTACGTTGGATACCTAGTTCATCAATATTTAGCTTTTCTTATTTTCCAATATAAGCATTTAAGACTGCAATGTTCCCTCTAAGTGCTTTTAAAGTATAATACTAAGAACTGAATAGTAATGAAAAACAACACTTCAAAGCTTCTATAATGGGGTGAAAGTACTCCATCATGGTTGGATTGTTGTTTAGTTCTCAATATACTTTAAACCTCCATTACAATTTCTTACTTTACCTATGCATTAAGAAGTATGTGTTTTACACCGGGTCCTATTGTGTGGAGGGTGGGGGAGGGATAGCATTAGGCGATATACTCAATGTAAAAGACGAGTTAATGGCTGCAGCACACCAACATGGCATGTGTATACATATGTAACAAACCTGCACGTTGCGCACATGTACCCTAGAACTTAAAGTATAATTAAAAAAAAAAAAGAAGTATGTGTTTTAAGTATCCAAATACACAGTGATTTTTATTTGCTTTTGTTATTGACTTCTAGCTTAAGTGCACCAAGGTCAGAAAACATGGTCTGTATGATGTACAGATGCCTTGAAACGTATTGAGACTTGCTTTATGACCTAGTACATGGTCAGTTATTAAAAGAATTATTTTCCATGTATGCTTGGAAAATTGTGAATTCCTTCATGGTTGGGAAGAAAGTTCTATATGCCTATAAATTAAGATTACCAACTGTGTTTAAATTTTTTTCTTTTTTCTTTTCTTTTTTTTTTTTTTTTTTTTGACTGTTTCACCTACCAAAAATCAAGATTGGCACTTTAAAATCTAGCGCTAAGTGGAAGGATTTATAAATGTATCCCCATATTTGAAACCAAGGGGTTAATCTGATCAGGTCTGCCTGCACTGTTTGCTTTTGGTTGCTTGCTTTTTGTTATTTTATTTTATTTTATTTTATTTTATTTTATTTTATTTTATTTTATTTTATTTTATTTTATTTTATTTTCCTTTTTCCATGAAGCTGAAGGCCGTGGTAGCTGAAGGCCTTGCCACTGAATGCTGAAACTTAACCTTCACTGGTTACTTTATAGATAACATTCATAGGCCACCATGGTAATGGTTACTTCAGCTGTTTTTCAGGAATTTGGGCTAGCTCCTGTCCTGTTCAAACAGGATGAGACCACTCACCCTTCAACTGGACGTGTGCAAGTGCCCCAGAGGGTAGCCTTTTGACATCAGAGGGCTAAAAACTCCACCCTCAGGTCACACTAACACCACCATTTCCTGCACTTATGTCTTATGGAATGCCACGAACCCTGACTACGCTTGCTCAGAATGAATCTGTCATTTCATTTTCCCCACTGCCAGTCACCTTTCCCTATGCCTCAGACCACCCCACTTCCCTTACCAGTAAATATCCCTAAGCCTTATCTTTGGGGAGGCGGATTTGAGAGCTGTTCTCCTGCCTCCTTGCTTGATGGCCTTCTGAATAAATCTTTTCTCTTTTGCAAAATCTGTATCACAGTGATTGATTTACTGAGATTTACTGAGCGTGGGCACAACAGACCTGAAGCTGGCCGATAACATGTCTCTTAGAATAGTCTAACAGATAGTTTAAAACGGTTACTGTCCTGTGGGTTGGGTCTTCTAGAATTATGTAGTGATCCTCCCTGCCTTAAATTCTATGTTACTTTCTATCTTTCTGTGTCCTTATGTGTTGTGTGTGCATCTCATAAACAGCAAAGAGCTGGATTTTTGAAAAATTCTGTATTGTCAAGCTTTCTGTATTAATTGTCAAGTTTACCCCATTTAATTCACTTATTGTGACTATTGATATATTTGGCTTGCTTTCTGCCATCTGTTTTTTCCCTACGGGAATGTGCTTGTTTCTTTTTCTTTCCCTGCTCTTTCTTTTTTTTTGGATTAGTTATTTTTATTTTTATTTTGGCAGTGGGGGGGCGGGTCTCACTATGTTACCCAGGCTGGTCTTGAACTCCTGGGCTCAGGCGATCTGCCCGCCTTGGCCTCCCAAAGTGCTGGGATTACAGGCATGAGCCACTGCCCCTAGCCTAGTTATTTTTTTTTCTTATTCCTTTTCTCCCTCTACTGGTTTAGAAATTATAGAAACTATTTTAACCTTTTAGTGGTTATCTTTGTAATTTTTCCATGTGTAGTCAATGTAAAAAAGACTAAAAAATTCAGAGTTAATACCTATAGTAGTTATTAGGCAGAATACCCTCCTTGAAAACACAAAAATACAAATCACCCCATTCCTGATACATATGCTATTATTGGACAATATTTCAGTTCTTTTTAAAATTCTATAAAATAGATACTAATATTTGTACTTCATGAAAACTATGTTTGTTTGGATTCAACCATGTGTGTAGTAACCAGCCTGCAGAATAGCTCCCAGTATCTCCTGGTATCCAGATCCTTGTACAGTCCCCTCCCATGGTGCACCAGGGTTGGTCTGTATGACCAGTAAAATATGCAGAAGTTATGGTATGTCACTTTCAATATGAGGTTATAAAAAACAACACAGCCTCTCTCTCTCTCTCTCTCTCTCTCTCTCTCTCTCTCTCTCTCTCTCTCTCAGATTGCTTGTTCTAAGTCAAGCTAGCTGCCATGTCTTAAGGATATTCAGGCACTCCTGTGGAGAGGCCCATGTGGGGGCCTCCCTCCGAAGCACTGCTAGGAAATACAGCCTGCCATGAACCACGTAAGTGAGCTTGGAAACAGACCTTCTGGCTTCATGAAAGACCTTGAGCCAGAACAACCCAGTGAAGATTCTCCCTGATTCTGTACCCTCAGAAACTGTGTGAAATATCAAACGTTTGCTATTTTAGGCTGCTGAGTTTGGAAGTAATTTGCTATGCAGCAACAGATAATGAATTTACAACATATGTACTGATTTGCTCACCATTGTTTTTGAATGTTAGTCATCCTTGAAGCCATTTTCTTTATTCCTGAAGAATATCTTTCAAAATTTTCTTTAATGAAGATCTGTTAGTTAGAAACTCTGTTTCTGTTTATTTGGAAATGTTTTCATTTCACCTTTGTGGCAAGAGACCCTAAGGCCATCCCCAGTCATTCCAGCCTTCTGGTGTTGAAGGCTTTGAGTAATCTATTTCCTTTGAATACTGGCAGGAGCTGCAACATACTTCTAACCAACAGAATGTGGCAAAAGTGGCAAAAGGACAGCTCTCAGATGATGATATTATATCATATAAGCCTCAATCTTGCAGGCTGGGGCTAGAGAATTTTCTCCTTCGCTGGCTTGAAAAAGCAAGCTGCTATGTCATGAGACAGGCTACGGAGAGGAGCACAGGATAAGGAATTGTGGGAAGCCTCTAGCAGCTGACAGCTGCTCCTGGCCAGAAGCCAACAAGAAGATGGGAACCTCAGTTCTTCTGCCACAAGGAGATGAATACTGCCAGCAACCTGAGGGAGTCTGGAGGCAGATCTTTCCCCAGTCAATTCTCTTATCAGACCACAACCTTAGCCAGCACCTAGACTGTAGCTCGATGTGATGCTGAAGCAGAAAATTCAGCTAAGCTGTGCCAGACCTCTGACCTAAAGAAGCCATGACATAATAAATATGTGTTGCTTTAAGCTGCTGAGTCTGTGATCATTTGTTATGCAGCAGTAGAAAACTAATACAATCCTATCCTTGAAAGGTAATTTGGCTATGTACACAATTCTAGGCTGATAATTATTTTTGCTCTGCACTTTTAAGATGTTATTCCACTGCCATCTGGCTTCCATGATTGCTGTTGAGAAGTCTGCTGCTTATATCATCATTCCTTTATAGATGTCCTATCTTTCTTCTCTACCTCCTTTTATTTATTTATTGTGTGTGTGTGTGTGTTTGCTGTTGTGAGTTTCATCGCAAGTCTGAAACACAACATAGAACTGATTGTTGTGGATTTCATCAGACTTGAAAGTCCTTTACCTATAGGTTCATCCTTTTCATTGTTATGAAAAACTCTAAGCCATTATCTCTTCAAATATGGCCTCTCCTCCATTCTTCCCATTTTCTCTTTCTGAGACTGTGACTAGAAGCAGGTTAGACATCCTCATTCTATTCTCCATATCACTTAACTGCTCCTTCATATTTTCCACTTCCTTGTTTCTCTGTGCTACATTCCAGGTAATTATTTCATATTTGTTTTCCATTTTCTGACTTCCTTTTTAACAGTATTTATTTGCTGCTTAACCCATTCGTTTACTTTTGTGTTTCAGGTGGTCATATTATTAATTTCTAAAGGTTCTATCTGGTTCTTTTTGAAATTGCCTGGTCATTTGTGTTAGTCTTTGTTGTTCACTCATTTTGTGTTCTCATCATTTATTATTTTAACATTTCTTAGAGTTATTTTATATTCTGTATCTGATAATTCCAAACTCTTAAATCCTTGGGGGTCAAAATTTACATTTTGTTTCTGTGCCTCTCAATCACAGTGACTTGTTTAGTCTTGTGTTGGTAATATATTTGATTGTGAGCTCATGTTTGCTACATTTTAATCTGTGGGAAACTGACAGTCCTAAAATGGGGCACTTTCTTTCAGAAAGCATTTGTTTTGCTTTTTCATGGCTGGGGGCAGGCTGGGAGCAGCAGATACCAACCTGAGATCACTTTAGTCCCTCTCAAGGGTTCTCGGCTTCATGCAGGTAGTCTCAGGCTTCCCAACCTAGATGGGCTCAATGCTGATTAGCCTACAGAATGCAGTAATGTCAACGAGTGTTCACTCTAAGTGCAACTATGGCTTAAGTTCTGGCTATGCTTCACATACTCCAGTGCTAGTTTTTGTTTTGTTTTGTTTGAGATAGAGTCTCACTGTGTCGCTCAGGCTGGAGTACAGTGGCACAATCTCGGCTCATTGCAACCTCCACCTCCCGAGTTCAAGTGATCCTCCTGCCTTGGCCTCCCTAGTAGCTGGAACTACAAGCATGCACCACCATGCCGAGCTAATTTTTGTATTTTTAGTAGAGATAGGGTTTCACCACGTTGGCCAGGCTGGGTCTCAAACTTCTGACCTCATGTGATCTTTCTGGCTCAGCCTCCTGAAGTGTTGGGATTTCAGGCATGAGCCACCATGCCTGGCCCAGTTATCTCACGGGATTTTTGTTTTGTTTTGTCTCTTTGGTAGTATTTGGTGTAGGGAGAGTAATAGTGACTTATGATTGGATGATTTTCATTCCTTCTTTAAACCAAGCTGTGTAATAATAAACCTGGGATTAATTATTATTATTATTATTATTATTATTGTTGTTGTTGTTGTTGTTGAGACGGAGTCTCGCTCTGTCGCCCAGGCTGGAGTGCAGTGGCCGGATCTCAGCTCACTGCAAGCTCCGCCTCCCGGGTTTACGCCATTCTCCTGCCTCAGCCTCCCTAGTAGCTGGGACTACAGGCGCCCACTACCTCGCCCGGCTAGTTTTTTGTATTTTTTAGTAGAGATGGGGTTTCACCGTGTTAGCCAGGATGGTCTCGATCTCCTGACCTCGTGATCCGCCCGTCTCGGCCTCCCAAAGTGCTGGGATTACAGGCTTGAGCCACCGCGCCCGGCCAGAATTAATTATTTTATAATGGAAAGTCCCCTTATGATTCAGGCAGTCATACAGTCCTAGAATATCTTCAATCAAAGTATGAAATAAAGTAAGTTTTGAGCATCTGCTATTTGTAAAACATCTCCCTCCCTCTCTCCTTCTCTCTTTCTTTCTCCAGTTTACTGCTACTTCCTAGCCCAAGCCCCATCTCCAAATTACACCTGCTCCTTGCTCAGCCAGTGAGGAGCAAGACTGGAGTCAAGATGTGGAAGATGAAACAACACATTAAGGTCTTCAAATCTTAGGGGCCATGGTGTGAATATTGGATGTGAGGCAATAGAGGGAGGGACAAATGGACCAGGCCTCCCATAGTGTCTTCTTGACCAGCTCTAGCCGGAAGAGGGCCTGTGGTGTTGGCAATAGGGCTCCTCCTGCCCCTGGGAATAGGGAAAGCACATGTCAACAGCTCTGGGCCACCAGGCACAATGGGCAGCAGTTCAGGTTGCTGCTGTGCCTTCCTTTCAAACCCCAACAATCACCTCCATTGATTCTCAGGTTCAAATTCATTATACAAGTAAACACTGAACTGCTAGAAAGGGCCATACTATTATGGGCTCTGCAAAGGATAAGTAGGTGAACAAGATACAGCCTCAGCTACCAAGGAGAGGTAGGATTTGGCGGCAAAGGGCTCTGATCCATCAGCAAATATGAAGAGAACTTCCCAAGAGGTAGAGACGCCATGCAACAATAGTCCAGAAGACAGAGAGAAGGGGAGCAGAGAGCTCAACAGGGAGCCAGGGAAGTTTCCATGGAGGAACTGACATTCCAGCTGAACCTTAAGAGCAGGGTAGGATTTTGATAGACGGGTGAGGGAGAGAGTAGAGGAAAGGCATTCCGGCAGAGAAGACAGCATGAGCAAAAGCAGTGAGAGGGGAAACAGGAAGTAGGAATAACAAATGAGATACAGTTCAAGTTCAAGATCAGTTCAAGTTGAGCCTTAAGGCATTTCATTCAGTAGTAGCTGTCCAAAGTGGCTTCCCCAAATGAGGTCCAACAGGAGATGGCCTTCATCCACCAGTAATGTCTGCATTGCCTGTGAGGGAGCTGTGACAGCGACCTACCAAGTAGCTGCCATTTCTAGTGTAAGATACCTTCCAAAACAGTGAACAACCCAGTTGGAGTAAAGCATGACGGGGTAGGTGGTGAGAACTCAGATAAGAGGGTTGGAATCAGATTGCAGAGGCTCTTGAGTGCCAAGCTAAAGAGTTAAGACCTGCCTTTGTATTCTAAAGAAAATATTTCTGATCAAGTTACAGTGTGAAAAGAAATACTGTCACAAATTTGAAAAGTGACCAATTCTCTACTCCAAGCTGCTGTCCCAGCCTGGGCTACATCAACCACACCTCAGCATGGGCCCCCTTGGGGGCTGGGGGGTGGGCCCTAAACCCATTTTTAAAAATCTCATCGGTGATACTGTTGGCGCTGCCCCTGAGTCGAATGGCCAAGCACACACACAGAACCTTTGAAGGGCCACAGAATGCCTTTGTCTCACTGCTGCACCCAGCTTGGCTTCCCTTCCGTCTCATATACCACCCCTCCGCACCTCCCACCCTCCCAGTGACCACACATTCCTTTCTCCCTCCTTCCAGGGAGGAAGCCGGGCTGCTGGAGGCTGGCTGGGGTGGGGAGGATAAAAGGCTTGGCGATGATAAATCTCAGTTCCGGGCAAGAGAGTCTAAGGAGTAGATGGAAGAGAGGAAGGAGGAGTCACTGGGGGAGGCAGATCCAAGGCTGAAGTGAGTGGAGAGGGCACAGGAACAGGGCGTGCACTGCTGCATGGGCACTGGGCCCTGGACCTTTGCCTGGGGGGCCTGAGGACCTGGCTCGCCGGCAAAGGGGGCCTGAGAAATCATCACTGCTGGAGTGGGGGACTCCCTGGCTGCCTCTCTCTCCTGCTGCCCAACTCTTCCCCTCTAGACCATTTGGATCACTCTCCCCATCTGGAGAATGGAACCAATCACACGTTGCTGCCTCCTCTAGAGTGTATTATGAGAACAAATTCCATTTCCGCTCATTTTTCCTCTCCTTTCCATGCTCTCATTTATCTCCACATTGGCAAGCAGCTGAGGTTTTGGGTGGCAGCAGCACTTCCATGTTAATTTTCCTCTCTGATCCTCCTGCTTGGTTGCTGGCTGCATGTGCAGGAGAAAGCAATCAGAAGAGTTTCTCCGGCAATTATCTTCCCATACTGAGTCACATAATTTCACTTAATTGCTGGGTAAAAACTGCTCAGAAAGAGAAGCCACTAGTTGATGATATAGCAACATGCTCTATTATTTTTGATTCCACACAGCAGTGAGGTAGATCAGAATACCCAGTTCCATTGTGAAAATAACTCAGAAACAACCTCCCTTGAAAATGCAGAGGCTCCAAATTACAGTGAAACTTCATTATCTCACCCTCATCCCTCCCTCCCCCTGCTCCCGAAGCTTCACTCACCTCCCCTGGCATCCCACCTGCTTGCCTTCCTGCAGGCTCAGCCCACGGATGACAAGCCCTGAGGGGTCACCGGGCCTGGGTCTTAGCAGGATGCCCCAAAGAAAGATGAGGTCTCACTTCAGACAGATCATCCCAGAATGGGGCCTTTGATGGGGTCGCAGAATGCCTAGGCCCCACAGTTTAGTCTAACTGGTTATCCTAGACTATTATTATATGCGAAGGGATATGATTTAGCCTATGACGTATCTAGATCTTTGCAACCAAGAAGTCTATTAAAAAAAGATTCGACTGTGTATATATATTGAGTATAACCAAGATGTGAGGTCTACCAGCTGCAGTTAGCATCACACAATTCATCACAGTCGGTTACAGTGATTGGGCTCCTGCTTTTTATTTGTGAAAACTGGGGCCCAAAGAGAGATGAGGTGTCTGATTCATCCAGTTATTCAGGGGCGGGGCAGGGCTCAGAACATACACCTCCCACTCCTGACTGCTGTTTTGATGTGCTGGGATTGGGAGGTGGGCAGGACAGGGCTGGCAGAGCAGCGGCCAGGAGGAACAGAGGAAAGGAAGGCTGAGCAATGCCAAAGGGAAGTGGGGCAGCCTGACTGGAGCCAGGGAAGAAGGCAAGGCCCTGCAGGAATGGGGTGGCCAGGGACACGAGAGGGCAGGAGGGAAGCCACTGACAGCCTCCTTGGATTGAAAAACAACCTTGGACTGGAGATGGGAGGGGACAGTGCTGGCTTCAGGGAAGGCAAGGGATGGAATCACGTCTAGAACGGGTCTTCTGGAGGCAATGGGACCCAACTGCTCACTCTCTCACACAGGACAGCAAACAGGCGATGAGACAGGTCTTTCCCGTTATCCCCGGGTGACGTGGTGAGTTTGGTGCCGGTGGCTAGTGCTGCAGCATGGATCTGCGTTGCGTAAGGTCAGACTAAGAATGAAAACAGGGAGGTCCCAGACTGAAAATTATCACAGACAAACTGGTCAGATGTACTGGGAAAGAGGTGGAATTTTTTTTTTTTTTTTTGAGACGGAGTCTCGCTCTGTAGCCCAGGCTGGAGTGCAGTGGCACGATCTTGGCTTACTGCAACCTCCACCTCCCAGGTTCAAGCGATTCTCCTGTCTTAGCCTCCCGAGTAGCTGGGATTACAGGCATGTGACACCACGCCCAGCTAATTTTTATATTTTTAGTGGAGGCGGGGTTTCACCATGTTGGCCAAGATGGTCTCGATCTCTTGACCTCGTGATCTACCCACCTCAGCCTCCCAAAGTGCTGGAATTACAGGCATGAGCCACCACAACCGGCCCAGGAATCTTTATATTCCTAAGACCTTAGCAAGTCTTACTGTCTGGGAGGAAAACGGGGAGAGTTGTCTGATCTATTTGTGCTAAGCAAGACCTCATGCAGATAAAGGACTGGCTCCGAAGGCTTTTTAAGGCCTCCTTAGCCCTCTGTTTCCATGAAAGGGCCGCGCCTGCACTCTATCAGCCTTACCGTCAGTTCTCTATTCTCCATGCTCATGAATGGGACTTGGGGGAGTGGTCAGTACAAACCAGCAGAGAATGCCCAAACCCCTGGCTTGGCTTTGGAATGTGTTTTATTTTTATGGGAAATGAAGCCTCATAATGCTTTCAGACAAATGATAAAGAATCCCAGAGAGGCCTCAGTATTAGAGAGGCTGGATATTCTTCTCCTTGATCTTCCCTGGCACCCCACCCCAGCCCCACTCCAGCGTCTCCCTACTTCCCATCCAGGCTGGGGCATCCGGGTGCCCTTGGCATCCAACCAAAGTACCTCCCCACTCACACACAGCTGTGCTTTTCCTCTCCAAACTGCCCATCCTTTTTCTGCTTCCCATCTCAGATGCTCTGGCTGAAGTTCTCTTGCAGGATCAAAAGGAAAAGGAAGGACAAAAGGACAGTCATCATCCACTTGGGGGATGTATGTCCAGCAGAGCTCCAGGGGGACTTTCCCAGGGTCCCTCCTGGCTGCGCCCGGCACCCCTCACTCCCGCTCCATGTCAGGGCTGCTTTCTCCCCTCACCTTGGGTCCCGTGTGACCACCAGCTTGGAAACAGGGGTAAGGGCCACACCCAGCCTCACACCCCCAACTTTGTGCCCTAAACACTCTCCTGTCAAAGTTCCCAAGCCACAGGGACCCAGAGCCATGGCCCAGGTTCATCCTCTGTTTTTGTAAAACGGAGGGTCGATTCTGCTTCATTTCCTTCTTTCCTCCCTCCTCCCTCTCTCTCTCTCTCTCTCTCTTTCTCTCTTTCTCTCTTTCTCTCTTTCTTTCTTTCTTTTTGACGGTCTCGCTGTGTCCCAAGCTGGAGTGCAGTGGTGTGATCTCAGCTCACTGCAACCTCCTCCTCCCAGGCTCACGCGATTCTCCTGCCTCCTGAGTAGCTGGGACTACAGGTGCGAGCCACCACACCCAGCTAATTTTTGTATTTTTAGTAGAGACGGAGTTCCGCCATATTGGCCGGGGTGATCACCTCTGGTGATCCGCCCACCTCAGCCTCCCAAAGTGCTGGGATTGCAGATGTGAGCCACCACACCCGGCCGATTCTGCATCAATTTCAACCCCTTCTGGGAGGCTGCTCAAAAGTCCGTTTGCTCATGGGGCTACGAGATACAGCTCCTGCCTCCTAGCACTGTGCAAGACTCCCGCCCCAAGCCAGTGTGTCCGGACCCCAGGTCCAGCCACACCCAGTTTGGCAGGACACTGTGGAGCCACTGGGTGGTGAATGTGAATGCCCTGAGGAGGGAGGTCCAGGGTTGGAGCTCCTTGTGCCTTTACAAAGCCCACCTCTGACTCACACTGCACACTCCCAAGGCAGCGGCCTTGAACCTGAAGGCTGGACACAGAGGTCCGCCTGCATCATAGGAGCCCTTCTACGGATGCCACAGAAGAAACTAAGAGGAACTAAAAATTGTGAGATGAAAACCCACACTTGAGGCCCAGTCTGGGGGTCTGTATTGGATACAAGAGGTAATAATTACAATCACGACAAACGATACAGGCCAGGCACTATTCTTAGTGATTTAAATATTTATTCTCACTTCATCCTTAAACATAACCCGATGGTATATGCACACTGATAATGTGCACCTGTGGCCCTTTCATGAAATCCAAGACCTAAGGAGGCCTTAAACAGCCTTCGGAGCCAGTCCCTTGTCTCCAAAAGCTCTTGCTTAGCCACAAATCAGTCAGACTGCCCTCCCCCTATTTTCCTCCCAGTGAGACTTGCTAAGGTCTTAGGAATAGAAAGATTCCACCTCTCTCCCAGTACATCTGACCAGTCTATCTGTGATAATTTTTAGTCCGGGGCTTCCCTGTTTTCATCCTTAGTCTGGTCATACACTACTCAGATCCACGCTACAGCAATAGTCACTTGCACCAAGCTCACCCTCACCGCACAGCTGGGGTCACGGGAAAGGCCTGTTCTCATCACCTGCTTGCTCTGCTGTGTGAGAGAGTGAGGAGTTGGGCTTCATGTCTGCCGAAGGTCTTTTGTTATCGTCAAACGCATTTTATAGGGAAAGAAACTGAGGCAGGGAAAGACAGGTGCCCTGGAGGATAAGTGCAGGATTCTGGACTTCAGCCCTGCTCTGTCTGCCTGGCTGCTGGTGGAGGGCAGGGAGCTTTTCTGCTATGAGTGGGTTTCCTTAGATCCCAGAGCCAGCCCCAAACTCCAGCCCTCGGGCCCCACCTCACAGCGAGGGAGCATATCCAGTTGGGGGACAAAGAGCCATGAGGGACCACCTGCACTGTGGTTCTTTGAAGGGCCCAGCTTCCCTAGGTAGCTGCCACCCTGTTTTCTCATTCCCATCCCAGTCCTTGCAGGCTGAGGCCGCAAGACACAACTACCCGAGAGAGTCCAACCAGTTCTGCACAGAGTCACAACGCAGGGGCTCCCACCTCTGGATGAACATTTACCAACCACGCTCCCAGCATCTCTAGCTTCATACATATTCATGCGCTAGAGAGACAGCAGAATGTACAATCCTGCCAGCTTACCCCTGAGAAAGCACTGATACTCCCTTGCTGGACAGAGAGCTGTTTATTCGGGTGAGGGATTTTTTAAAACAGGTTGCAGAACCCTGCAGCTGATTAGGCCAAGGGTGAGAGCATGGGGTGCAGGCAGCACAGAATCAGTGCAGTATCTGTCAGTCCATTCCCTTGTCCACTTTCCAAGGCTATGATCAAGGTCAAGTGAGAAAATACGTGTGAAGGTTCTTTGTAAACTGTAAAACACTCTGATAACAATATGTAACATTCATAAGGTGCTCATGCCATGCCAAGTGTTGTTCTAAATGGTTTACGTATATAACTCATTCTACCCTAGTCCTAAGAAGCAGCTATTATTATGACCATTCCCTTTACAGAGATGGGCAGACTGAGGCCAGAAAGGTTAAGTAACCTGCCCAAAATTCCAGAGCTAGAAAGTAGTAGAGCCTAGATTCAATCCCAAGCAACCTGGCTCCAGGGTCCTTGCTCTGAGCACTCAGCTCTCCCTCCTCTCTGCCACTCATGACTCTGTGATCTCGGGAGCGTTACTTGGCTTTTCAGAGTCTTGGCTTCTGCACCTGCAAGACGGGAGTAAAAGCATGCGTCTCGGGAGCAGTGAGGGTTGGATGAGGTGGTCTTTGTGCCCACATCAGTCCCCTCTTCTGTGAATGGCATCCCCTTTGGGAAGGGAGCCTGCTCCGCCCCTACTCCAACCCTGCTGGTCTACAGGAGCCTGCCAATCTCAGTTCCTCCCCTGTAGCTAAAAGACACAGCAGAAAAGACCTCAGCGTCCTGCTGGATGGGAGTAGGAGGAGTCTGTTGGGGGAGAAGTCGGCCAGCAGCTGACAGGTACAGAGCTGGCAGGGGAGAGAGGCAGGGAGGAGGGGCCCGGAAAGCTTCCTAGCTGTGCCTCAGGCTCCAGTGTTCCCAAACCAGAGGTCCCGCCCTTTCTGAGTCTGGCTCTGTAAACTGTATATACCCCTGCTTCACCTAAACTAGAAGGAGTTCTGTTGCTGTCATTTGCAATGAAAAGAGGCGGCCTGTGGACGGAGCTGGGTACAGTGCCTGGGGAATAGCAACTGCTGGAGAAGCATCACCTGTTAGTATTACTGTATCACTCCCCAGCTCTGTCCTTGGCTTCCTCCTTCATTTCTACTTTTTCCAGGAAAATGGAAAGAGAAACAGAGATGGGGGCTAGGGAGAGGGCTGCAGTGACTTCCTCCCCCTTCCCTTCCTTCCTCCTAACATTGTCCTCCAACCACTGGAAGGCTCCAGGGTCCTCATGCAGTCACAGGGTGTGGAGGGGCCTTGGCCCACACCTGACACCAGCTCCCGGCCACTACCTTTTCCTGCCTCAAGACAAACAGCCTATGTCATCCAGGTGGCCCAGGGAGGACACATCTGGCTGGGACAGCTGAAGCAAGGGACACATCTTCCCAGGCCCAAACTGAGGGTGCCCCCATGAGAGACACAGAAGCAAGACAGACAGAGGACACGAGGCAGCAGGAGAGGTGAGAAAGCCCGGAGGAGGAGAAACTGAAAAGGCGATGGCCCGGAGGAAGTGGCAGAGGCACGCAAAGGAAAGAGACAGAAAGAGGCTTCGGGATGGGAGAGGCTGGCCCAGGGGCCAAGTCCCCGCAGAAGCTGAGCTGGCAAATGGGAAGGAGGGACACAGGTGGTGAAGCCAGGAGAGGTGGAGGCTGCTGAGAGAAGAGAATTGGGTTTGGAGGAAGCATCCAGCAAGGCCTCAAGTCATCCTCCTCCCTCTGAGGCCTTGGCTGCCCTGGGTGCCTCCACCATGCCCTGTGTGCCCCACTCACACAGATGTGCCAAAAAGCAGAGACAGGAAAATGCACCAGGGCAGGGTCTGAGAAGGCAAAGTCAACAGACAGCGGCTGTTCCTAGGAGAAAACCTCTCACGCCCTTCCCTGGCTACGGGGCTGCTGCCCAGAAGACGCAGTGTCTCTGCTGGACAGAGACCAGGAGCCTGCGGCTATCCCAGACCAAGGCCCAGCCCACAAGGTCTTCAGCCACCTCCTCTGGTCATCATGCCCAATCTTCTTCCTTCACCAAGGTCATTCAAGGAGAAGTCACTGCCTCCCACAAAGGGCCCCTTCAGGGTATCTCTCGAGAAGGGCTGGGCCCTGACACACACAGGCAGGGCCACATGGACTCCTGCAAAACCAAAGTGCTGTTCCTAAGATGGCCTTGTTACTCTGCTTGGGTTGAGGAGGTCATAGCAAGATGTATCAAGATAGGGACTCTTGTTCCTCAGCCCTGGGCCCTGCAGTTTATCTGTGACTGTCAAACAGAAAGGGGAGCTGCTATGTCTTACATGTTGCATATTCCTGTTCCCTGCCCACATTGGTCAAAGGGGATGATGATGATGATGAGGACGATGATGATGACGATGGTGTGATAGTGTTAATATCACCAATGATTTATAAAACACCTTATTCACCAGACAACATTACAAGCATTAGCTCAAAGAAACATCACAACTCCATGGGATGTTGGTTATTACTGCCATTTTACAGATTAGAAAAAGAGAGGCTCAGGCTTATGCTATTGCCCAAGGCCCAACAGCTAACAAAAGCATACCTGGAACTGTCACTAATTCTGCTGGTGCTACATACCTTCCACTCTTCCTTGCTGCCTCCCTGGCACATGTGGAAATGGGCAGGGACTAAGGGAAATAAAATCGGAGGCCCCAATTTATTCCTGGAATGCAAAGATGGTTTAACATATGAAAATCAATCAATATAATATACCACATTAGCAAAACGAAGGGAAAAAAAAAACCACACAATCATCTCAATTGATGCAGAAAAAGCATTTGACATCAGCATCCTCCCATGAGGAAAACATTCAACAAATTAGGAATAGAAGGAAACTACCTCAACATAATACAAGTCATAAGTTAAAAAAAAAAACAAAAAACAAAACAAACAAACAACAACAACAAAAACCACAGCAAACATCACACTCAATGGTGAAAGCCTTAAAGCTTTTCCTCTAACATCAGGAAGAAGGCAAGGATGCCCACTTTCGCCATTTCTATTTAACACAGTATTGAAAGTCCTAGCCAAAGCAACTATGCAAAATAAACAAATAAGTAAAAGGCATCCAAATTGGAAAGGAAGAAGTAAAATGATCTCTGTTCACAGATGGTATCATCTTATACCTAGAAAACCCTAAAGATCACACATAAAAACTGTAAGAACTAATAAACTCTGCAATGTAGCAGGACACAAGGTCAACACACAAAAAACAATTGCATTTCTATACCTTAACGGTAAAAAATCTGAAGAGGAAACTAAAAAACAATTCCATATCATAATATCAAAAGGAATAACATATTTAGAAATTAACCAAGAACGTGAGAACCTCATGCAATAGAAACATTTCTCAAATAAATTAAAGAAGATGTAAATAAACGGAAAAAATAGTCCATGTTTGTAGATTTAAAGACCTAACATTTTAAAGAAATTAATACTATCCAAAATGATCTATAGATTTAAGGCAATCCCTATCAAAATCCCGATGACTTTTTTTTGTAGAAATAGAAAAATCTGTGCTAAAATCCACATGGAATCTCAAGGGACCCTGGATAGCCAAAAAAATCCTGAAAAAGAACAAAGTTGAAGGACTCAAGCTTCCTGATTTCAAATTTTACTACAAGGCTACAGTATCAAAACAGTGTGTGACATAAGAACAGACATATATACACCGATAGAGTAGGATACAGTCCAGACATAACCCTCACATGTGTGGTCAAAAGATTTTTGACTTGGGTGCCAAGACCATTCAATGGGGAAAAGGCAGTCTTTTCAACAAGTAAGTGCCAGGAAAACCAGATGCATACATGCAAAAGAATAAAGGTAGACCCTTACTCAACACCATACACAAAATTTAACCTAACTGGATCCATGACCTACGCGTAAAACCTAAAACTTAAAACTCTTCGAAAAAAACACAGCAAAAGCTTTATGATATTGGATCTGGCAATGGTTTCTTAAATATGACAACAAAGGCACAGCCAACAAAACAAAAAAATATACAAATTGGACTTTTTTTTTTTTTTTTTTTTGAGATGGAGTCTCACCTTGTTGCCCATACTGGAGTGCAATGGCTCAATCTCAGCTCACTGCAACCTTCACCTCCGGGGTTCAAGCAATTCTCCTGCCTCAGCTTCCCGAGTAGCTGGGATTACAGGCTTCCGCCACCACACCCAGCTAATTTTTGTATTTTCAGTAGAGACAGGGTTTTCTCTATGTGGGTCAGGCTGGTCTTGAACTCCTGACCTCGTGATCTGCCAGCCTCGGCCTCCCAAAGTGCTGGGATTACAGGCAAGAGCCACCACACCTGGCCGAAAAATTGGACTTTATAAAAAAGTAAAAATGTTGTGCATCAGAAGACACAATTGACAGAGTAAAAATACCACAGAGTGGAAGGAAATATTTTCAAATCATACATCTGATAAGGAATTAATAGAGACCTCCTAAAACGCAACAACAAAAAAAGCAAACAATCCAATTCAAAAATGAGCAAATAACTTGAACTAACACTTCTCCAAAGAAGGTACACAAATGGCCAATAAGCACATGAAACGATGCTTAACCTCAATAATAATTACGAAAATGCAAATCAAAACTACAATGAGATACCACCTCACATCCGTTAGGATAGCTACTATAAAAAAAAGAAAGAAAGAAAATGACAAGTGTTGGTGAGGATGTGGAGAAATTGGAACCGTTGTGCACTGTTGCTAGGAATGTAAGATGGCACAGCTATGGTGGAAAACAGTAGAGTGGTTCCTTAAAACATCAAAAATAGAATTCCCATATGATTCAGCAATTCCACCTCTGGATGTATACCCAAAAGAATTGGAAATAGAGCCTTGAAGAGATATTTGTAAACCCATGTTCACAACAGCATTATTCACAATAGCTAAAACACAGAAGCAACCCAGGTGTTCATCGGTGGATTCATGGATAAGCAAAACGTGGTATATACACATAGAGGAATATTCTTCAACCTTAAAAAGGAAGGAAATTCTGACACATGGATGAATCTTGTGCCCAGCAGCTGTGAGACGGACAGAGGCTGAGGAGGAACGTAAGAGTGCCTGTGGTGAGACTGAGCATCCTGGCCAGGCACGGTGGGTCACGCCTGTAATCCCAGCACTTTGGGAGGCTGAAGCAGGTGGATCACCTGAGGTCAAGAGTTCGAGACCAGTCTGGCCAACATGGTGAAACTCCATCTCTACTAAAATACTAAAAATTAGCCGGGCGTGGTGGTGTGTGCCTGTAGTTCCAGCTACCTGGGAGGCTGAGGCAAGAGAACCACTTGAACCCGGGTGGTGGAGGTTGCAGTGAGATCGTGCCATTGCACTCCAGCCTGGGCGACAGAACAAGACTCCATCTCAAAAAAAAACAAAAAACAAAAAAAAGAGTGCCTGTGGTGGGGCTGAGCATCTTTTCACATCCCTATTGGTTCCAGCTACAACATGGATGAACCTTGAGGACGTGATGCTAAGTGAAATAAGCCAGTCACAGGACAAGTACCGTATGATTCCACTTTTTTGAAGCACTAGAGTAATCAAAATCCGAGACAAAAAGGAGAATGGTGGTTGCCAGGGGCTCCCGGAAGGGGGAAATGGGGAGTGAGTGTTTAATGGGTATGGAGTTTCAGTTTCACAAGAGGAGGGGAGTTCTGGAGATGGATGGTGGTGATGGTTCCACAATATAGATATACTTGCCTCGCCGCTGAAATGTACACTTAAAAATAATAGTACATTTTATGTTATGTGCATTTTACCATACTAAAGAAAAACTGGGGGGAAAAATGGGTATAGGTGATGAGAAAAAAAAAAAGTTGAGCCTAACTCCTGACCAAGCTGGGCTTACTTGATGAGGGTGTTCTTACCCAGGCCAGGGAAGAATAACACAAAATACAGCTTTTCAAACTTTGGCATGCATTATCCCCTTTTTCTCCCTTTCACATTTTCTTGCCCAACTCTGTTCTGCTGACTATGACTGAGGTTGGGGTAAGGCTGGGACCCTGGGGCCTGTTAAGAGGAGAGGTCGTGGCAAGTCTGCTACCCATTGTTGGATCCCAGCTCTTCCCAGTGATGCCCCATCACTCCCAGCTGAGCTTCGGCATCAGCACACTCCTGTGTCCCTCTCAGCCTCTGTGTCCAACTCACAGCTGCTGGGTTCCCTGCTGCACCTTGCCTAGCACAATACCAGTGCATTTATGCTGAGCACTGGATGGAGTCCCAGACCAGTTGTAGGCTATCCTGTCCACTGGAGCTCAGCTCATGGTGGATGCCAACAGAACTACTAGCCGGCAGCCTTTCACCAGTGGGCTGTAAAACTGCAGATCACGTTTTTTTCTGGTATGGCTCAGAATTAGATGAGGGTGTAGAATCGAAATAAAGGCCACCCCTACTCAAAAATGTATCTGCCTCCACAACAATTCTTCCCTAGGAGAGATGTTTAAATGTCACGACATCACTACAAGAGAAATACTCCCAATCCTAACAGTCATTTATATCTTGGTCTGAGTTATTTAATCAGATTGCTTTCCACAGCAGAGAAATTTGCCTGCATTTAGGTGGAGAAACTGGGGGAGAAAGAGAGTATTTTTGGAACAAGGTGTAATTTTGGAAACAATGGCACCCTTATCCTTCCAGTAACCAAGTTAACAAATATTTATTGATGGCCTAATGTTTTCCAGGCACTTCACTCAACACTGAGAGCACTGCAGTGAGCAAGACAGACACAGTCCCTGCCTCCCTGCCCGACAGAGCTTACGGACTCACCAAGTTTCCAGGGGTTCCTCTCTCCTTCCCCATCTCCACACTGCATCTGTGGCAAAGTCCTAGCCATGCTTGCACTTGCAATATCTCTCTAATCGGAACTTCCTTTCCATCACTCCTCCGGGTAACTTACCTAATAGTGCAGTAGCTGGACCCATCTTTAACCTCCTCCTTCCCCTCTGTCCTAGACACTGATTACTGCAGGACTAACCTTTCTAAAGTGTATTCTGAATACCTCCCTCCCAAACTCGAAGGCATTCAGTGGTGCCTCTATGTCCTATTTAGTTTTTCAGAATCCAAACTTCTTTTTGGCATATGAAAACCTCTAAGTGTACCTCTCTTCTATCCCTCCAGTATCTTCTCATTATTTTCAGCTAAGATGGTCTACTTTCCATCTTCTGCCACGTGTGTCTCTAACTGCGTGCCTTTGTATATTCTGTTCCTTCTACTTAAATACCCTTCCCTTCCTTGTTTATTCCAGTTCTCGACCCTGGTTGTACCTTAGGATCACATGAAGAGCTTCAGAAAGAAAAAAAAAAAAAAAGAAAGAAAGAAAGAAAGAAAAGAAAAAAGATGCCTGGAAATCAACTCAACCACGCTCAGCTCTAAACCCGGGCGGTGTAGCCAAGGCATCGGTAATTTTGAGAATCTCCCCCACTCATTCTGATGTGCAGCCAAGGTTAATAAATGCTATCTTTGTCCAGCTGCCACTCCACGTAGACCCCTTTCTCCAGACTCCAAGAGCGCCTGTTGCCTGTTGTTGGCACTAAGTTGGCACACAGCATATTCTGTCTCATGCTCACTTCATTAAGATTCTCCTATCGGAAAAGTCTCTGTGCTGCCCCATGATCTGTCCTCACCCGGGATGGTGAGGGCGGCCAAAAGTGCTGGCTGATGGATTGGTATGGAGCGAAGAGAACACAGCTCCAATCACCAGGCCTTGAAACTGTGCTGCGTAGGGGGCATGAAAGGGATGGAAAACCCAGTCCCGTCAACGTCAACAGCAATGAATCATGCTGATTGTATCATCTTGGTGTGATCTGATGAAAACGGCACTTTCTCTCTGTGATCTTCCTCCCTAAAACCCATCACTCCAGTCTAATCATGAGGAGAACGTCGGACAAATCCCAAGAGGGCCGCATCCTACAATACACCTGACGGGTGACCCTCAGAACTGTCAAAGTCATCAAAAACAAGGGAAGCCTGAGAAACGGTCACAACCCAGAGGCACCTAAAGAGGCACGACTCAACGGAGTGTGGTATCCTGGATGGGATCCTAGAACAGGAAAAGGACATAAGGTACAAACGAACAACATTTTAATAAAGTGTCAATGGTAGTCAATATTATTGTACCAATATTGGTTCATCAATTGTAACAAATGTACCACCCTAATGTAAGATGGTAATAATAGCAGAAACTGCATGCCAGGGGAGAAAATTGGAACTCATACGATCTGCCCAAGTTTTCTGTAAATCTAACTGTTCTAAAAAGATAGTCTATTCTTAGAAAAATAATAAAAATTCAAAAATTCAGTTAAAAACAAAAGCAATCCTCAACCTCATCCCAGCACGAGGCGCCTGCTCGCTTTCCTGGCTTTGATGAATCTGTAACAGGAGTTGGGCTTCTCTGGTTCAGAGCCACAGAGCAAACAAACAACCATCAAGGGCTTTTTAAGCTGCCTTTTAAAACAAGTGCTTTGGGTCGACCAGAGGCCACAGATCCATCAGTGGAAAATGCACCCAGTTCCCTCAATTTGCATTTTAAATGCCCATCAAATAAACAATTAAGCATCAATTATTGTTAAATCACCTAACTTGAAGTGATTGCCTGTCCCCGCCCAGTCAGCAAGGTTCCAGAGAGGAGCCACGAGGAGACTAGACTCAGAGCCTGGCAAAGGAAAGGACAGAGCAGAGGGTGGTGAAATTCCAGCAGTCCAGGGCTCAAGGAGGCTGCAGACACTGCTGAATTCCCCAAGCTGCCAGGAAGGCAGCTGGACAGTCTAGGAGCAGGACAGCGCACCTCCGCCCAGCGCATCACTGTGGCTGACACCTCCCAGGGTGGCCTTTCCCTCTCCTGTCAGGCGCCTTCAGTAGCCCAATGGCTGGAATGCTGCCCCTCCATCCCTCTTTCTTGGAAGAGGGACACTCCCACCGCTAGGGCACCAAGGCCGAGTTGTCAGATTCCCTGGACTCAACCGGCCCAGACCCAACCCAGCCCAGCTGCACAGGGTGGAGGCAAAACTCTTTGTCATATAGCAGGGGACTTACTTTAACCTGGAGGCACCTTTATAGTTAACATGAAAACATGAAGTTCCTTCTAGGGAAGAGAAACTTGGACAGAGGAAGAAGGAGAGAGAGAGAGAGAAAATAACTGACAGTGAGAAGAAATAAGACCTCTTCCTTAGAAACAGAAACAGAATTCACAAATCACAAACCCAGGCCTGTTTTCTGGAAGTCTCCCTGGAAAGATCCCAAGCTGGACCACGAGCAGAGGCATGGTGGAGACAGAGACCTTAGCCTCTGGTCTTTCAGTGTGGACCTGGCTTTGTCCTCCAACTGCATGCGGGTCACGGTCATTCCAAAGACATCCCCTCATCCTTGGCCCTCTCTGCCCACATCAGATATTCTGAACTGGGGCAGTCCCATTCTCATGGCCCCAGCCTGGTCCCTGGGGCCCCAGTTCCCTTCCCAGGTCTTGCTGTCACCTCACCGTCACTGACAACCGTGACACTGTGGCATCCCAGCCATCACCCATGGACTTCTCACAACAGCCCTCAGAAGCAGGCACACAGAACAGTACTGCGAGGCCAACTCAGGCACAGGCCAATGCCGTGCCTTGTCCAGAGGGAGTCAGAGTGGGATTCAGGCCTCCTGCCTGCCAGCACAGGGGATGAGGCCCCTCTGGCTCCCCAGGAAATCTCGGTCTGGCTCCAGAGAGTCTGAATGGCGAGTGGTATTGCACAGAATCCACAGGCTGGGGCCCCAGCAGGGTGTGATGGCGTCAGGCCAGGATGGGATCACCTCCCCCACACACCTGCTGACAAAGGCCCATTCAAGACAGGACAGACAGCAGTCCCGGCAGCAGACACAGAAACCCAGAGCAGCTGCCAGGGCCAGGAACCCAGAAGCCAGGCCCACGCCACCCTGCCCACAGTCAGGCCACAGCACCAGGCTCTCTCTGCCTACCTCTTTAGAAGAACAGCTCTGGCCTGCGTGTTTCAGCCTACAGGGCACTTTGTACAATTTCATATTGTCTCCCTTTTAGGGGTAGAAGTGGCAAGAAGATGAACCCTGACCCACGGGCCTGGATACCCAGAAACGTGCTCTACTTTTAGAGGAGGGGGCCGTTGACCTGACTCTGTCTTTGGAGGAGAGGTCTGTTGACCTGACTCTGTCTCTGTTGCAAGAAACACATTCTCCCCTCCCTCCCCCCAGTGCATCCTCATCCCCAGAGAGCCAAGGCCCACATCCCTTCCCACGTAGGGCTGTCACCAGTGTATGTCCCCATCACACCACAGCTCCCTGGGAGCACAGGCACACCCTGGCCATCTCTGGATCCCCAGCACTGAGCACAGCAGCCACTCAATAAATGTTGATGTGTGAATGAATGGACTCTTCAGCATCATTATCCCTCTATGTCGAATCCATCCTAAGCTCAGAACAACCAAAGGATCTGTAGGGAATTTTTCAGGCATTTAAAACTTTCTCGGTATCCTCCATCCTCCATTGCCTCATTTCTAACCTCTGGGCCTCTGTCAAATCCCAACTATCAAAATGCTGTGATGAATCAGCCTCTCTCCTTTGACTTCAGCTTTTAAGCATCTCTCAGACCTCAGATGGGGTCAAATTCTTAGTTTCCAGACTCTAGCAAAGCAACTGGGAGGCTGAGATGACACATGGTAACAAAGGGATGTGCATCTTGGGAACGCATGGTGTGCACCGGGGCTTGGGAGACAGCCGGGAAGGGCAACCGGGTGTCCACACCTCCTGGTGGTGAGGACTCTTCCTCATGCGTGTCACAGCATACACGCTGCTCACTGGGCTTTCTCCATGTGTCTGACACTGTGCCAGGCACTATGGGGAGAACAGATCTGCCATTGAGAGGAGGTGCAGTGGAGTGCGGGGGGCGGGGGCAGGGCATGTCCATCCGCAGCTAAAATGCAGGTGCGTGCTCTCACGGAAGAACTAACAGGACATTCACGATATAGGAGGAATATGTTTATTGGGAATTTTAATGCCTGTTTATTGGGAATATGGAAGAGTTACCTGAAAGAATCAACACTTGGGAGGAGCCATGAAGGATGACATCACAATAATAATGCCATTCGAATAATCCTAGCAATGTGTCATTACTACCATTACTACAGCAGCTGATATCTCCTGAGTGTTTACTCTGTGCTAGGCAGCATGCTGAGCCCTGTGCACAACTCACCTCATACTGTCCTCACACTCATTTGACAGGTAAGGAAACTGAGGCTTAGGAAAGTGAAGAAATCTAGGAAGCACCAGAATCCAGGTTAGAATCCAAGTTTGTGTGTCTACAAAGACTGCCACCCTCTACTCGGCACATTCCAGCAAGGGCCTGAGCTCAGGCAGAGGGTGAGACAGTAGCAGGCTTCGGATGACCATCTGGAGAAGGTGCCTGCAGAGGTGGCTGCAGCCAGGTCACGCTGAGCCTGGAGTGCCCGCACCATGTACCTGTGCTTATTAATAGGCACAGTCGAGCCTGGGGAGGTTTTTGAGCAGAGGAGTGGCAAACCTGAACCTGAGCTGTAACATCAGCGGGTAAAATGGAGTGGGCTGAGAGGGTGGACATTCAGAGGCCATCACCACGGTCTGAGAGACTGCAGCTCTTTGGGCGAAGAGAGAGGGCGTGTGGGAACGTGCGAGCCCCTGCCTCTCTGTCGGGTGTGGGAGATTATGTATGTGTGAGGAAGGGAAAGTGTGTGTGAGCATAAGTGCACCCGTGATTGCATGGAGGGGCTCTTCTTATGGAGGAAGAAGGTCGCAGAGCCTCCTGGTAGGAGGTGGACGTGAGGTGGGCAGTGGGAGAGAAGAAGGAACAGGATAAGCCAGTTGATCTACCTGAGCAGGAAGGCTCCAGTGAAGGAGAAACCTCAGAAGCCCACAGGGCCTGCCTGACCTATGAGGGGAACACTTATTAAAAGGGTGAATGGAAGAGTTTGAAACCTTAGCCTCTGGTCTCTCAGTACGGGCCTGGCTTTGTCCTCCAGCTGCGTGGGGGGTCACTGTCATTCTAACTACATCCCTTCATCCTTGGCCCTCTCTGCCCACATCACATATTCTGAGCTGGAGCAGCCATATTCCCATGGCTCCAGCCTGGTCCGTGGGGCCCCAGCCCCTTCCCAGGCTGTGTGCTCCCTCCCACATCTTTGTAGCAAACACGTTCCTGTGCAGCCTCCAAACTGGCTTCATCCCTTCCCAGGTCAGGGCCTCTCCCTCCCCCGATTCTGGAGCAGAGATGATGTTGCCAAATTGATCCCATGCTTTTGTTTCGGCCAGAGATGTCCTGCCTCTCATCAGGGACAGTGTCAGAGCACTGTGTTCCCGACCGGCCCCTCTTGTTGCAACTCTCCAGCTGGCCAGGGGTTCTCCCTGGAGAAGATTTCTTGGACCACCAAAATGACAGCCCTGTCCTCTCCAGTTGTCCTCTCCAGAGAACAACTCTTTAAAGACCCCACCCAGTGTGCACCCTGGTAGAAAAGGCCAGGTAGACCACAGCGTCCAGGAGGAGCCAGCTCCCTTGGCCCTCAAGAAAAACATTTGGTTTCAGCTTCTTGGTCACCTTCTGCCACACTGGGTGAAAAGGAGGCTTTCTCCAGGGTAACCTGAGCCCAGCCCCTTCCTGTTCAGCTCAGCTGCAGCCCTGTATTGTGAAATGAGTACTATTTGGTACCTGGAGAGAAAATGGATCTGTTTCAAGACTGTATAATCCACACAAATTTAGAGGAAGACATGCCTTGGAAATCATGAATCTAAACCTCACTATTGACAGAGGCGGAAACAAAGGTCTAAAATCCGAAAGGCTTTCAGTTGCTAAAGAGCAGTCTAAGCCATTTCTGGATTTCACTAGAAGCCCAGTTTGCATCCAAAGGGGTATTTGTGCGATGAATGCATTTGCCTTTCAGTAGCGTGGAAGCTCAGGGGCAGAGCTGGGGCTAGAACCTGGCCTTTCCACTTCAGGCTCCCTGCCTCCTTGAAGCTGTGCCTTTCATGACTGGTTTGCTTCCTCCAGGGTGCTCAGAAGGTGATTTGTTCGAAGGTGAGTCTTGGGGGGCTGCCTGGCATAGTCTGCCATCCAGATGGCAGCTGACTAAGTCCAACAAGGTTGGCAGGAAGAGAGGAGGTGCTCTTATTTAGGGGAGATCTTGGTGGGCTGACTCCCCCAAGGCTGTCGGGGAATTTCCAGGGTCTAGGAAACTGCCCCTTCTCCCCGCTCTCCTTGCCACACCTTCCAGCTTCGCCTTCCAAGAAAACATAGTGAAGCAGGCTCCCCAGTTGTCCCCGCCCACTAGGGGACCCTCACTTTGGAAGGGCGTCCCAGTCACCAGCTGACCAAAGGCTCTTCCTCCAAAGGGCTCCATCGACCCACCATCTCTGATGGTGACTGAGAAAAGAAAGCAAGGGATGCAGGATAGGCAGTGTGAAGACCAAAATTCTGGCTGAGGAGTTAGAAGGCCTCAGCTGCTACTGGCCATGTGACTGCTGAGCCTCAGTTTCCCCCACTGTGTTCTGACTGGATGCTCCCTCAAGGCCTCTTCCGGCTCTGAGAAACCTAGGATTCCAACGTCAGGGACTGTGTCTCCCTCCTCACCTTCATGTCCCCTGCAATTAATACATAGTAGACACTTAAAACAGTTCATTGAATGATTGAATGAAATGGGTCGTAAGGTCAGTCTGAAGATCCAGTGGAAGCCAGGAAGGAAATTCTTCCCCCAGGAGCCTACCTTGCAACAACTGTAGAAGCCACACATCTTGGGAGAACCCTGGCAAGCCTAGAGCCCTTTGCACACCCGCTTCCTCTCCTAGATGCACAGATTTGGTTGGAGGAGCCAAGCAGGAAGCAGGAAAACGTGCCAGGAAGAGAGGGTGGCCTGAACCCCAGGCAACGGTGAGTAGCCCTAACTTTCACTTTATTGACTCCTGTGGCCCCTCTCCTTCCCTCTTTCTGGTTTCCCTCCCCTTCCTACCTCCCTGGTCTGGCCTCCTCAGCTTCCCTGGAACAGTAACTACTTTTCCTTCTCTCCTTTGTGGGGGCTCAGAGCGTCCGATGGTCCCAGCGCTGGCCTGATCCTCTGCTGGTGAGGATGACTCCCAGAGCCTCAGGCTTTCTCTGGGTCAGGGAAGAGAGCAGCGGCAGTGAAGAGATTGAAATTCTGGTTGGTGCCCAGCCTGGCTCTCGTTAACACCTGGAGCTCCAGACTAGGGCTTTGAGGAGGAGGGAAAAGGGCTGCACCCAATCTTTATCCAACCTTCCCTTCCAGGTTTAGGGAAGGGGCTCCTCTTTTGAGGGAATCTGGCAGTGCCTTTTCCTCCATCTTGTTCTGCAGGGTTCCTAGGGAGATGTTAGGGTTTTCCTTCTGGGCTTCCTGAGACTCCACATTTTCCCCTCTACACCCCTAGGGAGGTGGCTGGATAAGGAAGGAAACTGCCCTCTCTCTCCCCTGCTGCAGCCCAGCCTGAGACTTATGTAGACGTACTGTGTGTGTGCATGTGTGTGCATGTGTGCATGCACAGTGCAAGTGTCGGGTGTCAGTGTAGCATTGTAGGTGGTGTGTGGTGGTGCGGTATATATGTGGTGTGTTTCGTGTGTATGTGTGTATAGGTATAATGTATGTGTATGTGTGGTGTGAGTGTGAGAGTGTGTTGATTGCGTAGTGTGGTATATGTCTGTATGTGTTTGTGGTGTTGGTGATGTGCAGTGTGTGTGAAGTGGGTGGTGTGAGTAAGGGGCCACTGCAACTGGGTGTAGGAGCCAGATATCTAGGTCTCCTAGCCAGGGATAACCAGTATCTAGGCAACCATATTGGGGGGAGGGGAGGAGATATGGAGGTGAGGAATGGGCAGGAGAAAGAGGGAGGCTGAGAAATGGAGGAGTTTCCATAGCAACCACCAGGCAAGTCACGTGCAAAAGGCTAAGTTGCGGACATAGACATACACATCCGTAATATGAGGGTGGCTGGATCCCCAGTGGGGGCTCCTTTCAGAGAGGGCCTAAGATGCCCACTGATCCATATTCAAAGCTGGAAATCCTAGCCCAGTCAGAGAGCACGAAGCCACCGAGACAAAGGTAGTGGAGGCAGAGGGCACACTGGTGGGGAGAAGCCTCCAGTAGCCACGGTCCCGTGAGCGTGCAGGCTTGCAGCAGGTGACGAGGCAGGCCCATGTTTCCAGCGAGGCTGCTCCCAGCTCCCACCCTTGGGTGCCTCCTCTACCAGCCACCACTTGTAAGAGCCAGAAGCCAGCGCTGGGAGCCCCAGGCTGCACACCCAACTCTCCACGGAAGCCCGGGAGACACAATAGCGGAGGCTTTGCCAGGGCCAGCCCTGCTGGGGAAAGGGGGCAGTGGGGGACCCCAGGGCCCCCCGGAGAGGAAACAGGATTGGATGCATAGACAAGAAGGAGGGGGAAAAAACGATGCACTCTCATGAATCCTCGAGCTCTAGAATCCTTCTTTCCCTGCGCCCTCATCCAGTGCCCACTGCCCAGCCCCACCTTCCCCAAGCACCAAACCAGCAAGTTCCATTTTGTGTCGCTCATGTGTCCACACTCCCACCCAGCCACACGCTCTCGTCCGTAATTCCCCAAGCTCCCCCAAGTGTCCACAGCTTCCAAGTAACAAAGGGAAAACTCCTCATGGATAAAAGGGTGGGCGCAGCCCTTTCCCCTTCTCCTGAAAACCCTGACCCCAAGCTCAAGGCAGCATCGAGAGCAGTTCCCAGCCACCAGCGTCACCCCCAGCGCCACAGCCTGCCTCTCCTAGAGGCTGCTCTCTCTTCCGACGCCGATCTCCTTGTTTACATCCCCAGCCCGGTTTCCCGCTGCCCAGGCGGGGACCGCGGCGCTGCTGACCGAGGAGGTCCGCACACACCCACTGAACAAACGAAACCTTGCGCTCCCGGCGCTCCAGAGATCGGTCCCCAAGGAGCCTCGCTCCTCCTCGGAAAAAGGAGCCAACTTTGCCCACCTCCCCAGCCGCCTACCTGCACAGCCGGTCCCCTCCGAGACTCCCAGGAGGACCCGCCGAGTCCCGAGGAACCTGGGAGTGGCGGGGCTGGGGGCAGGGCGGTGGGTGAGGCTTGAGCTGCTTTCCCGCCTCCCCTCCTCCTAGGAGTCGGGCGGGCTGGGAGGCGCGTCCTGCAGGGGCGGGTGCGGGGGGCTCGCTCGGGGCGGGACGCGGGGACAGCCCACTCCGTGCCGCCGTCCTCAGGCTTCTGGGTAGCGGCCGCGCGCAAACCCCTTCTCCTCCTCTCCCTGCCCGTCCTCCCGCTCCGTGCTTGCGCGCGTCCTCTGCTCCCCTCTCCTCTCGAGGGGCGGAGAGATTTTTCCAAAGGGCAGTCAAGCTCGGAGAAGCAACAGGAGACTGCCGCCGAGGGGGCGTGCAAGCGCCGGAGCAGATTTGCCATCAGCTGTTGCTTTTCGGTTTCCCTCTGGTTAGGGTGGGAAGGGAGCAAAACAGACACAATGACAGACCTGGTGTCTCTCTGCAATAGTAAACTCCGAGGAACAGAAAAATAGGAGAAAATAACCCAGCACCAGACACGGCAGCCCACGTTAATTGGGAACCTTGGTAATTAAGGGGAGTGTGCACCAAAAGCATGAATGGCTGTGTCGTGGGCGCAGGAGCCAGCTCCAGTTGTAGTTGTCATTTTCAGCTAGAGTCAGGTGGGGAGCTGGGGTGATGGCCCTCACTTGAACCATAGATCTGCTGCCATGAACCCCCTTTTCAAGCCCCATCCAAATCTGGCCCTGCCAGGAGCAGTACCACCCCATCCTCAGCCCAGTCCCCAAGAGTCAAAATTCACAATGACGAACTTTGAATGGGAAGATGTAAATCCTGGCTCGGCAACCCTGCCTGTGACGCGGCTTGGAGCACATCTCTGCACTCAGCTCCTGAGTCTATTTCCTCACGTGGGAACGTGGTGATTAGAAGACTGACCCCACGGGAGGCTTAGCTCATAGCCAGTGCTCAAGAAATTGGCTCTTACTATTAGGGGCAGAGCTTGTAGGAAGGGACAGTGGCCAGGCACTGGTGGAAACCAAAGAAACCCAAGTGTCAGTAGCCAGGAGCCATGCTGAGATGGAGGCTGTCCAGCCTCAGTCAAGGCGTGTGTATGGCCGGGCTGTGAGAAAGGCTGGGATTGTCCAAACCTAGGTAGGGCCACGGAGAACTTCCTTACAAACCCCAAGCCAGGGGTGATGGGTATTGCTAGGAAGAAACCCAGCCCTGCCTTTGCTGCCCCCAGTTCTAGGTCTGTTTCCTCATTTGTGAAATTAGGGAGACGGAATAGATGATCCTGAAGTCTCTTCCAGCTCTGCCCTGGATGATTGAACTATTTTAATAAATAGTCAGGTCTCAAAACCCCAAGGCAGGAAATATACATGAACTCAAGAAGGCTTTGGAACCAGTAGAGGAACCATAAATAGCTAATGAGAAAGAGTACCCAAAGAGCATCTCCTCAGGGAGACTCCTGGGGGACAGTTCTGACCCCTTAATCATGGGACTGGGCTGAATGGATGCCACTCTGGCCCAGTCCTGAAGTCTCTGGGGTTCCTGTGAATGCTAAAGCTCCTTCTCCAAAGCCAGACTCAAATCTTGCCCATTTGCATGCCTAACCCTTCCGTTCCTGTCTTTTCCTCTATAAACTGAGGACAGCATTACAATTGTCCTTTTCCCTTTTCATGTGTTCTAGGTGGCAGATTTAAAACCACACCCCAGCTGGGCGCAGTGGCTCATGCCTGTAATCCCAGCACTTTGGGAGGCCAAGGCAGGTGGATCACGAGGTCAGGAGATCGAGACCATCCTGGCTAACACGGTGAAACCTCGTCTCTACTAAAAATACAAAAAATTAGCCGGGCATGAAAGCGGGCGCCTGTAGTCCCAGCTACTCAGGAGGCTGAGGCGGGAGAATAGCGTGAACCCAGGAGGCGGAGCTGGCAGTGAGCCTAGATCAAGATCGCACCACTGCACTCCAGCCTGGGCGACAGAGCAAGACACCATCTCAAAAAAGAAAAAACAAAAACAAAAACAAAAAACACACATCCCTTTCTAGGCCCATGTCCTTAGGCAGGTACATTCATCCCTCCAAATGACCTCGAATCCTGCCTTTTGGCCACCTCTCTGTGTTGCTTTTTAGAGCACCTACTAGTGATGACACGTCAAGCCCAGGCTTTGCAAGCCTGTTTGAGAAAGGATAGTTCAGAACTCCAAAGCCAAGCCACCTTTTGGTTCAGTCCCATTTCCAGCCAGAGTTCCGAAGTGTTTGGCCCAGTGACTTCCCAGCTCCCCCTACCTAATGCTGACCAGCCCAGGCTGCAGAGGGATAACAGGAGTTAAATGTGCATGAGAAACTGCCATGGCTTGACTCTCAAATAGTGCTTCTTCACTTTCCATCCAGGGGTACCGCTGGAAGAATTTGGGGTGTTACAGCTACAAAGCAGCACACAAGCTTGTTCTAGGGTGAGTCACATCTCCCTTCTAGCAGGAAAAGAAACACATCTATCCCCTGTGAAAAATGTGGGCATTCATAAAAAGAGGTCACCAGCTGCTCCATTCTTTCAACCATTTATGGACGGGAGGAGCCACTCTTCACTGAGTCCTGGGCCAAGATCTGGGGATATACTGTGGAGAGGAAAGATGTGGTCCCTGGGTGAGATAGAGATTTAGCAAATGTTCCCATGAATAAAAGTGTAATTAAAGCATAGTTCAGAGCCCTGAAGATATAGCCCTTGAGAAAGGTCAGGAGGTGTTAAGAAGATGAGGTAAAGAGCCAAGAATTTGGATGTCAGGGTGGGAAGATGATTCTGCCTCTGGAACAGAAGGTACGTGCAAAAGCCCTGAGGCAGGAGGGGTATGGTATGGAAGGAGCCAGGGTGGGACTGGCCCAACAATTCCTGGTGATTCCAGCTTTTATCCGGAGAAGCCACTGATGGGCATCAAGAAAACTGTTCTGAGCAAGAATTGGTGAGAGGCTGGTTTGGGATGTTCCTGGTGGACCCTACAAGTCAGAGTTCAGGGGGCTGTGTGGGAGCAGCACTAACATGAAACTGAGAAATAAGACTAATCCCCACTAAAGAATCCTGCTTCTTTACAAGCCCAAGGAGCAAAGAGAGAGCCAGGGCAGGGCTGCGCAGCCATGGAGAAAGTAGGATAAGAAAGGATGGAAACCATTCCTGAAACCCTCTCCATCCCCCGGAACTGGAACCATGGGAAGACCTGGAGTTGGAGAGAACAGTATAACTGCTGGGAGCATCAGGGACTGCTCTATGCTTTGAAGCTTGCTCTGGGCTAAGTAACTCACAACTGTGCAGCTAAAATCCCATCTGGAGAGCACTTGCCCTGGTCCCCTTGTATTGCGGCAAAATAACCCTTCCCCATGTCAGTGCCCCGATCACACAGCCACAGGCAGGTCACAGAGTGACCACCTGTGTCCTGGTCACACAGGACACGGAGGGCCCGAAGGGGAAATTAAAGGGGAGAGACCAGGAGTCTTAGAAGAGACCTCATCCCTCCTAGCAGGTATCCCTTCTAGATAGACACAGAAGGCAATTGGGGCACCACTTCATCCTGGGGTGGGGCTGCAGAAGGGAGCCGACCTTGCCCACTGACTGCTACTTTGTGTCCTTGCATACCCACTTGGCTTTGCACAGGTGTGAATGTGTGTCCTCCCCACTCAGCCAAATGCCAAGCCCCCAACCCCTAGGACAGAACTGTTTCCTAGCTCCTTAGCTGAAACAGCTCTGCTCACTTCCAAACCACTCCTTGATTCTGGGTCCCTTCCTCTCTCCCCAACCTTTCTTTGTCAAACTCCTCCAGCCTATCCCTCAAGCAGCTGTATTGAGTCCTCGGTCATTTTATGCAGTTTCTGGACAATCTAAATCCACAGTCACTTAGTGAGTTTTACCACCCACTTAGGCTTGATGAGTCCACAATCTCCAGCCCAGTCCTCTCCCCGGGAGACCCAAGCAAGCAATCCCAGGGAGTCAGCACCGCCCACTCCCAATCCATCCTCCCAATCTACTCCGTATCCATCCTCTCACACCTTGAAGCTGTTCCCTCTCATATCTTCCTTGTATTTATGAAAGGCACTGCCCCCAATCCAGTTACCCTGCAAAACACATGCCACGCTCAGACCTCTCTCCCAGTGCCTCCTTTCCTGTCCACCACTCCTGTTCTAGGTCAGGTCTCCGGCACCAGATTCCCACTGGTGACTCTGCCACAGTCCCCCTACCTCTAGGTAGAGTGATCTTCCACAATACAAATGTGATTCAAAACTTCAATGGCTCCCTATTTTCTACAAGTTAAAGTCAAAATTCTTTTTTTTTTTTTTTTTTTGAGACGGAGTCTCACTCTGTCACCCAGGCTGGAGTGCAGTGGTGCGATCTCGGCTCACTGCAACCTCCGCCTCCTGGGCTCACGCCATTCTCCTGCCTCATCCTCCCGAGCAGCTGGGACTACAGGCACCTGCCACCACGCCTGGCTAATTTTTTTGTATTTTTAGTAGAGATGGGGTTTCACCGTGTTCGCCAGAATGGTCTCGATCTCCTGACGTCGTGATCCGCCCGCCTCGGCCTCCCAAAGTGCTAGGATTACAGACGTGAGCCTCCGCACCCGGCCAAAGTCAAAATTCTTGACACGACATTCAGTCTTTACAACCTGACACCCACCTGCCTCTCCTGCTTCATCTCCCGACCCACTCCCTGCCCTATTTCACCCCATCACCCTCATCTCTCCAATCTTTGTAAATGCCGTGTCCCAGACCAAAAGAGCCATGCAGTTATCCAAATATGCTGCCTGCTTCCTACCCCCAAATCTTTGTTTGCATAGTTTTCTCTGCTTGAAACATCCTCTGCCTCTACATCCTCTGCCTATTTTCTCTACTTTCAAGAATTCTACCTACGCTGCAAAGCTAAGTTCAAATATTACCTTATTAAAAATGAAAGCTGTCTTAGCCATGCTGTAATTAACAGCATTGTGTCTCTACGTCTATAATTGCACTTATCATAGCCTGAACTTTGCTATGTTTACTTGCATGTGTCTGCTGCCCTAATAGAATGAGAACTCCTTAAGGTCAGACCTGGCCTCTCACTCCACTTATAGACCCCATTATTGTGTGCGGTGACCCATTTATAACTTGTTGAATTTAAGTGAATTGTAGTTGTTGACTTGAAGGACCCTGCCTGGTCTTGCTCCAACCAACTTTTCCACATTCATTTTGATCTCCAGCCAGCAACCCACCGGCTTAACCAAAGGTCTTAGCCATAAGTCTTCAGGGAGTCTTCAGAATTGGTTCCCTGAGCACTGATACCCTGTGCCTAGACCACACTTGTGAAATTCATTAGCTTTGCTTTCTCTTGCCAAGATGAAGGGAGGAAGTAGTTGGTGCTCAAGGCCACAGTCAAAGGAGAGATGGTTAGTGAGCCTCACAGGGCTGTGATCATTTCCAAATGAAGGTCTTCTCCTCAATGGTGAGTCCTGAGGACCTCCCAGGCCAGGACTCCAAAGGAAGAGCAGACAACCCTCACACTGACCCGGGGGATGAAAAGCAGGTGTTCTCTGACTACGCATGGAACTGTAGGGATAGGGTGGCAGACACTGCTCGGTCCCTAGCCAGCTTCAATTCTCTTCTTTTTCCTTTCTATCAGAACGTTTTCCTAACTGAGCAGCAATGTGGTCAGTTTAAACTACTCACTTTCCCAGATTCCTTTGCAACTCTAGGTGCCCATATGACCAGTTCTGGCCAAGGGGATTGGAACAGAATTGCTCCAAGAAAAATACAGTGGTATGTTCCTTTTGCCCTCAGCCCTTTGTTCTTTCCTGTCTTCCTCCTCCTCATTCTTCTGCTTTGTCAGAAACATGGATGTGATGCCTGGAGGTGAAGCAGCCATTTTGTAACCATGAAGAAAATAAGTATTTGAGTAAGGATGGTAGGATGAGAAGCTGTAAGAGCCATCAACAATATCCGAATGCCTTCACCCCAGATTTCTTGTTATGTGAGCAAATTCAACTCCTATTACATAAAGCGACGGTAGCTGGTTTTCTGTTCCATACATCCAATACAAGCCTAACTGATGTACGTGGGTTGGAACAGCTGGGGAGGACAGGCTTTCACCATGAGAAAGCAAAAATTCAGCACAAGTGCTTCTCCTCTAAAAGACCTTGACCTGCCACTTGCAGCCCAGTAACACACACCTGACACGTGCCTGCACATCAGAAGCATAAACACCAGCATCTCTCTTCGTAGAATGGGTCCTGCACAGTCCGTTTCCTTACTTAGATACCTTTATACCAGGATCTTGATTTTGGGGAAAGGGAGAAAGCAAAGGCAGTCAGAGTGAGGGAAGTCTGAAATAAAATTTCACTCTGTCTTCCCGCAGGGAAACCATAGCGTATGTAAGGAAAAAGCATGATTCAAGGCATGCCAAGACACGGATGAGATTTGTTTCTAAGTGAAAAATCCACCCCAATCCAATTAGTCTAGAGAACCAATTGCTGCCTGATTAACTTAAACTTCTCTTGTAAGTGTGAAATGTCACCTTGAGGTGCCGATCTCTAATTATGAACACGCCTCTTTCAGAAGCTGTTGGTGATCCAAATCAGAGCACATGACCACTCCTCCCCCAAGCCCCTCGTCTCTGCAAATATGCACCCATTTGTCTTTTCCCGGTGAATGCAAATGGGAGAAAAACGGAGCATTGTTGCCCTTTGGAGATAATGACTTTGGAAATTCAAGACATAATGGCTCCCGAGACAAGACCAGAATAGCTTCATATTTCTGCTTTCCTGGTGCACAGAGAAGCTGACAGCCTGTTAGCATAAGCAGGCGCCTGAACTCCCCGCCCCTCCCTGAGTGCTTTGAGCCAGCGTTCGTGGGGAGAGGCACCTGTTTATCATCATATACTTTCTTCCAGCCCACTGGCTCCAGGCTCAGAACAGAGGCTGTAGCTGAGGTTTTAAGCAAGGAGGAATTGTAGGGACCCAGTAGGCACCTCCGTTCAGTCTGGAGAACAGCTTCACATCTAGACAATAACCCACTAGCCCAATCATGTTTGCTGGGCAAATAAGACTGATTTGAATCCACTTATTCTCTTTGGCATCTCCCACTCCCACCTCCACCCCAAAGCCTGAACTGGAGTTTAGGAAAACAATAAAAATGATTTGGGGCTGGTAGATCACTGAACTTGTTTATAAGGAAGTCACATGAAGCCTGCAGTCTAACTGCCGGGAAGGTAGAAAGGACCTTCCCTGTAGGGAAAATTCAGTGCCTGTAGACAAACTTACATTTCTTCCAAGCAAGGTATAACAGTGGCCAGAGGCCTGGCATCCCAGGGCTGTGCCTGGCCTGTCTTGGGGAAGCGGCTCATTTCTGATGACACTGGGTGCCCAAGTGGAGCGCTAGGCAGGTCAGCAGACCACTCTGGCCGTAGAGGCACTGCCTCTCTTGTCTGTTTCTAATGGACTCCTGGGTCCATTGACTTCTCCACACTCCCAATCCTCCTGTAATTTAATGATCCCTTTGATGATACTGTTAGTGTAATTGCTCCTCAGACCAGATGCATATTTGATGTCCACCATTTATAACGTTATCTCTATTGATTTTTACTTTTCAGACCTTGTAAGGACCTTAGATATGGCCAGTGGGAGGTGCTGGCTGTAAAGCACTCACTATTCTGGCCACTTATAATTTATTATTAAACATTTATAGAGCCCTGAAACACATCTTCCACATCTTCCTGGCACATTGTTAAAAAGAGAACGCACAGTTATCTTCTTAAGTTTAGCTTGGAACTTTCTAATTAGGAATCAGAAGGGATGTAATGACTCAGTCCCAAGAGTTAGCTAAGCTGTTTACTTTTAGATGGCAAGTAACCTAAGGATGGGAAAGCTGTCTCGTTGGTGTGTTTAACCCTCTCCCTCCCCTCCCCCAGTGTCAATATAAAGGGTGTGTGATGCTTATTTGTTGAATGCAAAAGATAGGAATGATATAGACAGAGAAAACCAAGATGCATCAATAATTAGTCCCCCATCAGCCTTGGGGGCAGCCTGGTGCTGCTCATCACCCGTCAGGAAGGAGAAAGGGGAAGTGGGACCAGACTTCCCGGGACGTGGTTCACAGACCTTGAGCACATCAGACTAATCTGGAAAGTGTTTCTAAAGTTGTGGTCAATTATATTTCCAAAGATGGCCTCAGCAATAGGTCCTCCTCCCTTGTGCTCTTCTGCAATGAAGCTTTGCCACTGCTTCCACTGAGAGAGGGGTCTGTTTCCTCTCTCTTTCAAACTGGGCTGGCTCTGTGACTTGTTCTGAGCAACAGAAAGAGGCAGGCTTATCACTGTATAACTTTTAACTGGGCCTTAAGAAATCTGCAACTTCTGCCTTCACTGTTTGAATGCTGCCTCTTAAGAAGTCAGACTAACCGGGCACGGTGGCTCACGCCTCTAATCCTAGCACTTTTGGAGGCCAAGGCGGGTGGATTGTCTGAGCTTAGGAGTTTGAGACCAGCCTGGGTAACACGGTGAAGCCCCATCTCTACTTAAATAGAAAAAAATTAACTGGGTGTGGCAGCATGCTCCCGTTGTCCCAGCTACTCAGAAGGCTGAGGCAGGAGAATTGTTTGAACCCGGGAGATGGAGGTTGCAGTGAGCCAAGATTGCACCACTGTACTCCAGCCTGGGTGACAGAATGAGACTCCATCTCCAGAAAAAACAAACAAACAAACAAACAAGAAGTCAGACTCCCCTACTGGGTCTACAGAGAGACCACATGGGGAGAGACCTGAAGTCTTCTGGGACATTCCCATCCCAGCTCTCAGCTGAAGGCAGCCTCTCCAGCTACCTTGACCAGAAACTACACAGCTGGGCCTTGCCTAATTCTTTTTTTTTTTTTTTTTTTTTGAGACGGAGTCTCGCTCTGTCGCCCAGGCTGGAGTGCAGTGGCCGGATCTCAGCTCACTGCAAGCTCCGCCTCCTGGGTCCACGCCATTCTCCTGCCTCAGCCTCCCGAGTAGCTGGGACTACAGGCGCCCGCCATCTCGCCCGGCTAATTTTTTGTATTTTTTAAGTGGAGACGGGGTTTCACTGTGTTAGCCAGGATGGTCTCGACCTCCTGACCTTGTGATCCGCCCGCCTCGGCCTCCCAAAGTGCTGGGATTACAGGCTTGAGCCACCGCGCCCGGCCTTCTTGCCTAATTCTTAATCCTCAGAAATGAGCAAGTTCGTTGGTTGTTTTTTAAATGCAAAGTTGGGAGGCATTTTCTGGTGCAGCAGCAGATGACTAAAGTAAGGTGATAAGGCCTCATCTCAAGCCCATAATTCTCCAGGGATGGGACCTGGACATCTGTATTTTAGCAGGCCCTCCCTGGGACCATGAGTTGAGCCTCCCACTGAGTTCTCCCCTGGGCTGCTTCATGCATGACTTGCAGACAACACAGTGAGCGTTAGTCTTGGAACATGCAGTGAGCTTGAGCCGCAGGAGCCTGGGCCAGGGACCTGTGGTAAGAGTGACCAGGCAGCCTCAGAAAAGCAGAGCTGGGAAGACGTGGGGCATAAGAGATTTCCGTGTGCAGAGCCCTGAACCAGACACAGCAAAGTGAGTCAAAGGAAGCTGAGCCATGGAATATATGAGCTGGATGAGACCTTTGAGAATGTTTTACAAACTGGGAGTCCAGGACTCAGAGAGGTGAACTGACTTGCTCAGAGTGACACAGAGCTTGTCAGTGGCTGAGTCGGGACCAGAACAAGATCTCGTGAGTATCGGTCCAGTCCGCCTTCCCTTGCCCCATTCATCTCGTATGATTTCTGCATCCTAACCAAGGAGTGAGAAAACACAGAATTTCCTAAATTGTCAAAACACTAAAAAATATTAGCAAACCTATGTATTTGTGAGTGCTGATTATTAATCTCCCAATTAAGGTGAGACTACCAAAGGTATCCAGAGTAAGAGAGAGATCAGAACAGGGATGGGACGGGTCGGGGCCATCTTCTTGAAGAGCCACCCGTGAAGGAGGAGGGTTTAGGGTGGGGGCAGGCAAGCTGAGGCACAGAGGTAGGAATGACTTGTGTGGGACCTGCAGGCTGCTTACTTGGCAGGAAAAGTTCTACTGGGAAGGAACAAGGGTTTCAAAGTTTCCATGTGGTCCATTTGTCTTATTTGGTTCCTCCACCAGCAGAGAGGGGAAAGGACTGGCTGGTGCCCAAGTGGGAGGGCCTTTAACATAGACGTCCTGGGCTCCACCGTGCCAATCAGAAATCTCACCAGGGCCTTGAAGAGGACCAGATCCAGGCGCTAAATCAGCGAGGCAGAGGGCTTCTAAACCTGGTGTCCGGATTCTGCTCTCTGCCTTCCCTTCCCCTCCAAGTCCAGCCTCTCTTTGTCATTGGAAGAGGCCTCAGAGACGCCACCCAACAGAGTTTATTTTTAGTTTTCCATTCTCCTAAGAACCGCTGGTCATGGCGCAAGCTGTTTAAATCTTCCCATCTGCCCTGCTGAGGACTGAACAGTAGAGAAGGGGTTTTGTTGAGGTAGAAGGGGTCAAGGTCAGGCAGCGGGAAGAATCCGCCCTGTGGCCAGAGCGGGCAAAATGAGCCAGGTTCGTACATTTTATTTCCTTGGCAAATAATTCTTGCTCAACAGAGAGGTCAATAATGCTGTCTGCAGTTTCCATGCCAAAGAATGAGGTTCTTTTGGAAGGCAGTAGGGCAGGTAGCAGAATGAGCGCAAATAATCATTAATTGAATTCCAGGACTTGACACTTAATTCCTGTTGGTCTTGGACAAGTAACTTAACTTCTCTGAGCATCAGTTTCCTCATCTGTTAAGATTATATCTGTGATATTCATCACTTCTTTCATAGGGTAATTAGGAAGATTCATTAAGATAACACAGGTAAAATACCTGCCGCAGTGCCTGGCAATGATAATTATAATAACTATATTTACCACCAAAGGTATCCAGAGTAAGAGAGGGATCAGAACGGAGGTGGGACCAGTCAAGGCTATCTTCCTGAAGAGCCACCCATGAAGGAGGAGGAGGAGAGTTTGGGGTGGGGGTAGGTTAGCTGAGGCACAGAGGTAGGAATGACTTGTGTGGGACCTGCAGGCTGATAGTTATAATAACTATAACTATAATAGCTCAATAACTATTCATCTCTTGACTTTCTTATACTAACTCAGAACACTTTGATTCATCCCAAGATAGAACTTAATCTACTTAATCTTTAACAACCTATTTTGTACCTACTATGTGCCAGGCCTGGAGCCAGGCATGTCCCACACCTTATCCCTAGAGAACATAGCAGGCTGGGCATTACTTATCTCCACTTCACCCATGACTCTCTTTATGGTGAACTTCACCCTGTAGCAGACTACTGTGATATAGTCATGGTGGATGCCGAGATGCAAGGCATCAGAAACAGTGGGGCAGAGAATATGCCCACTACTTCAGATACTTCAGATCTTTACAGGGTGCCCAGAAATTAAGTGCTCCAGGAGGAAAGAAAGAGCCATTGATCCCAAGCCCATGTCTGTGGGACCCTGGCCATACCAATTTAACTCATGGAGCTGGTTCAGGGAGTGGAGCAAGAAGACCAAATGTAACTCTCTGGTCATGCCTCAAGAAAGCAATGCAAACACAGCGGCCAACTTTAACTGAGCATTTACTATGTGCCTGGCATGGTATTGATCAGTTCACACTTGTATCTCATCTAATCCGTACAACAGCCCTGGGATGTAGATTGTATTGTTATCCCCATTTCAGAGACAAGGAGACTGAACCTCAAAGAGTTGAAGCGACTTTCCCAAAGTCACTCAGTTGATAAGTGGCAGAGCCAGGACTGGAATCTGGGTGCAAAGCAAGTAGTTGCTTGAGATTTTGTTTGGGGGAGACGTGACTTTGGCTCACAGCCTTCAGGCATTCTGTACTCCTGGTGACTTCCTCCCATGAGGAGATCCTGCTCCACAGGGGGCCCACCATGCCTGATCCTGTGACACTAGGACTCCCTCTCTCAGTCACCGGCCATCTCTGACCCCTGCCCCATGTGGGGCTGAGATCTGGATGCCCACCCCTGCTCTCTCTGTCTCTCTCTGCATACCCAGAGACATCAGTCAGGGGTGGGTAGAAATGGTTTCCTTTGTCCCAGCAATCTGCTTAAGGGAAGTACAGGATGTTTTTTGACTCCTAATCGGTCATTTCTCCTGCTCTCCCAGTGTGAACCTCCTGCTTTCTGCACAGTTGAGATTAGATTTCTATGGTGATAAAAGGAGGGCAACTTGTGGCTGCTCTACCCAGGGACTGATAAGAAATGGGGGCTCAGCTGGAGACGTGTCTGGCTCTGTCATTACCATCAACATTTAATATGTGCTAAGTGCCCCAGAGTGCCTGCCCTAACCTCAGGAGTGCTCTCAGAGGACAAGGTCAAGTGAGATAGAGTGGGCTGTCTGCCGTAAGGATGCGTAGATGCAAATCTCCACCTGCAAGTCAAATATCCCCAAGCCTAGGGCACACAGGTGCGATCACACAAACACGCCCTCCAGGCCAGTGGTTCTCAAACTTGGGAATGCTTCACAGACCTTGAGAGGCTTGTTAAAACACAGATATCTGGGCCCAGCCCAAAGAAATGCTTATACTTCTGGTCAAGGGAATGCATCCTGATGGGCAGTGACCAGTACACCTACCAACAGCACTTAGATGCTCACACATGCACCGTTGCATGGGCACCCTGAGACACGCAAGATCAGGCACATCTTCAGTACCCGGCACATCTTCAGTACCCACTGGCCTCACTCTCCCGTTCTCTCTTTGGGCTCCAGCCTCTCCAGGCTTCTTTGCATTTTTTGAGTCATAGCTTCCTGCCTTGGGAGGAAAAAGAGTTGGGAGAACAGCGAACCGAGGCAGAAAGGCAGGACTGCTCATGTGTGTGGAATGGCAGTAGATTTGCTTGGCAAGATATTCCTGCTGAGGGTGGAACAAGAGATAAAAATTTTCTCTCTGCTGGGAACACGGTTCTTCCTCCTACTCTTCATCTAGTGAATGCCTTCTTATGCTTCAGAGCTTAGCTCTAATATTCCCTTTTCAAGGAAGCCTTCCTTGATCTCCCCCAGTCATCACCAGACCGGTGTAGACCCTCAGTACAGGCGGTCATATCTTTACATAATTTTTCTTCATCCACTGATGGCAGTTGTTTTATTTTAAAAAGATATATGTTCGACTCCATCAGAGCTGGAGTCATGTTGAGTTTCTCACAGTTGAATCCCTGACTCTCTGCCTCATGGTAGATGCTCAAAAATGTTAAATGAATAAGTGAACCCTCACGCCTATGGAAAACTGACATATACACACAGGTATCCACATAAGAACACATTCACATGCACTTTTCTGTCAGCCTTTAGCTTTCTTTGAAGCTACAGTAGACACCATTGGAGGAATAGAAGTGAATTCAACTCTTCTAAAAAACAGTTTCGCATTTGGGTTAGAAATGTAAACAATCTTATTTATAGGAATTTACCTTTTGGAGATCATTGCTTCAGAATGCACGAAGAAATTTATTGCAGTATTGTTTATATTAATACTATTACCAATTGGAAACTACCCTACTTAGATGTCCACTTGTGGATTAAGTAAACTGATACATCCATACCTGTGAAATATTCTGAAACCATTAAAAAAGAAAGTACAGGAGTCCTTCCATTCCATGATTTAATTTTTTTTTTTTTTAGAAACAGCATCTCACTATGTTGCCTAGACTGGTCTCAAACTCCTAGGCTCAAGTGATCTTTCCACCTCCACCTCCCAAAGTGCTAGGATTATAGGCATGAGCCACTGTACCCAGCCCATGATTTCATTTTTCATGTTTCAGTTCCCTATGTTCAACCAAGATCCTAAAATAATAAATGAAAAATTCCAGAAATAAACAATTCCTTAGTTTTAAATGGTACACTGTTCTGAGTAGTGTGATGAAAACTTGTGCCATCAGGCTCTGTCCCTTCTTCATCACAGCAAGAAGGGTAAGGACAGTTCAATAAGATATTCTGAGAGAGAGAGAGAGAGAGAGAGAGAGAGAGAGACCACATTCCCATAACTTTTATTACAGTATATTATTAAATTGTTCTATGTTATTATTATTGTTGTTAGTTTCTTACAGTGCCCAATTTATAAATTAAACTTTTTTGTAGGTATGCGTGTATAGGAAAAAACATTGTGTGTGTATACACACATATATATACACTTATATAGAGACAGCATGTGTGTGTATACATATATATATATAAAGAGAGAGAGAGTGTGTAGATAGACATGTAGACAGATAGATAGATGATAGATAGAGATAGAGAGAGATAGGGTTTGGTACTAGCCACAGTTTCAGGCATCTACTGGGAGCTTGAAACATATCCCCCTCAGATGATGGAGGACTACTTATAATGTCTAACCTCATGGGGAAGGTGTTCATCTCATTTAACAGACAAAAATCAAGATACAAAACAACCTATATAATATGATCCCATTAATATACAACTGTAGACATCTATCTATGGATGTGTAGAAAAAGTTCCAGAAAGATTTTACCAAAATGCTAACAGTATTTACCTCTAGATGGTGGGATTGATTACTTTCTTTTTTGTAACAGTACCTACTTCATAATGTTTGGAGAGATTGAGATAAGGTATGTGACAATGTGATGAGTTTATAGCACAATACTTGGCACATATAAATGGCACATTTTATATTATTTTCATAATTTTCAGGATTTTTGTTTTGTTTTGTTTCGGTTTAGAGACAGGACCTCTATCACTGAGACTGGAGGGCAGTGGTTGGATCACAGCTCATTGCAATCTTGAATTCCAGGGCTTAAGAGATCTTCTTGCCTCACCCTTCCAAGTAGCTGGGAGGCACCACCATGCCTGGTTATTTTTAATTTTTTTTGTAGATATGAGGTCCAATATGTTGTCCAGGCTGGTCTCAAATTCCTGACCTAAAGTGATTCTCCCACCTCGGCCTTCCTAAGTGTTGAGATTACAGATGTGAGCCACTGTGCCCAGCGAGTTTGGATTATTTTAAATGCTCCTAAAATGAGAACTAAATTACAAAATTACAAACACAATCAAGCTTAAAAAAAAAACAAACAAACAAAAAAAAAAAAAAAAACAAGAAGACCAGAGTAGGAAGGGCCAGCGAGGGGAACACTGTGATGAATTACCAATAGGTGTGTGTCCTCTAACCCAACCTCAGCCTCTGTTCCCAGTGTTTCAGACAGTCCTTGGTACTAATAAGTGCCTGTGACAACTTGTTGAATTCAATTGAATTTGGGTCATCTATTAGTCCAGTTAGAGGGATAATCAGAGGGGAACTGATGGATTCTGATCTCTAGTCCCAACCACAAAACTGAACCCATCCAGATGTCATCGCTGATATTGACTATATCAGATATGCTTCCTGAAACCCAGAGAGAATTATTGAAGTGTTTCTAAGTAGAATCTGAGTGCTCACCTGGGATGCATCAAACCCAGGAAGTTAAGAAAATGCAAATTCCCAACCACTCTTCTTCCTCCCACCCACTGTGCTCTTTATTAAACTGCAGTTAGATTTTCATCCATCTCCTTCAACAAGACCCAACATCACAGCATAAAGCTGACTAGACTTAGGCCTCTTCAGATGACAGATGGTTCACTTTTCCCCGAAAGTAGGAAAAGGTAGTGAGGGTGAGATAAAGATATGACTCCAATAGAATTTCCAGGAAGTACGGTTCAAATCAATATCTCTAGATTTTTCTTTTTTGTCTCGTATGGTCTAATGTAGCAGGGTCTGAGAACTCCTGGGGCAGCCAGAGACATTTTCAGGGAGTCAGCAGGGTCAAAACTATTTTCATAATGATGCTATGATGTCCATTTGTCTTTTTCACTGTGTTGACATCTGCACCAACGGCATAGAAGCAAGGTGAGTCTCCTCAGCAGGAATCAGACAGTGGCACCAACCTGCTCAGTACTTGTAGTGACTGTTGTTCACCTCCACACACTTGCCAGTTTCACTTAAGAGCATCCTTGAAGAAGCCACAAAAATTATTATTAGAAATTATTAAGATGGTTAAATTTCAACCCTGAGCACATGTCTTTTTAATATTTAGTGTGACAAAATGGGAAGCATGCATAGAGGATCTCTGCTGCACACCAAAGTGTTAAGTGTCTCTCAAAGAAAAAGACTTCTTGTACTTTTGAGCTGCATGCTAAGCTAACTGGTTTTTTCACAAAACACCATTTTTACTTGAGTGAAGATCAACAGACAAATTATAACTACGCAGACTTGAGAACTGGCAATTATTTTTTAGAAATTAGTAAAATGAGCTTATCACCTCAAGGAAAACAAACGACAATATTTGTCACTAATGGTGAAGTTTAAACTTTCCATTAAAAATTAGAATCTTCAGGCCGGGCACGGTGTCTCACGCCTGTAATCCGAGCACTTTGGGAAGCCGAGGTGGGTGGATCACCTGAGGTTAGGAGTTTGAGACCAGCCTGGCCAACATGGTGAAACCCCATCTCTACTAAAAAATACAAAAATCAGCCGGACGTGGTGGTGCATGTCTGTAGTCCCAGCAGCTACTCAGGAGGCTGAGGCACAAGAATAGCTTGAACCCAGGGGGCGGAGGTTGCAGTGAGGCAAGATCTCATCGTTACACTCCAGCCTGGGCGACAAGAGAGAGATTCCATCTCAATAAATAAATAAATAAATAATAAATAAAAATTAGAATTTTAGAGAATCTACATCCTTTACCAAGAGCTTGACAGCTTCCCAATTTGTAAAATCTTTTCCGATGAGATCAGTGGTGATTTTTGTTGTTGTTGTTAGGCATGATGAACATTTTATTTATTTTTTGTATTAAGTATTTTTATAATTTCAACTTTTATTTTAGATTCAGGGGGTATATGTACAGGTTTGTTATATGCATATGTTGTGTAATGCTGAGGTTTGGTGTACAAATGATCCCACCATCCAGGTACTGAGTATAGTGCTCAATGGTTAGTTTTTCAAGCCTTGCCCCACTCCATCCCCCCTCTTTAGTAGTCCCCAGTGTCTACTCTTGCCATGTTAATGTTCATGAGTACCCAATGTTTAGTTCCCACTTATAAGTGAGAACATGCTCTATTTGGTTTTCTGTTCCTACATTAATTTGCTAAGGATAATGGCCTCCAGGCTGCATCCATGTTGCTGCAAAGGACATGGTTTTGTTCTTTTTATGGCTGTGTAGTATTCCATGGTGTGTATATACCACATTTTCTTTATCCAATCCACAGTTTTTGGGCACCTAGGTTGATTTTATGTCTTTTATGTTGTGAATAGTGCTGCAATGAACACATGAGTGCATGTGTCTTTTTGGTAGAACTGTCTAGTTTCTTTTGGATATATGCCCAGTGATGATAGCTCTGTTTTTAAGTTCTTTGAGAAATCTCTAAACTTCTTTCCATAGTGGCTGAACTAATTTACATTCCCACTAACAGTGTATAAGTGTTCTCTTTTCTCCACAGTCTCCCCAGCGTTTGTTGTTTTTTGACCTTTTAATAGTAGCCATTCTGACTGGTGTGAGACGGTGTCTCATTGTGGCTTTGATTAACATTTCTCTGGTGATTAGTGATGTGGAGCACTTTTTGGTGTTTGTTGGCTGCTTGTATGTCTTGTTTTGAGATGTGTCTGCTCATGTCTTTTGACCATTTTTTAATAGGGGTATTTGTTTTTTTGTTCGTTCAATTGTTTAAGTCCCTTATTGATTCTGGATATTAGACCTTTGTCAGATGTACAGTCTGTGAATGTTTTCTCCCATTCTGTAGGCTTTCTGTTTACTCTGTTGATAGCTTCTTTTGCTCTACAGAAGCTCTGTAGTTAGGTAGGTCCCACTTGTCAATTTTTGCTTTTGTTGCAATTGCTTTTGAGGACTTAGTCATAAATTCTTTCCCAGGGCTGATGTCCCAAATGGTGTTTCCTAGGTTTTCTTCTAGGATTTTTATAGTTTGAGGTCTTACATTTAAACGTTTACTCTATCTTGAGTTAATTTTTATCTATGGTGAAAGGTGGGTGTCCAGTTTCATTCTTCTGTATATGGCTAGCCAGCTATCCCAGAACCATTTACTGAATAGGGAGTTTTTTCCTCATTGCTTATTTTTGTTGACTTTGTCAGAGATCAGATACCTATAGGTGTGTGGCTTTATTTCTGGGTTGTCTATTCTGTGTTTCATTGGTCTGTGTGACTTTTTTTGTACCAGTACCATGCTGTTTTGGTTACTATGGCGTTATAGTGGAGTTTGAAGCCCAGTAACATGATGCCTGTGGCTTTGCTGCTTTTGCTTAGGATTACTTTGGCTGTTTGGACTCTTCTTTGCTTCCATATGAATTTTACAATAGTTTTTTCTAGTTTTTTGAAAAATGGCATTGATAGTTTGATAGGAATAGCATTGAATCTATAGATTTCTTTGGGTGATATGGCCGTTTTAACAATATTGATTCTTCTAATTCATGAGCACAAAATTTTTTTCATTTGTTTTTGTCATCTGTGATTTCATTCAGAAGTGTTTTGTACCTCTTGTAGAGATCTTTCACCTCCTTGGGAGACGTACTCCTAGATTTTGTGTGTATGTTTGGTTATTGTAGATAGAATTGCATTCTTGATTTGACTCTCAACTTGAAGGTTATGGGCATATAGAAATCTACTGATCTTTGTACATTGATTTTGTATCCTGAAACTTTACTGGAGCTGTTTATCAGTTCTAGCGGCCTTTTGGCAGAGTTTTCAGGGTCTTCTAGGTATAGAATCATATAATCAGTGAAGAGAGATAGTTTGACTTCTTCTTTTCCTATTTGAATATCTTTTATTTCTTTCTCCTGCCTGTTTGCTCTGGCTAGGACTTCCAGTGGTGATATTAAGACATGTAGTTTTCGATATTGTGTAATGAAATGTGCTAACATTTGGAAGTCATTTACAACTTAGAGAACCAATATTTTCCAAATGATCAATGAATGATGCTATAAAATTAGGCATGGGTAAAAGACCCATTTTGGAGTGCAAGATAGACCAATATCTAATTAGATTTTAAATTAACCCAATACAAAAATTAATTAATATGGTTTCTGATTCCACATTGCAACTAAACTTCAAGAATTTGCCACTTCTCAAGGTTAAGTATAATATTTTAAAAAGGATCCAGAATTGTCTGAAACTGAATACCCTTCCACTTTCCAACTCTGTATCTATGTGAGATTGGATTTTCTTCATATATTTCAACAAAAACAACATAAACAACAGGTTGAATAGAGAACCAAGTATGAGAATCCAGTTATCTTTTATTAAGCCAGACATTAAAGAGATTTGCAAAAATGTAAAGCAGTATAAACAATGTAAAATACTTTGTTTTGATTTGAAAAACATAGTTATTTTAGTAAAAATGTTATGTTAACCTGTAAATACTTAGCTGTAAGTCTCACAAAATAGGTACAGGATTTGTGTGCTGAAAACTACACAACCTAGATGAAAGAAATCTAAGCTCTATGTAATATAAATGGAGCAGCATGCTCAATATAATTAACATGTTCATTCTCTTCAAATTGACCTATAGATTTAACACAATCCCAACAAAAAAAAAAAAACTCTAACAGATTTCTTTGTAAATATAGACAAGCTGTTCTGAAACTTACATGAAAATGTAAAAGAACCAGAATGGTTAAAGCAATTTTGGACAAGGACGAATTTGGAGGATTCACTCTACCCAGTTTTGTCATACTATAAAGCTACAGTGATTGAAACAGCACGGTATAATTGAGAGAACAGACATGCAGATCAATGGAACAGAATAGATAGTCAAGAAACACACCCACACAAATATGTTCCACTGATTTTTGACAAATGTAAAGACAACTGGATGGGAAAAGTGCAGTCTTTTCAACAAATAGTGCCGGAACAACTGAACATCCTTTTGCAAACAGACAAATAAAAATGAACCTTAATCTAGACCTCAAGAGTATTCAAAAATTAATTCAAAATGGATCACAGGCCCAAATGTAAAACATAAAACAATAAAATTCTTAAGGGAAAATATCAGAGAAAATTTTCCTGAGTTTGGATTTGGCAAAGAGTTCTTAGATACAATAGCAAAAGCACAATCTAAAAAGAAAAACATTGATAAGTTGAATTTTACCAAATGAAAAATGTTTGGTCTGTTAAGGACACAATTAAGAGAATGAAAAGACAAGCCACAAAGTGAGAAACTATTTGTAAATCACATGTCCAACAAAAACTGTATCCAGAATATATAAAGAACTCTCAAAACTGAGCAATAAGAAACAACCCAATGAAGAAACTGGTAAAATATTTGAACAGATACATCACCAGAGAGGATATGCAGATGGCAAATGAACACATCAAAAGGTTCTCAATATTATTAGTTATTAGGAAAATGCAGATTAAAACCACAAAGAGATAGCATTGTGTCTTGTTGCATCCATTAGAATGGCTACAAAAAAAGATACTGACAATACCGGTGAGGATGCGGAACAAACGAAATGCTTACATTGTTGGTAGGAATGAAAAATTGTATAGCCACTCTAGAAAAAGCCTGGCAGTTTTTTACAAAGTTAAACATACAATTACCAGAGGATACAATAGTCCCACTGATAGTAGTTTATCCTAGAGGAATGAAAACTGACATTCACATGAAAATGTGTGCACTATTACTGAATTCTATACTCATTCTGATTTCTGGCATGATCTTATCAGGAAGGAATGGCCTTGATCTCATAGAGAATTTACAAGCCTTTGTGCACTGTTCATAAAAGAGATAGGCCTGAACTACCTGCTAGGGGAAGAAGATTTGAGGGTTGAAGATTTGAGGTGCAACCTCAGTCTGACCCAGGGACAGTGAGGTCCCTGAGCGTGAGGGCACGGAGAACAAAAGTTTGGAAACTATGCCCTTTACCTGTACAGTACTCGGAGGGGTACCCACAAGGGCTGCAGATGGAGTACCCAACCTGGGGATCAATGGCCAAGAAGCTCTTCTGGGGAAGAAGATGACAAGGGATGTTTTTCAGCCAGGCTGCAGCAGTTCAAAGTCAGATTCGTCTGATTTTAAAAAGAAAGGTGAGATTTTTTACTCTTTAGTGACATGGAGCAAATTCCTGCTGGCTCCATAGGTGTATGTTGCAAACCCTGGGAATAGATGACATGGCCCATGGTTAGCATTTACCATTTACCAAGAGAAAAGAAGAGAGCTGGGAACGTCTCCTGGGAACACAATTTCAGAATCTGTGGAAGACTGAGAAAGAGCAGCCAGAGGGCAGTAAGGGGACCTGGGAGAGTCCATGTCCCAGAGGTCATACCAATGTCATAAAGTAGGGGGCACTCGATGGTTAGAAGCTACAAGGGTTCCAGGAAGACGAAGACTAAGAAGTGTCTCCCAGACACTGGTATGATGGGCAGGAGATGGCTGTGGATTGAGGAGTTGTGAGGGCTGAAGATGAATGCCGCTCACAGCCCTGAGTTGCCTGATTCTATTGGCTGAGCAGTCTGAGGCTGCCAGGGCAGGACATTAACATCTCCCAGAGGACAATTCTTCCAGGGTCAAGCAGCTTTCCTGGCCCTGTCAGTGATAAGAGAGAACAGGGTGAGCTCCTCTCAGTCATGGAGCACCACAACTTAGAGGGACCACCAGCTGGGACTGTCCACCTGGCCTAGGTGGTAGCGTCACCTCCGTGGAGGATCAGTTCATTGCTAAAAGCCTAGGAGCAAAGTTTATGGAGAGACATCGCAAATTTCCTAGGACTCGAAGATTTATCCAAAATTCTGTCTCCCATGTCATGTGTTTGATGAAGCGCCTGGGGGTGAAGGATCTGACCCTTTCGCTGCGAATTCAACATCTGCAGAGAAGTCATGATATGCCAATCACTTTGCCCTGCATGTTTATATGGATCATCCCATTTAATCTCACAACAAAGGTAGGCCGGATACACCCATTTTACATATGAAGAAACAGAGAGGATGGTTTGTCTAAGACCACATAGCTAAGTAAGTAGTAGAGCTGGAATTTGTACCTCCAGGTACTTCGATTCCAACTCCCAGAGCTCTCTCTGCTACAACACAGTGTAATTAGAAGGAATTATTCAAAGCAGATTCCCAGACCCTTCCTTGTATGAAAAGTAAAGAACCTTTTCTGGGACTCAGGGCTTGGACAGAGAAGGCCTCCTGTTATGTCCACCTCCCATGTCCCATTGGAAGGAGTGAGCTGTGGAGGGCCATAAACCAGGCCATGCCCTCACCTTTCTTAGAGGTCTCATCTAACAAGACCTCCTGTCCCGGAAGGTCCAGGGCTGTTTGTCTCCTGAGCACAGTCCTCCCTGTTCTCTGGGAGAATCCACTGTAAGATCAGTACAGCGCGCTTACTTCCTAGACTGGGTGGCAGCCTTCCTAGGGACAGGAAGCCTGGGCCAGTGCGCAGAAGATGGAGAATGAATGGCATGTTCCTTTCAGAGTCATCCACCTACATCAAGGAGACTTGGAGGTGTCCTGGGTGACAGCTTGTTGTGACTTGACAGAGCCTCCCAGAAACCATCCACTTGGGACTGGGGTGGAGAACGGCTTCCTCCCACTCATGATGCACTTGTCCAAGTTTCCAGAAACCGCATAGTTTAAGCCTCTGGTCATGCCACACTCTGATGGGTGCGCCCAGCCTTCTCTGGGGAGTTGTCTTACCCTGCCACTCCTGGAAAGATACGCAGAGCCAGACAGCGGAGCCTATGAGGTCCCAGTTGGGAGGATTCCACCTGACTCTGGTGCAGAGTATAAAAGAGCAGCTGAATGTCAGAGCCTGAATTCAAATCCACCTCTGCCATGCAGCAGTCATGCAGTTTGGGAGGCTTATTTCACTTCTCTTGGCCTTTGTTTCCTCATCTGTAAATTAGGAATGATGACAATGCCCACTTTATGGGATCTTGTGCTGGCAGGAGATAATATACATCAGGTGTCCAACACAGCATGTGGCACACAGCAAACGTTTAGCAAACGCTGGCTATTACTATAATTATCCTCATCGTGGCGTTCACGGGGACTCCATATGCGTGTCCCCATGTCCACCCAATTGCATCAGGACCACAGCTAAGCGATTATGGGGAAGAATGGTCCCTGGGAATCTAACCAAAGCCCAGAGGCAGCTGGGGCACCTGCTAGGCTGTAAGTGGCTCCTTCTGCAAAGAGCCATCATCTCTTCCCATAACAGCCTCCTCCTCCTCCTGCCCAGCACACTCACTTGGCACTCCTTTCCCAGGGAAATTACATGGAAATGCAGCAGTCAATAGAGTCGACAAAGCCAGAAGGCTTGGCTGGTACTTGGAGGTGCCTAGGCTCCAGGACACAGGACAATGTCACTGCAACTCCCTCCCTGCCCAAAACACAATTCCCTGGAGATTCTGGGCCAGTTTAGAATGCCCCATCTCCCCACTCCATCTATAATTTTTGTAGCCTCTATAGATATCCTGGGCCAAAGGAATGTATTTTTCTTTTTCCATCCAGATCCTTCTTTTTCTCTACCTTATTTCCCTGTCCCGTTCCCATACCCTTACACCCCTGCCAATCAATTTATGTCCTAGGAATCCCCTGAGAGAGAAGGGAAAGTGTCTGCTTTCTAAGGGGAAAGAAACAGAAATGGCCTAAGCCTTAAGTCTCTGCCCAGGCCGGGCTTCTGAGGATGCAGCCACCTTCCTACGGTGAGTGGACATGGCTGGTTGTCTTCCGAAATGAGTGCTGTCTCCTGCAGGGGAATCTGCCAAGGACTGCCTTTCCCAGCCCAACTTTGTCTAGATGGTGCCGCATGACACATATGACATGTCTGTACCCATAAAATGTCAGTGAAAATGACTTCTGGGCTAGAGCACTTAAGGACTGAATGAATCTTTTTTATATTTTCTTTCTGGCTAGAAGTAGACAACAATGTGGATGACAAGCTCCCAAGATGGAAAAAGCTTGTGGAAGAAAGTCTCCCTCTGATCAGAACACCCTTACTGGACTGTTACATGGATGCGAAACAAACTTCAATTAAGTTAAACCATTGAAATGGTGAGAAACTGTGGGATCTATTACAGTCAGTGTCACTCCTCTTAGGAATATAGTAAGCGTGGCACCTGCCACCTCCCCCATACCTTCTTGTGCACATGGAGCGAGAAAGGAATCGAAAGAAGGACTTTTCCTGGCATTGATATGAAAGACTAAAGCAATCAAGTTCAGGGTGTCCAGAGGCTGGATGCGTGTGGGGAAACCTGGAGAATCCTGTGCTTGTGGCTGGTGTGCTGGGGACTACGAGCCCACTGGTGAATGGGGGTACAGAGGTGGAGCTGGGGATTCACCAGTGGGCTCAGAATGGTTGAGGTCAATATGGTAAACACAGGAAAAGTGCAAGGCAAGAAGGGGTAGATTGTTCAGAAGAGGCCAGCGGGACCACCCATCTGATTCTCTTGGAAATAGCTGAGTAAGCTTTGGGGCTTCCTTGTCAACACACCTGTTGTTAAGCCAGCAAAGGCAGAAGTGGAGGAAGAGGAAGAGGGTAAGAACATGCCCTGGAGTGCCCTTCCCCTGCCCCCACCTGCTTTGTGAAGGTTTATTCCAAACCTGACCTTCTCTGTGAAGCTTCCTTGACATCTCTAGGTGTGGCTGGTGGTTGTTCTGAGCATGTTCCAAGCATGGTGTCCACACTCAATCACAGCTTCCATCACATTGGGTCATGATCCAGTTCCCTGAGGATACTGTCATGCCCTTTGTATCTTCTGGGCCTAGTATGAGTACCTGGCACAGAGTAGGTACGGATGCAGTTGGTGAATGGATGAATACATGAATGTATGGCTAAATGAGCAGAACCCAGAGACGAGGAAACAAAACTAAGAACCAAAACCAAGAGTGTCTGGGCACTAGGGTGGGCAACCTCAATTTGTTGCCTAGGGTACCAGTAAAACATCCAAAGACAGATATCTCAGGTCACACAACTTTTATTGCTGAAGACCATCAGTGGGGGCTGCTGCAGACAGGAATGTGGCCACCTTCCCAGTCTTGCTAACATTCCCCAGTGTACCTAGCCCCATGAGCCCCTGCCCAGCCTCTCCAGCCTGCTCTTCTGGGGCAGTCTTTCCCTTGAGTGGCCACGGCCTGCCTGAGCTGGGCTAGGCTGGGCTGATCTGCTTGGATCCTGCCTCTGAGAATCACAGCACCACAAAAGACCCTGACGGGCCCAAGGAAGGTGAGGGGAGCAGGGCTGGCAGAGGAATAGGCGCCCCAGAGAAAAGGCTGTGGAAGGCCCAGGCTTTTAGCTGGTGAGTCCAGGCACACTGATGATTTGCAGGAACATGGTCAACTTGGATCCTTCAGAAGGGCTGCCTGGAGGGCCTGGGACCACATTAGGTTTCTCTCCATGGCAGTTTTTATGTCAGTATTATGTTTCCGGAACAACTGAGAAATTGAAAGGTGGAGAAAGCTGAGAAGAAATTCCAAAGTCCCAGGACAGTCCCTGGGAATGAGAGATGCTCTCCACCTGGACCTCCCTGGGGCCCTTGGGAGCCTATGCAGGAACAGCATCCGTTTCTTCATGCCTTTGTCAGGGCCCTTGGATGCAGAAACAGTTTGTGGACCTCGTCATGTCGGATTTGCTTGCCAGTCCAAAAGAGTATTTGCTTCCCTGAGTATCTCCTAGGGGCTCCAGATGCTGTAGTGACTTGGGAGATGTCTATCCTGGGGACTCAGTCCAGTCTCTTCATCCAGTCCCTTGAGGCCAGAAATATTCTGTAGGATTCTTAAAATATGACACTTCCCATGAGTCCCCTGGGGGTCTTGGGCTGATTGATGCTAGCTGTCAAGGCTCCTGGAGTTTTTGGAGAATCTTTAAAAATACCCGTATTTTCATTTCTTAAATATAAAAATAAAATAAAATAAAACCCGCCCCAGCAGCTTGTGACCAGATGAGTACAATGAATCCTCATCTCAGTTGTCAGTCTGGTTAGCCATAGCACAGCTCAACTGCAGACATCTACGGCACCAGCAGGAGGTCTGGGTGAGGGCTCGATGCTTATAACGACAACAGGAGCAGCTTTCCCCAGAAGACAGTCCAGGCAAAGGGAAGCTGCATCCACCAAAACCTGCGATCCATCCCGGGACAGCAATGGCGTCATCTGGGTTGCTGGCATCTGTCCACACTGGGCTAGTCTGTAAGTGAGGGTCAGAGAAGCAAGAATTCCAGGCCCTTCCTTGGGCTCTGGGCTCCACCTCCTCCATCCATCTATGGACACCCCTGTAGGAGCATCCACAGTACTCAGGCTCTTGTCTCCAGGTAATTTCCAGCCTGGGATTTTGAGAAGAGTTGACAGCTCTGCTGGTTTCTGAAAAACTTGAGAGTGGCAATGCACACTATGTACACACACACACACACACACACACAGAGCAGACAGTGGAGGTGAGAGTCCGATGGTGCCTGGTGGCCATTAGCCCAGATGATGCCACACATGGCCAGTCACTGTAGCCAGAGTCTTCACAGCAGCCGGTGCTGTGCAGAGCAGCAGGCCAGCTGGTTAGGATTTTCCAAATCGCACCTCGCTCTGAGGAAGAGAACGGGAGAAGAAGGTGATGGTGGGCTGGGCGGGCGGGGAGCGCAGAAGCCCAAGGTTGGGGTTCAGAACCTATAATTCAGCCCAGCTGTCACCTAGCACTGCCTCTCCAAGGAGGGACAGTAAAAGGAAAGGATGGATGCAGGCTTGGAGGGCCTCTCTGCACTAGATTTCTGGAGCCTTCCCTGCTCCCCCTGTGTGAGCCCTCCCGTGTTCCCCAGGCAGAGAAGGGGAGGGCTGGCAGAGCAACCTCTGCTTTTCAGCTAAAGGCTGAAGGCCCAGAGAAGGCAGGGTCTCAACTGGGTCAGCAGAGTTGCAGGCAGACCCCTGGTTCCTGATGCCCAAATTCCTGCCATGGAGGGAAGCCTCCCATCACTCCACCGCCAGTGGCCTGTGTGAACTCACACCTCGGTCATCCCTGGGAGAGGAGAGTGACACTGGGGCCGGCACCGAGGTTAGGCCCACCTTTTATTCTTTACATTTATTTGTTTATTCATTCATCCTTCATTTATAACAATACATAGTAAATACCGAGGATATTCCAGGCGTTGTAAATGGCTGATTTTGATAGATCAGTCAGAGCTCTTCAGTAAGAAAAACGGAAGATGAGAAGGTAGAAGTGGGAGAGGGGCCTCTCTAGGGTGGATCAAGTATTCCAAAGGCCAAGGGCAAGGTAAGGTGCACACTGAAGAGTTTGTGGTTCAGTTTGACCTGAACAATGACTTCTAAGGCTGGACATAGGTTAAAGCAAGTCAAAAAACATAAAAGAAGTTTTTATTTTATTACTTTATACGCTTTTACGATAGTAGTGAGGCGCTGCTGAAATATTTTAAGTGGGAAAGGGAAAGAATTGTAGTTCTCAGGGAGCATTCTGGTGACAGCTGTGAAAGTTGTCAGAGTCAAAATGAAGTCCCTTGTGTTTTTTAAAAAAGGCAACAACAAAAAGAAAATAAAAAAGACTCCAGCAAACAGAGCTGGGAAAGGCCATGAAGAGCGGGTTCTCATGCATAAATGCTTGATAACAAAAACCATCACAAAACCCTCTGCAGAAACTGAAACGTTTTCAAAGTCCATTGCAACCTTACACAAAAAATTACTTCTGGGGGAATATCTGCCTAGCAACTGCCTGCCTAGCCTCTAGGCCCACCCTTTTGCAACTCTCTGAGCTCTGTTTTGAGGGAAGAAAAGCAGGGAAAGAAACACAGGCAGCTGGGATTGACCCCAGGCATCACGTTTGACACTGTCCAGAACACCCCGAATATGAGACTGCTGAGGGGATCTCTGCCTACACCCTGGGTGCTCCTCCAGGGTCCCCACCTTAGGAAGTTCCCAGGCTGCTGGGTGCAGTGTCCTGGTGCAGGGATCTTACCTCCATCTTGCTGTAAATCCAGGGAAGAACTTCTGTCACTTTGGTGTACACACCGGGTTTGTTTCTCTGGCCACAGCCTGTGCCCCAGCTGGTGACACCTGCCAGGTACCAGCGGTTGTTCTGCTCGCAGACAAGAGGCCCCCCGCTGTCTCCCTACAGGGAAGAGGGGGCACATGTGCAGGATGGGACAGGTAGTCCGTAAGCAGGAAAGGGTGGGGTCCCAATTCCCACATCAGCCCCAACACCCCAGCCTCCCCCATCCCCAGGGTGCTGGGACCTGAGCCCCACCCCCAGGTACCCTCACCTGGCAGGAGTCTCTGCCCCCACGAAGGTCCCCAGCACACATCATCCTCGGGGTAAGGTAACTGTCATAGACCAAGTAGTCATTGCATTTCTTGAAGTCGATGAGATTGACCTGCACCTCCCGGAGGAAGGGGGATGTCTTGTCTTCAGTGAAGTGGGGTGGAGGAGACAGAGGATGGAAAGCCAGTGAGATTCTGGATAGCTTCCTGGTGGTCCAGCTGCCACCCCAAGACCTAGAATCACAGCCTCCCGGGAATGGAGGATGCCATGGCTGTGCCTGGCTCCGACCCAAGGGAGGCCCTCTGTGATTGGACATCCAGGACATATTGACACACATGCCCTCACACAAGACACAGCTCGCTGCACGTGAAACAGAGACATCCATGTACACAGACACACTCACAAGCCTATCAGGCTACGCGACATGTTGCACAGCACTTGCCTACATTTAAAGCACCTGAATACATGGCTTTGTTTAAGCATCTGAATACATTGCTTTGTTTGTTTTTGGAAGCTATGTGTCCTAAAGAGAGCAGATGGTATTAATCCATTTACAGGTGGGGAAGCCTGGGGCTGGAGAAGTGACCTGCCCACAGTCATACAGCTAGTAGAGTATGGAGACAAGACGAGAAGAAGGCTGTGCCCAGATCAGTCATCGCTTTGCCTCACGGAGGGAGGGAAAAGCGGTCCCAATGCCTGGCAGTGCCCTGAGTCTAACTGCGGGGTCATCCTGCTCAAAGTAAGCCATCTCACAGGACAAGGCACTCTGTGATTGGGATGATGTAAAAACAAGACCACTTCATCATCTTGTTTAAGGCCAAAGACAAGGGCATCTGCAAATCACAACAGTACCAAACATCCCCCTCTCCTGGCCAATATGAGTGACTGCTGCTTCCTTACCGCTTAGAGCTCCTAGATAATTTTTTTTTTTTTAATTGAGACGGGTTTCACTCTGTCGCCCAGGCTAGAGTGCAGTGGCATGATCATGGCTCACTGTAGCCTCAACCTCCCTGGGATCAGGTGATCCTCTTGCCTCAGCCCCTCTCGTAGCTGGGACTACAGGCACACACCACCATGTTCAGCTAATTTTTCTATTTTTTGTAGAGATGGGGTTTTGCCATGATGCCCAGGCTGGTCTTGAACTCCTGGGCTCAAGTGATTCTCCCACCTTGGCTTCCCAAAGTGCTGGGACTACAGGTGCAAGCTACCGTGCCCGGCCTCTAGATAAGGTTATTAAGCTTCCCAATCACAGAGTAACCTCTGCTTCCTGACACCATCCAATTTAGAGAAAAGTCCTACGTATTTGAATCCTCCCCAAGCCACCCAAATCCTATGAGCAGTCCTCTCTGACACGCTGTTGCTGAGATGCTCCATGGTTCTTCATGGTGTGCTCTCTCTCATTGCAATGAGCAATGAACTCAACTGGTTCAACCACAGCAGTTTTCTAGGTGGTCTTGACTGGAAGGCATTGTCACAGCGACCGCACCGGCATATACTCAGGTGTCTATACACACACATTCACACCCAGGCCCATGAATCTGTATACCCAAACTCTCATTAACATAGGTTCTCATCTGTATACCCAGACACATTGCTTACACGCACTCACGTATACACACACATGCACATGAATACACACACACAACCAAGCATCTTTGCCGCTTACCATCTGTCTCCCTGGTCTTGCCAAAGCCTGTGATCCAGCAGGTCTCATTGAGGCTAAAGGTCTGTCCATGCATGGGGAGGCAAGCAGGGTGGATGTGAGCTGCAACAAGACCTCCAGATGTCAGTGAAGGAGCAAGTCTGAGACTTTCAGTAGGGGGAGGAAGAAGGAGCAGAACCACTCTGGGGGCAAGGAGGAGGCTCCTAGAGCATTAATCCTTGACTCTAGAGTGGTTCTGAATCCTCCAGAACCTTGGACTGACCAGACACGAAACTCGATCACTTTATCAAAACCCACTAGCCTTTGGGGACTACCAGAGGCTGAAAGCCATTCTGATTTCAGTGGTTGCCCTGTGGTCAGATGCATAAGCCTTGGAAGCTCCCTTGTACAAGCTGATACTGGGCAGCTGAGGGTCTCTCCCCACAAAGAGAGTCTCTCCTGGCAGAGCCTCTTCCATGTCTTTCCATTAGAACAAGGAACAGCAGCAGGCTAAGACCCAGATATTATGACCGTTGCCTCTCAGCGGTATGTCCAGCCTGGTCTGGCGAGGGTACCCACTGGTTGTCCAGGGCCCAGCACAAGGTAAGAAATCTCTCCAAACAGGAAACACATTCCTAGAGACACAGACCACAGAATGCCTGCTAACTTGATCCCACACTCAGAAGTATTATATTTAGAAGTCACTGTTATATATCACTTCATAAGCTCTGAGGACTGGTGTCTCTAGGGGGACCAGGGCATTGACCAACACACCTGAGTTTGCAGGAGGAAAATATTAGTTGATAGAATGTTTGCAGTATTCTCTACCATTTGTTATATTCACTGCAGTATTCTGCACCTAAGACAATGCCTGTCACATATTCAGTGCTCAATAAATGTTTAAAAAGAGAAAGAGAGAGAAGGCAGGAAGGGTAGATGGGAAGGATGATTTTAAATTCTTCTCCCATAAATTGGAATTAGGCTTTAAACATTGGTGTCTACCCTAGTTTTGTCTGCTAGAGAGTAAACAAAAAATAGATGAAGGAATAGCATGCATTATTAACAAAAATGCAAAATAGGATTTCTTTTCTCTGCCCCTTTTTGAGATGTAAAGTTTTAAAAACATGTAACACTGATATATGATCCATTGTTACATATTTCACTGTTTTTTATGGGGAAATTAAATTTACCAGTGAACTTTCACAAACGAAAGTACTTCTAGTGCTCTACCTGCTAAATGAGTTTAAGAAATCTTAAGAAAATCTGCACTGATTTATAAACCAAAAATCAGGGCACATGTTCTGGCCACAGGACTACATACATCTGAGCTGTGATTCTCAGACTAAGGGTCTGCTTCCTGCCCAAAAGCCTATCAGAGTCTATTTGAAAAGCATACGCAATGTGAGAATAGCCTTCATTCGGTTTTAGAAACTATTTAGTTTTGGAATTTCAAATAATATTAAGGGGTGGGGGGTGGGTGAGAGGTAAGATTTGGATGTTTAGCCAAATACAGCCCGGGTTTGACAAGGTGAGAAGGCCTGCTCTGGTCCTGCAGACTGTGCTCTTCCTGTGTGCTGAGCGGCAGGGCAGGGGGCAGCGGGCATCCCTCACCTCAGCCCTGGGCTCCACAGACAAGGCTGGAGTTGCAGAAGGGCTGGTGGGCGTGTCGTGTCAGGGCGTGGCTACTAGTGGGAGTGACGCTGCGTGGGCGTGGTTCTGGGCTAGCGCTGCCCAACCGATCTCTTGCCAGGGATCCTCCTCCTCACCCCACTCTGATGATCTAACTGCTCTGACTCGTGATAGACACCGCCTCCACAATTAATGTGCGAGGAAACACCAGCTCACAAGCTCAGAGCACGAGAATGGCTAGACTAACCAGAGAGTCCTCCAAGGCTTCCAGAAATCCCGGTACTCCTCCTCCCTTTTCCACCTGTAAAACTGCTTATGCCAGGGGGCTCTGGCTCCATTCTTCAGGATCCTCCCTGAGCCCCCATTGCCTGTCTTCTCCAATCTTTTCGGGACCCACCTTGGCTATCCTTCCTCTGCTGAGCTTCCCCAGGATGATTAGTTGCTCCCGCCTGTGCCACCATAGCTCCCCGCTCACCCAAAACATCGCATAATTGACCTCTACTGGTCGTCTTGGTGTATGTCACCCATTTTATTTCTATTTGCAACTGTACTATAGGACTGCCATATAGTAGACGCATAGTATTTGATAAGTGAACAGATGAGTGAATGGATGAATGAATGAATGAATGAAGTCTTCTTTGAGGTCCCCTGTCCACAGTGATCATCTGAGAACCTCTACATTTCCTTTGTGTAGCCTCATTTGGTCCGTAGCAACAACGTTGTAGCAATTAGCTGTTTGAATGTGTACTCAGCTTATGTTCTCGACTGCAGGGTAAGCAATTTGCCAGTCTAGAGCCAGGTGGGGAGAGCATTGCTTGGGAATCAGATCGACCTAGTTCCAGTCCCAGAGCTACCACCTATTACTTGTGGCCTCGGGTAATTATCTCTCTGTAAAGTTCTATTTCCTCATATGTCAAATGAAGTTCATAGTAGTACCTGCTCCACAGGGTTGGTTGTGAAGAGTAAATGAAATCCTACGTGTAAAATGCCTACCATAGTGTTTGGCCTCTAGGTGCTCAGTTAATATCAGTGAAAGAATTCAATCTATTGATTAAGATCAGTACCCAAGCACTGACTCTGTCATCAATTTGTAATGTGAGATGTGTCATTTGGAGCAAACTTATTTATAGCCCTTGGGCTTCGGTTTCCCTAATTATACAACAGACGTGTTCCATGTAAGGATCTTTAAGGGTCTTTGACTTCTGCCATGCAGACGCTTTGGGGCCCACATATGAGTTGACAGATGCTGGCAAGCGCGAGGGCTGCAGAGGGTGCTGGGGCTGGGGGACAGGAGAGCGGGGAGTGCAGATTCACTCACCGGACAGGGTCAGGGGCTTGGACAGCCGCATGAGGGCGATGTCATAGTCGTCCTCTTCGTCAGTGTAGTTGCTGTTGATGATAATCTCCGCGATGGAGGCTGCCTCAGGCAACTGGTGCAGGTTGCTGGTGCCCGCATACACCTTCCAGCCCTCCAGGACCTTCTCCCGGGTCCTGCAAGAGCCACAGAGGAGCGTGGTCCATTACCTGCCTGGCAGCGTTCACTGGCAGCATCAGCTTGGAGGCAGGAGGATGGATAAAATGACCTCTGGAAGGAACCCTCTATCTTATCACTGGAGCCAAAGCAATCCCTCACAGCCCCTCAAAAATTATGAGCTTGCAGCTCTGCACCTTACAGTAATAAAGAGGGAATGATGAGTAAGACCTCTGTGTGACACTCACCCCCCACTATCTCCTCTGCAAGTCACCAAGGATCAAATAAGAGTCTTTGACTTTTGCCATGCTGAAGCTCTGGGGCCTTGATATGAACTGACAGATGCTGGCAAGTCACAGGGCTGCAGAAGGTGCTGGGACTAGGGATAGGGGCACAGATTCACTCACCGGGCAGGGTCAAGGGCTTGTACTGATAAGATCTCAGTATTATTACCCTCAGCAAATTCAGACAGGACAAAGTAACATGCTGAACTCATTATTAGAGAGGCCAGTGCCCCTGAGGCCTGGTCTCAGAGCTCTTTCCTGCCCACCAGCCTGGGCTGTGGGCCCCCAGACACTAGGTCAGCTGGTGACTGTTGGAAGCTGATACAGTGCTCTCCCTGCAATCCCTAGCCCTCAATTTCTGGGATAACTAGGGGCTCCTCTGCTATGCGTTCCAGTTGCAGGAAGCAGCAACAAACCCAAAGTCTTTTGCATTTCATCCTGTTCTTCAGGGGTCGGCTCCTAGTCCCTCTTCCTGCCTGCCTCTCTCCCTTGGGGCCATCAATGGGACTTTCTCATCCTTGGGCCTAGCTCAGAACAAACACCCCCGATCCACACTCTCAGGACCAAGTGAACACCCAAGCTACACCAGTGCCAACTGGCCCATGGGGGCTGGACTCACACCCAGAGTCCTCCTCCACGAAGAAGTCAATCTGCAGCCAGTCCTTCCTGGTGGTCCCTGACCTTGGACAGTGTCAAATCACCTGCCTCTCAGGCACTTACACGAAGAAGCAGTGAGCGGCAGTGAGCACCCACTGGGCGTCAATGAGCGTGCCTCCACAGATGTGGGTGGTGCCGAAGTGCAGACTCACTTGCCAAGGCCACTTGCTCTCCGAGGCCAGTGCCCCTCCCACGATCCGCCCGGTCATGGCCCTCAGTCCGCAGTCTGGGGAGAAGGAGTAGATGTACTGTGAACCCTGCTTTTCCCAGGGTTCTGTCCGAGTTCCTGATCAGAATGCCTCTGCCGTGCTCCCAGGGCCAGGACAGGCTCAGGCAGCCCCGTCCTGAAGGGCACCCACCCTCCCACAGATGGGCTTTGCTCCCTTATCTGCTACACACAGCAGTTCCCGTGAGAGCATTGCCACCACATGGTGGGGTGGTTTCCTGGGATCATTCAGTGGGAAGTTTGACCCCAGGCAGGTTCCTCTTTCTTCTCCTTTACTCATTCTTTCACTGATTTGACAAATGCTTTCTAAGTGTCTCAAGCTTTGGGCATTGTGCCAGGCATTGGGGTCACAATGGTAAGTCCCAGGACTGCCATTAGGAGCACAGGAACGCAGACCAGTTCTAACGTCACCCTGAATTGACAAGCATTATAATGGGGGTCTCTATTGTTTCTAAACATAGGAAGAATACACTTCCCCTGATGCACGGGAGACTCAGACAGCTTCCCTGGAATAAGAGGTTGCTGGGCTGAGCCCCTGCCAGAGTCAGGAGAAGGGGAAATGTTATCCTGGGTGTACCGGTGCCTTACAGGGACTCCAGCCCTGAAGCAGGCCTGCTGACTAAGACACTGTTCCTTACTTGAACTCCAGTGCCAAACACCTCCCTTGGAGGAGTTCTGCCCCTCTGCCCTTTACTCCCACACGACATTGACCACAATCCAAGAAGAAGAATATCTTACGGGAACACTGGAGAGAGATATACCGCTGGGAAGGGCATTCAGACCTGCAGGAGGAGACACAGAAAGTGGGTAAATGGTATATTAGCTACCTCCTCCAGGAAGGCTTCCTGATTGATTCCTGCTCAGTTCCTATCCTGTTTCCAAGGAAGCTACCCTTTGCACAGGAAGCAGGAGATTCTGAGCTTCTCCTTCATGTGTGACACTCTCCCTTCCAGTGCTTTGTCCAGAATGGCAGTGGTTTAGTGCAAATCATCACTCATCCCCTCAACTAGTTTTCTTGTGGCAGATTGCAGACATTGGCCCAGATCCATGTTCTTTGAACTTAGGACTTCGTTGTCCCAGCATCTTTTCACGGCTAAACAGATGGCCTGGTGCTCCTCTGACACACTTCCTCAACGCAGATGCAGAAACCATGCAGCACAGAGCAGGCATCCAGATGCAGCAAATTCACATCCCTTCCTTCACCATTACTTCTCTTGGAGCCTGGCTTCTTCTCTGCCCTCTGCAGAGCAAACAATGCCAGCTGGCAGAGCCCCCAAACCTCCGATGCTTCCCACATGGCCCTCCCTGTCCCTGACACCTGCACCTGGCAGCCCCCTACTTCTCTACCCTGTCCCCAACCCCAGTGATGCTTCTCCCGCCCCAATCCAGTTCCACTCCCTGCAGCAGCTCTCAGTCCAAACACCTGGTTGACTGGAGGTCCCGAGGCTCGTGAATTGCCGCTGACAACCAGGTAAACTCTCAGGGGCACCCCTGATCTCCAATTGCTCTCAGCACTGAGCCTCAAACAATAATTTTTAAGTCAGGAGGCAGTTTGGTGAATAAGGACTGTTTCCGAGATGCCCCGAACACTCATGGTGGACTCCTGGAGGCTGGTTCCTAGAAAAGCCAGGGAAGGGGGCTCCCTGACTCAAAGACCCCCTCCCACTCGCTCCTTCCCCTGCTCACAAACAGGCAGCCTGCCTGCCCCACCATACCTGTGGAGGCTTTCCTGGATGGTGAAGTTGTATCTTGAGATTGAGAAGCTGTTGGCAAAATCCCTGTGGGCGACCTCGGTTGTCCGGTAAGCACTACAAGGGAGGAGAGGGGAGAAGAATGAGCCTCCTGGAGACAGGGTCATCCCAAGTCCTCCACTAGGCTTACAGCCCCACCAGCCCTGCTGACAGAGGCCAGACTGTGATGGTCTGAATGGTGGCCAACTCCTCCAAGCAGCAGTCAAGGCCCGATAAAGTGCAGCCCCCCCCCCCACATATTCCACCACTGCCCCTATCTCCCCCAACTCCCCTCCAAGACCCCCAGCCCTATGCACTACTCAGTGTTTCTCAGAGTGTAGACTGGTAGCATTACCATTGTCTGGGAAGTTATTAATATTTGCAATGCTTCTGAATCAGAAACTGGGTGTGGGCCCAGTGATCATCATTTTAACAAGTTCTCTAGTTATGCTGATACGCACTCAAGTTTGACAAACCCCAATCTAGCCCTTTTCTATCCAAACTGTGATCTATGAATAAGCAGCAGCAGCACCCCCCAGACCTATTGAATCAGAGTCTGCATTTTAAAGAATCCCAGGTTACTGAACTGTACATTAAAGCGTGACAACCTCGGGGCAAGCCTACTGAATCTCAGAACACAGTGTGCCTAAGAATCACCTTGGGATGTTTGCTGAGCAGGTTTTAAGTCCTAATCCCAGAGATTCTGATTCCAAGATGCATTTTCACAAGCATGGCAGGTGATTCTAATGTGTTCTACTCTCTGTGTGGAATTTATATATATTTCTAGAACGTGGTACACCCCTGCATGTCACCCTGGCATGACACTTTGCATATGCTGCTCCTCTACCCAGAGGGCCTGTTCCTCCCTTCTCTGCTCTTTCCACCAGTGCAGTTAGGCACCCTCTCCACTGTGTGCCCTTAGTGCTTCACACACATCCTTATCATTACACATCACATCATACTGTGGTTATTGGTTTAAGCCTGTCTCACTGAGCCACACTAGAGGTCCTTCAAGCCTGGGCTCCTGTCTTAATCCTTTGTGTCCAGGTACTACACAGTATCTAGCACATAATAAAAGCTCAATGAATATTCTTTGAATAAGTGGCATTCAAAGACCTGAATGCCCAAGGGAGGTTCAGGCTTGCGTAAGGCCACGCACACAACTCATGGATAAAAGATGCCCATGGTCTTCCATCTGGATTACTCTGATCCCGCTTTTGTGGCTCTGGACAGGCTGAGGTGGGGTAGAGGACTAGTTCCAAATCCTAACCCCCCACCCCAGGTGTTTTCAGTGCTTCTTCTGTAGAGAACCCACAGTGAGATCTTAAACTCTTCTCCCCACGACCTCATACACACTGACAAACCCCAAACTACCTATCTTGAAAACTCAGTCCAAGAGGGAGATGGAGATGTGTGTCTGGGCTGAAAATCAGGCACTTCTTCAAAGTGGAAAGTCATCGCTCACCTACTCCTTCCTCTACCTGTTAGCACTGCCTGATTTGTTTAAAATCTTTAGAGCCAAAGATCCTTATGATTCTGCCTGGCCTCACCTGGCCCATTTCATTCTCCATTTGATGAGGTCTGGCTCAAGCCACGGTAGCTGTAGCTCGAAGTCCATTGAAGGGCTTTGCACAACCTGAGCTTCTAGTTCCGTGATATAAGAAGAAAAGATCTGCCCAAATGCCTACCCAAGGCGTAGGGCCACCACCGCGATGGTGAATGTGATAACGGATGTCAGGGTGCTTTGAGGCAAAGAACCATCTAGGAGTCCGATACTATTACAGATCTATACATCATTATGTTGGCCTCAGGAAAACAATTTGCTCCAGACTCATAGGATCTCAGGGCTTCTGACTCTGAATACCTTGAGGGTGTCCAGAACTAGTGAGATCAGCCCTGGTTCCCAAGGGTCTTTTTAATACAACGTTTCTGCAACATGCTTGAGAGGCCCTATGAAGAGCCTGAGACATCCCTGAAGCCTGGACTCTGGGGCCGGGTTGGGGGTTACCTCTCGAAGCCCAGCTGCTGGCAGATCTTCTCTGAGTAGGAGTCATTCCAGTTGCTGCTACAGATGGGAAGCCACTGATGGGAGGACCCAGAGTAGATTTTAAGCAGAGACTTGTCCCAGTCAAACCTCACTGCAGGGCAAGAAAAAGGCAGAACAGGTCCTCAGCACCTAGGAAGCATCAAGCTCTTGGATGAGCCGAGTGAGGCTCTGAGAAGCGCCTGTCCTGACAGCACTCCTTGCTGAGGCCTGGGAAAAGTCCAGGAACGTGGCCTGGGTCATGGGCGGGTCAACCAGTACTCAGAAGCCCAGGATGCCTAGCATGGACAGAGCCAAGGCAAAGTCACCAGAGTGCTACAGACTGGTGCAAACTGTGTATCAGCTCAAATGGGAGGCAATGGACAGGGAATCATTGGGTCTGGATTACATACATGCACACGTGCCCACATACATACATGCACACACACAAACACACACATACACACACATGCACGCACACACAGATATACACACACAGGTATGCCTACACACACATATATACAAACAGGCACACAAACACATGCACATGTACACACACACACGCACACGCTCGCCCACACCCAGTCCCCTTACCGCAGCCCAGCTCATCACTCTTCAGCTTGCAGTCCACCACCCCGTCACAGCGAACAGCATGCTTGGGACAGCTCTCCCTCTGCTCCTTGTACCTGATCCCTGTGTGGCCCCGCCAGAACCGGACTAGAGAAAAAGAAGCAGACAGCTGGGTCACGAGCAGCTCCACAGAGATGAGATACTGAGCAGCCCAAGGCCCTGGGGGTTCTGAGACACCGACCTGCAATCCCTCTTGAACTCTGGGGCTCTCGTCCCCCATCTGTATGGAGAGAAAGGCTGCTCAGGAATGCTCCGGAATGCTCCAGAAAGCTCCTGCAAGCATGGCAGCACCAGGCAGATTCGAGCAGCCAGCCACCCAGAGAGAGAGAGAAAGAGAGAGAGAGAGTGCTGTGGAGATGGGGACCACCTTGGGAACTCCCCTCCCTACATACTGGCAAATGCAGTGGCCAGAGAAACCACCTCCTCCAGTGTCCCAGAGCTTCCCTCTCAGAACCCCTCTGCCATCCCATCTTCTCTGTGTTCCACAGGGTCACAGCAGATAAATTTCTGTCCTCACAGTCACACACGCAACCACCATCTGTCTGTTCTCAAAGGCGACCATCCTTCCGGTCTCAGAAGCTCCTGGGTTTTTTCCTTCTCCCTCTCCCCTGCACAAGGGACACCCCTATGCTCAGTTCTTTCCCCATGACTTGTCTTTATGCCTTTAAATGTCTTTTCATTCAATCAGCAATTCTAGGTGGCTGATTCCCACATATACAAGTTGGAGCTAAAACAAAACAGTTTTACAAGCCATATGTGCAAATCTGCTTCACGATTTCCTCCCTCTCTAACGGCAATCTCTTTCCAAACCAGGGGCGGTGGGCCCTCCTGCCTGGAGGCACCTCCCGTTGGCTGCCTCACAGATCCAGGTTCTAATTTCTCACCCCGCCTCTCCTCCTCCACCAGCTCCTCAGCCCCACCCCTTGCTTCTCCTCCAGGGCCCACTGTGCTCTCTGTCACCCAGGGTAAAGTTCGCCGGTGTGTGACTGCTCCGTCCAGGTCCCGACACAAATCCCTCCTAATCTCTTGGGCTGGCCCCTCCTCTCTGTGCCCTGGTCTTCCTCCCACATCCTGGGCACTCAACCCCCAGGGAACCCTGGGCAGTCTTCCTTGGAGTGCTCGTGGAGCCCCACATGGATGTGTAGTGGAGAGGGTGCTGGGCCAGGTGGGGAGTCGGGAGGCCTGGGCTCTAGTCCTGACCCCACCAGGTAGCTGCTCGGTGACCTGCAGAAGTTAAGCCACCTCCCTAGCCCTGGAGGTCTAGAGGCCTCCCTGGCAGAGCTTATGGGGACTTCAGGAAATGCTGTGAAACCACGCTGAGAGCTTTAGTTCTATTCTGTGAGCCCACCCATGGGTGCCATCTTGCCCCTCCACGGGTCATTCCCGCCGCTTTCATGGAGCGAGGTGCTCTGTGGTGGGAAAAGGAGGGAGGGCAGGGCAGTAAGTCACAGCAGGCACCATGCCGAGGCCTTTATGTGCATTATGACAGTGATCACCCCACCCAGTCAGACAGGTGGGGAAACGGAGGCTCAGAATGTTAATGGACTTGTCGAATTCACACAGCTGATCGGTGGCAGAGCCGGGGCCTGCGTGGCACCAAAGCCTGCTCTGCCAGCACACTGCCCCTCCCTCAGAATCCCCTTCAACAGCCCTGCGGGCAGACGTTTCCACGCGCTGGTCCACTCCGCCCTTCACCGCTGGTGCTGCCTCTTTCACAGAATCCTTACTCTTTGGCCTGGCGTTTAAAGCTCTCTACAGTGGGGCCCAGCCTTGCCGAACCGAGCAGACGGCCACAGGTCCCTGACTGTTCCTTCTCCACACTGGTTAGGCAGGTCCCTTCCTCTCCCCCATGCTGTCCTTGCCACCTGGCTTCCCACATTTTCTGTGGCTGCTCATTCGCGCGGATGCCCTCCTGGGCATAATTGCTGTCCCACCTTCCAGGTCTTCATCTGGCACCACAGCCATAAGAAGCTATCCCCTGCATCCAGCCCACATAGCTGTCATCCCCTCCTCATAGTCACACTCAAATGCATTTGCCCTTCAAAATTTCCAGCTATTCTCCCAGGAGACTGTAATCTCCCTGAGGACAGGGCAGAATAATGTACATGCACATTTGCGCTGCCTAAAGTTTCCCACTGTGCTGGGCTCATAGTGGACCCCTGAGCAGAGAGCCCTGGGGCATGCCTGGGTATCTTTGCTGAAGAGAATGGGGAAATTGAGGGGGCCTGAACCCCTGAATGCTGAACACATCATCCCATTGACTGAATATCCTTGATAGACTTTTTCCAATCAGTGTTTTCATGTGTTTTTTTTAATAGCTAGTATTTGTAGATTTTGTTCCAGGAATTGTGCTGTTGTCTGATTTACTCCTCATAATCTAGTGAGGTTGGAATGAGATCTTATGGGGCACATAGTAATGAAATGGGTGAATGAATTTTGTCCCATCAGAAGATGCAGAAACTGAGCTCAGAGTGGTTAACTAACCAGCCCAAATAAGCTGCATAGTAAGTGGCACAGATGAGACCCAAGCTCAGGTTCCTCTAACTTCCACACTCTTAACCTGGATGCCCCACAGGGGCCTGGAGGCAGCACAGTCCAAGGCCATTTGCAGGAGTGTCCCTCTCCGGACACAGTAGCCGGGTGAGTGGGTGGTCCCCACACCTGTCCCCCCGCCTGTCCCCATCCCTGGTCCCACTCTGCCTGGCAGTGCCCAGAACCCACCCCTGCACCCTCCGTTCAACTCACAGAGGATGATGAGCGAAACCACCAGGGCAATGAGGAGGAGCACGCACCCGATGAGCGGCAGCCGCTTCTGGCCCTCCCGCCAGGTGAACTTGGGCAGGCTCGTACCTAGGAGCAGGGCAGCAGCAGGGGAAGGTGAGGCTGGAGAGGAGTCTGACGAGGTGGAGAGGGTGGGGGAAGCAAGGCTGTGGCCCAGGAGGGCCCCGTGAGGATCACTCCACCCCAGAAGTTGAAATGAGATTTTATGGGGCACAAGGTCAATGGAATGAATGAATGAATTTTGTCCCATCTGAAAATGCAGAAACTGAGCTCACCCTGCCTGGCGCCAGCAGTCGTCTTTTACTGTGCTCCTCTCTGGGCCAGCCAGGCACTCTGCCTGTGTTCTCTTAATTCTCACGGCAACCTCATGAGCAGAGTCTTATTAGGCCCATTGTATGGATGGGGAAACTGAGGCTCATGGAAGTGAAATCACTTGCCCAGGGTTACTTGGTGAGTTAGTGGCAGAGTTGGGATTCCAATGCAGTGGGTCTGATACCAAAGCACCTCACCCACCCTAGAGAGGGCAAGGCTGTGGGATGGGCCCCAAACTTCGAGTGATCCTCCAAAGCCACGTATCATCCAGGCCTGGGTGTACTGTGGTGGTGGGGAAAGTCTGAATTCTAGGATGGGAGGAGGACAGCACTGGGGCAGGCAGAAACACTGATTCCTTAAGGGCAGACCCAGTCCCCAAGGCCTATTCGACCTCTCTGACTCCCTAATAGGTGAACCATGCAACCCACAATTTGGAAGGTTGGGGATGGACTTGAACACCTGGTCAGAATCTCTCCTTTTCCTCGCCCACCCACAGATGGGCCCGCTGATCATGACCTTGTTCCACTGCAGACCCCAGCTTCTTAGGTAGACCCACAGGACAGCACAAGGAGAGAACCCTGTGACTAACTGGGGGACCTTGTTACTGAAACCAGTGCTCTGACCTGGGTTGTGCAGACTCCAGGGTGACACGCTGCTTTGTTAGTCCTGGCTTCTTATCACCTACCCCCCTTCACGCCTAATTTTCCACGTCTCACGTTTTCACATTTCACAAAAATGTTTCGTTTTTGCCCCTGCCCCCAAGTCCCTCACTGCCCACCCCGCTGCCTCCCCTTCCCCGCATCATTGTCTGCTATGACAACAGAGCACATTGGCTCTGAGATTTCCTCCCTGCCCATGGGCTGCTTCCCAACTCTCTTGTCTTCCCTGCAGCGTCCCCCTTACCTGGGCTCTCCCTGTTGTCCCTGGCAGCTGGTGCTGACCTGGCAGGAGATGATCGGATGGGTACAGCCCCCACTGGTGTTGCTCTAACAAGGTACACTCTGGTTGGGGAGGTCGTCACGGAGGCTGACCTGGCAGATGATGACCTGCCGGATGAGGACCTGGAAGGTGAGGACCGAGCCGGAGACGCCCTGGCTGGAGATGCCCTGGCTGGAGATGCCCTGGCTGGAGATGCCCTGACTGGAGATACTTGGGCTGGTGATGCTCGGGCTGGAGATGCCTGGGCTGGAGATGCCCGGCCTGGAGGTGTCCCAGCTGGAGATGCCTGGGCTGGAGATGCCCAGCCTGGAGTTGTCCCAGCTGGAGATGCCTGGGCTGGAGATGCCCGGCCTGGAGGTGTCCCAGCTGGAGATGCCTGGGCTGGAGATGCCCCAGCCGAAGGTGTTCTTGCTGGAGATGCATTCTGAAAGCAGATCGAAGAGTGTCCCTCCGGCTGCTCCTCTGCCAACTCACCTCAGCTGTCTGCTCTGCTGCACTAGGATATGAATACTCTGAGGCAGCAGCTAGGGGTTGAGCAAAGCCCCCCAGACAAGGAAGCATCTGAGAGGAGGACTGTGTCCAAGGACAGAATGAAAGCTCAAAGAGTCTGCTGTCCCCCAGCTCTCCTAGGGGCTCCCCTGCCACTTAGGACCTGCAGAGAAGGGTAGAGGGAAATGGGCCATGTGCCCGGGGATTGGGGGTCACCCGCTTAGGCTACGCATGTCTAGGAAGGGTTAAAGGAAGAGGCTGCTGGGCTGGTCACTCACTCTGAGACCTCATATCAAGGGAATGTGGTCCCCTATGGGGAAAGCAAAGACCCCTTCTGCCCTCTTCCCTTCCACCTCCTACATCTGTATCCTTTACTTTCATGTATGTGTGTTAGATTATAAAATATTGTTCTTACTATGAGCTGTAATCCCTAGTTAAGCACTAGTTAAGAAAAGCCCTGACCTGCCAACTGAAGGGGCAGAGCGCCAGTGTGAGCTCATCTGAGGGAGAAAAAGAATGCTGTACAAAGGCCAGACTAAGGTCTTTCCATAACATGGACAAGCCTCAGCTGCAGAAGGCCCTGCCCTTCCTTCTGGTGGTGGCCTGGGCCTCGGCTCCTGCCAGAGGTCCTGGCATTGTGGCATCTTCACTGGCCTGCCTGGTCTCCCTTCCTCTTTTGTACACACTCTAAGTCTTCCCCAACTTCAGGGGGAATTCCCGTAAGCCAGGACAATAAAATACTAATCACTCACGTGCATGGCACGTTAGAGTTGAAAATAAACTTTCACATCTGTGGCCTCACGATGGCCTCACCGCATCCCTGGGAGGTTAGTACTTTTGGAAGCCCATTTTACAGATAGGGAAGCCAAGGTTCAGAGCTCAGCTTGCAGAATCACAGAGTCAGGGTTCTACCCCAGGCCTATTTGTCTCTAAGTCTCCTGCCCTTCTTGAGTCAGAAGAGCTTCCCAGCACAGTCTTCATGAACGGTGTGCACAGAGAGTGCTCATTTTGCCTTTGTGGGACTGGTTAAGAATGGGGCCCCGTGGCCCAGGCAGGAAACCTGGGGATAGGGCGGAGGATTACAACAGGGATCTTGGCCTTGTGGTACTTTCTGGTGTGACCCACCGTTGGGCCCTGTGACCTGCCAAGACCAGGGGGTGCCTAGTGGCCCAGAGCAGCAGGGTCAGGTGGGTCCTCAGGTGCTCTGGGTTAGAGAGACCAGGTTGGAATTTGGCCTGCCTCTAAGGCGGCTGGGTGCCCCAAGCAAGTGACTTCGCCTCTTTACATCTCAGTTTCCTATCTGTAAGCTGGAGTGAAGCACCTTGCTTCATGGTACTGAAGTCACAGACCATACCTGTAAAATGCCCGACACACAGTGAGGGCGTGATGAGCACTGGCTGTGATGGAGGGGTTTTGTTTGTTTGTTTGTTGAGTCTTGCTCTGTCACCCAGGCTGTAGTGCAGTGGCACGATCTTGGCTCACTGCAACCTCTGCCTCCCGGGTTCAAGCTATTTTCCTGCCTCAGCCTCCCCAGTAGCTGGGGCTACAGATGTATGCCACTGCAACTGGCTACATTTGTATTGGAATCTCGCCCTATTGCCCAGGCTGGAGTGCAATGCCATAATCTTGGCTCACTGCAACCTCTGCTGGGTTTAAGGGATTCTCCTGCCTCAGCCTCCCGAGAAGCTGGGATTATAGGCACTCACCGCCGCGCCCAGTTAATTTTTTTTTAATTATTATTATACTTTAAGTTCTAGGGTACATGTACACAACATGCAAGTTTTTGTATTTTTAGTAGAGATGGGCTTTCACCATGTTGGCAAGGCTGGTCTCAAACTCCTGACCTCAAATGATCCACCCGCCTCAGCCTCCCAAAGTGCTGGGACAACATGTGTGAGGCATCACACCACACCCAGCCGGTAGTGGGGTTTTGTTTGTTTGCTTGTGAGAATGCTGGGCTTGCTATGAAAAATCTGTTTGAATCTGATTCAACTCTCCATTCCCAATTGCATTTCCTGGGCAAGCGACATAACGCTTCAGTGCCTGATTCCATGCGTGTGAAATGGGCAGACCTTACCTCCTTCCCCCGGATAAATGGGTGATACACATGAAAAAGCCTGGTCTATAAATGTGTGTCAAACCATGACAAAGATAACGGCCCACTAGCACTTTCCGGGATCCCATTCCCACCTCTTCACAGCTCTTTGCAGTTGATATGGTTAGCATCATTTTATAGATACTGAAACAGAGGTCCAGGCAGGTTAAAAACATGCCCAGATTCACACACCACGTAACTGACAGCTCAGGTTCTAGCCAGGCCTGCTAGGAGCAAGGAGGACCTTGACCTACAGTGTCACAAACATCCCCAGGACCTACCTTCGTCTCTTCAGGGCTTGTATGTGCAGTTTTGCACCATTCTGTGATTTGATCCTCACAAGTCTCTCAGTTAGCAAGCTGGGCAGGAATTACTACCCCCAGTTTGTACACAAGGACCCGGGGCTCAGAGAGACCAAACAGCCCACCTGAATGACCTGGTGGTCTTTAGGAACTCTCGCACAGTCTTCTAATTCCCAGGCAGCTCAGGCTGTCTCTACCTGAACAGGACCCTGCCATCCAGCCCCAGCTGCCCCATTAGGAAGTGGCCCAGAGGAAAATGGGTGGGCAGGTGGGGGAGGAAGCTGGGGAAAGCTGTAAAGCTAGAACAGGAGAAGGGAGTCAGGCCAGAGAGGGAACTGGTGGTGAGGGAGCATGGGTGGAAAGCCAAGAACTGCAGAAAGGGCGACACATCCAAAAATGGAATGGAGGCCCTGCAGGCCCTGAGTCTGGAGGTATCTAGCTCTGGTCTGAGTAGAGCAAGTGCTCTGCTGTCAGAGCCTGGGAGGCAGGTGGAAAGCCACTGGACCCCCAGACCAGGGTAAGAGGAGAGTTCTGGAGCCTCAAGACCTAAAGGAGAATTGCCCATGAAGAGAACTACAAGTCCCAACAGGGGCATCAGGATGAAGGGGCAGCCCCCAGACCAGATGAGAGCAGCATCCAGAGTGAGGCCCCCGCTCCACCCCCTGACTCTGACCCTCAACCCAAACCCTCCCAGACATCAAGAAGAGTTCTCATCTTTAGGGATCATCTGAGTATGAGATTCCACACCAGCCTTCTTTAGGCACTTCACAGCCTGCTGTCCCATGCTGCTGGAAGTTCTTCCTGATATCTAACCTGTTATAGCACTAACTCATTTCTTTGCCCCAATTCTTGGAGAACAACTGCTGAGCCTCTAGCCTCCCACCAGAGGCCTGACCTCACCCTCAGAGTAGAGGCCTTCAGCAGCTGGGGAATGGGAAGGGAAGGAGACTACTTGTTTGTTTGTTTGTTTGTTTGTTTGTTTTGAGACAGAGTCTCCTCTGTCACCAGGCTGGAGTGCAGTGGCGCCATCTTGGCTCACTGCAACCTCCACCTCCTGGATTCAAAAGATTCTCCTTCCTCAGCCTCCTGAGTACCTGGGACTACAGGCAAGCGCCACCATGCCCAAATTTTTGTATTTTTAGTTGAGATGGGGTTTCACCATGTTGGCCAGGATGGTCTCCATCTCTTGAGCTTGTGCCTGCCTCGGCCTCCCAAAGTGCTGGGATTATAGACATGAGCCACCACGCCCGGCCGAGACTTCTTATCCAAGGTCCCAGCCTACAAGGGGCAGAACCAGGACCAGAGCCCAAGCTTCCCAAATCCTGGCCTTTGGCAGTGAGCTGGAGACTCAGGAATGGAAGTAAAATGACCAACTCCTTGATGTGTCCTGGTGTCTCCACAACTTGCCTGCAGACCAAAGGCTTCTCAGCCTGCTCAGGGGCAGGTGCACAGGGCGGAGCAGGGGAGTGTGGTCAACTCTGAGCCACGTCCCTGGCCTAACTTTGCCAACCATTCTTTCCTGGCTGTGCCTCTCCTCCACACCTACCCCTGGGATGGTCTCTGAGGTTACCCCTGGCAGTAACATAATTATAAGCCCTTACCATGCCATGGAACAGGCCCACACCCCAGGCTGTCACTGCTACCACCTGGCTATGCCTCTGTAGCTCCCAAGGGTCCTCACCCAAGGCTTGTTCAGGACCCTCTAGACATTTTGGGGCAGGAAGCAGCATGGCAGGAAGGCAGAGCAGGGATCCGCAGGAAAGCAGTGAAGGGCAAGCTACGGAGGGCTAAGAGGAGGAGCCCCTGGCTCCGGGAGTCTTTCCAAAGCCTGTCCCTGGACAGAAGTCTGTAAGAATTTTTACTCCCGCTTTACAGACTGAGAGGTAGAGGCCCAAAACGTTTGCGTGCTTTGCCCAAAGTTGTTCAGGCCCATCTTATAGTAGAGGACCGACTAAAATCCAAGGCCCCCTGCTTCCAGCCTAGGGCTCTCGACACCACAGCTCCCAGGGGTAGCTCCCCCGTGAGGCGAATGGGATGTTTCTCTGGTTTCCAGTTGCAGACTCTGCCCCTTGGGCCGTTACCTGGTAGGGATGGTAGTAAGTTAGCCAACCCCTGAGTATGTCCAGCCCTTGGCCTCTCCTGGACCTTCTGGGGGCCCAGCCAGTGATGCCAGGGAGAGGGGGGCCTCTGTCTTTGCTGAGTGATGCGGGCTCATGGTTGCTTCATCTCAGTGGTTACGGAGCTGCTGCGGTGGATCGAGCCCCAGGCTCTGCATAGTGAGAGTTCTCCAGCCATAAGCAGCAGCCTGAACTTGAGAAATATGCACTTCAGGTCCCCCAGAGCCTGGGCTTGCAGTGTGAACGATCCCATAAAAAGTTCTCCCGCAATTGAACAATGAGAACACTTGGACATAGGATGGGGAACATCACACACCAGCGCCTGTGGTGGGGTTGGGGGAGGGGGGAGGGATAGCATTAGGAGATATATCTAATGTAAATGACGAGTTAATGGGTGCAACACACCAACATGGCACATGGATACATATGTAACAAACCTGCACATTGTGCACATGTACCCTAGAACTTAAAGTATTTAAAAAAAAAAAAAAAAAAACTCTCCCGCTAGTCCTGAAGAATGTCCAGCAGGCAGCAGCAGCTGCGATGATGCATCTTCATGGCCTGAGGGCAGGTGCATCAGGGCCCCTTTCAGTCCAGTTTAAGCCAACTGGGCCTCCCTCATCAGTCCTGGGCCATTCCTTCGTAAAGCTATCACCCAGGGTTGGGCATATCACAGGCTGTCAGAACTGCAAGGACTCTGAAAACCCTCTAAGCCAGGCATGGTGGTGCCGGCCTGTAGTCCCAGCTACTTGGGAGGCTGAGATGGGAGAATGGCTTGAGGCCAGAAGCTCAAGAGCAACCTAGGCAACATAGCAAGACCCCATCTCAAAGAAAAGGAAAGAAAAGAAAACCCACCCAAGCCCTTTATACTATTGATGAGGCGATGAAGGCCCAGAAAGGCTGTGTGACTTGTTCACGGTCACATAGCCAGTTGGGGACGGTGCCAGTTCTAGAACCCTGATCTTCTGGCGCTCATCCTTGGGCTGTTACACAACACTCTGCGCTTCCCCTGTCTGTCCCTTACCAGCCTCCATGAGAAAGGACCCTTCCCAGACAGAGGCCCCCATGGCAGCGTCTCTCTCCCAGTGACCCTGGGCATCAAGGGTGCCCATAGGGTGGGCACAGGCAGACCATAGGCCAACAACCCAGCACTCTGGGCTAGGCAAGAAGAAACTCCCCTCCCTAAACCCTTCTGGAAGCACTGGGGACACTAAGAAAGATCAGGAGCTCCCTTCAACAGAGCCTAAAAACCCTCCTTGCCTGTTGGGAACCTGGGGTGCCCTTGGTCTGTGGCAGGGGAGGCCTGAACCTTTCCCAGAGAGGGCCATGCTGGACTGGGTGACTTTTTTCCCTTCCTCACGGCTAGACCCAGGCTTCACTGTGCCTCCAGGTACCCAAGGCCCTTTCCTACTCTCCCCTCCCTGAACCCAGAGAAACCCCACAAATATAGGTTCCCCTCAGCACACAGGCATCTTCCCCACCATCTCCTCACCCACTACCAGCAGGGCCTGCCTCGCCCTGGGGATGTGGGGCCAGGGGAGCCTCACTTCTGCTCCTAGGCAGGCATGTGACCTTGGGGACAGTCACATCCCCCTCTGGGCCTCACCTCCCTCATCTATAAAATAAGGGTGTTGGACAATCAGCAGTTTTCAAACAGGGTTCCACAGAGCATTTCAGTTTCCATGGAGTTGCCTTGGAGACCAGCTGGTGGGGACTTCGGTGGGCTCTGAGCCCTTACCCCACCTCAGCAGAGAAGATCAACCTTTCAGTTTCATACAGTGGAGTCTACGTAACATTCATTTGAACAAAAGAGGCAGCTGCTACAAAGAACTTGAAAGGGACTGGCCAGGGTAAGTGCTGAAGTTCCTTCCAGTTTCCGACGCCTCCTGTGCACATGAAAAAGCCTGGGAAATCCCTGTTAGACCAGAATCAAGACGCCTCCCTGTTCATTCTTACATTCATTCATTCATTCATTCATTCATTCATTCATTCATTCATTCATTCATCAAATGCTGTAAAGAACATGGAGTGCCCACTATTGCCAAACAAATAATATTTGATTGCCCAGGAACTTGCTGCCTCATTGTTTCCCTATGTCTGTGCCTTCTCTTGCTGCCAGTCCTAGGGGACTGGCGGCAAGTCACTCAGGGCTGGTACATAACGGCGGCCCCGCTAAAGTTTTGGGTATTGCTTCCCTCCTAGGGAAACCAGCCCCCATCTGGTGCTGTCAAGGCCTCCGCTTGACTGCTAAAGCCAGCGTTCCCTGTGGTGGCTTCCCTCGTGCCTGCGCCACCAGTGCCCTGCCCACTTGTCCAGGCACATCCACCCTCATTGTTGCTATACCAAGAGGAAGCTGTTTTGCCAAAACAAGACACTTAAGCTAAGTGGCCATTGTTACAACAGTCATCCTTCCCACCCAGCTCCCCAGCCCAGGGCCCAATACACACACTCCCACACGCTTACACTCACATCTGCCAAGTCTCAGGGGACAACACAGGGGAAAGCAAGGTGGCTGTGCCAAGGGAAGTCTGCTCCGCACCAATGACAATGTGAAATAGAGGATGAGGTGAGGGCTGCACACCTGCAGTGGCATAGGGCAGGTGCCAGGGTCCTTGGGGTGCCTGGGGCTGGGAGACGGCAGAGTGACTTGAGCCTGCGGGTGAGCCATCTTGGGAACTGCCCAGCCCCCTCTGGAAAGGATGCCTCATCCTGGACCAGCGCCGGGCCCCCAGATGGTTCTCACTAGTCCCTAGCACCTGTAGCCTTGGGCTAATTTCGAACCTGTTCCACTTGAAGAAGGCCCAGTATAAGAAAATCCACTCCACAAAGGAACGTTGCTTCATCAATGGGTCTAATTCAGTCTTTCTTTAATAAGCATTGCACTGCTCTGAGAATTAAAAATGTGACCCATTTTGAAAAGGCACAAAATATGCGCTGTCAAGAACAAATGCACATATCTGGTGTGGCGCACCTGCCATCCCGTTCTATGTAATTCCAGACTGTCAGGGAGCCAGAAGGGAGCCTCAGGGGGGGAATTTGTCCAACCTTCTTCTTTGGTGGGAAAGCTGAGGCACAGGGAGAAGGTGTTTGTCCAAATCTGTAAGAGCCAGCGCTAAATTCTAGGCAGTGATGATAAATTTCAATATTCTGTGACTCTGTCTCTATCTCTCTATGCCAGATGCTGTTCTAAATGAGCCTTACTATGGGAAGGACACTATTTTGAGACTCCTTGAGGTAGGTATTAAATTAAGTTTAGCCTAAAGCTGCCTCCTTACATATTTTAAGTTTGGATCAAAAGGTTTCTCCGTACATAATGAACTATAACTCAACTGGACGTGTACACAGACTGTAAGCTACTCTTGTTAACAATCACCAAGTTTGCCCAATCAAAGGCAGCCAACTGTTCAAACCATGTTCAACTAAGGCTGTTTCTGTAGCTCACTTCCATTTTCCAAACGCTACTTGCCTTTTTCTGTCCATAAATCCTCTCCAACCACGCAGCTGTGTGGGAATCTCTCTGAATCTATTCTTCGGGGGACTGCTCCATTTGAGAATCGTTCTTTGCTCAATTAAACTCTGTTAAATTTAATTTGTCCAACATTTTTCTTTTGAGAGTAGTGTTATTATTCCATTTTACAGATGAAGAAACTAAGGTACAGAAAGGTGAAGTGGCTTGCCCAAAGCTGACGGGGAATGTGGTCAGTTCTCTGTCTACCACAACATGCAACTTTCTTTTGAATATGAGAAACTGAGACCCTTCTCCACTTCTTTTCCAAGGTCCCTCTGAAGATCCAGCAGCTGCCAGAGGAGTGCCATCAGGCTCAAGCCCACTGGCCGTCATCTTCCTCACGACATTTTGGAGTTGAGGGACAGAAATCACAACGCATCTGTCTGCAGTAAAGGCCTTCAGGGAGAAGGCACAAGCTCAGGCGGCCAGCTTCTCCCAGCCCACTCCTATATAACCAAGGTTAAGAAATCTGCTGCAGATGGGATTACGAGCCCCAACTATAGGCTCACTTTCTTGGGGGTTCCATCTTAAATAGGGGAGTAAAGTTAAGAACCTTAAATAAGGATGTAATGATTCCATTCTTCCATTCCAAGATAAGTTTGGACAATCTTTTTTTCAGAATGAACATGGTACCTGTCATAATATTTGACACTTAATTCATAGATTAATTAGGAGTTCCCCAGTGAAGTCTATTCTCTGTCCTGTATCCCTCCAGCAACCTTCAGATTGGTCCCTGACTCTGAAGAAATGAGCTTCCCGGGAAGACATCGCCCCATCACCCTGTCTCAGGGACAGACTATCCATCTCCAATGGGAGCATGGCCACCCTCCCGATAGCTCAGCCCTTCTCACTCTTGGGTTTAGGGACCATCTAGTTTACGCTCCCAGCAAATTGCCAAGGAGGAGGCCGCATGGCTGTGACTAAGTGTTCAACTTCTGCATGCCCCTGTGTACCCCGCTTACTGCTCAACAGTAAGAGGCTCTGATAACCTCCCAAGGCCTAGGGCCAAGTGACTTTGGTGAGGTAGAGACAAGAACCAAGGAGCCCAGAACAGAGGGCAAGGGAGGCAGCCTGGGAAAGAAGAGTCAAGAAGGGGCTGGAAGAATGGTGGGAAAAATGATGGTAAAGTTTGCAGAAGCACATTGGGGGTTCAGAATGGACCGCAAGACGACTATAAGCCAGAATATAGGATGAGCTGACGTTTCCCAAACCCAGTGCTGGCCCATTCTTCCACCATATCAGTAAGGTACAGAGAATTTGGAGAGGGGCAGAAAACAAGACCTAAAGGAGAAATGAGAGCACAAAAGGGATTTCCTGGAAGAAAAGAAAGTGGAGGCACAGAAGAACAAAATCTTTGGCAGCTTTCATGTGTGTATGACTGGCTTTCCCACAGAGGACAGGCTAGCTGCTCTCTCCCACCCCAAGAGCAGCAGAAGAAAGGAGCTTGAGTGGTGGCAGGACTTGTGGTTAAACATCAGGAAGCAATTCCCAAGCGTGAAAGTTATTAAGCCCTAAAAGAAGTGACTAAGGGAGGTTGAAACATCCCCTTGAAAATCTTAAATGCACACAGAAAGTCACAGTTTTCTGGGAAGGTTTAGGAGTGTAGTGAGGGGTTTAGACAAAGTGACCTGAATTGCAGTTAGAATGCTTTTGATTTTCCAACCAGCAAAAATGAGATTAAAGTAGATTAGCCTGGATTCCCAACCAGTCAAGTTGATGCTGTAACAGCATGGACGCCCGGCCACAGAGCAGGAACCCGCGACTCAGCCACACAGCCCTGGGGTGCTTACCAGCCAGACCCCAATCCCAGCACCTTCTCCTCCCAGGGGCTCTTTCTAGAACCATGTTAAAAGGAGACCAAGAGATCTTGATCCTAAGTAGCTTCAAACTAGAAGAGGCACAGCCAGTTTCCCCCGAACCTGAAACACAGAGGTGGCCGTCCCACCTGTCTTCCAGCCTCAGCCCTGCTTCCCAAGCGCTGGGAGGATCTGGTCCAAGGCCTGAGGTCACACTCACCCCGTCGCTGTCCCTCTCCATGGTCTCTGAGGGAAGAGTCCTCCAGGCTTAGCTGATGTCGAGGACAAGATCCATGTTGGCCCCTGGCTTCCCAGGCATGTGGGATAAAGGGGTTGGAGGGCCAAGGGCCAGTCCCCACCAAACGGGGCGGGGAAGCCGGTTGGGATACGTGAAGTAATCCCCAGTATAAACAACACAGAACTTGCCAGACCTGTTCCTCTGCCCCTCCTCGTCGAGGCCATCCCAGTTACTCAGCGAATACTGAATTCCGAATACCGGGAACCTGAATCTGCCTTTACTCTTGAAACTGCCCCCACAGAAGCAGTGGAGTGTTCTGAGCTGCTTCTTCAGAGGGGCCCTGAGAGAAAGGGCAGAGCCTTGAGAGGACGGTCTTGGTCCTGTTGACCTGAGCCCCTGAAACAGATGCTCCTGAGGCTTCTGAGGGATGACCCTAACCCCACAGGGTACATTCCAGGCCAGGGACAGAGCCCCACCTATGGCAGGACAGTGGGAACCTTCATCTCCAAGGACCAGGTGTCAAAATCCCAAATCAGGGCACATGGTCTCTGGGCACATGGTCTGGCAATTGTTTTTTCCTGAACTCTGTTTGTTTTTATGAAACGCTTAACAAATAAATGAAAATCAAATGATCTTCAATTATGCACATAATGAATCACCCTCTATTGAAAACAATAAAGAGCCAGAAGCAACACATCAAAGTCAATGAAATAAAACATAGCTATCTAAATGGAAACTGTTCCAAGAAATATTGGGCTGACTCATAGTCCCAAACCTAGACCCATTCTGATCCTCACAGTCAAAAGAAGTAGAGGAAGGGCTATTGCAAAAGGAGTGCTTAGCGCCTCCGATCCCAGCTGAGCTGCTGCCGAGAACTGCAAAAAAAGAAAAAGGAGTTCCTGGTGAGGTTTGGGAAGAACTTTCCTGAGCATTTGGAAGCACCAAGATTTTTAGAGTTTGAAGGAAGCTCATGGATCTTTAGTGGTTCAATCATCTCATTTTACAGATGGAGAGACAGAGGGCCGGAGAGGCTAAGGAATGTGCTCAAGCCACACAGCAAACAATAGCAGCAGCAATAATCTAAAGATGCCAAGAACCCTGTGAAACACTTCACACGCATCCTTCATGTGTTCATTCAACAAATATGTACTGAGTGCCTGGCATTGCTTTAGGTGCTGGGGACACAGGAACAAAATAGGCAAAGGCTCCGGCCCTATGGCTCTAGTATTTGGGGGTTGGGGGAAAAAGCAGACAAAAATCAATACATCAGTTACACAGCCTCCTAGAAAGTGAGAAATACCGTTCAGAAAAATAAAGCAGTGAAAGGATCGAGAAGGCAGGGGAGGTGGAGTCCTGGCCATTGGGAACAGGATGGTCAGACCGGGCTCTCTGTGGTGACATTTGAGCAAAAACTGAAAGGAAGTGACTACTATCCTCCCCATTTACATTCGAGAAAACAGAAACTTCTAGCTCACAATGGAAGCTGTGCCCCAGCTTAGGGTATCTTGAGGGAAATCTAACCCAGAGGCAAGAGGCTGGAGGAGAGCACCCTGGAGGGCCCAGGCAGGGACCCTAGAGTTCTCTCATCTTGGCTTATTGTCTGAGCCACTTCTCTGGCTTTCAAAGAGAGCAGAATTCAGCCACAGGCCACATCCCCTTCCTGCCCCATCCACTGACCCACCATGACAAAGGGACCCCTCCCATCCTGAGGAGAGACAGGCCTCCTGTCCTCAGCTCTTCCTCTTCCCTCTCTCCTAGGGAAGAGCCCAGCCCCTCTCTGGCTGCCACTGAGCCCTGGCACCCTCAGGCCAGATCTGAGGGCCTCCACTTTATCCCCCAAGCAGGCCACTGGTCTCCAAAGGGCACCCCCAGCCCCCTTCCCTGAAGGTCCCACCAACCTCAGGCTCGGGGGTCTGGGCGAGTGGGGGGGAAATGAGAACCCTAACTCTGAGGGGAACTTGCAAGGCCTGACAGGTTCACCATCGGGAAAATGAGGAGAACACATAGAACCAGAGGAAGTGTCTGGCACGGGGCACTGGGCAGGCTGGGAAGGAATGTCACTTTCATCTCTTGCTCTTTTCCTTGGTTTCCATCAGAGACACTGTCCCTGTCCCAGAGTCCTCACTGACCAAGCCACCTGACCCACGTGACATCCCCTTCAAGGGCAGTTCAGTTCAGCAAGCATTAACTGCTCAGCACCAGGCCCACGGTGGCTGCTAGGGAGTCAGGGTGGTGGGCAAAGAACAGAAAGGCAGGGGCCCTGCCCTGGGAGAAGACACAGTTGATGTGTTGGGTGGGCAGTGGAGGCGACACTGAGGCATGACATTCCTTGCTGGTGGTTTTCCTATTTCCAGAGTAAAGGCGCTGGGGCAGCGCAAGACCTGGATGCTTCCCCCATGGAGCTGGACTTGGAGGCCTGCACCGCTTTTGACTTCCCCACCTGACCCTGGCCTGGCCCTTTCCTGGCCCCCTCTTCCCGGCCTCCTTTGCTGTCCTCCTGACTGTACAATCCCAGGCTCTCTCTGCCTCCCACACTTCCCTTTGTCTCCTTCTCTCTGGCCTTGGTCCCTGGCTTTCTTCCTCCAGCTCCCTGGTTGCCTTCTGGAAAGACGCCTACCAGGCCCACCTATGACTACTCCGCAGAACCTGGGACCCACCTTCTGCTCCCTGAACCCCTCAGGGAGAGTGTAGGCCAGCCATCAGGCCCATTTGTACCCTGATCATTTCCTACCTGGGTCATTTCCATGTGGAGTGGAGGGAGTTTTACAGAAAAAATGTCAGCCATGCAAACAAGCACACATCTCCTGGCAGCTGGCCAGGAGAGTGAGGAGTGAGAAAATCTCACTACTGTTTTGAGACTAAACTCTGAGCTCTCCGCTTCCATGGCTGTTCCAGCCACCACTACCCCAATGCCTTGGGAGCTCCCTCCTGGGGCTCCAGCCTGGGAAACTGAGCTCTGCGCCTTCTATTCCCAGCCTTGTTGTCTTCCTCAGAGTTCCCACCTTGGGCCCGTGCTCCTCCCTCCTGAGTCTATCAGCAGCTTCACCCCTGAATCACCTCCCAACTCCCTGCTTGGAGCCCTTGCCTACCCTTCCCCACTTTGCGCCCCACTTCTGAGCTTCTCCACTACCCTTGGCACAATAGGTGGGCTTCCCTCCAGGCCTGAGGGCAGCTGGGAAACAAACTACATACTTAGAGGCTCGGCAGGGCAGAAGGGAGACAGTAGGGCCACCCTCAAGGGGGTGAGTCACCAGGAACCACCCCTGGGCCCAGCACACCTAATGCTCCTAATAGTCTGTACTGCCCTCACCCCCGAAGCCCAGCGGTCTTCCCAGCTGCAGCCCCAGGCAGGTCTCTCCCACCCCACTTAGCCTTCCAGGGCTGTCCTGGGTCCCTCCAGGCTGTGGTCTCAGTCATGCTTCTCCCCACTCCAGGCCTGCAGAGGTTGATCGCTGCTGAGTTCTCTGGACTAGAGGCCGGTTCTCTCTTCCTGCTTTTCCCTTGGGGCTGGACATCAGTGATCAAGTGAGGCACTTGCCCAGGCTGCACAATTTAAGAGAGTGCCCAAATAATCAAGATAAATCATGTTTTAATGAACTATTTTAAAAATCTGCATTAATGGAAAAAGTCCAAGGTGAATAAAATATCAGAATTTTAAGTAAAGGCAGGATCAGCTTTCCATCTGGATTTTGTCTCCCATTTTTATTACTCACATGTTAGCAGGGCCCCATTTTCCCTTGTGATTATTCCTTCTACTTTCTGCAGGATATTGTCCCAGCTGCTCAAAACATCCGGGCCAACCAAGAGCAAGGAAGGCCTCTTCCCAGGGCGTGAGTTCCCTCTCTGCACAGAGCAGACCTGGAGCCCTAGAGAGCTGTTGTCTTCACCATGAATATCCACCCTAGTTCCTTCTTTTTTGTGCAGTATTACTTCATTTTCAGTCTTCCATGAATCTGCATGGCTTATATGTTCTTTCTTGTGGCTGAACAGGAGTCCTCAGAATTAAGCAAACTGGTGCCTGCCTGACCATTTGTTGAACATGGCACTTGCTACCAATCTGTTCTAAGATTTGGTTTTTTAAATTAACAATGCATCAATAATAAGTTAACAATTAAATGAATGCTGACAAATGTGCACACCTGTGTAACCACTATGACAATCGAAATCTAGAACATTCCCATCACCCCAAAAAGTTTCCTCCCACCTCTTGCAGTCAATTCTCCACCCCATCCCAGCCCCAGACAATCACTGATCTGCTTCCTGTCACTAGAGGTTAATTTTCCCTTTTCTGGAATCTCATCTAAATCTCCCCTAAGATTTAATGCTGAACCCTGAGCGCAGCCCAGCAGGGTCACTGCCCCAGGACTCGCTTCAGATGCCAGGTCATCCAGATACAATAAGAGGAGGCCAGATCGTGTGGATCATTTTTTTTTTTCAAGCCTAGAGAAAACAGCCCATGAGTCCATACAGAGTCCCTGGTCCCCAACTAGCCTCTCAGCAACTCTAAGGGAGGCTTTCAGGGGACTCTGCTGGTGGGGCAACTCTAAGGATCCCTATTTCCAGCAGATACTGGGTTTCTCCCTTGAGAAAAGGGGAGGGAGAAAAGACTGGCACACCCAGAAGGGGATGCCGGGAAATAAGTGTGGGCAGGAAACCAAAAGACCACCTGATGACTCCCCAGCAGGCCTGTGGTTCAGACAGTCTAGGATCTTAAACGCAGGGGCCACAGGGTTTCTGTTAGTCATGGAGTTTACTGCCCCTTTGTGTCTTGTTCAGGACAACAGGGGGCAGAGAGGGGCAAATCCCTGCTCTTCTTCTGATAATCGGCATTCCTGTCATTGCGTGATCAACACTCCATGATTAAAGTCTGGGTGCAGTGGCTCACTACTATAATCCCATTACTTTGGGAAGTTGAGCCAGGAGGACCGCTTGAAACCAGGAGTTTGAGACCAGCCTGGACAAGGCGAGATACTCTATCTACAATCAATCAGTCAATCAATCAATCAGTCCAATTAGCTGGGGGCAGTGGTGCATGCCTGTAGTCCCAGCTGCTCAGGAGGCTGAAGTGGGAGGATCCCTTGAGCCCAGGAGTTTGAGGCTGCAATGAGCTGTGATTACACCACTGCACTGGCAACAGAGCCAGACCCTGTCTATAAAGTAAAATAAAATAAAATAAATCCATGATTAGATGGGATAAACTAGGTAAGAAGCCTCTGGCAGGACCCTCTCAGTCTCAGTCAAGTTGGCCTCTATCCCCTTGAAGAGTGGGCAGTGGGCAGTGGAAGAGGCTGCCCCTGCCCTCCAGTACCTCCCAGGCAAAAGCAGCCCAGCCCTCTCAGGTGGACCCTCTGCAACACCCCTGCCTGGTGGCTGCCCGGCCTGTGCCCACATCGCTCCACTGGGGACAGTTCTGACTGACTAGGCACCACCTGTTTCCAAAGAAGGATTTGATACAGTTGCTTTTCCTTGTAATTCACCCCTATGGTGTGTCTGTAGCTCCTTGTTCCCCTCTGAGGGGACCCACAGCAGAAGTCAAATTCCACCTCCCCAAGACAGCCCTTTTCACACTAGAGGGCGACAGCTCAATGACCCTCTGTGTCTGCACTTTTCCCACCTGTTCCTTCACTTGCTTCTGCTGGGAGGTGGTTCCAACCCCTCCCTCAGTGGATTTCTCCAAAACAAGACCCAAGGGCCACAGCCCTCCTGAAGTGCCGGCTGCAGCCATGTTTACACATGCTAAATCTGACTCTTTACATAAAACCCCCACCGTTGCTCACTGGAAATACCCAGTGGGCTGCTGCTAATTTTTCCACAGAAATGAGGCAGCTGCAGACAGATCCGTGATGCTGACAGACAGGGCTTAAGCCTGGCAGGGACAAACATGGGTCCCACTTGCACACATTGGAGTCGAACATTCACAGAGCGGGTAAGGGTGAGAGTGGCTGACTACTGTGACCTCGAGAATCCCACCTTCAGCCGGGACCGTCTTTAACTCCCTTTGAACCACCTGAGAAGGCTTTCTCGAGTAGGAGGTGAGATTCCAGAGGCTACACGAACCACAGAGAGACAGCCTGATGTTCTAGGCTGCCAGGGGGCACTTGACAGGCCCGCCAAGGGGACATTCAGAGAGGTGAGTGTGGAGTGGTTTGTAAAAGGGACTTTAAGGTCAGACAGCTGTGGAATCACAGCTCTGCCATGTACCGCCTCTATGTTCCTTGAGCAAGCTAATGGCCATCTCAGAACCTCAGTTTCCTCATCCATCAAATGGGGATAATGGTTCCTCTTAGAGTATTTCTGTCCATTCAGTGAAATAGTTTGTATAACACATTTGGCACAGGACCTGGTACCTAGTGCCCACATATGATTATACACACATTATATATTTATATATATATATATATATATATATATACACACACACACACACACACACACATACACGTATATACTATACATGGTCATGGTTTCAACAACAAATAGGACTGAGCAAGAGAGGAGAGTATTAAAATATGTGCTTTTTTTTCTTTTTTTTTGAGACAGTCTCACTCTGTCACCCAGGATGGAGTGCAGTGGCACAATCATGGCTCACTACAACCTCAACCTCCTGGGTTCAAGCCATCCTCCTACCTCAGCCTCCCAAGTAGCTGTGATTACAGGTGTGTGCCATCATGTCCAGCTAATTTAATTCTTTTTTGTAGAGATAGGGTCTGACTTTGTTACCCAGGCTTGTCTCAAACTCCTGGCCTCAAATGATCCTCCCACCTTGGCCCCCAAAAGTGCTGGGATTATAGATGTGAGCCACCATGTCTGGCCAAGATATGTGCTTTGGATCTGAAGTCCAAAGAGAAGCATCCTTTGCTAGAGATTTGGTGGAGAAAGATCTGGCTTAAGACTTCAGACCTGGGCTTTTGTTGAGATTGTTACTTCTAAGCAGGGCAACTTCCTCCCAGGTGACCCCTGGACTACAGCTTTCTCATCTTAAAAGTGAGGTCCTTTTCAACTCTGGAGAAACTAGAGGTGTCCAGGTAGGAAGATTTGGCACAGAAGAAGGAAGTCATCAAAGGTAATCAGGTGATCTGGAGCTCCTTGTCAAAGAACTGTGAAACAGAAAATCTGAGCGGGGGGACACAGAGTCACAGTTTGAGATAGAAAAAAATGCCCTTAAGCATAGCCCAGAAAGACAGGAACAGAAGGATGGTCAGAACCAGAGGGAAAGCAAAAACAGGTGCAAGATGCAATCAATAAAAATTATAAGGAGAAACTACATGTTTCTTTATGGATAAAAATTAAAAGAACACCAGGAAATAATAACTCACATTTGCAAAGTGCTAGCACATACATATTATTTCATTTTGTCCTCTGAGCACACTCGGATACTCGAATTCTTATTACCCTCTTCATCTTCCAACAAGGAAGCAAAGACACAAAGAAATACACTTCCCAGCGTCAACAGTTTAAGAAGGAGGGAGCTAATTCTCACATTCATTGCATTGATTCGTTCTAAAGCTATGTTTTCTGTCTCCACATCTATGTTCTCACCATAACAATGTCAGCTGGCATAGAGAGGTATAATGAGTCATTGTATTTTTTAATTTTCTCAATGTCAATCTACTGTTTTGATAATGAAATTTGAAATGTTAAATCCGTACATTCTCGCTAGAACCTTTATCTATTCTCTTTACAACTCACAGTATTTGAAAAGAAATACTTGATTCTGATGCCATTCTTTTCCCAGTTTCATTTCTCAGCTGCTTCAGACAGATGTGTTTTTATCCGAGCAGGTGATGAGTGTGAAGTCACCGAAGGTGAACTCCTGCAGGTCCCCAGATTAATCATGCTGTGTTTTGTCAACTGTCACCCAAAGACAGACACTTATATTGTTTGCTCAGTGAAAAGGAAATTTTATGCATTTTGATTTTTTCTTGCTTTTCGAATGTGAATCATTTAAAAAGCATACAAAGTTACCCAGACTTCAAGCCTAGTTAACGTAATAAATTTCAGATCTTTGAGCATGCAGCTACACAATTTCATTTCTCTTGTAGTATTCTAGAGTTAGTTTGGAAAGAAAACATGAGCCTTTCTGTTTTTTCAGCTTTCAAAAGACTTTTCTGTTTAGAACAAATTCATCTAAAGGAATAAGATTTTTTTTTTTTCTGTGCACATAGAAAAGTGGAACAAACTCCAAGGCCATTTCCTAACCCAAGTGTTACATTCCTGCTCTAGCTCTCGGAAGGAGCCTATGCCACTCTGCATCCTTTGACCTCACTTAATCTGACTTGGCCCTGGGTAGAGAAGCTTATACACACTGAGTCAGACCCACAGGCAAACAGGTCCAGGAGGCTGTCTTCAGCAGAGGACATTTAGTGATATCATCCAGTGTGATATTAAGACTTGTAACATCACATTCTCTTCCTTTATCTCATCTGGTCCTCAGGACAATCCTCCAAGGTACATAGGACAAGTACCATTCTTGCTAAAGCCCAGAGAGGCTGGACAACCTGCTCAAAGCCACAAAGCCACAAGGCTGGCGGCTTGGCTGAGCCTCGCAGCAAAATACCTCCAAAGCTATGCCCTTCGCAACATTAGTGGTACATTCCAGACAGCCTCAGAGTCCCTTCATAGCTCTATGATAGATACAACATCCGTGAAGATATAAACACTGGGGCCGGGCGCTGCAGCTCGCGCCTATAATCCCAGCACTTTGGGAGGCCATTTCAAGTGGGTCACTTGAAGTCAGGAGTTCTAGATCAGCCTGGCCAACATGGTGAAACCCCGTCTCTACTAAAAATGCAAAAATGTTAGCCAGGCATGGTGGCGCTTGCCTGTAATCCCAGCTACTCGGGAGGGTGAGGCAGGAGAATCCCTTGAACCCAGGAGGCGGAGGTTGCAGTGAGCTGAGATCACGCTATTGCACGCCAGCCTGGGCAACAAAAGTGAAACTCTGTCTAAAAAAAAAAAAAAAAAAGATGTAAACACTGCCCTTGAACCTGTCTTTATTTCCAACCTGTAGTACTTCTTAGAGACAACATGTCATGGCCCAGGTCCAGCCCTTGGTTGGCTACCCCCCAGAAGTGGAACCCTGGTCAGTCACTTCGCTTTAGTTCTGTCAACTGTGATCCAGCAAAGATGTATCTGCTCTGCCTGTCCCTTAAAGATCAAATGATATGTGAGACGAATCTTGGGGAACTCTGAAGTACTGTAATGACGTTGGACATTCTTACTGTAAGTTTAAAACTCTCGCAAACAGATCTTCCTATCGTTTGTCTTCACACAATACTTGTGAGTTCTAAGATGCTCCTCTTCTAACCTGTCAGAATTCAGTTCGGCCTTGGAGGATTTAGAGATTTCTATTGTTTTCCTTCTCAGCCTTAGTTTTCCCAAACTGAGGGGTTAGATGTTTCTGGTAGCTCCTGATAGAGACCCTTTAACCATAAAAGCACTGAGTGAGGAGCATAACACAAAGAGAGGAAAAGGTTTCCAGTTGAATTCCAGAATCCTCCCTGAAAACATCCACATTCCATTGGTCTTTTGGATTGTTGCCACCTTGGACTGCCCGTGAGTAGGCTGCATTCAGAATTGTCTGTCATAACTGCCAGCACTCCTTCCTTGAGTCAAAATATCTGGCTCAGGACCCGTGGCCCTAAAGTGAGAGTCATGAAGCATTTTGCAGGGATGTTCTCCCTTCCATTTTAGCAAATCAAAACCCACTCACTCAGCCCCTAAATCTTGCTTAGTTTTTATACATTCCATAAACAATTCTTTACAGTGTACCGGTCATGTTCCAAATACTGCTCAGGCTACTAAAATAGAGCAGGAATAGCCTGACTCTGTGCCTGTCCTCATGACCTTCGCCTTCAGTGAGGAGCCTCGTGCCCCTTTATCCTTGCCCTCCTCACCTTGGGGCCTTGCTGCTAGAAAAACAATAGCTAATGTTTATTGAAGTCTCTTTATGTGCAGTGTCTTCATAGCAACCTTATGCATAGATATTTTTATTCCCATTTTACAGATGAAGAAGCAACTGAGGCTCAAAAAGGGTAAGTAGCTCACGCCTGTAATCCCAGCACTTTAGGAGACCGAGGCGGGCGGATCACCTGAGGTCAGGAGTTCGAGACCAGCCTGCCCAACATGGCAAAACCCTGTCTATACTAAAAAAACAAAAATTAGCCGGGTGTGGTGGCGTGTGCCTGTAATTCCAGCTACTCAGGAGGTTGAGGCATGAGAACCGCTTGAACCCAGGAGTCGAAGGCTGCAGTGAGCCAAGATGGTGCCACTGCACTCCAGCCTGGGTGACAGAGTGAGACTTCATCTCAAAAAAAAAAAAAAAAAAAAAAAAAGAAAGAAAGAAAAAGAAAAGAAAAGAAAAAGAAAAAACAACGGGTAAGCAATTTGTCCAAGACCACATAGCTGACAAGTTCTGGAAATGGGGTTTGCGTCCAAATCCATCTGACTCCTGAAACTGCTTTTAATGTTGCTCTGTGCTCTCTATCCAATCTCCCAATTCAACATCACCTTCAGATGTGGAAATGTTTTTGTCATTCTGTCCTCCAGCCATGAAGCTTTCAGTAAGGTCTATCCACACAGAGATTCTTGGAGAGGGTTACTTGACAATGCTTTGTGTAGACAAGTTTCCACTGTTCTCTGTGGTTGGTTTTCTGTTGGAAACAGCTCCCTATCTCTAAGGCAACATAACATCATGGTTCAGAGTGTAGACCAGATTACGGCTTTTATAAAAGCTGTAAAGTGCACAGGTTCCTCCACCTTCTGTTGGAATTCTGATTGCATTCCTGACAAGCTTACTATCTGAATCTCAGTCTCTTTCTCCACAAAACCAGAAGAATGACATCTATCTCAGGTTGTAAAGATTAAATGAGATAACATCAATGAAAATGATAGTGTATGGCATTATACAACTTCATTATCCGATTTTTCTCTTAATCATAATTTTTTCAATAGCCTTGGGTGTGAGAACTTTTAACATATTAAGAAAGTCTAAAACAAATGTTGCAAACTGGCTGCTGTCAAGCTGGATTAACAAATGTATTTCATTCCATTTGGACAGTATTATTATCTGAATTAATTGCCAGAATTTAAAAATCCAAAGAAGTCTGGTCTGACTGTTAAAATTGACCAGTACTTTGTCTATACCATGCACTTAATAAATAATTACTAATTAATTGATATAATTCTTTTGCATACCCTCAGAAGATCTAGCACAAATGTAAGCAATCAGTTATTCAATAAATAAGTCTTTATCAAATCTCTACTATGTACCAAACAATAGTTGCTTAATAACTTAATTACTTCCTCTGGTCTTCTCATCACAAAGAAAAATTACTGTGTCCTATAAAATAACCCTGATTGAATTAATCACAGCTCTACCCTCATGAGATGGTTCTTACATCACACATACATTCTTCAAAGTAACCAGAAGGAGAGGCTGGATTTCTAGAATTACAGATTTAAGGAGTATGGGCAATGGATGGTTGAGACCTTGGTCTCTGAGTCAGGCAGACCTGCATTTGAATACAGGCTCCACCACATGGAAGGCCCGTGACCTGGAGCAAATAATCAACTTCTCAAGCCTCCGTGTCCTCCTCTGTAACCCAGGCAGGAGAACAGGATCTACCATATAGGGATGTGGGTATGAAATGAGATCATGTGGATAGAGCCATCGCACAGAGTAAGTGTGCAGCAAATATTAACAATGGGAAGCGCAGAACATAGGAACTGGAAGGAATTTCAGAGATCCTCTCTTCTGAGCAGTTGTTCCCTTAAACTTCTGATTCCAGAGCAGCCCTCTGACATCTTGCGGCAGGGTATTTGAGAGGCCAGGATGTTAAAGATCCACTTCCTGTGCTTGGTCTATCCTCCTAGGCCTCAGCCCATGCCTCGGAGTGTGAGGCTGCCCCAGGCTCCCTTGGTTCAACACTGAACCACAGATTCTGGCATAGGAGTGAGTTCAGAGCCTCAAGGCTAACCCCAAGTTTAACCAGCCAACCATCTTCCGCCCTGCCTGGACCCACCTGGGCCCCACCTGCTCTCAGTTCCAGTTTTGGGATAAGGAGTGAGGAAGACCAGAGAGTCCTCCTGTGCCACCACCCGATCCTCTGTTCAGCACCAGGTGCCCTGCCTGTCCACTCACCCCCAGTGCCTGGCAGAGCCAGTTCTCCCAGTCTGCACTGGGCCAGGGCTGGTGTGAGGCAGAGCAGCTGAGTCACGGCCCCTGGTTCAGTTTAATTACCTACGTGTGCAGATGACACACACAGAGGGGCTAAGGAGGGTAATTACCCCGGGTGGGGTGAACCCAGCTGACTAAGAATGCTTTGTTCTAGATGCAGAGAGCTGGGAGAACATTGCCAGAAGTGCTTCCTGAGCCTGGACCTTGTCTGGCCCTCCAAGATCCCCTTCCCACCATCTCCCAGCACTTCCAAAGGCCATGCAGCTGAGGTCCTAGACGGGAAGGGTGCATGTTCACAAATAGTATGAGTTGCCACCTGTCAATTGTGCATTTCTGGGTCCAGAGACCAGCTCATGGGACATGGGCCACCTGCTGTGTCTCCTCTAGACCCAGGAGGCTATCGGAAGGGGCAGATCCATTCATTCATTTTAACAGCTTTATTGAGATAGAATTTACATACCATACCATTCACCCATTTAAAGTATACAGTGAGATGGTTTTGGCATATTCAGAGTTGTGTAAGATTGACCATTACAATAAATTTTACAACATTTTCATCATTCCCAAAATAAATACCCTACTCTTTAGCACTCACTTCCCCAACTTCCCTGCCCCAGCCTTAGGCAACCATGAATCTACTTTCTGTGCCTGTAGATGTGTCTATTCTGGTCATTTCCTGTAAGTGGAATCATGCAGTGTGTGGTCTTCTGTGGCCAACTCCTTTCATTTATCATCATGTTTTCAAGGTCCATCCACACTGTGGCTTATGTTGGGACTTAGAAAACAATACCTCAGGCCGGGCGCGGTGGCTCAAGCCTGTAATCCCAGCACTTTGGGAGGCTGAGACGGGCGGATCACGAGGTCAGGAGATCGAGACCATCCTGGCTAACACAGTGAAACCCCGTCTCTACTAAAAAATACAAAAAAACTAGCCGGGCGAGGTGGCGGGCGCCTGTAGTCCCAGCTACCCGGAGGCTGAGGCAGGAGAATGGCGTGAACCTGGGAGGCGGAGCTTGCAGTGAGCTGAGATCCGGCCACTGCACTCCAGCCTGGGCGACAGAGCAAGACTCCATCTCAAAAAAAAAAAAAAAGAAAAGAAAAAGAAAACAACACCTCAAAATGAAGACCTCAGAAACAAAAGTTTTTCTCGGAATTGTCCCTGCCCTCCTGTTTCTTAGTCCCATTCTCCCCCAAGGCCAGCCGTGGAGACTGGAATCCCAGACTGGAATCCCTCTTTTCCAAGGCGGGTCGTAGAAACCCAAACTTCTTTTCTCCAAAGCCAGCCATAAAACCTAAAAGTATCAATCTCTCTCCCCAACTCCACACCACCAGTGTAAAAACTGGCCATAAAACATGACGTGGCCTACCTTGTCTGACTGTAGGTCGTTAGACCCCCATACCCAGAAGGAAGGAACACATGCTCAAAAGGGCCAACAATAGTCTAGATGGACAGCCTTACTGGATTTCCATACTCAGTCTGTTAGCATTAGGTCAGACCCTTTTTGTCCAATCATATTTCTCTACACGGCTGTCCATACTTTGTTGAACCTAAGCGTAAAAATGGACAACTTCCCCTGTATCTTTGGGTCTTCATTCTGAAGGCTCCTGTGTCACCTAAAACTATGATCAAATAAATTTACGTACCCTTTCTCCTATTAAGCTGCCTCATGTGAGTGATTTTCAACAAAACTTCAGAAGGTGAAGCGGAAGTTTTCCCTTGGACTTGACACTTGTATCAGTACTTCATTTCTTTGTATTGTGAATAACTGTGGATAATACTCCATTGTGTGGATATGCCACATTTCATTTATCCATTCATCAGGTGATGGCCATTTGAATTGTTTCCCCTTTTGGGCTATCATGAATAATGGTGCTATCAACATTGATGTGCAAGTTTTTGCATGAACATATATTTTCAGTTCTTTTGGGGATATTCCTAGGAGTGGAATTGCTGGGTCAAATGGTAACTCTGTTAACCTTCTGGGGAAATTTTCCACAAATAATTTTGAGGGCCTCCTATATGAAAGGTCTGGGCTAGGTGCTGGGAGTTCCGAACAAATCTTGTGAAAAATTAAGAACAAATTCTGGTGAACAATACATGAGGATTCTAATAAGGTATCCACATTTTAGTAAGTGCTAAGGATTACAGGAATGAGCCACCAAGCTGGATGAGCTTGATAAAGTCTACAAAAAAAGGCCAAATAGAATTTTGATTAGGATTGCAAAAACTCTGTAGATCAATATGGGGAGAAATAAACAATATTGAGTCTTATGATCCATGAACATAGTATATCTCTCTCTTTTTTTAAAGTCTTCTTTGATTTCTCTCAGAAACATTTTGTAGTTTGCAGTGTATAGCTCTTACATACATTCTGTTAAATTTATCCCTAAAGATATCATGTTTGTCGATGTGACTGTAAATGGTATTTTTAAAAATATCTATTTCCAATTATTCATTGCTAGAGATGCAATTGATTTTTGCATATTGGCTTTGGACACTTTGGCCTTGCTAAAATTACTTATGAGATATTTTGTCAATTCCTTGAGTTTTTTTTTTTTTAATGCAAATGTTGTTTGTGAGTAAAACAGTTTTACCTGTTTCTTTCTGATATATATACCTTTTATTTGTTTTTAGTACTTTGCTGTTCTAGTACAGTATTGAATTAAAATGTAATTATTTCTTGCTAGGGGTTTTAGTACAATGTTGAATACAATGATAAGAACAGGCATCTTTGCCTTGCTCCTGATTTTTGGGAGAAATCGTTCAGTCTTTCACCATTAAGAGATATGTTGTTAGCTATAGATACAAATGTCCCTTATCAAGTCGAGGAAGTTCATAGTTTCCCAAGAGTTTTAAACCATAAATAGAAGTTAAAATATGTCAAATGTTTTCTCTGCACCTATTGAGATGATAATATTTTTTAGTATATTGATATGGTGAATTACATTGATGGCACTCCCTGATTTATGTTTTTAAAAGATAACTCTCAGAGGTAAACCAGAGAAAGGCAGGGAGAGTAGTTTAGAGGTCCCTGTTATTATCTAGGTGAGAGATGATGGGGGCGTGGGCCAGGCTGGTAGCTGTGGATCTGTTTTAGAAGTAGAGCTGACTTGCTGCAAGATCACATGAGGGAAATGAAGTTAAGATGACTCCAAAAGGTTGTACTTAGATAACTGAGAGGATGAAAGTGCCATTTCTATCTCATGTAAAGGAAGAGGTCTGTGTTGGGTGGAGGCCTTGGAGCACTGTAGTTCTTGGAACTTTCTTCCACATACCAAGCCCGTTTGCCATTAGCGCTGAGGAGATTTCAAGGCTGGATCCCAGAGTATTAGGTAGACTAGGGTCCTCACATGGACTGTGCCAGTCCCTAACATTAGTGATCCTGACCTTGTGATCACGGTCGAAGACAAGCAGCCTTAGAAGCTCAGGCAATAAGAGGTAGGGAGGAGAGAGCAGCAAAGGAGAGAATGAAGGAGAGAAAGAAGTATATTATGTCATCAATAGGAACAGCAATGGCAACTCTGGCCAGCCCTGGGAGCTCGGGGATAAATGAATTAATGGATGCACATATAACTAACTCATCCTAGATGAGAATCAGAGTGCCACAAAAAACTTTAGATTAACTAGAGCAATGGTTTTCATTCCTGACCTCATATCAAAACCATCAACGGGAAGTTTTACAAATCACTGACAACTGGGTGTCATACCAACAAAATCTCTGGTGGGGAAGCCTGAGTATTGGTATTTTTAAAAGAGATTCCTTGCCTATTCTAATTAGCAGCCAGGACCACGAACCCTTGTTCTAGTCTAACTTCTTCATCTTACAGAAGAGGAAGCTGAGAAGCAGTGTTGGGCAGAGACTAGAGTTAAGATGACTGAGGTCCTGTTTTGTCCAGGGCTGAGGGAGTTTCCAGGATGCAGAACTTTCAGTTCTAAAACGAGAACAGTCCCAGAATGTGGGACTTTTAGTGCTAAAACTGGGAAAGCCCTGGGCAAACCTGGATGCGTTGGCCATCCTAAAACTCTCATCTCCCTATTTTCTCGTCTCCCTGAAATTGGGGAAAATTTCTTTCCACTTGAAATGATAGAATAGGTGATTAGTGAATCCTGGACAGTCCATTGGGCCATTGAGTATCTTGTTATTTGATCAAATCCATAATGTGATAGAGCTTGTGTTTCTAGCTGGCCCTCAGACCATAACAGTCCCCAAAACCAAATGCAAAGCAGTCAACCTCTAGGGGGACAGAAGTCAGTGTGGAAGCAGGGGGTCTCAGTTGAAAGGACATGCAGCTCTGCTTGGACATCTGTTTCCATACTGGTTTCCTGGTTTCCTTCCATACTGGTGCAGGAGAGGCTTGTTTCCTGGTTAAATCCTGCTGTGACACACTTTCATGCCACAATGTGCCTATCCATAGCACTAATCAGAGTCATCATTTTATATTTGTATGATAATTTGATTGCTGTCTGTCAAGATTTTAAACTCAGTGAAGACAGGCCATATCTCTTTCTGCTTATTATGGCATCTAAGTATCTACCTAGCACAGTGGGTGACGTGGCATCTAAGTATCTACCTAGCACAGTGGGTGACGTGGCATCTAAGTATCTACCTAGCACTAGCACAGTGGGTGACGTGTCGTAGGCACTCAACAAATGAATGAATACATGAACGAATAAATAATGAATATCATTACCTATTCTTGAGCCCAGGGAATAATATTGTCTTGTATCCTTCTATCACCAGGAGATTTCAAACCAGTAGGAGATGAGTGTGAAGTCTTTGTCTAGTGGGACCCACACTGTTACAATAAATGTAATCCATGTTCATCTGCAATATGGAGGCACAAGAATAAAAATGAGAGTGGTGATGGCTTTGCTGGGAGGCCTCTCTGTGCCAGCTGCTGCCTGAGATATGGCTGCTTCCAAAAAGAGAGCTGCTGGCTACTCTCATGTCCAGTGTCTTGCACCTCCCTGCCTCAGTGACCTTTGACATCTTTAGTAATATCTGTGACATTCAGACCTTGCCAGGCAGGGCCTCTGTCACATTCCTACTACCTCCTTGCAGATGGCCCATGGATTCATCATCATCAGATCTTCACTGAACACCCTAATGTCCCAGGTACTGTGCTAAATCCTGGGGAAGCAGGGCTGGGTGGGAGCTGGTGAGATAGTGGTGGATGCGATATGACCTGGCCTGTTTTACTGTTCAGCTAGTGAGGGAGATGAGATATGTGCTTAGAAAAAGCTTATGCCGAGTGCAGTGGCTCTCATCTGTAATCCCAGCACTCTGGGAGTGAGTTTGAGATAGAACTGTGGGCCGGGCTGAGCCAGGGTGTTCCCCATAGCATCATCCACACCCCTTTTCCATGCTCAGACACCAGGTTTTGGCCCTCACTCCCAACCTCCCACCACACTGTCTGAACTCAGGAGGGAGCAGGACAGGAGTCTCTTTGAGGAAATGCTTGCCGTGTCGCTCTAGAACAGGTGCACTGCCTTGTACCTTGCAGCAACTCATTAGAATGCTGATGAATGTAGAACGAGAGAAAGAATGAATGAGTCAAGAGACCACCCCCAATGGCATTCATCACCCTGAGAACAGCTCAGCTCTAATGGGGTGATGCAGTGCTCCTGGGTCTCACCCAACTGATCCCAGTGAGGAACATCCCACTGATGAAGTCATCTCCCCTGAGTCATTTCCTGGGAAGTGGCTTGGAGAACAAGCTCCCTTTTGGCTCGCTTAGCCTTCCAGGACTTGGCTTAGGGCGCCACCTGGTGGCAGGCCTAGGAAAGGGTCTCCTGCTCACTCCACTCACTCCACCATGCTGGCCAGCCTGAGTCCCCCAGGCTAGAACAACTGCAAACCAGGGCCCCAACACAGCTAACTCAACCTTCTTCCAAGTACTGCTCCCCCATGACTATATTGCCACTGTGTGGCTTAGGCCCTGAGCATCCTCTTGATGAAAAATGTCATCATATGTCAGCTTCTTAGATGTCCTTAAGGCATCCTGTTCTCAGGGTGATCCAGCCCATGTATGGGCGGAGCTGGGGGCACTCTCCAAACCTTAAGGATTCTGGAGAGGTCTTAAAGTTTCCCAGTTTTACCTCTATATCTGCATCCTATTCATGCCGTTCCTTCTGTACACCATGTACCCTATTAGACAACACCCCAGCCTCCACACCCCAGAGTGAAGAGCACACTTTCGTGAACATCTAGAGTCAGAAGGCAGGGATCAAGTGGTTGGGGGGTGAGGGGGCGCGTAGAGGGTGACGACGTTGGCAAATCATTTAAAGCTGAGCGTTAGACATCCCTGTTCAATCTGTGCAGGATATGAAGGTACAGGGATCAGGTCAACGTGATGCCATTTGCAGACCTAACCTTATAGTGGGAAGACTGGTTTCAAGTCTTCGCTGTGCAGATAGACAAGAGCCCTGCTCTCAAGAAGCTTACATTCTAGTAAGGAATGGGAGACAGGCAACAGACAACTGAACAAGTAAGTAAACTGATTATTTCTGTAGTATTAAGTGTCATAAAGAAAAGAAAATGACGGCCAGGCTTGGTGGCTCACGCCTGTAATCCTGGCTGAGGTGGGCAGATCCTCTGAGGTCAGGAGTTCGAGACCAGCCTGACCAACATGGAGAAACCCTGTCTCTACTAAAAATACAAAAATTAGCCAGGTGTGGTGGCAGGTGCCTGTAATCCCAGCTACTCGGGAGGCTGAAGCAGGAGAATCACTTGAACCCGGGAGGCAGAGTTTACAGTGAGCCGAGATCGTGGCACCACTCCAGCCTGGGCAACAAGAACGAAACCCCATCTCAAAAACAAAAAGAAAAGAAAATGATATGAAATGATAGGAAGTGGCTGGTGGGGCTGGGTGAGGTGGCTTCCTGTAATCCCAGCACTTTAGGAGGTCAAGGCAGGTGGATCACTTGAGCTTAGGAGTTCAAGACAAACTTGGTAAAAATGGTAAAATCCTGTCTCTACAAAAAATACAAAAACTAGCCAGGCGTGGTGGAGTGTGCCTGTAGTCTCAGGTACTTGGGAGGCTGAGAGGAGAGGATCACTTGAGCCCAGGAGATTGAGGCTACAGTGAGCCGAGATCACACCACTGCACTCCAGCCTGGGCAACAGAGTCAGACGCCCGCCCCCCATTAAAAATATTTTTGGCCAGGCACAGTGGCTCACCTCTACCTAGAGACCGTCACAGTCATGAGGAGCCTACGCAGACATGGCAACTAATTATGACACCCTGGATCAGATGCTGGAATAAAAAAAAGGACATTAGAGCCGGGCGTGGCGGCTCACGCCTATAATCCCAGCACTTTGGGAGGTCGCAGTGGGCAGATCACCTGAGGTCAGGAGTTCGAGAGTAGCCTGGACAACATGGCGAAACCCCTTCTCTAATAAAAATACAACAAAATTAGCTGGGTGTGATGGCACACGCCTGTAGTCCCATCTACTCTGGAGGCTGAGGCAGGAAAATCGCTTGAACCTGGGAGGTGGAGGTTGCAGTGAGCTGAAGTCACACCGCTGCACTCCAGCCTGGGGGACAAAGCAAGACTCTGTCTCAAAAAATATATATATTTTTTGTCTCAAAAATAAAATGATAAAATAAAAAGGAAGTGGCTGGTGGTAAAGAAGGGAGTCATCTCTAAAAATGAGGTCAGGGATGTATCTAAGAAGGTGATGTAAGATGACACCTGAATGGTGAAAAGGAGACAGAGAAAGAGGGAGGAGGAGACTGAACAGTGAGGAAGGAAGACAGGGAGAGAGGAGAAACGGCACTTCACCTTAGGGTGGTGTCTCAACAAGAGACTCCCATGGCCAGGCACCCGACGTGATTCTCAAGCCAGGAAGCTCAATGTGCGCATTCAATCGTGTGTCCCATCAGGGCACAATGTCTTCTCTCCTCTGAGCCCTTCATTTTCACGAAATCGATCATAGTCGTGGATGTTTTATGCAAGGGGATTTTTACTTTTTAATTTGGTTTCTGTCGTGGTTTTGGTGGAAATCAAGGAAAGAACTGAGATTGCTACCCATGGAGCAGAACAGAAAACACACGTTTGAAAACAGAAGCCCAGAGGTAAAGGCAAGGTGGCTCACACATCCCCCTGGGAATTCCGCTTGAGCAGGGCTCCAGACCACACAGGCCTGGGGCTTGAGATTCAAGCTTGTTTTATCTAAATCTTGAGGACCAGGGAGGCCCTGGCTAATTTTTAGGACATAATCCCCAATGTGTATTGAGCACTTACAAGCTCTTTCCTTTCAATATCTCATTTCATCTTTGCATCCAGGGACTGCTATTATTCCCACTTTATAGATGAGGAAACTAAGGCCAGGAGATGTTGAGTAACTTGTTGAAGATGGCATAACTAATAAGTGGGAGAAGGAGGATTTAAAATCAGATCTGAGTCCATCCCTGTGCCCTAAACTATGCTCTACATTTGAAATACATGAATGAATTTTAAAATGAATGCTTCTTGGCTGGGCACAGTGGTTCACGCCTGTAACCCCAGCACTTTGGGAGGCTGAGGCAGGTGGATCACGAGGTCAGGATTTCAAGACCAGGCCGGCCAAGATGGTGAAACCCCATCTCTACTAAAAATACAGAAATTAGCTGGGCATGGTGGCATGCACTTGTAATCCCAGATACTCGGGAGACTGAGGCAGAGAACTGCTTAAACCCGGGAGGTGGACGTTTCATGAGCCAAGATTGCGCCACTGCACTCCAGCTTGGGTGACAGAGCGAGACTCTGTCTCAAAAAAAAAAAAAAAAAAAAAAAAAAAAGAATGCTTCTTTTGCCCGCCTGCCCCAACATTCAGATAAAAGCACTTTCTCTCTTTTGAACTTCCATAGCAGTTGCAGTTGCTCTGGGTTGAAATTGGAAAGAACTTTTGAATCCATAGGGCAGCAGTTCTCAATCAGGGCATGCTGGCCATGTCTAGACATTTTTGATTGTCACAACTAGTGGTGAGGAATGCTGCTGGCATCAAGTGGATCAAGGCCAGGGCACTGCTAACAACCCAAGAATGCACAAGACTGCCATCCACGAGAATTATCCAGACAAAAATGTCACAAATGCTGAGGCTGAGAAACCCTCCAGTAGAGGGTGTCTTCAAGGAAAGCAGCTGGCTGGCTGGAGTGATGTTATCTTGATAGTTTAACCTCAGCCTGGGGTTTGTTTCTCAGCTTGTCAAGCCCAGAACCTCGAGTTTGTGAATTCTCTGAGATGATAAGGTCCTGAAGAAATGATTCACATCAAACCAAAAGGCATAAGAAACTGATTTTTAATTGTTTAGAAAAACACAGCTATCCCCTTCTGACCCAAAACAAGCAAGAATTTTCCCATTATTAACCCCTCCCCTGCCCCCGCCAACACATACACACAAATACCCACTGGAATCCATCCAGGGAACTGGGCAGTAAACCCTGGGTGGTCACCTGCAGCTCAGCACCACTTTTGACTCCACCTGTCCAGGGCTGTTGTGGTGGCACCTGGGGAACAGGTAAACAGAAGCAATCTTTCTAGAAAGATCCAGGCCTGGAGATGGTCCGAGATTTGCAGAGACAAAGCCAAGGGGAGAGAACCCAGGAAAAAGGTCAGTGAATTCTCCAAAGTGACGTGCATGCATTTACCACAAGAAACCTGACGGCCACAGAGTCCAGAATGTTCTTGTCAGCAGAGCAATAAATTCTGTCCCCAGAGAGATGCTCACTTCAGGCTACAGACAGACTCAGCCACCGAAGCAAACCCTCAGGAAGCCAGTTGCTCATGCAGTGTGCAACAAACCCTCACAACAGAGGTGCATAAACTTCGTAGGCTCTTCAGGCTTCCAGAGGACCTTCCTCATCCCAGGATTGACCACACCAGATCCTTCTAGAAGGATTCTCGTGCTGAATGCACTCGACCTTCAAGCTCTGCCTCTCAGTTCTAGGGAGACCTGTAGCATGCACTGGAGGCCCTCCTCATCACGGAAGCTTTCTTCCTCTTGTTGGCACATAGACCAAGTTGTGGTTGAGTCTTTCTGCAGCCTGAAGTCAGCCGGTCTCTAGATTTGTTCTGGGATGAATTGACTTTCTAGTTTAGCTCTCTTGTGTCCCTTGTTTCTCAGTACTACTAGTTCAGGGGGCGCCTGTCTGCTTCACTCTGGCCCTGTGCTGGATCACTGGTCACTTTCTACACTGTGTTAGTGTCACCTGAGCATGTATGTCACCCTCCCCACTAAGTCTAGGGTTGGCAAGGCAGCTCAGGCAAAGTCGGAATTGTATCCCAGCTGTACCGAATACTGGCTGTGTAACCCTGGGCAATAGATTTCATCTCTCCAAGCCTCAGTTGCCTCGTCTATAAACCAGGACTCCTGACTGCAGCTGGAAGGGGTCAGTGTGAGGATCAGATCAGGATAGACACACGCAATGCCTCACACCATGCCTGGTGGGTGGTGAGCACTCAAGGTGTGTGGGCTCACGCCCTGCACAGAGCCTGGGAGCAGGAGCTGGCACCTCACACCACACTTCCCACACAGCGGGTGCCATGCGTGTCTGACTCAGGGGATCCGTGCAAACTCCTTGTTCGTGACTTGTTTCAGCACATATGCTTGTCTGACCAGTGCAGACTCAAGACTTTAGTAGGACAGAAAGAAGAGCAGTGTGGCGAGGTGGGGGTCACAGGCTTGATGCCAACCCTGCCTCCACCCCTTGCGGCTGTGGGACCCTCGCAGGTTACTTAACTACTCAGTGTCCTCAATAAAAAGCAGGGCAGAGGGCAACCCTTCCCTTCTAGGCCAACACTGCCCATTAGAAATGGAACACAAGCCACAAACACAAGACTCTTATGTGTTTTTTTTAAATGTAGTACCTACATGTCATAGAAATTTTTTTTAATGAAATTGGCCTTAGTCATATATTTTCTCTAACCCAGGATACCCAAAATATTGTCATTTTAATATGTAATCAATTAAAGAACGAATGGGATATGTGTGTGTGTGTGTATATATATATATATATATATATATATATATATATATACACACACACATACATATATATATATGAACTCTTTGAAATCCAGTGTGTATTTTTTTTTTTCTTTTTTGGGACGGAGTCTCACTCAGTCACCCAGGCTGGAGTGCAGTGGCGCGATCTCTGCTCACTGCAAGCTCCGCCTTCGGGGTTCACGCCATTCTCCTGCCTCAGCCTCCTGAGTAGCTGGGACTACAGGGGCACATCTCAGGTCACACTAGCCAGCTTTCGGGGGCCCAGCAGCCACATGGGGAGTAGCTACCGCTCAGGACCATAGCTCCAAATGAGTGCATGGAGGTAAATTAGCTGATCCCAAGTAGGTATATGGCAAATGTTGGCATTATTACCTCCTCACTTCAAATGGACAGTGCGCAGGTGACTGAGTAGTTACATAACAAGGTTTTCTTTTTATTCATGTTTTCACATGATACACATGGTATGTAGTAGTATATAATGCAAACCCTCAGGAAACCAGTTGCTCACGCAGTGTGCAACAAACCCTCACAACAGAGGTGCGCGAACTTCGCAGTGTTTCATCTGTTCACTTTTCCTTCATGCTCCTTCCTTCGTAGATGAAACAAAAACACAACACAAATAAGACTCAGAGAAGAATTATGCAGACAGTAAAAGTGGTTGTGTGGTACATACATTTGTCAGGGCTCACCAAATTATACATCTAGAATCTGTGGATTTTACTATATGTAATTATGTCACAATTTTGTAAATTACTGTGCTATAGATTGTGGTCAAAAGCCTGTATTTTGAACTCAAATGGATCTGGGTTGGAAATACCAGCTCCATCAATTCCTAAACAAGTTGTTTAACCTGTCTAAGCCCCAACTTTCTGCCTGTAAAGTAAGGATAATGATAGTATCTAAGCACACAGTAGCTAGTATGATAGTAGCTAAGCACACAGGTCTCATCCAAACTGTCCGATCCTACCTCTGCCACTTACTAGCTATGTAGCCGGGGCAAATGATTTAACATCTCTGTGCCTCAGTGTACTGATCTGTAAGAAGGAGTTAAAATAGTGTGGTTGTGAGGATGAAATGAGTTAATTCATAGAAAGTGCTTAGAACAGCTTCTGACACATGGAGAGTGCACAATAAATGTTAGGTATTATTGTTTCAAGTTTGTTGAAGAAAATCTGAAAATATAGAAAAGTTAGAAGAAACATCAATTGTTTAACCTCAGAGTCTTTTCTACCCAAAACAACCACAGCTGACATTTTTCTCTAGTGGTTTTTTTGATAAAACATGAGGCCCCACCTACTTCCTCTCTTGAAAAGTTATTAAGTGTCTCTCCCTCCCTCCTTTACTTCCCACCCCACCCTGCTTTTCTGCCCTTGCAATTTCTGGCCCCAGGACATGACCCAGAAGCCAGGTGTAGATGAAAAAATATTTCTATGAGCACAAAGGAAAAGTAAACAGATGAACCTGGTGCTTTGAACCTGGCACCACTTTTCTGGTCTGGTTTCCGTGACAATGTCATTGGTAATTAGCATATGACATCTTGCTTCCAACAAATGTCAACTGAGATGGGACTGTTGATTTGGTGATATCACAGCACAGAGAAGCTCTAAATGTCAAAGATGCGACACATTACATGTGATAGGCCCAGGGCCCTCTCTCAGTCATGCTGGGCAGTCCTCGTATGCCTTGGCGACCCAAATATGAGCAGGGAACACCTGTCCCTGATTATAAGCGCTTCCACAGGGCCTTCAGCTCTGATCAGGGACCCTTTCTTCTAAGGCAACGGTTCTCAAACTTGAGTGTGTGTTCATGAAAGTCACTTGGTGAAATTGTTAAAATGCAGATTCTGAGTTCAATGCTTAGAAAATATCATTTAATAGCTGTAGGGATGCTCAGGAATGTGCATTTTTTATACATGGGATTCTGATGCAGGTGGTCTCAGGCCCATTCTCTGAGAAGCCCTAGAATGTAAAGGCTGTAATTCTTTTTGTACCTCGCTGGCTTCTACAAACCCAAAGGCTAAGATAGAGATAGCAATAGCACCAGATCAAAAACGGGGGGAGTCTTGTCTCCCCTCCCTGGATGTCTGGACCCATAGTCCTTGCCTTGGAAACTCAATGTCTGCTTCAACTTTAGCATGGACAACCCCAGCCACTGGTTTTGAAAATGGTTTGACTTTCATGTCACATTGACACTATGGTATTAAGTATTCCAATGGTGATGGAAAGAAATATTGTATCTGGAGTCAAATCTTGACTTTGTAGCTTATTAGCAGCGTGGCTTCAGGCAAATTTCTTCCCTCTTTGAGTCTTAATTTACTCATCTGTGAAAATGGAGATAATGAAGCCAACCTCTTGCGATTGTTATGGCTATCAAATAAGATACTGTATGTGAACAAACTTAGAGCAGTGCCTTCTGCAGAGTAGATAGGAGATACTCATTTTATTTATTCAACAACTATTGATTATGTGCCAGGCTGTGCTAGCTTTTAAGATGCAAAGATGAATGGGAGGCACTGCTGGTCTGTAAGGCGTCCCCTGTGTGCTGGAGGAGGCATCCAATGTCTCCATTACGAGAGAGAAGGAAAGCCAAGCAGTCAGGGTTGGCTTCCCAGAAACACGACTCTCTTTTCCCCATACAAGTGTTTACCTTTTAGTTGCCAAATTGTGGAAAGGTTCGGGAGCGATGCTCAGGGCAGCCTGGAGTGGAGGACAGATTGGGTGCTGCACGGATGGTTCTGCTCTTATTTACTAAGCTGAAAATCCAAGTAATGGCCCAGCACTGTGGCTCATGCCTGTGATTCCAACATTTTGGGAGGCTGAGGTGGTTGGATCACTTGAGGTCAGGAGTTCAAGACCAGCCTAGCCAACATGGCAAAACCCCGTCTCCACTAAAAATACAAAAATTAGCCAGGCATCGTGGCATGCGCCTCCAGCTTCTCAGGAGGCTGAGGCACAAAAATTGCTTGAACTTGGGAGGTGGAGGTTGCAGTGAGCTGAGATAATGCCACTGCACTCCAGCCTGGGTAATGGAGTAAGACTCTATCAAAACAAAAACAAAAACAAAACACAAATAAGACTCAGAGAAGAGTTAGGCAGACAGTAAAAGTGGTTGTGTGGTACATACATTTGTCAGGACTCACCAAATTATACATTTAGAATCTGTGGATTTTACTGTATGTAATTATGTCACAATTTTTTAAATTAGTGTGGTATAGAATGTGGTCCAAAGCCTGTATTTTGAACTCAAACAGATCTGGGTTGGAAATACCAGCTCTACCAATTCCTAAACAAGTTGTTTAACCTGTCTAAGCCCCAACTTTCTGCCCGTAAAGTAAGGATAATGATAGTATCTACTTCATATTATAGTTGTGAGGATTAAGTAAGATAATTAATAAAAAATACATTAATACAATGCTCAAATTTTAGTTTTCAATAAATATGACCCACCCTTTGATAATCTAGAAAAATACAATGATAGAATATGAAATATAAAAGGCAAACACAAAATCATACTTCTGGCATGAATAAAACTATATTTTTAAAAGACTGCTTAATCTATGTCTAAAACAAAGACAAGGAGAAAATACATCAATATACTAGCAGCAGAGTATGTCTATAATTTCAGCTACTTGGGAGAATGAGGCAGGAGGATCACTTGAGCTCAGGAGTTCAAGTCCAGCCTGGGCAACACAGAGAGACCGTATCTCAAAAGACAACAAACAGAAACTAGCAGCAGCGGTTATGTCACGGGACTATGAATGATTTACTTTTCCTTCTTTGTAAACTCTCTGCACTTCCAAATTTTCTTTAATAAAGTGCACCCTTTTTAAATGAAGAAAAGCATATTTTATTTTAAATAAGAAACCATTGCAAAATCCCATTGTTTAGAAGATAGGAGTGCTTCCAAATGCTAGAGTTTGTTAGTGTTGCCTGTCCCTAGAGTACTTAAAAGTGGATGAATCTTCAAAGTGGGAGAGTTAAGGAGCCAGCTGTAGGGAACCAGAGCATGCAAAATCCAAGGAATGGGGCACAGACAAAGCTGCCACTGAACACAAGAGAATTCCAAACAATTGATGAGCAACTGAGCACAATTTGTACGAAGCTTAACAAACTCCAAGCGGGAAAAATGCAAAGAGAACCACACCTAGGCACATCATAGTAAAACTGCTAAAGATAAAGTCAAATATAAAATCTTAAAAAAAAAAAAAAAAACCAGGAAGAAAAAGATAAATAATCTTAAAAGGAACAAAAATAAGATGACTGACTTTTTGTTATGGGTTGAACTGTGTATCTCCCACCCCCTGCCAAATTCATATGTTGAAATCCTAACTCCCGTACCTCCGAATGTGGCTGTATTTGGAGACTGTGTCTTGTCAGAGATAATTAAGTTAAAATGAGGTCATTAAAGTGGGGTCGTAATTCAGTATGACTGGTGTCCTTATAAGAAGAGGAGATTTGGACACAAACTTGCACAGAGGGAAGACCATGTGAAGATGGAGGGAGAAGATGGTCATCTATAGCCAAAGAGAGAGGTCTCAGAAGAAACCAACCCTGCCAACACCTTGATCTTGGACTTTAGAACTACAAGAAAATAAATTTCTGTTGTTTAAGCCAAAGACCCAAAACTGTTCCTCTAGATAGGCCCAAGTGGCACTTTTGTTACAAAAGCCCTAGAAACTTAATATACGTTTTAACAGAAGCAATAGGAGCCAGCAGACAGTGGAATGATATCTTTAAAGTGCTGACAGACATATGTAACAGATCCACAGCCAATATCATACTGAATGGGAAACAAGTGAAAGCCTTTCTTCTAAGAGCTGGAACATGACAAGGATGCCCACTTTTACCACTGTTATTTAACATAGTACTGGAAGTCCTAGGTAGAGCAATCAGACAAGACAAAGAAATAAAGGGCATCCAAATCGGAAAGAATGAAGTCAAATTATCCTTGTTTTCAGATGATGTGATCTTATATTTGGTAAAACCTGAAGACTCCACCAGAACTATTAGAATGGATAAATAAATAAATTCAGTAAAGTTGCAGGATACAAAATCAACATACAAAAATCAGTACATTTCTATATGCCAAAGGTAAGCAACTTGAAAAAGAAACCAAGAAAGTAATCCCATTTACAATAGCTACAAATAAAATAAAATACCTAGGAATTAACTTAAAGAAGTGGAAGTTCTCTATAATGAAAACTATAAAATATTGATGCAAAAAATTGAAGAGGACACCAAAAAAAAAAAAAAAAAAAAAAAAAAAAAAAAAAAAAAAAAAAAAAGGAGTGGTGGGGGAAAAGATGGTCCATGTTCATGCATTGGAAACATCAGTATTGTTAAAATGTCCATACTATCCAAAGCAATCTACACATTAAATGCAATCTCTGCCAAAATACCAGTGATATTATTCACAGAAATTGAAAAAACAATCCTAAAATTTATATGGAACCACAAAAGACCTAGAATAGCCAAAGTTATCCTGCACAAAAAAATAAAACTGGAGGAATCACATTACCAGACTTCAAGTTATACTATAGAGCTATAATAACCAAAACAGCATGGTACTGGCATAAAAGCAGACACATAAACCAATGGAACAGAATAGAGAAGACAAAAAAAGAATCAATACATATACAGAGAACTCATTTTCAAAAAAGGTGTCAAGAATGTATGTATTAGCCAGGGTTCTCTAGAGGAACAGAACTAATAGGATAGATGTATATATGAAGGGGAATTGATTAAGAAGCATAGACACACACAATCACAAGGTGAAGTCCCACAACAGGCTGTCTGCAAGCTGAGGAGCAAGAAAGCCAGTCTGAGTCCCAAAACGTCAAAAGTAGGGAAGCCAACAGTGCAGTCCAGTCTGTGGCCAAAGGCCCAAGAGCCCCTGGGAAATCAATGGTGTAAGTCCAAGAGTCCAAAATCTGAAGAACCTAAAGTCTGATGTTTGATGGCAGGAAGCATCCAGCAAGGGAGAAAGATGAAAACTGGAAGACTCAGCAAGTCTGCTCGTCCATCTTCTCCTGCCTGCTTTATTCCAGCCACACTGGCAGCTGATTAGATGGTACCCACCCAGACTGAGGGTGGGTCTGCCTCTCCCAGTCCACTAACTGAAATGTTAACCTCCTTTGGCAACATGCTCACAGACACACCCAGGAACAATACTTCACATCCTTCAATCCAATGAAGTGAACACTCAGTATTAACCATCACAATATACATTGGGGAATGGGCAATCTCTTCAATAAATTGTGCTGGAAAAACCGGATATTCATATGTGGAAGAATGAAACTAGATGCCTATCTCTTGCCATACACAAACATCAAATCAAAATGGATTAAAGACTTAAATCTAAGATCTCAAACTATGAAACTACTACAAGAAAACATTGGGGAAACTCTCCAGACATTCGAGTAGGCAAAGGTATCTGCAAGCACATAGTAATACCCTGCAAGCACAGACAACCAAAGCAAAATTGGATCAAATCAAGTTAGAAAGCTTCTGCACAGCAAGGAAAACAATCAACAAAGTGGAGTGACAACGAATAGCTTGGAAGAAAATGTTTGCAAAGTACCCATCTGACAAGGGATTCATAACCAGCATATATCAGGAGCTCAAACAACTCTATAGGAAAAAATTTAATAATCCAATTTAAAAATGGGCAAAAGTTCTGAATAGACATTTTTCAAAAGAAGATATACAAATGGAAAACAGGTATATGAAAAGGTGCTCAACATCATTGTTCATCAGAGAAATGCAAATCAGAACTACAGTGGGATATCATCTCACTCTGGATAAAATGACTTATATCCAAAAGACAGGCAATAACAAATGCTGGCAAGGATGTGGAGAAAGGGAATCTTTGAGCACTGTTGGTGTTGGACAACTGTTGGAGAACAGTTTAGAGGTTCCTCAAAAAACTAAAAATAGAGTTGCCATGCAATTCAGCAATCTCACTGCTGGGTATATACCCAACCGAAGGGAAATCAGTATTTCAAAGAGATATCTGCAGTCCCATGTTTACTGTAGCACTATTCACAGTAGTCAAGATTTGGAGGCAACTTAAGTGTTCATCAACAGATGAATGGATAAAGAAAATATGGTGCATATACATAATGGGGTCCTATTCAGCCATAAAAAAGAATGTGATCCTATTATCTACAACATAGATAGAACTAGAGGTCATTAAGTGAGATAAACCACGCACAAAAAAGATAAACTTTGCATGCTCTCACTTACTTGTGGGAGCCAAAAATTAAAACAATTGAACTCATGAAGATAGAGTAGAAGGATGGTTACCAGAGACTGGGAAAGGTAGTGGGGGTGGAGTTGGGAAGGAGTGCAGATGGTTAATGGATACAAAGAAATAGAAAGAATGAATAAGACCTAGTATTTGCTATCACAACAGGGTGACTATAGTCAATAATAATTTAACTGTACGTTTTAAAATAACTAACAGCATATGATTGGATTTTTTGTAACATAAAGGATAAATGCTTGAAGTGATGAGTACATCATTTACCCTGATGTGATTATTACACATTGCATGCTATATCAAAATATCTCAGGTACCCCATAAATATATGCACCTATTATGTACCCACAAAAATAAAAATTAAAAAAATAAAGTGCTGATGGAAAATAACTTTCAACTTAGAAGTCTATAATCAGCAAAAATATATTTCAAAAATGAAAGTAAGGACTTCCCTTTCTGGCCAAGATGAAGTTACAGGAACTGCATTTATCCTCCCACCAGAAACATTCCCTACCCAAATGGATAAAACGTATGAAACAATAGTTTCTGAGACTTTGAACATCAGGCAAAAAATGTCTGGGACCCTGGGAGACAGAAAATAAGTAAGTAGAGAGATATGATTGCCCCCAGCAAATTGCCTTGAGAGAATTTCCAGGCTGCAGCATGGGTAGGGGTGGAGGTCGGTGGGGGAACTCAACTCCTATGTGGGTGGGGTTCATAGGACAGAATGCCAGAGGAGAGAGCTGAACACAAAGGGAACTTTGGCGATCTAAAAAGGGTTTCCTTCAAGTGTTCAGCAGAATACTGATTATTATACCCATAAGAAAAAACTATCTGAGGCCAGGCAAAGAAGCTTCTGAAAGAATGAGAGAGAACAGTATCTGGTATGCACACAGAATTGGGAATAGTGCCCGTTCCCACTATAGAGACGAGAGAAACATAATTCACAGGGAATTAGGTGGAGTATTCAGGATGACCTTGCCTCAGTAGGGGGAAGTAACCAGCCCTAGGCTAAACAGTACTTCAAATTTACCTAACAAATCACAAAAGCAAGACACAAAGGATCAAACTGTTTCCAAGATACTTTAACTGCATCCCAAAACATAGCTCAAGAATAATTACAGGAATACCACAATACCAAGCACCCAACAAGGTAAAATTTACAGCATTTAACATATAACCAGAGATTACCAGGCATACAAAGAAAGAGCAAAACAAGAGTCATAACGACAAAATAATCAGTTAATTGAAACCAACCCAGAACTGACACAGATATTAGAATTAGCAGAGAAGGATGTTAAAACAGCTATTATAACTGTATTTCATATGTTCAAAAAGCTAAGTAGAGACATGGAAGAATATTTTTAAAGATGTAGTTCTAATTTACAGATGAAAACTACAATGCCAGAAATGAAAAATATACCAGATGGGGTTAAGAGCAGAGTAGACATTGCAGAAGAAAAGTTAAGTGGCCGGGCGCGGTGGCTCAAGCCTGTAATCCCAGCACTTTGGGAAGCCAAGATGGGCGGATCACGAGGTCAGGAGATCGAGACCATCCTGGCTAACACGGTGAAACCCCACCTCTACTAAAAAATACAAAAAACTAGCCAGGCGAGGTGGCGGGCACCTGTAGTCCCAGCTACGTGGGAGGCTGAGGCAGGAGAATGGCGTAAACCCGGGAGGCAGAGCTTGCAGTGAGCTGAGATCCGGCCACTGCACTCCAGCCTGGGCGACAGAGCGAGACTCCGTCTCAAAAAAAAAAAAAAAAAAAAAGAGAGAGAAAGAAAAAAAAGAAAAGTTAAGTGAACTTGAAATCTTAGCAATAGAAACTGCTCATAGTTCAGAAAGTGAAACACAGGGGAAAAAATCACCAAAAATGAAAAGGAAAAAGAAAACAGCATCAGTGAGCTGTGAGTCAACTTCAAGCAGCTTAATATTGGGTTCCCTAAAAGCAAATGAGAGGGGAAACAGAAAAATATGAAAGGATAAGAGCCGAAAAGTTTTCAAATTTAATGAAAACTGTAAACCCACAGGTCCAAGAAACCAACCAATCAAACAAACAAATAAGCAAACAATAAAACAAAACGCAAAGCACAAAAATATGCAGAAAACTACAGTGAGGCAGATTATAATCAATTTGCTAGAAACCAACGTTAAAAAGAAAATCTTAAAAGCAGCTAGAGAAAGACATGTTACATACAGAGGAAGAATTAAGATAAGGATTTCTGATTAGAAACAATGGAAACAAGAAGACTGGAACAACATCTTTAAAGCACTTGAAAGAGAAAGCAGTCCATCTAGAATTCCATACCCGTCAAAAACATCTCTCAAAAATAAAGACATCTTCAGACATACAAAAGCTGAGAGAATTTCCACCAGCAGAACCACCCCATGAGAAATGTAAAAGGAAATTCTTCGGGCAGAAGGAAAAGAATACCAGATGGAAACCTGGGTTGACACAAATAAATAAAGAATACTGGAAATGATAGTGACTACACTGGTAAATATATGAAGTTTTAAAAATCATTTAAATATCTTTCAAAGATAAGGGACTTTTAAACTAAAAACAGTTATAACATATTGTGAGGTTTAGAATATTTGTAATAGCAAAATGCATGATAAAAACAGCACAAAGGCTAAAAAGGATAAAAATGAAAGTATGCTATTGTAGAGTTCTTTTACTAGGCATAAAGTAGTATAATATCAGCTGAAGTAGACTGTGATAACTTAAAGATGTATACCATAAACCCAAAAGCAACCACTAAAAAAAATCCCCAACAGCCAAGAGTTATAGCTAATAAGCCAACAAAGGACATTTTAAAATACTCACTCCAAAGAAGGCAGAAAAAAATGGAAAGGAAGACAGAACAGATGAGACAAAGAGAAAAGAAATAGCAAGACGATGGACCTAAACCCAACCCAAAAAGCAAGATGCAACTATATGCTGCCAACAAGAAATTCATTTTAGGGCTGGACTCAGTGACTCATGCCTATAATCCCAGCACTTTGGGAGGTCAAGGTGGGTGGATCACCTGAGGTCAGCAGTTTGACAGCAGCCTGGCCAACATGATGAAACTCTGTCTCTACTAAACATACTAAAATTAGCCAGACGTGATGGCCCTGGCCTGCGCCTATAGTCCCAGCTTCTTGAGAGGTTGAGGTTGGAGAATCAGTTGAGTCCAGAAGGCGGAGGTTGTAGTGAGCCAAGATGGCGCCACTGCACTCCAGCCTGGGCAACAGAGTGAGACTCCACGGAAAGAAAGAGAAAGAGAGGAAGGAAGGAAGGAATAGAAGGAAGGAAGGAAGGAAGGAAGGAAGAAGGAAGGAAGGAAGGAAGGAAGGAAGGAAGGAAGGAAGGAAGGAAGGAGGGAGGGAGGGAGGGAGGGAGGGAGGGAGGGAGGGATTTATTTTAAATATAAAGGTACATATAGGCTAAAAGTAAAAGGATAGGATAGTGTAAACCATTCTAACACTAGTCAAGAGAAAACTGGAGTACCTATGTTACTATCAGACAAGGTAGGTTTTAGAGCAAAGGATATTATCAGAGCTAGAGAAGGTCATGTCATTTTATAGCTATAAAGGGATCAATTCATCAAGAGGACACAATTCTAAAATGTTTATGTGCCTTTAAAATATAGAAAGTAAAAATTGCTAGAGTTGCAAGGACAAACAGACAAATTGACAATTACAGTCAGAGATTTCAATACACTTTTCTCAATAAATGGTAGAATAAGTAGAAAATAAATAAGATTATAGTACATTTGAGTAGTACTATCAATCAATTTGACCAGATTGGCATTTATAGAACATTCCATCTAACAACAGCAGAATACACCATCTTTTCAAGTGTACACAAAGCATTTACCAAGACTGATCATATTCTAGGCCATAAAATAAATCTAAATAAGTTCTGAAGGATTTAAGTCATACAAAATAGGTTCTCTGACCACAATGGAATTAAATTAGAAATTAATACCAGGAAGGTACCTGGAAAATCCCCAAAAGTCTGGTAACTGAGTCCCATACTTCTAAATGACCCGTGGTCATGACCCAAGAAGAAATTGAAAGGGAAATTACAAAGTATTTTGAAATGAATGAAAGTGAAAACACAACATAGAATTTATGGGATGCTGCTAAGCAGTACTTATGGGGAAATTCATAGTACTAAATGCCCATACTAGTAAAGAAGTATCAACTGGGCACGGTGGCTCACACCTGTAAACCCAGCACTTTGGGAGGCTGAGGCAAGCAGATCACCTGAGGTCAGGAGTTTGAGACCAGCCTGACCAACATGGAGAAACCCCATCTCTACTAAAAATACAAAATTAGCCAGGCATGGTGGTGCATGCCTGTAATCCCAGCTACTCGGGAGGCTGAGGCAGGAGAATCACTTGATCCTGGGAGGTGGAGATTGCAGTGGGCTGAGATCGTGCCACTGCACTCCAGCCTGGGCAACAAGAGCAAAACTCCATCTCAAAAAAAAAAAAAAAAAAGAAGAAGAAGAAGTATTAAGTAAATATGCTCATATTCCATCTCAAGAAACTGAGAAAATTAAGAGAAAATTAAACCCCAAAGAAGCAGAAAAAGAAAATAACAAAGATTAACAGGGAAATTAATATTAATAAAACAGAGAACAAAATAAAACAAATAGAGAAAGCCGACGAATCAAAAGCTGGTTCTGTGTGATTAATAAAATGGATAAACCTGTAGCTATAATGATTAGGGTAAAAAGAGAGGTGACACAAATTTCCAGTATTAGAAATGAGTGAGGTGACTTCATTCAACAGATTTTACAGATATTGAGAGGATAATAATGCAATATTATGAGCAACTTTATGTCAAAAAAAATTGAAAATTTGCATGAAATAGACTAATTCTCTTGAAAAACACAAATTACCATGGCTCCTTTAAAAAGAAAGATAACCTGAACAACCCTATTGTAGTTAAAAACCTTCCCACAAGGGAAACTTCAGGCCCCAGTGGCTTCACTGGAGAATTTCACCAAACATTTAAGAAAGCGATAATACTAAGTCTACCCAAACGTTTTCAAAAAATTGAAGCAAAGGGACTACATCTCAACTCATTTCACGAGGTCAGCATTACCCTGATGCTAAAACCAGACAAAGACATTTACAGAAAAAAACAAAACTAAACTAAAGACCAAAATCGCTTATGATCACAGAGCAAACATTTTAAACAATACTTTGGGGAATTGAATCTAGCAATATATTACAAGCATAATACATCATGACCAAACGAAGTTTATCTCATGGCTTCAGGGTTGAATGCACATTTGAAAATCCCTCAGCATAATTCACCTGAAATTCAAGCTGAAAATCAGTGATCTCTGTTGCCATCTCAAGACGATAAAAAAAAAATTAACAACTAAAAAAGGAAAACCATGTAACCATTTCAATCGATGCAGAAAAAGCACTTGACAAAATTTAACATCCATTTTATCCATTCCTGATTTTTTTTGAGATGGAATCTCGCTCTGTCGCCCAGGCTGAAGTGCAATGGTGCAATCTTGGTTCACTGCAACCTCCACCTCCCGGGTTCAAGCGATTCTCCTGCCTCAGCCTCCCATGTAGCTGGAATTACAGGTGTCCACCACCATGCCTAGCTAATTTTTTGTATTTTTAGTAGGGATGGGGTTTCACTCTGTTAGCCAGGATGGTCTCGATCTCCTGACATCATGATTCACCCGCTTCGGCCTCCCAAAGTGCTGGGATTACAGGCACGAGCCACCACACCCGGCCCATTCCTGATTTTAAAAATACTCAGCAAACTACAAATAGACAGGAACCTCTTCAATCTGAATTTTAAAAATCCACAAAAAACCTATAGCTATGATCATTCTTTTTGTTTTTGTTTTTGTTTTTTTTTTGAGATGGAGTCTTGCTCTGCTGCCCGGGCCTGGAGTGCAGTGGTGCGATCTTGGCTCACTGCAACCTCTGCCTCCCAGGTTCCAGCAATTCTCTGCCTCAGCCTCCCGAGTAGCTGGGATTACAGGCACCTGCCACAATGCCTGGCTAGTTTTTGTATTTTTAGTAGAGACGGGGTTTCACCATCTTGGCCAGGCTGGTCTTGAACTCCTAAGCTCATGATCCACCCGCCTCGGCCTCCCAAAGTGCTGGGATTACAGGCATGAGCCACCGCACCCAGCTAGCTATGATCATTCTTAATGGCAAGAGACTGAATGTTTCCCCGTAAGATCAGGAACAGGACAGGTTGTCCTCTTCCACCAATTCTATTCAACATTTTACCAGAGGTGCTAGCCAAAACAATCAGGCCAGAAGAAGAAATAGAAAACATCTATTTTTCTGGGTAGGAAAAAACATCTGGCTGGGTAGGAAGAAGTAAAACTGACTTTATTTTCAGGTAACATGATCATCTAGGTAGGAAACCTGATGGAATCTACCAAAAAAGCTACTGGAGCTTGTAACTGATAACAGACAAGGTAACAGGTTGCAGGATCCATATTTAAAAACAATTGTATTTTTATATACTAACAACGAATAATTGAAAGTTAAAATTTATAAAACAATGCCATCCATAATAGCATCAAAAAATATCAAATACCAAAATTAACCATATGTCGGGACATAAATCGAGCCTCAATGACTTTCAAAAGTTATATCATTTAGAGGATATTCTATGAATTAATAAAAAAGACATAATTGGAAAATCCTCAACTGACTGGGAAGCAAATAATGTACTTCTAAATAATCCAAGGGCCAGAAGAAATCATAATGAAATTTTAAAATATTTTATTTACTTATTTATTTTTGAGACAAGGTCTCCCTCTGTCACCCAGGCTGGAGTACAATGGCACAATCACAGCTCACTGCAACCTCAAACTTCTAGACTCAAGCAAACCTCTCACCTTAGCTCCCTGAGTAGCTGGGACTACCGGCCCAAGCCACCATGTCCAGTTAATTTTTAATTTTTTTATAGAGACAGGATCTCGCCCAGGCTGGTCTCGAACTCCTTGGCTCAAGTGATCTTCCTGCCTTGGGCTCCCAAAGTGCCAAGATTACAGGCCTGAGCCACCTCGCCTGGCACAATTTTAAATAGAGCATTAACAAAATTTCTGAGATGTGACTAAAACAGTGCCCAAAGGGAAAGTTATAACTTTAAATAATAAATTAGAGATGAAGAAAAGCTGAAAATCAATTATCTCACTTGCCATCTCAAGATGATTAAAAAAAAGCACCCCAAACCTAAAAAAAGTAGGATATGATAAAGAGAAGAGCAGTTTAAGAAGAGAAAACAGAATTTAAAATTTTAAAAGCCAAAATTTGTTTTTTTAAAAAAGATTAATAAATTTGAAAAAAAAATTAGCAAGACTGATTTTGAAAAAGAAAGAGGCCAGGTGCGGTGGCTCACGCCTATAATCCCAGCACTTTGGGAGACCGAGGCAGGCAGATCACCTGAGGTCAGGAGTTCAAGACCAGCCTGGCCAACATGGCAAAACCCCGTATCTACTAAAAATACAAAAATTAGCTGGACGTGTTGGCGGGCGCCTCTAATTCCAGCTACTCAGGAGGCTGAGTCAGGAGAATCGCTTGAACCCAGAGTCAGAGGTTGCAGTGAGCCTGAGATTGCACCACTGCACTCCAACCTCAGCAAAAGAGCGAGACTCCATCTCAAAAAAAAAAAAAAAGGAAGGAAGGGAGGGAGGAAGGGAAAGAGAGAGAGACAGGGAGAGAAAGAAGGAAGGAAGGAAGTAAAAGAGAGAGAAAGAAAGAAAAAGAAGAAAGAAAGAAAAAGAAAGAAAGAAAGAAAGAAGAGAGAGAGAGAGAGAGAGAAAGAAAGGAAAAGAAAGAAAGAAAGAGAGTGAATTACTAATATTGGGAATGAATAAAAAACGCAACATTACTCCAGATCCTAGACAATACATTTTGAACAACATTATTCCAATTTGGATGAAATGGACAAATTCTTCAAAAAGCCAAGTACACAAAGATAAAAGAAGAAGAAACAGAAGAGTACTGGGATATTCTGACATCCATTAAGGAAACTCAATCTTTGCCTCCCAACTCCCTGCCGGCTTCCTTGGAGGCTCATCCTCCATGGGTGAATGCACAATATTAGAGTCACTTAAAGATTTAAAGGGAATCTGCAGGCAGTTTTGGGGCTCCCTAATCTACCACTCCCTTCTTTCTGAGATCTTTCCTTCTCAGTTTCCGGCTGCTCTGGCAGCTCGGAACTCTGACCTGTGACTGAGTTCTCAGCCCAGCAGCACTCACCCTCATGTGGAATCTGGTCTCCCAGGTGCCACCTGGAACCGGAGTGAGCTCTCAGGGACCTCACCTAGTTTGCTCTACTCCTACTTAACACGACACTCTCAACGCCATTGGCTCTTGCTTGTGCTCTAGTGCCTTCAAAACAGCTGGATTTGTTTGTTTGTTTTTGCAGATTATATATCTTTTTTTGAAACAATTTCAAACTTTCAGAGGGGTTGCAAGAATAATACAAAGAACTCCTGTATACACATTACACAGATTCATCTATTGTTAGCACATTTCCATGACTGCTGTTCCTTGTTGGTAGATGATCAATAGAAATAGCAATATGTGTGTATGCATGTATATACTTATTTTTAAATAGACTTTATTTTTTCTAACAGTTTTACATTTACAAAAACAAAAACAGCTGGGTGTGGTGGTGCACATCTGTAGTTCCAGCTACTTGGGAGACTGAAGCAGGAGGATTGCTTGAGCCTAGGAGTTTGAGTCCAGTCTGGGCAACATAGTGAGACTCTGTCTCAAGAAAAAATGAGGGGGATAGGGGCGGGTGTGGTGGCTCATCCCTGTAATCTCAGCACTTTGGGAGGCCGAGGTGGGCGGATCACCTGAGGTCAGGAGTTCGAGACCGGCCTGGCCAACATGGCAAAAATCCCGTCTCCACTGAAAATACAAAAATTAGCTGGCCATGATGGTGCATGCCTGTAATCCCAGCTACTCGGGAGGCTGAGGCAGGATAATTGTTTGAACCTGGGAGGCAGAGGTTGCAGTGAGCCGAGATTGTGCCACTGCACTCCAGACTGGGTGACAAAGTGAGACTCCGTGTCAAAAAAAAAAAAAAAAGAGAGAACATACTGTAGAGGGTTCTCATATACCCCACATCCAGTTTCCCCTATTATTAACATCTTACATTAGTGTGGTACTTTTGTTACAACTAATCAGTGATATATCATCACTGACTATAAAGTCCATACTCCTCAATGTACTTTTTATTTTATTTTCTCTTTTTTGTTTTTTTTTTTGAGACGGAGTCTTGCTGTCTCCCAGGCTGGAGTGCAGTGGCACAATCTTGGCTCACTGCAACCTCTGCCTCCCAGGTTCAAGCTATTCTCCTGCCTCAGCCTCCTGAGTAGCTGGAATTATAGGCGCCCACCACCACACCCAGCTAATTTTTGTATTTTTTAGTAGAGATGGGGTTTCGCCATGTTGGCCAGGCTGGTCTCGAACTCCTGACCTCAGGTGATCCTCCTGCCTTGGCCTCCCAAAGTGCTGGGATTACAAGCATGGGGCACCGTGCCCAACCCTAATGTCCTTTTTCTACTCCAGCGTCTGATCCAGGGTGTCATAATTAGTTGCCATGTCTCCGTAGGCTCCTTTTGGCTGTGAGAGTCTCTGGGGTTTGGTGCCCTTGACAGTTCTGGTGCATACTGGTCAAGTGCTGTGTAGGAGGTCCCACTATTGGAGTTCATTTGATGGTTTCCTCATGGTTATCTGGGGCTGTGTGTTCTGGGAGGAAGACTACAGAGGTTAAATGCCGTTCTTGTCACATCACATGAAGGGTTTATACCATCACCATAACTTACTGTTATTGATTTTCATCTGAATCAGCTGGCTGACGTTGTTTGTCAGCTTCTCCACTATGAAGTTATTCTTCTTACACTTTCTATGCTGTATTCTCTGGGAGGAAGTCATTGTACAGCCCACACTTAGGAAGTCACTATGTACAGCCTGCACTTAAAGAGTGAGAAGGTTTTCTTCCTCCATCACCACTGATGGCAGATTATCTATGTAAGTGATACGAAATTCTTGGACATGGGAGATCTGTCTCTTTTAATAGCTGAAGTTTTAAATATTTTATTCAGAATTTATAACTGTTATCAGCCAAAGGGTGTTTGGAAATAGCTTGTACTGGAATAACCCTTTGGCTGATAACAGTTTATAGACTCAGAGCGGGATCTTCTCATATCTAACATTTGTTGGACACTTACTTGGTATCACACACTGTGCTAAACATCATTCACATATCTTATTTCATTTAATCTTTGCAATAACTCTGCGTAGTATTATTATGCCCATTTTATGCATAAAGAATCAGAACCCTACTGGTGAGCCCTGCTGCATTCCCGTGTGTGCCTTGCACACCATACTTTTAAAATTTCAGTGAATTTCCTTGCCGTCTTTGTCCATGCGGGTTTTGTGCTGCTAGGTGAGCCCTGCTCTCACTGGTCTTGTTCATGCATTTCTGGTTCCCCACCCTCCCTTCCCTGCTGGACCTGGTTGTGTAGTAACTGGGTGCCCACCTCAGCATGCTCCAGAGCCAACACCAGAATTCAGTGATTTCTGACAGGTGCCTGAACTCTCAGACACAGACTATGAGACCCTGGCCACCATAACAGTCCCGGGGAATGAGGGGCCAGAGCCTGACACCTCCACTCACACATAAAGTACCCTTGCCACCTAAGGGCAAAAACAGCACCTCACACCTATGAGGGCCTGAGAGATCTAGAAGTCTGTTTCACACTCTGAGCAAAATCCCCCACCCAAATGTTAAAAGGCAAGAGGGCAGGGAGGGAGTTGAAGACTCAGAAACCACTATGGTTGGAAAAGAAAACCAAACCAAACAATTTGTGGACGGTTAACCCACCTGCCCACAAAACAACCCTAAAGGAGGACCCATGAGGTATGATGGGGCTCAGCCAATTTTCACAAGTACGAACCATTTAACGCTCAAGGTTTCACCCCTCCTTAATACCACCCCTAGTGCTTTGTGCTGGGCACCACAATCAGGTGAAAAGACAGCTTGGGTGCAGAATCTCATTTGATTTTTACAAAAGCCTTAGGAGCATGCAGGACAGGGATTCATACCCTCACTTTATCATAGAAATGGAGGCTTAGAGAGGTCAAGTGATTTGCCAGACATGGCCCAGTAAGTGAACATGCTGTCCAACGCCATCTTGGGCTTTATATGGAATGGCTCAGTGGAAAAGACTGGAACCATTCCCATTAAAAAACATCGAGTAGAGGCACCTAATAATAGTGGCCAATCAACAAAGATGCACATGAAACTGTTAGTCAAAACAGCACGTTCTTCCCAAAGCTGGAGCACTTAGGAAGGTTAGAATGTCTAGTGTTAACCAAGGAAGGTTCTCGATAAGCAGTGTTGAGTATTGTGCAGAAAGGGGAAGGGAAGGCACAAAGAAGGCCAAATGGCTCCACACTCCCAGGACTGTGTCCCCACTCTCTGGCTGCCATCTCCTGGAGAGCTCTGCCTGGCTGGGGTCCCCATATAGAAATCACCTGGTGGCCTGTGCGAGGAAACAGCCAACCTTAGAGTTCTATTCCCACTCAGATATGTCTCTGTAGGTTGCCAGCATATGGCATACTGCCTAGCACGCAGTGGGTGCACACTAAATGTCTGTTGACTGGAATTAGCTGATAAATGTTTGCTGACTGAGGCACAGACAGGTGAAGTCAGTCTTCCAAGATTACACAGCCAGTAAGTAGCAGAAGTGAGATTCAACCCAAGTCAACAGACTATTCAGCACTTAACCCTCTCTGTTTTCCTCTCCACCATACAACCTCTTGCCCCAAGGACCAGAATAATGTTGTTTTCTCATCCTATTCCTTGTAATTCCCAATACAATGTGTGCCACACAGTGGACTCATAAGAAATTTTTGTTGACTGAAGCTTAGCGATCTGCCCCAACACTGAGCCCGTGGAGTTTCCTTACTAAACCATAAACCACAGTGAGCAGGAAGTAGAGGAATGGGCCTGAGTCGGGAGGGAATAAGGAGGAAAAGGCCCTGGACACAGAGCAGTAGCCAAGGGTGAGGACTGGGTTAGAGGGTGGGGAGGAGGCATACCACATTGGTCCTCACACAATCTCTGAAACCCCACCGGCACCCCCAGGCCACCCCAAGCCCTGCACAACCTGCCAGAGCCAGCCATACCTCTGTTCTGCCATCTGTCCCCTCCACCTGGAAGTCTCTTCCTTCCCTCTTTGAAGGGAAGGTTACCCCAACTCATGCAGATTTAAGTGCACTTCCTCCTGGAAGCTTTCTTGGCCCTCCTTACCAGGCAAAGCCTCAAATACAGGTTCTCACGGCACTTTACTACAGTTGCAACTCTGCATTTTATTTGAGTGACTATTTGATTCACATCCATCTCCCCTTCTAAACTGCAAGCTCCTGGGGTGCTCTCCTTTGCTCACCGTGTATTCCCAGCATCCTGCACACTGCCTGGCACTGAGGAAATGGCCAGTGACCCTGTGTTGAATAGGGAATGACTGAATGAATATAGAGAGGAATGTTGAAACTGGAGCACCCTCTGTGGTGGGATGAAAATGGCTCCCAAAAGATATCCAGACCTAATCCCTTGAACCTGTGTGTTACTTTATATGGTAACAGTGTCTTTGTATCTTGGGTCTTGAGATAGGGGGGTTATCCTAGATGATCAAAGTGAGCCCTAAATGCAATTGCATTGGAGCGCTTAAGAAATTTTTGGCATAAGAAAGAGACAGGGAGAGATTTCACACACACACACATGCACACACACACACACACACGAAGGCAAGCCACCAGGAGCCAAAAGAGGCAAGGAACACATTCCTTCCTAGAACATTCCAGCCCTGCCAGTACCTTGATTGCAGTCCAATGAAACTGATTTCAGACCTACCAGAACCAGGAGAGAATCTATTCTGTCATCTTAAGCCACCCAGTGTGTGATAATTTGTTATAGCCATGGGAAACAAATACACCTGACCTCCAAAACCCTCCTCATCCTGACCCCCAAAACCCTCCTGCCTTCTCCATGTCTAAGCACCTCAGATTTATGGGGGAAGGAATAATCTAGAATGATCTGAAATAATTTTAAAAGTAAAAAAGAAAGGGGATCAAGAAGAGAGGAGAGGGTGCATGTAAGGAGGGCTAGAGCCTGACTGTGTAGGGGGATCGTAATTTACTCAGAAGCCAGAGGAAGAAGAGCCTTATGTCCATGCCTCCCTCACCTCTCCTCCAGGGAATGTTCTCCAGAAGCGGGGGAGGCTGAGAGTTCTCAAGTCCCCTGTCTGTCTCTCTATCTGTCAGCCGGTAGCCATGATCCCTATGAAGGAGCCAGCCCTCACCCAGGTGGGCCTCACTCACTGGGCGCCAACCCCTCCCACACTGGCCAGACACGCCCTTACCTGGAGACCTGGCACTTGCTGTTCCCTTTGCCCACAGCACCCTTCATCCAGATATCCAAACGGTTCATTCCTCACCTCCTTTGGGCCCTTGTTCTAATGTCACCTACTGGGGAAGCTGCCCACTCTACTTAACATGGAGGTGGAGGACAGGCGCAGTGGCTCACGCCTGTAATCTCAGCACTTTGGGAGGCGAAGGCAGGTCGATCGCTTGAGCCCAGGAGTTCAAGACCAGCTCGGGCAACATAGGGAGACCCTGTCTTTATAAATAAATCTAAAGAAAAAAAGGAAAAAAAATGGAAGTGGGGGAGGAAAAAGGAAAAAAAGAAAAAAAAAGGCAACTCCCCCATTCCCTAAACCCCTTTCTTACTTTATTGTTCTCGGTGGCATTTATCACTGTCTGACATAGTACACATTTCTCTCATTTATTGACTCTTGGTGTCCGTCTCCTCCTGCTACAATGAACACTCCATGTGGCAGGAGTTTTGTTTGCTTTGTCTGCCTCGAATGAAGCCTGGGATGTGGCAGGAAATCAACAGCTATTGAAGAATAAACACTCTCAGGTGGCATTTCTCCAGGAAAATGGAGGCGCTGGGGTGAGCACCGTCAGGTGCGAGTGATGGGAGCAGGATGATAAAGTCTCTGCTTCAGAAGCCACCAGCCTAGCCACGACTTCTGCAGGTCCTCCGTGCCAAATGCAAACCTTGTCAAGGCATTTCTTACACTTTCTAGTCATTTTCATTCCCACAGACCCCACCGCTGGCTGCCTTGGTCTATGAGCCTCTCACAGGGGGAATTGGCAGCACCCAAACACCTGCCAGTAGTCCCCAAAGTTGGTTCTTTCCATCAGCCTTCCAACTGGCCTACTGCTGGAGTTGTCCACTTGCTGCTTTTGTCTGTGGCTGGTGTGCTTGGGACTGGCAGGAGTAGTCAATAGGAATAGTTAGAGGCAGACCTGAGTTTAAAAGCCAGCTGCACCACTTATGGAGTTACCTTGGGAAAAGCATATAACCTTTCTAAGACTCAGTTTCCTCCTCTGTAAAATGGGAAGAGAAGACCTCTCTCACATCGAATCAGAGGAAGCACGTAGTAGCAAGTTGCCCAGCACAACAATAAAACTTAGATTTCCTTTCCCCAACTCTTTCTAACTAAACATCCTCCAAGACAAATGTAGTATCTTTTCTGTTTTTGTCCCCAGGTGCTTAGCACAGTGCTTGACACAGGGACTACACAATGGGTGTTTGCAGATTTGAGCTACTGATCCAAGAGGAAGGTGTGGCAATTATGAACTTTGTCACCAAACTGGGATCTCAGAAGAGCTGTGCAACTGACTTATGCTTTAATATGTGGTGACCACAGTTGGCCTAGGGAGAAGAACTGAGTGGAGAGGGGGAAGTAATCTTGAGTCTGGGGCTCAAGAAAGTGGTGTAATAGCAAGAGGCTGTGACAAACCGCCCTCAGTATCTCGCTTTGTGGGTGGACAGGAGGCCTCTCCTGGGACCAGTGGATGGGTGAGCACCCAGTAAACCCATGGAAACACTTCTGTTAATGTATAAATATAGACACACGTAGTGACCACTTACCAGAATTTCACGAATCTCAGCATCTATTTACTTCAGCTTTCCAAAGTTAGGCTGAGAATTTATTTCTATGATGTGCAACAGTAAACACGAGTCACCTCTTTGAAACTTCATACTGTGCCTCAAGTGTTGATCGAAACTGTGTACATTTCTGAATATGTATTTACTTAAAGAACTTGTATGGGTTTTGAACACATTTACTAATTAACGTTTAAATTTTTTTTTTTTTTTTGAGACAGAGTTTCACCCTTGTTGCCCAAGCTGGAGTGCAATGGCGCAATCTCAGCTCACTGCAATCTCCGCCTCCTGGGTTCAAGCAATTCTCCTGCCTCAGCCTCTTAAGTAGCTGCGATTACAGGAATGTGCCACCATGTCTGGCTATTTTTTTTTTTTTTTTGGTCATTAGTAGAGACGGGGTTTCGCCATGTTGGTCAGGCTGGTCTTGAACTCCTGACCTCAGATGATCCACCCGCCTCAGACTCCCAAAGTGCTGGGATCACAGGTGTGAGCCGCTACACCTCGCTAGCTTAAAATTTTTTAAAATGTAAAGATAACCTCACCATATACAAGAACTCAAAGAATGCTTGGAAGAAATGCTAATTTTTTTTCATGGTCCTGGTAATTTTCCACTAGAATTCTGGGGTGTCCTGAGAAGAGAGGCTGGGGTAGGACAGAGGGGCAGATTAGTGAAGACAGAAAAGGGGTTGGCTACAAACTATCAGAGATACCAGCAGGACCTCCCCCATCAAAATCACCCAAATGTTGGCCTGTTTAAAAGAGTTTGGAAAAGGAGGTGCCAAGAACATCACCTGTCTTGTTCTTCTGTCCTAAAAGGTCAGATCGCCACGTAATGAATCTGGGGGCGAGGTGTGAACCCGCTATGCTCTTGAGATAGCTCTTCCTCTCTGACTTTCGTTTTCTTATAAATTATAAAACTTCCACTACTCCTTAGGACTACAGAGCTTCTCTCTTCATGTACCCCTCCCACACAGCCTCTGCTGGGCACTTGTACATGCTCACCATTCGCCATCCCTGGCTGGCCTCCAATGACCATTTCTTATATTTGTCATTAATTCTGTGAAAGAGGAAAGGCTGTACTTCCAGTGTGTCCTGGGAACAGTGCTGGAATGGAAGCATGTAGGTAGATGACAGGAGCTCCCTGAGAGGATTCTAGGGTTCCATGGTGGGCAGGGAGACCTCCTGCAGCCTGGGGGACAGGAAGAAGAGGCTTCCTACTGTGAGCTGCTCAAGACACGTTTGGCCCAGCAGTGAACAGAAAGGATATCCAATTTATAGGAAAAATGACAGCAGTACTAATATCCACAAGTATATAACACTTTAGAGTTTACAAAACACTTTAGATCTAAGCTGTTTCTTCTCATATCATAATGAAGTTACCTATTGAAGTCTAAATACCCTAAAAGTGCATGAGTCTGATAAGGCCAGTGTCTTACTAATTTTTGGATCCTACCATGCCTAGGCAAGGGTACTTAACAAATGTCTGCTTGCATTCATCCTCTCAACAACGCTGATTGGTTGGAAGAAGTGGTATTATCCTCCTTTCGTAGCTAAGAAACCCGAGACCTGGGGAATTCATGACTTGCCCAAAGTCACGGATGGCAACTGACAGACCTGGGGCTTGAACCTCAGGCTTGGGTCTTCCCATTGAGCACTTGGTCTGCTGCCAGAGACCGGGGAGAATGTAGAGCTTTAAATCCTTGAAGCTAAGGAATTGTAATTCAAGGATTTACAAGACATTTCTGCATGAGAGAGCAGTGATTAGGATTTGTCTTCATATGGGAGCCTCCCTGTATTGGATGAACCTTCTTGGCCTTGTCAATATAAAGAACATGCATGCCCACTGTTCTGAAGACATCCTAGACATCTGCGATGGGTCCAAGACAGAGTCTTCAGACTGAAGTGTTACCGGTTTCATTTAGCAATGTCAGTGGAGTATTTCTTTAGCAGAACCATGCCCCTGACGAATTACAGAAATAGTTTCCCTAAGTCTCAATTTAGGCTGCCCCATGGCTGAAAATCATTATCCTTTGTCCAGTCATTGTTCACTGCAGGGCAGGAGCCCAGACAACCACGGGAAGAGTAGCAGACCAAGTCTTTTCCCTTCCAGGCAGGAATGACTAGGGGAAGGCCCTGGATTGGGCCTGATTTGCCACTATCTGGACCACATGGCTGCTGGCCCACCTGCAGGGTTATTTAAGGCCAAGGCAGGCTTAAGGCAACTAGCCCTATGTGAGCCATTGAAGCCAGATTATACCTTCAGGATAGGTCTAGGAATTTCTCTGGAAAGATATTGATGTTCTTGCTGTGAATCATCTTGAGGCAAAAAGTGAAAAACAAAACAAAACAGGTGGTCTTTGGGCAGGAAGATGAAGGCCTCTCTTCTCTTTATGGGCAAGAAGGGTGTTCAGAGAGGCCTGGAGACTTCCAAAGGCAGGAAGTTCACTGGCCTCTCCCTGCCACCAACACTGCCAGAAACTTAAGGAGGGTTTGCAAAATGCAGCTGAACTGGTGGGTGCTCTGAAACTACTGCTTTGAGCAGTTGTAACCGACTGTCTCTTTGGTACTTTTGTTATTTGAGAGCTTCCAACAGCATTTTTCAAATGTGATGGGCCCATGTCCATACTTCAAACAAACAGCTGCAGCTCAGAGGCCACCACCATGAGGCTCAGAGGTGAGCTGCAAGCCCTCCAGGATGGCTCTGGGGTTGGAAACCCAGAGCAGATGGACTTCCTGCATTTGTGGGATGGGAGTTCAAGCTGTTGTTATTTTAGAATTAAGGGGAAATGACACCTTAAAAACTGGAGAAGTCAAGGCCATCTGGGCTGCAGAAGGAAGACACGACTGTGTCTTGAAATGACACGAGATATTTCTGTCAGTGTTCTGTTCTTCACTTCTTGCATCCCAAGTTCACAAAGCAATGACAAAGGACTAAGTTCATGATTAGTGACAACGGACCAGGCCCACAGCCTTCCTGACCAGGTGATTTTTTTAAAATCATTCTGGGGGAGGGAGGTGTCCCAAGTACATCCAAAGGCCCCAGTTGTCCCGAGATGGTGTGGTGGGCCTCAGCACAACATACAACCCAGAGTGAGGCCAAACACATCCAGGCCATGAAAGAAAGGGGCTAGATCCCTCTAGCCAGCGTGCTTTTTGCTGAATGTTTCTACAGACCCACTCCCTCTCACTTGAGAAGCCATTATCAGTTATCAGAACACTTTGTGTCTGGCTTTACAACAACCCAGATTCCAATCTTGCCAACAGCTAATAGAGCCAAAGGAACGGTCCCAGGGCGCACCACTGGTAGTGACCAAACTGGGGCTAGAAGTAGGTCTGTTGGTTTTGAGGTACCCAGGCTCCTCTCACCTTGGACAGTGACCAAGAACAGTGTCCCAGGCAAATTATAGGAATGAGAAGGCTCTTAGCCTCAGCTCTGCTGATTTAAAGGAATTAGCAGGGGCATTCCCTCACCTGGGAGATCAGTGCTTCTTCCGCTTCCCCCTAAACTGATGGGTATGACAACCCCACGCAGCCTTCATGGTTCCACAAACTCAGCTGCTGTGGTTTGATAGCCAGAGTTGGGCTTCGATCTGAGGACCAAAGTTTTAATTCTGTCACTAACTAGTGAGTTACCCTGGCTAGTCACCTTCATGCTGTAGATTTCCTCTTCTATTTAAAATGCAAATCTGCCATGTCCCTCTCCTGCCTAAAACCCTTCACTGATGCCTTTCACGTAGCCAGCTAAAGTTCTAGGAACTCCCCATTCAAGCCTGAGCCACCACACAGAGTCGAGAGGAATGTTGAGAATGGGGTTTTGTCCCTTCTGAGCTCTTTGGTGCTCCTCCAGGAGGGAGCCAGGCAGAAGGTGAAGGGATGTGGACACTCATTAGGTTTGGCAGCTGGAGACTCCTCCCAGGGCTGTTGCTGAGGCTGGGCAAGCCCCTTACTGTGCATCTGCAATTCTCCTGGACCCAACAACTACCAAGTTTCCTACCCACACAGTTTCCTTCTCTGTGTCTCCTTCTCACGGTCAGTTCCCTCTGTCTCTCTCCCTGTTATGTGCAGCTCTGACACACTGATCACAAGTCCTGGAACTCCCCTACTCACCAGTCCAGGGACAGAAACTGCAAGTTGTGCTTATTCACACACTCAAGCACAGCCTTCCTGCCCACTCAGATGCCCACCCGACTCCCCAGGGATGCCCATTTAACAGCATCATCCTGAACACCACGATAATGTAAAATGAAAATGAGACCCTGGAACCACCCAGAGCCCAAGTCTGCCCTCAAAATTTCCCAGGGTAGCCCTAGTGGCGAGATGTTCACTCAGCAGGTTCCCTGGTTCCCTGGGCTTGCCGCATCCCTCTACCCTCTACAAGACTCTCAGCCCTCAGCTGTTCCTCCTCCCTTGCCCTCCCCCTTCTCTTTCTCTCCGACCCCATTCTCTCTTTCCCTCAGTTACTTGACATTAAAAGACCAGTCGGACAGGCTCCTAGCTCTGCTACTCACTGAGTGAACGACGTGGGCAAGTGACTCAGTCTCTGACCTCATTTTCCCATCTGTAAAACACTGATAATGATGCTTCTCTCACTGAGTGGTTATAAGGATTAACTGAAATAAGGTTTGCAGATTATTCAGGGTAGTTAACATTAGCTGCTATGAAAAAAATTTCACAATCTCAGTGGCTTGATACAATAAGGGTTTACTCCTCACCCAATCAATAGGTTGATGAAAACTGGGTGCCTTTTCTGTACAGCTGTCCTCCAAGAGGTGATTCAGGGGCCCAAGCTCCCTCTATTCCCTTGGAGTCCTCCCCTGGACTCCTCCAGATGGCTGGCAGAATAGCAAAGACAGAGTTAGCAGCCAGGCCTGGAAGCGGCACCCATCAACTCAACTTTACATTGGTTAAAAGCCAGCCACATATTCTACTTAACTGTAAGGGGGATTGAGAAATATGAGTTGTCCCATGTGCCCAGGAGGAAGAACTGGGATTGCTAAGCATCTGGCTATTCTCTGCTACAACACATGAAGTATTTCACACAGTGCTTGATAGATCATAAAAACTCAATAAATATTAATAGAAGGTATGGCCCAGTGTGGTGGCTCACAACTGTAATCCTAGCACTTTGGGAGGCTGAGGCAGGAGGATTGTTTGAGCCTAAGAGTTCCAGACCAGCCTGGGCAACATGGTAAAACCTTATCTCTACCAAAACAAAACAAAAAAATTACCCGGGCATGGTGGCCTGCACCTGCAGTCCCCGCTACTCAGGAGGCTGAGGTGGGAGGATCACTTGAGCCTGGGAGGTAGAGGCTCCAGTGAGCCAAGATCAATCCACTGCACTCCAGCCTGGCTGACAGAGTGAAACCTTGTCTCAAAAAATAAATAAATATAAAAATTTAAAAAGAGAATATCCTTTAATGATTGCTTCCTATCATATGTCTCTCTACTTGCATGAATACCAGAATTCACAGAACTTTAGGGTAGACTTTTCAGAACACTGAATACAAAACAAAGTAAATATGTGGGTTCCGTGTTTCTTTTTCTTCCTTTTCAAGTATAGTAATCACATGCCTGACATAACTCCTATTCTGGGTGCTCTCCATGAGGCAGCACGATACATTGGAATAGCCTGCATTCAAATCCTGGCTCTGCCCTGAGCAAGGTATTAACCTGTGTTAGCCACTGTGGTTTTCTCATCTTAAAACAAGAATGCCAGTTTACCCACTTTCCAGGGTTCTTAAAAAGGGCCATATTCCCTCATCTCCAAGTAAACACTTCCTTCTGTCTGGAATACCCTCCCTATCCACTCTTCATTAGCTACCTCTTATTCCTCCCTCAAGTCTCAAATTAGATGCCACCTCCTTCAGGAAGCTTTCCTTATCTTTTTATCCCAAGTGTGGTTGAGTGCCCGTGTCTTTTGTCCCCACGTCAGGCTGTACTTGCCTTCCCAGCGCACTTACCACTGTGTATCAAAATCTCTGTTCACTTTCTGTCTCTAGCCAGATTGCTTCTTGGGGAAAGGGACCTAGTTGTGATCATCATTTTATTCCTAGCGTCAGGACAGCATCTGGCCCACAACGAGTGTGCAGTAAATATTGCCATATGAACAAATTAAAAATTTTGATTCTCCTTCAAAATGGTAACGTGTAAGACTCTTATACATCAACAAAAAATAAAAGTAAAGACAAGTTCAGGAACTGGCCAGGTGCATTGGCTGGAATCCCAGCACTTTGGGAGGCTGAGGCAGGCAGATCATTTGAAGTCAGGAGTTCGAGACCAGCCTGGCTAACATGGTGAAACCCCGTATCTACTAAAAATACAAAAATTTAGCCAGACGTGGTGGTGGGTGCCTGTAATCCCAGCTACTTGGAAGGCTGAGGCATGAGAATCACTTGAACCTGAGAGGTGGAGGTTGCAGTGAGCCAAGATTGTGCCGCTGCACTCCAGCTGGGCAACAGAGAGAGACCTTGTCTACAAAAAAAAAAAGTTCAGGAAGAAACATCACAGTGTCTTTCTCTTTTAAAAGGTCAGGTGGAACTAAGTAGTTGTTTCAGAAGGCAACCACACCCCTTGGGTCATGACAGGGTACCCCTGAGCAATTTACCATCTTAATTTCTCACCTGAGCAACAGAGAATATAAAAAAAATCTTCACACATTAAAAAAGCCTGGGGCTTGCCCTCTCCACTCATCTGGGGGTGTGGCAACAAGAGCTGTCTCCTGAGGGTGGCCCTGGCTGATCATGTGTCCTGGCAGCCCTGCAGATACCACTCTCCCCCATCCGTGTAGCTGAGGCACCCCTGCCTTCGCTGAGTATCATCAAGAGTGAGGTCTTTCTAGTCCCAGTGTAGACTCTTAGATACAGGATGGGATCTCCCAACTCCCATCCCCAGCCAACCTGGCACACTCTCAGTCCAGGCCACTGGGCAGAGAGATTTCCACTCTGAAAATATTGAAATAGGGTGGAAATTATATCTCCACAAACCATGGGGATAATGCCTCACTAACTCCTAGACCACGCACAGTTCTGGTGTCATACACCTAAGTTTGGGGCCCTTTCTCAAAAGCTGCAGTGAATAAGGCCCTCCATGTGGGCATTGGGCACTGCCAGGGAAACTTCCCAGGAGCAGGTGATAGTTACAGAAGGCAGTCAAATGCCTAGGCAGATAGGGTGAATCCCTGGTGAAACGCCACCTCCAAGTTGAAGACAATTTAAAACCTGAAAGCCAAGCTACGAGTTAAATCTTCGGACCAGATTGAGAACCCGTCTTCCCATTTGGCACATTTTTCTCTGACTGATCCCCACCCTTCACCTATTTTACATACACCTACCCTTTCCTAACTGGTTTTCTACACTGTTGTGCTTACTTTTGAGTGGTGTCTTCACTTTAACCTTTTTTGCATACTCACAAACCAATCAGCTCCCTATTCTCAGTCCAGAAAAAGCCTTGGACCCAGCCACAATGAAAAAAAAAAACACCCAACTATGGGGGTGGGGAACCACCCCCCTCCCCATCTCCTCTCTGCTGAGAGCTGGTCCATCACTCAATAAAATTATTCTCTGCCCATCCTCACCTTTCAACTGTCAGCGAATCCTCATTCCTCTTGAACACAGGACAAGAGCTCAGCAACAAGAACTACCAAATGAAGGTACAAACTACAATACAGGCAGGGTGGGGTGTGGCCGGGTGGGTGGGGCATCAGACCTGGAGCAGGGCGTTGCTGGTCAGAAATGTCCTGAGTCCCTCTTCTTTGGTTTCTCTGAGAAAAAGGGCAGAGTTCCAGGGATGCACACACAGTCCCAAGCACGCATATGCACTAGACAGACAGACTCACAGACACGTGCTCCACACCACAATGAAATCCAAATCCACAGACTGGCCACTGCAAATCATATGACTGCAAGTGCATGCATACACACTCTTTGAAGCAGGGGTCAGCCTCCAAGAAAAAGTGATGGACAGTCTGTCTCCCATATCCGCACATCTTTGGTTCACCTGGAGATGGCCTCAGATGAGCCAAGTGACACAGAGGTGTGAGAGACTGAGGATGGGCTGAGGTGTTACCCAGCACTCCAGTAGTGCTATTACCCAACACAAAAATTGGTCTGAATATCAGATTTCAAGCAAGTGAGGGAAACCCAAAAGAGGCTGGGAGAAGTCCTTATGGAGGCTAAAGCAACTCCATGTTGGATGCTAATCCACAGTTTTGGCCATGTTGGCTTTGGAGTCTCCCAGAAGGCCTCTGAGATTCCCAGCTTATCAAGTGCTCCTTGTGTAAGTGCAAGCACTTACTGTAAATCTGGCCCTTAGGTCAAATAACCTTGATGTTACCATACTTCAACTGTCCTACACATCTTTTCTGAATCACCCTTCGCCTATGGTCTGTTTACCCTGGGCCTGGGAGTGAAGCGTGGAGACACAAACATGGCTTCTGTTTATGTCCTTACAAAATGTTTTTTTCGAAGGAACTGGATGTGTCAGCCTGTAACCTGCAAAAGGGTCTGGCTCTTGCTGCTTGTAGAAAGAATGGATACTAAAGGAAAATCTGCTAGCTGCCGTGCTAGCAGGGGAAGAGCAGCAAACAATTCCACTCTTCAATTCACGGGGGGAGCACAGGGGTTCTTTAAGAAAGGATCTGAAATGCAGAAAAGGCAAGGGTGAGGTTAGGAGGTGCCAGGTAGCATGACTTGTTCGGGTGGTCCTCTTTAATTATGGTCTTAATTGGTGGAGGGGCTGGTGCAATCGTGGATCCTGCCAGGTTATAAATTAGTTACTCTTCAGCAGGGTATATGTTCAACTCCCGAAGTAAGCTTTTGCTGGAGAGAGAATTCCGGAGGTGCCTGGTCCCCATCAGGATGCATCTCCTGAGGCATCTAAGGAAATATATGACCAGATAAGAGCATAGCGTGTGCTTAACAAGCACGTGGGTAAATAACTGTGCATAAGGCACGGGAGTACAGTATGGGACAGGAAAGGGAGTGGATGTTCACAGCACATCCTGAGGCTGTATTTCAAGATGAGAGGTAACATACACACAGTTTATCTCAAAGTGATTTCTTGAGGCCCGGCGGGGGGGGGAGAGAAAAAAGGAAAGAAGAAAAACTAAGTCTAAAACACGGTTTAAGGCCAGGCGCAGTGGCTCACGCCTATAATCCCAGCACTTTGGGAGGCCACGAGGGTGGATCACCTGAGGTCAGGAGTTCGAGACCAGCCTGGCCAACATGGTGAAATCCCGTCTCTACCAAAAATACAAAAATTAGCCCAGGCGTGGTGGCGCATGCCTGTAATCCCAGCTACTCGGAAGGCTGAGGCAGGGAGAATCGCTTGAACCTGGGAGGCGAAGGTTGCAGTGAGCCTAAATCGCGCCACTGCATTCCACCTTGGGCAACAACACAGCGAGACTGTCTTAAAAAAAAAAAAAAAAATCGCGGTTTGAGGCTCAGCTGTTAAGCTGCTGGTTAAAAGCCTCTTTCTTGGGCCTCTCAGTTTCCTGGGACTTTGGGGGCAGGTCTGCATAAACTGCTTAGTCGTAGACCCCCCTCCAACAATTAGGTAGGTGACTACGTAGTACTCATTCATCGGTGTCCTCAGACCCCCACACGGAGGCCCTGGGGCAACGCCAAGACCCAAACCCCCGTCCTGGCGCCCTTGCCCTCAAGCGCCTGCAACTACCTCCTCCCCATTTGGAGGGGCCGCGGCCACATCTTCAACGCCAAGCCGTGGCACGCCCAGCAAAAGCGGGTCGGACGCCCTCACCCGACCTTCCGCACTCAGGGGCGAGGCTGTGCCTGGCCACCTGCTCCCCAACACTTGCACACGCACGCACGCACACACACACACGCACGGCCAGCCGGGCTACCCGGACCACTTTGACCCGAAGGCACTGGAGGCCCAGGGGCAAGGGAAAGGAGGGGTGGCCGGAGCCCGCTTCCGCCCCGGGACAGTCTCGGGTTTGCCCCAGGCGGGCTCCCTACGGGACTTGGTTCCCCATCCGCGGCCTCGGGGGCGGGGCGTCTGTAGACAACGCCCCGCGGACGTCAGCCCGGCTGGGCGCGGGCGGAGCGGACGGCGCAGTTGTCAGTCCCAGCCCAAGGGTTGCTGGAGGCGCGCAGGCCGGCTGGGCTCCGGCCCCGGACGATGCGGCGTGCCCAGGATGCTCCCGCGCCTCGTAGTGCTGCTGGCGGCGTTCCTCAGTCGCCGCCTTGGCTCAGACGCTCATGGTAAGGCTCTGGGACGCGGCCCTTCCCTGCCCTGCCCTCTCCGCGCCCGCTCCGTTAAAGTTCTCCATCCAGTGGAGAGCCCTGGCTGGCTGGCCCTCTGGGGAGAGGGGTGCCGGGCCGGGCTCCCTTACTCTGGCAAACCTGGATCTCAGGCTTACCTGTTGTGTAAGTGGAGGAGGCTGAGGCTGACAGGAACTGACGGATTGGGAAGGATAGAGAAGTATGTTCAAGGCCAAACCCCCACCCCGCAAACCTCATCATCCACCCACTTCTCCATGAGCCTTAACTTTAGATCTAGGTTTTTTGCTGTTTAGGTTCAAATGACGGGACTTCTTGTCCCCTTGGGGAATAAATTTGATCTTCTGACTCTCCCTTCTCTTAGTCCTTCAACTAACCGCTTTCTGTTCTCCTCCCATCTCACCTTCATCCCTCCCTGATTTCCCCGATCTGATCCTCCGTGCTCCACCTGTAGCCCCCAACTCACTCCCACTGCCACCTGCCTCCCTCTTCCCTTACTTAGTTCAGGCTCCTAACCCAGGCAGTTCTCTGGCAAAGTTTCTGCAACTAAGAAAAGTAAACCCCAGAGAGAGAATGAAAGAGCCCGGAGTTGGAGGGACCAAGAGCAGAGACAGAGAGCAATGACCGAAACTGCTTCTTCATGACACCAAAATACAAAGTAAAACATGCAGTCAGCCATTCACGTGATCGAGAGTTGAGTCGGGGACGTGCAGCCCAAACACCACAAAGACTCCCTGCGTTTTTCACTTTCCGTCTAATGTTTCGAAATCAAGGCACTGACGCGAAGATCAAAGACGGTATAAGAAAGAAAGCAAGAGACAGATGACAGCATCCCCCAAAAAATAAATAAATAAAAAACAGGTGCATGATTAGAGAGATGTGGAGAAGTTAGAAAACTAGGGAGTGGAGCCGAGTCGCTGTCAAATGGAGAGAACTTAGAGGTCAAGGAGAAGGGGAATCAACCAGCCATTGGCCTTGCACATACTTCAGTCTGCTTAATCAGCAAGACTCTTAAAGTAGAAATGTTTGTTGCATTCTTACAAAGAAGACAATGGGTTCAGCAGTGTTTCCCATGGTGAATGGTGTGTCCTAGGGGTAAAGGGAGAGTGGAGCTAGGAATTGGTATTGAGTATCTTGCCTGGGAGCTACGGGTGCCAGCACTTGTGGGGATGTCCTCAGTCATGTGTAGAGCCACAGCTGACTTATTCCTTCTGTCCTTGCCCAGCCAGGGGTTGGGCATCTGGCTACAGGCAAAGCCCTTCTAGAAACTAAGGAATGAGGCAAGCACTTAGCTTGGGGAGCCCAGGAGAACTGTGAAGAGAAGCAGGCAGATGTCAGCAAGCGGGCTGTCTGTGTACTTAATGAGATGGCTTTGAGCTGGAGCCTGGGCCAAGCCAGGGTGGGGACCAGGTGTGGGGATGGGGCCAGGCCTAGGAATAGTGCTAGAGCAGAGACAGGGTTTGGGCAGAGCCAGGGACTAACACATCTGAGAGCTTATTGCCAACTTGCTTAGCCCTTGGCCCCTGCCTTCTTCCCTGGGAGGCATCAGACTCAGCTTGGCTCTTCTCAGCCACCACTGCAGCTTCTGATCACAGACAGCACAGGACAGTGATTTAGGGAGACACACTAGCTCTAGAATCAGACATATCTGGATTCATGTGCCCACTCTGCCCCTTAGTGGCTCCACTGGCCTCAGGTGAGCCATAGCCTCTCTGAACCTGCCTTTCTTCTTTGATAAAATTGGGGTCATCAATGCCTGCTGTGTAGGGCTACTGTGCTAATTAAATGGAACATATGTAAAGTACTTAGCCCAGCACTCAGCTCATAGTAAAGCACTCAAGAAATGGTAGCTGTTATATTCCTTGCCACCATCCCCAGCCTCCTCCTCATCCTTTGGGGGTGGGCCCTCCCAGCTGTGGTACTGACATTCTTCTCCCCAGGGACAGAGCTACCCAGCCCGCCATCTGTGTGGTTTGAAGCAGAATTTTTCCACCACATCCTCCACTGGACACCCATCCCAAATCAGTCTGAAAGTACCTGCTATGAAGTGGCGCTCCTGAGGTGAGGAAAGGGGAAGAGCGAAGGGGAGGGAGGAGTGAATCCCCGCCTAGTCCCCTACTCCCCTAGTATGGGAAGATACCTGCCTTGTTAATGAAGTGAGTGCCTGAGGGCCCCTGACACAAAGCCAGCAGTTGACAAGTACTGATTGAGACTCCTGTGCTAAGCAATGTGCCCGGAGCTCTGGGTGAAAAGGCCAGCGCCTTTGCTCATTCCAGAGTAAGAAAAGCCTTTGCACCAAGGCTTTTCTTTTTTTTCTTTTGTTTTGTTTTGTTTTGAGACAGCTTCACGCTCTGTCCCCCAGGCTGGGGTGCAGTGGTGCAATCTCAGCTCACTGCAGCCTCTGCCTCCTGAGTTCAAGCAATTCTCCCACTTCAGCCTTCCTAGTAGCTGGGATTACAGGAGCCTACCACCATGCCTGGCTAATGTTTGCATTTTTAGTAGAGACGGGGTTTCACCATGTTGGCCAGGCTAGTCTTGAACTCCTGACCTCAGGGGATCCACCCACCTCAGCCTCCCAAAGTGCTGGGATTATAGACGTGAGCCACCACCTCCGGCCTCCAAGGCTTTTCTGTCTTACTGGAAAAGCAGGAGAAGCATCCACAGTATAGCCAGACAACAGGGGAACCCTAATGACTGCAAACACAATGTGAAGGGAGAGACTGGGCTGTGCTGTAGGAGCTAGCAAGGCTTTCTGGAAGAGCTGGGACTACTCGTATTTCTATCTAAAAATCTTGTAGACCACATGGAAATTGGTACAGGGTCCCAGGACCAAGGGAGACCCCTCACAATGAGCTGCCGTGGACTAGAGGATATAGCCTGAGGTCTGTCCCAGTTTCTCCCACTGTGGGAGCTCTCTTCCTGGCCTCTTGCATCTCCCTTAAAGGAGGTAGGATTGAGCACAGGCTCCTTTCCAGTGCCTAACCTGGTATCTCTTCAGGTATGGAGTAGAGCCCTGGAACTCCATCTCCAACTGTAGCCAGGCCCTGTCCTATGACCTTACCGCAGTGACCTTGGACCTGTACCGCAGCAATGGCTACCGGGCCAGAGTGCGTGCTGTGGATGGCAGCCGGCACTCCAACTGGACCGTCACCAACACCCGCTTCTCTGTGGATGAAGGTGCTTTTCCTCCCTTGACTTAGAACATGTCTCTGAAGTCCCTTCCAGCCAGGAACTCTAGTCTAGAGCTTTTCTGTCTATTACCATCGCTTACCACGTCAGCCAGGCTCCCTGGCTGGAGAGCTAGTTGCCCAAACAGGGCAGGACTTTGGAGAACGTTAGATAAAATATAGCTCAAGTTGTTTAAAATTTAAAAGAGAACTGGAGTTGTTTATCTTACAGAAGAGAGGTCTTGGGGTGGATTGGGGCAGCTGAGTCATCAGGTCCAGGCCTGTGAACTTCTTTTTTGAGGGAGGGTTCAGGGAGAGGAAGCGAATCCATGAACACTCAGCATAGGGCAGCAAGCAGTAGGCAGAATTCGGGTGAGTCCCCCGCTTCTTTAGGGGTGAACACCCAGGGGTCATCCCTTTGAAATGGGAAGTGCTACTAAGGAGAAGTTACGGATCCCTTTCTGGAGAGGTAAGAGGAAAGGATAAGCCCCCAACTCAGTGGGATTTTGCATCCCACCAGTTGGGATTAAGAAAGTTTTGTGTGCACGGAGACCTTGCTGTAGGATTCAGAGTTAGAGCCGATGGTCTGGGAGGTCATTGGCTGCTCACAGGGCACTGCTCAGCTGGTGCAGAAGCATTTCCCAGCAAAGGTGTTTCAGATACCTATTTCCAGGGCCCAGGCTCGGAAATTCAAGCTAACTGTGTCTTGAATGGGCCCAGGGCATCTGTATTTTTTTTTTTTTTTTTTTTTAATATTTGGTTCTTCTTTGTATTCTGATTTGAGCAAGGCAATTATAAAAAGACATTTTTGAGGAACTTGCCATATTTGTATATGAAATGGTTTTTAGGGCATATTGCTAGGTGTTTGTTTGTTACAGGTGATAACAGCATGGTAGTTATATTTACAAAGGTGTGATACGTGAGAGATACATACTTAAGTAATTAAGAATTAACTAATACAGTGCTTGGGATTTTCTTTAAAATGCTAAAGTAAATTTCATGGGGGGATATTGATGACCCTCCCCCACGACCAATTGCTTTAAAGTTGGCCTAGTGTTTGCAATTACTAAAGCTGGGACTTTGGGAATCATTATATTCTCTTCTACTTTTGTGTCTATCCAAAATTTCTACATAAAAATATAATCAATGTAATTTATCACATTAACTATTCAGAAAAGAAAACGACATTTAAAGAGAAACTAAGCGAAGTTAAAGTAGAAAGAAAATGTCCTAACCTGTAGAAAGGTATCTATCTACACACACCTACCATAAATATTATGCTTAACAGTAAAGTGTTGGGCTGGGCACAGTGGCTCATGCCTGTAATCCCAGCACTTTGGGAGGCCAAGGTGGGCAGATCACCTGCGGTCAGGAGTTCAAGACCAATCTGGCTGACAAGGTGAAACCCATCTCTACTAAAAATACAAAAATGAACGGGGCCTGGTGGCATGCACCTGTAGTCTCAGCTACTCAGGGAGGCTGAGGCAGGAGAATCACTTGAACCTGGGAGGCACAGGCTGCAGTGAGCCAAGATCAAGTCATTGCTCTCCACTCTGGGCAACAGAGGGAGACTCTGTCTCAAAAAAACAAACAAATAAACAAAAACAAAACAGTAAAGTGTTGAAAACATTTTATAAAAAAAGTTTTTGTTTTATTTTTAATTGACAAGTAATAATTCTGCATGTTTATGAGGTACAGTGTTATGTATACATAATACATGTATACCTTGTGGAATGATCAAATCAAGGTAATTAGAATATCTATCACCTCAAATAGTTAGCATTTCTTTGTGCCAGAAGCATTTAAAATATTATCTTTTAGCTATTTTGAAATATGCAGTCCATTATTACCACTGCATTCACCTTGCCATGCAATAGGCACCAGAACTTATTCCTCCTGTCTCACTGTAACTTGGTACCCATCTCCTTGTTCCCTATTCACTTCCCCCACCTGCCTCCTTCCAGCCTCTGGTAACCCCTTCTACTCTCTACTTCTATGAATCGAATTCTAAAATAATTCTACTTAGATTCTATACCTAAGTGAGATCTTATGGTATTTATCTCTTTGCACCTGGCTTATTTCGCTAATGATGTCCTCTAGGTCCATCTGTGTTGTCCCAAATGAGAGTTTCCTTTTTTTTTCAATTTGAGACAAAGTCTTGCTCTGTCACCCAGGCTGGAGTGAAATAGCTTGATCTCATCTCACTTCAACCTCCACCTTCCGAGTTCAAGAGATTCTCCTGCCTCAGCCTCCTGACTGGCTGGGAGTACAGGCACGTGCCACCACGCCTGGTTAACTTTTACATATTTAGTAGAGATGAGGTTTCACCATGTTGGCCAGGCTGGTCTCGGACTCCTGACCTCAAATGATCCACCCGCCTCAGCCTCCCAAAGTGCTAGGATTACAGGCGTGAGCCACTGGGCCAGGCCTCAGTTTCCTGTTTTTCAAGGCTGAACAGGATTCTGTTGTATACACATACCACATTTTAAAAACCCATTCATCTGTTGGTGGGCATTTCCATATCTTGGCTGTCGTGAATAATGCTGCAGTGAACGGGGGATACAGGTATCTCTTCAATACACTAATTTCAATATCTTTAGTAACTGCAAACACTAGGCCAATTTTAAAGTAATTGGTGGTGGGGAGGGTCATCAATATCCCCCCATGAAATTTACTTTAGCATTTTAAAGAAAATCCCAAGCACTCTATTACTTAATTCTTAATTAAGTAATATATACCCAGTAGTGAGAATTGCTGGATCACATGGTAGTTCTATTTTTAGATTTTTGAGGAATATCCATACTGTTTTCCACAATGGCTGAGAAATTCACCACCAGCGACGTGCAAGGGTTTCCCTTTTCACCACATCTTTGTCAACACTTGTTACTTCCATCTTTTGGATAATAGCCAATCTAACAGATGTGAAGTGGTATCTCATTGTGGTTTTAATTTGCATTTCTCTGATGATTAGAGATGTTGGCCATTTTTTCATGTATCTGTTGGTCATTTGTATGTCTTCTTTTAAATGTCTATTCAAGTCCTTTGCCCATTTTAAAAACAGGTTTATTTGTTTTCTTGTTATTGAGTATTCTGAGTTCCTTGTATATTTAGGTTATTAACCCCTTATTCAATGTACATTTGTAAATATTTTCCACCCATTCATAGATTGTGTCTTCACTCTAGTAATTGTTTCTTTTGCTGTGCAGAAGCTCTTTAGTGTAATGCAATCCCATTTGTCTATTTTTGCTTTTGTTGCCTGTGCTTTAGGGATCGTATCCAAGAAACCTTTGCCCAGACCAACATCTTAGAACTTTGCCCCAGGTTTTCTTCTAGTTTTTTATAGTTTTAGGTGTTACATTTGTCTTTACTCCATTTTGAGTTGATTCTTATGTAAGGGGTGAGACAAAGATTTATTTTCGTTGTTCTGTTTGTGAATATACAGTTTTCCCAACACCATTTATTGAAGAGACTGTTCTTTTCCCATTGTGTGTTCTTGGCCCCTTTGTTGAAAATCAATTGTGGGTTTATCTCTGGGCTCTCCATCATATTCCATTGGTTGATGCATCTGATTTTAGAGTATATGTATTTTTAATGTGCTCCCCAAGATGCCCTTATATCCTGCTGCATTGACAAACCTGTGGCCTAGGTTTTAATTAAGCTTAATTCTGGAGGCAAAGTCTGGGGGGAACAGCCAAGCCCTCCTCAGCCCTCAGGTCTCATGGTTTTGCCCCCCTACTCCACCCCATTTAGTGACTCTGACAGTTGGCAGTGTGAAGCTAGAGATCCACAATGGCTTCATCCTCGGGAAGATTCAGCCCCCCAGGCCCAAGATGGCCCCTGAAAATGACACATATGAAAGCATCTTCAGTCACTTCCGAGAGTATGAGATTGCCATTCGCAAGGTGCCGGGAAACTTTACGGTATGGAGTTCCCCAAGGCCCCAGAACCAGAGCTCCCTTGGCTTCCCTGTCCCCTGGGCTGGAAGCACCCTTGTGTGCCATTAGGAACTTTGCTTGTGGACTAAAGGGAGGGTCTGGGATGGTAGGTGAGCAGAGGAGGGAGCAGAACCCACCTCAGCCCTCAGAGCTATGCTCTTGTGAGATGCTCCTCAAAGGCATTGCCTACTAGGGCAATTGGGCACCCCAGAGCCTTTCTAGATGAAGCAATATGGCTCTGAGAGGCTCTGTAAGCTAACAGAGGGCACCCCTGGTATGGGAGAGCTGGCATCTGCGAAATCCACTCTCTTTCCTCTCCACCACAGTTGATTTCAGCGCCTTCTGGGAAGATCTTCAGCATCTATCAAACACTGCTTTTTCTTTTAAAATACAAAATAAAATTGTGGTCATTACAGAGATCATGTGCTGCCTTGGTAATTGTGGGGGTTGTTACACAAAGGATACTGAATGGAGTTGGCTGAAATCACCTCTAAAGGCCCGCCAGCTCTCAGTGTCTGTGTGCCGTGAAATAAAATGATTTTGTTAATTGCTATCATTTTTGTTCCAGTTCACACACAAGAAAGTAAAACATGAAAACTTCAGCCTCCTAACCTCTGGAGAAGTGGGAGAGTTCTGTGTCCAGGTGAAACCATCTGTCACCTCCCGAACTAACAAGGGGATGTGGTCTAAAGAGGAGTGCGTCTCCCTCACCAGGCAGTGTGAGTCAGCCGGGCTGCTCTCAGCATGGGAAGGGAGACTGGGAGGGCCTGGTGCAATCCAAAATGCGTGCACCCGGGAAGCTGGTGCCAGCCACTGTGTTAGGTGCTGCTTCATATAACTCTGCATCCTTAACAGGAGAGAGGTCCTACTGTCCTCGTTTTAGAGATGAGGGAACTGAGGCTCAGTATTAGCAACTTCCTAGGGTTGCACAGCTAGGACTTGGTGGCAGAACCAGGTCTCTTGTGATCTAGTATCCTCCCACTGGAGCACAGCGGTGTTTCCCAACAACATCCCCCTCCCCCAGGACCATCTTCAGTCAGCTGTGCTAGTTCCTGTTGTTAAGGTCTTCTGCTGTTCTTCCTCAGAGCCAGGGATACAAAGGGCTTCTCCTTACTTCCCCTACTCTGCTCCGCTCCTTACCAGAGCTGCTAATGTCAGCAAATACTGCTCCAGGCTGTCAGTCAGGTGCCGGGGCTGTAGGGGGAGGGAGAGAATAGAGGACGTGGAGGCCACGGTCCTGCCTAGGAGGATCTCGCTTCCCGGCTGGGGAGATACAGTGTGCACAGAGGAGACTGTAACAAGCAACTCTTTCTGGACAGCTGATGAGATGTCCAGCACCCAGTGAATCAGGCCAACAGTAAGTGCTCTGGGAGGGCCCAGTCCAGTGTGGGCAGGGTCTGGCAAAGACAAAAGTGACTCCTGCTAGATCTGCAACAAATTTCAGTTTATGAAGGACACTCAACAGCTCAGTGTCATTTAAGTCTCAATGCAGAGTAAGGCACTAAGTGGGTATCAGGCAGCCTTGAGAGTTTTTCATACATTCTTTCACTGATACATGAAATAGTTCTGTTCAAATCTCAGCTTTACTACTTTTGAGGTATATGACTTCGGGAAAATTACTTAACTTCTATGTGCTTCAGGATCCTAATCTGTAAAAATGGTGCTGATGATAGTATTTACCTCCTATAAGTATAAAAGTTAAAAGAATCTCATGGTATTGGTACATGGTCAGTGCTGTGTACTTCACAACCACCTTATGAGGTTGGTGGCTCTGAGAGAGTAAGTAATTTGTCCACAGTTGCACAGCTAGTAAGTGGTGAAGCTGGGACTTTAACCCGGATCTAGCAGCCCCCAGAGCCTCGACTCTTACTTGCTGTACCATCCTGCCTCGCTGTTCTGTTTGCTGTGATGAGAGTCGTGTGCAGAGAGCTGGAAGCAGTCAGCACATCTCCTAAGGGAATCCTTCAGGGCATGGTTTGGAAGACCAGGTGGGGATTCACAGAAACCTAGACTCATCTAGAGCTGTGGCCTGTAGGTCGCCTTGGGCCACTGAATGGTTCCTGACAGTGGCCAATGGATTTCATGGGACCAGAGTCCTGTGACCAGAATCACCATGCTCCATGGGGCCAGGCCACAAACACATCTCTCTTGGCCTGCAGATTTCACCGTGACCAACGTCATCATCTTCTTTGCCTTTGTCCTGCTGCTCTCCGGAGCCCTGGCCTACTGCCTGGCCCTCCAGCTGTATGTGCGGCGCCGAAAGAAGCTGCCCAGGGTCCTGGTGAGTCTTGCAAGGAGGTCACTGCCCCATCCTTCCCAGCCACACCAGAGCTTCCAGGAGGGCAGGGAGCTCTTTTCCTCCCAGACAGTCCATTGCCTCAGCTTGCCTCTGCTCTCAGCCCTGGTGTAATTGGGAGATACCTTCATCAGGCACTATGGGGACAGAGGGAGGAAGTGAGCATGAAGCCCAGTACCAAGAATGCTGCCGTCCAGTAGCTCAGATAAGACACATGGAATCACAAACCTCAATGACCACGAGCCATTTTGGTATGATCTACTAGTAGCTGGCCATGGACTAGCCCCTGTGCATTACATCTCTGATAATGAGGCACAGTTTTAACCCCTTTTCACAAGTGAGGAAACTGAGGCACAGAGAGATTGTTACACACACAGGGCCACACAACCAGGAAGCGTCGGGGATGGAGCCCACTTTCCCACAGCTAGTGGCCATGGGTATTCCACAACAGAGAAAGAAGGAAAGGCCAGAAGTGCTGGTCCTTGGGTTGCTGTCAGAGTGGGCCAGAGGAGAGAGGACGCTGAGGGGTGGTGGGGATGCTGGGCCACTGTAGAGGGGATGCGGGCTGGGGCAGGGAGGGGCTCATGGAGGAGGCCAAGCCCTCCTCCCCTCCCAGAGTGTGTCCTCTTGCTACATTGTACTGACAAATGATACATTTGCGGCAAGCCAGCCTCCAAAACTCAGCTTGCAAAGATTGGGCAGCATTTTCCAAACCTCGGCCTGTCTCTGGCCTGGAGTTCAGGCCACATTGAAGGTTGCCCACCATAGCCCGCATAGCTGGCACTACTGCATGATGGCCAAGGGATCAGCTGGGAAGGACCCAGCTCCGTCTGCAAGGCAGGGGCCCCACAACTGGAAGGGGAATCTCCAGAGGGATCCTGGGATCTCTAGGGAAAACAAGAAGAGAGACAAGTGCAGTGGCGCAATCTCAGCTCACTTGCAGCCTCCACCTCCCAGGTTCCAGTGATTCTCCTGCCTTAGTCTCCCGAGTAGCTGGGATTACAGGTGTCCACCAGCATGCCTAGCTAATTTTTATGTTTTTAGTAGACACGGGGTTTTCCCATGTTGACCATGCTGGTCTCGAACCCCTGATCTCCAGTGATACGCCCACCTCAGCCTCCCAAAGTGCTAGGATTACAGGCATGAGCCACCGCACCCTGCCCCTTTTGTACTTTTGGATCACAGAACTGACTTGTCCTTGAGGGTTTTTTCTCTTCAGGATAAATATAACACAGTTCCCTTCATCTGATGATCGTAGTCATCACCACATGAATAAATTCTAATGCACAGAGCATTGGCACATTCATTAGTTTGTTCTCGTTCATTAGCTTGTTTGATCTGATCTTTCAACAGTTCATCAAGGTAAGTATTATTGGACAAGAAAGGAATTTCAAATCAGGACAGTTGAGGATGAATTCCACATGTGTTCTTTACTGTTTGCGCAAGTCATTTAACTTCTCTGAGCTTCAGTTTTCTCCTCTAGGAAATAGAGGTAATAATATTTCTCTTACAGAATTATTGGAGGGTAAAGTTCAATTCAACATATATTTATTGAGCACCTTCTGTGTACCACACTTTGTTCTAAGCACTGTAGACACATTAACTACAACATAAGGAGGCAGGTTCTGTCATTATTTCCATGTTACAGATGAGCAGCTAAAGCACAGAGAGGGGAAGTAATTTGATCAAGGTAACAAAGCTGATAAGAGTCAGAGCTGGGGTTTGAACCTATGAAGTCTGGCTCTAGAGGACACATCCTAAATCACCAAACAATGTGATAGGAATAGGGACTCAACCAATCAGAGCTGCATTTGAATCATCATGTACCAAGGAAATGAGGGCAGATGTGCAACCATGAGTCAGTGAATCCATCGGCAGACCTTAGGAGGACCTAATGTGTGCCAGCTCAGTCTAGACTCTGGAGACAGGGTAGTAAACAACACTAGATAGTTCCTGCCCTCAAGGAGTTTGTGTTCTTTTGGGAATGTGGAGTAAGTGAGTGTGTGTATGGTGAGAGACAGAAAACAAACAAGTAAAATAATTCTAGGAACAAAGTGCTAGGAAGAAGTAACAGAGTTAATGTGGAGAGAGTGGCAGGAGTGCTGGTTTAGTCAAGGTATTCAAGAAGGCTTTGCTGAAGAAGTGACATCTGAACTGAGACCTAAACCATGAACAGGACACGGCCATATAAAGTGCTGAGATCATGTCAAGCACGAGGGAAAGCATGTGCAAAGGCCCTGAGGCAGTCTGGTGCTTGATGTGTTCTGGGACAGAAAGAACACCAGTGTGGCTAGGGCAGAGGGGTTATGTGACTTCCTTAAAACCCTTGGCAATTAACAGAGAGCAGCCCCTTCTCTGCGAGTTCCACACCTGTGCCACTGCCCCACACTGCAGCCACCATGTTCGTGTGAGTCATGACTCAGGGAATAGAGAAATTAATTTGGTGTCTCACATCCAGAATTTTAGAAAATGAAATGGGCAGGAGGGCATAGACTAGGATACAATAGAATAAGAACTGCAGAAATATGTGGCACAGCTCATAATGATGAGTATTATTTTGTGAAACTGGTTTCAGTTATTTACATATGGGTATATATACAAGTCATTATGCAACTTATTTCTGATTTTGAGTCATCATCAAAAAAGTTTGAAACACGCTTCTAGATGGGTCTAGCCTGCTTTCAGGTTTGAAAAGCACTGTGGATGGAGCCACCTGATAGTTTTCACCATGCTCAGCAGACCCTGGTTCTGCCTGTTACTCCATCTGGGCCCAAGAATACAAACTTCTTATGTATCTGGACTGAGCCAAACTGGGAATAGCATTAGGAGGAAAGCTGGATTTGAAAACAAAACAGAACACATTGCAGTGTAATTAAGACTGCAGTCCCCTCCGTTGAGCTCTCCTCCTGGGCCTGGCCTTCCCCGGCAGCACTGGGATGGGTGCTGGAAGGTGACTCCCACCTCTCTCACTCTGTCCTCTCTTCCCCAGCTCTTCAGGAAGCCCAACGCCTTCATCTTCATCAGCCAGCGTCCCTCCCCAGAAATCCAAGACACCATCCACCCGCTTGATGAGGAGGCCTTCCTGAAGGTGTCACCAGAGCTGAGGAACTCGGACCTGCATGGCAGCACGGACAGTGGCTTTGGCAGTACCAAGCCATCCCTGCAGACTGAAGAGCCCCAGTTCCTCCTCCCTGACCCTCACCCCCAGGCTGACAGAACGCTGGGAAATGGAGAGCCCCCTGAGCTGGGCGACAGCTGCAGTAGTGGTAGCAGCAATAGCACAGACAGCGGGATCTGCCTGCAGGAGCCCAGCCTGAGCCCCAGCACTGGGCCCACCTGGGAGCAGCAGGTGGGGAGCGACAGCAAGGGCCAGGATGACAGTGGCATTGGCCTAGTTCAAAACTCTGAGGGCCAGGCTGGGGACACACAGGGTGGCTCAGCCTTGGGCCACGACAGTCCCCCAGAGCCTGAGGTGCCTGCGGAACAAGACCCAACTGCTGTGGTATTCCGGGGCTACCTGAGGCAGACCAGATGCGCTGAGGAGAAGGCAACCAAGACAGGCTGCCTGGAGGAAGAATTGCCCCTGACAGGTGGCCTTGGGCCCAAATTCAGGGGATGCCTGGATGACAAGGCAGGCTTGCATCCACCAGCCCTGGCCAAGGGCTATTTGAAACAGGATCCCCTAGAAATGACTCTGGCTTCCTCGGGGGCCCCAACTGAACAGTGGAACCAGCCCACTGAGGAATGGTCACTCCTGGCCTTGAGCAGCTGCAGTGACCTGGGAACATCTGACTGGAGCTTTGCCCATGACCTTGCCCCTCTAGGCTGTGTGGTAGCCCCAGGTGGTCTCCTGGGCAGCTTTAACTCAGACCTGGTTACCCTGCCCCTCATCTCTAGCCTGCACTCAAGTGAGTGACTCGAGCTGAGAGGCTGCTTTTGATTTTAACCATGCCTGCTCCTCTGCCTGGACCAGGAGGAGGGGCAACCAAGGCCGAAGTAAGGCACAGGGCAGTCTGGGCACTTTTCTGCAAGTTCACTGGGGACAGCCCCAGTCAGGCCCTGCAGGGCTGGTCAGGATGCCTGGGGCAGGAGGAGGTCAACTCACTGAGCTAGTGCAGAGTGTGGGGGGCACCGACCTGTTCCGTTGACTGAGGCCCTGCAGACTCTGGCAGAGCTGAGAAAGGCAGGGACCGTCTCCCTCCTTGGAACTCTTTCCTGTATCATAAAGGATTACTTGCTCAGGGGAACCATGGGGCTTTCTGGAGCTGTGGTGAGGCCGCCAGGTTGAAGTCAGCTCAGAGCCAGACCTCCCAGCTTAGGCTACCCAAGCATCAGGGCCTCCAGCAGGAAGAAGGGCTATGGGAATGGAAGCTTCAGGGCCTTGCTTCTGGCGTGGTTTTTAGGGGGAAAAGGAGGATATGGAGGCCGAGTTTGATCTCTGGGATGGTCACATGGGTTCCCCCCATCAGGCCTCTGAGGCAGGAAGCCTGTCACTGGAAGATCTTAAGGTATATATTTTCTGGATACTCAAACGCATCATGATGATTCACTGGGGAGAGACAAAGGGAGCTGAGACCCTGGATGGGGCTTCCAGCTCAGAACCCATCCCTCTGGTGGGTACCTGTGGAGCCCATCTGCAAATATCTCCCTCTCTCCAGCAAATGGAGTGGCACCCCCCTGGGGCACTGGCTGTGGCCAAGCCACTCACATCCCCACCCTGCTGCCCCACCGTCTTGCTGACAAGTTCCAGAGAAGCCGTGGTTGTTTGTATTGGTCATAACTCCGCCCTTTGGGCAGCCTCTGGGCTTGGGCACCAGCTCATGCCAGCCCCAGAGAGTCAGGGTTGGAGGCCTGTGCTTGTGTTTGCTGCTAATGTCCAGCTACAGACCCAGAGGATAAGCCACTGGGCACTGGGCTGGGGTCCCTGCCTTCTTGGTGTTCAGCTATGTGACTTTGGACTAGCCACTTGTCAGAGGGCCTCAATTTCCCCTTCTGTGAAATAAGTACTCCACCTTTAGGGGGTCCTCCATGTTTGCTGGGTATTAGCCAAGCTGGCCCTGGGAGAAAGTAGATACTGTCCACGGACTACCAAGCTGGCTTGTTTCTCATGCCAGGGGCTAACAGATCCAGTGGGAGTCCATGGTGTCATGCCAAGACAGTATCAGACACGGCCCCAGAAGGGGGCATTATGGGCCCCGCCTCCCCATAGGCCATTTGGAATCTGTCTTCAAACAAAGGCAGTTCAGTCCACAGGCATGGAAGCTGTGAGGGGACAGGCCTGTGCATGCCATCCAGAGTCATCTCTGAGCCCTGCCTTTCTCTGGAGCATTCTGAAAACACATTCTGGCCCAGGGAATCCAGCCATGACCCCTACCCCTCTGCCAGAGTGCTCTTAGGTGCCAGTCTGGCAACTGAACTCCCTCTGGAGACAGGCTTGAGGGAGGATTCCTCAGGGTTCCCTTGAAAGCTTTATTTATTTATTTTGTTCCTTTATTTATTGGAGAGGCAGCATTGCACAGTGAAAGAATTCTAGATATCTCAGGAGCCCTGAAGTTCTAGCTCTGACTCTGCTGTTCCCAGGGTTGTGACCTTGGGGAAGTCACTTATCCTCTCGCAGCCTCAGTTTCCTCATCTGCAAAATAATGACTGACTTGTCTAATCCATAGGGATGTGAGGTTCTGCTAAGGAAATGGGTATGAATGTGCCTTGAACACAAAACTCTGTCAATGAACAATACATGGTTTTTATTCCAATAAATTGTCGAGACCACAGGAATTGTGTGAAACCAGTCAGATTGCTGATGGCACAGTGGCTCATGGAGGACTCAGTTGTTGATAATGAGGAGGGTAATAATGGGTGGGATGTGTGATGTCACTTTAAGGAAACAGGGCTGAGGACTCAGGCTCAAATCCGACGGACCCAGGGAGTCCTCGTGCTACCTGTATTGTGACCTTGGGCCCATTACTTATCCTCTCCAGGTTTTCATTTCCCCACTCGTCATGTAGAGTTGACAACTCCCCATGGGGATGTTGTGAGGTTTAAATGAAATTGCACATAAAAAGTTTAACATGGTGCCAGGCATGTGGTGGTCCCCATGTGCACATAGCTGTCATTGGCTGTTAAGGCTGTAAAGAGAAATGGACAGCTTTTCTTGGAAGCAGGTGAAAATGAAAGCGATAAGGAGTATGCAGCGGGGCTCTTTCAGAAGACAGAAAAGGAAACGGTGGAAAGCACAATGCAACGTTTTGGATGTGAGTTCTGACAGTGTGGAGAGAAGAACCTGGAAATCCCTCCTTTCCAGGAAGACAGCAAACCGGACCTCCCCGGAGCTCTGTCTCCGGAGCCCTGTCCCTGGCTCCCGTCACCCAGGAGGTGTGTTCTCCTAAGTGTGGAAGTCTTCTGCACTCTATTCTAGAAGCAGCCTGCTCCGTCCATGAAAAACCCCATGTGGGTTTGAATTTCTCCCCATGCTCAGCCCAGTGGGTAGAACAAACCCAGGCCCGTGGCCTGAGCTTCCTGGTGTGCTCTTTTCTTTTCTCCTTTTCTTTTCTTTTCTTTTGTTTTCTTTTCTTTTCTTTTCTTTTTTCTTTTCTTTTTTCTCTTCTTTTCTCTTCTCTTCTTTCTTTTCTTTTTAATGGAGTCCCACTCTGTCGTGGAGGCTGGAGTGCAGTGGCGGCTCTCGGCTCACTACAAGCTCCGCCTCCTGGGTTCACCCCATTCTCCTGCCTCAGCCTCCCGAGTAGCTGGGACTACAGGCACTCACCACCATGCCTGGCTAATTTTTTTTTGTATTTTTAGTAGAGACGGGGTTTCACCATGTTAGCCCAGATGGTCTTAATCTCCTAACCTCGTGATCCACCCACCTCGGCCTCCCAAAGTGCTAGGATTACAGGCTTGAGCCACCACGCCCAGCCCCTGGGTATGCTTTTCTCTTTGTCCTACCTGGATCCCCTAGAAGGTAACTGGGGACACCTCACCTCTTTTGCCCTGTGTCATCTCCAATCTTGCCTTAACCCATTCATTCTGAGAAAATAACTAGTTCTGAGGAAGTGCTGATCCTATCATCTTCAGAGAACTTGACTAATACCACACGATTTCAGACCTGCTCAGGCTTTTGCCCTAGAGCCCTCCTTGTCAAGACTGGAAAGGAAAGTAGTGTTGGTCATTTTCTCCTGGAAATGAGGTGTTAGCGATGGCTTCTTCCCCATGGAAAAGGCCCCTGAGGTGTAAATATAAAGATTCAGAGAATAAAAGGAATTACATTCAAGGAACTGCGGCCAGTTTGGTTGGATACGACAGATCAAGGAGCAGCTTGCAGGACAGAAGGAAGTCAGAAGATGCAGCCCATGGTATGGACCCTGCCTGCTCCGTTTCTGTGGAATGAGTAGGAGTTTGCGCTGGTTCACCTCTGCTTTGAGGCTGCTCTGTCACCACTCACACTAGGCCCTTGGGAGAAACTGAGTGAGTCCTTCCAAGCAGCTGGGGCTGATGAGACACTTGCAGGTTTCCTGGGACTTCGGATTACAGTCGCCAACAGAAGGCCCCAGCTGTTCTTCAACTGAGCAATCTCCTTCAAGGGCTTTTCCAAGCTGAGGAATGCGTGATACTGTCTTTCTGTGAGCTAATGGAACTTCCTCTTAGTAAGGAGAGGGGGTAAATGGGCCACCACTGACTGAAGAGGAAATTCAACAGAACTGTGTTTTCCCAACTTTGTAAATAGCCATAGTCAGGGTGTGCCTTGTCTACCCAACATATATCCAACCCCCCGCCTCAGTGTCCACACTTTCACAGAAGACACACAGTCCCTAGGAGGCTGGGCCTCACCCCCTGAGCCCACACTGCTCTCTGGGTGGAATGTCTCTGAGCCCCACATGTGAACAGCACAGCAAGGGAAGCTGTAGGCTGTGACCACCTGGGACCACTGGCGGTCTGCTGCGTAAGTGGCAGGTCTGGGCAGTCAGGGCTGATTTGATCAAGCCTCAACCTAGAGGACCCTAGATACTAGGAAGCTTGACTCATTCATTTCCTGTTGTGCTCATGGGTTAAAAAAGCAAACCCACAGTTTTGGGTTTGAAGTAAACCCCAATTTACAATTAAATGCGTTGTTATTAATGACCCACACCACATTTTCCCACTATCATCTTGATCCTAACTTCACTTAATTTCCCATAAACCTCCAAAAAGGGTGGTGGGACCCAATAAACACTCTGCCAAGGAAGGGTTGGGTAGGATAAAACCCGTGTTTTAAGAACATGGCTCTGGCCAAAGCATCAGACATTAATCAGAAAGAATAGAGCAGGAGGCAGAGAGACCTGACTGGAGGCTGGGGGAGGCTTTTATTGTAGTCAGCATTTCATTTTGTCAAGAAACATTATGAAGCATGTATTATGTGTTGGACATGGTGTTCAGCCCTGGGTACAGAGTGGTGAACTAAAGAAGCATGACTTCATGGAGCCTGTCATCTGGTTATGAAGATAAACACCAAACAAATAAACACAATAAATGTATTACTACAATCAGTGTAAGTGGTGTGAAAGAAACTAATATTCCACATGAAGGATGAGGCAGGAAGCAGAGAAACAGGGTAGGAGGCTGTCTTAGACTGGGCTACGACAACAAAACACCATGGACTGGGTGGCTTAAAAAACAGACATTTATCTCTCACAGTTCTGGAAGTGGGGAAGTGCAGGATCAAGGTGCCAGCTGAGTGAGTTCCCTGGGAGGGCTCTCTTCCTGGCTTGGAGACGGCCTCCTTCTTGCTGTGGCCTTACATGGTGGAGATAAAGAGCTCTGGCCTCTCTTCCACTTTCTTACAAGGGCATTAATCCCATCACGGAGGCCCCATCCTCATGACCTCATCTCAACCAATTACCTCCCAGAGGCCCCACCTCCAACTACCATCACACTGGGAGTGAGAGCTTCAACATGAATTTGGGGAAGACAAAAATATTCGGTTCATAAGAGAGGCTTATACAATAGCCTAATCAAATGAGAGTATTGAGCAGGGGCAGTGGGAACAGAGAGAAAGGGACAGACTCAAAGACATTGCAAAGAAAGAGTTATCAAGATGGAGCGACAGGCCAGAGTGAAAGAAGAAGGTCTCAGAAGTGCTGGTCACACTTGAACCCGATGATGAGAAAAACAAAATACGGACATGGAAGGGAGACACGTGTGGAGGGAGAGGGGAGATGATGAGTTCTGGCTTAATAATGACAAGTCATCCCAGAAGAGGTCTTTCAGCAATTGGCAAGGCTGGCCTGGATCTGTGAGGCTCAGGGCTGGGGATTCCCATGTGAGAGTGAATGAGCCCATAGCCCTTAGTGTGAAGGTAAGGACACCGGCTTGGAGAAGATCCCCAAACCCCTGCAGCCAATAAGCAGTTAGAATATTCACGTGATGACTTCCTTCCTTGAGGAAAAGCAGGCTGCCATCCCTTCGACTCACCGAGTCACAGGAGCCGTGGCTGTAATTGGCATCTGTCTTGCAGAGCCCAGCCAGGAGCCTCACTGGGGGTCCTTGGTCAATCACAGCCCATCATCAAGGATGCAGCTGAGGGCTCCCTTTAGTAAGTTGTCCAATCTGTAGAGCTGAGAGGCTCAGGGAGGGGTACAGACTAGTACATGATCAGCAAAGGCCTGGGTGTAGGGTGCCACACCTGTCTACCTCTACCCACATGGGGCAGAAGGGCATGGTGGAGATTAAGACCTCGCATGACCCTGGAGAGAACAGGAACATTCCTCAGGATCCTACTATCTGGTTACCCCAGCCCTGGAAGTGTCCCTTGCCCTCCACCTCCCCACACCCCCTCTACCTGTCCCCTAAGGCAGAGTTTCTCAGACGATTGCCTCTGTCAGAATTACTTGGGAGTATTTGTCTCCCTAAGCTGCTCCCCAAGGCCCAGAATTTCTGAATGCCAGTTCCCAAGGACCTGCTAGGGAAACAACTTACAGCGACCACCTTGCAGGTAATTCCAGCACACACTGAGTCACCTCTTTAAGGAACAACCTGATGATTTGCCGCTTGTTCTGTTAAAATCAGTCCTTTTTCTCCCCACTGCCCTCTACTTGGTATCACCCAGTCCACAACTTTAAGTGTCATCTGGATGCTGGTGGCTTCCAAATGCCCAAACAGGGTTTCTCTCCAGAACTCTATCCAGCTGCCTCATCAGCAGCTCCATGTGGATGTCTAGCATGCATCTCAACATTACAGTGTCTACAACAGAGCTCAAGATTTCCCTGACAGTCCTTCCTCCCCTAGTCTTCCCTGCCTGATAAATGGCACCACCCTTCCCCTAGCTCAGGCCAAAAATCCAGGAGTCAGCCCTTTCTGCCCCATCAAACTCCTCAGTAGGTCCTATCTGCTCTACTTTCCAGATAGATGGTGGATCCAATCACTTGTTGCCACCTCCCACTGTCATCTGGTCAAATTCATTGTCACCTCTCCCCTGGACCACCATGAGGAACTGTCCTGCTCCTCCACATCCACTCCTGCTCCCTCAGTCTAATCTCCATCCCTCAGTCATCCCGGTGCAGTGTACAGGGCTGCAAGGGCTCCCCCAGAACTGGAGGAGTCAGGCAGTAAGCAGATGGCAGGCCATGGGCACTGGAGACAAGACTTTGTCAGGCCAGGAGGACAGGAGGCACCAACTGTCATGGGGATGTGCACAGGGATCAACGGCGTGTGGACAGCAGGCATTTGGCCCAGCTGGTGCTTTCTGGGAGGCCTCCTTGGGGAAGACAAGCCAAGGGTTCTGAAAACTTCCTGGCCAGCACCACCTTCTCTCCCATCCTTCACAATCAACTTTTTGAAATAATTGAAAGATTCACTGACTCCACTTCCAACTGCTTCTGCAGCACTGACAGCTCCAGGGACACCCCACACATGGTGTGCTATAATATGCGAATGGCCGGATGGACTGCCACAGCAAGCTTGTTGGTCTGAAAATGCTCCAAGGGCAAACAGGAAGAGGCAACAGCCCCAGGGAGTAGAAAGAATGCTCAGCCACTATCTGTTCTCTCCACATGAAACCATCATGTCAGTTCTGGACCTCAGTCTTCTTATCTGTGAGGTGGACAGAGTAGTCTTCAAGCTGACTTCTTTAATTAGTGCCCTGGGCACATTGCTATCCCTGAGTGTGCTACATGCAGTACTGACTGTGGGCTCCCGGACAACAGAAACCCCTCTGATTTCTCTCTGTGTCCTTTGCACCCAATCAATGCCTAACACATTGCAATGGGTGCTCAATAAATAAATGAATGCATGAATGAATGAATTTCTTCCATTCGTGGGAAGGAACTTGAAGAAGCATGGTATCCAAACATGAGAAGGTAACAGTGGTGATGGTAGCTTGTGGCTGAACAGACACTTGGGAGGCATTTAGACTGAGATTTAGACTGAGCCTAAAGAAAAGCAGGCTGTACCTAACTGTGATTTAAGATTTTATCTTCAGGCTTGCCATCTTCTTAGCCAAGGCATATTATACCATGCTGATTCCCTTCCTTGCTATTTTCACCCTACAACTCTTGGGTGTTGTAGGAACTCAGGGCTACAGACCAAACAGGAAGACTAAGGCAAGGGGATGTGGTCAAGAGGCAAGGCAAAGGACCATGAAAACATTCAACATGCATTCACTCTTTGGGCAAACATTGAGCCTCTGTCATGGGCGGGCTCTCTGGAAACACAAAAGGCAATCTGACATGATCCTTCTCCTTCTTGGCTCAGTTGTGTAATACACACACACAGGCATACACAGGGGTGTCTCCACCCACCTCCTTCTCCACTCCCCACCCCCACCCAGCACTGTGGAACTGATTAGAGACCATCTGGAGGGAGAAGTAGGTTCTTGGGGGCCAAAGATGTCAGGGTAGATGCCAGTTTGGACTGAGGGTAGAAGTGGGTGAAAAAGGATTATTCAGAGTTACCTGAGCTCTGAAATAGCCTCCCAGCTGGAAGGGACCTCAGAGTCCTCAGGTCCAGTGGCAGCCTTATACAAACACAGCACCAGGGGCTCAAAGCTTGCGCTCACCAGCTACAAGGGGAGGAAATGGGACTAGAATAGATGTGACTTCTTTTTTTTTTTGAGACTGAGTCTCACTCTGTTGCCAGGCTGGAGTGCAGTGGTGCGATCTCGGCTCACTGCAACCTCTGCCTCCTGGGGCTGCAGGAACGTGCCACCACGCCCAGCTAATTTTTGTATTTTTAGTAGAGACAGGGTTTCACCATGTTGCCCAGGATGGTCTCAATATCTTGACCTTGTGATCTGCCGGCCTTGGCCTCCCAAAGTGCTGAGATTATAGGCGTGAGCCACCATGCCCGGCTGAAGATGCAACTTCTTATACTGCCCACCATCATTCCCCCAGTGGCTCCCTGCTTACCATGAGAAACTGCACCCTCCTGATTGGAGAGGAGGAGACCAGCCCAAAAGCTCTGTGGATAAAAACTCACCTCCAGCACTGCCCAGCCTGGTTTTTTTTTTTTTTTTTTTTTTTAGTGAGAGTCTTGCTATGTTTTCAGGCTGGAGTGCAGTGGCACAATCTCAGCTCACTGCAACATCTGCCTCCTGGGTTCAAACAATTCCCTTGCCTCAGCCTCCTTAGTAGCTGGGATTACAGGCACAAGCCACCACGCTTGGCTAATTTTTGTAGTTTTAGCAGAGACGGGTTTTCACCATGTTGGCCAGGCTGATCTTGAACTCCTGACCTCAAGTGATCCTCCCACCTTGGCTTCCCAAAGTGCTAGGATTACAGGCATGAGCCACTGCGCCCAGCCCCACCTGTTGTTTTGCTGGCCTGCTGCTGCTCCGGGCAGGCAGAACATTTTCACTTCTGGTCTCCAAGTGTGAGAATTCACCAGGCCACCAGCTTCCTGTTTTGTATCAGATCTGTTTAAATATCACAGCTTCTAGATGGTTTTAGATCAATAAGCAGTTTTTAGAAATATAATAATGATCCTCCCATCTGCTCCCACTTTGAGTTTGTCCAGACTCCTGGAGCAGAGAGTGGGGCACTATAGACTCTGGGCTCCTGGTGCCTGGCACTAGGCACCCTCCAATGCCACTGGCATGGGACAAGACCATTAAAACTTAAAGAAGAACCTAGAGGAGAGAAAAGCTCCCTCTTCACCTGCCAGCGTCGCCATGGTTTTGATCACTCCTTAGGTTATACTTCAAGATAGAAAAATCGTCGTCTATGTGCTCGCTCCCAGAAATGTAACTGATCATGAACACAAGGTTGAATGTAGTCAAGGATGGGGAGAGAGAGAAAGTTTTGGTTTTCAGAGCACCTGGGATTGCACCAGGGATGAAGCAATGCTCAAGATGTTCTGAAGAGAGATTTCAACACAATTTCCTGAGAAGTTCCTGGCCTATAGCCAGAGCCATGCAAAGTACCGTGGAGAACTCAGAAGAGGTTTAAAACCTGATTCTGCCTGCAAGAAATGCCCGTCAAATAGGAGAAAACAAGGTTAATTTCAGGGAGACTGGATGCCCCCATGGTGCCTAGCATAGTTCCTGGCATGTTATGGAAGCAGTGTGAATAAATGAATGCAAAGAAATAATCAATAATAAAGTTATGGGAGCCTGAGACTATGTGTATTTAAAATCAGCAGAGCACAAGATCCATGGGTCTTACAGAAGGCTCCCTGGAGAAGGGAAATTTGAGCTGGCATGAAGAATGGGCAGAATTTGGTGATTTGGAGGTCAAGGAAGGTCTAAAAATACAAAAGGAAGAAAGAGGAGTAGGTCAGTGGGAAGCTCAGAGCTGAGGATGGGGCCTAGGGAGAACTGGGCTCCTGAGCTCCCTTCTCACCACACAAGGAGACCCCAGAAAGAGATTAGAGACCATCTAGAGGGAGGAGTATGTTCTTGGGGGCCAAGGATGTCAGGATAGCTGCCAGTTTGGACTGAGGCTAGAAGTGGGTGACAAAGGATTATAAAGAAAATAGATTCTTCCCTGGCCTTGAACAAATCACTTCACAGCGCTCTGAGCCTCTGTTCCCTCACCTGTGAGGCTGTAAGGACGAAGACAGGCTGTGCATCATAAGCCTCTGCCCTGCACTGATATGTGCTCAGCAAACATTAGCGTTTCACCCTACAGGTAAAGAACAATTTGGCTGGGAATGGGCCAGACTTGGAACCTGGTCAGACACATTCAGAGTCAAGGAAAGGCTAAGTAATGCTTAGAATCCTAGACTATTAGGGAACTGCAGCCGTCACCTTTCAACTACCGTCTCCTAGATTAGAAAGATATATTGACACTTTGTACTTGCATCTTTTAATTGTTTACTGAGCAGCTACTACAGACCAGGTTATATGCTAAGAACTGAGAATGCAGAGGCTTTAAAAAAAAGAAATAGATAAGGTCTTTGCTCTTCTACAAGAACCAGGAGAAACCTTGGAAAAATAGTCCAATCTTTTGATTTCCAGATGCTGAAATAGATGTCCAGAGAGGTGGACTAAGTAGCCCATGACCACACAGCACATCAGGGCAGGGTCAGAACCAGACCTTATATTACATTCAGTCCTCATCCTTACGCCCTGATGTCAGCTGCATCCGTGAGGGCGCAGACTCTGCTTAGCTCTGGTGCAGCCAGTAGCCAGCTGTGGAACTTGGGTAGAGCATACTGCTTTTCTGACCCAAGTGTCCCTATATGTAAAACAGGACCAAGAATAATCCCTGTGTCTCAAGCTTGACATAAGGCTCAAAACGCAGTACCATGCGAGAAAAGGCTTTGTGCTCTGTGAACTGTGGACTGTGCAAACGGTCTCTGCTCCTCCTTTTAATCACTAAGCAGTTTTTAAAAATATAATAATGATCCTCCCATCTGCTCTTACTTTGAGTTTCTCAGACTCCTGAAGCAGAGAGAGGGGCACCATAGACTCTGGCCTCCTGGCTCCTGTCACCTGGCCCCCTCCAATGCCACTGGCATGGGAGAAGATCATTAAGACTTCAAGGAGAACATAGAGGAGAGAAAAGCTCCCTCTTCACCTCCCAGCCTCATCATGATTTTAAATGATTTTCTAGGACAAAGAAGCCTTCTGTGGCTACACTGGGTGTCTCATCTCTACTCGGCAAGTAGTTACTGGCCTCCTCTGGCACGCTCCAGTTTTAGGAGCTACTAAAGACCTATAGAACATAATCTTGCTTGCAGAGGGCTCAGCTTGGTTGAAGAACAGCACAAATGGAGGAAATGTGGTCACCTGCAATTCAGATCAAAATGGGTGGTATCAAGTCTCGAACCCTGAGCAAAGTCACAGCAAAGATGGACTTGAGCCGTCCCACAGAGACTAGCTATGGCTAGGAAGGGAGGGGCTGTGGGGACAAAAGGGCATCCAAGCTGGAGAATAGCCCCAGAGAAGGCACCAAAGGGTGGCAGGGGAACTGGGAGCAGCTAGCCCCTGGGCCCCCGGCCCCTGTGACTGCCGCTGGGCTCTTAGGGCCAGTGGAAAGAAGAACCGTAAAAAGGTAGTAGGAAGGTACTGGGAGAGGCCCTGGCACAGCCATGGTCTGGGTGCCCAACCAGTGCCTGGCTCAGTCAAACCTGTGGCTGGGTTTCCAGGCATCTGCTCCAGAATCGTTTCTAAACAAGCTGGAATCTGCCCTTTGGAGCTCTCAACAGAAACACGCAGAGTCCAGGGGTGGGGCCCAGGCCCCAAGGGTGAAGAAAGCTGTGTTCACCAGTGGCCTGCGGAAGTAAGGAAAAGAGGGGGAGGCTGAGGGGACAGAGGGTGCGTCAGAGGGCCCTAAAAGAGGAAGTCGCCCAGTATCAGTTCTGCTCCCGAGGATGGGAAATACCCTCCATGCTCCCAGCCCTGGGCAGCTGTCCCCATCTCCTCACCTGAAGCCACAGACCTGAGGCCAGGGCCACCTGGCTCCTGGGTCCCATCCTCCCTTTCAAGTTTCCCCAAGGCTACTGAGTTCTGAGCACTTCCAGGGGCATAGGCCAGGCATGGACTGCAGACCCAGGATCACTGCTAGGCAGGGTGCAGGTAAAGAGTTGGGGCTGGGCCAGGTGCAGCGGGTCACACCTGTAATCCCAGCACTTTGGGAGGCCGAGGCAGGTGGATCACTTGAAGTTAGGAGTTCGGGACCAGCCTGGCCACATGGTGAAACCCCATCTCTATTAAAAATATAAAAGTTAGTTGGGCATGATGGCATGCACCTGTAATCTCAGCTACTTGGGAGGCTAAGGCAGGAGGATCCCTTGAACCTGGGAGACGGAGGTTGCAGTGAGCCAAGATCCCGCCACTGCACTCCAGCCTGGGCAACAGGGCGAGACTCCATCAGAAAGAAAGAGAAAGAAGGAAGGAAGGAAGGAAGGAAGGAAGGAAGGAAGGAAGGAAGGAAGGAAGGAAGGAAGGAAGGAAGGAAGGAAGGAAGGAGGGAAGAAGGAAGGAAGGAAGGAAGGAAGGAAGGAAGGAAGGAAGGAAGGAAGGAAGGAAGGAAGAAAGAAAGAAAGAAAGAAAGAAAGAAAGAAAGAAAGAAAGAAAGAAAGAAAGAAAGAAAGAAAGAAAGAAAGAAAGAGAGAGAGAGAAAGAAGAGAGAGAGAAAGAGAGAGAGAGAGAGAGAGAGAGGAAGGGAGGAAGGGAGGAAGTGAGGAAGGGAGGAAAGATAGATTACTGGGGCCGGAACCTCAGGGATTAGGAAACAGGCCCCAGTCCTCAGAAGTGAAATCCAAGGAAGGAAGCTGAAGACAGCCCATCTCCCCTCCTTGCTATTCCAAGAGGCCTTCAAGGAAGGGAGGGGTCCCAGAACCATTAAGGGATCTTCCTCACTCCCACTTACTCAGGGGCAGAAGACTCCGTTGAAGACCTCCAAATCCAGAGACTTGGTAGTTAAGTCAAAGCCTGGCTATGCTGGGAGGATGGCCCCCAGACCCTGGCAGAAAATGGGGTAAGGGCTGGTGAGGCTCCTTGCCTTCCTTCCTCTACAATCTGCTACAACCCAAAAAGAGAAATGAGGCTTCAGGAAAGGGAGCATAGGAAGAGAAATCACACAGCTTCCCTCCTCCTCCCCCTTGCTGTACTGGGCTCCTGCGTCTGTTGCTGGGCTGCTAGCAGAGGGGCTGGTGGATGGCTGTTCTAACTGCAGGTTTCAGCAGTGACAGGCCCCCTTCTCTTGTCCTACTCCAATCACAGGAGTCCTGAGGACACTGCCTCTCTGGTTTGAACAAGTCTGCACTAAGCACCTTCTGAGCTGACGTCCCGTGCACACTCTGCCTCCAGTCCAGCAGGGCACAGACCGGAAAAAGGAGTGATGACTCACGAGGGGAACTGCCCCGCTGTCCACCAAACTACAGTGGATTCCTGGTTTCCCTGCTGCATTATCTGGTTTGTTCAGCCTCGCCTGGGTTCCTCTTCACACTTCCACCATTTCCGGCCCCCTTTTGCCACAGGGCAGGCTTTGCACAAGAAATGCAGAACACTGTAATGTGGCACTCACCCACTCCCCCGTACCCACCCCATCGCAGGAGCCTAGGCAACAAGAACATGTTTCTAGACTGTGCTCAGCACTGCACATCAAAATTGGGAGTTGGCCATGTTTAGGACGCACTAAGGCCTTCAGCAGTAAGAGGACAGGCCCAGATTGGGGACGGGGCAAGGGGAGGGTTGAAAGTGCTGGAACCAAGTACAGAGTGGGGCAGGGCAGAGTCGAGGCCCAGCTCAGGCTTCAGGGAAATTGGCCTCAGGTGGGAATGTTAAAGCCATGTCTGGAATCACCTCTGTATAACTTTGCCTATTTGAAGCTATGACTGACTTTCCAGCCCCTAGTCAACCGTACAAGGGGAGGTGACTGGAGATACCCCATAAAGAAGCTCCCCACTGGTGTCTGGAGGCCTTGCCCACACTGGACTGCACTGGGCAGGGCTCATTCTCCAGGACATCTCTGACCCCTCCTACAGGCTCAGGGGCTTCCCGGGATCCAGCTCCCTCCTAAAGAATGGCGGGCTCTTTTAGTTCTGTGAGAAAGCTGCTGCTGCCCAGCCAGACTCCATCCCCGGAGGCCTGACTCCCCAGGACTCCCATGCCATAGGCTGATGGCATATCCAGAGGAGACCCCCTCATTCTCCACAATGAGGGGCTAGGTCAGGCCTTGAAGATCCAAGGGGATGAGGGCAGTCCAGGGGAGCCTGGGAGGGGCAAGAACTGCCGGAGGGAGAAATGGTTTGGATGGGACAAAGTAACTGAGATGCAGGGAAGGGATTGACTTGAAGGCAGTCGAGGGAAGGTGTGGCCAAAGTGTTGGTGGGCCATGAAGCAGGGGAGGCTCCTGGGCGTGGAAAGCTCAGAACCGAAGTGATGCTTCTTGGAGATATTGGCCGTCTGGAAATTTCATCTCAGAGCAAGAGCTGAGATAAAAAGCTCTGCTCTAGAAGCTTCCACCTTGAATACAAACAGAACCTTCCCAGGAAGGAAAGGCTGGGCATGGATTGGGTGGACAGGAGGAAACAGGGCAGGCCTAGTGCCAGAAGCGGGGGGAAAACATGCCCCCAAGCCTGAGATCAGCACCAGAAGACAGGGGATGAACCAGATAATCTCTTTGGGTTCCAAATGGTCCTTGGTGCGAGGCTTGGGTGCCTGGACGGTCTTAACACCTTACTTGGACATCAGGCTCACTCGGCAGCTCTCCCAACTCCAACTCCTCTCCCCAGGGCTCCACAAGCTGCTGCCTCTGCATCAGACTAGCCTGTTGGAGAACTTCATGTAGCCACCATCTGAGCTGCTGATGTGACCACTAATGGTGAAGGGCGGACCCATCTCTAGATCCTTCAGGTTCCTGAAAAAGATGATCCAATCAGGCTACTGGAGCTGATAACCCAGCCTCTCCCCGGGACCCCATCTCCCTTGACTCCAGGGCACCAACTCACTGACTCGTCTTCCAGAAAAGCAAGTGGGCCAATTACCGTAATCATCTCTCAGGGCCAAAGGAGGTACAGCCCCGTTTGTGGCAGGTAGATGAGATGACCAATGCCAAGAGGACTTCTGGCTCGCACTCCCTGAATCCCTGATTTTCTCATATGTTCCTCTTTTTGATACCATCTTGTGCCTGAGATTACATTATCTGTAATCAGACCTGTCTCCAGCAGAGACATGAAATGTCTGAAGACAGAGACTATGCCCAGTCATCTTTGTACTCCTTGAAACTAATACCGCAGTAGTGGTGGTTATGATAGAATCTTTCTGAATAAATGAAAAGGAAGGAAGGAAGGCTCTGCCTGCTTGGGGGAGAGATGGATGGATGGATGGATGGATGGATGGATGGATGGATGGATGGAAGGATGGATGGATATTCCCTGCCTAAGGGTGAGTGTTAAGGAGATCATTGTCATCAGGGTTTCACACAGTCCTGTCTGTGTTCAAGTTTTAATTCATGGGACTTTTCTAAATGGATTCCCATGCCCTTCTTTTGTTTTCTTAGGGGCATGAACAGAAGACAGGAAAGGGAACCAGTCAGTTCTTACTCTATCTTTGATTCTTTTTCTATTATATCTACCCCCAACCCCCACATCACCCAGATTTCCCTGAATTTACTCACCGGATTTGGTATAAGTTGAAGACAAAATTAGGCCCTAGGAGGACAATCCAAAAAGAGAGGGTTAGCACCTCCAGGGGAAGCAGTCCATCACCCTTCTAAGAACGTCTGGTGCTCCTCCCCCTTGTCTGGAGGAGGAAGGTGGCTGGACTGGACCTCAGGATGGGGTGGGAGCATCCCAGCCTCCTTCAGGGCCCCCCATTAAGGGTCCTGATTATCCTGGGATGAAGGCAGTCCTAGCCTGGACCCCAAAAGAACCAGACCTGGGCTTGAATTCAGACTCCACCTCATTCTAACTCTATGACCTTAGCCTCATGTCCCCATCTATAAAAATGAAGCCTATAATAATGTCTTTCTCATGTGGAATTTTAAAGAAAATTAATTAGACGAAAGTGCATTGGCACATAGTAGGTGCCTGACAAATATCCATGGACTCTGTTCAAGTTAACTGCGATCTCAGAAATAATCTCTACCTCTTGGCATTCCAGCATACCCTTCCAGCTTTCCCAGAATCCAGTGAAAAGTGCAGCTATGTCTAGAGTTGGGAACACACCACAGCAATTTCCAGGAGACTTCCAGAGAAGCTGATACCTCCACAAGCTTAGGAGAGGGCCCCAAGACCCATAGGCAGGGGCAGAGACACAAAAGGAGCCAGAGTTAGACCACCCGGAGCTTGGCCTGTCTAGCCTGTTGCTCTTGGCCTTGGGGGCCCACACAGACCCCTGGCATGGACGCTGAGGTAGGAGGAAGCTGGCTGCTTGCTGGGGTGGGAGGAGCCCCCATTCCCTCGATAAAGGAGCCATTGCCCCACCTCACCACCTCAACTGCTCAGCCACCCACTCAAGTCTTCAACCACTGCAACCACCACAGGAAATATTTTTGCATCCCACCATGCTGAAGAGTTTGCTGCCCTGCCAGGCATTGCTATGGGAGAGGAGGAGCTGGGCAGAACTGGGGCGACAGGGCCCAGTGCACACTCACCCTCCCAGCAGTACCCACGCTGGCACCACTTGGCCAGGCTATAGCCGAGGATGGACACGAGCAGCAGCAACAGCCCCACGCCAAGGATCAGGCCCAAGGTGCTGATGGAGTCCTCACCTGCAGAGACACACAGTTGTGCACCCTCCCACAGCCCCCCTGCACCGAACCACCTGCACCACGTTCCAAAGCTCCTCTCCTCCCTTCCCACTGCCCACCAACATAACTCCCCTGGGAGCCTTGCTCTGAGCCCGAGGATTCAGCCCAGCTATACTAAGATGAAAATGTCTGACACCTGAATTTTTAGAGTGAGCCTATCCAGTATTTGGAGCTTGTTAATCCAAAGGAATAGTCATCTGAGAGTAGAGATTGTTTGAGGTCTTTTTGAAGCCACAGGCATTCTACCTGGAAAAGGCTCTGCCTGTCTAGGGGAGAGCCTGGGAGGTCCAGCCTCAGCATGAGCCAGGTGATCAGAGGGGCCACCTGGAGGGTCCAAGAACACCGACCTAGGAGCCTCAGTCCCCACTCCCCTTTGCAAAGCCCATGCACCCAGTGGCAGCAGGGTGCTAACCCTTGAGCTCTGTTTGCTGCCTGTACTTACCACTTCTTCCCTTTTTGTGGTATGAGCTCTTAGCTAAATTTATATTTTATTTGTAAAGCCAAACCAAGAAAGAGAGAGAGAGAGAGAGGTTGGAAATCTGCAGGGAGATGAGACAGGCCATGGTCGAAGCAGAAAGGGCAACTGGTTCTGAGGAAGAGGCTGACAGTGGGGGCACCCTAGGGACAACCCACCTCTGCTGGGGCAGGGAATCAGGAAGGCCAGCCCCACTCCTGACTGATGCCATGAGTGTGGAAGAATGAAATGATTCCCCATTTGGTGTCCTGAGGTTCCAGGGATATTGCCAAGAGGCCAGGAGTTGCAGTGGTTGAGCTCAGACTTTAGGTGAAGGCTAGCATCTGAAGCCTAGATTCACTGGCTTATTTGCAAACTGTGAGACCCTGACATATGCAAGTCCCTTTACCTTTCTGAACTTCAACTGCTTTGATGGAAAATAAGACTAATATTAAATACACATAGATTTGTTGTGACAATTAAAAGACATACCATATGTAGAGAACACTTAGGAGAGGATCTGGCATACAGTAAATGCTCAGTAGATGTAAATTACATCATTATTGTTGTTGTCATTAGTATTATCAAATGGTGCAATTGTATTTTTTAAGTGTTTCACAATTCTACCATTAAAAATGGTATGCCCATGCTATGCCCCTTGGTCCTTCCTCTCACTAGCAACCAGGTTATTCTCTACTCAGTGAAGAGAATGTGACAGCCAAATGCAGAGGGAAGCGGTCTCTCCTTTCAGTTTTAAGTTCCAAAAACCCATGCCCTTAGAGAGAGGGGAAGAATTCACAGCATAGACAAGAAGTGAGCCAGAACAAGAATTACCCTCCTCATCATACTAGGAAAAAATACCCAGCCCAGAGAGATGAAAGAGATAAAGAAAAAGACCAGGTTACAAAGATGCCGATGGGTCCCAGAGAGAGCAACCTTGTTCCCTGCTCCAAAGTCAAGCCCCGGGAAGGCAATAGAATTCCCAGATGGAGTTGTAGGGGATCCAAGAGCTGGGCTGAGCTCCAAGACAGCAAGAGCCCAGATAAGAATAGTTGCATGGGGTGCCTTGCCAAATGGAGCCTCACACAGCCTTGAAGAGTTGTTGTCATGACATGAGAGTAACCAAATGATTCCTGTATCCACAAGAGAGGCAGGGAAGTCATAGAGAGCCCCTCCAGACCTGGAGGAGCCATAGAGTTGGGATCTAGGGACACTTCTGCAGCACCCTTCAGGACTGACGCTCAAAGCCTATTCCAGATGATGGCCATCCCTATGGGTACTGGTGTGAGCAGATGACATCAGGAACTATGCACTTCTCCCTACCCCCACCCTTCAAACCCCTCCCCAAGAAAAGAGGGGAACAGGGATCTCCCAGTGACTAAAATTAAAATTATGCTAACAGGCTGAGACTGAAAATAGAAGTTAGATTTTAGAAAAAACAAAGTTACATTTCTTGCATACATGAGTTTATCCACTGAAATGTATGCCTCCTACTAAGACCACGATGATGAAGATGACAAATATTATTACTGTGTGGAGGCGACTACTTGTCCACCAAAATCCACTCTCCTCAGGCTTCTTTGCAGTTATGTGCCAACTGGAATGATAATAGCCTGGACAAATGTGGAAGTCACATGCTGAAGATGCCAAAGCTGCTATCAGATTGAATCTCTGAGTCACCATGTGGAGGAGAGCCATTACAGACATGAACACCTACTTAGACTAGAGGTCTAAGTAAGCTTCTGTTGTGTTTCAGCCATAATTAGTTGGGATCTGCTTGTTACAGCAGTTTAGCCTGCTTGACCAATGTAATTACTAATCTTATTTGACTCTACGGAATCATTTTCAGCTAGACAGCCAGGTAAAAGGAAGAAGCAGGAGATGACACACTCCTGTGCTATGGAAAGAAAGGCTTATTGTTGACCCCAATCCTGGAGTCCAGCACGGAAGCGAGCTATTGTCCCAGGACTCCAGAACACAAGAACAGCTTAAATGCTGGCAGAGAAGCGTGTGTGGGCAGTGGCCGTGGGAACTGGAAGGTGCTTCAAGGGAGGCAGCTACAGATGGTTGGGAAGGGAAGGGGAACAATGGAATAGCCTCTTGCAAGCCCAAGTAGCTTCCAGTCTTTCTGCAAGTATTTAACTGCATCTTCTCTGTGCAAGGCACTGTTCCAGGCACTTGAAGCCATAAAACATATGAAATCCCCCGTCCTCATGGAGATTACATTCCAGTGAAGGGAGACAGGCAATAAACAAAATAAAGAAATTGATTATATAGCATATTAGAGGGTGGTAAATGCTAGGGAAAAAAAAAAGCAGAAAAAAAGCATTGTACAGGGAGAGAGCAGTTTTAAATAAAGTGGTCAAGGAAGGTCTTATGACAAATGTAACAATTGAAGAGCAAAGACCTAAAGGAGGTATATTAGTTTATTCTCACACTACTAATAAAAACATACCTGAGACTGGGTAATTTATAAAGGAAAGAAGTTTAATTGACTCACAGTTCAGCATGGCTGGGGAGGCCTCAGGAAACTTACAATCAGGGTGGAAGGGGAAGCAAACACATCCTTCTTCACATGATGACAGGAAGGAGAAGAGGGCCAAGCAAAAGCAGGGAAAGTCCCTTATAAAACCATCAAATCTCATGAGAACTCACTCACTATCAGAAGAATAGCCTGAGGGTAACAACCTTCATGATTAAGTTACCTCCCACCTGGTCCCTCTCACAACACATGGGGATTATGGGAACTACAATTCAAGATGAGATTTGGGTGAGGACACAGCCAAACCATATCAGGAGGTGAGAGAAGAAACAAGCCTTAGAGGTATCTAGAGTGAAAATGTCTAAGCAGAGGGAGCAGTGGGTACAAATGAGGCAGGAGCATGCCTAGCAAGTTCCAGAAGCATCCAGGAGCCCAGGGTGATGAGCAGGAAGGCAGCAGGAGAGGAGGTCCAGGAGTCAAATAATGTAGTGTTCTGAAGACAATGGCTTTTTTTTGGCTTTTCCTCTGAGTGAGATGGGGAGTCACTTGAGGACTTGGAGCAGAGAAAGACATGACCCAATGCCTTAAAAGGATGTCTCTGACTGGCTACTGTGTTAAGAATTAAAGACGTAGGGAATGATGCTGGGGAAAGGGGACCAATCAGGAGGCTACTGCAATATCCAGGCAAGAGACGGTAATTGGAGGAAAGCAGTGCAAGGAACTAAGAAGCCAAGGTCAAAGAAGATCATCTCTGTGGATGACAGAGAGAGGAACAGTGAGCCAAGGGCTCAAATCTTCAAGAACTAAGGGTTAGTGACTCACAGGTGGACAAACAGATGACAACACAGCGTCATAGTGATACTGGTGGTGTTTGTGGAAGTTGGGGTTTGAAGGGTTTCATCAAAGAAAAGTCTGTCCAAAAGTAGGAAATACCAGTAGGAAAGCACCAGCAGGGAAATCACAGGCCCTCCAGAGACCCCAAGGTGAGGGAAGGAGATGCTATGTCTCCGTTGTTACTTTTTTGTCCCCTCTACACAGTTGCCTTCTGACTTAGGCAGCTTGCAGAAACAATTACTCTATTTTACCTTTTGATCTTTCTGGGATGCTCCTTTACCTAATATTCTTTAGTTGTCTTTTTAATACTTTTACATTTTTATTATAAAATATTTCATGCATACAAGAAGTACATAAAATAGCATGAAGAATAGCCAGCCATGTGCCTACTACTAATTTTTCAAAGAATTCTAAAATGCTACCATTCTTACTTATAAAGTAGCTCCATTTCAGTGTAGTCCTCTCCTATCTCTCCCTCCAAGTAAATACCATTCCAAATTTGGTGTTTATCTCTCCTATACACCTTTTTTATATAATTACTTCATATTTTTAATAAATTCTATATATCTCTATAGATATAGAGATATATAGCATTGTTTTACATGTTTTCAAACTTCATGAAAATCATATTAGGACCACTTCCACTTCCGGCCATGGTGGAATAATAGGGACCAGGTTTACTCTCCTACTTTAATAACTAGAAAACCGACAAACCATCTAAAACAATGGGCAAAGGTAGTACAGAATAGTGATCTCTGAAGGAAGGAAATAAAATGAAGAGCTCTCTAGGATTGCCTAGCTTATTGCCTGGGTGAGTTCCCTAAGTTCCAGCACAGGAGAGAAAACCCAGAAAGAGCCCAGCAGTCAAATGAAGGAGTCAATTTAGAGTTCAGGGAAGCCGAGGAAGCAAGGATTTACAGGACAAAACACCAGAGAGAAGGGAGCTGGATAGAGACAAGGACCCCCAGAGATCTGCAAAGGGGTCCCCCAAAGTCTTTGGCTGTGGCTTGCCTTTTAAGTTTGCTTATAGTATCTTTCCTGAGCAGAATTTTAACTAATATTTTAATCAAATTTATCCATATGTGTGCTTTTTAAAAATCTTATTTAAGACATCCATCTCTACTCCAAGACATACTTCTTAATTTTTTTCTAAAAGTTTTAACATTTTGTTTTTTACAGTTTAGGACTTGAATCAACCTGGAATTCATTTTGTTTACATTTTCTCCATAAGTTTTATATGGAAATTAATTTTCTATCCTTTTCCCCTTCATTGCTGCTGTTTTCATATATCAAGTTATACAGATGTGCCTGCTTCTTTTTCTGGACTTTCAGCTGTCTTCTATTTGTCTACATGTCTGTCACTGGACACTAGACATGTAATGACAAACACTGCTACATTATCTTAATTACTATGGCCTCATAACAAATCTTGGCTGGGCGTGGTGACTTACACCTATAATCCCCACACTTTGGAAGACCGAGATGGTGGGATCAACTGAGGTCAGGAGTTCAAGGCGACCAACCTGGTCAACATGGTGAAACCCTGTCTCTACTAAAAATACAAAAATTAGCCAGGTGTGGTGGCAAGCACCTGTAATCCCAGCTACTCAGGAGGCTGAGGCAGGAGAATCACTTAAACCTGGGTGGCAGAGGTTGCAGTGAGCCGAGATAGCAGCAGTGCACTCCAGCTTGGGCAAGAAAATGAGACTCCATCATAAATAAATAAATAAATAAATAAATAAATAAATAAATAAATCTTGATAACTGGTAAAATAAATGCTCCACTCTATCCTCCCTCATAAGCATGTTAGTTATTCTGAGTACTTTGCTCTTTCTTGTGAATTTGGGAATTTGTTTTTCAAGGTCAGTGAAAATCTCTATTAGAATTTGATTGAGGTAGCAGTAAATGTATAGGTTTATTTGCATAAAACTTATATATTTGAGATACTGAGTCCTCAAACTTACAAGTATGGCAACTGTTTTCATTTATTTTGGGTCATCTTTTATAGACTATCATGTTTTATAATTTGTCCCTTAAATGCTTGGTACTCTTCTTGCTAGATTTATTCCTCAATTCTTTATAATGTTGTAAGTGTGAATGGGAGCTTGTTTTGTGTACATTGGTCTTCCATGTAATAGTGTTGCTGAATTCTCTCATTCTAATCATTTTCTTCTGGTCTCCCTTGGATATGTAGACTATTATATTGTCCACAAATAAAGGCCATTTGGTTTCTTACTTTCTGTTCTTATGTGTCTCTATTTATTTTCTTGTCTAATTGTATTGGTTAGAACTTCCAGTATAATGTACTTTGATATATGTATTTGATGCTCTAAATTTACTCCTAAACATCGCTTTAGCTTCATTTTATAAGACTTGATATGTAATATTTTTACCTTTGTCTGATCTAAATGTTTTGTAATTTCCACTGGGATATCCTCTTTAACACTTGAGGTATTTGGCAGTGCCTTTTTAGTTTCCGGATTCACAGGGTAAGTTTTTTTTATTTTTTTATTTTTTACTATTTATTAAGATGGACATGAGTTGTAGAGTTATAGCTGGTATAAGAAAAGAGTAACAATTAATTTAATTTTAACAGTAGCTCAATGTTTTCATCTAACTCATGAAGTCAAAGTAAAGCTTTTAGAAGCTTACTCTTTAGGTGGTAAAACATTGGAAATTATTGTGACTGTTACTGAAAATTCAGTTTAAAAGTTTGACATTAACAATAAAATTTTTTTACTTACTTTTGTCACTCTAAACTTCAGTCTTAGATATTTTTTCTGACCTATCTTCTACCTGACTAATTCTCTCTTCAGCTATGTCTAATCTGCTATTAATCATCCTTGGTGTTTTAATTTGTTATTGTTTTTCATTTCCATAATTTTAACTTTTTTTATAATTTCCAATATTTGTTAAAATTTTCCATTCTATCTAATTTTATATCATTTGCTATACATCTTTCCCATATTTTTTATTGGTTGTTCTAGGGTTTATAAAATGTATCTTTAACTTATCACAGTCACATATAAGAGGGAAAATAAAGATATACCCTATAAAAACTAATCAAAGGAAAGCTGAAGTGGCTATATTGATATCAGACAAAAAAGATTTTAAAACAATAAATATTACCAAGGATAAAGAAGGACATTTCATAATGATAACAGGGACAATTCATCAAGAGGACATTTCATTATATAGCTTTAAAATATAAAAAGAAAAAATGAATAGAACTGAAAGACAAACTTTAAAAATTCATAATTATTATTAGAGATTTCAACTCTTCTCTCTCAGCAATTGATAGAATAGGAAATCAGGTAAGGATGTAGAATACACAAACAACACTGCCAGCCAATGTGACCTTGTAGACATTTACAGAACACTACATTCAACATCTGTGGAATACACATTGTTCTCAAGTATATATGGAGCATTCATCAAGACAGATCATATGCTAAACCATAAAACTATAAGTCTTTTTTTGTGTGTGTGACTGAGTCTTGCTCTGTCACCAGGCTGGAGTGCAGTTGCGCAATCTCGGCTCACTGCAATCTCCACCTCCCTGGTTCAAGTGAGGTTCAAGTGATTCTCCTGCCTCAGCCACCCGAGTAGGTGGGACTACAGGTGCCTGCCACCATGCCTGGCTAATTTTTGTATTTTTAGTAGAGAAGGGGTTTCACCATGTTGGCAAGGATGGTCTTGATCTCTTGACCTCATGATCTCCCTGCCTTGGCCTCCCAAAGTGCTGGGATTACAGACGTGAGCCACCACGCCTGGCCCAATAATAAGTCTAAGTAAGTAAATCTCAATAAATTTTTAGAAGTTAAAATAATATACAATATGTTCCCTGACCACAGAATTATATTGGAAAATAAAAACAAAAAGATATCTGGAAAACATCTCAATATTCAGAAATTAAACAACACACTTCTAAAATCATCCTGGGTAAAAGAAGATACACAAGGGAAATTAGAAAATACTTAGATCTGAATGATATTGAAAACACAACATATCAAAAATGTGAGTTGAGGAGACAGTCCAAGGCAGCTAAAGTTCACAAGACAGAGGAAAAAGCTGCATCAGGTAAAAAATCTAGCGATGTGCAGAGGGACCCCCTCAAGTATTCAATAAGTGATGAGTGCATGTGTGTTAAAGGAGCTACCTGAGGCCAGAGAATCATCCAAAAGCATTGGTGGGAAACAGTGTCTAGCATTCAAATAGGGCTAGAAGCAGTGCCTATTCCCATAAGCCAGACTAGAAAAACTCATAATTCACAGGGTATTGGATAGGGAACTCAGGAAGCTCTTGCCTTAGTGGTGAGAATAATTAGCCTTAGACTGTTCAGCCTAAGGCTAATTACTTCCACCACTTTGGGTCTTGGTTTTATGATTTGTCTACTGCTCTGAACCCATCTAACAAATCATAAAACCAAGACCCAAAAAGGTCAAACTGCTTCCAAGTAACTTAACTGCTTCCCAATATATTTATAGGCAAACGAAAATATCTAGCACTCAGCAAAGTAAAAATTCACAATATCCTCATTCGATCAAATATTGCCAGGCACTCAGAGAGCAGAGCAAAATGACTCATAATGAACAGAACAATCAACAGAGCACAGGCGTTGGAATCCTGCAGCCTGAGTCTGAATACTGTTCACTCATCAGTCTGTAGCCTTCAGCAAGTTATTTAACCACCAAGAGCCTCAGTTTCATGTGTGTGTGAAAAAGAGGGAGAGGGAGAGAAGATTCAATAAGTCTCAAATTATAAAAGACCCAAATTTTTTAAGACCCAAATTATTTTCCAGGGATGAAAACTACAACATCTGAGATGAAAATTAAATTGAATGGAATTAACAGCAGACTAGGCATTACAGAAGATAAAAATAGTGCACTTGAAGGCATAGCAATAGAAACTATCCAAGATGAGACATAGAGGGAAAAAAAAGTAATAAAACAAATGAAAAAGCTGAGCGTGGTGGCTCAAGCTGTAATCCCAGCACTTTGGGAGGCCAAGGTGGATGGATCACTTGAGGTCAGGAGTTCCAGAACAGCCTGGCCAAAATGGTGAAACACCATCTCTACCAAAAATATTTAAAAAATTAGCCAGGTGTGGTGGCATGCGCCTATAATACCAGCAACTCAGGAGGCTGAGGAAGGAGAATTGCTTGAACATGGGTGGTAGAGGTTGCACTGCACTCCAGCCTGGGTGATAGAGTGAGACACAAAAGAGAGAGAGAGAGAGAGAGAGAGAGAGGGAGGGAGGGAGGGAGGGAGGGGTATCAGTGAGGTTCGGGACAACTCCAAACCACCTAATATACGTGTGATTAGATTCCCTGAAGGAGAATACGAGAAAAAAAAAAAAATTGATGAGATATGGCCAACAATTTTCCAATTTTGAAGAACCTATCAAGTTATTTGTTCAAACAAGACATTTCTTTTCCTATGAGGAATTCTAGTGCCCATGGTTGATACCATAACTTTTTTTTATTACATCAAGGAAGGCCTAAACTATCCTTACGAAGAAATAGACTACATTTCCTTTCAACCGATCCTTCATAAGAATCATTCTTTTTAACTAAACCATAGTATAGGTTGGAAAATATACAGGTCAAGGGGTATCTGGTAAGGTCCTGGGCTGCATGTTTACTATATTGCTTATAAAGGATAAGGCCAGTTTTTTTGTTTTTTGTTTTGTTTTGGCAGAATCTCGCTCTGTCACCAGGCTGGAGTGCAATGGTGTGATCTCGGCTCACCGCAACCTCCGCCTCCCAGGTTTAAGCAATTCTCCTGTGTCAGCCTCCCAAGTAGCTAGGATTACCAGTCCCTGCCACCATGCTTGGCTAATTTTTGTATTTTTAGTAGAAACGGGGTTTCACCATGTTGACCAGGCTGGTCTCGAATGCCTGACCTCAGGTGGTCTGCCCGCCTCAGCCTCTCAAAGTGCTGGGATTACAGGCGTGAGCCACTGCGCCCAACCTCAACTTTTATTTTAGATTCAGGGAGTAGATATACAGGTTTGTTAAATGAGTATATTGAATGATGCTGAGGTTTGGGGTACAAATGATCCCATTACCCAGGTAGTGAGCTTAGTACTAATAGTTCTTCAACCCTTGCTCCTCTCCCTCTCTCCCCCATCTAGTGGTCCCTAGTTTCTATTTTTTCCTGTCCATATGTACCCAGTGTTAAGCTTTCACTTGTAAGGGAGAACATGTGGTATCTGATTTTCTGTTCCGGTGTTAATTTGCATAGGATAATGACCTCTAGCTTCATCAATTTTCCTGCAAAGGACAAGATTTTGTTCTGTCTCATGGCTGTGTAGTGTTTCATGGTGTATATGTACCACATTTTCTTCATCCAGTCCACTGTTGATGGGCACCTAGGTTGATTCTATGTCTTTGCTGTTGTGAACAGTGCTGCAATGAACATATGAGTGCATGTAACTTTTTGGTAGAACTGCTTATTTTCTTTTGGGTATATACCCAGTAATACGATTGTGGAGTCAAATGGTAGTTCTGTTTTGAGTTCCTTGAAAAATCTCCAAACTGCTTTCCACAGTGACTGAATTTTACATTTTACATTTACATTTTAATTTACATTTCGACCAACAGTGTATAAACGTTCCCTTTTCTCTGTAGCCTTTCCAACATCTGTTATTTTTTGACTTTTTAATAGTAGTAATTCTTGCTGGTGTGAAATGCTGTCTCACTGTGGTTTTGATTTGCATTTTTCCAATGATACTGATGTTGAGCGTTTTTTCGTGTTTGTTGGCCACTTGTATGTCTTCTTTTGAGAAATGTCTGTTCGTGTCCTTTGCCCACTTTTTAGTGGGGTTATTTGGTCTTTGCTTGTCAAATTGCCCAAGTTCCTTATAGATTCTAGATATTAGACCCTTGTTGGATGCATAGTTTATGAATATTTTCTCCCATTCTACTGGTTGTCTGTTTGTTCTGTTGATAGTTTCTTTTGCTGTGCAGAAGTTCTTTAGTTTAATTAGGTCCCATTTGTCAGTTTTTGTTTTTGTCATAACTGCTTTTGGGGACTTAGTCATAAATTATTTGCCAAGGCCAATGTCCAGAATGGTATTTTCTAGCTTTTCTTCTAGGATTTTTACAGTTTTAGGTCTGTAAGACCTAAAGGTCTTAAGTGTAACTTAAGTCTTTAATTCATCTTGAGTTAACTTTTGTATACAGTGAAAGTTAGGGATCCAGTTTCAATCTTCTGCATATGGTTAGCCAGCTATCCCAGCACCATTTTTTGAATAGGGACTCCTTTCTCCATTTCTTATTATTGTAGCCTTTGTCAAAGATCCAATGATTGCAGCTTTATTTCTGGGTTCTCTATTCTGTTCCATTGGTCTAATGTGTCTCATTGTACCAGTACCATGCTGTTTTGGTTACTGTAGCCTTGTAGTATAGTTTGAAGTTGGGTAATGTGATGCCTGTGGTAAAGCCAAATATTTTAGAACTAAACACAGAAAATGAATAAGTTGGGGATGAGGGGGTATTTACTCAATAGAAATGGAGAAGCCTGACCTTTTTTCTCTCCTGGACAATGCCTATACTGAGGTGGGCCAATCTTCAGGCACAGCCAGAGTTTTTCTCAGAAATATGTCTAGGATATCTCTACTATATGAATAATTAAAGATGATTTCTTTGTGGTTAATATATTCCAAACAGATGTGTTATCATGGGACTCCCACTAGAACATCTGGCTTTAGAAAAATCACTCTTGGTGATCTTGCCAGAATAAATTTCTTGCTTGATTAATTAATATATTCTAATTACTGGCCAAAATAATTGGGACATCAGATGGGCACATGAATCTTTACCTAGGATTTAACAGAGGGAAATAATGTATCTACTGACTCTGCGTTCATTAAGATGTAGGTCTTAGGCTGGGCATGGTGGCTCATGCCTATAATCCTCAGCAGTTTGGGAGACTGAGGCAGGAGAATTGCTTGAGCCCAGGAATTTGAGACCAGCCTGAGCAACACAGTGAGACCCTGTTTCTTTTTAAATAAATAAATAAATAAATAAAATAGAATGCAGGTCTTATGTAAGTCTCGGTAGCCAAGAATCTATGGTAAACTGATATTCCTCTCCACAAAATCCAAATTTAAGAAAGGGTTAATAAAACCTTTGCCCCACAGATGTTGCTACAGGTGAAAATTCTCAGATGTCTCTCCAACAGGCTATATGAATTTTTTAAAACTCCACCACCACTTTTATTTTGCTTGGTAGTTTTTAGTTTTTTAGACTACATTATTATTGCCCATTATTTTGCAGTTAAGGAAACTGTAAGTAGAGCTCCTAGTAGTTAAGTAATCACCCAATTCACAGAGCTGTATATGCCAAAGCCACAGTGAAAACTCAGTTCTTTCTGTCACCAAAACCCATGTCCTTTCCATTATTTTTTATTCTTTATTGCTTAAAATTACTTGTTCTATAAGGCAATTAGATAGAAATAAAATAAATAAAATAAAATAAATTTTAGAAGACATCTCCAGAACTATGCTATGACTTTTAGAGCAGCCTATGTGGAGTTTCTTTATGTTAGCAGTTAGATAACCACATCAACTGATTCCTGAAGATTCACCTCATCACCACCCACTGCCATCAGTTTACATAAGGACTCACACTTCCAACACCTGTGGCAGGGAGGCACATATACACATTATCCAAAAGCAGTTTCAGACCACAAAGGTGTTTGAGAGAATGAGGTTCTTCCAAATGGAGTCCTGTTTTGTGTCACTCACAGTAGTATTTGGCCTAGGGGGAGCCATTTCTCCCAACCTCCACTCTTACCATTAAGATGCGAGTGTTACATGTGGATCCGCAACCATGTAGTCAAAGGCTCATGAAGAGTCAATATAATTGTGATCTTCTATTAGTCCTGATCCCAGAAAGCAGCATGGGGCTCTAGGGCAAGAGATGCATTCAAGACGATCCTTTACATCTACTTTTCTTTCCTCCCTGCTTCACTGTCTCTCTGAAGTCATGCCAGTTGGGCCAAGTTTACTGACAGACAGGATCAACATATGTTCAGAGGGCATAACTATGGCCCTTCTATTCCATTGCCCCCTTCCATATGACTGGAGCAGTAGGGAGCCAGTGTAGACACCATCATGTCCCCGCATTTACATGCAGTCACACTCATTGTGACAGTTCCCTACCCCTGCAGACCAAAGCATGGTAAGCCCCAGGATTTGGTGTTGGGCTAAGGAGGAGAAAAACATGCCCTAAGGCTCTTTAACCTTGGTCATTGCTCCAGCCAACTTTACAAGACAGGCCTGCGGGGTCTTGGGATACGAGTCCTATGATATATTATTTTTTCTTTGACATTTATCTCCAGTTTCTTTATGTGTCTCTGCCATAGAGATTTTGTGTAGTCAATGACAGGATTCCAGTATTCCTGGGTCTGAGCAAAATACTATCTTAATTCTATAAAAACCCCTTTTTAAAAAATTACAAATTGATTTTACAAATAAAACTATGCTTATTCATATATAAAATGTTGACATGGGAAACTTGGGTTTTCAGTTTGTAAAGAAGAAAATTGGCATAAAATTTACTTAGAATGATGAGGAAGAAAGAGGAGAAGGTGGAGAGAAAAAAAAAGTCTAAAAACAAAGTAAAGTCAAGGGGTAAATTAGGAGGTTGGGGAAGGAGATGGAAGAAGAGAAACTGAAAAGCAAAAGGAGGAGGAGGAAGAGAAAAAACAAGGAGGAACAAGAGGAGAAGTAGAAGGCGAAGAGGAGAAGAAACAGGAGGAGGAGGAAGAAGAAAAAAAGTGGGGGAGAAGAAGGAGGAGGGGAAGGAGGGCAGGGGGAGAAGGGAGGAGGAGGAGGCGGGGAAAAAAGAAGAGGAGGAGGACGAGGAGAAATTCGTGGCTATATTGTTTGGGGTAAAAATAGTAATTTCACTTTTTGAAAATAGAATCAAGATACAGGAGAATAGTCTGTCATCAATGTCAGACAAACAGAATGTCTGGACTTAATCACTCAAATAAAGGACATAGCAACCACACGTGTGAAGTATAGCATAAATAAATAAAATCAAATGCAAAAGAGGGATAAAGAATCTGATACACAATAAAATATTACTTAAGAGGCCAGGGCAGTGACTCACACCTATAATCCCTGCACTTTGGGAGGCTGAGGCAGGCTGATCACTTGAGGTCAAGAATTCAAGACCAGCCTGGCCAACGAAACCCCATCTCTACAAAAATACAAAAAGTAGCTAAGCATGGTGGCACACACATGTAACCTCAGCTACTCAGGAGGCTGAGATGGGAGGTTAGCTTAATACTCAAGACCAAGATATAGTTTAGTTAAAGTATTGTTCTAGTTAAGCTATTGTTTCTCAATTTCAAACCCACTCTCTCTATTTGGCTTTGTGATGTTACAGTGAGGACTCTGCAAAAGTTTCTTCTTGCCAGCTGGGGGAAGTTCTGCCAATAGGAGGCAATAGAGAGAGGCTACAAGGCTGGAGGATGAAGAGGGGACTTACCCCCTATCTGCTTCCTATTGTCATATCACTATCAGCATCACCTAGTGTTTCTTTTTCACCCCAGCAGTTTCTTCTAGTATCAGTTGGGTCTAGTTCGCAGTTTTTCCAGATTCTTGGAACCAGTCTCGCTACACCCTACCTTCTGCCCCAGAAACACCAGCACCAGACTGCCAAAGCCCACTTTCCCAGAGGTCTGAGGTCCTCCCCCAGGCTCTGTATTTTGATACTTCCAAGTTCTTCCCTTTGTTTCCCCAGTCTTAATGCTAGCAGCTGCCTCCTGCTTTGCTGCCTCCACATCACCAAGTGTTCTCTGTCTGTCTTTTCAGTTACCTAGTTCACAGTTCTCTAGAATAAATTCTCTCTGATAAAATGATTGTTGTGGCTTATGTTTCCTAACTAGACCCTGATTATCCATGCAGAAACATAAAAATATCTTGGGGAATGGACAGGGAGATAGAAGTATTTTTTTTTTTTTTTTGAGACAATGTCTCACTCTGTCGCCCAAGCTAGAATGCAGTGACGTGATCTCAGCTCACTGCAACCTCTGTCTCCCAGGTTCAAGTGATTCTCCCACCTCAGCCTCCCAAGTAGCTGGGATTACAGGCATGCATCACCACACTCAGCTAATTTTTGTATTTTGTAGAGATGGGGTTTCGCCATGTTGGCCAGGCTGGTCTTGAACCCCTGACCTCAAGTAATTCACACGCCTCAGCCCCCTAAAGTGTTGGGATTACAGGTGTGAGCCACTGCGCCCGACTTGCAACATAATTTATGTTGGTCCCAGGCTTCTTCACAGGAACATAATGCTGGGAGACAATGGAGCATAATCTACAAGGTTCTAAGAGAAAAAAGATGAAATCCAAAAATATTTTAACAACCCAACATGTTCAGATATAAAGATAAAAGACAGACATTTTCAAATATAAAAGAACTTAAATAATAGAACATCTACATGTTCTTCTTGGGCCCAGCAGCCATTGGTGCTGGAGTGGCACCATGGTGGTCCTGAGCAGTGTGAAGCAGGGTCCACGGAGGAGGGCTGCTCAGCACAAGGTGCCTGATCCCAAGTTGGGGGAGGAGGGTGTCCATGAAGATGGGAAGCCTGGTGTGGGGAGTCAGGGCTGAGCAGGAAGAGGAAGGCATAGGGAATGAGGTAGTCTAACCTGGAGCATCAGAGCCGAAGCAGGGTGAGGAGGATTCTAGGTGGAGGATAGCCTGGGATGTGGAGTCAGAGCCTGAATGGGATGAAGAGGACATCCATGGCAGTATTGGGGATTATGGCCCAGCAAGTGGAGTCAGAGCCCAGCAGAGCAAAAAGAAAGGCCATGATGGAGCAGCCCAGCATAAGGTATCAGAGCCCAAACAGAAGAAGACAGGCATTACTGCTAGAGGGGATGTGGCAGCAGAGTCTGGATATTGATTGATACTGATCAATCAATGACAATATCGATATTGATTACATACAAAGGATTAAGTAAGTATGTTAAGACTAACGGAAGCCAGACTTCACACTGTTGGAAACAAGAGTTACAAATACAAAAAGAGAGACACCTAGAATAAACCTTGTGGTGTTAGATTGGAATTGAAGTTATTGGTGTTAACTCATATAAATAGATATAGAAATGAACGTAGACATGTATGGATGTATGTAGCTCTGTCCACTAAGAGGGCTTGAGGCAGCAATGTCCCAATATCAATAGACACATCTACCACCAAGATCTTGGCTTCTAAATGCCATTTTTCCACTCAAAGAAACCAGGGTCCCTTGGAGAAATGGCAGATTTCAGTACCAGCAGGGAAAGTAAAAGATGAATTTGAATCATCTTTCTGTGCCAAAGCAATAACAGCAACAATAAGGAAGGTCCTAAACAACAATGGGGGCATGTCAAAAGACATGTAAGCTAGCTTCTATTGGACAAAGCAGTGGCTGTTGGGTTTTGAAGGGAAGGCGAGAGTATCAAAATTTGATTTGATATTTGAGTATCCAAATAAGTGATGGTGGGAACAACCTACTGAATAAAATAGAAACCATGAGTCCAAAAGATATTAATTAATTAATTAAAAGTTTGCTGCACAATGACATACTTAGTTTCAAATTCCTCTCCACAAAGTACTTGTTAATTACAAAGAGAAAAAAATAATAACTTTACAGATGGGAAACTTGGCAAACACCACCTTAATCAAGTGACCACAGTGAGCTTCATCAGTAATGAGACAAACAGAAACAGCATACCACCTGAGGGGAGGCGAGGAGAAGAACCCAGCATCGGCCAGGCACGGTGGCTCACACCAGTAACCCTAGTGCTTTGGGAGGCTGAGACAGGAAGATCACTTGAGGCCAGGAGTCCGAGACCAGCCTGGGTAACATGGCAAAACCCCATCTCTACCAAAAAAATACCAAAAACATAAAAAAAAATTAGCTGGGTGTGGTGGTGCGTGCCTATGGTCCTAGCTACTTGGGAGGTTGAGGTGGGAGGATGGTTTGAGCCCAGAAACCAGAGATTGCAGTGAGCCAAGATCACACCACTGTACTCCAGCCTGAGTATAAAGATCATTCAAGAGAAGATTGAGAAAATGCTCCAGACTGAAGCAGAATAAAAAGACATGACAACTAAATGCAACTTGTGATTCTGAACTGGATCCTTTTGCTATAAAAGTCACTATCAGGGCAACTGACAAAACTTGAATAATGTGAGAATTAGATGGGAGTAGTGTACTGTTATTAATTTTCTGATTTTGATCACTGTATCATGGTTATGTACGGAAACGTCTTTGTAGGAAATAGACTCTGGAGTATTCAGGCGTGATGGGGCATCAGGTCAGTCACTTTCAAATCACTCAAGAACATTTTTATTGTTGTTGTTTAATACACAGTAGTTCCAACTTTTCTACAGGTTTGTAATCACTTCAAAATGAAAAATAATAACTTTTAAAATGCAATTGGTCTCTACTTGCTGGTTTATAAAATCTTCAAGACATTATATATGAAAAAGCAAAGTTTAAGTGGATATGGTAAAATTCTTTTAAAAGACTATATTTCATGATATGCATTTTAATGTATATATACACCTTATTTTTCTGGACAGATGCAGAAGAAAAGTAATGTGATAATCTGGGAGAGGAACTGGGTGGTGGTAGGAAAGAGCTTTGGTTTTTCATTTTATATCTTCCTGCATAGTTCATTTTTTTTTAAACAGGTACATGTATTACTCTAATAAAAACAAATACAGGAGGCCGGGCATGGTGGCTCACACCTGTAATCCTAGCCTTTGGAAGACCGAGGTGTGGCAATCACTTCCGGTCAGGAGTTTGAGACTAGCCTGGCCAACATGGTGAAACCCCCTCTCTATCAAAAAATACAAAAAGCATCCAGGCGTGGTGGCAGGAGACTGTAGTCCCACCTACTCGGGAGGCTGAGGCACGAGAATCACTGGAACTCAGGAGGCAGATGTTGCAGTGAGCCGAGATCATGCCACTGCACTTCAGCCTGGGCAACAGAATGAGACTCTGCCTCAAAACAAAAAACAACAATAAAAAAAAGGAATTTTCTGGAGAGTGAGATATGTGTCATTTCTATTTTTCTAATTTTTTTACATTCAAAAAACTAATACGTAATAATGTTAGACATTTGCATGCACATATCTTGAAATTTTTATTTTTTTCTCTATAGTTAAGGCAAAAAGTGAATAAGGATCAGCTCTCATCAATTAAGTCAAGCTTTGAACAATTTTGGTAGCAGAAAGCCTTTACCTGGTATTTTATTTAATTTAGGCTTTTTAATTGAAAGATCTGTATAAGGGATTGTTCTTGGTTACCAATTAACAAGGATTCTAGAACACATAGACAGACTTCAAAGCTATTTTGTCAGGACCGTGTAGCTGAGAAAAGCCTCGTTTATTAATTTAGGTCTATGTTTCGATGACTTTTTTCTCACCCAAACCTTACCCTGTGGAATACTTTTTAAAATCTACCTTTCTGTTTGGGTCAAAGTCCTTTGACAAGCATCAGACTTAGAGCCTTTGAACATTATCTGTTTAAATATAATTTAAATTTAATACATTCCTGTGTATTTTCTTTCCTATTTCTTTACAAACTGCCTTCTCTGTATAGTCAAGGGACTTTCTCTGTTGTCGTTGTTGCTTTGGCTTCCAGAAAATGTGCTTGTAAAATCAAGAAAGTTTAGCGCAAGGCCTGCACTTACTCAAACATGGAACAGTGAACACAGATTTTGGGTTTCAGTGATCTGATATCAAAAGGAAAGTGCCTCCCTCCCTCGGGGGCAATTCAAGATGACAGTTTCAAAAGGCACTTCAGGTGAAAGGTGTAAATGAAATTTCAAAAGACCATCAGACAGCAAGAAATCATTTATAGAATTCTACAATCCTTTGGCAATATAGAACAAAAGTGAAGTGTTTGGGTGCTTGTGCCAGACAGACGTTAACTGGAATCTCAGTTTTACCAGTTACTTACAATGTGTCTATGAGCAAGATACTTAATTTCTTCAAAATCCAGTTCATTTACCTATGAAATGGAAATAATAAAAGTACCTAACACCTGGAATTACCATGTATTTATTTAAAATAGGCCAGGCACGGTGGCTCATGCCTGTAATCTCAACACTTTGGGAGACCGAGATGGGTGGATCACTTGAGGTCGGGAGTTCGAGACCAGCCTGGCCAATATGGCGAAACCCTGTCTCTGCTAAAAATACAAAAATTAGCTGGGCATGGTGGCAGATGCCTGTAATCCCAGCTACTTGGGAGGCTGAGGCACGAGAATTGCTTGAACCTGGGAGGCAGAGGTTGCAGCGAGCCAAGATCGTGCCACTGCACTCCAGCCTGGGCAACAGAGTGAGATTCTGTTACCAAAAACAAAGAGAGAGAGAGAGAGAGAGAGAGAGAGAGAGAGAGAGAGAGAAGAGAAGAAGAAGAGAAGAGAAGAGAAGAGAAGAGAAGAGAAGAGAAGAGAAGAGAAGAGAAGAGAAGAGAAGAGAAGAGAAGAAGGAAGAAGGAAGGAAGGAAGGAAGGAAGGAAGGAAGGAAGGAAGGAAGGAAGGAAGGAAGGAAGGAAGGAAGGAAGGAAGGAAGGAAGGAAGGAAGGAAGGAAGAAGGAAAGAAAGAAAGAAAGAAAGAAAGAAAGAAAGAAAGAAAGAAAGAAAGAAAGAAAGAAAGAAAGAAAGAAAGAAAGAAAGAAAGAAAGAAAGAAAGAAAGAAAGAAAGAAAGAAAGAAAGAGAAATTCAACTACAGCAAGCAGAAGAAAGGAAATAATAAAGTTTAGAGTGGAAACTAATAAAATAAACAATAGAGAACACTAACAAACAAAAAATTGGCATAAGATCAACAAAACTGACAAACCTTTGGCTAAGTTAAACAAGGAAAAAAAAGACTCACATTACTAGAATCAGAAATGAAAGAGGGGACATTGTTGTCAATGTCACAGAAACAAAAATAATAATAAAGAAATACAATGAACAATTGTACACCAACAAAATAGATAATGTAGATGAAATGGACAGATTCCTAGAAACACACAAACTACCAAAACTGACTCAAGAAGAAACAAACGGGCTGAATAGGCATAACAAATAAAGACACTGAACTAGCAATTTAAAAAAATGCCCACAAAGAAAAACCCAAGCCCAGTTAGCTTTCCCACTGATTCTGCCAAACATTTAAAGAAGAATTAATATCAGTTATTCACAAACTCTTCCAAAAAATAGAAGAGGCTAAACACTTCCCAACTCATTTTATAAGGCAAATATTACCCTGATGCCAAAATCAGACAAGGACATCACAAGAAAAGAAAACCAGAGAAAAAATATATCTTATGAATATGGATGCGAAAATCCTCAACAATTGGGAATGATTGTATGTGGGAAAAAGAAAAAAGAATCCTCAACAAAATACTAGCAAACCAATTCCAGCAGTATCTAAAAATAAGTGTATATTATAACCAAGCTGGATTTCTCCTTAGAGCGCAAGATTAGTTCAGCATCTGAAAATCAATTCTTGTAATATATCTTACCAGTAGAATTTTTTAAATCTCATGATTATCTCAGTAGATGCATAAGAAGCATTTGACAAAATCAAACACTCTTTCATGATAAAAACGCTCAACAAACTAAGAACAGAAGAGAACTTCCTCAACCTGACAAAGAGCCTTTATGAGAAACCCACAGCAATCATACTAAATGGTAAAAGACAGATGTTTTCTTCCTAGGATCAGTAACACGACAAAGATGTCTGGTCTCACCACGTCTGTTCAACAGTGTACTGGAGTTTCTAGCCAGGGAAATAGTCAAGAAAAAGAAATAGAAGGTATCCAGATTGGAAAAGAAGAAATGAAAATATCTCTATTCACAGATAACACAGTCTTATACATGGAAAATCCTTCTCCTTGAAGTATGGGTATTTGGTAAAGATTTTTTCTTTTTTTTTTCTTTTTTTTTTTTTTTCTTTTTTTTAGAGAAGAAAATCTTAAGGAATCCATAGACAAATGTATAAACAGAATGTGGTATATCCATATAACAGAATATTCAGTCATATAAAGAAATGAAGTATTGATACATGCTACTTGAATTAACCTCAAAAACATTATGCTAAGTGAAAAAAGCCAGTCACAAAAGTCCACATATTATATGATTCTATTTATATGAAATATTCAGAAAATCTATAGAGGAAAATCCATAGAGAAAGAAAGTAGAGGCTGGGCGCAGTGGCTCACACCTGTAATTCCAGCACTTCGGGAGGCCGAGGCCGATGGATCACGAGGTGAGGAGTTCAAGACCATCCTGGCTAACACAGTGAAGCCCTGTCTCTACTGAAAATACAAAAAATTAGCCAGGCATGGTGGCACATGCCTGTAGTCTCAGCTACTCAGGAGGCTGAGGCAGGAGAATCGCTTGAACCTGGGAGGCGGAGGTTGCAGTGAGCCGAGATCGCACTACTGCATTCCAGCTTAGACGACAAAACAAGACTCCATCTCAAAAAAAAAAAAAAGAAAGAAAAGAAAAAGAAAGTAGATTATGGGGGGCCAGGGGAGATGGGGAGAAAAAGAGGGGGTTATCTTAGCTAAAGGGTATGGGTTTTGTTTTTTTTTTAGGTGATGTTGTTCTAAAATTGACTGTAATGGTGGCTGCAGATATGTGTGAATATATTAAAAACAAATGGGTGACTTGTATGTTATGTGAATTATATCTAAACAAAGCTGTTTTAAAAAGCGATAAAATGTCAGCCTATATGTATCTCTGTCTAAATTATTCTCTGGACAGAGGAGTTCCTAAATCCTTAAACTTGAAGAAGTGCATTGAAATGCATTTTCTATAATCCAGGTTTCCTGCAGATACGTAAAGCTCAAAACCCATGCAAAAAGCAGAGGTATCAAGATCCTTACACTTAGGGTAAGAATCTACCCTAATTTTACTTGTCTATTCATCTACTCACATTCCAGAAACCAAATCTTAGTCACTGAGAAGTCTAGCAGAATTGAAAAAAAAAAAAAAAATACAGCCATGAGTACATGCCATGCAGCATGAAGGCAATGGTGGCATTATGAACCTTACTATTTACCAAGCCATTTGGATGAACTGACCTAAGGCCAGGAGATCTTGCACATGGTCATCCCGCTGCCCATCTAAATCATGATTTCTCTCCAAATGCCCCTCTAACTCCCATTTAAAGTTCATTCTAGGATGGCCGTGGTGGCTCATGCCTGTAATCCCAGCATTTTGGGAGGCTGAGGGTGGGCGGATCACTTGAGGTCAGTGAAACCCCATCTCTACTAAAAATACAAAAATTAGCCAGGTGTGATGGCAGGCACCTGTAATTCCAGCTACTAAGAAGGCTGAGGCAGGAGAATTGCTTGAACCCATGAGGCAGAGGTTGCAGTGAGCCAAGATTGCACCACTGCTCTTTAGCCTGGGCGAGAGTGAGACTCCGTCTCCAAAAAAAAAAAGTTCATTCTACTAACAAAAAGTAAAAAAATTTTAAAATCCTAGTTTGATCACTTAGAAGAAACCTCCAGCAGGTGATTGGACCTTTCTAGCTTTTAGATCATACTGACAAGGAACTTTAAAACAAAACAAAACAATGAACAAACGAGCAGCAAGATTAGCAATACATCAAACAAAACCAGAAGGAAGTTCTAAAACTCAAAACCTGAGTACAACAGACCCTAGTGGGAGGCCCTAGGCATTACTATTTGGATCAATGGTGGAAGCAGATGTGGAGATGATATTGCCCAAGGTCCAGGTTTGGCAAGAAAAATGGAACATTTTCATCTCCAGCGGCTTCTAAGCCCCCTCACCCTCAATACATTAGGTTTTATGGAGCCTACACTTTTCTTCATCTGGAATCAAGAATCCTTCCTTTGTTGCTCATTTGTTGCTCATCAATTCCATTTTTTAAAGATCAGTTCAAGTCGCAGAAGAATAGATATCATATAATCCTAGTTGTGGTATACACACCTGCACACACACACACACACACACAGAGAGAGAGAGAGAGAGAGAGAGAGAGAGGCTCTCACCAAGTTGTGGTTCTCCCTATGATTAAGGTAAGACAGGGCAGGTGTAAAGCAGGCGATGACAGGGTTTATGAAGAACCAGGGGAGTGGGGTAGGGAGTAGAAGTAAAAAGAGCCTTTCAAGTTTTGCCTTAGTATTAGCTTGAACCATATAAAATTGCCATTTTTAAAGGTAAAACAAGCATCATCAATTTCATATGATTTTTGTCTTTTTCAATAGAAATATTCGTGTGATGAATATTGCTGAAGAGAAAGGAACCAATCACATAATAACAATACAAAATCAAGTGTCTCCTGTTTGAAACTGGACCCACTGGTTTGTTGACTGCTCTCTAAACTTTACCCTCACTCTCTCTCTGATAATGTACAGCGCTGAGTCTTTCAACCCAGTATAATGAATGAACAGACAGCAGATTTCAGGCAGATCTTTGTAACTCTTGACCACTGGGATATGTGCCTTAGCAGTGTGTGATGATGGAAAGAGACCTGGAGCCAGGCCATCTGGAAGCTAAAATATCATTACTCCGGGCAAGATTGAGTTTTAATCCTCTCTTATGTTGAAATGGGAATTAAAATATTAACTTCACAAGGTTAATGTGAAGATTAAGTGAGACGTGTGTGTGAAAGGAGAGTTATATGATTCCTGACACATGGTAGGTATTCGATAAGTTATTTTCCTTCACTTAGAGTGAAATTTTCTAGAACAGCATAAGAGTGTTGGCAACTCTTCATTAATTTATCAGTAGCCTTTGTCCTCCTCTGGGAAGAGACCAGTTAGGCACCAAGTTACATGAGCCCATAGAGATCTCCACCTACTGACAACCAAAAGTCTGCCTTTGATCTCTAATACAAGAATGAGATGGATAGAAACAGCCCCTGACAGATCACAATTTCCTGTGACATAAAGCAAGGCTCAGAGTCGGGCCCCTTTCTCTTTAAGTGACGATGCCACATTGGTCTGATACCACATTAGATTAGATGGATGTGTGATCTCCTTCCAAGCACACAGGAAGATTGGCATCAACCTCCGCACTGATGATAGGGTTTATGAAGAACCAGGGAGCCTCGAGAAGCTGTAAGTCCTGGTGCCTGGCTATGTCAGAAATGTAGTCTTGACATCAGGTAGTTTCCTGCCTGCTCAGCCCTCCATCTCAACAGACCCCTGGGTATCAAGAACCTTGCCTTGAGTCTGAGCCAAGTTGTCCCTACAATTAAGGCAAGTCAGGGCAGGTGTAGAGCAGCTGTTCCCAAATTCTTCAGAGTTCCCTACGGATCTTTCAAAGAATGGAGTACCTGGGACCCACTCCAGACCTATCCAAGGAAGCTCTCCAGAGGTGGGGCCAGGAATCTGTAATTTTCAGTAAGTTCCCCAGGGGATTCTTTCACAGCCAGACTGACACCATTTGGGTCTGGAGGACAGAGGAACAGGTCCATCAAAGTCCATTCATATGAGAGTCAGTGTAGGGAGTTTCCCAAAGTAATTAGTTCTGATTATCTCACATGGAGGAGGAAGAAAGTGAGAGTCATACTGAATATATTTCAGTTTAGAGAGAAGGATGTTTAGATTTGAAAATGTATTGTTTTGAGTCAAGGAGTTTAAGATAAATAAACATTTTAAATTTCTTTGTAGAAGTCAGTCCCAAGAATACTTAGTTTTATTACTTCCCTAAGCAAGATTAAGTCAATGAATAGAAGTGAGCCTCCCGTCTACTGAGTTTAGGAGTAAACCGACTGCTGAGAGTCAGCCACCACCCCAATGCGGTGGCCTTGGGAGAAATGACACACACTTTGTCCCTGTGTCGGTGGCCCACATGTTGTGCGCATCTGCCAGGGTCTGAGGGGGTTAACATATTGTGACATGTTTACACGTGGTCTGTGACATGGATTTATCACTGATCTCATCTGGTTTTAACTAAATTAACCAATTAACAAGGATTCTAGAATACATACACTTGTTGTGTGTCTGACAACAGAGAGAAAGGGAGAGAGAGGGAGACAGAGAAAATATACAAAGAATGAACCCCGGCCCCAGTCAAGGGCTTTGGAGCTTGGCATTCTGGAGCCTTCTTGACAGATGACACCCTGAAGCTCAGCTCCTCTGTCCTGGCTTTTCCTGAACAGAGTCTTGATGGTGGCTCAGGACGGCCAAGATGTCATCTAGGAGCAGGCATGGGCAATACACCCGCAGCCAGCCACAGTCATCTCAGAGCCACTCTGACCTTCCAGGTTGTTTTTCATAAAATGAAGAGGCTGGTGAGTGATGTATACCCCAGACCTTAGACTGTCCTGTCCAGAGACTGAGAGCTGGGAGAGATGGAGAACACAGTGCTTCTGTTTGAAGGATTTAGTGGATGGAGAAGCCCCGTGGACAGAGAAGCAAATAAGTTATTTCAGCAGCCAAAATGAGACTTTGAGTATAAGCTATGACCACTCACCTTGGGGGGAGTCAAGGCAAAGCTTCCTTTACAGCGGCCTAAGCACATGCCTTCTGTGGGCTGGGGATCTCTGTGACCCTCCACATTTGTCCCAGGGTACTGGCTTGAGTGCCTATGTTTTGTTAGGCAGGGTCTGTGCCTTGGGAAGAAGGAGATGCCGGCAGCAGCCCAGCGTGTTTCAAGTGGCTTATGGACAGTCTCTTAGGAGCTGCCTCTGGGGCTCAGATGGAACCTCGCCAAGGCCTCTCTCTGCATGCCTCCCCATCACCGCCCCCAGAGTGGGGGTGCATCCATTGGTAACACGGGAGGTGATCACAGTGGTACCCACGAGCCATTTATTGTTTTAATAGCTATGCATTTATTTTCACATATTTAAGAAGAGACATAACTAGCATATCAAATCTTGATTTTGTGGATTTTATTTCTTAGAACAAGGTTAAAGGAAGTAACTAATTTTAAAAAGTGAGTCAGATTTAAGAAAAATATTAGGCCAGGCACCGTGGCTCACACCTGCAATCCCAGCACTTTGGGAGGCTGAGGCGGGCAGATCACCTGAGGTCAGGAGTTTGAGTCCAGCCTGTCCAACGTGGCAAAACCCAGTCTCTACTAAAAATACAAAAAAATTTAGCTGGGCCTGCCGGTGTGCTCCTGTAGTCCCAGCTACTCAAGAGGCTGAGACACGAGAATCACTTGAACCCGGGCAGCAGAAGTTGCAGCGAGCCAAGATTGCGCCACGGCACTCCAGCCTGGACGACAGAGTGAGACTCCATCTCAATAAAAAATAAAGAAAGAAAAATATTAAGTAAGTGATGGTACAACTGGCTCAGGAATGAGGCAAAAGTCATAAAGTATGGGAAAACAACACCACCACCACCAACAAAAAAAAAAAAAAAAAAAACACGGCTCTAGATTAAACACATGAGTAATAGCCAAACAGCAGGCCATCCCGGAAGAGATGGAGCTGTCTTCTGGAAAGGACATGACCTAAAGGAACGAAGTGTCAGGGTCTTGGGCCAGGATGGGGAAGGGGAAAACCTGCCCTTCAGTTTTCCTTCCTCCTGCAGCCTCATGCCTATGGCACAGGCTGAACAGCTGCAAAAAAATAAAATAAAATAAAGTAAAAGAGCAAGTGAAAATGATGACGATTTTGCCAATAATCATAATGTACTACTTTTGCAACCAAAAATACATATTTTTAAGTAAGAGTGCTAGTTCACTAAACTTGCCAGGGACGTTGCCAGCGTGAGCTTTAGCAGCAACATCAGGTGTGGGCAGGAGTCAGGGCTCTTTTCCAGGCCTCCACAGGGTAGCCACTGCCCTGGCACCAGGGGCCACAGGAGACACTGCTGCACAGAGCCAGAGAGGAGGCATGGCCCCTGCCAAGAGTGGCTGGGAGGCTGGTCCAAACATTGAATCTGGGACACTGGCTGAGGACCCCAGAACTGTCTGGGAGTGATTTGAAGGGAAGCTGCAATTCTCACGTGTTTGTTCCATCCTTAATTTTTTGTTTTGTTTTGTTTTGTTTGAGACGGAGTCTCGCTTTGTCAGCCAGGCTGGAGTGCAGTGGCGCGATCGCTACTCACTGCAAGCTCCACCTCCCAGGTTCACGCCATTCTCCTGCCTCAGCCTCCTGAGTAGTTGGGATTACAGGTGCACACCACCACGCCCAGCTAATTTTTGCATTTTTAGTAGAGACGGGGTTTCACCATGTGGGCCAGGCTGGTCTTGAACTCCCGACCTCAGGTGATCCACGCACCTCGGCCTCCCAGAGTGCTGGAATTACAGGCGTGAGCCACCGCACCTGGCCCATCCTTAATGTTTTTAATTTATTTTTTGCATGTGTGCTTTATAATGGTTATATATGCTCGAGTATAAGTACAAATATACTTTATAAATACATAAATATCAGAGTGCACATGCAAAATTGTTTATTGATGGGAGGCATAATCAAAAGAGTTTGGCAAGGGTAAGTCCACATTCCTCACTAACTACTCCTGCCTTGGATTGCTGTCAATGTGTCTGCCTTGCAAACTGTGCCTCCCACACTAGATGCTGAGGGAGGATAGTCAGGGAGGTGTTGTGGAGACCTGTGCCACTGAGTTCAAACCACCTTATGCTGTAGTGGAGTCACTGGGGCCTAGAAGGTACCAAGGGGCCCAGGATCCTTGTGCGGAACGGATATAGAGAGGCTCTTTGAAGTCTCTCAGTACTGGAATGAGCACAGGGTTCGCCTTCAGAGGAGCATGTGCTGGAGCCCCAGCCCTGGGACACACCAGCTGTCCAGTCTCAGGTGAGCCACTCCGACCTTCCAGGTTGTCTCCCATAAAATGAAGAGGCTGGTGAGTGGTGTATACCTCAGTGCTATTGCTGTGAGAATCACATGAAGTTATGGAAGAGGAAATGGCCTTTGGGGAATCATAGAACATCATCCTTCACCCAGGCAGCATCCTAGGCACAGGTTGCCCCACAGGCCTCCTGGGCTCCTAGGTCTGCAAAGATGGGGTGCCAGCTGGGAGAACCTAGGCCAAGGCCCCTGCCCAGACAAAACCAGGCCTCTGCTCAAGTGGGCCAGAGTTATGCACAGCCCAGGTGAGCTGGGCTCCAGCACCCAGCCACTGACACCAACCCTCAGCCGCCCCTGCCATCTGCAGACCCAAGGCAGCTTTGGCTCTCCGTTTATTCCCACCAGACCTTGGGCAGGAAGGTGAGGAGCAAAAACAACTGATACATACAAAGGTCACCCATCCTGAGCACCCCCGCAGTCCTCCTGCCTCAAAGCCTCCATTTCACTCACTCTTCTAGGCCCCGTCCTTGCTTCCTCACCATAAGTGCTGGCCAATGCATGCATGTTGCAGAAAATAAGATAAATCAGGGCTTCTTTGATTGGTTGCAAGTTCAGAAGTTTTGGGGTTTTGTAGATCTGCCCAAAGTGTTGAAACACCTAAATATTTGGATGATTCCTCTCTCCTTTGTCACCTCTGCCACCAGGATACTTCCTGAATCCCAGACCCAGAACTTTCAAACCTTTGAGCATCCTTTGTAGAAGATGGCTTCAGTGACCTCCCCCAATCCATCCTCCCCGCATCTGCAAAAGAGCTTCTCTGGGGGCAGGGAAGATGCTTTGACTCATTCCATTCCCCTACTTCTGATTCTCATCCTTTAGTGAAGCAGGAGGGACAGAAAGGATTGCTCTGGGCTTTTGTGAAGATGTGTGAGGGAGGTAGAGGCAGGCTCATGTTTGCCTGTATGCAGAGTCAAGAAAGGACCAGTGGATATCAGAGGCATTGTCTTTCATTCTAACTGGTGGCACAAGAAGCAAAGAAACCATCCTAGTCCAGTTTTGTACAGACGATGCTATGCCTTGTATTGTTCTCTGTGGATGCATAACAAAGGCTGACATCCTGAAACAGATGGGAACTTCTCACTCTCAGCCACACAGTTTGCTCACCCACCCCTGGGTCTCACACAGGCCAGCTCACTGCCTGGCACACAGGAGCTGTTCATGGATGCTGAAGTGAGCCACGAGGACAAGGCCATGCCTGATTGGGCACTATCCTAGCACAGTCTAACACAGGTGGATGCTCAGTTCTCTTTATTTGATTAAAGGCTACTGAAATTAGCAGTCACCTGTCTCCTTCCCATGCCCTGGATGAGACATCACATTGAACACCCAGTAGATCTTGCAAATCAGTGCTGAGTCTCAGGGATCCATTGCACTGGTGATAGCCTGAAATTGAGGTTAAACCCAGGCGAGAGCTCTCCCAACAGCCCAAGAAGGGGGTAAAGGTGAGAACTCTCACTACAGTGCAGACAGTGTAACAAGGGCTGCCAGCTCCACCCCACCTGTGCACACCTTTACCATCAAAACACGCCACAGGAAGGGGAGAAAAACAAAGCCAGCCATGTCATCTGTGGTTTCACGTCTACAGTGACTCATTTTCCTGCACTGGTGCCCCAGCAGGGCAATCTTACTTTAGGTTGATACTAATACTAATACTAATACTAATGCTAATACTAATACTAATGCTAATATTAATGCTAATGCTAATGCTAATACTAATACTCTTGGGTTGATTGTGAACAAGAAACACGGGTGACGCCAGGAGAGTGCTAAGTGTGAGGTCCCACCTGCCCGGTATCTGAATCGTGAACCTTCTGCAGAGGGAACAGTACCGCCTGCCTCCCTGAAACATGGCGCAGATGACACGAGAGGCGTGAAAGTGCCTGGCAAAGAGGGGAAACTCTTCCACACTGCGTTGTTGAAAGCGTGAATAAGAGTTGCTGGTCAGATTCAAAGGCAGCTCTTGGAACAATGGGGGTAGGGGGTGCTATTTCCATAGACACCATAGGAAAGGTCGTTCCCACCCACCTCCCCCAACAGCTGTGCAGCTCTGCCTCCCTTTCCCCAGACGAAACCTCAGACTCCAGTTTCCTGCATCTGGCCTTCTACTGCTACTCAAGACTCCAGGGGTCCCAAGAAGGGCGAGAGGCAGGAGTGAGAGGGAAGTGGTTTGCTGCCAGCAGGGAGCTGCTGAGGGCAGGCCGGGCCCCTGCAGGGAAGCAGGGAGATTGTAGAAGATGTGTCTCCCACGCAGAGGAGGATTCGCCAGGAGGCCAATAAGCTAAGCCTCAAGTTGCTCATTTGCATGGACCCTTCCAAGCCCCTCTTCCTAAGTTTGTATTTATAATTTTGTATTCTTCATCTAAGAAAGCCTCAAAACTATGTAAGCTTCAGGTCCCCACAGAACCTGAGTCTGCCCTGGCTCCCACATAGAATGCTTCTCTCTTCTGAGATAAGCCTCCAGCTCTTCCCTAACCTGATCGCCTATGCCCCCCACCTTCCAGCCGCATCTCATGACCCCCACCTGGGCATTTCCCTATCTATCCAAATTTAGGCAGACATTGGCTTATAATGTGCCCCTGCCTGCCTCTCCCTGAATCTCTCAGCCTGGTGCACTCCTGCTCACCCTCCAAGACCCACAGCAAATACTTCCAACAATAGGAAGCCTTCCCCCAGGTCCCAGATAGAATCAACACTTCCTCCTGGGCACTGCCACCATGCTCAGCATGTCTCGCTATCATAGCACAAATACCCCACAGGGGACTGCAGTGTTGAAAGTCCACCTCCAAGCCCAGGCTGTGGTTCCTCCAGGGTCCAGACGGGTCTATCTGATTCTGTGTCTCCAAAGCCTACTAGCTCACAGCCGGGTGCAGTGGCTCACACCTGGAATCCCAGCATTTAGGGAGGCCAAGGCGGGTGGATCACCTGAGGTCAGGAGTTCAAGACCAGCCTGGCCAACAGGAGGCAGAGCTTGCAGTGAGCCAAGATCATGCCATTGCACTCCAACCTGGGTGACAGAGCAAGACTCTGTCTCAAAACAAACAAAAACAAAGCTTATTAGCTCAGGGCTCCCGGGCACAGGGCAAATATTCCTTGAATAAATGAATTAATTAATGGCCTTAGCTGGGGACAATGCCAGAGTGATTGAAAAGGTCGGACTTCAGTCTTGGAGTCCCACCTGCATGGCTCCCATGCTCCAGCCACCCTTCCTTAGATTCCTTATTCAACTCCTCCAAGCAGCAGTCCTGAGAAACCATTCCTGCAACCTGTGCGCCCTCTGGTGGCTGAAATGGTGTCCTCCCAAAAACTAGAGGCAACAGGTGGGGCATTCCTGGGATATCCAGCAGAGCTCTTTAACCTCCTAAAGCAATGTGTTTACGAAGCTCTTATTCACCTGGAGGCTTAAGTCCTACAATTTCTGTTATTCTTTAGCCTGGAAGGAGCTTTGAGAACTCATCTCATTCAAGGTCCCAAAGACTTCCACCCCAGCTCCTGCTCCCCTGACAGTGATGTGGTCTCCACATCTGCCTATAAGGTCTCAGAGAGGAGAAAGAGGAGTTGGACCAAAACAAAATCGCAAACACTTAACCTCAAATGTTAAAATCCTGAAAGATCATAATCTCTAAAGTCTAAAACCCCTAACATCTAAAATCCCCAAAATCACAATCACAGGATAGTTTTTTTGTTGTTTTCTTCTTTTCTTTTTCGCTATTTTAAATTTTGAGCATTATTTTTCACAGTTCCCTATTCTGGGTATTTCATCTTTGCGATATTTGCAAGACTGGAGGCCAAGTTGTATAGACTTTTAGAGAGTTCTAATTTGTTTTATGAAGGGTTTTTGGTTTTTTTGTTTGTTTGTTTTGGTTTTTGATTTTTGGTTTGTTTGTTCTTGTTTGTTTGTTTTCAAATTTGGCTCCCTGAAAGTGCATTATCACAATGTCAACTTTCTGTGGATGCATTGTGTATGCACAAAAAAACACTGAAATTTTCTCAGTAGTTACAGAGATGTCCTTTCTGTACATCTGCTTTTGTGAAGTTAAACTTTCTTGGAATCTCAGCTCCATGCAGCTTGGAATGCAGCTCCATGCATAAACAACCGCATTTTTGGTGGTGATCCATCGAAGTTTTTGATCAAACTCATTGAAAGACTTTGGTTGCTCATCCTGTTGTTTCAGATGACCACAGTTATAAAGCTGGGTGCACACAAGTACCAACCTTAGTGACATGCATTTATGTCTTGCTCTTTTTGACCTATTTCTTTATGAACATGGTTCATCTGCTCATGACTCTTATACCCATGCAACCGTCATTACCTGAGTGTTTATGCTTGCAAAAATATATATGTTATCACTGCCTATTTTATTGTGTAATGTACACTATAAAGTATTCTGTTGTTTTTATATGTTTCCAATATAAATCCCCTTTTAAATGTAAATAAATATGTTTTAATGAATGTTTTTATTATTTTTTCCAGAATTATATTTTCAGGATTTTGTTTTTTGAGACAGGGTCTTGCTCTGTTGCCCAGGCTGCAATGCAGTGGCATGATCTTGGCTCACTGCAATCTCTACCTCCCGGACTCAAGAGATTCTCCCGCCTCAAGCCTCCTGAGAAGCTGGGATTACAGGTGTGCGCCACCACACCTGGTTAATTTTTGTATTTTTTGGTAGAGGCAGGATCTCACCATGTTGATCAGGCTGGACTCAAATTCCTGACCTCAAGTGAGGTATGAAATGGTACACCTGCCTCAGCCTCCCAAAGTGCTGGGATTACAGGCATGAGCCACTGCACCTGGCCTATTTTTTGGGATTTTGAACTTTCAGGATTTCAACATTCAGGATTGTGTCTTTTGGAATTATGATCAGCTCCAAAAAGGGAAGGCCATCCCTGCCTCCTATGTCTCTGGTATGACATTCCTGTTTGTGGCTGCCAAGGCCAGTTTGGCAGCCTCTGAGTGGATCCCTCAAATTCCAGGGCCTCCAAGATACCTGGATTTTCTGCCAGGGCCAGGATGAACTACAGAGACCCCATCTTGCAGGAAGTCATGCCCTATTCCTGGTTTCCTAAGGACCCCACCAGCTGTTCCATTTCAACAGCCTTACTCTCTGCCACACCTGCCATCACCACCCTGGCCCTGCCACCTCCAACCAAGACATGCTTTGTCTGTGCTTTTTTGGCCTCTGCAGTGCTGAATTCATACCTGAATGTGATGTCTTTTGGTGCAGCATGTCTTCTGCTGGTGTCCCCCACTCCTTGTCAAATATGTCTAGTCATTTCCCTCAGTTTCCCCTGGCTCTTGAAGGACTCTGAGTCAGAGAGTCTACTGTATGCAAGTTATTCTCATCCTCCTCTTCACACCGGTTCATGTCTGCCTACAAAACACCACCTAATGCTGCTTCTTCTAGGAAGTCCTCCTTGATTATTGATTGGATAATCATATACTATTGTTTTCCCACATAGGCCAGGCATCTGGAAATGAGAGAAACAGCCACAGACCTCTGGTGGAGAGAAAGAGGAGCTGAGATAGCACACACTGACAAGTAATCTGTGCTGTAAGAGGTAAACGTGGGGGCTTGGAGAGCACTGGGGGACAGCCCAAAACCCAGATTTGAGGGTGATGTCAAGGAAGCACCCCTGGGCTACGTGAGGTCTGTGATGAATTGTGAAGGATGGTCAGTAGTCAGTTGCCAAGCAGAGGATGTGGTGAAGGAAAAGGATCTAGGCTGAAGGTGAGGCAGGAGAGATCACGGTTCCCTGAAGGTTCCATGTGGCCAGGTAGTGGCAGAGGATCAAGTGGTGGACGGGGCAGGTCATGGAGGCGTTGCTGCTTCTCGAGGAGAGGCAGGATTCTATTGACCCCTGAGAGGCTCACTTTGGCCAGGGTTGGGACATGCTGGGAGTAGCGAGCCCAGGCTAAGGCGGCCCTCCAGGTAGTCAGCACGGTCATCCTGGAAAGATGGTGGGAGCCTGACGCAGGGCAAGGGACAGGGGAGAGGTGGATAGGACATCTGGAAGGGAGGGTCAGCAGAACTGGGTGATCAATTGGAGGTAATAAGTTAGGGAAAGCAGGGAGACCTGGGTGTTGATTAGGCAACAGGGTGGATGGCAGTGCCACTGATCAAACTGGAGACATGCAGGAAGGCAGTTCTACCATCCTGTTGAGCTCAAGGTACCTGCCAGACCCCATGAGGAGATGTCCACTGGGCAATGGAGATCTAGATTTAGAGCTCAGGAGGCTCCTCTGGACCAGAGGTGATACACTGTTGGGGGTGGGAGACTCCGCTGGGCGCTGGAGGCAGTGCCGTTGCTGTGGTCGCCACCCCATGGCTGAAGGACTTTTCAGCACCCAGGTGCAGGGGTGGTGTCGGTGGATGGCTGGCCTGCCCCAGGACTGCAGTGTTGCTGGCCAGGTGTGGGAGAACAAGGATGAAGGTATTATATTTGCAAGTGAATGGTATGTTGAGGGGATTCACCCTGGGGGCTGAAGGCAATGCCAGGAAGGAGCGGATGAAATGAGAGAAATCGGTGGGGTTGGGAACTGGGATTCTTTATGAGGCAGATAGTAGGCGGAATGCAGGCATGAGGGTGAGAAGGTTAGAAGGATGGCAGCGCAGGACTGGAGGATGACTGACCGGAGACTGAGCTTGATGATGCCAAGAGGCAATTTTTGTGGAATGAAACACAAACAGACATTATTGTTCAAAATAAACCATGACATTCATCTCCAGTTCATCCAAACCTGTAATTTGATACCTGGCTGCAGGGCAGGGTAACTGCAAGCAGAGGATTAAACTCTATTGACCCTGTGACCTAGTTGACATAGGGTCATACTGACAGCTAATTAGTTGTCCTGCCTAATTAGAACAAGTTTTGTAATTGTGTTAAAAATTTGTCTCGTCCCCGTGCCCTGGGGGCCAGTCACCCTGTTGTGGGACTGTTCTGCTGGGCCAGGAGAGCAGGGTCCCTGAAACAGAGCTTGCATGGGCTGCCGTGTACCTCTCAGGACATCCCTGCAGCCCCCAAGGTGATCTCCGTCTCCTTTTCCGGGGCCCGCCCCTCCTTGCACAGAGCTTTCTCTCCTCCTATCCCAGTCTCAGGTTCAGTATTCACCCCAGGGCCAGGAGTGTGGGGAAGGCGCTGCATATGAATCCAAGCCGGGAGAGGCGCAGGCCTGGGCAGGTGGGCAGCTATGGATGAGGGACCAGCAAGCAGCTGCAGCCTCGGCACAAGAAGAAATGACAGGGCGAGGAATGGGATGCAAAACCACAGGTGAGAGGCAAATGCCGGGGACCAGGCTTGGAGTAGAAGCAAAACCAGAAATCCAGTTGTAAGCATAAGAGAAAAATCCTCAGGGAACTCAGGGCAGGTGCGTCTCTATCAAAGCAGAAGCAGTGCAGACTGGGAACCAAAAACCCAGGGCACCCATCTAAGTCCACCCAGGACCTGAGAGCTGCAGCACTGCACACGTCCTGCCTCCAGGCCAAACTGCTCTGAGAGGTGACCAAGAGCCCAGCTCAGGGGATCTGGAGAAGGAATGGGGTGGGAGTCATCCTTCTGCAGAAGAGGAAGCCACAGCTTCAGAGCCTCTCCCCACCTTCCTATCCCTAAAGCAGCGAGTGCTTCTGAGGCTTTGCTGGTAACTACAGAGAAGCAGGAGACAGACCAAAAAGGGCAAGTGGGGCAAGCGACAAATGCCTCAGAAACATCCCCAGAGCGCAGTGGCAGAGCTGGGGGGAGGCCTCCCACCAGGTCTTCTCCAGAGAAAGGGGCCTTCCCAGTTCCTCCACACTTGGGTTTGTCCCAGGCTGGCGTCTACACACAGCCTCAGTCTGAGTCACCAGGCACTGCCGGCACCTATCCCGTCCAGCATTAGGGTCTGCAGAAGCCAGAGTGTGTCATCTTCAAGCCCCCGGCCATCCTGCAGAGGAGTTATAACCCGGGGGGCGTGGGACTTCCTATTCACAGTAAATATCATCCCATGACATTGCTCCGATGTGAGAAGTCTCTAGAAGGGGTGAGGTCACATGAAGAACGCTGTCACCTGGGATGCCCAGGCATGGGGGCGGCGGCAGTTCTCAGTCTGGGAGGGAAAGTGGTGCCCCTCACTCCTCACGCAGGTGCTGAGACAAGGGAAGAGCACCCAGCGTGGAGCCCACAGCCCTGCAGGGGTCTGGGCTCTGCCACTCACTGAGGGCTCACCTCTTACGTGGAACATGAGCAGCCTCATAGACACACCTCAGAGTGCAGAATGTGTGAAAGGTCTTTGCCAACTGTGAAGCATGACACACAAGTTGGCTGCTGTTGTTAAAATCCCAAAAGCACGCAACACGCAACAGGGGTTATGGGGCCCAGGCAAGCAACTAACTGATAAGCCTTGGGGTGCCCTGGGGTCTGTCGGGATCTTTCAGTCTTGGCAGGTCTTCCCACGTAGCTCTACCTCCCTTCAATTGCCGCCTCACCTGGAAAAGCAGCCTGGAATCCCAGAGCTCTGCCTCACTCTGAGCCCAGATGAAACCTGAACTGCTGTTACAAACCCCCACATCTGAGATGCAGAGTGAGGTGCTCAATCCTACTGGATAAACTTGTCTAGAATTCCGGCTCCCACGCCGGCCTAGGGATCGGAGACCTCCCACTCCCTCCATGACAGGGAAGATAAGTACTGAAGCAAGCTAGGAGCCTACAGGCAGGGAATGATTCGCATTTTATCTCGGAGCCTTGGGCCTGGGAGCGAGTGGAGCCTGCACTGCCCTGACAGACACACCTGCAGACCCACTTGTGAGGGCCCAAGAGGAGAGGAGTCTGAGTGGGGTGCTAAGAGGCAGCCAGGGCTGCACCCAAGCCCAGTCCTCTTATCACAACCCAATTCCCATGTTCTAGGGACTCCCTCAAACCATATCCACTCACATGCCTCTCCTCCAGGTCCCCCACCCGTATGGCCTACCTAGAGTCTCTGCCCAGAGCCCAGACCACTCCCTTTCCCACCACCTCTCAGGTGAATGGGGATGGGGTGGGAGGCTGAGGTCTTTCTCCCCCGACAAGAGTCTCAGCCCCGCTTCCCATGCTGTGAGTGTGAGCACCCACTCCCACCTCCCCACACACCGCTTGCAATTCTAATAGCTCTTGGTGCTCATAAAAGTGCTGGGAAATATAAAATCAGGTCTATTGGCATTGGAAGGCATGAGTCAGAGTTTTGCTGTAGTCTGTTTCAATTCGGCCAATGTTATAGGCAGTTTTTTCTTCTCAGGCTGGGAGCCAGGCAGCCCCAGGAAGCCTTAGTGGTGGAAGCCCAGGGACGGCTGCCATGCTCACCTGGGAGACTGTCCTTGGCAGCCTTTCCCTTCTAGGTCTAGCATCCTGTGTTCCTCTGGGCCCCCCAGGGTTCTGGGAGAGCAACTGCAAATGGCTGTCTGGGACCCCCTTCTACAGAAGCCAGGGTGTCCCTATGGCTGTTCCGCTCCCCACCCCTTCCTCTAATTCCCTGCCAGCTCCAGGTTCTCTGGAATGCTAGTTCCAATCTGGCTTCCAAGTCTCGCTTAGCTAGCCAGACGTGGGTCCTCCCATACCCCTCCCACAGGGCTGCCCTCATCCTTTGGATCCCCAGGCAGACACCCACCCTGGCCCCCTTTTAATTTTCCTTTGTTGATCTATAAGTAAGAGAAGGACAGAGAAAGCACTTCCATGCTGCCCCCTCTAGCCCCGTGGCCTCACATCACAGTGTCCTGGTTGCAGGTTGAGGAACTCCAGTGGGAGGCATCCAGGCCAGCAGAGGCTCCCAGAGGCACCGCTTCCGCTGAGTCACCCGTTCTAGCATATGGTCGTGGCCCTGCTTGTTCTGGGACGGGAGCACTGCCACTCACGACAGACACATGACACCCACAGTGGGAATGACTGAGAGGCTATAGACAGGCCAAGACGCAAGCCCAGCATCATTTTCAACCCTGCCTCTTCCAAGAAGGGAAGTGGTTAAGACCCCAGGCTTCAGCTGCAGAGAGACCTAGCTGCAAACCCCAGATCTGAGTGTGTTTCCCTGTAGGTGAAATGGAGAAAATAATGCCCACCTCACAAGACTGAAAAGATTGGATGATAGATTCACAGAAGGCATTAGCGAGTGCTCCCTCAATAAGTGGCATTTCTAGTTACTTTTATGCCAATGTATTGCATTTTTTAAGTAGTAAATTATTTCAGGGACTAGAGTGGCAGGTCCCCAGTTGGAGCTACCTTCTTCTTGGCATTAGTGCTCCTGAGAAGCAGAATCAGTAACTAGGTTACCAGATGAACACAGTCAGATCAAAGGAAGTGGGAGGGGTGGAGGATACTTCACCTGAACCCTGGGAAAAACCCACAGATCCCACTGGCCTCCACAGAGGCAACCTCTGTTAGGCAGAACCTGCTCATGTCCCCCACAGCCCTTCCTGTGACCTGGGCTGCTGGGCACTGATTAGCTTGGATCTACAGGGCCCATTTCCTCTGCACCCAGGACCCCTCTTTGGTGACTCTTTCTCTAGATATGTGGGTATCACTGACTAAGCCAGCATCAAGCCTCCGTTTCCATTTAAGTTGACTTCACAAAACCAACCCTCCCTGCTCAAGGGATTCCCACTTTTGCAGCCCACAGCAAAAGCATTGGCATGTAAGTAACAACGTCATTCACCACATGGGGCAGAACCCCACCAACTGCCTCGGTCCAAGTTTATTACAACCCAGTATCCCCCTTGGAATTGGAAGGTCCTTGACTTCCCACCAACTAAGCTTCCAATTTTGTTTCATCAAAAATGAAAGGAGGCCAGGCACAGTGGCTCATCCCTGTAATCCCATCACTTTAGGAGGCCGAGGCAGGTGGATCACCTCAGGTCAGGAGTTCAAGACCAGCCTGGCCAACATGGCGAAATCCCGTCTCTACTACAAATACAAAAATTACCTGGGCGTGGTGGTGTGTGCCTGTAATCCCAGCTACTTGGGAGGCCGAGGCAGGAGAATCTCTTGAACCCGGGTGGTGGAGGTTGCAGTGAGCTGAGATCACGCTATTGCACTCCAGCCTGGACGACAGAGCGAGACTCCATCTCAAAACCAAACAAACAAAAGTGGGTCAAGAGAGGCACCCCCGAGCTAATACATCAAGTCAGGCCTCCCTTCAGTTCTCAGGGGCCAAGACCACAGGCCAGCCCAGTTCCTCTCCAGACCCTGCTGGAAGGCTCCTTCCCGGTCAGAGCAAAGGTGACAGCTGCCTCTGATGCTTCCCAAAGCCCAGTTGGGTGTCAGCAGTGGAGACAGGTGGTTCACTTGGGCTCTGGCTCCTTCCATTTGCAGTGGAGAACAGGGCATGTGGGCGGGGAAAGAAGGAACCCAGGACAAGGGCTTCATCCCTGCCAGCCCTCTCCCGGCCCTCCCTCCATACCCCTGCACACTTGGCCTCTTTGTGTCTCTGAGTTTCTGCCCTTCATTGACTTCCATCTGTTTTTCTGTTGTCTCTTTTATTTTCTCTCTCTTAATTCTGTCAGAGGCATGTGAATCACAGCAATTCCATCTTGAATAGGAGCTGGGTAAAATGAGGCTGAAACCTACTGGGCTGAATTCCCAGACAGTTAAGGCATGCTAAGTCGCAGGATGAGATAGGAGGTCAACACAAGATATAGGTTATAAAGACCTTGCTGATAAAACAGGTTGCAGTAAAGGAGCCAGCTAAAACCCACCAACACCAAGATGGTGACGAGAGTGACCTCTAGTCATCCTCACTGTTACACTCCCACCAGCGCCCTGACAGTTTACAAATGCCATGGCAATGTCAGGAAAGTACCCTGTATGGTGTAAAAAGGGGAGGCATGAATAATCCACTCCTTGTTTAGCATATCATCAAGAAATAACCATAAAAATAGGCAACCAGCAGCCCTTGGGGCTGCTCTGTCTATGGAGTAGCCATTCTTTTATTCCTTTAGTTTCTTCATAAACTTGCTTTCCCTTTGCACTGCAGACTCACCCTGAATTCTTTCTTGGGTGAGATCCAAGAACCCCCTCTTGGGGCCTGGATGGGGACCTCTTTCCTGTAACAATTCCACTCTTCCTTCTGTTTCTTTCAGTTGATCATTTTCTGCTTACCTTTCTACTCTTTCTGTTTACTGTCTCTCTTATCTCCATTTTTCTGTCTTTATTTCTAAATCTTCTTTACCCCCTTAGTGTTGAATCTTTTTGCCTATTGTGATAAATATATTTGATCTTCAACCCCATTTCCTGGCATACAACTCCTAAAGTCCTTAGAAACTCTAACGGTTGTCTTTTTGTGTGCAAATGAGCTGACTGAGGCCTGGCAGTGCCCAGGTAGCTTCAGGTAGATCAGGGGCTGATCACCAGAAAGCCTAAGGCAGGATTAGAGGTTTGGGTTTCAAGCCCCACCCCTAACCTTAGGGGAAAGGAGAGGGGCTGAAGGGTAAGTTGATCACGGATGGCCAGTGGCTTAATCAATCATGCTTACATAATGAAGCCTCCATAAAAGCCTAAAACAAGACAGATAGCTGAACAGGTGGAGGTTCCCAGAAGGGGAGGCGGCCAGGGAGAGCATGAAAGCCCTGTGTCCCTTACCCCATATCTCACCCTACGTATATCTCTGCCTGTATCATTTGTAATATTCATTATAGTAAACCTGTAAAGGTAAGTGTTCTCCTAAGTTCTCTGAGTCACTCTAGCAAATGAGGGAGTTGTGGGAACCCCACATGAAGGCCAACTAGGTAGAAGGTCCAGAGGCCTAGATTTGTAACTGGTGGGAAGGGAGTCGTGGTCTTGCAGCACTGAGCTCTCATCAACCATAGGATCTGTTGCTCTCTGGTAGACAGTGTTGGAATTGAATTGACTTGAAGTGCCAGCCAGTGTCTGCTGCACAAATGATTGCCTACTGGTGTGTGGGGAGAACACCCAGGCATTTGGTCACAGAAGTCTATTGCATTGATGATTGTGGCATGAGAACCAACAGGAAAATTGAGTTTGAGTTTTTTCCTAACACACCAGTCTGTATCACTCTTCTTTTCTCTTCCAAAGAGAAAATTTTAAATGGGAGATCAGATAGGCACCAATCTGCCATTGATTTCATACACCTTGCTCCCCAGGCACATGGACCCCAAGGTCCCACTGGAGGTTCAGGTTGGTGGTTCTGGTTGTCATCCTCAGAGTCATCACTAATACTAATGGGTTTTGTTTTGTTTTGTTTTGTTTTGTTTTTAAGAGAAGAAATCTCCCTATGTTGCCCAGGCTGGCTTCAAATTCCTTGGCTCAGGAGATCCTCTTGCCTCAGCCTCCTGAGTAGCTGGGACTACAGGCATGCGCCATCATGCCAGGATTTTGTTATTCTTGTCTGTCTGTTTTTTCAGGGGTGGAGACTTTTTTTTTTTTTCATCACTATTATTATTGAGACAGGGTCTCCCTCTGTCGCCTAGGCTGGAGTGCAGTGGCAAGATCTGGGCTCACTGCAACCTCTACTTCCCAGGTTCGAGCCATCCTCCTACCTCAGCCTCCCAAGTAGCTGGGACCACAGGTGTGTGCCACCACGCCTGGTTAATTTTTGTAATTTTTAGTAGAGGTGGGGTTTTGCTATATATATCACCCAAGCTGGTCTCAAATTCCTAGACTCAAGCAATATGCCCGCCTGGTGGAATTGTGCTGAGATTACAGGCATGAGCCACCATGCCCAGCCTTCATCACTAATATTAAATACTAGCCTTCTCTGGTCAAGCCCCAAGTGGGCTCTCAGTCAAGCACACCCTGCCCTGGGGTGGTCCAGATATCCCAACTCAGAAATGACCAGATCAGGCCAGAATGCATATTCCTATCCTAAAGTGTGACCCTATAGAGCCTTTCTCCATGGTCAAACACCTGTCCCTCCCCAACCTAGACAGTTGCACAGCACCCAAACCTGCCCTGCCCCACCTGCTTCTCCACTGCATTTTGCTTTGCTTATCTCAGCATCCGATGCCAGCAAGGACACTCCCAACCTAACCCGGCTTTCCCAATGCTTTGGCCTAGAGCACCATGAAGAAGTAACCTTGTCACGTCCATGATGGCTCAGAGGAGGAAGAAGACAGGGTACCTGCATTTGAGTGGTTTTGCAGAAGTGAAACATACAGAGTGATCATGAGGCAGGAGAATAGGGCCTGGAGGCAGGGAACCTAAGGCCAATTCATGCTGACTTCCCAGAACTAAATCAAAAGGAAAACCCCAACTTTCACACTCAAGTAACAAAAGGACCAGAGGCTACTCCCTTTGCAACCACCCCCCATCCTACCTTTTCTGTGGCAGATGAAAAATGGAAAGTACCTCTAGCTGGTCCCCTCCCACAACCAATCAGGCTGGTCGCTGGCCAAGTTTTTATTTGCATAGAAGTCAGCACTTTGGGAGGCCGAGACGGGCGGATCACGAGGTCAGGAGATCGAGACCATCCTGGCGAACACGGTGAAACACCGTCTCTACTAAAAAATACAAAAAACTAGCCGGGCGAGGTGGCGGGCACCTGTAGTCCCAGCTACTCGGGAGGCTGAGGTGGGAGAATGGCGTAAACCCGGGAGGCAGAGCTTGCAGTGAGCTGAGATCCAGCCACTGCACTCCAGCCTGGGTGACAGAGCAAGACTCCGTCTCAAAAAAAAAAAAAAAAGAAGTATAACTTTGTAACTTCACTTCAGCCTCTGGTCACTTTCTACGACCAATCAGACATTTGCATAGGGTGTAACTTTGTAACTTCACTTCAACCTCTGATTGGTCCCTCTTCACAACCAGACTGATTGTGATCCTCTACTTCATTTACATAGGGTGTTCACCAAGTAACCAACGGGAAACCTCTAGAGGGTATTTAAGCCCCCAGAAACTTCTGTAACCAGTCCCTCGAGCCGCTTCTTCGGCCCACTCCCACCCTGTGGAGTGTGCTTTCATTTTCATTAAATCTCTGCTTTTGTTGCTTCATTATTTTCTTGCTTTGTTTGTGCGTTTTGTCCAATTCTTTGTTCGAAGCACCAAGAACCTGGACACCCTCACTGGTAACAATCAGGGTCTGATACCTGGGATGCAGCACCCAGTGACCAGGCTAGAATCAGGAGGTCTGGACAGAGGACACCATTACTGCCTGATTTACTCATCATGACCGTGACCCAGCCCACTCGCTCACCCGGACCCTGCTGGGGAAGAGGTGGCTGCAGCCCCAAACCAGCCACAGGACCCTAGGAAGTATGACCTCCACCCAGGGCTCTCCCTGGCACCTCTGACTGAACCTGTTCAGTCCCAGGCTCTTCATCTTTCTCCCCAAACCCACCTCTGTTTGCCACCTTGGTAAGTGGTACCATTATTTGCCTAATCACCCAGACACCTGCAAGTACCCCGGGATCGGATCTCTTCACCCTTATTTTCCAAATCTAGTCAGTCACTAAGTCCAAAGTGCATATGAAATTGCTCTGCCCTCCTGGCTGCCCTACTGTGGGTTTGGGATCTCATCTCTCACCTGGACCTCTGCATGAGTTCCCTACTATTCTCTCTACCCCAGGCTCTCCATCCACACAGCTACCAGAGTGATCTTTCAAAATAAAACAAAAACAAACAATTCATCTTCCTGCTTAAACAACTCCTGCTGGCTCCTTATTGCCTAGAGCTGTGGTCTCCAAACTTCTTTGATCTCTGTCAATAACAAAAGAATTTTAGCACACATCTCTAATATATGTCTGTTTGTTTATGTATAAATTATATTTACGTACATTAACATCACTAGCCAATATCTGAAGGCATAATGCGCCCTGAGAGACAGAGTAGTACTAACGTCAGGAGACTTGAGACTATATTTCAAATTATCTTAGCCGGGCATGGTGGCATGCCTGAGTCCCAGCTACTCAGGAGGCAAAAGGATCACTTGAACCCAGGAGATCAAGACTGCAGTGAGCCGTGATCCTGCCACTGCACTCCAGCCTGGGTGACAGAGTGAGACCTTGACTTAAAAAAAAAAAATCAAAACATTATCTTGATAATTCTGGATTTTTTTTTTTTTTTGGGGGGGGGCCAGCTTCTATCAAGCAAAATGAGATTGTTACAATTTTACACTCAAGACAGAAGGATAATGAGAGCCCATTCTGAGTAGGGGAGCAAGAGCCTGGCCATTGGCTTGTGCCTACCTGCATTACTGGCCTTCTCTTAATCCCTGATATCTTTTCAGGAAATTTGCTAAATACCTTATCCATTGTATGAGGATTAATTTAGTTAAAACCAGATGAGATCACCGATAAATCCACTTCACAGACCACAGTGTAAACATGTCACAATATGCTAACCTCCTCAGACCCTCACAGATGCGCACCTGTGGGCCACTGAACAGGGACCAAGTGCAGACATGAGGCCAACCTGTACATTAAATATTAGAAATGCACCAGGTGCGGTGGCACGTGCCTGTAATCACAGCTACTCGGGAGGCTGAGGCAGGAGGATCGCTTGAGTCCTCACTTGAGTTCTGGGCCTCGGTTTGCTATGCCTATCAGGTGTCCACACTAAGTTCGGCATCCATATGGTGACCTCCCAGGGGCAGGGGGCCACCTGGTTGCCTAAGGAAGGGTGAACCCCCCCAAGTGGGAAATGGAGCAGCTCAAAACTCCCGTGTTGATCAGTAGTAGGATCGTGCCTGTGAATAGCCACTGCACTCCAGCCTGGGCAGCATAGCGAGACCCTGTCTCTTTAAAAAAATTGGCTAGGCGCAGTAGCTCACGCCTGTAATCCCAGCACTTTGGGAGGCCAAGGCAGACCAATCACCTGAGGTCAGGAGTTCAAGACCAGCCTGGCCAAGATGGTGAAACCCCGTCTCTACTAAAAATACAAAAAATTAGCTGGGCGTGGTGGCGCACCTATAGTTCAACTTCTCAGGAGGCTGAGGTAGGAGAATCGCTTGAACCCGGGAGATGGATGTTGCAGTGAGCCGAGATCATGCCATTGCACTCCAGCTTGGGCAACAAGAGTGAAACTCCATCTCAAAAAAAAAAAAAATATATATATATATATATACACACACACACACACACACATACATTTTCAGTATCACAGACTTCCAGTACATAAGGTCTGTGTCCAGATTCCTTGTGTACAGATCCTTCAAAAGAAAATGTCTATTGCAAGAGTTTCTCGTAATTGGAGCCACGTATGATTCATCTTCCTGGCCCCAGCGCCAAGTGCTCTTCCTCCAATTGCACCCCCGGTTTTCCACCTGACAAAGTCCTGCTCCTCCCGTAAGTTCAATCCAAATGCTCCCTCCTTGGGGAGGGAGCCCTCCGGCTGTGTGCTCTTTCCTCTTAGAGTTGGCCAGCAGGATGACAGCACGATCTCTGTGTCGAGTCTCCCTCCCGGCCTGTGAAAGAGCTGCGGACAGCGCCTTATTCATCTTTGTGTCCTCAGTGTCCAGCACACTAGAGGTGCTCGTAAACGTTGGATGAATGAGAGGCTTTTACAGAGACAGGGGTGAGGCCAAGGGACAGTCTGGGCCCAAGGAATTCAGTTTCAAGTACTTTTATTCTCAGCCTGAACCCACCCCTCTGCAGGCAGCCTGGGGAATGAGCTGGGGCGAGGATGAAGGAGCGAGGCCAGGGAGGGTGAGCCAGGATGGTACCTGCATGTGGAACCTCACAGCGCTGTTCCCTGCTGGCCTTTCAGGCTGCAGATGAAGTCTATTGGGAAAAGGGAGAAACCCGGGGTAGCGGAGTGACCTTCCACCACCTGGTGGCGCTGTGTCTGCATTCCCGGCCACCCCACAGAGGCCCCACCACATCCAGGAGCCATGGTCTCTCCCCACACATCACTCCATGGCCAAAAGCACTCAGTCGAGCCAGAGGTACCAGCATTATCAATACATTATCATCCGTGGGATTTGGCAAGATCCAACCACGACGATCTAAAAGCATTCTCTCTTCCAACAGGGTCAACCCAAAGAACTCATTTGTTAATGGACCACCACTGACTCATCACCCTCATGGAAAACTGAATCATCCCCAGGTCCTCCCCCCGCCAGTCCTCTCTATTCTGCATCAGCAGCATCTGTGAATGCCAGCACCCCAGCATCCCACACCGCACCTGTGCTCTGGGTCTGCCTGCCAAGTACAGGCTGTGGGGTATCGGGCCACCCCCTCAGTTCCCTCATCTGTAAGATGGGAACATTAAGACTTTGTTTGCAAGGTTATTAGATATCTTATATGTGCACAACACAGAGTAGAATGTCAGTAAATAATATTCATCTTCGTTTTCTTCGTCTTCATGCCATTGGATCAGGCCTTAATTAAGATCTTCTCCATCTCTCGCCTGAACTATTGGCACTGTCTCTAACCCCCTCTCCCTGCCTCGCCCCCACACCACTGCCAGAATTATCTTCCTCTGTGGCAGGAGTTATGTTTTAAACCAAATTCAGTCTACCAGCATTTATGCACCTTTTGTTTGCCAGGCACTGTGCTGGTGCCACAGATATAAAGGGGAGATCTCCCAAGGAGCTCAGCACAGGGGCTCCATATACACTTTGGAGATGGTTTTAGCTAGAATATTGCCATGGTTTCAGTGTGTCTCCCTAAAAGCATGTGTTGGAAACTTAATCCCCAATGCAACAGTGTTGGGAGGTAGGGCCTAAGGAGAGGGTATTGGGCCATGAGGGCACAGTGAATGGATTCATGCTGTTATCTTGGGAACTGGTTCCTTATAAAATGATAGAAAGGCCAGGCATGGTGGCTCATGCCTGTAATCCCAGCACTTTGGGAGGCCGAGGCAGATGGATCACCTGAGGTCAGGAGTTTGAGACCAGCCTGGCCAACATGGCAAAACCCTGTCTCTACTAAAAATACAAAATTAGTTGGGCATGGTGGCAGGCGCCTGTAATCCCAGCTACTCAGGAGGCTGAGGCAGGAGAATCGCACAAAACCAGGAGGCAGAGGTTGCAATGAGTCGAGATCATGCCACTCACCAAGGCAATACAGCTGGGAGGCAACAGAGCTAAGATTTAAAGCTATGCATGGAGGTAATTCCATGTACATGTTGTTCATTATCCAGATCCTGAGAAAAATAAAAGGGATAAAGTAAATCTATGCTATTTACTCTCTAGCCAGATTCTTTTCTTTCTTTTTTTTTTTTTTTTTTAGACAGAGGTCACCCAGGTCACCAGTGGCACGATCTCGGCTCACTGTAGCCTTTGCCTCCCAGGTTCAAGCGATTCTCCTACCTCAGGCTCCCCAGTAGCTGGGATTACAGGTACCCGCCACCGTGCCCAGCTAATTTTTGTATTTTTAGTAGAGACGGAGTTTCACCATGTTGGCCAGGCTGGTCTCAAACTCCTGACCTCAGGTGATCCATCTGTCTCGGCCTCCCAAAGTGCTGGGATTACAGCCATGAGCCACCACGCCCAGCCGCTAGCCAGATCCTTATTAAAAAGACTGTCAAAGCACTGTATGTTCATGGTCTGGAGTTTACAGCGCATGTAGGATGGAAAGCAATATGTCCCAGCTCCACCGTCCTTGTGTCTTCTAACCCTTGGGCTGCCCCAGGGTGAAATTAAGACTATCCTGGAGAGACAGATGAAAAGAAACGGGATGGACTCACAAATAATCTGAAATTTGTTCCTTGCCTAATTAAAGGGGAGAGGACTGAGCGAACAGGATGTTCACTGAGACTGCTAGCAAATTACATGGACAATATGGAAACCGCCCCCTGGAACAGAGGCAAACTCAGACAGGATTCTGGTGCTACAGGAACCTGAGTGCTTTCCAGAGGTCCCTGGCGGGCTGCAGAAGCCAGTGAAGGCCCCCTCCAGGATCTATGCAGGGCCTACAGTGCATGGTCTAGGGCAAAGGGACTAGGCATCCTGGGTTACAGCGACCTGGATCTCAACCCTGCCTGAGCCTCAGTTTACTCCCTTGTGAAACGGAGGTAACAGCAGCACCCACATTATAAGGTGGCTGCAAAGACAAAATGAGATAATGAGATTTCACTCAGGCATAAGAGCCTGGCACATGGGAGCGCACATTATGTGGTAGCTGTTTCCTTACCATGTGTGGCTTATTTGAAGCAAACGTGTCCTGCCATTCTGTCAGGCTCATGCCTGTCTTCCCCTCACCCCCACCCTCAGCCTTAAGTCAGGCATGTGGAAGGGAACACCTGTTCATCCTGGCAGGGGCCAGAGGAAGGTCAGCTCCCACGAAACAGAGGTGACTAGGGCTCAGAGTTGGGATCCAGGTTTGGGATTCTCAATTGCCTTGGTTCTTTGGTACAGATAATTGAGGCTCAATTCAACCACCTCTGAGCCTAAACAATGTCTTAGGAGAAGGATTGCTAAGCAGTTAAAATCCTTTCTAGAAAGCTAGTGAATCAACAGGGAGCCTGCTTGCACAGTGAGCCAAGGTGCCCCCGTTGGCCTCTGTAAAAGAGACACTGGATTCCCTCCACACCGCATTCCAGAGCTGCTTGGTATGAGTGAGCCTGGGCTGCTGCCAGCTCATGCCCACCCACTGCACCCTTCTCTACCTACTTTCTTGGAAGAGATGTGAACAAACGAGCCAGTCACTAAAACTGATCTCAATGTACTTGGGTTCAAAGGGAAGAACCATAGGCTCTGCTGGCTGGAAGGAGCCTCAGGGGTTCATCTATGTCAAGCTCCAGTCTCTGAATTCAGCTCACTTCAGAAATAACAGCCTCTACCCACTCCTGAGCGTGGGAAGAGACCTAGAACAGCATTGCTCAAACTTTCAGGTAAATTCAAATCACCTGGGGATCTTGGACTGCAGACTCTGATTGAATAAGAGCGGGGCATGCTGAGAGTCTGCTCTTCTAACCAGCTTCCAGCACTGGTGGCATTGCTGGGTCCATGGGCACGCATACCTTGAGCAGGAAGGATCTGCAGGGCTTGCTGCTTTCAGAAGCTCCTAGAAGGGAGGTGCAGTATATGGGCAGACTGAGCTCTTCAAGGCGGGAGATACTTTGCTTTCCCCAACCACAGTGTCTAACCACATTGTCTGATATCATCATAGAAAATACTTGCTGGCTGGCTGGATGGATGGGTGGATGGATGGCCAGGCACATATAGATGGATGAGTGGGTGGCTGCTGATACTGAGATCAAATGTACAATCAGAAAAAACTGGCAACCAGGCACCGTGGCTCACACCTGTAATCCCAGCACTTTGGGAGGCCAAGATGGGTGGATCACCTGAGGTCAGCAGTTCGAGACCAGCCTGGCCAATGCAGCAAAACCCCATCTCTATCAAAATACAAAAATTAGCCGTGTGTGGTGTCAGGGACCTGTAATCCCAGCTACTCGGGAGGCTGAGGCAGGAGAATTGCTTGAGTCTGGGAGGCAGAGGTTGCAGTGAGCCGAGATCGTGCCATTGCACTCCAGCCTGGGTGACAGAGCTAGACTCCGTCTTCAAAAAGAAACAACTGGCAATTGATATACCATCCTACAAATTACTGTAGCTAAGTAAAAATATCTAGGGGGAAAACGAAGGCAGGAAGAAAGAAGGAAATCAGGCAGGGAGGAAAGGAAGGAGGAAGGGAGCAGAGAGAACTGCTGTAAAAATTTGAAAAAGGGTTTCCAAACCCCCAAATGTTCTCTTTTTATCTCTACTGGAACATCTTTTTAAGCTTACTATAATGTATGGATGTCTCCTGTCTCCTTCAGTAGACTGTGGGGTGTGTGTATTCAGAGCCTGTGTTTTATCTCCTAATCCACAGCGCCTAACACAAGAGGTAGGCCTAGCGTGAGCTACATAAACACATGTTTTGTGAAATGAATAGGGATAAGAGTGCCATTTACAACTTCTCTCTTAGGCACCAAACACTTCACATGGAAGTGAAGGTTTTGTTTTGTTTTTTGTTTTTGTTTTTTGTTTTTTTTTTTTTGTGAGACAGAGTCTTGCTCTGTCACCCAGGCTGGAGTGCAGTGGCACAATCTTGGGTCACTGCAACCTCCACCTCCTGGGTTCAAGCGATTCGCCTGCCTCAACCTCCTGAGTAGCTAGGATTACAGGCGCCCGCCATCATGCCCAGCTAATTTTTTTGGTATTTTTAGTAGAGTGGTTTGGTATTTTTAATAGGAGTTTCGCCATATTGGCCAGGCTGGTCTCAAACTCCTGACCTCAAGTTATCTGCCTGCCTTGACCTCCCAAAGTGCTGGGAATACAGGCATGAGCCACTGCGCCCAGCCAGGATTATCTCTTAATCTTCATAACAACCCTATGAAGTCAGTACTTTTATTATCCCCACTTTACAGATGAGGAAGCTGGCGCGCAAGAGGTTTAAATAAAATGCCCATGGTTACACAAATCATTAGTGGCTGAGATTAGGAGGCAGGACCCCAGGCCACTAGAGCTCACGCTCTTGACCAAGGAGGATCCAGGTTTTGAGAGGCCTGAAGCTTATACATTTTGAGCGGTGTGGTTTTTTTCATAAAGCAACAGACTCTTTATTTAATGTGATTCAAAATACATTCAGATCAAGTCCCTGGCTGTTGTGAATGCTGAAAAGAGACAAAAAAGCTGCCAGTGCAGCTTCAAACAAGTCTGAGTGTCAGGCTGGCCCATAAGGAAAGCAGTTGCAGGGATAGAAGGCAGCCCCTCCTCCAGGAAGGGCGAGAGGAGCAGCCAGGTGCCTGCCTGTCCCTGGGATGACCGCCTCTGTGCTGTGCAAGGCGGGAGGGCTGCGGCAATAGGCCTTGGACCTCCTCCATGGACACCAGCGAGTTCCCCTGGCCTCTGGGTCAGCCCTCAGCAGCGCCGCCATGATGGGGTGGAGGAGGGTTAAATAACCATCTGTACAGAAATAATATTCTCCTACAGGATGTGTCTGAGCTCAGTCCATGGTCCAGAAACCTCACAGAAAACAAACAACAAAGTTTTTTAAAGTGCTGCTGACACCTCTCAGAATCTGGTGTGCATGGAGCTCTCAGCTGGACAAGACCTCTTGGTCCTAAAACTGAGGTCACCTGTATGGGACCAGCCTGGGTGAGGAAGGCTCTGGCCTTCACTCACAGGGATAGGCCACCTCTTGAGGGGCTTTCTTGAAAAAAAAAGCATATCAAAGAAATATTCGGCAAAATTTACAAAAACGTATGATAGTGGGAACCTATTGCTGGGCCCTTACTCGGGGCCCTGGAAGGAGCTGTGCATTTGATGGGCTCTGAAGCTTCAGATTCGGGAGTTTCATGACAACTCTGCCTCTGATCTTGACACACACGCTGGAAACAGATAAGGAAAGGGAAGAAGGAAGGGAAAAAATGTCAAAAATAAAGAAGAAGAGATAGAAGAGTAGTAATGGGAGGGAAAGAAGGGAGGAAAAACGGGAGGAGAATCTAAAGAGATGGGTGGGCAAGAGAAAGAGGCAGGCAAGACGGAGCTGACGGTGAGCTGAGGCTCCCTCTGGGAGAATGGGGGTTCTGGGCCGGGTGCAGGGGCTCACACCTGTAATCCCAGCACTTTGGGAAACCGAAGCGAGTGGATTGCTTGAGCTCAGGGGTTCGAGACCAGCCTGGCCAACATGGTGAAACCCTGTCTCTTCAAAAAACTACAAAAATTAGCCGGGCATCGTGGCTTGAGCAAAAATTAGCCGGGCATGGTGGCTCAAGTCTGTAATCCCAGCTACTTGGGGGACTGAGGCAGGGGAATCCCTTGAGCTCAGGAGGCGGAGGTTGCAGTGAGCTGAGATTGCACCACTACACTCCAGCCTGGGCAACAGAGTGGGACCCTGTCTCAGAAAAAAAAAAAAAAAAAAGAATGTGGGCTCTGGTCCAGCTGGTTTTCCCTGGCACCTGGGAGAGGTGGGCCTCTGCTCTCTCCAGGCCCCTGTGCCTCCCTCTATAAACCTTCACCCCCACCTGCAGGCATCACAACCACCCTGCCCAGTCTTGCTCATGTGCCTTCTTCCCAGACCTCTCCACAAATTCCCAGATCAAACGGGGAGCAGAAGCCAGGAAGGCTGAGTCATCATCCCTCCAACCAGCCATGCCCAGCAGCCTTCATGCCCAGACAGCTGCCTCTTTCCTGGTTCATCACCTGAGCACCAGGTGAAGCAATGCAAACCTGTGGACCAGATGTTTAGCCTGGCACATAGAGGAACCAAGACAACTGAAAACGTGGCTCCCAGTGGCCTACTGGCTTCTCACTGCCCTGCTGCTGGGGAGGTGCCTGCCTGGATCATCACAGCCCTGACCCTGAGGTAACCTGAGATCACAGACTCTTGCATCTGCCCAAGACTTTCAACTCTAAAGGCCACCAGCCTTGAGTAAGGAAGGGCTCTTTACTGAAACCCTTCAGGCCAGTTTCAGATTTCTGCTGCTCAGAGACAAGTACAAGGCCACATTGCATACATCAGCCAAGATCTGGCCAACAATCCGTTACATTGACCCGGTATTCCTCCTGCTCAGACATCACTTGGGTCCTCCATGGGCCATATTATCCCAAACCACAAACCTAGAGCTTTCAGACATTTGTGTTCCATTCAGCATGTTCACAAGGCTGGCAATGTGAACCAGTAAGAGAACCAGGTTCCAGCCGCAACTCTGCCCCAAACTACTTCATGTCCATGAGCTATAGCTTCCTCAGCTGACAAATGGAAACAAAACATTGGGGTTGTTGTTTTTGGAGAATTAAAGGGCTGATACATAGAAGCACGTTATCAACAGAAGGACTAATACACACGTCTAACCCAGGCTGGTCTCCCGGGAAGGTCAGGTCTGAGAAATGGAAGGCGATCTGGACTCATACGGAACCAGACACTAATTCATTATGTGACTTTGGGTCATTGACTTTGCCTGTCTGGAATTTAGTTTTGTCACCCACAGAATGGAGGAACAATGTGGACAATTATCCAAGTCCCTCTCAGCAAAATGTCTGTGGCTGTAAGGTTTCACCTTGCACATCCCCTGCCCAGGGGGGCAGCTCCAGCTATCAGGATGTGGCAGAGCATGAACCAGAAATGATCCTGTGGGCCCGGGTGTGGTGGCTCATACCATAATCCCAGCATTTTGGGAGGCTGAGGCAGGTGGATCAGTTGAAGCCAGGTGTTTGAGACCAGCTGGGTCAACATGGCAAAACCCCATCTCTACTAAAAATACAAATTAGCCGGGCATGGTGGTGCACAACACCTGTAATTCCAACAGCTACTCAGGAGGCTGAGGCAGGAGAATCACTTGAACCTGGGAGGTGGAGGTTGCAGTGAGCCAAGATCACGCCACTGCACTCCAGCCGGGGCAACAGAGTAAGACTCTGTCTCAAAAGAAAATAAAATACAAAAACACAAAACTTAGCTGGGCATGGTAGCAGACGCCTGTAGTCCCAGCTACTCGGGAAGCTGGAGCATGAGAATTACTTGAACCTGGGAGGCAGAGGTTGCAGTGAGCTGAGATTGTGCCCCTGCCCTCCAGCCTGGGGGACAGAGAGAGACCCTGTCTTAAAAAAGAAAAAAGAAAGAAATGCCCCTGTGGACGAGGAGACGTGGGCTCTAGCCAGAGCACCAATAGTGATTTTCAGAATTTTGAATGGCCGCTGAGGCAGGGGCAGGAAGCACTAGCACATTGGCTCTGTGGATTCGCTTCTGGGATCCAGGGAAAGGGGGCACATCTTATCTCCCTAAGAGAAGAAACTCCCTCCTTCTCTGTGAACTTTCCAATCCTGTTGCCCCACACCTGTCAATGATCCCTTTGTACTGAGCTGCAAACTCTGTCACCCAACTCCCAGACCACTCCAACTTCCCACAACCCCAAACCAAAGCACTCACACAGTGAGACGTCATGCACCTACAAGGTAGGTGGAGTAGGGGCGGAAACTCCTGGCATCACCTTCAGCCAACACACGGTTGGGTGGAAGTCATTCAGGCGGGAAGGCTTTTGTGACATAGGTATGTCACCTGTTCTGAGGCCAAAGGGCCCATGAATGACTTCAGGTGTTTTCCCGCCTCTAAGACAGGTGTCAGGTTACAAGACACATAATCATTCCAGTTTGGCAACTTCACCTGTAGTGCTGTTTTGATCAAGCTGCCCACAGTCCCCCAATCACTCCCGGAATACAGCAGTGAGAGGCAGCAGCTTGCTACGTGGACAAGGATGCTGGACATGAGGGACCAAGGCCCGCCCTGCACTCGGGCCTCCTCCAGCCAGTGCTGACCGGGGACTTCTGACCTGCTGGCCAGCCAGGACCTGTGTGGAGAGGCCCTCCTGCTGTCTTGGAGTGACAATCTCAGCTCCAGGCTACAGGGAGACTGGGAGGATCACAGAGCCAGCATGGTGAGTGTGGGGGCCCTCTGCTCCCAAGACACGGGGAGGGTGGGTCTCCCCATAAAAGGCCCTTCAACCAGCCTAAGTGCTCATCAGCTGAGAATTCTGTGACACCTTCTAGGTTAAGAAGAGGCCACACCCAAATCCCCCCACACCCCAGTCCTGTACACATCTCATACACACCTGCCTTCCTCTCTCCCTCCATTGCCATGGTCCTCAGGCACAGAGCCAGGGCTGTCCTTCCTGACTATTCTTTCCTGAATCCTGAATGTTCTTTTGCCCAGTGTCTCCAGGTCTGTTGGTTAGAGGTTGGCCCTATTTTTCCAAGGCAGGGGGCTGTTTTGATGCCACGGTGGCCCTCTGCTACTCCATGGGGAAACTGATTCCTTTTCTTTTTAAAGAAAAGTGCAGACCGGGCACGGTGGCTCACACCTGTAATCCCAGCACTTTGGGAGGCTGAGGTGGGTGGATCACCTGAGGTCAGGAGTTCGAGATCAGTCTGGCCAACATGGTGAAACCCCGTCTCTACTAAAAATACAAAAAATTAGCCTGGCATGGTGGCAGGTGCCTGTAATCCCAGCTACTTGGGAGGCTGAGGCAGGAGAATCGCTTGAACTCGGGAGGATGAGGTTGCAGTGATCCAAGATCACGCATTGCACTCCAACCTGGGAAACAAGAGTGAAACTCTGTCTCAAAAAAAAAAAGAAACAAAGAAAAAGAAAAGAAAAGAAAAGAAAACAGTGCAGAAATGCCTTCAAACAATCTAGGGTGTTTGTGGAGATCTTTTACTTGGTCTCTTTTCATGCCCTCACCCTCTCTCCTCCTTCTCCTCTTAATACCTGGAGCACCTTCGCTGTCTTGGGGCAAAGAGAATCAACCTCACCTTTCAGGAGGACGGCTGAGGGCCAGGGAGGGGAAGAGATAGTTGCTGAGTCCAGGAGTCTTCCTTCTCCAATCCTTGGCCAAGAGGCAGCAATTGCCCAGTCACCAACGTGAAAGGGAAGGGAAGAGAGGAAAGGAGAAGCCACTGTCGAAGGGGGAAGGATGTGACCTGCAGGGGCCCCTTGAGTGATTGTTTCCTATTCCCAACCTGAGCACTTCCCATGACACTCTTCTGAAAATTCTGGCAAGAACAATTCCTAGTGCTGTTGTGGCTGCTGATCAGAAAGGGGAGGGGCTTCCCTCTGAGCCAGGATCAAAGCACAAGCTTCCTGCTTTCCCATCCAAGGAGGTGCCCCGAAGTTTGGCCTGTGTGCAGAGACGCTTCATCCCCTGGGGCTCCCAGGAGAAGAGAGCAGCTGTGGAGCCTACCTAGCTGTGAGCTGCTTCTGGGTGGCAGGCACTGAGGAGACCTGGGGTGTCTCTTGGGGGAGCAACAGAGAAGGGAATCATTTCTAGGGTAGGTGACAGCTCCCTGATTAGCTGTGCTACCTTGAGGCATTCATCTTCCTGAGACTCACCTTCTCCCCTGTCCGTGGAGATGATATCAACCACAACACCTCCACACACACGCACAGGACTCGCAGAGATTACACGGCTAATACATGTGAGCGGGTTCTGGAAACCATGAAGCCCCGCACAAATGTAAGGACTTAGGACTAAAGAGGAGTCTGCGCTAGGAAATGACAGCTGGGTAGCACACCCAACACAGACCCTTTGCCACCAGGGAAGGAGCTGGGCATTGCTGCAGGAGCAGGGGAGGGCAGGTGGGCACACTGATGGCGGGGTCGGGTCAGGCCTGGGGCCCCAAAGGCAAGGCAGCAGCATGGCCAATCTCCATGGTATGGTCAAGGAAGTTTCTAGCCCCAGAGCTAGCCATTATACCGCCTGTGCTTAATAACCCTGTCATTAAGCCTGTGCTTAATAACCCTAGACAGCCATAGCTCCCAGCCCTGAGGGGAGGATGGGATCTCCTCGCCTAGGCTCAGCCCTCCCTTCCCTTCCATTCCCTACCTCCTTCCATCCCCACAGGCCCCTCTCTGGGACAGTCAGGGTCCTTTGAGCTGCTGCATCTTAACGACTGCTCTCCCCGGAACCCATTAAGCCCATTAAGCTGGGTACTCCTAGGGAGAGCTGGAGCAGGGACTCAGGCCCAGGCAGAGGTCAGAACCCAAGCCCTGTCCCCAAAGGAAATGTGTCCCATGCTAACTACTCCGTAGCTGAGGCCTGGAGGGAAGTCAGGGACCCTGGGACTGGTTCTCCTGGCCTTGACTCATTACTGTTTCGGAGACCCAAATGCACCCTGAGCCACCAGATGCACCCTGAGCCACCAGACATGGGTGTTAACACCTGAGGTCAAACCCCTGACGCTGCTCTGAAGGAAGCTGATCCTCCCTCCCACCTCCTGTTTTCTGTGCCAGCCTGGTACAGATTCAAGGGGCTTGGCTGGGCTTGGCTGGGCTCAGAAATGTGGCAGTCAGGAGCCAGCCTGCGGGCAGTGGGGTGCTGGGAGCACTGTGGAGTCCACCCCTGACTGGGGCACAGAATCCAGAAGCCCACTCGGTCCCAGCGGTGCCATTCCTAGGCTCTGAGGTGGTAAACTGAGCTGGGCAGTGGGAAGGTCCTAAAAGGCAAGACAGGCAAGGAGGGGCTGCTTGCTTTGCCTGCTCTCCTGGATCCCTCGCCACCTGGGTGACGGGCCCTGGTGTCACTGTAACTCCCCCCAGAGAAGCTCCAGCCAGCCACCATTTAATCAGCCCTGGTCATTGGCCAGTCTCTAAATGGGGCTGGGGGTTGGGGGACACAATATCTAGGTTTCACCCTACAGGTGCTCAACAGAGTGTGACAAGTATAACACCAGCAGTGGTTACAAGGTACCCCTGGAGCTGAAAAGGCAACAGATTCTCTCTAGGGCAGTCAGGAAATTGTGCTGGAAGAGAAACGATTTGCAATGGACTTGCAAGGATGAGCAGGCTCTCTCCAGGCAGGGAAAGCAGGAAGGAGCTCCAGACACAGGGAACTGCATGTGTGAACAGCAAGAAAGAGTGGGAGTGTAGGGACAAGAGGATCTTGTGCTGTGGCTGGAGCAAAGGTGCTGGCACTCCAGGCCATGGGAGCTGCACCTGCCGAGGTGGAAGCTGCATCCTCAGGCCCTGTCCATCTCCCAAGGCGCTTCCCGCCTGACCCTGGGGTTCAAGCTCTGTGCCTGGGTGCTTCCCTGGAGAAGGGGTTTAGATGTCAGGGCTCCTGTGTGCCCCCAGGCCTCTCCTCCTCTCAGTCTTCGCTCAGTGCGGCTGAGGACCCAGCAGCCACCTCCCTAACCCAAACCCATGCCAAAGCCCAAGAGATCTGAGAAACTGAATGAAAGAAATGAGGAGAGACCAGTTCAGGGGGGTCGTGGGCAGGGGGACAGATGAGAAAAACAGACCAAAAACAGGGCTGGGGAACTCCTGACAAGCTTCCCAGAGCCCCAGAACAGTCCCAGGGCAGCAGGAGACAAATGCTGTCAGGCCTGAAAATCTCCATGGCCTCAGCCTTCTCAGGTGCCTCTTCTGCCCTCAGCCTTCCTCCTGCTTAGGTGAAAACAACAGCCTCAATAAAATGCTTCAAGTTCCCAAGCAAGGATTCCCCAGGACAGTGAACTCCTCCAAACCTAAAGTGCATCCATCTGCCACATTTTCTTTTTTTTTTTGAGACGGAGTCTCGGGCTGGAGTGCAGTGGCTGGGTCTCAGCTCACTGCAAGCTCCGCCTCCCGGGTTTAAGCCATTCTCCTGCCTCAGCCTCCGGAGTAGCTGGGACTACAGGTGCCCGCCACCTCGCCCGGCTACTTTTTTGTATTTTTTTAGTAGAGACGGGGTTTCACAGTGTTAGCCAGGATGGTCTCGATCTCCTGACCTCATGATCCGCCCGTCTCGGCCTCCCAAAGTGCTGGGATTACAGGCTTGAGCCACCGCGCCCGGCCCACATTTTCTTATAAACCTGTTGCCACCAGAATGGGAGCTTCTTGAGGACAGGGTCTGTGTCTTTTCTGTTTTTAGCCGCAAACCTAGCACAGGGCATGTCATCCATGGCATGGACTAGGCACTTAGTAAATGTGAATGAATGAATGAGTGGATTGATGGATGACAGATAAATGATCAAAGACGGAATCCGCTATAACCAGTGTCTGATTTATCTGACACTGAAAACAAGGCTCACCCCAAGTCCAACTGGAAAGCACGCCAGATTCTGTCTAAGGGGTTACTAAAGTATTTTTATCCCAGAGGCGGATGGGCGTGAGGGAGGCACAGGTCTGAGCCTGCCTGGAAACCCTGGTGATAGGGAAGGGGAAAAGTGGGACAGAGCCAATGTGGCAATCCCCCGTGACACGTCTAGCGCCACCTCCCAGCCTGCCGCTCTGACTAACCAGCACGTCGGCAGCAGAGAAATGTGTAAACAAGACAGAAAACCACAACAGTCCTCCCCTGCCCATGCCCCCAGAGCACCCTCCAGCTTCCTCGTGTAATCCACATGCAACCAGAAACTCTCGAAGGGTAGCAGATGAAAGAAACACTGAGGAAGAGGGTGAGAGACACGATGGTCCCTGTCCAGGAGTAGGCACCTGTCCAGGGGTGGCATTGGCTTACCCTGTCACAAAATGTTCTGCATATCAGTCTGGCTGACCTTCGCCCGCTGGTGCGGTTGAGCCAACCAATGCTTTCAGCATATCCTGCTGTCTCAGTCTCTTCCTCTAAATCTGTATTCATTCATTCAGCATGTGTTCCCTGAGCATCTACTTTGTGCTAGGTACTGGCAAGATACCATGGAAGATTCAGAGAACATGTAAAATCTAGGCCTTCAATTTTGTGCACTCCATAGATGGAACAGGAGCAGGGGACACCGCTTGCCCACACCCCAGGCAGAACCTGACACTCACTCACTCACTGATGTCTACAAGAAGGGGGTAACTATAGAGCCGAGGTCAGCCTCTCACCTTCATCCCCTCTCCACCCTGACTTCACCCACCATCACATCTCCAGTCCCCAGAGAGGAGGGTCCTGCCAGGCTGCCAGGAGAACCTACCCGGACACATAGGTGTCACTGGTGGTCTTAAAGAGAATAATAGCTACAGCGGCAGTATCATGTCTCTATCCAAATGCAACAAAGGCACCATATTGTGCTTCAAGAAGCACTTTCACATCCAAAATCTCCCTTCAGTCTGATACAACTCTCTGAGACATTGTAATCCTCATTCTGTAGACGAAGAAATTGAGGTTCAGCTGGGTGTGGTGGCTCATGCCTGTAATCCCAGCACTTTGGGAGGCAAGGTGGGAGGATCGCCTGAGGTCAGAAGTTCAAGACCAGGCTGGCCAACGTGGTGAAACCTCGTCTCTACTAAAGATACAAACATTAGCCGAGCACAGTGGCTCACGCCTGTGATCCCAGCTACTCGGGAGGCTGAGGCAGGAGAATCACTTGAACCCAGGAGGCAGAGGTTGCAGTGAGCCCAGATCATACCACTCCACCCTGGGCAATAGAGTAAGACTCAGTCAAAAAAAAAAAAAAAAAAGAAAAGAAAGAAAGAAAAGAAAGGAAGGAAGGAAGGAAAGAAAGAAAGAAGGAAGGAAGAAGGGAAAAAAAAAAAGAAAAGAAAGAAATGGAGGCCCAAAAAGGTTCATGACTTGAAAAGGGTCGTTCAGCCAAGGGCAAAGGGAAAACCAGTAGCTATAATTAACTTAGACTTTCGAGAAGACTAAAGTTTCATACACAATGCTGCTCAGGGAAAAAACCCAAATTACCAGGAGACCATTAAGGATAGAAAATTGATATAAAGAGAGAATATTATAAGCGGATCAGGCCTAGGACTAATCCTATCTGTGAGAGGAAACAAGAGAAATTTAGACAGAGAGTGAGCGCTTCAGAATCACAGACCCTAAGGAAGAACGTTAGAGGTCTTCTCGGCGAGTGGGTTCCCCAAGTGTACTTTGGCCTCAGAGCCGGTTGCTCCACTGAAATCAAATGCAGAACCCCCATCCGGGACACCGAGGGAAAAACAGAGCTGCAGGTTTTGGAAGGACTGTCCCCCACCCCCACTTCTGCCCTGCCTCACTGCTCCTCTGCGGCACCGCTGGGGGGCTTGGTCAAATCCCCCAGGGGTGCTCAGAGCCCTTACGTGACCCTGGCCCTTGTCTGCCACAGAAACCTTCACAATCAAGCTTTTGCTCACACATCTGTTTCTAGAAGCTACGGTTGCTGAAAACAATCTTTCCTTTGCCAGGAGAAAAGACTTTCTGTAACTTCCCCCATTCCTCCTGGAATGGTCTTTTGCTTTTCTCAGATGGCCACACACACTTGAAGCTTTCATGCTTCCACTGGTCCTTGCTTCTCTGAACTGCGTCCCCCACCCTCTCTTCCAAGAGGGTTCACATAGGTCACACGACATGCCCTCCGGTCCCCTGACTGCCCTGGTCACTCTCCCCAGATGCACTTAGTCCACAGAATACCCTGCTGAAGCCAAGCCCCGGGGCCCATGAAATCATAAAAGTAGCTCTTTGTTCAGTTCGCATTACGTACATGACAGGCTCTCTATGAAGCTCCTTCCCATTGACAGTAAATAATTTTTGACTATGAGTATCTACTATGTCATGAACTTCCCAGGTTCTATCTTAATATTGTTAATAATAATTAATAAAAATAATAGATATACTCCATGAGCAAAAGAGCTTTACCTCTGATTCACTGCTAGATCTCCAGGGCCCAGAAAGGTGCCTTACTAAATGACTAAACTATTATTATTGGTATTATTATTATTATTACAGTTAACAATTATTGTACTCTTGGCTGGGCGCGGTGGCTCACATCTGTAATCCCACTTTGGGAAGCCAAAGCGGGCGGATCACCAGAGATCAGGAGTTCAAGACCAGCCTGGCCAACATGGTGAAACCCCATCTCTACTAAAAATACAAAAAATTAGCTAGGCGTGGTGGCAGGCGCCTGTAATCCTAGTTACTCGGGAGGCTGAGGCAGGAGAATCGCTTGAACCTGGGAGGTGAGGTGGAGGTTGCAGTGAGCCGAGACCGCACCACTGCACTCTAGCCTGGGCAACAGAGCGAGACTCCATCTCAAAAAAAAAACAAAACAAAACGAAATAAACAAACAAACAAACAAACAATTATTGTACTCTTACCATGCACCAGGCAATGTACTATACGCTATGCATATCTGGGGCTCCTTAGGAGGGAGATTTACTGCGTCTCTCTTTCTCTCTCTCCCTCTTTTTCACTCACACATGAAATTCAGGCTCTTGGTGGTTCAATAACTTGCCTAAAGCCTCAGGCCGACGAGCAAATAGGATTCAGACCTAGGCTGCAGGATTCCACGGCCTGTGCTCTGTGCACTGTAAAACACAGCCTCTCCTAGCAAATGAAATCTCAGCAAGGAAATACTTCATGAAGCATTCAACGAGTTATGTGAGTGGGCAGGAAAGCAGTAAAGGAACTTCAGGTTATGCAGCTACAAAGTCGGAGATGCAGAGAAGACACTGAAGCACTATTAAAGCACTATTTATAGGATCCTGAGCTCAGAGTTCACAGGAAACAGATCTAGAGTCACTGAAACCTGTGCCAGGAGATTGGCTGCAGCAGCCACACCAGCCCACCAAGGCTGGTTATCCTGGGGCCTCCAGAACAAATGAGAATCCTCAACCCTGCCCCTGTACGGAACCACAGTGCAGACCCTCCTTGAGCATGTGTGGAGTTCTGCTCTCCATGCCTGTAGGGTAACTGGGGCAGAGGGCACTAATTTTCACTTACTAAACTCCTCTATATTTCTTTTGTTGTTGTTGTTGTTGTTGTTGTTGTTGTTGTTGTTGTTGAGACGGAGTCTCACTCTGTCGCCCAGGCTGAAGTGCAGTGGCCGGATCTCAGCTCACTGCAAGCTCCACCTCCCGGGTTCACGCCATTCTCCTGCCTCAGCCTCCCGAGTAGCTGGGATTACAGGCGCCCGCCACCTCGCCCGGCTAGTTTTTTGTATTTTTTTTTAGTAGAGACGGGGTTTCACAGTGTTAGCCAGGATGGTCTCGATCTCCTGACCTCGTGATCCGCCCGTCTCAGCCTCCCAAAGTGCTGGGATTACAGGCTTGAGCCACTGCGCCCGGCCTAACTCCTCTATATTTCAAGCACCAAGCCAGGCACACCACATGTGTCATCATTAATTCTCATCAACAACCCTGTGAAGTAAGTCATATTCTCCCCATTTTACAGATGAGAAAACTGAGACTCAGAAAAATGTATTAATTTGCCCAAGACTACCTGGCTGGGAAGAGGTAGAGCTGGATTCAGGCCAGCGTGCCTGCCTCAGAGTTCAGGAGGAGCAGGATCAAGGGACAACCCCCTTCTGATCAAGGTAGCTGAGACCCCTCAAACTGCAAAGACCAATTTAGGGGACTATCAGCAAGTCTGTAAAATCATGCAAGGACTAGATGGGGCTCCCGGGGCCTTGCAAAGGTGCTGAAAAGTGCCTGGTGCTGAGCAGGTGGTACACCTTACAGAACCCTACTCCCTACCATCTTGTGAAGTCGCTTTTATTGTACCCACATTCCAAAGAAGGAAACTGGGTCCAGGAGCTGTTGAGTGACTTGCTCAAAGTTTTTCTACAGTTGGAGGAGTCAGATCTTCTTCTTCTTCTTCTTCTTTTTTTTTTTGAGACAGAGTCTCACACTGTTGCCCAGGCTGGAGTGCAGTAGCACGATCTCGGCTCACTGCAACCTCCACCTCCCAGGTTCAAGCGAGTCTCCTGCCTCAGCCTCCCGAGTAGCTGGGACTACAGGCGCCCACCACCACGCCCAGCTAATTTTTTGTATTTTTAGTAGAAACGGGGTTTCACTGTGTTGGCCAGGCTGGTCTCAAACTCCTGACTAGAGTCAGTTCCAGTCAGTTGCTTTTCCCTCCCAGCCATTTCCCTTCCCCTTAAAGTTTCAAGGACAATTCAGGTCAAGCAAAAGTGAGTATGATTCTTGAAAGATGGTATACACTCTGTCTTTGAACTTTTTTAAATTAACGTCAGACTGCTCCATGGACGGCAGCTCCCCAGTTCAGGTAAATTGCAAAGTTGAGAGAACCCCTCTAAGCTTCAATATCCATCAGCCCTTCCCAACGGCAAACCCATGAGGGTCCCTGTCAGGCTGAAAGGCTGAACTGAAAGGCCCTCTCAAGTCCACTCCAGTCATTGTCCAGGCATTGTCCTCAGGTGTGCAAAGATGGTAGCACCTTCCTTCCTATCAGACCCTTCCAGGAAGGGAAGGTGGGCTCAGATGGACCCACCACCCTAGAACAGAGGGAAAGCTGAGCAAAGAAGAATTGTTGAGAGTTCCGAAAGGTGGGAGAGAATGAGCTGCTTCCCCTAGGACAAAGAGAAGATCGCAGAGGGATTCCTAAGTACGGCAGTAAACAGCAGCATCGCCTGGAAGCAAGGGTTCTCCAGTGGGAGCCAGGTCCGTCTTCCGTTTAATTCAGCCCAATGGGCATGTACAAATACCTCACTCCTGCCCTTCACATTGTCTCTGGAGAAAGAGCATAACTGCTGCGCCTCAGTTTCTCCATTTGTGAAATAGGGATAGTTACATCTTCCCTGCCTCCCGGCCCCACCTAAACCTAAGAGCTACGCCCAAACACAAAAGCTGATTCTTAAATGATGGGAGCTGAACAGCAGGCTGGCAGGGGACAATGGCAGGCTGCCTGACCCCTCCCTTCTGCCCCAGGCCCTGCCCTGGAGCCATTATGTGCTAAGGTGGGGGCTGAGGCGCTCAGGCTCAAGTTGCCAACAGGTCAGCACCTATGTGGCTTAGAACAAGGCAAAATGGTTTCTAATGTAGCAGCCGAGGCTGAGGGTAGACCCAGAGAAAAAAGTGCTGCTCTAAGAATGCCTCAACGCCAGGCAGTGTTTGTGAGGATGCTCCCTGAATCTCTGCACGTGAGCTTAGATGCCCAGCTGCATATGGCCTGGGCTGGTAGTTGACCCACCTGGAGACAGAGTAACAGGTGAGATCCCAGGATACTTGGAAGCAGGCATGATCAATCATCTCTGAGGACTTCCCATGCACTCTGGGCTGCTGCATCACCACCAGGCTCATCTCAGGAAACTCACTCCCTCCTCTCCTGCCCCATGATCTTCCAGCCCTCAGTGACCCTCTTCTCCCCTTACCTGTCATGGCTGAGACATTCAAGAGACAGAGCCCTGTTTCCAGCGCAGCAAAGGCATCAAACTGCCTATTCCAGTTGTAAGTGGCGAGGACACAGCTGTTTGCCGTCGGCTTGTGGGAGGGATGCAGGTTCCGGGATCAGAGAGCAGAGTAAGGCTCCCTCAGAGGAGCGTTGTGGCCAGGCCCCACTCTGCAAGCTGATGGTGAGCACCTCTGGGTCTCTTGGCTTACTCAAAGAACTTTCCCCACCCCCTCCCTTGGGTTTTCCCCACTGCTTGTCACTGACCTCAGCAACCTACTGCCACCTGCCCAATCCTCAAAGGACCTGTTTATCCCATCACCTAGCAACAGCAGCATCTCTGGCTCTAGGTTTTCCTATGAGACCATGGGAAGCCAGGGCCTTGGACTCCAGGGAAGACTGAAGCTGCCATAGACAGGAACAGGGCCAGGAGGCCCCTTTTATGTGTCCCTACTTTTCTCTCTTTGTCCACACTCCGGTCATTCCAGCTCTGCCCTTACTGACTTCTTTCCAGAGCAAGGCAATGCCAAGTTAGCATTGCAGAGAGGAGGACAGAAATAAGGCTCCAGGGACAGGCTGCTTGGCAAGGGAAGCAGACAGGAGCTAGCCGAGCTTTCTGTTCCTTTGGCCTCCTTGAGCTGCCGCCTCTTCTTCCCCTCCTTATTAGCCTGGTGGACTTGCCTGTTTCATTGTGAGGTTATTAACCCTTTCATTCCATCTCTGAAAGACAGTTCCCAATTACCCAAAGGGACCTTGAGGTTCAGAGACACTGAGGAGCGTGCCCAAAGTCACACAGCAAGTCAGAAGACAAAGCAAGATGAGAACTCATACTCCCCAGGCTGGTGGCTTCTCTGCAGCACACTTTGTGACTTCTCTGCAGCCACTTAATCTTCACTCTATTTAAAAATAAGAGCTGCTTTGTATCTGGGTTCATCATCTCTGAGCTGGAAAGGAAGTGGACCTTAAGATGTCCATTTGCTTTTTGGAGCTGAGCTAAGCCCAACCAGGAGGTTCCCCATGATCTAAAACAGTAGTAGGGGTGAGGAGTAGGAATAAAGGAAGAAGAGGCAGGTGAGAAAGGTGGGAACTTAATGGGAGAAAGGGAAGAACAAAGGCTAATATCAATAAAGCCCCTCCCAGGAACCAAGTCCTGCAATAGGCCCCTTTCCCGACATGCTCCTTGAGGGAAGTATCTTGACCCCATTCACGGATGACATGCAGAGCCCAGAACTGAGCAAAGTCACTCTACCTTCAGACCAAGGAAGAGCTGGGGAGATGCTGGGGGCAATCTCTGCATGATGATTGCGTGCTGATTATATCCAACAAGGCTGCATTGCAAGGGAGGAGTGATTCAAAAGGACCCAGCACCAGCTAATGACTGTTACCCAGATGAGCTCCTAAAACCACGAGGAAATGAAACCAACAGTCCACCAAGCCCAGAAACTGAGCCCGAAGAACTGGATCTGTTCCTTACTTGCTCTGAAGCCGGAACAGCTGCCTCTTCCATAAAACGGGGACAATTTCTCAGGGTTGTTCCACAGATTATAGAGGGCAGCATTTATGAAAGAAAGACATCGTAAATTATATAATAATACTCCACTACAATAATTAATGGTTCTGCCTCCATATTTGGGGCTTGGATTAATGTCTTCCTGCTGCCTGTGACAAACTGAGAAGCAGGAAAAGAAGATTCTCTGAGTTGATCAGGCAATGGCAGGTTTTCCAGCGATCGAACACCCACCCACTTCCACCTCCCCACCTCACCCGCTACCTGGGCCCTGGGGGCCTGGGCATTCTTGCCCTTCCACTGTACCACAGACAGCAGGGGATTCATTCCCGGATGAGCCCCAGGTCAGACACTGGCTGGGCTGGACCCGTGAGTCAGGCTTCTGTGGCAGACTGAATCAACAGAGCAGACAGGCCTGGCCCAGCCAGTGGCCCAAACAGAAAGGGAAAGGCCAGTGCCTTTGCTTGGTCTGGGCTGGGCCGGGGCTGCAACAGTTGTAGCCAGTAGCTGAGTTCAAGCTGGGGGTAAATAAATACATCTCCAGCAAAGCCGAAGGAAGCACATGCGTTGTTTGGTGACATCTCAACTTCCTCCTTCCCTCTATTAACTCCAGGTTAAGACAATTCTATCTGATCTCTGTTTTCTCATCTGAAAATAAGGAAGTTGCCTTGTTTCATCTTTGCATCTTCTGATCATGGCAGGGACCCACCATGGTGAGGGGGTCTGGCTGGATCTCTGAATTTTACCTGGTACCCACATCTCTCAGCCTCATTCTCTCCTTTCCTTAGCTCAGGATTGTTGCTTCTGGGCTCAGAGGAGATGCAGCTGGTCATAAGTCCCTATTTCTATCCTGCTCAGAGATGTCATCGACATTGATGGACCCCAGTTGACACTCACAGGCCTACAATGCACCTACCTCTCTGCCCATCAGCCCCAGTACTCGTGACTTTCCGCAGCTCCTCTTCCAGAAGTGTATCTGTCCATCATCTCTGATCTCTCTGTGTCAGAGATGTTCGCCAAGAGCTCATGGGGAAACTCAGGCAGCACAACAGTAAGGGTAGAGCATGGTGAGGACACGAGTTTGACCTCCTGAAGCCACTCCGCATAGCCAGGTGATGGCTTTTGTATGTTTTCCTTGAGGCTCAGGTGCATAGCATTGGCGGAACTAGAATCTTTGCTTCATGACTGTTTTCACTATTGGTCCATGCAGGGCCCATTTGTAACTTGCTAGTTAGTTGATTTTAACAATGTAATAAGCCTCCATAAATCCACCATCTCCAACAAAAGCTAGGACTTAATAGTAACCTACATCTAACCATGAGGTCCCCACTCCTGCGCACACATATCCATCCCCCTCCTGAGGTGGGTGGGGCAAGTGTCTTTCATTTATTAATTCAACAAATGTTGGCTGTACATATTTGATAGGCCAGGGACTGTGCTACAAGCTGCCTGCCCAGGTAAGTTCTTCCCAAACCCCATATTCGTCATTCCCTTGCTTCTCTATGGAAAAGATTCTGTGCTATGGGTAATCTTTTGGGACTAACTTTTTCACTTAATATTACATTCTAATATCATCATCATTATTATTATTATTGTTATTATTTTGAGATGGAGTCTCGCTCTGTCCCCCAGGCTGGAGTGCAGTGGCGCTATCTCACTCACTGCAACCTCCGCCTCCCAGGTTCAAGGGATTCTCCTGCCTCGGCCTTCTGAGTAGCTGGGATTACAGGCGCCTACCACCATGCCTGGCTAATTTTTGTATTTTTAGTAGAGACAGGGTTTCACCATGTTGGCCAGGCTGGTCTCGAATTCCTGACCTCATGAGCCACCCGCCTCAGCCTCCCAAAGTTCTGGGATTACAGGTGTGAGCCACCACACCTGGCCCCATCCATATTATTTTGTGTCACTATAGTTCATTTGTTTTGACTTCAACCTAATATGTCATTGTGTGAATATCCCACAGCCAGCTTCGTAAAGACTGACCTGAGACTGAGTCCTCAAACTGAGATATTTTCACTTATTCTTTCATTCAACAAATATTTTTTCAACACTCGTTATGTACTGTACATTGTAGGAGACATCAGGGATGCCACAGTTAACAAGATAGTCACAGTTCCTATCATTCTAGCTTACAGTTTTGCTTTATTTTTTCTTTCTCTCTTTTGGTTTCAAACAGGTATAGAATTTTTCCCCACAGCTACTACTCAGTGAATAGCAATTGAAAACATATTAAGGGCCAGTCATCGTGGCTCACACCTGTACTCCCAGAACTTTCGGAGGCTGAAGTGGGCAGATCTTTTGAGTCCAGGAGTTCGAGACCAGCCTGGGCAATAGAGTGAGACCTCATCTCTACGAAAAAATTAAAAATAGCTGGGCGTGGTGGTGCATGCCCGTAGTCCCAGCTACTCAGGAGGCTGAGGTGGGAGGAGCACTTGAGCCCAGTGGGTGGCTGTTGCAGCGAGCTGAGATCACAACATTGCACTCCAGCCTGGGTGAAAGAATGAGGACTCTCTCTTTCTCTCTCTCTCTCTCACACACACACACACATACACACACACACACACACACACACACACACACAATTAGCCACTGTTCGGTCCAGTGATAAGGAATCCAAGGCCCCAGAAAGTGCAAAATATAAACCTCCTTTGTGCCTCGGCTTCTAGCACAATTCCGGGTCCATCAAAGGTGTATAGTCAATATTTGTTAAATTAATAATAAACAAAAGAAACTTGCCCTACCTACCTCAATGAATGCAGGCATGCATGCACAGATAGACTCAGTGGAAAAGAATGAATCGACAGGAAAGGGCCCACTTCCCTGCTCCACGAGCAGCTCCTCTAGCCTCCCACAGCTCAGCAAGCACCCTCTCACCCACGAAACTAAACCCAAGCACACCCAATCCATCGGCGAGGCCTATTGCCTGTATCTTCCAAACACATATGGCGTCTTTTTACCACCAACCTCCTCTCTCCTTAGGCCCTTGCCTTGCTCCAGCCATGCCCATCTCTATTCAGTTCCTCCAACCCCCCAAGCTTGTTCCTTCCCACTTGGCTCCTTCTTGTCACCTCCTCTAGGGAGACCAGCGAGATCCTCCGTAACCATCCTGAGCCCCTCCCTAGAGCTCCCATTCTCCGTCTCCATCCAGGCGCTGTCTCCTCACCCTGGATTACTCTCTGCATAACACCTACGCCTCTCTGACCTTTTCTGGTTTATCTGTTTATGGCCTGTCCTCCCCCTTCCCCCTAGCCCTCTTCTCCACCAAGAAACAAGCTTCTCAGGGACAGACTCTCAGCTGTCTTGTTTGGGCACTATTTTCCCCATCTTGCTGAGGTGGTTTCTTTTTTTTTGTACCCCAGAACTTGGGGGGGCAGAGGGGGGAAACCAAAAAGTAGGTGGAGACAGAGAGAGAGAGAGAGAGAAAGCAAGCAAGGCAGGAAGGCAGGAAGGCAGGAAGGCAGGAAGGCAGGAAGGCAGGAAGGCAGGAAGGCAGGAAGGAAGGAAGGAAGGAAGGAAGGAAGGAAGGAAGGAAGGAGGGAGGGAGGGAGGGAGGGAGGGAGGAAGGGAAGGAAGGAAGGAAGGAAGTTCAATTCTGGGTGGATCCCATTCCCTTAAAAGGTCACCACCCCTCGACTGCCAAGCTGAGATCTAACGACCTCCAAAGGAGTAGTCAGTCGGCTGCGGGGGTCGTAGCCTTCCCAAAGCGCTATAGTCACAGCGTAAACGGAAGCGTGCCGCAAGGCCTACCGTCTGCCGCCCGCAGGTGAGTAAACCCCATGGTACTCCAACGAGTAGTTAAGCCGGCGTATCACAGATACTTGGCGTGTCAAGCCGCCCCGCCGATGCTCTCTCTCCCTCTACTTTTAGCAAACGCGTTGTATCCCCAGAGGGGGTGCACCGTTCCTGGAGGTACTGCAATACCAGGTCGATGCGTGGAGTGGACGGAGCAAGCTCCTATTCCATCTCCCTGCTCCAAAAATCCATTTAATATATTGTCCTCGGATAGAGGACATATCAGATATTAAACTGATAAGAACAGATACTACACTTGATCTTAGCCAAAAGGCCGAGAAGCGATGAGGTGGTTTCTTAATCTGTCTCTGAATCCTCCTGGAGTAGTGCCTGGTACAATGTAGATGCTTTACAAGCATTTGTTTAGTTAATAATTAATTCTTTAATGCTGCCCATCCTGGTTAGCAGACAATTGATATCGACTTGACTAGACAAGAGTTAGATGAAAGGACTTTGTAAACCATCACATGCCAGTTGGGTGTGAATTACTGTTCATATTATCCTACCTTGACTCTAGCCATAACAATGCAGAGTTGCCCAATTGGGTCTCATCTTCAGCCTGGAAACAGTCTGCTCTATCCAGCCCTGGTGATGGTGGAGGAGAGACAGCTGGGAACGAACTGCTATGCAGAGCTCAAATTTCAGTATCAGCCTGGTGCTAAACACCAAGGGTACAAAGGCAATGAGAAAGAGTGGCCAATTAAAAATAAAATTTTAAATTTTAAAAAGCAACCAAAAAGAAGAAAAAACAAAAGGAAACGCTGACCACCCTACAAGAGAAGTCCTGTGATAAACTCCTGTACCAAATGCTACAGAAATGCAGAGGATGATGTAACTGCCCAGGGGGTTCACCTTGCCTGCTGCCTAGACAAAACCGATTCTTCAAGACGGGGGAATTGCAATAGAGAAAGAGTAATTCACGCAGAGCCAGCTGTGCGGGAGACTGGAGTTTTATTATTACTCAAATCAGTCTTCCCAAGCATTCAGGAAGCAGAGTTTTTAAGAATAAGTATACATATGTAAAAAACCTGCACGTTATGCACATGTACCCTAGAACTTAAAGTATAATAAAAAAAATAAAATAAAATAAAATAAAAAAAGAATAACTTGGGTGGGGGGAAGCCAGTGAGCCAGGAATGTTGATTGGTCAGGGATGAATCATATGGAGTTGGAGCTGACTTCTTGCACTGAGTCAGTTCCTGGGTGGGGGGCCCCGGATCAGATAAGCCAGTTTATCGATCTGGGTGGTGCCAGCTGATCCATCAAGTGCAGGGTCTGCAAAATATCTCAAGCACTGATCTTAGAAGCAGTTTGGGGAGGGTCAGAGTCTTGTGGCCTCCAGCTGTATGATTCCTAAACCATAATATCTAATCTCGGGGCTAATGTTAATCTAGTCCCCAGACAAGAAGGAGGTTTGCTTTGGGAAAGAGCTGTTACCAACTTTGCTTAAACTATAAGCTGAGTTTCTCCCAAAGTTAGTTCAGCCTATGCCCAGGAATGACCAAGGACAGCTTGGAGGTTAGAAGTGAGACGGAGTCGGTTAAGTTAGATCTCTTTCACTGTCTCAGGCATCATTTTGCAAAGGCAGTTTCAATGGGAGGGCAGAGGGAAGAGAGTTCCCATGTGAGAGCCCAGCATTTCCTACCAGAGAACTCATATAATCCTCACAGTAGTCTTTTGAAGCAGGTTTTATTGTCCCCACTCTACAGAGGGTAAGCCTGGAGTTCAGAGAGGTGAAGGATCTTTCCTGAAAGCACACAGTTAACAGGAGGCTGGGGTTGTATTCTGACTCGACCCCTGCAGACTGCAGAACCAAGCTGTGTGCTACACCACAAGGCTGCCCATGGCCTAGTGTCACCCAAGGGTAAGGCCAGGCATGTCCTTCCAGCAGATTACAGGCTCGTTTGGGAGGAAAAGAAAGAGCTCCTCCCTATTGCTGTGTCCACCATGCTTAGCCGTGGAGCAGGCGACACCCAGGGACCCTCCCTCCATATCTAATCAGGGTCACCCACTCAGGGATTAAAAGGGGCCCTCTCACTCCCAAGAGGAACAGAAAAAATCTCCAGCCGGAAATGTACAAGGTCCTGCGACTCCTCCAACCACCACCAAGGCGGGTCATGACTTCAGCACAATAGGGCAGGCAAGTCCCTGGGTGGAGACCTAGACCACAGGGTTCAGAGGGCGTAAACCCAGACAGCATCCTCCCTTTAACATTTGCCTGGCCGAAAGGGTGTGCATGTATTTTGTATGTGAGCCTTTGTGTCAAGGGCTCCTCCATGTGACTCTATGTGGCTGTGTGTGTGCCGAGTGCACACGTGAAGTGGTGTGAGTAAGTAGAAATGCCTTTGCGTGTATTTGTGTACATGCATCAATGGTGGCCTAAGACTATGCTCAGAAATGTCATAGTGTTGGTAGCATATATGTAGTAAGGCATTCAAGTCTAAAGTGAATTTTTGCACATATAAACACCCGTGTAACCAATGTCAAGAATAAGATCCAGAAGTTTTCCAGAAGACTCCACTGTGCTCCTTCCAATAACTAACTCCCCCCCCATGGTAACTACTATTCTGACTTCTATCACTATAGATTAACCTCACCTTTTAAGCTTTAGATAAGTAGAATCGTACTTTTTGCGACTATTTTCTTCCCTTCATCATTATGTCTATGGAATTCATCCATATCATTGCATTTTGAATTAGTTTATTCTTGTCTATTGCTGAATTATATTCTATTATATGAAAATACCAGTTTATCTACTCTACCAGTGACTGACGTTTGGGTTTTTCCAATGTTTAGCTATTACAAATGAAGCAACTATAAACCTTCATGCACAGGGTTTTTGCTAGACGTTTGTTCTCATTTCTCTTGGCTATCTCCTGGAGCAGAATTGCTGGATCATAGAATCATAAAATAGTTGTATGTTTAGCATTAGTGGATTCAGCCAAACCATTTTCCAAAGTATTTGTACCAATTTACACTCCCACCAACAGTCTGAGAGCTCCTGTTTTCCCACATCCTCATCAACACAGCATTGTCAGTCTTTTACATTTTAGACATTTGGTGTTTATGTAGAGATATTTTATTGTGGTTTGAATCTGCATTTGCCGGATAAGTAATGGCATTAAGCATTGTTTGGTATTTGTTGGCTAGTTGGGTGTTCCCTTTTGTAAAATGTCGATCCAAGTTTTTACAGAAATATAGTATCTGTAAACATAGACAAATCATTGACAAAAGCAGATAGTAGAGCAGAATCATCTTTAGGAATTCAGCAATTTACACAACAAACCAGCAGCCAGTTGGTTCTACAATTGCTAATCAGTTGCTACTGGCTAAGTAAATTAATAAGCAAACTAATTGAAACAGATCAAATAGGTGTATGACTGAATGTTTCTTGTTGAACCAGGTATTTGGATATCACAGAGACCCCTACTTTAGACTCAGGGAGAAGGGAATATAGACAAGACCCAAGAACCTCCCCTAGGCTGCTAGGCCCAGCCGGAGAGGCTCCCACCTCAACTCACTGACTGTTTTTCCTTCAATTGCAGGATCCTGACAGTGATCAACCTCTGAACAGCCTCGGTAAGTTCAGGTCCAGCTTTCGTTTGTCCACCTTAGCCTCTGAGTTTCAGCTACCAAGTAGATCCTAAGCCACTCTCGCCTGGCCCTCACCACCACCACCAAAGTGATAAGTGCCATGGGTGACATCCAGCCACCTGTCTATCCATCACTCAGCAAACATTGCAGGATTCATTCTAGAAGCAGAAGGCCTGGTCTCTGGGGAAATAGGACCAACAAACCTAAAATCACCAAAACAATGATTCTCCAATTCATTCATTCAGTTACTCTTATTCTTTCACTAAAACTGTAAGTACCTGCCATGTGCCAGGCCCTGGGCTGGACGCTGGCCTATCACAGTAATTAAGACAGCCGAAGTCCCTGGTCTCATGGAGTTCACGGTCCCACTGTGCTGCCAAGGAACAAGCTGGCCAGAAGCATTTTCATGAAAAATGGCAGTGCTTGCCTGATTTCCAGGGGAAGAAAAATAAGTTAAAAAATAGAATGATCTCAAATTTAAGGAGGTATTTTTCTTCCATTGCATTTTCTTAAACCATTATTATCTACTCCTGATAGCCTGCTAGATCAGCAAAACAGAAGAGCAAGGAACACGTTAATATGAACAGATCAGTGAGAAAATGGCCAGTCCTGCTTGACAGGTTATTTATTTCCCAGTTCTGGGTCATGAGTTAACAACGACCACAGACGAAGTAATCTTTAGCAAGTAAAATGGTGCCTAGTTGATACTTTGGAATTTAATATAAGAGTAGGCCATGGTGTCCCCAAAGAACACCAGGGTGCCAGCTGCTCCACCACCTAAGCAAGCCTGAGAACTCTCAAACCAGAAAACAAGCTGAGTTTGCTCGAGGACCAGGGAGTGAACGTGCCTATGCAGAACTAGGGGTTGGTGAAGACTAGCAGTGGAAGTCCATTTGGCTCAGAGAGAGAGGCCAAATTACACTGGCTTTGAAAGACATAATCCAGATGTGGAAGTCTCTTGTAGGCCCTCGAGTAAGAAGTGACAGGATGAAAGCAGCTTTTAGGAAGCTCTGTCTAGCTGCAGTGGATAGGACAGGCTGGAGGGAGGAACAACAGCTGGCAAAGAGGCTGTTCATAGCTCACTGTGTTCGTTAACTTAAACTAGGTATGAAAGCTCTTTCCTTCCTGGTGGGGGAAGCAGATGCTCCCGGAGAATATCTGGCCCTGGACACAGGAACCCAGGGCTCCCCGTGGGTCACTCACTCTTGGAGAAAACAAACCAATCTCATGTTACCAGAGGTGGGTGCTCAATAAATAAATCATGCATGAATTCATGAACAAAATGTCATCATAGTCATGGCCACAGGAAAGAGGACAATTGTGAAGACTGGCTGCTGGAACTTTAAAAACAGTGTCAGCAAATATTACTGATAAGCTACTTTGTGCCAGGTCATAGTTTACAGGCAATACCATTCCAGTCCACATTCCCACTGCGTGGCCTCTGTGTCTGAAGTTAAAACTCTCTTTTGGGGAAACACAAAGTGTCCTAAGCTTTCCTTTGTCAACAGATTCATTAGTACTGGCATTCACTGGGTGCCAATCTCTGGCAGGATGCCATTCTCTGCTTTTGAAGAGCTGAGGAAAGAAATAGAGCCAGATATGTGATTAGCCATCATTCAAGGCAGAATAAAATGTGACCTGTAAGAAAGGTAGAGGGGGCCGGGCATGGTGGCTCATGCCAGTAATCCTAGCACTTGGGGAGGCCAAGGGGGGTGGATTGCTTGAGCCCAGGAGTTTGAGACCTGTCTGGGTAACATGGTAAAACCCCATTTCTACAAAAAATATGAATGTTAACTGGGTGTGGTACCACATGCCTGTAGTCCCAGCAACTCAGAAGGCTAAGGTAAAAGAATGGCTTGAGCCCAGGAGTTAGAGGTTGCAGTGAGCCAAGATCATGCCACTGCCCCTGCACTCCAGCCTGGGCAGCAGATTCAGTGAATGAAAGAGAGAGAGAGAGAGAGAGAGAGAGAGAGAGAGAGAGAGAGAGAGAGAGAGAGAGAGAGAAGGGAGGGGAGGGAGGGGAGGGGAGGGGAGGGGAGGGGAGGGGAGGGGAGGGGAGGGGAGGGGAGGGGAGGGGAGGGGAAGAAAAAAGAAAAGAAAAGAAGTAGGTAGTAGAAGGGATGTGCTTAAGAGAACAGAGCCAAGAACAATTCATGTTCATGTGACAAATATTTGTTGAGCAATTGCTATGGACCAAGCACTGTTCTAGGTACCAGGGATTCAGCAGTGAACAAAACAGACAAGTTCTGTCTTCAACGAGTCTTCATTTCATGGAAGGGTCGGAGGAGACAGAAAATATGTCAAATACAGCATATGTTAGAGGTGATGCATGCTTTGGAAGAAAAGAAAGCAAGAAAGGAGGATAGGAAAGGTTGAAAGGCTGCATTTTAAATAGGGAGATCCAGGTAGGCCTCACTGTGAAGGTGACAGTGAAGAAAGACTGGGAGGAGGAGAGGGAGCCAGCCATGTGGAGGTGAGGGCAGGAGAGCTGGTCCGTTGCTTTCCAGGGTTTCCAGAATTCTTGCCACAGCTCCCCCAGGGGAGAAGTCCCCATGGCACCTCCCCAGCTTCTTTCCCACAGGAGGGGGGGACTTAAAAGAATGTGTCTCTGATACTTACTGATACTAATTTTGCCTACGTTTTCCCTTTGCCAAGTTCCTTCTTCTTGGATAATGATGTGCAATTGACAATGTAGTTATTATCACCTCTGTTCTAGGCAGTAATAAACTCCTACCTGGTCTCCCTAACCCCAGACTCTTTTGTTCCAATCCATCTCCTCTCTGATGAAAGATCCATTTTTCTTTTTGTTTTTGGAGATGGAGTCTTGCTCTTGTCGCCCAGGCTGGAGTACAATGGCACGATCTCGGCTCACTGCAACCTCCACCTCCTGGGTTCAAGCGATTCTCCTGCCTCAGCCTTCCAAGTAGCTGGGATTACAGACATGCACCACCACACCTGGCTACTTTTTGTATGTTTAGTAGAGCCAGGGTTTCACCATCTTGGCCAGGCTGGTCTTGAACTGCTGACCTCAGGCGATCCACCCACCTTGGCCTCCCAAAGTGCTGGGATTACAGGTGTGAGCCACCACACCCGACTAGATCCATCTTTCTAAAATTAATTTGATCCTGTCTCTCCACTGTTCAAAAACTTTCAACGGTTCCTCACTGCCTTCAGGATAAAACCCAGATTCCTTAGCATAGTGTTCAAGAGTCTCCACAGCTGCCATCACCCATCCTGCCTTCCAACTTGCCTTTATTCCCCTGGTACGCCAGGCACACCAGGCAGCCTACAGGCCCCCTCCATGCCTCTGACTGAGCTGAGCCAGTGCCTCCCTCCTGACCTGCATTTAAGTGCCACCTGCTGAGGAGGCTTTCATCAGCTTACCTTTAAAGATGTCTCTATTATAACATATATTATCTTCCACCTGGCTGGACTGGCATCTGTGTCTGCCTCTTCCCCCAGATGGTAATCTCTTTAAAGACAAGGACCAGGCTGGGGACTTGCTGTTTGTGGGATTGAAGATGCATTGATTCGCAAATGTTTATTAAGCCTCTACGAAGCACGCACTGTGCTGGGGGCCCCTGCCTCCCTGAAGCTTAATGTTTAATCAAAAGCTAAGTCAGGAGGTCAGGAAAAGGATAAATGGTGGCACAGTGAATGGGTACATGCTCCAGGGGCTCAGGCCTCTCTCGGGCAGGCAAAAGTCAGACAAAACCTAGAAACGTCCTGGGACAGGCTCAGGCAAGACACAGGGGAGGCAGCCTGGCCTGGGGGCTCCTTTGAGGGACACTCAGGAATGATAGGTGAGCCTGGATAAGTGAGAAGAGGCAGGGTAACCATGTGCTGATGAAGCTAAGCCTTGTCTGCAGAAATAACCCCCTAGCATTAACCAAAACTGTCCTCAAGGCATTGCTGTCACCAGCCAGAGGGCGGCAGGCTGTGGAGTTTGGCTCAGGGACCACCAAGTGCTGACGGTATGCTCTTCCCCTCTGCCTCCCACCTTCCTACAGATGTCAGCCCCCTGCGCAAACCCCGTACCCCCATGGAGACCTTCAGAAAGGTGGGGATCCCCATCATCGTAGCACTACTGAGCCTGGCGAGTATCATCATTGTGGTTGTCCTCAGTAAGTGACAGCCCCTACCCGACTTTCACCCTCTAAGTAAATGACAGGGCCCACCCCCCCACCCCCACACTCACCCCTGATTAAGTGACAGTCCCCCACTCCTGCCCTCACCCCTTCAGTAAGGGGCAGTCCCCCACTCCTGCCTTCACCCCTTCAGTAAGAGGCAGTCCCCCACCCCTGCCCTCACCCCTTCAGTAAGAGGCAGTCTCACCCCTGCCCTCACCCCCTCAGTAAGAGGCAGTCCCACCCCTGCCCTCACCCCCTCAGTGAGAGGCAGCCCGCCCCTCCCATCATCACCTCATAAGTGGCAGCCCCTACTTGTCCTTCACCCCCTCAGTAAGTGGCAGCCCCCACCCCCACAGTCAGGGGCAGGTGATCTGCATAAAGCTTTGCAGAAAAAAAAAATCACTGGTATAATAAAAGGAATTTGAGGAGAAAAAAGAGAAAGAGAGGAAGAGAGAAAGAAGAAAGAAAGAAAGAAAGAAAGAAAGAAAGAAAGAAAGAAAGAAAGAAAGACCATATGTATCCACCCCCTGCTTTGAAGAGAACCTTATTCTAAGAGTGAAAGGGGAGATGAACTCAGCCCCCATCTGTTCCAGATGGCTTCTATCCCAGGTGACTTCTTCTAGAGGGAGAGCACAGTGGCACATGTTCCTAACCCACGCAGGCAATTTGCAGGGCCGCCACGCCCCCTGCCCCCTCCTTCCCATCTTCTGCAGATTCAAAGCTGAGTGGCTCTGAGCAGCGGCTGGAAGAACAGGGAGGGTTTCTGCTTGTGAGGAGGGGAGAAAGAGGAGGCAGCAGAGAAGACCCCCCAGGCAGCCGACACCTGGCCCCCTTCAGCCTGGCCTTCACCATGGCTAGTACCTGAGGCCCAGTGTGGTCTTGAGCAGGCCTCTCTGCCTCAGGCCCTTATCTGTGATAAAGAAGATTCAACTGAAGGAGCAGGGATGTGGGTCCTTTTCGGCTCCCACATCTTATGATGGAGTCATTGCCTTTGTTATCCACATGAGCACAGCAGGTTACTGACCGCAACTTTTCACAGCAAGAAGTAGGGCACTGGGGACCAGACTAGGAATCAGGACACCTGAGACAGGGATCCTGGCTCTGCCACTTGCTGCTGCGTGACCTTGAGTAAGTCCTTCACTGCCTTGTACCCTCAGTCTCCTCACCTGTAAAATGTCCTTCCTCCCTCAAAGTGATATCATGAGCACCAATGAGATAACATATGTAAACGACCAAGCTAAAAACCAAGTTTTGCAAAAGAGTGTGTCATCACACAGCAGCAGGCGAAATGTGACCCAGGACATGCATTTGCTAATTGGGGCAGAACTGCCTGTGCAGCCAGGGAATAGCTGGCCTTTCAGGAATCTGCACTTGTAACTGTGGTGACATTTCAAGCAGTAGCAGCCAACTGCCTGGTTGGAGGACACTGAGAGAGCCTCTGGTCCCCCTTCTACACGAGCACTGAGGTTCAGACAGGAGTAGCGGCAGTCAGGGTCAAGGCTGGGACAGGACCCCAGTGCCCTGATTGAACAGGTTCATTTCCATCTCGTGGCGGTAGAAATGCAGAGCCACAACATAAACCCCACTCAAAGCCCTGGGAGCCCTGGATGGGTGTGAGATGCAGATGACCCCAAACCCTTTCTCCTTGGTCTTGGTTGCCCACACGATGGAGGTTTGCAGTGACATCAGCAAACTTGCCATCTTGTTCTATTCAGGCTAATGTTGAAGTGAGCTTGCTTTCCACAAGCATACACCCTGCCGCAGTGGAGATAAAGGGGGCCAGAGTTATCCAGGGAAAGCCAGGCAGGCACTGAAGCATAATTTAGAGCTGGACACTCCCTGTCCCAGAAGGTCCTACATGGCTTCCACATCCTTGGCCCCCGGATTCTGTAATCAGTGGTTGTAACCCAGTCCTCCACCCTGGGCCGGGCTCCCTCAACCTATGGTTTCTGGAGTCTCAACTGGCAACACTGTCTCCTGGATTTGTCCCAGGAGGCTGGGGTGACTCTGCCGTACCCTGGCTCCTGATCATAAACCAAACTCCAAAGAGCTAGGTAATACCTGGCTCCTCCTTCTCCCTTGCTTCACTCAAGCCAGGAGCATCAGGGCCAGCGATCACATCTCAAGCTTCCCCAGAGAGTTAGATGGGCCCTGGCTGTACACTGGAAGCACTGTATGCCCTGGGAAAATAAAGCCTGACCTTCAATTCTCCATGTCCCTGTTTGTAATGTGAGTTAGTAATAACACCTCCCTCCCAAGACTGTTACCAGGATTACATGAAGAAATGTATGGAAAGCTCCTAACACTGTGACAAGCAGGGACCATTATTAGATTTAATGCCACTACTCTTAAGACCAGCCCAGGATGATACTGGACCGGAGAGGGGCCCATCAGGCCAAGAAAGAATTCAGTTACGAAGGAGGAGTCCCCTCCTGCCAGGGTGTCTGCCTGTGAGTCTTCACTAAGGAAAAGTTTGTTTGTTTGTCTGTTTGTTTGTTTGCTTGAGACAAGGTCTTACTTTGTCTTCCAGACTAGAGTGTAATCGTGTGATCACGGCTCACTGCAGCCTCAAACTTCTGGGCTCAAGCAATCCTCCTGCCTCAGACTCCCAAGTTGCTGGGACCACAGGGGCACACCACCATGCCTGGCTAATTTTTTTTATTTTTATTTTGGAGAAACAAGGATTTCACTATGTTGCCCAGACGGATCTTGAACTCCTGGGCTCAAACAATCCTCCTGCCTTGGTACCCCAAAGTGCTGGGATTACAGGTGTGAACTACCATGCACAGCCAGAAAAAGTGTTAAAATATCAGTTCCCTGAAGGATTAAACACACTCGACATCTTTCCATCATCCCAAGATGGCAAAAGAACAACAGAATTTGAAAGCAGCTGGCAGAATCTAAAGACAGCAAGAGAAACAGAACAACGAAGGACCAAGCCCTAAACAGATCTTTCTCTTTTTTTCTTAATTTTAGTTATTTTTATTTATATATTTTAATTACTTTTTTTCTTCAACTTTTATTCTAAGTTCTGGGGTACATGTGCAGGACGTGCAGGTCTGTTACATAGGTAAGTGTGTGCCATGGTGGTTTGCACTGATCAACCCTTCACTGAGGTGTAAAGCCCGGCAACCATTAGCTATAATTCCTGATGCTCTCCCTCCCCCTGCCTCCCGCCCGACAGGCCCCTGAGTGTGTTGATCCCCTACATATGTCCATGTGTTCTTATCTTTCAACAGTTCTTTCGCCCAGATAAAAGCACCCAACTCTAGAACTATACTTGATAGTTACGAGACATTTTCACAACTACCATCATACCACATGCTCTCAACAGCCCTGTGAGGCAGATATTATAGATACTATCATCCCATTGTACAGATGAGGAAACTGAGAACTAAGGAGGGAAAGTGATCCGTATAAAGTTGCACAGCATGGCTGGGCACAGTGACTCACGCCTGTAATCCCAGCACTTTGGGAGGCCAAGGCAGGTGGATCACCTGAAGTCGGGTATTCGAGAGCAGCCCGGCCAACATGGTGAAACCCCATCTCTACTAAAAATACAAAAAATCAGCTGAGTATGGTGGCACGTGCCTGTAATTCCAGCTACTCGGGAGGCTGAGGCAGGAGAATCACTTAAACTTGGGAGGCGGAGGCTGCAGTGAGCCAAGATCCCGCCACTGCACTCCAGCCTGAATGACAGAGCGAGACTCCATCTCAAAAAAAAAAAAGTTAAGTTCCACAGTAGGTGGTAGAGCTAGGACTCAGAACTGGGTCTTCAGACTCAGGGTTCCTCCTCTGTTACCAGAACGTACTGAGCCAGCACTGGGGGTAAGAGGCAGGTACCAGCCTGTTTCTCAATTTCTCCCATACACGTGACCTCTCTTGATCCTCAGACATCGTGTGGGTATGGGGCCGGTGTTACTGTCTCCACTTTACAGACAAGGAAGCTGAGGTTCAGGCCAAGTCTATGTGCTACCAAGTAGCAGAACTGAGCCTGGAACTCACACATGCGTCTGAGAGCCCAGCATTATCGCCAGGAAAACCCAGCCTCTCCCTGCTCGAGCCTGACCCTCAGCCCTCTCTGCCCCTCCCTGCACTTGCCTTCCAGTCAAGGTGATTCTGGATAAATACTACTTCCTCTGCGGGCAACCCCTCCACTTCATCCCAAGGAAGCAGCTGTGTGATGGGGAGCTGGACTGTCCCTTGGGAGAGGACGAGGAGCACTGTGTCAAGAGCTTCCCCGAAGGGCCTGCAGTGGCAGGTGAGTGCAGGGTCTGAGGGACAAGAGGAGTGGTCCCAGCAGGAGGTCTGCTCAGGTCCCCATGGCCCACTGCATAGTATCTGCCACCTACTTGTCACTTTTCATCCTTGTTGTATAAGGTTCTTTTTTTGTTTGTGTGTTTTTGTTTTTGTTTTGAGGCAAAGTGCTCTGTGGCCCAGGATGGAGTGCAATGGCTTGGTCTTGGCTCACTGCAACCTCTACCTTCCAAGTTCAAGTGATTCTCCTGCCTCAGCCTCATGAGTAGCTGGGATTACAGGTGCCAGCCACCATGCCTGGCTAATTTTTATATTTTTAGTAGAGACAGGGTTTTGCCATGTTGGTCAGGCTGGTCTCAAACTCCTGACCTCAGGTGATCCGCCCGCCTTGGCCTCCCAAAGTGCTGGGATTACAGGCGTGAGCCACTGTACCCTGCTGTATAAGTTTCTTGAGAGCAGGACTGTGTCTTGTCTACCTTTAAATCCCAATACTTAACACATGGCAAACAGTAACTATTTGACGAACAAATGTGAGCCAGAAAGGACAGGAAATTGTAACTGAACCTGCCCCACGCGTGCTGTGCCTGGGTGGATTTCAGGCAGAGGGCTAGACTGTGTGACCTTGGAGCGTTCCTCCTTTCTATGAGATCTGTTATTTCAAGGAGACTAGAAAAGAGACTTCTCAGCACTTCACCAGCTATTGGTCCTTCTATTCTTTAGTGCTTGCTGAGATGCGCTATGTGACAGGACTGAGCCAGGTCCTTTCAATGGATAGATGTTTTGAGCATAAAACCCACGTTCTCTCTTGGGCTGGACTTTTCTACTTTCATCCCCCTGGTACTTGGGCTCTGAAGAAAAAAAACATAGGTAGGGAGATGAGTGACGGGGCTTCTAAGGGCAGGGCTGAGTGACTTCCTGTGTATTTGCTCTTTCTTTATCAGAAGTCAAATGCCCAAGGGCACCTGTCATCCTACTGCCAATAGGACTTCTCACTCAACCTCCCCTCTGACCTTTCTTGGAGAAGGACCTAGGTCCCTCTCTGAGACATTTCCCCAGGCTGAGAAAGTTGCATGGACCTTGGATGGGTATGTGGTCCATACAATTTAAACAAGTTGTATATGGTCTCTGGGTAGAGTGACCACACAATTGATCATCAAAACTGATACCTGTAAGAGCAAAAGGGGCACTATTAACCATTGGGCCAGGGCAACAGGTCAAAACGGAGACTGACCCTGGGACATCTGGTCACACTAGCTACTGTCAAAATGGGGCCCAAATAGACAAAGCCAAATGGAGGAAATTTCCTTGACGTTGAAAGTGTTGGGGCTCTGTGGTACCCCCAGTTCTAGGTTGGGGGAGGTTGGACTAGTCTCATGATGAGTTCTGAGGGGGATGGACCAGATGAGCCCCCCTTCCATCTAACCCAGGTTCCTTTCCTCCCAGTCCGCCTCTCCAAGGACCGATCCACCCTGCAGGTGCTGGACCCGGCCACAGGGAACTGGTTCTCTGCCTGTTTCGACAACTTCACAGAAGGTCTGGCCGAGACAGCCTGTAGGCAAATGGGCTACAGCAGGTAACCAACCTGAGCCTTTCTCCTTTTTCCCTCCTTCCTCTTTCCTCCTCTTCCTCCTTTCCTTCCTCCCTTCTTCTCTCTTTCCTAAAAAATACAGGCATTGGAGCTGGGCAGAATGGCTTTTGAATCCCAGCATTTCACTTATAAGTAACAAGAAGTTAAATTTCCTAAGCCTCAGGTTCCTCAGGAGTGAATTGGAGGAAGTAATGCCAACCTCATAGTACCCCCTCCTTCTAGATTGGAGCCCCTTCTTGTCCTAGAACCATGGGCATTTCAAGATGTGGAAGACCCTAGGGATCATCTAGTCCATGCATCATAGGAAGGTTTTGGAACGTCAGTGAGAGAATGTGTGCTGCCCTCCAACACACACACATACACACACACACACACACACACACACTTCTAGCTTCTATGCAGTCCTCTCCTTTCCTTTACTCCTCAACCTTTACTCCTTTGTCCTGACTTTGCCAGAAACGGTTCCTGCCCAGTAATACAAAAGCCAAGTTAACTTATTCAAAGTTTCATTGGTTAAGATTTAGCTTAAGTGAACCTAGTTTCAGTGGGGCCCCATTTTCGGCAATCCCAGCTCTCTCTGCAAATTTCAAAAGCAGTTCCAAATCTGGAGTGGATGAAAAGGTGTAAGATTATAATAAGAGTAATTTGCATTTTATATATTTATATTCATTTGATTTTGGCAGAAACCCAAAAAGATAGTTATTATATCTATTTCATAAATAGGCTCAAGGAAAGTAAGTAACTTGCTAGGGTAGTAGTTGGGAGGTAGAGGGCTAGAATTTGAGCCCAAGATCCCTAATTCTTGCACATTAGGAGTTCTCACAGTGTTTCTGTTTCCACACTGGGTGATTCTTTATTCTCATGTAGGACATCATCTATAAAGGAAGGGGCTGATGAGATGGTTGATCACTCAGAGAGTTTAGCTGGAGAGGATGGAAAGGAACCCATGCATTCAGTTGCAGAGTAAGATAACCTATCTCTGGCAGGCCTCAAACTTCTTCAGGATTCTAAGAGACTGGACCCAGAGACTAGGCCAAAAACAAAAACAACTCTACCAGGCAGACATCACCAATCAATCACAGAACTCTCTCCCATGGATCCCTCATGCAGCCTCAAAGTGCTTTTTCAGTAAATGCTCCAGGCAGCCATTACAAATCAATCAGAATTATTTGCCTCTCTCTTCTCTGCTCATCAGGCTTCTGCTGCTCTCTACTCTCCACAGGGGGCAACTTCCAGTACCCTCCAGAAAGCACACCCCGCCACCTTCATTTCAAGGAGAGTGAGGAAGTCATGCCCGGCACCTGCTATTCTCCCCTCTTCCCGCAGCCACTGAGCCCAGCCTCGCTGCAGCCAGCCCCCGCTCTCCACTGTAGTCTAGTCAACTGCTGCGTCAGCCGTCAGCCGTACCTAGCACAGCAGACTGAGGCTTGATTATGAAACCCGGGTGTCTCCGGTGGATCTTAAGGTGATAGGCTCCTGGAATTTCTGTCCTTATGGAGCTCACTAAGGCACCAAACCACCTGACTCTTGTGCTTTATAAAATCAAAGTTCATCAGAATCATTCATTGGGATGGAATTGGTGAACAGAAGTTAACTTTCCTGGGAATGTCCATTTCCACCATATTCCCTCCTTCTAGGTCTCAGATTTCTCTACTTTCTTTCCTCCTTCTAGATTGGAGGTCCTTCTTGTCCTACAACCATAGGCATTTCAAGATCTGGAAGACCCTAGGGATCATCTAGTCCATGCATTTTTTTTTTTTTTTTTTTTTTTTTTTGACAGAGTCTCACTCTGTCACCCACGCTGGAGTGCAATGGTGCTATCTCAGCTCACTACAACCTCCACCTCCCAGGTTCAAGTGATTCTCTCACCTCAGCCTCCTGAATAGCTGGGATTACAGGCACTCGCCATCATGCCTGGCTGATTTTTGTATTTTTGTAGAGACTGGGCTTCACAATGTTGGCCAGGCTAGTCTTGAACTCCTGATCTCAGGTGATCCATCCACCTTAGCCTCCCAAAGTGCTGGGATTACAGGCATGAGCCACTGTGCCCAGCCCCATGCATCTTTTTATAGAGAGGGAAACTGAGGCTTGGAGAGACCCAGAAAAAGAATGTGACTTGCCCAAGACCACACATCAAACCAGTGCCAGAGCCAGGGACAGAACCTAGATTATGAGGACTCCTAAAATGGACTCTAGTCCTCCCAGGTCTGAGTCCTCCCTGGGTCCTTCCAGGAAGTGCCAGCATTCCTGCCTGAGAATGTGCCAAACCACCAGTATCATGGACTGACCCACCCTTCCATGGAGAGCTTCTACTAGCATTACTAGCATGGTTGGGGATGGAAGGAAAAGATTTAGAAGAGGCAGATTCAGTAAAGGAACAATCAGAGAGATGGAATTAATCAGGGAAGACTTCTTGTTGGAGGAAAAACTTCAACCCAAAGTTTGAAAGCAGGCAAGCATGGATTAGCAGAGAGAAAGAGGGAGGGTGGTCCAGTTGAGATAAACGTTTGTTTGGATTCTTACGAAGATAATCCAGTCCTGTTCTATTAAATAGCTCTAAGGGGGCCAAAAGTATATCCCCACTATTAAAGTCAAACCAGATGCCTTGTTTGGAGAACCCAATATCCACATTCCAACTCCCTCCCAGGTGAGAAGGGAGCTAACCTGGGCCCCTATGCCTCTTTGTTTCCCTGCTGTGAACCAAAAGACATTGCTGGGATATTTGAAATAGGGACAGAGCCGGGAGTTTGGAAAGGAGACCCTTACCATTTCTCCAGGGCTCTGGGTTCTGGATTTGGAGTCCCTGCCCAAGAAAGCAAGTTACATCAGCACAGCACCAAGGGTTGAGTCCTGGGATGCCAAGGATATATTCTTTATTGTATAGCAAAGCAGGCCCCATCTTCACTGACTAAGACCACCTCCACTCCCTGGCCACTCCCCACGAGGCATTCTCTGCCACCCTCTCTCCTAAGAGTGGGAGCCAACTCTACCATCGTGTTGTAACCCCCTGCCCCAGCTCACAACTCTCTCTCTCTCTCTCTCTCTCTCTCTCTCTCTCGATGTGAGCAGCAAACCCACTTTCAGAGCTGTGGAGATTGGCCCAGACCAGGATCTGGATGTTGTTGAAATCACAGAAAACAGCCAGGAGCTTCACGTGAGGAACTCAAGTGGGTAAGTGAGGGGACACCTTCTGGCCTACAGAAGGCCCCCACATGGATGCTGCTCTTCAGGTTGCAACCAGCTCACCTGGAACCCTAAGCAGCCAGGGGAATGTAAGCCAGACATCAGGAAGAACTCCTAGCCAGACAGATCATTCAGTGCCAAGAGCTATAGACTCATATTTTGGAGAGGTTTTCTGTATTGACTTGTTTTTAACACAATGGACAGCTGGACAAAGTGTGTTGACCTATTCAAAGTCAGAGGGATGGATAATGTGACCTTTCCCTCAACCTGGATAGTAAATAGTTTTTGCTACTGTCATAAATTTTCTAATAAATTGCCCAATAATCAAGATTCCAAAGTCACTTTGTCCTTCCCCCCCACTTACCCAGCCAGAGCTCCCCACCTTCCTGATGCTCCAGGGAAGAGGCTCCACGGCCCTTGTGGGTGGCCCATTCCTGAGCCTCGTCACCCTGCGTTAGAGCAGAGCATCCAGTTGAAATCTGTCACGTTGTGGCAAAGCAGTTCAGAGAGGAGGCTGGCTTCTTAGCATTCAGGGATGTTGCTGAGGGCCGCTTATTCACCTGTGGGGAAAAGAAAGAGAGATCAGACTGTTACTGTGTCTATGTAGAAAGAAGTAGACATAAGAGACTCCATTTTGTTCTGTACTAAGAAAAATTCTTCTGCCTTGAGATGCTGTTAATCTATAACCCTACCCCCAACCCTGTGCTTGCAGAGACATGTGCTGTGTTTACTCAAGGCTTAATGGATTTAGAGCTATGCAGGATGTGCTTTGTTAAACAAGTGCTTGAAGGCAGTATGCTTGTTAAAAGTCATCACCACTCTCTAATCTCAAGTACCCCAGGGAGACAATACACTGTGGAAGGCCACAGGGACCTCTGCCTAGGAAAGTCAGGTATTGTCCAAGGTTTCTCCCCCTGTGATACTCTGAGATATGGCCTCATGGGAAGGGAAAGACATGACCATCCCCCAGCCCAGACACCAGTAAAGGGTCTGTACTGAGGAGGATTAGTAAAAGAGGAAGGCCTCTTTGCAGTTGAGATAAGAGGAAGGCATCTGTCTCCTGCTGTCCCTGGGCAATGGAATGTCTTGGTGTAAAACCCGATTGTATGTTCTGTTTACTGAGATAGGAGAAAAGCGCCTTAGGGCTGGAAGTGAGACTTGCTGGTGGCAGTACTGCTCTTTCATGCACCAAGATGTTATGTATGTGCATATCAAAGCACAGCACCTTTTCTTAACCTTGTTTATGACACAGAGACATTTGTTCACATGTTTTCCTGCTGACCCTCTCCCCATTATTACCCTATTGTCCTGCCACATCCCCCTCTCCGAGATGGTAAAGATAATGATCAATAAATACCGAGGGAACTCAAGAGACCGGTGCCGGTGGTGCGGGTCCTCCGCATGCTGAGCGCTGGTCCCCTGGGCCCACTTTTCTTTCTCTATACTTTGTCTCTGTGTCTCTTTCTTTTCTCAAGTCTCTTGTTCCACCTGACGAGAAATGCCCACAGGTGGTGGAGGGGCTGGTCCCCTTCATTCACTAAAAGTAAATCTTGAAATGGACAGGATTGGTCCAGAATGATCCTTTGCCTAAAATTCCATCAAAATCCCATTCTTCCATTTGGAAAGCCCGCAGTGCCACAGACTCTGTTCTGGGATCTGCCCTCTTCCCTCTTGGGTCCCAGGAGCCCAGGCTGGGCTTTGAAGCAGGCAGGGCCCAGTGCACCATAGGTACTCAGCAGTGGGGGTGTTGAATCCAATCAAATGGAAGTGTCAATGCAGGAAATGCAATGGATGTCAATGTGCTCTCCACATGTTCCCCACTGTGCAGCTTCCACATTCCCCAGGTATTGGGAGGGGACTTGAATTAATAGCATTGGGAGGCTTAAGTCCCTGCCTCCCAGCTGAGCAAGAGGCTTAAATCACAGGGTGCTGTGTCTGTCTTCCAGGCCCTGTCTCTCAGGCTCCCTGGTCTCCCTGCACTGTCTTGGTGAGTACCCCAGATCTCTGAGGGTTTGGGGCCTGGGCCAGCAATGAGCAAGGAGGAAGACCTTCATCTTCACTCCTAAATTTCTGGGACTCCAAGTTTCATTCTGCCTTGGTCTACAGCCCTTGGGCTTGCAGGTCAATGCCCCCTCGAGTTGTTAGTGGCCTTGGGCAGGTCACTTTCTTTTTCTGGGTCTTTCCAAGCCTCAGTTTCCCTCTTCTACCATCTGTGCATGGCTCCACAACCTAAGTGGAGACCTGGGAGAGAGCGTTAGGAAGACTGAAAAGGGCAGGACGGGGCCTCCACTGCCTCCCACCCCTGGTCAGGACCTACATAGACTTCTTTGTCACAATCAGCTCGGGTATCCAAGACCAGATTACCCACATTCATTATTTGAGCAAATATTCATTGAACAGTTAGAATATGTCTCACTCTGTCAGTTGTTGGCTAGAAGTAGAAAGTACCAGATGAGTGAAATAATTGGCCACTATCCTCAGTAGCTTATGACTAAGTAAGAGAGAGATGCAAGACAGCATGTGGAAAATGCCAAACTGAGTAGCAGTCACAATGGACATGCTGCAGAGAGAGCTGGACAGGGGTCAGAAGACCTGGGCACCAGTCCCGTTCACTTCTAGTGTGGCCTCGAGTCATTCATCTGACCGTCCTGAAGTTCATTTTCCCAAGAAGTTGTTTAGTCCAGCTGCCCATCAAGGATCTCTAGGGACCCTTCTAGCTCTAACAGAGGAGATCAGAGAAGAAAACAAGCACTGTGGCTCATCTCATCCTACCAGCTTCACAGAGAACTGAGACTGGCCTGGAAGGACAGCCAGAAATTAGAACACCTAAAGGAAGAAGGTCACAATGCTGCCTCTGCAATTTAGGAGTGTATATGCTTCCCTGCAGGATGTTGAGAGTTTCATTCATTATCATGTGCCCCCCACTCCGACTCCACAATACCTAGTGTGTGGGGTCTGACACGTGGTAGCTGTCAATGAATGAATGAATGAATGGCCAAACCATCTGAGGTTCTGCACTGAGTAGCCCTGAAGGCATGAAGGAGCGTAAGTGACAGGTCCTCCCTTGCGGGGCCTCTGTTTTACCAAGAAGACAAGACCTAAACTCAACAACTCTGAAAGGGTAGACAACACTCAGAACAGCCTGTGGGAATGCCGGAGAAAGGGAAATTCCCAGGGACTGGGGGCCCAGGCTAAACACTGAAAAATGCATCTGTAGGTTCAAGGAGGAAAAGGCCATGTCTGTCTGTCTTGCCTGCCACTCTCTCCCAGCACCCAGCACTGCCCCAAGACAGAGGGCACTTGACACAAATTGGTTAGATTAATGAATGATTTAGAATTCAGTGGTCCCCAACCTTTTTGGCACCAGGGGCTTGTTGCATGGAAGACAATTTTTCCACAAACCAAGAGGGGGAAGAGAGCATTAGATTCTCTCTCTTTTTTTTTTTTTTTTTTTTTTTGAGACTGAGTCTCACTCTTGTCACTCAGCCTGGAGTCCAGTGTTGCGATCTCGGCTCACTGCAACCTCTGCCTCCTGGATTCAAGCGATTCTCCTGCCTCAGCCTCCTAAATAGCTGGGACTACAGGTGCCCGCCACCAGCCCAGCTGAAACTATAGGCATGTGCCACCACGCCTGGCTAATTTTTGTATTTTTAGTAGAGACGGCATTTCACCATGTTGGCCAGGCTGGTCTTGAACTCCTGACCTCAGCTGATCTGCCTGCCTGAGCCTCCCAAAGTGCTGGGATTCCAGACGTGAGCCACCACAGCTAGCCTAGATTCTCATGAGGAACGCACAGCATAGACCCCTCACATGTGCTGTTCACAATAAGGTTTGTGCTCCTACAGAATCTAATGCCACCTCTGATCTGACAGGAGGTGAAGCTCAGGTGGTCATGCTCACTTGCCCCTGCCGCTCACTTCCTAATGTGCAGCCAGGTTCCTAACAGGCCACGGACCAGTACTGGTTTGAGGTCCGGGGGTTAGGGTTTGGGGATCCCTGATTTCGAGAACTAGGAGAGGAGATAGCATTTCAATGGGAAGGGCATCTTTTTGGATCAAAAACAGAATGACTTTTTAGAGAACTACAATCAGATCAATTTGACTAGACAGAGACTTTATATGAAACAGCAGGAGACTGCCAGGAGGAGTGGAAACCCTACTTTGCCTTCAAGGGAGATCCTGAAGGGCTTTGGGGGAGCGGGCAAGGTGGCATGGAGAAAGCAGTGTTTGAAATCAGATGGTGTTTGAAAAGCTCCAGCCCAGCACGGCGCCTGACACACAGGAAAGGGAAGCAGGCTTTCCCTTTAGAATGGCCACCATGGTGGTGGCTGCCAGAAGAATTAAAGAGGCAGAGCATGGGTGGAGAGGTGGGACCTGAGGGCTTTACTGGAGTTCCAGGGATGTGAAAGCCAGGTCAGTCAATAGGAAGACAGGATGTTAGATTGAGAGACTCCCCTGGCAAGGGGAACAGACTTGGAGAAGGTGGAGTTTGGGACTGTCCACTTCCGAGTCACAAAACAGCTTGTGGGTGTCTGTTTACTGTTACTCAGTGGGAGTGGCTGGGGACACGCCACCTGGGCAGGGCTTTCGTAATTCTGCATCACTTGGGAAGGTCACAAATTCCCAGCACAACGGACACACCCATGTTCGTAGTCTAACCTCCTAAACACAATCTTAAACCAAAAAAAGAAAGAAAGAAAAAGAAAAAGGAGAGGGAGGTTTGGGGAAAGGCTGTGGTCTGGGACACTCAATACCTCCCATGAATAACTCCAATTGGCCTGGTCCTCTCCCCACTCCAGCCCCAGCCAGAAGGTCCCTGCTTAGAACACATGTTGGGTACTGAGGGGAGGCAGCCTCATCCCCAAAAGCCTGACTTCCTGCCTCTGCCTGTGTCTAGCCTGTGGGGAGAGCCTGAAAACCCCCCGTGTGGTGGGCGGGGAGGAGGCCTCTGTGGATTCTTGGCCTTGGCAGGTCAGCATCCAGTACGACAAACAGCACGTCTGTGGAGGGAGCATCCTGGACCCCCACTGGGTCCTCACAGCAGCCCATTGCTTCAGGTAAGGCCCCAGCTATAAGGAGGTCTCTGGGGACCAAGGCCAGTCATGGGCCAGAGAGCTTGGAGTCCTGTCTCCTGACACCCTCCTTCTCTTCAGTCTCCCACTAGAGACGTTTGCCAGGGTGTGGTGGCCCCAATGAAACAATGGCCATGATGCCCTTTGTTAAGCATTTGGGTGTCTGAGCAGAGGGTACTGGTCACCAAGCATGGCCTCTTCCTGGTGGGACACCATCAGATACCCAGAGTCCTCACCCCACCCCCATATCGTTCAAGCCACAAAGGCTCTTCCCACCTGCCTGAAGTTCCAAGAACTCACTCTTTTTGCTTGTTTCCAGGAAGTTGTTCCAGGGTCTAGAGTCATAGCCACTTCCTCATTATGTCTGGAAACTTTTAAAAAATTAAAAAGCATAGATTCCTTTTCAGTCCACAGAGAGGCCTGGCCTTACCTCAGGGAAGGGCCACTCCCAGGCCCCCTTCACTTTTTATTTATTTATTTATTTATTTATTTATTTATTTATTTATTTTGAGACAGAGTCTTGCTCTGTCACCTAGGCTGGAGTGCAATGGTGCAATCTTGGCTCAGGCTCACTGCAACCTCCGTCTCCCAGGTTCAAACAATTCTCTTGCCTCAGCCTCCCAAATAGCTGGAACTGTAGGCATGTGCCACCATGCCAGGCTAATTTTTGTATTTTTAGTAGAGACAGGGTTTCACCATGTTGGCCAGGCTGATCTCGAACTCCTGACCTCAAGTGATCCGCCCACCTCGGCCTCCCAAAGTGCTGGGATTACAGGTGTGAGCCACCATATCCCACCCCCCTTCACTTTTATTCATTCATTCATTCAATATCTAATGAGCACCTACCAGGTACCAAGCACCAGATGATGCACCCAAGTGCATTAGACCCCACTGCTGTCTTCAAGGCACTCATGATCTAGGCCAGTGTTTCTTAACCATTTTTGTTGTTGTTGTTGTTGTTGTTGTTTATTTTTCTGAGATTCTGGCAAGAGCTAGAAATTCTTTCTTAGAAAAATATCTCTGCACACTAAGCTGTTCCTGGCATTGGGAAAAAGAAAGCACGTAATGTAACTGACAGCATGAGTAACACAATGAAAAGGGTTGGAAGAGAGAACGCCAGGACCCCAGAACTCAAGCATTAGAGGAGCCCGTTTCCCAGCCCTCCTTGAGATTTCCTTGGGCAGGTTTCCCTAAGGAAAAAGTGTCAAATCCCCTTTTTGAATTCGACTTCTTGTAAGTGCCAAAAGACTGCCCCTTCTCTACTATCCCTGCCCCACCACCATCTTTCCCTCCCAAGGCAGTGATACCCAGTACCCCAATCCCCAGGGCCCTGGGGACCCAGCCTTTGGCAAAGCCTCCTCAGGCTTGGATCAGGCCTGAACCCAGCTGTCTCTGCCCCCAGGAAACATACCAATGTGTTCAACTGGAAGGTGCGGGCCGGCTCAGACAAACTGGGCAGTTTCCCATCCCTGGCTGTGGCCAAGATCATCATCATTGAATTCAACCCCATGTACCCCAAAGACAATGACATCGCCCTCATGAAGCTGCAGCTCCCACTCACTTTCTCAGGTGAGAAGCAGGGCCTGAGGCCACCCACGGCCCTTCCATCAGTTTTCACACCCACTCTGCTGTTAGCTCACTGAGTGACCTTGGTACATCATTTCTCCTCTCAAGACCTCCGCTTGCCCATTTGTCTGTAACTAATGCGTCAGCCTAACATCACGGATGTCATGAGGCCTCCTCCACTCCATTCCCTGCCAGAGATCCTTCCAAGGCCTGTCTTCCCTGTGTAGAGCCCCTCAATGGAGAACTGGAGTTTCATCCGATCTTGGAGTTTTAGGAGACCTTTTAAAAAGATTATCGAGCCCATTCCCCACCACTGACCAATACCCGAGAGCCTGCTCAGTATCCCTGCCAAGGAGTCATTGTGCTCCTGTTCGCTCTCCTCCAGCGGCAGGGAACCCATTACCTGTGAAGCAGCCTGCGGAGTCTTTGAACAGCTCTGTTGGATGCCTTGTGCTTATATTGAAATGTATTTAGATCAGCATTCCCAACTGTGGGGTCCACAAGACACTGGCCCCTTGGAGAGGAGAGGATTCCATTGTCAAATAAGTTTGGGAAGCATTTTAATACTACAGCTCCCTTCTTGGAGCACATTAGTTTATTAAAGGTATGAGAAATTTTTAAAATAATCTGTTTTATTGCATAAATTTTCTAAATTTATTTGACCACAGAATCCTTTTTTCATGCCACTTCTACTAGCATCCCATGGAACAAGTGTTCTAGAGACCCTGGTGTGACCCCTTTCAGAGAGCTTAACTGCCAGGCTCTCCTGAACCCTGGGGTATGTTTCAAGATTTGTGCCTGGGAATTGTTTTAATCAGGTATGGTAAGGTGACAGACACAGACACAACTAACTTTGAAAGAAGAGTTTATTATTTACAGTTTCTGAGAGAAACCCCCACAACACAGGGACACCTGGGGAGCAGCTGGGTCCACCAGGAGACAGGAGTGAGGGGAAGGCATGGCCCAGAGCCACCCGTGGCTTCCATGGGCAGGTCTGGCCAAGGTAGGGAAGGCAAGATTGAGCATGCTTGGGATTGGATAGTGTGGACAATTCTCTAGGCTATAGAGGTCAGCCTCTGGTTGTCTAGTATCTGTCCCTGGGGTGATTTAGGGCAGGAAAATGTTGGCTTGGTGTCTGAGAGTCAGATAAAGGAAGTGGTTGGGGATACGGGCTTTGGGTTGTCTGGTTTGCCTATTAAAGGCATGCCCGGAGCCAAGTTGCTTACTATCTGCAGGAATTAGCTAACCCAGTCTCTCCCAGACCAGCAAGATCCCCATAATCATAAAGCATCATAATTTACAGAAAATTAGCAATTATGATGAATAAAAGATCTCCTTTTTCCTCTGTGCTCCTGGCAGGCACGGTCAGGCCCATCTGCCTGCCCTTCTTTGATGAGGAGCTTACTCCAGCCACCCCACTCTGGGTCGTTGGATGGGGCTTTACAAAGCAAAATGGAGGTAAGTCCTGGGTGCAGGACCCCAGGGCAGGAGATGCCCATGTATGAGGAAGCAGCTTCCAGAAGTGATGGGAAGGAGGACCACCCTTCAGAGAAACCCATCCCAGAGGACCAAGCACCAAGGCGCCAGGCAGAAAGCAAAGTGGTTTGGCAATCCAGGGCTGGGGGATAGAAGGCAAGCATGGGAATGTGAGTGTTTTTACCCTCCCAGGGAAGATGTCTGACATACTGCTGCAGGCGTCAGTCCAGGTCATTGACAGCACACGGTGCAATGCAGACGATGCGTACCAGGGGGAAGTCACCGAGAAGATGGTGTGTGCAGGCATCCCGGAAGGGGGTGTGGACACCTGCCAGGTGGGGCCTCCAAGAATCATGGGGAGTTCTAAGAATAGGGTTTAGCTTCTAGAGAGATGAGAAAACCCAGAGGCTGCATGCCCCACAGGAAGCCTTGCATATGACGGGCACTCAATGTGTGATTATGGGAGGAAGAAAGGGAGGGAAGGAAAGGATACAGTCAGATAAAGATGTACGAATAGATGAGTGGGTGGATGGATGGATGCAGACAATCAGAGAGTCTCTTTCACATTCAAAGATGAGGTTACTGGCTGGGTGTGGTGGCTCACATTTGTAATCCCAGCACTCTGGGAGGCTGAGGCAGGCAGGTGATTTGAGGTCAGGAATTCAAGACCAGCCTGGCCAACATGGTAAAACCCCATCTCTGCTAAAAAGAATACAAAAATTAGACGGGTATGGTGGCACACCTGTAACCCCAGCTACTTGAGAGGTTGAGACAGGAGAATTGCTTGAACCCAGGAGGCAGAGGTTGCAGTGAGCCAAGATTGCACCACTGCACTCCAGCCTGGGTGACCCAGCAAGACTCCATCTAAAAACAACAACGATAAAGATTACATTACTCATCCTCCCCACCCACTCTTCTCACTAGCTACAGAATGATTAGCCCCTTGAGGTCAGGAATCCCAGGTCTATTTTCTCTGTGATTGCCCCCAAGCTGCTGAACTACACTAGGAAAGAACTACCACCTGCAGGATGCTAGAAGAGCCCCCTTGCGTGCCCCTCACCCCGGCCTCATTGGCCATCAGGACTGTTTAGCAATCCCTGTAGACCTTCTTCCTTCCCCATACTTTCAGAAGATCGTCTGAACCATTTTCTTTTTTTAATTTTTTCTTTTATGTTTTTTAATAGAGACAGGGTCACTATGTTGCACCAGTCTGGTCTCAAACTCCTGGGTTCAAGGGATTCTCCCATGAGCCATTGTGCTTGGCCTGAACCATTTTCATTAAAACCCCTACCCTACTCTCACCTCCATTTCCAGTCATTAAATTCCTTCACTTAAGAGGCATCTCTTAGTCATCGCTTGTGTAGCATGAACATGGTAGTCTTTGGAGACCCCTCAGGGATCTCACAGTGGTTGGGAGAAAGGGGGTAGCATTAAACAGGCATTTAGGCTAGTTTTGGGTTCAGAGGGAGGAAGCCCCAGGGGCTAAAGGAGCTGATAAGGACTCCCAGATAAGTGCACTTTTCACTATCTGGCATTTTCTTGTTTTGTTATTTGCTTGTTCATTGTCTCTCACCCTATTTGACTCTAAGCTTTCTGAGGGCAGGGATCTTTTGGGTTTTTTATCAGTTGGATCCCAATTGCTTAGAACACTACCTGGCACAAAATAGGCACTCTATAAGTAATTAAATAAATTTTGGAACTACTAGGTTAAACAATGATAACCAGGCTCTTTTTTTTTTTTCTGAGACTGAGTCTCACTCTGTTGCCCAGGCTAGAGTGCAGCGGTTTGATCTCAGCTCTCTGCAGCCTCCGCCTCTGGGTCCGAGTGATTCTCCACCTCAGCCTCCTGAGCAGCTGGGATTATAGGCGCCTGCCACTATGCCCAGCTAATTTTTGTATTTTTAATAAAGACAGGGTTTCACCATGTTGGCCAGGCTGGTCTCGAACTCCTGACCTCGAGTGAGTCACCCGCCTCAGTCTCCCAAGATGCTGGGATTACAGGCGAGAGCCACTGCGCCTGGCCAATAACCAGACTTTTTTTTACGGCATCTCTCAGAGCCTTTAATTTGCTAATGTGAGCTGTGAATCTCTGAGAGAAGGCTACCAGCACGCTTGCAACTTACTTGCCCACAGACAAGCCCTTCTGCCCCAGAAGAGAAGAGCATTCCAGGGTGCTAATGAGCAAAGAGGGTGAGGGTGGAACATCGGAGAGCAGCAGGGAGTTCAGGGGAACAGACGGGCCAGTTCAGGAAGCCGGGAAGGAGAAGCCCCCACCCCCCACCTCACCTGCCCTCCCCAGCAGTCTCTGTTCTGGTCTCTCACAGGGTGACAGTGGTGGGCCCCTGATGTACCAATCTGACCAGTGGCAGGTGGTGGGCATCGTTAGCTGGGGCTATGGCTGCGGAGGCCCAAGCACCCCAGGAGTGTACACCAAGGTCTCAGCCTATCTTAACTGGATCTACAATGTCCGGAAGGTAAGGCACCTTTGCCGTACCCACTGTGCCTTTCCTCCAGTCCTCTACCCGGGAGGTGCCAATCCATCCTTAGGTTTGATTTAAATGGCTCTGACAACTCTTTACATCCCAAATAACTTTCCCTCCAAGCAAGGGACAGCCTGAGATTGCACTATTAAGGCTGAAATTGCTTAGGTCAGAGATTCCTGTTAAATGCAAATACCTTAGGGAATAGAACACACCAAGCCTTTCTTTCTCTTTTCTGACAGAATGAGACTATCAGATCCTTTCTAGAGAGAAGATTCTGATAAGGAAGAGAGTGGAAAGGCTCATGAGACCTCCTGGCCCTCTGCAGGGTAGCGAGAGAAGCAAAGTGCCTCAGAAAAGGAAGACTCATTTTGCACATGTCACCACTTTGTCCATTTTCAAATAATCTGAGTTTCTCTTCATCCGTCTCTCTTATTCTAGGCTGAGCTGTAATGCTGCTGCCCCTTTGCAGTGCTGGGAGCTGCTTCCTTCCTGCCCTGCCCACCTGGGGATCCCCCAAAGTCAGACACAGAGCAAGAGCCCCCTTGGGTACACCCCTCTGCCCACAACCTCAGCATTTCTTGGAACAGCAAAGGGCCTCAATTCCTGTAAGAGACCCTCACAGCCCAGAGGCGCCCAGAGGAAGTCAGCAGCCCTAGCTCAGCCACACTTGGTGCTCCCAGCATCCCAGGGAGAGATGCAGCCCACTGAACAAGCCAGCCTGCAGGCCAGGGTCTCAGGGGTATTGCTAAGCCGAGAAGGAACTTTCCCACACTACTGAATGGAAGCAGGTTGTCTTGTGAAAGCCCAGATCACTGTGGGCTGGAGAGGAGGAGGAAAGGGTCTGTGCCAGCCCTGTCCGTCTTCACCCATCCCCAAGCCTACTGGAGCAAGAAACCAGTTGTACTATAAAATGCACTGCCCTACTGTTGGTGTGATTACTGTTATCTACTGTTGTTATTGTTATTACAGCTATGGCCACTATTATTAAAGAGCTATGTGACATCTCTGGCATAGGCTAGCTGGAATGCTTGATAAGAACTGATCTGGGACCATTGAACCTTCATTCTTTGACTTGGAGAGAAAAAAAGTTCTGGGGAAGCAATTGAGTCTCAAAGTAGAGGCAGGGGAAAAAAGAGTTAGGGAGACCAGATCTGCTGAGTGGCAGCAAGAGTGAGCTGCAGATTAGAGAAGCCAGGGTGAGCAAGTTTCATTCCCACACAGGGCCTTCTCCCTTTGCTTCTTTCCCTCCCTCCCTGCCTGTGATCATCAGCCAGGAGCCAGGGATAACCTATGCCTTGGGAAGGAGATGAGTTAGGCAGTCAAGGGTGACATTCGATCAGGGATGCCCAAGTGGCTGGAAAGAAATGCTGGTCCTGTGTTCTAACTTTTTCCACCCGGAGAGCCCTCAGTGTGGCTTCTTACATTTTAAAAACAAAAAGGATCAACTGCCAGGTATGAGGCAGTTCCTAAGCTGGGTTGTGAGGATGTAAGCATGAATAAGTCCCTGCACTCAAAACGGTCAAAGAATTAAGCCCCATGGACTTTTTTGGCAGCTGTGTGAAAGCCTGGGTTTTCTGAGGACTCTCTTGCTATAGTTAAGTCAGATCCTAGATGAAATATACTTGTTCATATTGTACTAGGTTCTTAGGAAACAACAGAATTCCTCAAATGCCAAAAACAAAGAAAATAGAAACCCAGAAAACCAAACAAAATAAAACAAAACTATCAGAACTGTGAGCGGAAACTAAGGTGATGATCCGGGAGCAATAAACTAAAATCTTGGGTCAAGACCTATATGGAGGAGGCTGGCAGCGGAGCTAAACCTGGACACGCTGCAGACAAGGGAGCTGAACCAGGGCTCCTACATGAAGCAGAGATAACTGACAGCAGTAAAGGTGGTCTCAAATTGCAGATGGTCTGGAGGAAAATATCTCAAATTTAGAGCCTCAGGATTCCCAAAGATCCTCCAAATATGAACTCACAATCAAAGATCAGAGATGTTGAAAAATAAAAAACACCTTAAGTGGGCAGCATAAAAAAACAAGCTAATTTAGAACCCCAAAGGCTTCAGATGTCAGAATAGTAGAGACTTATAATAATAAGCAATATTTACAGAGTATTTGTATGTGCCAGACACTACTGTAAGTGCTTCATCATGTACTGATTCATTTAATACTCACAGAAATCTATGAGATAGGTATTATTCTTATCCTCACTTGATGGATTAAAAAAACTAAGGCACAAGGGGGTTAAGCTCCTTGCCTGAGGTTATAGACTGTAAGTTGAACATGAGCACTTGGAATACAGAGTCTTGCTGTAAACTACCACACTATACCATTATGATAATTTATAAAATATTTAAATAAAAAATGAATACTAGTTCCATATTTTAAAATTACGTTTAACTGTGGTCAAATGCACATAACACAAGTTGCCATCTTAACCATTTTTAAGTGTATAGTTCAGTGGTGTTATGTACCTTCACATTGTTGTGCAGTCATCACCACCATCCATCTCCAGAACAGAAGCTCAGTACTCATCAAACAACTCCCTATTTCCCCCTCCTCCCAACCTCTGGCAACTGCCATTGTGCTTTCAGTCTCTGTGAACTGGATTACTCTGGGTACCTCATTTAAGTGAAGTCATGCAGTATTGGTCTTTTTGTACTTGTTTTATTTCTCTTCGCATTGTGTCTTCAAGTTTCACCCATGTTGTAGCACGTGTCAGAATTTCCTCCCTTTTTAGACTGAATAATATTATATTGTTTATACCATATTTTGTTTATCCATTCATCCACTGATGAACATTCAGGTTACTTCTATCTTTTGGCTGTTGTGAATAATGCTGCTATGAACATGGGTGTACAAGTATCTCTTTGAGGCCCTGCTTTCAATTCTCTTGGGTATATTCCCAGAAGTGGAATTGCCGGATCATATGGTAATTCTATTTTGAATTTTTTGAGGAACTGATATATTGCTTTCCACAGATACTGCACCATTTTACATTCCCATCAACAGTTTACAGGAGTTATTATTTCTCCATATCCCACCCAACACTTGTTATTTTCTGTTAAAAATGGGTATCTTAATAATCAAGCAAAAATAACAAGGCAGATTTGAAAAAGAACCAAATAGAGCTTTTAGAAATAAAAATTATAATTATAAAAATAAAAAACTAAGTGGATGGGGTAAATAACATTTAAAACACTAATTAAGAGAGAACAAATGAACTAGAAGATAAGTTGAAGAAGTGACTAGGCTTAACAGCAGACAGAGATAAGGATATTAAAACTATGAAAACAAGGCCGGGAGCAATGAAGCCTAGAATGGTAAACTCTAACATATCCAGAGTCCCAGAAAGAAAGAATCAAGACAATGAGAGAGAGACAATATCCAAAGAGGTAAGAGCTGAGAATGTTCCAGAACTGATGAAAGGTGTGAATCCACAGAACATACACCACCATAGTGTACACATATACAACCAAGGTGGAAAAATTAGAATAAATCCACACCTATGTACATTATAATGAAACTGCAGAACACCAAAGACGATAAGAAACTCTTTACAGCAGCAGAGAGAAAACCCAGACCACCCACAGTACCACAAATCTACCACAATTAGACTGACAACAGGCTTTCCCACAGCAATAAAGGAGCTAGAAGTCAGTGGAAGTTTATCTCCAGCATGCCAAAAGATAACAATCAATCAAGGATTGTGAACCCTACAAAACTATCTTTTTTTTTTTTTTTTTTTTTTTGAGGCGGAGTCTCGCTCTGTCGCCCGGACTGGAGTGCAGTGGCCGGATCTCAGCTCACTGCAAGCTCCGCCTCCCGGGTTTACGCCATTCTCCTGCCTCAGCCTCCCGAGTAGCTGGGACTACAGGCGCCCGCCACCTCGCCCGGCTAGTTTTTGTATTTTTAGTAGAGACGGGGTTTCACCGTGTTAGCCAGGATGGTCTCGATCTCCTGACCTCGTGATCCGCCCGTCTCGGACTCCCAAAGTGCTGGGATTACAGGCTTGAGCCACCGCGCCCGGCCCAAAACTATCTTTCAAGAATAAAGGCATTTTCAAGAAAACAAAAACAGATTTTACCATCAACAAACCTTCTCTAAAAGAATATATAAAGCATTTACTTTAGGAAGAAGGAAAATGATCCTAAAAGGAAGAATCAAGAAGCGAGAAGGAATAGTGAGGCAATTGCAAAAATGTAGATAAGTCTAAACACATTCTACTTCTTCTTCTTATTATTAGTATTATTAGTATTATTATTATTTTGAGACCAAGTCTTGCTCTGTCACCCAGACTGGACTGCAGTGGCAGGATCTTGGCTCACTGCTACCTCCACCTCCCAGGTTCAAATGATTCTTCTGCCTCAGCCTCCCAAGTAGTTGGGATTACAGGCACATGCCACCATGCCCGGCTAATTTTTGAATTTTTAGTAGAGATGGGGTTTCACTGTGCTAGCTAGGCTGGTCTCAAACTCCCAACCTCAAGTGATCCACCTGCCTCGGCCTCCCAAAGTGCTGGGATTACAGGCGTGTCTACATATTATTAAAATAACAATAATATCTATTTTGTGGGTTAATTTTTTTAAACAGATATTGAATTTATTGGTTGGCTATGAGTAGAAAAATACATAGGTAAAGAAAAAAAGACCCTGTATATAAATATAATACTAGCTAGTTACAATTTGACCAAGAAGTTTCCATTGTAGGTTAATTTTTAAAGGCCTAACTGAAATATGGAGTAACAACAGCATGCAGCATGTAAATTAAAGGGGATAGCTGGAGTTAAAATATTCTAAAGTTCTTAAATTGTTCAAGAGGAAGATGAAATACTAATGTTATGTTACATAAAATGTTTGTACTATGTTCTAGATGGTTAAAAGGGTAATCAACAAAAGAATGGAAATAAAAGTGTGTCACTTCCAAAACAATTGAAAGTAGCAATTGATTAATAAAAAACAAAAAACACCAAGCAAATACAAAAGAGAAAGGGGGGGAAGGAAGAGCACCAAGGAGGGTAAAGCACAGAAAAATGGAACAAATAGAATATACAAAGTGGGATGGTGAAAAAAGTACTAATATAATATCACAATAAATGTTAAATTCATCAAATAGTATACGGAAATAGGCAAACTGGATAAAAACATAAGAGCAAGCTATATGTTATTTGTAACAAACACACACAAAACACCAGGTTACAGAATCATTAAAACTGAAAAGGTGGAGAAAGATACAGAGAGCAAGCATTTAATCAAATTCAAGCTGGGGTAGCTGTATAATATTTTTCTAAATAAGGATTTAGGACAAAAAGACAAAACTGACTTTAGGATAAAGAGAGTCACTACACAGTCACGAAAGTTTCAATTCACTAGTAAGCTATAATAAGTGAAAACTTGTAAACAAAGAGAAGGAAAATAGAAAAGAAAAAATCACCATCCTTTTGTCACCACTGGAGTTGGCAATCACACCAGGCTCTTATTCTGAAATGATATTTAAAGAGGAAAAATTAGCACTATTCTACTTTGCCATAGAAATCTACTTCCAGGTAACAGGGTGGCTCCAGGTGGTGAGAGAAAGTAAAGCTAATCAATATAGATGAATGATAGGAAGCCACCATTGGCAATTTCTAATGAAATCATTGATTCAGGCAAGGATCATCAATGGATGCTAGTGTCTGAATGCTTGGTCCCCCAAATTTTGTATGTTAAATGCTAACCCCCAAGGTGATGGTAGTAAGAAGTGGGACTTTGGGAGCTGATTAGGTCAGGAGAGTGCCCTGCTCATGAATGGAATTAGTGCCTCTTATAAACGAGGCTTGAAGGAGCCTCTTTGCCCCTTCTGTCATGTGAGGACATAGCAAGAAGGTACTATCTATGGAAGCAGAGAATGAGCCCTCACCAGACACCGAATCTGCTGGCACCTTGATCTTGAACCTCCCAGTCTCCAGAACTGTGAACAATAAATTTCTCTTGTTTATAAATTACCCAGCCTAACGTATTTTGTCAGAGCAGCATGAATGGACTAAGACCACGGAGAACTGCATAGTCACATAATACCCCCATATCATCCCGTGGATTCCTTGCTAATCTCAACAGGAAACCTAACTTTCAAATGAAGGGATCAGACCACCATCAATTTACCCACTAACAGTGGAATCAGCAGATACTATGTTCCTTCCAACATGAATATGAAGTACACCTTCATGTTGCATCACCTAAAGGCATCTTACCAAAAATGTTTAACCTAAATCTTTAGATCTCATTTCCAGTTTACAGGAAATACAAGAATTAGAGGAACAAAATACAAGAATCAGAGGAACAAATTAAATGACACCACTAAAAGACAAATCCAGAAGGTGGGACATTCCACCACGGGACATTCCCATCTCTTCAACAAATCAATGTCATATTATTACTATCATGTCTTAAGAGACACAACAATCAAATGTAAGGCATGGGCTGTGACCGGATCCTGAGTTGAACAAATTAGCAGCAAAAGGCATTTGGGCAAAGGGCTGATTGGGGAAATGTGAATATGATAATAAGGAATTGGTAATTTAATTATGTGTGACAATGATATAGTTAAGTAAGAAAGATATTTTTAACTTTTAGAGATGCACACAGAAGTATTTGGGATAAAATGACACAAAGTTTTAACTAAAAATACTTCAGGTGGGGCTGGGCGTGGTGGCTCATGCCTGTAATCCCAGCACTTTGGGAGGCCGAGAGGGGCGGATCACCAGGTCAAGAAATCAAGAACATCCTGGCCCACACGGTGAAACCCCATCTCTACTAAAAATACAAATATTATCTGTGCATGGTGGCTCACACCTGTAGTCCCAGCTACTTGGGAGGCTGAGGCAGGAGAATCACTTGAACCTGGGAGGCGGAGGTTACAGTGATCCAAGATGGTGCCACTGCACTCCAGCCTGGGCAACAGAGCAAGACTCCATCTCAACAAAAAACAAAACAAACGAACAACAGAAACACTTCAGGAGGAAAAAAAACAGTTGAAGCAGGTATGTAAAATGTCAATGAGTGTGAAATCTAGGGAATAGACTTTTATTATTCTTTTTACTTTTCTGTATGTTTGAAAATTTTCTCAATGATTTTTTTAAAACTTATATAAACACAATATAAAATAGACTTGAAAGCTGATAGAACTATAGAGAGAAATTGATAAATCCACCATGATATGAGGTGGAAGATTAAGCACACTTCTCTCAATTATGGATATGGCGAGCAGGTGAATAGAATGGAAGGTTAAACAATACTATTTACATGCCTGATTAATAGAGATACACACTCCATACTTAGCAAAAAAGTATTCTTCTCAAGCACTTTTGTGAAAATTGACTACATGCTAGTCCAAGAAGTTGTCTCAACAAATTTAAAAAGTAACGTGACCACCAGGCCTAGCTTTGCTCCCTTCAGTTTCCACTCAGCCTCACCAGCATCCCTCATCCTCCCGCCTCTAGGTTTTAGTCACTTGCCCGCTTCCTTCTTTGAATGGGCCCACCTCTGGCCCCTTCCATTCCCACAGTTGTAAAGCTCTGGCCACTGCCACCACCTCCTCTCCTAACACCACCACTGATCTTCCCCTGCCCTGGGCCAGGACCAGAGCTGGGTTTTGGGTTGGGTGGCCTTCATTGCATGCACCACGGTGACAGTCACAGCAGCCTCAGCTCTCAGATTGGCTGACTGCACCCAGAGAGCTCTGACTTCCCCAGGGCTTCCAGGAAAGGCTGAGTAACAAAACATGGAAATGATTGTTTGTGGGGTAAATGTTGAATAATGGAAGATGAGAGACACGAAGGAGCCAGCAGATAAATGGCTTATCCTTCTTCTCTAGGATAGAACTATTCAGAGAAGCTGTAGCTCCCCAGGGACAGGTCTTGTGATTCAGCAACCAGCTGTACCGCTGACGGAGCTACGGTCAGCTCAGCACACACATTACCTGATCACCTGTGTTTGCTTTCTCTTGTTCCCTGCCTTACAGCCCTGTTCCCCTTATGCCCATTTCCCTGGGATTAAACCCCCCAATAAAGTGTTAAGATATGAATTTAATGTAGAAAACTTAAGTTTTCTAAGAAACCTGGGCTAAGACTATCAAAGAGATGTAGCTCTTTGATTATAATGTTATTGAGTTCTAAGGCAATAGCAAACAATAATTTTGTTTGTTTGTTTGTTTGCTTGCTTGTTTTTTAATTGTTTTGTTGTTGTTCTTGTTGTTGTTTTTAGACACAGGATGTCACTCCGTCACCCTGACTGGAGTGCAGTGGCACAATCTCGGTTCACTGTAGTCTCAACCTCCCAGGCTCAAGCAACGCTCCTGCCTCAGCCTCCCAAGTAGCTGGGACTACAGGTACACACCACTATGCCCAGCTACTGTTTTTTACTTTTTGTAGAGATGAGGTCTCACTATGTGGCCCAGGCGGATCTCCAACTCGGGTTCAAGTGAGCCACCACACCCAGCCCACAAACAATAATTTTAAAAATATAAAATACATACATGCTTTTAAAAAAACTTGTAAATTATTCATGGGTCAAAGGGGAAATTATAAATAAAAATTTACCTAACTAGAATGATAATGAAAAAATATATATTATATACATATGCAGACACACACACACACACACATATATACATTCATGGAATGTCTCAGTGTGACATTTAGCAGATAACCTTGAAATGCTTGTGCTCTTTCCTGATCTGGACTTGGACTGAGATGCACCTACCTTTGCACGTTACACTCAGAGCACAAGTGATTCTGCTGGAGACGTCAAGAGGGAACCAGGAAGTTATGATTTGACTAACATGGCAAATTCTCACTGTCTTTGGAAGGGAGGATGTGGGGAGGAGGTTGGTAGGTAGAGAAGATCCTCCCCTTTTTCACAAGGAAGGAAGAATAAATCCTAGAGAGGTGAGGCCCGAACCAGAGCATGGGCCTAGCTCTGCCAACTGTGGCCCAGAGCTGCCTCCACAAGAAGGTGCCCCCACTCTCACCTAAAAGCAAGCCATTACAGGACTGTGATGGAGGGTGAGTGCAAACCTTGGCCAGGTGCTGGAGCAGGAGTAAAGAAAACTCCAGCCCCAGCCATTAGTTTTTTGGGGGAAGCAGAGAAAAGACTTTTCATACAAAGTGGGAAAGCACTGCAATAGAGGCCTGTGTTGGCGCAGCAAACAGGCGCATACCCGTTCCAGGGAGGCGATTCCAGCTAGAGCACTCAACACCTACAAAGGAATGGATGCCAAGAAGCCCTATGTCCGGAGAACAGGGAGAGTTTAGTGTGGGAGAGAAAAACAGAAAGGGAATTTGAACGGAGCGATGTGGGAGCACACCGTAGTGAAGAGAAAAATATCTGGGCGTTAGGGGCAGGTAAACTGATGCAAAATGGTGGGCCTGTGTGTGTGTGTGTGTGTGTGTGTGTGTGTGTGTGTGTATTGATTACAAATGTATTGCATAGTTATACAAATTCAAACAATACTAAAGGGTTTAAAAAGTTATATGGGGCATGGTGGCACTTTGGGAGGCTGAGGCGGGCGGATGGCCTAAGCGCAGGAATTCAAGACCAACCTAAGCAACATGGTGAAACGTGATCTCTACCAAAAATATGAAAATTAGCCTGATGTGGTGGCATGTACCTCTAGTCCCAACTACTCAAGAGGCTGAGGAGAAGGATCACTTGGACCCAGGAGATCAAGGCTGCAATGAGCCAAGCTTGCACCACTGCAGTCCAACCTGGGCAACAAAGCAAGACCTCATATCAAAAAAAAAAAAAAAGAAGAAGAAGAAGAAGATATCCAAGAGTCCATGGGAGCTGGAACAATAGGGTCTTCTGGGCTGCTATGGGGACTGAGTAAGATAGACTTGTTCTGAGCAATAAAGAGTGACATCATCTCATTGTAATTTTTTAAGTGTAATTTACACACAGTAAAATTCATTTTTAGTGAAGAATTCTGCCAATTTTGACAAATGTACACAAGTAAGCAACTACCACCTTAGCTACATTACCCACAAAAAGCCTCATTTGCCCTTTATAGCCAACCCCTCCCCAACCTATAGCGCCTTACAACCACTGTTTTGTTTTCTGTCCCTATAGTTTGTTTTTGCCAGAATGTAGTATAAATAGAACCATATAGTAAGTATCTTTTTGTTTGTTTTTGAGGTTTTAGGCTTTCTTTGTGTGTGTATGTGTGTGTGTGTGTGTGTGTGTGTGTGTGTGTGCATATGTGTGTGTGACCGAGTCCAGCCCAGGCTGGATTGCAGTGGTACGATCTCGGCTCACTACATCCTCTGCTTCCTGATTTCAAGCAATTCTCACACCTCAGCCTCCCAAGTAGCTGGGATTACAGGTGCCCGCCATCATGCCCGGATAATTTTTGTATATTTAGTAGAGACAGGGTTTCACCGTGTTGGCCAGGCTGCTCTCAAACTCCTGACCTCAAGTGATTTGCCCATCTCAGCCTCCCAAAGTGCTGGGATTATAGGCGTGAGCTACCACGCCCGGACTTAGGCTTTCTTGAGATTTCACTTTTTATTTTATTGTTAACTTTTATTTTATTTATTTATTTAAATATGTTTTGGGAGAGACAGGGTCTCACTATATTGCCCAGGCTGGTCTTGAACTCCTGGCCTCAAGGGATCCTGACACCTCAGTCTCCCAAAGCTGAAATTACAGGCATGAGCCACCACAACTGACCCAACATTAATTTTTTTTTTTTTAGAGCAGTTTTAGGTTCACAGCAAAACTGAGCAGAAGGTAAAGAGATTTCATATATACTCCCTGCCTCCACACATGCAGAAGCCTCCCTCATTGTCATCAACCACCCCCACCAGAGTGGTACATGGGTCACAGATGATAAAGCAGGTACCTTTCTGAGTCTGAATTATTTCACCCAGCATACTGCATTACAGATTCATCTAGTGCTTTCACTTAGCATACTGCTTTGAGAAGCCCATCGTGCATGGGATTTTGTGGAATATTCCACTGTATTGTATGGCTAGACACAGTTTGTTTTATCTACTCACCAGCCAAAGGAGATTTAGCTTATTTCTTCATTTTGACAATGGCAAAACCTCTAGAAGCAACTCTGTACAGGTTTTTGAATGAACATAAATTTTCATGAATTTCCTCTGACAAGAATGCAGTAACACAAAATGCATTTACTTTCCCATCTGAAACAACTAAAACGCTGGGGGAAAAATGCACGAAATGGCTTTCAGACACAGGACATCAGCAGCACAAGTCAGTGATTCCTGAGAGAGGAGAACCAAATGAGGGAGCCCTCCAATTGCTACAGCACCAGGAAAGGGGACTCGGGCAGAGTCTGGTAACCTCCCAGAATCAAGGAGATGGAGTTAGGAGTCCAGTGGATAGGGCTGACTGGGCAGTGTCTCAGAGAAGAGATAGCTTCACAGAGACAGCACTCCAGAGATCTGCAAAGGGTCCCCGCGAGTCTTCAGCTGCTGATCCAGGCACGCCTGAGGCTGAGAAAGAACCACTAGAAAGGGTTAGAGGAAGCAATCCCCGGAGCTCACACAGGGCCAAGAGTAGTTCACATTGCAGCCAACTAAAATGGCAACACTTCCCAATTCATGAGAGATGAGGAAGAGTGTTCCAAGGGCATTGCCTCCGTAGTGGGTGAGGTCAACCCTGGATTAAAGGCTGCCCTATGGGAGCTCCAGGGATTTTCCTTCCTCATCCTTTCTAGAGGCTCCTTCCCTCCCCTTAGATAATTTCCTCACACATCTGCACTCTCAGTGCTCAGCTGAAAACTTGGGGGGACCCTCCAAGGTTCTCTGGTCCTGCACACTCTTACTGTCCTAACCTCCTCCAGATTCTTGGCACCTCTCCACAACTCAGAGACAATGCTAGGCTAACCTGGGGCCCCCTCCCCAGCCTTCCAGGCACTGCAGCCTGGAAACTATCTCCAGGCAGTAAGCCGGAGCAATAGTAAAGCTCATCTCATGTGTTTCTCCCTCTCAGGAATGACAATTCTCCACTGCCTATTGTCCAGGGTCTGAAAGCCATTGTATCGTATGTGTTTTCCAATTTTTCAGTTGTTTAAGGTATAAGGGTAAATGGTCACTATGCCTCCATCTTGGCCAGAACTAGAGATGACATCATCTAACTCTGTTTTAAAAGAACCACCCTGGAAATTAGACTAAAGAGGACCTAAAGCAGGAAGATCAGTGAGAAAGCTACTGCAATAATCCAAGGGAGAGCCAGGGCGGCCTGGGTCAGGACTGTAGGGATGGTGGTAGCGAGAGGTAGTTGAGGTGATGATATATTTTGAACATAGAGCCAATGGGATTTGCTGACAAAAAGATTTCAGGTCGAAGACAAAATAAGGAGTCATGGTAGACTCTAAAATTTTGGGCCTGATGACTGGATGAATGGGGAAACGTGGAGAGGAGCAGATTTGGAGTCAGATTGAGGTGAGATCATGAGTTTGGTTTTGGGCAGTTGACATAACCAAGTCTGCCAGGAAGTCATTTCTTAATACTGGCCACTCCCCTCCCAGCCCCGACCCACTCAGCTGACAGCCCCTCCTGACCAGGAACAGGAGGGTGTGAGCTCAGTGCTGGCTGTACCTGGGTTTTCTTCCCGTAATGCTGGCTCAGCTTACAAACTGCTGAACATTTACATGGCCTGCACTTTGTAGTTTTTAAAGTATTTCAGACCAGGAGCGGGGGCTCACGTCTGTAATCCCAGCCGTTTGGGAGGCCGAGGCGGGCGGATCACCTGAGGTCAGGAGTTCAAGACCAACCTGGCCAACGTGGCAAAACCCCATCTCTACTAAAAATATAAAAAATTAGCTGGGTCTGGTGGCACACACCTGTAATCCCAGCTACTTGGGAGGCTGAGGCAGGAGAACTGCTTGAACCCAGGAGGTGGAGGTTGCAGTGAGCTGAGATTGTGCCATTGTACTGCAGCCTGAGCAACTCTCTCTCTCTCTATATATATATATATGTATGTATATCACATCTGTTGATTCATTTAATCTCGCAAGAGTACTATGCAGTAGGTTTCATCATCCCCATTTTGCAGGTTAGGGAACTGAAGGTTGGAGAGATGAAGCGGCTTGCCCAACGCCGTTTCACTGGTAGGTAACAGAGTGAGAACTTGAACCCGGGTTCCTGGATTCTAAGTCCAGGATTGTTCTTTTCTATATCTGCTTGCAGGCTGTGGAAGGGGACCCTACATCTTTCCTGTTAGCACTGCAGGTGGCTTTGTTTAAGCAATGAGCTGTGAGAGAACATCCCCCTCCTGCTGTGTGCGCTCTGCTGCTACAGTGTGCACAGCTCCAATTAGAACGCCAGCGGAAGGGCTGGCGACCTTCCTGAGGAAGTGGGAGCCCTGGGGCTCCTGAATTGGGAGGGTCTTCAGCTTTCTTTGGCTTCAACCTTAAGTTTGCTCTCCAAATGACTTGATAACACCATGGGAACCAAGGATTGTAAAGCAAAGTCTCTCCATCTCTTGCCCTGCCCCCTCTGCAGATTTGCCTGCATTCATTTCACCTTGACACCCTTTCCTCTGTCTTGGTGCCAGAGGTGTGACCTGACCTGTCTTAAGGCCAATCATTCTGCCTGGCCACTGGATCCTATCCCCTTGCGTCCACCCAAATGACACTTTCTTTCCTCTCTCTCAACTACTGCAGGCTGTCTGGCTCCACTGTCTCTTCCTCATGTGCATTTAACTTTTTTTTATTTCTTCCATCTTTAAAAGAAAACCATCTACCCTCCTTCCTACCAGGGCCAATGCCTGTCACAGCTAAGTTATTTGAAATTGTAACCTATGCACCAGGGCCATTTTCCACCTCCTACTGACTCTTCCACATACTGGAATCAAGCTTCTGCCATCTCCCTGCATCTGGCTGACCCATTTCACTTTTCTGGGTTCACTGAGGTCACCAGTGACCAAGGGGCAAGGATTGGTCTTTAACTTAGTGATGGTCACCCTGTTCTTAACACTGTTTCTATATTGGCCTCAAAGACATCACTCTGCCTTGCCCTTGGGTGCTTCCTCATCAGTCCCCTTCTTGGCCTCCTTTTCCTCCAATTAGCCTCTGAAGGTCAGAGACCAAGGTTCCCCCTTCCCATAATCTAGAAGAGCCACCTTCCCCACAATCTGAGAGATTGCTTACTCCTAAGGTCCAGACTTCTTTTTGGTAACTGTCTACCATTTTGCAGCAGATGCACCTGTGCTATTGCCTCCTCTGTTAGGTATATGAATTTGCACGGATACCCCCCAGCCTCCTGGAAAGCTGAACATAGGGAGTTAAAGGGTTGTTCTCCAATGGGAGTCAATCAACCCAATCTGGGGCTTGCAGAATGCAAGGGAGGGAGGAGAGTTGGCCAAACACAGGATTTAGAGAAAAGAAAGAAATTAGGCCCAAAGGCCAAAAGACCAAAGGGTCTATCAAAAGAAATCTTTTCTGTTCCTTTAATGCAAAGGCCTAGCCCTTGGGGTCAGCAAAGCTCCCCTCTCTCTTATGAAAGCAACAGAGAAGATGACATACTTGAGGAGGGAGGGGAGGAAAGTGTAACCAGCTTCTTTCCTAACACCAATGTGGGGGAGTAGAAGATAATTCCCAGCTTTTGTACCAAGGCCTTCTGAAAGATCCTCTAAGCACATATGTTCACTTTCACCTTTATTTTTAGGTGTACAGACCTCCTAAAGTCAATCTGATCTGCGTGCCTGCCACCAGCTCAGATTAAGGACCCTTAATTTGTGTGTATGTTAGTCCCCATTGAGTTAGCATGGGGCTGGCATGGAGCTTAACAGGGAGTGACCCTATATCCAGGTTTGCCCAGGACAGTCCCAGTTCCTAATGTGGTTTTGAGACACTGGGCCATCTTTCAGTTATAATGGCTGTTGGGTGGGGAAAGGAAGTAGGGATGAAACAGAGCAATGACAGAGACCTAATCAGACCTGGGGACTGATCCTTACAGGGGTAACTGCAAGTTCAATGCATGGCATCCCGTGTCCTAAACCCAGGCTTGCTGCACGAAACCTCAGTATCCAACCGGTGTATTGCAGATGCGAAGGTAGCAGGAGGTCCCAGGCAACAGGAAGTACCTGAAGACAGGAAAGTGGCTATGTGGGGAACCCGGGTGGTGAATCCATTCAGGGCAGGAGCACAGTGCAGTCTCTATAGCTGAGGGCTGGAGGAGGCAGAGCTGGCAGGGACATCTGCCGAAACTGATTCTGTATACCTGGAGTCCTTGACAGAAAAGACAAGTTCTTTCAACAAGCTCTTCTGAGTGCTTAGTGTCTGGAACCCTTTGAAATGCAGTGTGAGGTGAATCCATTGAAGGGAATACAGTATGGTAAGAAACTGTGGTATGAGAAAGTCCAAGAATATAAACAAACACCTACACATTGGTATATGTATCCTCAGTTCCTTCCCAGGCACTGGCCTTATGCCCAGCACCCGGAAACTCTCTTTGGAAGGTAGGCGTTCATGTGAAGCAGATTTTACCTGGACCTAAATACTAACCTGGGGGAGGGAAGGAGAGAGAGCCTGGAGGAGGAGCTGTTGTGACATTTGTGGTGCCAGGGCCATGGCCAAGGTCATCCATACCAGGAGGGCCCTGGCAATGATTCCAGTATTAAAGGACCACCTTGCCAACTTCTCCAGAGAAGGTATGGGAATGAAAACGACCCAAATGCCTGTGAATGTGCCAGAGGTTCTTAAGCAGTTTGTATGTGTTATTTCACCCAGGCAGGTAACATTTCAGACACAAACAGATTGAGGCTCAGAGAAGGTAAAGAAACTTGTCCTGAGCACAGCTGGCAAGAAATAAAACTGGACCCCAACTCCCAATCAGTCAAAAATGGAAGCCCCCAAATCCCAAACTATTAAACATAATTTTTATTTCATCCAAGGCAAAGCTAAATACAATTCTACAATGCAAAACTTGTTGTAGAGGCCAGTCTGATTACATCCGTTCTGTGCTTGAACACAAGTGAGTGCTGGGTGTGTGTGCATCCGCGCCTCCCAGAGGCACTCACACACCTGAGGCCTACCAAGGCCCGTCGCTGCATCATTTGATCTATAGTTATATAGGAAAATTCACTACGGGTATTGTTGTCATCCAAGCCAGAGGAATAAACCATGCATAAGATAGTCAAAAGCACTGCACATCAGGTGGGCGGGGGGAGGGTAGGGACTCCAACCTGGGACAAAGTAAAGTAAAGCGAGCTATAGGATTTTCCCGAGAAGTCCCTGTTCCTGAAACTCCCTCCCGCCAGCCCTCTGATGGCAGCTGTCTGTAACAGTGAGATGAAGTCATGGAGTGATGGAATGCAGGAGCACGGCTGGCCTTCTCTGTCTTTGATTCTTTCTCAGTCTCCAGATGCCTCAACAGGCACAGCTCAGGCCAAGAAAGACGGCTCCTGAAATGTCCAGCATCTCCCCATCATGCATCACCCCTTCCATGCAGAGACCACCCACTCCACAGTCACACCACCATGCACCCATACTGCCTGCACACGCATGCGTTTGCACACGCACACTCCACACAAGCACACCCCACCTCCTGCCATCTCACAAGCATGCTCTCACGCTCTCGCTCCACAGGAGCTCTGATCGGCCTGCCGTATGTAGGCTGAGCCCCATCGGCTGCTCTCCCCAGGCCTCTCTAGCATCAGGGGTTTATTCAGGCTGCTTTCTGTTCAATTCCTACATGAGGAGAAGCCCAGAACCTGGAATGCTGATGTCATATTTTGTAGTTGATGAGGAGCTCGGAACTTTGTCTTTGGTCTCACTGGCATCACTCTCAGCGCAGCTGCATGCGCCCAGGTCTCTCAAGATCATCTTTGTAAGTGGCTCTCTCTAGCCCACAAGCCCTGGAAGCCACCATCAGAGATTTGCATGCACTGAGGGTCCACTTGGGGAAGACAGCTTTGCCCACATACATCCTAGTGCAAATCCATGCCAGTGTTTCTCCATGGGTATAATGTTGATATTGGACAGGATGATTCTTTGTTGCGGGGACTAAGTTTAGCATTCTTAGTAGTGTCCCCAGGCATGGGGACAACCAAAAATGCCCCCCTACAATCTCAATCACCTCTATTGAAAACCATCAAACAAGAGCCATGGACAAGAAGCTTTAAGCATCAGAGTCAAGGTTTCTAATATTGCAAAGACTAAATAATTCCAAGGGGGTGGGATGGAAAGAAAGAGAGAGAGAGAGAGAGCGTGTGTGTGTGGGGGGGGGGGGTTGTAGAGATGGGACACAGAGATGAAGACAGGACAGACTTGGAACTATCCCTCCAATTAATACCTGGTTTCCCAGATCCCTTTCCAAGCCAAAAAGAAGTTTTTAGACAAAACTCGCCAAGCCTCACAACAGTCCTGTGAGGTAGGTAAGTATTATTACACCCATTTATTTGGTAGATGGAAAGAGCTGAGCCCAGAGAAGCTGCATGACCCATCTAGAAATCAGCAGTAGACCAAGGGGAGGAAAGAGAGGATGGTGCCCTTCCTCTCCCTACTCTACGTGCCTTGGCTTTCTCTTAAGACGAGAAGAGGAGCTCCAAGGTGCTCCGCCTCTTCAAACGTCACCATTGAGAAGGAAGAAGAAAGCAGTTTTGCATGAAGGCAGCTATAAGAAGTTCTCTGAATGGCTGGTGGCTCTGGCCTGTCTGCTCCCAAAGCCAGGAAAATCTGAACCCCAGCCCATGACAGGTTCTGGGTAGAGAAGAATGGGAGGCACACAGGCAGATCAGACAGGGAACTGGTGAGCCCAGCAGGTTGGCTAAGGGACACTGGCCACAGCCACGGGTACCCTGAAGGTGCTACTGGTCCTCAGTCTCCCCCTCCTCCACCCTCTCAAGGTTTGCAGCTACTTTTTGACAGGGAGAGCTCTGAGGCAGATCCCAAACTCTCTGAAAAAGAGGGCTACTACTCTCTCATCCGTCCTAGGGGCCCAGAAGACAGGGCATCAAAGAATCAGTAAGGGAGAGAGGGACTGGAAGCAGATGGGCAGAGAGGCCTGTTATCACTTTTCCCTACCATCCCTGGCCTCACCAGTTCTGCCCCACAGGTACTCACACACTGGGCTCCATCAGGAGATCCCACTCCCAGCATCACTGCCTCCCCCTAGGGCAGGCTAGAAATGGCCAGTGTCTCCAAGATTCAGTCACTGGCCAATTCCAGCCTCATGGCCCCCTCTATGACCTTGGAGAGTGGAGGGCTGGCGAACCCTCACCAGCGCCACACCAGACTCTGCTGTTATGTCAGGACATACCAGCTGGAGAGGACGGGGGTAAGGGCTAGGACTTGGGACTAAGGCACAGTCTAGCCCCACACACAAGAGGTGTGCAAACCAGCTCTGGGAGAAACAAAGGAAAACTATGGGCATCCACTCCCTGCTCCTCCCCAACCCCAGGGTGGGAGGGGGTGGCCCAGCTGAGCAGGAAGCATCTGGGAAACCCAAGGACCCCCTCACCCAAAGGAAGAGAGTCCCTGAGGCGAAGGCAGGCCCTTGACCCAGGGCTGGGAAATGAACAACCCTGGGGGCAGGGCGTGATGGACGGCAAGGGAGGAGCGAGCCAGTGGGAGGTTGGAGGGTGCAGCCTCTCAAGTCGGAGGAGGAACAGGGGAGAGCTGAACTCGGGAGTGCCCAGAGTGGCGATGGTCCTGCCATGCCAGGGGAGGGATTGCCAGCATTGGCAGGGATGGGGCGGGCATCCCAGAGGCCCAGGACACTGGCTCGCCACCTCTGCGGCCCAATTCCCCAAGTAAAAATGCTAGGAAAGGCATAGGGAGCACTCCGGTGCTCCGGAAAGGCTTGGGGGTCCCTTCCTGAGCCCCGCAGTAGCCCAGAGAGCAGAGGTGCAGGCTAGGTGGCCAGAACCCCTCAAGACAAGGCGGCCAGCCCTGATTGGGAGGGCTTAAAAACTCTGAGCAGGGGAGGGGATAGGCAGATAGGGTCCCGGGGCAGGGCAAAGGAAGTTCCCTACTTGGGGGACTGTAGGGGATCTGACATCCTATGAAGCAGAGGCAGCTTCTCACTGTGGGCCTGCCCCCATCAACTCCTACCCCAGGTCTTTTCCAGAGTCCTCCAGCCCACTCCCACCTCCAAAGGAAGCCACCTCTTCCTACACCCCATCTCCAGGGCCCAGCTCTTAGGACAGCCCTCACGGATCCTCCCAGTCCCCTGTGAAGAGAAGCCTGGAGGAAAACCAACGCTCTGCTTGTGCAGGGTGGGAAGACCGAAGGAGACCTCATCTGCCCAGGTGTCAGGGGACCAGCCCCTCCACACCACCCTAGCCTCTCGTTTCTTTCTCCTGAATCTTCCGTAGACCCCCTCCCCTGGCCATCCCTTGTCCCTGGGGAGCCCTGACTGGGAAGGGGATGGGCAGGCTGGGCAGGACTCCGGTTTCTTGTGCCTGGAAAGACTACAGTTTGAGCCAAGCAGCAGATGTCTCAGGCACGTGGGTTCTACGGACGGGGCTCAAGCATTAGTTTCATCATCAGAAAGGGGGCTCCCTGTAGCTGCTCAGCCCGAAGCAGGGCTCACACTTTCGAAGGTGGTTTCTCCTCCGCCTTGGAGCCAGGCAAGCCGTTCTCCGTGTTGTCATTCCCTGAGGAGCTCACGAGACACTCCTTCCTAGAGAGGGAGAGAGAGGGGACAGTGGTGAAGAGAGGAGCAAGAGTAGGGGGAGAATTGTGGCAGGAGCCGTGGGCTCTGCACCCAGCCCTATGCCTCTCCCTGGTCTTCTGCAGAGCTAAGGTAGCCAGAGGCCATGTCACCTAACCTATCTGTGCCTCAGTTCCCTCATTTGTGAAATAGATGTAGGGATGATACCTTCTGCGTGGGGTTGCTGGAAGGAGAAATGAGCACTTAGAACAGTGCCTGGCATGTAGAAAGTTCTCAACTGGCCAGCAGCAGTGGCTCACGCCTGTAATCCCAACACTTTGGGAGGCCAAGGCAGGCGGATTACTTGAGGTCAGGAGTTCGAGACCAGCCTTGCCAACATGGCAAAACCCCGTCTCTACTAAAAATACAAAAATTAGCCAGGCGTGGTGGCACATGCCTATAGTCCCAGCTACTAGGGAGGCTGAGGCAGGAGAATCACTTAAACCTGGGAGGCGGAGGTTGCGGTGAGCTGAGATCGTGCCACTGCACTTCAGCCTGGGCAACAGAGTGAGACTCTGTCTCAAAAAAAGAAAAAAAGAAAGTTCTCAATAAAGCTTAGCTGTCACCTAGTTGTCTCAACATGGCAGAAAGGAAAGGGTACCAGGTGCTGTTCCCAGGGGTCCGTTCCCAGGCTGTGCCACAGCAGGGTGAGGGGTCCAGGCCAGGAAGAAGTATGCTGAGGACAGAGTCCCTCTCCCCAGGGCCCCCCACGCCTTCCTCCCTGAGCTCTCTGGGACCAGAGGTATTAAGAGAAGAACAGAGTCCATGGAAGGGGCAGAGCAGGCAGTGGATTTGGCTTCAAGCCAGGTCTGGGCAGAGTTTGATGGGATGGAGCAGAAGACAGCAGGAAGGAGAGATGGTCAGATGGTAAGACACCTCCTGGGAGCCGTTCCAGCCTGACCACCCTGAGCTGGACATGCTCCGACTTCAGTGTGTCCCTCCTCCACAGCAGTGCCCAGGACTTCAGGCACGCACATCCAGCTTAGCATGTCTTGTTTTTGATAAACTCACTGTGACTCTGAAGGAACACTGTTGTCTTTTCTAGGTGCTTTTAAACCATATATTGACAAATATGTTCTCCATTCATCCATAGTAAGACTCTTTATTAAAAACAGAACCTAGTCAAGCTCCATACTTCTAGCCCCTCACAAGATCACCAAAACCCTCGCAGCCTGTGGCCACAAGCCAGGCAGACAACCCTGGAGCTCTTCATCGACAACCCAGTTCTGGGGTCCTCCCCTGGTCCACAGCCCCAGTGCTGCTACCTGTACATCCCCTCCCTACCTCCAACTTCCATCCCCCCTTTCCAGAGCAAGTTCTGCCCTTTCCAGAGGAATTCCCGTCTGGCTCAGAACACAACTTTCAAATGCCTTTTCCCTGCTCTAGTTTTGCAAGGTTCACCACTTGCTGCTCTGGAGCCTGATACTGTTCCAAAAACTCTAGGCCTGAGGGTTGCACCCTCCGTACCTCCCCATCTTCCCTCCCCTTCCCCTTATAGATGTCTATTTTTATACCTGAACTTTTCCTAGGGCTCCCTGGGAGGCCATAGCTGCCATTTCAAACTTTTAAAAAATCACCCCCTACTGAATTTTCAGAATTTCCTAACAGAAGAATTTCGCTCCCATCTCCCTAGAAGGGTCTTCCCATTTTAGAGCCTCTGTACATGGAATCTTATATTTTCTCTGATTTTTTCAAAGGCTCCCTGAGTCCTTTGGTAAGGCTCTCAGTTGGGTGGTACAAATGGAAAGAGAGGCTAATGGGACAGGAAGGAAGACAGTGGGATGAGGAAGAGTAGGTGGCTGGCGTTTGTGTATTCAATGAATTGAACGTATTCAATAAACACACATTGGGAGGATGGGGAAGAAAGAAAGCGAGGAGGGGGGCTGGGAGATGGGGTGGGGGTGGCAGGGATAGAACAGAGAGCAGTAGGAATGGGAATGGGGGGAATGAGGAGGCAGGTGGAAGGCTGAAAGCTGATGGGGGTAGATGAGAGAGTGGTGGGCTGCTGGGAGGACAGGAGTGTGCTCCAGGTCAACTCACTTCTTCTCCCGAGTCTTCTTCAGGATGAAGATGACGAGTTTCTTGATCAGCAGGATGAGAATGAGGAGCCCGATGACCCCGCCCACGACAGCCAGAATGATGAGTGTCACTGTGTTGTCCACTTCTTCCACTGTGTGGCCCGAGCAGGGAGGAAAGGGAAGGCACAAAGGGAGCAGGGGTCACCTGGAGTCGAGCACCGTGGCAGTGAAAGGCCATGTAGCCTCCACCCCCTGGCATCTGGGGCACATCCACTCCCAGACCCCCGGCCCTCCCCAGGCCTGCAGCAGGAAGCTGGAGAGGCAGAGCATGGCATCCATCAGGCTAGGGCACACACAAGGGGCCCTCTCCCCGACCCCGCACATGCCCTCCCGCAGATGCGCTCACACAAGTTCGGGAACAAATCAGAATTGGAGCCCATAACACTCAAGTTTGAGTGGTGACTTGATCCCAAAATTAACAGGAGAAAATTTCATTGCCTCTTTCTAGACCTCCTTTACTCACCCACAAAAAATTAAGAACCTCCCTATGATACCTCTTAGATGGTGAGAAGCCTTCGGAGTCAGATAGTCTGAATTTCAAGTATGGGATTTAACTGTCACTAACTAGCTGGCGATGTTGGGTAAGTCATTGAACCCTCCTAGCCTCGTTTTCTTCATCTGAAAACTGAACTCCTGACTGATTCCTGAACCTGCTCCACCCAGTCTTCCACCTCTCCACTGAGAACAACTTTACCCTCCCAATCGCTATAACCACAATCCTTGGAGTCTTCTTCGATGCCTTTTATTCAAACCCTTTATCCAGTCTACCTGAGAATCCTGACGGCTCTAACTTTACAAAATTCCAGAATCTGATGGCTCACAATCTCCCTGGCCCTGGCCCAAGCCACCTCTTGCGTGGATGTCTGCAATAGCTTCCTAACTGATCTCCTCCTTCTATCATCTATTCTTGGCATAGGGGCCTGAGTGAACCTGTTCGGGCCTTAACTCCTCTTCTTCCAGTGGCTCCCACCTCACTCACCCTTCTAGTAGGGTGGTTACACAATCTGGCTTGACCTGACTGATCTCTCACTCCTTGCCCAGCTCCAGCACTGCTCCAGCACTAGCCTGCTGTGATTCTTCACACATCTGCCTCAAGGCTTTTTGCACTCACTGCTCCCTCCCTATCTTCCCAAAGATGCCCTCATGGCTCCTCTCTCACCTTCTCCAAAAATCCCCACTCTATCGCCTTTTCCAGAGAGCCCTTCCCTATTCACCCTGCTGGCACCCCATCTTTCTTTCCTGCTTTATTTTTTCTTCTTAACACTAGTCATGTTCTCTTCTACAATATCATTTTTCTATTGTGTATCTCCATACACAGAAGGGGAGGAAGGTAATCTCCATAAAGGCAGGAATTTGTCTATCTTGTTCATATCACATCCTCAGGACCTAGAATAACGTCTGGCCCATACAAGGTGCTCAGTAAATATTTGTTGAACAGATGGATGAATAAAGCTGTACAGATGGAGAGACGATCCACCTCAAGGGAGCTGGTAAGGAGTAAAGGAGCCAAAGTCAGTGACAGCACCTAACTTGGGACCTGGCACCCAGAAATGCTCCACAAATGCTGATTCTCTTCCCTCTGAAAAGGCTGAGCACAAGCCAGGTGACAGGAGCCCAGACGGAAAGGAAGAGGTGACACCATAGGCAGACCTGTGACTCCAGGCTCAGAAAAGCTGATTGGATGACCTCTGGGTCCGCCCTTGCACACTCAAGATTGAACTCATGGGTGTCTCTCTCTCCACGGACTCAGTGTCATCCAGGAGAGCAGCAAACCCCCGGTACACACAAAAGGCAGCCGAGTCAGGATCCTTGAGCAAGCCCCCTTCCCTTTTTCTCTCTGCTTCTGCACTTCCCTAGTCTTCCAGGCCCCTCCCCTCCATGGGACAGCACCTCACTTCTCCAACCCTGGTTATCACATCCTCCTTCTCTAACCACACCAGGTCTGGTCAGGGACCACCTGGCTCATTGTCATATGTACCCTCCTTGTATGATCGGTCTCCTGTGTCAGACTGGAATCCTAGGTGGGATGTAAGCCCCCAGAGGGCAAGGGCCAAGTCTTACTCCATCTCTGCAGTTTTCGCCGCTACTGGCAGATGTGTGTATCATGTTCTGCCCATTCTAGTTATTTATATATCTTCTGTCCTACGCTTGTACTGTGAATTCCTCAAGGAAGAATGTGATGTATCACTCATAGCACTTTTTAGTCCAATGCCTGACATTCAATCAATTTTTGCTAATGGAATACCCAATGGTATTAATAATCAGTATATATGGAGAAAACCTTACTAGCCACAAAACACTCCCATGTAGCTTCTCTAACCACAACTCTAGGAAAATGCAGTCGTATTCCCATTTTACAGATGAGGAAAACGAGGCTTAAAAAGGCTGAGAGTATTTCATAAACTATTTGGTAGCAGAATAAGTGTTCAAGCTGAGCTCTTCTAGCTTTTAGATGTAACTCCAGCAACTCTGGAAAGTGTAAAGCCAAAGAAAACACCAACACAGTCTTTGCCATTTCACTGTAATGCTGAGTTGGGTGCCCCCCAAGTCCTTCCCACTCCACTGCCCTGTGCCAGCCCCTACTGCATACGTCTATCAACGACTTGGAGGAAGATGGTGGCGTGGTGCTGGAGATTATTCTCCTTGGGGTTCTTCACATGGCAGGTGTATTTGCCCGTGTCGCTGAACTCCAGGTCCCTCAGCACAATGGAAATGTTGTTCATCTTCTCCTTAGTAGAGCCTACCAGAGTGATGCGGTCATCGTCTTTCAACGTCACCTTGGGGTCAGACTTCTCATTCTTCACAGTCCCCTCTATGAGCTGGTGGAGGAAAGGCATTGGGGAGAGAAGGCGGCCAAGAAAGAATCAGGGTCCTCAAGGGTCATGACATCACACCAGCCCACTCCTTGAGTACCTTCCCTATCCAGGACCAGGAAGAGCCTGCAGTCACACCCTGCTCCTTCCCCCCACGGTTTCCTCTTCCAGCGTCAATAGCTCTGCCTGTCTAACCTGAATTTTGCTTGTTTCAGGCTAAACCCATTTCCTTTTATTAAGGTCTCCCTGGAATGCAGCACAGCTCTTACCGCTCTCTTCATAAAAGCCTTTTATGTAATGACTCCTGCAAGCACCGCACTCATTTCCCTCTGTCACCTCCCACCCAGCCTCTGCTGACACCATGTCCCCCGCGCATCCGAATTCTGGCCCTCTATCAAGACCTGGATCAATCCCACAGCTCTGCCCGTCAGCACCCTCTGAGGTCAGCATTTAATTATAACCAGAGTTGGTCTCTTGTGGCTTCCCTGTGAAAGTCTCAGGTTGGATCCCCTACTAGATTGTAGAGTGAGTACTCAATAAATACCTGTTGATTGGTTCACTCCCACTCCCATCGCAGCCCCACCAATGATCCTGCGCCTCTCCCTCCTCTCTCCCTTCCTCTCTCGTTTCCCTGCCAGTCCAGTTTCTCAGCCCGTCCCTCATTTAGACTCTCCTCATTCCCTCTCTCCAAGCTTTCCAAGGCCTTTCTCTCTCCTGTTTGTTAGACTAAACTATTGATTTTTAGACAAGCAATCCAAGCTCCGGGTATTTCTTAAGACCAGACGGAGGACTCTAGCCAAGAATTCCAACAGTCCCCGAATGCTGGCAACACGATCTATGCATCTCTCCCAGTTACATTCTTCCTGGCAGGCTCTGAAAAGAATACTGGGAGAAAGGGGGGCAAAAGGTTCTGGGGACCATCGCAGTGGGTCTCAGTCTGGAAGCGACCAGAGCCTGGGAGGGGAGGCATGGGTAAGGGAGGCTGGGCTGTACTGTCCTTCCTCCAAATACTTACAATCTTGAATGCGTCACTGCTGTTGTAGGTCCACCGGAAGTGGAGGTCCTCGAAGCCAAAGCAGCTGGAGAAGGTGCAGGGCAGCAGGATCTCCGTGCCGTTGACAGCGTAGATGTTGGTGGTCTTTCCCACAGACACCTCCAGCGACAGGGTTACGGGGAGCAGGAAGAGGCCTGTGTAAGGAGCACCGCCTCCTTAATAAAACCCCACCAAAACCTCAGCCTGGAGCTCTGGAAGGGGATGCTCGGACAGGGCGGAGTGACTTGGCCAGCAGGGAGGTCTCTGTCACCCTCCGTGCCAACTTCGGGAGGATGACTCTCTACTCCAATTAACACCGTCTGGGCCACCCTCCATCATTCTCCATTTCTCCCCTGGGAAGGACTAAATTCTGGATCAGGGAGTAGCCCTTGTGGCGCTCTGGATGACCACCAGGGGTCACCCCAACCCAAGGAAACGAAGGCTTGGCCACTGCCCGAACCGCGCCCGCTCCGCCCCTCACCTGGGGACGCAGTGCCTGGAAGCGCTCCTGCCGCACCTACCCCGGGACGCACAGGGCGGGCTCCCTTCTGTTTGCAGGGGATTCCCCTAGGACAGTGCGCACCTCCCGCCAGGTTTTCAGGACTGGCGGGCGGGGCGGTCGAGGCGGGGGAAGAGCCGGGTCCCGTAAGGTGAAGAAGAGAAACGCGGCCGCCGCAGTCCCGGGCTGCAGTCCAGCAGCCTCTCGTTCCCCGGTACTGGAGGCTCCTCCCTGGCCCCAGGGGCTGAGAGGCAGAAGGACACGTTCGGGCTGGACCTCGCTGGGTCAGCCGAGTCCGACGCCTTCTGGCCGCCAAACGGGAGCCTGGGAACCGCAAGAAGACGGCCGGGCGGGGAGGAACACGGCGCGGGTGGGGACCGATGCGGGTCTTGGAGCTGGGCAGCCTCGGGGGCGCGCGGGCGCAGCCAGGGTGGGAAAGTCAGAGGCAGAAGACACCCTGGGGAGGGATTCCGGGCCAGCCCAAGTGCACGCGCGCGGGGGCGGGACGGGGAGGGCGCTGGACACGCGGTCCCGTCCTGAGCCCGGCAGCCCGGCCTCCCCGCCACACTCCGCCCCGTCGTCCCCGTGCGTCCCCGAGCGCCCCTAGGCTTCTTTCTCACGCTTCGAACCTCCTCCCTAGCACTCCGATGCGACCCCTCTCCGCTGGGACAAGGCCGCTCCACTCACGGCCTCCAAACTCCCGCTCCGGAGTCCTTGTAAGGGGGCCTGGTTCCCCGCCCCCTCCCCACCCCACGTCCTGCAGATGCCTCAAGGAAACCCCACTCGCCTCAAGGTCGGTGGGGGCGGGTGTCCGGAAGTGGATGCCTGCCTCTCCTCGTCCCTAGGGGAAACTGGCACCTTCCACCCCCACTCTCAGGAAGGCCCTCTGTTGTCTAACTTAATTCCCTGTTCTGCATCATAAACCTCTTGTTTTGCCCCCACCAGATGATAATGCGTCTTAGCAATGCTTTTCAAATGACAGAAAAGGATCTCCAAGGAGAGCTGGCAGCCCTGCCGGCTCAGCTTCTTCCTGTGCCCTTAACTTCTGATGACAAAGTGGAGTGCTCATAGCCCCCAGCCCTAAAATCACACCCCGTGGTCCAGTAATCCCATCGTGATACTGCCACTGTCTATAACAATAGTAGTAACTGATATTAACTGAGCATCTACTATGTGCCAGGCACATTTCGTCCTCACCTGTCCTATGAGTCACCTACTATTATAGGTCCACATTGTAGGTGAGACAACTGAGCCTGGAGAGGTTAGGTAACTTGCCTGCGAGATCCGGATCTGCCCACCAGGGCTCTAATTAGTGCTGGGAAGTTATTTCAATTAGCCTTCATTTTTGGTCAGCTTCTAGGATTCATGGCCAGCCAGAATTTGTTCTAGAGCCATGGTTTTCAAACTTGAGAGGTATCAGAATCCCCTACAGAACAGCTACAGCTGGCTCCACCCAGCCCCTGGAGTTCTGATTCAGAAGGTCTGGAGTGGAACCTGAGCTTTTACATTTCTAAAAACTTCCCAGAAGATGCTGTGAGCAGGGACCACACTCTGAGAACCACTGTGTGAGAGGATTTGTGGATACTAACTCCAACTTTTATTAGAATGCTCAAAGGCATGTATAATGTTCCCATTTTATATATGATGAAATTGAGGCTCAGAGAGGTTAAGTTGACTTGCCCAGGGCCACACCGTAAATGGTGAATTTGAGACTGAGCAGTTACTATAGGATAGGGGAGCTATTTTATATACACTGTCTCATCATAATCCTATAAGTTACTGTTATTAACCTTCATCATAATCCTGTAAGTTACATTTTTCTTCCAATAAACAAATGAGGAAACAGGCTTAAAGAGATTACCTTGCTCATGGCCACACACCCAGTGAGTGGCATAAGCAGCATTCAGATATTAGCCCCCTTTTCACCACTCTGCGACCGACTGCGCTCTCCAAGAAAACACTGCTATCAGGGCGTAGCATTCCATAGAACTCCTGCCTTTCTGTTTACCTCTGCCCTCCTCTGCCCCATCTCCCCCAGAGGTCTAAGAACAGAAGCCAGACACAAGATCCCACTCTCCAGTCTGCAGCCAGCACTAGAACCTTCTGGTGGGAGACACCAACTCTGCTTCCCACCCTCCATAGCCCCCACAAACAGGAAGTGAAAGCAGAGCAGTGGACAGGGAAGCTGTCAGACAACGCAGCTTCCTGATAGCTAATGGCCTCCCTCAGGGCACCAAGGAGTGTGGCTGCTCCTCATCAGCATACCGGTCCAGGAATCAGGGTCCTGGAGGAGATGGGGCAACTCAAATCAGTGCCCAAATCTCCCCACCTCAACCCCAGCCAGAAAGAGATATTCAAGAGCACAAAAGATGCATGCGAAAAGGGAAATCTTGTTGGTTGCTTTAAATAGAAGCAAAAATGAGCAAAAGACGGGTCCAGAAGAGAGGAGAACACTATTTCTTTAAGGTCTGGCTCATGACACAGTACACATTTCTGCCTGATTTGTGTGCGTCTATGTGGATGACTTAACTCCAATACACTCAGGACTCTGCAAGTGAAGCACTGCTATTTCCTTAGTAGCTGGAAGGGGAAAATGAAAACTGGCAGAAATGGTTTCACAGAGTCCAGAGCCCTGTCCAAGTGAAAGCATCAGAGAGGGTGGGCAAGCCTGGCTTCTTCAGTGCACAGCCCTCCCAGCTGGGAGTCATGCAGTCCGGCCAGTTATGTCTGGGAGGGTCATGCACGAGAAAGCTGAGGGGCCTGCCTTCCACTGAACTCAGTGTCTCCTACGAGGTTGCTCTGAGGGAGAGGGAGGAACCAGGGGCAGGTGTTGGTCCACAAAGGCCCCCGGAGGGCTGCTTCAGGATGACCAACCCTGGAGAGGACTGGTGAGCATGCGCAAGGCAGGCCCCACTCTGCCAGCTGACCTTGAGAAAGTCAGAGGTGCCACATCCGGTGTGTGCATATCCCCAAGCCAGGGCAGGGATGCCTCTTTCCTACTTTCTCAAGCTTGGTGTGAAGCCAAAACAGGAGATTATAAAACACAAGAGGGGCTTCCATGAGTGGGCATCCTGCAGATAGAGGAGGATGGTATTTGAAAGGGGAGCAGGGGACAAGGTTATCCCTCATCACAGGTAGCCAGGGCACCCCTAGCTTCCCTGAATAACCAGTGTCAGCCAAGAATGTCTCCAGGCCATTCCCACATTGATCTGTGTTTTCACCCTGTACCACTTCTTGGCTTATTTCCATGTGGCCGTTTCCCTGGAGTAAAGAAAGCCTTGCTTTGCTCTTTTCTAAACTTAATTCTAGAATGTTAAAGTGTACATGTGTGTGTTTGAGAGTGGGGAGCCTCTTTCTGGCATTGTGGAATTGAGGAACAACTCTTCCCAGTCATGATCCCGTGGAATTCCATCCTGAACCCCAAAACCTTGCTTTTCCTCACTAAAAGGCCCTATCCACTTAGCCACTCTCAGAGCAGCCATTTTCTTTGCCTTCTCTGAAGTCCTCGGCCCCCTGCCATCCTCATCTGGGGTTTTGTCTGAGGACTGACTCAGGATCACTTTTGTTAAAGTGGAAAAGTATTCAGCACATGCAAATCACATTATTAAATATTCACACCAGCAGGAATCTTATGGCAGCTACCATTTATCCCAAGGCAAATGTGGAGGCAGGAAACATTCCGCCACCTTTTCCCACATCCAGGGATCACTCACAGCCACCCCAGGAAAGAGGGGCAGGCTGGTAGCCACTCTAAGTGTAGCTCTGAGGGCTTGCTGGCACGGCAAGTGGACACATGGCTGACTTTAATAGGGAGGCTGATACACTCTGGCCCAGGGAGAGTTAGAAAGGCTCAAAGTTAGAGCTGGGTGCAGAAAGTGGGCCGAGGCCAGCAGGACAGGACCCCTCCTAGGGTGCAGGCCCTGGGGGCTTTGGGAGGCAGGGCTGGGCCAGGCAAGGCCCCTGGGCCCAGAGACAAAGGAAAGATTTCAGTTCCCTCTCCCTAGGCAACCTGCCTGCTTCCTGCCCACCCCCAGGAGCTTTGCTGGGATGAAAGCACGCCCCTGAGACAGCATGGGATGCTCAATGAAACCAGCTTTGCAAACAAGTCCCAGCAGCATGCCTGTCCCTCCTCTTGCAGGCCAGAGAGCCGGTTGTGTTGGCATGGCCCACCCCTGGCTTATGCAAAGATTCCTACACCTCCTTGAGGACTGGCAGCAGGGCAAGATGGTCCGCTGTGCCCAGTCTCCCTCTCATGCTGATCCCACCAGAAGGGAGCCAGTCAAAAGAGCTTTGGGACTCCAGCCTTCTCTCTCAGGTGCCCCCACAGGCTTGCACCTCCAGCAGGTTCAGAAGGAGAATTAAGCGTGTTTTCCAGATTCAAACCCAGGATTCCAGATTCAAACTCCCTCCGCTTCTCCCCTTTCCTCTCTTCTCCACAGTCTCCTTGCTTCCTCTTTCCTTTTTCTTCCTCTGAGTGGGACTGTGCACCCTCTCCTTAATTGCATTCTCATTAAACAAGCCCTTAATAAATACACACCAGGGGAAATAGGGTTATGCAACAGAGCACCCTCACAAGTGATAATTAAACACAGATCACAGCAATTAAGTAAATGGGGGAACAAGGAAGGAGTGGGCAGGACAGAGATATTACCAGTTACGTGCTTAGGAAGAGAGAGGAAAGCACATAAACCTCAATGGCAATAATACAGCCTTGGAAACTGCTTCTCAGTTTAAGAAAAGGGCATTTTGTTAGGTTATCAAAAATCACTTTGGTCTCAGTCTGTGAGACTGGGTTTGATATGGGGAGAGGGGAAGAGGACTCCTGGAAGTTCACTGCTCTGTACCCAGTCTCCAAAGCTATGAAAATAGCAGCTCTAGGCCCCTCAAGTCTTTATCCTTCCACGCCCATGCCCCAGAGCCTCATTTATTCTTCAGCCCTAAGCACAATCCCTATTTACCTTCCCCCTCACCAGACTTGAGTTAACTGGGAAGCAGCGTGGTGTGACAGAGCCCAAGAAACTCAGATTCTGTCCCACTTGGCCATCAATTGGCCATGCGCCCCTAGACAAGTCACCATCCCTCTCTGGACCATGACTTCCTCATCCCTAGAAGAATTCTATGCTCTGCTTCCCAAAGTCCCTGCCAGCTCTGATGTTCCCAGGGAACACTTCCAGTTGGCTGTCCAGTCGTCTCTGTGTCTCCCCCACTGGACTGAGAACAAGGATGTCATCTATGTCCCAAGCTCAGACCAATGCCCCTGTGAGGGCTCAGTCAGTGTTGCCTGGTCAAGGGCCAAAGGGACCTTGGTTGGAGTCCCTCTGCAGACCAGAGGGGCAGGGGATAGAGCAGATGAGGCCAGTCCTGGGGCTGGCAGGTCTCCCACGTACAAGTCACTCTGCTCTCTCCTGGGCTCCCAAAGCGTAGCTCAGAAATTCATCTAAACCTATATCAATAGGCCTTAGCCCCTACCTGGTCTATACAGATGAACAGTCCTTGGAGAAGGTGGGGCTTCCACCTGGAGAAATGTACGGAGACTGTGCCCACAATCCCCCTTACACACACGCGCGTGCGCGCACACATACACAGATACATCATTTTCAGAGCCCTCTCGGTTGCCCACAGAGGCCTGGTTCTATGAGTATTCTAACAAACCAGGGACTGGCATCTCCCACCCAGGAACATAAGCCAGAGGTGTGAAGTGGGGTCGTTTAATGACTGTCTGAGTTTGAATTCCTCAGTGACCCTTTACCCCTGCCATTGCCACCATGGGGACCTGGACTGATCTGAGATGCGATGGGGGGAAGAAGCATGGAATGACGTTGTGCCCACCCTGTGAAAAGGAGCCTCAGGCCTCACTGAAGCCCACTTCTTTAAGGTCACTGTGAAACCAGCATGACATCTGTGCCAAAGGTACAGGAGAAAACACGGGTGTCTTCCATCTAGCCGTACGGAGGTAAATAAACATCCCAAGTACAAGAAATACTCTCTCCTCTCTTCACCACCAGGCACCAACCTGATAGATCTGCACACAGTTTACATTCGCAGAAATAGTAGCCACTTCCCTTATAGGCTTCTGTCTCCCTGTTTTCAGCACAAATACCTACATCGCGTGTCTTTCCCAATGCAGGGAGCTGCCGAAAGCCAAATCTGACCAACATAAACAGCAAGATGCCCTTGCCAGAGATGGAGTCGGCTTACATTGAAGTCTGGCTATGATTTATGAGGAGATTACATTCTGGACTAATAAATATCATTCCCTAATCTCTTGGAGTTTGACACTCAAAACTCTCATGTGCATATTAATAGATATTAATAATGCTTCTTCCTCCGTGTCCTCTGGACATGTCTCCTCTGTCTCCATATTCACTCCAAAAATGAAGAGCCAGGAGCAGGTCAAACAGGTCTTCCCTAGGGAATCTCTTTGTAGGAAGACAGACAAGGCCCTTCCTAAAGGGTCTTGAATGATCCCGCAAGCCCCTCCAGCCCCTTCCAGCTTTGGGGTGCTGCTGTAGAGAAGGCAGTGGCTCCTGAGGGAGGTAGAGGGCAGAGGAGCAAAGCAGGAAAACGGCCCAGGAAGAAGGGGACTCCCCTGCCCCCAATTGGTGCATGCCTGGTGCCTGGGAAACAAGCAGACGGCTCTGGGCAGGGATGCAAACCATCATCTCAACAGTCACACGAGCAACCCACCTGGTACCCCCTGCACCCAAGGCAGGGACCCCCTCCTCCAGCATCCTGAACCTGTGAACTCGGGAGACCCGCACTGCAGCCCCAAGATCCAGCTCCAAAAACCTGGAGCCAAAGGTGCCAGAGACAGCAAAAAAACTAATCCTGAGACTTGCGGGCTGATGGGGTAGAGAGGGACGCGCACGGTCCCCAGGGAGCACAGCCTATGAACCAGGCGGGAACCAGGCAGGAAGCCGGCGGCCACGGTCCTCATTGAGTGCCGCACTCCAAAGCCCACCCTATCCAAGGCATCTTCCTTCTCGAGTGTCCCCTTCTCTGGGGGTGGGGGGAGGCAAGAGAAGAGACCAAGTTGGGGCTGCCTTACCCAAAAGCCCAGTGCCCAGCCATCTCGCCGGGGCTTTGCCTCCGTCCCCAGCCCCGGGCATAGTCCTGTTCTCTCCGGAGGGCGCGGGGGGCGCGGGGATGGAATACTGGGCACAGCCGAGCTCTCCGCCCGAGGTCGGCGTTCCGCCACGAAGCTACACCGGAGCTCTGCGCCGCGGGTCGGGGCTCGGTAAAGTTAGCGGGCAGAGAGCGAGAGGAGGGGGAGGAAGGGAGCGGAGGGGGAGGCGCGCTCGCCCGCTGCTGGGAGCCGGCTGCTGGAGCCGCGGCGGGAGGGAAGGAGGAGGAGGAGCCGGAGCAGGAGCGGGAGGAAGACGGAGCGAGCGCAGCGGCGAGCGAGGCTGCGCCTTTGCTCTGGAAGCGCTCCAGCCGCAGGAGGGGCGGTGGCCGCCGCGGAGCCCAGGGAGCCCCCGCCCGCTGCGCACCCCGCCAGGCGCGTCCCGCCTCGCGGTCCCGGAGCCCCGGGACCAGGCCATACCCCTAACTCCCTCTCCAGTGGGGCTGGGCTGCTGCGGCTGGCACTGCAGGGCCGGCCTGCAGCCACCCGCATCATCCCATGCGCTGAGCTGCCAATTAGGAACATAGTTCAGGGGGGAGTAGAGGTGGAGCTTTTCGGTTGTTGGAAGGCTGTTTTGTTCTGCTTAGGGGAACACGGGAAGGTTAGTGGCTCCCTTTCCCAGGACCGCCAAGAGACCGCTCTAAAGTCCGCAGCGGACGCTGCAACAACGGGTGGGCGTGTGCGGGCTTGCCCACTGCAGCCTGCGCCTCCTCGGTGGCCGTGCGATTTGGCGCGCGTGCAGCTTCCGGAGCCGCTCCCGCCACCTTTAGCCCTATCGCTCAGCAACTCCAGCGGTTGTTTTAGGAAACCTGGAACAGAGCTTTCCAATTGCAAACTGCCCCCGCCCTCCCTTCCCCCACCCCCACGCCACCCCGCCCCACGTTTCTCCATGGACCCCTTGGAAATCGCCATGCTCCAGGTTAGGGAGCAGGACGGCCCGCTCCTGGTCTGTGTCCTGCGCCCCATTTCACCCTCCCCCTGCACCCTGCTTCTCATTTTTCCTACCTAGGCCATCCCCCTCAGACTCTGCCTTTTCGCCCTCCTCCAACTCTCCTGTTTTCTTCGGAACCGCGGACTCCCTCGGTCTCCCTTTTGGGGTAGGGGTGCAGGAGTCCTAGGTGACAACCAGGTCAGAGGGCTGAGGCGAGGCTGTGAACCAGTGAGCCTTTTCCCAGACAGTCCCAAGTGAAAGAGTTTCACCTGAGCGGTGCTACTTGGGGTGGTGGTTCTGTAAATGAGTAGATCTCCTCCAGAGCACCTTTCCAACCATCCAAGACCCTCCCTGCATCACAGGCCATCTTTACTGTCTTTACTGTCTAGGACTGGTCCGAACTGGGAAGCCTGCTCCCACTTCATGGTCTGACTTCTGCTGCAGGCACACCAACACACCACCTTCTTAACAGGGGTCTCTGGGTGGACTTCGAGTAATAGTGGACCCCTTGAGGTTACAGGCAAAATGCTGAATGTCTGTTTGCTTTTTCAGGAGAGAGGGTCGCTGCCTTCCCTATAGTGGCACAGAGGCTCTGGCAGCGCCACCATTTATGACTGTATGGCTTTGAGCAAGTTACACAGTCTTCCAGGGGAGCCTCTGCTCCTCATCTATAAAATGGTGAATGCAATGATATTTGCCTCCTAGGCTTACTAAGAGCAATGTTACCCCTAGACCTGGGCAACAGGAGCCTCAGCCCTGGATTCCTGGTTTCAAGGCCCTCATTCTGACCCTCCTCTGGCCATGCCCCTCCTCACTGGAGAATGAGTCCATGGGACCAAGGGGGCAGGGCAGACAGAGGCATGCACCTCCTCCCCTTCCAGACTGTACTCTGGGTATCAGGAACTCTGGAATTCCCCCTGTTCCCCAGATCTGTCCTTTCAAGGGCTGACCATATTGGGTGTACATTCAAGGGCTAGAGCAGTGGGCAAGGGACAGCTGTTTGCAGGTGATGGGGAACGCATGGAACTTGACATACACCCCAGGCATGCACAAGAACCCCTCTCCCTACAGGACCAGAGAAGAGCGTGTACCAGAGAATGGCCTGAAAGTTTCATTTTGCACGTGGTTTTCCAGGTTATCATGAAGGAAAAGTAATTAAAGGCAGATGATAAAACATCAATCTTAACACTTTGTTTTCCTGATTAATATTTAGACATATGTATAATTTCCATTTGTATCTTTGCTCCAGGCCTTGCAACATCAGAAGTGGACCTAGCTGTAAAGAAGGAATGAGGTATTATTGCATGTAAAAGTGCTTAGCAGACTGCTAGGCACAGGATAAACACTCAGTCCATTTGAACTTAAAGAGGTCTGTGGGCCCTGAGGCTGAGCCTCCCGCTCTGTCTCCAGGTTCGAAGGCTTACCCTGTCCTTCCCCCAGGAGGTCCTTGCAGTAGATCAGCAGGGCCAGGCACACAAACTGACCACTTTATTTTTACAGCAGGGGTCATGTTTCTCAGAGCCCTAGTCTGAGGTGAGAGAGGAGGTGAGCCAAAAGGAAGGAAAGTGACCCCTGCCCAGAGCAGGGGGAGGAGAGCGACAGAGCTGCAGGGATATCTTTAGATCCTGGTGACAGGAAAAGGTGGCCAGTGTCCTCAGTGCCCTCTCCCCACCTTCCCTGCTACCTCACTGCTACCTCACCAATTCGTAGAGTTTGAAAGGTCCATAGGAAATCCCCATGCCTTAGGGATGAAGAAAGAGGCTCAGAGAGGTAGAACATGTAACCCGAGGTCACCTAGAAAGTTGCTGCTAAAGTCAGGGTTAGCACCCCCCCATTACTTGATTTCCCCAAACCGCACCCCCAGCTTTCCTCTAAAGAACTCCAGGAGGGCTCGGCAGTTGGGCAGAAAGAGTGCTTGAGAAATGCATTAGCTTAAGGGCTAGAGAATTTTTACATTTATAGAGCACTTTCCTCAAAAATTCTCAAAAACCTAGCCCATCGATCTAACTCAGAGGCTCCTACTGAGGATGCCAGGGGAGAGGGTGTCAAAAGGTCAGAGCTCCTTCTCTCTTACCTTTTAAAACTATCTTTTCCGGGGCCCTCCTGATTTAGTACCTCTTCGCCCAGCTCAAGAGTCCCCAGTCACTGGATAGGGACAGGAAGAAACAGATACCACACCTTGGCTCCTGTCCCTTCTGCTGGAAGTCCCTTGGGGGAGGGCAGGGGTGGTATCTGGGGACAGAGTCCCCAGCCACGGTCAGACAAGCCCGATTCCTGGTGATGGGGTAATGCACACACAGCTCTTGGGTGGCCTAGCTCAGAAATACATTGAAGAGCCAGTTTTCAAAGATGCAGAGGCGGACTGGGCCCTGTGCCACAGAGTTGTCAGAGAACTGCCCGCTCTCAGGCTGCAGGAGACAAGGCCTAGATTTAAGGGGAAGGAGATTGTTTCCTTGGGGATTCATGTAGGGTTCTTTGAAGCAGTAAGCCCAGCAAAAATCCTCAGGGCCCAAGCAACTGACTCAGCTGGTCTCCTCTCCCCTGCCCTCCTAGGGAGCTGGATCTGAGCTAGGAAGGAGGGTGGGTGCCTGTTTTCCAGGGGGGCCAGCCTAGAGAGGAATCAGCATGCCCCAGGGGAAGTCAGGTGGGCAGGAATGGGCCGAGCTCCAGCTGCCAGCCTCCAGAGCTGCTCTTACACTGGAAGGCATTCACCCCCTGGAGTGGGATCACCTTGTACAGATAATCAGGGTGGGTACATGGAAAATGCTTCCTCCCCTGTCATTTCTCAGACAGCCATCGAGACCCTGTGCAGAGGAGGAAGGGCAACAGAGAGCTCCAAGGAGGTCTCCAGCGCTATTTTGAGAGGAGCTCCTCCTGAGTAACAAGAGCCTGGCAGGGAGCCTCCTCCTACTCTGGCTCCCCTATTGCCCTTGCCCGCCTGCCTCCCTCTCCCTCCTCTTCCCCCATAAACCCTCGCGCTCCTGCCAGGGCACTGCAGGTAACAGAGGGAGCTCAGCGCAGCGCTGACTTGGCTCTTGGAGCTGGAGGACAACGGGCTCTGCAGCGAGCCCGCCTCCCCCACCACACACCCACCTCACAGCTCCTCTCCAGAGCAAAACCAAGAGATGCATCTGTCCCTCTCCTTCCCTGAGCTACTCCCTGGTTGTAACCAGAGCCCCGGTCTCAGGATGGGGAAACTGCAGGCAGGAGATTCTCTCTACTTGTACTAACTTAAAGTTAAATGTTCACAAATCCTTCTGCCACTTGGGTTGGGGTTAGGTGGATGCTACCTGGACAAACTTTTGGAAGCTTCCTTCTGCTGCACCAAGGTCTGGCCTCTACCCCTCCCTACTCGCCACTCCCTTCCTCCAGCTCAGAGCATCAGCTTGGCCCCAGCCAGAGTCTCAGCGTCCACTGAAGTTTGGCAGGTGCCGAGGGGGTTAACAGGACAGCATGCACCAAACCAACCCACAGGCACATGGCTTAGCAGTCCAGCAAGGAGCACCACACAGAGTCCACGGCTTAGCAGTCCAGCAAGGAACACCACACAGAGTCCACCTCACACCAACGAGTTGGAGTAAAGATAAACTCTTTCTGAACCCTTCTCCCAAGGAGAGTTGATCGCTTCTTCTCACTCCTCTGCTTTCTAGGGGCTCTGGGCAGAGGCAGGTAGGAAGCCACCTCCTCAATCCCTCCCTTCCTCTGTTTCTGTTTTCTGCCAGGTTCTGTCCAAACATCCTTTCAGGCTAAGGTGGGTAGAGAGCCCCAGACAGATGAGCTCATTGGAAGGAGGAGGGCAGAGGGAGGAGGCAGCTGGAATATCCTGACCAGAGGGATGCTCACCGGCCAGTCCCGAGCTGGAGAGGGTGTGTGCCCACTTCCAGGAGCAGGCGTGTGCTGCCCTTGCAGTAGCTCCAAGATGGGGTGAGTCCTGGACGTCTCTTTACTATAGGCCACATTGGGGTGGGGTTTGAAGCCCCCGGGCAGGGTGTCAACCACCCTACCCAGCACTCCAGAGCTATATTTCTCTCTCTGCTTTGTGGGTCACCATGGCCCCCTGCCTGCCCATCAAGGGAGGATGGTGCCTCGGGAGGGCTGGGAACTGGAGGCTTTGGGAAGGTTTGTCATCCATTGCAGCCTGTCTCTCACAGGACTGCCTTGTCAGCTGAATAGCCAGATACCCTCCTGACCTGGGTCTGAAATGGGCACCTGAGACAGACTGAGCAAGCCAGAAGCACAGCATAGCACGGAGTACCTGGCAGGACTCCCCAGATGCTCCGGTTTCATGCATTAAGAGCATTTTAGTGTGGGAGCAGTGGGTCTTGCAAAGTGAGGGAGAGGGAGGATGTGGACCAGGAGAGGAAATGTGGCAGAGAAGGTGGGGGGCAGATGAGAGGAAGAGAGGAGGCCTGGGAGCAGAGGAGAGTCTTCCTGAGTCTAGGGCAACTTAAAGAATTTGGAATGTGGCTCAGGCTGAAGGGGACGGGTGGGGACAGAGAGACAATTGCCCAGTAGGTGAAGCAGAGGATACACAGGCTTTTGGCAGGAAGGGAGTGGAGCCAGAAGCCAGGAGAGGAGAAGGTGGCCAGCAGATGCTGTGGCTGTTTGCACAGAGCTGTGGGGCCAAGGGCCAGGCCATGTAGGGGTGGGCAGGAGGGGCCCACCGGGAAAGCGTGGCCTCTGTTCACAGTTTTGCCCTTATGTTGTTGTCCATGTTCACTTTAGGGTTGGCTCCAAGCCACCCTTCCCCCACCCCCAAGTGCTTGGTCTGTAAGAGCCCAGTTCACCGTCCTTTCTCCTGATGTCATGTGATAGCTTTGGCCTCACCAAGCCCTGAGCGTGAATTTGGCTCTGCTGTTTCCTAGCTGTGCCACCTTGTTTGTACACATACTTATAACACCACAGAACTTTGTTTCCTCATGTGTAAAAATGAGAAAAGGATGCATTTGGGCGGGGCGTTGCCCTGAGGATGAAGTAAGCTGATGTACATTGAATACCTAGGTCAGCACCAGGCACAGAGTAGGTGCTCGGTAAATAGTGGCTCTTCTTATTGATCTAGCCAAGAGTCCCATACCTTCCTCCCTCAATGCCCTTAAAGGTCAAGATGGCCATGAAATCCACCCCTTAGCCCTTCCAGCAGGCTCAGCTCCAGTGGACAGCCTGCACGGGTATGAGCGTGCTATGGGGGAGTTGAGGGAGATGTTGACAGATTTGGAAAAGCTGGGGGCACTCAGGGAGAGGGAGGCAGGGAGGACTTGCATCTTCCCTCTACAGTCTTGACTGGAAAGACGGGAGTTTCTGACCTGGCTAGTGGGCCTAGGAAGGCAAGTTAGACTTGGCCTCATCTTTGGAAAGAAGCTCCCCAAGGTCACCTGACTTCAAATTTCCCACCCTCTCCCAGCGTATTTCTCACTGTACATAGAGGTTTGCCCACACTCCCCACATCCCCACCACGGATAAATCAGATACAGAAGAACCAGGTAAAGTGGTACAGGGGTATAGAGGGGGCCTGGGGAAAACCACAACTCAGTAAGAAAGCAGAGGGCCAGACGCGTGTGCATGTTTGCCGGTGTATGTGTTATACTTATCTTCAGGCAAGCAAGATTTCTATCCCACTTCTATCATTTGAGTCCTAAGATGAGGACTGCAGAGGGCCATTATCCGTAAACTTAAAGGCTATCTAAAAGTATGCCCTGATATATGAATCTTCCCAACAACACCCCTAAGTTATGCTTAAATACCTTCTGGGATGGGGATTTCATTACCTCAAAAACTCAACCCCCTGCACAGCTCTGATTTACATTGGATCAATATCTGTCTCTCCCTGCCAGTCCTAATGTCTTGCCTTGGGACAGAATGGGACAAGTCTAATCCCTGTCCCTGAGGCTACAGCCTGGGCCACTCTATCGGTCAACAGCTATGATGCACACTTCCCTTCCTGGCTGAACACACCCTCCTCTTCTGCCTATTTGCCCACAGGAAGAACTCTCAATCTGTTGGGGCAAACCATTCCTAGTCCCTTTGCCACCTGTTTACTGGGAATTTGTCCCACTTGAGAAGCAGAGGCAACTGTGGTTGGGATAGAGGTGACTTTGCCAGGGCCACAGGGGAAAACCCCTCCCATGGAATCCCAAGTAGCCAGGCTGAGTGCCTGGCACCCACTTGCCCCTCCTTCCTCAGCACCTCCTAGACCTCGAGGTCATTATTGCCAGAGAAAAGAAAAAGTTGCCAAATCAGGCCACCAACTCCCCCATCCCAACTCGTCTATTCCCATCACCTCTTCCCCAGGGCCTTGCTCCCTTTTCTCCTAGGCTAGGCTCCACTAACCGCCCCCCACCACATCCATGTGCCATGTCAGGGTGCCAGGATGTGGTTCTCAGCGGCGCTTCCTTCGCCAGGCCCTCCGGAGCCCTCATCCACTGGGCTGCTGGAGCCTGTCCTAAGAAGTAGCTGGCACTCTGGACATCAGCCTGGTAGCAGGCAGCCAGGAATGACTAAAATATGGTGGGTTTCGGGGTGAGATTCTGTAGGAAGAGTCAGGGGCTACCGGGGCTCTCTGAGAAGAGTTCCTGCAGAGTCCTTCCCGCGTGGACCTTCTGAGCCCCCAAAGAGCCAATGAAGAAGGCCAGGAGACCTAGTGGGGGCCTGCCCTTCTGTCCTGTGTTCAGTTGCCCAGCCTGCACCCCACCAGACACTACCCCAGGTTCCTGTCACCTGAAGATGTTTTGATACTACCTTCCACCCTTGCAAGATGCGAGGGAGATAGGTAACCTAAGAGGGGCCCCTATGCAAACTGACATGAGGCACATCATGCTGATGGGGGATGGGAACGGAACTTCGGGAACTAGTGCCAAAGGACATGAGCCTATTTGCCCAGGGACATCAGGTCAGCCTAGGGAAGGCATTTACTGGGGGAAGAGAGACTTGGGTTCTATCCCAGGCTCTGTCATTAGCCAACTGTATGACTGGGCAAATCATGTTCCCTCTCTGAACCTCAGCTTTGAAAACTGGGCCCTTAAGGAAGCATGAGTGCCTCTTCTGCACCAACTCAGGCCAAGCTGGGGAGAGCAGGGGAGGGGCCTGGGCTGGTGCTTGCTGTTGTGTCGAGCACTAGGTGCAGCACCTGTGGACTGCAGGAAACACAGCGGACTCGGAACCCAGTGCCAGACTCTGTCTGTGCTTGACTCATCATGTCGCCTTAAGCATGTCACTTCTCTGTTCTGGTCCTCAGTTTCCCCTTTAGAATAATGAGGAGCCTTGACAGGTATTCTGGGGGTCCTCCCATCTCTGCTGTTGCAAAGGTCTACTCTGTCACCCCTACTCCTTTTGACCCAGATTCCTATTCCCTAGCAACCGTCCATGGGCAGGCCGATAGCTATCCCACTGGGATATCCCACGCATGGGGTGTCCAGTGGGAACTGGGAGGCTCTTGTACGGGTATCTCCATCCCAATTGAGGGGCACAGGAGACCAATCATTTTGAGCACCAGGGTAGGAGCTATCCCTTCCCCCACCAAGGCAGCTCATTCTGCAATCGAAATTAATCCACCCTGCCCCAGGCAGGCCGGGCCAAAGAACCCAAATTTAGGGGAGATGCCTGAACAAAATCCAGCCTTCCCAGAAACCAGGCCCAGTTCGTGACTTCCAAGGCCCTCTTCCCCAGGGCCTTGCTCCCTTTTCTTTGCCCATAGGAAGAACTCTCAATCTGTTGGGGCAAACTGTTCCTAGTCCCTTTGCCACCTGGTCCCCAAAACCAAGTGTTTGGGAGAAAAGCCCAGTGAGGAACATGCTGCTGGCCTGGCCGAATACCAGGGGCCTGTGTCCATCCTGGAAGGAACCAACCAGAATCCCTGGTGCCTTCTGCAGCTCAGTCCATGTCCCTTGCCCAAATGTTCCTATCTGTTAAGTAGAGAAGCACCCTCCCCGCCAACACCCCATTCTTGGAAGGACTCAGGCTCCAGGGATAGACATTCTTTTAAACCAAGGGAACTTTGGTGCTGTTGAATACCAGCCACCTTTGTTTAACGCTGCCACCTCTGGTCTGACTTCTCTCCCAAATGGCAGCTGTCATCCCTTAAACCATTAGAACGACCAATATCAAGGTCCTCTTGGCGTATTCCTAACTACTAACCACTGGTGAGGGTCTCTGGATCACCAGGGAGCAGACAGGAATGAGACGGAAACCAAGAGAAAAGTAGGACCCAACTACCTAAGTATGTCTTTGCCATTCAGCAAGTTGAGGTTTTTCTTGCTGAAAAGGGTTAGCCAGCCTGTCTCTCTTTGCAGTGGCCCTTAATTAGGAGGAAGAGACAGATGGGGGGTGGGGAGGCGGGGGGAGGTTCTGAGAGAGCAGGAGAGGCTAGAGCGGTTGAGAAACTAGCAGAGTGTGGTGGTGGGAACATGCAGCCAGAAGTGGGGCTCGAACCTCAGGGTAGGAAGAGGAAGGTAAGCCTGGTAAGCCTCCTAGGAGAGAGAGAGAGAGAGAGGTGCAAGGGAGGGAGGGAGAGATGCAAAGAGACAGAAGAACGGAGAACAAGGGAGGAAAAAAAGGCCTGTCTTGGACAGTGGAGCCCCTAGCCAGGAGGTTGCCTTTGGTCCTAAACTTCTTAGGGCTGCTTTGGCACATGTAAATAGGATCCAGCAGTATGTAGACGGGACATGAGCCACCTGACCCTTCTCACAGCCACCATTCTCCATGAATTGCATGAGGGCAGACTGACCAGCTGTCATCTATTCTTTCTGAGTCCAGAGGAGGCAAAAGAAATGTCTAATCCAACACCCCCGTGCAAAGAACAGGCAACATCCGCATGACAGTCAGCCTTGGGAGCTTCCAGGGTTGTCTTCATCTCCAAAATAATCGAGAGCCCTCCAAGAAGTAGGTGTTCAGTCACCCTGTCTCAGGGTGGGCAGAGTCCCCAGGGAGCTGGGGAAGGCAAAGGGATGAAACATCTGTGGGGGAACAAGTGTGGGTTAGACAACATTCCCCTTGTGAGACAGGGGCGTTGAGGCCCTCAGATGCTGGAGATCTGGCAGCACCAATGGGATTACCAGGCAAGGAGCACCTAGGGTTCCAGTTAAGATCCTGGCAAAGCTTCAGCCTACCCTGCCCTGAACCCCTGAATAAAGCCACACTCGAGGGATTTTCAGGGGAGACAGTTTATTGTCGCCAGTAGACCCAAACAATAAGACAAATTGCAAAAGAAACTCAGTCTGCTCCCAAAAGCAGATACATCCCAGCAGTCGGGTCATAGAGGGCCATCTCAGTTTCTCTCCCCTTCCAACCACCCCTTCCAACCTCTCTATAGCACACACAACCAAGAAAGTGCATATGTAGTTGGGTTTTCCCCTCCAAGTGCACAAAGCGCAAGAACATTCCAAAATTTGCCTTTGGTGAATCAACTCAAAACACTGAGAAGTGATTACACCTCCCCACACACACACAGTGTAACTTTTGGGGTGGGTGTGGTGAGATGTTTGATATTTGTATATATAATATATCTATACCTATAGAGAGAGACTATGTACAGTGCATCAGCAAGCTTCAATAAAGGAAGACGCCAGCAAGAGGCACAGCAAGAGACACAGGCTGTCCATCCTGAAGACATAAGTAGGAAGGAAGATTACTTGCTTCATCACCCGTTAACTGCACCAAGCCATTCCTATGGCCTGGGACTATCCTTTTGGACCTGCCCAGTATTTTCAATTGTCTGTCTGCTTAACCTTACCTTGCAAATATTTACCAGCCCAACCTTCCCAAGGAGACTCGCAGAGATAAATATGGATCCGATCAGCTTTTCCTTTTTATAAACTGGAAATAACTGAAGAGTCCCATAGCTAAGGGGCAGATAGCTATTTCCAAAGCTAGTTCCAAGGCACCTCAAGGCATTTCAGTCCTGAAAAATTGTGCTTTGTTCTTATAAGCTAAATCCCATGGGTTAGCCGCCCGTCTCTCTTTGCAGTGGCCCTTAATTAGGAGGAAAAGACAGATTGGGGGGAGGGGGGCAGGGGGAGATTCTGAAAGAGCAGGAGAGGCTGGAGCAGTTGAGAAAGTCAGCAGACTGAAACCAGCAGAGCATGGTGGTGGGAACATGCAGCCAGAAGTGGGGCTTGAACTCCATGGTAGGAAGAGGAAAAACTTGTCAGCATAAGTTAGGAAACAGGGTAGAGAAATGGCCGCTGTGGAAACATCTCACTGGTTTTCCACCTCTACTTACAGAAGCCCCATTTTGCTCCCAACCTCACCGTCCTGGGGGAGACAGCTCTATGAGTCCTCTGGAGGAGATTCTAAGAGGCTCCAGAAGAAAATGCATATGCGGGCTGAGCACCTGGGACAGAGATAGCTCCTGACCCAGCCCCATCTGCCGGGGCCCTGAGGCCCATGAAGAGACATTGCTTTTCCTGGGCCCCAACTGGTCAGGGCAGAGGGAAAAAAGACTCCAGAAATCTTGGGCTTCTTGATGGAGAGTTAGAACTTCTTAGAATACACTAGGAAAGCCTGCAAAAAATTCCCCTAAATGCTATGGATCCTGGAGAAAGAGAAGTTCCCAATATCAGCACAGATCCTAACTCATCCTGGGAGAGAAGGACACTTTAAGAGTGACCAAAAAAATGAAATCTGCAAGCTGCAGAAATGTATACAACCACTCTTGGTCTCAGCTGGCATGAGGTGCCCACCACCCACCTCTCTGCCCCCAGCTGGCTGGCTCGAGTATGGGCAGTGTCCATCTGCTGCAGGCATCCTGGTGGCTTAGCCCACCCACATTGGCAGTGTGTTGATTGGCAGTTAGGTACTGAGCTGATGAGTTTAGCATTTCCAGATGGGCTTGACTCACTCACCTCACCCAGGTGTTACCAGGCTGGTTGCCCATCCCCCACTCTGTGCCCACTCTGCCTGGCCTCTGCACCCTTGACCCTGTTGTATCGCCCCTCTTCCCTGCTGTTTCTCCCTTCCCAGGGCCCAGATTCTAGAATCTCTTCATCTTCCCCAATTGTAGCCTTGGAAGCAGTGTCTTGCAAAGGTGGAATTAGATGCACCAAAAAGTTAATCTTGGTCCCTACAGTGCCAACCTGGCAGCCCCCAATGCTTATGGCTTTGTGTATGTCCCCAGTGCCTGGCACAGTGCCTGGCACATAATAGATGCTCAATGAATGGTTGCTGAATTGAAGCGAATTAAGCTGAATCTCCCAGATGATATTGCTCTCTCCCCAAATTGGCCATCTGATGGGCAGAGGCAGGGATTGGTCCCTGAGACTGTCACAGTCCTGTCTCCACCCCCTTTCCTAGACTTATTCCCTACCCTGGGCACCTGACTCCCTGAGCAGGGGTGGGGCTGAGCTCCTGGAAAGGCTGGGAAGTGCTGGGGCAGGGAATGCGGCATTTGCCAGCAGCTGCGCCCTTCATGCTTGCTCCCTCCCTCCCTGCTTCCCTCCACTCCCTCCTCAGTCCTGGCCAGAGGGGCTGGGCTCCTGGGACGGGGGCAGGGCTAGAGGAGCCCACCCCTCCACCTTGCCCCATCATGGACCAGGCCCCAGAGGCCCCTCCCACCTGGAAAACGATGGCTCTGTTGATTCAAACTGGAGACTGAGGAGCCAGAGCCGGGGGCAGGATCCTCAGTTTCCCCATTTGTAAGTGAGTGACTTGGCTAGTTGATGTCAGGATCTTCCAAGGTCGTGTTCTCAGAGTCAGTGTTTCTGTCTCTTGCTCCTTCTCTCAGGCCTAACCAATTTCCATTGAATGTGAGTGTAATGGCAGTGATGGTTGGCTCCCTTTTTTTGTTTTTGGGACAGAGTCTCTCTATGTCGCCCAGGCTGGAGTGCAGTGGTGTAATCTCAGTTCACTGCAACCTCTGCTTCCCAGGCTCAAGTGATTCTCCTGCCTCAGCCTCCCAAGTAGCTGGGATTACAGGCACACGCCACCATGCCCAGCTAATTTTTGTGTTTTTAGTAGAGATGGGGTTTTACCATGTTGGCCAGGCTGGTCTTGAACTCCTGACCTCAGGTGATCCACTCGCCTCGGCCTCCCAAAGGGCTGGGATTACAGGCGTGAGCCACCGTGCCCGGCCTACAATTGCCATTTTTGTCCCTATGAAGGGAGTTGTTGGGAGAGGAGCGAGTAGCGTGGCCACAGATGGGACAGGGCTGCCACTGGGGACTCAGGTTCCAAGGCCTCCCCTCATGCCGGCCTCAGACTTTCCCTTCCCTCTCTGCAGCTAAAAGCCAGGTGGAAATCCCACCGAGGGCAACTGGGAGAGTTCTCACTGAAGCCCCAAAGAAAGCTGCCCCACCCTGCGCATGGCCTCCTCATTTCCCAGCCTTGGCTGCCCCTGCCAGGTGAGGGTGGTTACCCCAGGGAGAAGTCAGAGCCTGCAGCAACCTGCATTCACCATGGGGCCCACCCCTCAGGCCCTCAGCTGACTTCGAAACTGGCCTCTGTTGGTGGGTGCCCTCTGTGGAACCTGGCCCCCTACCTGGAACTGCTCTTCCAGTCTGGCTTCATCCACAGTCCCAAGGGATTAGGAGCCAACGGGAGCCCCAAGGAGGCCACTAGCAATGGAAACGAGGGCCCGACACAGCCTCCCGGGCCAGGGCACATGTCCAGCTTTGCCTGCAGCCCTGGCTTTCCTTCAGTGCCCTGGAATGCACAGTCATCCCTTTAACATGCCCCTCCAAATTTCAGGAACTCATCGTCACCTCCAGCCTGACGGCTGCTCTGGGCTGGGAGCAGGGGAGGAGCACAGCCATGCCAGGCCAAGCCCTCCTGAGGGAGCTCTGTCAGCACAGGAAAGCCCTCCCTCCCAACCAGGTCCTCTCTGAAGCCACTGCCAGGCTAAGCACTGGGCAGGTGGACAGCGGCCTCCTCCTCCACCCCTGCCCACCCACTCCCTTCTCTCTGGGGACCCTCACACGTACCTCCTGCCTCCCCCAGGGACTGGCAGGTGGGAGCCCTTTCTCTCCTCTCCCCAGGGCCCACACGTCCCAGAGCATGGCAGGTTTCTCAGATGGAAGACAGTGGGTCACTCTTGGTGCAGGGTGGGAGATACGAAGTGGAGGGTTCAGGAGGCCCCAGGTAGGCCCTGGGGTCCTAGGTCACGGGAAGCACACCAAGAGCGGGCAGGCAGGGTCACTGTACAGGGCAGAGAGGGGAGGAGACGGGACACAGGAGACTGCAGGGCCGGCCACCCACTACTTGGCGCCATCATCCGGGTTGCCCTCGCCATCCGTCTTGCCCTCCTCCTCGGTCTTCAGGTCATCTGTGCTCAGCTTCTGCTCCTTTTTTCTCCTCACACACTTGACCACCATCAGCACCAAGATGACCACAGCCAGGAAGCCCCCGACAGAGGCACCCACAATCACGGCCACTGTGGAGTCCCGCTCAGGGGGCTCTGGAAAGGAAGGGGAGCCACTGAGCACCAGGGCTGGGTAAGGGGCCTCCCCCACTACCCCACTATCCATGGCATGCGTGGAACCACCCTGACTTTACTCTCCTCCACAGACAGGACTTTAGCAAAGCCAAAAAGCAATCCAGGTGACTGACCCGGAAGCGCTCCCCCACCCTTAAATCCCAGGACACCCAAAGGCCCCAGAGGAGGTAGTGTGATGAAGTATTTAAGAGCACGAACTTTAAGATCAAACCAGACCCAAATTTGAGTCCTGATTGTACAACTTACGAATTGCATGACTTTAAGTAACTTATCCTCTCTAACCTCAGTTTTCTAACCTGTTAAATGGGGTTCATAATAATACCTTCCTCAAAGGTTTTCATGAGGATGAAATAATGCATAAACAGAGCTTAGTCCTATGACTGAGACATAGAGGTGCCCAATAAATGAAAGCTGCCATCATCACCATCATTATTATTGTTGTTGTCATCTGAAACAGGGTCTTGCTCTGTTGCCCAAGCTGGAGTGCAGTGGCGCAATCATGATTCGCTGCAGCCTCGACCTGCTGGGCTCAGGTGATCCTCTCACCTCAGCCCCCCAAGTAGCTAGGAGTATAGGTGCCAGCCACCATGCCCAGCTAATTTTTGCATTTTCTGTAGAGATGGAGTTTTGCCATGTTGCCCAGGCTGGTCTCGAGCTCCTGAGCTCAAGCTATCTGCCTGCCTCAGCTTCCCAAAGTGCTGTGATTACAAGTGTGAGCCATCACGCCCAGCCCCATCATTAAGACCGGGATTATAGTCTATATCATTACCAGGACTCTCTGGGACATGTTCCCAGGTTCTTGAGGACTAGAGGGAAGAAAATGGATTCCTTCTACGCAGCACAAATGGTTGCTCCCACGCTCAGGAAGGCATGGCCTCCCCAAAGTGCCCTGAGCGAGTGCTGCTGAGAGTAGGTGGGTGGGAAAGGGCAGGGCCCCGCAGCTGGCACCCCAGCCTTCACCTTCCATGATGACCTGCAGATGGATCTTGCCATGGCCCCGGTGGCGGTCAGGGGGGTTCATGATGTAGCAGTTGTAAATCCCCTCGTCCTCAGGCTGCACGTTTCTCAGCATCACAGACACATCGTACTTGCTGGGGTTCCCCGAGAACTCCACGCGGTCTTGAAACCGCTCCAGCTTCAGGTTAATGATCTTCATGCGGAACTGGAGGAACTGGGGATGGAGTAAGGGACAGGATGGGCGGATGGGCGGCTGAATGAGCAAGCAACTACAAGGACAGCGAGGATGCCTCCTCTTCCCATCCACCCTTTTCCTGGGGAAGAGAGGCAGTTACCTCTAGGAGGCACCTGGGTGTGCAGCACACCTTGTGTCAAAGCCTCCAGAGCACGCAGCCCACCCAGGGTCCTCTGGGGCCCTAGTCCAGCGCAGGGGCTGGTGGTGGGATGGGAGCTTCATGCTGCAGGGCTCCTGCCTCCTCCCCCACTCCCGCCTTCAGCCCAGGACTCACCATCTCCTCGGAGCAGTTGTTGCACCCCTGGTAAGTCCAGTTCAGGGAGAACTGTTTGTGGTTCACTGTGTAGCAGGAGTTGAAGGTGCAGGGCAGGCGGGCGTCAGAGCCATTGAGGACATTGAGGGTGGCAGGTACTGTGACCTCCATGCTCCGTCCTGGTGGCACTGCAGACGAAGGCACAAGCTGGTGAGGAGTCTGGCTGGAAGGGCTGGGGAGGGGCAAGCCCTCTGTGCCTGAGGGTGTTGGGGGATGAGGCAGAGCAGAGCAACGGGCAGAGGACTGGGTCCTCAACAGCTCCAGTTAGTCAGGAGGTGGGAGTTATTGTTATTTGCAACAGGGTCTCTGTTGCCCAAACTGGAGTGCAGTGGCGCAATCATGATTCATTGCAGCCTCAACCTGCTGGGCTCAGGTGATCCTCTCACCTCAGCCTCCCAAGTAGCTGGGAGTACAGGTGCAAGCCGCATGGAATTGGGCTTTGTTCTTCCTGGCAGGGGCCCACTCAGCCTCCCCAGTCCATACTCCTAGAGTGGGCAGGCACATATGGGGCACCAGATATGGTCTTTGAGGCAAAGTGGGGTGGCAGAGCAGGCAGGGGAGGAGAGAGATCAAATCATCAAGTCATCTATCTGTCAAGCCAGGGGCAGCCAAATGGCCCCAAGCCTTTTCCAGAACCACTGTTAGGCAACCCCCACCCCCACCACACTTGCCCCACTTCTATCATATGCTAGCAGAAGACCACAGACAAGGGGCTTCACTATGCTTACCTCAGTTTCCCCCTTATTCTCACCACTTCGAACCATCTTTGCTGGGCCAAAGCCCTTCCAGCTGAAACTGCAGGGCTCCCCTGCAGTTCTGTTCTCAGGGCAGCAGCTTGAGAACAGCTGGAGATTTGGAAGGCCTCGCTCTCCATATCCCAGGGACAGAGCAAAGCTGTGTCCCAGCACAGCCCAGCCCCCTACCTTCCTCAGGCTTGTGACAGACAAGAAAGAGGGCAGACAAGCTGTGGGAGGGAAGAGGTGCCCCAGAAGGTGAGGCACCATTCCAAGGACCAGCTGATGGGTCTACAGGGACAGGAGTCCCTCTTGGAGATGTCAGACCTGGAGACACCACGGCAAGGAGCTGCTACAGGAGGGCAGGGTGGGAGCTGCTGGTTCTGTGGAGGAGTCCTATTAGGAACACCAGATGTAGGCCAGGAGACCTTGGTGCTGGGGCTGAGAAAGGCCTGTCCCACTCTGACATTCTAAGCAGGACAGAGCCTATAGGGAGGTGAGCGAGGGGCCTGGGGCAAGATACTTAAGGGGCATCCACTCTCTGGTCATGGAACTACCTCCTTAAATGTCACACCCTAGGCACCTCACTGGACTCACCTGAGCCCTGGCCTTCATTCCAAGATGCTCTGCCCATATCCTCAAGAACCTTATCTCAGAAGATTCCCTTTATTTATGGAGGATAAACAGCAGTGTTCGGCGTCATTCATTCACTCATTTACCAAATATTTATAAATCACCTACTGTGTGCCAGGCACTTAGTCTAGGCCCTGGGGGTTACTGCTGTGAACAGGACAGGCAGAGTCACTGCATCATGAAGCTTATATTCTGGGAAGAAGGATAGACATCAACAAGGAAAAAAATCATGGAGTTGTAGTTAGAGACACACGGCAAGGTAGAGGGGCATTGTCTGACGTCGGGTGGGCAGCGAAGACTGCTCTGAGGGGTCACGCAGGCAGTGCCACCTGAAGTGAGGGAGTGAGCCCGCTGAAGTTTTGAGGGAGTCGAGTTCCCAGGCAGGGGTACTCCCAGGAGCCAAGTCCCAGTGACTGGAAGGAGCTTCGTGTGCCTGAGGCAGAGGGAACAGAGTGACTGAGGGGGCGCATGGTGAGACCTGAGGTCTGAAAGTAAGGCAGGGACCAGCTCACAAAGGCTTTGTGGGCCAGGATGCGGAATTAGGAGTTTCCTCTTTGTAGTGTGATAGGAGGTCCCTGCAGGGTTGGGGAGTGCTGGGAGGCTGTCCAGGTGAGCCCAGTAGTGGCTGATGTGGGAATAGCGTAGACAAGGGGATGCGACTAGACTTGGGTTCAATCCCAGCTCCAGCATCAGAAGCTGGGAGAGTGGGGGCTGCTCCTTTGTAAAATGCAGCAGGGTTGTTTCCATAATGAAAATAAGCAGTAAGTATTCAGCAAATGGTAGCTGCTATTATCCTCAATTCTCCCCAAGTTCTGCCTTGCAAACAGGAAGGGCTTCTAGGGGAGCATCTGGCCTGGCCTGAGGGCACCTTGGAGACTGTCCCCTCCAGCCAGTCCTTAGGAATTGGCAAACAGCCCAGGCCTGCAGGGCTCCTATTTTTCAAACTTTTTTTTTTTTTTTCCTGCACAAAGCTGCAGAAGCAGCTGCCCTGCAGCCTGCTGGGAAACCAACGTCGGCCTGGAGCACCCTTCTGCCGGCCCCGCCCCTGGCCCGAGTGATCAGGGCAAGTGGTAGGACTTAAGAACCAGAGAGTCTCTGAACTGGAAGCAGCCCTGGATGGAGGGGTAGGCATGGGGACCTCATCTGTTCTCCAAGCTGGGAGACAGGTGTCACCATCTGCGTTTTCTCGAGGAGGAGCCCAGGGCTGAGGATTCCAGGTGTGAGCTTAAGTGCTCATTAGGGGAGTACGGCCTGGGGAGGATGAGTGGGCCCCTGCCAGGAAGAACAAAGCCCAATTCCATCTCCTGCACTTTTATCACCATTCTGAAAGCATCTGGCACCGCACCAGCCAAGGAGGAGGTGTGCAGAAAATGCCAACAGCATCTCTATCTGCAGAGGCACAGAGCTCTGAGGGAAGGCATTGGCAGTGCCTGTCCTGAGCTTACCTCCCATCCCAGGAATGTGCTGCCCCTCTAGCTCTTCCCTTGGGAGGTCGATCAGGGGCTCCTCAGGCCAAAAAGTCTGCGTTCTGTGAAACCGGCAGACCCTGCGCGGACCTCTGCCCGCCCCCTCCACCAAGCCCAAGGCAGTGCTCCAGATTAGAACTTGAACTCCACCATCTCGAAGGAGCTAGCACCCTGCCGTGGAGGAGGGCAGGGTAGAGAGGAGTGCGGGGGCGCCTTTTCTGGCCCGCAGGACTGGGGCAGCCAGAGAGGTGCAATGCGGGCTCCCCCTCCCCACCCTGCAGCGCGGCACTGCAGAAGGTACCGGGCGGAACACGCGTGCCCTCTAGTGGTCACAGAGGTCAAACGTCAAGTTCCATCCGGCGAGGGAGTGTGGGATCCGGAGCCAGAGTTGGAGCTGAGATCAGAAACCGTAGATCTAGCCCCATTGTTTTACCGATGAGGAAAGAGAGGCCATGAGAGCCACACGCAGAGAATAGGGACAAGCTGAGGCCAGAATCATGGTTCCTAGCCCCTCATCCAAGATCCCCACGTGAGCCTGTGACCTTACCAGAATCCCAGCAGCTTTAGGGTGCTGGGCCTCAGACCTTCCGCCAGTCCGGGCCCTCATTAAAGACGAGGGGGGCATGGCTTAAAAAGATCACAGCTCTGAGCAAAACTCTGGTCTCTTGATTAACTGTCCTGCTTCAGGAAAGCACCTGAATGCATGGCCAAGGCCACAGAAAGGACTTCCCAGCCACAAACCCTTACAAAATGCTTACAACGAGCCAGGCACTGTCTAAGCACTCTACATATATCACCTCATTTAATACTAACAAAACCCTGTTATCACTCCCACATTCCGGATGAGGAAGATGCAGCACAAAGAAGTTAAGAGACGAACCCAAGTTCACGGCTAGTAAGAGGCGAAGCTAGAATCTGAATCTAGCCTGCCTGGCTCCAGGCAGGGTTGAGGCACTGAAGCTGAGTGGGGAACTGAGCCCCATCCCAAGGCATCTGGGGTACCAGATCTCTTGCCGACTATATGGCAGGTCCAACTCCAGGCAGGCCGGCCAGCAGGGAATGGTTGCATTTAAAGGAACCTCCATACAAGGAAGGCACGCAGTCTTCCTGGTTGTCCCATTTGAGACCAGGTCTGGGGCCTGTGTCTCCTGATTTTCAACTCACAGAAGGAAAATGATCATCAATGGGATGTGACTTCTGATCTTAGATCCAAAACGTCAGCAGTGGCGGGCCCCCTGCTGTCTCCAAGGCACATCTGGGCCCTCAGGCACCGTGTCATCCACTGTTCTAACTAGCCCATCTTGCAGAGACTATGAAAATTTGCTCATCCGCCAAATGCTATCTCTTGCAGAGACTGGAAGTTAATCTCTTCACTCGTCTTTCCACCCTACAGCAAACTATGAGGTAATTATTTCCTCCTTTTTTTTTTTTTTTTTTTAAGTGTCTAAACAGATGAACTGTCTCCCAGGGCAGCTCCTGCCTCCCAGGTGAGTGTGGCATCCAGCCCGTATCTCCGCACCTGCACTGCCGTACCATCCAGACCCTTCCTGCTCCAGGGCCTCCCCAGCCCCGGCCACTCCAGTCCATCCCCGTGCAGCCAGGAGCAGCCCACCCTCATCACTCCTCACCTCCAAACCTCCAACGGCTACCCACCGCTTTCAGGATCGAGTCCAGGCTCCTGGGCACGGCTTCCAAGCCCTTTGCCATCTGAGGGCAAACTTATACCCTAGCCTCATCTCCTGCCAGCCCCCAGCCCCCCAGGTCTCCTTCACTCCAGTGACCCCAGTTCTGATTTTTTCTGAAAACACCACCTTGCTTCCCTTTTCCATGACTTTGCACATATTTTTGCTTCAGGTTGGGAAGCTCATTTGCCCTCCTGTCCCTGGGGCCCTCCTACTTATCCTTCAGGTCCCAGCTCACAGGGCATTAGCCTCGGTGACTGTTTCCCCAGTGTCCTTGTCCTCACTCAAGCCCTGTTCCTATCTCTTCCACATGACTTGGGGGCAGAATGGCAGGATAGTTAACCCCCCAGTGCCTCAGTTTCCTCATCTGTAATATAGCCGACAATAAGCCCAACTTCGTAGGGCTGTCGTAAGGATTAAGTGACTTACTATCTGCATGAAGTTCAGCACAGTGCCTAGCACATGGCCTGGACAAAAGTTAGCTGCGACTCTGATGATCATTATTGCTATTATTGTTACCATACATACAATGTTGTCTTGTTATTATTTGTTTACGGGCCTGTTTCCCTCAAGAGGCTCCGGGAAACTGATTCTTATTCATCTTGGTACCCCTGGTACCCAGGACAGTGGGTGGCACAGAGTGGGGCTCAATAAAGTCTACTAAAGGAAGAAGAGACAGCTTTCTCGCCATGTCTGGGTCCCTGCCACCACAAGCAGCAGATATGTGCATTGGGCCAGAGTGAGGACCAGACTTCACTTTCTCTTTTCTTTCTCTCTTTCCCTTTCTTTCTTTCTTTCTTTCTTTCTTTCTTTCTTTCTTTCTTTCTTTCTTTCTTTCTTTTCTTTCTTTCTTTCTTTCTTCCTCTTTTTCTCTCTTTCTCTCTTTCTCTCTTTCTCTCTCTCTCTCTCTTTCTCTCTTCTCTCTTTCTCTCTTTCTCTTTCTTTCTTTCTTTCTTTCTTTCTTTCTTTCTTGACAGGGTTTGGCTCTGTTGCCCACGCTGGAGTGCAGTGGTGTGATCACGGCTCACTGCAGCCTGGAACTCTTGATACTTCTACCTCAGCATTCTGGAACAGTTAGGACTACAGGCACACGCCACCATGCCTGGCTCATTTTTCTTTTTTTCTTTTCTTTCTTTCTTTTTTTTTTTTTTTATAGAGACAGGGTCTTGCTATGTTGCCCAGGCTGGTCTCCAACTCCTGGCCTTAAGCGATCCTCCCACCTTAACCTCCTAAAGCACTGGGATACAGGCACGAGCCACCGTGCTCAGCCCAGACTCCACTTTCTATGCCTCCCCTAACATAATCCATACATTGGTAAGCAGGCCAGTGACTGTGGAGTTAACGGTCTCAAGAAAAACTTGAGGGAAGTCCAGTCATTTGAATTGTTTCTAGCTAAAATTAGCCTCATATGCTTCTGTTGTAGGTACAGTTGATTGCCCACCTGCCCTTTCTCTTATGGCCCTCTTCTCTTATGGCCACCTCCATAGTCATCCCCACAAGCCCAGCCCCGACAGAGTCCCCTCCCTCATCACTTGTGGCATCCTCCATCCTGGGGATCGATGCTACTGCAACACCACCAAAGTTTCATTGTCAACTCAGCCCTCAGCATTGGAGTGCCAGGGACATGCCTCATTGCAGCACCAATCAAGTTCAAGTTCAGGATCCCCATTCCTGCATCCTCTCCCACTTAGCTTTGCAGAAGCTTTAGCTGCCTCCCACCACCATCTCCCCACCCCCAACACTCAGACCTCTTCATCCCAGACTCCCTCTTCCTTGCCCTAGCCCAGGGCTCTGGGTCCTGGTCACTGAGCCCCCTTTCTAACTTTACTTAGCCATGGCTCTCACCAGGCGGCTTCCCTCCTGCAGGAAGCTGCTTCCTAACTCCTGAGGGAGGGGTCCTGTCCTCCATTTGGGGCTCCTTGCAACAGTCCACTCACCCAACTCCCCCTCTTTCAGCGTGTCCTGAGACTGATCAATTAGGTACTGTTAATACAGCAGTGCCATTTCTTGAACATTGGGGGCAGTAGAATCCAACGTTTAAGAGAATGTGGTGAAGTCAGACACAGGGAGTTCAAATCTCAGCTCCCGTTACCCGTTACCATAGTCATCTGTTTCCTCCCTGTAACCTGAGGTATAATAGAATCTACCTCAGATTGCTGTGAGGGCTGAACAAGACACAGTGCCTGGGCTCACAAAAAGCATTCTTACATTAGCCATTCATTGAGTTCCTGCCGTGCCCAGATCACAAACACGCCAGGCAGTAGGCGTTCTTTAGTTTACCCGGGAGGGAACTGAAGCTCAGAGGGGTTGAGTAATTTGCCTGTGGTCATTACGTAAATGACAAAGGTGGCTTGAAACCCAGGTCCTGCCGGAGATTCCATAGCATTCCTGCCCTGATGTTAATATGCCAAGTAACTCAGCAAAGCAGGCTGGCAGGGCCTCTGCACTGTCTGTGTTTAGCACTCCTACCCCAAACCCAGCACATCACGCCACAGAAAGAGAGAGAGGCTTTGTAGTGGCCAATATTTCCATCAAGTCCTTGGACTTGACTCTCAGTTGCTGCTCCAGCAATAAGTAAGTTTAGGAGCAAGAACGAAACTCTACAAAGCAGGCTTGCAAATAACTTTCTAGCCCACTTCCCCACCAGGAAGTCTGTGAGTGGTCAAATACAAAATTAATATCTGGGGCCACTTGACAGGACAGTCTGCAAGACTGGGCTGGGCAGTTCTGAGGCTGGATTTAAAGGGCTGCAACCTCGCTCAGCCCGTGTGTTCCATTTTTTCCTGAATCTCTACACCTGGCCCCTCCTCCATTCCATCGGGCCCAAGCCAAAGGTGCCTTCTCCATCACTGCGTGCCTCAGCAGGTCTCCTCCCAATCCAGACATCATTCCCCAAGCCCGCTTCCCACCTACTCCCACACACGTTCCAACAGATCAGTGAGACCGAGTGCCAGGAAGCCAGACCCAGACTCAACTTTCTGCCACCACTTCCCCCGCACACTCTCCTAACACCCTAAATCCACCAGGATCAAGGTTCCGAAAAGAAGCCCCTTAAGGGAACATTAAGTCCCAGGACCCCACATTTGCGGCAGCTACAAAGAAAAAAAAATCCCTGAAGAGACTGCAGGTCAATCCACTCTCTGCCCCACCCCCACACTGGTCCACTTAGGGGAAATCCAGAGAAGATTCACCTCCTTTGACCACTGTCAGCCCCCAGCAACACTCAGATCCCCTGACCCAACATTTCTGTGACTAAGTAGTCCCAGGGTTCTACACTCCCCAGCAACGTCCCTTCCAGTCCCCAGCACCTCCCCTCCCAAGGACACAGAGGGAAGGGCTAGGTCTTCTTTCCTATCCCCTGCCCCCATCCTCTTCACGTTGCGGCTACACTTCTGAACCCTCGGGAGCATGCAGATGTGAGTCTAACTTACCCAAAGAGAAAAAGAGACTGAGCCCCGTGAGACTGAAGGCAGGGCGAGGTAGCCAGGCATCTCTGTGCATTTTCAGAGACTGAGATGTTAGTCGGGTGGGCTACGGGAGAGGGTGATTTGAGGGGGCGAGGACTACAGGGGAGGAATGGTTGGATGCTAAAAAAAAATGCACGGATGTACTTCAAAGACATATACAACATTAAGGAAGCTTTATTTCCATCTCTCTAATATGGCCGGCTTGTATGTTGCTGCTAAAAAGAGAGAGAGAGGGAGTGTGTAAAGGAGAGAGAGAGAGATGGAGGGAGAGAAGAGGGGGATGGGGTAAATATTGTGGTTGGTGGATTTCAAAAGGCAGGTGGGAGGGCATAAAAAAGTCATTTTGAAAAGAACGAAATCCCCAGAAGTTTTTACCCTCTAAAACAAGAAATAATACAAATCCTGCCTTTTTACTTCACTGGGATGATTGTTGGATTTTGAAAACTATTAGAGGAATCCATTTATTTTAAAGATTCTGGAAAGGGGAAACACTTATTGTCATTTAAAAACAGGGAATGGTCCCATTTAAAGGAACCTCCATACAGGCTGGCGCAGTGGCTTACACCTGTAATCCCAGTACTTTGGGAGGCCGGATGGATCACTTGAGTCCAGGAGTTCAAGACCAGCCTGGGCAACATGGCAAAACCCATCTCTACTAAAAATACAAAATTTAGCCAGAAGTAAAGTCTCACGCCTGTAGTCCCAGCTACTGCACCACACTCCAGCCTGGGCCCAGCCTCCAAAGGAAAAAAAAAAAAAAAAAAAAAAAAAAAAAAACTAAAAAAAAGGAGATGCTTGTTCTTGTGTTATTGAAAAGGATTCAGGAAAGTGAGTTGGAGAGACTTTCAAGTGGTAATGATTTCCTCATTCTAGCATTTCCACTGAAAACAGAACATGTTGAAGCAGGCTGATAGAAAAATACCCAAGAGATCTTACAATCGAATGTAACACAGGCCTTTGGAGAAATCTGATCCAAACAAATCAACAGGAAAGAAAAGTTTTTGAGACAATTGGGAAAAGTTAAATATGGACTACATATTAGATTGTATTAATGAATCATTCCTAGTTTTGTTGGGTGTGATAAATGTGGTTTTGTCCTTTAGCATCTCTATCTGTTAAAGATACACGTGGATGGCCGGGCGGGGTGGCTCACACCTGTAATCCCAGAACTTTGGGAGGCCGAGGCAGGCAGATCACAAGGTCAGGAGTTCGAGACCAGCCTGGCCAGCATGATGAAACCCTGTCTCTATTAAAAATACTAAAAGTAGCCAGGCATGGTGGTGTGTGCCTGTAATCTCAGCTACATGGGAGGCTGAGGTAGGAGAATTGCTTGACCCGATGGGGGAAGAGGTTGCAGTGAGCCAAGATCATGCCACTGCACTCCAGCCTGGGTGACAGAGTGACACTCTGTCTCAAAAATGACAACAACAGAACAAAAAACCAAAAAAAAAAAAAAGACACATATTGGTGTGTTTATGGGTGAAATAATATGATGACTGGATTTGCTTTAAGATATTCAAAGAAGCCGGGTGCGGTGATTCACGCCTGTAATCCCAGCACTTTGGGAGACAGAGGCAGGCGGATCACTTGAGGTCAGGAGTTCGAGACCAGCCTGGCCAACATGGTGAAACCCTGTCTCTACTAAAAATACAAAAATTAGCCAGGTGTGGTGGCAGGTGCCTGTAATCCCAGCTACTCAGGGGGACTGAGGCAGGAGAACTGCTTGAACCTGGAAGGCAGAGGTTGCAGTGAATGGAGATTACTCCACTGCACCCCAGCCTGGGCCACAGAGGGAGACTGCATCTAAAAAAATAAAATAAAATTCAAAGTAAAAAAGAGATGGGAGAATAGGTGACATGAGACTAGATGTTTTGCTTGATAGTTGAAACTAGCTGGTGATGGGTGTAAATATAGTTCTCTCTTCTTTTGTGTATGTTTAAAACTTTTCTTTTGAAGAAGGAAGAAAAAATAAGCTAATGTCATAAGCAGGAGGACTTGGGGGGTGGAGTCCAAGGTGACCCTAAGCAGAGGTGACCCCCATACTCCTGGGGAGACAGTTAAGTAGGGCAGATATTTGCATGCAGCAGTCACCTGCATTTGTGATGGGCCCTTTGTGTACCAAACAGGGAACAACTAATACTTTTGAGCATAAACTCTGTGCTAAGCACTTTACATGTGATATCTCAATTTTTTATTTTTTTATTTTATTATTATTTTTTTAGACAGGGTCTCACTCTGTCACACGGGCTGGAGTGCAGTGGTGCAATCTCAGTTCACTGCAACCTCTGCCTTCTGGGTTCAAGCAATTCCTGTGTCTCAGCCTCCAGAGTAGCTGGAACTACATGCACATGCCACCACCCCCGGCTAATTTTTTTGTATTTTTAGTAAACACAGGGTTTCGCCATGTTGGCCAGGCTGGTCTCGAACTCCTGACCTCAAGTGTTCCACCTGCATCAGCCTACCAAAGTGCTGGGAGTACAGGTGTGAGCCACCATGCCCAGCCAATGTCAGTTTAATCTTTTCTTTTCTTTTCTTTTCTTTTCCTTTCTTTTCTTTTTTCTTTTTTGAGATGGAGTCCCACTCTGTCACCCAGGCTGTAGTGCAGTGGCGCAATCTTGGCTCACTGCAACTTCTCCCTCCTGGGTTCAAGCGATTCTCCTGCCTCAGCCTCCTGAGTAGCTGGGATTACAGGTGCCTGCCACCATGCCTGGCTAATTTTTGTATTTTTAGTAGAGACGGAGTTTCACCATCTTGGCCAGGCTAGTCTTGAACTCCTGACCTCATGATCCACTCACCTTGGCCTACCAAAGTGCTGGGATTACAGGTGTGAGCCACCGTGCCCGGCCCTGTCAGTTTAACCTTAACCCTGGGATAGGTGATTTCTTTTTCCTTTTTCTTTTTTTTTAATTAATTTATTATTATTATCATTATTATTATTATTATTTTGAGATGGAGTCTCACTCTATGGCCCACATGCAGTGGCATGATCTTGGCTCACTGCAACCTCCGCTTCCCAGGTTCAAGTTATTTTCCTGCCTCAACCTCCTGAGTAGCTGGGTTTACAGGCTCCTGCCACCACGATTTCTTTTTTCTTTTTCTTTTTATTATTTTTTGTTGTCGTTCGGACAGAATCTTACTCTGGCCCAGGCTGGAGTGCAGTGGCACGATCTTGGCTCACTGCAACCGCCACCTCCCAAGTCCAAGTGATTCTCCTGCCTCAGCCTCCTAAGTAGCTGGGATTACAGGCTCCTGCCACCACACCCAACTAATTTTTGTATTTTTAGTCCAGACGGAGTTTCGCCATGTTGGTCAAGCTGGTCTCGAACTCCTGGCTTCAAGTGATCTTCCCGCTTCTGCCTCCCAAAGTGCTGAGATTACAGGCATGAGCCGCTGAGCCTGGCCTTTATTTTATTTATTTATTTATTTATTTATTTATTTATTTATTTATTTATTTTGAGATGGAGTCTCACTCAGCTGCTTAGGCTGGAGTGCGGTGGTGTGATCTCGGCTCACTGCAACCAGCGTCTCCCAGGTTCAAGTGATTTTCCCTTCTCAGCCTCCTAAGTAGCTGGGATTACAGGCACCCATCATCATGCCTGGCTAATTTTTGTATTTTTAGTAGAGATGGGGTTTCACCACGTTGGCCAGGCTGGGCTCGAACTCCTGACCTCAGGTGATCCACCCGCCTCAGCCTCCCAAAGTGCTGGGATTACAGGCTTGAGCCACCGCGCCAGCCCTATTCTTTTTTTAATGGCAAATGAGGAAACAGAGGCTCATGGGGCTCAACTCACTCAGGTTTACATATGAGAGTTTAAGGGCAGAGTCAGGATTCAAACCAAGGTCTTCATGAAACCCTGGATGTCTCCAGCATTCCACATTGCTTAGCACCAAGGGAAGGAGACATGGAGCTACCCCCAGGTTGTCTAGAAAGGCACCGGGAAGAGAAGACCAGCAAGACATATGAAGCAATTAGCCTCCGCAGGTGACATAAAAGCAAGGGCTAAGAGGCAGGCTATGGAGGAAGAGTAAGGATCCAGCACAATGCCTGGCTCAGGGCAGAAACTCCATCAGCAGGCGGTGAGTGACTGCACAGGGGCACAGCTGAATGAATTAATGAATCTGGAGAGGGAAGGGGGAAAGTCGACATTGTGGAGGAAATGAAATCCTGCCACGGCCTCTCAAGCTGTTCTGGGCTGGGGAGGAGCAAGGGGGCCAGGGCTTTGAGGCAGAGTTGCCAGAAGGCAGAAGGGTGGGTAGTCTAAAAGCCCTTTATGGTTGTCCCTGCCCAGATCACACACAGACTTTGTCCCCAAGTGCCTCTGTCCCATCCCTAGGGTCTGGCTCTGGCTGGCCCATTCACAGAACACAGGGCCCACGGGGCAGAATTGCAGGGAAGGAGAGGTGGGGCAGCATGGGAAGAAAAGTGTCCTTCAGTGGCCACACCTGGCCCCATCCCCAGTGCCCTCCGGCCTTGAGGTCCACCCCGCTGTCAGCAGCTCACAGCTGTGCCCCGAGGGATGGAATGGCACAAGCCGGGCCTCAGCTCCCGCTTCGGCGTGCACTGCCAAGTCCTACTCCGCAGCACAGCCATCCATGCTGCCGCAGACACATGTCAGCCCTGCCCCGTTGCCAGAAATTTTTGGTTTGACGTAGCCGGCCTCCTCTTTTTTTCTTAATGCAGCAGAGGGTGCCCGTGAGGCCCAGAAACTGAAGGAAGCTGCTTGCCTGTCTCACTTGGTCTCACATTAGGTCCAGAAGCTTCTATTTTGGAGGCATCTGAGGCAAGAAGTGGATCCAGAAGATCTGTTTCTATCCAGAATTCAGCAAAGAGAAACTAGATGTCCAGACTTAGAACAGTCTTCATCCAACTCAGCTCCCCAGGACCAAGGGTCAGGAAGAGCCAGATCAAGGGCGAGGGGCAGTAGCAGGCAGAGCCAAGAGGGGAGAGGAGGAGAGCTACCCCGGAACTTCCCCACAACCCACTTGGGCCTCCAGACGCCCGTTTGCTCCGAAAGAGTAAGCCTGCCGGAGGAGCCAGTGAAAGTCTGGGAAGCAGCAGCTCTAAGCGGTGTTTTGCCGAATGAAGACACCAGTGTCAAAGATGCACTTTCTTAGGAGTGAAACCCTGTGGTTTTGGCATTTGTGCCCAGGGTTATTTATCAGTGAAGGTTTTATTAGACAGCGCTCAATTACCTACCCTGTTGGCAGAAGCAGTGTTACAAATAAATCAAAGAAAAGTAGTTTCCTTTTACCTTTGGAATGCCTCATTGAGGCTATAGAGAGCCTCCTTAGTTATTTACTGTAGAGCCTTACTTTTCAAAGTGTGGTCCCCAGGCCAGCATCATGGGTGTCACCTGGGAGTTTGTGAGAAAGGCAGCACTACAGGCCCCACCCTAGTCCCAAGGAATCCAAATCTGCACTTTTTTTTTTTTTTTTTTTTTTTTTTGAGACAGAGTCTGCGTCTGTCGCCCAGGCTGGAGTGTAGCGGCGCAATCTGAACTACAGGTGCCCGCCACCACGCCCAGCTAATTTTTTTGCGTTTTTAGTAGAGACGGGGTTTCACCGTGTTAGCCAAGATGGTCTCGATCTCCTGACCTCGTGATCTGCCTGCCTCGGCCTCCCAAAGTGCTGGGATTACACTACGACTGCCCCGAATCTACACTTTTAACAAGATCTCCAGGTGATTCTTGAGCATATTAAAGCTTGAGAAGCAATGCCTTCAGCCAATATCAAAAGGTTTGCATACCATGAGCAAGGGGCCATGAGAAGCCAGGTTTGGGGGTTCAGGGAGTGGGGAGCAGGAAGCAGGAACAAGCCTCGGATGAAATGCTGGCCTCAGTGATCTGCAGAGCACTCCGCAGTCTGTTCATGAGCTGCGAGGTAGGGATTCATTTCACTCACCTTTCTTCTCTGCCCTACACGCCTCTGAAGCCCTTCCTTAACAGGCAAGGTTTCTCTAACCCCGCATGCAGCCTCACATCTCTGTATTTGCCTTCACCATTTTCTCTTATAGGAATGCCCTTTGTCTCCTGCCTGCAAGCTCATGGTCTCTCTTTAAAAATGTGCTCCAAAGTCACCTACTCCTGCTCTTCTAAATACCTCTTCTCTCTGCTCCTGTGACCCTGGGTACATTCACTCATTTGTCAATCAGATCTCTCAATGAACAAACTCAAATATCTATGGAACAGCCCCTATATGCTAGACACTCAGCTAGGAACTAGAGACCAAGACATGAAGGAGATACAGCTCGCCCTTAGAGAGTTCACATTCTAGATAGGGAGATAAATGCATACACTCGCAATACAGCATGGTGAGTGCAGTCCCATCTACCGGAGACATGGGGACCCAGGGACATCTTATATTGAACTAACGGGAGTCAAAGAGTACTTTTATCAGTTACTTACCCATCTGACCTCCCCAACTAGACTGTAGTTCTTTAAGTACTGAGATTGCATCTTATTCTTCTGAGCATGCACTGGGGCTCTACTGGTCCTTGAGCAGATGAAAATGAGTGAATATCTACTTCACATCTGGGGAAGGGGCAGAAATTCCATCAGCCTGACCTCCCCAGTCAAGGTATGGTAGAACTGGGAATGGGAGCCAGGTCCAGCTGCTCCCTGCGCATGCTGTTCCCCTCCACTCCTTAGGAATTTCATTCGACAAGGGATTGTCCCCCTTGGGGTCAAATGCTACAAGGATCACAGAAAAGACCTAAAGCAGAATTTTTTTTTTTCCCCCTCAAACAGGGTCTCACTCTGTCGCGCAGGCTGGAGTGCAGTGGCGAGATCACGGTTTACTGCAACCTTCACCTCCCAGGCTCAAGTGATTCTTATGCCTCAGCCTCCAGGGTAGCTGAGACTACAGGTCTGTGCCACCACGCCTGGCTAATTTTTGTATTTTTAGTGGAGACAGGATTTCACTATGTTGGCCCGGCTGTTCTCAATCTCCTGGCCTCAAGTGATCCCCCTGCATCGGCCTCCCACAGTGTTGGGATTACAGGCATGAGCCACCGTGCCTGGCCTAAAGCAGAATTTCTAAGAGTTTGAGAGTTCTAAGAGAAAATGAGGTATCATGCCCATGCAACAATTAGAAGACAAGGAAAGACAAAAGCAGATCAAGTGCAGAGACATCTAGGAAGAGCTGAGAAGTAGATCACCCAGGTGGATGATCTAAAGCAGGGCCTTGAAGGAATGTTCATGTGGGGAGGCAGGAAGGAAAGGAAAGGGGCATCCAAGGCGAGAGTACACCAACAGCAGGAAAGACAACAATGCATGGAGCACAGGGTTCCTGTTATGGAAAAAAATGAGGGATGCAACATCACTGATCATCAGGGAAATGCAAATTAAAACCACAATGAGATATCACCTTTCTCCTGCAAGAATGGCCATAATTAAAAACTTAAAAAACAGTAGATATTGGTGTGAATGCAGTGAAAAGGGAATACTTTTACACTGCTGGTGGGAATATAAATTAGTACAACCACTATAGAAAACAGTGTGGATATTCCTTAAAGAACTAAAAGTAGGCTGGGTGCAGTGGCTCACACCTGTAATCCCAGCACTTTGGGAGGCGGAGGCATGTGGATCACTGGGGATCAGGAGTTCAAGTCCAGCCTGCCCAGCATGGCAAAACCCCATTTCTACTAAAAATACGAAAAATTAGTCAAGCGTGGTGGCAGGCACCTGTAATCCCAGCTACTCAAGAGTCTGAGGCAGGAGAATCGCTTGAACCCAGGAGGTGGAGGTTGCAGTGAGTCAAGATCATGCCACTGCACTTCAGTCTGGGTGACAAGAGTGGAACTCCATCTCAAAAAAAAAAACAAGAACTAAAAGTAGAACTACCGTTCAATCCAGCAGTCCCACTGCTAGATATCTACCCAAAGGAAAGGAAATCATTATATGGAAAAGACACATGGACATGTATGTTTATAGTAGCACAATTCACAACTGCAAAGATAAGGAACCAACAGCAGTGCCCATCCACCACTGAGTGGATAAAGAAAATGTGGTGTATATATACACCATGGAATACTACTCAGCCATAGAAAGGGATGAAATAATGTCTTTTGCAGCAACTTGGATGGAGCTGGAGGCCGTTATTCTAAGTAAACTAACTCAGGAATGGAAAACCAAACATGGTATGCTCTCACTTATAAGTGGGAGCTAAGCTATGAGGACTCAAAGGTGTAGGAGTGATGTAATGGACTTTGGGCACTCCGGAGGGTGGCTGTGAGGAGGTGGAGGATAAAAGACTGCATACTGGATACAGTGTACACTGCTCAGGTGATGGGTGCACTAAAATCTCAGAAATCACCGCTAAAGAACTTATCCATGTAACTGAAATCCACTTCTTCCACAAAATCTATTGAAATAAAAAATACATATATCATTAAAACTTTTTTTTTTTTTTTTTTTTTTTTTTGAGATGGAGTTTCACTCTTGTTGCCCAGGCTGGAGTGCAATGGCATGACCTCAGCTTTCTGCAACCTCTGCCTCCCAGGTTCAAGCAACTCTCCTGCCTCAGCCTCCAGAGTAGCTGGGATTACAGTTGCTCACCATCATGCCCAACTAATTTTTTGTATTTTTATTAGAGACGGGGGGGGGGGGGGTTCACCATGTTGGCCAGGCTGGTCTCGAACTCCTGACCTCAGGTGATCCACCAGCCTGGGCTTCCCAAATTGCTGGGATTACAGGCATGAGCCACTGCACCTGGCCTAAAACTTTTTTTTTAATGAAGTATAGATGGGCAGACAAGATGGCACCAACACACAGAATGCCATGAACATACAAGGCAGAGTTCATCCAGCTTTGAAAGTTCTCAGACGGGTAAATCACTATGGCTCGCACCATCTATGAAATGAGAAAGGTCTCAGCTTTCTGAGAAAACTTTAAGTTCCCTTATTTTTTGAAGAAGAGATGTTTTGGTAGTTGGGTTTTACAGAAGTGGTCATGGATTGCCTGACCTCCCTAGACCACATCTGCAAACTAGCTGGCCAGAACAGAAGGTCAGTGGTCCTGGGAAACTTTGTTTATGCTGAATTAAGAGGATAACTGCAACCTAAGGTTCTGCAGCTCTAAATAACTGAGCTAACTCAGTGGCTGCCTCCAACCACACACACACAGAGCTAGTGTTTTATGAAGGAAAATGGCCAATTACCAACAGACAGGTGAGAATACCGACTAGTCAAAAGGGAGAAAAGGACACCGGTGGAGGACAAACCAGGAACAGATAACTAAAGGTCTGGCAGAAGGCTGCAGCCCTTTTATTTATTTATTTATTTATTTTGAGCCTGAGTTTCGCTATTGTTGCCCAGGCTGAAGTACAATGACACAATCTCAGCTCACCACAACCTCTGCCTCCAAAGTTAAAGCAATTCTTCTGCCTCAGTCTCCCAAGTGGCTGGGATTACAGGCATGCGCCACTACGCCCAGCTAATTTTTTTTTTTTTTAAATGCAAGTACCTTTTTTATTTTTTAATTTATTTGTTCACGTTCATCATAAATTTGTTTAATGTAAAATAAACAAATCCTTGACAAGGGTTTAACAGGATTTTCAACATCTGTGCAGATAAATGTAATTTATTCCTAAAGAAAAAACAGTTAAGAACATGCCAGGAAACCTGCTTTTAACATTTTTGTATAAAGTGTGTGTGTGTGTGTGTATCCAGGCAATACAGTAGTGGTTTCAAATCATTCTATTTCACTCAGAAGCCTGCAGGATGAATTTTATACTGAAACAGAAGTTTGCCTGATACTTCTCTAGCATTTCATCTTCTTCCTCTCTCTTTTGATTTAATGCACCCCACTCAGAGTTAAAATCCACACATGTTTGGACCAGGTTTGTGTTCTTCAAAAGGAAAGGCAGCAGGCATATTTTTCCAAACCTTCTTTGGTAGAAAATGAACAAAGTATAAATGACATATTTAGTCTTTTGAAAAAAATCAAGCAATGTATATAAGTTACAGCTGTCTGTAAAAGTTACATTGTTGTTGTTAGTATTTCCCAAATCATCTATTCAACATTATAAAAGTTATGTTTTATAATGTTGTAGCAAATATTTTACTAAATACGTTTTGGGTACAGATTAATATTCAACTTCCCAAAAGATAGGTTTATTACTAACTTATTGATGTTTCTCTTTAGACTGAAATCTGATTTGCAGTACATAAAAGTACATGAAAGTGAATAAAGTGAACAAATAGAAAAATCTCCTTTATTTTGCTTATTTAAAAATTGCTCCAGGTTTATTTCTGGCACACTTAGTTCATACAAAGCTAAACATTTCTTTTTTTTTTTTTTTTTTTTGAGACGGAGTCTCGCTCTGTCACCCGGGCTGGAGTGCTGTGGCCGGATCTCAGCTCACTGCAAGCTCCGCCTCCCGGGTTCACGCCATTCTCCTGCCTCAGCCTCCCGAGTAGCTGGGACTACAGGCGCCGCTACCTCGCCCGGCTAGTTTTTTGTAGTTTTTTTTTTTTTTTTTAGTAGAGACGGGGTTTCACCGTGTTAGCCAGGATGGTCTCGATCTCCTGACCTCGTGATCCGCCCGTCTCGGCCTCCCAAAGTGCTGGGATTACAGGCTTGAGCCACCGCGCCCGGCCAGCTAAACATTTCTAATGCTGAACTTATTTGAGTGCTATATAATTACATGGTATAAAATGCATATACTAAGCAGTATACAGAATGTGCCTTTAAAAAACTCTACTCATAAAAATACTAGCTCACGTACATACTGACAACTAGCCATGTTTAAAAATAAACTGTCCTCAATGTTGGGTCGTCTCCTCTCGGCCCCCAATCTAAAGGAGTGTGGTTTCCAGGCACAATGGAACTAATACTTTCAAATAATATAAATCTAAAATATTTGGTGTTCAAAAGACATTATTAAAAGAGGAAATTCTCATCAAGTGTATTTTTGCAGCTTGGCTTACTGTCACAGAAGTCAGGAAGCCGTAAAGATCGAATACAGCAAACACACAGCATTGGCGGGCTGCCATCAAGGTCTTCTGGAGCTCTGCAGGTGAGTGCAAAGGTGGCTTCGGACTTTGTGGCTTCAGCTTTCCTAGGTTTGTGCTAGATTATTCCATGATGGTAATGCAACGCTGGGTCTCTTTTCCTCCCAGCTTCTCTTCCAGGATCTTCAGGGTCAAGCTATGCTGTGGCATAAGGTGACAATGTTCGTAGGGAAACAGGCTTTGAGCAGGATGCCCCTTTCCCGGTTGCAGTCCAGCTCCTATTCCAGTAGCTCCAGAACTGGTCATGCAGGTAGGCGTGGTGGCTACATTCATCACCAAATGAGGCTTTGCTTTCAATCCAGTGAATTATGTGCCCTTCTACAGCAACTGGTACTTGTAAAATAAAGTCTGGTGTTTTGTCACAACCCTTTGCACGGAGCTGATCTTCACCAAGGAAGGGCAGGTTTTTCTCTAGAAGTAAGTCTCTCAGCAGGACTTCATGCTCATGACCAATGGCATGCTTGATGCAGTCCACCAGTGGTCCATAACAGCAGTCGTTCACAATGCACTGATAGACCTGATTTGCTAGAACTCCATCTGGAATCTGAGAAGGGTCCCGTAGCATACTATTTATAACAGACTTGGAGGGTGCAGTTTCCTCATGTTCCTGTAGAAACCTCTCCAGGATAAGCCGAGCCATTAATGAGGGTGCATAGTCCACTTCATTGGCCAGGTCCAGGAGCACTGGGGCAGCTCCATTTTTCACCACTCCATTCAGGTACCTCTGGTAATAACTTTCAATTGCTTCTGAAGTATGATGTTTGGCATGTGTTCTTTTAATGTGTTTCTGGTACTCCTGGGAGAAGATGCTCAGCAGAGTGGCCCGCGATTGACTGGGAAACTCTGCTTCAGCTTCCTCAGGCTCTGCCTGGTGGGCGGCACAGACACTAGGCACTGGGCTATCTCCTTGTACTGAGCTTTGGTCAGTATCATGTTGGGCCAGGGACTAGGAGGCGGCGGGAACAAGGAAAAAACACTCTGGGGCTCGAGTAGCCTTGGTGCCGAGGGATGAGGGATAGGCAAACAGCGGCACAGGCCTGGGTCCTCGCCTGCCTGGTTTGCCCCAATCCCCCCTGAAACACACCCCTAGCTACGCCCAGCTAATTTTGTATTTTTAGTAGAGATGGGGTTTCTCCATGTTGGTCAGGTTGGTCTCGAACTCCCAACCTCAGGTGATCCACCCACCTCGGCCTCCCAAAAGTGCTAGAATTACAGGCGTGAGCCACCACGCCTGGCCAACAAAAGGCTGCAGCCTTTTAAAGGAGACTTAGCTCATCTTCTACCAATCCCCAGTGGACAGGCAGAACTGTTTTCAGTCGCAATAGCCAAATTCTGAAGTTGCTAGGTTCTCCATTATTCATGAGTAGCTCCACTCCCTCCACCCTTGGGGCTGCTTTCTGTTGGCAAAGGCCTGTGTACTTCTGCAAACCTTCAAATAGGAAAGCATCTGGTGTTCCAGGGATCTAAAATACTGCAAAGTCAGGTAACAAAACTGCTTTCCAAAGGCTCTACTACAAGGATCTTCAGTAGCTTTATGGTCCTTCAAAATCTGTCTCCTCAGAGCTATACAAAGCCTTGGCCTAAGCTCAACTTCCTAACTCAGTCTTTCTTTGAATAGGAAGAGGGATTTAGGGATTTTGGTAAAGGGTCTTTTGCCCATAGAAATCAAAATTAAGAGATGGGGACTGAATCACCAGAAGATATTGTTATCCCTACTGTTAATTGTGTTATTAAGATTGAACAGCAAAGACTGACTAGCATTAAATAGAAGATAAAAGAACCCATTGCTGAGTGGGTTCTTCCTTTCTGAGTGATGTTAAGAAGATACGTCTACCTAGGAAAACACATTTGAAGGAGATGGAGGGCTCAGGCCAAGCACTATCCCCTATACTACCTCATTCAATCCTTGCAAAAACAAACAAACCTCGGTGAGTCTCCATTTTACATACAGGGAAAACAGCCTCAAAGGATTTAAATACACTTTGCAATACTGAAGAGTAACAGGCAGCCAGGATTTGAACCAGAACTCTTAGATATTGAAGCCCATTCCCTACACAATTTCCCTTCATGTTCCTGGGTGTAACGGATAAACCACCTCTAGCAGAAGGGGTGAGAGAGAAGCGGGTCTCTTTCCCAGTCCCCTGTAGGGCTGCTTTGGCTTTAGGTGAAATTAGTGTTTGACAGTTGTGGACTTCCACCCTCGACCTTGGCTCCATGCCTGTGGATAAGAAGGTTTGTGGGGAAGAAGCCTTGGAGCAGAGATATGGGCCTCCTCTTCCTCCCCCTCAGCCACAACTGCCGAACCCAGAATGAAAGCCAAACTCTGAATGAATCAAATGTGAATTTGTGCACACCTACACTTTCGCTGTCCAAGTGCCTGCTGGGGATCACGTGGATAAGTTGTCCAGCCCACCCTCCTGCGCTTATCCGAATTATTTTCTTAGACCCTGATCAACAGATGTAAAATCACCATCCACCCACCTAACTCTGTATCCTGAAGGCCATCTTCCAATGCACACAATATTTGAGGAAGTGGAAAAGGGTCCCTTATTCCAGGAGAGAATGTTACTTAATAGCTCAGAAATGAAACCACTTCCTCTCCATGAACACTCCGGATATAAGAGAGCCCTCTTCCCCCTCTACTCGTCTCACCAATCTGCATCCCTGGTATGTCTGGGACAGGATACTGCCTTCAATACCCATATGGAAAACGCTGACATACTCCTCATTGAGAGCTGGCAGATAGGAAGGAAGCATTTAATGATGCTTATCCATGTCTAAACTAGAACATAATGGGTGTGTTATGAGAGGATCCTAGTATTTGGATAGTTGGGGGAATCATTCAAAAATGTAGCCTCACCAGGCGCAGTGGCTCACACTTGTAATCCTAGCACTTTGGGAGGCCGAGGCGGGTGGATTGCCTGAGCTCGGGAGTTCAAGACCAGCCTGGGGAGCATGGTGAAACCCCATCTCTACTAAAAATACAAAAAAAAAATTAGCCAGGCATGGCAGCGTGCACCTGTAATCCCTGTAATCACCTGTAATACTTGGGAGGCTGAGACAAGAGAATCGCTTGAACCCAGGAGGCGGACGTTGCAGTAAGCCGTAATAGTGCCATTGCATTCCAGCCTGGGCAACAGAGCGAGACTCCGTCTCAAAAAAAAGAAAAAAAAAATGTAACCCCATTTAAGACTGGATCAGAAATCAGAAAAACAGAAAAGACCTCCTCTTTATCTGGCCCTGCATGGCTAAATGGGAAGAAAGGGTTGCAGAGAATGAGAAAGGGTCTGTGGCAGTCAAGGAAAGGAGACCGGAGCTGAGCCCAGGCTGATCCCCAGAGGCTGGAAGTTGTTCAGAACCAAAGGATTTTCTTTTGTTTCTTCTTTTCCTTCCTCTTCCCTTTCCCTTCCTTTCCTCTTTCTTATTTTGAGACAGGATCTCAGCCTGTTGCCCAGCCCAGAGTGGAGTGCAGTGGTGCAATCATATCTCAGTGTAGCTTCTAACTCCTGGGCTCGAGCAATCTTCCTACCTCGGCCTTCTGAGTAGCTGGGACCAAAGGAATGCACCTCCACACCTAGCTAATCGATTTTATTTATTTTATTGAGATGGGGGGGGGGTCTCACTATGTTGCCCAGACTGGTCTTGAACTCCTGGCCTCAAGTGATCCTCCCCCTCAGCCTCCCAAAGTGCTGGGATTACAAGCATGAGACACTGCACCCAACTCCAAAGGATTTTTTTTTTTTTCAATAGGTTTTTGGGGAACAGGTGGTGTTTGGTTACATGAATAAGTTCTTCAGTGGGGATTTCTGAGATATTGATGCACCCATCACCTGAGCAGTGTACACTGTACCCAGTGTGTAGTCTTTTATCCCTCACCTCCCCACCCTTTCTGAGCCCCCAGAGTTTATTGTATCATTCTTATGCCTTTGCATCCTCATAGCTTAGCTCCCACTTATAAGTGAGAACATACGATGTTTGGTTTTCCATTCCTGAGTTACTTGACTTAGAAGAATGTTCTCCAGTTCCATCCAGGTTGCTGCAAATGGCATTATTTCATTCCTTTTCATGGCTGAGTAGTATTCCATGCGTACATATATATATATATATATATACACACACATATATACTATATTTATTTACTTTATCCACTCATTGATTGATGGCCAGTTGGGCTGATTCCATGTCTTTGCAATTGCGAATTGTGCTGCTATAAACATGCATGTGCAGGTATCTTTTTTTTCTTTTTCTTTTTTCAAGACAGAGTCTTGATCTGGTACCCAGGCTGGAGTGCAGTGGTGCGATCTCAGATCACAGCCTCCATCTGCCAGGTTCAAACAATTCTCCTGCCTCAGCCTCTTGAGTAGCTAGGATTACAGGCATGGGTCACCAGCTAATTTTTGTATTTTTAGTAGAGACAGGGTTTCACCATGTTGGCCAGGCTGGTCTTGAACTCCTGACCTCGTGATCCACCTGCCTTAGCCTCCCAAAATGCTGAGATTACAGACATGAGCAACCATGCCCAGCCTATCTTTTTCGTATAATGACTTCTTTTCCTCTGGGTAAATACCCAGTAGTAGGATTGCTCGATCAAATGGTAAATCTATTTTTAGTTCCTTAAGGAATCTCCACACTGTTTTCCATTGTGATTGTACTAGTTTGCATTCCGACCAACCATGTGAAAATGTTCCCTTTTCACCACATTCATGCCAACAACTATTTAAAAAAATTTTTTTTTATTATGGCTGTTCTTGCAGGAGTGAGGTGGTATTGCACTGTGGTTTTGATTTGCATTTCCTGATAATTAGTGATGCCGAACATTTTTACATATGTTTCTTGGCCATTTGTATATCTTCTTTTGAGAACTGTCTATTCATGTCCTTAGCCCACCTACTTATGGGATTGTTTTATTCTTGCTGATTTATTTGAGTTCCTTGTAGATTCTGGATATTATAATAGTCCTTTGTCGGATATATAGATTGCAAAGATTTTCTCCCACTCTGTGGGTTGTCTGTTTACTCTGCTGATTATTTCTTTTGCTGTGCAAAAGCTTTTTAGTTGAATTAAATCTCATCTATTTATCTTTGTTTTTGTTGCATTTGCTTTTGGGTTCTTGATCATGAAGTCTTCGCCTAACCCAATGTCTAGAAGGGTTTTTCCAATGTTATCTTCTAGAATTTTTATGGTGTCAGGTCTTAGATTTCAGTCTTTGATCTATCTGAAGTTGATTTTTGTATAGAGGAGAGATGAGGATACAGCTTCTTTCTTCTACATGTGGCTTGCCGTTTATCCCAGCACCATTTGTTGAATAGGGTGTCCTTTCCCCACTTTATATTTTTGTTTGCTTTATCAAACATCAGTTGACTTGTAAGTATTTGGCTTTATTTCTGGGTTTTCTATTCTATTCCATTGGTCTACATGCCTATTTGTATACTAGTACCATGCTGTTTTGGTGAGTGACTTTATAGTATAGTTTGAAGTCGGGGAACGTAACGCCTCCAGATTTGCTCTTTTTGCTTACTCTTGCTTTGGCTATGCAAGCTCTTTTTTGGTTTCATATGAATTTTGGGATTGTTTTTTCTATTTCTGTGAAGAATGGTGGTGGTATCTTGATGGGAGTTGCATTGAATTTGTAGATTGCTTTTGGCAGTGGTATTGTTTGACTCTGTGTCCCCACCCAAATCTCATCTTGAATTGTACTCCCATAATTCCCACATGTTGCGTGAGGGACCCAGTGAAAGCTAATTTGAATTGTGGGGGCAGTTTCCCCCATACTGTTCTCATGGTAGTGAATAAATCTCATGAGATCTGATGGTTTTATCAGGGGTTTCTGCTCTTGCATCTTCCTCATTTCCTCTTGCCTTCCCCATGTAAGAAGTGCCTTTTGCCTCCCATCATGATTCTGAGGCCTCCCCAGCCATGTGGAACTGTAGCTTCGATTTTTCTTCCCAGTCTCAGGTATGTCTTTATCAGCAGTGTGAAAACAAACTAATACAGTAAACTGGTACCAGTAGAGTGGGGCATTGCTGAAAAGATACCCAAAAAGCAACTTTGGAACTTGGTAACAGGCAGAAGTGGGAACACTTTGGAGGGCTCAGAAGAAGACAGGAAAATGTGGGAAAGTTTGGAACTTCCTAGAGACTTGTTGAATGGCTTTGACCAAAAACCTGATAACAATATAGACAGTAAAGTCCAGACTGAGGTCGTCTCAGATGGAGATGAGGAACTTGTTGGGAACCAGGGCAAAGGTGACTCTTGTTATGTTTTAGCAAACAGACTGGTGGCATTTTGCCCCTGCCCTAGAGATTTGTGGAACTTTGAACTTAAGAGAGGTGATTTAGGCTGGGCGCGGTGGCTCAAGCCTGTAATCCCAGCACTTTGGGAGGCCGAGACGGGTGGATCACGAGGTCAGGAGTTCGAGACCATCCTGGCTAACATGGTGAAACCCCGTCTCTACTAAAAACACAAAAAACTAGCCGGGCGAGGTGGCGGGCGCCTGTAGTCCCAGCTACTCAGGAGGCTGAGGCAGGAGAATGGCATAAACCCGGGAGGCGGAGCTTGCAGTGAGCTGAGATCCAGCCACTGCACTCCAGCCTGGGCGACAGAGCGAGACTCCGTCTCAAAAAAAAAAAAAAAAAAAAGAGAGGTGATTTAGGGCATCTGGCAGAAGAAATTTCTAAGCAGCAAAGCATTCAAGATGTGACTTGGGTGCTGCTAAAGGTATTAGTTTTATAGGGGAAGCAGAACATAAAAGTTCAGAAAATTTGCAGCCTGATAATGTGATAGCAAAGAAAAACCCATTTTCTGAGAAGAAATTCAAGCTGGCTGCAGAAATCTGCATAAGTCACAAGGAGCTGAATGTTAATCCCTAAGACAATGGGGAAAATGTCTCCAGGGCATGTCAGAGGTCTTCATGGCAGCCCCTCCCATCACAGGCCAGGAGACCTAGGAGAAAATGGTTTCCTGGGCCAGGCCCAGTGTCCCTGTTCTGTGTGCAGCCTAGGGACTTGGAGCCCTGCATCCCAGCCACTCCAGCCATGGCTGAAAGGGGCCAACATAGAGCTCAGGCCATGACTTCAGAGGTTGCAAGCCCCAAGCTTTGGCAACTTACATGTGGTGTTGAGCCTGCGAGTGCACAGAAGTCAAGAACTGGGGTTTGGAAACCTCTGCCTAGATTTTAGAAGATGTGTGGAAATGCCTGGATGCCCAGGCAAAAGTTTGCTACAGGGGCGGGGCCTTCATGGAGAACCTTTGCTAGGGCAGTGCAGAAGGGAAATGTGGGGTCAGAGCCCCCACACAGAGTCCCTACTGGGGCACTGCCTAGTGGAGCTGTGAGAAGAGAGCTACCGTCCTCCAGACCCCAGAATGGTAGATCCACCAACAGCTTGCACCATTCGCCTGGAAAAGCTGCAGACACTCAATGCCAGCCCATGAAAACAGCCAGGAAGGAGGCTGTACCCTGCAAAGCCATGGGGCAGAGCTGCCCAAGACCATGGGAACCCACTTCTTGCATCAGTGTGACCTGGATGTGAGACCTGGAGTCAAAGGACATCATTTTTGGAGCTCTAAATTTTGACTGCCTCACTGGATTTCAGATTTGCATGGGCCCTGTAACCACTTTGTTTTGGCTTTGGCCAATTTCTCCTATTTGGAATGGCTGTATTTACCCCCATTGTATGTAGGAAGTAACCAGCTTGCTTTTGATTTTACAGGCTCGTAAGTGGAAAGGGCTTGCCTTGTCTCAGATGAGACTTTGGACTGTGGACTTTCGGGTTAATGCTGAAATGAGTTAAGACTTTGGGGGGCTATTGGGAAGGCATGATTTGTTTTGAAATGTAAGGATATGAGATTTGGAGGGGCCAGAGGTGGAATTATATGGTTTGGTTCTGTGTCCCCACCCAAATATCATCTTAAATTGTACTCCCAAAATTCCCACATATTGTGGGAGGGACCCAGTGGGAGATAATTTGAATCACTGAGGCAGTTTCCCCCATACTGTTCTCATGGTAATGAATAAGTCTCATGAGATTTGATAGTTTTATCAGGGGTTTCTACTTTTGCATCTTCCTCATTTTCTCTTGCCACCACCATGGAAGAAGTGCCTTTCACCTCCTGCCATGATTCTGAGACCTCCCCAGCCATATGGAACTGTAAGTCCAATTAAACCTCTTTTTCTTCCCAGTCTCAGATATGTCTTTATCAGGAACAGGAAAACAAACTAAATACAGGCAGTACGGCCATTTTCACAATGTTGATTCTACCCGTGCATGAGCATGGGATGTGTTTCCATTTGTGCTGTCTATGATTTCTTTCAGCAGTATTTTGTAGTTTTCATTGTAGAGGTATTTCACCTCCTTGGTTAAGTATATTCCTAAGTATTTTAATTTTTTTGCAGCTATTATAAAAGAGATTGAGTTCTTGATTTGATTCTCAGCTTGGTTGCTATTGGTATATAGCAAAGCTACTGATTTGTATACATTAATTTTGTATCCTGAAACTTTGCTGAATTCATTTACCAGTTCTAGGAGCTTTCTGGATGAGTGTTTAGGGTTTTCAAGGTTTATGATTATGTCATCAGCAAACAGAGACAGTTTGACTTCCTAATTACCAACTTGGATGCCCCCCACAAAGGATTTTTAAGACTAACTTTATCAAATCTTACAATAGCAACCAAAAGTATAGGAACCGCACATTTCAGACCAAGAATTAAATCAGTGACTGTCCACTGTGGCAACTCATGAGTATCAAGAAAGACAAATGCCTAAGCTTCACTGAGAAATTTCAAATTAGGAGGCCTGTGGTGAGGCCCCGCAAGGAGCCACCAGCAATGCCCAGCAGGAATGAAGAACCACTGAGTTAAATCCCAAAGCTGTATTCATACCCCACTTCCAACCCATTAACCCCAAACCTTTCCCAGGACCAAAACCATCCTCTAGTGTGTTGGCACGGTTTGGCTTTCCTCCAGGAACTTCAGTTTTTCCAGAAGTTTCTAACTGTAAATTCCTCACCAGGACTTTACTTCCCCCATCAACCAAGGCATAAAAAAAGGACGATTTCCACAAACCACCCTTATTTAGAAATAATGTGCCAGAGGAATGATTTAGGTTGGTTTTTATCTCTGATTCTTCCCAGTAACTCATCCACTAAGAACACTGCCCACAGGAGGGTCTGATCCAGTGGGAGGCTTGAGGCCACTCAGCTCAGCCTGGTTCCTAGGGCCAGTGTCCCACTCTGGAGGCCAAGTCCATGCTCCCCTCCCCTCACCAGAGCCTGTTCCTCCAGAGCTGTCCAGTCTCTCTGCCAGGCTCCAAACTCTCCACCTTCAGTGCATTGACCAAACAACGAAACAGGAGGACAGCTGGGAGGGCGGGAGTCTGAAATCACAGGTAGAGTGGCCCAGGACACACAGGGGAGTCTCCACTGCTGCTGAGATGAACGGACTCTCCATTCTTCTCAAAAGGCTTGTTGTGTTTTTGACATTCCCCCACCTGACTTTTTTCAAGTGAGTTTTTCCGATCTGACCTCAGAGAAGGCCAAACTGGGTGCTGTTAGGGAAGGGCAGAAAGAAACAAAACATGCTTGTAAGAAGTAGTTCGTAATCATAGCAGCTGCCATTCATTGAGCTCTTCTCATGAGCCCAGCCCAATACTGAATTTCATATGCATCATCTCATTTGATCCTTACCACCAGGAGGTAGGTATTATGATTCCCATTCTAAGGATAAGGAAACTGAGGCTCAGACAGGCCAAGTTACCTGCCCAAGACCATCTGGCTGCAACACAGAGTTAGAATTTGGACCCAGGTCTGTCCAACTCCACAGCTTGCAACCTTAACCACTGTGTGTACAGCCTCAGAAAGGGAAAACAGCAAGGTGCCACTACATTTACACGAATTTCATCAATTCAACAACAAAATACAAAGGCTCTTTGTTACCTCTGCTCTCTATCAGAGAACACCTTTATAAATGAAGTCTCAAACAAGTGGCCTGCAGTCCCAAATTCACCAACAGACTTATTTAACTTGGCACATCATATTTTAAAATAACTTGACCGGCCCCTGCCGGCCTTTGAGTTTGCAGCCCAGGCCTCTCCTCTTACTCTATTGGATCTGGATCAAGAGGAGAGGAATGGTGTTTTCCACAAAATCGGAACCATAATCGCCTAGCATTAAACCTGGGGAAGGGAGCTGTGAAGACAATTGTTCCTCCTGCATCGTCTCCACCTCAGAGACTTTCTGCAAACAGTGCCACCCTGGCTGGTGAGGCACTCAGCAGTAGCCACAAGGCAGCTCTATCGGCAGGTCTCCAGGAGCCAGGATGAGGTCTCGCAAGTTACTGCAGCATCACATAACAAAATGGGAGAAAAATACAGGGGGAAAATGATTCCATTCAGCTGCAACTTCAGAGTGGAGTTAATGTTTCACTCGGTGGATCCAGGCCAGGCCTCTGATCTCACACTTCCCTGGCAGACCTCTCTCTGCTGCAATCAGCTGGGAGTCATGTGTCCTCAGGGCTGGTGCGACAGGAACAAACAAAGCCCATCATTCCACAAGCAGAGGAGGCCAGCCTTCCCAAACCCAGCAGAACACTGCTCCTTAATGGGCTGGGTGCCTATAATTAGTCTACAAATAGCACCATGCTCGTCGCCAGCTCACTCCTTTTGTTCCTACCCCTACTCACTGCACGCCCTGCAGTGCCTTTTCCAGGTGCTATAGTTCTCTAAGGGCCTAAAGTCTAAGCAATGGGAAAGTAGGAATCAGACTCCAAAATGTTGTATGAGATCCAGCATGTAGCCTGCCTGGCAGTTAGATTATGAGAAGGTACAATAAGTCACAAAATTAAGAAACAAAATCTAAGCAGTGGAAGGAACCCTACTTTGAGCTTTTGATAGCAAGGAGAACAACTCACTGCAACACAATACTTGACCAAGGATCTTATCCTATTTATCCTAGTTTCTCTCTCTCTCTCTCTCTCTCTCTCTCTCTCTGACGGGAGTCTCGCTCCATCTCCCAGGCTGGAATGCAGTGGTGCAATCTTAGCTCACTGCAACCTCCACCTCCCAAGTTCAAGCAATTCTCCTGCCTCAGCCTCCCAAGTAGCTGGGATTACAAGTAGCCCGCCATCATGCTTGGCTAATTTTTTGTATTTTTAATAAGACAGGGTTTCACCATGTTGGCCAGGCTGGTCTCGAACTCCTGACCTCAAGTAATCCACCTGCCTCAGCCTCCCAAAGTGCTAGGATTACAGGTGTGAGCCACCGCACTCGGCCTTTCTTTTCTTTTCTTTTCTTTTTTTTTTTTTTTTTTTTTTTTTTGAGACAGAGTCTCACTCTGTCACCAAGACTGGAGCGTAGTGATGGATCTCGGGTCACATAACCACCACCTCCTATGTTCAAGCAATTCTTGTGCCTCAGCCTCCCAAGTAGCTGGGATTACAGGCACACATCTCCACACCTGGCTAATTTTTGTATTTTTAGTAGAGAGGGGGTTTTGCCACATTGGCCAGGCTGGTCTTGAACTCCTGGCCTCAAGCAATCCACCCACCTCGGCCTCCCAAAGTGCTGGGATTTCAGGCATAAACCACCACACCCGACCGTGTTTTCTTTATTAGATTGAACTGATGAGGCAAAAGACATTCTCCCTGCCCCCAGTAAAGGCCACTCTTCACTTCTTTTCACCACTAATGTAAATAATCTCTGGTGATAACCTTTAATCCTTGAGCTTGGGTAAGAAAGTTTGATATCACTCTTCTATCCAGCAGAACTTCAGTTTCTCAGACTTTCCTGCTACTTAGAAAAATCACTGCCCTCAGCAGCCTCCCTGGGCAACCCAGCCACACCCACCACCACCACCACCTGAGCCTCTGACACCTGGCTCAGCTGGGGCCAGAATCATTCTCACCATGGTCATGTAGGTGGCCTCTGATTTTTCACTTGGTTCTTCTTCCTCGATCACCTCCCGTATAATTATTGAGGAGTAAATGTTTTTCTAGGGGGGAAAATGGTACAAAAATTCCTAAAAATTACATGAATCTTATACACCAGAGAAAAGGCCACCTATTCCTATTTGCTGGGCATCGACCACCCAAACTGGGAGGTTCAAAGGTTACTGAGAGCTAGAGAATTCCCAATAATGATAATTCAGTCTTCAGTCTTCTTGAAAAATAACTGTCAAAGAACACAGTCTTAAGAACCAAACTCTTTGCTTCAAAAGCCAAACATCTTTGTTTAGATGGATGTTTAGGTAGCAGCAGGGGTTCCTTATCTTGCTAAATTCCTTGTATTCTGGGGTTATTTCCTTCTAATTACGGTAAAGGCAGAATGGCATTAATCAACAGTGAATTGTTATCATTTCCTTCAGAGGGTTTATGTGGCAGGGCCAGCCCTCATTGAGCCTCACAACTGTGAGGTTCATGGTCCTGTCACTCGTTGGGAAATCAGCATCATCCAGTGGCCCATTCTTGGACTACTGCACTCTACTGGGAGAAAATCCTACTCTTGGGACAAAAACAGCCCAAAACAGAGAAAGGTAACTATTCAAAGAGCGTTTTAAAAATTAAAGAAAGAAAAGAAAGGAGAATAGGAGTTAAAGAAAACCAATCAATTTCTCAGTCTCTAGAAGCAATTATTTATAACTCCATTACTAATCAATAAGGAGAGAAAAGTCCTTCTTAATCCTTTCTTGCTAAGGTCTTAGACTATTTCATTTTAAGCATTAGAACTCCTTAACTCCTGAATGTATTATAATTCCCCATTAGACTTTAGACAAACAGTACCTCCTAGATTACAAAGCATTTGCGTATCATCATCTTATGTGAACCTTACAACAACCCTGTCAAGCAGGCCAGGCAACTATAATATCTTTATCCTTATCCTCATTTTGCTGGTGAGACTAGGGGGGGTGGCAGAGCTTTCTGACTCCAAGCGCAGTGCTCTTTCCTCAGCCCAATACCAGAAACTGCTGCCTGGTTCTGGCCCAGAACCATTCCCATAGTTCCCGAGGGAATGAGAACGGCCCAGGCCTGCATCTGCTTAGTGTTTTAGGCTGAAACGTGTGTTCACCTCCCCTTCACAGCTTTCAAAATAGCAGGGTTCTTCTTTTATCCCTGGATTAGTCTTCTTCGTGTTCTTCACCAAGACTGTAGAATTCACTAAACTGCAAGACATAAAGAGCATGTGGAATTAACCAGTTGGCATGGTTTATTCAAGGGTCCCTACATGAGACCCCCTCTTGGCTTTGTGAAGAGAGAGACCCCAGAAAAGAAACTATTCTCTCTGCACTCCTACAGCCAGGGCTACCCGGCTCACCTGGAAACCTGAGAAGTGCATCTCTTCTAATGAAGAACAACAAGCCGTTCTGGAGATAATTTAGGCTGAAAAACGGCTTTGACTTCTCTATTATCACTCAAGCCACTTTCAGTCCTTATGGGAGAGGTAATTTTAAGTGAATGAAGAGAGAGAGGGGAGATAGGATTCCACTTGATCATCGTCTCTACATTTCTGAGGACCAGGGAGTGCAGCGGAACCAGCAGGGGGCAGCAGGAGCTCAGCAAGACGCCAATCCGAAGGGCTCCTGGCCTCTCCAGGGGGCGGAGCGGAATAATCCCCACAAACACCCCACCCAAGCCCCAAGCCCCAAGCCCGGAGCTCCGCGCCTGCCTTGTCGGGGCCCCTTGGCCTTTGATCTTATGACCATTTGCCTTCTGAATATACTTTCTTTTTTTCTATTTTGGCCCAAGGCAGAACTAAAAAAAAAAAAAAAATCAAGGTTTAAGCTAGAAAAGAAACCATATGTTTTGGTCTCAGTGGAAATACTTTCTTTTTTTTTTTTTTTTTGAGATGGAGTCTCGCTCTGTCGCCCAGGCTGGAGTGCAGTGGCCGGATCTCAGCTCACTGCAAGCTCTGCCTCCCAGGGTTTATGCCATTCTCCTGCCTCAGCCTCCCGAGTAGCTGGGACTACAGGCGCCCGCCACCTCGCCCGGCTAGTTTGTTTTTTGTTTTTGTTTTTGTTTTTGTTTTTGTTTTTTTTGTATTTTTTTAGTAGAGACGGGGTTTCCCCGGGTTAGCCAGGATGGTCTTGATCTCCTGACCTCGTGATCCGCCCGTCTTGGCCTTCCAAAGTGCTGGGATTACAGGCTTGAGCCACCGCGCCTGGCCGGAAATACTTTCATTGTATTTTCTGCTTTTAAAGTTGTATCTTCTCATTGTAAAATAATTCAGATAATACAGAAACGTAAACAGTTGGAAGTGGAAGTTCCCTGCAACCCCTCACCCCATGGGATCCACCTTCTCCTTCATCTCAGATTCCACGCCGTTACCCACATCTTACAACTATCCTTCCCAGCCTCTCTCAGTGTAAGCGTAAGCTCACATAAAATGTATTTAGTACATATACTGCTGAAGTGAGCATCATATTATTTTCTCTTTTATAAAAATGAGGTCATACCATAAATTCTGCAATTTTACCCCTTGGATATCTTTCCATGTCATTACATGGAGGGATCTGGAGTGTTTCATTGAGTGAAACACTGGTTCACTGAATCACTGCCTTTCTGACAGACACTGGCAATGATCCCTATTTTAAATTATAAGCATGATTGCAGTTTTGCACAAATCTCAGCATATCCATCTAATTATTTCTTTAGAATAAACGACTAGACATGGAAGTGCTACTTTTCCTTTGGGGGGGAAACTGAGGCTCAGACAGGAGAAGTAAGCTGAGAGTGGAACCCAGGTCGTCTAGCTCAGTGCTCCGAGCATGCCCAGGGCAAAGACCTTCAGAGAGGCCAGCCAAGTTCAAAACCAAATCAGAAAACCCTAGGGAGTGGAAGTGAAAACTTAGCAGGTCCAAGTGTTTTCTGCACGATCAAAGACCCACTGGGAAAGAACACTCAAAAGTCAGGATTATTCATGAGGCCCTTTCCCACTGACACTATTTCAACAAGAGAGTCAATCTGCGCCCCTCATCGATAGTTGGATAAACTGAGGGGCGTGGATCTGCCAAGAGCCAGTGAAACACTAGTGTCCCTGTTGGAGCATCTGGGCACTTCTGAGACCCTGGGAGAACTACTAATGAAATCCAGGCCTTTAAAAGCACTTTTTTTTTTTTTTTAGACAGTCTTTTATCTTTTAGATAAAACCACTGGCAACCCTTAAGATCTTAGCTTCTATGCGGAACGTACAGTGTGGATAATTTTAAAATCATCTCTTAGGCAGTGAATGGTACCATGATAGTTCTTGTGTAAGATTTATGCTCTGAATTATGCCCTACTGAGACCCGCATTTCTAAGGGAGTTTGTAGTCTTTACATAATACCAAAGTGAATGAGGAGAGTGTAGGAACACGAAATTCTTTTCCAGGCACAGTGAGCAAAGTGGGCAGGGTTACCACAGTGGATTCCATTTAAAAATACCCCCTTCTGTAGGACCCTATCACCTCTTCCACTTTGGGTAGAGGCAGCCTTGCACCCCCAGCCTCCCAACCCAAGAGGGCGGGGGCAGCCTTGTACCTCTTATTCCCACAGGTTCTCTTCACGATCAATATCAGAACAGGGAGCAGCAAGATTGTGGCGCAGACAGTTCCCACGATGATCACCAGCTGATTACCACCCAGGACCAGAGGCCTCAGGGCTGCCGGGGTCACCAGTGCTGGGAAAGGAGAAAAGCAAGGAGAGGGTCTCAATAACTTTAGCAAAGAGCCGAGAGCCCCACAGCCCTGTACAAAGTAGCACCAGCCAGGCCAGGAAGCGGAGGGAAGGCCAGACTCTACCCCATATCTGGACACTAGTGACACTTTCTCCATGAGATTGAGAACCAAAGTCTAACCCCCTTGTTTACCCTAAAATGTAGATTAAGGTGGGTGGGAGAAGAGGCTAGCACTTCACCTGTAGTAAAATTTCCTTTCACGTCAACAATTTTGTTCTAAAATTTGGCTTAACAAGTGACCGAGAAATAACAGGCATCTTAGAGGCTACTGATCTTCCCCAGGGCAAGTGGTTGTCTTCAAAAGAACACATGCTGTAAGACTCAGCCCCACAGCGACGATACCAAGGAAAGCCTCCGGAGGTACTTCTGCCCATAGAGTACCTTCTACTCATCTGCATGGTTCTTTCTAAATACATAAAGCAAGCACCTCCTCAGGGCCAGACAGCACTAGGTACAGGGGATTCAGAGACAATTGATGTGTGGTCCCTGCTTCCAAGGAAGGAGACAAACACGTCAACAGAAAACCACAGGCTGCTGTAGGTGCTACAAGAGAAGTCTGTATGGGGAACAGAGGGGCACAGAAAAAAGGGTGCCCAATTCTATGTGCAGCAAATGAGAATTTGCCAGCAAAAGTTCTAAAGTTTAACCTGAGACTTATAGGAAACATCCAGTTTCTTGGGCAGACAATCTGGGGAAGGACAGAGGGGATGTTCTGCATGGGATCTGAAGGCCTGACAGGATGGTGATTTTAGAAACTAGAAAGAGTTCAATGGGCCTGGCACAAAAGTGGCATCTGTGAGTGTGCTGGAGAATTTGGCTGGAGAGATGACAGGGTCCAACTCAAGAAGGACCTTAACTATCTCAACCAAGAATTTGACATTTTTCTGCAGGCAATGAAAAAACCATTGAAAGATTATTAGCAGTGGAAGAGAAAGTTCTTAATGTGATTTAGAAAGATGGCACCAAGAGCCGTGTGAAGAATGAGGAGCAGTGGCTGAGAGAGAAAGCAGAGACTGGTTAGAGGCTTACAGTTCAAGAGAGAGATGAAGACAGCCAGAACTAAGGTGGCAGTGACAGACTGGAAGGAAGACAACTTCAAGAGTCTGTAGTAGGAGTCAAGGACTTGTTGACCTGACCTGTTAGATTGGGGTCTAGGAAAGGGAAAGAATCAAGCACATCCCCAGGCATCTAGTTAGACAACTGAGGTTGGGGAGATGGGCTGAGGAGGGGTGTGCAGGGGTAGGTTAGACATGTCACATATGAAGGATTTGTGGAAAACTTGTGTAGAGTTTACTATGTATATCCATGAGTGTGTGTGAAATTGGGTCCAACATAGAGTGCATACAAAATATAGTGTCCAACGCTACTGAGGGAGAGAAGGCTGAGGATGGATAGTTGCAGTGCCATTGGTGGTCTAAGCTGGAGTAGAAGTGGAATAAGCCAGAATGCAGTGCACTGAAGAGTTAATGGGAAATGAGACAGTAGTATTCCAAACACAGACCTTTAGCAAGCTATTTGGCTATGTTGAGAAAGAAATACATGATTGTGGTGGTGGTTGTACAACTCTGAATGTACTGAAACCATTGAGCTGAACACTCTAAATGGGCAAATTGTATGGTATGTGAATTGTATCTCAGGAAAGCAATCTTAAGAAAAAGAAAGACATAGAATGGAACTGAAGAAAAAAAGACATAGAAGGGAGTTGGAGTAGGTAAGTGGTAGAATTGAGCAAATTTGAATGGTAGAAGCCAACAGAAAGTGAGAGCTCAAAGAGCCATGTTGTGAGGCTCCTGAGAAGGATGCCACCTGGGCACAGGGGGCCAGATAAGCCCAGAGCAGAAGGGACCCTCCTCTGTCTCAGGATGGCAGGGCAGAGATAAGGATGGGGAGACATAGATATGTTTGTGGGTAAAGAAGCTGCATGAGCCCCCATAATAGCTCGATTTTCTCTGTGAATTGGACTTTCGAGAAGGAAGCACACAGAGAGATGATGGTTCTTTAAGAAACCCATCTGCCCTGCTCCCCTCTCCAGCTGGAGACAAGGTGCCTCCACAGACTTAAATCTCTGGCCTGAGGTATGAGGTATGTTCCATCCTCACCCCATCTTCCCCACCCCCAGTCAACCACAACCAACTCCTGAAGGCCCTAGCAAGGGGCAAAGTCCACAGGCCACATCCTGATTGCTAACTGGGTTATGGTTTAACTTCAATCCCTCACTTATCAACCTCTCTCTGTCAACACAATCGAGTCTTTCCTCTCCTACACACCACTGGCCTTGATGCACACTGTTTGCCAGAATCGAGAACCTCTGATCAGAAAACCCCTCCATTTTTGGCTCTGGTGCCTGCATGTTCCTCTCTGTTCCTGGCTGTCTCTCACTAGCTTAGGATCACTTCCCTCTCCACTCTAGCGCATACAGCACCTCCCTTGAAACCAAGTATGTTGACTTTGGACATCAACGCAGATCCTTCCCTGAGCTTCTGTATCTTTACATCAATAGACGACCCTGGCAATGAGTGGGGTCTGGCAGAGGATTGGTATTCACTAAATTAGCTCCCCTGTCCTTGGCCTAGCAGCGGGGCCAGAACTAGGGTGAGGCAAGTCAGGCACCTGAGGCGCCACCTCTGAGGAGGCATCATTCTCAGGGTTGTGCAAGGCCAGAGTCAGCACCTGAGAGGGATGCCTTCTTCAATTTTGCATCCTAGGAACCTCTCCAGCCTCACTCTAGTCCTGGCCCCATGCACCAGCCAGGAGGTCCCTCAGTGCCCCCCAGCCAAATGTTAGATACCTCGAGGCTCTTCTGGGCTGACATGCAGCACAATAGTTTTCTTGAACACCAGGTTCCCTAGGTGGATACTGCAGGTGTAGTTTCCTCCGTCTGACTCCCTCACTCCTTGAAGCATGATGGAACCGTCATTGCGGAAAATGTCCCCCACCAGGTTCACACGATTCTGGAAGTGGCCCCAGCTCCGGGAGTGCCCCACGGACATCTTGAGTTTGTGGTAGTAACGAAACACAAGCTCCTCCTAGAAGGGGAAGGTAAAAAGTATGAGATTGTGAGGACTGGAGTGGAGGGGGGAGCGGAGAAAATGGAGGAGGGAAGATCTCAGGACTCCCAAGGCCCTGCTAGGTGAAGGCAGTAAGGGTATTATCAGAAAGCTTTAAATAACACAAAGTCATGTACACACACGTACACATGTGCATGTGTGTGTGCTTGTGAAGGACATCACCAACCCATGAACAGTTGTTCCATCTGAACAGAAGGATGAGAAAAGGAGGACTTTCATTTTGTGTACCTTTCCAATAAAAAAAGCAAAAGTATACTTTTATTCTTGATGACATTTCTAGTTGGATTTCCAATAGGAACCTGAAACATGTCTAAAACGGAACTCTTCATCTTTCCCCCAAACCAGTTCTTTCCAGTCCATCCCATTTTGGTACATGGCAATGCCAGATACTCAGGCTAAAAATCTTGGAGTCATCCTTAATTTCTTTCTGGAAAAAAATCACATCAAATCCCTCAGCAAATCCTATCACCTCAACCTTCAAAATATATCCCCAATCCAGCCAGTCCTCACCTCCTCCACTGATACCATTCTGGTCCAGCTCATCTCTCATCTGGGTTCCTGCAACAGCTTTCTTACTTGTCTCCCTGCTTATTCACTATGACAATCTATTTTCAGCAGATGAGCCTTTAAAAATGTAAGTTAAATCATGTTACTCCTGTGCTCAAAACCCTTCATTGCCCCTACTCCCATTTATACCAAAATGCAAGGCCCTGCATGACCCAGCCCATCTCCCTTTTCCTCTGACTTCAACTTCTACATGCTCTTCCCTCACCTACTTAGGTCACTGCACTCCAGCCACATGGACCTCTTGGCTGCTCCTTGCATACTGGCTGCAGGGCCTTTGCACTTGCTACTGTCTATGACTGCAAGAACATTCTTCCCCCTACACACATGCAGGATTCACTCCCCGACTTCCTTCACACCTCTCCTCAAATGTCATCTCAGTATGGCCTCCCCAAGCACCCACATAACAAAACCCACAAAGTCCTGCTTTATTGTTCCCCATAGGCTCTTACTATTGCCTGATGTATTATATACTTCTTTATTATTTTATGTGTATCTCCCTCATCTTAGTTGTAAGTTTCCCATCAGGTCAGGGGTTTTGAGTATTCTTCATATAGCAGATGCTTTAAAAACAACTTGTTAAATGAATATTGGCATTTAAAGAAAAGGCATGTAGATTGCTTTTTTAAAGCTTTTAAGAAAAGTTAATGGGTATGTAGACACAAACGTGAATGAAGTGACCTGGCCCCTAACATTTGTCTGTCGTGATTCAAATTCAAAACCTCAAAATATCAATTCTCATCCTATTTTCTCCTGTGAATCACTCAATGGATGACATTTAAATGCATGGCAAGCTCTCAGGGGTGAACCTGGGACCAGATGTAATTCCCCTTACTCAATCATGATGTCACCCACTGTGACCCACTCAGATAGTATAGAGGAATCAAGTGCAAATGACTTTGTTAGAGAGATGACCTGGAATATGTTTTAATTTATAAAAGTTAATCTTTAATAAATTTTGCACCTTAACTTTTATTAATAACAAGTTACTTGGGATATCCCCACAATACATGTCGACCCATAAATATACGACCACATCATGTTGAGATCTACTGGTCTAATGAATGAACTTGCTGTTTACTGCTTTATAGATCTCCCAAGAAATACCCCTCACCCTGGCCCCCAGGATTGATCAATCCCAGCACGTGAAGTACCCATGAAAACTCCTTCCATCACATAAATGGGACAATGGAGCACAGATGAAAAGTCACAGAACTAACCCCAGTAAGAATAAAAGTGTAATCATTTTTATGCCTAGCCCATTGCTTTCCTGGCTGGGCCACAAAAATCATCTCCCTCATTCTCCCACGGACTCTACACAAAGGAAAAGGGAGAAAGAAGGAAACTAAAATGTAGGGGCCAAGTCATGTACAAAATGCTTTACATGTACAATTTCACATTGGCATCTAAAAGTTAAGCATCATCATCATCTTCTTGTTCTTCTTCTTCTTCATTAGAGTTATCTTTCCCACCAGAAAGCTGAAATTGCTAGGAGAAGATCCAGTTCTGATAAGCCCCAAAGCCCAGGCTCTTGCAACACCTCCTCATGTGCCTGATTCTACCTCTGTCCTGACACCATCAGCCAGAGCCTTCTCTAACACAGTGATGTTTCCTCCTTGTTACCTTTGCGCGCCGTCCTGAAAATATCCATTCTACCTTGGTCACGTGTTTCACTTCTGTGCTCTGGAAAACACATCCCATCCGAATCATTTCACCCACGTGGACCATGAGCTCTGAGGATAAAACAGTAAATCAAGTCAGACTCAAGTTATAATCTATAGAAGTCAAAGACTTTCTAGAAGAGATCATGGTTAGCCAAAGACCCTCAGCAGCAAAAATCACTGTCACCACCAAACACTATATATATTCCCTCTGTAGGTGATCCAGAGGATTCCACGTGGGCAAAGTACTCAGAGCCTCCTCCCTCAGACCAGCACAGTAGCATCCCCAAGATGAGAATACCCTCTAGCTGCCCACATGTACCAAACCCGAGAGTTTCTGCTGTCTCCATACTGCCATAAACACTTTCTGGTCCTCTTTCATTCCTTTCTCTTTCCCCTTTTTCAGAATTCCTCCCATGAACTCTAATTTCACATCAAGTTTGTACTAAAGGAAGTATGGAGAATCTCAAAGCCCCTACTTTATGTTCATCGTCTTAGATACCAACATCTGCTTAGCATAAACAGGAAGTGGAAAGTTATAGAACTCTCATTCTTATATTTAACCCACTGACTCTCCCAACTAAAAAAATGAACCATGGGTAACTTTCTTCAACTTCTTTTATTCTTTTTCTTTTATTCTAGGACCTAGTTCTGGCCTTGGTACAAGTCACAGGACTTCTTGCTAATTAGGCCAAGACAAAAGACAGCTTTCTCCTTGACTTTTCTTTCTGTTTTAATCCTGCTCTCTCCTGCCCCCACCCTCCCCTCTTCCCCTGCTTCTGGCTTTCCAACTCCTAGGCTCTTCCTTCTGCCTATTGTACAAGCAGCTGACCCACCATATGTTTATTACATAAGTCATTTTAAGTGGCCTGTGAAAAAGAAAAGAAGTGGAAAGATATTTCCTGATTTTTCAGTAATGCTCTGTGCAAATCAACCACAAAGTTGATTAAGCAATGAAAGGCAGGGTGGTGTATAAGGAAGACACAAGTCTAGGTCTTAAGCACACAGAATTCCTTCAAAAGAGTGTTAAGCAAAGATCACGAAGGAACAGGGTGCATAAGCCAGCCTTTTATCCAAATTGTTTCCCTGGGAGAAGAGTAACTTCCTGCCCAGCAGGAGAAATGCACAATAGGAGGAAAGCAAAAGAAAATATTATGAACTCTAAAATCTATAGAAGGAATTATTTTGAAAGCGATAAAAAATTTACTCCAAAGAATACCAGCAAGGAAGCAAACTCCCTTTAAATCTATCAGCACATTAAGAATTAAACTCTATTTTTAAAATGCAATAATAACAACTGAACATTCTGAGTCATTTCAATGCACCAGCCATGTGCTAGACACCCTGTACATGGTAGATCAGTTAGTCATTACAATATTTTGAGGTTTGTATGACTACTCTCCTATTTTACAGAGAAGGAAAGTAAAGGAGCCCAACGCCATATGGCCAGTAAAAGGTAAAGCCAACATTTAAGCTCAGGCCTGAGTGAAGGCAAAGCCCAGGTTTTCTCACTCACTCTACTGTGGCACCCCAGATAAGTAGAAGGATGGCTGATTCTAGAGCAAAAGTAGAGGACATTAATCTAATTATTATTTTCATCTATAGTATTTAAATTAAGAACTATGAAAAAAAGAATTGAAGTGGTAGAATCATAGACTGTCAACTGAAGGGTAAACTTTGTAGAGAAAATTGTAGATGACTGCAAAAAATGGAGTTGCCACGTTGGTGGAGGCAACTTACGTAAAGCAAGTTGGAGCACTTTCCACTAGGCAAAATTGTTAGGGGTTGGATCTATTCCCATTCTAGCTGAAATTAAAAAAAAAAAAAAAAAAATACAGTTTGCTCCACTAGCCACTGGGGAGATATCTGACTACCTCTAACATTGCCCTAGCCTGTTCCATGGATTCCTCAGCTCTTGAAATTGACTCCTTGTAATACCAGCAATTTGGGGAGGCTGAGGCAGGAGGATCACTTGAGCCCAGGGATTTGAGACCAGCCTGGGCAAGGTAGGGAGACCCCGTCTCTACTTAAACAAACAAACAAAGTCAGGCATGTTGATGCATACCTATGGACCTAGCTACTAGGGAGATTGAGGCAGAAGGATCACTTGAACCCAGGAGTTCAAGGCTATAGTGAGCCGTGATTGTACCACTGCAACTCCAGAGCCTGGGTGACAGAGCAAGACCCTACCTCAAAAAAAAAAAAAAAAAAAAAAAAAAAAAGAAGAGAGAATCCTTGGGCACAGGCATCTGATTTGCTTCTTCTTCCGGGAGAACCAGAGCTTTGGAATTAAGAGAAAAATGACAATAAGGATAATTAGGAGAGGGGCCAGAGGCCACCTCCTACAACTCCATTTTTTAGAAATTGGATTCAAGCAAGGGATGCTAACTCAATAACTTCATTCATTCCACAAATGCTTATTAATTGCTTACTCTGTACCAGGGGCTGTGCCCAGGCAAGCAGGGAAGACACAAGGGAATGGGTGTGATGAGTGTCATAAGAGAGGAAGGAAGGGTGCACTAGAGGAGCTCATGAATAAAGCTGGGAGGCTAAGGACCTAAGCTAGCTGCAGGTGGGAAATGGCCCCAGATTCTAGTTCCCTAACTACATTGCAAAGTTTCCTGGGGTCACAGACTGTTCCTTCTATTTCGCAATCTTAAAGAATGCATCTGGTTCTGCAGCTTGCAAACTTTTACTTTCATTTATGTATTTTTATTTGTAAGTGTTCATATCAATAAGGAAAACTAAATTTTAGAGACACTGGCTGACATTAGTTTGCATATCATTAGTTTATTATAAAAGAGAGACATGGAAATTATTTACACGATGAAAGATTTCAGAACTCCAGTGGAATGAGTGGCTTCACATGAGACTTTTTCAATAGTGATTTATTTCAATATATATACTTTCCAAGAATCCACCATCTCTAAATAAGGAATGATCCCTGTCATCCAGAACTACTTTGGTGCCTCCATATTCTAGATTCCGGGGGAAGAATTTTATCTCCAGCTTTCAGGCTAACTGGTTGAATCTCTCCACCCTTTCCTTTGGAGCCCAATACAACAGCTTCTACAGTTGCTTGCAATATTTTTGAGATTTTTCTGGAAGCATAATGCCTCCTTTAGTTACAGTCTCAGCTGCATTCCTTTCAACTAATATCCAAAGAGGCAAAAAAAAAAAACTTTCTAAATGACTCGGGCCACCGTAGCTTATACTCTCCCTTTCAAACTGCTTGAAAGCAGCAGAATCCTTATTCAAACCAAATCTTATCTGGTAGCTCAATGAATACAACAGGAAAAAGGAACAGGACTTTGGTTGCAATGCAGGTGGGAGCCTGGGGTCCTATCTGAGCAGATATGTCTGCTACCAACCCCCTGCCCCACTTTTACCCTTCATGTTCTTTGGAACTTAAGGTTTTACAGAGCACAAATTTTAAAACCACCCATCTACCACTCCCTCCACTTATAAATGGAAAAATAAAGTGCAAAGAGTTAGAAAGATCTGTTCCTTTCTTCTTTTTTTTTTTTTCTTTTTTAAGAGTCAGGGTCTCAGCTCTGTCACCCAGGCTGGATTGCAGTGGTGCAATCACAGCTCACTGCAGCCTCCACCTCCTGGGCTCCAGTGATCCTCTCACCACAGTCTCCCTAGTACATGAAACCACCACAGTCATGTGCCATCACGCCCAGCATTTTTTTTTTTTTTTTTTTTTTTTTTTTTAGACATAGGGTCTCGCCATGTTGCCCAAGCTAGTCTCAAACTGGCCTCAAGTGATCCTCCCACCTCAGGCTCCCAAAGTGTTAGGATTACAGGTGTGAGCCATCACACCCAGCCTTTTTTTTTTTTTTTTCTTTTTTTAGATAGAGTCTTGCTCTATCACCCAGGCTAGAATGCAGAGGTACCATCATAGCTCACTGCAGCCTTAAACCCCCGGGCTCAAGAAATCCTTCTGCCTCAGTCTTCCAAAATGCTAGGATTACAGGCATGAGCCACTGAGCCTGGCCTGCTCATTTCTTTTCTATCCCCCAGAACACCTAACATAGGGTACCTATAAAATACAGATGTAGCATCAATGTGGATAACTGATGAAAGGTATTAGGGCATAGTAAAAAAGAACATGGACTCTGTTGTCAGAGGTGCCAGGGATCAAGTACCAGTTATGCCATTTAATAAATATGTGTCCAAAACATATTTGGACACATATGTGAACAAAACATCCTTCACAGGGCTTTTGGGAGGAGGAAATGTGTTTAAAGTAATAATACAATAATTATCAATATTTAATAAAATAACTATATTTTTATTGACTAAAATAATTATGATCATTTTTTGAAGATTCACTCTGTGGTAAGTACTTAGCCCAAAGGCTAGCATTTGCTCAAGATAATCAGTTTCCTTGCCTCTTGCACATGAAATCTCTTGCCCCTTGGCCCCTCTTTAAGTAAGCATTTGCATACCTTTAGGCTCCTCTGGTAGCACATGCAGTACCACCGCCTTCTTGAACACCTGGCTTTCCCCTTTGAGGCGGATTTCACAGGTATAGGTTCCCTGGTCAGCCTCTTGCACATCTTGGAGCAGGAGAGAGCCATCATTGTATAAGATGTCCCCCATCAACTGTACGCGGTTCTGGAAGCGCCCTATAGGCACACTGAGATTGGAGTAATAGTATAGCACATATTCATCCTGAAGGGCAAAACAGTGTTGGAGAAAATCAAAAGAGGTGCCAGACCGAGGATCCTGGATCCCAGAGACTCTGTTATGTGGGGGTAGCAGAGCTATCATCATGATCATGATCCAAAAGCATTTGGTACCCAGTTAATAAAAATAATGTGCCAGGCAACAGTCCAACTTGCACAAGCTCTGCGGCTCACTTTCTACAAGGACAAATGGAGAAATGTGGTCCACATTTTATTTCTTACAGTTCAAGGTAAAATATAGCACCCACTCTGAAGATCACTCTACGGTTTTAAACTTACAACTTTTGAAAACCATCTCTCATTTTCACCCTAGTTTCTACCACGGCCCCAGATTAGATGGCATTCAGATGCATGATCTATTTTCACTAGTGCTGTGGCTGGTGTTGGCGTGAGAATTCCAGGCATGGTCGGCTGGCTGCCACTTCTCTCATCTCTACCCTCCTCCCGGCAGCAGTATCATAACACAAAAGGAGTCATCCACAGGCAATGGTTCCAGGCTGGGCCCTGGGGAATTCTTTTGTTTTTGGTTTTGGTTTTGTATTGTTTTCCTCCATCACCCAGGCTGGAGTGCAGTGCACAATCACAGCTCACTGCAGCCTTCACCTCCTAGGCTCAGGTGATCCTCCCACCTCAGTCTCCCAAGTAGCTGGGACTACAGGTACATGCCACTGCAGCCAGCTAATTTTATGTTTGTTTTTTTGTAGAGATGGAGTTTTGCCATGTTGCCCAGGCTGGTCTCGAACTCTTGAGCTCAAGTGATCCCCCCGCCTCAGCCTCCCAAAGTGCTGGGATTACAGGCGTGAGTTACCACACCCAGCAGAAATTCTTACTCTACTTACACCATGGACCTATCCCTCTTGTAAAAATAAAGGCCAATAAAAATTTGAGTGAGAGTAGCGTTATAGGGACAACAGGGAGTGTGCTCTGAGCTACAAAAACAATATTTTATTTGCAAACATTGGGAGTTTCTTGTTAGTAACAAACTACTTGGGATGTTTTTCACAAATGATCCTGATGTACGAGTATCTATACAGACTCTCTGATGAGGCTTAATACACTGTTCCTCACTCCAAAGAGCTCCATGAAAGACCCTCACCCAGCCATGCTGCATCTGCTCATCCCAACACTTTAAGCAGCCACAAAAGAGAAAAGGATGATTCCCCAGCACATAAATGGAGCAGTGAAAACACTGAAAGAATCTGTTCTCCTCCCCACCACAAAAAAGATCACTGTGGTATAGTTCTTATGCCTAGGTCAGAGCTCTCCTTTCTAGCACCTTGGAATTTACCCCTCTCACCCGCTTCTGCTACTTAACAAAGGGTAGAGATAAAGGAAGGAAACTAAAAGAATTTCATGTGCAAGAACAAGGAACCTCTCATTTCATGTGTGTGTCTCCCATTAGCCCCTTAACTGCTTGAAAGGTAAGCATTACCATTATTGTAATTGCCTTCTTCTTCACAGCTCAGGAAGCTAAGATCAACAAGGTTGAGTAACTTACTTACCTAGCTGATAACATAGCCAAGTTCCTGAGCTAGTGCGAGGCCCAGTTCTGATCATCTCCAAAGCCCCGGCTCTTGTAACACCTCCTGGTGGCACCTGATGCCTGACTCTCACACCACTCTGTCCTGACACCAGCAGTCAGGGGCTTCTATTACATAATGATGTTTCCCCCGCGTTACCTTGGCATGCTCTCCTGATGAGAGAATCCAGTCTATCTTGAATATGCATTTGTCTTCTGTGCTCTGGAAAACACATCCCATCAGAGCTGAATCACCCACATGGACTGTTAGCTCAGTGGGGGAAACATTCAAGTCATTCAGGCCCAAAGAAGAATCTATGGAAGTCAAAGGCAAGAGGACACATCATTTAGACAAATACTCTCAACAACAAAAATCAATTTCAATCATGGAGTACTAAACACCCCTCTCCCTGGATGATCCAACATAGACAAAGTCCTCAGAGGCGTGTTCAAAGGCAGCATGGCATCCCTGTCCTCTAGTTACCTATATGGCTCATCAGAAGGGTTCTGCAATCTTCATACTACAGTAAATGCTGTCTGGCCCCCTCCTCCTATCTAGTCCCTTACGCTTTTCTGGAATTCTTCCTCCCAAACTTTCTAAAGAAATAAGGGAAACCCTGGAAGTCTCTCCTTTCTGATCATCAATTTAGACACCCACCTCCACTTACCAGGAAATGGGATGTTCCTTGCTCTTAAGTCTCCCACTGGCCCCCTCTCTGAAAAAAGATCCTTTTGTCTACTTCCTCTTTATCTTTTAGTTCCTTTACAAAAGCTTATTTCTGCATTTGCTGGCTGATTCTGGCTGTAGGGCAGGTCCTTATAATTAGGCCACCACAGAGCATAGCTTTCCTCCTGCATTTCCACTGTGTTTATCCTCTCCCTGCCTCACCCCTCCAGCTTTGTCATCAGCTTTCCAGCCTCTAGGTGCTTCACACAGGGACCCCTGTCCATTATCTCTATGTTGCTCTAGCAATTTCAAGAGGTCACTACAAGAAAAAAACACTACATGGATATTTCTGTTTTCACATGATATGCTCTATGCAAAGAGACAACAAAATCAAGAAAGATACATTTAGATGCTGCCCAGTTCATATCAGAGAAGAGCCAAGTGACGGAAATGAACAGAAAATGTGCCAGTCTTTTCATGCAAGCTGTTTCCCTGAGAGAAGAGAGTTAACTTCCTGCCCAACAGCAGGCTCACACAGCAGGGAAGACACAAAAGAAAACATCAACTCTAAACCCTTCAGAGGGAATTATTTTGAAAGAAATCAAAATTAGTTCCAACAAATATTTGGAATTTTCCTGTCAGGAAGAATTGAGCAACTCCACGTGTGGTTGAAAGTGTAATAAGCGAATTTAATACTAAGAACACCGTGCGTAGAATTAAATGAAGAACTGCTAGGAAGCAACAACAGCAACCAAAGCAAAGAGAAACTGATGTCTGAAGGGCAATCTTAGTAGAGAAACAGCTGAAGAAGATGAGATTTTCTGCAAGAAAAGAAAACCTCTCCACAAAAACTACAAAACCCCCAGTGCCACCAAGTCACCACACACAGGGGCTGGACTAGTGGCTTTCTGGATTGGAGGGCAAAAACCTGCAGGCTGCTCCACAGATCTCTGGGAAAATGTCTATATACCTTCTGAGATCATTATAACCCTGCTTCTTTGAGAAAAATTCTCTAATGGGCTGGGGGCGATGGCTCAAGCCTGTAATCCCAGCACTTTGGGAGGCCGAGACGGGTGGATCACGAGGTCAGGAGATCGAGACCATCCTGGCTAACACGGTGAAACCCCGTCTCTACTAAAAAATACAAAAACTAGCCGGGCGAGGTGGTGGCGCCTGTAGTCCCAGCTACTCGGAGGGCTGAGGTAGGAGAATGGCCTAAACCCAGGAGGCGGAGCTTGCAGTGAGCTGAGATCCGGCCATTGCACTCCAGCCTGGGTGACAGAGTGAGACTCTGTCTCAAAAAAAAAAGAAAAGAAAAATTCTCTAATGAACACCATTTTGGTGTGCATGCATTTGTGCATGTTTGTACACACTGTATTGCCTAGAATAGGAACAAAGGCAACCCTGTTATATACTTTGCTGAGTCAGCATTTAAATCACTGTCCAAAGTTCAAAAAATGATGATAAAGAGAAAAAGAAAAGGCTATGAGAGCAAAGCACCTGATTAATTTCTTCTCCTTCCAGAACTACACCCATGGGATAAAGAAAAAAGCATGGGGGAAAGGATGAAAACCTGGAAACCAGTGGAGATGAGCAACAAGAAGCCCAGCACTTAGGTGGAGGCGTAAAGAGGAGACTAATCTGGTCCGAGGAGATGGCCAGGTCAGGCTCCTCAGAAGTAAGTGGAGCATAAGGGGAAACCTGAAGGGTAAGGAAGCCTTGGGCGGGCTTGCTAGGGTGTAGTGTTAGGGGGAAGGTTCCAGGCAAAGGAAACCACCATAAATTGGGAAAGAGCTCAGTGAATTTGAGGAACCACAAGAACGCTAGCATGGCTGTAGCATGAAAACAGCTCTGGGTCTCTCTTTGGTAATTTCAGTTCCTGATTCAAGGCGAACTGTGGTTTTAAAGAAAACAATTTAAAGTGCAGGAATGCCACAGAGAAACTTTCTTTTTGTCACGTAAGAGGGTCCCAGAACACCCTTTAGGACCCAAAGCCATTCTGTTTCTAATGGAAACAGGAAGATTCAGCTTCCCAAGAAACCATAAGCTAGCTGGCTTCAAAAACAGCTGCTTCAACAAAACTGTGAAGTTCCACATTAGGATTTTCACCTTCAAGAAACCCAGGGGAAGTGAAAATATGTAAAATTGGCTTTTAATAATGCACAGAACTTAGGAGAAATCAAATACCCCACACAGTTCCTTAGCTTCTACTTACCCAGTAACACTGGCAGCAGGATGAGTTTCAGCAGGCAAAACATGCTGCTCTCAACTTTCAAACCTTAAGGTAAAAGAACAAAAATCAGAAAATCATGTCAAGAGAAGTTCATTAACTTAAAAAACCAATAGTGAAGGACTATATGGAGCAGCCTCTGTTTGAGACACTGGTATGCAGCATTGAACAAGAAAAACAAGACGAGGTCCCAGCTCATTTGCAGTTTGCATGTAGCGGGAGGTGGAGAAAAAAGAAGCAAATGAACGAATGAAGAAGAAAATACCAGATGTCAATAAGTGCTATGATGCAACAAAACAGAGTAGTGTTTGAAGAGTCACTTGGGGGCTGCTTTAGATTGGCCGTAAGGCAAGATTAGATGAAAGTTGCTTTTATAGAGGAAAAAAAAGCAAATGATTGCAGGATGCCCTTGAGATGACAACCCTAGACCTTCCACTACCTGTGTGTTTCACACAAACAAAAAAATTACAGGATATCCAGTCTGAAATTTTCCCCCATCTCTCCACCTAAATTAGAATTACTGCTTTTTTGGGAGGAAGAGGTGGGGGGCAGGAACAGAGTCTCACTCTGTTGCCCCGGCTGGAGTGCAGTGACGTGATCTCTAGGGCTCAAGCAACCTTCTTATCTCAGCCTCCCGAGTAGCTGGGACTACAGGCATGTTACACCACGCTTGCTAATTTTTGTTTTTTGTTTTTTGTTTTTTTGTTAGTAGTAGAGAGGTCTCTCTGTGTTGCCCAAGCTGGTCTCAAACTCCTGGGCTTAAGTGATCCTCCACCTCAGCCTCCCAAAGTGTTGGGATTATAGGCATGGGCCACTGTGCCTGGCTCACGGTGAACTTTTTATCTTTTTTTTTTTTTTTTTTAAACTTTTTAAAGGCAGGGCAGTGTGGCTAGAATGAGAATTGGGCTGTGCATTGGACAAAAGTATGTGTTTGATATGCATGTTATCTCTGTAGTATTCATTTCATTGCATTCACCAGTCCCTGGAAAGGGATTCACCGTTCTACAAACTACCCCCAAATTTTCTTAGCTAAACAGAAGAACCCTGACTCTCAGGAGTTACAGTGCAACCAGTCTTGGGTTCCCACCTACTACTGCACCTGGTCTCAGCCGAGGTCTTTACCCCCGGCCACCCGGCCACTGGCGAGATTCCACCTCAGGATCTGCTAAGAGGAACGATGTGTTTTTTGCAATAACAGCAAAGTACCCCGCCCAGCTCTGCTGGGACATCTGGCACATACGGTAGCCGTTTTAATTAATAAAAATTGATTACTTAAGACCTTCCTTAATCGTATTTTCCAATCAACAAAATCCTCTACCTGGAAAATCAGAGTTAAGCTATTCAAGGAAGTTCCTACCTTAGGTCCCACTTACACAGAGAGGTCAGCTGATCTTGCTGAACCTGTTTCCTTGCCATTAAAAGGGATTGAAAAGGAAAGGATCTAATAGGATAATGTAGATAACAGTGCTTTGAAAATGGGAAGCATTACCATGGAAGATTCTTTATATAGATAAGAGTCAGAAACAGAGTTTGTAGCTTTAGGGGAGATTTCAGGTTCTGAGCTTCTACCTTCCTAAAAATGGCAAATGATGAATCAGAATGAACTGGAAACTTAAGTTTCCATTTTTGAACCTTGTTGTAACAATGTGGATAATAATTACACTGAGCGAGATATACCAGGAGTCACATAGATTCCCCTAAACAAAAGAAGCTCTAAATGAAAACACAGACCTCTCTCAACATAACCAAAACCCCATTCCTGCTCCATACCACCCACCTTGCCCCATACATACATGGATGAGGGTCATAAGGGGCTTCCTTTATGGTATGTCCTAACGTTAGTTCATCACATCTGGGACATCTGTTGCCTTCCCCAGGGAGTTGGTTGTGCTCCCTCCTCTGCCCAGAAAATAGCACTTAGCAGTGGGACATTCCCCCAGCAGCTCACCAACTGCAAGGAGGAGTAATGACTAATTTATGTGTCTGCCACCAACTCAAGTCTGCAGACTCTAAAAGGTAGCACCATATGTGCCTTGTTTATACGTGTGTCCTGGTACCGTGTTACAGTGCCGGTAAAATGCCTGGCATATACTGAATAAATGCTCATTGCTGACAATGTGACCATTAAGTTGAAATCAACTTAAAGGCATCTTGCAGCAGCCCCTGCTCCACTCTATTCTAAGAGGAAGCCAGCGACCCTAAAAAGATTCTGAATCTCGGCACTAAACCTGAGTAACTCAGAGCCACACCCAAATCATCTTCAAACAAATTCTAAGAAACATAAGTATCATGAATAGAAGACACTCATCGTCAGTCCTACATACTCAAATGCACCATTAGAACTCGGTGAAGAGAGAAGCAATGATTTTAGCGGAAAAATTACTAAGAGTTTTTTTTAAACGCTCTTCTGGGCTCAGAACTTCCTTTAACTAACTCTTTGATCTTTGGGAAAATCACTGGGCCTTGTTTTCAATGTTAAAAGATCAGACCTTTTTCTTAATAGAGCAGCACACTAGTAATCAGTAGTTGATATGTAATAAAGCAGAGAAGGTTAATGCCAGGCCCTGGGTGCTTTACACGTTAACTGATTTAATCCTCACAACCACCTCATGAGGTTTTACAGATGAGGAAATGAGGCAGAGAATGGCAACGTGACTTGCCTGAGAACACAGAGCAAGTGGCAGAGCGAGGATTCAAACCCAGGCATCCTGGATCCGAGCCTGTGCCTTTGCCACACTATGCTGTTCCTCCACATTTGAGAAAGTAACCAATATTTTAGAGCAAAGCTTTTCTGAACTTTATTTGTCAAAAGAAGATTAATCTGTTCCTCCTGACTGAATGGTCTTCCAATCCACCTTGCTCAGGCCTTCACCCAGTTAACACCTGCTCATCGCTCACATCCCAAGTTAAATGTCATCTCCTCGGGAAACCTCTCCTCAACCATTCATCCCAGGACAGGTCCCCAAGCCACATGTCTTTTTTTTTTATCTTGAGATGGAGTTTCAGTTTGTTGCCTAGGCTGGAGTGCAATGGCGTGATCTGGGCTCACTGCAACCTCCGCCTCCCAGGTTCAAGTGATTCTTCTGCCTCAGCCTCCTGGGTAGCTGGGATTACAGGCATGTGCCACCATGCCCGGCTAACTTTGTATTTTTAGTAGAGGCAGGGTTTCACCATGCTGGCCATGTTGGTCTCATACTCTCCACCTCAGGTGATCTGCCCACCTCAGCCTACCAAAGTGCTGGGACTACAGGTGTAAGCTACCACGCCCAGCAGCCACATGTCTTAATAGTACCTCTACCTTTCCTTTAGGGTATGAGCCACTATGTCTATTTATTTGGGTGCTCATTTAATTAAGACCTGCTCTCTACCTCCACTCCCAACACTATAAGCTCCATGAAGCCAAGAGCCATGCCCATGAGCCACCACCCTTCCAGGGCCAGCGTGGTGTGACGTACAGGGACATGCTCAGTAACTACTTGTCAAATGAGTTCATAACACCTTGGACATTTACCAAGAACACTATCTGAGTTTGAATTTCCTAGTTAGTTGACAGATATTTGCAAATTCCTCTCTATATATTCACCAACACACACAAATTCTGAATTTTTGTACACATTTAGCTGAATAACAAAATTGTGATTTCACATATAGATAAATAAAATGAATCTCCATTTTTAAAAAAATCCAGCAAAAATATTCAGAAGCATCTTAAGCACCTTGATAAGAGACACCATTGAAATTCTCAGCTTCTACCCTACTTCCTTCTCTTTCCAGATACTAATTTATCTCCCCAGCAGATGTTTTGAGATAATTCTCCATAGTAAGTTACCTCATCTGTTGGCCAAATATTTTGACCTGAGCTCATGGTTCTTTCACAATATAAATTCTGGCAAATACCTTCTGTCTTTCTAGGGGGTTATGACTATCAGGATCTTCTTTTCTATTACTAATAGTGTAGGAGGGTTAAAAATGGGCAAATGGTCTGAACAGACATTTCTCAAAAGAAGACATACAAATGGCCAACATATATATGAAAAAAAATTCTCAATATCAGTAATCACGGAAATGCAGATGAAACCCACAATGAGTTATTGTCTCACTCCAGTTAGGGTGGTTATTATCAAAAAGACAAACACACACACGCACACATTTGCTGGTGAGGATGCAGAGAAAAGGGGACTCTTACACATTGTTGGTAGGAATGCAAAGTAGCACGGCCACTATGGAGAACAGTATGTGTGTAGTCCTGATAAGTAAGCAACAATGAGGAGAGGCCCCAGTTCGGGGAGGGCCCAAGTGCGGAAGAACAATGAACGACTGTTCTGAGACACAGCTAATCAACCTGAGGGCATAATGACTTCTATGGGCAAAATGACCTCTTTCCCAGATAGCCCCCTCCAGCACCACCCTATAAAACTTCCCTTCAGCCTCTGCCTCTCTGCAGACAGCGCTTTCTCTGCTGTGCTGCCCATTACAACCTTGCAACATATTTTCATACCTTCTCTAATAAATCTGCCTTCTTTCCTATGACTGTCTTGGTAAATACATTTGCTGCCAGTGACGTCGGCCCTAGCTAGTCACTACCCGCAACATTTTGGTGATCCAAAAGGGGATTGCTTGGGGACCTCTCCCCTACTCTCTCCCTTGCCTCTCCTCCAACTCCAATGTCTCGGTGCACAGCATCCAAGTTTGGAGACAAGTGAAGGTCCTGGCCAGGGCCACTCCCCAGTGGACCAGAAAGTCCTGGTGAGAAGTCGTCACCCAACCAGAGTTTGCTTTTCTTTTCCGTTTTCAATGGAAACAAACTCTAGTATCCCTCTGGCAACTTATGACAACTGGCCAGGGCCACTTCCTGGTGTGGCCTGAAGGCCAGGGGCTGAAGAGTCTTGTCTGCCTTGCCTGGGAGACAGGAAAACCCTCTCCTACCTTTTCTGGTCAAAAGTCCCTCTATGTGTCACAATTGGCACATGTGGTTTGGGGGACTCACACCCTCCTCTTTCTCACTCTAAATTCTCACCGTGAAGACAGGCAGACCTCCTGCTCTGGATGTTCCCAAACTAGGTGAGCTCAAGCAACCTCAGAGCAGTGAGTCTCCCCATTCCCCTCCCGTCCTCATACCTGAACCAATCATCCGGTGCAAGGCCCCAGTGCCGAGAGGTCTTTCTGATAGCTGGGATGCCCTTTAGAAAGTGCACCCAAGTCCGTCAGTGGATGTGAGTGGAACACGTTTCCTCAGCAAGAAGCCCCAAGAGAAAGCAGTTTGTGTCCCCAGCAGACACTAGCCCCCAGAGGCTGGCTCATCATTTTCCAGTCCCTCCATGGGACAAATCCCATCTGTTCCTTCAGACTCACCTCTGCATTGCATCCTAAAACATTAAGACAAATTTAACCCTCAGACTCTCAAAAAGAAACACCTAACTTTCTTGTGTAATACAGCATGGCCCCTATGCAAAAAAATCTTCAACTTAGCCTCATCAGTCTTTTACAACCAAGAGCAGAATGAGGAGGGCAGGGCTAAGGAGAAAGAAAAATGCAGGGACGAAAGGCAGGCTCAATTGTTGGCTGATTTAGAAGCCCTCGGCCCCCTCCAGTTGCCCTAAGGACACTCCTCCAGGTAAGTGCCCTCAGTACAGATGGCCAGGCCACTGGAAGGCAAACTGCCCCAATGGGATACATGGGAAAAAGCCCTTCACAGCTTGCCCCCTCTGCCACAAGCTCAGCTGCTGAAAATGGGACTGTTCTGAGGGCTGAAAGGCCCTGAGGACAGAATTCTAGCCCCTGATGGCCTTAAACTGAAGCGGGCTCGCTGCCCCGGCTGAATTCCAAATCACAACAAAACAAAGCCAAGGGTGACTCTGGAAGTGGCAAGTAAAATTATCCATTTCCCCTTTGAGTTCAAGAGCTGCCTGTCACGGAGACGCCTCCTCTCCCCCTTTCTGGAACTACCTTTTGCCTATATGGTAAAAATCTGGAAAATCACTATCTGGAGTTTAACAGGCTTTAAGACTGAGTCACTGTTGGAATTGAGTACACCATTTAAAGGAAAAGGCTAAATTAAAAGAAGGTGTGTAATAATATGGCTAGTCCTAGAAAGTTCTCTTGAGCAGTTAAAATTCTTTGCAAGCTTGCAAATACTCTAAACTCCTCCTGGAAAAACAACAGCAGTCACCTTGCACTATAGGTCACTGGTCCCCAATCTTTTTGGCACCAGGGACCCGTTTCATGGAAGACAAGTTTTCCACAGACCAGGGAGGGTGAAGGATGATTTGGGAATGAAACTGTTCCATCTCAGATCACCAGGCATTAGATTATCATAAGAAGCATGAAACCTATATCCCTCACATGTGCAGTTCACAATAGGGTTCACACTCCTATGAGAATCTAATACCCTCGCTAATCTGAAAGGAGGCAGAGCTCAGGCAGTAATGCTTGCTTGTCTGCCTGCCACTTACCTCCTGCTGAGCGGTTCGGTTCCTAACAGGCCGTGGACCAGTGCCAGTCTACTGCCCAGGGATTGGGGACCCCTGCTGTAGCTCAACTACTAGGGCTTTGCCCTCTCAGAGTGGTGCGCTGGGTTCAATTCCTGGCTTCAAAAGTGAGTCTTTTGTGGTTTAATCATTTATTGATTCTTTTCCCTTCCATGGACAGCTCCTAATTTCCTGTCTTGAAATTTTTTTCTCTGAGTTACCTTTGGGGCAATTCTAGATCTTGTAAATTGCTTACCATCTCTTTGGAGACACCTTGTGTCTCCAGACACACATGGACCTTGTGTGTCCATATTTAAGTTATCCCCTTACTTAAGGTTTATTAATTTCACATAGGAGGTTACCTTTAGGTAAAGATTCAAAAGCCAGAAATATTGGCCATTTGTCCTGGCTAAAATCTGATAACAAAAGATTTTTAAGAGACTTTTATTTTGAGAACTCCATAGTCAGAAATCAACTTAATTAAAGATGATATTTGGGCTGTATGTATACAGATATTGTTTTAAAAGCCCCTGCTAGCCAGGCACAGTGGCTCATGCCTATAATCCTAGCACTTTGAGAGGCCGAAGTGGACAGATCACTTGAGCCCAGGAGTTTGACAGCAGCCTGGGCAACTTGGCGAAACCCCATCTATATATTTAAAAAAAACATTACCTGGGCATAGTGGCAGGCACCTGTAGTCCTAGCTACTCAGGAGGCTGAAGTGGGAGGATCACTTGAGCTCAGGAGGTTGAGGGTGCAGTGAGTTGTGATCGCACCACTGCATTCCAACCTGGCAACAGAGTGAGACTCCGTCTAAATAAACAAACAAAAAGCCCCTGCTCTCCCTCTAAGAACTTCTCAGTCAATGGAATTTTGTCTTGATTCTCCATTTCTGTCTGTGTGTTTATATGTGTTGTGTGTGTAGTATTTATATAAAAGAGCACTAATTAATTGGTTTAAAGAAACTAAAATCAAACATATTATCAGAAAAAATTGAAACTTTAATCCCTTTTAGGTCACATGACTCTAATGATTTTAAAAAATAAAGACAGTGTAAATAAAGAATGTGTTTTGGTGGGAGGTTATTAAGAAGTCATGTGAATATGGTTTCTGTTAAAGAGAACGTAATTTTGTCTAGCTCAGAGGGTTTTAACTATTGGCCTCACCTAAAAGAGTAATGGGACAGCTGGGCATGGTGGCTCACGCCTGTAATCCCAGAACTTTGGGAGGCTGAGGTGGGCAGATCACTTGAGGTCAGGAGTTTGAGACCAGCCTGGCCAACATGGCAAAACCCCATCTCTACTAAAAATACAAAAATTAGTCACGTGTGGTGTCGAGCGTCTGTAATCCCAGCTACTTGGGAGGCTGAGGCAGGAGAATCACTTGAACTTGGGAGGCGGAGGTTGCAGTGAGCTGAGATTGTGGCACTGCATGCCAGCCTAGGTGACGGAGTGAGACTCTGTCTCAAAAAAAAAAAAAAAAGAGTAATGGGACAAAACTGATGGTTTAAGCAAGTTGAAAAGGGTTTGTGAAGGGTTAATCTTGTGGAAAGTTCTGTAGGTACAAGCAAGTTGGCTAAGATTTAAAGGGGATTACATAGCTTTTCCGTAGGTCAAACACTGAAATAAAAGCACACTGATGTAGGGCCAGAATCTGGACCCATGTGTCTGAATAATGGTTTTCTAGAGAATTTATTTGTTTAACAGAAAATTGTAAAGAATTATGAGAGGTGTGTGGACATTTTACCTTATGGTCAAACTAACTATGATTGTATAGATTTGCATATAAGGTTTTATTATGAATTGGATATAACATTATTGCATTAATAATATACTAATGCAAAGGTGAAATTTTGCTTTCTCTCTTAAACAAGATTTTTGCATAATATTTTAAAATAATGAGAGATTTTTGTTTACCTTTCAATAAACAACAGAAAAAGGAGGGGAGAGGAGACAGATTCGGTTGGTGTCATGCTGTCTTTATTGCGACCTGCTTGGAAAGTTGACTCTCCCCTCTATCAGCAAGTAAAGATTTTTGCCTTTTAGAAATTTTGGAGTTATCATTTTGGCTACATAAATGACTTGTAGTGACTCTATACTATAATCTTCTCTGAGCAACTCTCCTCCAAATCCTGTTGGGTAATGAGAACAAGTGGCACCCCCCCTCCAAAAATCCATACCCCTTTATATTATTTAAGGGACCAATGACCAATCTCCCACCAGTCCCTGGTAATATCCAAATACCCCACACCCCTTTGGGGCAAAAATATCCTTTCCAAGATGGGTGCCTGCTTAATGTTTACCCAACTTGTGAATTCATCTTTCCCTCTAATATCCCCCTTTCTCCCAGGAAAGCTACCTAAATCTTCAACCAATAGCTTCAACCTGGATAGTCCTATCTCGGGGGTTTAAAAATAGCCCACACTTATACAGACACACCCTAGCAAGAAATTCAACCTAGAAATCTCTTGAGGGGGGATAATGTCCTCACATGTGGCCCCTTCACAGAACTTGCACAGCAACACACAGTATAAACCTTAACTTGCTAACAAAAGGAAAATTTTTTTTTGTCTAATTCAAAGATTATATATAGGCCAGACGTGGTAACTCACGCCCGTAATCCCAGCACTCTGGAAGGCCAAGGCATGCAGATCACCTGTGGTCAGGAGTTCAAGATCAGCCTGGCCAACATGGCAAAGCCCTGTCTCTACTAAAAAAATACAAAAATTAGCTGGGTGTGGTGGCACACACCTGTATTCCTAGCTACTTGGGAGGCTGAGGCAGGAGAATCGCTTGAACCCACAAGGTAGAGACTGTAGTGAGCTAAGATGCACTCCAGCCTGGATGATAGAGTGAGACTCCATCTCAAAAAAAAAAAAAAAGTTACATATAAAACAAGGTAAAAGGAATGAGGAAATAAGAGAGACATAAAGATGGTTATAAAGGTGAAGACCAAGTGCAGTGGCTCATGCCTGTAATCTTAGCACTTTGGGAGGCCAAGGTGGTGGATCACTTGAGGTCAGGAGCTCAAGACAAGCCTGGTCAACAGGTTGAAACCCCATCTCTACTAAAAATACAAACATTAGCCAGGCATAGTGGCTTGTACCTGTAGTCCCAGGAGGCTGAGGCACAAGAATCACTTGAACTCAGGAAGCAGAGGTTACAGTGAGCTGAGATCGCACCACTGCACTCCAGCCTGGGTGATAGAGTGAGACTCTGTCTCAAAAAAATAAAAATAATAAAACAAAAAAGAAGAAGAAAGTTATAAAGGTGAAGAGGTATTTTTGATAAGGAGAGTTATAAAGAAAGAAATTTTATATAAGAATGGATCTTGTGGCCGAGACGGGCGGATCACGAGGTCAGGAGATCGAGACCATCCTGGCTAACCCGGTGAAACCCCGTCTCTACTAAAAAATACAAAAAAACTAGCCGGGCGAGGTGGCGGGCGCCTGTAGTCCCAGCTACTCGGGAGGCTGAGGCAGGAGAATGGCGTAAACCCGGGAGGCGGAGCTTGCAGTGAGCCAAGATCCAGTCACTGCACTCCAGCCTGGGCGACGGAGCAAGACTCCGTCTCAAAAAAAAAAAAAGAATGGATCTCGTGTGGTAAATTCTTGTCATAAAATAAAATGAGGCCGGGCGCAGTGGCTCAAGCCTGTAATCCCAGCACTTTGGGAGGCCGAGACGGGCGGATCACGAGGTCAGGAGATCGAGACCATCCTGGCTAACACGGTGAAACCCCGTCTCTACTAAAAAATACAAAAAAAAAAAAAAAAAAAAAAAAAAAACTAGCCGGGCGAGGTGGCGGGCGCCTGTAGTCCCAGCTACTCGGGAGCCTGAGGCAGGAGAATGGCGTAAACCCGGGAGGCGGAGCTTGCAGTGAGCTGAGATCCGGCCACTGCACTCCAGCCCGGGCAACAGAGCGAGACTCCGTCTCAAAAAAATAAATAAATAAATAAAAATAAAATAAAGTAAAATGACTGATTTTGTTAAGAAAGAGGGAAGTTTAGGACAAGTCAGAAAGTTCAAGCCTATCATAGATGGTCATGACCGGTGTAAGTCATGAGAAAATTCATGAAAGAAATTTATAAAAGGAATGTTGTATGTAATTAAGGTATAATAATCTGTCTAAAATTGGTTCCCTATGCTGTGTTTAAATTCAAACACTTTTTCATCAAGTAACTTCCAGGTTATCTAAATGGGCTTTCAACAAGGAAAAATAGTCAGACTGCAAAAGGTTTTTCTTCGCCTTTTCAGTAACTGGCTTAAGAAATAAAATTGTATCTTCTAAAATTCAGCAGTTTCACCTTCAAATGATGCTGTGAATGGGATATCAGTCTCTCCCCAATGATGCCTGCTACCTTTACCAGTCTCCCCTGAATTCAGTTGGACACCAGTTTTGCCTTGACATGCTCCCCCTCTCTGATGAGACCCTTCCTCCAGCAAAATCGAGTATCCTAGGTCCCACAATCCAGGATGGGTTTCTTGACAGATCCACAATCGTAGGTAGGGAGAACTCTATGCCCCTGGTCAGCAGGAAGTAGTTGGAAGAGGAGACCTCTGTCCAGTGCCAAAGATATGTCATTGTTGTTCTGCCAAGGGTGGAATGTAGAGTCCTGATAAGCAAGCAACAATGAGGAAGGGCCCCAAGTTGGGGAGGGTCCCAGGTGGGGAAGAACAATGAACAATTGTTCTGAGAGTAGCTAGTTAAACCACCCAAGGGCACAATGACCTCTGTGGGCACAGTGACCTCGCTCCACAGGTAGCCCCTCCAGCACGATCCTATAAAACTTCTCTCTAGTCTCTGCCTCTTTGCAGACAGCCCTTTCCCTGCTGTGCTGCCCAGCAACCTTGCAAGGTATTTTCATACCTTCTCTAATAAGTCTGCCTTTCTTTACTTATGGCTGTCTTGGTAAATACCCTTACCACCCATGACACCAGCCCTGGCTAGTCACTACCCAGGAAGATATGGAGGTCCCTCAAAAAACTACAAATAAACTACTATATGATCTAGCAATCCCACCACTGGACCTTTATCCAAAGGAAAGGAAATCAGTATATTGAAGAGACATCTGCACTCCTATGTTTATTGCAGCACTTATTACAATAGCCAAAACATAGAATCAATCTAGGTGTTCAACAATAGATAAATGGGTAAAGAAAATGTGATATATGTACGCAATGAAATATTATTTGAGCATTAAAAAGAATGAAATCTATGATTCACAGTAACATAGATGGAACTGGAAGACATTCTGTAAAGTGAGATAAGCCAGGAACAGAAACTTAAACACTGAATTCACTCATATGTGGAAGCTAAAAACATTGCTCTCACAGAAGTAAAAAGTAGAACAGAGGATACTAGAGGGGAAGGGACATAGGGAGAGATTTGTCAACGGAAACAAAATTACAGCTGGATAGGAAGAATAAATTCTAGTGTCCTATACCACTTTAAGATGGCTATGGTTAACAACAATGCATAGTTTCCAAGAGGTAGAAGGAGGATACTGAGTGTTCCTAACACAAATAAATAAAAAAAAGTTTGAGATGATGGATATGCTAATTAGTCTGATCCGATCACTATACACTGTATGTATCAAAACACCCCTGTGTACCCCATAAATATGTGTAATTATTATGTGTCAATTTTTAAAGTTACTAAACAGTGTAGGGGAATTGTTCTCCTTGGCAGTTACTACAGAAAAAAACATCTTCGGAAAAGAGACATGCCACAATGAGACTACCATACAAGATGCCAAAGTTACCCCCCAAATGACAACATCATGAGACAAAATAAGGGAGAGCTGCTGTCTCTCAGTGTTTGTCCCTAGTAAGGACAACTAACCACTGAGCAAACAGACAACTGCACAGCCTTCTTTCACTCACAGAGTGTTGTCCACCTGCAGTGCCGAGTCCTCTCAATCCATCTGCATACTGCTGTGCACTTCTGGGCTCTCAGATGTTTTTAGGTCTACAAGTCTATATAATCACTCTAAGCCATGCCTCTTAAAATGTGCCCTCATTTTCCATTGTTAAGCCATTGAATACAGACTGGTAGGTCACATGGCTTCTGTAACACAGTCTAGGTCACATTGGTTAACTCTCTACATGAATGGGACCCTGGAGGTCCTTACTCCTGCTCCCTTCTTCAGAGTAGGTTATACCTAAACCATCCTGCATGAGCCTTTCCCAAGGTCAGGGCTGTGCTGAGGGTGTAACAAGTATGGACAGTTGTCTAGCTCTCTTGGGAGATTTAAGCCTCAGGCTTCTAAAGATTAAATATTGGCATGTCTATAATGGGGAGAAGAAAAACAGTGGTACAACTATGTAAAATGATGGATATATTAATCTGCTTCACCATAGTAAACTTTTTACTATCTACATGTATCCCACATCATGTTGTTTACCTTAAATATACACAATGAAATTTGTTTAAAAATAAAATTAAAAACTGTCTTCTAAAAAGAAAAATAGTGAAGAAAGAGCTCTGCTGTGAGCTCAAGAACAGCCAGTCACAGCTCTACCTAAACCCATGGGTGACTTAAAGCTGAAGCCTTGTCATCATCACTGTCACATACTCTTATTATGAGGAAACTTTGCTCCTCTTTTTGCTGAGGAGATTCACCTAAGTTACTCTACGTGACAGTAACTGAAACAGCACCCACTAGACTACTTTATGACATCCCCCTCCAGAAATCAAGAGTTCTGCAATCACGGCTTCACAATCCTGAGAGACTACCAATTCAACCAGCCTTCAGGACTGGCACACTTCTGCATGAGAAAAGTTCAAATAATGGCTTAAGAAATTCAAAGCAACTGCTTACCCAAGATGAAGAGCACCCAGGAGAGGCAGTGCACTGAAATCTCCCCACAGCTGCAGTTCCCAAGCTCAACTGAAAGACTGCTGCGAGCACTCTAGGTTAGGCTCAGAGCAAACCAAACACGTGCCTTCTGAAGTGGCTGCAGAGATGCAAACAGGAACCTCTAACTCAAGGTTCTCATTTCAGTCATCATTACCCAATTTTTATGTATACTTTCATTCTAAAAAGAGGTGACAAATTCAACCTACTGAAGTGAACCTCACACTCAGACTTCTTCAGGTGCCATCTTCCCTTTTAGATGACAAGCCCTCTGAGGGTAGGAGCTTGAATGGCACCAGGCAAGTAGGTGCTGAGAAAGAAATCCGTTTCATGCAAACAAAATACAATAAATGTAATATTAACAGAAAACATTCTGTCTTAAAGATATGAAACCTCTTTTATTGTTCCTCTCGAAACAGAGGTGCAACCTCGCCAGGCAATCACCCAATCCCTGCTTCCAAAGATATGCCTGCCCAGTCCTCCAACTCGCTACGTAGACATGAATTTCCTCTGGCCATGTGATATCAGCATTTCCAGAATACAGGCAGCCATTGATTCCCATAGAGAACCTCTTGGGTGACTTGGACATCCTAGATTAGAACTCAAGGTTTCTTCACTTCAAGATACCTCTCAGTCTTAGTCACCACTTCAAAAATAGATGTTCTCAATGTATGCACCTTCAACCTTGGCTAGATTGACTTGACCTAGGCATGGGCAGACTCATCTTATGGAACTTGTCCTGTATCATCTGAAAAGCTGTTGAACGTTTGCTCCCAAGCACTATGCTGCATGGTACTTTAGAAGTGATGTGCTGGAGAGCCAGCAATCTCCACAGTATAAATATTCCCATCATGGCCTATTTCAAGCTACCAACAGTTTAACAACTGGCTTGCAAAATTCCTAAAAAATGTAATACAGGTTGAGTATCCCTTATCCAATATGCTTGGGACCAGAAGTGTTTCAGATTTCACATTTTTTTTCAGATTTTAGAATATTTGCTGAATACATACCAGTTGAACATCCCTAATCTGAAAATCCAAAATGCTCCAATAAGCATTTCTTTGGAGCATCATGTTGGCACTCAAAGTTTCAGATTTTGGAATTTCAGATTAGGGATACTCAGCCTGTAATTAGCTCTTGCTATGTGAGCTGGTTCCAGCATACCACGGAATCTCTGCACGTTCTTGCGGGGGTACAGCTCAGACATGACTGGTTGCACAATGCTGAAAACCACTGTTAAATCAAGTTCAGCCTAAGCTGCCTCCTTACATATCTTAAGTGTGGTCTAAAGGTTTCTCTGTACATCATGAACTATAACCTAAATGGAATAGTACACAGACTGTAGTCTACTCTTGTGCCAATCACTGAGTTTGGCCAATCAAAGATGACCAATGATTCAAACTGTTCAAATAAGGCAAACACTGAGCTGTAACCAATCCAGCTGTTTTTGTACCTCACTTCTGTTTTCAGTATATCACTTTCCTTTTGCTGTCCATAAATCTTCCACCACGTGGCTGCCCTGGAGTCTCTGGGCCTACTCTGGCTCACGAGACTGCTGATTCATGAATCATTCTGTGCTCAATTCAACTCTTTTAAATTTAATTCAGCTGAAGTTTCTCTTTTAACACCACAAACCGCCATCTTTTTCACATGACAATTCCCACCTTATATGTAGATATGCACACACCAAAAGGTAGCCAAAGGGTACAAAGAAGTTTATTGACTATGATGCAATAAAGACACCAAGAGTTACAATATCTGTGCATATGGCCCAACAGCGCCTACCCTCCTACAAAAAAACAAAAAAAGTCAATGACGTGCAGCAGTTAACAGCCCAACAATGGAGTCAAAGGAATGGAGCTGCCTCTTCAGGCAGTAAAGTCTCAAGTTGTGCAATTAAATAATAGTCTTGGTCCACTCCTTGTGGGTCTTCTTATGGTTTCCCTTTAGAACCATAACTGAGTGACTTAGTAGAACATTCATATTCAGGATATGGCCTCCAGAAGTGGTGTTTTGTTTTGTTTTGAACAAAGACGTGCTACCTTCTCTCTTGAAGCACCAGTGCTGGGTTCAGGAGCTACAGAGGACTAAGATGTTCCCCAAGTAGCCTGAAGTAACAAGTCACATGGAAAACACAAAGCAATTGTTAAGTTCACATTTTGTAATAGAATTAAGAGCCTAATGCATAAAACTTAAGGTCATGTAACCACAAGTAAAAACTTCAGCAGCTAAAGAAAAACTCTGGAAGGCTTTTAACCCCTTCTGAACTAAGTTCCCTTTCTAAATAAGGCTGGTTTCCATGGCTGTGACAAGAGCTCATGGGGTAGCAAAAAGAGAGAGAGAATAGCACCTTAGAAGTTACTCAAACAATAGATGAAACAAACAAGTAAACAAACAAAAAAAAAACACTTTATCTTCCTTTCATCCTTAAAGAAGGCAGGTGTCTGTACACTACTTCGTGATCCTTCAAAGAATAAAAAGCTGTAACCCAAATCGCAACACAAGGGATGAAGAAGGAAAATGATAGCAGCTGATGACTGGGATGTGGCCACAAACCCATGAAGTAAACTAAATTATCAATGTACTCCCCTTACCACGAAGGACACCATCCAGTCATTTAAAAAGGAAGGGACTAGTTCAAATCACAATTAAGGCTATAAAATAACATGACTGAGTATTCATAGAGCACCAATTACCTCAAGTTTAGACTAGGTGTCAATCTACAAACATAGCACCCTACATTAATCTTCACAACACACCTGCAAGGACATTACAAGAAGGCCCAGCCAAAACTGGTTCCTCATTTAATGGGATGTGGCTTTCAGTGGGTTCCTGTAACACCACCTCTTTCGCGGAGAAATGAGGACCGACAAAATATTCCCCCTCACAATTAGGTCTCTATCTTCAAATCTCTGAGAGCCCAAATTATTTACTGTCATTGTTCAAGTTGCTTTCCTCTCTCTGTTGAGGTGTCAGAAATGGTCACGTTAGACTGGCCTCAGATAACCACATAAGTTAACAAGCAGCCCCCCAAAGTACCGTGAGGTTTAACCAGTGGTAAACTGCCGGTCCTGTCTTTGCCTCTTCTACTTCCTCGCATGAACACAGTCAAATCACAATGTCCTTCAACCAACCAGATTCACTAATCTGTGGACTAGGTTAACAGAAGAGGCCACGCCAAATCTACGATACAGATCTAACAACACAAATTTTTAAAATTAGGTCTTTGCAAAAAAAAAAAAAGAAAGAAATTGAGATAGAAAAAAATGATTTTTAAACTAACATATACAGTCTAAAGTGCTGTAATATGGAAACTTCCTGACCAACTAATGAAAAACCATGATAAGGGATCAACCTATTGAAAGAATAGAGACAGGTGAGGGGATAATTTTTGTCTCTCATAATTGAGAAATAAATCCAATCGCTATTTCAGAGGACTATTTATATATGCACTATCCATCTTTACTGTTATGCTATACATATGCCTTAATGGCTTATAAAAAATCCTACATAAATTAACATTTGAAACAAGTTGTCATAGCAGAATGGAGTAACCTGCTGCAAGGCACTGAGAGAACAGAAAGGATAAGTATGTTATGCACAATCTCACTTCCTCATCTCAAATATTTTGTAAAAACCGCTTGCAAATACCATAGTTACTCATAGTTGGTGCATTTTAGAAATCAACAAAGTTTTGAAAGACAATACAAGTGAAAAGATTATTTAATTGCAAAGAACTCCTGAAATACTCCATAAGCCCCCACTAAAAACCTGTAAAGAGTTTTTCTTGCCTCCGACCTGAGAAGTCAAGAAGAAAAGTTGTAGTCACAAGAAAATAAAACAACAGGCCAGGCACAGTGGCTCATGCCTGTAATCCCAACACTTTGGGAGGCCGAGGCAGGCGGATCATGAGGTCAGGGGATTGACACCATCCTGGCCAAAATGATGAAACCCCGTCTCTACTAAAAATACAAAAATTAGCTGGGTGTGGTGGCGCATGCCTGTAATCCCAGCTACTCGGGAGGCTGAGGCATGAGAATCGCTTGAACCCAGGAGGCAGAGGTTGCAGTGAGCCAAGATCACACCATTGTACTCCAGCCTGGCGACAGAGTGAGACTCTGCCTTAAAAAAAAAAAAAAAAGAAAGAAAATAACAAAGACTCCTTGGCCCAAATTGTACCAGCAAGACTAAATAAAATAATTTTTCTACTTCATGATTCCTTTCCTTAACTGTAAATTGATGACATTGTATTTAATACTTTAAAAACCCAGTCAAAGCAAACCAATGACTTGATCCTACCAAAACTCTAAGGAAACTAAGGCTATACACCCTAAATTATCCAAACACAACTGAGGTTGAGGTGATTAAACCAATGAGTATATGCCCTATACTAACTCACAGCTGAAAGTGTACATGGAGCAAAAAACAAAGAACACCTGTCCCAAGCAAACATTTTGTCTGGTGACACGTCAGGAAATCATAAGCTCCACTTCATTTAAAAAATTATTTTGGCATCAGCAGTGTGGCAAACACTCAGGATTCTCCTTTAAACAGTTGGAAGAAAACATGTAATACATTCCAGAGCAAAGACAAAGCAAATCTTTTTGCTCAGGAAAATAATTTCTTCATTCAATTACAGCATAATTTATTGAAAGTGGAGTCATGAGTCTCTTATGAGAGTTCTTGAACAGTTTATAAATATAAGAACATTTCTTCAATAAATAAGTGGTTCCTAAAGTCTTTACTGATGATCTCCAGGATTGTCTGTCACTATGGTCTAGGCCAGCTCCACTTCTCTGACAGGCATTAGCTGCCAGTGGAATGGGATGTTTCCTGTTATTAGGTGACTCTTCTTATGTCATACAGACTTTCATCAATATGTCTCTTCATAGTCTGAATCCTGGAGGGAGAAAAACAGTAGGTGTGAAACACAATTCCAGAGTTGGAATTTAGGCAAAGACCACATGTTAGGATCCTCCAGATGGAACCTGGCTTGGGGAGACAATCACAAGTGAAATGCCACTGACTCAATACACCTAAATTCCCCCATGGAGCTTCACAGGACCTCAACATAATTGGTGTCTATTGGGCAAATTTCTGCTTTGAAGCCCTAGTGGTTTCCTTTCCCTTGGTGAATATTTTTTAAAACCTCAACACACAAGAAAGGATGCCTGTCTACAGCACCGTTTCTTAGCAAAACAAGCGTTGGTGGAATCACCCCAGCGATCCTCTCCCCACTCTCTTGCAGAAATGTGCAAAATTGTGGTTAGGAATTTAGACTAGGTGTCAGTCTACCACTTATTTCTACCTCTTGCTGGCTGGCTGTGTGACCTTGGATAAAGTTATTAACTTTCCTAAGCCTCAGTTTCTTCATCTGTAAAATGGGGATAATAAAAATACACCTCATAGAACTGTTATGAGAATTGAATGAGGCAATACATGTAAATTACTTAGCACTGCCCGGCACTTCATAAGCACTCATTCAAGACTAGCTCCTGTTACCATTATTATTATTCATACTCATATTTATTACTTCTAACTTCAAGTGGGCCATTAGCACTATCTGGTATACCACATTTCTCTAGTCTATTCATTCTCTTTGATGACTATTTCATACCCTTCCCTCTTTCCCCAAACTTCTAACACCTCCTCTTCCCATCATTCTCAGCTGACGGCCTTGCTTTCTCCCATCACTGGGACTAGAGAAGCAATCAGTAGGGAATTTCCACAAGCTCTATCACATGTGGCCACTCATCTACATCTGGACCCATCTATTTGGCCTTCCCTATTGTTCTTATACACTCTCCCTGTCTTACTCTATGTAAGGTGAACATCTCCACTTACGCACTAGATCCTGGCATTACCCCAGCAATCCTCTCCTCTCTCTCTTGCAGCATCAATTTTTCCTTCTCTACTACATAATTCCCATCTGCATACGAATGTGCTCAATTTCTCCCATCTTAAAAAGAAAAGCCACCCATGACACTGCCCTCCACATATTGCCTGTCTCTCTGCATCCCTTCACAGCAAAACTCCTTGAAAGAGTTGTTTATAGCCACTGTCCCAATGCATCTTTCTGCAATCTTTCTTGACCCCACCTCACCTCAGACAGGTTTTCTTTTTTTTTTTTTTTTTTTTTTTTTTTTGAGACGGAGTCTCGCTCTGTCGCCCAGGCTGGAGTACAGTGGCCGGATCTCAGCTCACTGCAAGCTCCGCCTCCCGGGTTTACACCATTCTCCTGCCTCAGCCTCCCGAGTAGCTGGGACTACAGGCGCCCGCCACCTCACCCGGCTAGTTTTTATAATCAGAATACAACCACTCCTCACCACCTCCACCACCACCACCCTGGTTCAAACTACCAGCATCTTCAGCTACCTGGATTAAAGCAAATGCCTCCTAATTGGACTCTCTGATTCTGTCATTGTTCATTACCACCCATTCTCAACACAAAAGCCAGAGTAATACTTTTAAAATAGACATCAGTTGATAGTGCTTCTCTTCCCAAACCCTCCAATGGATTCCATTTCATTGAGTAGAAGTCCAGGTCATTACAATCATCTACAAGGTTCTGTAAGACGTAGCTGCTGCGTTACTTCTCTGATGTCAACAAATACTATTCTTTGCCTTGCTGTCTTCATTCCTGCCATACTGCCCTCTTGTTACTCCAAGAATATGCCAGTCATGGCCCCTCCTCAGAGCCTTTGTACCTGTCATTTCTTCTGCCTGAAACGCTCCTCCACAATAGCCATATGGCTTGCTTCTCTCAGGTGTTTGCTCGAATATCTTCTCACTGAGGTTGTTCCTAACCTATTTAATGTCACACTCCCTATCCAGCCATCCCATCCCCCTTTTCTGCTTTTTTTCTCCATATCATTAAGTACTATCTCATATACTATATATTTTACTTATTTTTTAAAACTTTGTGAGTATTTGTACCCCAATTCAACAGAGTCTTAGAGGATGAGAAAGTTTTCCAGGCAAAGAACATTCAGTTCTCAGAGGGTAGGAATTTTTGTCAGTTTTGTTCACTGCTGGTTCCTAAGCACCTAGAACAGCACACATGGCATGTGACAGATGCTCAACAAATCACTGTTGAATGGATTAATATCTGAAATGTGGATAATAACCATATGAACATTAACTTATTTTGTGTTCTCAAAAATATCCGAGCCTCCAAAGGTTGGTATTAGGTCCTCTGCACTGGCAATACCAACCTTTCTCTCATTGTCCCTTTGATACTTAAGTGCATGAGACAAACAGAAATAAAAAACACTGCAATTAGTCATCAAGCCAAGTGTGGGCCTGGCAATAAGTAAACAGGAGGCAATGACAGGTATGTATCATATGGGATCAGAAGTTCTTTATGACCTATTTTCAACTGCACCACATCAGAGAGTCTTCCCTCCTGCTAGGATCCTAGGACACCCACCCCAGCCTCCTAACTGGACTCTCTGATTCTGTCATTAGTCACAGCGAGTACTCAAAGCAGGAGGGATGACAGCCTTTTGACATTTCAATCAAAACTTGGGCCTTCCGGGGTGCTATTTCTTATTGATAAAAGACATCAAGTTACCTAAAAGGTTATATCTCCCTAACTCCCTGAAAAATACTACGGCTCAGTGGAAAAGTTAAATTCAGGGTTGGGTCCAGCCAGTCGAAGTCTCCTAGTATGAATTCAGTGGCACAGGACACTCCTGTTTCGGGATTTTCTGTCAGTCAGTAGAAACTACTCTACGTGGCCCCCTTCCCTAACCTAAGACCACCACTTTCTGCCCATGAGACATGAAACAAATCATAGTTAGAATTGGTAGGAGTCCCCTGAGTCCAAAATGCTTTGGGGGAAGATGCTGGCTCATATCTTGCTTGGACCTAATTGTATATCCTCTGCTGCGTCTGAGGGCATAGGATGGATCCTGTTAGGTAAGCAGGAAAGTGGGACATCAGCAGTAAGCAGAAGGAATGGCATGCACTTACCAGGCACTCAGCGCAACGGACACAGAGCCTCACCATGCATGCATCTTCCTCCTCCTGATCAGTGCTGTAAAAAGAGGACAAACCACATCTGAATCACCACTATGCTCAATAGAGTAGAGCAGTTAAAAGTACAGGTGTTGAAATGAGACAGGTCTGGTTTTAGATTCCAGCTCTTCCACTCACTAGCTGGGTGACTGGGCAAATTATTTAAGCCCCAGAAGCCTGTTTCCTCATCTATAAAATGCACATATTGGCCAGGCGTAGTGGTTCATGCCTGTAATCCCAGCACTTTGGGAGGATGAGGTGGGTGGATCAGCTGAAGTCAGGAGCTCGAGACCAGCCTGGCCAACATGACGAAACCCCATCTCTACTAAAAACACAAAAATTAGCTGGGCATTGTGGCACACACCTGTAATTCCACTTACTCAGGAGGCTAAGGTGGGGAATCACTTGAATCCAGAAGGCGGAGGTTGCAGTGAGCCGAGATTACACCACTGTACTCCAGCCTGGGCGATAGAGTGAGTGACACTCTCATCTCAAAAAACAAACAAACAAAAAAATGCACATATCACCACCCACCCTTAAAGCATAGTTGTTAGGAGTAAATAAAAAATAAATACATGTGAAACACATACCATAGTGCCTGGCACATAATAACTGCTCAATAAATAATCACTCATTCAGAAGTGTAGCGAGCACTGACAAAGTCTCAACATTGTGCTAGCCTAGAGGTAAAAAGATAAATAAAACTTGGGGCTGTAACGAGCTCATGATGGGGGTGAAAGACCTGTTACAACTTAACAAATATGTTATAATGCAGTGTGATAAGGGTTTTAATAGAGTTAAGGTCAAACTGCTGCAGCAGCAAAGAGCGAGGAGTGACTAATTGTTCCCTGAGGACTCAGGGAAACTCAAGAGAAGGGGCTATTTCAGCTGGGTCTTGGAGGATAAGAGTGAGTTTCCAGGCAAACAAGAGAAGGAAGGAGGGCATTACCAGCAAGACAAAAGGTGGGGTCTTAGAGGATGAGAAAGAGTTAGGAAAAATATTTGACCTAAGTATAGTATGTTAGGGCAAATAAGTAAGTTCATGGCAGCTGGGACGTGGGGAGATGTCAGGAAACAATGTGACTTAGAGTAAAATCACAAGGGGTTTTGGATACCATGCTTAGAAATAGACATTAGCATTTTTACCAAGAGTTCTTTGCCTTTTTAGAGTCACAGATTCCTTGGAAAGGGCACAGGATGCTCTCTTATTATTGAATAAATGCACACACACACACACACACACACACACACACACACACACACACAGAGAGAGACGGAGAATTCTGGACCTTCTCAATGTAAGACTCCCCTCCCCTGACATAGATAATGGAGAACAGGAGTTTTATGTAGATTTTTGTTTTGATTTCCTTTTACTACATTTATTTTTAGGGAATATACTAGATCACGCCTGCTCACTGGCAGAATAATGTTTAATAAATCTTTTTGATAACCACAGTCCATGTAGCCCCTCACTTCAGAACACATGCTGACCAAGAATAGATCTTGCTTATTCAAATTGCTTTTGCCCTCCACAGCTATTCTTAAAGCCTCTCTCATTGCTCAGGCATTTTCTATCAGGAAACATCATCAGCTCAGTGCCAAATACAAGCAGAAGGAAAAATAATTGACCTGGAATTGAAAGAATGAAACATCAACTTCAGAATTTATTCAGACCATGGCACTGTACAATCTGATTTCCAAAGCAGAAGACTAGGACCATATATCAACTCCCCCATCTCTCTCCAAATTAATATTCACATACTTCACTTTCAACCTTCCTTTTGGCAGCCCTTAGCAGAACTATTCTCTTTGAAAAGAAAGTTCACCAGAAGAACTAAACTCGGTCCAGAAGAAAGGAAGGTGTGGATGTGGAGGTCTGGGTAGGACGCTAAGGAGGAAACAGGCTTGCTGCCCAGGGCTCCTGCTGGACTTACTCATCTGAAACCTCAATAGATGACTTCTTATAGCCAGACCTGCTCCTCTTCTTCAGCCCAGCAGCCTTCCTCCCCATTCTCACCAGCAGCAGAGCAACCACCACGGCTGAGGGCACAAAGACGAGGATGGAAAGAAGGGCCACAGAGGAAAGCATGGTGCCAAAACCTAGAGGTGGAGAAAGAGAAGGTAAAAGACAGGGACATGCAAATATGCCTCCTGTGACATGAGCAACTAGGTTCTACGTTTGCTCTTATATTTGTTCTGATTACAAAAGTAATGAATCATTGTGTAAAAGGTAGAAAATACACAAAAGTACAATGAAGAATAAAAATGTACCCACGATCCCACTCCTAGGAAGAAGACTTTGGTATCTACCCATTTAATCTTCTTCTAGGGGTACTGGGTATGGGGTGCATGGGGGGCATATATATTTTTAAGTATGGATCATAAATTACATATTATTTTTAACCTCCTTTTTTAACTTATTATATGATAAATAATTAACAATTCCTTCCAGATGTTATGTGTAATGGCTGCATAGCATTCTATCATATTGAATAATTTATAGAACTAATCCTCTCATGCTGGACATTCAAGTTGTTTCAAATTCTTAGAATCTATAAGTCACATTCGGATGGCCAGGCTTGTACATAAATCTTCATCTTTAGCTCTAATTCCTTAAGATGAAATTTACAATGGAATTACTAGATCAAAGGGCCTAAACTTTTAAGGCACCTGATTCATACTACCAAACTGCCTTCCAGCAAAACTGTACCATTTTCTTCTTCTGCCAGGAGTACGAATGCGCTCATCTTTGAAACCTACAAGTTATTACCTTTAAAAGAAAAGAAGTAAGAAAGTGAGAGAGACAGAAAGCAAGAAAGGGAAAGAGAAGGAAGAAATGAGAGAGGGAGAGAGGAAGGGAAGGAGAAAAGAAGGGAAGTTGGGAAGGAGGAAGGAAGGAAGGGAGGGAGAGAAGGAGGGAAAAAGGGAGGGAGAGAAACTTGAAAAAGACTTGAGAAATGATGACGAATCTATAATGGCCCATAATGTGCCTCTAAATCTTTGGCTTAAATCCAGTTAAGGACTAGAATGACCACTTAATCGTCATCAGGGAATAACGTAGAAAAAAAAATCAGTACTTAATCTACTCTCCTCCTGTTTCACGGTAAAGGGAAACTACTGTTCTTTGCAACGTAAAAGAAAAGCACTACCTCTCATGGTTAGGGGGGTACCCTTTCAAGACACAGGCAAGAACACTATCTCATAACTGGGAATATGAACATGCTAGGAAAACTGGAATACTTCCATTTCACAGAGATAACAACCCTATATTTGCTCAGGGGTTTTCTTTCTTTTTTTTTTTATTTTTTTTATTTTTATTATACTTTAAGTTCTAGGGTACATGTGCATAACGTTTAAAATTTAAAAAAAGGGTAATGGAGAAACTATGACAACATCTGAAGAGAAAATTCAGTTTTTAAAATAAAGATTAAAAATTCACCCCAACATACATATTGGGATGGCAGAAAAATTACTTTGACTCAATGATTTAATGACCCAACTGGCTTACAAAGATAGACAGCTTTGTTTATCATCGAGCTCTCCAGAAAGCACCACCGCAGTCACAGAGCACTGCAGAAGAAGGTTGGTGGCAATGAGCTTACCCCTTTCTGTGACTGTTAGCTCTGTCATGGGAATATTATGGTGCACATCTGGGGGATTCTTCACAGCACAGCTGAATGTCCCATTGTCCTTTATGGTAGGGTTGCTTATACTTATAGATGCATCCCCTTTGTATACATTTCCAACCCAGGAAATCCGATCCCGAAATGTGCCTGCTGTGGTTGGGTACTGGAAAGACTGATAATGAAATATCTAAGAAAGCAACACCACGAGAGAAAAAGTTAACTTGGAAAATGCAATGAAAATATAAACCTCAGTAGGTCCAAAATAAAATACAACTGTATAATGGTGTGTTGTGTTTTTTTTCAGTTGGGCAACTTTTTATGCTTTTTTAACCTCCATCCTATAGGTTAACAAAACTGATCAGAAAAAGGCCCGATGAGAGACTTCTGGGATCCTAATCCTTGAATCGCTTCTAAATTCTCCCTGGAACCCTAAAGTAATAGTTCTCAACCAGAGGCAATTTCACCCTCCAAGAGATATTGGCAATATCTGAAGACATTTTCGATTGTCACAACTGGGGAGATGCTACTGGCATCTAGTGGGTAGAAGCCAGGGATGCTAGTAAACATCCTACAATGCGCAGGACAGCAACCACAATAAAGAATTATCTGGCTCAAAATGTCAACAGTGCCAAAGTTGGGAAACTTGGTTCTAAAGTAGCGTCTCATATTTGAATAGCACTCTACAGTTTGCCAATAATTTCCACACATTTACTCACTTGAGCCTCACAACTACATTGAACTACATGAGGCAGGTATAATTATCCCAGACGTAGAAAAAGGGAAACAGGCTGGGCACGGTGGCTCACGCCTGTAATTCCAGAACTTTGGGAGGCCGAGGTGAGCGTATCACTTGAGCTCAGGAGTTCAGGACCAGCTTGGCCAACATGGTGAAACCCCATCTCTACTAAAAATACAAAAATTAGCCGAGTGTGGTGGCATACACCTGTAATCCCAGCTGCTTGGGAGGCTGAGACATGAAAATTGCTTGAACCCAGGAGGCAGAGATTGCAGTGAGCCAAGATTGTGCCATTGCACTCCAGCCTGGGCAATGGAGCTAGACGCCGCCTCAAAAAAAAAAAAGGAAAGAAAGAAACAAAACAAAGCCAAACAAAAGACTAAGTAAGTTGCTCTAAGGTATACAACTAGTAGGTGACAAAAGGGAGGTTTTTGCTTATTCTCAAAGGAGGAGGGTGTAATATAATTCAGCCTCTCTCAAGTCATCTACCTTGACAATTACTATAATCCCTAAGTCTAATACGTGATAAGTACTCAATGAATATATGTTGAATTAAAACAATGCTGCCTAGGACTTGATCAGACATTTCATCGCCAAAAGTCTAATTATCAGACACTTATCAAAAGCCTTGATTAGACACTTCATCACCAAAAGCCTAATTATACCTGGGGCAGGCCAGGCAGGTATTACAATACAATATGACTTATGCAATATGGCTTATGCAAAATACAGGCTTTCCTCTTTCTTTGTTACTTGGTACCTTCCCATTTAGGAACCTGGGTATTTACAACCACTGAATTGCCCAATTTTGAAAGGCAACTTCCCAGAAAAGATGCTGACTCACTTATTTGTTCATTTGTTCATGCATTTATTCAACAAATATTTGGTGCAGATTTCTAATGTGCTAGGCATTGTTAAGCAAAAGGATACGGTGGGAGCCACACAGGCATAGTTCCTATCTCATGGAACTTACGTTTAGTGATAAAGACAGATAATGAGAAATAATAACTGTGTTGAACATTTCAAAGGGGGAGGTAAAGAATCCCTACTAATTATCAGCATCAGTGTAAAAGAGTTTGGAACTCCTTATTGACAAAACACGGCCCATTGTATATCCTCGAGATTAGTCTAGCTCGTAAATTCAATGTTAAGATCATGAAACTCATATCCTTGCTTATTGATTAATCTGACACAATCTTGACTGACTAATTCCATGACTGCAACATCATGTTATGTAACTTTAATTCCAACTTGTATGAGTTTGCTGATTTTCTGACCAGTCTCGCAGAGGGCAGCACTAGAAGAGAGCTGCTGTTTCTCACCCAGGAAGCTCCCCATTGCTTGCTCTGTCCTACTTTTGACCAAGGAGGCAGAGCCAAATAAGGCCAGCCACAGTTTCCTGATCACTCGGAATCAAGTGAACTATTTCAAGTCTGAAAAAAAAGTGGGAGGGGAGCATGAATACAGCCTAGCTTCTTTCACTGGAGTCACCTACCTAGCCTCAAGCTATGTGGCATTCTACAATGGCTCCTAACACAGAATGCAAAGCTTATTTACACAAAGTCAAAGAGGACATTTTTCCAGTGAAGGAAACAGGATAAATAAATTAACAATACTTAAAAAAATACAATCTTCCATACAGCTATGACATTTACATTCTTGAATAACACCTATCCTGAGCTAAGGATACTGCTGGAAGCTTAAAGAGAAAAAAATTTTATAGCATTTTAATCTTCAATTAGACACCTACAGTGCAACTTGGACCATAAATGTGTTTTATATGTGTGACGAAGGTTTATTGCTTCCAATATTGCAAGACCATCTGTCACCAACATCTGTCACCAACACGAGGTGCCACCATTTCCTTCAAAGGCAGCCATATAAATCAATGCAGATGTTTATACACTGGAAAAAAAGTGTCAAGATAAATCCACAAAGCACAAATATGCAAAGAGATACACCCACTGAGACAACTTAATATGACAGAAAATGAGCAGCCTTAAGAGAAAGGACGTCTGTGACTGGACCTATAGAATTTTTCTATTCAATTGTCCTGAAGGTACCCTTCTTAGTACATTAAATCTGAAAATGAAGCTATGAAATAATGCAAAAAGAAACAACAAAGAGGAAAAAAATTAAACCACATTTCCTCTGAGTTTCTGACAGTTTTTTTCCTGCAGCTTATTTACAGAATTCTTACATGGGGCCCTATGTGACCAAATGAATGTCATATAGGATAAAAGTTCATCTATCTCTATTAAAGCAGAAGTCCATCTTCTACTCTGAGATGAGATGGCCTCAGGCATGCCTGTGATTTGCAGTAAAACAATTCCAAAACCGTTGACCAAAGGAACGTTCCAAAAAAGTACACACTTACTGATACTGTGCGGCTGCTGCTGGGAGGGCGATATGTCCAGTCTATGGTAAGCTTGTCAGTGACATCTGAAGTTGACTTGAAAGTGCATTTCAACTTGATCTTTTCTCCAACATAACCTCGGACATGGGCATCTGCGTGAATCTCCAAGGAAAGGACGATAGAAACACCTAATCAAAGCAAACCCAAACACTTAAAATGCATTCATGTGGGTGGAATATACAGATGTGAGTGAATAATTATTTTTAGAGCCCTCATCAAAAAGCCAGGGCAATAAATATGAATAAATATCTTCTCAGGCAAGCCCACAAGGGATAAGGAATTGATAGTTGCACTAATCAAAGATAGTATTTTTCAATCATTTTCTAATCTTAAATCATAACTGAAGGCTTGTGTAAAAATTTAAAATCTGGTCACACCAGCATTTTCCCAGATACAGGCTTGTGGTTCAGTTAACTACAAACAATGGGTCTGCCCATGGCTGGCTAAAAGGCAACATCACCCATCCCCTTCCATCCCCCGCAGACACACACACACACACACACTGGGAATATGGCAGTTTTTGTGGTCTAAGGGACTTACTCCAAGTATAGCATGGTTGCATCATGAAGCTACCATTGCCTCATCAACAGCAAAATGAGAATTGGAAGTAAGAATGGGAACATTTATTTCGAATAATTTTCTGAAACTGCCCCCAAGGTACTATCTAGTTTTTCCCTTTTTCTTAAAGCTGGCTGAGGAATCACACATCCATTAAAAGTAAATCATGGGGAAGAAAACAGAAGAGGTGAATGCATTCTAGCAAGTAAAAATAAAGTATCATTTTAAAACCCACTAGAGACTTATTTTTTCCAAAACCACTCATGTACCCAAATCTGACACTTTATCTCCCTGAAAAGGGCTGGCACTTTACTCTAACCAGTTCCTTCTGCTTTCAGAGAACAAAAACTTATCTTTCCCTACAGAGCCATATTTTAGGAAATTACATTGCCAGTACTTTGTTCTTCCTGCTTCCTTATCTACCTCGAGAAGCCATGAATCTTCTGGAGGCCAAGACAAACAGAGCAGCAAGATTTCAGAAGAGTGCAAACCCACACGCTGTCCTGAAAATCAGCAGTGCTTCCAGTACAGACAGAACGGTGTAGTGATTGAGCACGCAGGTCACGGCTCCTACGCCAGAGGGTCTGGGTTCAAATCCCGGCACTGTTACCTGCTGGGTCTGCAACCTTAGCAAGTTACCGTATTCCTTCAGTCTCCTCACCCTCATGGGAATGGTGATGATAGTACTTACCTCAGAAGGCCACTGGGAGGATTAAAAGAGTTAAAACACATAACACACTAAGAAGCCTACTCAAACCAGAGTAAGTGCTCAGTGCGTGTTAGACAGTGTCACTGTCATTATTGCCACCTCTTCAGTCCTGCCCACACACTCTCAACCTTTCCTGTCACAGTTATGAGTCATCAGTTCCACTGCCTTTACTTCTGCCAGCTTTGAGTCATTTTTCTTGCTCCTCTCTAGACAATCCAGTCTGTTGACATTCCTTTTGAAAGGAGGAGACCAAAACTGAACCCACTAATAAGAACTCGTAAGAATATGACCCATCCCAAAGACGAAGATTACTTCTGGTATGCCTATGGCACCCTTTCTGACTTTGCCATGCTAAACCTGTCCTGCCTTCTGTGCCTTTGCAAACGCTGTCCCTCTGCTGGAAAGCTTTTATCCCTCAGTCCCCACTCTCTTAGGCCTGCAATCCTGACCCATCACTGTAAGAAAATCCTTATTCATCACTCAAGATGTAACTCTAAAAACTGGGAGGTGGAAATGAATGGACAATGTATACTCTCCCCATGTCTATTCCTTTATCCTAAAACATAAGTATAGTATAGAGATTTAAAATAGAGATTTAGAATTAGCCAGACCTTTACTTGAGTTCTAGCTCAGCTACTTTCTGGTTATGAGACCTTGATCTCGGTTACCTAACCAGTTCAAGCTTCAATGTCTTCACTTGGTAAATGGGAATAATAACAAGATCTACTTCACTGGATCACTCTGAAGAGCGACCATAATCAAAAAGATAACTTTTTATTTTGATCATGTTGTTCATTTCACAACATGAAATGCTTGGCACAGCATCTGGAATAAAAACTTTAATAAATGTTAGCTATTATTATTAAAATGAACACCACACATATTCAAAAACGTTCAATAATTTCCTATTGGGCTACAAAATAAAAATCAAACAGTGGCAATCTAGCCCCACACTTCTGTCACTGCATCCCATCTACTTTCCCAATCCCTTCATTATTACTTGAATGTCCTGCCATTTCCCACATGTACTGTGTCCTTTCAAGTCACTGAGCCTCTCTTTGAACAGCTCTCTGTCTGAAAGGCTCTCCCCACCTCTAACAATCCTGCCTGGGTTGTTCCCCACCACACCACATCCCCAACATTCACACACCTTCAAATTCCGGCTCAAATATCGGCGCCCTTTGTGGTGCCTTCCCAAATTCCCTGATGCGGTTCATCGCCCTTTCTCCTCCTAACACTAGGTACATAATCCTGCACAGGCACAGATGCCATCGATTGCACCTAGTTACAAAGGCTATTCCTCTATCAAATGTTAGCACCTTCAGGGCAAAAATTCAGAGCGAGGGGAGCAGGCAGAGAGACACTGAGAGAAACAGGCGGACAGGTCACCAGAAATTCTAGTATAGGAACAAAGCATGCTTATAAATCACCCACTTTATTCCTATCACCTTTTTTATAGTACATTCAATACTCTTAACTCCCCTACACTCCTATCTTTCCATTGCACCCTTTCAGGAAAAGCTCAGCTCTAGATGACCACAACTAGACTGGGCTAGTATACCCTGAACAAGAAAAATCACACAACTGGACAATTACCATAAGAAATGTGTTAATGTCACCCACAGCTGAGTCCTCGACGAGGCCTGGCAAACCTTTAACTGGCCTTGGTTAGCTTCCCATTCCATGATTCCTCAAGCCCTTGTCATTCTTCCTCAGTCCTCCATGCAACCTCCAAACCCCTCATTCTCAGAAGAAAATGTTACCTCTTACATCGTCATGAAACTTGAGGCCATATAAACGACCCAGGCACACACATTCCTGCATCTGCTCCCATCCTTACTTCCAACTGAAAGGATGTGGTGTCCCTTTTCCTACGCAAGGCCAGATCCTCTGCTCTGCCTGGATTCATCCCCTCTATTCCCTGCTTTAGCAGAAAAACCCTCTTTAGGCCAGGCATAGTGGTTCACACCTATAATCCCAGCACTTTGGGAGGCCGAGGCAGGCGGATCATATGAGGCCAGGAGTTCAAGAGCAGCCTGGGCAACACAGCGAAACCCTGTCTCTACTAAAAATACAAAAGAAATTAGCCGGGCATGGTGGCACACGCTTGTAGTCCCAGCTACTCAGGAAGCTGAGGCAGGAGAATCGCTTGAAACTGGGAGGCAGAGATTGCAGTGAGATGAGATCACACCACTGCACTCCAGCCTGGGTGACTGAGCAAGACTCTGTCTCAAAAAAAAAAAAAAAAAAAAACTCTTTCTACTGCCTTCAACCCCTCCCCTTCAGCCTCTAAATACACAGGTTTCTCCCATCCTTAAAAACAAATAGCAATTTTAAAAAATCTTTCCTTAACACTGTAATATTACTCTAGTTACCAACTACTGCCCTTTCTCTCACTTCTAAGCCAAGTTTGTGAAAGAGTGGCCTATACTTGAGGTCTCCATTTCCTCCTTCCCATTCACTTATGGACTTTATGGTACAACTGAACTCCACTACCACTTGTGGTAAAAGGCATCATATATCTTTAAATTGTAAAATCCAAGGGATAAAAACTACAGTAGACACTTTTCTATCCTTATTTTACTGGATCCTTTACCAGTGACTAATGAACTTCTCTATCCCAAAGCTTGCATGTCAATTATCTCATTCATTCACTCATTCTTCAAACATACATTTATTGAGCATTTGTTTTGTGCCACCCTCTGGGTTTGGAATTAAATGCAAGCAAAATAAATACACTCCCTTGTATACTTGAAACACAGTAGAAGTTTGATACATTCATTAACTAATCATGAAGACAAATGCATAATTACAAACTTGGATAACTACTATAAAGGAAGGGAAAAGAAAGTGGCTACAGGTACGGCCCCTGTTATGTTGGGGGAGAGGAGAGTGGTTAATGAAAGCTTCCCTGAAAGTTACTCTTGAGCTAAGATCTGAAGGAAGAGGTAACAAGATGAGGAGAGGGAGGGCATTCCAGGCAGAGGACACAGCACATGCAAAGGTCCTTCACCAGGAAGGAGCTTAGTCAGTCAAGGGGCTGAAAAGGAGTGTGACTGCAACACAAAAAATACGAAAGGAAGAGAAAAGAGAATGAGATGTGGTTGGGAAATAAACAGAAACCAGACCGGGCAGGACCTTAGGGATTTGGGTCCTTATCCTTAGAGTAATAGGAAGCCATGGAAAGTACTTAACTGTGGGACTGAACAAGAAGAGACCTGATGAAATTTGCATTCTTAAAAGATCACTTTAGAGAAGACACTTACTTACAAGGAATCAAGTGTGAATATGGGGAAATTGAGCACGTTGGGAGGCCCAGGCGGGTGGATCACCTGAGGTCAAGAGTTCGAGACCAGCCCGGCCAACATGGTGAAACCCCGTCTCTACTAAAAATGCAAAAATTAGCCAGGCGTGATGGTGGGAGGTGGAGGTTGCACTGAGCCGAGATCACACCACTGCACTCCAGCCTGGGTGATAGAGCGAGACTTCGTCTCTTAAAGAAAAAAAAAATTGTGAATGAGTGAATATGGGGAAATTACTGAGGAGGTTACTATGGTAGTCAAGTAAGAAAGAAGGGAAGTTTGAACTAAGTATGGCTGTGGAATATTAGGGAAAGGGAGATATGAAGGATGACTCCCAGGTTTCTGACTTCCTGATGCCATTCACTGAGAAGGGAAGACTAGAAAAGTACTAGGCTTGGCAGGGGAACAGGAGTTTGATTCTGGATGCATTTAAGGTGCCGCTGAGATACCCAAGGGATAATGTCAAGGGAGTGGTTGGTTTAGGGCAAAGGTCAGCAAATTATGGCCCACGAGCTAAATGGAAGCAAATGGATCTAGTAGAAAGGGAACAAACTAAAAATAACCAGCAACTGACTTGACTGCCAGCTCTGGGTGTGACCAGATTGGCCTAAATCAATTATGGCATCCAATGGTCTTTTGGTAAACAGCTAAAAAAAATTTACAATGTCTTTTAAAATAAACTTTTATTAGAACACAGCCATGTTCATTTGTTGATGTATTTATCTGTGGCTGCATTTTTTGCAGAATTGAATAGTTGCCACCAGAGACCATGTAGCCCACAAAGTCTAAAATACTCTCTGGCCCTTTACAGAAAATGTTTGTCAACCCTTGGTTTAGAACAAAGAGACATGGATTACAATTTAAAATCAGAATCTCTTTAGTTTCCCTCCAACCAACTCCACCACTGATTGTGTTACACATACACACACACAGGTACTCACTCACTCTCTCTCTGTCTCCCCACATCTCTGACAGTATGTATCAAATATCTAAGGCTGTTATTTTCTTATCCATCCTTTAAACACTGGTGTTCCTTAGAGATCTAGCCTGAATATATAGTCATTCAACATATTCTCCTTGGACAATCCTATTCACTTGTAGATTTAACAACCACTAATAGGATAATGATTTCCCAATCTATATTACTAGCCATGACCTGCCTCTGAGTGTTCAAGTGTTACCAGATATACTCTCTTGAATATCACCACCACACGACCTCAAATCGAATGTAGTAAACATTTGTTTGTTGCCAGCTCAACATCCATTTCCCCTGATCTCCTAATAATATCCCCTTTTTTTTTTTTTTTTTGATACCTACCTTTTCCCACATAGCCTATCATAGCCTATGAGCTAGGAGGAAGATGACACTATCCGTCAGGATCCAGGCAGGAAACGGAAGGCACAATCAGTTGAGGTTGTGAAAAGTGTATGGGCCACTTTTCTTTTTTCTTTTCTTTTTTTTCAAGACAGGGTCTCACTCTATTGCCCAGGCTACAGTGCAGTGGCGAGATCTCAGTTCATTGCAACCTCTGCCTCCCAGGTTCAGTGATCCCCCACTTCAGCCTCCCAAATAGCTGAGACCACAGGTGTGCCACCACACCTGGCTAATTTTTTGTATTTTTGGTAGAGACGGGGTTTCGCCATGGTTGCCTGGGCTGGACTCAAACTCCCGAGCTCAGGCAATCCTCCCACCTCAACCTCCCAAAGTGTTGGGATTACAGGCATGAGCCACCATGCTCAGCCTAGGTCACTTTTCGAAGGGACTTTTCCCAAGGTTAAGGAAGCTGACAACAGCACAAAGCCTTTACCATCCCCAGGTCTGAAGGGCAAAGGGAGGAAATGGTGTTACTAGATCCTGATAAGAGTGGGAGCTGTGGGCTACCTGACGGTGGCTGTTGTTAGAGGGATACAGGCACTGTGGATCATGGCACCAAGAGAGGGAGGGAGCAGGAAATAAATATCCTGATCTTCTCTCTCCTGCCCTCCAATCTCCTGCCAAAACCTCCCACTGGCCAAATCTAACTGGAAACCAGAGGAAGAGAGCCTGAATGATGTACTCTATACAGTCAGCTTTCCAAAGAGTAGAGTAGAGCAGAGAATGAGTCTGGTGGGAGGGGAGAAAACTAAAAGTAAACAGTAACTGACTTTACTGCCAGCTGAGGCTGACTCGGATTTACTTAAACCAATCATTACATCTAGTGGTGTACTGGTAAACAGCAAAACATTTTTATAAAAAATAAAAAGCGCCAGATACATAGGGTTGGACAATTTCTGTGGTGCAAACACTCCTATCATGGTCAATTTCAAGCTACACATGTTAAGTCCCTAATGCTGACATAGGAAGACATGTATTAATATTTAATTGGCTCTTAAGAGCCAATTAAGTATGAATATACCCCAATCATATCGTCCCAATCACAAAGATAGGTTTTGGGTCAATATGTGATCTAAGTTAATCCAATCAAAGTGAGTTTCAGAAAACCTGCTTTGAAAGTTATTTAATGCCCTCCACCCCATGCCCGCGTTGTTTATTTTTTGTTTTTTTGAGATGGGGTCTCGCTATGTTGCCCAGGCTGATCTTGAATTCCTGGGCTCAAGTGATCCTCCCATCTTGGCCTCGCAAAGTGCCAAGATTACAGTCATGAGCCACCATGACCAGTCCTCCATGCCTTGTTTATGCTCCTCTCTACGTCTAAAATTTTCTTCACTCCCTATCTCTAACAAACTTATTCCTCTTTCAAGATTTAACTTCACCTCCAGGAAACCTTTCCTTTATTCTCATGCCAGATCAAAGCATCTCTTCTCCATCCTCATGGTTTCTAATGCATTTATTTCTTAGTATCAGACTCCAAAATCATCTATTGACTTATGTCTTCTCCAGTAGATCCTGAGCCCATCAAAACAGAGCCTAGCGTACTATGGATGTCTAGTAATATTTATTCAACTAGACCAAACCAACAACGGTTTTCTTTTCTTTTTTTTTTTTTTTGAGACAGAGTCTCACTCTGTCCCCCAGGCTGGAGTGCAGTGGCGCAATCCTGGCTCACTGCATCCTCCACCTCCCGGGTTCAAATGATTCTTCTGTATTTTTAGTAGAGACAGGGTTTCACCATATTGGCCAGGATGGTCTCGAACTCCTGACCTCGTGATCCGCCCGCCTCGGCCTGCCAAAGTGCTGGGATTACAGGCATGAGCCACCGCGCCCAGCGTACTTTCCTTTTTATAAAACAAAAATTATTACAAAATAAGCATTAAAAGTACACATTCTGGTTACTATAGTAAATTTTGGTTACTAAACCAAATTTTGTTTGCAAATTATAGTAAGTACACCATCAATAAACCCACCTACCTACCAATTTTTTCCTTGTTAATATATCTGAACTCCATATTTATGAGCATGATTTTGCCACAAAGTTATCAACATTTAAAGTCACTTTGTTGAAATCTAAATACTGGATATGTGGGGTCTTAATTGTATAGTTAAAGAAAAATAAGAAAAGTAATAGTTTATCCATGGATGAACTAAAATTCAGGGCTGGTGAAAAAAAATCAACTCCAAATGATGATAATCTTGTACAGTCCTACATAAAACTCCGAGAACTAGAAGAAATTATTACCTTTTTTCTTTTTCTTGATTTTTTTGGTTCTAATTCACTTGTTTATTTTGGGGAAGGAAGACTTTGGTATGGAGCAAAGAAATATCAAAACTACTTTAAATGGAATAAAACCAACTTTATTCTTTTTTTCCCCCGTACTGGTAGATAAAGCAAACTTTATAAGTGGACTGTTGAAAGAAAAGTGCCTTTTAAGAGTGTTCACTTTCCCAGTGTCTTTCCAAGTTTAAGATACAGAAGCATTTGTTCAAAGGACAGAAAACATCTAAAAGTTTAGGCTCAAGATCAATCTTTACAGACTGATATTTTCAGTTTTTTGTTTGTTTGTTTTTTGAGACAGAGTCTCACTCTGTCACCCAGGCTGAAGTGCAGTGGGGTGATCTCAGCTCACTGCATCCATGGATGAACTAAACTATTCTATACTGTTAGACATCAGGGTGTTGACTCCTTTTTGGGGAGAAAGGATAATGACAGGAAAGAAGTACAAAAGAAGGCTTTTGGAATGCAAGAAACATTCTATATATCCTGATTTGGGTGCTAGTTACCCATGTGTGTTCAGTTTCTGAAAATTCATTGAGCTGTATACACTTACGACGTGTACTTTTCTCTACATATATTATACTGAAATTAAAAAATGATTTAAAACCAATGGATGTAAGATAGTTTGTCTCTTCCACTCATAAAAAAAAAAATACTAATCCCACATTAATTCACTCAGAAATGTCCATCCCAGGCCTAATGCCCTTATCTCTTCATCTGAGCAGAAAAGCATTCTTGCCAGGTAAAAACAGCCAACTATAGAAATATTCATAATAATTAACAAAAACTGTTTAGTCTGGGGGAAAAATAAGAAAATCATATTTTAACATAAGTAATTTTACACATGAAAGAATTAAATGTGTCAATAAAGCCCCCAATCTTGTATGCCCCATTTTCTAAAATATAAATCTACTGATATTTTATTCATATTGTACACTTAAGTAAAAAAGAGAAAAGTTTAAGAACCCTAGGTCCCCTGGTCTACCATTTCTAAATACTTAGATAACTGATATAGCAGGACCAGACTTATAACTTAAGGAGAATTCAAATAATCTAATAATTTAAGTGGCCTTATTTTTGAAAACAAAAGGCAAATAAACACTGACATGAAACCAAACTCTACCACATAAGATTTAAAAGACCAAACACATGGATGAACCTTGAAAACATGCAAAATGAAAAAAGCCAGTCACCAACTCTACCACATAAGATTTTTTTTTTTTTTTTTTTTTTTTGAGACGGAGTCTGGCTCTGTCTCCCAGGCTGGAGTGCAGTGGCTGGATCTCAGCTCACTGCAAGCTCCGCCTCCCAGGTTTACACCATTCTCCTGCCTCAGCCTCCTGAGTAGCTGGGACTACAGGCGCCCGCCACCTCGCCCGGCTAGTTTTTTGTATTTTTCGTAGAGACGGGGTTTCACCGTGTTAGCCAGGATGGTCTCGATCTCCTGACCTCGTGATCCACCCGTCTCGGCCTCCCAAAGTGCTGGGATTACAGGCTTGAGCCACCGAGCCCGGCCAACCACATAAGATGTAAAAGACCAAACAAATGGGTGAACCTTGAAAACATGCAAAGTGAAAAAAGCCAGTCACCAAAAGCACACATTGTGTAATTCCATTTACTTTATTTATTTTTTTAAGGCAGGGTCTCACTCCATCACTCACGCTGGAGTGCAGTGGTGCAATCCCAGATCACTGCAACTCCCACCTCCCACGTTCAAGTGATTCTTCTGCTTCAGCCTCCCAAGAACTGGGATAACAGGGGCATGCCACCACACTCAGCTAATTTTTTTTTTTTTTGGTAGAGACGGGGTTTTACCATGTTGGCCAGGCTGGTCTCAAACTTCTGACCTCAAATGATCCACACACCTTGGCCTCCCAAAGTGCTAGGATTACAGACATTATTCTATTTATATGAAATGTCCAGAATAGGCAAATCAATAGACACAAAAAAATAGACTGGTGGTTGCCAGGGGCAAAGAGAAATGGGGAATGAGATGTGATTGTTAAAGGGTATCAGGTTTCTCTTTGGGGTGATGAAAATGTTCTAAAATTGATCATAGTAATGATTGCATAACTGTGAATATACTAAAAACCATTCAATTATGCCCCTTAAGAGAGTAAATTGTATGGCATGTGAATAATATGATAAACCAGTTGTTTCTTTTTTGTTTTTGTTTTTTGAGACGGAGTTTCACTCTTGTCGCCCAGGCTAGAGTGCAATGGTGAGATCTCAGCTCACTGCAACCTCTGCCTCCTGGGTTCAAGCGATTCTCCTGTCTCGGCCTCCCGAGTAGCTGGGATTACAGGCGCCCGCCACCACGCCTAGCTAATTTTTTTTTTTTATTTTTTAGTAGAGACGGAGTTTCACCATGTTGGTCAGGCTGGTCTTGAACTCCTGACATCAGGTGATCCAGCTGCCTCAGTCTCCCAAAGTGCTGGGATTACAGGCAAGAGCCATACACCCTACCACCAGTTATTTTTTAAAAGGCAAAATATCTATTCCACAAGTACACAGAGATTGTAAAATCAACTTTTAATGTTTCATTGAATTATATGATCTGCTGGACTTGACACATGCTCTTCAAAGCAAAATGACATTAGATTTAAGAAAACACCATTTCTAGATTTTTTTCTCAATAAGACAATATTTGAGTATTTCTTGTGTGTGTGTGTGTGTGTGTGTGTGTGTGTGTTTGTGTGTGTGAAAGATAGAGAGAGAGAGTGGACTGGATGTATTAGGAGTGACAGTAGGCCAGCCTAAATACCACATGGCAAAGTAATTTAGCTAAAAAAACTGGAGACTTATGATGACACAGGCAGCTGGGAGGGATCACGGGGTGTGCTGGCAACATGAATATTAGTCACCAGTTAAAATAAAAACTTTCCAGCCTTATCTGCTAAGATTTAGGACACCTGAAGTCTTTACATTATTTATATTTATATAATATTAAATATCTCTTTCAGAAATCCCCATTACCCTCAAGGAAATTTTATAAAGCTAGCAATTCACTCTAATGCTAGATATACTAATATTTTATTTCCCAGGAAGACACACATACATAAAATCCAGGAAATAGTTGTACCTTAAAATGAAGGTAATTACGTTGAACTGACATTTATGCAATTTGAAAATTATATGAAAGCAAAACTCACCTAAATTTTAAGATGTGAATGTCAGTGTGAATACCCTACTTCTGATACTACTTAATAGATTAAATTTTAACAGAATTAAATGCTCTTTCTTGTATTAAAAAAGTTATTAAAATGCTAAAGTAGTTGATTTTCATCAATATGCTTCTCTATAATGAATCACATCACATCTCTTCTGTGACTAACAAATATTTCATTTTACAGACCACAATAATCACCTACAAAAATAAAATTACCAACTGTCATGATTTTGTTACCCAAAACTACTGGGACAAACTACTGAATGCTAGAACTGTCATTTTTCTAATCAGGGTATACAGCGCCCAAACCACAGCAGTCAACCTCATCACAAAATAACACCAGGTGCTCCCAAAGCCAGAGCGCTTTGTGGTTCCATCAAGTATGCCATCACCAAACTACAATGACAGGTCACGCAAGGTGGAAAAGCTCCCAAGGCTCAGCCAAGGACTGACAAAATACCAACTACCCTCAACGGTGCGGTGATGACATCGTCCCAACGTCCCGCTCCCTCCTTCCCTCCCAGAGCTATGCCGGGGCTTTTCGGAGACCCTCCCCACCCGGAACCGGAAAAGCGACCATCTTCCCTAACCCCTCAAGCCGGAAGTGGAGCGTAGCCAGCCGGAGCACTCACCCTGGAAAAACAGGACGCCCAGCAGAGGGAAGAGAGCGTAGCCACGGCCTCCTGCTGCTCCGCTCTGCTGCATCCCGGCAGCTCTCCAGATGCTTGCACACCTTGTTTACAGCTCCCAGTAACGACACAGGTAACGCCGGAAGTGACGTCAGGGCAGGGGGCCGAGAGACAACTTAAATGGCGATCCGAAGTTACCATAGGAACCTGGCTTCTTTCCAGAACCACACCTGGTTTCACTGAAGAGCGATTCATTAACTTTCAGGCGGGAGCTAATTGCTTGAAAATGAAGTAGGCTACAGGCTTTAAATATTTACAAGTTTGTTTTTGTGGAATTCTGCAGAACTAAATAATTTTGATGCTCTGCATATCAGACATCGTTTTTTACGTCTCGAGATTTAGTTGAAGGTTCTCAGAATACACTCCCGTAAATGTAGAGTTCAGAAACACCTGGGAGATCATACAGCATAGATAAATATATATTAGGCGCTTGTAGTGATATGTGCCACAAGCCTCATTGGTTGTTGTCCTTTTTAGGGTAGCTATCACAGCATCCAAAATTAGGGGTTTATTAAATTACTTTTGGCAGTGGCAATGATGATCAAATCATTACAGTCTGTATTAGAGGAAAAGGAGAACTGGGATTTGTGTGTCTTTGGTTGGAAAAGTAAGAAAGTTATGTTATCACAGTACTTGAAGTGAGATGGCGTCACATACTTCTGAAAAAGAGATGGTACAGTAAGTACACTGTTGTAATAATCAATAAGCCTCTTCCCTGGAAACAGCCACGTGTCAATGAAAGCAGGAGGAGAATAAAAGTATGCTTTCGCTTTGGGAAAGAATAAGTTTCCATTTTTCAGTTTTCATTCCTTTACTAGACTTGAAAGCCAGTAGTTTTCCCTATTAAAAATGTAATGCAAAGTACTAAATATAATCTTTGATACTTTTCTTTGAAAGAACGCTCAAACTAAGTCGTATTGTTATGCCCAATTCCCAGCTATCCAAAGCAATGTGAAAATTCTGTGGAAATCTGTATACTTCTGTTTACCCAGTAGAAACTAATTGTATCCATTATTGACTTGCAGGTTGTCTCTACTAAGAAAACTTTTCAGTAAAGATAAAATATATATCCATCTGTTTTCCCTGCGGTGTAGAACTTTTAGATATGTATATACACAAATTATATAATTGATAATTCTTTATTACTAAAGGTTTATTTACATAGTGTTTAAGGCATAATAAAAAATAAATTACAATACACAAGTGCTCTTTAGGAAGGAGACACTAAACAACAGGCCCATATTACCCCTTGACTATTTAGCCAAGATATAAGCTGCAAATTTTGCTGAAAAAACTGTCCATACATTTTTAACTACTTCTTCATTATTCTTATGGACCATCATCTAGGACATCTGTTTGAAGAAATATCCAGTTATAATATTTTCAAAGGTTAGAATTGTGAAGAAAAAATATAAAATGTGTTTAAAGGATATATAGCCTTCAGATGTAATTTACAGTTTTAAAATTGCACTTTAAAACTTTGCTTTTTTAGACAGTATAAAAGGCAGAATGAAACAGATATGTAATGAATTTCAGAATTGAGGTTCATATGTAAATCAAACAATTTTTTAAAAAATAGTATTGGAAAAATATCAAGGTCCATACATTTAAATACAGATAATGTTTGAAAATTCCAGTTTGTTAAAAGAAATAACATCTGCAGCCCAGTCAATTAAAAACTGAAAATATCAGTCTGTAAACATTGATCTTGAGCCTAAACTTTTAGATGTTTTCTGTCCTTTGAACAAATACTTCTGTATCTTAGGCTTAGAAAAGACACTGGGAAACTAAACACTTTTAAAAGGCACTTTTCTTTCAATAGCCCACTTATAAAGTTTGCTTTATCTATCAGTATAGGGGAAAGAAAGAATAAAATTTTTTTTTTCCATTTAAAGTAGTTTTGGTATTTCTGTGCTCCATATCAAAGCCTTCCTCCCCCAAAATAAACAAATGAATTAGAATTTTTTAAAAAAAAGTTAACAATTTCTTCTAGTTCTCAGTTTTATATAAAACTGTACAAAATTATCATCATTTAGAGTTGATTTTTTTCACCAGCCCTGAATTTTCAAACTTGCAATACACTGTTTCACAATATTTTTATTAAACTGCTTAATGATTCCAGTCTGCAAATGAGCATATAGGCTTTGCTCTGTTATTATAGATCATTGAAATGGGGGGCAACGTAGTAAGCTAAACAGTCCATCACTGCTCATGAAAGACCCGCATTGTTGATTATTTTTCCCAGCACAGAAGAAAAGTGACAGGTGATTCATCCTGCAATGGCATCTACCAATCTTTTCATATCTATGCAACCTTTTGTAGTTACTGTGTGATTTAGCGTTGTGCTTTTGTAAATCTTGGATTAATTAACAAAACAACAACAAAAATCTATCACCTAGAATATTGAAAGAAATTCAATAAAACAAGATGTGTCTCCTAGTTCAGGAGAGACATAAAAATCAAAATATTATTTAACAGTTTGAATTTACGATTTACTGTTAGTCAAAAACACCGAGGAGGCTTAGCTCACCTTTTAATTGAGAATATGGGAAGGAAAGAGAGTAAACACATTAACTTTAGTAGCAGAAGTGCTGCTAGAAGAAATACATGAAAGGAAATATAATAGACAAATTGGCTTTTATCCCCTTTGATACCAATATATGTGTATACAAGTCATAACACTATAAGTAGTGTCTTAAGGGCAAAAATGTAGCTTCTTGTTTATAAAACCTAATAAGCACTTGAAAACATTTACACTCTGAAATTAAATAAGACCTTAATAATGAGGCTGTGTATGACTGGTGATATGGAAGAGCACTGTGCTGTCTCCAGAGGGATGTTGCTTGTATATGCGGTAGAACTGGTTGGAAAACAGGTCACAACTGGAAAAGCCAAAGAAAAGTTTCCATTAACTTCAAGAAATACTAGGGTTCTTGTTCTTGGAAATCATCAGCTTCCTAAAACACAAAACAAAAGTTTAAATGGATAACATATTTGAGAAGAGTGCAATAGGAATACTTGGCATTATGAATTACATATATGTTATTAGAAAGAAAATATTCTGAGGGAAAATATTCATATTCTCCCCCAATTTAATTTTTAAAAGAAGTTTCCTAATCTTTATTACATAATTTTCAGAGTTAGTATCCTTAAATCATAGCCTCTAAGTACCTTGCATGGACACTTGGATGACCCACAACTTGCTCACACACATACATTCCATATTCTCCCCACTTCTCACTCTCATTACAAACAAAATCAGACATACAGAAAAGTAGAGAAGAGAGTGTGTGGAATTTACCCATCCCTTAAATTCATTAATTCATTCTTTTCTTACCTCATCTCCCCCATCACCTAATTCTGAAGCCTTTTTTGTTTTATTTGCTTTTTTCCTATGCTTTTAAAGCAAATTGCTGACATTTACCCCTAAATACTCCAGTAAGCGTTTTTCAAAATAGGTACATTTTCTTTATAACTACAATACCATCACTATACTTAATGCAAACTAAAAATAATTCCTTAATATTATCCATATATTTAACATTTTCATATTCAAGACTTTCCCAATTGTCCCTCTAAGCTTATTTTTTACAACTAGCTTGTTCACACTATTATTCATCCAGTTGGGGATCACACATTGCGCTTTGATTGTGTTCATCTCTTAAGTTTCTTTTGATCTAAAACATCTCCCATATTTATTTTCCATGACCCCAACTTGTTAGATAATCCCCTTAATTTTAAAAAGACAATAACCGTTGGTTGGTAAAAACTCCCTGATGTTAATTTTGGTTTTCTGGTTTTACAATACAATCATTTTTCTCCATATTCTACTTTATAAATCCTTGAGGTCTTTCACTGGAACTTTAGCCTATAAAAATGTGACCCTCTTTGCAACTAATAATGGTCTATAAAAATTTTCTCCCATGTAAGAGAGCCAGAGTTTTACAGGATCAAGTCATTAATATCAAGAACTTTCTTATGAGTGTAAAATTTAAATTTGCATGTCTGGATTTATAACATCTAGAAATTAAATGTGTGGACCTATTTCAGAGAATGGGAGAAATTCTGAGCATATGAAAAATAAATTGGCCGGGTGCAGTGGCTCACGCCTGTAATCCCAACACTTTGGGAGGCCGAGGCAGGTGGATCGCTTGAGCTCAAGTGAGACAAGCCTAGGCAACATAGCGAAACCCCATCTCTACAAAAAGTACAAAAATTAGCTGGGTGTAGTGGCTCGCACCCATGGTCCCAGCTACTTTGGAAGCTAAGGTGGGAGGATCACTTGAGCCTGGGAGGGGGAAGTTGCAGTGACCTGAGATCGCACCACTACACTCCAGCCTGGGCAACAGATTGAGATCCTGTCTCAAAAACAAAGAAAAGAAAAATAAATTATCCTACTTTTTAAGTCCGATGAACCTGAAAACTGGAAAAATAAAATTATACACTACTAAAACTGTATTCATTTCATGTAATTATTAGTGCCAATAACTAAATGAGAAGAGTTGAAATCAATTCCAAATAGTACAAAAGCTCTCCTGTAAAAACTGTCAGATACATCTGTTGAGTCACTCTCTTAATACCATAATTGGTTTACAATTAAAAAAAAAAAAAAACAGAATAAGCAGATACTAATCTTTTGATTTAAAAAAGATTTATTTACTTGTTGAATATTTATTGGTAGTGGTAGTAATAAATACAACCCCGAAGCCACAAATAACCTTAGAATTCTCTCAGCTTTAATGGCAGTAGAGTCCAGCTTCTTAATCTTTTGCACAAAATACACTTGAAGGAGGAGCTATCTATAAGACTAAGAGAAGACTTTTGTCTCCCTGACCCAGCTCCTCTAATTTCATATGGGAGACACCTAACAGCCATAAAGTGATCTGGGAGTCCTCATTAGAGATGGGCTGGACACGTCAGAAAGCTGAGGAAAGTGGCCGGGCGCGGTGGCTCAAGCCTGTAATCCCAGCACTTTGGGAGGCCGAGGCGGGTGGATCACGAGGTCAGGAGATCGAGACCCTCCCGGCTAACACGGTGAAACCCCATCTCTACTAAAAATACAAAAAAAACTAGCCGGGCGCGGTGGCGGGCGCCTGTCGTCCCAGCTACTCGGAGGCTGAGGCGGGAGAATGGCGGGAACCCGGGAGGCAGAGCTTGCAGTGAGCCGAGATCGCGCCACTGCACTCCAGCCTGGGCGACACAGCGAGACTCCATCTCAAAAAAAAAAAAAAAAAAGAAAGCTGAGGAAAGAAATCAACCCATTTGTGAACCTTACCGTCTAAAAATGTTAGTCTGTGTCTTCTAAATAAACAGAGACCCTTTTCTCTTGGTTGAGCCTTTCCTCTTCTTTTCTGTAACAAAGAAGTGGAAACCGAATGTCAGGTGAACAAGACAAGAAGCAAGTAGGCAAATCCCACAGAAGCTTCAGGTATTTTCCCCCCATATTTTTGGAAGAATTACATGCACTTGGGAGTCGATTGAAGTTTACACAGGGCTAAACTGGTGCCATCTAATTAATAATATTCACACCTCTGAACTTAGAGACTTTTCAGAATATAAAGGAATACAGTTTGGATTCTGATTCGGGAACTCCAGAGTTTTAAAGCAGACACCTTATTTTACCATGAGTATCCCACCTCTAATTTATATTTGTTATTCAAAAGAAAAAAAAAAAAAGTTTTGTGTTGACCTAAGTCATCTTTATTGATTCTATTCAAACTAGAACTTCAGAGTTGAGTTTGTTTAGGCTTCTTAAAATCAGTTCTGTTTGGTCGGGCATGGTGGCTCATGCCTGTAATCCCAACACTTTGGAAGGCTGAGGCAGGCAGATCACTTGAGATCGGGAGTTCAAGACCAGCCTGACGAACATGGTGAAACCCTATCTCTACTAAAAATACAAAAGTAGCTGGGCGTCGTGGTGCATGCCTGTAATCCCAGCTACTTGGGAGGCTGAGGCAAGAGAATCGCTGAATGCAGGAGGCGGAGGTTGCAGTGAGCCAAAATCATGCCATTGCACTCCAGCCTGGGCAACCAGAGCAAAACTCTGTCTCAAAAAAAAAAAAAAAGGTCTGTTTATTTCAGTAATTACTTATTAAGGAAATGAAATAAATGTCGCTGGAACAACTAGATATCCACATGCAAAAAGGTGAATTTGCACTTCTATCTCAGCAATATACAAAAATGAACTCAAAACTCAAAAGATATAAATGTAAAAATTAAGACTATAAAACTCTTAGAGGAAAACATAGCCATAGATCTTCATGGTCTTGGGGATTAGGCAATGATTTTTTAGATGAGACTCAAAAGCATTAGCAACAAAAGAGAAAAAATAGATAAATTGGACTTCATCAAAATTTAACTTTTGTTCTTCAAAGGACACTATGAAGAACATGAAAAGACAACCCACAGAATGGGAAAAAATGATTGCAAGTTGTATATCTGATAAGGAATTAGCATCCCTTAAAGAACTCTTACAGCTCAACAAGAATAAGTGAAATAATGTACCCCATATTAAAATGGGCAAACTCTGAATATATGCATCTCCAAATAAGATATACAAATGGCCAATAAGAACATGGGAAGATGCTCAACATCAAGTCATTAGGAAAATGCAAATCAAAACCTCAATGAGATACCACTTCACATCCACTAGATGGCTTGATATAGTTTGGATATTTGTCCCCGCCCAAATCTCATGTTGAATTGTAATCTCCATTGCTAGAGGTGGGACCTGGTGGAGGGTGTTTGGGTCATGGGGGCAGATCCCCTCATGGCTTGGTGCCGTCTTCAGTAGTGAGTGAGTTCTCACAAAACCTGGTCCTATAAAACTATGTGGCACCTCCCCCAACTCTCTCACTTTCTCCTGCTCTCACCATGTGAAATGCCTGCTCCCATTGTGCCTTCTGCCATCAGTAAAAGCTCCCTGAGGCCTCCCCAGGAGCCAACCAACGTTGGCGCCATGCTTCTACATCCTACAGAACCGTGAGCCAATTAAATCTCCTCTTTATAAATTACCCAGTCCAGTCTTAGGTTTGTTTGTTTGTTTGTTTTATAGCAATGCAAGAACGGCCTAATACATGGTTATGATAAAAAAAAAAGACAATAATGAGTGTTGAGGAGGATATGGAGAAATCAGAACCCTCATATATTGCTGATAGGAATGCAAAATAGTCCAGCTGTTTAGAGACAGTCTGGCAATTCCTCCAAAAACTAAACAGAGTTACCATATGACCCAACAATTCCACTTTTAGGAGAATTAAAAACATATGATCTACACAAAAGCTTGTAAATGAATGTTTATAGCAGCGTTAGTCACAATAGCCAACAAGTAGAGAAAACCTAAATGCCCATCAATTGAATGGACAAACAACATGTGGTATATTCATACAATGGAATATTATGCAGTCATAAAAAGGAAAGAAATACTAATACATACTACAACAAGGATGAGCCTTGAAAGCATTATGCTAAGTGAAAGAAGCTGGGCATAAAAGGCCACATATTTTATGATTCTATTTAAATGAAGTGTCCAGAATAAGTAAATCCATAGAGACAGAAAGTAGATGAGTAGTTGTCAGGGGCTGGTGGGAGGGGATAATAGGGAGTGATAGCTAGGGATATGGGGTTTCTTTAGGGGAGGAAGCGTAAAAAGGTTCTGTAATTAGTGATGATTGCTGCACAACTTTGTGAACATGAAAAGGGTGAATTTTACGGTAAGTAAATTTTATCTCAATTTTAAAATACGTTTAATGAACACTTGCTATCAGCACAACAGACTTTCCTAGGCACTGACTCATAGTGGCCCTGCTGACTGCCTAGCCCAGTGGGTTTTACAAATGTATGCTTCACTTTAAACATAAGGGATTTTTAAGAAAAGCTTTACATACCAGATTTTAATAAAATCAACCCCCCCCCCCCCCGCCATAGTAAAGAAATCTCATAAGGAAATATTTTGTAAAATCGAGAAAACTTTTGTAAAGTTACTAGTTCATACCTAATTTATCTGTCCTGCAAATGTGAATTCTTTTATGTAGGATTTACTTAAAGGGAAAAACATCTGTTCAGCAACTGTTTAGCCCATTGAAAAATACCAAGAGTCACCATTAGAGTGTTAGAACTTTCCCAGAACTGCCCGGCCTTACGATTTTATCTCCACCACTTTATGAGCTCTTTCAGCCCATCGCTTTTTCCGGTAATGCTGGAAGAGGACCACTACAATTACTATTATGATCATCAGTGCACAGGCAGAGCCAATGGCCAGAGCCAGGAAGTGAATCTCAGAGAAACGTACTGTAAGGAGAAAAAGATTAAGTTAGGATTCTAAAAAGAAGAGGACTACAATGAAATCTAATGACATAATAGGGATGCGTTTAATCAATAGATGGAATCTTCCTTTCTCCTATCTTTATGCATAAAATACTATATTACCTTGTAAATCCTACTAGCAATAGGAAAGCCATACACATACTTTAGTGGTTCTCAAAGTGTGGTCTTCGAAGTAACAGCAACAATATCACTTGAGAACCTGGAAATCTTAGGCCCCACCCCAGACCGGCTGAATTAGAAACACTAGGGGTGGGGCTGAGCAATCTGTTTTAACATGTCCTCCAGGTGATTCTGATGCAGCTTTGAAAACCACTGGGTGGGTTGAACTACCTATGGGGTAAGGTTTTTGCTAACCTCATCAGACCTAGTGCCCAACTCATTTCTCCCTGACTTCTCACCACTTTCACTCAGTCAGTCATTTATTCAGATTTATTGAGGGCCTGCTACGTTCCTGGCACTGTGATAGAAATGCAGAGCTAAAAAAGACATCACCTTCAAGGAGCTCATGCCACTGAGAGGACAGGAAAGTTATTCAGAAGCTACAGTCTAGTGGATAAATGATGGAAAAGGGAAACCAGAGGGAAGGTCTCCTAAGCCACACTAGAGTCTGTGAACCCTGGTTTTCTTGTCCTTTAGCTTGATTTCTGATTATACTTCCATAAGCCCTCAGAGCCAGAAAGGACATTAGAGAATGTCTAGCTCAGGATTCCCAGCCTTGACTCCGTGAAGGAGGGTGGGTAAGAAGGATGGAAGGTAGTCTGCAAGCCCACAGAATCCATGTCTCATTGTGTATGTCTCCATTGTTTTATGGGAAGCAGGGCCATGGCTTTCATTTGATTCTCAAAGAATAATTACCCACATATGTTTAAGAACCACTGATTTTTTGTTTGTTTAACCTGTTCATTTTGCAGATGAAGAAACTGAAGTCCCAAACCATTACATTACTTCTTTCAATACTCAAATGACTTCTGCAAGGTCACACAGTCTTCTATTGGTGGGGCGTTGAGAAATGGTTTCAAACTGTGCTATGAATGAAAGGAAATCATGCCACTTCTCAGGCTTATATGTTTGGGGTAGTGTTGGTTAAGAGCACACACCAGAGAACACTAGGTTGAAATACCTAGCTGTGTGATTTGAATTAATTAACTTCTTTGAGCCTCAGTTTCCTCATGTATAAAATAGAGATAACGATATTCATCTGTTGAGTTCTTAATAAAAAATAAAATAATTCATGTAAGTTGTTCCATGCTGTGCCTGTACAAAATAAACACTCAGTGTATGGTAGCTATTAAGTAGCTGGGACATACTCACATTTATTATCTCATTTTATCCTCATCATGATCCTCACTGTGTTACTCTCACTTTACAGATGAGGAAAATAAGACTTATTGATAGCTGGTAAATGGTAGCAATGACTCAAACCCAGATCTACAACTTGTAAGTTTTGTGTATTTTGCTCTTTGTTGCTTGGCATGGTTTTCCAGATTGCCCTTTATAGGGATACAGACAATACAATGCACCAGTTTAGAACACAGTTTTAGATTCAGAGTTGATTGGGTTTGAGTCCTAAGTTACTCTACTTATCAGCTACATGACTCAGGGCAAGTGACTTAACCTCTGTGAGCCTCGTTTCCTCATTGGCAAGATGGGAGGCATTAAATGCACAATAAACTGATGAGATATGTAAAGATTAAATAAAATGTGTCATGTAAAGCCCCTGACATTTGGGAAGTACTCAGTAAGTGTTAGCTACCATTATTAGTACTTGCCTCCTAGAGTGGTGTGGGGGTTCAGTGAGACAGAGTATGTCATGCACTTTTGACAGTGCCTAGCATTGGAGTAGGTACTCAGTGTCTCGAATAAATGAGCGAGTGAACAGACCTATTGTAAGCCTTTTATCAAAGAATTGCTCCCTCTCCCTTTCACAATCTCAATGCCATTTTTGTAACAGATTCTCTGAGTTCCTTTGCTTTACTTTCTGTTTCTTTCCACGGCCAAACAAAGCCTTTCTCTTTTTACCCCAGAACTCTTCAGTCTCCCTCTGAGGCTCCCACTTCTGAAGGACTAGTCCCTCTCTCTATCCATCAAAAAAGATGGTCCCTCTCTCTCAGCCTTAACAATGATTGCCCCCTTTTTTTCTACAAGCTCTCATCCTTTCCAAAACCACTGTTCCCTGAATAACCTACCAGTGTGCACGACGCTGAGCCGGATCTCCCCTATCACCCCATCAACATCAGGTGGGTTCTTCACCTGGCAGGTGTATGTCCCATTGTCATCGAACTGCAGTTTCCAGAGAAAGATGGAGGCATCATACCGCTCAGGGTTCCCGTCCCAAGACACCCGGTCCTTAAACCGCCCACTCATGGGTTGGAAGGGATCTATGTGGTAGTAGAATACCTAGAGAGGGGAAATGGCAAAAGGTCTTCTTACTCAGCACCCAGGCAAGGAGACCAAGATGGTGGGAGCAGAACTGAAACACCAGCAAACCCAACTGTCCTGTCTGCAGCTCTGTCACTTGCTTTCCCCTTCAACAGCCTCTCAGTCTCTGTCCCAGGAATTGTTTCCCAGCTTAACCTTGTGCTTGCTGCTAAGAAAAATACTGGAAGGGAAAGGAGAAATGGACTGGCTTATTATTTCCCTAACCAAGAGTACCCTGGAAAATGACAATAATCTACTTACAAACTGCTCAGGTCCCCCATCTAGAGGACGAAAATTCCAGGTCACTGTTAGAGCATCACCCACAGGGGCAAAGCTGGAGAAAGTGCATTTTAACCGAGCATCTGTCCCATTAACAGCCTCCAGCACCCGGGAGGTATAAATTTCCACAGCTGCTGTAGGCCAAAGAGCTGCAATGAAAAAGAAGAAAAAGAAGGGTTAACAGGGGATGTAGTATTGTGAGAACTTCTGCTGACACTTCCAAAATAAATATCTGAGTAGGACTTAAAGTGAAGTGAAACTGAGATGCCCCAGCTCCCAAACTTACTTCACCCAGAATCTATATACTCCTACCCGTATGCAATCTGGACCCTCCCATTCCATGTGACAACTAAACTACCACACAGCAAGCCTTCATAGTGCTCTTGCTTTCTGCACAGCATGATAGCCTCACCTCGTGGTACTGACTTCAAAACTGTTATAACAAACTACAAACATCCGCAAATAGAATTGAAAGCATAAACAAAAAAATTAAAACGAATCATAACATTGATTAGACATTGCATTATGTATTAAGGTTAAGTATTATGTATTGTATGTAAAGTGGTCTCCTAGCAGGTAAGTTTTCCAGATGGGTCCTTATGTGGATGTCGTACGGTTACTAGTCTATTGCAGAAACCGAATGAATCAACTCCAGACAGCTTATGTTTGCCTGCACCCCTGGAACCTTTATACCACGTGGCATTTTTTTTTTTTTTTTTACCTTGATACTTACATTTAGAATGCCACAGGAGGTCTCTCTCTAACAATCTCCACTTTCCTGGTGTTGCTGAGAGTCACAGACAAGACCCACACACAGAAATCCAAATGCCAAGTCCTGCCAGCAGTGGGAGGTTGAGAACAGCCACACACACAAAAATGGCATGTAACCTGAGATTAGAAAGCCCTCTGTGTGCCTGAATCACTGGCAGCTGAACACACCTAAACCTGTTTGTCCAAGAGCAATTCTCCAAAAACAGTCCACCAACTTTGGTTTCAGTAAAATCCAAAGTAAAACAAACTGTATCTGTGGCTCAGACTCCCAAACAAAAGTCTTACAACTTCTAAGACAATTAGCTAACTTTATAGAGTGAGTAGTGAAGGAGGAAACGCTGAGAGAAGCCCGCCGGCTCTTACCTGTGAGCTGTATGCCAAGGAGAAGAAGCACCGCACGAATAGCGCTCTTGCCATACATGAGGGAAACCCAGCCTTGGCCCCAGAGACCAGACCGGGCAGACCGAGGGCTCCAGCACCCTGCCAAGGCCACTCCAGGAGGAGCAAGCACCGCGTTTTCCCAAAGAGAGGAGTTTGAGTTGAGTTCCTCACCTGTGCCTGTGACTCAGCCCGCTCTGCCTGTGCACTTTTCTGAAATGAAAGGAGGGGCCTCAGCTCCCAATGCCCTCCTTCCTTTCCTCTCTCCCGCCCTCTACTCTAATGAGCATGAGCACGTCTGCACAAAGGTCCCGAACTCCCGCAGTCCTCTCTTTACTTTCATTTAATCTGACTGGGCTCTGGCCTCTAGATGGCCTCGGAAACAGCCAGAGGAGGTGTCTGAAATGTCCCAGACTGTTATGGGTTTGGCCCCCACACGCCCTTTTACAACAGGCTTTAGGCTTGCCTGGGAAGTGAATGTTGAAACTGTCCTGCAGTGATTCCACTTCTCAAAGCACCACCCCAGGGCCACATTCCCCTGGGACTGGATTCGATACAATTTCAAAACGGGAGTCGGAATTCCTTAAGACCCTCTGTGGACCAAAAGCTGATACCCTTGTTACCACAAGAATTTCTGCACTTCTTCTAGTTTGTAGCTTTCCAGGAGACCTGGCAGAAACAAACCAAATCAAATCTCCACGTTTAACAATCTTTGAAGAATTTAAAGACAAATCAGGACACCATCCCTGCTCGTTCACCCTACCATCCCAGAGCAATCTACAAAGTGCTGTCCTGCTGATTGTTTCATCTCCACAACGCCCCGTGAAGCATTCCCATTCGACCAGTGAGGACGCTAAGAACCCGAGGAGGTAAATGATTTGTCCAAGGCTGCACAGCTACCATGTGGCAAAACCAGAACTTTACTTAAAAATCTAGTGATCTTTCCACCAAATATCAGCTAATGGGAGCAATCAGACACGGGGCTCTCAAGGAAAAGGTTTTCTTGATAACTTTGTTGTGCCTCGGATTTCATCTGCCGTTTTTAGAATAGCTAAATGACTGAGAAGTCTAAAGAGCTGAGGAATCTAAATAAGAAAAGATGTCTCCTTGTCTGGAAAGAGGGTGGGTCATCGTTACAGATTAATGAAGCGGCACAGAAACATCGGTAGGAGGGGGATGAAGCTTACACATGCAGTTAAGAAGTAGGCTGGACTGGGAACCTAACCTTGAAAAGAGACAGATTGCCCTTATCCCTGGATTAGCAGTCTAGAAACTCTTCAGTCACTCATAAAATCTCCTAATTGAAACCACAGCAAAAAAGGGTGGCAGGAACAAGAGAAGGCGGCAGGGTAAGTAGGAAAAAAAAAAAAAATCATAAAGAGGGAAGAAAGGAGAAAATTCTACCAAAAGAGAGAATACGGAAGTGCAGAAAACAGCAACAGGAGAAAGATGACATGGGCATGGAGCAAAAACAGGTAGACAACCACAAAAATCCATTGTGTTGGAACTCAGAAAACAGAGGCTACCCCAAATGCAGACCAGCTGTGTGCTAGTGAAAATCTGTTAGCATGGGGAGAGTTTCTGAAAACTGTGTGGCGCCTTTGTCAGCTTCTAGGTCAGAAAGGGACCTAAAATCAGTCTGCTGGGGGAACCTTTCAAATGGTGGTGAGGAAGGATAAGATACAGCCTTTCGGGTATGTAGGTCAGAAGAGTTCAGCTCCAGGACCCTGAAAGAAAAAGAATTAAGGAAACTTGATCTTGGTTGGCTTCCAACTTTGCAGGGAAATACAGCTACAGAGGAAGGAGAGGTAGAGCCAGGATTTTGAAGTCTACAGCAAATTGCAAAAACTAGTGAGAGGTAGAGTTACCAAACAGCTCAGGGATGCAGTGAAAAGCAACAGAAGAATCAGGGCAGGAAGAGCTGAACAAACTGCCTGTTGTCAGGAGCAGAAATCCCTCCCCCAGGTAGCCAAATGCCCATGAGCTGGCTGCCAGCCTTGCTCTAAGGGGCAGGAGTTATCCAGATCCCAGTTCTCTGCTGAGTTCAAGTTCCTGGCTTAGTGCCTGACAACGCCCAATTGCTTCCAGTTAGCAGGAGTGGCTTCACCGTCAACCACTTCATCTTGCTGGGCAAGGAAAAGGCTAAGGGTAGAAGGTTAAGAAGAGAAAATGCTAAAGAAAAAGGATGTTTGCCCTTCACAGTTTTCTGGACGTCAGTCAGCCAGACTTAGACCAAAACTGAAGGCAGCTACATAAGGCCTTAGTTATGTTTGTGTCTAGGCAAATGGAAGGAAAGGAAGAGGAGTTCTGGAAATTAAAAAGAAAAGTTTTCAGAGACACCATTTTCTTTCTAAACTTTTCCAGAGAAAGATCCTGATTGTCATTTAAAATTGTGACATACCAGTAGTTTTTGAAAGAATCTCATCTGTCCCATCCCTCTACACATTTCCCAGAAAATGATTTCTAGTGAGTATCTAGACCTTAACCAGCAGGAGACTCACTGGAGGCACAGGAGACCGAAGGGACAGTGGGCCTGTATCAATATTTGTAAAAGTTATCTTTCTCAATATCTTAGGCGAAAATCTTTTTTTCACCTAAGATGAAATTAGCATTCTGTGAAGCAAGGAAAACAAATAATTTAGCTCTTAGGTGATCAAATAAAGCATTCATTTACTCAAAAGTTTCTGTTCATATGTATTTAGTAGAAAAAATTCAGACAGACATAGAATATTTCTACCTGGAAGGGAATCATATAAGATAGGAAGGGGAAGTAAACAAATAATTACCGCATTCTTGATTTTTAAATTCAGTCCTTAAAGGATGAATAGGAATTCTGGAAAGAGGAGAAACAAAGGCCTTCCTATTGGAACAAATGGGTGGGAATGTGGTACCCACAGGGACCAGCATGCAATTCCTCAAACCTAGAGCACAGGGAGGAGTGGCAGGCCAGGTGAGAGGCTAGGTCCACCTGGACAGTGCCCTCATCCACCATCCTAAGGAGTGTGGACTTGATCCTGACAAATATAACCATTGGGGATGGCTAATGTGTGACCCGAGAAGAGCATCTCTAGAAGTAGAATTACTTTGGTATTTCCCAGAACCATTAAAAACGAGAAGGAAAGTTTTGGGGCACCAACCACCACCTACTCTCCTGGCTTTTGTTTGGGCTCCTGGCTTATGAGCCAGAATGAAAGTGTAGACCTAACATCTGTTTTCCGAAGACTCAGGGACTCCCAGCCTTCCCCAACCAACAACTCCAATCTCTAGCATCCTTTTTCAAAACTTCCCCTGGTTTAGAGAGCTTTTCAAAGATGAGAGAGGGAGGCTAGGCTGTCAGGAGTCCTAGATGAGAGATGGGCTCTTAGCCCAAAAGAATTGTTGTGTTCCCTGTAGCCCTCCTTCTTGCCTCAAGTTTCCTAGAGATATTCCAAAACAGGTCTGGGCCTGAGACTGAGCCTCTATGAGTTTAGAAAAATCGTGGGAGGGAACGCTCTCCTGCCTCACCTCGTTACAGCTGATATGCACCTCTCCAATAAGCCTCAGGCTCCTCTGGTAATTATAGAGGAGAGGCATCATGCCCTTATTAACCAGCCCAAAGAAGAGACTCTGAAGTGGTTTAACGCTTCACTTATTCTCAAGGGAAGCTACATAGATTGTGCAGGGCTAGAGAGATGGGGCATTTTTGAAGATAACTTTGAGGAACCTCTCAGGAGGATAAAGGGACCTTGATAAATGAATTTACCTACCTCCCTGTTAACCATGCACACCACCTCTAAATGGTGGTGAGAATTTACATTATATTGTGTTTATTGATGAACACAGCATCTCTTGTTATTATTGTTCCAGTTATCTCTTGTTAAAATTGGTTACCATGACCAATTTCTTATTCTTAGGAAGTTAATTAATTTCCTGAGAAAAGAAATAGTCACTTTTTTTTTTTTGCTACTATATTCTAGGAGGCATGAGGTATAGGAGCTAGAGTCCAGCCTGCCTAGATCCAGATCCAAGCTCAGCTGCTTACTAGCCATGTGACCTTGGTCAGTTATTTAACTCTCTGTGCCTCAGTTATCTCATATGTAAAATGGGAACAATAACATTTACCCCATAGTCTGGATGTAAGAATCAAGTGAAATACATTAACTAAAGCTCTGCGCTCAGCACCCACAGAAAACATTCAATAAATTTTAGTTGTTTGTGACTATACTTAGTTAAGATGTTTGGGAAAAGGGCTGGCAGTTTCTTATGAAGCTAAACACTCAGCCACCCTGGCAATTCCACTCCAAGATGAATGAAATTATATATACAGAAATATATTTGTAGAAGAATAATCATGGAAGCTTTATTCATAATAGCCCAAAACTGGAACAGCCCAGGGGTCCATCAACAGAAAAATGGATCCTCTGTAGAATATTCATATCAGGCCGGGCGCGGTGGCTCAAGCCTGTAATCCCAGCACTTTGGGAGGCCGAGACGGGCGGATCACGAGGTCAGGAGATCGAGACCATCCTGGCTAATATGGTGAAACCCCGTCTCTACTAAAAAATACAAAAAACTAGCCGGGCGACGAGGCGGGCGCCTGTAGTCCCAGCTACTCGGGAGGCTGAGACAGGAGAATGGCATGAACCCAGGAGGCGGAGCTTGCAGTGAGCTGAGAGCCGGCCACTGCACTCCAGCCTGGGCGGCAGAGCAAGACTCCGTCTCAAAAAAAAAAAAAAAAAAAAAAAAAAAAAAGAATATTCATATCGTGAATCCTACTCAGCAATAAAAAGGAACAAATTACTGATACATATCACCACAATGAACCTCGAAAGTAAGTTCAGCAAATTAGTCAGACACAAAGTAGTATAAACTCTTTGATTCCATTTATATGAAGTTCTGGAACTGGCAAAACCACCTTGTCATAAAAAAAAGTATAAAAGTAGTGTTTGCCCCTGGGGGAATGGGGGTAGGGATTGACTGGAGGGGCATGAGAAAACATTCTAGAGTGATATTAATGTTCTGCATCTTGACAGGGGTTTGAGTTACGCACTTGCCAAAACTCTTTGAATGGTATACTCTTAAGACTTGTACATTTCATTGAATGTAAGTTTTACTTCAGTAATTTTTTAAAAAGAATTGTAAACAAATTCTAAACTCTTATAATGCTGAAGTATTTACAGGGAAGCATCCTGATGTCTGCAATTTAATTTAAAAATGCATAAAAAGGCCGGGCGCGGTGGCTCAAGCCTGTAATCCCAGCACTTTGGGAGGCCGAGACAGGCGGATCACGAGGTCAGGAGATCGAGACCATCCTGGCTAACACAGTGAAACCCCGTCTCTACTAAAAAATACAAAAAACTAGCCGGGCATGGTGGCGGGCGCCTGTAGTCCCAGCTACTCGGGAGGTGAGGCAGGAGAATGGCGTAAACCCGGGAGGCGGAGCTTGCAGTGAGCTGAGATCCGGCCACTGCACTCCAGCCTGGGCGACAGAGCAAGACTCCGTCTCAAAAAAAAAAAAAAAAAAAAAATGCATAAAAAAATAAGACTCATTGATAAATGGATAACTGGAAGGAAGGAAGGATGGGTTGATAAATGGATGAATGGAAGGAAGGAAGGAAGGATGGGTGGGTGGGTGGGTGGGTGGATGGATGGATGGATGGATAGATATGTGATCAAGTATAGTAAAATGTCAATTGAAGGACCTAGGTGGGATACACAGGTATGTACTGTATAATTCTTTAAATTTTTCTGCATGTTTGAAATTTTTCATAATAAAATGTTGAGGGGAAATTTGCTTCCACATTCACCAAGTTTCTTCAGCATTAAGTAAATGACAACACAAATTCAGTAATAAAGTGTTGGAGAATCATTACATTTTATCATTCTAATTTAGACATACCTTAGAATATGGTAGATTTTAACAAATAAAAATTACCCTTAATGATTTTAAATTACTATTTTTCAAGTGCCTACTATGTACCCAGCACTGTGGTAGGCATATTGCATATATTAGTTCTGATCTCCATAACTGTAAGACGATACATAGATATCTCCATTTTATAGATGAGGAATTGAGACTCAGAGAGATTGATTCATTCTAATACCTATTGAGCCCTGTTGCTAGAAATTGTGCTAGATGCCAGACAAGAAATTAGTGTGTACCCTCAAGTTGCTAACTATATCTTGGGAAACACAGTTAAATAAGTAGACAATTACAATGCAATGTGACAAATGAGTTGTGATCAGAGAAACACAGAGGCCAAGGTCCTTCAGCCAGCCTTGGAGGCCTTGGGAAGGCTTCCCAAACAGGAACCATCCAGTGTAGCTGGCTAGCAGCTACAGGCTCTAGGGTCAGAGAAGCATGGGTGTGAATCAAAGGTCTACATCATGTATTCATTCATTCATTTAAGAAACATGTTTTGGGTACCTATGACACGCTGGGCATCTTCCTGGGCACATAAGGAATAAAGTAGTGAACAAAGGGGAAAGGGGTAGTCAGGGAAGACCTCTCTGATAAGATGAAACTTAAGAAACATCTGAATGAAGTGAGGTAGTGAACCATGTGGATCGGGAGGAAGGACATTCCAGCAGAGGAAACAGTAAGCACAGGACCTGAGGCGGAAGCACATGTGGAGTATTTGAAGAAAAACAAGGAGACCATTGTGGCTGGAGCAGGGTGAAGGGGCAGTGGTGAGGGGCTAAGGATGGAGGGGTACAGGGCAGACCAGACCACCAGGGGTACAGGGCAGCCATTAAAGGGTTATGAAAGACAATCTCTGGAAAGGGAGAAAATATTTCATATTTGCAGATCAATTTCTGCTAAAGGATTAATATTTGGAATACACAAAGAATTCCTGCAACTCAATAACAACAACAGCAACAAACACCCCCATTAAAAAATGGGTAAAGGACTGGAATAGACATTTCTTCAAAAAGATAAAATGGCCAGTAGGCACAGGAGAAGATACTGAATATCACTAGACATTAGGAAAATATAAATCAAAACCACAGTCCATTAGAATGCTATTATCACATCCACTAGGACGACTATTACCAAAAAAAAGACAGAAAATATAATAAGTATTGGCAAGAATGTGGAGAAATTGGAATCTTTGTGTATTGCTGGTGGGAATATAAAAGAGTGCAGTCACTGTGAAAATAGTATTACAGTTCCTAAAAAATTAAACATAGAATTACCATATGACCCAGAATTCCACTTCTGGCATGTACCCAAAAGAATTAAAAGTCAGTACTCAAACAGATAGTTGGACACTGACGTTCAAAGCAGCATTAATCACAATAGCCAAAAGATGAAAATAACTCACATGACCATCAAAGTAAGAATGGCTAAGCAAAATGTGACATATACATACAATGCAATATTTTCAGCCTTAGAAAGAATAAAATTTTGACACGTATTTCCACATGGATGAATTCTGAAGGCATTATGCTAAATGAAATAAGCCAGTCACAAAAGGACAGATATTGAATGATTCTACTTATATGGGAGCATCAAGAATAGTCAAACCCATAGAGACAGAAAGTAGAATGGTGGTCGCCAGGGTCTAGAGGAAGAGGGAAATGGGGAGTTATTGTTTGATGGGTACATAGTTTCCATTTGGGGAGATGTAAAAGCTCTGGAAATGGACAGTAATGATGGTTGCACAAGAATGTGAACAGACTTAATGCCACTGAACTATACATTTAAAAGTGGTTAAAACGGTAAATTTTTTGTTATGTATTTTTACTACAATACAAAAAAAAAAGAGAAAGCTTATGAAATGAAAAGTAAAATGCTCTGACTCGTGTTTAAAATGATCATTCTGACTGCTATGTGGGTATCTGGATCTCAGTCTCTTTAACCATTCAATGAGGATAATGAGGCCTTCCTCATGGGGCGGTTGTGAGGATTGAATAAGACAGTGCAGATAAATGACTTAGCACATAATGGCACTCAATTAACATTATCTATTATTGCAATTACTATTATAATTCTTCAGTTTTGAAGATACATACAAGGTAGGCAATGGGAGGTGGCATTTGAGAGGTGAGCCCAGGTAGTTGTAAAAGTAGGTACAAAGCCCAAGAAAGAAGAGAAAACGTGGCCTTTTTGGCAATTAAAAAACTTGAGTGTGAGTGGAGAGAAAAGGGAAAAAAGAAAAATGAATGACCCGCAGAGATGAGGCTGAAACTGTAATCAGGGACCAGACCCAAAAGGCCCTTGGTAAGAGTTAAAGAGTTAGGGCTTTATCCTGAGGGCACTGAGGAAACATTGAAACTGTTTAAGCGGAAAGTGATTTGATCAGGTTTGTGAATTTAAAAGATCGCTCAGTTACAGTATGGACAAAGGCACTGGACAGGAACAAGGCCAGGGAAGAGGCTTCCAGGAACCCAGGCAAGAGATTATTTGTCCTGAGCTGAAACAGTGGCAGAGGGAATTGAGAGAAGTTAAGAGTTTGAGAGCTGTCAAGGAGATGGAAAGGAAGGGAACTGGTACATGATTAGAAGTGGACAGAAGGGATATTAAGTATTGGAGGATAATTCTCAAGTTTTGAGCCTAGGTCACTGGGTGGAAGGTGACTGCCTTTCTCTGAAACAGAGAAGATGAAGAGTTGTTGCATTTGATGTTTCTATGGGACAGCCAAGCAGAGATATTTAGTACAGCACTATTAAATAAAGTTTATGGGAGCCCATTATTTTGGACTAGCCTCCTGCACTAGGTCCCAGCAGACCAGACCAAACCAGAATAGAGCTACTCATGGTAGGTGACATGTTATCATACTGAACTCTGAAATGGGCCAGTGTAAAACAAACGAACAGAAGATTCACGGTAACCAATCAAAAGGGGCCAGCACACCTGAGCTGATACGATAAAGAAGTCTCCTCTGTTTTTGTTTTGTTTTGTTTTGTTTTTTGGTGTTTTTTGTGTGTGTTTGTTTTGTTTTTTATTCCTTTGAGATGGAGTCTCTCTCTTGTTGCCCAGGTTGGAGTGCAATGGCATAATCTCGGCTCACCACAACCTCCGCCTCAGGGTTCAAGTGATTCTCCTGTCTCAGCCTCCCAAGTAGCTGGGATTGCAGGCATGCACCACCACGCCCAGCTAATTTTGTATTTTTAGTAGAGACGGGGTTTCTCCATGTTGGTCAGGCTGGTTTCGAACTCCCGACCTCAGCTGATCCACCCACCTCAGCCTCCCAAAGTGCTGGGATTACAGGCATGAGCCACCGTGCCTGGCCTGTTTTTTGTTTTGTGTTTTTGTTTTGTTTTGTTTTGTGTGTTTGTTTGTTTTTTAGATGGAGTTTCACTCTTGTTGCCCAGGCTGGAATGCAGTAGTATGATCTCGGCTCACTGCAACCTCCATCTCCCAGGTTCAAGCAACTCTCCTGCCTCAGCCTCCTGAGCAGCTGGGATTGCAGGTGTGTGCCACCATGCCTGGCTAATTTGTGTATTTTTAGTAGACACGGTGTTTCACCATGTTCACCAGGCTAGTCTCGAACTCCTAACGTCAAGTGATCCACCTGCCTTGGTCTCCCAAAGTGCTGGGATTATAGGCATGAACCACTGTGCCCAGCCAGAAGTCCCCTCTGTTTTAGCCTAAGAAAGAAAGTCACTTCCAAACCACCCATAGGCTGGGTTCAGTGGCTCATGCCTGTAATCCCAGTGCTTTCGGAGGTTGAAGCAGGAGGATTGCTTGAGGCCAGGAATTCGGCACTACAATCAGCTATAATCATGCCACTGCACTCCAGTGTGGCCATCAGAGCAAGAACCTGTCTCAAAAGCAAGCAAAAAAACTGTTCATCCACTTTTTGTTCCCTGTATCTGCTTTCTTCAGCCCCTTTCTACCTATAAAGCCAATCCCCTGTGCTCAGCTCATCAGAACACTCATTCTGTTTTACGAAATAAGGTGTTGCCCTTTTCTAGAATTGCAAATAAAAACCAATTCAATATTTAAGCTAAATCTGTGGTAATTTTTTTCTTTTGACAGTAGTACCCAACACAGATCTGAGCTCTACAGAGAGTTCTGGACTGGAGATGCCAGTTTGAGGTCTTTAGCCCTTCTAGAAGGTAATTGTGAGAATGGGAATGGATGAGATGGCCCGAGACCACAGTAGAGTGGGAAAGGACAGAATCTAGAGGTTGAACAATACCTAAGGGACAAGTGGAAGAGGAGATGTCTAAAGTCACTGAATAAGTGTGTCCAGAAGAAAGGGAGAGAGAATTACCAGGAGAGAATGGTCACAGAAGCCAAAAGAGAAAGGTATTTAAATAATGAGTGAATATTGGGGCCAGGCACGGTGGTTCACACCTGTACTCCTAGCACTTTGCGAGGCCAAGGCAGGCAGATCATGAGGTCTGGCCCACCTGGTGAAACCCCGGCTCTACTAAAAATACAAAAATTAGCTGGATGTGGTGGCACACACCTGTAGTCCCAGCTACTCAGGAGGCTGAGGCAGAAGAATTGCTTGAACCTGGGAGGTGGAGGTTGCAGTGAGCCAAGATCGCACCACTGCGCTCCAGCCTGGTAACAGAGCAAGACTCCGTCAAAAAAAATAAATAAATAAAAAGAGCAAATACACAAAATATCAAATGCTGCTAAAGTAAAAAAAAAAAAACAAGGACTGAAAATGTCTACAAGATTCCCCAGTTGGTGATTTTGGTGGAAGCAGTTTCATCAGAAAAGTTGTGAAGCAGAGCCCATTTTGCAGTAGATTGAGGAATCATGATAGACTAGGATGTAGTTTACTCTTCAAAGGACAGAGCTTATAAAGGAGGCAGAGGCAGAGGCAGCTGGAAAGAAATAGGAGTAGAAAGAAGTTTTCAGATCTTGATTTATTTGTTGGTTTTAACTTTAGCATGTTAAAATGCTGTTAGGACTGAGGCCAAAGACACAAGGAAGTGTACCTCTTGCATTGTTAAGAAGAAGTAAAGAATGTTCTGGCTGCTTAAATCAGCCCTGGCTCATACCTCTTATTCCACTGTAATAATTAACTGTACACCTTTTACGCTGTGTGTTACAGTTTGGAAGAAAATTTATATGGTCAATCTAGATAAAGGGGAGCCCCCAGATGGGGCACAGCTACAGTTAACTTTGAAGGTAAAAGGATTGGGACAGAAAGTTGAAGGAGTTTTTGAGCTGGGCGTGTGTGTGTGTGTGTGTGTGTGTGTGTGTGATATTACAGAGTTTTTTCTCCTCTGTAAGGGAGTTATCATCCAGTGATCTCTACTTTCCTTGTGTAATAGAGAAGGAAAGTCACTGTCCTAGAGTAGAGGAGATGGAGAGGCAGAAGTCTTGAAGACAGAGGTGATCCAACGGTTTTTTGACAGGAATAAGAGAGGAAATTGGCCTAAGGCTGAGACTTAGAGATCAAGTAGTGTAACCAGGGTCACCCAGCTAGTGATATAGTCAGACTCACAACAAGACCTGCCTAACTCACAGGTCAACTCCAGAGACAACTTTAACTCCTTCTGCAGCATCAGTCTCCCTTCCTCATTAGAATCGACCAAACACATCAACAGTCAACTCTCAGTTGTATGTACCAACCACTCTTTGACCAGTAGTACCTTCCTTCCCTCCCCAAAACTGAGCCTCCACGATTCTGGAAGACTTTTGAAGCAAAAGCAAATGAAATAAACAGTAGGTATCCTTTTCTCAGCATCTCTCCTGGAAGAAAAAGTCGATGGGAAAATACTTGGAATTTTTGTCTACAATGAGGTTAGGATTGTGCAAAATCTCATTTTGTACCATTTGCCTCTTCCATTTGCCTCCTATTACTTAAAAAAAAAAAAAAAGTTTTGAGCAACTACCAAGTGTCAGGCACCATCCTCAGGAATTCAAGGGTGAAAATGATAAGATCTTAGCTCTCAAGGAGTTCTCAGGTTAAAGAAAAAAAAAAATTAGTCACAATACAGGGTGACGTCAGTAATAAAGGAAATGCCACATTCAAATGATAGCACAGGAAGAACAAGCTCTGCCTGGAAGCACAAGGGAAGCTGTCCCTGAAAAGGCTAACCACACATGGCATCCTTTAGCCAAGACCAGTTGACAAAAGAACAGGGGGGCTGGGTTATGGTGAAATAGCAATGGCTCATACAGGAGCTTCAAGTCAGAGGCCAGCTTGTGGGAATCGCAATAACTACCATTTGTTAAATAATTTTCTTTCTTTTTTTTATTTTTGAGACATAGTCTCACTCTGTCACCCAGGCTAGAGTGCTGTGGCTCTATCACAGCTCACTGCAGCCTCCACCTCCTGGGGTTCAAGCGATCCTCCTGCCTCAGCCACCCAAGTAGCTGGGACCTCAGGCATGCGCCACGATGTCCACACTTGTATTCTTTGTAGAAATGGGATCTTGCCATGCTGCCCAGGCTGGTCTTGAACTCCTGGGCTCAAGCAATCCTCCCACCTTGTCCTCTCCAAGTGCTGGGATTACAGGCGCAAGCCACCGCACCCAGGCAGTAATTTTCTTTTAATATCTTTACATCTCACAACAACCTTAGAAAGTACTTTATTAATCTCCTCATTTCACAGATGAGGAAAATGACACTAGGACATTTAGTAACTTGCCCAAGTTCACATAGCTGGGAAGTAGTACAACTGGGCTTTAATTCCAAATTCCATGATCCTTCCTCCACAAAACAAGCTTAAGACAGAAGAGGCAGAGCAGCAGGAAAGGAGCTGTCGAAGGTGAGAGTCGTTTGTCTCCAGTTTAGTCCAAGGGTTTTTCACTGAAGTCTGATGATGTCAGGGAAATTCTAAGAAGTGATGGGTATTTTAAATAAGTGTGAAAGAGAAAGGCAACAGACTTGTCAGTAATGCTAAAGAAGTTTTACCTTTTTTCTAAAAATAATAGGCATTATTAATGGGTTTTGTACACATATAAGGATTTAAGCATAGGTATGCAAAAGTGGTTGCATGGAGCACTCACTGAATCAGAATAGGAAGAGGGGTAGAGGAAAATCTGAAGGTTAGGTGGAGTCTCCGCAAGAGGTACACCGTGCCCGGCAGAGTGGAAAAAGGCTCCACCTTTTCCAACACCATTAAACATTTTGATCCATCAACACCACTGAGACAGTGAGCTTACGTTTGAAAACAGACATCAGCTTTTTGGAGGAAAGCTGATCTTGCAAGTAGCCTACTTGAAGAACAGCAAGTGGAAGCTTAGAAGCTCATGGCAAGACTTGACTTGTAATCCCCACCAGTAATTCTTGTTTTCCCTGGCCTCAGCCTCAGCAACTTTCTGTCCGGGGTCCTTGACTTACTGTAACTCCACCTCTTGTTCTTTGCTCTTTTCACAACAGCCATCTCAGGGGAGAAAAGAGGGGCAGCAGACGCGTTTTGTTTGAGATAATGTCATAAGCAGGGAGGAGTATGGAATCAATAACTCAAGCAACGGGAAGAGTTTGCCTGTTTAAAACTCAGAATTGCAAGAAGCCTTGGAGACCTATTACACTAACATCTCCTAGATGGGCATCTGGACAAGACACTACTCCTCAAGATATCAGTAGATATTGAACAACAGAAAAGATTCTCTACATAAGGGAAAACGCTAGATTAAACTAATGAAACAGAATTTTGTTTTGGTTTGGTTTTAGCTACAGTACTCTTCAGGGCTTTCAATATGCTAACACGGGACCAGATTCTTTTACACCTTACCTATTCATCTTTCCAGAACTTTCTGTTCACTGAAAAAAATTGGGACAATGCATCTCAAAGTGTAGCCTGCAGACCACCTGGAAACTGTCACTGGTCCTTAAGGAGATAAATACAAAACCTGAGAGTAAGTATTTAAAGTTATTACAAGTAATTTGACATTGTCACAACATCCAAGGCTGTGATCAGAGGACTCACTGGACAGGTTATAGAACAGTGAAGGTGTTGCAAATTGTGTGGCAGGAGGCATCATCATAGATCTGCCAAATGCTGAAAAGCAGCAAAGGTGCTGAGTTAGCTAAGGCGTTTCAGCCTTTCTACCTTCCCCTCCATTTCCCATTGAGGCCTGAAGCTTCAAGAGAACAAGCAGGTTGGACTTGTCAGTTGAGAAGGCTTTCTGGGTAGAAAGGGCAGCCAGCTGCTTGTCCAGGCAGACAGGGTGTGAGTCTTCTCAGGTGAGTCAGAGCTAAAGAGGGAAGGCCTTCCTGCCTAGCTCAGTGAGGGGGTCCACCCTTAGCTTTGGAAAGCTCAGGAAAAAGTCCCAGCAACATCGCTCTTTTCTTGCAGTTTGTTCCAATGTTATATGCTCTCTTGAGTGTCAATATCTGCTGAGCTACATTAGCAGTAACCAAGAGGAAAGGAGACTTTTAAAGCCAAAGAAAAATTTTCATTTAAAGTTGTCACCTTGGGTACAAGCTTTTATTCTAATGATGCTGACATTATTCCAAATATTTCTAGAACATTTTAAGAATTGCCCTAGGAGTTTGAATCATAATATTTTTCGATTTTTTTTTTTTTTTTTTTTTTTTTTTTTTTGAGACGGAGTCTCGCTCTGTCGCCCGAGCTGGAGTGCAGTGGCCAGATCTCAGCTCACTGCAAGCTCCGCCTCCCGGGTTTACGCCATTCTCCTGCCTCAGCCTCCCGAGTAGCTGGGACTACAGGCGCCAGCCACCTCGCCCGGCTAGCTTTTTGTATTTTTTAGTAGAGACGGGGTTTCACCATGTTAGCCATGATGGTCTCGAACTCCTGACCTCGTGATCCGCCCGTCTCGGCCTCCCAAAGTGCTGGGATTACAGGCTTGAGCCACCGCGCCCGGCCTTTTTTTTTTTTTAAACCAGGGTCTTGCTCTGTTGCGCAGGCTGGAGTGCAGTAGCGCAGTCTCGGCTCGCTGCAACCTCTGCCTCCTGGGCTCAAGCGATTCTCCCACCTCAGCCTCCCTAGTAGCTGGGACTACAGGCACGTGCCACCATGCCCGCTTAATTCTGTATTTTATTTGTATTTTTAGAAGAGACAGGATTTCACCATGTTGGCCAGGCTAGTCCCAAACTCTTGACCTCAAGTGATCCATACGCCACAGCCTCCCAAAGTGCTAGAATTACAGACATGAGCCACTGTGCCCAGCCTTGAGATTTTTAATGATGGCAAATCTTCATGCTTTTGAGAATGGGCTTTTTGGACACATTTAAAAGTCATGTAGATCAAATCCAAAAAAGTGAGAAAGTGAATGACCAAACTAGGCACTGAGTATAAAATCATAAATATGATGACTAGTGAAGTGCATAAATGGCCCCTGAGGATTCTTTAAAAGACAAAATTCTCTTTAAAAGCTCTTTAGGGGGCCGGCGCGGTGGCTCAAGCCTGTAATCCCAGCACTTTGGGAGGCCGAGACGGGTGGATCACGAGGTCAGGAGATCGAGACCATCCTGGCTAACACTGTGAAACCCCGTCTCTACTAAAAAATACCAAAAACTAGCCGGGCGAGGTGGCGGGCGCCTATAGTCCCAGCTACTCGGAGGCTGAGACAGGAGAATGGCGGTAAACCCGGGAGGCGGAGCTTGCAGTGAGCTGAGATCCGGCCACTGCACTCCAGCCTGGGCGACAGAGCAAGACTCCGTCTCAAAAAAAAAAAAAAAAAAAAAAAAAAAAAAAAAGCTCTTTAGGTCAGGATTGGTGGCTCACACCTGTAATCCCAGCACTTTGGAAGGCCGAGGTGGGCAGAGCATTAGATCAGGAGATCAAGGCCATCCTGGCCAACATGGTGAAACCCCGTCTCTACTAAAAATACAAAAATTAGCTGGGCGTGGTGGTGCGCGCCTGTAGTCCCAGCTACTCAGGAGGCTGACACAGGAGAATCGCTTGAACCCAGGAGACGGAGGTTGCAGTGAGCCGAGATCATGCCACTGCACTCCAGCCTGGGCAACAGAGTAAGACTCTGTCTCAAAACAACAACAACAACAACAACAAAAACTCTTTAAAAACTGTTTTGTGCATAACTATAATAAAGGTATAATTTTCCATTTACTTTAAGGTCTCTTATCTTATTGAGCTGGATGTATACATTAACTGGCTCTTCTTAATTCACAGATTAAGGCCTTTCATGATCTGCCCCTGTTAACTAACCAGCCCCTCTTTCCCCATTTTCCAGGCTCCTTAAGCCTTATTCATCACTATGGCAAACTAATCACATGCTTGTTCTTACCTCCACAAATGTATTTGTACATATGTTCTGTCTACTTTATCCAGCTGATCAACTCTTATTTGCCTTTCAAAATTAAGCTCACATTCCATGAAGCCTTCCCTGTCCCCTGGACCTGGAGTTAATAGTTCCCTTAGCACCTTGGGACACCTTTATTATAGCCCTTGCTGCACGGTGTGGTCATTACTTGTTTACACGTCTGCCTCTACTGTAGACTGAATCCCTTCAGGGCAGGGTTCATGTCTCTATATCCCCAACATCTAACTGTTAGGCACAAAGTAGATGCTCGATATGCACTTGCTGGATGAGTGAATGCGTTCTTACTGAAGCATCTGTGTGCCCCACACCGCAGTGATGCTGAGCAGTATGGAGCTCCCTCTGTTGGAACCTAAAGAAGTTTACTAAAGAAGTGGAGTGGCAACCTAAAACTCAGTCCCAGCTTTAACTTGGCTTATCTTTATATCTAAGTGAAGATCATCTCTAAGACTGGGATATCTACACTGAACAAGGGCTTCCCACCTTCCTCTGTTTTCAGCCTAGGAGCAACCATGAAAGGAAAGGAGCAAATGTAATCTGTATGATAATAGATTCTATTTGAACATGATTAAATTAAAGCTAATGAATAATGTTGATTAAATAATAAACACTAATTAAATACTAATTGTCAAAATGTGTCTCCTACTTTTATTCACTCTTTATAAGTTTTAATTACTAAGTTAATGATCAAGAATGGCACTATGTTGGGCTGAAACCTAGGATTTGGAATACACCCATTCATTCATCTACCAAATAATGTTTAAATTGAATTTAAAAACTGAAGCCGAATAATTATAGAGCACCTGTTATATGTCCAACACTGTGCTGAAAAAAATATATGAAGATGCCATATTTAGCTTCATGGAAGTCACAGCCCGGGTAATAGAACCTTCCATCTGCAAGGCTCTTTGCAAAGCATTTGAATACGTTGTATCATTTAATTCTCACTATTCTATTTTACCCAATTTTCCTCATCTTATTTAGATCTTATTTAGATGAGGAAAATGAGGATGACAAAGATGAAGCAGTTTACCCAGCTACTCAGCTCACCCTGGCTAGAAAATAAATGGAAAAATTAGGGCTCAATTTGGCAGTTCTATCTCTAAATCCAAAGCTTTTCTCATGGGCTCACACAAAGTCAAAAAAAAATTTTTTTTTTTTGCTTTTTACTGTGGAACATTTCAAACATATACAAATGTAGATAAAATAACATAACAAACCCCGTGTCCTATCCACCCAGCCCTTACTATCAGCAACCCATGGTCAACTTTGTTTTCATTTGTGTCTTTATCCACCCACCCTATATTATTTTGAAGCAAATTGAAGATACCATATCATTTTGCCCATAAATATACCTTCTGTTAAAAGATAAACTTTGGCACACGTTGAAACTTTGAAGAATTTATTTGAGCAAACAGCAATTCATTGATCGGGCTGCTCCAAACTGGAAATGGTTCGGGCTTTGAGGACAGAGCAAGAGGGGAAGGCTCTAATAGGGTTAATGCAGAAGCTGAGCAAAGAAATTATTTGATTGGTTAAACTTTCAGTAATTGCCTTATTTGGACTATCCAATTGGAAGTTAAAGATGATATAACTAATGCCCAGTTGGCCTTCTGTGATTGGCTAAGTTTCTTTTAAATTAACTGCTTATGGGAAATGAAACTGAGTTAGGTTTTAGCTTGCTTAGTGGGAACTTAGTTACAGCCACCTCAGTCTAATGGCCCCCCATTTAATTATTTAAATACTTCAACACTACTATCATATTTTATTTTATTTTATATTTTTAAAGATAGAGTCATGCTCTGTCACCCAGGCTGGAGTACAGTGGTGCAATCAATTATCTTGCCTCAGCCTCCCAAGTAGCTGGGACCACAGGAGTGCACCACCATCCCTGGCTAATTTTTTTTTAATCTCATAGTAAAGACAGTCTGTCTATGTTGCTCAGGCTGGTCTTGAACTCTTGGCCTCAAGCAGTCCTCCTGCCTCGCCCTCCTAAAGCCCTGGGAATACTGGCCTGAGCCACCACACCCAGTCTCCGTTATCATAATCTAAGAGAATTAACATTTCCTAAATATCAAATAACCAGTGTTACAATTTCTAGTTATCTCATAAATGTTATAACATGTTTTTACAATTTGTTTATTTATTTGAATTAAGATCCAAATAAAGCCTAAAATTTGCAATTGGTCTTTATGTTTCCTAGCTCTCTTAATCTATGGGTTCCTTATTATCTTTTATTATTATTCCTTATTATTTTTTATTTCCTTGCAATTTACATTTAAAGAAACTGAGTCATTTGTCTGATGGTTTCCCACAGCATGTTTTTTTTTTTTTTTTTTTTTTTGTCTGCATCACCAGGGTGTTGTTTAATTAATGTTCCTCTGTATTTCGTATAAATTGGTATTGTATTTAAAGCAGTAGTTTTCCATTTTTAGTGAGCATCAGAATCACCTGAACGATTTGCTACAACAGGTTGCTGGGCCCCACCTTCAGAGTTTCGGATTCTGGTCTAGGAAAGTCCCAAAAGTATGCATTTCCGGCAACTTCCTGTGTGATTAATGCTGACCACTCCTTGAAAACTATTGATGTGGACTGAACTGAGGCTCAATCAGATTGAAATTTGACTTTTTTAAAGCAAGACTACCTCACAGGCAGTGTTGTGGTCTTCCTTCAGGAAGAATATAGTATGTGGTTGTCTCTTTTGTGTGTTTGATGTCTGTAGCCTTTGATGCTTGATGCCTAGATCCATTCATTCATTTGGTGTGCAAAGTGATGATCTTCTAATCATATCATCCCTACTTTATTTATTAGCTAGACTATTTCTAGAAAGAGAAACTCCCTCATCTACTAAGTGACTACTCACTGGGATCATTCATATAGAAAAGATCAATTTTGAGCACAATGCATTGGTTCACTAGCGTCTTCCAATGATTAGCAATGAGAGTTTTTGTTTTTAGTGTTATAATGCATAATGATATTGTGACATAATGACTGGCCAGTCCCCAGTCTCTCTCCCTCTTCACAGGCCTTCTGATTTTCTGAGACACATGATATTGAAATTAGGTCAATTAAACCCTACAACGGCCTCTAAGTGTTCAAGTGAAAGGTAGTTAACACGCCTCTCACTTTAAATTGAAAGCTAAACATAGCATTAAAAACATTTGATATGTTTCAAACCTCATCATTATTATTCTTATTGATTCTCAAATTATCTCATCTTTGGCCATCGGGAGCCTCTTCAGGTTGGAAGAGGGTCTTCCAACTTCAAGTGCATCCTTGTAAGGTGTGTTTGCTGTATTCTTTATGAATGTTAAAGTCTGCTACAGAAAGTAAGAGAAGGAAACAAATATGGAGACTAGATGAAATTAAGTGTAGAAGCAAGTGGCGTGTAAGACATGTTATACCTTGGTAAGTAGAGCAGATTTTGCTGATGTACAAAGGGATGGAATGGACAGACCAAGTAGACACAAGACACATGAAACACCAGATATTTATGAGGCACTGAATATTCACAAAATTATAAACCAGCCATCCCTTTGTGACACCCATTCTGGCAATCTGCATCCTCTGCCTGAAATATGCAGATAAAACCCATAGCTGGCCAACTGGGTAATTGGCAAGCTAGAGCTGTAGCCAAGGATTCTTGCCCTCGCCTTCCTACAATAGAACAAGATTGTTTGGGGTCCAACCCCAGTCAACCTGCTGAGTCCTCTTGCTTATCACAACACATAGGGTGCTTCATCCACCCTGTGCTAAGGGTGTTTACCTTCCTCATCTCTTTACCATTGCTTTTTACTAAACGTTCTAATTGAGTTGATAAACCAAGTGATTCAGGATTATAATTTTGTCTGTGAGCCATTCTGTTCTGTGACCTCTGGGATAGCTTGTTATGTAATATGTTAGAAGGTTATCATTGTATCAAGGTAATTCCTCATGTGACAGTCCTTTTGACCCACATGACAAGATGTTCCAGGCTCATCTTGAACATTTCTTGCCATAGACTTAAAATCATCCACAATTCTTCAAGGATCCCCGATTCCTTTTAGTGAGAAATGGTGTTTGAGCCTACAATCTGGGCATTAAGGATACACTGCCACAGGGTTGTTAAATTATTTTTGTGACTCATCTGCTGCTTTATGCTATACAGGCAGACCTCATTTTATTGCACTTCACTTTATTGCACTTTGCAGATATTGTGTTTTTTACAAATTGAAGGTTTGTAACAACCCCATGTAGAGGAAATCATTTTCCAACAGCATGTGCTCACTTTGTGTCTCTGTGTCATGTTTTAGTAATTCTGACAACAGTTCTAGCTTGTTCAAGATGTTACTACTGTAACATGAAAGATTCATTTTGGGACACAACAAACCATGCCCATACATGATGGCAAACTTAATCAGAAAATGTTGTGCGTGTTCTGACTGCTCCACAGACCAGCCAGTCCCCAATCTCTCTCCCTCTTCTCAGGCCTCCCTATTGCCTGAGACACAACAATATTGAAATCAGGCCAAGTGAACCCTACAATGGCCTCTAAGTGTTCAAGTGAAAGGCAGTCGCATGTCTCTCACTTTAAATCAAAAACTAGACATGATTAAGCTTAGTGAGGAAGGCATATGGAAAGCAGAGATAGGCAGAAAGCTAGGCCTCTTGCACCAAAGAGCTAACCAAGTTGTCAATGCAAAGGAAAAGTTTTTAAAAGAAATTGAAAGTGCTACTCAAATGAATACATGAATGATAAGAAAGCAAAACAGCTTTATTGCTGATATGGAGAAAGTGTGAGTGGTCTGGATAGAAGATCAAACCAGCCACAACCTTTCCTTAAGCCAAAGCCTAATCCAGGGCAGGGCCCTAACTCTGTTCAATTCTATGAAGCCTGAGAGAGGTGAGGAAGCTGCAGAAGAAAAGTTCGCAGCTAGCAGAGGTTGGTTCATGAGGTTTAAGGAAAGAAGCCATCTCTATAACATAAAAGTACAGGGTAGGCCAACAAGTGCTGATGTAGAAGCTGCAGCAAGTTATTCAGTAGATCTAGGTAAGATAATTGATGAAGGTGGCTACACTAAACAACAGATTTTCAATGTAGTTGGGTGCAGGGGTTCACACCTGTAATCCCAGCACTTTGGGAGGCTGAAGTGGGAGGATCACTTAAGGCCAGGAGTTCGAGAACAGCCTGGGCAACACAGTGAGACCCCATCTCTACAAAAAAATAAAAAATTAGCTGGGCATGGTGACGTATAGCTGTAGTCCCAGCTACTTGAGAGACTGAGGCAGGAGAATCGCCTGAACCCAGGAGTCCCAGGAGGCTGCAGTGAGCTATGATCATGCCACTGCACTCCAGCCTGGGCAACAGAGTGAGATCCCATCTTAAAAAAGAAAGAAAAAGGCCGGGCGCGGTGGCTCAAGCCTGTAATCCCAGCACTTTGGGAGGCCGAGACGGGCGGATCACGAGGTCAGGAGATCGAGACCATCCTGGCTAACATGGTGAAACCCCGTCTCTACTAAAAAATACAAAAAACTAGCCGGGCGAGGTGGCGGGCGCCTGTAGTCCCAGCTACTTGGGAGGCTGAGGCAGGAGAATGGCGTAAACCCGGGAGGCGGAGCTTGCAGTGAGCTGAGATCCGGCCACTGCACTCCAGCCCGGGCGACAGAGCGAGACTCCGTCTCAAAAAAAAAAAAAAAAAAAAAAAAAAAAAAAAAAAAAAAAAAAAAAAAAGAAAGAAAAAAGAAAAAACGAGAAGGAAAACTGGGCATGGTGGTGCACATCTCTACTCCAAGCTACTCAGAAGGCTGGGATGGCAGGATCACTTGAGCCCAGGAGTTTGAGGATGCAGCCAGCTATGATTGTGCCACTGCACTCCAGTATAGGCAAGAAAGCAAGATCCTGTCTCAAATTTATTATTATTATTATTATTATTTTTTTTTTTTTTTTTTTTTGAGACAGAGTCTCATTCTGTCGTCCAGACTGGAGTGCAGTGGCACAATCTTGGCTCACTGCAACCTCCACCTCCCAGGTTCAAGCAATTCTCCTGCCTCAGCCTCCCGAGTGCCAGGCCTCTGAGCCCAAGCCAAGCCACCGCATCCCGTATACACCCAGATGGCCTGAAGTAACTGAAGAATCACAAAAGAAGTGCAAATGCCCTGCCCCCGCCTTAACTGATGACATTCCACCACAAAAGAAGTGAAAATGGCTGGTCCTTGCCTTAAGTGATGACATTACCTGCTGAAATTCCCTTTCCTGGCTCATCCTGGCTCAAAAAGCTCCCCCACTGAGCACCTTGTGACCCCCACTCCTGCCCACCAGAGAACAACCTCCCTTTGACTGTAATTTTCCTTTACCTACCCAAATCCTATAAAACGGCCCCACCCTTATGTCCCTTTGCTGACTCTCTTTTCAGACTCAGCCTTCCTGCATCCAGATGATTAAAAAGCTTTATTACTCACACAAAGCCTGTTTGGTGGTCTCTTCACTTGGACGTGGATGACACCGAGTAGCTGGGATTATAGGCACGCACCACCATGCTCGGCTAATTTTTTTTTTTTTTTTTTTTTTTTTTTTTTGGTATTTTTAGTAGTCAGAGTTTCACCATGTTGGCCAGGCTGGTCTCGAACTCCTGACCTCAGGTGACCTGCCTGCCTCAGCCTCCCAGTGTGCTTGGATTACAGGCATGAGCTACCATGCCCAGCCATAAAATCTTTTTAAGTTAAAAAAAATTTTTTTAATGTAGACAAAACAGTCTTACGTTGGAAGAAGATGTCATCTAGGACTTTCATAGCTCTAGAGAAGTCAATGCCTGGCTTCAAAGCTTCAAAGACAGGCTGAGTCTCTTGTTAGTGGCTAATGCAGCTGGTGACTTATTTATCATTTACCACTCTAAAAACCCTGGGGCCCTTAAGAATGATGTTAAATCTACTCTGCCTGAACTCTATAAATGGAACAACAAAGCCTGGATGACAGCACAATCTGTTTCTAGCATGGTTTACTGAATTTTTTTTTCTTTTTCTTTTCTTTCTTTCTTTTTTTTTTTCTTTTTTTCTTTTTTTGAGACAGAGTGTTGCTCTGTCACCCAAGCTGGAGTGCAGTGGCAAGATCTCAGCTCACTGAAAGCTCCGCCTCCTGGATTCATGCCATTCTTCTGCCTCACCCTCCCGAGCAGCTGGGACTACAGGCACCCGCCACCACGTTCAGCTAATTTTTTGTATTTTTAGTAGAGACAGGGTTTCACCATGTTAGCCAGGATGGTCTCAAACCCCTGACCTCGTGATCTGCCCACCTCAGCCTCCCAAAGTGCTGGGATTATAGGCGTGAGCCACAGCGCCCGGCCGATTAACTGAATATTTTAAGCCCACTGTTGAGACTTACTGCCCCCCTAAAAAAGATTATTTTAAAAAATATTATTGCTCATTGACAATGCACCTTGTCACCAAAGAGCTCTGATGGAAATGTACAAAGAAATATTACTGTTGTTTTCATGCCTGCCAACACAACATCTATTCTGCAGCCTATGGATCAAAGAGTAATTTTGACTTTCAAGTCTTATTATTTAAGAACTACATTTTTTAAGGCTGTAACAATCATAGATAGCGGGATGGATCTGGGAAAAGGAAATTGAAACACTTCTGCCAAGGATTCACCATTGTAGATGCCATTTAAGAGCATTCATGATTCATGAGAGGAGATCAAAATATCAACTTTAACAGGAGTTTGGAAGAAGTTGATCCCAACCCTCATGGATGACTTTGAGGGGTTCAAGATTTCAGTGAAGGAAGAAACTACAGATGTGGTGGAAATAGCAAGAGAACTGGAATCAGAAGTAGAGACCGAAGATATTACTGAGTTGCTGCAATCTTGTGATAAAAGTTTAATGGATGAGGAGTTGCTTCGTATGTGTAAGCAAAGAAAGTGGTTTCTTACAATGGAATCTAGTCCTAGTGAAGATGTTATGAACATTGTTGAAATGACAACAGAGAATTTAGAATAATAGATAAACATAATTGGTAAAGCAGTGACAGGGTTTGGAGGATTGACTCCAATTTTAAAAGAAACTCTATTGTAGGTTAAATGCTATCAAACAGCATTGAATGCTACAGAGAAATCTTTCATGAAAGAAAGGGTCAATCAATGCAGCAAACTTCATTGTTTTTTGTTTTTTGTTTTTAATTTGCCTCAGCCACCCCAACCTTCAGCAACCACCATCCTGATCAGTCAACAACCATGAACATGGAGGCGAGATCCACACCAGCAAAAAAGATTATGACTTGCTGAAAGCTCAGATGATTCACGCTTTTTTTTTTTTTTTTTTTTTTTAAGACAAGGTCTCACTCTGTCGCCTAGGCTGGAGTGCAGCGGCGCAATCTCAGCTAACTGCGGCCTCCACCTCCCAGGTTCAAGTGATCCTCCTGCCTCAGCCAAACTGTAATCCTCAGCCTGGGATTACAGGCACACACCACCACCTCAGCTAATTTTTGTATTTTTTGTAGAGATAGGGTTTCGCCATGTTGCCCAGGCTGGTCTCGAACTCCTGAACTCAAGCAATCCATCTGCCTCTGGCTCCCAAAGTGCTGGGATTACAGGTGTGAGGCACCACGCCCAGCAGATCAATAGCATTTTAAAGCAAAAAAGTATTTTTAATTAAAGTATGTACATTATGTATGTATATTATTTAATTAAGGTATGTACATAATGCTATTACACACTTAGTAGACTACAGTATAGTGTAAACATAACTTTTGTAGGCATTGGGAAACCAAAGAATTTGTGTGACTCACTTTATTGCACTACTCACCTTATTGTGGTGGTTTGGAACTAAACCTACAATATCTCTGAAGTATGACTGTATAGGCTTCTTAGTTTTTCCATTAAAATGAACAATTTAAAATTAAATACCCAGGCTCAGACTTCAATCTACTCTTTATACAATCAACTCTCCATTAGTCAAACTTTATAGATAAATTAATTAATGGGAAAGGAAACAGAAATACCAGATTTTAGGTTAAATATGGCAAAGTGAACACACACGTATTTCGCTTCTTTTAGCTCCCAGAAAGCCTGTTCAAATGGCATATACCCATAAAAGACAAGGACAATATGAGAATAATAGCAGACAAGAAATGGAATAAAAATTTGGAAGCTGAAAAACAAGTGAATGAGTGATAAAATAGAATGCCAGAAAAAAAAAAAAAACTAAATTCTTCAGAAAATAGAAGAAATAAAATGTTCCTCAACTCATTTGTTGAGGTCATTATAGCACTGATACGAAAGAAAATAAGATAAGGACACTTAAAAAAATTCCAAGCCAATTTATCTCATGAAAAATAAAGACCACAATTCTAAAAAAAAAATTAGCAAGTTGACTCAAATGGGTAAAAAATTTTAAAAAGATAATACACCACTACTAAGTAGGACTTATTTCAATTACATAACAGTGGTTTAATATCAGGAAATCTATAAATGTAATTCATCATATAAACAGCTTAAAAGAGAAAAACCATATGAACCTGTCTATAGAACCGGAAAAAGTATTGGCTAAAATCCCATGCCTATTCAGGATAAAAACTCTTTATAAATTAGAATTAGAAGGGAATTCCTTAACCTGATAAAGAGTAACTATTAAACCCCCACAACAAATATTATTCTAAGTGGAGACATATTAGATCATTCCCAAGTCAATAATTAAAGAAGAATGCCCAATATCTTTGTGGCTATTCAGTGTTATATTGGAGGCCCCATCTGGTACAGGACCAGAAAAACAAATTAGAAGCTTATAGAACAAAAAAAGAGAAAATAAAGCTGTAATTGTTCGCAGATGACATGATTTTTTACATTGACAAAGCGAAAGTATATAGACAAATGTTTAAGAATAATAGAATTTAACAATGAAACTGAGTATTATACCAGTATACATAATATTAAAAGCATTTCCATAAGGCAACAACAATCAACAAAAAAAAATAACTTTTTTTTTTTTTTTAAATGGAGTCTCCCTCTGCTGGCCAAGGCTGGAGTGCAGTGACGCAATCTCAGCTCACTGCAACCTCCACCTCCTGGGTTCAAGCGATTCTCCTTCCTCAGCCTTCTGAGTAAGTAGGATTACAGGAGTAAGCCACCACACCTGGTTTTTTGTATTTTTATTAGAGACTGGGTTTCTCCATGTTGGCCAGGCTGGTCTCGAACTCCTGACCTCAAGTGATCCGCCTACATACCTCTCAAAGTGTTGGGATTACAGGCGTCAGGCACTGTGCCCAGCCAAAAATACATAACTTTTTAAAAAATACTACATACTATAGTATCAGAGTATATCTAACACCTAAGAATAAATCTAATAAAAATATGTATGACCTACACAAAGGAAATTATAAAACTTTAGTGACATTTAAAAATACCTTCACAAGTCAGGCATGGTGACTCACGCCTGTAATCCCAACAGTTGAGGAGGCCGAGGCGGGTGGATCACTTGCACCTAGGAGTTTCAGACCAGCCTAGGCAACATAACGAAACTTCCTCTCTTCAAAAAATACAAAAAATTAGCTGGGCATGGTGGCATGCACCTGTAGTGTTAGCTACTTTGGAGGCTGAAGTGGGAGGATCGCTCGAACCCAGGAGGTTGAGGCTGCAGTGAGCTGAGATCATGCCACAGCATTCCAGCTTGGGCAACAGAGTGAGACCTTGTCTCAAAAAAATAGTAATAATAACAGAGAGCTATGTCATATTCATGTATTTTAAATAATATAATAATATCATAAAGATATAAATTCCCTCCAAATTGATTTACAAGTTTGTTTCATTTCCTATTAGAATCACAGCAGGGTTTTTCATGAAACTTATGATTCTAAAATTTATATGGAGAAGTAAAAAGCCAAGAATAGCCAGGAAAAGGAAGAGCAGGGCAAGGAATAAATCCATGCCAGGATTTATTATAAATCTCTAATAATTAAAATGATGCGGTATTGATGTAAGGATAGAAAAATTAACTGATGAGACAATGCATAGCCTATAAGTCAGGCCTTCATGCATATGAAAATTTGATATAATGGAGGTGGCATAGCAGATGAGTGGGGAAAGGAGAATATGTTCAAAACATGGAGCTTGGAAAAATGCCAGAGGGGAAAAAATGAAATTGAATCTCTAGTTCACATTGTACACAAAATCAATTCCAGATGGTTAAGGAGTGGAGGAGGCAGGCAGGAGATTGTTGGTTTTCATTATAAACTTTGCAATACTATTAGACTATTATGTTAGTTAGATTAATTTAGATTAAAATACAGACTACTTTTTAAGAAAGAAAAAAATTCCCAGGGTTAACAAAGATGTAATGAAAGAGTAACATTTATATCCAGTGTTAATATAAATTGGTATGACTGTTTGGAAGGGTAATTTACAAATATCTGTCTAAATTTTAAGTACATGTGTCCTTTGGTTCAGCAATCTCTCTTCTAGTAGCTTATCCTGCAGCTACAGTTGCTGAAGAGATATGTACATAGATGTTTGTTGCAGCTTTGGGGGTGTATTTGTCCATTCTCAAGTAGCTATAAAGAAATACCTGAGACTGGGTAATTTATTAAGAAAAAAGGTTTATTTGGCTTATGGTACTCTGCAAGCTGTACAGGAAGCATGATGCTGGCTTCTGCTTGACTTCTGGGGAGGTCCTCAGGAAACTTACAATCATGGTGGAAGACAAAGGAGAAGCAGGCACATCACATGGCAAAAGCAGGAAAAAGAGAGAACCAGCAAGTTGCCACGCCTTTTTTTTTTTCTTTTTTCCCCAGGCTGGAGTGCAATGGCACAATCTTGGCTCACTGCAACCTCCGCCTCCCGGGTTCAAGCAATTCTCATGACTCAGCCTCTCGAGAAGCTGGGATTACAGGTATGCACCACCATGCCCATCTAATTTTTGTGTTTTTAGTAGAGACGGGGTTTCACCGTGTGGGCCAGGCTGGTCTCGAACTCAACTTCAGGTGATCTGCCTGCCTCGGCCTCCTACAGTGCTGGGATTACAGGCTTGAGCCACCACGCCTGGCTGAGGTGCTGCCCTTTTAAACAGCCAGATCTCGAAATAATTCATTTACTATCATGAGGACAGCACCAAGAGAATGGTGCTAAACCATTCATGAGAAATCCACCCCCATGATCCATGACCCATCTCCAACATTGGGAATTACAATTCAACATGAGATTTGGGCAGGGACACACATCCAAACTATATAGCGGACAGGGGAATGTTTAATGGGTATACAGTTTCAGTTTTGCAAGATAAAAAAATTCTAGATATTGATTGCACAAAATTGCAAATGGTCTTAACACTACTCAACTGTATACTTAAAATGGTTAAGACAATAAATTTTGTTATTTGTATTTTACCACAATCTTTTTAAAAAATAACAATTCTGAAAAAAAAAAAAATAGGGCCACTGCTTGAGGAATGCAAGTTTGCTAGAACCTGAGAGGAGATAGGGATCATTTGGGAAGCCAGAGAGGAGAACATGATTAAGTAGAATGCCAGAAATCAGAGCAGGCTTCAAGCTGGTCCAGAGGCTTGTGGTGCAGGTTGAGTGAGGGCAAAGTTCAGAGAAGCAGGACACCTCATGCCAAGTATATTCGTGTCCATAATAGTGATTTTCCAGTCAGTTGCTGCCTCCTTCTGTTCATGTTGGGAGGGATCTCGATTCTTGGTTCTGCAAACCCAGGTCAGAGGAAGGTTCTAAATAGTGATTCTTAACTGAGATGGCACGGTTCCCCGGAAGATGTTTTGGAAATACGTGGGATTGTTTTTGAGAGATGCTAGAGACATTTAGTGGTTGGGGGCTAGAAATGCTGGCATCCTGCAATGCATGGGAACAGTTCAGCAAAACAAAGAATTGTCCTACATCCCACACGACTTTCAAATGGCACATGGGACATTAATGAAGCTGGAAAACCGAAATGTGTAATATCTGATCCTAGACCCTAGCTCCATTTTACTCAATATGTTTTGCATGGTTTTAATATATGTTGAATTTTCCAGGCATGCAACTACCATATAATTTAAAGGAAGATTGTTTTGTTCAGAGCTTTACTAATCATCGTTTACTGCTTTTGAAAATCACATCACTAAAGTATCCGTGGTATTTGAGTCACCGGCACCACCCAATAGCATACATGTGAAGCTGAGCATTTACATGGATAATACATACACGGCAAGAATCTAACTCTTACTCTGTCTTTTAATGGAATCATGCCAAAGGATTTATTTCATCATACACTTCTTGTATTTCTTCTTTACGAGGAGCACTGTATTGATTTAAGGGAAAATTGTGTGTGAAGGTTCGCTTTCTTCTCTGTGATTTCCTTTCAGCCTAGTAAAGGGGATGTTACAGAATAGTTGTTATAGGAAGGGGCATGTGTCTTACGAGTTGAGAAGCACTATATTACACTAAGGTGGCCAGTCGTTGTTCTGGGCTGTGCCATCTCAACTAATTGAGAACTGGATGGTGCTGGAAGGGAAAGGACTTCAAGCTAAGGAGAGGACCTAGGAACAGAAGCATGAATGACATGAGGACTGAGTCAAAAGAAGCAAAAATTAACAAATAAATGCATAAATAAGTAAGACATGTGAATGCTAGGAAAAGCAGGATGGGTGTGTCCACATGCTGATATCAAAAATACATGCACATTAGGCAGGGTGCAGTGACTCATTCCTGTAATCCCAGCACTTTGGGAGGCCAAGTCAGGAGGATCGCTTGAGCCCAGGAGTTGAAGACCAGCCTGGACCACATACGGAGACTTCATCTTTACAAAACTTAAAAATAAAAATAAAAATAGCTGGGTGTGGTAGCACATGCCTGTGGTCCTACCTACTTGGGAGGCTGAGGCAGGAGGATCACTTGAGCTCAGAAGGTTGAGGCTGCAGTGAGCCATGTTCATGCCACTGCACCCCAGCCTGAGTGACAGAGTGAGACTGTTTCAAATATATATATATATAATATATATATGCACATTAAATTCATACCTATTTGAAAATTAGCATCAATTATTCTTTTTTAAATGCTTACCTTTAGTTATATAAGTAATAAATATTCATTACAGAAAATTTCAAACGTGTAGAAAAGTATAGGAAGAAAATGTAAATTGTTCTATTTATATTCATGTTCCATCTTTGTAGGCATTTTACTGTAGTTTTTTTCCAGTCATTTTCATAAATATACATTTGCATTGTACATGGTAAAGATTATACTGTGCAATTCTGTCTTTTTTATATCATTAAATTGAATTAGTTTTGAATTTTTTTAGATTTAACTTGTAAATTCCTTTTGGTTCTATAATTGTAAAAAAGATATAAGCATATTGAGTTCTTGCCTAGTTTTATGTATCTATCATTAAAAAAAGAATTCCCATGAAATCACATCCCCTCCAACCAAAGCCCCATTCTCTGCTCTTTCACCGAAAAACTTCTCAAAAGAGATGTCTACATTCTGACTCTACCTCTTTACCTCTCATTTACGCCTAATTTTTTTAGTGAAGAAGTATAAGGACATTGTTTTTAAAAAATCAGTTTGCTTGGCCAGGCAGAGTGGCTCATGCCTATAATCCCAGCACTTTGGGAGGCTGAGGCCGGTGGATTGTGAGCTCAGGAGTTTGAGATCAGCCTGGGCAACATAACGAGACTCCGTATCTACAAAATTAAAAGAATTAGCTGAGCATGGTGCATGCCTGTAGTCCCAGCTACCTGGGAGGCTCGGGAATGAGCCTAGATCATGTCACTGTACTCCAGCCTGGGTGACAGAGCAAGACCCTGTCTCCGGAAAAAAAAAAAAAAAAAAAAAATCAATTTGCTGAAGGCTTAGAATGAAAAAACACAACCAACCAATCCTTGCCCTCCCCTTTTACTCTATGATCTATTACTTTGACATTGTTCTGTAGTCATTCTCCTGTGAGTGTATATATGTCTATTTGTACATTCTTTTTTGAGGTTTGATTTACATACCATAAAATGCACCCTTTTAAATATACAGTTCAGGAATTTTGACAAATGTATACATTCGTGTAACCACCGCCCCAGTTAAGATACAAAACATTTCTGTCACCCCTAAAGGTTCCCTCAAGGCTCTTTGCAATCAATCTTCCACCTACCTCCAGCCCCAAACAACCAATAATTTTCTGTCACTGTTAATTAAATATTACTATTCTAAGTCAGGCATAGTGGCTCACACCTGTAATCTCAGCACATTGGGAAGCTGAGGCAAGAGGATCACTTGAGTCCAGGAGTCCAAAAAAGTCTGGGTAACCTGGTGAGATCCTATCTCTACAAAAAAGAAAATAAATTTTAAAAAAATAATAAATAAACCTTACTGTTTTAGAATTTCATATAAAAGGAACCATACAGCACATACACTTTTGTGTCTGGCTTCTTTGCTTAAAATAAAGTTTTTAAGATGTACCCATGTTGCATGCATCAGTAGTTTGCTCCTTTTTGTTGCTTTAGTAGTATGCTATGAATGCACTGCAATTTATTTATTCATTCATCTCTTGTTGAACATTTGGGCTGTTTCCAGGTTTTTGCCATTATTATTTTTTTAAAACTGCTGTGATCATTCATATACATATCTTTTTGTGGACACATGTTTTCATTTATCTCGGGTAAATAACCTGGGTATGGTATTGCTGAGTCATAACATAAAAGTATATTAACTTTATAAGAAACTGACAAACCATTTTTCCATTGTTATTTCAAGTGGTTTTACCATTCTACACTCCTACCAGCAAAGTAAAAAAGCTCCAATTGTTCCACATCCTCCTCAACACTTACTATTGTCAGTCATCCTAATTTTAGCCATTTCAGAGTGTGTATAGTAGTATCTCATTGTGTTTTGAATTTGCATTTCCCTGACAACTAATGATGTTGAGAATATTTTCAAGTGCTTCTTGGCTATTTGTATGTCTTCTTTTATGAAGTGCCTACTTATATCCTTTGCCCAATTTTTTATCAGGCTGCCTTCTTCTTACTAAGTTGTAAGAGGTACTTATATATTTTGAATGCAAGTCCCCTGTCAGATACACATATTGTAAATTATTTCTCCTAGTCTGTGACTTACCTTTTCATTTTAATAGAGTCTTTCAAAAGACAGAAAAGTTTTTAATTTTGACAAAGTATAACTTATTCTTTTTTTCCTTTTATGATTACTATTTTTGTATCCCAAAATATCTTTCCTACTCCAAAGCTATAGTGATATTATCCTATGTTTTCTTCCACAAGTTTTATAGTTTTAGCTTTTACATTTAGGTCCTTATTTCAAGTTCTCTCTCTCTCTCTCTCTCTCTCTCTCTCTCTCTCCGCATAGTTTGAGGTAAGGATTGAAATTCATTATTTTCCTTACGGATTTCTATCTAGCTTTTCCTAAACCATTTGTTGAAAAGACTACCATTTCTCCCATTGTATTATCCTAGCACTTTCCTTGAAAATCAATTGTTTATATATGTTAGGGTCTTTTTCTGTGCTATCTACTGTGTTTTATTGAATTATGTCTATCCTTAATGCCAATTCCAGCAATACACTTCAAAATATCCCAAGAGTCAAAGATAAATCAATGGAAATTAGAATGTATTTTAACGGAATAAGTAAAATACAACATATTAAAATTTGTGGAACACAACCCAAACAACAAAGTATAAGATTTGCAGACACCTAATGTTGACCAAAAGACACCAAACACAAAGTATGAGTGATTTCATTTACATAAAACTCACCAAATAGGAAATGGAAATCAGTGTTTAGAGATGCATGCTGTAGCACCTGCATGCTGTAGCAGATGTTGTTGGCGCCCCATCGCATCCCCTTCACCTGCTCAGTGCACCCATCCCCTGGCTTCTGTGAGTATTGACTGCTAATAGCTTCACAGCAGCACTCTTCACCTGAGAACTGCCCTCCACCTCCAGGAAGCTGCCTTACCTTGCATCCTGCAGCCAATGACTGACAGATAGGGGAATACAGATTTTCAGTCTCCTGCCTCTAGGTGGAACAACTCAGTGGGGGCATTCTTGCTCCAGAGCTCCCCTGGAGATCAGATTAGGGCTAGACCTCAGCTCAACCCACATTTTGAACTAGCTTTTTCTCCTCTTCTAACGTGCCATCCAGTGCCATCCTTACTCCCTTACAGAACTCACCTGAGGGCGCTCCCTTACCAAATCACTTGAACAAGAACTGCAATCCCAAACTCTGCTGCTGGGGGACCAATCCTAAACTAGTTGGTTTTAGAAGTGGTCCTTAAAAGTAGATTTTAAAGATGGGATTCTGGAGTTGAATATCAGATGGCAATGAAGACCCCATCATCAATGGTAGAAGTAGCTACAGTCCCTGTGGTGAACTGGGCCAAGATTAAGGTGGAAGGAATACACTGGCTTATGAAATGCCCCTGGTATGGGAGAAGTTCAGGTAAATAGTAACTATTAAGATTCTGAAATTGGGTGGCCATTGCTTAGAACCACTGACATGTTAAAGAGAGAAAATGACAAGCTCATATCAATTAATCACCAATTTAAAACAAAGTGAGCCGGGCGCCATGGCTCAAGCCTGTAATCCCAGCACTTTGGGAGGCCGAGACGGGTGGATCACGAGGTCAGGAGATCGAGACCATCCTGGCGAACATGGTGAAACCCCGCCTCTACTAAAAAATACAAAAAACTAGCCGGGCGAGGTGGCGGGCGCCTGTAGTCCCAGCTACTCGGGAGGCTGAGGCAGGAGAATGGTGTGAACCCGGGAGGCGGAGCTTGCAGTGAGTTGAGATCCGGCCACTACACTCCAGCCTGGGGGACAGAGCAAGACTCCGTCTCAAAAAATAAAATAAAATAAAACAAAGTGAGTCAGAGGCTGGCTTCCTTAGCAGGATTTAAAGAGGACCTCATCTCCTGCAGCTAGAGGCCACTCTCCATAAAAGTGGAAGAATTTCAGAGGAGGAATTCTTAGCCTAGGTAAGTTGCTTACGCCAAAATCAGGGCCATGATAAGGAAGATATGGGACCCTGAGGCTGAGCAAATGTGATCAAGACCACTGAACTTCCAGTTTCCCCTGAACCCGCTGGACCTAGGCTTCATATAAGAAGGTACCTTACAAGACAACATTATTAGCCTGCCTCAGAATCTGCCCTCACCTCCCCTCCTGGCCATCAGCTCAATCACTAGTCAATTCTCAAGATGACCCAACTGAGGAAGTGCTGGGGCTGCTGAGAGAAGAGAGAGATTGATATGCCAAGACCACTGCAGGACCCCACTGATGTGGACTGGCAAGACCTGGGGCATTTGCCTGTGGGCGGCATGTGGATCAAGTGGGGTAGAATGTAAAGCTGAATGGAAGAGGCTTTGTCAATGTGGGGGCACTCTCATGACAGGAGATTTAATACCTGGTATGCACCCTAGGAGACTGATTTAATCTGCTGCTAGGAAGGCTCTTGAAAGTTTGGTAAAAGTGGTGGCCCACATTAAATGAAGTAGAGTGTCTGAAATGCTGTGGCAGACTATGGAGAAAGGACTGAAAAGGATCAGAGAGTGAGCATGCTAGAATGAATCTACTCTCAAATACCAGAAAACCCACCAGCTGACTCTGTCCGTCAGGAGGGCCTAGAGGATTTGCCAATGCATTCTAATAAATGAGCCACCAGCATTATTTTTTTTAAGTTGTCTTTTTTTTAACTTTTGTGGGCACATAGTAAGGTATATGTTTATGGGGCACAAGAGATGTTTTGATAAAGACATCCGTGTGAAATAAGCACAGCCTGAAGAATGGGGTATCCATTCCCTCAAGCATTTATCCATGCGTTGCAAGTATTTCAATTATACTCTTTAAGTTTCTGCTTTTTGGTTTTTGTTTTTGTTTTTTTGAGACGGCGTCTCACTCTGTTGCCCAGGCTGGAGTGCAATGGCATGCTCTCAGCTCACTGCAACTTCTGCCACCCGGACCCAAGCGATTCTCCTGCCTCAGCCTCCCAAGTAACTGGGATTACAGGTGCCCACTGCCATGCCCGGCTAACTTTTGTATTTTTAGTAGAGACAGGGTTTCACCATGTTAGTCAGGCTGGTCTTGAACTCCTGGCCTCAGGTGATCCACCCACCTCGGCCTCCCAAAGTGTTGGGATTGCAGGCATGAGCCATCACGCCCGGCCAGGTGTCCTTTTTAAGAGTGCAAGGTCTTGGACCATCCAGGCCATTTCTTCCAAAGTAGAGGCTATGTTATCGTACCTTGCACCATCCCCACCATTAAGAAAGACAATGCCTTATAGGCCTCTTCATTTCCAAGTGACATAAAGCTCTTACAGCTTTGAATGGAGCCCAGAGCAGTAAAGCGCTCTGCAGCAAGTCCATGCTGTGGTACAAGCAGCTCTGCAATTTGGGCCACATACCAGCAACCCTGATGGCAGTTAGAAGTATCTGTGGTGGGAAAAGATGGCTTTTGGAATTTATGGCAAGTTCTAGTAGGAGAATCACAATGTTGATACCTAGGGTTCAGGAACAAGGCCACTCTACCTGCAGCAGAGAATTATATGCCATTTGAAAAGCAGCTCTTGGCATGCTACTAGAGTAGATACACAGGAAGAAGTTGAGTAACTGACAATGGGACATCAACTGACCATTAAACTTTATCTGCCCATTATAAGCTAAGCAGTATCAGACCCTCCAAGTCATGAGGCTGGGTGGGTGCAACAATCCACTGCAAGATGGAAGGAATGCAGTCTGGCTGAGGCATGAACAGTGACAGAGGACACAAACAGCAACTGCAAGAGCACAGGGCCCAGACTCCTCCATCATCCACCACTACTACACTAATACTTCACCTTCAGTTCAACCTGTGGCTGCCTGGTGGGCTATTCTTGAAGACAGCAGACAGAGAATAAAGCCTGAGCTTCCTTGACAGATGTCATCTTAGTATGTGGATGCAAGCCAAAAATGGAATGCTGCAGTCCTGCAGTCCTGCATTCCCACTAGGGGATGACCTTGAAAGGGTAGTAAAGGGAACCGGGTGTGGTGGCTCATGTCTATAATCCCAGCACTTTTGGAGGCCAAGGCGGTGGATCGCCTGAGCTCGGGAGTTCAAGACCACCCTGGGCAACATGGTCTCTACTAAAAACCGGTGTCTACTAAAATACAAAAAAAAAAATAGCTGGGCGTGGTGGCACGTGCCTGTAGTCCCAGCTACTTGTGAGGCTGAGGCACAAGAATTGCTTGAGCACCAGAAGCAGAGGTTGCAATGAGCCAAGATGGTGCCACAGTACTCCAGCCTGGGCAACAGAGTGAGACTCCGTCTCAAAAAAGAAAAAAAAGAAAAAGAAAGAGTAGTAAAGGGAAATCCTCTCAAAGGGCAGAGCTTCTGCCACTGTACATGGTCATTCGCTTTATGTGGAAAGAGAACTGGCCTAATATCAGAATATATAGAGATCCATGGGCAGGGGTGAGTGGCTTGATTTATTGATCAGAGGCCTGGAACAAGTAAGAATAGAAGATTGGGGACAGAAAGTCTGGGGAAGAGGCATGCGTATGGACCCACGGGAGTCATTACCAGGTGTAAAGATCTTTGTGTCGCAGTGAACACCAAGCAGAGAACATCCGTCATGGAAGAGGCACCACAACGCAAAGTAGAAGAAAATGACTTGGCCAGTTAAAGTCAACTAGCCTCTGTCCATGGCCATCCCAGCACTCAAACAGTGGGGTTATGAATGTAGTAGCTATGGTGGCAATGGTAAATGCTAGACCTGGGCACAACAGTGTGGGCTCCCACTCACAAAGCTTGATCCAGCTACTGCCACTGCCAAAACAGAGTTCAGTGCTGAGCCTCCAATTTGGCATCATCATTAAAGGAAACCAACCAGTCATTTCTTGGCAAGTGGATTACATTGGACCCTTTTCAAACCAAAATCTGGAAAGGGCTCATTCATTGACAGGACAGATCAATTCATTTGACATATTCTGGGTATGAGTTTGATTCTCTTACCCGCAGTGCCTGAGCTAGCCGTACTATCCGAGAGTTCACATAGTGTGTGACCCGTCAGCATTGGATCTTCCATAGCATCACAACAGACCATGGGACCCACTTTAAAGGAAAGATGTGTCGGTGGACATATGACCATGGGATCCACTGGCCCTATCATATACCACACCACCCAGAAGCTGCCAGCCTGATGGATCCGTGGAATAGTCTTTTGAAGACATAGCTAAGGTATCAACTTAGAGATGACACCCTACTAGGATTGGGCGCTATCCTTCAGGACGTGTGATATACATATTAAGCCAATGACTGTTATATGATACTATGTCTCCAAAAGGTAAAATGCATGTGTCCAAGAGCTAAAGGTTAGAAGTAGGGATATTCATGCTTACCATTACTTCCAGTGACCCACTTAGGAAATTTGTGCTTCCTGTCCCGCTAACACTAGGCTCTGAGTTTCCAGGGGCCATGGTTTCCAGAGGCAGAACACTTTCACCACAGCACCCATTAAACTTTAAGCTACACCACTGCCAAGAGACCAGCATGCAAAAAAAAAAAAAAAAAGATCTGCTCCCCCAGCAGAGTGAATCTCTCCATATCTGATGATAAGGAGGAGGCAGGGCTGCAGAGACAACTCAGATAGAATCCAAGGGATCCCCTGGGGCATCTTTTAGTGCAATTTTGATGATAAATGGGCAAGTGCAGCAGACACAGCCTGAAAAGACCACGCGGCCAGGGGCTCAGACTCCTCAAGCTGTGTCTTCCCTGAGGTCAGCAGAGGTGCTAGCTGAGGCTAGGAGCAATCCAGAGTAGGGAACAAGGGTTGCCTATCAGATGTGCCCTGGGACAACCGTGCTAATGGGGCTGTAATTTGTCCTGTTAGGAAACTTTCCTTTTTAAAGCTTCTCCAAGAAAACAGATAACCAGAATCCTGAAAAGGCTGTTTAAGGATGGGATGAAATTATTATATGAAGCAAATGGATCCAAGCAGTGCAAGGGTTAAACTGCATGGATACTGTGGCTGCACCCAGGTCACCACCCCAGGGCTGCTCCCTCCCCCAGCTGCTGGGATTCTTGTACTTGAGGACTCACAGTTGAGGTCTTTCAAATGCATTGCCCTCAGCAAAAGCAGCTGCCTCACCCAACTTCACAGACCCTCAATTCATAATACCTAAATACCAGTTCAGGTATTTTTCATGGCCCCTTTGCTCAATTCAGGATAACTTGGGAAGGTGATCCCAGGCTGAGAACTCCCCATGGCTCTGGCTGAGGCTCCTGATATGTCTCATCGCAGTTCACCTCTCTCTGCCCGATGCAGCCTCTCTCTCCCTTACAGATAATGCTCCTGTGCTTCCTCAGAGAGCCACCTGCACAAATCTCCATCGTTGTTTCCCAGAGAACCTGATGGATAGCAATGCACATTTACAGACACGAAGGTAACCACCAGAAAAAAAAAAAGTTGAAAAACTTGAAAGTTGTTTTCCCTAGGGAGAAGTGTAGGGGTGAAGTAAGGTAGAACAGGGGACTATTGTTATACAGCCCTTCTATATTCATGGTTTTTAACATGCACGTATTACTTCCGTCATTAAAACTTTTTTCGTTTTGGCCAGGCGTGGTGGCTCACGCCTGTAATCCCAGCAATTTGGGAGGCCAAGGTGGGCAGATCGCTTGAGCTCAGGAGTTCAAAATCAGCCTGAGCAACATGGTGAAACTCTGTCTCTACCAAAAATACAAAAATTAGTTGGGCATGGAGGCGGGCACCTGCAATTCCAGCTACCTGGGAGGATGAGACAGGAGGATCGCTTGAGCCCAGGAGGGGGAGGTTGCAGTAAGCCAAGATCGCATGATTGCATTCCAGCCTGAGCAACAGAGTGAGACTTCGTCTAAAAAAAAAAACCAACTTTTTCCATTTGAATATTATAACAATTTGATACTGTCACTATTTGAATACTTTCTACAGCCCTAAGAAAATCCTTAAGAACCCCTAACATAGCTTGCAAATCCCTTCCCATCTGGCCCCTGCTGAGTTTCCTCTCTCTCTCTCTCTCTTTTTTTTTTCTTTACAGGGTCTCACTTTATCGCCCAGGCTGGAGCGTAGTGGCATAATCATAGCTGACTGCAGCCTCAACCTCCTGAGCTCAAGTGATCCTCTCACTTCAGCCTCCCGAGTAAGTGGGACTACAGGTGAGCACCATCACACCTGGCTAATTTTTTGGTTTTTTTTTTTTTTTTTTGTAGAGATAGGGTTTCACCATGTTGCTCAGGCTGGTCTTGAACTCCTGGCCTCAAGCAATCTGCCTGCTTTGGCCTCCCAAAGTACCACATCTGGTTAATTTCCTGTATCATTTCTTACATTCCTCATTCTCCCTGTTACCTGCTGTTCTGGACTTTCCATTTCTCTTCCTCATCTCTGGGCTTCAAACATGCTGCTCCCTCTGTCTGGAATGCTTTCCACTCTACCTGGTTCATTGCTGTTCCTCCATCAGACTTCAGCTTAGATGTCACCTGCTCAGGGGGACCTTCTCTTCCCCACCCCACCCCAGACTATCTTAGTTCCCTTCTATCACTCCCACAGCACCTGAACGTCTTCTTTCTTAGCATCAATCTCCTGAAGTTATCTGGGAGTTTTTTTAGAGCTAGAGTCTCATTATGTTGCCTAGGCTGGAGTGCAGTGGCTATTCACAGGCACAGTCACACTCACTACAGTCTCGAACCCCTGGACTCAAGCAATCCTCCTGCCTCAGCCTCCTGAGTAGCTGGAAATACAGGTGTACACCATCATGCGGGGCATGGTTATTGGTTGTGAAGTTATCTGTTTAATCTCCACATTTCCTTTTTTATCCAAGAGAACTATTTATCTTGTTACTCCTGTATTACTAGCACCCAGCATGTAACTACAGTACAGTAGACAGAAAATGTGTATTAAGTAAGTGAATTTCATCAAAATGATTTCTAGAGTCCCAGCTCCGTAATCTGCAACTTAGATAACCTGCCTGAGCCTTAGTTTACTCAAGTATAAAATGGAAATAAAAACAAAAATAATACTTACCTTTGAGGGTCGTTTTGAGGATTAAATATGTCAGAAAAGCTCTTAGAACAGTGCTTGGATATAGTAAGCATTTGATTGACACGTGCTTAAACATAAAGAAAAGTTACATCAATTCACACTCATACCAGCAGACTTTGACACTATCACTCCCTGTTCAACATTGAATCTTGTGTTTTTAAATATTTTTGTAAAATTATAGGCAAAAAAATGGCATCTTACAGATTTAAGTCAACATGTATTTTCAAGCCAACAAGTTTTGTCAATAAGATGGCTGCACCGTGCTGCTCCATGCCCGATCCACCATAAAGAAAGCAAATGTTCAGTGCATCTCCCTCTTCCTGTCAGAGCTTATAGGGGAAGGAGGACCCCACAATGTGGAGGCATATTGTATTACTATTACTTTCAATGGCAAAAACTGCAATTACTTTTGTGCCAACCTACTACATGGTCTGGACAGCTAAATGTCATGTATTTTTCATGGCCTCTTCAGGTTTTGTCAGAGTCCTTTTGTTTGACCTTCTAGGAAGGCTGTGGGACCCAGCTTTCTTCAACCAATCCAGGTGGAGGCCTCTGCCTTGAACGTTTCCAAGTGAGGTAAAACCCGCAGGCCCAGAGGCCCCTCTACTTCCTGTGTGGGGTTCAGAAACCCTCCTCCCCTCCCAGCCTCAGGTGCCTGCTTCAGAAAATGGTGAGTCTCTCTCTTACAAAGCCCTCCTTTTTCATCCTAGCATTGGGAACAATGGCCCCAGGGTCCTTATCTCTAGCAGATGTTTTGAAAAAGTCATCTGTTTTGCTTTTTTTCCAGAAGTAGTAAGTTTGCTGGCCTCCGCCATCTTAGTAAAGTAACCGTCCCATGAAAGAAAGATGCAGTCGGGCACTCGCTGGAGAGTTCTGGGCCTCTGCCTCTTATCAAGTGAGTAGGGTGGAGTGGAAAGGGTGGTGTGTCTCCAGACCACTGGAAGGCTTACATCCTTACCTGGCACTGCTCAGTGGCACCAAGGAGCCTCATTTACCAGATGTAAGGAACTGTTTGTGCTATGTTAGGGTGGGGGATGAGAGCTGGGGACTAAAGAAAAAGATAGGCCACGGGTGCCTGGGAGAGCGTTCGGGGAGCAGGCAAAGAGCAGTTGGGGTGATCATAGCTATTGCGAGCAGAGAGGTCTCGCTACCTCTAAGAACGAGCTCATTCCAACTTACCCAGCTCTCCAGAACTAACCCAAAAGAGACTAGAAGAGCAAAGCTCCACTCCTTGTTTTGGGGAGACTCGATAGTTGCACCCAAACTCTGCACAGGGCATATATAGCAAGTTCACTGTCTTTGAGACCATAAAACGGCTCGTAATTTTTAGTCCTTTTCAAGTAACCAACAACTTTCAGTTTATTTAGTTTTTTTGAAGCAAGATGGATTATGAATTGATATATAACCAAGAGCATTTATATATCTCATACGAAATAAATAATACAAAAAAAGTTGCCATTTATTGAATGTCAGATACTATGTAAAGAAAAAATTATTTAGACGTGTTAACTGGTTTAATCCTACTTCCACCTGGGAAGAAAGGTGTTATATCCTCTTTTTAAAATTCTTTTTAACTTTTACTATGTAAACTGATAAGTCCTCTACTTTACAGATTAAGAAATTGATACTCAAAAAAGTTAAGTAACTTGTTTTAAAGAATATAGTAAGTGATGAAGCTGATCTGTGAGACCAGGACTCTTTGTGCTCTAAATGGCTGCACCACATGAGGCAAAATGGCTTGTGATGGTTTTATTTCAAAGACCTAGAAAACGCTATCACAGCTGGTGCCCCGTCTCAGAGCCACAGCCATGATGTCTCCACTTCCTGCTTCATCTTAGGTTTCTCACATCTTGAATGTGCACACAAATCACCTGGGGATCTTGTTAAAAATGCAGCTTCTGTTTCAAAAGACCCGGACTGGAGACTGAGATTCCACATGTCTAGTACGCTCTCAAGTTTATTAATCTGCTAACTGGTCCTAGGAACACATTGAGTAGCAAGTGGCAGGATGTGACTCCTGTAGGGAATGGCCAGGCATATTCTTAGAGATCTGTGTTATAAAGTATGCTTTTCCTTAAAAATAGAAGGAGGAGGAGGAGGAGGAGGAGGAGGAGGAGGAGGAGAAGGAGGAGGAGGAGGAGGGGGGCCAGGTGCAGTGGCTCACGCCTGTAATCCCAGCATTTTGGGAGACCAAAGTGGGAAGATCACTTGAGCTCAGGAGTTCAAGACTAGCCTGGGCAACATAGTGAAACCCCATCTCTACAAAAAATTAAAAATTAGCCAGGCGTGGTGGCATACGCCTATAGTCCCACTACTTGGGAGGCTGAGGCAGAAGGATCACTTGAGCCCAGGAGGTCAAGGCTTCAGTGAGCCATGATCAAGCCACTGCACTCCAGCCTGGAGTGTCTCAAAGAATATATATAAATAAACAAACAAATAAATAAATAAATAGAAAATAAAAGAGAGTATCAAAGACCCAATCACCCCTAGACGTCTGGCATCATAGGAATGTGTCCAATCTGCTCTGGGGATAGGAAAGTGGGAATCCTATCTCCCCCTGTGTAGAGGTTTCAGTAAAAGAAAGGCCTAGGTGTGCAGAAAGCTTTCAGGCAATGCCAGGGAAACTGATCATTGTAATGAATCCAGGGTATTGCTGAGTGAGGGCATCCTGGAGGGCCCGGTGGAAATGTGGTCAGGCTCTTCAACGCACAGGCCCTAGATGATGAGTAATCAGGATTTCAAATATTTCCATCTCTGTCTCAAGCAGAAAACAAATGGAAAAACTGAACCACCAGAAAAGCAGAGCCAGAGATGGAACAAGAATCCCAGTGTTTGTACCCAACCAAGAGTGTGTTTTTCTTCCACAGAGACCAATGTTCAAAATGGAGGCTTGAGGGCAAAATTCTTTTGCTATGTCTCTAGTCATCCAAAATTATGGTCCTAACTCTTTCTGACTCCCACTTGTCAGAAATTGTGGACTCATGGTTAATGCTAGATGCTTCCTTCCTCTATTTCCTCCCAAATTTCCTGGGAACCCCTGGTCAATACCAGCAATAAGTTCTACTGTTCTACAGCAACTGGGAAGGACATCAGATGTCGTCAGTGGTCATACTGCAACACAGCCCTTTTTCTGTTTAGGAATGCAGGTACCCACAACATTTACTAACATTTTTTTTTTTCTTATTTATTTTCTAGTTGGCGTTTGGGGGCAAGATGGTGAGATATGCTTTCTTTCTTTTTTATGAAATCACCCCATCATTGTTTGTAGTTATGAGTGGAGCTTTCTCTTAGGCCTCCCACAGAACTTCCACGGAGGTCAGGAAAAGGAGTTTCTGCCATCTACCCCTTTGACTTTCCTCACAAGTCTGGAGATATTTCTAGCCCAGAAGGGGGAAGTAACAGAGGGAGAAAATAATGAGTCTTAACTATACAAAAGAAAAATTGAGGCTTAAATGAAGTTGAAAGCACGAACAGTTTTCTTTTGTTTGCATCTCATATTTGATGTGAGATTCTGCAGAGGAGATGTAGCCAGAATGCATGCACAGGGTTACTCTGGATAAGCTGCTGGGGCAACATCTGGGTGTGTGTTCAGAATCACATGTCTGAATACATGTGTGTACAAGTGTGTTTATGCGAGTGCACGTGCATATGAGTGTGCGCAGCCTGAACTTACTCTCTCAATCACAGCAGTAGAGTCAGAAGTGTTCCAACATTGGAAGCCCCTCTATTCAATCAGCTCTTCCAAACGGAGTGAACCAATGTTGTATTTAATGGCAACCATTAAATTGCCATTAAATGTGGCTGGACATCGTGGCTCACACCTGTAATCCCAGCACTTTGGGAGGCCGAGGTGGGCAGATCACTTGAGGCCAGGAGTTTGAGACCAGCCTGGCCAACATGGCGAAACCCTGTCTCTACTAAAAATACCAAAATTAGCCAGACATGGTGGTGCACACCTGTAGTCCTAGCTACTCGAGAGGCGGAGGCAAGAGAATCACTTGAACCTGGGAGGCAGAGGTTGTAGTGAGCCAAGATTGCACCACTGCACTCTAGCCTGGGCAACAGATTGAGACTGTCTCAAAAATAAAAATTAAAATAAAGGCAACCACTATGCCAGCCTAGATTCCGCCATGCTGCCTAATTTGTAGTGTCCTTAGGAGCCATTTTTGTAAATAGTCGTCAGATAAGACGTAAGGCCCAAAGCAGCTTTTTATATGCAGCCAAGGAAATTGGAAGTTCCATTGTTTCCTAAGGGTTGAGGGAAGAGTCCCAACCCACAGGAGCAGGGTCTGATCTTCGTTGCCAATAGAAACATTACTAATGGCTTCTTACCGTTTTCTTTTCAGGTTATGAAGAAATGGGTAAGAGGATTTCCACTCTATCTAGCAAAAGTTTTCAAATGTGGAATGAAATGGTCATAGAGTACAATCACCATTAACAAACACTGAGAACTAAAATTATTAAAGGGAAAATACAAGTATCTTTCAATGAGATCTGTATGAAACGTGCCTGTATTTGTTGCTAGCTGTCATGTCAGATTATAGCTGTGCATATATGTATCTCTGATCATACACTTATGGGTGTGGGTTGGAGCTACCATGTGTTTGTGTATACGTTTTTGAAATCTTTCAAGGCAGAAGTGTCTCATTTACCTAGCCCAGCGTCTGGCACATAGTAGGTGCTCAATAAATATTTTTTGAATGAATAAATGAACAAACGTATGAACACATTGCTAATTACCTCCCCTCAAGAAGCTGATGGTCTTGTGTGAGACACAAATAATTGAAAATATAGTGAGTTGCATGTTATAATATGGGTAGATACAGAGTAAAATGAAGTGTAAAGAGGGGAGTGATCAACTCTACCGAGTGTCGTTGGGAAAGATTCCCTGGGGGAGGTGATCCTTGAGCTGAATTTTAAAGGATAAGCTTTTGTTTTAGGGAAGAAAAATATTTTATGCAGAAGAGATAAAGCTCTATAGTATGAGGGTAAGAGTCTAACTGAGCTAGACCAGAATGTTTGAATCTTGGCTCAACTCTCTACTTGCTGGGTGTGTTTGAGTATTTACCTAACTTTTCTGTGCCATAGCATCATCATGGTATGATGGAAATAATAGTGCTACCTAACTTGTAGGGTTATTATGAGGACCAAATGAGTAATTTATTTAAGGCGCTTAGAACATTATCTGACACAAAAGGCAGTAGGTGGGCCGGGCATGGTGGCTCACGCCTGTAATCCCAGCACTTTGGGAAGCCGAGGTGGGAGGACCACCTGAGGTCAGGAGTTCAAGACCAGCCTGGCCAACATGGTGAAACTCCATCTCTACTAAAAATACAAAAATTAGCCAGGCGTGGTGGCAGGTGCCTGTAATCTCAGCTACTCAGGAGGCTGAGGCAAGAGAATTGCTTGAACCTGGGAGGCGGAGGTTGCAGTGAGCTGAGATTGTGCCATTGCACTCCAGCCTGGGTGACAGAGCGAGACTCTGTCTCAAAACAAACAAACAAACAAACAAAAAACAGGCAGTAGGTGAATTTTAGCTATTAATACATGAAAAGCACACTGACTATAGATGATAAGCATTAAAGTTTACTGAGCACGTATGTTTTAGGCATTGCTCTAAATACTTTACTTGAATATCCTCATTTAATTCTTCTAACACTCCTATTGTGCAGTGAAGGAAACAAAGGCTCAAATAAATACAAAAATAAATAAACAGTCCAGTCCTAGAGATATAAATGCAGATTTAGGCCAGGTGCCGTGGTTCATGCCTATAATCCCAACACTGGGAGGCCAAGGCAGGAGACTCACTTAAGCTCAGAAGGTTGAGGCTGCATTAAGCCAAGACTGTGCCACTGTACTCCAGCCTCTGTGGCCGAGAAAGACACTGTCTCTGAAAAAATTAATAAATAGAAATTTAAAAATAAAAAAGTTGGCCGGGCGCGGTGGCTCAAGCCTGTAATCCCAGCACTTTGGGAGGCCGAGACGGGCAGATCACGAGGTCAGGAGATCGAGACCGTCCTGGCTAACATGGTGAAACCCCGTCTCTACTAAAAATACAAAAACTAGCCAGGCGAGGTGGCGGGCGCCTATAGTCCCAGCTACTAGGGAGGCTGAGGCAGGAGAATGGCGTAAACCCAGGAGGCAGAGCTTGCAGTGAGCTGAGATCCGGCCACTGCACTCCAGTCCGGGCGACAGAGCCAGACTCCGCCTCAAAAATAAATAAATAAATAAATAAATAAATAAATAAATAAATAAATAAAAAATAAATAAATAAATAAATAAAAAAGTTTTAATGCAGATTTATATGATACTGAAGTTCATTTTCTTAACCATTATGAAATACTATCTCTGGATGTGTATAAAATCTTTGTGAGCACACATATCTTTTTTTAATTTAACTTGCATTTTAAATTCAGGGGTACATGTGCAGGTTTGTTTTATAGGTAAACTTGTGTCATGGGGATTTGTTGTACAGATTATTTCATCCCCCAGGCATTAAGCCTAGTACCTATTAGTTATTTTTCCTGATCCTCTCCCTCCTCCCACCCTCCACCTTCTGAGAGGTCCCAGTGTGTGTCATTTCCCTCTGTGTTCATGTGTTCTCATCATTTAGCTCCCACTTCTAAATGAGAACATGTGGTATTTGGTTTTCTGTCACTGTGTTTGTTTGCTAAAGATAATGGCCTCCAGTCCCATCCATGTTCCTGCAAAGGACGTGTGTGATCTCATTCTTTTTTATGGCTGCATAGTATTCCATGGTGTATATGCAGCACATTTTCTTTATCCACTCTACCATTGACAGGCATTTAGGTTGATTCCATGTCTTTGCTATTGTGAATAGTGCACAATGAACATACGCGGAGCACATTTCTAAGCATAGACATCTAGACCCTTGTGTGAGCATGAGTTAAGTCTAAGCTCTGCTACTGAATTTGTGCCAATAAAAGTTGTGAGCAATTTTCTTTACATTTTTTTCAAACAAACACACCCAGCAAAGTATAATGTCTATGTACTTTATTGATGACTTCTAGTTCATTTAACATGTCTAAGAAACATCTGTGTTGAAAAATTATTTATAAATTAAAATAATATAAACTATTTACTGTCCTTTTACTCAGCTCCCAATTATAAGCAGGTGGAAAAACCTGGAGAATGATTTGTTTACATTCTGTGCAGTCTTTGTCAGAGGGCTGCCTGAGCAACTGGGTCAGAGTTCAGTTCTGTGCTGGGAGCAGCGGGACCTCAAGAAGGAAAGGAGGAAAGGAAGTAACTTTTTCTTGAGCACCTGCTATGTGTCATCCACTTCCACCTTCATAATCCGTTTAATTTGCACAAAGACCTTGTGAGGTTGCTGTTTTATCTCCATTTCCCTGATAAAGAAGTTGAGGTTCAGCAAAGTTAAAGGACTTGTCCTGGGTCACACAGACTAGGGCAGATCTAGGATTCAAACACAGGGCTTCTGACGTTTCAGTCCAGAGCTCTGTCCCTAACAGCCGCACCACCGCCTCTCCTCTCCTCCAGCTGTCATGTCCAGGCTGTAACAGAACCCAGTGTTCCAGCCACAAGTTTTCCAGGAAATAAGAAAGGACTCCTAGCTCCACCTCCCAGGGCAAAAATGGCTGCTGTGGGAAACATGGCTGGACCTGCGAATGGCATTAGTGATTTATTAGTTGATTTCAGTTGTCCACACTGATGGGCCTCTCTCTAACAAAAATAATTGAGAGCTGATTATGCTCAGATACAAAGTAAAGTGAAACCACTTTTTATTGGAAGAAACATTCCCTCAAAATGTGTAGAGTATTTCACATTATTTAAAGACAAACAGAGAGAAAATTATATGGAATAAGAATAAAGGTGTTTCTTCTCTATTATGAGGACTCAGTTCTAAGAAAGAATTTCTGAATTGTAAGAAATAGGTAAGTCCACGAATCAGTGATTCGGTGGAGAGCTTTATTTCTGAGAAAGCCAGTATTGCTCCCTTCTGACAAGCAAATCTAAGGCCTGGATGACAGATGACTTCCTACATATGGGTGGTTCGTTTGTCATTCATACCTATCTGTAATACAGTTCTGGCTAATGTAAGAGGATAAGCTTGAAGATCTCTGGAATTTTTTGGCTTTAGGACTTTAAGGCTTTCTGAGCTTCAGTAGATCTGGATCTAGGAGCACACGCTGGTATATTCTGAATCCAATGTATCTGGGTTACATCTATGAGCTATTTAAAAAATATATCTACGAGCTAAATCTCATAGGCTAAGCATGAACCTCACCTCCAAGACTCAGGGCTTCCAAGTGGACGAGACCCTCTTTGGGAAGTCTTGTGGGCAGTGTCTAATTCCACTAGAAAACTTTTACCTACAATTTCAACTTAAACCAAGATGTTTTCTTACTGCTGTTTCCTTTTTTCATTTTCAGGTAGTATTACACAGACACGTGAGTTTATTGGTCTTTTATTTATGCCCTGTCTGAGGATGCAGATTGGTGGGTAGACAAGAAGGAACTGATTGAGAGAAATTAACCCCAAGAATCTTCCCAGCATTGCATTCTCAACCCCATTTTAGAAAGGTTCCAAATAGGGACTTTTATGGGTTTTTCTTTACATCCATCTTACCTTTCCCAAGTCCCCATGTCCCTGCGTAAACCCTAAAGCCACCTCTCAAAAGGTTCTCTAGTTCCCTTCAGGTTCTCCAGTTCCCTTCATTCCACGTATCTCCTCTTCCACACCCTCCAGCCAGTAGAGCTCCCTTTTGACAAGCAAATCTAAGACCTAGATGACAGATGACTTCCTGCATTTGGGTGTTTCTTTTGTCACTAATTTGCCTTTACTAAAAATTGTCCTGGTTTCTTCCATCAATTTCCCTTCTTTCTCCCCAGCATATAAAGTCTCCATCTCTGGAACCACAGTGATACTGACATGCTCTCAGCATCTTGGATCTGAAATACAATGGCAACACAATGGTAAAAACAAAGAAGATTCTGGGGATCAGCTGTTTCTGAGGGAATTTTCAGAAATGGAGCAAAGTGGTTATTATGTCTGCTACCCCAGAGGAAGCAATGCAGAGGATGCGAGCCATCATCTCTACCTGAAGGCAAGAGGTAATCCAGGTCTCCAGAGCAGGCACCACCGGCTCTTTAGGGAGGACCATTCAAAAGGGCATTCTCAATGATTTCCCCTAACCCAGCTCACAGTGCCCTGGTGTCTTTGTGCTTCCTCCCACACTCAGTCCTGGACTCTCTGGTACCACACAGCATCAGTGTTTTCTGGAATATAGATTAAACACAAATATGAGGCTTTGGGGTAACCCCAGTCTGTGCAAGATCTAAAATAGCAACTCCCTAAGAGACAGGACTGGGTCATTTGCACTGCATCACACCCAGGTTCATGGCATACCAACATGAGTTTATCTAATGCTTCCTCCAGAGATAAATTTTTCAGAAAAGTTTGCAAAAAAGACTCAAGTCTACTCTGATAAAATGGCATAAGCTAAGGTATAATAATAAAATAATAACATTAGCTAACATTTATTGAGTGTTTATTAAGTATCACTCAAGCACTGTCTATATCCAACACTTACCAAGGATTTTTTTTCATATAATCCTCTCAACAACCATATGGGTTAAATACCATTTTATTCCCATGAGTAAAGGGATGAGGAAACAGAGCGTCTGTGAATTGAAAACACATTTCACGCTTCTCACAGCTAGTGAGTAATAAAACTGGTACTCAAACCCAGGGCTGTTTGACTCCAGTGCCTCTACCCACAGCCACCACTCTTTGCTTGTCGATGTTGTTCTAAACATATGGAAGGGGGGCTCTGGCTGTGGCAAGTGTGTGAGTAGTAAGGGGAGAATGGCCTTCATGCGCTCCCTCCTCACCTCCAGCGCCTTGTGTTTTCCTTGCTTAGTGATTTCCCCTCTCCCCACCCCGTCCCTGACAGTGTGTGAGAACTGCATGGAGATGGATGTGACGGCGGTGGCCACAATTGTCATAGTGGACATCTGCATCACTCTGGGCTTGCTGCTGCTGGTTTACTACTGGAGCAAGAATAGGAAGGCCAAGGCCAAGCCTGTGACACGAGGAGCAGGTGCTGGCGGCAGGCAAAGGGGTAAGGCTGTGGAGTCCGGTCAGAGGAGATTCCTGCCAAGGGGGACGACCAGCCTGGGCCAGGGTGGGTGGCAAGTCCACAGCTAGGTCAGAACAGCTTCTCTAGAGCTTCTATGCACAGCTTCCAGTACTGTGATGACAAGATCTCAACAGAGGGTTTCAAATCTCATGTCACTCCCCTCCTTCCATCCTATAAAAGTGCAAAAATGTTGATGAACGCGACGGGCTTCCTCACATGCCTGTCAACGCCTGCAGTCATCCGATTCTGTCCCTAAGCTGTGGGAAGAGAGACTTTGATATATTAGCTCCTGCCTTTTCCTTTCCCTTCCCCGTGGAGAGAAACAATGGGAGGACCTTGAGCTGAGGAAAGTCACAAAATGATGAGAAGAGATAAATGAAAGAAAACAAAAAGAGAAAGAACGTAAAAGGGAAGTGGTCGAGGAGAGAACAACGGGGTTTGCCATTCTCTATCTGGGTCTCACTGGCACAGACAGTGCTGCAAGATTGGTTCCCTCATGGGAATGAAACGTTTCCCCTCCTTCCTCTGCAGGACAAAACAAGGAGAGGCCACCACCTGTTCCCAACCCAGACTATGAGGTAACGGGGGATAGAAATGGGCCAGGAGGCTGGAGGGGATGCCCCTCCGGGGGGAAAGGGAACAGATGGGATGGCCCATCTTGTCTGCCAGATGCTTCAAAGCCCCTCACTCAGGGCTTCCATGATGACCCTCTATGTGCCACCTCTACCTCCTTCATGGTAAAACAGGACTGTCTCAAAGGCTGCATGGCTTCCATAACCATGGAGAGGAGGAAGCTTGCGAGAGATATACACCTCTTTCTCTGGCTTCTTCATTATCTGGGATACAGCCATGGAGAATATCATATGTGCAAATTCTAACACAATAAATTCAAGGCTGATATTCCACCAGCATGTACCAGTATAGCCAAACGAGTTATTGAAATATTAAAATTAGATAAATATTATATAAAAGCTATTGAAATATTAAAATACTTCATTGGAAAATGGCCCCAAACTTTGCTCACCCCAACCCACGCTTACACACACACACACACACACACACACACACATGGCCAGGCATCCCAGTCCCTCCCCTACTAGGCTGTCTCTTGAGTGGGGGTAACTAAAGAGTTAATGCCGGCCGGGCGCGGTGGCTCAAGCCTGTAATCCCAGCACTTTGGGAGGCCGAGACGGGCGGATCACAAGGTCAGGAGATCGAGACCATCCTGGCTAACCCGGTGAAACCCCGTCTCTACTAAAAAACACAAAAAACTAGCCGGGCGACGTGGCGGGCGCCTGTAGTCCCAGCTACTCGGGAGGCTGAGGCAGGAGAATGGCGTAAACCCGGGAGACGGAGCTTGCAGTGAGCTGAGATCCGGCCACTGCACTCCAGCCTGGGCGACAGAGCGAGACTCCGTCTCAAAAAAAAAAAAAAAAAAGTTAATGCCTGGCATGGCAGAGGATCACCAGGATTGTTCTTGTTGATTGGTATGTGTGCACTACTAGTTGTTAAATATTTTTACCCTCACACCTGGATATACTCAACAAATATTTGTTGAGCACCAGCCAAGCATGTAGTATTTACTTTAGCATAAGTGAATTATTTAGCCCTGACAGAAGCCCTGGAAGGTGGGTCTTTAAGTTCCTATTTTTGAGATGGGAAAGTTGAGGCTCACGGAAGGAGGTGATCAGTTGAAGTCTCCTACCATCCGAGCCAAATTAGAATTCCAGCCTGCCTCCTGACTTCAAGTCCAAAGCTCTTTCTATGCACTAAAGCTAGATCTTCAGCGTCCTTTCTTAGGAGGTACTTCCTCCCGCACCACTGACCACCCCCTCTCGACTTCACTCCCAGCCCATCCGGAAAGGCCAGCGGGATCTGTATTCTGGCCTGAATCAGAGACGCATCTGACCCTCTGGAGAACACTGCCTCCCGCTGGCCCAGGTCTGGCTCCTCTCCAGTCCCCCTGCGACTCCCTGTTTCCTGGGCTAGTCTTGGACCCCACGAGAGAATCGTTCCTCAGCCTCATGGTGAACTCACGCCCTCCAGCCTGATCCCCAGTTCCCTCCTTCCTGCCTTCTCTGCTGGTACCCAGTCTTAAGACACTGCTGCTGCTTCTTCCTTTGAAACATCATTAGTAGTCACATCCTCACAGCTGGCCTGCTCTCTTGCCAGGATATTTATTTCTGCTATTCACTCCCTTCCCCTTGGATGTAACTTCTCCGTTCAGTTCCCTTTTCTTGCATGTAAGTTGTCCCCCATCCCAAAGTATTCCATCTACTTTTCTATCTCTGTCCCTTTTGCAACCCTCTCTGGGGATGGACTGGTAAATATTGACAGAGGCCCTGCCCCATTCACAGATCCTGGCTCTGAGCCAGCCCTGTGCTCCTCCCTCCCCCCACACTCCCCACCAACCCCCCAACCCCCTAGCCCTCCACATCCCCACCTCCCCCTCCTTGTCTCCACTGTAGGCCACTGGATGGTCATTTGCATCTCCCTAAATGTGCTCGGCTCCTCTCAGCTGAGAGAGAAAAAATAAATTGTATTTGGCTGAAAGGGTTGCTGTCCCTCTTTTCTGAGAAGCCCTGAGAGGCTGCCTTAATTCCCAAGACCATTCAGGTTCTCACTACCTTTGACTAAATTCTCAGCTATGACCCCAGATGCGAACACTCTCCGTTTCCACAGCTGGTAGGGCCGTTACCTGAAGCTCTCTTTAGAGAGGGCATAAGGGAATAAGAAAAAAGAAAAAAAGCCCGGGCGCAGTGGCTCACGCCAGCATTTTGGGAGGCTGAGGCGGGCGGATCACAAGATCAGGAGACTGAGAACATCCCCATCCTGGCTAACACAGTGAAACCCCGTTTCTACTAAAAATACAAAAAATTAGCCAGGTGTGGTGGCGGGCGCCTGTGGTCTCAGCTACTTGGGAGGCTGAGGCAGGAGAATGGCGTGAAGCCGGGAGTGAGCTGAGATCACGCCACTGCACTCCAGCCTGGGCAACAGAGCGAGACTCCATCTCAAAAACAAAGAAAAAGAGAAAAAAGAAAGAAAGAGTAAAGGGAGGGGAGAGAAAAGAAAAAGAGACAGAAAGAAAAATAAAAGGAAAGGGAAAGAAGGGAGGGATTGAGGAAGGGAAGAAAGAAAGAGGATGGGAGGGAGAGAAAGAAAGAAAGTTTCACCAACTTCTCTCAGAGGAAGACATCAAAGGTGGCAGAGAATGACTGATGGCTCCCTGATGGAGTGGTTGGTAGAAAATGGGCAAGACAGAACCAGGCCTTGAAAAACAGATGAAGTTACGGAAGAAGACGGTGGCGGTGGAAGCCCAGCTTGGGGATGGGACACAGATTTCCACAAGCTGCCAGGAAAAGCTGCGGAGCCAGGGCTGGGGAAGTGAAGGAGGGAGGTGTCTCAAGCAGGCACACCCCCACCCTAAGGCAGCCGCCTGCAGCCAGAGGCGGGCTGTGGTTAAGCAGCGCAGGATGTGGGCTGCACTGCTAAGCGTGGCTCCTGGGAGTGAGGGTGGGAGAGGTACAGCGGCAGCTGGGCGGAGGCCAGTGTGGGAGTGCTTTGTTCTCAGTCTCCCACAGCACACTCTGCTTGCAGAGAGAGGAGGCCGGAGCATCCAGGAACTGTCCTAATCCAGCCCAAACCAGCGGGCTCTATTCTCTCCCTCTCTGCACTGACAGCAGGGCTATTTATGAGTGCGAACACCACTAAAAAGGCCGTTTGTGACCAGCAGCCTCCACATACTGTTCCCCCTCAGTATGGGGGAACATAGCTACAGCTATGAGCTATAGCTACAGCTTCTATTTGTTTTTGGTCCCTGTTGAAGAGTCACTTCCTTCACTCTAAGCATCAACACTTAGGCTCAGAAGACGCCTCCATGATGTTGTCCATCACTAGCTTCTGATCAGCAGGCTAGCCCAGGGATGGCAGTTTTGTCCCAAGTATACTTGATTGTGCCCTGTCAAGGGGAGGCATGGCTCAGTGTAATACAGGCAATCACAGCTAACATGTATTGAGCATTTACTCAATACAGGCTTCAGAAATTGTACTTAGCACTTTACCTGCATTATCTCATTTAATCTTTATGTTGACACAGCAAGTTAGATGTCAGCCTCACTTTACAGATGAGGATACTGAGGCTCCGAGAGGTCAAGTCATTGCCCAAGTCACAGATGGGGTGGGGCAGAGCTGGAACTAGCAGCCAATTCTAATGGTCAGAGCATCTATTCATTACTGACTGTGATCATAAAGAATGCTCCCCATTGTCACACACTGGGGCCTGTCAGGGGCATGGGGGGCAAGGGAAGGAAGAGCATTAGGACAAATACCCAATGCACGAGGGGCTTAAAACCTAGATGATGGGTTGATAGGTGCAGCAGATCACCATGACACATGTATATCTATGTAACAAATCTGCACGTTCTGCACATGCATCCCAGAACTTAAAGTAAAATTTAAAAATAAAAATTTTAAAGAAGAATGTGTCGGGCACGGTGGCTCACGCCTATAATCCCAGCACTTTGGGAGGCCAAGGCAGGCGGATCACGAGGTCAGGAGTTTGAGACCAGCTGGCCAACATAGTGAAACACTGTCTCTACTAAAAATACAAAAAATTAGCCAGGCATGGTGGTGGGCGCCTATAATCCCAGCTATTTGGGAGGCTGAGGCAGGAGAATCACTTGAACCCATGAGGCAGAAGTTGCAGTGAGCGCAGATCATGCCATTGCACTCCAGGCCAGGTGACAGTGCAAGACTCCGTCTCAAAAAAAAAAAGAATGTTTCTCTGTCGTGACTTAAAAGCTCTGTATTTGTTTATGCATTCCTTCAATTAGTGCTTTTCTAATCACTCATGTGGCTATCAGCACTATGCTAACTGCTAGGAGGATATCAATAAACAGTTCCTGTCTTCAAGGAGCTTGCAATTATATAAGAGTAGTCAAGCATGCAAAAAGTTAAACAGCAACACAAGAACAGATGATGCGATTAATCACTCATGCGTGCTACAGACAGTGTTGCAGGTATTCAGAGGCAGAGAAAGCTCCATGGAGGAAAGACTTTATCTAGGCCTTGAAGGGAAGGACGAATAGAACTTGGAGATAAAGAAGGCACTCCAGGCCGGGCATGGTGGCTCACACCTGTAATCCCAGCACTTTGGGAGGCCAAGGCAAGTGGATCATGAGGTCAGGAGTTCAAGACCAGCCTGATCAACATAGTGAAACCTCATGTCTACTAAAAATACAAAAATTGGCCGGGCATGGTGGCATGTGCTTGTAGTCCCAATTACTCGTCTCTCCCACGCTAAGATAAGCTCTCCCTTGACCCTGCATGCCTCCTCCCCAGATACTTCCCTTTCTCTCTCTGCCTTTGTAAGCCCCAAAGAGAAGTCTACTAGGCCAACTTCCTCATTTCCCTCCGATCCTCAGCCCTCTACAGTCAGGCTTCCTCCTCTACCACTCCAGAAACTCTCAAAACATCACAGTGCCCTCCTTCTTGCCAAATCAAAGAAACATTCCATGAGCCTTTTAAGAGCAGACCTCTCAGAGGTATGTGAAAGATTGACTGCTCACTTCCTTGGCTTCCATGACATCATCTGCCCCTCCTTACCTCTCTTGAAATTCCTCCTCCACCTGCTCCTTAAACATTGGTGTTCCTGGAGGTTCTGTTCTCATTCCAATACCCTTCACACTTCACCTATTTTTCTTACTTTCCCATATCTATCCCCAGACCTGACCAGATCAGATATCCTCTTAGGCTTTAGACATATTCTGGATGTATTCATTTGGGAGCCCACAGACTTCACAGACATTTCAAATTCAAGATGTTCAAAATTGAAGTCACCATTCCACCCCCACCCACCCTCAATCCCTCAAACCATCTCCTCCACCTGCCTGTCTGTCCCCAGCGAAGGGTACCACCATCTACACAGTGCTGCTGGATCAGAAACCCTGGAATTGGCCTGGATGCCTCTTGCACCCTCATTTTCCACATCCAATTAGTCACCAAATGGCACTCCCTAAATAGCTCTTCAAACTGATTTCTCTCTGTTTCTGCCTCCAGAATTATGTGTGCCATATCACTTCCTGCTTGAAGCTCTTCAAGAATGCGTAACCTCATACAGGAAAAAGCCCATACCCCCTACTTAGCCTTACACTCCAGGTCTTCTGCCTTTGGATCCTTACCACCTCTCCCTTATTGCTAACACTCTGCAACTTGAACTTCATGCTCTAGTAAAACTAAATCTCTTGAAATTCTCCCTGCTCTCCACCTCCATGTCTTTGCTCATGCTTCCTTCTCTGCCTGGACTATTCTTTCCTTGCCTCACTTTTCTTTTTTTTTTTTCTTTTTCTTTTCTTTTTTTTTTTTTTTAATTAAGCAGACTTTATTTGAGCAAAGAAAATTTATGAATCGGGCAGCACCCTGAACCAGTAAAGGTTCAGAGTGCTTCACCCAGCAACATGGGCAGGCCGAATTTATTGGAAGTAATACACACAAACAGTTTGATGGGGTACAGCTCAGCATTTGCCTTATATGGACATGGTCTGATCAGTTGGCAGCCTGTGACTGGTTAAAGTACAGCAGCTGTGACTTGCTGAGATTCAGTCAGCTGTTTGTTACAAGAATATGGTCTCAGTTGGGAGGTAGCTGACTTAAATACTAAGTTGGGTTGCAGTTCAACAGATACGCCAGCAGCTTTGGGCCAAATTTAATTTAAACATTTCTGCCTTTTGGTCAGCATCTCAATTTTGAGAGATTGACCAAAACTTTGGCCCTTGACCCCATTTTCCATCACCATCATAATGGACTTGTTTTGTTTCAATATTGAACTCACAATTCACAACTTCACCTTAGTTGGATGATTCTTTGTGCTGCTTTCTTCATGTTTTTGTTATTCTAACCCTAATAGACCAGTTGATGTATAAAGAATGACTGCATAGGAGCACTTAAGACTTCCCAGGGGAAGCAACACATCAGAGAGACTATTATTGTTATTATTATTTTTTATTATTTTTAAGATGGAGTCTCGCTCTGTCACCCAGGCTGGAATGCAGTGGTACAATCTTGGCTCCCTGCAACCTCCACTTCCTAGGTTCAAGCAATTCTCCTGCCTCAACCTCCTAAGTAGCTGGGATTACAGGCACCCTACCACCACAACCGGCTAATTTTTGTATTTTTAGTAGAGTTGGGGTTTCACCATGTTGGTCAATCTGGTCTTGAACTCTTGTCCTCAAGTGATCTGCCTGCCTCGGCCTCCCAAAGTGCTGGAATTACAGGGGTGAGCCACCGCACCCAGTCAGGGAGACTATTTTGATGACTATGAGTGGACAATGCCAAGAAACTGAAGTACACTCCTTATCAGGAGTTTCCACAAACAACTAGTCAAAATCAAACAACTCAAAGTCCATGCAATAAGCATAGTTCAATAGCATTTGAGTCCAGCTGGTCGGTCTTGGTTCAGGAGATGATGTTGATTAGGGGTACAGTTCACTACAAAAAGACCTGATTTAAACTCACCTCATTAAATGAGAGAGCTATATTAGAGAGTCTCAGAGACCTCCACCCAGCAACAGTGGACAAGTAGTGTTTATAAACAGAAAAAGGAAATGGTATTGGATATAGCCTGATCGGTTATAGATCAGCCTTTGTCTAATTTAGACACATCTGATCAGTCTACAGTCTGCCCCTGACTGAAAGCTGGCTGCTATGATTGGAGGAGACTTCCTTTCTTCTTACAAAAATATACTCTCAGGTCAGGTTGTAGTTTGTTTACATATTAAATGAGGTTACATCCCAGTCAAATCCTCCCTACAAAGTATCCCCTATTCTGACCTCTATCACCATAGACTAGTTTTGCTAGTTTTACAGCTTTAAATAAACGGAATCACACAACTAAAAAAAAGAAGAAGAAGAAAAGAAAAAAGGAGGTTGCAGTTCACTAAATTACAGCATTTTGGAGCAAATTTAATTTTTTTTTTTTTTTTTTTTTTTGGACAGGGTCTTGCTCTGTCACCCAGGCTGGAGTGCAGTGGCACAGTCTCGGCTCACTGCAACCTCCACCTCCCAGGTTCAAGTGATTCTCCCCCTTCAGCCTCCCAAGTAGCTAGGACTACAGGCACCCACCATGCCCAGCTGACTTTTGTATTTTTACTAGAGATGGGGTTTCACCATGTTGGTCAGGCTGGTCTCAAACTCCTGACCTCAGGTGATCTGCCCACCTCAGCCTCCGAAAGTGCTGGGATTACAGACATGAGCCACCGCGCCCAGCCTGGAACACATTTAATTTAATTTAGCAGAACTTACTTCTTGTGCCCAGAGGAAGTGGGGGCAAGAGTTGCTTCCCATGAAGAGTGCACCTGATGAGAAGGCAGCTCCAGATGACTCAAAGGAAAACCAAGAATCAGGAGAGAAAGAGAAGTGCAGTTCTTGCCTACTTCAGGAGAGGACCCCAAACTCCTGGTTAATAGTAGGGACCTACTTCCCTGTGCACCCCGGCTCCCTCTCCACTGTGCTGTTGCTTCCCGGGCCTGGCGACCACAACTTTGGGCCTCCTCTAAGGCCCAGAGTTCACAAAGTCAGATGATGCCCAGCTGAAGTGGTCTGGGCCTTGTGGCAGCACCAGATCCAGGGCGAGGTCACGCTGCTGGTCCTCAGAGTACATAGGCCAGTAGCTCTGCAGCTGCAGCACGCTGCCACATACATACTGTATGCGCAAAGGGCAGTAGGTGGCAAAGACCTTGATGAAGGGCAGCGCGTGACGCTGGGCCTGGGAGACGTTGAGCTCATTCCTAGACGAAGTCTAGAAAGCCTCAAGTGGCCAGCCTATCCCTGATCTATGGGTGATGTTGTGGATCCAGGCCTTGAGCTGTGGCGTGACTCACCTTGCCTCCACTTCTCACATGACTTCTATTCACGCATCAAAACTAAACAGATGATGATTTCCTCCAGGAAGCTTTCAAAATCCCTCTCAGATGAGGCTAAAAGCTACTACTTCTTGGTGCCAAACAACTCTGTAACTCTGTTTATAACTCTGTCATATTCCTACCATCATATTAGATGTATCTGTATGTTCATTGAAAGGATGGATGATAATGGATGGCTGGATGGGTGAATGGATGGATGGATGATGAGTGGATGAATGGATGAATAGATGATGGATGGATGAATTTTTTCACTACTAGATATGAGGACAGAATCTGCATTTTTCTTTGATGTACTAGCTCCTACATAGTTCAGAGCCTAGTTCATAATATATCCTCAATAAATGTTGACATGAACTGACCTTGAAGATGATGCTGATGGAACTTCCACAGAAGACCAATAAGATATCGATGGGAAATACAGATATTACTAACATAGATAGAAAAATAATCAAAATGAACATACTGAAAACTTGCAAGCACAGCGTCCCTACTCAAAGGAACCTGCTATTCCTCCAACTGTTTGGCTTGGATTGATGTCTAGGAACAGCCAGCTAAAATCAACCTCATCCTAGGTAAAGGTACTTTGATTTGCAGTAGAGAATAAGAGAAAAAGTTTGGTGTGGAAAGAGAAGAGGTAAGAGCTTTCTTTACTGGGCGAATCCATAGTTATAGATTATTCAGAAAGGGATGCTGTCTGAAAACCAAGCGTCCCTTTTCAGATATGTTGACTCTTAGTTCCTTCAGACATCCCTGGTACAAGTCTTGGCCCCATCCCAGAGCTGGGACATGATTAGGAGACAGAGATTTGCCCTCCTGGCATTTGCCCATTCCTTGGTCCTGTAAAGTACAAGCAACTAGATATAATGACAAAAATGTTTCCCAACTTTTCTCAATAAGTTCTCGAGCTATTTAACCCTGAACACTTATTTTATTTAAGAATACCTCAAAATGGAAGAATTGGAGGTGATGCTGAGAAGCCAGGGAAACCCTAATAACTCAGAGACAATTCCAACAATGCAGTATAACTATCACTGCATCATCACACCCTGTTCACTCAACAGGCTATGGACTCAGGGGTTCTATTTACCCTAATCCCATATTCCTCCTCCCAAATTTAGAGCCGACCAGAACAACAGGTCTCTTAATTCCCTCTTTAGCTAAGAATTTCTAGCCCTGAGAAATGCAAAGCAAAACCACAATGCATTACCACCTTACTCCTGCAAGAATGACCATAATCGAAAAATTAAAAAAAAAAAAAAAAGATGTTGGAGTGGATGTGGTGAACAGGGAACACTTCTACACTGCTGGTGGGAATGTAAACTAGTACAACCACTATGGAAAAGAGCATGGAGATTCCTTAAAGAACTAAAAGTAGGCCGGGCGCGGTGGCTCAAGCCTGTAATCCCAGCACTTTGGGAGGCCGAGGCGGGCGGATCACGAGGTCAGGAGATCGAGACCATCCTGCCTAACACGGTGAAACCCCGTCTCTACTAAAAAAATACAAAAAACTAGCCGGGCGAGGTGGCGGGCGCCTGTAGTCCCAGCTACTCGGGAGGCTGAGGCAGGAGAATGGCGTAAACCCGGGAGGCGGAGTTTGCAGTGAGCTGAGATCTGGCCACTGCACTCCAGCCTGGGTGACAGAGCGAGACTCCTCCTCAAAAAAAAAAAAAGAACTAAAAGTAGAACTACCATTTGATCCAGCAATCCCTCTACTGGGTATCTATGCAGAGGAAAAGAAGTCATTATATGAAAAAGATACTTGCACGCGCGTGTTTATAGCCGCACAATTAGCAACTGCAAAAACATGGAGGCAACGCAAATGCCCATCAATTAATGAGTGGATAAACTGTGGAGTATGTGTGTATGTATGTGTGTATGTGTGTGTGTGTATGTATATACTATACATACACACACTATATACACGTATACATATATATACATGTATATATGTACACACACACACACATATATATGATGGAATACTACTCAGCCCTAAAAAAAATGAATTATGAATTAATGGCATTCACAGCGACCTCGATGAGATTGGAGACTATTATTCTACTCGATGAGATTGGAGACTATTATTCTAAGTGAAGTAACTCAGGAATGGAAAACCAAACATCATATGTTCTCTCTCATAAGTGGGAGCTAAGCTATTAGGATGCGAAGGCATAAGAATGACACAATGGACTTTGGAGACTCAGGGTTGGGGATAAAAAGACCACAAATTGGGTACAGTGTGTACTGCTCAGATGATGGGTGCACCAAAATCTCACAAATCACCACTAAAGAACTTACTCATAGCCCGGCATGATGGCTCACGCCTGTAATCCCAGCACTTTGGGAGTGGATCATGAAGTCAGGAGTTCAAGACCAGCCTGGTGAAGATGATGAAACCCCGTCTCTACTAAAACTACAAAAAATTAGCTAGGTGCGGTGGCAGGCGCCTATAATCCCAGCTACTTGGGAGGCTGAGGCAGGAGAATCGCTTGAACTCAGAGGGTGGAGGTTGCAGTGAGCTGAGATCATGCCACTACACTCCAGCCTGGGCAACAGAGTCCGTCTCAAAAAAAAAAAAAAAAAAAAAAAAAGAACTTACTCATGTAGCCAAACGCCACCTGTTCCCCAATAACCTATGGAAATTAAAAAATTTTAAATAAAGAATTTCTAGCCCTGAACATTGGTTTTATTTATGAAGTCCGATCCCACAGGTACCTGTTGCTTACTGACATCATGGGCAGAGATGTCCTAGCAAATATCCTTGGCATGACAGGTGGAAGAGTTGGAAGTGGAGTTGAAATCCTGAGAAGGTTTCCTACTTGGACAGAGGCAGAGTAGTGCAGGATAAATGTAGATGCTGAAGTGAGAAAAATAAGCGGATGAGGAGGCTGTAGATTACATACGGGATGCAGAGGACAGGAGGGATACACATTATAGAAGGAACACCACATTGCAGTTGAATGCAGTGTATAGGGGGGAAACAGTGGAAAGGAGGAATATAGAATAAAGGAAAGATTAAGAGTATAGAAGAGGAGCTCAATTTCAGCCTCTGGCCTAGTTGGAGTATCAGGAATTGAATTTACCCTTCTGCACGAAACAATTAAGACGAGATAAAATAGATGAAAATAATAGGTTTTAAGACATTGGATTTCAGGCAAAAATAGACAGTGATCTCTGAGAGGTGGGAAAAAAACAAGGGAAGCCCTAGGGTTGCCCCAGCTTACAGCCTGGAGAGAGTTCCCAGCCTATGGTTCACGGCAGGAGAACCCAAGCAGAGCAGAGATGAGCAGAGTACTGAGGTGAAGAGACAGAGATTACAGGCCAAGGTTTCTAGAGTTTATAAGAGTACAATAGAGGACAGAGACGCCCTCAGAGACAACTCCAGAGATCTGCAGAGGCCCCTCAAATCTTCAGCTGAGTAGTGAGCAGTGTGTGCATATGAAAAAAGTACAAGATGCCAAATTCAAAAACCACTTGAAAAGATTAGAGAGAATAGTCCTTGGAGCTCACACAAGGCCAGAAAGAGTTCCTGTGTGGCCAGGCGCAGTGACTCACACCTGTAATCCCAGCACTTTGGGAGGCTGAGGCAGGCGGATCACCTGAGGTCAGGAGTTCAAGCCCAGCCTGGCCAACATGACAAAACCCTGTCTCTACAAAAAATACAAAAATTAGCCAGGCGTGGTGGCAGGTGCCTGTAATCCCAGCTACTTGGGAGGCTGAGGCAGGAGAATCACTTGAACCCAGGAGGCAGAGGTTGCAGTGAGCCGTACCACTGCACTCCAACCTGAGTGACAGAGCAAGACTCTGTCTCAAAAAATAGTAATAATAAAAGCTCCTGTGCCCTCATAATTCAGGGAGTGTGGGGAAGAACGTTCAGAAGGGTTTTGCCTCAATAATGAGGACAAATGAACCCTGCATAAACGTTGTGCTGGTCCTACCTAAGGAAGCTTAAAGACAAGGCCCAAAAGATCAAACTCTTTCCAAGTGAGTAATTGCATCTTAGAACAAAGCTCAAGGAAATGTATAAGAACACAAAAATATGTAGCATCTTAATTTTATGATTTCTGGCATTTAACCAAAACTTACCAGACAGGCAAAGAAACCAGAAAATGGGACTTGGAATGAGGGAGAAAAATCAATTCATCAAAACCAATCCAGAAATAATATAGATGATAGAATTACTAGGCAAAGACATTAAACAAGTGATTCTATATGTTGAAGAAGCTACAGTAGTCCTCCCTTATCTATGGGGGATACATTCCAAGACCTTCAGTGTATGCCTGAAATCAGATTATAGCAAACTCCATCATATACTATGATTTTCTTATACATACATACATACAGTAAAGTTTAATTTATAAATTAAGAACAGTAAGGGATTAACAACAATAATAATAAAACAGAATAATTGTGATCATATGACAGCATCACTACTCCTGCACTCTAGGGTCATTATTAAGTAAAATAAGGATTATATGAGCACAGCACTGTCACAGCACGACAGCTAATCTGATAACCGAGACAGCTACTAAGTGAATAAGGGAAGGTAGCATAGACAGTGTGGATATACTGGAAAAGAGGATGATTCACTTCCTAGGTGGGACAAAACAGGGCAATGGGAGATTTCATCATGCTACTCCAAGTGGCATACAACTTAAAACTTACAAATTGTTTGTTTCTGGAGTTTTTCATTTAATATTTTCAGACCTCAGTCGACCATGGGTAACTAAAACCAAAGAAAGCAAAACAGCAGATAAAGGAGCACTACTGTAAAGGAAACATTGAACATGTTAAATGGCAACATGAATAACATTTTTTTAAAAGGCCCAAGTCAAACTTGTAGAGATGAAAACTATGATATCTGAGAGGGGGAAAAAATGCATTGGCCATATCTGGCCGGGCATGGTGGCTCATGCCTGTAATCCCAGCACTTTGGGAGGCCAAGGCAGGCAGATCAGGAGTTCTGGAGTTCTGAAATCAGGAGTTCAAGACCAGCCTGGCCAACATGGCAAAACCCCATCTCTACTAAAAAATACAAAAATTAGCTGGGTGTGGTGGTGAGTGCCTGTAATCCCAGCTACTCTGCAGGCTGAGGCAGGAGAATTGCTTGAACTTGGTAGGCGGATGTTGCAGTGATCCAAGATTGCTCCACTGCACTCCAGCCTGGGCCACAGAGGGAGACTGTCTCAAGAAAAAAAGAAAAGAAAAAAATGCATTGGCTATATCTAACAGCAGATTTGATATTACAGAAGAAAAGATTAGATTAGTGGGCTTGAAGATATAACAATAAAAACACAAAGATAAAATGAAACACAAAGAAAAAAATAAAAGAATAGAAAAGAACATACCATGCTAACACTAATCAAAAGAAAACCATATATTAACATCAGACAAAGACATACTTCAAAGACCAAAGAATGTTACCTGGAATGAAGACAAATATCATGTCATGTAACAATGACAAAGGAGTCAAGAGAATATAGCAATTCTAAATGTTTATGCACCTAATAACAGGGATACAAAATTGGCAGGCATGGTGGCTCACACCTGTAATCCCAAAACTTTATGAGGCCGAGGTAGGCAGATCACTTGAGGCCAGGAGTTCAAGACCAGACTGACCAACATGGTGAAACCCCGTCTCTACAAAAAATACAAAAATTAGCCAGATGGAGTGATGGACATCTGTAATCCCAGCTACTTGGGAGTCTGAGGCAGAAGAATCACTTGAGCCCAGGAGGTGGAGGTTGCGGTAAGCCGAGATCACACTACTGCTCTCCAGCCTGAGCGACAGAGCAAGATTCTGTCATCAAAAAAAAAAAAAAAAAAAAAAAAAAAAAAAAAATTAAAGCAACTCACCACAAATCAATGATAAGTATTTGAGGTAATGTTTATATTAATTAGCTTGATCTAGCCACTCCACACGATATACATATTTCAAAACATCATCATGCTGTACACCTTAAATGTATACAATTTATATTAGCTTGTTAAAATTAAATAAATAATAAATCTTTAAAATAAAAAACCCCAATTACACAATTTAAAAATGGAAGCAATCCCAGCACTTTGGGAGGCCGAGGTGGGCAGATCACCTTAGGTCAGGAGTTTGAGACTAGCCTGGCCAACATGGTGAAGCCCCATCTCTACTAAAAGTACAAAAATTAGCCAAGCATGATGGCGGGCACCTGTAATCCCAGCTACTCTGGAGGCTGAGGCAGGAGAATTGCTTGAACCCTAGAGTCGGAGGCTGCAATGAGCGGAGATCATGCCATTGCACTCCAGCCTGTACAACAAGAGCGAGACTCCATCTCAAAAAAAAAAAAAAAAATTGAAGCAGAAACTAATGAAACTTCAAGGAATCATATACAAAAATCACAATTGTAGTTACAGATTTCAACATCCCTTTTTCAAAAGGTAGTAAAACAAGTAAAATCAGCCCTCTCTATCTGAGGGTTTCACATCCATGGATTTAATCAACCATCAATCAAAAATACTCAGGACAAAAGTGGATGGTTACATCTGCACTGAATGTTTATGAACATTTTTGTCATTTTTTCCTAAACAATACAGTATAATAGTTATTTACATGGCATTTACATTGTATTCGGTGTTATAAATGATGTAGAGACGATTTAAAGTACATGAGAGAATGTGCATAGGTTATATGCAAATACTATGCCATTTTGTATAAGAGACTTGAACATCCATGGATTTTGGTATCTGAGGAGGATTCTAGATCCAATCTCCTGTGAATACCGTGGTACCACCATAGACCAAAAATCAGTAAGATACGTAAACCAAATTCACTTGATTAACGTTTATAAAACCCCACACCCACCACCAATAGAATACACAGCCTTTTGAAGTACATACAGAACATTTATCAAAATTGATGATATTTGGGGTCATAAAACAAATCTCAATATATTTTAAAAGGTTAGCCACATAATGGAATTAAATAAGAAACAAATAACAGAAAGATAAACTAGGGATGTTAGCCAGAATAATGCTTCCCCCAAGTATGTCCACATCCTACTCCCTAGACCTAACAAGAGGTCACCTTACATGACTGAAGGGACTTTACAGACGTAATTAAAGTTAGAGACCCCGTGATAGGAATATTATCCTGGATTATCTGGGTGCACCCAATATAATCATATGAGTCTTTAAAAGTGGAAGAGGAAGACACAAGCGTGAGTTGCAGAGAAGAAACAAAAGAAGAAAAAGAAAAGACACAAAGTGTAAGAAGGCATCAACTCACCATTTCTGGCCTTGAAGATGGAGGAAGGAGGCCATGAGGCCAAGGAATGTGGGTGGCCTCTAGAAACTAAAAATAGTTCTCATTTTACAGCCATTGAGAAAACAGGGACTTCAGCCATACAACCACGATGAGCTGAATTCTGCCAACAACTCAACTGGGCAGGAAATGGAGTCTCCTCTAAAGCCTCCAAAAAGGAATGCAACCTGCTGACACCTGAGTTTTAGCTCAGTGAGATCCATACTCTACTTCTGACCTATAGAACTGTAAGATAATAAACTTGTATAGTTTTCAGCCACTAAATCTATGGTAATTCGTTACGGCAGTAATAGAAAACAAATACACTGGGAACTCTCGAAATATTTGGAAAGCAAATAACACACTTCTAAGTAGCCCATGGACAAAAATCAAATCAATGGAAAAATGGAAAGTATTTAAACTGAATGATAATGAGAACAAAAGGTATCAAAATCTGGGGGTTCCTGCTAAAGCAGTATTTAGAAGGAAACGTACAGACAGAATTAAATGTATCTTAGAAAAGAACAAAGGTCTTAAAACAATAAGCACAGCTTCCACCTTAAGGAACTAGAAAAAGAAGAGCAAATTAACTCAAAGTAAACCCCCCCAAAAAAGAAAGAAAGAAATAGTGAAGATTACTGTTCACAATAGCAAAGACGTGAAATCAACCTAAATGGCCATCAACAGTAGACTGGACAAAGAAAATGAGGTACAAACACACCAGGGAATACTATGCAGCCATAAAAAAAGAATGAGATCATGTACTTTCCAGCAACATGGATGGAACTGGAGGCCATCATCCTTAGCAAACTAATGCAGGAACAGAAAACCAAATACTTCATGTTCTCACTTATAAGTGGGAGCTAGATAATGAGAACACATGGACACAAACAACGGAACAACAGACACTGGGGCCTATTTCAGGGTGAGGGTGGGAAGAGGGAGAGGTTCAGAAAAAAATCTATTGGGTACTATGCTTAGTACCTGGGTAATGAAATCATCTGCACACCAAACCCCCAAGTCACAAGTTAACCTATATAACAAACCTGGACATGTACCCCTGAACCTAAAATAAAAGTTAAAATTTTTTTTAAATAAAACAAAACCACATATAAATGAAAAATAATTTTAAACAATTACAAAGTTTAAACAAAAATAAACAATATGAGAATAACCATGAAAAATAAAATAAAATAAAGATCAGAGCTGACATCAATAAAATAGGAAACAGAAAAGCAACAGAAAAAGCAATGAAACATTTCAGAAATAAATAATCCATAAGTAAAAAAAAAATCAATGAGACCAAACGATGGTCCAGAGACGAATAAAACTGATAAATTTCTAGCCAGATTGATCAGGAAAAAGCAGAAAATATATAAATTATTAATATTAGGAATGAGAAATAACATCACCGTTCCTACAGGTATTAAAAGAATAAGAAGTCAGGCACTGTGGCTCACGCCTGTAATCCCAGCACTTTAGGAGGCTGAGGCAGGCAGATCACCTGAGGTCAGAGTTTGAGACCAGCCTGGCCAACATGACAAAACCCCGTGTACTAAAACACAAAACTTAGTCCAACCAGGTGGCTCATGCCTGTAATCCCAACTACTCAGGAGGCTGAGGCAGGGGAATAGCTTGAACCCGAGAGGTGGAGGTTGCGCTAAGCTGAGATCACGCCGCTGCACTCCAGCCCAGGCAACATAGTAAGACTCTGTCTCAAAAAAAAAAAAAAAAGAATAAGAAAGGAATGTTATTGTCTTAGTCCATTCACCCTGCTGTAACAAAAATATCATAGAATGGGTGGCTTGAACAACATTTATTTCTCAGTTCTGGAGGCTGGGAAATCCAAGATTTCCCAGATTTAGTATCTGGTAAAGACCCACTTCCTGGTTCATACCTTCTTACCATATCCTCAAATGGTAGAAGGCGCTCTCTGGGGCCTCTTTTGTAAGGGTACTAATGCCATTCATGAGTGCTCCACCCTCATGAGCTAATCACCTTCCAAAGGCTCCACCTTCTTTTTTTTTTTTTTTTTGAGACTTGCTCTGTCACCCAGGCTGGAGTACAGTGGTACGATCTCGGCTCACCACAATCCCCGCCTCCTGGGTTCAAGAGATTCTCCTGCCTCAGCATCCTGAATAGCTGGGATTACAAGTGCACACCACCACACTCAGCTAATTTTTGTATTTTTAGTAGAGACAGGCTTTCATCCTGTTGTCCAGGATAGTCTCAAATTCCTGACGTCAAGTGATCTGCCCACCTCGGTCTCCCAAAGTGCTGGGATCACAGGCGTGAGCCACCATGCCCCACCTTCTCCCAAAGGCCCCACCTTCTATCACCATCACAATTCAAGGTTAGGAATTCAACATAGGAATTCCGGGGGAACACAAACATTCAGCCCATAACAGTTATGAATAATCGTGCCAATAAATTTCACAACTCGGATAAAATGGACACAGTCCTTGAAAAAGCTCACTGATGATGAAACAGATATCCCAAATAGCTCTTTATCTATTAAATAAATTCAATTTGTAGTTTTAAAAAAAATTCAGACCTAGGTAGCATCACTGGTGAAATCTACCAGACATTTAAAGAAGAAATAATACCAATTCTACACAAACACTTCAAGAAAATTGAAGGAGGAATTATTTCATCTCGTTCTCTGGAGACCAGATTTAACCTGTGTTGATTACCCTGGTTAATTTTATGTGTTAACTTAGCTAGGCCCGGATATTTGGCTTAATACATCAGTATGTTGTTATGAAAGCATTTTTGGCCGGGCGCGGTGGCTCAAGCCTGTAATCCCAGCACTTTGGGAGGCCGAGACGGTCACGAGGTCAGGAGATCGAGACCATCCTGGCCTAACACCGTGAAATCCCGTCTCTACTAAAAAATACAAAAAAAAAAAAAACTAGCCGGGCGAGGTGGCGGGCGCCTGTAGTCCCAGCTACTCGGAGGCTGAGGCAGGAGAATGGCGTAAACCCGGGAGGCGGAGCTTGCAGTGAGCTGAGAACCGGCCACTGCACTCCAGCCTGGGCGACAGAGCGAGACTCCGTCTCAAAAAAAAAAAAAGAAAAAAAAGAAAGTATTTTTATTTATGAGATTAACATTTAAATCAGTAGACTTTGAGTAAGGTAGATTACTCTCCATAATGTGAGTGGACCTCATCCAATCACTTGAAAGCTTTGAGAGAAAACAGACTGAGGTCCTGTGAGTAACAGGAAAATCTGTCTCTAGATTGTCTATGGACAGTTGCAACAGCAACTCCCTTGGTCTCCAACTTGCCAACATACCCTGCAGATTTTAGACATGTCAGCTACATAAGCCAATTTCTCTAGAGAAACAGAACCAATAGGATACATACACAGTTGTCCCATCCCTTGGTGGGGGATTAGTTCCAGGACCTCCCCATGGCTACCAAAATCCACAGATGCTCAAGTCCCTTACGTAAAATGATGTAATATTTGCATATAACTTGCACACATCCTCCTATATACTTTAAATCATCTCTAGATTACTTGTAATACCTAATACAACATAAATGCCATATAAATATTGTACTGCATTGAGTTTTTTTTTTTCTTTTTTTAATTATACTTAAAGTTCTAGGGTACATGTACACAACATGCAGGTTTGTTACATATGTATACATGTGCCATGTTCGTGTGCTGCACCCATTAACTTGTCATTTACATTAGGTATATCTCCTAATGCTATCCCTCCCCCCGTCCCCAACCCCACAACAGGCCCCAGTGTGTGATGTTCCCCACCCTGTGCCAAGTGTTCTCGTTCAATTCTCTCCTATGAGTGAGAACATGTGGTGTTTGGTTTTCTGTCCCTGTGATAGTTTGCTCAGAATGATGGTTTCCAGCTTCATCCATGTCCCTACAAAGGACATGAACTCATCCTTTTTCATGGCTGCGTAGTATTCCATGGTGTATATGTGCCACATTTTCTTAATCCAGTCTATCATTGATGGACATTTGGGTTGGTTCCAAGTCTTTGCTATTGTGAATAGTGCCACAATAAACGTACATGTGCATGTGTCTTTATAGCAGCATGATTTACACTCCTTTGGGTATATACCCAGTAGTGGGATGGCTGGGTCAAATTGTATTTCTAGTTCTAGATCCTTGAGGAATTGCCACACTGTCTTCTACAATGGTTGAACTAGTTTATAGTCCCACCAACAGCGTAAAAGTGTTCCTATTTCTCCACATCCTCTCCAGCACCTGTTGTTTCCTGACTTTTTAATGATCGCCATTCTAACTGGTATGAGATGGTATCTCATTGTGGTTTTAATTTGCATTTCTCTGATGGCCAGTGATGATGAGTATTTTTTCATGTGTCTGTTGGCTGCATAAATGTCTTCTTTTGAGAAGTGCCTGTTCATATCCTTTGCCCACTTTTTGATAGGGTTGTTTCACTTTTTCTTGTAAATTTGTTTAAGTTCTTTGTAGATTCTGGATATTAGCCCTTTGTCAGATGGGTAGATTGCAAAAATTTTCTCCCATTTTGTAGGTTGCCTGTTCACTCTGATAGTATGTACTGTATTGTTTAGGGAATAATGACAAGAAAAATTCTGTATATGTTCAGTACAAGTGCAGTCATCCTTTTATTTCCAAATATTTTTGATCTTCAGTTGGTTAAATCCACAAATACAGAACCCATGGATTCAGAGAAACAGACAAACTGAACCAATGGGAAATAGATATATTTTTATATATTTATATATAAATGTATATATTTTATATATAAATATATATATATATATATTTATTTATATATTTAAAGTAGACAAAGAAATAATAAAGATTACTATTCACAATAGCAAAATGGGATACACACACACACACGTATGGATTATATATTATACATATCACATTGATTCTGTCTCTCTGGAGACCCCTAAGATACTGATACCAAAAACAAAGACATTACAAGAAAAGAAAACTATAGACAAATTCTCTTATGATATAGAGGTAAAACTTCTTAACAAAATTTTAATAAATGTAATCTAATAACATACCAAAAGAATAATACAAAATGACTAGAGTTTTTTTCAGGAATACAAGGTTAGTTTAACCATACCGTGCCATCAATGTAATTTACCATATTAACAGACTAAAAAAGTAAAACCATATTATCATCTCAATGGATGCAGGGTAAGTGCTTGACAATACCCAACACCTATTTTTGATACAAATTCTCAGCAAACTAGAAACAAAAGAACTTCCTCAACCTGCTAAAGGACATCTAAGAAAAACCACAGCTAACATACTTAAAGATGAAAGACAATGCTTTCCTCCTAAGATCATGAACAAGGCAAGGATGTCCTCTCTCCACTTCTATTCAACATTGTACTGGAGGTTCTAGCCAGTGCAATAAGCCAAGTAATAGAAACAAAAAGCACCCAGATAGGAAAGGAAACAAACTGTTTTTGTTCACAGACAACATGATTGTCTATGTAGAATATTCAACGGTCTTACAAAAGAAGTTACTAGAATTAATAAGTGAGTATAGCAGTTTTGCCTTTTGTTTTGATTAATATACAAAAATTAATTGTATTTTTATATATAGCAATAAACAATTGGAGATTTAAAAAATTTTAATACCATATATAGTCTGGTACAGTGGCTTACACCTATAATCCCAGCACTTTGGGAGGTCAAGGTAGGAGGATCGCTTCAGTACAGAAGTCCAAGGCCAGCCTAGGCAACATAGTGAGATCCCGTGTCTACACAAAAATAAAAATATCCAGGCATAGTGGCACATGTCTGTAGTGCCAGAGCTACTTGAGAAGCTGAGGTGGGAGGATCACTTGAGTCCAGAAGTTCAAGGCTGCAGTGAGTTGTGATCATGCCACTGTACTTCAGCCTGAGTGACAGAGCAAAACCCTGCCTCTAAAAAAACAAACAAACATGTGGCCGGGCGCGGTGGCTCAAGCCTGTAATCCCAGCACTTTGGGAGGCCGAGACGGGCGGATCACGAGGTCAGGAGATCGAGACCATCCTGGCTAACCCGGTGAAACCCCGTCTCTACTAAAAAATACAAAAAGCTAGCCGGGTGCAGTGGCGGGCGCCTGTAGTCCCAGCTACTCGGGAGGCTGAGGCAGGAGAATGGCATGAACCTGGGAGGCGGAGCTTGCAGTGAGCTGAGATCCGGCCACTGCACTCCAGCCTGGGCGACAGAGCAAGACTCCGTCTCAAAAAAACAAACAAACAAACAAACAAACAAAAAAGCACATACAACAGCATCAAAAATATAAAGTATTTAGGAATAATCTGGCAAAATATATGTTCATGTATGAAAAGACTCAATATTGTTAAGATGTTAATTCTCCCCAAATTGATCTAGAATCTTGATCAAAATCCCAGCAGGCATTTTTGTAGTAACTGAGGAGCCAATTAAAATGGACTTAGAGTAGCTAAAACAACTCCCTTTAAACGTTTGGGGCCAGGCACGGTGGCTCATGCCTGTAATCTCAGCAGTTTGGGAGGCCAAGGCCGGCAGATCCACCTGAAGTCAGGGGTTTAAGACCAGCATGGCCAATGTGGTAGAACCCTTTCTCTACTAAAAATACAAAAATTAGCCAGGTATGGTGGTGGGCACCTGTTATCCCAGCTACTCAGGATGCTGAGGCAGGAGAATCACTTGAACCTGGGAGGCAGAGGTTGCAGTAAGCCAAGATCAGGCCACTGCACTTCAACCTGGGTGACAGAGTAAGATTCCGTCAAAAAAAAAAAAAAAAAAAAGTTTCACCTTGCCCGGTGTGATGGTTCATGCCCGTAAATCCCAGCACTTTAGGAGGCTGAAGAGGAAGGATCACTTCAGACGTAGGTAACATCACTGGTGAAATCTATCAAACCCAGGAACTCAAGACCAGTCTGGGTAACAAAACAAGATCCTGTTTCTACCAAAAAAAAACTTAAAAATTTGCCAGGTGTGGAGATCACTACTCCATCTTTGAACTCCTGGACTCAAACAATCCTCTGGCCTCAGCCTCCCGAGTAGCTAGGATTACAGGTGCACACTAGCACACTCAGCTAGCATGACTGTTTTTTGTTTCTGTTTTCTTTTTTGAGACAGGGTCTGACTCTGTTGCCCAGGCTGGAGTGCAGTGGTGAAATCATGGCCCACTGCAGCCTTGACCTCCCCAGGCTCAGCTGATCCTCCCACCTCAGTGTCCTAAGTGTCTGGGACTACAGGTGCGCATCACCACACCAGCTAATTTTTTTGTGTATTTTTGTAGAGATGGAGTTTCTCCAGTATTGCCCAGGCTGGTCTCGAACTCCTGAGCCCAAGTGATCCACCCACCTCAGCCTCCTAAAGTACCGGGATTACAGACATGAGCCACTGCACCTGACCAGGCACCAGTGTTTTTAAAGCTCCCAGGAGATTCCAGTGTGCAGCCAGTGTTGAGAACTGGGGAATGAGGGATGTAAAAGAATTTGAGGAATACAAGGTATTATGAGTGTGTGGAACGTGGGAAGGATCCAGAGTGTTGGTTAGATACAAGCCATGGAAGGGATGATCAAGGTAGAGAATCCAATGGGAAAGTAGGATCTTGGGTTAGGACAACTGCAGGAATAGGGATAAAAAGGATAGGGATAACTCAGAACTATGAATGAAACATGTGAATTAGACATTCGTTCTGTCTCTCACGAAATTAGGGTCTCTATGTATCTTGAGAAGATGGTGGGCAGAATCATCCAATTCTCTGGCTACGTGGTTACTAATTCTTTTCTCCTTTGGGAACCCAGGTCTAGGAAATTCTCAGTCATTAAACTTTCCAGAAGCTCTTTAAATTATTTGTGTAATCAGAGAACAAAAGAAGGAATCCCCTGCTCTGGGATCCAGGAACAGGCATAAAGGACATAGGAGAGAAAGTGGCCTCAATTCTTCCTCTAAACCAGAGACTCTTTGAATTTGGGCTGTTTCAGAATCATCTGGAAACACCCTGCCTAGAGTGCATCTCTAGCACTTTTTAAAATTTATGTTTTTAAAAAAAAAATTTTTTTTTTTGAGACCGAGTCTCACTCTGTCACCAGGCTGGAGTGCGGTGGCGAAATCTCAACTCACTGCAACCTCTGCCTCCCGGGTTCAAGCAATTCTCCTGCCTCAGCCTCCCAAGTAGCTGGGATAACAGGCGTGCATCACTATGCCCAGCTAATTTTTGTATTTTTAGTAGAAACAGCGTTTCACCATGTTGGCCAGGATGATCTCAATCTCCTGACCTTGTGATCTGCCCACCTCAACCTCCCAAAGTGCTGGGATTACAGGTGTGAGCCACCACGCCCAGCCACGTTTATATTTTTAATAAATCCCTCAGGCCTCCAAAGTTTCAGAACCACGGCTGTTTTTTTTTAAGATAGAGTCTCACTCTGTAGCCCAGGCCAGAGTGCAGTGGCACAATCATAGCTCACTGCAGCCTCCAATTCCTGGCCTCATGCAATCCTCCCACCTCAGCCTCCCAAATAGCTACAACTACAGGTGCCCACCACTGCACCCAGCTGATTTATTTATTTATTTATTTATTTATTTATTTATTTATTTATTTATTTATTGGTCAAGACAAGATGTTGCTATGTTGCCCAGGCTGGTTTTGAACTCCTAGGCTCAAGTGATCCCCCTGCCTCTGTCTCCTAAAGTGCTGGGATTATATGCATAAGCCACTGTGCCCAGCCTAGAACCACTACTATTAGAAGTAATAGAAGATGGCATCTATTGAAAATATCCCTGTCTCAGCCAGGTGCAGTGGCTCATGCCTGTAATCCCAGCACTTTTGGAGGCTGAGTGGGTGGGTCATTTGAGGTCAAGAGTTTGAGACCAGCCTGGCCAACATGATGAAACCCTGTCTCTACTAAAAATACAAAAATTAGCTGAACTTGGTGGCACATGCCTGTAATCCCAGCTACTCGGGAGGCTGAGGCAGGAGAATCACTTGACACCAGGAGACAGAGGTTACAGTGAGCCGAGATCATGCCACGGCACTCCAGCCTGAACAACAGAGTGAGACTCCATCTCAAAAAACAAAAACAAAACAAAACAAAAAAACTGTCTCAAACTCCTGTTTTCCAGGTAGATGGAGCAGGATAATGTGCTTTAATTGGTGAACGGTTTCTGATCCCAGTTTATAAAGCAGAAGGCAGGAGTAAGCCAGGAACAGGTCCTGGAGAAAGGAAGCTAAAATGGTGCCTATGATACAGAGGAAGGGGATACGAAAGGGGCTTAGGTAAGACCTCCTTACAGCTAGTGGCACCTGGTCAGCAGGGCCATAGAGTTGAGGTCATCCCCTTAGCAGCAGTGGGACTTTGTCACACACACCCTCTGAGTCTTGGTGAGAAACTAGTCCCAGGGCCTCTTGTTGTCTCTGCCACCCCCGTTCATGACGTCATGGAAAATTCTGTGCGCCTGGGCTCCTCAACACAGCAGCCTACCCTCAGCTGAATGAGGCAGCCAAAACCCAAAAAGGGTTGTGATAGGGACTGGAGTCAACAAGTAACTGTGGGAATGTGGTGGCGCAGACCCTTCACCCAGGGAGCCCTGTGAGCTAGAAACACCAGACAGCCAGGATGTGGCGAGAGTCGCCCAACACACTGTGTGTGTGGGGCAGAGGAAGGAAGGAGATGAAGGAAGGAACAGAAAGGTAGGAGGGCGAGATCCCAGACAAATCAGGACAACTCCCATGCCTTGCCCAGGAGCCTTAAGAAGTCCAGGCACCTGATGAGTGAAAGAGGATATATTTATTGGCTGAGCAAGAAGGGAAGGTACAGTTGGTAATGGATGCTTCTAGAAGCCACCAGTCTCAGGGTCACTTGTTCCGAGCCCAGTTTCCTCCAAGATGGCTGTACTGAGCATCATCTCGATCTCGGAGGGGCTAAGAGAGGAGAAGAGCAAACGGTCAGGAGGCAGGGTTAGAACTCTTCGAGGAAGGGCCCCAGCAGGCCCCGACGATGAGAGTTCCTGTCTGACCTCTCCAGTCACACCCAGCGATGAACTCCACAGTAGGACCCTTCCCACGTGCAAACAGCATTCAGTGTCAGCCCTCCTTCCCCTCAAGGCTCACCTGATAGACCTGGTCATTCCTCAACAGAGCTTGTGTGTCGGCAGCTAGAAGAACCAGAGAGAGACATCAACGGCCTAGCAGATGGGACAGTGAGAGCCACCCTCCCACACCCTCAGAAGTCTGCATTAGTGATATGAACACACAAGTTCTCTCAACAGTCAAAGTTCTAGGAGTCTTTAGAAGATTGCAAGAGTAACTCCCAGCTGAGACTAAACCTACCACCAGCCCCATTCCTTAACTGGTGCATAAGTTCACTGGTACACACACACACACGCGCGCTCAGCTCTTCCACTAACCCCCAGAGAGCCTTCCAGTCTCATGTCCAGCAAAGCAGAAGACTCCCAAAGCAAGGAGCAGAGTGGCAATGACATCAGTGACAATGATGCCAGCCAGGGTGGCTGGATCCAGCTCCACACAGTTCTGGCACACTGTGGGGGAAGGGAGGAGAGAGGAGAGGTTGAGAGCCTTTAAGATCAGGGAATCATCTCTGCCTCCTAGGGCAACACTTAGATCTCTCATGCTAAAACCCAAACTTCAATAAGACTCTGGGAGAAAGGCCTGGTGATGGCCTTGCCACACCTTCCTCCACCCTGCATCCCAAGGAATCCCTGAGAAGAGCCAAGAAACAATCTCAGCTTTGTGGGGGACCTTGAACAAGGTGGTGGGCCAAACCTCTCACCCAACCGAGACTGCAGTAACATGACCCCTACTGCTCTGTCTTGCTGTGTTAAACTCTCTCTTCCACTTTGAAGGTCCCCAAATCTGGCTCGTACCATTACAAGAGTGGCCTCACTTTGTTTAGAGAACAGATGGGCTCACCACAACCCTCTCTAGCCAGAAAGTTCTCACGTCCAGAAGCCCCACCCATTCCAACCCAAAAGGTTCAGGGAGCACATACTTCGATAATGAACTTGCACAGTAGATTCTTTGTCCTTGTATATATCTGTCCCATTACACCTATATATTCCTCGTGGGTCCAGGATGCGTTTTCCCAGGTCCAGTCTTGTATTATTTGTGAGCAGTGTTCCCACCGTTCCCTCTACCCATGTGACGCTGGTATTGCATCTCACAAACACTCTGTCCTCAAGTTCCTCTACAGGTATCTTGAAGGGGCTCACTAAAGGGGAAAAAATATCACAATTGGAGATAGCTCTTTGGTCTGCACCAAGCCCTTTGTTCTGCGGAAGCTCATACTTAACAGAGACCATTTTCCTGGTCCAGGACCGTTTATGGTTTCTATCAAGAGAGACGGAAGTCACAAGAAAAAGCCTTCAGAAAGTTTCCCACCAACTGCAGGGGTCAAGAGGGACATGAGGATGCCATTCAAGCAGAGGACAGGTCTTGGGGCCTTGGTGCAAAAGAGGACCCCTCAGAGCAGGGTTGATCCAAGCACTTTCCTGGAAAGGAATCCAGACCACTGATGAGGAGTAGGGGGAGCACAGACCACTGAAGCACCCGGAACATATGGAAAGACAGAAGAACATTCTTTGGTTGGAAATGTCTGCATTTTTTCTTCAAGGAAACATCTAATTCTACTTTCCAGCCATCTACAACACTCCCACTTCAGCTTCTTGTCCTCATCGTTCCTCACTGCCCCTGCTCCATTGACAACCAAGAAAGTGGGGCTCTCAATACTGAAGGCTTTCCCAGGGTCAGGGATGGCTGTGGATGGAGACCAGCTGGTTTACCAGTTCCTGAATTACCAGCCCAGTGGTCCAGAAGGGGACCAGGGCAAATCTCATGTACAGTTTTCCACCCTTGGTTAGAAGGAGGAGAACAGGAAAAAAATTTTTATTGAATCCATCCCTAGAGCTCCTCACAAGTCACGTGTTGTGGGAGACTTTTAGGGCTGGAGGTGGGTGTAGCAACATTCCAGATGCAGTGAGTTCCTTTGAAAGCCTGAGCACATCTCCACAGGCCACAGAGGCACTACAGTCTACGCCTCCAAACACGGAAAAGTGGAGTCTACATTCATTCATCCTGGGCTTCACACTCAGTCACAAATTTGGATACAAGAGCATCTTCTAGAAAACCCTGAAATAGCTGCTGCTCACACTTCTGAAGCAGGTTGGAAGAGTATGCATGTATGCTCAGGAAGACACAAGCACATCAAATGTTTCACATCCTACAGTCACGTCCTCTTCAGGGATCTGTCTCCAGTGGAAATCCTGAGTGTCCTAGTGCAGTCGACTATCAGGTGACCATTGGACCCAGTTTGCTTAGCATTGAAGGGGTTTCTGGGACATGGGACTTTCCATTTTAAAACTGAAATTGGCAAACTGAGATGAGTTAAAATCCTCCCATGTAACAACCCCTCAAATCTTCCCTCCCTCCTGCTCAACCTAAAGTTAACTTCTGTCTTAAAGCAGTCCCATGAGTGCTAGGACATGCCTCCAGGGGTGACATAATCATGGCCAAATGAACAAGAGTCCTGATTCCAGAGGCCATCAGCCCTAAAAGGAGTAGTGCAGGAAGTTGTGCTCCCATGGCCAGTCCCAGATTCAGGTACATACATATTGAGCTATTTCCTACAAATCTCTGGCCTAAGGCCTTCTGAGAGACATTCTAGGCCCACATGCACCCGTGGCCGGAGTCAGTCAAAGCCAAGAACCTGTTTCCCAGACTCTATGCTACATCCTGGCCCTGCCCTCCTGACACCCTGGGGTGCCTGGTGAATTGAAGCTAGCACCGAGAAGCACTTTTTTTTTTTTTTTTTTGAGATAAGGTCTCGTGGGGTTGCCCAAGTTGGAGGGCAGTGGCATGATCACATCTCACTGAAGCCTTGAAATCCCAGACTCAAGTGACCCTCCTGCCTCAGCCTCTCAAGTAGCTGGGACCACAGCTGTGCACCACCACGCCTGGCTCATTCTTTTGTTTTTTGTAAAGATAGAGTCTCATCGTGTTGCTCAGACTGGTCTCAAACTCCTGGCCTCAAGGGATCCTCCCACTTCAGCCTCCCAAAGTTCTGGGATTACTGGTGTGAGCCACCGTGCCTGGCAAGAAACACTTTCAAGTGGGCCTCACTCCCAACAGTAATGTCCCTCTCAGGTCCCTTCCCCCACCCACCTGGAGTAGCCTTACCTTGGGAGAGAAGGGTAGCCAGTACCAGGCCAGACAGAAACATGCTATGTTCCATCTCCCAGTGGAACTCATCCAGTAGATAAAGCCAGGTCACCAAACTATCAGCCTTGGTGAGAGCTGCCCTCCCCCAGCTGACTCACAGGTACCGGAAAGAGAAGAGTGGGGGAGGAACTAGAAGATGTCTGCTTCTCTACTTTCTGCCCTTGATGATGGGAAATTGTCAGGGTGGGGGTGGGCTAGGGGTAGGGTAGGAAGGAAGCAGGTGTAAATTGCTCTATCTCTGAGCAGGGAGCTGGTAGAGAACATGGAAAAGGTAGCATGAACTTTAGCGTCCCTATTGACAATGCAACTACATTTACGCACCACCTAAAAACCGCCGCATCTCGAAGTCCCTTGAGAGAAGCCATCGGCCCCATAGCGCAAGCCGTAGCAGCTATACTTCTCATGGAGGTTGATCTTTCTCAGGACCCTTCACTAGGCAGCCAGGGACACCAGCTCTAGCAGCTTCTTGTCAGTGGGAGGCTGGGCTTTAGGGACCCCAGCCAGAGATTTGAATCCTGGGTCCAATACTGCCTACCTGTGGGGCCTGGGCCACCCATGAAATTTTTCAGAGTCTTATTCCATTAGCACCATTATAAGGATTCAAACAAGATGTTTGCATGGTGCCTCACACATCATATGTGCTCAATAAGGGGTAGTTATTAATAATAATATAATTGACTCACAGGCAATATTGAGCCTCCTGGGGAGACAAATGGACGTTTTTCCCCTGTGGCCTACGAGGATCTGAAACTCTTCACACTACTGCAGTTAGACTGTCACTTACCTGGGAACAGAGTCATGCCTGGCTTGCTCACTGCTATATCTTATGCCTGGCACATAATGGGAGCTCTGCACATTTTTGTTGGCTCACTGACTGACTAGCTGAGGGAGACAGGGGCCTGAGATCCTAGACATTCAGTCTGGGCTCTGGCCCCTGAAAATGTGCTGGCCTGTCCTCAGAATTGTTCCACCTATTCCCTTCCAGGCACCTATTCCATGATCTCAAAAGAACAGTGAAGCCAGGTGCCGTGTCTCACGCCTATAATCCCAACACTTTGGGAGGCTGAGGCAGGCGGATCACAAGGTCAGGAGTTTGAGACCAGCCTGACCAACATGGTGAAACCCCGTCTCTACTAAAAATACAAAAATTTGGTGGCACGTGCCTGTAATCCCAGTTACTCAGGAGGCTGAGGCAGGAGAATCGCTTGATCCCAGGAGGTGGAGGTTGCAGTGAGCTGAGACAGTGCCACTGCACTCCAGCCTGGGCAACAAAGTGAAACTCTATCTTAAAAAAGAAAAAAAAAAAAGTGAAAAAAATTCCCGAATGAAGGCCCGGACTGAGGTGGCTTTCCATTCGGAGGTCCAGCCCCAAGAAGGTGAGAGTTCCTCCTAAATTCATTACCTATAGCAATAACAACTAACAACGAGTAACAACTGGCTACAATCCTAACAACTAATGACAGGGACATTTATCCCCCTCATGAAGAAATGGTCCCAGTACCATCTCCCACCCAGCATCCATTGCAGTTCCCTGTGCAAGATGAGTCTCTGAGTGGGAATCCAGCACTCTCTCCCTCTCCTTCCCCACCACCTCCACCCTCCTTAACGGAAAAATAAAAGGCATCTGCACCTGCAGCCCTGCTGAGGCCCCTGCTACCCACACTTGCAGCAGAGGGTGGAGGCTCTGGGTTCTTGCCTTCTCTCAAGGGCCCCAGCCCGAACGGTGATGGGCGGAGCCAGTCTAGCTGCTGCACAGGCTGGCTGCTAAGGGCTGCTCTGTATTTTTGCCAGAGGACAGAGACTGACATGGAACAGGGGAAGGGCCTGACTGGCTTCATCCTGGCTATCATTCTTCTTCAAGGTAAGGGCCTACTAGGGGTCTGGCAGCCTGGGGAAGGGCTCAAGGGAAGAACCCATCACTACTGAGACAGGAATATTGGGATCCCTAACCTTGAGCCTACTTCTGCTGTCACCCCTTAGAGTTCAAAGAAGGGCAAAATGGAGCCTCTTAACTGTTCTCTGCTAGAGAGAAACAGTGTCCCATGGAGGAGAAGGAATCCTTGTCTCTGAAAAATGCAAACAGAGTACTTCACTGGCTAAAGAGAGGACCCTGTTACCGCCATCTTAGATTTGAACGCAGCCCAAAAGGGCATAGGCCAGGAAACTAAAAGGAAAAAGTATATGTTCCCTACTTCAGAGCCGGGGGTTAGCAGTCGACCTATGAAACGTCCATTCACTCAGTTGGGCAGTTGGCCAACTGGTCAACAAAGATGGGTGAGATCCTAATATGTGATATGCCATGAGGAAATAAAAATGAATAAAACACTTATGCTCCACAGAACCACAGTCTCATTGGAGAGATTAGTTTTCATGGTGCCAGACTGAGTGTATGGTACAAAATAGGTGCCTGCATGAATACTCCATTGGAAATATCCAACAGGAAGTGGATGAACTGGGTTGATGCCTGGAGTCTGGACATACTGGGAAAGTTAAAACCATAGAATTTGCTGAAGTCACATAAGTACTATACGAGGAAGAGGTGACTGAAGATGGAACAGTGCAGGCACCAATTTTAAGGGGCAGTTAGAGGAAAAAAAAATTCCAGGAAAGAGATAAAAGGAGAATCAAAGAGCTGAAATAATCAAATGTATGCACTACCTTGGAAACCAAGGGAGTAGAGAGCTTCTAGAAGGAGAGAATTACCAAGAGTATAAAATGTTAAAGAAAGCCCACTAATATAAGAATATATTTAAAAGTTTAAGTCTGTGGGATGTGGCAGAATATGCATCATGGGTGATTTAGCACAGTTTCAGTGGGGTATTGAGAGTGGAAGCCAAGTGAAAATTGGTAGAAGGTGAAGGTCAGGTGATGAGGTCAGCAAGAGTAGACTATTCTTTAAAGAAATTTGGATGAGGAGGGAGAAAAGACTGGGTGGTAGGTCGAGGAGGAAGTAGAGTCTAAGAATAAATGTTTCTGAGGGTGAGAGAAACTTGAGCACATTTCTAAGCTAAAGGAGAAGATGATGAGTAGAGCAGGGTCCTGGAGTTGATGGTGGAAGGACAGTGGCAAGAGTGGGGTCAAGGCCGGGCGCGGTGGCTCAAGCCTGTAATCCCAGCACTTTGGGAGGCCGAGACGGGCGGATCACGAGGTCAGGAGATCGAGACCATCCTGGCTAACACGGTGAAACCCCGTCTCTACTAAAAAATACAAAAAACTAGCCGGGCGACGTGGCGGGCGCCTGTAGTTCCAGCTACTCCGGAGGCTGAGGCAGGAGAATGGCATAAACCCAGGAGGTGGAGCTTGCAGTGAGCTGAGATCCGGCCACTGCACTCCAGCCTGGGCAGCAGAGCGAGACTCCGTCTCAAAAAAAAAAAAAAAACCAAGAGTGGGGTCAAGAGCACAGAGGGGAAGGCAACGTTACCCTCTAAGACCAGGAGAAAGGAAGTGCAAACGGCGCTGGCCACAGATAGGTTTATAAAGGGAAAGGAAGCTAAAGGAGAAAGGACAATAACAGCTTCCGTGTTCTAAAAAAATCCAGGTGGGAGGCAATCCCACCTGCAGAAACTGAGCTGGGTGATGGCCGGTTGGGAGACTTGAAGAGGACAGTGAGAGTTTAGAATAGAATTATTTCTGAGAGAAATGGGATGAAAAGTCAGCTAAAGACAACACAGGTTGAGGAGCAACTCTCAAGCCTGGGTGAGGTGGCTGCATATCGTGGAAAGAGCATAGAGTTGAGCAGTAGAAAATCTGAGCTGTGGATCCAGCTTGGACACATAATGAGCTATGTGTACTTGAACAACTCCTCCACTGTCTGGGAGTTCTCATGTCAGCCAATCCAGAAATGTGGCAGGGATGGGCGTGGTGGCTCACGCCTGTAATCCCAGCACTTTGGGAGGTCGAGGCGGGTGGATCACCTGAGGTCAGGAGTTCGAGACCATCCTGGTCAACATGGTAAAACCCCATCTCTACTAAAAATATTTTTAAAATTAGCTGGGCGTAGTGGTGGGCGCCTGTAATCCCAGCTACTCAGGAGGCTGAGGCAGGAGAATTGCTTGAACCCAGGAGATGGAGGTTGCAGTGATCCAACACGGTGCCCACTGCACTCCAGCTTCTGCGACAGCATGAGACTCTGTCTCAAAAAAACAAACAAACAAACAAACAAAAAAAAGAAATGTGGCTATATGACATCTTAAGTCCTAAAAGGAAACCTCACTCAGATATGCAACATTAAAAGATGTCAATGGGCCAGGCACAGTGGCTCAAGGCTATAATCCCAACACTTTGGGAGGCCAGGGAGGGAGGATCATTTGAGACCAGGAGTTTAAGACCAACCTGGGCAAAAGAGGGATACCCTGTGTCTACAAAAACTACAAAAATTAGCCAGGCATGGTGGCATGCACTTATGCCAGCTACTTGGGAAACTGAAGTGGGAGGATTGCTTGAGCCCAGGAGCTCGAGGCTGCAGTGAGTCATGATCGCACTACTGTACTTCAGCCTGAGTGACAGAGCAAGAAAAAAAAAAAAGATGTCTTGAAAAAAATTTAAAAAACTATGTCAACGATCAGTGCAATCTCCTTTCCTGAATCCAATTTAGAATGGGGGATATCTGTCTTCTCTCAGTCTTCTGACCAGGTGGTCAGGAGAATAACTAGTTAGAAACTTCTTTATCTGTTTGTCTTGCTTTTTCTCCCATTTGCTCATTTATTCATTTGCACATTCATTCAACAAATAAAGTTCCTACCATGTTCCAGGCACTGCATTGGATACTGTTCAAAGATAATCCAGCCCTGCATGAGGTTCTAAGACAGTTCACTTCTTTTATTTCCATTATACTTTGACTCATGACCACCTCTCCCTATCACACACACTCCATGACTAGCCACACTACCTCTCTTGTCCTTTTTCAAAGCTGTATCTTATTCAGCTATTCTTTCTACTCAGAATGCCTTTCTCTGTCTGGTATATTCCTGCTTACTCTTCAGGGCCCAGACAAATGTCATTTCCTCTCTTAAGCTTTCCCTGACCCTCACCCTTGGTCAAAATTAATAGCTTCTACCCTTTTTTCATATGCAGTCATATAAGCACTAAAAGATAATGTATATGTTCTATTAAATTAATTGCATATATGTTTTAATTTTTTCACTTCGTCATAAACTTTGGAAGCAGCAGTTGATTCTTCGTATCAGCACTCTTTTCTTTCATAATATCTAATTTTAGGTCATAATAGTGCTCGTTAAATGTTTGGATTAAATCTAATTGAATTGAATCCAAGTGCCAGATCTCTGCAGTATGTCTACCACGCAACTCTACCACCCTAAGGTTTTGTTTGTTTGTTTGTTTGTTTTTGTTTTTTCCAGACAGAGTCTTGCTTTGACACCTAGGCTGGAGTGCAGTGGTGCAATCTCGGCTCACTGCAACCTCCACTTCCCAGGCTCAACTGTTGCTTCCACTTTAGCCTCCTGAGTAGCCGGGACTACAGGTGCATACCACCATGCCAGGCTAATTTTTTTGTATTTCTTTGTAGAGACAGGGTTTCACCACGTTGCCCAGGCTGGTCTCTAACTCCTAGGCTCAAGCAATCTTCCCACCTCAGTGTCCCAAAGTGCTGGGATTACAGGCATGAGCCGCTGCTCCCAGTCAACTCTGAGTTTTGAGACAGATTTGAGGACTAATTGAATAGCTAACTTCCCTGGGACATCCAGGGTTTCTACAAAAAAAGGATCACCAAGGCTGAAGATTTTATAAGGAACTCAGCCTAAAGGCTTTGGACAGTGCACACCCACTCCTTGCCAGGGCATTAGCTTCTCAAGGAGCAGAGTGTTCTCGACTGGATAGGCAATATCCTTACTTACATATATTACAATACAATTCTGATGCTAACCCCCCAAATTAGTGTCAGACCCTACAGGTTAAGAGCATGGTTCCCAACCAGATTGCCCTCACTTTAAATGCCAGCTACAAGTTCAGGGGACCCCAGACCACTCACACTTCTGACAAACTGCCTACAATCTTAAGGATCCCCATGACCCTTCTCATTGATAATTTGATAGAATAACTCACAGAACTTAAGAAAGTGCTGTACTTCCTATTTCAGTTTTACTAAAAAATAAAATCAGAACCAGCTAAATGAAAAGGGCAAGGTCCAGGAGGGTCCCGAACACAGAGCCTCCATGCTTTCTCCCCATGGAATTAGAACACATCACCCCCAGCACTCTCCCACACTCTGCCAGCACATTGTTGGGTTCACCAACCAGGAAGCTCCACCAAGTTTGTACTGAGGTATCTTTACATAGGCATGATTGATTAAATCATTGACCACTTGACTGATCTCAATCTCTAGGTTCCCTTCCTGGGGCTGATACCACTAGTTTCCAAGCTGCAATCCTCTTACCATATGGTTGGTCTTGACCAGCACTATCCTGAGTCATTGCCATGGCATAAACTCAGGTATGGTCTAAGGGTCCACCACAGATAACAAAGCCACTCCTGTCACTCATGAAATTCCAAGGGTTAGAAACACCCTCCCAGGATACCAGGACAAAGATGAGACAAATTATTTATTATCAGCTTGAATTCAGTTGGGTGATCTAGTCTACAATCCAGATAACTAAGTATAGATACTATCATTTTCATGGATTTGGATCTTTCTTCATGTTGGCGTTAAATAACCATGGAAATACTTCAGGGCATCTGAACAACTCCATGCCCAGCTAATACTCTATCTCTCTTCTGTCTTTACAGGTACTTTGGCCCAATCATTTGAAGGTAGGAGACATGGCTTCCTTCTATACTCAGACTCAGAATATTGATGGAAATTTGGCTTCCTACAAGAGTAGTTCTACATGAGCGAACAGTTTAGAATGAATGAAAGGATGAGGATAGATAGGTGATGTCACTATTGTCAACCAAATCAGTGACCTGACATAACCTTCTCTGGGCAGCTTGCCTGTAGCTAAGCATTTAACTGGTCTCTTACAGGAGAAACAGGACCCTAGTAGCTAGACACATCTCAAACTGTGACCCGTGAACCATCAGGTTTTGGTGTCACTTGGGATCCTGACCTCAGTCTCTGTCAATCCTTCTCTTTAGTTCATCTATTCTACCTAAAATGATCTCATCATCTGGTATGCTGTTAGCAGTTTCTTACCTGTACAGTACCTTCCAAATAACATGCCCCCAAATCCCAAAGTTTTACCCCTGCTAATTACAGCAATGTCTCTTTTATTCTTCATCCCCTGATGCAGATATTGGCGTCACCTGAGAGCATGTTAGTACTGCAGAATCTCCCCTCCCCAGAACTACTAAATAGCACCTGAAATTTTAACAAGATCCCCATGTGATTCATGCGCACATCGAAGTTTGTGAAACGTTACTCTAATGATCTCCTGGTAGGCAGAAGCAGGGAGAATTTCAGAGGCAAGATCCTTAATAGAACCATGGCTTTTCTCATTTCAGAAAACCGCAAGCTTAAGGTGTATAACCAAGAAGATGGTTCGGTACTTCTGACTTGTCATGTGAAAAACACAAATATCACATGGTTTAAAGAAGGGAAGATGGTAGACATTCTAACTGCGCATAAAAATAAATGGAATCTGGGAAGTAATGCCAAGGACCCTCGAGGGGTGTATCAGTGTAAAGGATCACAGGACAAGTCAAAAACACTCCAAGTGTATTACAGAAGTATGTAATCCCCTTTGGTCTGTTCGTCGTGAAATTAATCAGTATTTGCTGCTCTGGTGAGCTTTTTGTCTGGAGTGAAAGTGGAAATAGATCCTCAACAGTGAGATTATCACCGGCTCTCTTAATTTCAGCTTGCCTCTTTTAAAATACTATAAGATACTTCCCTCACCCTATTTGAAAAAGCACAGCCAGTCCTGTAAAACTTTTTTATCTTTGGATGGGCTCCATGCATTCGAGCAATTCAGCACCTTCTATAAACTGAGTTGAATGAAGGGGTTGGGGAGACAGGGGCGATCATGAGGTGAGCAGCAGTGAGGACTAGAGCACAGTGGAGCATGAAGAGCATCTAATCTTTGTTCCACATACTCCATGGGCTTCCCCAGGAATCCTGGGGAACTGAGGAACATCAAGATGCATTGAGTTTTGGCGCAAGGACCTTCCCTTGTCCTGCCACCCACAAAGGAATAGCCTGCTGCCCTCCACAGGGGCATTATTGCTGATAGGCAGGAGAAAAAGATCCAGGAAAAACAACTTTCACACTCTGAAGGTTTTTCTCTCCTTTTCCCCACAGTGTGTCAGAACTGCATTGAACTAAATGCAGCCACCATATTGGGCTTTGTCTTTGCCGAAATCATCAGCATTTTCTTCCTTGCTGTTGGGGTCTACTTCATTGCTGGACAGGATGGAGTTCGCCAGTCAAGAGGTAAAAGAATGCTCTCAGATGAGAGATGGGACCACCTGAGACCCTCAGCTTTCCTCCTAACATTACATACCCAATAGAAGAGACTGAGTTGGTGCCTCTTGCTAATGTGCATAGTTGGGTGAGGCTGTATTTCTTTGAGACAGGAGAAAAGGATACTTGGTGTTATCACAGCATGTTCACCTGTCTCAAGATACAACTCCCTCTGATTTATCCTCTGTGTTAAAAAAAAAAAAAAAAAAAAAAAAAACTGGCTGGGCAGGGTGGCTCATGCCTGTAATCCCAACACTTTGGGAGGCCGAGGCGGGCAGATCATGAGGTCAGGAGATCGAGACCATCCTGGCTAACATGGTGTAACCCTGTCTTTACTAAAAATACAAAAAATTAGCTGGGCATGGTGGTGGGTGCCTGTAGTCCCAGCTACTTGGGAGGCTGAGGCAGGAGAATGGCATGAACCCGGGAAGTAAAGTTTGCATGAGCAAAGATCGTGCCACTGCACTCCAGCCTGGGCGACAGGGCAAGACTCCGTCTCAAAAAAAAAAACAAAAAAAAAAACCTATTTTAAGTAAACCCTTACATACAGAAAAGTGAATCACAAGCATACAGCTCAAAAAAAAAAAAAAAAAAAAAAAATTCACAGAGCAAAAACACCCATGCAGTCAGCACATAATTTAAGAAAGACAATATTACCAATGCCGTGGAAGCCCCTCCTGTGGTCACTCCAGCCACTAACCATCCTCAAGAGTGAGCACTGTCCTGACTTCTAACAACAAGGATTAACTTTGCTTGTTTTTGTTTTTGTTCTTTATGTAAGTGGACTCATATACTAAGTATTCTTGTGAGTAGCTTCTTTCACTCAACAACATGCTTATGTGCTTTATCCATACTCTTGTGTGTATATAAAACTCTTATTGTTATTCAGTATTCTATTTTGTGAATATAACCCAATTTATTATGCATTCTACCTTGTGTGGATTCTGTTTCTTTTTTGTGCAGCTTCAGACAAGCAGACTCTGTTGCCCAATGACCAGCTCTACCAGGTAAGGGGATGAAGAACAAAAGAGACATTGCTGTAATTAGAGGGGCATGTTATTTGGAAGATCCTATACAGGTAAGAAACTGCTAACAGCATACCAGATGATGAGATCACTTTGGGTAGAATAGATGAACTAAAGAGAAGGACTGACAGAGACTGAGGTCAGGATCTAGTGAGCACAAGTTGAAGAACACACTGAGAGGGACACACAAAGAAACTCTCGACAGGCCGGGCACTCACTATAGACAGGCCATGGCTCACGCCTATAATTCCAGTACTTTGGGAAGCCGAAACAGGCGAATCACCTGAGGTCAGGAATTCGAGACAAGCCTGGCCAACCTGACGAAACTCTGTCTCTACTAAAAACACACAAAAAATTAACTGGGCTTGGTGATGCACACTTGTAGCCCCAGCTACTCAGGAGGCTGAGGCAAGAGGACCACTTGAACCCAGGAGGTCAAGGTTGCAGTGAGCTGCGGTTGCGCCACTGCACTCCAGCATGGGCAACGGAGTAAGACTCCATCTCAAAAAAAAAAGAAAGGCCGGGCGCGGTGGCTCAAGCCTGTAATCCCAGCACTTTGGGAGGCCGAGACGGGCGGATCACGAGGTCAGGAGATCGAGACCATCCTGGCTAACATGCTGAAACCCCGTCTCTACTAAAAAATACAAAAAAAAAAACTAGCCGGGCGAGGTGGCGGGCGCCTGTAGTCCCAGCTGCTTGGGAGGCTGAGGCAGGAGAATGGCGTAAACCCAGGAGGCGGAGCTTGCAGTGAGCTGAGACCCCGGCCACTGCACTCCAGCCTGGGCGGCAGAGCGAGACTCTGTCTCAAAAAAAAAAAAAAAAAAAAAAAAAGAAAAAGAAAAAGGAAAAGAAAAGAAAAAAGCGCCTCCATCTCCTTTTCCTCTTTCCATCCTCAGGACCATGAAGTACTACCCACTCCAAACTCTCACATATAAAAACATTCAATAAACATGCATCAAATTAATTAATAGAGGATGGAAAAAATGACCTTATGACTGTGCTGTCCTTTCCAGCCCCTCAAGGATCGAGAAGATGACCAGTACAGTCACCTTCAAGGAAACCAGTTGAGGAGGAATTGAACTCAGGACTCAGAGTAGGTGGGTTCTTCAATGCCAGTTCTAATAAAGGACCCTTGCATCAACTGCCCTCCCAATTGCTTCTAAGTCTAGCTCCCTTCCCTAAGCAGCTATAAGGATCAGACTCTGGGGATCAGGGATTGGGAGGTGGTTTGGGGTACTCTTTTCTAAAAATTCTGGGGCCATACTGATTGTCTTGGCCTAGGAAAACATGAATTTTATGTATCTGTAAATCCTGTCAGAGCAGGGCCTCAAGCCATAGAGATGCTGAATATTAATCTTAACCTACATTAGAATTTATTTCTCATTATCTATACCATTAACATTTTGGGCTAATAATTATTTGTGATGAGGGGCTAACCTGTGCATTGTAGGAGTTATGGAAGCATCCCTGGCCTCTCTCCACCAGATGCTGGTAGATTGTCCAGTGTGACAATCAAAAATGTGTCCAGACATTACCAAATGTGTCCAAACATCACCTTCAGGGCAAAATCACCCCTGGTTAAGAACCACTAACCTATATTAACCTTCTAATCAACAAGTCAATCTGTCAGAAGTTACGATTCAATTAATCTTTCTGAAGTTTCTATCAGGAAGACAGGGTGGAAAGCATTATTTGGTTTTTTTGAACCAATTGCAATTTTTCTTTTTTTAATCCAGGTGTTCTCCTTCTATTGAGTTCCCAGAATCAAAGCAATGCATTTTGGAAAGCTCCTAGCAGAGAGACTTTCAGCCCTAAATCTAGACTCAAGCTTCCCAGAGGTGACAAATGGAGAAGAAAGGCCATCAGAGCACATTTGGGGTTTTCTCAAATAAAATAAAAATAAAAACAAGTATGGTGTTTCAGAAGCGCCACCTATTGGAGAAAATTGTAAAAGAAAAATGAAAAGATCAAATAACCCCCCTCGATTTGAATACAATTTTTTGTGTTGTGATTTTTATTTCATTTTTGTATAGACCATAATTCACATGGCTCAAATATTCAGTGAAAGATCTCCCTCCACCACCATGCCCTGCGACCTAGTTGCCCTCTTCAGAGACATACTATTTTTCTTTTTCTTTTTTTTGAGACAGTCTTGCTCTGTCGCCCAGGCTGCTGAAGTGCAGTGGCACCATCTGGGCTCACTGCAACCTCTGCCTCCTGGGTTCAAGCGATTCTCCCACCTCAGCCTCCCGGGCAGCTGGGATTACAGGCACCACCATTACACCCGGCTAATTTTTGCATTTTTAGTAGAGCCAGGGTTTCGCCCTGTTGGCCAGGCTGGTCTGGAACTCCTGACCTCAAGTGATCCGCCCACCTCAGCCTCCCGAAGTGCTGGGATTACAGGTGTGAGCCACCATGCCCGATCATAAAACTAGCTCCTTATATATCTCTCTGGAGGTTTTCTAGGCATATATGAGCACATTCTCAAATACATACTGTCCTCCCTTCCCCTATCTTTTAGACAAATGATATCAAATTATACATCTTGTGAGATTATTGCATACCATTGTATGAAGAACTCCTTTTTAATACAGCCATATTGTACAAATAGACTATGATTTATTTAACCCATTATCTATCAATGGATATTTAAGTTGGTTCCAATCTTTTGCTCTTACAACAATTCTGCAATGACTAACCTTGTGAAATATCATTTTTAAAAATAATTGCATTGAAGCATAATTTACATGCCATTAAATCCACTCATCTTAAGTGATTTCACCTGTTCTCATAAATTTTTAGTAAATTTAAGTAACTGTACAACCATTACCATAATCTGGCTTTAGGACATTTTCTTTTCTTTTTTTTTTTTTTTTTGAGATGGAGTCTTGCTCTGTGGCCCAGGCTGGAGTGCAGTGGCATGATCTCAGCTCACTGCAACCTCCACCTCCCAGGTTCAAGCAATTCTCTTGCCTCAGACTCCCCAGTAGCTAAGACTACAGGCATGCGCCACCTGGCCCAGCTAATTTTTTTGTGTATTTAGTAGAGACAGGGTTTCACCATGTTGGCAGGCTGGTCTCGAATTCCTGACCTCAAATGATCTGCCTCCCTCGGCCTCCCAAAGTGCTGGGATTACAGGCGTGAGCCACCGCGCCGGGCCCGTGACTGTATTTTAATATAGCCATTCTATGGTTTTAATATGGTATTTTATTATGGTCTTAATTTGCATTTCCCTAGAGACTAACCATGCTGAGTACCCTTTCATGTGTTTATTAACCATTCATATATTTTTAGTGAAATGTCTATCCAAATCTTTTGCCCACTTTTAAGTTGGCTTATTTGTCTTCTTTTTTTGCATATATTTTTGATATAAGTCCTTTATCAGATATATGATTTGGAAATATTTTCTACCAATCTGTGGTTTGTTTTCGTTAATGGTGTCTTTCGAAGAGCAAAAGGTTTGAATTTTGAAGTACATTTTATCGATTTTTTTCTTCTATATATTGTGCTTTTGGTATCATGTCTAATAAATTTTTACCAAACCCACAGTTACAAATATTTTCTCCTGTCTTCTTTTTATACTTTTTACAGTTTTATGGTTTTAGCTCTAACAATAAGTCATTTTGAACATACATAAGTCTATTTGTAACAAATACAAATAAATTGAATTGTTGGACACTTGTATTTGCATTTTTAATTTTATTATCTATTGCCAAATTTCACTTTATAGCAGTTGTAAACACACAATACACATACACACAAGTGTATATATATGACACAAGTGTGTGTGTGTGTATATATATATATATATATATACACACACATATATGACAGGGTCTTGCTCTGTTGCTCAGGCTGGAGTGCAGTGGCATGACATTGGCTCACTGCAGCCTCGACTGCCCAGGCTCAAGCAATTCTCCTACTTCAGCCTCCTGAGTAGCTGAGATTTCAGGCGTGTGCCACTATATCCAGCTAATTGTTTAATTTTTTTTTATATAGAGACAGGGTCTCACTATGTTGCTCAGGCCAGTCTCAAACTCTTGGGGTCAAGTGATCCTCCCACCTCATCCTCCCAAAGTGCTGGGATTACAGGTGTGAGCTACTGTGCCCAGCCAGGTTGTACCAATATATACTACCAATAACAATAAACAAAAGTGCCAGTTACTCCATACATGTTCCAACAGTGTATTATTAACCTTTTGAAACATGCCAACCTGAATGGCCTCTCACTATAATTTCAGTTTACATTTTTCTTATTAAAAATTGGAGGCTGAGGCCGGGCGCGGTGGCTCAAGCCTGTAATCCCAGCACTTTGGGAGGCCGAGACGGGCGGATCACGAGGTCAGGAGATCGAGACCATCCTGGCTAACACGGTGAAACCCCGTCTCTACTAAAAATACAAAAAACTAGCCGGGCGTGGTGGCGGACGCCTGTAGTCCCAGCTACTCGGGAGGCTGAGGCAGGAGAATGGCGGGAACCCGGGAGGCGGAGCTTGCAGTGAGCCGAGATTGCGCCACTGCACTCCAGCCTGGGCAACAGAGCGAGACTCCGTCTCAAAAAAAAAAAAAAAAAAATTGGAGGCTGGGTGTGGTGGCTCACACCTATAATCCCAGCACTTTGGGAGGCCAAGGCGGGCGGATCACCTGAGGCCAGTAGTTCGAGACCAGCCTAGCCAACATGGCAAAACCCTGTCTCTACTAAAAATACAAAAAATAAGCTGGGTGTGGTGGTGGGTACCTGTAACCCCAGTTACTCAGGAGGCTGAGGCAGGAGAATTGTTTGAACCTGGGAGGTGGAGGCTGCAGTGAGCCAAGATTGCACTATTTGCACTCTAGCCTGGGCAATAAGAGTGAAACTCCACTTCAAAAAAAAACTGGAGTAAACCATTTGTTTTTCCTTCTCATGATATATAAGTTCACATCTTTGGTCTTTTTCTTACTGACTTACACTAACCCCTTACATATTTGGGAAACTAGGTCTTTTGTGATATTAGTTGCAAGTCTTTTTCCAACTTTATGTGTTTTTTAACTTTGCTTATGGTTAGTTTTTCATGCACACTTTATAATTATTTGCATGTAGTAGAATTCACTGGTCTCTTATGACCTCTAGGTTATGTTTAATATTTAGAAAGTCTTCCTCCATTTTAAAATTATGCCTTTTTTAAAAGTTCCCCCATGAATTCCTCTAGCATTTTTATGGTTTTATTTTATGCATTTATATCTTTGACCCATCTTGAATTGATGTTAGCATCAGATCTAATGTAGTAACCAACTTTAAATACAGATAGTTACCCAGTTATTCCAGAAATATTATTGAATGATTCATGTTGTGTCCATCAATTTTAAATGCTGTTACAACCCAACTTACCAGATTATAGCTCCAAGAAGGAAAAGACTTATATTTTTTCACTACGGTATCTTTAGGAACTAGAACAGTGGTAGGCACATTAAGACTGCCCAGGGCTTTTTGTGTGTGTGTAGTAAAAGATATATAACCTAAAATTTACCATTTTAATCTTTTCCTTTTTCTTTTTCTTTTCTTTTTTTTTTTTTTTTTTTTTTTTTTGAGACAGAGTCTCACTCTGTCATCCAGGCACTCTAGTGCAGTGGCACGATCTCAGCTCACTGCAACCTCTTCCTCCCGAGTTCAAGTGATTCTCCTGCCTCAGCCTCCCAAGTAGCTGAGATTACAGGCGCACATCAACACGCTCAGCTAATTTTTGTATTTTTAGTAGAGACAGCGTTTCACTACGTTGGCCAGGCTGGTCTCGAACTCCTGACTTCAAGTGATCTGCCCACCTCAGCTTCCCATAGTGCTGGAATTACAGGCATGAGCCACTGCACCCAAACCCATTTTAACTATTTTTAAGTATACCATTCAATGGTATTAAATATATCCACAATGTGTAGCCATCATCACTACCCATTTCAGAACTTTTTCATCATCCCAAACAGAAACTTGGTACCCATTAGACAATAACTCACATTCCCCTCTCCCTCCAATCCCTGGTGACCTCTATTATACTTTCTCACTCAAGGAATGTGCCTATTCTGGGTACCACATATAAATTGAATCAAACAGTATTTAGTCCTTTCTGTCTGGCTCATTTCACTTAGCATAGCATTTCCAAGGTTCATCAATGTTTCAGCATGTATCAGAACTTCATTCTTTTTCAAGGCTGAATAAGTCATCTGTAGCTATATACCATATTTTGTTTATGCATTCATCTGTTGATGGACATTCTGGGTTGTTTCCACCTTTTGGTTATTATGAATAATGCTACTGTAAACATAGGTATACAAGTATCTGAGTTCCTTCTTTCAGTTATTTTGAACATCTATGTCAAAGCGGAATTGCTTGATCATATGGTTATACTATGTTTAACTTTTTGAGGAATCATCAAACTGTTTTTCCAAAAAGTCTGGACTATTCAACATTGCCATGAGCAATGCATAGGGTTTCAATTTCTCCACATCTGCCAACAATTACTTTCCTTTTTTTTATATATAATAGCTATCCTAGTAGGTATTAAGTGGTATCTCATGATTTTTATTCTCATTTCCCTAAAGACTAGCGATGTTGAGCACTCTTTCATATGCTTATCCACAATTTGTACAGTTGGCCTTCCATATCTGTGGACTCTGCATCTATGGATTCAACCAACCATGAATTGGAAATATTCCAAAACAAATTTCATCTGTACTGAGCATGTACAGACTTTTTGTCATTATTCCTTAAACAATACAACACTATTTAGATTTACATTGTATTAGGTATCATAAGTGATCTAGAGATGACTTAGTCATCTCTAGGATGACACAGGAGGATGTGCATAGTTTATATGCAAATACTGCATCATTTTATATAAGGAACTTGAGCATCCATGGATTTTGGTATCCAGGGGGTCCTGAAACAAATCCCCCACAGGTACCAAGTGGATAGTTATTCTCTTGGAATGTATCTTCTTTGGAGAAATGTCTATTCAAGTCCTTTGCCCTTTTTTGAACTGAACTGCTTGGGGTTTTTTTGTTCATTATATATTTTAGATACTAATCATTTATCAGATATATGAGTTGCAACTATTTTCTCTCATTCTGTGAATTTTCACTTGCACAGCCCTTTTAACTCTTGAAAATTATTTCCTTTATTATTTATGTGTATCCTGATCTCTTGCCCTCGTGATCCACCCATCTCGGCCTCCCAAAGTGCTGGGATTACAGGCGTGAGCCACTGTGCCCGGCCATTTATGTGTATTTCAAAAACAACCTTGTAGGATGTATACCATCTCCACAGAGGAGAAAACTGAAATCCAATCAAAGATAGCACACTCCAAAGATTGCTCCGAAGACAGCACAATAACAAACTTTTAGTTGTTATTGCTGTTAGTGTCATCCCTTTGAATAACAGAGAGTAACAGAAGCTGCTTCAAAAAGGTATAGGACTGGTGGGAAAATAAGACAGCAGACCCCCAACAGAGGTTGCGAGCGGAGCCAGGAATCACAGAGTTTTATCTGCCCTCGGTACGCTGGTTTCCAAAACCCAGCCTCATATTCCACACTCCAAAGCGCACTGCCAGGTGGACCCACTCCCGTCCCCACAATCCTACCTCAAGGCTACTTCCTGCCACTTCCGCCCCGCCTCCAGTCCGCAGCTATACAGCTAGCGCATGCGCTGTAGGAGGATTTGCACACCAGTCCCCCCCGGGTGAGCCTGCACACGGTACTTCCGGCGCGGAGATAAACTCCCACGAGCCCCGGCGCTTGTTGATGATGTAACTTCCGGTTGCTGTGCTGAGTCGGAAGTGGGAACCCTTCGGCCACTAAGATTCTGTCGTGTCGTCGCTGCTGGTCCTTCAGGCTCTGGTAAGACAGACGATAGCTTCAGGGGACGGGATCATTGACTTTGCGTTGTGATATTTTCTGCTAGTCCAATGCCAATTCATGCCTGTTCACTCTTATCTTCTCCAAATTCCTTCTCCTGTGCTTTCCTAACCAGGCACCTTCTCTTTCTTGAACTTCGACCCTTTCTGATTTGGAACCCCTTACAGTGCCCCAGCTTCTGATGTCTCTCTGTACATTTCTGTCCCCATCTTTACCAAGCCACTCCTGGACAGGCCGGAGCGCTATCATTGCATTATCTTTTGACTTAATTTCTCTAGAACGTGCCCCAGGCGGGTGGATCTCCCTCCTTCCTGCGAATCCCTTATGGAACATGGAAGGATCAAATATGAAGAATAGATAACAAATAGGCAGATGCCAAGAAGATAAGATTAATCGCGAGTCGTAAGCAAACCAGTTGGATGCATACATCAGGGTGTTGACATTTCTTAAGGCAGGTGATGAGTTCACCTCAGATCTTGGATCATTCTGCTTCATGTGTCCTTGGGTTTAGAAGACACTTCTAAAATTGAGTGACCATGCCTCATGACCTTATATTTGATGAGCCTTCCCTTTAGGTTCAGTTGTATGCCCTGAGAGCAAGCATATGTTTAGTCTCGCTGTCATTTACTGTTTTGGCCTCACGTGGAAGCCCACCTGCGATAAAATGGGATCCAAGAAGGACTGCTGTCTGCTTTTTGACTTGAGATCCTTCTAGGTTGCAGATAGATGTGTTGATGGAATTTTGTTGCCTCATTCGTCTGGCCTGATAGTGTTAGGTGAAACATATGACAACGAAAATTGTTTTTTAATTTATATTTTAAATTGATATTTTAATTTATATTTTAAATCGATATATGTATTATTTACCAGGGCACAGACCTTATGGGAGAATATGATTTGATAGAGCTTGATTTTGACAATCCCAGTTTTACAAAGTGTTCCAGATATTTCTGTTTAAAAACAATACCAGCCGGGCGCAGTGGCTCACGCCTGTAATCCCAGCACTTTGGGAGGCCAAGGCGGGCGGATCACGAGGTCAGGAGATCGAGACCATCCTGGCTAACAAGGTGAAACCTCGTGTCTACTAAAAATACAAAAAATTAGCCGGGCGTGGTGGTGGACGCCTGTAGTCCCAGCTACTCGGGAGGCTGAGGCAGGAGAATGGCGTGAACCCGGGAGGCGGAGCTTGCAGTGAGCCGAGATCGCGCCACTGCACTCCAGCCTGGGTGACAGAGCAAGATTCCTTCTCAAAAAAAAAAAAAAAAATACCAAGTCTGATGTTAACACAGTTGTGTGTTCTTGAGAGCTGACAATGGTCTCTTTAAAGGATTAGTGGTACTATTCATAAACAAAAGCTTGAATCAGGAGGAAGTGACAGAATTTTGTAGGACAGCTATTATAGATATAGATCTTTGCAGCAAGTATATCAGAGTGAAACTTGTTTTCAAGGAGGACATATTTTAAAAGAATCAAATCCAAAAGCTTCTAAGGATTGGTAGTTGTACCATCCCAAAGTGTCTGACAACAGGATAGTGTTGTATCTCTGTATGGTGTTGAAAATAGGAAAAAACATGTATACACATATATGTGTGTATATATATTCACACACATATATATGTGTGTGTGTGTGTGTGTGTGTGTGTATATATATATATATATTTTTTTTTTTTGGGGGGGACAGAGTCTGGCTCTGTCGCCCAGGCTCTGCTCTGGAGTGCAGTGGCGTGATCTCAGCTCATGGCAACCTCCATCTCCCAGTTTAAAGTGATTCTCCTGCCTCAGCCTCCCAAGCAACTGGGATTACAGCCTGGCTAAGGCGTGGTGGTGTGCGCCTGTAATCACTTTTAGTAGGATTTCACCACATTGGCCAGGCTGGTCTCAAACTCCTGACTTCAAGTAATCTGTCCACCTTGGCCTCCCAAAGTGCTGGAATTACAGGCGTGACATATTGCACCCGGCCCTGAAAATAGGAGATTATAAATCCCGAGTGACATTATTGAATATTAACCAAAATATTTAGGTTTCATTTTATCAGACCTTTAGAGTGGGTGATTATCTAGGTACTCTTATTTATTTTGGTAAGTCCATTGAACAAATCTAAAGTTTGTACACAGATTTGACGTACCTGTGAAAAAGATGAGCTTAGTGAAAGGTAGGTGAGAACCTTTTTGTTTTTCACAGATAGTAGAGATGACAACAGAGACTTATTTCCATCCACCATTCTACACATGCCAAGATACCAAAGAACCAGCGTCTAGCCTGGTAGCTTGACCTTCCACTGCAACCTAAGACAAGTAGTAAAGCCCTTACCTTGAAGTAGGATCATGGTCACGGTGATGCTGTTGATTACAAGGAGTTCAGAAAGAACTACGTGTAAGACTGAAGCCATTCAATAACTACTTATTTAGGATTGTGTGATTGTGATGTATAATGCTAGACACAGAAGAGAGAATAATCAGATATGAACATGTAATCAGAAGAGCTTACAGCCTAGCAATACAGAAGATCTGCTTAGAAATACAATGCAGAAAGTTTAAACTCCTAGTAAAAATAGAGGTAAAATGTAGAAAGCTAGCTTCTTTATACAGTACAACAGTATAGTATTGAGAAAGAAGGAAGTAATGCAATTTATGGTGATAAATTCTTCTTGTTTATCTTGGTAGTCTTTTTTTTTTTTTTTTTTTTTTTGAGACAGTTTCCCTCTGTTGCCTAGGCTGGAATGCAGTGGCATGATCTTGGCTCACTGCAACCTCTGCCTCCCAGGTTCAAGCGATTCTCCTGCCTCAGCCTCCTGGGTAGCTGGGATTACAGGTGCACGCCACCACACCTGGCTACATTTTTTTGTGTTTTTAGTAGAGATGGGGTTTCACCATGTTGGTCAGGCGGGTCTCGAACTCCTGACCTCATGTTCTGCCCGCCTTGGCCTCCCAAAGTGCTGGGATTATAAGCATGACCCACCGTGCCCGGCCTTCTTGATAGTCTTAAGAGCTTCCCTGTCATATATGCCGTATTCCTGGCTTTCAGCTTTCTTTCTGCTTATGTGTTGCAGGTGATCCATGTCCTTTGTAATAATCTGGCCACTTTTCAGTTGTGTTTTAAAAAACATCAAACTGGTTTAGGCATTTAGGGAAATTTTATTGGTTTTTATAACTGAAAAGTCCAGACTTCTCTTTCCATCTCTCAATTCTATTTTCTAGTGTATGTTGGCTTGGTTTTAGGCTAGGCCTTTTCTAAATGGTGTAAAGATGGCAACTCTAACTTACCGGCCTAGCATCTCAAGCAGGAAAAAGCTCACTTTTCTGTAGGTTCAACTGAAGTCATGAAGCTGGTATTCACTGACTCTGTTAGGCATCCATGGTGTCTTTTGCCCACTCCTGGATCAATTGCTTTGGCCGGAAAATGCTGTATTCTTTTTAGCCCAGCCAGACTTGTATGTTCATTCCTGGGACTAGTGGGTGAAGTCAACCCCTTCTGAACTGGTCAACCTCTTCTGGATTGAGTGGAGTGGATACCCAAAGGAAAAAATGAATGTGATGTTTTAGAGAGAAAAATAACAAGAGCTCAGTATACTTTTTAAAAATACCTCTGGGATTTGAGGTATTTTAGGATGGAAGTAGAAGGGTGGTCAGCTAACAATAAGACAATTCTTGGTGGTTTTACATTAACTAGAGGAAATAATTAAACTTATGCAGTAATTACATGGGGAAAAGCCCCCTCATTAATTTCAATACTAAATATGGTATCTTTCCCTTTTTGCATTATTAAGCTTGACTAAAATATACAGAGCAGGCTGGGCGCGGTGGCTCAAGCCTGTAATCCCAGCACTTTGGGAGGCCAAGACGGGCGGATCACGAGGTCAGGAGATCGAGACCATCCTGGCTAACATGGTGAAACCCAGTCTCTACTAAAAAAATACAAAAAACTAGCTGGGCGAGATGGCGGGCGCCTGTAGTCCCAGCTACTCAGGAGGCTGAGGCAGGAGAATGGCGTAAACCCGGGAGGCGGAGCTTGCAGCGAGCTGAGATCTGGCCACTGCACTCCAGCCTGGGTGACAGAGCAAGACTCCGTCTCAAATAAATAAATAAATAAATAAATAAATAAATAAATAAAGCGGACTCTGTCTCAAATAAATAAATAAATAAAATATACATAGCAAAAAATAAAATACAGAAGGCTAAGTGCAGTGACTCATGCTTATAATCCCAGCACTTTGGGAGGCCAAGGTGGGAGGATCACTTGAGGTCAGGAGTTCAAGACCAGCCTGGCCAACATGGTGATACCCCATCTCTACTAAAAATCCAAATAACAGTTAAATTCCTTGAAGCAGTAAAGCTTTGAGCTGCACTGAGAGGAGACTAGACTGCCTAAGTCATTACAGCTAATTAGCGTTAGCTCTTGTGTGGAAAAAATGGCAGAGGAGCATGAAGCAAGTGCTGAAGATGCCTCAGAATTGTCAAGAAATGTTATAAATCATCTCTTTCTCTGGTAAATAAGGGTAACTTTTTCGACCACATTAGTTTTTGGGTTTTTTGGTTTTTTTTTTGAGACGAAGTCTCGCTCTGTCACCCAGGTTGAAGTGCAGTGGTGCAATCTCGGCTCTCTGCAACCTCCGCCTCCCAAGTTCAAGCAATTCTCCTGCCTCAGCCTCCCACCTCCCAAGTAGCTGGGATTACAGGCACCTGCCAGCCACCACGCCTGGCTAATTTTCGTGTTTTAGTAGAGATGGTGTTTCAGCATGTTGGCCAGGCTGGTCTTGAACTCCTGACCTCAGGTGATCCACCTGCCTCAGCCTCCCAAGGTACTGGGATTGCAGGCATGAGCCACTGCACCTGACCCACATTAACTTTTGTTAATATGATCCTGTGAGGAGTCTTGCCTCAATAAACTAAAGGTAGATCAAATGTTCTTTTTTTCTTCCTTTATACCCCTACCCCCACTATTTCTAAGGTCTCTGTCCTTGTAGCAATTCAAGATCCTTGTGAGCAAAATATTCATGCCCTTTGTCTCTTCCCACCCTTTTCAGGGTTGTATTTAATATTTCTTTTTTTCTTTTTTTTTTTTTTTGAGACGGAGTCTTGCTCTGTCGCCCAGGCTGGAGTGCAATGGCGCGATCTCCACTCACTGCAAGCTCCGCCTCCCGGGTTCACGCCATTCTCCTGCCTCAGCCTCCCGAGTAGCTGGGACTACAGGCGCCTGCCACCACGCCCGGCTAATTTTTGTATTTTTAGTAGAGACGGGGTTTCATCGTGTTAGTCAGGATGGTCTCGATCTCCTGACCTCATGATCCGCCCGTCTCGGCCTCCCAAAGTGCTGGGATTATAGGCATGAGCCACCGCGCCTGGCTTGTATTTAATATTTCTATGTCATGGCTTTAAAATTTCAGAAAGGGGAGAAAGCCTTTCAGGGAGCCCTGCTTATTCTGTTGTGCCACTGAGTTCCCTTGGTCTCGAATGAGGAAATGTAATCAGAAGAGTGTGAATGCAGGCTCAGTCAGCTCTACTAAACACCTTTGAGGTGTATATATTTCATATTACACAGTAGACCTGACCGTTGAAATTTGTGTTTCTTCAGTATTATTTCAAGAAATCAGGTAAACAGCGAAGGTTAGATATAGCATGAAGCAAAGACCATTTAATTTTTAATGGAAGAAATATCAGTATTTTTAAGCCTAGAAATAAATAGATTGCTTAATCTATGTTAAAAACCCACAACATACAGCTAAACTGCTTCCAGACCTGATTGCCAGAGTCCAAATCTAAGACATGGTTTTTACTTAATTTATATGTAGCTGAGGAATTTCCAGCCCCAGCCCTAAGTCATAGAAGTGCCTTGTCCTCGCCCCAGTTAATGAGAACTAGACTGCCAGCTTAATAATTCTTGGGAAATCCATAATTCTTGTCTTATTATTTTTCAGTGCCACATTGTTATTACGATTAGTAGGTGAGTTCTCTCTTTGACTTCAATAATTCTTTCCACTTAACCTATTTTCTTAAAGGTATAGCAAATGAAAGCATGTCAACAGATAAATGCATTCCAGCTGAAAATGTTTTAGACTTTTTAGTTTTAGCTATCCCCAAATCAAGCCAGTGAATCCAGCTGGTAGGTTTGTAACCATTTTGCCAAAAACGTCTTGAGTTTGGGGACAGGAATTGGAAAATCTTAACCCAAAGTCTTTTTAAATGTGTTGTATTTGAGAAATGGGAAAAGAAACAATCACAGGCATATTACAGCTATTGTGTTATCTGCCCTCTTGTGTCTAATACCTGTCCTTTGAACAGCCCCTCCCCCTAGGTCTGGATGGAGGATACCTTAAAGTGAAATGACAGACCAGGAGAATAACAACAACATCTCAAGTAACCCCTTTGCTGCTCTTTTTGGCTCCCTGGCTGATGCCAAACAGTTTGCGGCAATCCAAAAAGAGCAGCTGAAGCAACAATCTGGTAAGTAGAGGAGCCAATAGCAGCAGATATGATGACCTAGAATGGGGTCTTCCCAAATTAAGTTTCTTTGAGTCCTTAATTGCAATTGGAATTTAAGTTTGGGACAAAAGTTGGTTTTTGTTTGTTTGTTTAGAGCAGAAATTGGGGTTTTTTGTTTGTTCGTTTTTGTTGTTGGTTTTATTTTGAGTCCCTCCCCTCCCCTGTCCTCTCCACTGTGCAAAAAGAGACCAGATAACAGGTGGTTCCATAGTAACAGATGCCAGTTGTGATCCCAAAGCTGTCAGGCTGTTTTCTTTAAAAGAAAAAAAAAATAACCTAGTAAAAGCTATTTAAATAAATGTTTTTAACATAGGACACTGAGGTGGTAAGTGTAGGTGTAGAAAGCAAGTCATGTGTAGCTATAGAAAGTAGATGTAAAAGGAAGAACTATAAAAGCTTTTTTGACCTGTAGGCAAATGAGACTTGTTCTTAAGCTCAGCACTTCAAAGGCCCTCCCAAGCAAAGTGCTTCTTCTATTCCAATGAGTGGCATCGTTTGTAGCTTAGTCCTGTTAGGACAGACTTTTTAAAAAATCTGATCCTTAGCCTTACTGTGAAAAAAATCAGAATAACATCTCACTAATCAGAAAAAATGGTTTTCTTTCTGGGACCAAATTTAAAATCAAGTCCAGCTTCCTCCTATAAGGAGCATATACACTAGAAGAATTAGGATTTTTCTCAAATATGTTAGTCTTCTGGAGATACTCACAATCTTTCAAACCAGAAATTGCTCCCCTTCTCTCTCTGAAAAGAATAATAGTGTTTTTCTTTTGAGAGAAGGAGAAGTGTTTGCATTTTCCCTTTGTTTATTTTTTTAAAAAAACATTCAGGTGCATAGCTGACTTTTGGCCTTTCAGAAAGGGCTGAAGAAAAAAGAGGTAAAGGCAAGACAGATGAGTGATGGATGCAAGGGAAAAACAAAGTCAGTGTTGATTTTTTTTAAGATGATGTTTTCAGTCTCTGAAATCTCTCCTAGAATTCTATGATACGGGCCCAGAATGGGAAACTGGTTTAGAAGATTGTAGGGGAGAAAGCAGAGTGAAAAATAGGAAAAATAAGGAATGAGAAAGTATGATTTATGAGTATGTGGCTGAAGGAAATTTTGCCAAACAGATTCTTCGCTTCTGTCACCATTGGAGGTCAGAGAAGAACTCAACAGTGTAGCAGCTGAGCAACAGAACGCTTGTCCTTCTGGCTATAAACAGACATAAATCTGGCTAGAGTTGGAAGCATTGCAGGCACATGCCCTTCTGTTACTATTTTGGCACCTCTTCATCTTAGTTTGTTTACACTGAGTTTATCATGCCACCAGAGCCAACCTGTTTCCACTAGCAATTAGTACTTTGCCAAAACCTTTGGCTTCCTATATTGAGCTTATACTCACCACACTGAAACAACTCTTACTTTGAGAGTTTTACACGGACTTTCAGAGTAACCATTCTGTCAATAGAGAAAAGTAGATATAGACTCATATGTGGCGTATAGTGAATCACATTACTTTTATGTAGTCATTCAACATGAATGATGGGGCCGGGCACAGTGGCTCGCGCCTGTAATCCCAGCTCTTTGGGAGGCCTAGGTGGGCAGATCACTGGAGGTCAGGAGTTCGAGACCAGCCTGGCCAACATGACAAAACCCCATCTCTACTAAAAATAAAAATTAGCCAGGCGTGATGGCAGGCGCCTGTAATCCCAGCATTTTGGGAGGCCGAGGTGGGCGGATCGCCTGAGGTCAGGAGTTTGAGATCAGGCTGGCCAACATGGTGAAACCCCATCTCTGCTAAAATTACTAAAATTAGCCAGATGTGGTGGTGGGTGCCTGTAGACCCAACTACTTGGCTGAGGCAGGAGAATCGCTTGAACCTGGGAGGCGGAGGTTGCAGCGAGCCAGGATCACACCACTGCACTCCAGCCTGGGCGACAGAGTGAGACTCCATCTCAAAAAAAAAAAATTCAAAGGATGGAAGCAGATTTTGAGGACAGAAGTTTTTTTAAAAAAATAAAAATAGAAGGAATTTCATCAATAAGAAAAGAAGAACAAGAAAGAAAAAAAGGTACAAAAGATGTGACAGACAACTTATAACCAAATGATTAAAAAATTTATTATCATCAATCATTAGAGAAATGCCAATTAAAACAACCATTAAATAGTTTTTGGCCGGACGCGGTGGCTCAAGCCTGTAATCCCAGCACTTTGGGAGGCCGAGACGGGCGGATCACGAGACCATCCTGGCTGACATGGTGAAACCTCGTCTCTACTAAAAACATACAAAAACTAGCCGGGCGAGGTGGCGGGCGCCTGTAGTCCCAGCTACTCGGGAGGCTGAGGCAGGAGAATGGCGTAAACCCGGGAGGCGGAGCTTGCAGTGAGCTGAGATCCGGCCACTCACTCCAGCCCGGGCGACAGAGCAAGACTCCGTCTCAAAAAAAAAAAAAAAATAGTTTTTTTACCTATAAAATGTGTGAAGATTCAAACAGGCACTCTCTTATATACTGTTGGGTTTGCATGCAAATCAGAACAGTTTCTTTGAGGGTAACTTGGTAGTAAATGTTAACTTTTTTTTTTTTTGAGACGAAGTCTCGCTCTGTCACCCAGGCTGGAAGGCAGTGGCACGATATCGGCTCACTGCAACCTCTGCCGCCCAGGTTTAAGCGATTCTGCTGCCTCAGCCTCCCAAGTAGCTGGGACTACAGGTGTGTGCCACCATACCTGGCTAATTTTTTGTATTTTTTAGTAGAGATGGAGTTTCACCATGTTAACCAGGATGGTCTCAATCTCCTGACCTCGTGATCCGCCCGCCTTGGCCTCCCAAAGTGCTGGGATTATAGGCGTGAGCCACTGTGCCTGGCAGTAAATGTTAACTTTTTAAATGTTCAAGCTCTTTCATCCAGCAGTTCTGCTACTGTGAATTTATCCTATAGAAATACTCATACAAGTAAACAAAAAGAGTTAAGTTGTATTCAGTGCAGGATTTAAAATCATGAAATATTAGAAACAACCCTATTGTTCATCAGTTGGAAAGTAGCTACATAAATCACAGGGCATGCAAGAGATATGATACAATACAGCCATTAAAAAGAATGAGGTAGGCCTCTAAATGGCCTAACAGGGAAAGGCGTTGGTGCTGATTAAAAGGCAAGCTGAAAAGAGCTATGTATAGTATCCCATTTTTAAAAAAAAATTAAAAAGATAGTAATGACTATTAGCACCAGAATAGAAAAAATTCCTGAACACTGTTAAGTGTCTTTAGGGAATTGGTTCAGGAGACTTTCTCTACTATATTTTTCTGTACAGTTAAGAACTATTAAAACAAATGTGATCTCTTAAAATCAGGGAGAAAAGCCATACATTTAAAATAATTAAAGGCATTTTGATCTATTAGGCAATTCTTTGTTCACTAGGATTCTGTAGAGAAGATAACATATTGCTATTTCTGGCAGTGTGGAGTATAATTATGGATAGAAATAAAACTTTTGCTTTGTAAAATGTGGTAGGATTTATAGCCAGGAATTTCAAAACCCTGTACTTAACTTCCCTGACTTGAGATGTTCACTAATTAGATGATTAGCTTGTTTTACATCCAATATTATCATCCTCTTGGTTACATTTATTATTTTTGGTAGTATGCTTGATTCTCTCTTAAAGAAAGGGTTGTAACATTTAACAGTATACATTTTCTGGCAGATGAACTCCCAGCTAGTCCAGATGACTCGGATAATAGCGTGTCAGAGAGCCTGGATGAATTCGATTACTCTGTGGCTGAGATTAGCCGCTCATTCCGATCACAGCAAGAAATATGTGAGCAACTCAACATCAATCACATGATCCAAAGGATCTTCCTTATTACTCTGGACAACAGTGAGTTACAAACTTGTAGCCAATCTCTTCATGATTCTACCCTTCCTATTTGAGCGTGGGCTAGGGGCTTGCTCTTAGAAACCGATCACAGCTAATGGTTAGATACAAACCTACTCACTGCACTCCCTGAAACTCAGGCTTTATATTTCAGTGAAACTTTTGGTATGACCTAAAAACAGTATTTAGACACAGATCTGTTGTTCCCGTTTCAATACTGACTGCACTATATAGCTACTTGCCTTTACTACCTTAAAAGGGACATGGAATGGTAGCCAAACTGATTTTCTTCTCAGAGGTAACCTGAATATTCAGATGGGAGCCCTCAGAGGCATCAGAGAGCGTTTGCCCTCTGTGCCCTGTCTGTGGTTAAACCCCAAGGTTGGTACTAATGTCTGGGATTTACTCTTTAAATGTCATGATGCTAGGTTTATAACAAATCCCATTCTCTATGACTAGAGGGGAAAAAAAAAAAGATTTGAATCTTTAGATGTTGCTTTGTGTATCAGGATCATTCTGGTATTCCTGAGTCAGATTTGCAGTTCAAGAGTGATGCTGTCAAGATCAGTTGTCTGTATAAGACAAAAGCGTAATCCTTAACCTATCATATTGAAACTATTTCCCAGGTGATCCCAGCTTGAAAAGCGGGAATGGCATCCCCAGCCGTTGTGTGTATTTGGAAGAAATGGCAGTAGAGCTAGAAGATCAAGACTGGCTCGATATGAGCAACGTTGAGCAGGTAATATTCTTATGTTCCTAATGTGTACCCTTAGCAAAAATTAGCTATGCACCTGAACTCTGCTCACTGTTCTCCAACTTATGCTTGTGTCGATATGTCCATCCATGTCTCTTTTTTTTTTTTTTTTTTAACCAGTAGAAGGCCAATTAACCTGGATGTGCATCTCTAACATTGTGGTGTTCCTCTTTTGGAATCTTTTTATCTACCATGGCCACATGTCCAAATCTACCCATCCTCTAAGAACCAGTTAAAATGCCTTCTTAATTACAAAACCTTGGCCAGGCACATTGACTCACGCCTGTAATCCCAGCACTTTGGGAGGCCGAGGCAGGTGGATCACGAGGTCAGGAGATCGAGACCATCCTGGCTAACACAGTGAAACCCCATCTCTACTAAAAATACAAAAAATTAGCTGGGCATGGTGGTAGGTGCTTGTAGTCCCAGCTACTTGGGAGGCTGAGGCAGGAGAATGGTTTAAACCCAGGAGGTGGAGGTTGCAATGAGCCGAGATCACACCACTGCACTCCAGCCTGGACAACAGAGCAAGACTCTATCTCAAAAAAAAAAAAAAAATTACAAAGCCTTGCCAAATAAAAGTGTTACTCCCTTCTCTGGGTACCTAGAATAATCAGCCTCTGAATCTCTTATGGAATTGTCACTTTCTATCTCATGTTGCAGCTTTCTTATGTACCTGTCTTATCTCCCCTATTAAACTTAAGTTCTTAAGGACAAGGCTCATCACTTTTTCTTCTTTATATCCTTTCTATCTTAGTCTGTTTTGTGTTGCTATAAAAGAATACCTGTGACTGGGCACAGTGGCTCACACCTGTAATCCCAGCACTTTGGGAGGATCTCTTCAGGCCAAGAGTTACCAGCCCTGGCAACACAACAAGACCATGTTTCTACAAAAAATACAAAGAATTAACTGGCTGTGATGGCATGTACCTGAAGTCCCAGCTACTCAGGAGGCTGAGGTGGGAGGATTGCTTGAGCCTGGGAGGCAGAGGCCGCAGTGAGCCATAGTCACACAACTGCACTCCAGCCTGAGCGACAGAGCAAGAAAGACTTGTCTATAGAAAAAAAAAAAAAAAGAACACCGAAGCAGTAATTTATAAAGAAAGGTTTCTTTAGCTCACAGTTCTACAGGCTGAGAAGTTTCAGGGCATGTCCCTGGCCGCTGGTGACGGCTTTTGTGCTGCCTCACAGTGTGGTAGAGGAGGTCAGCAAAGGACACATACGATGAGGACACATGCAAAGAGGAGAAAACCTGAGAGTTGTCCTGGCTTAATAAGAACCCACTCTGGAGGGAATTTATCCATTCCTATGAGAATTAATCCAGTCTTGTGAGAGCAAGAACTCATTCACCACCTTGAGAATAGCACCAAGCAGTTCATGAGGGATCCGCTTCCATACCCAGATACCTCCCGCTAGCCCCACCTCCAACAGTGCCACATGGGGATCAAATTTCAACATGAATTTTGTTGGAGACAAACATGTAAACCACAGCACTTTAAAAAAACAGTGCGTTGTACCTTGCAGGTGCCTGAGTAACATTGAAAGAATAAAAGTTTGGTAGGAAAGACAGTTGACACCTTGCAGTTTAACTTCACATTTAGAGTATCTTTATATAAATCTGAATGAGATCAGCAATCACACAGAATAGTAGATTTCACATTTAAGTTTAATCACTGATCTCAGCACCATTCAACAAATAGTCTTTTAATGCCTACTCTATGCTGGGGCTATATTAGACACTTGAGGCTTGGTTTAGGATAACTTTATATATACCATAATTTTCTGATATTTTCTAAAGTAAAAAGATACAGGGCCCTTTTTTTCTCCTTCACTCTACATTCAAATCTGTGATTCTTGCTAATAACCTGTATCAGAATTACCTTTTACATCTTAATGTTCTAAGATTAATTTTGCAATAGTTTAGTATTTTTGTTTGTTTTTCTTTATAGGCCCTCTTCGCTCGCTTATTACTTCAAGATCCAGGCAACCACTTAATTAACATGACTTCTTCTACAACGCTAAATCTCTCTGCTGATCGAGATGCAGGGGAGAGGCACATTTTTTGTTACCTTTACTCCTGCTTCCAGAGAGCCAAGGAAGAGGTAAAGGAATAATCCCCATTGAATACCATATTGTCCTCTTGGGTATGACTTTAGCATGTAGGCCAGAGTTGGATCAGTCTTTATATCAATTTATATATGTCATAGTATGTCTAGAACTGAATATCAGGGACAGTAAAGGTTTTATATCAATTTATATATGTCATAGTATGTTTAGAACACTGGATATCAGATGCACTAAAGCTTTAGTCTCTGCTTTCTGTATCTTGGGGTCCACCCTTCTTCCCAGTTAACTAGTGCCTCCTATTCTCTCTAAAACCTCCTTAGAAATCGCATCCTTAAAAAAGTCTCATGAGGCTGGGCACAGTGGCTCACTCCTGTAATCCCAGCACTTTGGGAGGCCAAGGCAGGCGGATCACATGAGGCCAGGAGTTCGAGATCAGCCTGGCCAATGTGGCAAAACCTTTTCTCTACTAAAAATACAAAAAGTAGCCAGGCGTGGTGGCACACGTTTATAATCCCAGCTATTCAGGAGGCTGAGGCAGGAGAATCACTTGAACCTGGGAGGTGGAGGATGCAGTGAGCTGAGATCACACCACTGCACTCCAGCCTGGGTGACATAGCGAGACTCTGTCTCAAAAAACAGAAAAGGATTCATGAATTCATTTCCACTGAGATGTAAATATTAGAGTAGGCTAAGCCTGACATTTCCAGGATTGGAATTTTAAATAGGCAGATAGATGATTCCTTAAGCCAAGGATTGAATCTCTAAGTAATTTTCAAGCATCCACAGGAGACCAGTCTGTCTCTTCTATTCTATTCTATTCACTATGTCTACTTTCATTCCAGATTAGAGTTAGACTATGTGCTCTTTTCTTCATGCTGTTTACAGATTACCAAAGTTCCAGAGAACCTGCTACCCTTTGCAGTGCAGTGCAGAAACCTCACTGTGTCTAATACCCGAACAGTTCTTCTCACCCCGGAGATCTATGTTGACCAAAACATCCATGAGCAACTGGTAGATTTGATGTTAGAAGCCATCCAGGGAGCCCGTGAGTACATGAGCAAAATCTGTAAGCTTCTACATTTTGATTTTCAGATTTAAAATTTCACTAATTGCATTAGAAAGTCTCAGAGCCATTATGGTTCTGGTACAGATTAAGGAAGAGGGCTCGCATCTTGATCTTTGAGGTTGAGTACCAGTAGAATAAAGCCGGCCATGGTAGGACACCCGTGTAGTCCCATCTACTCTGGAGGCTGAGGCAGAAGGATTCCTTGAGCCCAGGAGTTTGAGGCTGTAGTGTGCTATAATCACACCTGTGAATAGCCACTACAATCCAGGCTGGGCAAAAAAGCAAGACCCCCATCTCTTAAAAAAAAAAAAAAAGAATTATTGAAAGTAAAGAGCTAGCGTGTAAAGGCATATAAAAAATCTTGTGCCCTCCTTTCTCTCTCATTTGTCTTCTGTTAGATTTTGAAGATGTAACTGAATTTCTGGAAGAGGTCATTGAAGCCTTGATATTGGATGAGGAAGTTCGAACATTTCCAGAAGTCATGATTCCAGTGTTTGATATTTTATTGGGCCGAATAAAAGATCTCGAGCTCTGTCAGATCCTTTTGTATGCATATCTGGATATTCTTCTCTATTTCACTAGGCAAAAAGATACGGCAAAGGTAGGTCTGAAAGATGATATATATTCAGTTGAGCTAGATGTGTAATACATTATGCTTCCCTATCCTGAAGACACTGTAATATTACCTATAAAATAAGAAAAAGATAGCTTGGTTGTTGTATCAACTTAACTGTTCTGAGGCCCTCCCACCCCATCACCTTATCTCACCATGCAGACAAATAAGCAGGACTTGTCTTCTCTTACAGGTTTTTGTAGAATACATTCAGCCCAAGGACCCTACCAATGGGCAAATGTACCAGAAGACCTTGCTGGGAATAATTCTGAATATCTCCTGCTTATTAAAGACTCCGGGTGTTGTAGAAAATCATGGCTACTTTTTGAATCCATCTCGTTCCAGCCCCCAGGAGATCAAAGTACAGGAGGCCAACATCCATCAGGTGGAACTGTTTACCAGGGTATCCCAGCCCCCTGATCTTAAAATAGTTTTCTCAGAAAGCAGATACAGATAAGGCTGCTTAAGCCTCTCTGGGAAAGCAAATTGATCTAGTTGGCTTTTACATCACATAAATAAATTAAAGCTAGGTGTGGTAGCTCAAGCCTGTAATCCCAGCACTTTGGAGGCCAAGGTGGGAGGATTGCTTGAGCCTAGGAGTTCAGTTTGAAACCAGCCTGGGCAACACAGTGAGACCCCCATCTCTGCAAAAAAATACAAAACTTAGCTGGGCGTGGTGGCAAGCATCTGTCGTCCCAGCTACTCGGGAGGCTGAGGTGGGAGGATCACTTGAGCCTGGGAGGTCAAGACTTCAGTAAGCCATGATTGCATCATCACGCTCCAGCCTGGATGACAGAATGAGACTCTGTCTCAAAAAAAAAAAAAAAAAAAAAAGCCCTCTTTTTAACATATGCTAAGAACAGAGGATAAACCTTTGTGTGGGGTAAGAATGAGCTGCTGCTACTCCTTACCCTTTGCTGTAGCACTGCTACAGCTACTTCCCCGCAACGCTCATTTTTCTCACTGAGCTATACCTTTAGCTCTGAAAACCTTTTGACTGAACTCTAGCTTATAAACCCAGTTTTTCTTCCTTTTCCTGTCTAACCTATGCCCTCTCTATTTGGGCTTCTTCACATAAATTATAGTAGAGGTCTGGCCAACATGAGGCATTTAAATGATTGAATTGGGGATTTAAGTCTCTTATTTATTAGTTTCAGTCTCCTATTCATTAATCATTACAACTCTCTAAGGCAGGGCATGGCAAACTAGCAGTGGCCAAATCTGGCCTGCCACCTGTTTTTATAAATAAAGTTTTATTGAACATAGCCATGCCCATTAGTATATGTATTGTTTGTGGTTTGAATTCACGCTACAGTGATAGAGTTGAATAATTGCTACAGACACTGTATGGCAAGTAATGCCAGAAATCCTTACCGTCTAGCCCTTTGCAGAAAAAATTTACAGACCTATGCTCTAATACTATGTAATGTCATCTACAGTTTGGCAGCCGATCAGAAAATCTCTTATAAGTGCCCAGAAATATATTTTAAAATCAAATTAGGGGATAAGACACAGAGAGTGAGGGGAAAGATTAGGATTAGCATCTTTTTAGAAACTGCCAGTTGCTAAGGTTTGGGAATAAAAAATATTAGGATTGTGAAACTGGAACGCTCTGTGGTTGTGTTTTCTGGTTGAACAGTTCATGGCTCAGTTCCACGAAAAGATCTACCAGATGCTGAAGAACTTACTCCAGCTCTCTCCAGAAACCAAACACTGTATCTTGTCCTGGCTTGGAAACTGTTTGCATGCAAATGCAGGCCGCACTAAGATTTGGGCCAATCAGATGCCAGAAATCTTTTTCCAAATGTATGCCTCGGATGCCTTCTTTCTGAATCTGGGTGCTGCTCTCCTGAAGCTGTGCCAGCCATTTTGCAAACCCAGATCCTCTCGGCTCCTCACCTTTAATCCCACATACTGTGCCCTCAAGGAGTTGAATGATGAAGAACGAAAAATTAAAAATGTACACATGAGAGGTAGGGGAGAACCAGGCTTCTCAAAACTGTGTGTGTGTGTGTATGTGTAACATGTAAAGCATTCACTCCCTTATCCTTTTTCATAGAGTTCCTTTCTCAAAAAAAGATGAGGCAGAAACAAGAGCTATTTAGATTTTTTTTTTTTTTTTTTTTTTTTTTTTTTTTGAGATAGAGTCTCACTCTGTCGCTTAGGCTGTAGTGCAGTGGCGCTATCTCGGCTTACTGCAATCTCTGCCTCCCGTGTTCAAGCAATTCTCCTGCCTCAGCCTTCTGAGTAGCTGGGACTACAGGTGCGTGCCACCACACCCAGCTAATTTTTTGTGTTTTTAATAGAGATGGGGTTTCACCATGTTGGCCAGGATAGTCTCGATCTCTTGACCTCATGATCCACCCGCCTCAGCCTCTCAAAGTGCTGGGGTTACAGGCGTGAGCCACTGTGCCCGGCCGAAATTTTTTAAAGACAGATTTTTGAGAGGAAAAAAAAAACACCTGGTAGCTTTTAAATGTTGTACTTTAGTGAGACCTTCTCTCTGGATTTGGCAGCGTTGCATGTTCATTCATTCATATGTCATAAAAATGAATAAAGCAGAGTCCTCATCCTTTTTGAACTCAGGCTCCAGAAGGCAGATATATTAACAGATAATTATAATGTGGTATAGGGCTAAGCTATGTGAGCACAGAGGAGGGAGTAAACAATCAATTCTGCAGAAGTTGGAGGTCTTCATAGCTGAGTCTTAAGAGACAAGTTAGGTTTTACCAGGCAAAGAAGCAAGAGGGTCCCTTTATACAGAGAGAAAAGCAAGTGTAAAGGTATAAAACTATGGAAAGTCTTGACTAAGGAATGGTGAGAGGCTCAATGTGGCTAGGGCAAGGGGTAGATGGGGTTGAGTTGGGGAGGAAATGGGTCAAGGGAGGAAGGTAGTTGGGGCTGGATTGGAGAAAACAGTACAGAAAAATGAAAAGAAAAGAAATGACTCATAATCCTACCCCTCTAAGTGAAATCACTCTTAATTTTGGTATATTTCATTCCAGTTTTATAATTCTAATTGTAAACTTGATAACTGCTCAAAAGCAAATAATCAAATTCAGAAAAACACAAAATAAATACAAATGATCTATTGCCTATCACTTGAAACAATCTATAGCATTATTCCTTTTAATTTTTGGTGATTTCATGGTCAAGTGAAAAAGATTTAACTGTATTTCTGTAGACGGTGAGAAGCCAAAGATATATTTAGACAAAGAACTAGTATGACAAGATATGTTTTTAAGAAGATATCACTGCTAACAGTATGGAAATTGAATGAGTGTAAGAGAAGACTGGAGACCAAGATGGATGTCAGTGACAAGACATTTACCCTTGTTTTGTCTTTTTTTTTTTTTTTAACCTCTTTGAGGTTTGGACAAAGAAACCTGTTTGATCCCAGCTGTACAGGAGCCAAAGTTTCCACAGAACTACAACCTTGTAACAGAGAACCTTGCCCTGACAGAGTACACCTTGTACTTGGGATTTCACAGGTAACTCCTCTGATGTCATTAGGAAAAAACAGTTGAGTTGTGTTGATAACCGAAAGGTAGAAATGGAGTCTTTGGCCAGGCACAGAAGCTCACATCTTTAATCTCAGGATTTTGGGAGGCCAAGGCAGAAGGATTGCTTGAGGCCAGAAGTTTAAGACCACGAACCTGGGCAAAAAAGACCTCCATCTCTACCAAAAAAAAAAAAAAAATCGCCAGGCATGGTGGCATATGCTTGTAGTCCTAGCTGCTCCAGAGGTTGAGGCAGGAGGATTGCTCTAGCCGAGGAGATGGAGGCCACAGTGAGCTATGATTGTGCAACTGTACTCCATCCTGGGTGACAGAGTGATAACCTGTCTCTTAAAAAAAAAAAGAGAGGGAGAGTCTTAGAGATATAATCTGAGCTTATTCTAAAGGCTCACATTAAAATCTAATAGAAAAGGGGCATTGTACGAATTTATTTGTGTTTCATGAATCAGCTTTGTCCAGATTCCTTAAATTTGTTTTTTTTTTTTTTTTTTTTTTTTTTTTTTTGAGGCGGAGTCTCGCTCTGTCGCCCGGACTGGAGTGCAGTGGCCAGATCTCAGCTCACTGCAAGCTCCGCCTCCCGAGTTTACGCCATTCTCCTGCCTCAGCCTCCCGAGTAGCTGGGACTACAGGCGCCCGCCACTTCGCCCTGCTAGTTTTTGTATTTTTTTTTTTTTAGTAGAGACGGGGTTTCACCGTGTTAGCCAGGATGGTCTCGATCTCCTGACCTCGTGATCCGCCCGTCTCGGCCTCCCAAAGTGCTGGGATTACAGGCTTGAGCCACCGCGCCCGGCCAAATTTGTTTTTAACTTTTATTGTTAGATATTCGCTTTTATCACCTTGGTTGGAGTGCTGTGGCGCATTCTCTGCTCACTGCAACCTCCACCTCCTGGGTTCAAGCAATTCTTCTGCCTCGTCCTCCCAAGTAGCTGGGATTACAGGCATGCACCACCATGCCCAGCTGATTTTGTATTTTTTTAGTAGAGATGGGGTTTCGCCATGTTGGCCAGGCTGGTCTCGAACTCCTGACCTCAGATGATCCACCCACCTTGGCCTCCCAAAGTGCTGGGATTATAGGCATGAGCCACTGTGCCTGACCTGTTTTTAACTTTTGACCTGTTAAACTTTAAAAATTAAATCGCTGTCTTTCTGTTATGATCTGGGAAAGTGGAATTGTTTTCATTTTATATTGCACTTTCTGCTCTTAGATTTTCATTACTGGCCAGGTGTGGTGGCTCATGCCTGTAATCCTTAGCACTTTGGGAGGCCGAGGCAGCCCGATCACTTGAGCCCAGGAGTTTGAGAGCAGCCTGGGCAACATGGCAAAACCCCGTCTCTACAAAATATACAAGAATTAGCTGGGCATGGTGGCATGTGCCTGTAGTGTCAGCTAATCGCGAGGCTGAGGTGGGAGGATCTCTTGAGCCCGGAATGTTGAGACTGCAGTGAGCTGAGATTGCACCACTGCGCTCCAGCCTAGGCAACATAGTGAAACCCTGTCTCAAGAAAAAAAAAAAAAAAAAAATTCATTACTACTCCTGGTGATAAAAGATGAAGTTTGGCCAGGCGCAGTGGCTCACGCCTGTAATCCCAATACTTTGGGAGGCCGAGGCGGGCAGATCACAAGGTCAGGAGATTAAGACCATCCTGGCTAACACGGTGAAACCCCGTCTCTACTAAAAATACAAAAAATTAGCCTGGCTTGGTGGCACGTGCCTGTAGTCCCAGCTACTCAGGAGGGTTAGGGTTAGGGTTAGGGTTGAAGAAGGAGAATTGCTTGAACCTGGAAGGCGGAAGTTGCAGTGAGCCGAGATGATGCCACTGCACTCCAGCCTGGACAACAGAACGGGAATCTGTCTCAAAAAAAAAATAATAATTAATTAATTAAAAAAAAAAAAACCAAGTTCTAACTCTATAGAGAGACAAAAATGGCAAAAATTAAGGAAATGTTTATAAGGGAGTCTGATGAGATCAATAGGACCACAAAAGACATTAGATAAAGAAGATTCTAGAATATGTGAAGATTTTAGAACTAGAATGTATGACTTCCAAAAACAGTTCTGGTTCTGGCTGTTCATTATTCTGTAATTTGTTTTCCTCTGATTTAGCTGATTATGACATGTATAAGTAGAGGGAGAAAACAGCAACGCAGTCATAGAAAGGGACACTAGGAATAGCAATTTTTAATACCTTCTCAAGATACCTGAATTGAGGCAGAGCATTTTTCAAAACTACTCAGTCAACACATTGCTGGAGGAATGAAATTATATCTTTAGAGAGAAATCTCCATCATAGACATTTTAAATAAGACAGTAGATAAAAGTTCAGCATGTGCTTAACCTGCTCAACTGCCTAGGTTCAAACAAAAAATGAGTATCATCTAGTTTCCCAATATTAACTAGCCAAGACATTATCTACAGAGCCAAAGGAAATGATTTTGGACTATTATCCATAACTTTGAATTATGTGTCTTCCTTTCAGTAGAGAATATTAGGCTGACCTTTTCTGAAGAATAATTTAATTTAATATTGAACAACAGAGTGCTGGAAGCTGCTCTTAGATTGCATCTCAGGTGGCTACTAGTTTATATGTGGTCATTACTAATCTAGAGTCCCTTTTCACCAGCTTAGTTTTCTACTAACCGAAGAAAGACTATCCATATAACCCCATCAAAGTATGATCATTGCATCAAAGTATGATCATTGCCCTCATGTGATGTAAAACTATCCTGCTGGGCTTCTTGTACTTTGATTTATTTTATGTAGTAACAGCCCATTCTACACCCTACTCAACCAAGCTGCCTTTGTTTGGATAGTGTATTTCAACTGAAGCCTGCTAACTATTTGCAATTAGCTTTGATTATGTTGAATACATTGCTGTGCACCCTGCCTGTGTCCTGTCAAAAACTTTTGTGAGTGCCTTCTGTGTCATTGCAACTGCAACTCCCTACTATCCTTAAAGAGAAGACTAGATAAATAATTGAGGTGGTTTTTTTTGATTTTTTATTTGGTTTTTGTGTGTGTGTGTGTGTGTGTATGACTTTCTGTTTTCCCTGACCCACTCTCCTCTGCTTTCTTGGGGGCAGGTTGCATGATCAGATGGTAAAAATCAACCAAAATCTGCATCGGCTGCAGGTTGCGTGGCGGGATGCTCAGCAAAGTTCTAGCCCTGCTGCTGACAATCTTCGTGAGCAGTTTGAACGATTGATGACTATCTATCTTTCTACCAAGACTGCCATGACAGAGCCACAAATGCTACAAAACTGCCTAAACTTGCAGGTGTCCATGGCTGTTCTACTGGTTCAACTGGCCATAGGCAACTGAGGGCTCACAACCAATAGAGTTAACCTTTCCTTTGCCAGATGGCTACAGCTCTTTGGCTTATGTGCCAGGTAAGCAGGCTCGCCCTTGGGAATGTCCTATTTATAGCCTTCTGAGTTTAACTGGGTCAGTTTGGAAGTTTAATCCTCAAAATACCCTTTCTTCATTGTCATTCAGTTGTTTTTGGAGAAACAACTCAAACTTAGATAATATCTACTGGTCAAAGTATTGGGTGACTAACAACTTGTTCCTCAGCCTTGTGTCCCCACTGCTATGCATATCAGAAAATCATCTTCAAAGGATTAAGTGTAATCAGAGTTTTCAGAGCTGTTAGTTTCTATCATTAATATTTGTTCAACTTACACATTCATCTAACTTTTCCTGTCCTTTTCATAGAAAAAAAATTAGCTCCTATTGGTTAACTCAGAAGGGAAAGAGAGAGAGAGAGAGTTTGTATGTGTGTGTGTGTGTGTGTGTGTATGTGTCAGTGAGTCACTGAGGGGTGGGCAGGTGTTGCCAATCTAATCAGGTTTTGTGTTCTTAACCATTGTATTGGTCATATCATGCTGTGTAACGGATTACCCCAAAACATAGCAGCTTAAAACTACAGACCGGGTATGATGGTGCATGCCTGTAATCCCAGCACTTTGGGAGGCCGAAGCAGGATGATTACTTGAGCCCAGGAGTTCAGGATTGGCCTGGGCAACACAGGGAGACCCTATCTCTACAAAAACTAAAAAATTAGCCAGGCATGGTGGTGCACACTTGTAGTTCCAGCTACTCAGTGGGCTGAAGTGAGAGAATGGCTTGAGCCCAGGAAGTTGAGGCCACAGTGAGCCATAATTGCACTACTACACTCCAGCCTGGGTGACAGAGCAGGACCCTGTCTCAAAAAAAATAATAATTATAAACAAAATAGCAACAACAACACTGCAAACAGCTTACTCAGCTGCATGATTCTGACTCAGAGTTCCTCAGGAAGTTATGTAGCCAAGCTGTCAGGGCCTTAGGAATCTGAGGACTCTGCTAGGGCTGGAGGATCCACTTACAAGCCCAGTCATGTGGTTGTTGACAGGCCTCAGTTGCTTGTGCTATTGACCAGCAGCCTCTTTTCTAGGCCATGTATGTGTCTTCTAAATACTACTCATGATATGGCAGCTGGCTTCCCCCGGAGCAAGTGACCAAAATGGAGACTGTAAGCTTTTATACCCTAATCTTGGAAATGACATAGCATCACATCTACTGTATGCCTCAGAGTTTATCTTCTACTCTGAAAGAGTGAATATAGGAGAGGACTGCATAAGGTCATGAATACCAAAAAGCAGTGATCATTGGAGGACCATCCTGGAGTCTGGCTACCGCCATCACCTAACATGTTAATCTTTATTAGGGCATCCTCACACATCTGAAGGGTTTAAACCACAGTTAACCTTGAGACTAAAAATGTATATATTAGTATACTGGTGTGTTAACATTTTGTGTCATTACTGTTCATATATTTACTTGAATAAAAATTTAAATTGACTTACATTTAAAGGAGATTTTACATTTATTGACTTACCACCATCTCTAGTACCAACAAAACATTTAGTTTTTTTTTTTTTAACCTTCATTAAGTAGGGTGAAAGGAATTTAAATGTTGTTTATTAGTACAAATATACAGATGTTTGGCTAATTCCAGTGAATATTTTCTTTTTCAGAATTTTTTGCAGATAACCTGGGTGATTTTCTCATTTTTCTCCGCCGCTTTGCCGATGACATTTTGGAGACATCAGCAGATTCCCTGGAGCATGTCCTTCACTTTATCACCATTTTCACTGGAAGCATAGAAAGGTGAAGTGCTGTAAGCTTGGTTCTGTCACTGTTTAGGCTGTAAAACATTCAGAAGACTTCTAAACCAAGAAATAAACAAGCCTGAATCATAAGGGGTTGCCTTCAGAAGTTATGGTAACATTAATGAATCACCTGACCATCCATATGGGTAGCCAGAAACCCCACTGTTGAGAGGTATAATAAACAATGAACTTTGCCCACAGAAAATTTAATCCTGCATATAAGGTATCTTATGGAAATTCCACTGCTAGTCCATGGTTAAAGTAGTTAACATAATGCCAGAAACTTACCAGTGGCAGCCAGGTGCTAATGATCTTCTAATAATTATATGATGATAAAGCTTGTTCTTGCTATTCTGAGTTGGATGAGCAGTAAACTTAAGTCAATGTTATTTCTCATTTCAAGTTTTCTCACTCATAGCTTCTAGACCTCTTTTCCAAAGGAAGATACTGTGACTTGTAGAATTGCTTCCCTGATTTTTTTGATGCATAGGCTAAAGGAAATGGAAACTCTGTGTACAAAAGTGAAGATTTGCTGCACAGTGAAGAGAATGACCCACAATTCCCTGAGCTGTATCAGTGATAAGTAGAGAGAAGCCAATTCTTCACTGAGCTGAGCATACCTAATGAGAAGTCATAAGTCAACAAGTATTATGCATACACTGTATGCGTCATGGGTAATGTAGCATAATTATATTCTAGTCTTTACCCTCAGAAAGCTTGAAAAGGCAAGTTTATTCCACATGAAACTGTCAGAGAATAGTAAGCAGTAAATAATGCATTATTACAGAGAAGTAAACAATGGCTAAGCATTCAAAAACTTAAGTGCTCACCCTCATAGTTGGTAAGCTGTCAACTCAAGAGTTAAATGATGTACCCTGCACCACCACCTCCCACCCTCTACCCACACCAAGAAACTGACAAACTTAAAACTGCAGAAGTGGATCTTTTTTTTTTCCTATAATAATGGTTTAGGGTGGATTTTTATTATTATGTGGAGAGAACAGCGTCATAAATTCGGAGTTAAGCTTATCTGCTCATCTTGCTTTTTTCCCATTTTGCAGAATGAAGAATCCCCATCTGAGGGCCAAACTAGCAGAGGTGTTGGAAGCAGTGATGCCCCACCTGGATCAGACCCCAAATCCTTTGGTATCCAGTGTATTCCACCGAAAACGTGTGTTCTGCAACTTTCAGTATGCACCCCAACTTGCAGAGGCTCTAATCAAGGTTTTTGTGGACATCGAATTTACAGGTAAAGCAGTCATGAAGCTGAGCCCAGAACTGAGAAGCTGATACCAGTGGAGTTTTATAGTTTGATCCGTATTTGGATATCAAAGAAATGTCAAGCCATTACTTATTGAATACCTACTATGTGCCAGGCTTGATGATAAGTGCTTTTTTTTTTAACATTATCCCATTGTCACCATCTGAAAACTTTCACTCTATTATCCCTGTTTTATTTATTTATTTATTTATTTTTAATTATCCCTGTTTTACAAATGAAGATATGACTGCCCAAAAGATCAAATTATTTGTCCATGTCATGACATTCACTACCAAGTGGTAGAATCAGGTCTGTGTCACCTGAAGAAATCTACGTATTCCAACACCCTTATTATGATGCTTCATCAAATCAGACTCAAGTTAGACTTTTTGATTAAAACCTGGGTCTTTATTTTTCTCTGCCTTAAAATTACAGAATAGTGCATAAAGAGGCAGTGTACTGGTTGAGAGATTCCTTTATCTTAACCAGACTATCTAATTCTCCAATAGTCTAATGGTTCGATTAAGAATACCAGCAGGCGGCCAGGCACAGTGGTTCATGCTTGTAATCCCAGCATTTTGGGAGGCCGAAGTAGGCAGATCACTTGAACTAATGAGTTTGAGACCAGCCTGGCCAACATGGTGAAACCCCATCTCTACAAAAAATACAAAAATTACCCAGGCGTGGTAGCGGGTGCCTATAATCCCAGCTACTTAGGAGGGAGAGGCACGAGAATCGCTTGAATTCGGGAGGCGGAGGTGGCAGTGAGCTGAGATTGCACCACTGCACCCCAGCCTGGATGACAGAGCAAGAAATCCCTCTCAAAAAAAAAAAAACACCAGTGGGCAACATTCCTTCTCTATCTAACCCTGAGCCCCTGTGTTTGTTTAAACAGTACCCTGTCTCAGTCAGTAAATAAGATATGTCAAGAAGTTGTTGAAGACCATTTTTTAAAGGGATGTCTACCATCCAATGATAAATACAACTAACATTTAAAGAGGCATTTAACATTTTACTGGCCGCCTTTCCATATTTGGATTCTGGTTTTTTTAATTCGCTCACCTATCAGCCTTAGTTTCCTCATCTATAAAATGGGTCAAAGTGATGATTAAGTGAAATAATGCATGTAAATCTTTATAATGCATAAGAAATTGTATAATAAATCACTGCAGTTACCTCATTATGTGACCATACGACCAAAGTGTTGTAATGGAGTACAATTTCTGTTTTATTTCTGAGGAAGTGGAAGCTGAAAAAGATTAAGAGACTTAGATTAAGCAGAGCCAGAATGAAAACCTAGGTCTTTTGACTCCAAATCCTACACTCTTCCTTTATTATGACCCAGCCTGTGGAGCTCTAATAATACCTTTGGTATTTCTTTTTTTTTTTTGAGACAGAGTCTCGCTCTATGGCCCAGGCTGGAGTGCAGTGGCCGGATCTCAGCTCACTGCAAGCTCCGCCTCCCGGGTTTATGCCATTCTCCTGCCTCAGCCTCCCGAGTAGCTGGGACTACAGGCGCCCGCCACCTCGCCCGGCTAGTTTTTTTTGTATTTTTTAGTAGAGACGGGGTTTCACGGTGTTAGCCAGGATGGTCTTGATCTCCTGACCTCGTGATCCGCCCGTCTCGGCCTCCCAAAGTGCTGGGATTACAGGCTTGAGCCACCGCGCCCAGCCACCTTTGGTATTTCAAAAGCAGTATAAGCCTCAGATTTTTAGCTCTTGACCTGATTTTTCAGAGTAATCAAGAACCTGTTGGCTACACAATTGGGATATTGTCTGTGAAGAATGTGGGAATTGCTTAGTGTCCCGTCCTGCACATGGCTTTCACTGCCATAATGGCCAGCCCTGAGCCCTCATTTAAAGCCTGACAAGTACTCATGTTTGGATATGGAAGCATTTGTTTCCCTTGACTTTTGTTTTATAGCTTGGTACTTGTCTCTTGCAGAGTAAGGTATCCTTTATCTCTGTCTCCCCTTTACTTCGTCAGTAAGGAAATGAGCCAACACTTGGCCATAACTTTAGACCTCTAGAAACTCCAGGGCAGATTTTGTTAGTAGTCTTAACACACTCAAAAGCAAATGACTACAAAGCAAATGACTACACATAGGCATAAGCTCTTCCTCTTATGACACCACCGTTGCTGATATTTTGCTCTTGCCTTACTCCAGGAGACCCCCATCAATTTGAACAGAAGTTTAATTACCGTCGTCCCATGTATCCTATCCTAAGATACATGTGGGGGACAGATACCTATCGGGAGAGCATTAAGGTGAGAGAGTTTCTGATGAAACCTGTTGCTTTATATAAGCCCCAATGAGTTGTAATTCAATACTAAAATGGTTTTCTTGTGGGCTGGGACTTATAGGATTTGGCTGACTATGCCTCTAAGAATTTAGAAGCCATGAATCCCCCACTTTTCCTCCGCTTTCTTAACCTGCTAATGAATGATGCCATCTTCCTTTTGGATGAAGCCATACAGGTGAGAAAAAAAGATTTAACTGCCCCATACCATCAAATCATCATCAGTACATACATTTTACCTTTTAATCATAATAGAGCAGTCCTTATGCCCCTAGTACCAGACTTGAACACCAAAAATGTGTGGTTAGTAGTGTACCACCAAGCTTGCCATTACAGAGCTTTCTAGTTCATTCCATTAGAGACCAAGATCAAGGGTCATTGAAGCGTCATGAGATGGACATTTTGGCAGAGTTGAAAATACCATATGGTGAAGCCAAACTACATTGTATTGGCAGGAGTAATTCATCAGGCCGGCACAACAGAAAGAAATCAGAGGAGCTAACTTTTGGTCAGTGAAACCCTTTTAATCCCAACATGTCAGTAAAATATCTTACTAAGACAATGACTTTTAACCCACTTTCCTAAAAGATTCTGATTTTTGCACCACTACTTGAAAGAAAATCTCTGATTTGGGTTATTTTTTCATATAAAGGCTCCAAGTTGTCAATATTTCTCATATTTCCACTGCCTCCTAAATTCTTAGCTATATTGTGAAACAAACATTTCACCAAGTATAAAATGCAGCTGGGTGCCTCTCAGCTCCTCCAGTGTATTATTTCCTTAACCTTCCCTGGTGGATCTGCTTACTTCTCCCATAAAAACTTTGCTATCTGTAGAGCAAAACTTCCCTTACCTGTGATGGGTATAGGATGGACAGGGCACTGACCAAAGGGAGATGAATCAGGTAAATCCTGAGGGTAGCCTTTAGACAATCATGAGCTCCTCATTGTGATCAGCAGTCCCCTGAGTAGCTTGTGTTTAATTTGTGAGAAAGGTTTGATCTGATTTCTTCATAATCCTACACTTTAGGGTTTAAGAGAGGTTTTCTTCAAAAGTGAGAATAGGTCCTGTTACAAACAGACCCTTTTAAGCAAGAGGTGTGTGACACAAAGTATGAAGCAGATGGTATTTTCATGAGACTAAGTTTAACAAGTTGTTTGCTACAACAGGAAGGATGACATGAGGTAGAGTTTTAAATAATTATGTTCTTCCACACATCTTGCATATTTGATAGAGCTTTGATTTTTTGTAAGCAATTTGGCAGGGGGGGATTTGTTTTCATCTTTCAGGAAGGAGTCATTGTTTTTTCACTATAGTGTGGGGTTTTTTAGTTTTTTTGTTTCTTGGCCTGGGTTTCATATATTAAACTCTTCATCCTTCTTTCCATTTAACAATGATATACTATTTCTAAGGGAATTACCTGTGAATCTACCCAAGCTGAAACAAATCTGTATGAAGCCACAATTTCTTTCTTTCCTGAAAGTTCTTTTGAGCTTCAGCCCTATGCTGAGAAATAAAAGCTCATGTCTCTTACATGGTCCCTTGTTTTCCCAGCTTAGTTGACTGGATTTTTAATAGGACCTCCTAAATGTCACATCCCTTCAACTGTACCTTTCTTCTCTGATACATCCCATCTCTGGTTTCTGCAGTATTTGAGCAAGATAAAGATTCAGCAAATTGAGAAGGACCGAGGTGAATGGGATAGTCTGACTCCAGAAGCCCGCCGAGAAAAGGAGGCCGGCCTACAGATGTTTGGACAGCTGGCACGTTTCCATAACATCATGTCCAATGAAACAATCGGTACCCTTGCCTTTCTCACATCAGGTAAGGATACAAAGTACTGCTTTACCCCAAAAAAGTAATGGCCAAGATCTGCCTCACTTGAGGGATCAGCCTAGCTGAAACTAAGAATTCAGACCCTGGTGACAGTATCCTCCACATCTGGGAGGGAAACGAATCACTGGAGAAGCTTCAAAAAGAATGATAATGCCTATTATTGACATGGGAATGAAGAAATGGTCACCCTCACACAGCTGCCAGAGAGCATAAGGTGGTAAAATCTTTCTGGAGGACAAGTTAGCCATATAAATATGTGTGTGTCTATACACACACACATGTACATATATGTATGTTAATCTGAGAAATATGCTTGAATCCTGGTTAAATATGGTGGATGTAACAGCCATTTATCTCTACTCCCTCTATAGCTCCACTGTCCAATTCAGTAGCCACTTGCCACATGTGGCTTTCAAGGATTTAAAATGTAGCTAGTCTGAATTGAGATGTGCTATAAGTATAAAATATGTACTGCAAGACTTAGTGTTAAAATGTGAAATCTGCCTATTTTTATACTGATTACATACTGAAATTATCATTTTTAATGTCTCAGCTAAATATGATATAACAATAATCACCGTTTGAGGAAATCCTCTAATGTGAAAAACAAATAGGTGAAAACTTTGTAAAAACTTTTTAAAAAAACTTTTTAATCTCAGAGGGATAAGAGAAGATATAGCAACCAAAAAACAAGAACAAAGAGGCAATGAAAGAGATTATTTAAAGAATAAGAAAGAACTCTTGGATATTGAAATTTTTACCTCAGAAAAGTTAAATATTCAGTAAAAGGGTTAGAAGATATAAATTCAAGGAACTCGTCTATGAACGTAGAACAGAAGGAAAAAGATGGAAATTGAAAGAGAAAGGATAAGAAACAAAGGATGGATCTAGGAAGTCTCAAAAGAGAAAAATGGAGGGAAGGAAGTTATCAAAGATACCAAAAAATCCCCAAGACTCAAAGATAGCCTCTAAATTGAAAGGGCTTGCCAAGGGCCCTGCACAGAGAATTTTTTAAAACCCACACTGAGGTATAACATTGTGAAATTTTCGGAAATCATGGTAAAAACAAGACCCTAAAATATCCCAGAGAAGTCAGGTAATGTTACCATAGTTTAAGTATCAAAATGGCTTTGCACTTTCAACAGTGTCATTTGAAGCGGAGACACATTTCTGAGGGAAAGTAAACCTAGGAGGAGGAAGGTGGAATTCAACACAAGGGAGACGCAAAGGAGATTCCCAGGATGATGGTAAAAGGAGCTTGTGTGACCACTACATAGCAGGCCTGTAGAGCAAGCAGTCCAGGTTGGAGCAAAGGATAGAAACATCCAGAAAGAATGTTTCCAAAAACTAATCAGCAGCTAGAATGACCGTGTTGAGAGTTTTAAATTCCAATGGAGAGTTTGGAAAGAATTTAGTGATAAGAGGCTCTGAAAATAAGCAAATAAGCAAAAAGTTATACTAAAAAGGAACTATATACTTATTAGGACAGCACATGGCTCTGCTGTGAATAATATTTACATAATTTTAATAACTAAATTATTTGACCAAAAATTTGACTATATGTTGAGGGATTTGTGATAATGACTGAAATTGAAAAATCAACAACTATCAGTACCAACCAAACATAGCATTATGATACTGTCTGGCTTGTTAAATTTGACATGTATAAATTTTTTTTTTTTTTTAATTTTTGGAACTCATGCCCTATGACATAGCAGTTCCTTACAGATTTGTTAAGAAGAAGCGATAGGCTGGGCGCGGTGGCTTACGCCTGTAATCCTAGCACTTTGGGAGGCCGAGGCGGGCGGATCACAAGGTCAGGAGATCGAGACCATCTTGGCTAACACGGTGAAACTCCATCTCCACTAAAAATACAAAAAATTAGCCAGGCATGGTGTCAGGTGCCTGTAGTCCCAGCTACTCGGGAGGCTGAGGCAGGAGAATGGCGTGAACCCAGGAGGCGGAGCTTGCAGAGAACCGAGATCGCGCCACTGCACTCTAGCCTGGGTGACAGAGCGAGACTCCATCTCAAAAAAAAAAAAAAGAAGAAGAAGAAGCAATAGGCCTGGCGCGGTGGCTCACACCTGTAACCCCAGCACTTTGGGAGGCCGAGGCGAGCGGATCACAAGGTCAGGAGTTCGAGACCAACCTGGCCAACATAGTGAAACCTTGTGTCTACTAAAATTACAAAAATTAGCCAGGTGTGGTAGCACGTGCCTGCAGTCCCAGCTACTTGGGAGGCTGAGGTAGGAGAATAGCTTGAACCCAGGAGGCGGAGGTTGCAGTGAGCAGAGATCACACCACTGCTCTCCAGCCTGGGCAACAGAGTGAGACTCTAGCTCAAAAAAAAAAAAGAAGCGATGAGTCTACAAGATGTATCCACAATGAAGTTCATTGATAAGTGTAGGAAAAAACTGAAAATAGTAAAAATGTCCACCGGTAAAGACGTTAAATAAATAACTTATGGTGCAGTTACAACTGGAAAAGTCAGCCATTAAAAATGATGTAAAACAGGCCAGGAGCGGTGGCTCAAGCCTGTGATCGCAGCACTTTGGGAGGCCGAGACGGGTGGATCATGAGGTCAGGAGATCGAGACCATCTTGGCTAACACCGTGAAACCCCGTCTCTACTAAAAAATATGAAAAACTAGCCGGGCGAGGTGGCGGGCGCCTATAGTCCCAGCTACTCGGGAGGCTGAGGCAGGAAAATGACATGACCCCGGCAGGTGGAGCTTGCAGTGACCCGAGATCGTGCCACTGCACTCCAGCCTGGGCGACAGAGCGAGACTCCGTCTCAAAAAAAAAAAAAAAAAAAATGATGGAAAACAGCCTGGTTACAGTGGCTCACACCTGTAATCTCAGCAGTTAGGGAGGCCAAGGCAGGAGGATCACTTGAGCCCAGGAGGTTGAGACTGCCTTGAGCCATGATTGTGCCACTGCATTCCAGCCTAGGCAACAGCAAGACCCTGTCTCAAAAAAATAAAACATAATTTTTTTAAAAAATGATGTAAAACAGCTGGGCACAGTGGCTCACACCTGTAATCCTCTAACACTTTGGGAGCCGAGGCAGGAGGATCACTTGGAGCCCAGGAGTTTGACACCAGCCTGGGCAATATAGTGAGACCCCATCTCATTTTTTAAAAAGATTATGTGAATCACCCCTATTCTATAGAACTTTCTGTGATAGGCCAGGCGCGGTGGCTCAAGCCTGTAATCCCAGCACTTTGGGAGGCCGAGATGGGTGGATCACGAGGTCAGGAGATCGAGACCATCCTGGCTAACATGGTGAAACCCCGTCTCTACTAAAAAATACAAAAAACTAGCCGGGCGAGGTGGTGGGCGCCTGTAGTCCCAGCTACTCGGGAGGCTGAGGCAGGAGAATGGCATAAACCCGGGAGGCGGAGCTTGCAGTGAGCTGAGATCCGGCCACTGCACTCCAGCCTGGGCGACAGAGCAAGACTTCGTCTCAAAAAAAAAAAAAAAAAAAAAAAAACTTTCTGTGATAGCGAAAATATCCTATAAATCTGGGCTGTCCAGAACCATACTTAACTAGCCACATGTGGCTAGTGTGACTGAGGAATGGATTTTTTTATTTATTTTTAATTTTCATAGCCACATATGGCCAGGGGCTGCTATGTTGGACAGCACAGGGATGTACACTTAATAAAATGGTAAAGTATTTGCAATATAGTTACTGAAAACAGTAAGTTTCAGAATATGTAAAATATGATCATTTTTGTTTTAAAAATGTCTATGTATGTGTAAATATGGACAGAAAAGCTAGAAGGACAAAATGTTAAAATAGCAAGATGTTACCCGTGTTTATCTCTGGGTGGTAGTTTTTGTCTTCTGTTTTGTGTTCGGTTTTGGTTTTTGCTTGTCTGTATTTTCTGCAGTGAAAATGAATTACTTAGTTTTTTAAAAAGTAGTTCCTTCAAAAATTTTAAAAATAAAATAACAGTAGTCCCCAGAGGTCTCCAAATAAATTATACTTAATAAGGAATAGAGTGCTAATGGATTGAGTTTTCAGAGACTTTGGATTCTTTTCCAGAGATCAAGTCACTCTTTGTGCATCCCTTCCTGGCTGAGCGCATCATCTCCATGTTGAACTACTTCCTGCAACACCTGGTTGGCCCCAAGATGGGTGCCTTAAAAGTCAAGGACTTCAGTGAATTTGACTTCAAACCCCAGCAGCTTGTATCAGATATCTGCACTATCTACTTAAATCTTGGGTACCTGAGATTGAAATTTGTCAAGCCAGAGGGGATGCTAATGTTTTGATTTAGGGTTTTGATAGTAGAATGACCGGTTGGTAATTATGTGAAAATAGAAAAGAAATGATTCATTCCTACTTGGTTGATGAAGGAATCTTCTGTAGTTTTTTTTTTTTTTTTTTTTTTCATTTTTTTATTATACTTTAAGTTCTAGGGTACATGTGCATAACGTGCAGGTTTGTTACATATGTATATTTGTGCCATGTTGGTGTGCTGCACCCATCAACTCGTCAGCACCCATCTCTTCTGTAGTTTTAAGTAAGGAGATTTTATCTGGGCAAGGTGTCGTGTGCCTGTGGTCCAAGCTATTTGGGAGGCTGAAGTGGGAGGATTGCCTAAAACCAGGAGTTTGAGACCAGCCTGCGCAACACAGCAGGACTCTGTCTCTAAAAACTAATAAGATTTTGAGTGACCCATGGGACATTAAGATTTCCAATATTCTGCTTTGATCTGTGCAAAGATAAACTTTACTGATTGTACCACTGTTTGGAAAAGTAGCATTCTTTTAAGGTCACATGATACTTGATAGACTTCCTAGAAAGTCTTTCTATATCAAAAAGTATATATATAAAAAATATATATTAAATATATAAATAATATATATATTAAAAGAATGTTCATGGCTTTTAAGTGGTGAGACTACTTGTTCTGCAGCCTATTGTCTCTTCCATTGACCTACCCTCTGGTGAGCAGTTTTTTTCTGATGCTAACCTTCCAGGGATGAGGAGAATTTCTGTGCCACTGTGCCCAAGGATGGACGTTCCTATTCCCCAACTCTCTTTGCACAGACAGTTCGAGTCTTGAAGAAAATAAATAAGCCTGGGAATATGATTGTGGCTTTCAGCAACTTGGCAGAGAGAATCAAGGTGAGGAAGAGGAGGATTTGTTTGCTGATTTCATTAAGAACCACATTATCAGCCAGGCATGGTAGCTCAAGCCTGTAGTCCCAGCTACATAAGAGGCTAAGGCTAGAGGATTGCTTAAGCCCAGGAGTTTGAGGCTGCGGTGTGCTATGATCATGTCTGTGGATAGCCACTGCACTCTAGCCTTGGCAAGATAGCAAGACCCCATTTCCTAAAAATCCACACAAAAAAATCAGATTGTCGCCTCAGCTGTGCTGCTTTTTACCCTATTTCAGGGAGGAAAAGAGCATTGCCATGAGAAAATATAAACAGATGGTTCTTTTTGGTCACTTGGAGCTATAATATTCTTAGTTTTATTCTTGTTTTATTTATTTATTTTTTTTTTTCAGACGGAGTTTCGCTCTATGGCCCAGGCTGGAGTGCAGTGGCCGGATCTCAGCTCACTGCAAGCTCCGCCTCCCGGGTTTACACCATTCTCCTGCCTCAGCCTCCCGAGTAGCTGGGACTACAGGCGCCCGCCACCTTGCCCGGCTAGTTTTTTGTATTTTTTAGTAGAGACGGTGTTTCACCGTGTTAGCCAGGATGGTCTCGATCTCCTGACCTCGTGATCCGCCCGTCTCGGCCTCCCAAAGTGCTGGGATTACAGGCTTGAGCCACCTCGCCCGGCCAGTTTTATTCTTGTTAACATGAGAGTGAGAATAGACATTTAAGAAATCTGCTGGGTGCAGTGGCTCATGCTTATAATCCCAGCACTTTGGGAAGCCAGGGTGGGCAGATCACCTGAGGTCAGGAGTTTGACACCAGCCTGGCCAGCATGGTGAAACCCCGTCTCTACTAAAAATACAAAAATTAGCCGGGCATGGTGGAGCGCACCTGTAATCCCAGCTACATGGGAGACTGAGGCAGGAGAATCACTTGAACCTGGGAGGCGGAGGTTGCAATGAGCTGAGATCACACCACTGCACTCCAGCCTGGGCAACAGAGCAAGATTCCATCTCAAAAAAAAAAAAAAAGAAATTTAAGAAACCTCAACTAGAAGAGAAGAATGTGCACATTTATGTAAGATGTTTTTACGAAAACGTTTATGCACAGAGTTGCCAATAGATTTTAAAACCTAGGGTGTTAATACAGAATAACTTCTTTGGAAAAAAATACAAGATGAGTAGTTTTCAGTCACTAATTTTTATTTTCATTGTCTCTATGTTTGTAGTTAGTAGTTGGCTTCTATTGGAATGTGCTTACATTTTAAAGATTAAAATACTATATTGTATTTAGCTAAATCCCTTTGGTTAGAGTATGACAGCTCTGTTAGCAGTTAAGAAGAAGGAAAATCATGGCACAAAAGTCTAATAGAAAACCTTCCTTGTTGCTGTCAGTCTTCCCTTCATTGAGTTTCTTTATTGAGTTGGACTTCATCTTTGGTTAGAGCTTGTTGCTGTCAGTCTTCCCTTCATTGAGTGTCTTTATTGAGTTGGACTTCATCTTTGGTTAGAGCTTAGCTAGGTGGATCCCTGAGGAACTCGAGTTGTGAAGGAATTAAATGTTGAAACAACTTTAAAATTCCTATACCTGTTTGTATCAAAAATCAAAAACTTCTTTTCATACACAGGCTGCATGAGTGACTCTAATTATGCAAACAATACCCTCCTCCACTTCCCCTTCTCCGTCCCCTTTTGAATTATGGCATTTATAACAGAACTATTGCCAGATGGATGTTATATGTGATGTATTTCTTTTCCTCCTAACATTTCAACCCATTTCCAGTGTGACTGCCAGCAGCTGAGCCAACTTAAAGGTCCAGAGTTGGGGCTCAATGCTTAATTTGTTCCCAGAATATCTATCTTGGCTTGTTTTTGAGAAAATGAAGCTCACATGTGTCACTATCACTGTCAAGGGTTATTAATGACCTGTTTTTTTATTTTTGAGACAGAGTCTCACTCTGTCATTGAGCACACTGAATTCAGCTGCACTGTGAATTCACTTTAACTACCAGATGTTGTATACTCAGTCTCTTGCAGACCTCCAACAACAGGAAGAGGAAACCTATGCAGATGCCTGTGATGAGTTCCTGGATCCCATTATGAGCACACTGATGTGTGACCCTGTGGTGCTGCCATCTTCCAGAGTCACTGTGGATAGATCCACCATTGCAAGACATTTGCTCAGGTAAGCCAGTCCCAAAAAGCAGACTCAAGAGCACAGATATATATTAGTTTGCTATCTTTCTCTCCCAGGCACCTAATACAGTACTTTGCACTCAATAGATACCACATATTAATTTACTGATATGTTGGAAGGCATTTTGGTATCAATTGCTAGGATATAAACATTTCACAACAAAACATTCTGTTAAGAAATGCTAACTTTACCTTACCTCTTCCTGCCTTAAGAAAACAATTTCTGGCTGGGTGCAGTGGCTCATGCCTGTAATCCCAGCACTTTGGGAGGCCGAGCTAGGCAGATCACTTGAAGTCAGGAGTTTGAGACCAGCCTGGCCAACATGGTGAAACCCCATCTCTACTAAAATACAAAAAAGTTAGCGGGGCATGGTGGTACGCACATGTAGTCCCAGCTACTCGGGAGGCTGAAGCAGGAGAATTGCTTGAACCTGGGAGGCAGAGGTTGCAGTGAGCCAAAATCACACCACTGTACTCCAGCCTGGGCTCAGGTGATCCTCCTGTCTCAGCCTCTGGAGTAACTGGGACTACAGGCATGCACCAACACTCCCAACTAATTTCTGTATTTTTTGTAGAGACGGGGTTTCACCATGTTGGCCAGGCTGGTCTTGAACTCCTGGGTTCAAGTGATCCACCCGCCTCAGCCTCCCAAAGCGCTGGGATTACAGGTGTGAGCCACTGCGCCTGGCCTGTTTTTTTTTTATTTTTGAGACAGAGTCTCGCTTTGTCACCGAGACTAGAGTGCAGTGGCATGATCTCAGCTCACTGCAAGCTCCACCTCCCAAGATCAAGTGATTCTCCAGCCTCCGCCTCCTGAGTAGCTGAGACTGCAGGTGCATGCCACCACATCTGGCTAATTGTTGTATTTTTAGTAGAGATGGGGGTTTCACCCTGTTGGCCAGGCTGGTCTTGAACTCCTGACCTCAAGTAATGCGCTCACCTCAGCCTCCCAAAGTACTGGGATTACAGGCATGAGCCACCTCACGCAGCCTGCTTTTTCTTTTTTATTTAAGGTTTTACACTCTATTCACCGTGTGGGTTTACTCACGTTCTGTTGCTGCTGTTGTATCAGCCGTGGTAACCATGAATTTTCCCCAGCCTGCCTATTCTTTGGACAGTCTGCCCCATGATAACTATAGAAAAATCAAGAATGAAGCAATAGGCCGGGCGCGGTGGCTCAAGCCTGTAATCCCAGCACTTTGGGAGGCCGAGACGGGCGGATCACGAGGTCAGGAGATCGAGACCATCCTGGCTAACACGGTGAAACCCCGTCTCTACTAAAAATACAAAAAATTAGCCGGGCATGGTGGTGGGTGCCTGTAGTCCCAGCTACTCAGGAGGCTGAAACAGGAGAATGGCGTAAACCGGGAGGCGGAGCTTGCAGTGAGCTGAGATCCGGCCACTGCACTCCAGCCCCGGCGACAGTGAGACTCTGCCTCAAAAAAAAAAAAAAAGCCGGGCGCGGTGGCTCAAGCCTGTAATCCCAGCACTTTGGGAGGCCGAGACGGGCGGATCACGAGGTCAGGAGATCGAGACCATCCTGGCTAACACGGTGAAACCCCGTCTCTACTAAAAAAATACAAAAAATTAGCCGGGCGAGATGGCGGGCGCCTGTAGTCCCAGCTACTCAGGAGGCTGAGGCGAGAGAATGGCGTAAACCCAGGAGGCGGAGCTTGCAGTGAGCTGAGATCCGGCCACTGCACTCCAGCCTGGGTGACAGAGCGAGACTCCGTCTCAAAAAAAAAAAAAAAAAAAAAAAAAGAATGAAGCAATAAATGGTAGCTTATTAGCTACTGAATGGGCCCCTTAACTGTTTTAGTCCAGCATTAGATAGAAATGAGTGCTGAAAGACTCTGCCTATTTATAGATTTATCTATTTTTTTGAGACAGGGTCTTGCTCTGTCACCGGGCTGGAGTGCAGTGGCATGATCTCACCTCACCCTCCCAGGCTCAAGCGACCCTCCTACCTCAGCCTCACCAAGTAACTGGGACCACAGGCCATGCACCACCGTTCCTGGCTTATTTTTGTATTTTTTGTAGAGAAGGGGTCTCTCTATGTTACCCAGGCCAGTCTCAAACTCCTGGGCTCAAGCAATCCACTCACATCAGCCTCTCAAAGTGCTGGGATTACAAGCACAGCCACCTTGTTTGGCCTCTCCATATTTAAAATTAAGTTATATTGAGCCAGGCACAGTGGTTCATGCCTGTAATCCCAGCACTTTAGGAGGCTGAAGAAGGTGGATCACTTGAGATCAGAAGTTTGAGACCAGCCTAGCCAACATGGTGAAACCCCATCTCTACTAAAAATACAAAAATTAGCCGGGCTTGTGGCATGCATGTAATCCCAGCTACTTGGGAGGCTGAAGCAGGAGAATCACTGGAACCCAGGAGGCAGAGGTTGCAGTGAGCCGAGATCACACCACTGCACTCCAGCCTGGGTGACAGAGCGAGACTCTGTCTCCAAAAAAAAAACATTAAGTTCTATCTCTACAAAAAATTATTTTTAATTAGCCAAGTGTAATGGCACATGCCTGTAGTCCTAGCTCCTCAGGAAGCTGAGGCAGATCGCTTGAGCACAGGAATTCAGGCTGCACTGAGTTATGATTGCAGCACTGCACTCCTGCCTGGGCAACAGAGCAAGACACTGTCTCTAAATAAACAGATAGATACATTTTGTATACTTTGACCCAAAGTTAAGGAAATTTTTTAATATTAAAAAAAATGAATTTTTGGCCAAGTGCAGTGATTTACGCCTGTAATCTTAGCACTTTGAAAGGCCGAGGCAGGTGGATCACCTGAGGTCAGGAGTTTAAGACCAGCCTGGCCAACATGGTGAAACACTTGTCTCTACTAAAAATACAAAAATTAGCTGGGCGTGGTGGCACACGCCTGTAGTCCCAGCTACTCAGGAGGCTGAGGCAGGAGAATCCCCTGAACCTGGGAGGCAAAGGTTGCAGTCAGCCAAGACAGCACCACTGCAACTCCAGCCTGGGCAACAGAGCAAGACTCCGTCTCAAAAAAAAAAAAAAAAAAAAAAAAAAACTTTTCACCTCTTGGTATTTGGTACTAAACATTCACTATATGGATTATGCTGTGCTAGATGGTATGTCTTTTGCAATGAAAATTTATATTTTATAGTGGCCTCAATATAGAGAAAAGGTATATCAGCCCTTAAAGTATGTCATAAACCAAGGTTGTCCAAGCTGTATGTGTAGCCCAGGATGGCTTGAAATGTGACCCAACACAAATTCGTAACATTTCTTAAAACATTGTAAGAATTTTTGGCAGTTTTTGTTTTTTTAGCTTATTAGCTATTGTTAGTCTTCATGTATTTTATGTATGGGCCAAGACAATTCTTCCATTGTGGCCTGGGAAGCCGAAAGATTGACACCTGTCATAAACCTTCTTACGTGTCAGGAAGCCATAATCTGCACGTACTTGCATAACAATCAGCTGACTAAATCAAATGTTGGTCTACAAGGCTTTATTCCTTAACATCTTATACTGTCCTAAGAATCTGTCACTATAATTACAAATAGTTCTTTACACTGACATGAATGTACAGTGTCTCTGTCTTAGAGAAATCTAAAGGTGACAGAAGCATAGCATTTTTTAAGCCACTGTAATTGAATATCATCTGAACAGCAGTGTTGAAATAAAATTTATTAAGAAATAGAGGCCAGGTGGGTGGCTCACACCTGTAATCCCAGCACTTTGGGAGGCCAAGGCCGGTGGATCACTTGAGGCCAGGAGTTTGAAAGCAGCCTGGCCAACATGGTGAAACTCTGTTTCTACTGAAAATACAAAAATTAGCTGAGTGTCGTGGTGCATGCCTGTAATGCCAGCTACTCGGGAGGCTGAGGTTGGAGAATGGCTTTAACCCAGGAGGCAGAGGTTGCAGTGAGCAGAGATCACGACACTGCACTCCATCCTGGGTACCACTGCACTCCAGCCTGGGTGACAGGGCAAGACTCTGTCTCCAAAAATAAATAAATAAATAAATAAATAAATGAGCAAAGTAGCTACAAAAACTCCTGAATCATCTTTTTCTCACTCTTTCTAACCCCGACTAGGCATTTGACTCAAAGTTATAATGCGCTCTGGTTTCTTAAGATGTGATGCCCAGGTGTTCTATTTTTGGCTTAGAATGTTAGAACGTACAGAAATAACCCTATTTCCCTTTCTCTCTTCGTCCCAGTGACCAAACAGATCCCTTTAACCGTAGTCCCCTCACCATGGACCAGATCCGTCCAAACACAGAACTAAAAGAAAAAATCCAACGGTGGCTTGCAGAGAGGAAACAACAAAAGGAGCAACCTGAATAGATACTGTGAACTAACCAAACCAAAACCAGCCCCAGAGTGCAGATAAACAATTGTTTGTGGTTTCTCTCTTTCTGGTTCTGTTCCTTTTCTTTCTTTTCTTTTTCTTTTCTTTTTTTTTTTTTTTCTTTACTAAATTAGAGAACTGCTCCTGCTGAAATTATGATAGTTAAGATTCCTAAGAACTTGACAGTGCTCCCCTGGCTTGCAGGAAATTGTACTTATTATAGCATCACCAAGTTTAGAAATCATCACTCATTTCACCTTTTGTTGTCTCTTCATATTCTTCTTCCTTTTCCTAAATGAAATTATTTCAGCTACTAAAACTTCCTGTCACCCTGCTATTTCTCTTCCAATTACTGTTCAAACATTTTTGGTGAGTGCTGCTTTTATATGTCACATATTTCAGATGACAGCTGATGTCATCAGAAAATCCTGTGTTATCCTGTGTATTTACTAGTCCTCATGATCTAGACCCTTTTCTGTGTTACACAATAACTTCACATAAAAGCAGATACCTTGAAGTTTGTGTAGACTTTTGAATAAGATGATAGATGAGAATTTTTTTGAAAAAAAAAAAGGAATTTAAAGGAATCTTGTGCAACTTCTGTTGATAGCTCGTAATTTTGTTATACAGTCCTTTTAATGAGGATTGGTAGCGCAATCCTACCAATTGATGGGGGTGAGGAGACTGTTGGGCCCTTATGCTCTTATGAAAATCTGTTTCTACAAGGACTAGGCCTAAGCAGGTTTAGGCAACGAATATCATATCCATGAAAAATGTCATTTTAAGACACTAATATCAACAGTATATCTCAGTGTGTGAGATATATACATAAACACATATACCCCATGTGCTTTTTTATGTTGGTTTAGTGTAAACTGAGTACCACTTTATATTTTCTCTTCCACAGTAAGATGTATGCAGTATGTGGCCATGTTTACTAACATACTCATTGTTGACAAAATGCTGAGATTATAAGATGTATATAGTTAATATTTGTTTGGGCTTGTGACCTGACTTCTAAGAGCTACTTCTAACACAGCCTGAGGTCTTCAATTAACAAAGTAGGAATTTGGGCACAACCTTGTCCACAAGCCATTTTAAATATCCACTTAGTCCTGTGTAGTTAGTAGGTGGATGTTCACCACTTTCATTAGTGAAATTGAGCTCACTACTCAATTGTGCAGCTTAATATGCTGACTAGGGACATTCCCCCTATGGACTGTCTTTATATCACTGTCTTTCTAAGCCCAGAGATGTCATAAGTGACAAGAAAAGTGATAGGATCAAGAAGTGGGTGTCACTGCTTCATTTGGAACATGTTATTAACTATGGTCTCTTTCAAATAAAATAGTAGTTTTACATTTCAACACAAGTTGCTATAAGCAGTCCTTGATGTGTTTTCGATTGCATCAGCTGGAAAGCCTCAAATCTAAGAGGGCTTCCCACCTGAGATATAAACTAGGTGTTGCCTATTGCTGTGCTTATAAATGAAAAAGGAAGTTGAAGACACTTTTGCAAATGCCAGAATGTAAGATTCATTCGGTGTGCTCCCTGGGCCTTTACGGCATGGATTGACAGGATTTGTTTTATTTTCTAAAATTAGCTTCATTCAATATTTATCATCCTCCTTTGCCTCTCTGAGAATGAACTATGTATAAAATAAGCTTCTACCTATTTGCATTTATCCTTCAAACCCAATCTAGTAGGATGTTTTCATTTTAAAAACGAGGGGAAAAGACCAGAGTTTTTCAGGAGAAAACTGGAGGAAAATGGGCACAAAAACTCAGAAGGCAGCTATTCCCAGCAGCTTCCTAGTTAACAACCCCCATGCTGCCTCCAGTCTCTGTCTGTATTCTTCTGTATTTAACCTTCAGATTCTAAGCCTTTTCTGGCAAGCTTTTCTTCTTTTTTTAAACTATTTTCCTGAAACTTTTTATGAATGGCTGTGGCACCATTAATGCTGCTGAACATCTTTAAACTCTTTGCACAGGCAAGTGTGTAGCTTAAGGCCACTACTGGTGAGGAAACCAAGTGTCCTCTGTGCCTTTTTTCTTTCTGTGAAGTAATTTAAGGACATCCAAAAAAATTAGACTTTAAAAAGTTATCTTGGTACAACACCGTGTGTATATGTACACTTGGAAGCTTAAAAAGGTGTCTTGTCTGGAACTTAGAAGCAGCTCTAAATCTAGTAGAGCAGACTTTCTAACATACCTAGTTTTGTGTGTTGGCTTTGCTGGAGTATGACAGCAAAATGAAGACTCTTACACTCAGCTCTGGTATTGCTCATAACTTAACAAGAGGCTAATACTAAACTTGGAAAATTGTTTAAGTATGTTTTATCAAGCAGTCTGGGTTTTGTTTTTTACTATAGTTTTTAATGGATATGTGAAAACTGAAGGAAATGTTAAAGGTTTTTTTAATGGTGCAAGTGAAGGTGCCAGTTGCTATTTGGTATCACACTCTACAAAAGCTTCATTACTTTATTTGATGGTGGTTGCTAAGCAGCCATTGTACAGAGCATAAGTCTGCTGGGTGCCTTTACAAGCCAGAGGCTGATGCTGCACTGTTGTGATGTCATGTGAGGAAATAATGCACATGCTCTAATTGCTCAACAGGAAATGAACCTAGAAACAGAAAATGAAAAGGTTGATTGAAATAAAACTTGATCAACACGACTGTATTTTGAAACATTCCAGGAAGGTTACTTCTTGTTAAACTTGCCTGGCAGTGTTTGTTCAAAACTTGTATTTAATAAATGAACACCTGACTTACAACCTTTGTTATCACTTTATTCCAGTATTAAAAGCTAGTGGCAGTTTCAGAAATCCCCCTGAAAATTTAGAGGATTCTGATGTTTCACTTTTTTTTTAGGTAAGTAACATCAAATATGTGTGACCTGGCTGATCCAGCCTACCTTACCAGGCCTCTGGAGGGGACCCTGGGGTTACCCTCAGGAGATGAATCTCACGGTATGGTTTTCCTAACCAGCTCTCTTTTGGCTTCACTGTTTTTCTTTATCTTGCCTGAACCCCAGGTCTCTGTAATCATTAGCTGTTATCTTCCCCTTTCTTGCTCCTTGTTTCCATACCCCTGCCATGCAAGGTGTCAGCCTAGATCAACTCAGCCATTCCCCTCTGCTGCAATATCCAAACTGCAAACCATTGTTGGATGAAAAACACAATTTTTAGAATGGTGCAACCACAAACTTATCTCTAATGTTGCCCAACAACCCTTCTGTGTGTCCTTCAGCTATTCCAAACTTTGGCCTCCTTCCTTAAATTCCTTCCCATCCCCCCCTCCCATTTACCCCTCACAATCCAATGACTTTGCCTTCATGTTGCTGGGAAGATAAGACTTCAGAGATTTTGAAGACTTTCAAACCTCTCTCCCATCATCACATCTGTGGAAAAGGCCCCATAGATCCCTGGCTAGTTCTCCTTTCCTGCCTCATCAGGAAAGGATATTGCCTCTTGTCAATATCCCTTCTCATCAGGCAGGATGGCCTGTGCCTGTAATCCTAGAGCTAAGCAAGAGGCAGCAGTGGGATGATCTCTTAAGGCCAGGAGTTTCAGACAAGCCTAGACAATGTGGCAAGACCCCATTTCTAAATAAATAAATGACTGCCTCTTCTCTGTCTTCAATTTCTCCCCTGAGTTCCACATCCCCCTTGGGTTTTCTGACTTGTAATCCTTTACAGCCATATTTCTTCACCATTCACCCTGGCTTCTATCCTAATTTTTTTGAAACAGCGCTAATTAGTTAAAGATTGCCATATTGCTAAATTAACTTTCCCATCCTTAATTTGACTTTTCTGCAGTATCTAGGGCAGCAGAATCACTCCTTCACTGAAAAGTTCTTAGTTCCTTGATACCACTTAAATTTTTCTTTCCACCCCTCTAACCATTCCAAAAATCAGAGATTTACTTCTGCTCAGACTTCCCCAGGATACATTATAGTTCTGTTCCTCTCATCAAATGCCACTTCCCTACATACATCTTTTCCTTCTCATATTAAACTATGAAGTTTCAGCCCTCTGTAGTATACAGCTGTTCTCTTACACATCAGCTCAAGGATCTTCTCTAGGAAGTATGCTGAAATCACCACCACGCCTAATCTGATAGAATGCCCCCTCTCTGAGTTTACATTGCAGCTTCTTCAGATCTCAACTCTGCCACTTCCAAATTGTGTGGCCACTTTTCAAGACCAGTCTTAATGGGGACAATGCCTTACAGGCTTTCTTTAAATTCCAAAATGCCTGGCATAGTGTGGGCGTTCAATACAGGAGTTTTTTCCCTCACATCTGCACAACTCCTTGTGGCTAACTAGGGAATTAGGGGAAATGGATTCCAATCCTGATACAGGACTTTGGGGAGACTGGGATTACAAAAAAATCAACTTTAAAAAGGGCTATGGGGCCAGGCGCGGTGATTTACGCCTGTAATCCCAGCACCAAGGCGGGCGGGTCACTTGAGGCTAGGAGTTCGAGACCAGCCTGGCCAACATGGTGAAACAGTCTCTACTAAAAATACAAAAATTAGCCAGGCGTGGTGGCGGGCGCCTGTAGTCCCATCTACTCGGAAGACTGAGGCACGACAATTGCTGGAACCCGGGGAACGGAGGTTGCAATGAGCCGAAGTCGTGCCACTGCACTTAAGCCTGGGCGACAGAAAGACTGTCTCAAATAAAAAGGGCTATTATGGGTTAAGCCTAACAGGTTGTGTGGTGCTTGCTCGGCCCCTAACTTTGTATGTTTGGCCTTGGACCCTCTCTACCTCCGTACAACGATCGTGTGGGACTAGACGAATCTCAGCGAATGCTTCTGCAGCACCGACTTCATAGGGTCTCAGAAACGCAGCTACAGCACCAGACGCGAAATCGCGGAGATCGGCGCCAAGAAAAGCACTGAAGGTTCAGGGCGCATGCGCATTTGCGCTCCTTGCCGGGTTTCCGGACCTCTGCTAGTGGCTGCCCAACAAAATGCCTGCTTCTCTGCGGAATCCCACTGTTCTTCACATGCTCTCTAACATCATCTTTTCATATCCACTTTCTCTTCCATGTTGAAAAAAGTAAGTGGACAGACTGGATTCTGCAAAGATCTTTGGACATTTAAATATCCTCGACCGGCGCGAAAAGAGGCGGCCTGACCTTGGAAGTGGGATGGGGTCCTGCAACGGGTCCTTCCGGCGAGTGACATTCAGCCGGCCGTTCTGTCCGACGGACTTTGCATCCCAGCATCATGGCCCAATTTGTCCGTAACCTTGTGGAGAAGACCCCGGCTCTGGTGAACGGTGAGCGCGATGTGAGACCGCCGAGGTGGGCACACGGGCGGCAGGGAGGCCTGCGATGGCCTGAGAGGAAGAAGCGGGCGGCGAAGACCCGAGGGGCCTGCGGGTGCCGGGGCGGGATGGCCTGCAGGTGGAGGAAGCAGGAAGGTTGGCGACTCTCCTCTAGCCTTCCGCTCGCCTCACCTGCAGATTGGGTTCTCTACACAACCTAGAAGTTCCTGAAATCCAGCCACCACCGGGAAGAGAGGTAGTGTGAAGGATGCCCGGCGTTGCCCGGCAGCTCCGCCATTACGCCCCCTGAGATCGCTAAGGGCAGGAATATAGAGGGCATGGCTCTATTAGGAGAGCTAAGAAAAGGAAGGGCAGAAACGTGTGAAAGTACATCAATTCGGCGTCATCACATGGTCTGGTTGTCAGTGGAGTATTTGGAAGTCAACAGAAATGTCGACTTTGCTTTCTGTCCTAGACGGATTCTAAGATACTTTAACTTTAATCCGAGGGAAATTTTAGGTAGAAATGGGCATGGATGAGTATCCGTGCCCCGAGAAGCATAGAACGGGATCCGTATAAACGGTAATCCCTGTTATTACAGCTTAGCATTCGTGGAATTTTTTTCGGCCTGAAGAGCCTCACTGGTAGACCACTGTATTTCATAACAACCCTGAATAATCACAGCCTCTGAGTACTAGTTTATTTGGCCAGTAAATATTTCAGTTGTCTTCTCAGTGGCAGGCTATTCATTTTATTGGTGAAGCGAGATAAGATAAATTGACGTGAGGTTTTCCTAAATGTGCTGTATTCCAGTAAGTGACTGAAGGTCGGATCTCTAACTTTCGCCCAGATTTCTGAAATGTGAATAGAAAGCAGAACTTCAAAAAAAAAAAAAAAAAAGTAATACTTTTTAGCCTCTTTTGCTGTGTTTGAGTTTGATTTGGGTATTTTCTTTTTCTTTCTTTCTTTCTTTTTTTTTTTTTTTTTTTTTTTTTCCTTTTTCCTAGAAGACAGGGACTCTCACTCTGTCACCCAGCTTGGAGTGCTGTGGCAGATCACAGCTCACTGCAGCCTCTGCCTCCCAGACTCAAGCGATCCTCCCACCTCAGCCTCCTGAGTAGCTGGGATCACAGGCGCGCCACCACACCTGGTTAATTTTTGTATGTTTTAAGAGACGGGATTTCACCATGTTGCCTAGGCTAGTCTCTTAACTCCTGGGCTCAAGGGATCCTCCCGCCTCGGCCTCCCAAAGTGCTGGAGTTACAGGCGTGAGCCACAGTGCCAGCCTGGTATTTTATCCATTCTATCCTCCCTTCCCTCCATCACCAGCCAAACTATGAGTTATTGAAGGCTCTCCTGCAGAACCTCACAGCCTACTAGTGAAACATTTTACACATTTTCCCAAAGAATTTCTTAAGCTTGCAAGAAAATCTTTTACTTTACTAAGATTGTTATCTGTCATAGAGCTCTACAATTTTATATTAATCAAAAGAGATGACCCTGCGGCGGTGGCTCACGCCTGTAATCTCAGCACTTTGAGAGGCCGAGGCAGGCAGATCACTTGAGGGCAGGAGTTCCAGACCAGCCTGGCCAACATGGTGAAACCCCATCTCTACTAAAAATACCACCAGGCCTGGTGGTGGACGCCTGTAATCGCAGCTACTTGGGAGGTGGAGGCAGGAGAATCGCTTCAACCCAGGAGGCAGAGGTTGCAGTGAGTCGAGATCACACCACTGCATGCCAGCCTGGGAGACAAAGCGAGGCTCGGTCTCAAAAAAAAAGCCTGGACACTGTGGCTTACGCCTGTAGTCCCAGCACTGCGACGCCAAGGCGGGTGGATCACCTGAGGTCAGGAGTTCGACACCAGCCTCACCAACATGGTGAAACCTCATCTCTACTAAAACAGAAATTAGCCAGGCGTGGTGGCGGGCTCCTGTAATCCCAGCTACTCGGAAAGCTGAGGCAGGAAAATCTCTTTAATCCAGGAGGCAGAGGTTGCAGTGAGCCAAGATCGCGCCACTGCACTCCAGCCTGGCGACAGAGGAGACTCCGTCTCAAAAAAAAAAAAAACACTAAAGAGAAAAAAGGATTGGAGGCTTCACTCTGGACTTCGTGGATGATTTAAGGCACAATTCTCAATGTTTCAAGTGGATTTTTTTTTCTGGTGTGGCTTTCACATTTTTTAGGTGGCGCATATTAAGGAATTGCAATCTAGTTTTTATGATAAAATCTAAAAAGAAAAGTAACACCAAGGTAATTTTTTTGTCATGAAATATATAAACCCTTCCCTCTGTTATTGTAAATAATTGAAAGATAACTTGTTATTCTTCCAAAAGTACTTAGAAAGGAGGACTCAGCTGGGCTGAAATGTTAACGTGGAAATGCACTTTGCTTTATAACATATACAGGCTAGTGTATTAAATGTGAATGTTAAATATTTAATAAAAATTACTGACTATATCTGTTAATTCCCCTGGGGGCCAAAGAAGCTTATGGAAATAAGTAAATTTATCATCAGGCTTGCCTAGGAATCATAGAGTCTGATTTTTTTTTTCCCCTTAACTGTAGACGTTATTTCTATTTCAGTAGTTTTTCCAGTAATCTTCCCATTCTAGGATCCAATCCAGTGTACCACATTGCATTTAGTTTCTGGGTCTTTCCAACCTCCTTTGGTCTAGGACAGTTTCCCAGTCTTCCCTCATCTTTCCTGACCTTGACAGTTTTAAGGTATCTAGGTATCTTGTCTGTCTAGGTATCTGTCTAGGTATCCTGAAGAATTTCCCCAATCTGGATTTGTCTAGTGTTTTTCTCATGCTTAGTCTGCAACTATGGATTTTGAGGAAATATCACAGTGATGAGATGCCCTAATCGTGTCAGGAGGTATATGATATTCATGTGACATCTCTGGTGATACAAGCTTTCATCACTTGGTTATAGGTTCCTCCACTGTAAAGTTACTGTTTTTCTCTCTGTATTCTATTCTTCAGAAGCAAATAACTAAGCCTATCTCATAAAGGCAGGGTGTGATTACAGTGGGGGATTCCATCTCCTGTAGGAAGGAATATCTACATAAATTAAATAGAATTCTTCTGTGAGAAAGATTTGTCTCTTCTCCATTTATTTATCCAGTCACTTATTGTATGGACTTGTACATTCATTTCATACTTTGTATATCAAATACTGTATTATTGCTCAAATTATTTCACCCTTGGCTATTTGGGAGCTCTTTCAGGTTAGCACCTCTGTCCCTTTGACATGCTGCCTCCCTTTCTGATACCACAAGATGCTTCAGATTTATATTGTATTTTCCCTGTCCCAGCCTTAGAATCAGCCATTTCGCCAAGGAACCTTAATTCCTTTTATTGGACAATAGAATTGAGAAACTAAGGTCTGGGTGCTGTTTATGTTCCTTGCTACTAGAACATCACTACCTCTAGGTCCTCTCAATTGACAGAGATACAGATAGGTATCCGTATAGATGTGTATATATGCATACTAACCCATGTATATGCATGCATATATGTATATATAATTATTTCTGAGTCTATCAGTCTGTGTATATATTAAGCTAAACCTGAATCCAACTCTAACCTAGTACCGTGGGGTTTATTCTTGCTGCTTTTCTTGCTTACCTGTAACATTACTCAACCTCCGCTGAGAAACCTAGCTCCCATCATCTACCATTCATTATGTTTTATTTCTTGTATACATGTAAAGCAGTTTCAAACTCTTTAACCTGTATCCCCTAAGAAACAAATTTACCACCTAAAATAGTGTTTATGTACAGTAAACTGATTCATTTTTTTTTAAAGGATGAAATGTCTGTGTGTTGGAGATAATACTGACAATTGGTTGACTGTTCCACAAGACTGTACTTCTTTTTATTGTCCCATCTTACAGGGATTGGCAGTTCTATTTGGAACCATCTCTTAGAGCTTTGTGTCTGCTTGAAGGTATGCCCATATCCTTGGCCGGGCACGGTGGCTCACACCTGTAATCCCAGCACTTTGGGAGGCCGAGACGGGCAGATCACAAGGTCAGGAGATCGAGGCCATCCTGACTAACACGGTGAAACCCCATCTCTACTAAAAATACAAAAAAAAATTAGCCCCGCGCGTGGTGGTGGGCGCCTGTAGTCCCAGCTACTCAGGAGGCTGAGGCAGGAGAATGGCGTGAACCTGGGAGGCGGAGCTTGCAGTGAGCAGAGATCGCAGCACTGCACTCCAGCCTGGGCGATAGAGCGAGACTCCACCTCAGGAAAAAAAAAAAGGTATGCCCATATCCCCAGACACAGAAGATGAGGGAGATAGTAATTCAGAAATACTCAAATGGAGGCCATTAATACAAGGAAAACACCAAGAGCCTTGGGTCATCTGTCTTTGAACAGTAGACACTTTATGGGCCTTCATGCTATTTTTATTACGTTTCTCTTGTAATTTTTGAAACAAAGTCTCATTCTGTCCCCCAGACTGGAGTGTCATGGTGAGATCTTGGCAACCTCTGGCTCCCCTGTCCAAGCAATTCTTGTGCCTCAGCCTCCCGAGTAGCTGGGACTACAGGTGCACACCACCATGCCCAGCTAATTTTTATAGTTTTAGTAGAGACAGGGTTTCACCATGTTGGGCAGGATGGTCTCAAATTCCTGGCCACAAGTGATCTGCCCGCCTTGGCCTCCCAAAGTGCTGGGTTTACAGGCATGAGCACTGCACCTAGCCTCTCTTACAATTTTTTAAATAAAAAATGTCTTCCTCTTTCTGAAATCACTACTACATTCTCACAACTACCCTGGTTGTTAATGGTCTCTTCTCTTGAAATAGTGAATACCTTGAGGAATTCCAGCTTGGTAATAGATTCTAGTTTGGGCTCTTAACGATACATGTAGGTTTTACTTTTATTATTTGTGATGTCTTTGAAAGAGGAGCAGCTGTGCTTTTGTCAAGAGAAAGATTTAATCCAGCACATATTGATGACAATACCAAAATGGGTACCAGTTGTTTTAATTCCATCTGAACTTGTGTATAATATTATAACTTTCCATCTTGTTCTTAAGAGGGCCATTGCAAATCCTTCATCCCTTTCTTCGCCTTTTTCTTCAGATTTACTTATCTCTCTACCAAGAAATATGAATAAATTGACTGTTCTCTTGTTTCTAAATCCAACTTCTGGCATCTTTACAGTTAGCTAGATTTGCCATTCATAAATGAAGTACAGTATTAGCTGGCCACTAGTGAAGTACTGGCATAATTGAATGTGCTTATAGCATCCTGCCTGATTGAACGCTCCTGTGGCACAGGTGTTCTGCATCTTTAAAAGCCTCTTGTTACCAGGGAGCAGCTTTGACTTTTCACACCGGGTGCACATTTGGTACAAGCAGTGAATGAAGGTGATGCATGAATAAATATTTGTGTCCAGCCCACACATCTGCTTCTTTCGGTCTCTAGTGAGTTCATCCTGGTTTTTTTGTTTTGTTTTGTTTTCCAGCTGCTGTGACTTACTCGAAGCCTCGATTGGCCACATTTTGGTACTACGCCAAGGTTGAGCTGGTTCCTCCCACCCCTGCTGAGATCCCTAGAGCTATTCAGAGCCTGAAAAAAATAGTCAATAGTGCTCAGACTGGTAGCTTCAAACAGCTCACAGTTAAGGTAACCATGGGCTAAATGAAAATGGATGTGCATAACAGAAAATGTCTTCCCTTGGGATTTTTCTGATTGTTTTGATTAATATATATGTTTCCAATGTGGCTGAATCCAACATAATGAGGAAAAAAATTTTGACTGCTGAGGAAGATACTTACTTTTCTAATTTTGTTACCTGGGTAGAAATAATTAGCCCATTTTATGTCTTAGTTTTCTAACAGTCTTAAACCTAGCAAAAAAGTGACTATTTTTATTGGGAAATTTTTTTTTTCCTTTCCTATATTAGACAGTATACTAAAATATGATGGCTTGCTTTGCTGAGTCCGTACTTTTTTCATCTGTAGTCCTGAGATTGTCCCCAGTTCAGCCAAAACATCTCTTGAACTATGTCACAGTCAGGAAGCTAACACTTCTTATATGTAAGATAAAAATACCAAACCTGGGTTATTGAATTGTGTGAAGATAAAATCTAAAAACTGGGCCGGGCGTGGTGGCTCAAGCCTGTAATCCCAGCACTTTGGGAGGCCGAGACAGGCGGATCACGAGGTCAGGAGATCGAGACCATCCTGGCTAACACAGTGAAACCCCATCTCTACTAAAAAATACAAAAAAAAAAAACTAGCCAGGCGAGGTGGCGGGCGCCTGTAGTCCCAGCTATTCGGGAGGCTGAGGCAGGAGAATGGCATAAACCCGGGAGGCGGAGCTTGCAGTGACCTGAGATCAAGCCACTGCACTCCAGCCTGGGCAACAGAGCAAGACTCCGTCTCAAAAAAAAAAAAAAATCTAAAAACTGTAAGAATTGGAACTTGTGGCCACGTGCAGTCACTTCCTGCCTATAATCCCAGTACTTTAGGAGTCCAAAGTAAGTAGGAGGATCGCTTGAGGCCAGGAGTTCAAGACCAGCCCAGACAACATAGCAAGGCCCTATCTCTACCCAAAATAGCGAAAAAAAATGTGCCAGGTATGGTGGCATGCACCTGTAGTCCCAACTACTTGGGAGGCTGAGGCGAGAGGATCGCTTGAGCCCAGGAGTTAGAGGAGGCAGTGAGCTATGATTGTGTCACTGCCTGGGTGACAGAGTGAGACCCTGTCTCTTAAGGAAAAAAGGCCGGACCTGGTGGCTCACACCTGTAATCCCAGCACTTCGGGAGGCCGAGGCGGGCAGATCATGAGGTCAGGAGATCGAGACCATCCTGGCTAATACAGTGAAACCCCGTCTCTACTGAAAATACAAAAAATTAGCCAGGCGTGGTGGTGGGCGCCTGTAGTCCCAGCTCCTCGGGAGGCTGAGGCAGGAGAATGGTATGAACCTGGGAGGCAGAGTTTGCAGTGAGCCGAGATCGCACCACTGCACGCCAGCCTGGGTAACAGAGCAAGACTCCGTCTCAAAAAAAAAAAAAAAAGGAAAAAAAGAACTGGAACTTGGATTTTATTTGCATGATCCAAGCACGGAGTACAAAAAGCCTAAATGATTGCTAATTTTAGAGCCTACATCCTGGGAAGTATGGTTGTTTTTCAGAAGACTTCCATAAACTTCTGGTCTAATTTGATGGGGAAAATTCACTTCCAGAAGTACTGAAAGGAAAAGGTCCAGTTTTGTTATGGAAAGTTATTTTTTCAACTAGAATTTCAAGATCCATATTCTAGCTCCATATATTAATAACAGTGCTTTCCTGAACCAGATGTGTATATTTCTCCTTGGGGCAGTAAAATGTTGATATGAATACCAGATACTTAGTCAGAGTTAAGTCAAATACTAAATGAATAAAAATGAGGTCTAAAGGAGGAAGACAGCACTTCATCTTTCAGCAGATTTTCTTTTGCCAGACAAAAATGTCTATTTAGAGACTCGGCCTTCCTAGAGCCATCCTTTCATATGAATGCCCTATCTAAATGCACCAGCTATATCCAGGATGTGGGTTGTTTTAGGGCCCATAAAGTGTCTCATAAACTTATAATGAAAGAGTTAAGTCAGTTCAGGTCTGTAAAGAATGCTTTGAAAGAATTTATAAGCTCTAACTACTTACCTTACAAAATTGAAAGTTCAAGGGTTCTCGGCAGTTGAACAAAAGTAATGTTAGGAATTCTCAACTTTGACTAAAACTGCCTTCTAGTTTGAATAGTGTCTTTATGTTCTTTGTCTCCTTAATTCTGGAAAAGAATGGTTTCAACAAAAAAAAAAAAAAAAAAATATATATATATATATATAAATAAAGATACCTTAAAATGTATGCTTCTTTTTTCAGGAAGCTGTGCTGAATGGTTTGGTGGCCACTGAGGTGTTGATGTGGTTTTATGTTGGAGAGATCATAGGCAAGCGTGGCATCATTGGCTATGATGTTTGAAGACCAATCTTTAACATCTGGTTATATTTGATTTATTATTTGAGTGTTGTTGGACCATGTGTGACCAGACTGCTATCTGAATAAAATAAGATTTGTGAAAACAGTGTTTTTTCCATCAAATACTCCATGAAAGGTCACACTTTCTCTTGATATTAAGCTGGGTTGTCTTTAAACAACTCTAAATGCACATCTGTTTAGCCCAAAATTAGAAAGGATATGTGTGGCGATATTAACCTGGTACATGAATATATGGGAATAACATTTTAATTTAAAGGTTTGGAATATATATATTTAAGCTTTATTTCCAGAACAGTGAGGGTTAGGTCTTGGGAAAACTAGAACTTGCCACAGTAGGAGAAATGGTAGTACCATATGCCAGTGATAGAGATGAATCATGTCAGTAGTTAGAAAGAGTAACATTTCAACTGTTTCTCTTTGCTAAAATCACAGAAAGACCCTATTAACAACATCTATGTCTGTAAAAATGTTAGAGTACTTGTCATCTTGAATATAGCCTCCCCCAGAGAGAACAGGGTGGTATTCTCAGTATGTATCTTTCTAACATCTTTAACAGTAGGACAGAGCCCTACATTAGAAATCTGATTTTGATGTGTGTTATTCGTTTGTCTGGTTTTACTGCCTTTGCAGAAACAAAATGCCCTACAGATATTTAAACAAGGTAATAATTTAGCATCTTCCCGGGATCTAAATAGTATATTACATCCTGAAGTAAATGAAATGATTGGTATTAGTCTGTCTTCTGGAGCGATTTTATTGGGTACGTAGGAGAGATTGATCATTCCTTGGCTTTTCCCGGGGATCTTAAAATCCTTAATTGGGCCGGGCGCGGTGGCTCAAGCCTGTAATCCCAGCACTTTGGGAGGCCGAGACGGGCGGATCACGAGGTCAGGAGATCGAGACCATCCTGGCTAACATGGTGAAACCCCGTCTCTACTAAAAAATACAAAAAACTAGCCGGGCGAAGTGGCGGGCGCCTGTAGTCCCAGCTACTCGGGAGGCTGAGGCAGGAGAATGGCATAAACCCGGGAGGCGGAGCTTGCAGTGAGCTGAGATCCGGCCACTGCACTCCAGCCTGGGCGACAGAGCGAGACTCCGTCTCAAAAAAAAAAAAAAAAAATCCTTAATTGACTCACTGGTACTTTCCTAAATCCACTGTTATTCCTGCAGCCACAGCAAAACATACAATACCAACTGATGATAACCAAAAGGTGGTTGCATATTATAAAAGCATTATGGCTCACAATATAGTATTATTAATCCTTTAATAGTGTTGAACCTTTATCCAGTCAATCCACTGCATTTAGAACACTGCTATTTTAGCCTAATAAACGGCACAGCTTATCTAAGTGATAGGCAAGAAAGTTCCCATAGAGACTACCACGCTGCTAAAATGTGAAGTAATGCCTAACTTACTCCTGCAATAAACAGGTGGTCAAAACTGAAACGACCTCTTTTCAAAAAGTGCTCAAAAAGACTGATATGAGAATGGCAATCAGTTTCTTTTTCATACAGTGCATGATTATTCAGATTAACTGGAAAAAAACAAGGTAGGAGATCAGCTAGTACTAGTTAAAACCTACAGACACCTAGTTGATTAATGATATGTAATGTGATTGTTTATAACACCACTGTCACACCAGAAGGTCCTCAAAATAAACATTTACTACTCACTTCACTGCAACTTCCTCTTTTGCCATACAGAACACCTCTGGTCTCCCCTGTGGCTAATAGTGCATGTACAGAATTTTCTTAGGTTAAAAAATAGCAGTGAGCTCCTTGAAGTGGCCACTTGACTTCACCAGGCTTGTTTCTCTATTTTTTTTTTTTTTTTTTTTTTTTTTTTGTCCTTATCAACCCCAAATGTCTTCTAACAGAACTACTCAGGCTTTCACTGAATTTGTGTGCTGCCAAGTGTTTGTCATTGGCAAACTCGGTGTTTATTGTGCACCTCCTAAGTGTAGGCACAATTAAAATGGCAGAAACATTCAGGAACAAGGCTGTTACCTATTTCACAGAGTTTGATCTGTTAAGACAGGTAATTAGGCATGCAATTACTGTAAGATGTGAGAAGTACTATAATGAGGGAAGGGGAAGGTATGCTTGAAAGGCTAATCCAGGGCTGGACGCAGTGGTTCACGCCTGTAATCCCACCACTTTGGAAGGCTGAGGTGGGCAGATAATGAGGTCAGGAGTTTGAGACCAGCCTGGCCAATATAGTGAAACCCTGCCTCTACTAAAAATACAAAAATCAGCCAGGTGTGGTGACGCGCACCTGTAGTCCCAGCTACTCGGGAGGCTGAGGCAGGAGAATCCCTTGAACCCGGGAGGTGGAGGTTGCGATGAGCCAAGATCACGCCACTGCACGCCAGCCTGGGCAGCAGAGTGGGACTCGTCTCGAAAAAAAAAAAAAAAAAGGCTAACCCAGATGAGAAGGAGGTTCAAGAGAAGTTGTCAGAGACAGTAGTACTATATAAACCAGGAAAGTAAGTTAGCCAAGAAGAATGGAGCAAGGTATGCTGGGCGGGTGAAACAACCTGCGCAAAAGCTATTGTCAGAAAAAGTGTAGTACACTGATGACCTGAGAGTGTAAGTGTGGCCACGTTGCCAGGCAGAGGAGGGCACTGAGAGGTAAAGCCAGAGATGGTGGGGACCAGATTGTATTTTATGCCTGTTAAGGCTTGGACTTCTTTAAGGACAATGAATGGAAAGCCATTGAAAGATTTTGACAAGGCACAGTCCTGCCCTGAAGTAACGTGTGGTCTAACATCAGCAGGTAATTTCAATTCCATGTAACAAAAGCCAGAATAGAAAGCTGCAAACTTGCATAGGGTTCATGTAACAGTGCATGTGGTCCTGCAATTTTCTCAGTAGGTAAAAGTAGAAGTAAGTACTCATTTAGTAGTAGGCATCACGAGGAGAGAGAACATAATGGTTAAGTCAAAGCTAGTTATACGAATATTTGTCACTGTGGTCCAAAGGTTTATTCCTAAGGAAACTGCTATCTATATGTAAGTAAATGAGGCTTTTTGTTGAGGCTTTCATCATTTCAAAACTAATGTGGCCAGGCGCAGTGGCTCACGCCTAAAATCCCAGCACTTTGGGAGGCTGAGGTGGGCAGATCACGAGGTCAAGATATCAAGACCATCCTGGCCAACATGGTGAAACCCATCTCTACGAAGAATACAAAAATTAGCTGGACGTGGTGGCACATCCCAGCTACTTGGGAACCTGAGGCAGGAGAATCACTTGAACCTGGGAGGCGGACATTACAGTGAGCCGAGATGGTGCCACTGCACTCCAGCCTGGCAAAGAGCGAGACTTCATCTCAGAAAACAAAAAACTAATGTGAGGCCGGGTGTGGTGGCTCACGCCTGTAATCCCAGCACTTTGGACGGATCACCTGAGGTCACGAGTTGGAGACCAGCCTGACGAACATGGTGAAACCCTGTCTCTCCTAAAAATACAAAATTACCCGGGCGTCGGCACACATGCTACTTGGGAGGCTGAGGCGGGAAAATCTCTTGAACCTGGGAGGCGGAGGTTGCAGTGAGCCAAGATCATGCCATTGCACTCCAGCCTGGGCAACAAGAGCGAAACTCAGTCTCAAAAAAAAAAAAAAAAAAAAAAAACGTGAAACTGTCCACATTGCATATTTCATCCCTTTTTCTTTTTTTTTTTTTTTTTGAGATGGAGTCTCAAAAACATGGCGTGCCACCATGCCTGGCTAATTTTTTGTATTTTTAGTAGAGTCAGGGTTTCACCATGTTGGCCAGGATGATCTCGATCTCTTGACCTCGTGATCTGCCCGCCTCAGCCTCCCGAAGTGCTGGAAGTACAGGAGTCAGCCACCGTGCCCGGCCTCATCCTTTGTTTTATACATCTCAGCATTGTTCTTAGATTAACAGTTTCTCCTTTCTTTTCCATTCATCTCTTACATACCTAAGTATTCTACCCTGATTTCTAAGGATAGCTCAATACTTTCTTTTAAAATATTTCATATTTGTATAACACTTTACCTTTTCAAAGCACTTGCACCAGCTATCTCATTTAGCCCTCAGCTTTTCTCTGAAGCAAGTGCCATAAATGATATACCATTTAACAAGAGAGGAACTAAGCAGAAAACATGAAAAGGCAGAAAATCCTTTATAAAAGACAATTTGGCTAGGATCCCAAGAGCAGTAAGTGGTGGAAACATAAGCTGGGCCAAGGTCATGATCCTGTGTTGTGCCCTGACTCTACCTGTGACCAGCTTGTGGATCCTGCTTTGTATTTCCAGTTCCATTCTGTATTATATATTCTTGGTCCTGCTTTGCCCTACTATTAAGTTATTTAAGATTTCTTGTCTCATTAGATATCAACCTCCCTAATCTTATGTAAAGTGATAGGTAGTTTAGTAGGACTTACTGTTTCCTAATTAGTGTGGTTTTTGTTTTTGTTTTTTTTTTTTTTTTTTTGAGACGGAGTCTCGCTCTGTCGCCCAGGCTGGAGTGCAGTGGCCGGATCTCAGCTCACTGCAAGCTCCGCCTCCCGGGTTTACGCCATTCTCCTGCCTCAGCCTCCCGAGTAGCTGGGACTACAGGCGCCCGCCATCTCACCCGGCTAGTTTTTTGTATTTTTTTAGTAGAGACGGGGTTTCACCGTGTAGACCAGGATGGTCTCGATCTCCTGACCTCGTGATCCACCCGTCTCGGCCTCCCAAAGTGCTGGGATTACAGGCTTGAGCCACCGCTCCCGGCCTATCTTTTTGTCATTTGAGACAGGGTCTTGCTCTGTCGCCTGGGCTGGAGTATAGTGGCATGATCACAGCTTACTGCAGTCTCAACCTCCCAGGCTCACTCAAGATCCTCCCATCTCAGCTTCCCAAATAGCTGGAACTACAGGCACATGCCACCACGCACAGCTATTTTTTTGTAGAGACAGGGTAGCCACATTGCCCAGGCTGGTCTCAAACTCCTAGGTTGAAGGAATCCCCCACCTTGGCTCCCAAAGTGTTGGGATTACAAGCGTGAGCCACCTCACCTGGTCCCCTTTATTTCTTGCCAATTTTGTGTCCTGGCTCACTGTTACTTTATAACACTACTTCTACCTTAATTCTTGACAATTGCAATTTCAACATACACATGGGTCAGTAGTTTCCAAAGTACAGTCCCTGGACCACAGCAGCATCAGCATCACCAGGGAATTCAGAAATGAAAATTACCAGGCTTTACCCCAGAAACTAGGAGTGGGATCTTGCAATCTGTATTTTTGTTGTTGTTGTTGTGTTGTTTTGCATTTTTTTACAGATGGTCTCACTATGTTACCTGGACTGGTCTCAAACTCCTGAGCTCAAGCAATCTTCTTCCCTCAGCCTCCCAAGTAGCTGAGACTACAGGCATATGTCATCGCACCCAGCACAATCTGTGTTTTAATTATCTTTCCATATATAAGTCTAATGCATGCTAAAGTTTAGGAACTACTAACATAAATGATCCTTCAACCAACCTGGGCTTTTGATTTCCTAAAAACTTAACAGTTACACCTTTCACCTTCCTTAAATACTGATTCCCATCTTTTTACCAAAAACATCAACCATCTTAGTTTCAATTTCATGCATCCCTCTCTCTGACCACCTATTATCTTCCTAGCCCATTCTGTCAAATATCTCAACTACACAAATTCAGAGTTTTCATGACCATCAATAAATTGATCCTACCATCTCCCTCACCTCCTTGATGTCAGCTTTTCCCTCCTGATACAACTTATGTTCCATGATCAGTCATAAGCATTCTCCTGAATACACCTTCAACTTCCTTGCCTCTCACTCTCTTCATTGTACTCACTTACCAAAACCACCTCCTCCTTGGCTTAATTCAGCTTTCCACCTGCTCTGCACCTACATAGCCAAATGAAGTTGGAGAAAACAACTAGTCTGGCCAGGTGTGGTGGCTCACGCCTGTAATCCCAACACTTTGGGTGGATCCCTTGAGGCCAGGAGTTCGAGACCAGCCTGGCCAACATGGCAAAACCCCCTCTCTACTAAAAATACAAAAATTAACTGAGCATGGTGGCACACACCTGTAGTCCCAGCTACTCGGGAGGCTGAGGCATAAGAATCACTTGAACCCAGGAGCTGGAGGTTGCAATTAGCCGAGATCGCACCACTGCCCTCCATCCTGTTTTGGTGACAGAGTGAGCCTCTGTCTCAAAAAAAAAAAAAAAAAAAAAGGAATCTCACTCCGTATTCATGATGGTCAGAACCTTAAGAGAGCACTTAATACTACCAGCCAATCATATTATGTTTCTTCAGACCGCAATTACATCCTTCAACAGATGACCTTACTTCCTACTTGACTAAGAAAATTTAAGCAATTGGAGAACTTCCAGTTACTCCCACAACATCATTATCTCATCTTACCACTCTCTCCACCTATACATATATATACACACACCACCTTGCCTGTACTAGATGGTTCATATCACATGCTCCAAGCACACAGAAGTCACTCAGTGCAAATGTGATGAATAAAGTGAATGTATCCATTAATGAATCTATATAAATGCTTTCCCCTCTGCCTTCATTCCTGGCACTTTCTACCTAGCACATCCACTTTCAAAACCACTTCATCACCTTTTCAGAGAGGTTTTTTCTGATTTTCCCGAACTGCTTCCCTTTACCCTCCTGTTGATGCTTGTTGTAGCACACATCATTGTACTCTAATGCTATATTTACATTTATTTCCTTACTAAACTGTAAACTTCTTAAGGGAAATACTGTATCTAATACACCTTTGTAATACTATCCCGTCATATAATCTGGCTTCTATGTTTTTGGTTTTGTTGAAAACAGTGAAACAGCAGACTCTTCCTAGTGTATTTGGTACTGGGTTGATAAACAGCAGAGTTTAGTGGCAATTTGCCACAGAGGGAGATGCAGGCCTGGAGGACTCACTTCCTGAAGGCCTGCAGGCTGAGACTGCTACAGAGCTGATGCCAGCTGAGTCACTCTTGCATCTCAACCTCCAACTCTGAAACAGAGATTTGGATCTCTGATTAGCCTTCTCTACTGTGCTAGCTAATGCAAAGCTACTTTTGCATATATGAGGTCTAGCAGGGAAGAACCAGGAGGTATGCAGCAGAAGATCCTTTATAAAAGACCAAGCCTGAAATCTGAAAATCCCTGAAATTCCTTAGAAATTGATCATCTTAACTCTTTCTTTGCCAAGCCTGCATTTCCTGATTTATATCCTTGTTACAGCTCAAAGAAGCACATCATATAAAGGTTTATAGCACCACCATTTTCCTCAGAGGATTTTACGTATGCAACCTATGGATGGATTTTTATAAGAACTATACCTTGGACTTTTTGCATAAAGTTAGGAAGATTATCTTCAGAGGCTCCAAGTTTTAATGCATTCCAGTGTTGTCAAATCCAAAAGCAATTAAATACTGTTGTGTGGTTTTGAATTATAGCCTGCTTGTTAAAATAGCTATTGTTTCCCCTAAGGACAGCCTGCATTTTTACCTGATGTCATCTGACTCTGGGTCTCAAGAGAGTGGGGAACCTAATAGAACAACTGAATAAATGTAGTTCTAAGACAGTGAATTATGAGGTGATGGTGGAAGAGTGGTTACCAATTTTAGTGACCTCCAGGTAGAACAATGGAAAGAAAGTCATGTGAGCCCCAGATTGGTGAAAAAAATGAAAGGAATAATGACCAAGTAAACATTAAGTCAGGGGTGATGTGGAAGATAGTGTGGCGATTCCTCAAAGACCTAGAACCAGAAATACCATTGAAACCAGCAATCCTAATACTGGGTATATACCCAAAGGAATATAAATCATTCTAATATACCATTATAAATGATATAAATCATTCTATTATACAATGATGTGTGCTACAGGAAGCATCAACAGGAGGGTAAAGGGAAGCAGTTCGGGAAAATCAGAAAAAAACTTCTCCAAAAAGGTGATTAAATGGTTTTGAAAGTGGATGTACTAGGTACATATAAAGATACATACATATTGCAGCACTAGTCACAATAGCAAAGACATGGAATCAACCCAAATGCCCATCAGTGATAGACTGGATAAAGAAAATGTGGTATATATACACTATGGAATACTATGCAGCCATAAAAAGGAACGAGATCATGTCCTTTGCAGGGATGTGGATGGAGCTGGAAGCCATTATCCTCAGCAAACTAACACAGGAACAGAAAATCAAACACCACATGTTCTCAAAAGTGAGACTAAACAATGACAACACATGGACACAAGGAGGGGAACAACACCCACTGGAGCCTGTCAAGGGGAGGACAGAGGGAGGGAGAGCATCAAGAAATACAGCCAATGCATGCTGGGCTTAACACCTAGGTGATCGGTTGATAGGTCCAGCAAACCACCATGACACACATTTACCTATGTAACAAACCTGCACATCCTGCACATGTACCCTGGAACATAAAATAAAATGAAATTTTAAAAAGTCAGGGGTGATATTTTGCTCATCATAGCTTTACCTTAAACCCCTGTATAGTTTCATCTGCCTTTAGAATATGCTGGTGGAAATATGCTTTATTATCTGATACCCAAGTTACTACTGCAGCAGGGAAACTAATTTCTACCTCACCCTAGGCTCCAAATTTCACCCCCACTGCACTGAGGGTAAACCCTGAAGCCAAAAGGGCCTTGATTTGGGACCTTTGTGTTCCTTTGCTCTCCCATCACCATCTGACCCCACCCCATGCCTCATATCCACCCATTCCAGAAGGAAGCTGCCTCTAAGGACTAAGTAGTAAATCTCTCAAAGTTATCTGTGGAGAGTCCTAAGGACACAAATCAGCAACAAAATCCGTTGGGTTTTTCCCACCTCTCTTAAAACAATCTATAGTTGCATATTTTCCTTATTTGTTCATCTCAACTTCAGCAAAAGCCTTGCAGGGTAGCAGAGCCCACTCACCTAAGAAAATTTGAAACAAAATATTACTCTCCTCACTTTTCAGTACAAAATGAAATGAAGTGGAACCATTTGCCTGAGGTGAATGAGTCAGTGGTAGAGGACTGGAATGCAGGACTTGATTCCTCGGTGTCCTAACTCTAACCACATTCCCTCTACTCTGCGATATTTAAGTTTTTTACTGTACTGTGAGGAGCAGGAGTAGGTAAGGGAGATGGTTCGCTTTTTATGTTTTTATTCAGAAACTTACATCTGAACTCTAATTCACATGTAAGACACTCCATTTCAACTTTAGCAGGAGTAAGTGAAGATTAGTAACATATAATTTGCATCAAGCCTTGGGTACGGTGACTTTTCCTGGGCCTTAAGCAAGACTATTTGCTATATATTGATAGAGAGGGCTCTTAGTAAAGAAGAGAATAAGGCAAATAGCTGAGGGTGTTAATACCTAACCCTAAACATTTTAAAAAGTCATCAGTTAACTCCCTAGTCTCTACCCATGATGTTTCAAAATAAGTTCTCAGTTTTTAAACTTGACACCAGGAGCTTATATAACTTTTCATATGAGAGACATTAAGAAATGTATCTTTTAATTCAGGCTTATCTTTTTGCATCAAAGAGTATGAGGCCTTGAACAATGATGGCCATGTTCTCTTGGTTTTATCTGCTTTTACTTTAGTTGTTACCAAAATATATACAGTTTTTTAAAAATCTAGGAATAAACAAATAAACACAATGAATGCATTATAATGTATATTCAAAAACATATCAAAACAGCCTTACCCAACTGGTCTTGAAAAAGATAACCTTTGGGAAATCTTCCAGGCCAGTCATGACTGCTGGAAAGAAAATAAGCAAATGCCTACTAAAGGGCCTTCTCCAAGTGACATGGTTTTCTTAGAATTTCTAGTCTTTGGATACGGACACCTTCACCTTCATCTCAGATGACGTAGAAATTCATCTCAGAATTCAGAAATGGATAGCTTCTAGTTCCTCTGAGAATATTCCTCAATCAACAAGTTGTCTACCTAGCTAAGGCACAGCTTCCTGGAATTAAGACTGCATAACCTAGGTTATAATTAACTCAGATTTCCTCCTCCTCTTGTACCTTGTCCATGACCTTAATCCTCACCTAGATTTTCCATCCCATCTACGGATACAAATTTGTTCTAAATTAGATCAACTGAACTCTATTCCTGTTAGCCTAAGGTAAGTTGGCACTGGTGGCTGAAAGGAATCCTAAACCAACTGTAGGCTATATAGTTAAACTTTAAGTATGACTCAGAAAAAAGCTAGACATCTCAGTGGGGAGATAATATTGCTCAGTTTTATCCATTTTTCCTCAAAAAAAAAAAAAAAAAAAAAACGGGAGGACTTTGAGAATAGTCAGTAGGATTAGAATAATGAGAGCAATTGAAGCTGTGTGAAGAATGATAGTTGATAGTGGTTTATGCCTGTAATCCCAACACTTTGGGAGGCTGAGTTGGGAGGATCGCTTGAGGCCAGGAGTTCACGACCAGCCTCATCAACATAGCGAGACTTCATCTGTACAGAAAATTAAAAATAAAGCCAGGTGTGCCTCATGCCTGTGATCCCAACACTTTGGGAGACTGAGGCAGGTGGATCCCTTGAGTTCAGGAGTTTGAGACCAGCCTGGGCAATATGGCAAAACCCTGTCTCTGCAAAAAAAAATAAATAAATAAAACCCAAAATTAGCCAGGCATGGTGGTGTGCACCTGCAGTTCCAACTCCACAAGAGGCTGAAGCTAGAGGATTGCTTGAGCCTGGGAGGTACAGGCTGCAGTGAGCCATGATCACACCACTGCTGCATGGGCAACAGAGCAAGACCCACTCTCAAAAAATAATAATAAATAAAAACTAAACTGAAAACTTGGCTGAGGGTGGTGGTGCACACCTGTAGTCCCAGCTGCTCAGAAGGTTGAGGCAGGATGATTGCTTGAGCCCAGAAGTTCATGGCTGCAGTGAGCTATCATTGTGCCACTGTACTCCAGCCTGGTGACAGAGTGAGACCTATGTCAAAGAAAAAAAAAAAAAAAGAAAGAAAGAAAGAAAGGCCAGGCTCAGGCTCAGTGGCTCACGCTTGTAATCCCAACACTTTGGGAGGCCGAGGCGGGCAGATCACTTGAGGTCGGGAGTTCGAGACCAGCCAACATGGTGAAACCCCATCTCTACTAAAAATACAAAAATTAGCCAGGTGTGGTGATAAACACTTGCCATCCCAGCTGAGGAAGGAGAATAGCGTGAACCCGGGAGGTGGAGGCTGCAGTGAGCCAAGATTGTGCCATAGCACTCTAGCCTGGGCAACGGAGTGAGACTCTGTCTCAAAAAAGACAAACAGTAATACTAGGCCTAGTGAATTTTTTTCAAAGTAATTTGGAGGCAAACAAAACATTTACAATTCTGGGAACTGCAGCATTGAAAATACACAGAAATAAAAGGAATGATAAAATGGCAGGGGCTTTGGAATTCAGCCGCTTTCAACTTCATGGATTTAAAGTCAGATTTAAGTGATTATCAGTAGGTCCATTGCTACTTATCTAAAGAGCTCAAAGCCCTATCCTATATGATCTTGTTGGTTCTCACAACTTTACAAGAGATATGGGTTAGAAAGTAGAATCAAGAATTTCGCTGGTATGAAAGTTGAGATTTAAAGAAACTGTTAGGTTACTTCACTGACATGCAGTGTCTTCCAAAAAAGAGGAATGCCTTACCTATTACGTTAGAGAGAAAATAGAAACCATCCAGCATGAACTCCTTCAGTTTTCTCCCTTTCAATTCGAACTGATGTACTTTTTTTTTTTTTTGAAACAGAGTCTTACTCTGTCATCTAGGCCGGAGTGCAGTGGCATGATCTTAGCTCACTGCCACCTCAACCTCCTGAGTCCAAGTGGTTCTCCTGTCTCAGCCTCCCAAGTAGTAGGGATTACAGGCATGTGCCACCATGCCCGGCTATTTTTAGTAGAGACAGGGTTTTCACCATGTTGGCCAGGCTGATCTCGAACTCCTGGCCTCAGGTGATCCGCCCGCCTCAGCCTCCCAAAGTGCTGGGATTACAGGTGTGAGCCACCACACCTGGCCTGAACAGATCTACTTCTGATTACACCCTCTTTCTGCTGTCCCTTCCCTTCTTTCTCCTATCGCAGAGGAAAACAGGACATTCTTTCCAAAACTTTCTTTTTTTTTTTTTTTTTTTTTTTCTTTTTTTGAGGCGGAGTCTCGCTCTGTCGCCCAGGCTGGAGTGCAGTGGCCGGATCTCAGCTCACTGCAAGCTCCGCCTCCTGGGTTTACGCCATTCTCCTGCCTCAGCCTCCCGAGTAGCTGGGACTACAGGCGCCCGCCACCTCGCCCGGCTAGTTTTCTTTGTATTTTTAGTAGAGACGGGGTTTCACCGTGTTAGCCAGGATGGTCTCGATCTCCTGACCTCGTGATCCGCCCGTCTCGGCCTCCCAAAGTGCTGGGATTACAGGCTTGAGCCACCGCGCCCGGCCCCAAAACTATCTTTCTATGTTTGCTCTTGATTCCCTTCCTTTTCACTCTTCAGTAATCTCTCCCTATTTATTCCTCATTTTCATTGGTCCATTTATTTATTTGTTCAGCAAACATTTATTACGTTCTTGTTAGGCATCAGATTGTGCTTCTGAAATTTTAAAAGATACGTTTCCTATCTTCAAGGGGCTCACGGTCTAGTGGAAGAGGTAGTAGAAGAAACAACTACAAATCATACAACTGTGACACAGTATTTAAAGATCAACAATAAAAGTCTGCACATTATGCTATGGTTGTGCATATAGCAGAGCTGAGTCTGGAGCTTAACCAAGAGGACAAGAGGGGAAAGGCATTTTAAACAAAGATGCCTGCACCAAAGAATGATCACACAAGAGAATTCAAATAAAATTAGTTCACTAAGGCAAGAATACAAATAAAGATGTGTTTTGAAGACAAGGGGTAAGGGAGAGTTACACCAAAAAATAAAGGATCTCGAAGGTGATAAGGAACTGTTAAAATACATTAAGGATGGAATAATATGGTCAGATATGCATTTTAGGAAATTCAATCATATGTCAGAGGAGGAGACTGGGAACTGCCAGGGCACGGTGGCTCACACCTGTAACCCCAGCACTTTGGGAGGCCAAGGCGGGCAGATCACCTGAGGTCAGGAGTTCCAGACCAGCCTGGCCAACATGGTGAAACCCTGTCTCTACTAAAAATACAAAAATTAACTGGGCGTGGTGGCACATGCCTGTAGTCCCAGCTACTCTGAAGGCAGACGCAGGAGACTCCCTCGAACCTGCAGTGAGCCAAGGTCGCACCACTGCACCCTAGCCTGGGCGACAGAGTGAGACTCTATCTCAAAAAAGAAAAAAATAAAAGACTGGGAACTATCGCATAATCTTGAAGAGAAATGGGCAACTGGAAGTGTATGGTGGTATAATTAGAAGAGGGAATATAGGCCGGGTGCAGTGGCTCACACCTGTAATCCCAGCACTTTCGGAGGCCGAGGCAGGCAGATCACCTGAGGTCAGGAGTTCAAGACCAGCCTGGCCAACATGGTGAAACCCCGTCTCTATTAAAAATACAAAAATTAGCCAGGTGTAGTATCACATGCCTATAGTCCCAGCTCCTCAGGAGGCTGAGGCAGGAGAATCCCTTGAACTCGGGAGGCAGAGGTTGCAGTGAGCGGAGGTCCTGCCACTGTACTCCAGCCTGGGCATCACAGCAAGACTCTGTCTCAAAATAAAAAAAAAAGAAGAAGAAGAAGAGGGAATATAGAAAGAGGCAAATTTCAGTGTAAAGAGGAATTCAATTTAAGGACATACAAATGAAGATGCCTTACATAGTATTGGCTATATGTGTCTGAAATTCAAGAGTGGTTAGTGCTGGAGATGTAAATTTAGAAGTGATAAGCAGCTTGAGTATAGGTGAGATTGCTTAGGAAGAGTAGGTAAGCTCCATAAGGGAAACCCAGGCATTTTTGTAGGTTTTGCTTATTGCTATATCCTCATCGCCTAGAAATGTGCCTGGCACATAGTAAACATTCAATATTTGAATGAATGAATGGAATAGTGAAAAAAAAAGGAGAGCTAAGAACATGACTCTGAGAAACATGAGCATTTAGGGATTAAACAAGAAAAGAAGCCCAGGAAGGCGTTTGAGATGGAAAGGTTAGAGAGGTAGGAGGAAAGCAGGAGAGAGAGAGGTCACAGAAACCAAGGCAAGAAAGCTCCTCGAAAATCAACAATGCTGCAAACAGATCAAATACAATAAGACCTAAAAAGTGTTCCTTAGCCAGGCACAAGGACATGCACCTGTAGTTTCAGCTACTCAGGAGTCTGAGGCTGGAGAGTTCTAGGCCAGCCTGGGCAATACAGTGACACCCCACCTCTTTAAAAAAAAAAAAAAAGTGTGCTAGACTGGGTGTGGTGGCTCACGTCTGTAATTCCAGCACTATTGGGAGGCCGAGGCAGGTGGATCACTTGAGGTCAGGAGTTCCAGACCAGCCTGACCAACGTGGTGAAACCCCGTCTCTACTAAAAATACAAAAATTAGCCTGGTGTGGTGGCACATGCCTGTAATCCCAGCTACTTGGGAGGCTGAGGCAGGAAAATCACTTGAACCCGGGAGGCAGAGGTTGCAGTGAGCAGAGACTGCTCCATTGCACTCTAGCCTGGGCAACAAGAGCGAAACTCCATCTCAAAAAAAAAAAAAGTGTCCATTAATTTTGGCAAATAGAAAGCCATTGGTGTTTTTTTGTGACAGTAGTTTCAACGGAGATGGCAGTCAGATGATACAGGCCTAAAGAGTATATTTGGCCAAGATCACATCACTGCACTCCAGCCTGGGCGACAGAGTGAGACTCCATCTCACAAAAAAAAAAAAAAAAAAAAAAAAAATGCATGGAACATGACAAGGAAGTGGAGACTGTGAATGTAGGTGACTCTTTTCAGAAGTGTAGCTTTTTGTATGTGTGTGTGAGACAAAGTCTCACTCTGTCGCCCAGGCTAGAGTGCAATGGGGAGATCTCGGCTCACTGCAACCTCTGCATCCTGGGTTCAAGTGATTCTCCTGCCTCAGCCTCCTGAGTAGCTGGGATTACAGGCATGTGCCACCACGCCCAGCTAATTTTGTGTTTTTAGTAGAGACGGGGTTTCTCCATGTTGGTCAGGCTGATCTCGAACTCCCAACCTCAGGTGATCTGCTTGCCTCGACCTCCCAAAGTGCTGGGATTACAGGCGTGAGCCACCGCACCCAACCTATTTTTTATATTAAATATTAAATATATATATATACTTCTTTTTTTCTTTTTGCAGTGGAGTCTCGCTGTGTCGCCCAGGCTGGAGTGCAATGGTGCAATCTCGGATCACTGCAACCTCCACTTCCTGGGTTCAAGCAATTCTTCTGCTTCAGCCTCCCCAGTAGTTGAGACTACAAGCATGTGCCACCACACCCGGCTAATTTTTGGTTGTTTGTTTGTTTTTTGTTTTTTTGAGATGGAGTCTCACTCTGTCATCCAGGCTAGAGTGCAGTGGCACGATCTCAGCTCACTGCAACCTCTGCCTCCGTTCAATCAATTCTCCTGACTCAGCCTCCCAAGTAGCTGGGATTACAGGTGCCCACCACCACCACGCCTGGCTAATTTTTGCATTTTTAGTAGAGACAGGGTTTCACCAAGTTGGCCAGGCTGGTCTCAAACTCCTGACCTCAGGTGATCTGCCCGCCTCGGCCTCCCAAAGTGCTGGGATTACAGGCGTGAGCCACCATGCCTGGACTAATTTTTGTATTTTTAGTAGGGACGGAGTTTCACCATGTTGGCCAGGCTAGTCTTGAAATCCTGACTTCAGGTGATCCGCCTACCTCAGCCTCCTAAAGTGCTGGGATTATAGTCATGAGCCGCCATGCCCGGCCCCAATATTTAAATTTTTTAAAAATCTTGGCTAGGCATGGTGGCTCATGCCTGTAATCCCAGCACTTTGGGAGGCCAAAGTTGGCAGATCACCTGAGGAGAGCATCAGGAGTTCAAGACCAGTAAAACCCGTCTCTACTAAAAACACAAACAAATTAGCTGGGCGAGGTGGCGGGCGCCTGTAATCCCAGCTACTCTGGAGGCTGAGACAGGACAATCACTTGAACCCAGAAGGTGGAGGTTGCAGTTAGCGGAGATCGTGCCACTGCACTCCATCCTGGGTGACAGAATGAGACTGTGTCTCAAAACAAACAAACAAACAAACAAAAACCTTCCCTTTACTTCATTCTCAAACTACTGATTTATCTTTCATTACTCTTCCCTATGAGTGAATGGTAGGGTATATGAGTGTATTTTGAATCCTCTTTCTTCTGTTGGTTCTCCTAATGTTTTCCAACTATTTATATTCTGACCTAATCAAGCATTTACTTATCTCTGCATCCTTGCCTTCTCTTTCACACCTTACATTTAATACAATCAGCAAATCAGCAAATCCTTACTTTTTTTTTTTCCATTTTTTCTTTTTCTTAGAGCCTACAGCTATTGTATCATCTGTCTTCAAAATGTATCCTGAATCTGACAATATTCCATCACCTCCACACTACCACCCAAGGCCCAGACACCATCTTCTCTCATCCAGACCACTGCAATAGCCTTCTGACTGCTCTCTCCACTTTCACCCTTGCCTTTCTATTGTTTATTCTTGTTTTGTTGTTGTTGTTGTTGAGATGGAGTCTCACTCTGTTGTCCAGGCTGGAGTGCAGTGACATGATCTCGGCTCACGGCAACCTCTGCCTCCTGGGTTCAAGCGATTCTCCTGCCTTAACCTCCTGAATAGCTGGGATTACAGGTACGCCACCACGCCCAGCTAATTTTTATATTTTTAGTAGAGACAGGGTTTCACCATGTTGTTCAGGCTGGTCTCGAACTCCTGACCTTGTGATCCACCCACCTTGGCCTCCCAAAGTGCTGGGATTACAGGCGTGAGCCACCACGCCCAGCCTATTGTTTATTCTTAAACCAGCAGACAGAGTGATCCTTTCAAATATTAAGTCATATTTTGTTGGTCTTCAGAACCTTCCAATGGCTTCTCCTCTCATTTTGCATTCTCATATGCTCTGAAACCATCACCACCACAGACTTCCCTCATCTAGTTTCCTACCACTCTTCCTCCAGTCACCCTGGGCCTCTTCACCTCCAAACACACTTCACCTCGGGGCTTCTGCATTTGCTGTTTTATGCTTGGAATGCTTTTCCCTCAGACATCATTTGGTTTACTCTCATTTCCTTCAATGCTCTGTTCAAATAGCCCCTTAACCCAAAGTCTGGCCATATTTTGTAAACTATTGTACCTCAGCCGCTCCCAACTGTCTACTCTCTATCCTGCTTACGTCACATTGATCACCACCTGACTTGTCCTAGTTATTTATTTATTGTCTGGTTCCCTTCACTAGACTGTGAGCACCCACAAAGCATACCTACCAAGAGCAGCTCACCTAAAGGAGCAGAGATAAAGATAGCCAGAGGCCGGGCGCGGTGGCTCACACCTGCAATCCCAGTACTTTCTGAGGCCGAGGCGGGCGGATCATGAAGTCAAGAGATTGAGCCCATCCTGGCCAACATGGTGAAACCCCATCTCTACTAAAAACACAAAAATTAGCCTGGTGTGGTGGCGCATACCTGTAGTCCCAGCTACTTGAGAGGCTGAGGCAAGAGAATCGCTTGAACCCAGGAGGTGGAGGTTGCAGTGAGCCGAGATCACGCCACTGCACTCCAGCCTGGTGATAGAGCGAGACTCCGTTTAAAAAAAAAAAAAAAAAGATAGCCAGGGAACTATTCCTGCCCTTGAGGAACCCACACCTCAGTGAGTCATATAACCTAACAAGTAATTAGAATGGAAATACTCAAAGCAGTTGGATGCCACAGACTGAGGCCCTGGGGAACCATGTGGTTTGGATGGCAGTTATGGCACTTTTCGGCCTGGGTGATAGTTAAAACTATGAGTTCACTCTAAGAGAATGTGAGAAATGAGAAACGCTTAGGAGACACCACTGTTTAAGGGGCGAAGGACAAAGAAAGGAGGCTGAGACGGAATAATCAAAGAGAGGAAGAAGAGCTGGACCAGTAGGTCCCCAGATGGCAAAGCTCCTAGATTGCCTTTATCGAATACTACCAATAATCATGGCAATGGACATTTACTAACAATTCTCTACCCATCAATTACTGTTGTAAGCATGTTCCATATTTTCACACATTAATCCTCACAACATCCCAAGGAGTGAGGCACTAGTATAACCTCATTATACAGATGAGGAAACTGATTCACTCACCCACGTGCACACACCTAATAAGAAATAAAGATTTGGGTCAGGCAGAGTGGCTCACGCCTGTAAAACCAGCACTTTGGGAGGCTGCAGCAGGCGGATCACTTGAGGTCAGGAGTTCAAGACCAGCCTGGCCAACGTGGTGAAACCCCATCTCTACTAAAAATACAAAAATTAGCTGGGCATGATAGCACGTGCCTGTAGTCCCAGCTACTCAGGACACTGAGGCAGGAGAATCACTTGAACCCAGTAGGTAGAGGTTGCGGTGAGCCAAGATCATGCCACTGCCCTCCAGCCTGGGCGACAGAGCAAGACTCTGTCTCAAAAAATAAATAAAAATAAAAATACAAAAATTAGCCGGGCATGTTGGTGGGTGCCTGTAATCCCAGCTACTCCGGAGTCTGAGGCAGGAGAATCACTTGAACCTGGAAGGCAGAGGTTGCAGTGAGCTGAGATCGCACCACTGCACTCCAGCCTGGGTGACAGAGCGATACTTCATCTCAAAAAGAAAAAAAAAAAAAAGAAAGATTGGAACGCAAGCAATTTGAGCTTGCTCTTAATCATTACATTGTTATCCATAAGACCATATTCTGCCCACTCTCCATGCTTCTTCATATTTTCCTTTTTTTGAGACGGAGTCTCGCTCTGTCTCCCAGGCTAGAGTGCAGTGGCCGGATCTCAGCTCACTGCAAGCTCCGCCTCCCGGGTTTACACCATTCTCCTGCCTCAGCCTCCGGAGTAGCTGGGACTACAGGTGCCCGCCACCTCGCCTGGCTAGTTTTTTGTATTTTTAGTAGAGACGGGGTTTCACCCTGTTAGCCAGGATGGTCTCGATCTCCTGACCTCGTGATCCGCCCGTCTCGGCCTCCCAAAGTGCTGGGATTACAGGCTTGAGCCACCACGCCCGGCTGCTTCTTCATATTTTCTTGACCCTATTAAGGGTCATACGCTGTTCTGGGCTCTGGGTATGGAACAATGAAGCAAAGCCCCCTCCCTTCATGGAGTTTATATCCTTGTGGGGGAGACCGACGTTAAACAAGTAAACGAATCCATGGTAATAAGTGCTGTGAAGAAAAATTAGGTAGTATAAGGTATCATGAATGATAAGTGGTGGCCTCTGAGAAAGTGACATTTAAAGAGAGATCTGAAGGAAAAGAGAGAGTGAGCCAAGAGGATATCTGGAGGAAGAACATTCCAGGCAGAAGGAACAGCAAGTGCAAAGGCCTTAAGGTGTAAGTGTGCCTGACGTGTTCCAGGAACTCCAAGGAGGTCAAAGCAGTAGGGATACGACGAACTAGGGGTAGAGAGGCAGGAGGTAAGGTCAGAAAGAAATGAAAGGTTTCCAGGACATGCTGCTAAATGAAAAGATTAAATTACTCAGCATAGTAGCTTGTGTGGCATAATCACATTGATTAAAAAGATATATGGGTGTGTGCTTATGTGTATATGCTTACATACACACATATATATATACACATACACTTCTTTATAGTCTGAAATATCAGACAACAAAGTTAACAGTGATTACCTTGTGGGAGTTAGACTACAGTTGAAGAGAAGGAAGGGATATTTAGACTTTTTATTTTATTTTATTTAGTTTTTGAGAAGGAGCCTCCCTCTGTTGCCCAGGCTGGAGTGCAGTGGCATGATCTCAGCTCACTGCAACCTCTGTCTCCTGGGTTCAAGCAATTCTCCTGCCTCAGCCTCCCAAGTAACTGGGACTACAAGCACCCACCACCACGCCTGGCTAATATTTGTATTTTTAGTAGAGATGGGGTTTCACCATGTTGCTCAGGCTGGTCTCGAACTTCTGAGCTCAAGAGATCCATCCGCCTTGGCCTCCTCTGCTGGGATTATAGGTGTGAGCTGCCGCCCCCGGCCTAGATTTTCTATCTTATATTCTTACATAGTATTTGTAACTCCTTACCTTGCATATCCTACTTTTATAGTAACCAAAAATTAGCTTACAAAATCAACATTTCTTTTTTTTTTTTTTTTGAGATGGAGTCTCGCTTTGGTTGCCTAGGCTGGAGCGCAGTGGTGTGATCTCAGCTCACTGCAACCTCTGCCTCCCAGGTTCAAGCGATTCTCCTGCCTCAGCCTCCCAAGTAGCCAGGATTACAGGTGCCTGCCACCATACCCAGCTAATTTTTGTCTTTTTAGTGGAGATGGGGTTTCACCATGTTGGCCAGGCTGGTCTCAAACTCCTGAACTCAGGTGATCCGCCCACCTCAGGCCAAAATCAACTCTTAACCATGTGTTAAGGGGCTACAGCTAAAGCCCCTTCTCCTTCCTTTTGCAGCTGAGCTTCCTGAAAGAGTTTCCTACACGTGTTCCTCCTTGCCTTCTCCATTTTCTCCTTAACCAAATGCCATCTGATTTAGACTTCACCTTTCCCCCACGCCTACTCTTCCTGGGAACACTTGTGACTTCCCTCTGACTACAACGAACACTCTGCAGTCCTCTTGCTTCTTGACCTCTCTGCCACATTTGACATTGTTTACAGCTCATCTGAAACGTTCTCCTTTGCTTTCCTTCTTGCCCCCTTTTGCCTTCCTGAGCTTTCTTTCTCAGTCTCCTTTCATTGGCTACTTTTTATAGCCCATCCCACAGACCTGGGTTTCTTCTGGTTCCAGTCTTAATGCCTTTGCCTCTGTGTGCTACACATACTCTTTTGTGTGGTTCATGCCCATAGTTTCAACTACCATCTCCATGCTTCCAAGTCCCAGATCTGTATTTTTACCACTTTTTCCTGAGCCCGTGGCCAATGTACCCACCTGCTTGCCAGACAGCTCCACCTGCAGATCTCACAGACATCTCGAACTCTACTGTTCCAAAACCAAAGTCATCATCTCTAATTAAAAACATTGGCTTCCTCTTGTTCTCCTTAACTTAGTTGGTGGTATCACCATCTGCCCTATTGACCCCACCTAGCAACCTGAGAAAAGCCCTTTTTCTTTATCTTCTGTGTCTAAATGGACAACAAAAGTGATGCTGTTTGCTAAGTATCTCGGCAATCTGTCTTCATTCCTACATCTTCACTGTCACTGCATTCATTACCAATGATCTGGACTACTGCATGTGGATATATGAGTCTGGACCCCTAGGAAGAGACCAGAAATATCCTAACTGCATTTTCTGCCTCTATTCTCACTACCAGCCTTATACGCAGCTGCCAAGGGATGTGGCACAAATTCTATTATATCGGTTCCTGCTCAAAACTTTTCAATTTTTTCCTGACCTTTATGGAATAAAATTCAGACTCCTTAATATGCTCTGGCCAGTCATCTTCTGACACTTTCCCACATGTATCTTTTTTTTTTTTTTTTTTTTTTTTTTTCAGACAAAGTCTCACTCAGTCTCCCAGGCTGGAGTGCAATGGGGCAGTCATGGCTCACTGCAGCCTCAACTTTCCAGGCCCAAGAGATCCTCCCACCTCAGCCTCCCAAGTAGCTGGGACTAGAGGCACATACCACCATACCCGTCTAATTTCTTCATTTATTTTTTGTAGAAACAAGGTCTCACTACGTTTCCCAGGCTGGTTTTGAACCCCCGGGCTCAAGCGACCCGCCTGACTCAGTCTCCCAAAGTGCTGGGATTACAGGCATGAGCCACCTGCCCAGTCACCCACATATATCTTTTTTGTTGTTGAGGCAGAATCTCAATCTCAGCTAACTGCAACCTCTGCCCCCCAGGTTCAAGCGATTGTCGTGGAGCTGGGATTACAGGTGTGCACCACCACACTCAGCTAATTTTTGTATTTTTAATAGAGACTTGGTTTCACCATTTTGGCCAGGCTGGTCTTGAACTCTAGCCTTAAGTGATCTGCCCACCTCAGCCTCCTAAAGTGCTGGGATTACAGGCATGAGCCACCGTGCCCAGCCACATATCTTATGTTTAAATAATACCGAAGCACTCTTTGTTTCTCAAAAAACCCATGCCTTTTCCTGCCTCTGTGAAAGTTTTATGATGTAGCACCTTTGTATCTCCAGTTCTTACATAGTACCTGGTACAGAGTAGGTGCTCAACAAATACTTGTTGAATAAATAAAAGGACAAAAGAAAATCAGAAAGTACAAAGGTTGAAAGTAAGGACACTGATCAGAAGACTACTATGAGAGTAAAGTTTGGAGTAATCAGGAAGAGAGGGAAAGAAAATGCTTTAGTGTAATATTTCCTTCAAGCTTCTATGAGGTGAAACAATCATAATCAAATAATAATTACTCCTGTAATTTGTCTCTCTTTGAAAAATATGAACTTTTGTCATTGGTACAATTTCAAATGGGAACTACTTAAGTGATTTTAAATAAAATGTTTCTTTAAAACACACACACGGCCGGGCGCAGTGGCTCAAGCCTGTAATCCCAGCACTTTGGGAGGCCGAGACGGGCGGATCACGAGGTCAGGAGATCGAGACCATCCTGGCTAACACGGTGAAACCCCGTCTCTACTAAAAAGACAAAAAACTAGCCGGGCGAGGTGGCGGCGCCTGTAGTCCCAGCTACTCGGGAGGCTGAGGCAGGAGAATGGCGTGAACCCGGGAGGCGGAGCTTGCAGTGAGCTGAGATCTGGCCACTGCACTCCAGTCTGGGTGACAGAGCGAGACTCCGTCTCAAAAAACACACACACACACACACACACACACACACATCACACACACACACACACACACACACACACACACAAAACCCCAAACAGCCCAGGACATGACATGTGACTGCCAAAATCCTGACAGAACATGACCCTTTCAGTATAAATCCCAAGGTCCAAGAGTGCATCTGGAAAGAGTCATTTATTTTGCAAACATTAATTGGGCTGGTATAGACACTCTTCGGCACAGGGGATACAACAATGAGTAATACGCGGTTTCCTGTCCTCAGAGAGCTCATGGTCCAAGAAGCATCTAGCCCTTGCCTTTGTGCAGAACTCTACTGAATTCTTTTTTCTTTTTTTTCTTAATGGAGTCTCGCTCTGTCACCAAGGCTAGAGTGCAGTGGTGCGATCTCAGCTCACTGCAACCTCCGCCTCTCAGGTTCAAGCGATTCTCCTGCCTGGGCCTCCCGAGTAGCTGGGACTACAAGTGTTCCCCACCATGCCTGGCTAATTTTTGTATTTGTAGTAGAGACGGGGTTTTGTCATGTTGGCCAGGCTGGTCTCGAACTCCTGACCTTTTTACAGAAAGCCAGATGTCTATGCTAGGGTTGTATTTAAAGTCCTTTTAGGCTAGGCATGGGGGCTCATGCCTATAATCCCAGCACTTTGGAAGCCAAGGCCAAACTCCTCTCCCACACTTAAGGTCAGGAGTTTGAGACCAGCGTGGCCAAGGTGGTGAAACCCTGTCTCTACTAAAAGTACAAAAAGTAAGGCTGGGTGCAGTGGCTCGCACCTGTAATCCCAGCACTTTCGGAGGCTGAGGCAGGCAGATCACTTGAGGTCAGGAGTTCAAGACCAGCCTGGCCAACATGGTGAAACCCTGTCCCTACTAAAAATACAAAAGTTAGCTGGGCGTGCTGACGCACACCTGTAATCCCAGCTACTAGGGAGGCTGAGGCAGGAGAATTCCTTGAGCCCATGAGGCGGAGGTTGCAGTGAGCCAAGATCACGCCACTGCACTCCAGCCTGGATGACACAGCGAGACTCTCTCTCAAAAAAAAAGTACAGGGCCGGGCGCGGTGGCTCAAGCCTGTAATCCCAGCACTTTGGGAGGCCGAGACGGGCGGATCACGAGGTCAGGAGATCGAGACCATCCTGGCTAACACGGTGAAACCCCGTCTCTACTAAAAATACAAAAACTAGCCGGGCGAGGTGGCGGGCGCCTGTAGTCCCAGCTACTCGGGAGGCTGAGGCAGGAGAATGGCGTGAACCCGGGAGGCGGAGCTTGCAGTGAGCTGAGATCTGGCCACTGCACTCCAGTCCGGGCGACAGAGCGAGACTCCGTCTCAAAAAAAAAAAAAAAAAAAAAAAAAAAGTACAAAAGTTAGCCAGGTGTTGTGGTGGGTGCCTGTAATCCCAGCTACTCAGGAGGCTGAGGCAGGAGAATCGCTTGAACTTGAGGGCAGAGGTTGCAGTGAGCCGAGTTTGCACCACTGCACCCCAACCTGGACGAGAGTGAGACTCTGTCTCAAACAAACAAAAAAGTCCTTTTAGTCATAGGAATAGCTATATATAATTTTTCTTTCTTTCTTTTTTTTTTTTTTTTTGAGATGAAGTTTTGCTTTTGTTGCCCAGGCTGGAGTGCAATGACGGATCTCAACTCACTGCAACCTCCGCCTCCCGGGTTCAAGCGATTCTCCTGCTTCAGCCTCCCAAGTAGCTGGGATTACAGGCATGCGCCACCATACCCGGCTAATTTTGTGTTTTTAGTAGAGACAGGGTTTCTCCATGTTGGCCAGGCTGGTCTTGAACTCCCAACCTTAGGTCATCCGCTCACCTCAGCCTCCCAAAGTGCTGGGATTACAAGTGTGAGCCACCACGCGCAGCCAATATAGATAATTTTTTTTTTAAAGCTCAGAAATGGAAATTCACGGATTCAGAGCAAAATGCAGCCATTGCTCCCTTATTTAGAAGAGTGCTTTTGTGGAAGAGTAATGGACTGTACCCTTCTTTCCCTAGAAAAAAAGCAGCACCTGAGCATTCTGAACAGTTCTCTGCTCAGTGATGATCAAGCCTTCCTTTGGACAAGCTTAAATAACTCAACCACTGTTCTTTGTTGGAGGCCTTTGGGACTACTGATGCAATGTGTCCACTTGGGGGCCCTTTGGAGAAAAAATTGCTAATTTCAGAGGGGTAGCCGCACCAGTGGTTAAGGAAATCCCTGGGGAGAAAATGTTTCTGTCTGAATTAGAGAGAAGACACTTTATTTACTCATTCAATCTTCAATGATAATCTTGTGAAGCTGTAATTAATATCTTTATTTTTGCAGATTAGGAAACTAAGACAGACTGAGGCTGGGTGCCTGGTTCAAGATCGTATAGCTAACATTATTGGACATGCAAATCAAGCCCAGATTTGTGACTGAGCTGAAGTTAATTCTATCACAATATTGGTTCTCAAGATAAATCTTTCCAGATGAGGGGGAAAGGGAATAAATATCTAGAAGTCCCCTTAAACCAGAAGTAATTAATTAGTTTGCAGAAATTGGCAAAATTTGGGGTTCCCTTCTTTTTTTTTTTTTTTTTGAGGCGGAGTCTCGCTCTGTCGCCCAGGCTGGAGTGCAGTGACCGGATCTCAGCTCACTGCAAGCTCCGCCTCCCGGATTTAGGCCATTCTCCTGCCTCAGCCTCCCAAGTAACTGGGACTACAGGCGCCCGCCACATCGCCCGGCTAGTTTTTGTATTTTTAGTAGAGACGGGGTTTCACCGTGTTAGCCAAGATGGTCTCGATCTCCTGACCTCGTGATCCACCCGTCTCGGCCTCCCAAAGTGCTGGGATTACAGGCTTGAGCCACCGCGCCCGGCCTTGGGGTTCCCTTCTTAAAAGTTTCCTTCTGTTACTTAGAAAAAATTTGAAATGTGTGCATTAGGTTGACAAAGATCAAAAAAAGTTTAAAAAACCCTTTTTGGAACACCGTGGAGAAAGGAGCACTTTTATTTATTTATTATTTACTTATTTTATTTTATTAATGAATTAATTTTTTTTTTCTTCTTCTGAGACAAGGTCTCATCTCACTCTCTTGCCCAGGCTAGAGTGCAGTGGCCTGATCTCAGCTTACTGCAGCTTCAACCTCCTGGAGTCAAGGGATCCTCCACCTCAGCTCCACTAGTAGCTGGGATTACAGGCACATGCCACCACGCCCAGCTAACTTTTTCATTTATTTTTCATGGAAACGAGGTTTCACTGTGTTTCCCAGGCTGCTGTTGAACTCCTAGGCTCAAGCGATCCTCCCACCTCTTCCTTCCACCACGCCCAGCTAATTTTTGTATTTTCTTATAAAGACAGTTTCCCCAAGTTTCCCAGGTTGGTCTCGAACTCCTGAGCTCGAGATCCTCCCATCTCAGCCTCCCGAGGCACTTTCTTCTTCTTCTTCTTCTTCTTTTTTTTTTTTTTTTTTTTTTTGAGACACTCTCACTCTGTCTTCCAGGTTGGAGTGCAATGGGGTGATTTTGGCTCATTGCAACCTCCACCTCCCTGGTTCAAGCGATTCTGGTGCCTCAGCCTCCCGAGTAGCTAGGACTACAGGTGTGCGCCACCACGTCAGGCTAATTTTTCTATTTTTAGTAGAGATGGAGTTTTGCCCTGTTGGCCAGGCTGGTCTCGAACCCCTGCCCTCAGGTGACTTGCCCACCTCTGCCTCCCAAAAGTGTTGGAATTACAGTTATGAGCCACCGCACTAGGCCAAAAGGCACTCTTGAACATTGCTGGTGGGAGTATGAATTAGCATAACCTCTACTGGGGACAACTTGACACTATCTATTAAAACTATAAATGTACATACTCAGCAACTGCTCTTCTAGAAATCTATACTACAGATACATTTGAACATTTGCAAAATGGCGTATATTAAAGGTTATGCACTGCAGCATTGTTCGAAATACATACAACAGATTGGAAACAAGTGCCCACTGATAGAGAACTGATTAAAGTAAGCTCTATTTCTATTCCATACAGCCCTAATAATGAGGAAACGGTCTACTGATAGTAATGATTTCCAAGATATAAGTGAAATAAGCAAAATTCAGGAAATGGGTTTGATATGCTTTTATTCATGGAAAAACTTCTATATGTGTATGCTTTTGTAGGCATAGACTATGTCTGGAAGAATATACAATAGACTGATAACAGTAACCCCTACTAAAGGGTAAGTAATATTACCGGGGTTGGGGAGAGGATAGTTCAGAACAAAAATAAAGTGAGGACTTTAATGACTTTAATTCCTTCAATTTTTTTTTTGAGATGGAGTTTTGCTCTGTCACCCAGGTTGGAATGCAGTGGTGGGATCTAAGCTCCCTGCAACCTCCGCCTCCCAGGTTCAAGCAATTCTCCTGCTTCAACCTCCCAAGTAGCTGGGATTACAGGTGCCTGCCACCACACCTGGCTAATTTTTGTATTTTTCGTAGAGATGGGGTTTCACCATGTTAGCCAGACTGGTTTCAAACTCCTGACCTCATGATCCGCCTGCTTTGGCCTCCCAAAGTACTGGAATTACAGGCATGAGCCACCATGCCCGGCCTCCTTTAATTTTTTTTGTTGTCGTTGTTTTAGAGGCGGAGTCTTACTCTGTCACCCAGGCTGGAGTGCAGTGGTGCAGTGTGGGCTCACTGCAACCTCTGCCTCCCGGATTCAAGTTATTCCCCTGCCTCAGCCTCCCAAGTAACTGATTACAGGCGCCCGCCACCACATCCCCTGCCTCAGCCTCCCAAGTAACTGATTACAGGCGCCCGCCACCACATCGCCAACTTTTGTATTTTTAGTCGAGACGGGGGTTTCACCATGTTGGCTAGGCTGGTCTTGAACTCCTGACCTCAGGGGATCCGCCCAGACCGGCCTCTCAAAGTACTAGGATTACAGGCGTGAGCCACGATGCGTGGCCTTAAATTTTTAACTGTATGAATGTATTAGATATTCAAGAAAAATATGTTGAATGAAAATTTAAAATAAAAAGTAAAGCACATGGGAGTTTAAGGTACCTAATGTGTGAGGCATAGAATGTCTTTTTATGATCAACAGGATGGTGAATGGATATTTGGTGTCAGACCCCAATTAGTTTTAGCACTTCTACTTACTAGCTGTGTGACTTTAGACATTATTCTAAGCCTCAGTTTCCCCATATGTAAAATCAAATTTATCTCATAGGATTGGAGAGAATTGAATGCACATAAAGCACTTAGGCTCACAGAAAGCACTCAAAATGTTATTATTAATATTTTTGCCCTAAAATCTCCAACAATAAACCAAATTCTGACTTGCTCTGCTCCTTTTGAACTAGTCTAGAGGCAAAAGAGTCAAACTATGTGATTTCTCAAGGAATTTTTCTGCTCAGAGGCTTGAGTCTGGAGACTGCAAACAATATTCGAAGACATTCTTCTTTCTTTCTGCTGCCTTCCAACCTGCAGACCTCCCACCTGTGTTAAATGAAGAGTGCTTGAAGTGAGGTTACTCAGAACCCACCCGGTTCATGTTTTCTCAAGGGTAGAAGGCGGGAAGAAATCTGTTGACACAGTTATATAAAGCCTGTCATTCAGTCCCCTGCCTATTACCTCTGCAGACCGTTATGCATATTAAAGAAGGGGGGGCGGTAAATACAAAAGAAAAATAAGCGAGAGAGAGAGAGAGAGAGAGAGAGAGAGAGAGAGAGAGAGAGAGAGAGAACAAATCAGGATGCTTGAGGGAATACACGTGGTCGCCAATCTGTAACTGATCAGAGCAGTTACACTGAAGCAAAAAACCCAGTGCCCAACGCTAAATATATTGCAATGGAGAAACCGTCCACAATGGGGTGTCTCTGTCCTTGGCAGAGCCTTGGGGCTGCCGTTTAAGACCCTCCTGCTACTCCCACCCTTTTAGCATCTAGTAAACCACGCGCTGTAACAACGGAATCTTGTTCTGTGTATGCGTTGTGTGAGTGTGCGCTTTGCAAACCATCTGGGCCCCATCCTGCGCGGTTGGAATGAAGATCGATTCGGGACGAGTTGGGGGAGTTGGGACTTGCCTGTGTCTCCTCCCTTTCACTGCTCCCCCCCAGCCCCCATCCCATCGTCCGCTCTGCACAAATGTTTCGCCAGTGGAGGGACGTAGGTTTTCAGCACCAGGAGGCTGTGGACCTTCTCTGGAGGCGTGCAGTGCACCCTCCGGAGGGCCAGAGCTGAGTGCAACCTGCTCACCACGACCCTCTCCCTCCTTCCCAAATTCGCCGCCCCAGGCTGTAATATTACATGCAGCGCGCTGTACCGGTGCGGGAGTCCAGGAAGGCTGCGTGACCTTCCAGCGAACTCCACCTCGGCTGGGGGGATGGAGGCTGCCCCGGGGCCTGCAGGCTGTGTATCGATCCCCCAGCTTCAACCAACGCAAGTTCCCCCGACACAAACCCCTCCCTTCCCTCTCGGCTTTCCCAGCCTTGCAGGCTTCTAACGCTATGCTCGAGGCGCCCTCCCCTCTTTCCCGCAATAAAGTAAACCCAGTGGATATTCATTCCCCTCCCTAACTCGCCTCCTTCTTTCCCCCTCCCCCCCTCAGCTTACTAACCCCGCGCACAGAGCTCGCCGCCGGCGGGCCCCTTCCACCCAGTGTATCATAATGCCCAACGCTCTCCTCCTCCCCCTCTCTTAATCAGAAACGTGCTCGCGAGCCCCCCTCCCTCTGCGTGCATACATTAGGGTCTGCTTTGCATGCAGCGGCGGGCAGAGACCGGAGGAAGAAGGGGCGGGGGCGCTTTTGCCCGCCTCTTCCCTCCAGGCCCCGTTAGCCACCCAGCTTCAGCTTCGTTGTAACACCGCGTCGTTAGCGGAGCACGCCGTGGCCTCAGTGCCCGGGCTAGAGAAACACAACCCAACTCCCTGCAGAAGGGCACAAAAGCCAGACGAGTGCACAGTAGAGCGAGGAGGTGGCAGGAGACCTGCCACTCGTGTGTGCATTTTGGAGAGAGCTCCAGCATGAAAATGGGAGGGGCTCCTTTTTTATTTTTTAAAGTGCGTTCATTGAGGGCCTTTCTGTTTTGCATATAGTAAACTGGGCAGTGCTTCTGTTTTGCATGTAGTACAATAAGGGCTCTTTTATTCTAGAAGCGTTCAATTCGGGCTAACCCAGCTTGTATCCGTGCCCTGGGGCGGAGGAGAAGGCTCACTGCTCCCTGACCCAGCCGCCGCGTTATACTGGAAGCTGCTCTCCCTGGCGGTTCGATTCCCAGCGCGTCCCGGGAACGTGTGTAATCGGCCTCTCACCGCTCAAGGCTGCAGGCGGCCCGGCTCCCTCCGCCTCCATCTCCGCGTAGCCCTCGCCCCCTCCCCCTCTCTCCGGAACCCGCGCTCTGCTCCGGGCTCCCGGGCTTCCTTCCCCCCTCCTTTTCCCGAGCAATGCTTCTCCCGGAGGGCGGGGCATGCAGTTATCCAGGTTGCGGGGCGGGCGGGCGAGCAGGAGGGGGCGGCCCGGGCCTCGGGATGGAGTTGCAGCTCCCAGGCGTCAGAGGCAGAGGCCCGAGGCCGCTATACAGATTGCGGGGCTGGCGGGCGCGGCCCGGCGCTCTGCATAGCGGCCTGTAGAGTGCAGGCGGCCAGGCGGCGCCGAGCGGGTTAGGCAGGTTCCGGGGCCCCGTGCCCCCCCTCCACCTCCCCGCCCCCCTGTGTTGTCGCCTCTCCCTCTCGCTGCTTCACTTCACGGGGCGAACATGGCGCACAGCTGTCGGTGGCGCTTCCCCGCCCGACCCGGGACCACCGGGGGCGGCGGCGGCGGGGGGCGCCGGGGCCTAGGGGGCGCCCCGCGGCAACGCGTCCCGGCCCTGCTGCTTCCCCCCGGGCCCCCGGTCGGCGGTGGCGGCCCCGGGGCGCCCCCCTCCCCCCCGGCTGTGGCGGCCGCGGCGGCGGCGGCGGGAAGCAGCGGGGCTGGGGTTCCAGGGGGAGCGGCCGCCGCCTCAGCAGCCTCCTCGTCGTCCGCCTCGTCTTCGTCTTCGTCATCGTCCTCAGCCTCTTCAGGGCCGGCCCTGCTCCGGGTGGGCCCGGGCTTCGACGCGGCGCTGCAGGTCTCGGCCGCCATCGGCACCAACCTGCGCCGGTTCCGGGCCGTGTTTGGGGAGAGCGGCGGGGGAGGCGGCAGCGGAGAGGTAAGGGGGCGAGGAACCCCCAGGTCCGGGGTCTCGACCCTCTGCGGAGCCCCCTCCCCTCCCCCATCCGGGATTGAGGAGCATCCCAATTCTGGGACCATCTCGGGGTCCCTCACCCGGGGCGAATGGCTCTCCCATCTTGGGACCCCCATGCAGGGCTGCAGACCCCCAGGCGCCCCCACCCCGGGATTTGGGCCCATCTGGCTGAGGGCATTTGCCCCCCACTCTCCTCCCCCTGACCCTTCCCCAAATCCCTTGGCACAGACCCCCTCGCCGGGGTTTCCCATCCCGGGACTGAACCCCTCCTCCCTTTCACAGATTACCTCATCCGAGCAAGATTCCTCCCTCCCTCCCTCCTAGAGACCTGATCCCGCCACATCCCCGCCTCCCTCTCTGGGCAGATGTGTTACTCCTAGGGCAGTTTTCCTCTCGGGCATCTCTCGGGTGATGGCCTCATCCAGGGCCACGTTCTCCTAGCCCTTGGGGATCGATGTCCCTTCCAGCACCTTGCTTTCGAAAACCCGATGAACCCTCGCCCCATCCCCGGGCCCGGTCCCTCTACTGCCAGCCACTCCCCCTTCCTTCACCTCCATCCTCTACCCCCACCCCAAGCAGACAGATCCTCCCCCATTCCTCCCTACCCCACCGGGGAAAATCTCTCCTCTGCACCTTTCCTGGTCTCACCTCCTTTTCCTCTGAAGATAACGGTGATTCCTCATACAGCAGTCTCTTCCCCCCGCCCCCCCACCTCGTCTTACAGGGCTACAGTTTCTAGCCTATTGGTAGCCGGGAATTACTCTACCTTCACTCCACCCTTTCCCTCCTTTAGAATGAAGGATTAGTGGCATCTTGGAGGGGAAAATAGTCCACTGTCCCCTAGGCTTAGAGAAGAGCAGCTTTCCACCACTCCCCCTGGAGACGAGGCAGGCTTTCCCTCCAGCTCTGGGGAAGGGGGCCCCTGTGAGGGGAGGTGTTTGTGGGGGGACTGGGGCAGCATCCTCCCAGGGGAAGCAGCTGCTCTCCTACCCCACCCACTGTGCCTGAGAGCACGCAGTCTCCAACCCGAGCTCCCTCCCGCCCTTCTCGTCATTTCATTATTGATCCACCTTTTCCTAGGCCAATCCTGGGGCTTGGAAGGGGTGGGGGAAGCCAGGTTGGGGTGAGGAGAGTAGATAAGGGACAGTTATACTTTAGTGTGGTGGCGGTGGTTGCTTTGGGATGGGAGAAAGAGGAGGACTGTGAAGCAAAGTTATCCCTTAGAAAGGACTTGGGGTTCTCTCTGATTCTTATAAGGAGACCCAAGGTGGATGAAGGGTCAGAGCGTTGCCCCTTCCCCATTAGTACTGGGGCAATAACGGAGTTGCTTCTATAAACATTTTTCAGTCCCCTTTAGCAAAAAGGAAAGTTGCCCAGGGAAGGGAAGTTGAGTTCAGGTTCAGCCAGTGGCGTTGCGCATTTGTTTTCCATTGGATGCAGGAGGGGGGAGTTTGAATTGTAGAGGGGGGAGAATGGCATGGGGGATGCTAGGAGGAGGAAGAGCAGCTGCTAGGGGCTGAAGCGAAGGGGGGTAGGGGGTTGCTGCTCTGGAGTGCTCTTGATTGAAACAGAAAGGGAAAGATAACAACCAGCCGTTTCCTGCGTGCTCTGCCGTTGGTGCACACAAAATATCCTGGGCAAACCCCTTGTCCCCTATTGTGCCCCGCACCCCTTTAGATTTACAGAAAGATCCTGGGAAGAAGGGGAGGGAGGAGATCCCAAGGACCCCGGCCCCTCCTTTCGAGGAGCTGGCATTTTTTGGTTGTTAGTCTTCCTGCCTCCTTTTTTTTAATCGTTTCTAAGGCAGCCTGATCAGGAGACTGACAACAACCCGCCTTCTGACAGAGCAAGGAGGACATGATGGGGGCGTGTTCCTTGCTATGTAGCTAGCTGCAGCGTCCCCTTTCCCTGCCTCTCTCTGCGCTATCTCCACCTCCTTTTCCCAGCCTTCAGAAGGCAGCTGCAGTCAGCAGGGTTGTTTGAGACTATTTATTGGTTGCTGTAGATTATTATTTTTTTTTGAAAGGCCAATTCTGTATTTTTTAAGCTAACAACACAGATCCCATGTAGTTGGAGAACCAAAGGCCACATACTTGACAAAAAGACTGAACCGTTCAGGTTACTTGCATGGAGTTGGTGCTTAAATGTGAGTTGATTTTGCTTTTTTAAAAGATACAGCAGCAAAAAAAAAAAAAAAAAAAAAAAAAAAACTGACATTTCATTTATTTTCAAAATTGAGACTTGCCTGGTTATATGTAGCATTTTAGCGCCGTGTATATTTGAGTTTAATAAGAAAGTCTCTGTTAGGAGAAGTTAGTCCATTTTAAGGGGATCCTGAGAAGCATTTCTTCTTGTTCAGTATGCTTATTTATTTTGTACTGAAGGACCAAATGTTATCACATATTCAAAAGCAAAGTTTTATGCTGACAGCTTCCAATCATAGTTTTTCAAGAGACTGGTTAGAAAGAGAGCCACCTGGATTCAGGGACCTAATGTCTGGGCACCAGAATATTTTATCTGTTGGTCTTTGACAAATCACTTTTAAAGTTTTAATCAGGGGCTAAACGTTTCCTTACCTACTGGCATTATGAGATAATTGTAAACTAGTGTTTTATTTTGCTTAACACTAGTATATAGTGTCTAGTATATAGTGTAAAGCCTGTCAAGGAATTGCAGTTACTTCAAATTGGATCATATTTATAAGGGGTTTTTGTCTTTAAAACTTTTTCCTGAACAGTAGTTGCTGCTTCGTTATGAGAAGAGTAGTTGACTTCTTACATTAAACTTGAGTATTTTTTCTGACTTGGACTTGAATGAGCTGTGTTCCATGGGTAGGCTTTTTATGTGGTGTTTGAGGCAATCCAGTGTGAGTTGATGGTACGCATTGAGTAGCAGTAAACCTCTGACCTGGTAGTTTTCATTGTAGAAGCCAAGCATATATATATATATATTTTTTTTAACATAGCCTTACTAATCAATGATAAAGTTCCAAAAGGGAAGTTTAGGTTCACCCTGGGCTGACATAGAATTCTAAAGATTGCTTCTCAGAACTCACTCATGGCTCTATATCAAGTCTTATCTGGATTCATGAAGAAATGGTTATATGATCCAAAATGATTCTAACCTCTTTAAACTCTGGTTCGCCTTCAGTGAATAATGACTATAACTTGCCTCTAACAACACCTGTGTTAATACTTCTAAAACTAGGTAACAGAACTTCCAGATGACTTTGTTGTTTGAACTCCCTTAGCCATAGGAGACTTGTCCTTCACTGCTGCTGGTTCCTGACTTCCTTTGTATGACAATTAGGAAGTAGAATTGAGGTTCTGTTTTATTGAGCACTGTAAGAAATCAGAGGTCCATTTTTTTTCTTTCCCCTTCCCTCTGTAGTGTCAGTATCCCATTTTTCTAAGGATTGTCTCAGGTAATGTTCATGTTACTGTACTTTGCCATCTAAATAAACATAGTACAGCAGCACCCTTTCTGTTGACTAGAAGTTAGGCTGTTGTAATCATAAACCCCTGAAACAGTATATTTATCAGTAACTAGTCTTTGTTTATTAATGTCATAATCCGGTTACCTTCCCTACTACTTCACAAAATATTAAAAGCAAAATTTCCATCTTGATCATAACATAACAAACTTTAATTAGATACAAATTGAAACTGAGTTACAGCATTGGTGTGTATTTGTTTTCACTTGAAATTGCAGTTTAGTTCCTGTGGACTGAGACAGGCTTTTGGATTGGACCTGAAAAGATAGTACTCCTGCAACTGAAAGGTAGTAGGAGAGTGTTTGTGATTTTTTTTTTTTTTTGATGTTTACTGATCACATATGTACCAAGAGTGGGAGCTGCTCCTTCATTGCCTTCACAGCTAATCCTAAGATTGGCAGAAGGTAAATGAAGGAGGGAACACAAGTACAGTGGAGTGCACTAAGCCTCTGAGTAGAAGTCAGTGGATGTGGGCTCTCATCTCCGTTACTGAACAGTTACGAGACCCTGGGCAAATTCACTTTTAACCTTAAATTTCTGATCTGTAAAATGAAAAGTTTGGACTAAATAGCTCATGAATCTGTTCTGTGTCAGTATTATGATTCCTTTCTATTGTATTAAATTTTGGGTCAGATCAGAATTTCTTATTCTGAGTTCATTTCAAGAGTCAGAGTCAAGTGAGACAATTTGGTAATTTTTGTTTTTTTTTTGAGTCAGGGTCTCACTGTGTTGCCCAGGTGCGTCCTGAACTCCTGATCCTCCTGCCTCAGCCTCCTGAGTAGCTGGGATTCTGTTTGGTAATTTTTTTTTTTTTTTTTTTGAGACGGAGTCTCACTCTGTCGCCCAGGCTGGAGTGCAGTGGCGCGATCTCGGCTCACTGCAAGCTCCGCCCCATGGGTTCACGCCATTCTCCTGCCTCAGCCTCCGGAGTAGCTAGGACTACAGGCGCCCACCACCGCGCCCGGCTAATTTTTTGTATTTTTAGTAGAGACGGGGTTTCACTGTGTTAACCAGGATGGTCTCGATCTCCTGACCTTGTGATCCGCCCGCCTCGGCCTCCCAAAGTGCTGGGATTACAGGCGTGAGCCACCGCGCCCGGCTGGTAATTTTTAGTATCAGATCATACCTTTGCCCGTATAACTGGCATTATTATTAGGAGGAGAAATTTCAAGTTGGAAATTTTTCATTGTGTGGAAAAAACATAAGGACTTTGGTGAAGTTGACCAGTTTCATTTATAAGAAAAATGAGGATAAAGTTTTTACACATAGTTCTGAGAACCTACAGAATCCCAGGCATTATCTGGTGTTTAGAGGCCCTTTTGTTTGGCTAAATGTGTTTTCATTGTTGTGAATGCCAGACTATCCAAAAGAGAAGTTATTTTCAGTCTAGGTGGTGTATTCCTTTAGGTGTGTGAATTTTGAATGAAAAGAAAAATTCAATACATCAATGTATTTATAAACTGAAGTGATAGTACCTACTTCATAGGAAGTAGTTATTAATATATTCTGAAATGGTTTATACTGAGCATTAGAAATTCAGTCTTTAGAACTTTTCTTTCTCTGTGACTGAAAACCAGATGACATGTCCCCATCTTTTACTTCCATTTAATTATCTTAAGGCACATACTCCTGGAGGAAATCATCATTCACACAACAGTGATCTATCGTCTTATTGGAAGTTGAGAGAAACTATTCCCATCTTGACTTAATTCTCATTTCTTTGTTCACCTTGGAGCTATCCTTCCGGAGGGCAGCTGTGCAGACTCTATACCAATTGCCTCCCTTACCCTGTGGCTAGAGGGGGTGGCAACAGTGCTTTGCTAGCTCAGAGGCATAACAGACTGCAGTGCCTCTCTCTTTTGGAAACTCGCTGTGTTTTAATTGTAGGTCTCCTAATTAAGATCTCTTTGTGCCTGCCCACATTCCACTAGCGTTGGCACAGAACTTCAGCTTCCTTCTAGCACTTAACTGAAGGCCTTCAATCGGGCCTTTTGTGAATATCTTGTCTCTTTCCATTCTTCCTCTGCCAAGGTGGAGGGCCCAATGGCATAGACCTTTGAGAAGGGGGAAGCTTTGTGACTATCACTACTTTGGGAGGAATTTACTCAAGGATTGCTGGGATGGGACCTTCCTTTGTTTGCATATGTTATTTTCAGGGATTAAGAAAGGTTAAATTACTAATGAGTCTGGCATGACATACCTACATTTTAATCAGATTCTTAACCCTGTAGGCACTAGTAGGAAAGAGGATGCCACAGAGTTCACTGTTACAAAGTATTTCCTTGGATCTTATCTAGACTGGTTTATGAAGCTTGATGACTAAAATATTGTCATGGAGTAAATCTCAGACTTGTGATTTTTGTGGACTCCGAGGTTGTTGAAGACAAGACAATCAGATGAAATTATTGATTGCTTCTAGATTGTATCAGCTTTGAGACACAGACTGAATTAAAGTTAGCTTTGAGATCTGAATTAACTTTTGATTAGAAAGACTTTAGGAGGTTCTGGAAATTGTTGAGTTAATTAAGGATACCCTTGTAGGCTCCAGTATTTCCTGAGAAGTTCAAGAATTGTCTAGGCTTCTAGAGTATTTTCAGAATAAGATAAAATAGCTTTTCTGGAAAAAGTAGTTTGACTTTAGTTTCCAGGACCTTCGTATTCAAAATACAGTATGTTCTTTACTAGATCTACATGTGGCATGCTAGAGAAAATGCTACCTTTTATTAAGAAAAAGGAATCTTAAATCCTTTACCTGGACCCGGATGGCTTCATTGATCACATCAGTATGAGGTTACGCAGACAAAGGGCTATTTTTGTTGTTGTTGTTATTTCATTGGTTGTTGAAGAAGGCCTGGAAGAAGGAAGTACAGGATCTTTTATGGCATGCATTAAATAAAGCTGGAGGCCTGCACTCTTATACCTGAGTGGGTGGTTTTATGGCCTAATTCTCTGCTGGCATTTATGACAGTGTGGATGCTACTGGCCCTGTGGCTGAGGTAGATTATGCTGGGAATAGGGAGAAAAAAGGGGTCCTTTTGTTAGCCTTTTCATTTTCCCCCTCAATAAAGTCTCTGAGAAAGCCCCAAGGAAATACAGAGACACTTGGACTGAGGGAATGATTTCCCATAAAATGGTTCTTTATGTTTTTAAAATGATGAGCTGCTTTTCTTGACCTATCCAAAGAAATCCATACCACCACTGTTAAATATTTCAATGAGTTTTTTACCTTGTCAGGTTACACACCAGGGGAAGCCAACCATGAGACTGTAGCTGCTGCCAGACATTTGCTTCTGAAGACTTAAGACATTTGAAAGAAGAATTTTGTTATGTGATTTGTAATTGTTGTGGATGATATAAATCCTCTTGAAGGATTAGTCTAAAACTTCTAAGAGGCCAAGCTTGGTTTAACTTTCAGATGTTGAATTGAACGTATTGCCCTAATGAGTTTTAGTTTTAAGGAAACAACAAAGATATGAGTTAGTTGGCAGTTTTCTGTGCAGTGTATGAAAATTCCCCTTCCCTTGAAATGAGTAGTTGTTTTTCTATTTGACAAATAGACTGAAGGGATTTCCCCAGATATCTTACCTTTAATTATTGCTACAGCAGTACCCTGTGAGGTACCATTGGGTAGCATCTGTCCAGTGGCATCTATTTCAGGAGATGGAGTTTTTCCATATATAGTATTTTGTCCATTTTCTTGCATTTCTGGTTTTGTGTTTTGTTGGAATGTTTGGGTGTAGATGTTTTGATGTCTTTCAGCAACAAAAGCTATGAATCTTTCTAACATACTGTTTTAGAGAGATCCACTTGTATTATCTATGCTTTGCTGAAGCATCATTGTTTCATTCTCATTTTACAGCATCAATGTAATGGTAGCTTTCTGTCTTGAATTAGGAGAGTGATATTACTTGTGAGAAGTGTTTTTAGAGAAAAGTTTTTTCTTTAGGCTCTCCTTTATACTATCTCAGTTCTAAAAACTAGGGAGAAGTTAATTGTTATCTCTAATAAATATCCTACACCTAGAGAAATATTTACACCTGCCCATATTCAACCTCTGCCCATCCATGAGGATTGACCACTTTTTAGATCAAACACAAGCATTGTCCCTAGATTATTGCCTTGAATTATAAGCAGTAAAACCTTGTGGATAACATCTCTTTAAGCTTAGCTAATGAGGAAATCCTTTTGTAATCTCTTTGGCTAGGATTTTTTATTTGTGCATATTTAAATGCCTTTACCGAAGAAAGGGAGAATCTCATAATCTAATCTGTACTGGTGTGAGATAGTATAGCACAGTAATTAAGAGTCGTTAAGACCATGGGCTCTGGATTTAAACTGCCTGAGTTCAAATCTAAGCTCAGCCATCTTGAAAAAGTTTTTTTTTGTGTTTTGTTCAGTTTGTTTGCGACAGGGTATTGCTCTGTTGCCTAGGTTATAGTGTAATGGCACAGACATTTCATTTCAGCCTCAACCTCCAGGGCTCAAGCAATCCTCTTGTCTCAGCCTCCTAAGTAGCTGGGACTACAGGCATGCACCACCACACTCAGCTAATTGTTTTCTTTGTTGTAGAGATGGGGGTCTCACCATGTTGCCCGGGTTGGTCTTGAACTCCTGGCCTCAAGTGGTCCCCCCACCTCAGCCTCCCAAAGTGTTGGGATTACAAATGTGAAGCACTGCACCCAACCAGAAAAGTTTTTGGACCTCTCCATGCCTCCGTTTCTTCATTTGTAAGTCAGGGGTACTCATGCTTCATAGCCTTATTATGAGGCTTAAGCGCGATCATGCATGTAATGTAAGCACTTAGCACTTTGCCTGGCACATAGGAAGCCCTAATTATTAGAACCAAGAGATTGAAAGGAAAGCAGGGTTATAATCTTTTTTTTTCATCAAAATAACTGGTTTTTATTACATTGAGTTATACCTGTATATGTATGCATACGTACACCTGTTTGAGGGCTATAATCTTAGAATGTTCTTGATATTAGTTTGAGTGTCAAGTTCTTCTATAAGCTAGGTAGAACCAAACTGAAGGCCAGCCACCTATCTTGGTAACAACATTAGTGTCCAACTAAAACATATTAGAGATACGGCAAAAAAGAAGAAAGAGAACAAGATGGTAAATAGGCAGGTAAGATACCAAGGAACACAGTGCCTCCATGAGTTGCTCATTATCAGGCCAAGGCAGCTATAATGGGATTGCTACCTGTTGTCTCTATAACTAGTGTTCCTGATCTTTTTATGAGGAGAGCACTTGGTGGTTCCTTACAACAGCTCTGAGGCTCTTCAGGGTACTTAGGCTCCAGGTTCAGATCCATTAGTCTATACTTGGTGACATTTGTTCTTAAGTGTCAACTTGAGGAGAATGAGTGCTGCTCTACAGAGATCAATGCAAGTAACCGTTTAATTATAGAAGAAATGCTGAATTGTAGGTTGCAATTTCTGAGGGTTGGAACTTGAGCAGAATGGTCAAAAGCAGATTAGAGTTTAAGGGTAACTAGTTAAGAGTAGTGTGTTTAAGGAGGAAAAGTACAGTTTTGGGCCAGGCGCAGTGGCTCACGCCTGTAATCCCAGCACTTTGGGAGGCCAAGGCGGAAAGATTGCCTGAGGTCAGGAGTTTGAGACCAGCCTGGCTAACATGGTGAAACCCTGTCTCTACTAAAAATACAAAATTTAGCTGGGCGTTATGGCCAGCACCTGTACTCCCAGCTACTCGGGAGGCTGAGGCAGGAGAATCGCTTGAACCTGGGAGGTGGAGGTTGCAGTAAGCCAAGACTGTGCCACTGCACTCCAGCCTGGGCAACAGAGCAAGATTCCGTCTCCCAAAAAAAAAAAGAAGAAAAGTACAGTTTTGCCATACTCACTTTAAAAAAAGATTGCAGGCCGGGTGGGGTGGCTCAGTCCTGTAATCCCAACACTTTGGAAGGCCGAGGCAGGCAGATCACTTGAGGTCAGGAGTTTGAGACCAGCCTGGCCAACATGGTGAAACCCTGTCTCTACTTAAAATACAAAAATTAGCTAGGTGTGGTGGTGTGCGCACCTGCAATCCCAGCTACTTGGGAGGCTGAGGCACGAGAATCACTTTAACCCAGGAGGCAGAGGTTGCAGTGAGCCAAGATCACACCACTGCATTCCAGCCTGGAGGACAGAGTGAGACTCTGTCTCAAAAGAAAGAAAAGAAAAGATTTGCTAATGTACTCAATACACCATCAGAAACCATCAATACACCTCAGAAACTGAGGCACAGACAAGTTAAGTAATTTTCTTTAAGTTATATGGCTAGTAAGTGGCAGAACTAGAATTTAAATCTGAACCTACATCTGCTTGAAAGTTGATTCTTGCTCTCTACACTGTGTTATCTTTAAGTCCTTTCTCTTCCCACTCCCATCCAATCAATTTCTGAGTCTTGTCCATTATATTACTGTAGTGTTTCTTTCCTCTGTCCTTGCTGTTCTGTTCCTGCTGTTCTAGTTTAAATTTCCATTACTTTTGGATAGTTTATTGTGGTAATCTTCTCATTGGTCTTCCCACCTATCTTTTCACCCCGCACAGTGCTACACAATATAATGGTTTTCTTAAATACAGATCTGATTATGTCACTTTATTCCTAAAATCCTTTGGCTTCTCACTGAATATAAAATTTAAGATTCTCAGCCCTGTATGATCTTGCTAGCCTGTATTTCTAAATTTTGAACCGTGTCTCCTGAATGTACATTGTTACTGCTTCAACCACATTGGACTACTGAACTATTAGGTATTCTCCACAGTCTTTGTTTATCTGCCTTTGTACCTTTGCTAAAGCCTCTCCTTTGCCTTAAAGTCTTTCCCATTTTGACCTGTCTTGGGCGTTTTCACAGACTGTACTGCTATTTGAAACTCAACTTCTTTCTTGTTTTCTTTTTGTGTTTTGTACATTACCCTTAAAGAATTTAACCCAGTATACCTTATGTTGTGATACTTTTGAAATGTGTCTTTGTCCCATTAGATAGTGACTCCCTTAAGACATGGGCCATTTTTAAGTCATCATTTATGTTTTATGTTTTTTATAATGGTGACTTTTTATATAGTATTTGTTGAATTGAAAATCTGATCTACATATAACTTTTAGGAATACTTTGCTAGGACACATTACATAAACTAGGAGAACTTAAGACTACGAACAGAATATTTGGACTAATCATTAAGAAATACTAATTTAAGTATGGCAAAGGAAACCATAGTAGCCATGATGGGACATTTTTGTAAAGGTACTGATTGGGTTTTGAAAGCGATGTTAAGGTATCCTGATGGAAGGGCGTTATCTTTTATGTAGATAATACTTAGCACTGATCATCCCCTTACTTGAGTGTTGTTTCCATTTCTAGGTTCCTCAACTTAAAAGGGATGAGGAGACCTTGGAGACGGTTCTGAGGAGACTCAAAAGATGATTATATGATTGGAAGTCAGTCCTATGAGGAAAGGTTGAGAGAATGAAAGGTTAAGAGGCAACTTAATAACTCTTCAAAAAACATGAATGGATCCATTATTAGGAATGGTAACCAGCGGTTTCCCAGCTCCACTGACAGCAGAATAAGAGAAAATAGGTTTAAACTGAAATAAGGGGTAGTTGTGTAAAGAACTTGTTGGTAATGATGGTTGTCATTATAGTCATGATAAAAAGGTTGCCAAAATAATTTTATTATCTTCTCTGGAAGTATATTTTAAAAGTACAGTCCTGCCCATATATGTATAAAATGACCTCTCAAGCTACCTTTTCCTTCTGTGAATCAGTAAATAAATTCTTATTCAGCTCCTCGAAGCAATAATTACTTTTCAGTAGGAAGCTTCCAGAGAAATTTCTTTATGAAGTAATGGTTTTTGTAGTGGCTTTATAGGAGAATAAAAATTTTGTAAGTGGAGCTAAGAGAGAAATCTTAAACATCAAGAGAAACCAAGGAAAATAGTAGGTGTGGTATCAGTATAGGAAGCAAATAAGTATTTGTAGCTTTTATGTTCATTTTCAGTTGTCATTTAAAGAGGTATGGTTCAGAATAGCTCTTGTTAAGGCTGTCACTACTTGTGGATACATTATAACAAATGCTTATAAATCATTTCCAAACTAATATAAGTTTGCTTCATGTTAGTATTATAAAAGCCTCTGACCCTTGGCTTTTGAGGCTATGTAGAGGGCTTGCATCACTCAGAATGAAACCTTTTTAGATATGTTGGGTTGCAGAAAGCATTTCCTGTACAGTCAGAATGAAAACTTGAATTGGGATTATTCATGTAGATTACCAAAAGTCTAGGCAGAGCTGATATTACCACCAGCCAGTTTTCCTACTAACTCTTAACTCCAAAACCTTCATTGGGTTATTGAAGCTTTAGGACTTTTGAATTTCCTACTGGAATTGTGTATGAATTCCTTCTTTCAAGTGAACTGATACTAGATTTAAGATTAGTTGTATATCTTAAGTATTTTTTAAGTTGCATATAATAAATGGTCTCTACTTTTAACCAGTCTCATAAAATGCCTGTAGTTCATAGGTGAAGCTGGATTGTTGCAGGAATTCTGCAATTGTTGGCAAAGTGAAGGGCAGTTTGACTCCTTAATTATAAAGTTGGATGTCATTTGAGAAACTCTGGGAATTGGAAGTAGAACAAATTCATACTTTCCCTATAACTTTTAATTGCTTGTCATACATTCAGTAAACAAGAGATATAAAATTCAAAAAACTGCTTGTATAAATTCAGAAAATGGGATTATAAAAGCAAAGACGATTTCTCTTATGATTCTTTGTTCTACTTGAGAGATTCAAGTGTTGGAGTAATAAAAAATACCAGGGACTTTCTTTTTTTTAGTAGGTTAATGCCACCTAATGTGGGCTTCTCAGAATGTGATGGCAAACTTCCAAATATGATGTGGTAGCCAGAAGAGACCAACTGGTTTTACAAAATATTAAGAACACAAAATTTCCCAACTCATATATTTGAATATTCCTAAAAAATAATAAGTCAAAATTGTGTTGGTGGGCTGGGCACAGTGGCTCACAAATGTAATACCAGCACTGTGGGAGGCTGAGGTGGGAGGATTGCTTAAGGCCAAGAGTTCAAGACTAGCCTGGGCAACTTGATGAGACCTGATCTCTACAAAATAAAAATTTAAAATTTAAAAAATTAAAAAAAAAACAAAAACAGCCACGCATGGTGGCCTGCGCCTTATAGTCCCAGCTACTCGGGAAGCTATGATGGGAGGATTGCTTGAGCCCAACGGGTTGAGGCTGCAGTGAGCCATGATCATGACACTGCACTCCAGCCTGGGCAATAGAGTGAGACTCCGTCTCAAAAAAAAAAAAAAAACAAGAAAAAAATTGTATTGGCCGACTTGGAGGCTTCGGTGTTATTTTGCCAAGAAGAATGTTCATTTTTGTCATCTAATTTTACACTGCTCCTTCAGCAAACTGACTTTATGGAGAGATAACCCTGTTTACCTTTAGAAGGAAGTAAGTTGTGGATTCCTCAGTGTTACTCTCGTTACTGTTGGTCATTCAACAGCCCATCTTCCCAGAAGGAAAGATGTAACATGACTTTTGCACCAGGATAAGAACAACAAACGGAAGAAAAAAACTGAGTTTTATAGTAGAAGTTTGTAGTTGAATGAGAATGTAGCTCAAAATGAAGTTAACCACTTAAACTTGTCATATGGGGGACCAAAATTTCTTATAATAAAAAGAACCATATCTGAAAATAAAGTTGGTGTTTGTTTAATTTTTCTAGCCTATTCAAATCAATCTGGTCATTTATGGTACTTTCCTATTAGAGAAAAATAAACCCTGTGATTGTGATGCTTAACTTAATTTTCTACAGTGAATCAGTTAAGTGGGCTTATTTTTTCTGCTTTAGCAAGTATATACATCAGTTCAGACTTGGAACCTGAGGAGTCTGGGAATACACCTTTTTTGAGTTTTTTTTAATAAAGATTCTGCAGAATAATTTGGGGCATTGCCAGGAATCAGAATAGTTTACTATCTGAAGTAGTGCATTCATTTTGCTGTTTTTTTTTTTTTTTTTTTTTTTTTAAGACAAATAAGCTACTTTATGACTACCTCTTCTTCTGAAGCAGGATGGGTGGAGTTCACCTGTTTCATTTGCTTTGCTGTTTTCAGCATCTTTGCTGCTTGTTCTTGTTGACATGGAGTGGGGATGATGGGTAGTACCTATTTCTCTAGTTACAAAGTGAGTAGCATTTGTGTTTCTTAGGTGACAGTTGCTAGGTAGAATTGAATTAAATATTTGAAAACTGGACTTCATTCTTGTGTGGGTGAAATTTTTACCTTCTGTTGTTATTGAAGAACAGAGAATCATTGTCTTGGCGCTCTTTAATCCTAAGTGACCTTTTTGTGTTAACATTTCTCAATAGCAGGCAGAGATCATATTTAAACAGTTTAAATCTCTTCCTATCTGTTATGCATTCAAATAATCATTGTTCTCTTGATGCACCAATAACCAGAGAGAATCTGCCCTTGTTCCTACCCCTGACAATCTGTTCATAAGAGAATATGATGTCAGTTCATTAACAGCATACATTTCTTGACTGGTGGAATTTCATTAACCATTTTGGCTTAAGAAGTTTGCCCCTTGGTGTCTGCGTATTTGACTATGCTTGGGTATATTATACTTTTCTTACTGATTGAGCAGCATTATTTTTATATTCTGCTTTTGGAAATTATTTACAAGTATCACTGCATTTGTTTTCTACTGCAAATAATGAAAAAGTACCTGCAAAGAGGCACATCTTCCTAAAAATGGCCATCATAAATATTGCATTACAAAGTAAGAAATAAAAATTGAAAAATCTAATTCATCTTTCAAAGAACATCTTTTGTATTCTAGGCGGATGGCCAGCTATTGGGGCTCTACTACTGGAGATGTCCCTTCCCTCATGGCACTTGCTATCTAATTCGTTTTTTTTTTTTTTTTTTTTTTTTGAGACGGAGTCTTGCTCTGTCGCCCGGGCTGGAGTGCAGTGGCCGGATCTCAGCTCACTGCAAGCTCCGCCTCCCGGGTTCACGCCATTCTCCTGCCTCAGCCTCCGGAGTAGCTGGGACTACAGGCGCCCGCCACCTCGCCCAGCTAGGTTTTTGTATTTTTAGTAGAGACGAGGTTTCACCGTGTTAGCCAGGATGGTCTCGATCTCCTGACCTCGTGATCCGCCCATCTCGGCCTCCCAAAGTGCTGGGATTACAGGCTTGAGCCACCGCGCCCGGCCTTTTTTTTTTTTTTTTTTAAGAGACAGGTTTTTGCTCTTTCACTCAGGCTGGAATGCAGTGGCACAAACACAGCTCACTGCAGCCTCAAACTCCTGGGCTCAAGGGATCCTCCTTCCTCAGCCTCCTGAGTAGCTAGGATCATAGGCTCACAACACCATGCCTGACTCATTTTTAATTTTCTTTTCTTTTCTTTTCTTTTTTGAGACAAAGTCTTGCCCTGTCACCCAGGCTGGAGTGCAGTGGCGCAAGTTCAGCTCACTGCAACCTCCACCTCCTGGGCTCAAGTGATTCTCTTGCCTAAGCCTCCTGAGTAGCCAGGACTACAGACGTGTGCCACCGCACCTGGCTAATTTTTTGTGTTTTTAGTAGAGACAGGGTTTCACCACGTTAGCCAGGCTTGTTCTCAAACTCCTGACCTCAGGTGATCCACCCACCTTGGCCTCCCAAAGTGATTTTTTTTTTTTGTAGAAATGGGGGTCTCACCATCTTGTGTAGCTGGTCTCAAACTCCCAGGCTCAAGTAGTCATCCTGCCTTGACCTCTCAAAGTGCTGGGATTATTATTACCATGCCTAGCCTCTCATTCTTTTAATGAGCTCACCTTAAAATATAGCAGGAATATAAGTATTCACATTTTTATTTTAATACTTTGCAAGATACTTTGGAAATTGATAATATGAAGGTTGAAGCTCTCAGAACTAATGTTAACAGAATTGTCATTGGAAGCAATTCAGCTATTCTTCATTTACGGATTTAGTGGTTCTTGAGTCAGTTGTCCTATACCAAGAATGTAATATGTGAATCAGGAGGGTTTTTTTTTTGTTTGTTTGCTTTTTGTTTTTTTAAGAGATGAAGTCTCACTATGTTACCTGCGCTGGAGGGCAGTGGCTGTTCACAGGCATAATCATCATGTATTAAAGCCTTGAACTCCTGGGCTTAAGAGATTCTTACTTCTTCAGCCTCCCAAGTAGCTGAGACTACAGGTGCACACAACTATGTCTGGCTCTAAATCAGGAGATTTTAAATGTTCTCAAAGTATGTAATAGCTTTTTCAGCCAGTCGTGGTGGCTCATGCCTGTAATGCCAACACTTTGGGAGGCCGAAGAGGAAGGACTGCATGAGCTCAGGAGTTCAAGACAGTCTGAACAACATAGACCCCTTCTCTATAAGAGAATAAGAATAACCAGGCATTGTGGTGAGCACTGTAGTCCCAGCTCCTCTGGAGGCTGAGATGGAAGGATCACTTAAGCCCAGGAATTGGAGGCTGCAGTGAGGTATGATCATACCACTGCACTCCAGCCTGGGCGACAGAATAAGATGCTGTCTCAAAAAACAAAACAACTTTTTTCCCTCCTGTTAAAATGGAATTTAAATGTGACTACATACTCTGCTACCTTCTACAATCAAAGAAGTGCCGCCTTCTTTTTTTTTTTCTTTTTTTTTGAGATGGAATCTCACTCTGTCGCCCAGGCTGGAGTCCAATGGTGCCATCTTAGCTCACTGCAACCTCTGCCTCCTGGGTTCAAGCGATTCTTCTGCCTCAGCCTCCTGAATAGCTGGGATTGCAGGCGCACGCCACCACGCCCTGCTAATTTTTGTATTTTTAGTAGAGACAGGATTTCCCCATATTGGCCAGGCTGGTCTCGAACTCCTGACCTCGTAATCTGCCCACCTCGGCCTCCCAAAGTGCTGGGATTACAGGTGTGAGCCATCGTGCCTGGCTGAAGTGCCCCCTTCTATCTAAGGCCAACCTCTCCATTTGAGCTCTGCGTTCCATCCTCTCTCATCTAGTCAGGGTTATACTAGATGAGGCAATACTATACATAGGCAATTTCTCTCTCACAACTAGATTGGTCCCATCACCATATAAAACTATCTGCTTTAATATAATCCTTCTTTAAAAAAACGCTGGAACCCAGTCCACCTCTAGCTACTACCTGATTCTTTTCTCCCTTTTCACAACAAAACTCCTTGAATGTGCTGTGTGTAATTGCTGTTTCTACTTTCTCATCTTTCATTCTCTCCCCCACTACTCCAGTTGGGCTTTTATCCCCATGATGCCTCTGAAGTAGCTCTTACCAAGGTCCTCAAGGAGCTCTGTTTTACCAGATTGAATGGATAATTCTCAGTCCTCATCTTGTTAAACCCTTTGGCAGCATTTGAACCAGCTGACCACTCCCTTCTTGGATTTTTTTTTTTTTTTTTTTTAACATTGTACTCACCTGTTTTTCTTCTTAACTCATTGGCTGTTAATTTTCAGTATTCTGTATGGCTCCCTCCTCTGCTTAACTCTTCCTGAATGTCTGAGATTCCCAGGAGTCTACTTTTCACTGCCTTCTCTGTCTACACACTCTTCCTAGGTCATCTCATCCAGGCCTCATCTATACGCTGAGAACTAAGAAACCTTTTTCTCTAACACTAATGACATCTCAGAGTTCCAGGCTTGTATAGCCTGCTGCCTATTTGATATTTCCATTTGGCTGATATTTACTGTGTGTTTATTGTGGGCCAGGCTATATTCTGAGCACTTCACATGAATTATCTCACCTAACTTTCATGACCATTGTCTGAAATGTCACTACTATTCCCATTTCATAGGCAAGGAAACACATATACATTGAAGCACTTGGATGCCTAATAGGTATCTCATACTTACCATATCTAAAAAGTCTTGACTTTCTCCCTCAAACCTTTTCCATTCCCAGTCTCTTCGTTTCTTAATTATTCCACCAAAAATCCAGTTGCTCAGGCCTAAGATGTAAGAGTTATCATCAATTTCTCTGTTTTATTCACATCCCACATCTATCCCATCAGCAAAATCTGTCTGCATTACATCCAAAATCAGCCCTAAATTCAACTACCTCTCAACAACTTCGCTACCAAAACCTGAGAGTCTCCCATTATAGTCTCTTGGTTGGACTTGCTTGTGTTATTGCCTCACTAAAGTTTGTTCCTCACATAGCAACAGTAAACTGCGGTATCAAATCCTATTCCTTCACTTTAAACCCCTCTGTGTCTCCCCACACTGCTAGGGTAAATCCAGATTCCTTACTATGGCCAACAAGGCCACACGTAATTTGGCCTCTGGTCAAGCCTACTTCTCGAGCACTGTCTCTTCTCATTTTCATCCATTCTGCTGTGCAGCCACACTCGCCTTTTTCTGTCAGGCATGCTGTGCCTGTTGCTGTCTTGGGGCCTTTGCACTTGCTCTCAGGCTAGAACACTACTCCACCAAGGTCTTTATATGTCTGACTTTTTCTCATTTAGGTCTCACCAGGTTTGGCAAGTTTTTTTCTGCAAAGGGCCAGATGGCCTCTGTTGAAACTACTCAACTCTTGTTGTTGTAGTGCAAAAGCAACCATAGGCAATACAGATGCTCCCCAACTTACGATGGGGCTACATCCTGAAAAACCCATAAATCAAAATTGTCATAAGTCAAAGATACATTTAATACACTTATAAGCTCATCGTAAAGTCAAAAATTGTAAGTCAAACCATTGTAAGTCAGGGACCGTCTGTCCATCAACAATTGAACCTGGCCATGTTCCAATACAATTTTATTTATGAACACTGAAATTTGAATTTCATATAGCTTTCATATACACAAAATATTCTTTTGACTTTAAAAAAATGACTAAAAGTTTTTTAAAATTTTAATTTGCAGAACAAACAATAGGCGGTTGGCCACATTTAGCCTGTGGCTCATGGATTTCTAGTCTTTGGTAAACCATTACCTTAGAGAAGCCTTTCCTGACCACCCTAGTGAACATAACCCCACAGCTAACCCCTCCCCACCCCCTACTCCTGTCAATTCTTATTGTCCTAATGTCTTTTTTCTTCTTAGAGATGGGGTTTCACCCTGTCACCCAGGTTAGAGTGCAGTGGCTCAGTCAGTTCACTGCAGCCTCAAACTCTTGGGCTCACGTGAACCTCCTGCCTCAGCCTACCTGGTAGCTAGGATTACAGGCGAGAGCCACCATGCCCAGCCCCTAGTGTCTTTTATTTATTTGTTATATGTTTTATTTTCTGTCTGTCCATTAGATTGTAGCTTCATGGGGCAGGAATTTTGTTCTTTACATGTATCTTGAGAGTCAAACAGTACCTGGCAATACTCAGTAAATACTTATTGAATGATTGAATGACAGTCATATTTGAATTATGCCTGTAGCCTGCTATCTGGTCCCCCTTTTTTTAAGTCTTTCTTACTCTAGTTCATTATATATACCATTTCCAGAATAAACTTTACAGTTAATGCCTTCTCTACATTTCAGAACCAGTGGTAGCAGTTTGTGTTCATTGCATTCACTTTGACCATACCATACTAGAATTAACAAGGTTCTGATATTTCATTTGTCTTATATCTTGGCCCTACTGTGGCTACCCCTTTTGAGCCTAATCAGTTTTTACCAATCCTCCAATCCTTGCATCTGATTTTCTTCCCACCTCTCCATCCCTTATTATTATTTTTTCTTTTTTTTTGAGACAGGGTCTCGCTCTGTTATCCAGGCTGGAGTTCAGTGGTGCAGTCATGGCTCACTGCAACCTTGACCTCCTGGGCTCTGGTGATCCTCCCATCTCAGCCTTCCGAGTAGTTGAGACTATAGGCACAAGCCACCATACCCAGCTAATTTTTGTATTTTTTGTAGAGATGGGGTTTCACATTGTTGCCCAGGCTGGTCTTGAACTGCTGGCTCAAGCAGGGTGCCTGCCTCAGCCTCCCGAAGTGCTGGGATTATAGGCATGAGCCAGTGTGCCCAGCCCTGGCTACATTTTTAATACATTTTTAATTATTTTGTAGATATGTCATCTCCCTGTGTTGCCAGGCTGATCTCAAACTCCTGGAATATCCCACTGCCTCAAGCTCCCAAAGTGCTAGGATTATAGATGTGAGCCAGTGCACCTGGCCTCTCCCTATTACTGTTAATCAGCCATTGCTCATTACCTTCATGATCTATTTCCTTCAGAGCTGCATTCTTTAAAACTTTTAGAGCCATGCATGGTGGCTAATGCCTGTAATCCTAGCACTTTGGGAGGATTGCTTGAGCTCAGGAGTTTCAGACCACCCTGCGCAACATAGTGAGACCTCGTCTCTACTAAAAATTAAAAAAAATGAACCTTTTTTTTTGAGACAGAGTCTTGCACTGTCCCCTGGGCTGGAGTACAATGACGTGACCTCGGTTCACTGCAATCTCCGCCTCCCGGGCTTAAGCGATTCTCTTGCCTCAGCCTCCCAAGTAGCTGGGATTACAAGCACCCGCCACCATGCTCAGTTAATTTTTTGTGTTTTTAGTAGAGACGGGGTTTCACTATGTTGGCCAGGCTGGTCTCAATCTCCTGACCTCACGATCCGCCCGCCTTGGCCTCCCAGAGTGCTGGGATTACAGATATGAGCCACCGTGCCTGGCATGCCTGTATGTTTCTAAGTATATAGGTATTCCTCAGAGCTCTGCCATCTACCCTCCTTTTCTCTCAGTACTATATTCTTTCCCTGGGTGATTGAATTCATACACAGTTTCAGCATTCATATGTTCATTAGTCAGATGTGTCTTCTTCAGATCATTATACCCTTTAGACAACGTGGATAAACATTTCAAATTCAGACGTCTAAAATGATCTCTCTTCCCGCTCCTTTAAACCTGTCTCCTTTCTGTGTTCCCACTCTTGGTAAATACCACCATAAACCTAATCAACCTAAGCCAGACATCCACAAGTGTTTTATTGATTCTTTGCACTCCCTTAAACCTTTATATCAAAGTCTTGTCCATTTTGCTTCCTATTGTCTATAGGATCTGTCCTTTTCCCCTCAATCCCTGTGGCCACTACCGTCATTTTATGACTGTTCTTCCTGCCTCTACTTCTCCACTGCTGTCATAGCTTTTGGCAGCACAAATCCAAATTTAATCATGCTTCTCTCCTACCTGAGTCACTAATAGGCTATAGCCTTCAGGATGAGGTCTACACTTCCTCAAAGATAAACTTCAAACTCATGAAAGCATATAAGACCTTTCATGATACACCTCCTGCCTTTTTTTTTTTTTTTTTTTTTGAGACGGAGTCTCGCTCTGTGGCCCAGGCTGGAGCGCAGTGGCCGGATCTCAGCTCACTGCAAGCTCCGCCTCCCAGGTTTACGCCATTCTCCTGCCTCAGCCTCCCGAGTAGCTGGGACTACAGGCGCCCGCCACCTCGTCTGGCTAGTTTTTTGTATTTTTTTAGTAGAGATGGGGTTTCACCGTGTTAGCCAGGATGGTCTCGATCTCCTGACCTCGTGATCCACCCGTCTCGGCCTCCCAATGTGCTGGGATTACAGGCTTGAGCCACCGCGCCCGGCCCCACCTCCTGCCTTTTATTTTTATTTTATTTATTTATTTATTTTTGAGACAGTCTCGCTGTGTCACCCAGGCTGGAGTTCAGTGGCACGATCTTGGCTCACTGCAGCTTCTGCCTCCCGGGTTCAAGCGATTCTCTGCCTCGGCCTCCTGAGTGGCTGGGACTACAGGCGCCCACCACCATGCCCAACTAATTTTTTTTTGTATTTTTTTAGTAGAGACGGGGTTTCACTATGTTGGCCAGGCTGGTCTCAAACTCCTAACCTCATGATCCGCCCACCTTGGCCTCCCAAAGTGCTGGGATTACAGGCGTGAGCACCACGCCTGGCCGCCTTTTTTCCCCCTCAATATCTTCTGCCCCTTTCCCATATCAGCTAAGGCCTCAGTCATATGGAACTGTTTTTAATTTCACTCCATACCACATTCTTTTGTGCCTCTGTGCCTTTGTATGTGTTATTCTCTCTGCTTGCAGTACACTCCTCCCCCACCCCCCACCAGCTTTATCATCCTTCGAAAGATTAAGTTTTCATCCTCTCTGCAATGGCTTTCCCGATCCTTTCTCCCTGACTGGGTTGTCTTTCTGCTGTGCTCCTCTAGCAGTGTCTTCCTCTAGCATAGCAGGCAACATACTCTATTTCATTAATTTACTCATCTGTTTTTAAGACTAGCAGCTCCTTAAAGATAGAAGCTGTCCTTTATCTCTGTTTTCATACCGTAGCCTAGTAATGGCCGATATATATTTTAATGAGTGAGTGAATGAATGAATTGGTACAGTCCTCCCAACCTGAGGGCATTCTCCCTATGCATTTTTTTTAGATGCTTTAAAATTTATTTTATTTTGTTTTATTTTTGAGATAGGGTCTCACTCTGTCACCTAGCCTGGAGTGCAGTGTCTCAATCACAGTTCACTGCAACCTGTATCTTCTGGACTTAAGTAATTCTCCCACCATAACCTCCCAAGTAGCTGGGACTACAGGTTAATTTTTTAATCCACCACCACACCCAGTTAATTTTTTCTATTTTTTGTAGAGAGAGGGTTTCACTATGTTGGTCTAGAACTAGGCTGGTCTAGAACTCCCGGGCTCAAGCCATCCTCCCTCCTCCACCTCCCATTGTTATGATTTCAGGTGTGAGCCACCTCGTCCTTTCCCTATGCATTCTTAAAAGTAAGAATCATATTATGTAATTCTTTGAAGTCCTTCAGTAATTTCTACTATAGTACTATTACCACAGTAGGTATTTAATGTTTTTAAAATGAGTTTATTGAATTTCTTTTATTTTCATTTTACAAACATTTATTGGGTGCCAAATTTGTGCTAGATATTAGCAATACAAAAATGAATAGGGAAACTGTTTCTATCCTCAGAGTACACACCCTAAAGAAGACAAATGTGTGAACACATTTTTAAAAATTCCTTCTGCTAATACGAGTAATTATGTGAGCATGTCTTTAAAGTGCGACATTAAGACCTTGGTGTTTTAAAGCTCGTAGCAGTAGCCACAAGGGGAAAATGTGCCAGCTGAAGTTATAGCTACCTGGAATAAATTCCCAAAGGGGAAGTGATATTCTTTTTAAACTTGTCGCTGCCAAGATGCACAATTTGCCTCCTGGATATTTCTTCAACTTTAGTTGTTTAGTTATAATTTTGTTAGTTCTCCTGTGGGCTCCTTGTTTGATTGAATGATATATAATGATACCAAAAACTGGAAGCCTTCAAGACAAAGTATTTCAAAAAACAAGTGCATCAGGAGTGATTTTGATACTGTCTATGGTGTTGATGTTAGTTTCAATTGATTCATTGAAATTAATTTTGCAATTGAAGGAATTTGATTTTTCAAACTCTTTTTTTCTTTTTTTTTTCTTTGGGACAGAGTCTTGCTCTGTTACCTAGGCTGGAGTGCGGTGCACGATCTCAGCTCACTGCAGCCTCTGCCCCCTGGGTTCAAGTGATTCTTGTGCATCAGCCACCTAAGAAGCTGGGATTAAAGGCATGCACCACTACGCCCACCAAATTTTTTATTTCAGTAGAGACAGGGTTTCACCATGTTGGCCAGGCTGATCCTGAACTCTGGCCTCAAGTGATCCATCCACCTCAGCCTCCCAAAGTGCTGGGATTACAGGTGTAAGCCACCATGCTAGGCCCTGATTTTTCATAAGACTAAAAATTTTGGAGACAGAAGAATACTAAGATACAGCTGCTAAAGGGCATGTTTGAGATGCCTACCACTTAATTAAGTGCTGTGAAGTACCTAGGAGTCTCTTGCTAGAAAAGGAAGGTGAGGATATGAGCAAAGTCATCCTAGGCTATATTCATCTGAGGCCAGGAGTACTGGAGCTTATTCAATAGAAGAATTCTCAGCCGGGCGCGGTGGCTCAAGCCTGTAATCCCAGCACTTTGGGAGGCCGAGACGGGCGGATCACGAGGTCAGGAGATCGAGACCATCCTGGCTAACCCGGTGAAACCCCGTCTCTACTAAAAAATACAAAAAAACTAGCCGGGCGAGGTGGTGGGCGCCTGTAGTCCCAGCTACTGGGGAGGCTGAGGCAGGAGAATGGCGTTAACCCGGGAGATGGAGCTTGCAGTGAGCCAAGATCCGGCCACTGCACTCCAGCCTGGGCGACAGAGCGAGACTCCGTCTCAAAAAAAAAAAAAAAAAGAATTCTCAAAGTAGCTCTGGAGCCTCCATCTTAGCCTGGTAGGTAAAGAACTCTAGGCGGGTGATTTTTGCTCTGACTATGGTATATTGAAAATGATTCTTTTTTTTTTTTTTTTTTGAGATGGAGTCGCTCCGTTGCCCAGGCTGGAGTACAGTGGCGTGAGTTACTGGCTTACTGCAACCTCTACCTGACCCCCTACAACCCCCTGCCCTGGGTTCAAGCATTCTGCCTCAGCCTCCTGAGTAGCTGGGATTACAGGCAGGCACTACCATGCCTGGCTAATTTTTGTATTTTTAGTAGAGACAGGGTTTCACCATGTCTCTGGTCATGCCAGGATGGTCTCAAACTCCTGACCTCAAGTGATCTGCCTGCCTTGGCCTCCCAAAGTGCTGGGATTACAGGCGTGAGCTACCGCACCTGGCCCAATTGGGAAGAATTTAAGGGAAGAACTAAAAGCTATGCATTTTAGTTGGGGGTAGGGAAGAAAACATTGCAGTTTATCAGTTGAAATTTTATCAGATCAGTGGTATTACTAGAAACTGTGTCACATCTAATTACTACAAATAATTTAGGTCTTGATTGCCTAAACACTTAATTTCTAGCTCTGGAGTGCCTAGTTATGATACTAAGGAATGGAGATATACATTGCCATCCTTTGAAAGAATTTTGAAATTTGAATATTTCTCCATGAACCATATATTAATATAGGAGGAAGAATGAGCTAACTTTTTTTTTTTTTTTTTGAGATAGGGACCTGCTCTGTCACCCAGGCTGGAGTGCAATGGCGTGATCTCAGCCCACTTCAACCTCTGCCCCTGAGGCTCAAGGATCCTCCTATCTCAGCCTCCCTAGTAGCTGGACCACAAGCGTGCACCACCACACCCAGCTATTTTTTTGTATTTTTAGTGGAGATGGGGGTCTCACCATGTTGCCCAGCCTCGTCTCGAACTCCCTGAGCTCAAGCAATCCACCTGCCTTGGCCTCACAAAATTCTGGGTTTATAGTCATGAGACACCACACCCAGCCTTCAAGATTTAAGCAAAATTTTTTATTCCAGAATATGAATTACATACTATTTTATCCTTCAGTAACATTGTTTTTTTAGAGACAGGATCTGGCTATGTTGCTCAGGCTGGAGTGCGGTGGATTCACAGGTGCAACAATAGGGCACCACAGCCTTGAACTCCTTGTCTCCAGTGATCCTTCTGTTCAGCCTCCCAAATAGTTGGGACTACAGGCGCATACCACCATACCCAGCTATTCTTTAGTGACATTTTAATGCGACTGAATTTTAAAAGGAAGACTGAAATTGCACACTGCCTGTCTGCCTTAGATACTTCTTGGGAGCAGGAATCATGTCTTATTCAATGTTGTATCTGGAACATATAGCCCTAGGGCAAGTGTATAAATGTTTTTTGAATGAACAAATGAATTAAATATTGCTTTGTTTGAAAAGTTGTCTTAGTAGTACATAATTTCTTGAAACACAGAATTTCATGTATTTTAAAAATATACCTTATATTTTATACACAAACATTATGTGTAATACTTATTTGGGGTTCACTTAGGTTCTCTTGTGAGAGAAATATTCCTATTGCTTCGTCACTCACAAAAATAACTGGCCACTAAAGAACTGGCCGGGCACGGTGGCTCAAGCCTGTAATCCCAGCACTTTAGGAGGCTGAGATGGGTGGATCACGAGGTCAGGAGATCGAGACCATCCTGGCTAACAGGGTGAAACCCCGTCTCTACTAAAAAAAAACACAAAAAACTAGCCGGGCGAGGTGGCGGGCGCCTGTAGTCCCAGCCACTCGGGAGGCTGAGGCAGGAGAATGGTGTAAACCTGGGAGGCGGAGCTTGCAGTGAGCTGAGATCCGGCCACTGCACTCCAGCCCGGGCGACAGAGCAAGACTCCGTCTCAAAAAAAAAAAAAAGAATTAAAATTTTGTCACTAAAATAAATTTCTGAATATTAAGATACTTATGAGCAAGCTGAATCTAGTGGTAAAGGTATGCTTGGAAGCTCTCAAGAACTGGTTACCCTAGAGTGGAGATGCAGGGGTCAGAAAGAAGTTCTACATGTTTATTATTTCTACAATTGATTTGACTTAGGAAGTGACATTACACAGTGTAATTTGCTGTCTTAATCACTGGAAACTAAATATGATTTAACAGTATTTTACAGTGCTCTACTTGGCAAGGGTAGTTTTCTGTCTTTGCTGGTAAGAAGATGAAATCTTGGTGATCTAGTCTCCAAGGACATCAGTGTCAGCAAGGTTTAGGTTTTGTGGCTACACTGTCTTGGAATGCTGCGCTTATCAGAGTAGGCCATGTTGAAAGGAAAAGTATGTGTGATGAATGGTTACCTGGGCCCAGTTCCCAGGAATCCTTTATCATATATAGCATGATGTCTCCTGTACCTTCTCTCTTCAGGGCTTTCCAGGCTTATGATGCCACGATGCCAAATGTGGATTTAACTGCAGCTTCTTTTGTCTTTTTTATACACATATTACCTTAGTCTTTTGATTTCTAGGTAAGTTTAAATCCTTGGGAAGCCAACACTCTTGCCTTGTTTCCAACCTCCAGGGACCCCATGTGCCTAAGGTGGGTGATGGAGCAAGCTGTTGATAGTGCAGTGTGTGCTACAAGGAGGACATTTTTGCAGCACCCTCTTTATTTATTTTTGAGACGGAGTTTCGCTTTGTCACTCAGGCTGGAGTGCAGTGGCATGAGCTCTTGGCTCGCTGCAACCTGTGCCTCCCAGGTTCAAGTAATTCTCGTGCCTCAGCCTCCCAAGTAGCTGGGACTTACAGGCACGTGCCACAACACCTGGATAATTTTTTATTTTTTGTAGAGACAGAGTTTTGGAGTTTCGCCGTGCTGGCCAGGCTGATCTGGAACTCCTGGCCTCAGGTGACCCGCCCACCTCTACCTTCCAAAGTGCTGGGATTACAGGTGTAAACCACCATGCCCAGCAGCAGCACCTTCTTGTAGCCTTCTTTCCCAGTGCTTTCTCAACTTGGCTTTACTTAGTTTTTTTGTTTGGTTTGGTTTGGTTTGGTTTGGTTTGGTTTTTTAGGGCTCTTACATAGGCTTGGAAGTTCAAAGTTAGAAGACTGGAGCTCTTTAACATAACAATGACGGCTTTTGGTTTTGGCTAAGCTGTCTGGATTATTTAAACAATGGTTACTTATTTTTTAAAGCGTGCTTCACGAAATCAATATTTCTTTTTTTTTTTTTTTTTTTTTGAGACAGAGTCTCGCTTTGTCGCCCAGGCTGGAGTGCTGTGGCCGGATCTCAGCTCACTGCAAGCTCCGCCTCCCGGGTTCACGCCATTCTCCTGCCTCAGCCTCCCGAGTAGCTGGGACTACAGGCGCCCGCCACCTCGCCCGGCTAATTTTTTATATTTTTTAGTAGAGACGGGGTTTCACCGTATTAGCCAGGATGGTCTCGATCTCCTGACCTCGTGATCCGCCCGTCTCGGCCTTCCAAAGTGCTGGGATTACAGGCTTGAGCCACCGCGCCCGGCCACGAAATCAGTATTTCAAGTGCAAAGAAAGTTCTTGGGTAAAAGTATAGTTCATTTTGACTACTTATTTTTATTTATTTATTTTTTGAGACGGCGACTCCCTCTGTCGCTCAGGCTGGAGTGCAGTGGCGCAATCTCGGCTCACTGCAAGCTCCGCCTCCCGGGTTCACGCCATTTTCCTGCCTCAGCCTCCTGAGTAGCTGGGACTACGGGCGCCCGCCATCACGCCTGGCTAATTTTTTTGTATTTTTTAGTAGAGACAGGGTTTTGTGGTGTTAGCCAGGGTGTTCTTGATCTCCTAACCCCGTGATCCTCCCGCCTCGGCCTCCCAAAGTGCTGGGATTACAGGCGTGAGCCACGGCGCCCGGCCTGACCTCTTATTTTTTTATTTCCTTATTCCAGCTACAAGACCAGAAGGAAAACGAATTAATGCTTCCTGTCATTTTGGAAAGTACTTAGAAACTTTAAATATTGACAGTTAAACTGCCTGACAGCTTAGTGGAACTCTTGTTTTGAAACACATTGCAGTTAGGATTATATAGTTACATTTTGTTAAAGTTTGAAATATATAAAAATGACTCATTAGGTTGTTCAGGGAAATCCTGGGGAAGACTCAGTGAAGTGGAGGAGGTTTAAAAAAAAAAAAAAAAAAGACTCATTAGGTTGTTAATAATGAACCTAGCAGTGTGTATCTCTTACATTTATCTTTATTTCTTTTTTTTTTTTTTTTTTTTTTTTTTTTGAGACGGAGTCTCGCTCTGTCGCCCAGGCTGAAGTGCAGTGGCCGGATTTCAGCTCGCTGCAAGCTCCGCCTCCCGGGTTCACGCCATTCTCCTGCCTCAGCCTCCGGAGCATCTGGGACTACAGGCGCCCGCCACCGTGCCTGGCTAGTTTTGTTTTTTTTTTTTTTTTTTTTTTTTTGTATTTTTAGTAGAGACGGGGTTTCACCGTGTTCGCCAGGATGGTCTCGATCTCCTGACCTCGTGATCCGCCCATCTCGGCCTCCCAAAGTGCTGGGATTACAGGCTTGAGCCACCGTGCCCGGCCTTCTTCTTCTTTTTTTTTTGTTTTAGATGGAGTCTTGCTATGTTGCCCAGGCTGGTCTTGAACTCCTGGGGTCAAGCACTCTTCCTACCTTGTCCTCCCAAAGTGCTGGGATTACAGGCATGAGCCACTGAACCCAGCCCATTTCTTTTAAAGATTAATAACTTTTTATTACCTGTTGAATACTTTACCTGTTGATTATTACATGTATAGTTGCTTGAGCTGTCAGTCATTGTAGCATTTGGAGCATAAAATACATGTATTTAGCAATGTAGTCCCCTGGTAAGTGTTGGAAAATCCCCAGATGCCTTTGTGAAATGCATAGATTAGCAGGTTGTTCCATGAGTATAATTCAGGAAAAGAATGAATTAATCAGAAATTTGAAGGATCTGAAAATGGCCATCATATGACTTTTACAGTAGCTAAAAGAATAGCATATTTTGTACTATAGGCAACTTACTCAATTCCTTTAAATATTTATTGTTTTATATTGTACCTATTATGGTAGGAAGACTATTGTACAGCCAATTTAGACACTTAGGTTCTTTGTAGCTAACTGTGATCTTGGGCCTCTTAGAGCTTCATTTTCTTCAAACACAGCAAGAACTACTATGTGAGGAGACTTCAAAAAAAACTCATGGAAAATACATATTATGAAAAAACTACAGAATTTCAAAATTTTTTTATGTACCAAAATAAACTTGCACTAACTTGTCATAACATGTCTGAACAAGATGCAGTTTGAGGCACTAAGAAGGATAAGACATCAGTTTGAAACGAGCCCCTATCAGAGCAGCATAAGTTGTGCTAAAATTGAAGCAAAAACAAACGTAAAATTTATGGTGAAGCTGAGTGAAAGAGTGGTGAAATCACTGACGCTTTACGTAAAGTTTATGGGGACCGTGCCCCAAATAAATAATTGGATAGCATTTTAAGAAGGGACAAGATGATGTTGAAGATGAAGCCTGTAGCAGACTGTCCAGTTTGCAAGGAAAAAATTCATCTTGTTCCATGCAGTAATTGAAGAGGAATGATGATTAACAGCACAAATAATAGCCAGCACCATAGACATCTCAATTGGTTCAGCTTACACAGTTCTGACTGAAAAACTGAAGTTGGCTGGGCGTGGTGGCTCACGCCTGTTATCCCAGCACTTTCAGAGGCCAAAGTGGGTGGATCACCTGAGGTGAGGAGTTCGAGAACAGCCTGGCCAACATAACAAAACCCCGTCTCTACTAAAAATACAAAAATAGCCAGGTGTGGTGGTGCATGCCTGTAGTCCCAGCTACTTGGGAGGTTGAGGCAGGAGAATAACTTGAACCCAGGAGGTGGAGGTTGCAGTAAGCCAAGATTGTACCATTGCACTCCAGCCTGGGTGACAAGAGCGAAACTCTGTCTCAAAAAAAAAAAAAAAACTAAACTAAAATTGAGCAGCTTTCTATCAAATGGGTACCAAAACCATTGCACCCAAATCAGCTGCAGACAAGTGTAGAGCATTCAGTGGAAATTTTAAACAAGTGGGAGCGGCTGGGCGCGGCGGCTCAAGCCTGTAATCCTAGCACTTTGGGAGGCCGAGACGGGCGGATCACGAGGTCGGGAGATCGAGACCATCCTGGCTAACGCGGTGAAACCCCGTCTCTACTAAAAAATACAAAAAACTAGCCGGGCGAGGTGGTGGGCGCCTGTAGTCCCAGCTACTCGGGAGGCTGAGGCAGGAGAATGGCGGGAACCCGGAGGCAGAGCTTGCAGTGAGCTGAGATCCGGCCACTGCACTCCAGCCCAGGCAACAGAGCGAGACTCCGTCTCAAAAAAAAAAAAAGAGAAAGTGTTTTTGAGAAAGTTAACCAAAGCTTTAGTAAAAAAATACCCAGGAAAACTTCACCAGAGAGTCCTGCTCCATCATGATAATGTTCCTGCTCATTCCTCTCATCAAACAAGGGCAATTTTGTGAGAATTTTGATAAGAAGTCATTCAGTATCATTAAATATGCTGATTTGGCTCCTTGGCCTGTCTTGTTTCCCAATCTTAAAAATCTATGAAGGAAGCAGAGCATCTAGGCTGAGGCAGGAGAATCGCTTGAACCCAGGAGATGGAGGTTGCAGTGAGCCAAGACTGTGCCACTGCACTACAGCTGAGTGACAGAGTGAGACTCCATCTTAAAAAGAAAAAAAAAAAAAAAAAAAAACTATGAAGGGCACCCATTTTTCTTCAGTTAATAATGTAAAAGAAACTGCATTAAAATGTTTCAATTCCCATGACCCCCAGTTCATGGGAATGGGCTAAATGGCTGGTATCATGGCTTACAAAAGTGTCTTGACCTTGGAGATTATGTTGAGAAATAAAATTTATATTTTTAATTTTTATCTTTTAATTCCATTTTTCCATGAACTTTTTGAAGACCCCTTATATGTATGTTGCCTATAGCTTTCCAAGTGATTTCACATAAATTATTTATTCCTTACAATGCTCAAATAAAAAATGAAATTGAGGGATAGATACAGTAAGTGAGTTGTCTAAGATTACATTAGTCTGAGAGAACCAGACTGAGACCCTAAACCAACCCTTCTCTCCCCACATCGAGCACTGTCCTTACTGGCATCATGTATGAGAAGATTGAATTGGCTGTCTACATCTACATGTATATAATATCTACAATTACATTCTATGATTTTTTTGTTTCTGTTTTGTTTTTTATAGCATCTGAAGTGATTTGCCATTGCCTATTTTATTTGCTTTTTCCTCAAAATGTACTTTAGGGTTGCTATTTTTAATGTCTTTTTTTTCCTGCCTGAAAGTACATTTTAAAAGTTAACAGCATGGAATTTCATTATTGTGATAAGATGTTATATTAATTGTGCTGTTAGGAGTTTTGGCTTGTTTTGTTTTGTTTTTTTTGGTAACATTGTAGCCTACAGTGTAAACCCTGAAAATGATTCCAGAAATTTATTTGGGGTTAAGATCCACATGTCTTAGGTTAGTTATATACTAACTTATTTCAAGATGAAAAGAGAGAGATAATTTTTTTATTTTAAAATTATTTTTAGTTTTTTTTAGATTGGGATGCCAATGTGGGAGGATCACTTGGGCCCAGAAGTTTGAGACCAGCCTGGGGAACATAGCGAGACCCCGTCTCTGTAAAAGATTTTAAAATTAGCTAGGTGCTGGTACATGCCTGTAGTCCCAGCTGCCCAGGAGGCTAAGGCAGGAGCATTGCTAGAGCCCAGGAGTTTGAGGCTGCGGTGAGCCGTGATCACACCACTGCAGTCCAGCCTGAGTGACAGAGTGAGCACTGGCTAATTTTAAAATTTTCTGTAAAGACTCACTATGTTGGGTCTCACTATGTTGCCCAGGCTAGTCTTGAACTCCTGGCCTCAAACAGTCCTTCCAATCTTGGCCTCTCAAGGCGCTGGGATTAAGGTGTGAGCTACTGTGCTGGTCAGGAGAAAATTGTTTTATTCACAAATAATGTTCACAGTAATAATTTACTTTAAACTTTCTTAAAGTAAAAAGAACCGGCTGGGCACAGTGGCTCACACCTGTAATCCCAGCACTTTGGGAGGCCGAGGTGGGTGGATCACTTGAGGCCAGGAGTTCAAGACCAGCCTGGCCAACATTGCAAAAGCCCCATCTCTACTAAAACTACGAAATTAGCCAGGTGTGGTAGCACATGCCTGTAACTCCAGCCACTTGGGAGGCTGAGGCATGAGAATCTCTTGAACCCGGGAGGCAGAGGCTGCAGCAAGCTCTGAGGTGGTGCCATTGCACTCCAGCTTGGGTGACAGAGCAAGACTCTGTCTCAAAAAAACAAAAAACAAACACACAAAAAAACAACAGAAAAAGAACTTACGTGAAAGAATTTAAATTAGTGAGGAAAGATGGAACTGGAAAAAGTACTCCAGTAAGCCAGGCATGGTGGTGCATGTATGCAGTCCCAGCTACTCAGGAGGCTGAGGCAGGAGTAGCACTTGAGACCAGGAATTAAAGACCAGCCCGAGCAAAATAGGTAATTTTTTTTAAAAAGTACTCTAGTCTGTGTTCCTTAAATTTAGGTTTCATACATTCTTAGAATTATAATACTTTTTCATGGCTGGGCATAGTGGTGCATGCCTGTAATCCCAGCTGTTTGGGAGGGTGAGGCGGGCAGATTACTTGAGGTCAGGAGTTTGAGACCAACCTGGCCAACATGGTAAAACCCTATCTCTAATAAATTAAATACAAAAATTAGCTGGACATGGTGGCAAGGGCCTGTAGTCTTAGCTACTCAGGAGGCTGAGGCAAGAGAATCGCTTGAACCCAGGAGGCGGAGGTTGCAGTGAACTGAGATCACGCCACTGCACTCCAGCCTGGGTGACAGAGCAAGACTCAAAAAAAAAAAAAACAAAATTATAATGCTTTTTCAGATGTCTTTGAAGAGGAGAATTTCAGCCTTGTATTAGATAGTCCAATATGTTCATCTTAGCAATCTCAGAGCAAAGAGCCTTTTTAGATGCCAATAAGACTTGTCTCTCAGTTGCCTAGTATGCAAAGACTGGGCCTTAAATGTTTTGCTCCTCTAAAGCATTTAAATTTAAGAGATTAACCTGCTAATTTGTCCTAAAAGTTACATATGTCTTTTAATATAGTCATGGCTGAAAAATGGCTAAGACGGTTAGCACCTGACTCTAGTTTTAAATTAACTGAGAAAATAATCCTTCAGAAAATTCATTGATGTTGTCCACATACCTGTGATCTTACCTCTTGAGAGGAAAATGTCAGTGCTTTTATCATTGGAACTCAGTTTGGGACTTACCACTATAAATTGGAGGTTCCAGAATGTCTGTTCTTCATTCCTTATTTTGTTCTTGTTTTATATGGATTTTGTTTCCAGAATCTGAAATTCTATCGTGTCTCTCTCTGGAAAGAACTCAATCTCTGAATCATTGACTTTCTATTAATCAGTTTGTTTAAATAGACCATATTTCTTGATAACTTGTGCAAAATAGGTTAAACAAATCCTTTTTTTTTTTTTTTTTTTTAAATAGAGCAGGTTAAAAATTAGAGGTGGCTGGGCGCGGTGGCTCAAGCCTGTAATCCCAGCACTTTGGGAGGCCGAGACGGGCGGATCACGAGGTCAGGAGATCGAGACCATCCTGGCTAACACGGTGAAACCCCGTCTCTACTAAAAATACAAAAACTAGCTGGGCGAGGTGGCGGGCGCCTGTAGTCCCAGCTACTCGGGAGGCTGAGGCAGGAGAATGGCATAAACCCGAGAGGCGGAGCTTGCAGTGAGCTGAGATCTGGCCACTGCACTCCCATCCGGGCGACAGAGCGAGACTCCGCCTCAAAAAAAAAAAAAAAAAATTAGAGGTAAGCAGAAGCTTTTGCTTTTTGTCTTTTCCAACTATAACTGAAAATAGGATGTTTCCCTAAGTTTTAGTAAAGGATTTCATCCTATATGTGGTCAATTCATGATCCCTTTCACAAACACTGCTGCCCACCATTAAGTCTCTTATCACAGGCATTTTTAAAATTATACCATAAAATGCATGTTGAGACTCTCTGGATCTCAAATGTACAGAAATCACATCTAAATGTCAATTCCTGAGTTAAGGAACTGACAATTATGGCACTTTCAGTCTCTATTAATATTTAGAAGGCAAGAGATTATTATATTGTTTATGTTACTCCTTATGTGTCTATAGACTTAAATACTTGTTGAAAAGCATTTGTTGTATTGGGGCTGTATGTTTCTGCCATTATACTTATTTGCTTACCTGATTTAAAGTTGTCCTTTAATTGTTTTGGGCTGTATCTATAGTTTGAAATTTAGGACTATCCTCTGTGTACTATGCACCAAAGATGACATTTCAATGCATTGTTCAGTTACTACACAGCTCCTATTTGTCTATAATAAAGCTGTATGACTGGGTCCATTTATTTCTATATTAGTTATTTTATAGTATCCATTTGAATGATGATAATTAATATAAAAAGGCAAATTTTCCAAATTCATTTGTGCCTCCTCCGGGCATTTCTTTGGGATGTGTTTGTATGCACGTTTTTGCTTCTGATTTTAAAATAATTTTCCTTTGTTGTAGGATGAGCAATTCTTAGGTTTTGGCTCAGATGAAGAAGTCAGAGTGCGAAGTCCCACAAGGTCTCCTTCAGGTACGGCCAATTAAGTGCATGGTGCCTTTAAGTTTTGTTTGTTAGGAGATTGTGGCTTCCCCTTGCCTTCTTTGCATGTAAAGGATGCTCTACCATACTGGGGTTAGGAAATGGCTTATGAGCTAGACTTCTTTATGGGACTCTTCTCTGTCAGGCCACATTGGGCTTATTCTTTCTCTCTGGGAACAACTTGGGACATGGGAAGTAGGTTTCTACAGAATTACTGGGAAATCTGGTAGGCAAACTGAAGGTAACCTACTAAAAGCATCCTCAGATTTACACATTTTGTGTTATGTGGTAGTGTATATGTCTTTGGGAATAATTTGGCCATTATTTTTTTCAGATTAAATTTGGTCTACTATTGTCACAGAACCAAAAACAAAATATTGGCATTATGTGAAACATTTTTACCTGATTCTTGAAAGGCTGTATTAAAATAAAAAAATGGAAAATTAGCAATATTTGTCATCATTCTCACCAACAAAATATCTAGAATATCTTGAAATTCTAGACTTACAAGCAGTTTCCTAAGAGAAGACCCTCAATGGGAATAACATTTAATGGCTTGCAGAATTCAGTTCTATATAGGAGAAAGCTATGCATCTTTTGATGAAAATGCATTCCCTATCTGTGCTGCCGTTCTAACTTTATATATGGTTTTCTTTGATTTTATGTGGATAGACACTCCAGCTAAATGTGATATTGTTAGCTGTTTCTGCTTTTTGACATTGACTTAGCTTGTGATATGTGCTAGCATTAGGGTCTCACTTAAGAGTCATCATATATTATCATGTAATTCAAACATCCAAGTTGACAATTTTCTTAAATAGGGGTGGTATTGTCATTCTAGTTGGGGCAGTAGTGTCCCAGTATCTGTGCTATTCAGACAGTAGCAGTGTTCTCTTTAACATGTGATGAAGTCTTAAAACTTCATATAGGAAAGGAATTTGAGAGATCATCAGGGTTTTTTTTGTGTTTATAGATGACAAAATGAGGTCCATAAAATATATGAGTAATGATTTATAACCAGTTTGAGAGTTCTTTGGATATGTTGTGGATCAGGGAAGTTAGCAGCAGTGCTGGGACTCTTCTCTCTTCTGCTGCTTCTACTTGTCTACCAAAAGCATTTTTTAAAAAGTAGGATAGAAGAGGTTTTCAGAATTGATAAAGCCCTCTGATTGGCCAGGTTCAAGTCTACCACAATGTTAAGGAATCATTTGATGTATTTCCGGGCAGGAGTTGTTTTGTTTGTTGTTCTTGTTTTTGAAACAGAGTCTCACTCTGTCACCCAGACTCCGGTCAGGAGTTTTATTTTGTTAATTCACCACTTTTTCATGATAGTTCCCTCTTAAGTTTTTTTTCTTGACTACCAGTCTACCTTGAATGTTGTCTTCTTTTCTAAGAAACCATCTCGATATGTTTCATTATTTGAGAAATGAAACATGGTTTCTCTGCTGTCTCCTAGTTTATTACCTTTGTTGTAATTAGAATATGTTGAGAAAGGAGCTGTGAATCCTTAGTCTATTAAAGGAACTCTCATAAATTAATTGATGAGGAATGCATTTATATTTAGAAATCCCAACAATAAAATCTTTGTTGACTTCTGTTCTGTTAGAAAGTAGTTCCATTGTAAAAGTGTTCATCATAATGGCATAAATCTCTTTTGGTGCCTGTTAAGGGAAGTTTTAATCTCAGAAGAATGTTATCAAGAGGGAAGAGAAGATTTGATAAAACAGCCAACTGTTACTACTTTTTAAAATGTAGACTAATACAAGGTGTTTTACAAACAGTCTTGTTTTCTTGAATGGCTTGAAAAGTGGCAAACTGAGCTTATTTATACATTGGAAAATTCCTTTTATTTAGAACAGAACTTTGATTTATTAAGTTGTCACTTTGCTGCTTACATCAGTTAAGGTTAAATCTTTTTGCAACTTGAGACTAACTAGCTCAAGAACCTCTAGGTAGGGGAGTAGATTTAGTAGACACATCATTACGTTACTTCACTGATTAGTTCACATACCACTGAGTTCAGTGATCTTATTCTGATGTGTCATGAATGAACATTTTTCTATTCAGTAAAACTTTTCTTAGTCTGCTTTGGGAAAATAGATTGAAATATGGTACTCTGAACTGCCCAGGGAGTTGGTATGTTGATGATTGAAGAGCAGCGTGTTCAAATTTGTTCAAAGACAGAATTCTGAATTGAAAAGATGGGATGACTGACTAGAAGCATGTTCTTAAATGTTAATCTTGGTGGCTAGGATATGGCAAGGAAGTTCACATTTTTTTTCTTTACAATTCCTTTGAATTCAGAAAAAACCTTCTGGCTCATCTAAAATTGTAGGAAAATCAGTTTTGTGGATTAATTGTTCAGTGGAAAACTCTTAATTATCTTTTTGTATCAAAAAAGTAATTAAATGTTCTTTCAGGTGGCATGTTATTTGCTGACTTCTTTGAGGCAAATTTTGGGTGAAAAGAAACTAAGCACAATTAAGATGTTTGATTGACTCATTAGACTCAAGTTGAACTCAGTACAAAATGGCCAGTGCTAAGTTATATTCAGCTTAGTTAAAACCTAAACTACACAGCTAAATATATGCTCTTCATTGTTTAATTTCTATACACAGTTAAAACTAGTCCTCGAAAACCTCGTGGGAGACCTAGAAGTGGCTCTGACCGAAATTCAGCTATCCTCTCAGATCCATCTGTGTTTTCCCCTCTAAATAAATCAGAGACCAAATCTGGAGATAAGATCAAGAAGAAAGATTCTAAAAGTATAGAAAAGAAGAGAGGAAGACCTCCCACCTTCCCTGGAGTAAAAATCAAAATAACACATGGAAAGGACATTTCAGAGTTACCAAAGGGAAACAAAGAAGATAACCTGAAAAAAATTAAAAGGACACCTTCTGCTACGTTTCAGCAAGCCACAAAGATTAAAAAATTAAGAGCAGGTAAACTGTCTCCTCTCAAGTCTAAGTTTAAGACAGGGAAGCTTCAAATAGGAAGGAAGGGGGTACAGATTGTACGACGGAGAGGAAGACCACCATCAACAGAAAGGATAAAGACCCCTTCGGGTCTCCTCATTAATTCGGAACTGGAAAAGCCCCAGAAAGTCCGGAAAGACAAGGAAGGAACACCTCCACTTACAAAAGAAGATAAGACAGTTGTCAGACAAAGCCCTCGAAGGATTAAGCCAGTTAGGATTATTCCTTCTTCGAAAAGGACAGATGCAACCATTGCTAAGCAACTCTTGCAGAGGGCAAAAAAGGGGGCTCAAAAGAAAATTGAAAAAGAAGCAGCTCAGCTGCAGGGAAGAAAGGTGAAGACACAGGTCAAAAATATTCGACAGTTCATCATGCCTGTTGTCAGTGCTATCTCCTCGCGGATCATTAAGACCCCTCGGCGGTTTATAGAGGATGAGGATTATGACCCTCCAATTAAAATTGCCCGATTAGAGTCTACACCGAATAGTAGATTCAGTGCCCCATCCTGTGGATCTTCTGAAAAATCAAGTGCAGCTTCTCAGCACTCCTCTCAAATGTCTTCAGACTCCTCCCGATCTAGTAGCCCCAGTGTTGATACCTCCACAGACTCTCAGGCTTCTGAGGAGATTCAGGTACTTCCTGAGGAGCGGAGCGATACCCCTGAAGTTCATACTCCACTGCCCATTTCCCAGTCCCCAGAAAATGAGAGTAATGATAGGAGAAGCCGAAGGTATTCAGTGTCGGAGAGAAGTTTCGGATCTAGAACGACGAAAAAATTATCAACTCTACAAAGTGCCCCCCAGCAGCAGACCTCCTCGTCTCCACCTCCACCTCTGCTGACTCCACCCCCACCACTGCAGCCAGCCTCCAGTATCTCTGACCACACACCTTGGCTTATGCCTCCAACAATCCCCTTAGCATCACCATTTTTGCCTGCTTCCACTGCTCCTATGCAAGGGAAGCGAAAATCTATTTTGCGAGAACCGACATTTAGGTGGACTTCTTTAAAGCATTCTAGGTCAGAGCCACAATACTTTTCCTCAGCAAAGTATGCCAAAGAAGGTCTTATTCGCAAACCAATATTTGATAATTTCCGACCCCCTCCGCTAACTCCCGAGGACGTTGGCTTTGCGTCTGGTTTTTCTGCATCTGGTACTGCTACTTCAGCCCGATTGTTTTCGCCACTCCATTCTGGAACAAGGTTTGATATGCACAAAAGGAGCCCTCTTCTGAGAGCTCCAAGATTTACTCCAAGTGAGGCTCACTCTAGAATATTTGAGTCTGTAACCTTGCCTAGTAATCGAACTTCTGCTGGAACATCTTCTTCAGGAGTATCCAATAGAAAAAGGAAAAGAAAAGTGTTTAGTCCTATTCGATCTGAACCAAGATCTCCTTCTCACTCCATGAGGACGAGAAGTGGAAGGCTTAGTACTTCTGAGCTGTCACCTCTCACCCCCCCGTCTTCTGTCTCTTCCTCGTTAAGCATTTCTGTTAGTCCTCTTGCCACTAGTGCCTTAAACCCAACTTTTACTTTTCCTTCTCATTCCCTGACTCAGTCTGGGGAATCTGCAGAGAAAAATCAGAGACCAAGGAAGCAGACTAGTGCTCCGCCAGAGCCATTTTCATCAAGTAGTCCTACTCCTCTCTTCCCTTGGTTTACCCCAGGCTCTCAGACTGAAAGAGGGAGAAATAAAGACAAGGCCCCTGAGGAGCTGTCCAAAGATCGAGATGCTGACAAGAGCGTGGAGAAGGACAAGAGTAGAGAGAGAGACCGGGAGAGAGAAAAGGAGAATAAGCGGGAGTCAAGGAAAGAGAAAAGGAAAAAGGGATCAGAAATTCAGAGTAGTTCTGCTTTGTATCCTGTGGGTAGGGTTTCCAAAGAGAAGGTTGTTGGTGAAGATGTTGCCACTTCATCTTCTGCCAAAAAAGCAACAGGGCGGAAGAAGTCTTCATCACATGATTCTGGGACTGATATTACTTCTGTGACTCTTGGGGATACAACAGCTGTCAAAACCAAAATACTTATAAAGAAAGGGAGAGGAAATCTGGAAAAAAACAACTTGGACCTCGGCCCAACTGCCCCATCCCTGGAGAAGGAGAAAACCCTCTGCCTTTCCACTCCTTCATCTAGCACTGTTAAACATTCCACTTCCTCCATAGGCTCCATGTTGGCTCAGGCAGACAAGCTTCCAATGACTGACAAGAGGGTTGCCAGCCTCCTAAAAAAGGCCAAAGCTCAGCTCTGCAAGATTGAGAAGAGTAAGAGTCTTAAACAAACTGACCAGCCCAAAGCACAGGTACTCTTTTCCACCTTGCCTATTAAAACTAACAGTTTATTGAGCCCTTTCTGTGGGCAAGTTTTAGGCTAAGTGGTTCAGTTATATCCAGTTATGAGAACCAAGAAAAGTATGGTGGAGGCAGTGGTATTTGCAGTAGTCCTTCAAGGACCAGTAGGATTTTGATAGGTAGAAAATGGCAGGACATAACATTCTAAGTAGAGGGAACAGTGTGGGTAAAAATGGAAAAGTAAGAAACATATTTGAGGAATATTGGATAGCTGGATTGGCACCTGTGGAAAATTGGTGAACTAAGGCTGAATGAACTAAGGTTGGGACTTAGATAACTTAAACAACTCAGAGGATACTGAGTTGTTTGTACCTTATAGGTTTGATGTAATTAAACCTGGGACTTAATTTTTAAGGTACATTTTAATAGTCAAGTTGTTTTACTATCCCCGATAGAATAGAAAACCGGAGGGGAGCATTCTCTTCCTCTGAGTAGTGAAGGATTAGAGCAATAGATAATATGTTTTTGCAGAATACAAATGAGAAGTACTGGCCGGGTGCCATGGTTCATGCCTGTAATCCCACCACTTTGGAAGGCCAAGGTGGGCAGATCACTTGAGGTCAGGAGTTTGAGACCAGCCTGGCCTGGCCAATATGGTGAAACCTCATCTCTACTAAAAAAAAAAAAAAAAAAATTAGTTGGTGATGCACGCCTCTATTCCCAGCTACTCGGGAGATTGAGGCAAGAGAATCACTTGAACCTGGGAGGCAGAGATAGCAGTGAGCTGAGATCCCGCCACTGCACTCAAGCCTGGGCCAATAGACTCTGTCTCAAAATAAATAAATAAACAGATTAGAAGCACTTAGCCTTAGGCCATGGAACAGGAAAGCTATAGAATTCTGTTAGTTAACAGGATGCCAAACAGATTTTTACAAAGACCAGCATTTTTGTTTGTTTTTTTATTGTTTTGTTTTGTTTTGTTTTGTTTTGTTTTTTTTTTTTTTTTTTTTTTTTTTTTTTTTTTGAGAGGGAGTCTCGCTGTGTCGCCCAGGCTGGAGTGCAGTGGCCGGATCTCAGCTCACTGCAAGCTCCGCCTCCCAGGTTTACGCCATTCTCCTGCCTCAGCCTCCCGAGTAGCTGGGACTACAGGCGCCCGCCACCTCGCCCGGCTAGTTTTTTGTATTTTTTAGTAGAGACGGGGTTTCACCGGGTTAGCCAGGATGGTCTCGATCTCCTGACCTCGTGATCCGCCCGTCTCGGCCTCCCAAAGTGCTGGGATTACAGGCTTGAGCCACCGCGCCCGGCCTGTTTATTTGTTTAACAAAAGTAAGCTAGTCACTGGCCTTTTCTGAGAAGTGTTGCTGATCTTTAGGATCTTTTGAAAAGATTGTCATGTAATAGATGCCTATTGATGCCAGCATATCAAGTTAGATTAAGATGGCCATAAACTTAGATTTGTAATGTTATTCAGGGCCAGGCGCAGTGGCTCACGCCTGTAATCCCAGCACTTTGGGAGGCCGAGGCGGGCGGATCACAAGGTCAGGAGATTGAGACCATCCTGGCTAACATGGTGAACCCCTGTCTCTACTAAAGATACAAAAACTTAGCCGGACATGGTGGCATGTGCCTGTAGTACCAGCTACTCGGGAGGCTGAGGCAGGAGAATCGCTTGAACCTGGGAGGCAGGTTGCAATGAGCCGAGATTGCGGCACTGCACTCCAGCCTGGGTAACAGAGTGAGACTCCATCTTAAAAAAATAAATAAATAAAATTAATGTTATTCAACCTAGGGCCATAGTTACATTTAGTAATTCTGCCAGTTGAGAATTGTAGCAGGAATATAATGGAACTTATTTTTAACACCATGTTGGATGTTTTTTGTGATAGGAGCAGTGGCTCTTTAAAATCTGAGACATTTCTGTTGTAGCCTTTTATACTTCCTTTTTTTTTTGAGACGGAGTTTCACTCTTGTTGCCCAGGCTGGAGTACAATGGCGTGATCTCAGCTCACTGCAACCTCCGCCTTCCAGGTTCAAGCAGTTCTGCCTCAGCCTCCCGAGTAGCTGGGATTACGGGCATGCGCCACCACACCCGGCTAATTTTGTATTTTTAGTAGAGACAGGGTTTCTCCATGTTGGTCAGGCTGATCTCAAACTCCCGACCTCAGGTGATCCGCCCGCCTCGGCCTCCCAAAGTGCTGGAATTGCAGGCGTGAGCCACTGCGCCCAGCCTATACTTTCATTTATAAGTTATTTCACTCCTACTTCTCTGTTGATCAAGGAAATATAAGAAATAGTTTTTGGTTAGATAAGCTACATTTATACCACACTGAACTTTTTGGTAATAGAGACTGGCAGCTTGAATTTTGAGGGGAATTTAAAATAGTAGTGTAATTGGGAATAGAAGCTTAGTTGTTCGTTTGTTTTTAAGATAGGGTCTCACTCTGTCATCCAAGGTGGCTCAAGTGATCCTCTTGTCCCAGCCTCCTAAGTAGCTAGAACTACAGGTGTGTATTACCACGCCCAGCCAATTTTTAAATTTTGGGTAGAGATGGGTTCTCGCTATGTTGCCCATACTGGTCTTGAACTCCTGGCCTCAAATGATCTTCCCACCTCAAGCTGTTTTTTATTTTTTGATTAGAGACCTTTTTTTTGTGCTGCCAATTAGGATACGGTAATAGCTGATTTCTGTTTTGATGTGATTTATCAGCTGGGAATAATTAGAGTTGTATGTTTTGATTCTAAGTCATCATGAAATTGATCAAGTATACCTTGGCTTTGTTCAGTTATAATTTCAACATGTATGGTTGTTACTGTTTTTGGATTGCCTCATATTCAGGGTCAAGAAAGTGACTCATCAGAGACCTCTGTGCGAGGACCCCGGATTAAACATGTCTGCAGAAGAGCAGCTGTTGCCCTTGGCCGAAAACGAGCTGTGTTTCCTGATGACATGCCCACCCTGAGTGCCTTACCATGGGAAGAACGAGAAAAGATTTTGTCTTCCATGGGGAATGATGGTAGGTCAGGAAGGTCAACTTGGAGTCGGAACAGGCTTTTGATTTGTTTGTTGATTATTCTGGGGATGCCCAGTAGGCTCTTCATAGTTAGTCTGGGTCCTCTGAAAAACAGATGGCAAGAGGGGATTAAAAACATGAGGATTTTATTAAAGGAAATGCCTGAGAAGGAAAACGGGGAGGTAGCCAGGGAAGGCTGGGAGAGCTGTCAGACTTCACCCCCATGAAGGAGAAGGGGAAGGAAGGCTAGAATCTTCCTAGACTGCTGTGCAGGTAAGAAAGGTTTAGAAAGCTGTCAAGGTGTCTTTGAGTAAAAGTAGACTGTCAGGGGAGTCTTGTGTCTCTCAGGAGCAGGTGGAGGAGTGACTCCTCCACCGAGTCACTGCCTGAAAGCCCGTGGTAAGTGTGGCCTCTGCACCACTCGATTTCAGAGCACAGAAGCGGGGGCCCAGATCAGTTGTGCTTTCTGTAGTTGGAGGTCTAGGAGGCACGTCATGGCTGCCATACAGTTCTTAAGTGCAGAGTAGCCACTCACAACGAATTTAGAGGTTTGAAGAATCCTTAGAAGCATTTGGTTTCTATTCTTGATTTTAGATTAGACTGTTTTGTTTTCAATATTTGGAATTTTGCTTTCATCGAGACGCAAGTTGTTGGCTTTTTTTTTTTTTTTTTGAGACGGAGTCTTGTTGTGTCGCCCAACCTGGAGTACAGGGGCACGATCTCAGCTCACTGTAGCCTCCACTTCCTGGGTTCAAGCGATTCTCCTGCGTCAGCCTCCTGAGTATCGGATTACAGGCATGTGCCACCACGCCCAGCTAATTTTTGTATTTTTAGTGGAGAGGGGTTTTGCTGTGTTGGCCAGGCTGGTCTCAAACCCCTGACCTCAGGCGATCTGCCCGGCTCAGCCTCCCAAAGTGCTAGGATTACAGACGTGAGCCACTGTGCCCAGCCAAGTTATTGGCATTTTTACACATTTAAATAACTATTTAAAATAGATTCTGAGTTCTGTATATAAATATTTTAATATATTTTATTTTTGGAGTACCAATTAAAACAAGGTTTGAAGGTAGCTAATGACAGAAGGGGATTTTTGAGAACCTCTCCTTCTACTCCCAAGAAGGGATTCAGTACTCCCTTGGAACTAATGCCATATTTCTTTAACAGACAAGTCATCAATTGCTGGCTCAGAAGATGCTGAACCTCTTGCTCCACCCATCAAACCAATTAAACCTGTCACTAGAAACAAGGCACCCCAGGAACCTCCAGTAAAGAAAGGACGGCGATCGAGGCGGTGTGGGCAGTGTCCCGGCTGCCAGGTGCCTGAGGACTGTGGTGTTTGTACTAATTGCTTAGATAAGCCCAAGTTTGGTGGTCGCAATATAAAGAAGCAGTGCTGCAAGTAAGTGGGTGTTTCACTCTGAGATGTTGACCTCTCATCCATAAAGTTGCTTATTTATCCCTAGTTTGTTGCAGAGATGCATCAGGACACTGAATGTGGTTGTAATTGAGTTGCAACTTCTAACTTATTATAGTTAGATTTTGTGGTGTGGGCTGTTCTTAAATAAGAAATACTCTGGGGCCATGCTGTCATTAATAGAATGTTCTGCAACAATGGAAATGTTCTATTGGAATAGTAGACAACAATAATGGAAATGTTTAGTTCAGTGTGGCAGCCGTTAGCCACATGTGGCTGTTGAGTGCTTGACATGTGATTAGTGTGACTGAGGAACTACATTGTTTATTTTGTTTAACTTTAGCCATGTGTAACTAATGGCTACCATATCAGACTGTAGCTCTGGAGGATTCCTACTTAAAACCTGACAACTTTATGAAATTATGTTGACCCAACAAAATTATGACAATTCAGGAAACATTGGAGATACACTGCATAAATATCTGTGCTTTCCGACTGTCTCTTAGAATATTTTTATGCACATGGAATTTTTTTTTTTAAGAGACAGGGTCTTGCTCTGATGCCCAGGCTGGAGTGCAGTGGCATGATCATAGCTCACTGCCAACGTTGAACTAGGCTCCAGTGATCCTCCTGCCTTGGCCTCTCAAAGTACTGGGATTACAGGCATGAGCCACAGTGCTTGGCCTCATATGAAATTTCTGGGTTTTTTTTTTTTTTTTTTTTTTTTTTTTGAGGCGGAGTTTCACTCTTTTTGCCCAGGCTGGAGTACAATGGCGCGATCTCAGCTCACCGCAACCTCCGCCTCCCGGGTTCAAGCGATTCTCCTGCCTCAGCCTCTCGAGTAGCTGGGATTACAAGCATGCGCCACCATGCCTGGCTAATTTTTGTATTTTTAGTAGAGAGGGGGTTTCTCCATGTTGGTCAGGCTGGTCTTGAACTCCCGACCTCAGGTGATCCACCTGCCCCGGCCTCCCAAAGTGCTGGGATTACAGGCGTGAGCCACCGCATCTGGCTGAAATTTCTGTTTTTAAGAAGTTTTGTTTTAATTTGTATGGGTACATAGTAGGTATATACATTTATGGTATATATAAGATGTTTTGATACAGGCATGCAATGCATCATAATCATATCATGCAAAATGGGGTATCCATTCCCTTAAGCATTTATCCTTTGTATTACAAACAATCCAGTTATACTCTTTCAGTATACAATTAAATGTACAATTAAATTATTATTGACTATAATCACCCTGTTGTGCTATCAAATGCTAAGTCTTACTCATTCTTTCTAATTATTTTTTTATACCCATTAGCCATCCCCTAATATGGAATTTTTTATGTTGAAATTTTTATTGCTCTACTTTTTCTCCTCTTTTTTAGTCAGTTTGTGGATATACTTTTTGCCATCTGGGATACTTTATTTAAAGTAGATCAAGATAGTAGCATAAACAGAAATTTTGGTGATTGAGCATCTTGTAAATTGCCTGGCACAAATAATAGGTATCAATAGATATTTGCTGAATGAGTGAGTGACATGAAAGTGAGAAATGCTACATTATTGGGAGAAATGCTACATTATTTACTTCAGGGGAGATAATTTCTAGGAGACAAGAAGTAGTTCTGTGCTTTGGTTTGGTCTGACCTTAAGCAAGAATCTTGTCTCAGTCTCATTAGTGGAAAGAAGTAAAGTACTTCACAGATCACAAAAAAGTACATGATAGCAAGATAAAGTTGTGCTAAATTTAAGAGTTAAAGTGGAGTCAGTGCAATTGTAGACTTCAGATTACATTAGAATTTTATTAAATCTAAATTTAGGGATGAGGTATATATCAAAGCCACCAGATTTAATTATAGCATTGTAGTGGTAGACAAAGGAGTTGTTTGATAATTTTAGTCTGTTTTGTGTTAAGATTACTTGATGAATATTAACCTCATAAGAGAGTAGGACTGATGCGACTACAAGAAATACTGACTGATCACTTTGTGTGTGGTGCTAGTCAGTGTTGAATTACAAGAAATTTGAGTCCCATTTCAAAAATAATTTGATATTTGCTCCTTTTAGATCCTAAAGGTAGGTGAATCCGGGGATTCAAAGGCTCAAATTTAATCTGAGTAATGAGTCGTCCTTTTTTCAGCTATAAAAATGTGAACCTGAATAAAGATTCACTGATTGTTGCAGGCAAAATGAACACTTGTTTCAGTGCTTCTCTTCTAAATTTAATTTGTTTCATGGTTTAATCCTTGTTTTCCTAGGATGAGAAAATGTCAGAATCTACAGTGGATGCCTTCCAAAGCCTACCTGCAGAAGCAAGCTAAAGGTAGTGTTGTTAAAAAGGTCTTCCCCCAAATGCTCCTTGCTTAAATGCTGTGTAGTTGTATACATCCGGTAGAAGAGAATACTTTTTTTTTTTTTAAGTGCAACTCTTTCGCAGGGAGTAGATTGTTGAAGCTAGGTAATAGGTACATGGGGGTTGATTGGACTATTTCCTGTATTGGGGTATTTTTTAAATTTTCCATAATAAATTTTTAAGATTTATATAAAAATTATAGTTCATTCTATTTCCTAGAGCAATTAAAGTATACCTATTTCACCTGATCAACTTGGCATTAACTTTCTTTAGCCTTTCAATGCTAACTTTTAGCTGCAGGAAACTGAGAATGTTGTGTCACATTTCTACGCTTCTATTTTTTAAATGTATTTTTTTAACTTATTTTTAATTTTTGTGGATACATAGCAGATGTATTTATTATTTATTTTTTTGAGACAGAGTCTCACTCTGTCTTTCAGGCTGGGGTGCAGTAGCATGATTATGACTCACTGTAGCTTCGACCTCCCAGACTGAAGCCATCCTCCCACCTCAGCCTCCCTAGTAGCTGGGACTACAGGTGCGCACCACTATGCCTGGCTAATTTTTGTAATTTTCGTTTGCAGAGACAGGATTTTGCCATGTTGCCCAGGCTGGTCTTGAACTCCTAGGCTCAAGTGATCCTCTCGCCTTGGCCTCCCAAAGTGCTGGAATTACAGGCATGAGCCACCACTGTACCTGGCCAGCAGGTGTATTAATTTATGGGGGCACATGAGATATGTTGATACAGGCATACAATGGGTAATAATCACATCAGGGTACATGGGATGTCCATTACCTCAAGCATTTATCTTTTGTGTTACAAACAATCTAATTATACTCTTGTAATTATTTTTAAGGGTACAGTAAATTATTGCTGACTGTAATTACCCTGTTGTATTATCAAAAACTAGATCTTATTCACTTCTATCTAGCTATATTTTTGTACCCATTAACCATCCCCACTTTCCCCCTCAACCTCACTACCCTTCTCAGCCTCTCATAAACATCATTCTCTCTCTCTATCTCCATCATTTCAATTGTTTTAATTTTTAGCTCCCACAAATGAGTGTGAACATGTGATGTTTGTCTCTCTGTGCCTGGCTTATTTCACTTAACATAATGTCCTCTAGTTCCATCCATGTTGTTTCAGATGATAGGATCTCATTCTTTTTTATGGCTGAATAGTACTCCATTGTGGATATGTACCACATTTTCTTCATCCATTCATCTGTTAATGAACGCTTAGATTGCTTTCAAATCTTGGCTGTCATGAGTATTGCTGCAGTAAACATGAGAGTGCAGATATCTCTTTGATATACTGATTTCCTTTCTTTTGGTATATACCTAGCTGTGGGATTGCTGGATCATATGGTGGCTCTGTAATTCTATTTTAAATAAAATTATTCTCACTTATAGACAGATGATGTTGTTGTTTTTCCCCCAGCTGTGAAAAAGAAAGAAAAAAAGTCTAAGACCAGTGAAAAGAAAGAGAGCAAAGAGAGCAGTGTTGTGAAGAACGTGGTGGACTCTAGTCAGAAACCTACCCCATCAACAAGAGAGGATCCTGCCCCAAAGAAAAGCAGTAGTGAGCCTCCTCCACGAAAGCCCGTCGAGGAAAAGAGTGAAGAAGGGAATGTCTCAGCCCCTGGGCCTGAATCCAAACAGGCCACCATTCCAGCTTCTAGGAAGTCAAGCAAGCAGGTCTCCCAGCCAGCACCAGTCATCCCCCCTCAGCCACCTACTACAGGACCGCCAAGAAAAGAAGTTCCCAAAACCACTCCTAGTGAGCCCAAGAAAAAGCAGCCTCCACCACCAGAATCAGGTGAGTGCGGAGGGCAAGAAGGAATTGCTGAACCACAAGTACTAACAAAAAAGCACTGATGTCTCAAACAGCATTTGAAAGCAGGAAATGTATGATTTTAAGTCTTCAGTTCAAGAAAATCAGCTCTCTTTCTAACTATTATGTATAATAATAAACAAACAAAAAACCAGGTAAATTGGAGGTATTGTTTTAATTTCCTGTTCAAAGCCTAGAGTTTAAATAGTTTTTTTTTTTTTTTTTTCTAATGCCCCTTTCTTCACAGGTCAGTCAGTATTAAAGTAGTCGTTGCCAGCATCTGACTGCAATTTATTCTGAATTTTTTAGGTCCAGAGCAGAGCAAACAGAAAAAAGTGGCTCCCCGCCCAAGTATCCCTGTAAAACAAAAACCAAAAGAAAAGGTGAGGAGAGATTTGTTTCTCTGCCATTTCTCAGGGATGTATTCTATTTTGTAGGGAAAAAGCCTTATCCTTGACTTCTATGTATATGGCAGTGGAATTCCTTAAAATTAAGAAACTTCAAGTTTAGGCTTTTAGCTGGGCACAGTGGCTCACGCCGGTAATCCCAACACTTAATGAGGCTGAGGTGGGAAGATTGCTTGAGGCCAGCAGTTCGAGACCAACCTGGGCAACATAGCAAGACCCTGTCTTTATTTAAACAAAAAAAAAAAAAAAAGAAGAAGAAGAAGAAGAAGAAGTTAGCCAGGCATGGTGGCACTTGCCTGTGGTCCCAGGTACTCAGGAGGCTGAGACAGAAGGATTGTCTTGAGCCCAGGAATTCGAGGCTACAGTGAGCTATGACTGTACCATTGCAGTCCAGCCTGGGTGACAAAGCAAAACACTGTCTCCAAAAAGAAAAGTTTGGGCTTGGCAAGGCACGGTGGCTCACGCCTGTGATCCCAGCACTTTGGGAAGCCGAAGCGGGCAGATCACTTGAGGTCAAGAGTTTGAGACCAGCCTGGCCAACATGGTGAAACCCTGTCTCTACTAAAAATACAAAAATTAGCCGGGTGTGGTAGTGGGCGCTTGTAATCCTAGCTACTTGGGAGGCTGAGGCAGGGGAATTGCCTGAACCTGTGAGTCAGAGGCTGCAGTGAGCTTAGACTGCATCACTGCACTCTAGCCTGGATGACAGAGCGAGACTCCATCTCAAAAAAAAAAGTTTAGGCTTTACCCTGTTTCCTTTTTGGTCTCTTCCTTGTTGCTTTTCCCTTCTTTGTGGCCCTGTATGTTCTAGCCGAGGAATCTGCTTATTCTAAAAGCCATTTGGCATAATTATTTTTTGACCCCAACATCCTTTAGCAATTATTTGTCTGTAAAAATCACCCTTCCCTGTTTTCACTATTTTTATTTATTATGGATAAAGAGATAGTGTGGTGACTTACATCTATAATCCCAGCACTCTGGGGGACCAAGGTGGGAGGATCACTTGAGGGCAGGAGCTGGAGACCAACCTGGGCAACACAGTGACACACAGTTGCTATAAAAAATTTAAAAATCAACTAGGCATGGTGGCATGCACCTGTAGTCCCAGCTACTCTTGAGAAGCTGAGGCAGGAGGATCACTCGAGCCCACAAAGTCTAGGCTGCGGTGAACTATGATTGTGCCACTGTATTGCAGCCTAGGCAACAAAGCAAGACCCAATCTCTTAAAAAAATTTTTTTGAAGATTATTTCTCTGTTTATGTTGGAAACATGTTTTTTAGATCTATTAATAAGATTTGTCATTTGCGTTATTATCTGTTGCAAATACGAAGGCAAATAGGGTGTGATTTTGTTCTATATTCATCTTTTGTCTCCTTAGGAAAAACCACCTCCGGTCAATAAGCAGGAGAATGCAGGCACTTTGAACATCCTCAGTACTCTCTCCAATGGCAATAGTTCTAAGCAAAAAATTCCAGCAGATGGAGTCCACAGGATCAGAGTGGACTTTAAGGTAAAGGTTTTCAGTGACCGTAAAGTATATTGAGTGTCAAAGACTTTAAATAACGAAAATGCTACTACCAAAGGTGTTGAAAGAGGAAATCAGCACCAACTGGGGGAATGAATAAGAACTCCCATTCACAGATGGGTTTAGCGCTGGGAGAGCTTTGGTCAGTGTTCTTAGGTCACTGTTTGTGAACTGACTGCAGAACATAGATAATGAAACATTCCTATCCATCCTGAGCAGTATCAGAGGAAGTAATTCCTTCACATGGAAAGTATCAAACCATAATGATTCAGTCCCAGTGTATCTTTGCAATATATTCAATATGAATTGAATAAGCAAGCCTTTTAATAGTCTGTGTCTGAGATTTAAACTTTCTAAAGCAGCAGTTATTTTTGGACTCATTGAAATGAAATACTCTGACATTCTGATGTCATACTAATTTTATGCTTTTCATCCTTATTTTCCATCCAAAGTTGTGTAATTGTAAAACTTTCCTAACCTTTCTCTCTCCACAGGAGGACTGTGAAGCAGAAAATGTGTGGGAGATGGGAGGCTTAGGAATCTTGACTTCTGTTCCTATAACACCCAGGGTGGTTTGCTTTCTCTGTGCCAGTAGTGGGCATGTAGAGGTAAGGCATCCTGCTTCTTTGTACCCCAGGAAGTACACAGATTATTTTTCTGTGGATGAAATTACTATAGTCTGTTTTGTTGGTGTTTAGCAGGTACTATCCCCTGTTTAAACCAGCTAACTAAATGTTTTGAAGTATTTTAGAGATTTTAGGAAGGAATCTGCTATTAGAGTAGCAAAGTTATTGAGAGTGAAAAGATCAGTAATCCCATCTCTCTTAAATTCAGTCTTTATTAGAGTTCTGATCTTTCTGTTAGATGTCTAAATAAGAGAAAAAATTATACAGTGGTCTATTAAAAGGGATGCTATTGGTGGTTTTTTATATTGTATATCAGAGCCTCTTTGTCTACAGAGAGCTCTTACCAATTAATAAGAAAAAGGAATGATATCCAGAAAAAAAATAGGCAAAAGACAGAAATAGATAATTCACAAAATTAGAAATAAATACATGGTAGGTGGCGGGGGAGGTGAAAGGAGGGTGTCTGTTTTTTAGCTCTCTAGTGACCAAAAACTGGAAATTAAAGCATGATAAAAAAGAATCCTGAATAAATGGGGACTTTCTGTTGGTAGAAAGAAATATAGATTAGTTACAATCTTTCTTTCTGAGGAAATTATTTGGAAATATATATTTATTTTAAAAATAGGTATATCCTCTAACATAGCAAATGCACTTCAAATCCTTATGGATATAATTAGATAAAGTGGCAAATCTGTAGATATAAAGTAGTGTTCATTTCAATATTGTTCATGATAATAAAAAACTGGAAACAACCCAAAAGTCCATATAGGAGCATGGGTTAAAATAAGTATAGGGCATATATAATGGCAAATATGAAGTCCCAAAGATGATAATATAGATTGATGTTATTAGGTTGGTGCAAAAGTAATTGCAGTAATAACATGGAAAGATGTCCATGACATATCACTGAGTGAAAAGAACAGGTTACAAGATAGTATATAAAGCACAATCCCATCTTAGTTTGGAAAAGTGTTTTTAGAATATATATCTAGAAAACAATCTGGAAGGATTCATACCAAAATATTAAGAGTGTGGTTGGATTATGGGTGACTTTTATTTGTTTCTCTGTTTTTTTGGTTTTTTTTTTTTAATCTTTCTGAGTTTTTTTGCAGTATGTACCACCTTTACAATGAGAAAGGAAAAAGTGCACAATTTTGAATAGGAAGCAGTAGTTTGTCATTTATAAGGGACATATCCTACATCCTTTACAGTTCTTAAATTCCTGGCAGATACCTCTTTGGCTTATTACTTACCACATAAGATATGTATGCAAAGGTAGTAAAGAAAATCCAGGTCGGGTGCAATGGCTCACGCCTGTAATCCCAGCACTTTGGGACGCTGAGGCAGGAGGACTGCTTGAGCTCAGGAGTTCAAGATCAGCCTGAGCAACAGTGAGACCTCATCTCTACTCAAAAAAAAAAAAAACAAACCAGGCATGGTAGCATGTGCCTATAGTCCCAGCTACTCTAGTCCCAGCTACTTGGGAGGCTGAGGTGAGAGGATCACTTGACCCCAGGAGATCAAGTCTGTAGTGAGCCATTATCACGCCACTGCACTCCAGCCTGGGCAACTAACTAAGCAAGACCCTGTCTCAAAAAAATAAAAATAAAAAAATAAGAAAATCCAAGCTAGGTTGAAATCTGAATGTTGAGCAGTCAGTGAGACACAAACTAGCTAAGAAACTCAACCCTGCCCACTTGCCATTTGAAGTTATTACTAGCAAAATTACAAATTATTGCCTGGTATTCATTTACTAAGCAAATACTCTCTTAGTCCCTATTACGAACAACTTATTGTTCTAAGTGCAGGAGTTGCTTCACATATCATTGAGACTGAGAATATTCAGTCTACAAGTGCCAGGGGTCTGTATCTCTTTTCCCTCCTAATATAGTGCTTTGCACCCACATGTATGCCACCCACAGGTATAACTTATTTTTATAGCACCAGTCCTTCAACTTCTGAGATTAAACAGATTTCTTTTTCAGGGTATAATTGTTCTGATTTAAATTCTTTATAGTTGTACATAGCAACCTCACAGGATTCCTAAAACATGAATTAGAGAATAGCCGGCTGCCTGCACTGCACTCCTAAAGCATAACCAGTGCTTGATGAACTCTCTTCCAGGCAAATTTTTTTTTTTTTTTTTTTTTTTTTTTTTTTTTTTTTCCTGAGACGGAGTCTCGCGCTGTCGCCCAGGCTGGAGTGCAGGGGCTGGATCTCAGCTCACTGCAAGCTCCGCCTCCCGGGTTTACGCCATTCTCCTGCCTCAGCCTCCCGAGTAGCTGGGACTATAGGCGCCCGCCACCTCGCCCGGCTAGTTTTTTGTATTTTTTAGTAGAGACGGGGTTTCACCGGGTTAGCCAGGATGGTCTCGATCTCCTGACCTTGTGATCCGCCCGTCTCGGCCTCCCAAAGTGCTGGGATTACAGGCTTGAGCCACCATGCCCGGCCCCAGGCGAATTTTTTAAACTTTTTATGTTGACATGATTTCAGACCTACAAAAAAACTATGAGTCGTACAAAGAATTCTAGGTACCCCTCACCCAGATTCCCTAAGTGTTAATATGTTTCTCTGTGTGTATCTATTTTACAAAATAACAAATAAAATACATATACACATTTTACCTATAGATATACATTTGTCTAAAAATTTGAGAACAAGTTGCAGACATATACCATTTTACCTCTAAATATTTTAGTATGTATTTTTAAAAATCAAAGACATTCTTGTATTTAACCATGGTATAATTACCAAATCAGGAAATTAACATTGGTACATTACTATTATCTGATCTATAGGCCTTATTTAGGTTTGACCAATTGTTCCAATAATTCCTTTGTGGCAAATGAAAATTCTGGATTATCCTAATTAGTATTTTTGAAAATCCTGTATCAATATGAAAATAACTTATTTCTAAAATTAGAAATGGAGGCTGGGCGTGGTGACTCATGCCTGCAATCCCAGCACTTTGGGAGGCCTAGGCGAGTGGATCACGAGGTCAGGAGATGGAGACCATCCTGGCTAACACGGTGAAACCCCGTCTCTACTAAAAATACAAAAAATTAGCCAGGTGTGGTGGCACGCACCTGTAATCCCAGCTACTCAGGAGACTGAGGCTGGAGAATCGCTTGAACCCGGGAGGCGGAGATTGCAATGAATCGAGATTGCACCACTGCACCCCAGCCTGGGTGACAGAGTGAGACTCCATTTCAAAAAAATAAGTAAATAAAAATAAAAATGAGGCCGGGCGCGGTGGCTCAAGCCTGTAATCCCAGCACTTTGGGAGGCCGAGACGGGCGGATCATGAAGTCGGGAGATCGAGACCATCCTGGCTAACATGGTGAAACCCCGTCTCTACTAAAAAAAATACAAAAAAAAACTAGCCGGGCGAGATGGCGGGCGCCTGTAGTCCCAGCTACTCGGGAGGCTGAGGCAGGAGAATGGCGTAAACCCGGGAGGCGGAGCTTGCAGTGAGCTGAGATCCGGCCACTGCACTCCAGCCTGGGCGACAGAGCGAGACTCCGTCTCAAAAAATAAATAAATAAATAAATAAATAAATAAATAAATAAATAAAAATAAAAATGAATTTAAAAAAATAAAATAGAAATGGAAAGGACAAACCAGAGCTTAGAATTGTTTTGTATATTACAGAAAACGTTTAAACCCTCCCTATTTCCCTCACCCCACTCCTTTACATTCCCATAGCTCTCTGTTTATACCACTCTTAGGGCACTTAGCATGTTCTGTTAAATCTTGGATTATGTTTACTTTGTTACTTTCTAATTCCACTGTTATTACCACTTTAGTACTCTGAATCTCCCACAGTGCCCAATACTGTACTTTTTTTACATAGTCATTATAATGAATATGTATTGACTTAAATATATGCCAGTGGACTACTAAAACCCAAAGTATATAAGGAGGGTATGGTTGATTATGTTTTTCTACATATTATTTGATGTACTTCTATCTTCCCATGTTCTTACTATAGTTTGTGTATTGCCAAGTCTGTTGTGAGCCCTTCCACAAGTTTTGTTTAGAGGAGAACGAGCGCCCTCTGGAGGACCAGCTGGAAAATTGGTGTTGTCGTCGCTGCAAATTCTGTCACGTTTGTGGAAGGCAACATCAGGCTACAAAGGTACAAAACTTGGTAACAGAACTACAGCTGGACCTCTGTGTCAGTGGGTTCTGAATCCCTGGACTCAACCAATCTTGGACTGACTATATCTGGGAAAAAATTAGTAGTTGCCTCTGTACTCTATGTGAACAGACTTTTTCTTGTCATTATTTCCTAAACAATACAGTATAACAACTATTTACATTGTATTAGGTATGATAAGTAATCTAGAGATAATTTAAAGTATATGGCGGGCGGATCACTTGAGGCCAGGAGTTTGAGACCATCCTGAGCTAACATGGTGAAACCCCATCTCTACTAAAAATAGAAAAAATTAGCCAGGCATGGTGGTGGTCACCTGTAGTCCCAGCTACTTGGGAGGCTGAGGCAGGAAAATCGCTTGAACTTTGGACGCAGAGGTTGCAGTGAGCCACTCCAGCCTGTGGTGCAGTCTGTCACGCCAGCCTAGGTGACAGAGTGAGACTCCATCTCAAAAAAAATAAGTATATGGGAGGATGTGCATTTTCTTATATGCAAATGCTGCACCATTTTGTCAATGGGACCTGAGCATCCATGGACTTTGGTATCCTCTGGGGGTCCTGGAACCAATCCCCCACGGAAATCAAGGATGACTGTGCTTAGAGTATTGCTTTCTTTTTTGATCTCTATTTCTGTCTTCCAGTTAAGATTTTGTATCTGTATTATTTCTCTTTTTGCTTAGTCTGTCTTTAGTATTTAATTGAGTATCATCAGTTGCCCATTTTGTGTTTTAATTTTGGAACAATGGCAGAAAACATGATATTGAATAAAATTCCAAAAATAAGTCAAATCTCCCTAGTAAGAATGCTGATCACCAAGTGCCTTTGGCAGGAGTAAATAATGCATGAGAAAATTCAAACTTACAATTGTGTGCTCTACTTACTTGCCAGTAAATGTGAAATGGGGTACTAAGTAATAAGTGTTGGGTGAAGGTAATATGATGCTCATCTTTTTGCCATTATATTTTCTTACAGCAGCTGCTGGAGTGTAATAAGTGCCGAAACAGCTATCACCCTGAGTGCCTGGGACCAAACTACCCCACCAAACCCACAAAGAAAAAGAAAGTTTGGGTGAGTTATACACGTGATGCTCTTACAGAGAACTGTCCTGTGACTATTGGGCTTATGTAACTTGTATTACAAATATCTATGCTTGAGGATGTCAGTATGACAATCTTTTTGCCTCATTACTAGGAAATCATCTCAGTAGAGAAATGAAATCTATAAATGGATGCATTTGAGAACCTTTTAGTTAAGGAAAGATATTAAAAACAAGAAATTCCTATTGAATTTCTTTTCCTCTTTTCTAGATCTGTACCAAGTGTGTTCGCTGTAAGAGCTGTGGATCCACAACTCCAGGCAAAGGGTGGGACGCACAGTGGTCTCACGATTTCTCACTGTGCCATGACTGCGCCAAGCTCTTTGCTAAAGGTACCCAAAAAGCCAGTTTTGCCAGCTTTCGGAGGTTGTACTTGGTGTTTTGGAGGTGAACTAGACTCTCTAGTGAAATGAAATAAAAAGTCTCACATATTATGTCAAGGATACCATTTAGACACATTTCCTAAGTTCCTGTTTAGAACTTAGCAACTAGAAATGTCTTGTTAGTTTATATGGGAAGTGTTAAGAGGACTTTTCATTATAACTCACCACAAAGAAATCCTCTAAGCTAGTATTTCCCAAAGTGTGGTATATATATTATATATTTGATTATTTCAGAAGTGATTTTAGTTGGTACCCAAACATTTTCTTTTAATAGTTATATTAGGCCGGGCGCGGTGGCTGAAGCCTGTAATCCCAGCACTTTGGGAGGCTGAGGCGGGTGGATCACGAGGTCAGGAGATCGAGACCCTCCTGGCTAACACAGTGAAACCCCATCTCTACTAAAAAAAAAAAAAATACAAAAAACTAGCCGGGTGAGGTGGCGGGCGCCTGTAGTCCCAGCTACTCGGAGGCTGAGGCGGGAGAATGGCGGGAACCCGGGAGGCGGAGGTTGCAGTGAGCCGAGATCGCGCCACTGCACTCCAGCCTGGGCGACCCAGCGAGACTCCGTTTAAAAAAAAAAAAAAAAAAAAAGTTATATTAGAAAAAATATTAATATAATGAATACATTAAACCTATTATATTACTGACTTAGGATAATCATATAAAGTTCAGTATTTTAACTAAGATAAGCAGATCAGTTTGAAGAAGTTCATTAAGTAAAAAATAATAGAGGAGATCTCTGTATATAAAGAAAATTTATGAAGGTTATGCAGAGTACTGAATCTTAGGAAGTGCTCCTCTAAGCTCTAATGTAAATGCCCTAGAAATAAGGAAAAAGCTTACATGTACTGTTTCTGACTTCCATATTGCCACTTCCTTTTAAATATTTAAATACTTCTTTCAAATGTGTGAGAAATTTCTCTCTTCCATTCTTTTCTATTGTTTTATCTTGAAAATCTACCTCATGACCTTTATAAATGAAAACTAGTAAACTAAAGAAAACTAGTGGCGTATGAAGCTTTTCTATGAGTATTTGAGGGGTTCAGAATAATCTTGAGACTGCAGATATGTGAACATTCCACAGTAGATCCATGCTGGTGTTCATGATCCCAGAAGAAGATTTAGATTGGATTGGTATATGCAAGTCAAGGGCCGTAAAAACACATATATGTGAGCCAAAGCACTGCTGTAAACTTTGCTTTGCTTTCAGGAAACTTCTGTCCTCTCTGTGACAAATGTTATGATGATGATGACTATGAGAGTAAGATGATGCAATGTGGGAAGTGTGATCGCTGGGTCCATTCCAAATGTGAGAATCTTTCAGGTACAGAAGGTTGGAGTCTTTTTATTTCAGTTTTCTTCTTTATAGGTACTACTGCATTTATAAGCCTCTAGAGCACTTTAAACCTAAAATTATGGTTGTGTTGTTATTTGAAATCTCTAAATTTATTTTTTAGTTTCTAGAATAAGCAGCATTGTATTACATTTGTGCTCACTTATCGTGAATATATGCCTTTAAAGTATTTATTTGCTGTCCTTTGTGGGTTCCATAACCTGATTCTCAATAACCAAATTCAGGATTAGTGTTAATTAATAATGCCACTTTTTGAGATCAATATGTGTGATATCCATGAGAATATTAGAATCTTAATGTGGTGCCCAACATATGGCTTTATAGTAAGTTCAGTGGAATAGTTTCCTCTTCTTCCTGTCTCCCATTCTTCAGAGGACTTCATCATGGTAGGTTTTTGTTTTCTTAGATGAGATGTATGAGATTCTATCTAATCTGCCAGAAAGTGTGGCCTACACTTGTGTGAACTGTACTGAGCGGCACCCTGCAGAGTGGCGACTGGCCCTTGAAAAAGAGCTGCAGATTTCTCTGAAGCAAGTTCTGACAGCTTTGTTGAATTCTCGGACTACCAGCCATTTGCTACGCTACCGGCAGGTAGGCCAAGTCTCATTTTTTTTCTGAGAGCTTGTTCTTAGGTAGTTTTTACCTAGTATTTCTCTTGTTTTACTTCATTCTCCTCGCTTAATTTTTAGTTACTTGTTTTGACTATAACCATTAGGAAAATATTTAGAGCCAAGAGTAGGACCTGCTTTAGAGTAAGAAATGGGAAGGAGCTGTGTCTTCAACGGTCTTGCTGTTATAATGAGAAATTTGGACTTTATACTCTGAAGGTGATGGGGAGCCAGTGAAGCATTTCACCCAAGACAGTAACCTGATCAGAGTTGCTTCTTAGAAAAAATATTATTCTGACTGGAGTGGAGAAGAAGGACTGGAGATACCTGAGCCTAGAGGCAGGATTCGTAGTTAGGAGACAGTTATAGTAATCAATTGGAAAAACACTTTCTGTCTATGTAAGTTGTGAACTTTACACATTTATAAAGTAGTCATTAGAAGAACCATATGGATCACTTTAACTCAGAGCTAAGCTGCTGTTTTATCTTTTAATAGAGCTCCATTTTTTAAATAGGAAAGTTAGCTGCTTTCTATGTTATACTCAAAAGGAACTGAACACAGTTTCAGCTTCTTCATACTAGGTTTGGAAATTACCAAGAAAAGTTCCTAAGTTAGCCTAGCTAAGCTATTACATAACAGTCTCATTTTTAACTTTCCTTTTCTATTTGAGAAATCTGATTATTTTCATGTTCTTTGGAATATGAAATGAATATGAATCATTCAGTACCATCTTTATTAATTTTAATAGAATTTGCATGGACACCTTGGTTTTAGTGTTAGATAAAAGCAACATATCTTTCCTGGCAATAGGCTGCCAAGCCTCCAGACTTAAATCCCGAGACAGAGGAGAGTATACCTTCCCGCAGCTCCCCCGAAGGACCTGATCCACCAGTTCTTACTGAGGTCAGCAAACAGGATGATCAGCAGCCTTTAGATCTGGAAGGAGTCAAGAGGAAGATGGACCAAGGGAATTACACATCTGTGGTATGTTTCTACAGCGAGCCATCAAAATTTCTAGTGCCAGTGTAGCTTCCTTGGATCTGTGGGGCATGAGGCTGAGTATAAGTAAATTAAAAAATGATTTGTATTATATTTAGAAATGTCACATGGCTTTAGAAACCGAAAAATGTATGAGTTATTTTAGCTCTGTGTTTCAGAAGAAGGGTTATGATAGGGAAGGTAATGTCTTAAAATAGTTCTTTTATTTCACTTTCATCTCAGTTTTCTGAAAATTATTTTTATATTAAGAGGAAGCACTAACAAACTGTTGATGTGGAAAACGCTAATGTGAAATTAATTGATTCTCCCTCCCCTTTTGAGATCAGATCTGAATAATGTGCCTTTCTCTATAAGGTCTTCATTTGTAGATAGATGCCTGTTAATTTTATGATTTTAAGAATGTATAGGAAATGATCATTTATTATCTCATGGTCTATATTTGCCATTCTGTTCTTTATTTATTATTATTTTTGAGATGGAGTCTCGCTCTGTTACCCAGGCTGGAGGGCAGTGACAGGATCTCAGCTCACTGCAACCTCCACCTCCCATGTTCAAGTGATTCTCCTGCTTCAGCCTCCTGAGTAGCTAGGATTACAGGCATGCGCCATCATGCCTGGCTGATTTTGTATTTTTAGTAGAGATGGGGTTTCACCATGTTGGCTAAGCTGGTCTTGAACTCCTATCCTCAAGTGATCCACCCACATCAGCCTCCCAAAGTGCTGGGATTACAGGCGTGAGACACCGTTTACTTATTTTAATCCAAATTAAAAACTGTGGACCTGCTTGGATAATTTATCATGATACAGCCAATTTGTTTGCATTCTTTTTTTTTTTTTTTTTTTTTTTTTTTTTTTTTTTTTTTTTTTTTTTGAGACGGAGTCTTGCTCTGCCGCCCAGGCTGGAGTGCAGTGGCCGGCTCTCAGCTCACTGCAAGCTCCGCCTCCCGGGTTCACGCCATTCTCCTGTCTCAGCCTCCCGAGTAGCTGGGATTACAGGCGCCCGCCACGTCGCCCGGCTAGTTTTTTGTATTTTTTAGTAGAGACGGGGTTTCACCGTATTAGCCAGGATGGTCTCGATCTCCTGACCTCGTGATCCGCCCGTCTCGGCCTCCCAAAGTGCTGGGATTACAGGCTTGAGCCACCGCGCCCGGCTTGTTTGCATTCTTACCTCATTAGCCTGGCATCTCTTAATTGCTACAGGTTAATTGTGAATTGAATCTCAAAGGTCTCAGCCAGAGAGTATTATACCACATTAAAATAGGGTACGAGTTTTCTGTTGGATCTCTGTGCTGGATGATTAGGGAGGAAAAAGGAAATGGTTTTGAGAACACACTGTTTTAAGAATAATTAACATTTTGTTTTTGTATACAGTTGGAGTTCAGTGATGATATTGTGAAGATCATTCAAGCAGCCATTAATTCAGATGGAGGACAGCCAGAAATTAAAAAAGCCAACAGCATGGTCAAGTCCTTCTTCATTCGGGTGAATGATATTACTAATTCATGGTTTTAATGCTTACCTATAAGTAACTACCCTGTGAATACAATGAACTTGTTCTCTTCTACTTTTTGCTTTGTCATGTGTATGAAACATCTTTGGTTTAATTTGATCCTCTGATTCTTTGAGAGGAATTTGGTGAGGTTGCCAGAGTGGATGGATCTTTCCCTTGGTCGCCTGAAATTATCCTCGTATTGACAGAGAAGCTGGTTTGAAGTTTTTTCATGTGGTATCTAAATGAATGTTTACATATTTACATTTTGTTTGTGTTTTATGTCAGCAAATGGAACGTGTTTTTCCATGGTTCAGTGTCAAAAAGTCCAGGTTTTGGGAGCCAAATAAAGTATCAAGCAAGTAAGTGAATTTAGCATCACTTTTTTTTTCTCCTCATCGGCTAGAAGTCTGAGAGTTCTCGTATTTCTAGATTGCAGTTTTCCTAAAGGTTTTAATACTAGAAATGAATTGGTTGAAATGCCTTTTCAGTGCTGTTTTGAGGACTACACTTAATGTTTGTTATAGGCAGTTCCCTTTTTGTTCTTTACTTTTGTATTTGTTTTATTGTAAGGAGCTTGGTTTAATTGTGACATGTACAATACATGTGTGATATAGCCATGTAGCTGGCCTTGTTATAAATGGGTTCTGTTTGACTGATAGTTCAAATGGTGCTTTGTACTGCTCTTGATTTTCCATATGTAAATTCTTTTGATTTGATTTGATTTGATTTGATTAATGTTTTTTTTGAGACGGAGTCTTGTTCTGTCGCCCGACTGGAGTGCAGTGGCGCGATCTCGGCTCACTACAACCTCTGCCTCCCTGGTTCAAGTGATTCTCCTCCCTCAGCTTCCCAAGTAGCTGGGACAACAGGCAGGCACCACCACGTCCAGCTAATTTTTGTATTTTAATAGAGGCTGGGTTTCACCATTTGGGCCAGGATGGTCTTGATCTCTTGACCTCGTGATCTGCCTGCCTCACCCTTCCAAAGTGCTGGGATTACAGGCGTGAGCCCCCATGTCTGGCCTCTTTTGATTTTTTGATAGGGTTATCATTTGTTTCAGCAAGTTTAACCAAGAGTCATATGTTGAGATATTTTTTAAAATATTAAGATCTGTGTACTTCTGCGGTTTTCCAAACGCTGTGACTTTTTCTTATATTCTGTGAATGGCTCGTACATGGGGCAACAGGTGATATCAAGAATTTGATTATTTTATACATTTCTAGGTATACTGTAGGAGTTCAATAAATGCTTGTTGAATCAATTATTTTCAGCAGTGGGATGTTACCAAACGCAGTGCTTCCACCTTCACTTGACCATAATTATGCTCAGTGGCAGGAGCGAGAGGAAAACAGCCACACTGAGCAGCCTCCTTTAATGAAGAAAATTATTCCAGCTCCCAAACCCAAAGGGCCTGGAGAACCAGACTCACCAACTCCTCTGCATCCTCCTACACCACCAATTTTGAGTAAGCCACCAAAAGGAGCGTCATCACCCATTTCCCTCTAGATGCAAATGATTGACTTTGTGAATCCAATTCACTAAAATTAGATATACTTGGATATCAGAAAGGAATTTTAAGGTCATCCTTAAATGTAATACCATCATTAATTTTGCTTCACTTGAAGTGTTAATGAGGACTTGATATAAATACTCTTGAGTATTGTAACATAGACAATGAGATAGCGTTACTCTGAACACTTTGAAAAGTGGTTATTTTGTAGGCTGTAGGCTATGTAAGCTGAATTGTTTTCTTTTTTCCTGGAAATCAGACATAGTATTGCCAATTTTAACTGGATCTCAAGGTATTGATGGGAGTCTTTTGGATTTCAAGGTACTGATAGGAGTCGAGAAGACAGTCCAGAGCTGAACCCACCCCCAGGCATAGAAGACAACAGACAGTGTGCTTTATGTTTGACATATGGTGATGACAGTGCTAATGTAAGTACTATGCGACACAGAGCCCTAGTTAATACATACCCCAAAAGAACTGTTTGTCCTTGTGTCTATACTTGATGACTGGGTGCCATTTCTTTAATGAACTTACTTACAACTTACTAATTTATAACTTTTATTTACCTATAACTTATTAACTTGTAACTTTTATTTATTTGTCACTTAGTTCAAACTTTTATTTATTTGGCACTTGGAGTTTTTTAATGATTGATTTTCTTGAATAAAAGGTGACTGATTTGCCTTAAATTAAACCCTTGATGTCTAGTAATTTCTAATGGAAGTCCCTCAAGAATATTTTGTGAAAGTTAATAAAATCTAAGTTGCATATTAAAAAGCTTATGTTTCATATAGGATAGCAGAATGGTTAAGAGCCCCAGTTCTGCCGCCTGTCTGAACACATTTCTGTGCTTAACTGCCTACTTACTGACTTTGGCAAGTAGTTTAACCTATCTGACCCTCAGTTTCATCTTTAAAATGAAGATAATAATGCTTACCTCAGAGTGGTTGTGAGGATTAAATGACATAATGTATGTAAAGCCTCTATTTAGTGCCTGGCACACATAGTAAGCCTACAATTTTTTTAAAAAGTTTTGGGTTTTTTTTTTTTTTTTTTGAAACGGAATTTCGCTCTTGTTGCCCAGGCTGGAGTGCAATGGTGCGATCTCAGCTCACTATAACCTCCGCCTCCCAGGTTTAAGCCATTCTCCTGCCTCAGCCTCCCGAGGAGCTGGATTACAGGCATGTGCCACCATGCCCGGCTAATTTTGTATTTTTAGTAGAGACGGGGTTTCTCCATGTTGGTCAGGCTGGTGATCCACCCACCTCATATACCAAAGTGGCGAGATTACAGGCGTGAGCCACTGTGCCCGGCCAAAAACTTTTAAATACAATCTGAGAGAACTGACTTTGAAATACAGTTTATAGACGTCAGTGCACGTTTTTATAAACTTACCACCTATGGCTCTTTTGGTTTGTTTGTTTCCTTTTGAGACCAGGCCTCTCCCTGTCACCTAGGCTAGAGTACAGTGGCATGATCTTGGCTCACTGCAATCTCGGCTTCCAGGGCCCAAGCGATCCTCCTACCTCAGCCTCCTGAGGAGCTGAGACCACAGATGCGCACCACCATGCTGGCTAATTTTTTGTTTGTTTTTGTTGAGATGGAGTCTCCCTATGTTGCCCAGGCTGGTCTCAAACTCCTGGGCTCAAGAGATCCTACCGCTTCAGCCTCCCAAAGTGCTGGGATTATAGACGTGAACCACCATACCCAGCTCATTTTTTTATTCTCTAGATTTGTAAAATAGTTTCAGTCTATGGAAAAAGTAATCTAGAAAAGAAGGAAGTGGAAACAGCAACGTTGCAAAATGAATTCTGATTTCTGTGTGCCTCCCTACATTAAAGAATTACAGTTGCTTTCTTGAGGTTATCCTCACTGAAGAAAAGCTAATGCCGAGGAAAACCTCCTTTGGCATTATATTCTTTAGGAAAAAAGAAATCTCTATTTTATAGGATGCTGGTCGTTTGCTATATATTGGCCAAAATGAGTGGACACATGTAAATTGTGCTTTGTGGTCTGCGGAAGTGTTTGAAGATGATGACGGATCACTAAAGAATGTGCATATGGCTGTGATCAGGGGCAAGCAGCTGGTAAGACCTTATGGGTAAATTTTATGCAAGGGATTCCCTCTCAGTTTCCAGATATTCTTCCTGTGGGTGAATATAGCCTCACTGATATTTTTCATAGTGCCATCAGGGTAGTTAGCCAACAAGTATTGATATACATAATTCAGCAGACTACCAATAGATAAAATGAATTGTAGGAACTGTAGAATGGGATGAGTCTATAGAGGAGATGGTAAACGTCTTAAAACATCTGAAAGTCTGAATAGGGCTCTTTTCTTTTTGGATTTTTAGAGATGTGAATTCTGCCAAAAGCCAGGAGCCACCGTGGGTTGCTGTCTCACATCCTGCACCAGCAACTATCACTTCATGTGTTCCCGAGCCAAGAACTGTGTCTTTCTGGATGATAAAAAAGTATATTGCCAACGACATCGGGATTTGATCAAAGGCGAAGTGAGAGAGCTTTAGTTGCTTTTTTTTTAAAAAAAAAAAGACTATTTTTTAGAGTAGTTTTAGGTTCACAGCAAAATTGACTGGAAGGTACAGAGATTTCCCATATACCCCCGCACCCACATATGCACAGCCTCCCCCATTATCAGCATCCCCCACCGGAGTGGTGCATTTGTTACAATGGATAAACCTACACTGGACACATGGTTATTACCTTGAGTCCGTAGTTTACATTAGCATTCACTCTTGGTGTTGTACATTCTGTGGGTTTGGATGAATATATAATGACATATATCCCCCATTATAGCATCATATGGAGTATTTTCACTGCCTTAAACATCCTCTGTGCTCTGCCTGTTCACCCCTGCCTCTCCCCAACCCTGGGCAAACACTGATGTTTTTATTATCTCCATATCTTGCCATTTGCAGAGTTTCACATAGTTGGAATCATATAGTACATAGCCTTTTCAGGCTGGCTTCTTCTGCTTAGCATTTAAGTTTCCTTCAAGTCTTTTCATGGCTTATTTAGTTGCTTTTTGAATTATTTAGAAATTCAAAAGAAAAATACAAAAATATAGCAAGATGATAAACTGTTTTGCTTTTCTATTAGGTGTTCCTAGAGGCACCATCTCTTTTGGGAAATACAGAAGTGTCCTGCTGAGTGAAACAGAAGGATGCTTTTGAGATATGCTGTGTGCCTTCCACTCTGAGACAGTCAGGATCATGAGTATAATGTGCAAAGGGACAGCCTGTTAACAGTTACCATGGGTTTTATTTAAGGTGGTTCCTGAGAATGGATTTGAAGTTTTCAGAAGAGTGTTTGTGGACTTTGAAGGAATCAGCTTGAGAAGGAAGTTTCTCAATGGCTTGGAACCAGAAAATATCCACATGATGATTGGTATGACCTAGCCTTAGTTATTGGGGAAGGCTGTATATATCATTGGGGAAATTTCTGGTCCTCAGTTATAAAATGACCCTCAGTGTGGTATCTCACGCCTGTAATCCCAGCACTTTGGGAAGCTGAGGCGGGCAGATCACTGGAGGTCAGGAGTTGGAGACCAGCCTGGCCAATGTGGCGAAACTCCATCTCTACTAAAAAAAAATTAGCTGGGAGTGGTGTTGCATCCCTGTAATCCCAGCTACTTGGGAGGCTGAGGCATAGGAATCACTTGAACCCCAGAGGCAGAGGCTGCCGTGAGCTGAGATTGCACCACTGCACTCTAGCCTGGGCGACAGAGTGAGACTCTCTCAAAAAAATAAAATGACACTCATTATCTCCTCTAATCAGTTCTTCTTTCCTTGGTCAGGCTCTATGACAATCGACTGCTTAGGAATTCTAAATGATCTCTCTGACTGTGAAGATAAGCTCTTTCCTATTGGATATCAGTAAGTAGCACTATAAAGAGAAGACAGCAGCCCCACAACCTGAACACACTGAAGGTCATTAAATGTAGAGGCATACTTGTTAGCTACTTTAAACTGCTACTAAGAATTAATTACTTAGTTTGCTAGTTCTCTGATTCATCTGCTTGTAGATTGGGACTAAAGCAACATTTATGTTAGATGAATCCAGTTATAGAAGGAAAGCATTACTGACATCATTTCAGAATTACTTAAAAATAAAACCTAAGTAGAAAACACAAGGTCAGTCTCTTAAGATTCCTCCAAATTGCCGGGTGCAGTGGCTCAAGCCTGTAATCCCAGCACTTTGGGAGGCTGAGACGGGCGGATCACGAGGTCAAGAGATCGAGACTATCCTAGCTAACACTGTGAAACCCCGTCTTTACTAAAAAATACAAAAAACTAGCCGGGCGAGGTGGCAGGCACCTGTAGTCCCAGCTACTCGGGAGGCTGAGGCAGGAGAATGGTGTAAACCCGGGAGGCAGAGCTTGCAGTGGGCTGAGATCCGGCCACTGCATTCCAGCCTGGGTGACAGAGCAAGACTCCGTCTCAAAAAAAAAAAAAAAAAAAAAAGATTCCTCCAAATTACATTTATCTCCATGCAGGAGTGCAGATTGTTTTCATGGATAAAACAGCTCATGCCCTGTTCCCAACTTTACATTTTATAAGTCCTTCTAAAACTATAAATCCCCACAATAATGATCAAATTTTTCAATAAGAATTTATAATCTTACCTATAGGAAGCAAGTGTTAAAATGTCTAACAAGCTGCCGGGCGTGGTGGCTCAAGCCTGTAATCCCAGCACTTTGGGAGGCCAGGCGGGCGGATCACGAGGTCAGGAGATCGAGACCATCCTGGCTAACACTGTGAAACCCCGTCTCTACTAAAAAATACAAAAAACTAGCCGGGCGAGGTGGCGGGCGCCTGTAGTCCCAGCTACTCGGAGGCTGAGGCAGGAGAATGGCAGTAAACCCGGGAGGCGGAGCTTGCAGTGAGCTGAGATCTGGCCACTGCACTCCAGCCCGGGCGACAGAGCAAGACTCCGTCTCAAAAAAAAAAAAAAAAAAAAAAAAAAAAAGTCTAACAAGCTAACAATATAAGTTCAAAATTCCCCTTCTACTGCTTTCACGTTGGAGTCTCATTTTGCAATATATGCTCCAACTTACTCTATTCCTATTCCGATGACACAGTCTTTGCTACACATTTAGCTGGCAGCTTTTCACACAAACCAGACTCCACTAGCATTCAGCAAATTTGAAGCAGTTACGTTTCTCTTGTCTCATGGAGCTTTTCTCCCAAAGGAAACACCACAGGTTTGCCCTTTGTTTTCTTTTCGGACCATACTTTGTATACATTGTAAGGCAATAGTTCTGTCCTGAAGGCCAAAACTAATTTTTGTAGTAGTTAATATTTTTCTTTCTCTTGCTTTTAGGATATTTTACTATATTTGGTGCCTGCTTATGGTACAAGAAAAAAAGATCTTAGGCTATTTTCTGAGAGGCTAAGAAAAACCAAGGACTTCAAAAAGCTTAGAACAACCTAACTAGGGGAATCTGTACTAAGAACCCATGAAATAAAGCTAAATTCTGTAATTCAAAGGACCTGGGAACCTAGGATGAAGAGAGGTTTTGAAAAATACTAGTTTCTGTTTCTGTCCTCTCCCTTATGATGATTTTCCCAAATCTGTTTACCCAGGTGTTCCAGGGTATACTGGAGCACCACAGATGCTCGCAAGCGCTGTGTATATACGTGCAAGATAGTGGAGTGCCGTCCTCCAGTCGTAGAGCCGGATATCAACAGCACTGTTGAACATGATGAAAACAGGACCATTGCCCATAGTCCAACATCTTTTACAGGTTAGTCTTGAATCAAGACAGGACTTGAGGCCGGGCACAGTGGTTCACGCCTGTAATCCCAGCACTTTGGGAGGCTGATGCAGGTGAAGCACTTGAGGCCAGGAGTTCGAGAACAGCCTGGCCAACATGGTGAAACCCCGTCTCTACTAAAAATACAAAAAAAATAGCCAGGCATGGTGGCGGGCACCTGGAATCCCAGTAATTCCAGCCACTCAGGAGGCAGAGGCACAAGAATGACTTGAACCTGGGAGGCAGAGGTTGCAGTCAGCCAAGATCATGCCACTGCACTCCGACCTGGGTGACAGAGTGAGACTGTCTCAAAAAAAAAAAGAAAGATGGGGTGGAACTTGAATTCGATTCAGGGAGTACTATGATTGCAAGCTGGGGGAAAAGTCATTTACTTGGGAGGTCTCATTTGCTTCTAGTTTTACATTTACCTGATAGCTGACTATTGGTTAATTAGTTTGATATTTTAATTGGGCTTTTTCAGTTAAGAGTTTTTATTTCCTGCCACAGAAAGTTCATCAAAAGAGAATCAAAACACAACTGAAATTATAAGTCCTCCATCACCAGACCGACCTCCTCATTCGCAAACCTCTGGCTCCTGTTATTATCATGTCATCTCAAAGGTCCCCAGGATTCGAACACCCAGTTATTCTCCGACACAGAGATCCCCTGGCTGTCGGCCGTTGCCTTCTGCAGGTAAAAGACTTTATTGACCTACTTGACCTAAGAAGATCAGCCCAAAGATTAATTTGTAATTCTTTCAGGCAGCTTTATCTCGGTGACTTTTACTGATTGAAAATGTAGATTCTGGTTGGGTGTGGTGGCTCACCCCTGTAATCCTAGCATTCTGGGAGGCCAGGGCAGGTGTATCACCTGAGGTCAGGAGTTCAAGACCAGCATGGCCAACATGGTGAAACCCTGTCTCTACTAAAAATACAAAAATTAGGCCGGGCGCGGTGGCTCAAGCCTGTAATCCCAGCACTTTGGGAGGCCGAGACGGGCGGATCACGAGGTCAGGAGATCGAGACCATCCTGGCTAACACGGTGAAACCCCGTCTCTACTAAAAATACAAAAAAACTAGCCGGGCGAAGTGGCGGGCGCCTGTAGTCCCAGCTACTCGGGAGGCTGAGGCAGGAGAATGGCGTAAACCCGGGAGGTGGAGCTTGCAGTGAGCTGAGATCCGGCCACTGCACTCCAGCCCCGGCGACAGAGTGAGACTCTGCCTCAAAAAAAAAAAAAAAAAAAAAAAAAAATACAAAAATTAGCCGCGTGTGGCGGCACATGCTTATAATCCCAGCTACCCGAGAGGCTGAGGCAGGAGAATCGCTGGAACCCAGGAGGTGGAGATTGCAGTAAGTCAAGATCATACCACTGAACTCCAGCCTGGGTGACAGAGTGCGACATTGTCTCAAAAAAATAAATAATAAATAAATAAATAGAAAATGTAGATTTCCAGTTATCTATAAATATATGTATATATATATAGCCAAATCATTGAAACCAGTGACTTCTACATATTTGTTCTATCTACAATAGCATTTATTACTTTTTCTCTCTTGTTTAGGAAGTCCTACCCCAACCACTCATGAAATAGTCACAGTAGGTGATCCTTTACTCTCCTCTGGACTTCGAAGTATTGGCTCCAGGCGTCACAGTACCTCTTCCTTATCACCTCAGCGGTCCAAACTCCGGATAATGTCTCCAATGAGAACTGGGAATACTTACTCTAGGAATAATGTTTCCTCAGGCTCCACCATTGGGACCGCTACTGATCTTGAATCAAGTGCCAAAGCAGTTGATCATGTCTTAGGGCCACTGAATTCAAGTACTAGTTTAGGGCAAAACACTTCCACCTCTTCAAATTTGCAAAGGACAGTGGTTACTGTAGGCAATAAAAACAGTCACTTGGATGGATCTTCATCTTCAGAAATGAAGCAGTCCAGTGCTTCAGACTTGGCCTCCAAGAGCTCCTCTTTAAAGGGAGAGAAGACCAAAGTGCTGAGTTCCAAGAGCTCAGAGGGATCTGTACATAATGTGGCTTACCCTGGAATTCCTAAACTGGCCCCACAGGTTCATAACACAACATCTAGAGAACTGAATGTTAGTAAAATTGGCTCCTTTGCTGAACCGTCTTCGGTGTCGTTTTCTTCTAAAGAGGCCCTCTCCTTTCCACACCTCCATTTGAGAGGGCAAAGGAATGATCGAGACCAACACACAGATTCTACCCAATCAGCAAACCCCTCTCCAGATGAAGATACTGAAGTCAAAACCTTGAAGCTATCTGGAATGAGCAACAGATCATCCATTATCAATGAACATATGGGATCTAGTTCCAGAGATAGGAGACAGAAAGGGAAAAAATCTTGTAAAGAAACTTTCAAAGAAAAGCATTCCAGTAAATCTTTTTTGGAACCTGGTCAGGTGACAACTGGTGAGGAAGGAAACTTGAAGCCAGAGTTTATGGATGAGGTTTTGACGTCTGAGTATATGGGCCAACGACCATGTAACAATGTTTCTTCTGATAAGATTGGTGATAAGGGCCTTTCTATGCCAGGAGTCCCCAAAGCTCCACCCATGCAAGTAGAAGGATCTGCCAAGGAATTACAGGCACCACGGAAACGCACAGTCAAAGTGACACTGACACCTCTAAAAATGGAAAATGAGAGTCAATCCAAAAACACCCTGAAAGAAAGTAGTCCTGCTTCCCCATTGCAAATAGAGTCAACATCTCCCCCAGAACCAATTTCAGCCTCTGAAAATCCAGCAGATGGTCCAGTGGCCCAACCAAGCCCCAATAATACCTCATGCCAGGATTCTCAAAGTAACAACTATCAGACTCTTCCAGTACAGGACAGAAACCTAATGCTTCCAGATGGCCCCAAACCTCAGGAGGATGGCTCTTTTAAAAGGAGGTATCCCCGTCGCAGTGCCCGTGCACGTTCTAACATGTTCTTTGGGCTTACCCCACTCTATGGAGTAAGATCCTATGGTGAAGAAGACATTCCATTCTATAGCAGCTCAACTGGGAAGAAGCGAGGCAAGAGATCGGCTGAAGGACAGGTGGATGGGGCCGATGACTTAAGCACTTCGGATGAAGACGACTTATACTATTACAACTTCACTAGAACAGTGATTTCTTCAGGTGGAGAGGAACGACTAGCATCCCATAATTTATTTCGGGAGGAGGAACAGTGTGATCTTCCAAAAATCTCACAGTTAGATGGTGTTGATGATGGGACAGAGAGTGATACTAGTGTCACAGCCACAACAAGGAAAAGCAGCCAGATTCCAAAAAGAAATGGTAAAGAAAATGGAACAGAGAACTTAAAGATTGATAGACCTGAAGATGCTGGGGAGAAAGAACATGTCATTAAGAGTTCTGTTGGCCACAAAAATGAGCCAAAGATGGATAACTGCCATTCTGTAAGCAGAGTTAAAACACAGGGACAGGACTCCTTGGAAGCTCAGCTCAGCTCATTGGAGTCAAGCCGCAGAGTCCACACAAGTACTCCCTCAGACAAAAATTTACTGGACACCTATAATACCGAGCTCCTGAAATCAGATTCAGACAATAACAACAGTGATGACTGTGGGAATATCCTGCCTTCAGACATTATGGACTTTGTACTAAAGAATACTCCATCCATGCAGGCTTTGGGTGAGAGCCCAGAGTCATCTTCATCAGAACTCCTGAATCTTGGTGAAGGTTTGGGTCTTGACAGTAATCGTGAAAAAGACATGGGTCTTTTTGAAGTATTTTCTCAGCAGCTGCCTACAACAGAACCTGTGGATAGTAGTGTCTCTTCCTCTATCTCAGCAGAGGAACAGTTTGAGTTGCCTCTAGAGCTACCATCTGATCTATCTGTCTTGACCACCCGGAGTCCCACTGTCCCCAGCCAGAATCCCAGTAGACTAGCTGTAATCTCAGACTCAGGGGAGAAGAGAGTAACCATCACAGAAAAATCTGTAGCCTCCTCTGAAGGTGACCCAGCACTGCTGAGCCCAGGAGTAGATCCAACTCCTGAAGGCCACATGACTCCTGATCATTTTATCCAAGGACACATGGATGCAGACCACATCTCTAGCCCTCCTTGTGGTTCAGTAGAGCAAGGTCATGGCAACAATCAGGATTTAACTAGAAACAGTAGCACCCCTGGCCTTCAGGTACCTGTTTCCCCAACTGTTCCTATCCAGAACCAGAAGTATGTGCCCAATTCTACTGATAGTCCTGGCCCGTCTCAGATTTCCAATGCAGCTGTCCAGACCACTCCACCCCACCTGAAGCCGGCCACTGAGAAACTCATAGTTGTTAATCAGAACATGCAGCCACTTTATGTTCTCCAAACTCTTCCAAATGGAGTGACCCAAAAAATCCAATTGACCTCTTCCGTTAGTTCTACACCCAGTGTGATGGAGACAAATACTTCAGTACTGGGGCCCATGGGAAGTGGTCTCACCCTCACCACAGGACTAAATCCAAGCTTGCCAACTTCTCAATCTTTGTTCCCTTCTGCTAGCAAAGGATTGCTACCCATGTCTCATCACCAGCACTTACATTCCTTCCCTGCAGCTACTCAAAGTAGTTTCCCACCCAACATCAGCAGTCCTCCTTCAGGCCTGCTTATTGGGGTTCAGCCTCCTTCAGATCCCCAACTTTTGGTTTCAGAATCCAGCCAGAGGACAGACCTCAGTACCACAGTAGCCACACCATCCTCTGGACTCAAGAAAAGACCCATATCTCGTCTACAGACCCGAAAGAATAAAAAACTTGCTCCCTCTAGTACCCCTTCAAACATTGCCCCTTCCGATGTGGTTTCTAATATGACATTGATTAACTTCACACCCTCCCAGCTTCCTAATCATCCCAATCTGTTAGATTTGGGGTCACTTAATACTTCATCTCATCGAACTGTCCCCAACATCATAAAAAGATCTAAATCTAGCATCATGTATTTTGAACCGGCACCCCTGTTACCACAGAGTGTGGGAGGAACTGCTGCCACAGCGTCGGGCACATCAACAATAAGCCAGGATACTAGCCACCTCACATCAGGGTCTGTGTCTGGCTTGGCATCCAGTTCCTCTGTCTTGAATGTTGTATCCATGCAAACTACCACAACCCCTACAAGTAGTGCATCAGTTCCAGGACACGTCACCTTAACCAACCCAAGGTTGCTTGGTACCCCAGATATTGGCTCAATAAGCAATCTTTTAATCAAAGCTAGCCAGCAGAGCCTGGGGATTCAGGACCAGCCTGTGGCTTTACCGCCAAGTTCAGGAATGTTTCCACAACTGGGGACATCACAGACCCCCTCTACTGCTGCAATGACAGCAGCATCTAGCATCTGTGTACTCCCCTCCACTCAGACTACAGGCATAACAGCCGCTTCACCTTCTGGGGAAGCAGACGAACACTATCAGCTTCAGCATGTGAACCAGCTCCTTGCCAGCAAAACTGGGATTCATTCTTCCCAGCGTGATCTTGATTCTGCTTCAGGGCCCCAGGTATCCAACTTTACCCAGACGGTAGACGCTCCTAATAGCGTGGGGCTGGAGCAGAACAAGGCTTTATCCTCAGCTGTGCAAGCCAGCTCCACCTCTCCTGGGGGTTCTCCATCCTCTCCATCCTCTGGACAGCGGTCAGCAAGCCCTTCAGTGCTGGGTCCCACTAAACCCAAACCAAAAACCAAACGGTTTCAGCTGCCTCTAGACAAAGGGAATGGCAAGAAGCACAAAGTTTCCCATTTGCGGACCAGTTCTTCTGAAGCACACATTCCAGACCAAGAAGCAACGTCCCTGACCTCAGGCACAGGGTGAGAGATCCAAATACTACCTAGGCTAGGTCTGTGGGATTTCATGCTGTAAATTAGGGGCTGTTGATGTGGTACTCTCTGGGAGAGACACTCTTCTGTTCAAGTTGCGTTACCTGGGAGTTTTCTGGGTTTTGAATTTTTTTCTCTCTGAGTGGTGATTTATATAACAAAATGTAGTTCCATCCATGGGCAGTTTGTCTCTTGGATAGAACCACATCTAATTACTTTTTGCTCTGATTTCACACAGTGTTGCTGTTTGTTCCTGTTTCTTTTTTACTGAGGCTTATACTAGAGAATGATTATTCTTATCTTGAGGGCAAAGCTCCCTCTGGTAAATCCACATAGAGTCCTTTTTTTAAAACTTTATCATTGAAAGCCAAGCATAGTGACTCATGTCTGTAATCCCAGCACTTGAGAAGGCTGAGGCAGAAGGATTGCTTGAGCTCAGGAGTTCAAGATTAGCCTGTGCAAAATAGTAAGACCCTGTCTCTACAAAAAAAATTTTTTTTGTAGAGTGTTTGTGGTGTGGTGTTGCACACCTGTAGCCCCAGCTATTCAGGAGGCTGAGGTGGGAGGATTGTTTGAGCCCAAGAGTTAGAGGCTAAATGAGCCATGGTCATGCCATTGCACTCCAGCCTAGGTGGAGTGCACCTATGTAGCGACCACTCGGATCAAGATACAGAACATTTCTAGCAACCCACAAGGGTGCCTTCTCTTATAAGGTCAGTGCCCCCTCAAAGTAACCATTATTCTAACCTTTATGACCTTAGGTCAGTTTTGCTGGCTTATAGACTTTATCAGATCCTGATAGAGCCATTTCTTTCGACTCACCTCCACATTCTGTACATATTTACTGGTGGTTTGTCTTGAAAAGATACAAACGCCTGTGTTCCAGGACTCCAGGAGCAGAGGCTGAGCAGCAGGATACAGCTAATGTGGAGCAGTCCTCCCAGAAGGAATGTGGGCAACCTGCAGGGTAAGCTGAAGAATTTGTCCTTTAAGACTAAGCTCTCAGTTTTGTCCACCTCATTTAAAAAATAGTTCTTCCAGGCCAGGTTCACGTCTGTAATCCTAGCACTTTGGGAGGCCAAGGCAGGCGGATCACGAGGTCAGATCAAGACCATCCTGGCTAACATGGTGAAACCCCATCTTTACTAAAAATACAAAAATAATTAGCCGGGCATGGTGGTGGGCGCCTGTAGTCCCAGCTACTCGGGAGGCTGAGGCAGGAGAATGGCGTGAACCCAGGAGGCGGAGCTTGCAGTGAGCTGAGATCGCGCCACTGCACTCTAGCCTGGGCAACAGAGCGAGACTCCATCTCAAAAAAAAAAAAGGTAAAAAAATAGTTCTTCCTGATTCACATTTTTGTTTTCTTGCCAAAGTTTTTAAATGGGAATGATACAGGCTTGTAAAAAAGTAAACAAAAAATAGAACAGAAGAATTATTTAAATAATGGATAATAATTTCCTGTTTGTCCCCCTCACCCCCGCCCAATCTATTCCCTAGAGGTGGTCATTGCTAATAATTTGTTTTTATCTATGCAGACATTTCTATGCATATACAGATAAACATGGTATATATATGAATATGTATATGCTTTTTTACATAAAAGGAATAATACTGCACATACTGTTCTGTATTTGGATTTTCACTTATGTACATCTTTCTGTGCCAATATATATAGGTGTGCTTCACTTTTTAAATCGCTGCCCCCAATTCTATTGTGTGGATCTACAGTAATTTAATGAGTCCTCTATTGATAGATATTTGGATTGTTTCCAGAATTTATTTAGTTTAAAAAAGTGAAAATTGGGCCTGGACACAGTGGCTCATGCCTCTAATCCCAACACTTTGGGAGACCGAGGCAGGAGGATTGCTTGAGCCCAGGAGTTTGAAACCAACCTTGGCAACGTAGGGAGACCCTGTCTCTACAAAAATTAAAAATTAGCCAGGTGGTGGTGCACATCCACAGTCCAAGCTAATGTAGGAGGATTGCTTGAGCCTGGGAATTGGAGGATGCAGCAAGCCGTGATTGCCACTGCACTCCAACCTGGACAACAAAGTGAGACCATATCTCAAAAAAAAAAAAAAAAAAAAAAGTGAAAATTGGTGGTGGTTTATAAGCTCATGCAGCTTGTTTTTCATTTTTAGTTAAACCAGCTAACTTATTTAAGTAACTTTAGAATTGCTTCTGACAAGTGTCCTTTCATTTTTTTCTAATACTAAGAGTATGAGAAGAATTTCAAGGGCACAATTTACAACTTTAAAAACAGAAACTTAATGTCAGTATTTGGTAAAGAATCTCACAAAAGAGTTTTATATTATGTACCATACAGTGGTGTGGTGGTTGTATTCATTCAACAAGTTCTACAGAAAGCCCCCTGTGGTTCATTTTCTAGCAGTTATTTTGTATACCAGAGCTGTATAGAAAATTATGGATGTTTTTCTTCAAATTGAAGAACTAGCTGATATTGTATCTTACATTTGGTTTTTATTTAGGCAAGTGGCTGCTCTTCCGGAAGTTCAGGTGACCCAAAATCCAGCAAATGAGCAAGAAAGTACAGGTATGTGGGTGGGTAACAGGTTAGAATCCGAGAATATCAATGTTAAAAGGACCATGAAAATGACCCACTTTACCTACTTATTTTCTACATTTAAAAAAGAAATATCTAAGCTCCAAAGAAGTTAAGTGATTTGGCCCACATTGGAGACTGAAACTTGGCGCACCTGTCTCTTGGTGCAGTGTTCTTCCAGTACATACTCTGTGATCACCTGTCAGCTAAGGACTTAAGACAATACGCATACTCTTCTGCTGTACTGGTTTTACCAGCACTGAGGTTTAAATAGCTAGTAATAACCTGACTTCACTTTTTAGTTGTCACTAAAGAAAACTAAGAACGATTTTTATTAGATAGTCAGATTTTGGTTACAATACCAGATACATCGCCATAGCATTTTCCATCAGTTCTAATGAATTTGATGAGGAAACAAATGGTCACTTTAAGATTAGAGAGTTCTGGCTATAACTTTGTTGAGGACAGTTGCTTATTGAAATTCTACCAGAAATTCTACCACAGAGACAACTTCATGTAAAAAAAATTCTGGTTTTAGTCACTACTTTCTAGCAATGACCTAGGCAAGCTCTTTGAGTCTTGGATTTGTTATGTGTAAATGGGAATAATAAACCAACTGTGGAATGTGGTTAGGCTTAGAGATCATTTATGTAAAGTACTCTACAGGTAGTCAGTGCTCAGTGAGCATTTGTTGCTGCAACCACTTTGGCTCCTATCTATTTTCTCCCTATTAGAACCTAAAACAGTGGAAGAAGAAGAAAGTAATTTCAGCTCTCCACTGATGCTTTGGCTTCAGCAAGAACAAAAGCGGAAGGAAAACATTACTGAGAAAAAACCCAAGAAAGGACTTGTTTTTGAAATTTCCAGTGATGATGGCTTTCAGATCTGTGCAGAAAGTATTGAAGGTGAGTGGATTAAATCAGATGGACTCATCAGCAGAAGCCCTGTTTCAGCTAGAGCTTCATTTTCCGAGTATTAGCACCATTTAGGTGGATGTTTTATGCTAGGAAGTATGGGGGATACCTGGAGGCATCATACATTTTCCTTGTCCTTGAGAAGTTTATCTTGTTGGAGAAATAGCCATATTTTACATGAAAAGTCAATGATACAGATTATGTTTTCAACATTGCACACACCTTAGCGGAGCCCATGAGAACCCTGCTTCCCCCACCCAGCCTTGTCTTTTGCCATTCCCTCATGCGCCTTCTGTGCCCTTCTCTCTCCCTTGTGTGCCTTCACACATGCTTTCTCCTCTGCCTGGAGTTCTCTCCCTGCCCTCAATCACCTGGTGAGCTCCAGCTCACCCTTCAAGATCCAGCTCAGACGGTCTTTCCTGACCTTCTGAGGTAGCTAAGCCCTCCCTCTCCCTCCTTTTGAATCTTACATGTTCTTCTCTCATAGCTTAAAATTTATTTTGTACATGTTTGTTTACTTTTATCACTCACTCAACAGCGAACTCTCCATAAAGGCTGGAATTTTATTTTATTATTCATCTTTGTATCGCAAGCATGTAGGTATTCATCCGCCTTTGAAGGACTAGTAAATGTTCTCTAGGCTGTAAGTACTAGAAGAGTTCAAGGAGAGAAAGGTCACCATGGGTGAGTTAGGGTTATCAAAAACCCATGAAGATTAAAAGAAGATTCTATTAAAGGAGAAAATGGAATTTTGGTTAGGCAAAGAAGAATGCAGGGCTCTCTAGGAAGAAGAAGGAAGGTAAGCAAAGTTAGAAAGGCATGATTGCATTTGATGGGTTTAGAGTAGTGTCAGGTGAGATGGCGTTGAAATCCATGTCAGGTGGTGGTGAAAGAAAATTGGGAAGGTGGATTGGGACAAGTTTTAGAGAGCCTTCAGTGCCAAACCATGAGGCCTTTGAAAACTTGAGGGAGTGAACAGAAGCAGAATTTCAGGAAACATAATGTGATAAGCTCTCTATATAAGACAGATTGAACTGGAGATGCTCAAAGACGAGAGTTCACTAATGAGAGTATTGCTAGAGTAGAGATGTCTGGTAATAAAACCCACATTTGGTGGGAAAAGAAAGGAAAGGAAAGAAGAATGAACACACTTGGTTGAATATGGAGAGGGGAGAGTCAAAGATGACCCTAAAGATTCAGGCCTGGGTGACAAAAACAAAAGATAATGCATGGAGAACAAAGGAGATAAGTAAGGAGTATGGAGGTTCCACAAAAGACATTGATGTGGAGTGATGTAAGAAATCCATGTGGAAATGCCTAGAAAACTGGAAGAGATCACAGAATCTTGGGTTAGAGCTGGAAGGAACTGTAAGGATTTTCAAGTTCTGCCTCTTAACTTTAAGGAACAGAGAGGTTATGATCTTCCCACAGTCCTGGTTAAATCTTTATTTTTTTTTTTGAGATGGAGTCTCGCTCTGTCACCCAGGCTGGAGTGCAGTGGCGCGATCTCGCTCACTGCAAGCTCCGCCTCCCGGGTTCACGCCATTCTCCTGCCTCAGCCTCTGGAGCAGCTGGGACTACAGGCGCCCACCACCACGCCTGGCTAATTTCTCTTTGTATTTTTAGTAGAGATGGGTTTCCCTGTGTTAGCTAGGATGGTCTCCATCTCCTGACCTCGTGATCCGCCCACCTCGGCCTCCCAAAGTGCTGGGATTACAGGCATGAGTCACCGCGCCCGACCTAAATCATCATTACTAGTGCTGTTTTGATTAGGGGTACAGGGAACATAATAGTACCAAACATTCAGATGTGAGACCCATACTTCCATCAAGGGTTGTGAATGCGTTGGGGATTCAGATGTGATTTCGGAAGGTCTGACTTTCCTTAGTGCTTCTGTGTCCTCCAACAGAGAGAAGCCCTGCTGGGGAGTGCACCTTTCCAGCTCCTTTCACATGTAATGAACTGATTTAAACTCTAAGCAAAATAACAAAACACTGTTCTAGGAGGTCAAGTGTTCACACTCTAGGGATTCTAAGCACAGTGCTTGTGCACATCATTGGTATTAAGAAGGGTTTATGTGCATATTTTCTGGCTTACAGTTTTCTTTATTTCCTTTCAGATGCCTGGAAGTCATTGACAGATAAAGTCCAGGAAGCTCGATCAAATGCCCGCCTAAAGCAGCTCTCATTTGCAGGTAATGGCTGGAGGTGTTATTCCACTCCTGTCTCAGAATATTCTGGTAAATTGTTTGCCTAAGGCAGAGTTGATTCTGTGAAAAAAAAAAATCAGTTAAAAAAATTTTTTTTCACAGCTTTATTGAGATTTAATTCATATGCCATACAGTTCACCCACCTAAAGCATACAATTCAGTGGTTTTTAATATATTCAGAGTTGTACAACCACCACTACCCTATAATTCCAGAACATTCTCATCATCCCTAAAAGAAACCCCCATTCCTTAGGAGTCATTCCTCATCCCCTGGCAACCACAAATCTACTTTCTGTCTCTATGGATTTGATTATTCTGGACATTTTATATAAATGAAATCAGATAATATGTAGCCTTTTGTGACTGTCTTCTTTCACTCAACACAATACTTTCCAGGTTCTTCCCTTCTGTTACATCTTGCCTTCCACATCAGTACTTCATTCCTTTTTATTGCCCAAGATTCCATTGTGTAGATATACCATATGTTGCTTATCCATTTATTAGTCAATGGATATTTGGGTTTTTTCTACTTCCTGCTGCAAATAATGTTGCCACAAATATTCATGTTCAAGTTATTGTGTAGACATGTTTTTATTTTTCTTCCGTATATACCTCAGAGTGGAATTGCTGGGTCATAGGGTAACTCTTTAACTTTTTGAAGTACTGCCAGGTTGTTGTTTTTCTTCCAAAGTGGCTATACCATTTTACATTCCCACCTGCAATGTACAAGTGTTCCCATTTCTCCACCTTTGCCAACACCTGTTTTTTTTTTTTTTTAAGACATGGTAGTGTGAAATGTTATCTTTTCTTAAAGTTGAAATCATTTACCATTGGTATTAGACTTCATATTAAATTAGGTAGCATACAAACTTATTAATACACTTGTTTTGAGCAAACACTAAAGATTTTAATCAGCTGGATACTGTGGCTCACACCTGTAATCCCAACACTTTGGGTGGCCCAGGCGGGAGGATTGTTTGAGGCCAGGAGTTCAATACCATTCTGGGCAACATAGAGAGACTACCTCTCTACAAAAAATAAAAATATAGCTGGGTGCAGTGGCTCACACCTGTAATCCTAGCACTTTGGGAGGCCGAGGCAGGCGGATCACAAGGTCAGGATATCGAGACCATCCTGGCTAACATGGTGAAACCCCATCTCTACTAAAAATACAAAAAAATTAGCTGGGCGTGGTGGTAGGCACCTGTAGTCCCAGCTACTGGGGAGGCTGGGGCAGGAGAATGGCGTGAACCCGGGAGGCGGAGCTTGCAGTGAGCCGAGATTGTGCCACTGCACTCCAGCCTGGGCGACAGAGCAAGACTCCATCTCAAAAAAACAAAAATAAAAATAAAAATATATTAGCCGGCACCGTGGCATGCACCACGCCACTACTCTGGAGGTTGAGGCAGGAGGACTTGAGCCCAGGAGTATGAGACTGTATTAAGCTATGACCTTGGCACTGCACGCCAGCCTGGGCGACAGATAAATACCCTGTCTCAAAAAACAAGAAGAAGAAGATTTTAATTAAGCTAAGGTAGAAACTTTCCACTGACTTTGTCTTATCCATATGTACCTTCCTACCTCCTTTCAGATTGCTCCTGGAAAGGTGGGTGAATAGGTACTTACAGGAATTTTAACTTCTTTTTTTTTTAGGAATTTAATTTTATCTATGATGTTTTTCTTTTAAGAGGGAAGGGAAGGAAAATATTTGGATGCACAGTAGAAAATACTAACATATGTTCATTTTATGTGACAGATACATGTGTGGCTGTTAAAACACCCTGTGTATTTTTTTATATTTAAAATTTTTCAGAACTTTCTTAATTAAAAAAGAGCAAAAGACCCAACAGGCAGTTTATCTCCCACAAAATACAAATGGCTCATAGCATGAAAAGATACTCAATCTTAACTGGACAGTGGCTCACACCTGTAATCCCAGCACTTTGGGAGGATTGTTTGATTCTAAGAGTTCAAGACCATCCTGGGCAATAGAGTGAGATCTCGTCTCTAAAAAAAAAATTGTTTGGCCAGGCACGGTGGCTCACGCCTGTAATCCCAGCACTTTGGGAAGCTGAGGTGGGCGGATCATGAGGTCAGGAGATCAAGACCATCCTGGCTAGCACGGTGAAACCCCATCTCTACTAAAAATACAAAAAATCAGCCAGGCGTGGTGGCGGGTGCCTGTAGTCCCAGCTGCTTGGGAGGCTGAGGCAGGAGAATGGCGTGAACCCGGGAGGCGGAGCTTGCAGTGAGCAGAGATCGCGCCACTGCACTGCAGCCTGGGCAACAGAGCAAGACTCCGTCTCAAAAAAAAATCAGTTTGTTAATTAGCAGGCCTGATGGCACATGCCTGTGGTTCCAGCTACTTGGGAGGCTGATGTGGGAGGATCGCATTGAGCCCGGGAGGTCAAGCCTGCAGTGAGCCAAGATTATGTCACTGTACTCCAGCCTGGGTGACAGAACAAGACCCTGTCTCACAAAAAAAAAAAAAAAAAAAAAAGGTTATCCTGCTCATAATTTTTACAATTCTACCCCAAAAATACGAGTCACATCCCTTTCTTTTTCTTCTTCCCTTGTTATTCTCTCACTCGCAATGTTAAAAAGCCCTATAACTGAGTCTCCTATCTCGCCTCCTTGTACCCTCCGAGTCTCCAGAGGTGCCTCAAAATTTTACTATTGCCTACTAGTTACAGAGTACAATCTTCAACCCTTACGTATTTGTTATTAGTAAATATTTACTGACCACTCATAAAATGCCTGGTACCATGTTAAACACAGGATACAGTCGCTGAGTAGCGACCCAGCCCTGCTCTTTGAGGTTTCCAGTCTATGGATCCTTACATGGCGAGGTCCTCTTCAACCAGATTCATCTGTTCAGTCTCAGCTTTCCCCGCTTCCCTCACTGCTCCAAATTCTTTTCTGCAGCCACACTATACTATTTACTGTTCCAGATCCATCCATTTGTCTTTTTCCCCCCGAAGATGGAGTCTTACTCTGTTACCCAGGCTGGAGTACAGTGGCGCGATCTCAGCTCACTGCAGCCTCCATCTCCCAGGTTCATGTGATTCTCCTGCTTCAGCCTCCTGAGTAGCTGGGACTACAGGCGCATGCTACCACACCCAGCTAATTTTTGTATTATTATTTTTTTTGAGACGGAGTTTCCCTTTTGTTGCCCAGGCTGGAATGCAATGGCGTGATCTCAGTTCATTGCAACCTCCACCTCCCAAGTTCAAGCGATTCTCCTGCCTTAGCCTCCTGAGTAGCTGGCATTACAGGCATGTGCCACCACGCCTGGCTAATTTTGTATTTTTAGTAGAGATGAGGTTTCTCCATGTTGGTCAGGCTGGTCTCGAACTCCTGACCTCACATGATCTGCCCACCTCAGCCTCCCAAAGTGCTGGGATCACAGGTGTGAGCCACTGCACCCGGCCCATCCATGTGTCTTAAAGTGTAGTTTGTAGGTGTGAATCAGAATCTCTGGGCTTGGAGCTGAGAAAGCTGAATTTGTAACATGCGTCCCCAAGCAATTCTTATTACTTACCCTACATGTGCTTTCACATCAGCATAACATGGTTCATGCAGTTCCCTCCACCAGGACCTACTTCCTCCATCTACTCTCTTCTCTCCAAATTCCCTGGTTTACACAACAAACTCCTCAAGGTCAGCTCTTTTCTTTAACCTTTTTTGATCATTCTTCCTGTGCCTACAGAAATCCCAACTCTTAACTGATTTAAAGAGTGAAATAATTTATCATCTTATATAACAAAGTCCAGAGGTAGGACAGACGTCAGATCGATTAGTACAGGAGCTTGCAATGTCATCAAATACCTAGATTCTTTCTTCTTTCCACTTTACGATCTATAGTAAAACTTCATCTTCAAGCTGATAGCAAATGGCTGCAGCAGTTCCCACAATAACATTCAGTCATTGCAGTGTTCAGAGGAACAGGAGAGGCTCTTTCTTAGGAACAAATGGACATCTCACAGACCAGAATTTGGTGCCATGTCCATTTCTTTTTCTTTTTCTTTTTTTTGAGACAGAGTCTTGCTCTGTTGCCCAGGCTGGAGTATAGTGGTGCAATCTTGGCTCACTACAACCTCCGCCTCCCGGGTTCAAGCGATTCTCCTGCCTCAGCCTCCCGAGTAGCTGGGACTACAGGTGCACGCCACCACACCTGGCTAATTTTTGTATTTTAGTAGAGACAGGGTTTCCACCAGGATGGTCTCGAACTCCTGACCTCAGGTAATCCACCCACCTCGGCCTTCCAAAGTGCTGAGATTACAGGCGTAAGCCGCTGCACCCAGCCCCATGTCCATTTCTAAGGCAGTCTCTGGCAAAAGGACTGGGATTCCCAGGATTGTCTTAGACTAATCATCTGGGGTAGAAGGTTTAACTTGGAGGTTAACCACAATGACTCTTGTGTTCCCCAATCCAAAACCTGTCCATTGTTCTCCATTTCCAGTGCTGCCACCTTGTCCTTACCCTCATGACCTTATATTCTAGTGGTGTATATGTGTATGTAAATACCATGAAGAAGATACCATGGGGAAATGAAATAGAGACTGACACAGAGGTGGGCAGTTGGTGGCAGGAAATCTGGAATCTCTTGATGTGGTGACATTTGAGCTTAGACCTGTGTGATGATAAGAAGCCAATCATGCAAATACATAAAGCGGAAGTCCTAAAGGCAAGCTAGGAGGCTGAGGAAGGAGAGTTTGAGCTTATAGTGTGCCAAGATCATACCTGTGAATAGCCACGCACCAGCTGGGCAACATAGTGCAATCCCATCTCTTAAAAAAAAATTGAATTAAATTAACTGTGTTTTCTAAAGTCTTGACACAGAGGAAACAGCAGATGAAAAAGTCCTGAAGTGGGAATATCTTTGATGTGTTTATTGTCTGTCTCTTCCATGAAGTAAAAGCTCTATGAATACAGGTACCTTGCCTGTCTGGCTCACCTCTATGTTCCCAAGGTCCTGTCTGGCACAGTAGAAAGATGGAAAGAGTGCCTGGGATATTTTAGGCATACAGTAAATATTTATTGAATGAATAAATGAGTCTCCCACAAGCAGAACAGATTGTTCCTTCTTAAGAGTTCCCATAGTACTGTATATTATACCTTAATTTGGACACCTGCACATTGTATGTTTTGTATACATCTCTGCCTTCCTCTGCTGTGAGCTCCTTAAGAATAGACAGGGGCCCACACATAATGCATCTTTGTTTTCCCATTATCAACACAATATTAATCTCATTGTAATCCCTCTGGTAAATGAGAGTTGAACATTCAGCGTACATATTAAAAGGAACTTTATGTGAAAATATACTTGAGTAGGTAGTATGTTTTTCAATGTCTTTTTGTTTAACCTAAGAATTCACAGCAATCTAGAACTTCCAGGAAAAAATTATTAAGGAAAATTAGTGGTCTGTAGAAAAAAAGAGTTTGCCCGCCAGGTGCGGTGGCTCATGCCTGCAATCCCAGCAGTTTGGGAGGCCGAGGCAGGCAGATCACGAGGTCAGGAGGTCGAGACCATCCTGGCTAACACGGTGAAACCCCATCTCTACTAAAAAATACAAAAAATTAGCCAAGCATGGTGGCGGGCACCTGTAGTCCCAGCTACCTGGGAGGCTGAGGCAGGAGATTGGCGTGAACCCAGGAGGTGGAGGTTGCAGTGAGCCAAGATCACGCCACTGCACTTCAGCCTGGGCCACAGAGTGAGACTCCACCTCAAGAAAAAAAAGAAAAAAGAGTTTGCCGTTGCCTTATATGGCTTAAGTTCTTATCTTGTAGAGTTGTGTTATATACTTAAGCCAAAGTCTTAGGGGACCAACAGTTGTGATCATAAGAATGTCACTTCTCTGGGGCTAGTGCAGTGGCTCACACCTGTAATCCTAGCAAGTTGGGAGGCCAAGGCAGGAGGATCACTTGAGGCCAGGAGTTCAAGATCAGTCTGGCAACACAGTAGGACCCTGTCTCCACAAGAAATTTAAAAATTAGCCAAACACAGTGGCATATGCCTGTAGTCTCAGCTACCCAGGAGGCTGAGGCGGGAGCGGCTTGGGCCCAGAAATTCAAAGTTACAGTGAGCTACAATCATGCCACTGCACTCCAACCTGGGCAACAAAGTGAAACCTGTCTCTTAGAAAAAGAACATTGCTTATCTAGAGACAATGTTCTTTTTGTTTGTTTTTGAGATGAGGTCTCACTCTGTTGCCCAAGCTGGAGTGCAGTGGCATGATCATCTGCTGTTTCCTCTGCACCAGGACATTACACCAAGGTTACATCTCTAAATATGCTTCATAACACAAACTGTATGTCTGCTGGAATTGCATATGTGCAGTTGCAGTCCTAATATAGTTACACTTATGAAATGGATACCTGATCCACAACAGACAGCATTACTGTTTCTGTATCTATTAATAATACCAGAAGCAATATTTATAAATGAAATAATATTGTTTACTTAATAAAAATATAAAGAACATTAGCTATTTGCTAGTGTCAAAAAGAAGGGTGGCAGTTGTAACTGTGCCCTGTCCCTTTAATGGAAAAAGCCAAATAATTTTAAAATGAAAGCCTTGCACCATCGATGCCAGCAAACTTATATAAATGTTGTTTTCATAAAATAAAAATAAATTTAAAATGCTCATTAACAGCATGAGACAGTGAGTAGAACAAAGCAGCTACTGAGTGTATTACTCCACACATCATAAAAACACAAGAGAGTTCTGTGTTAGGGGTGTATTAACATTGCTTTTAAACTTTAGTGAGGCTGGCTGGGTGCTGTGGCTTACACCTGTAATCCCAGCACTTTGGGAAGCCAAGGCAGGTGGATCTCCTGAGGTCAAGAGTTTAAGACCAGCCTGGCCAATATGGTGAAACCCTGTCTCTACTAAAAGTACAAAAAAATTAGCTGGGCAAGGTGGCGTGCCCCTGTAGTCAAAGCTACTTGGGAGGCTGAGGCAGGAGAATTGCTTGAACTCAGGAGTTGGAGGTTGTAGTGAGCCAAGATCGGACCACTGCACTCCAGCCTGGGTGACAGAGTTAAAGTCCGTCTCAAAAAAAAAAAAGAAAGAAAATTAAACTTTAGTGAGGTATCTGGGGGAATATGAGCTTATAGAACCTAGGTAATCCATTCCTAGATGGATTATATTTATAGTTATGCAGTCTAGAGTTCATATCTTGTCAAATCATGGGGCCTTGGGAGTGTTACATCCTTTTTTTTTTTTTTTTTTTTTTTTGAGACAGAGTCTCACTTTGTCACCCAGGCTGGAGCGCAGTGGCGTGATCTTGGCTCACTGCAAGCTCCGCCTCCCGGATTCACGCCATTCTCCTGCCTCAGCCTCCCGAGTAGCTGGGACTACAGGCGTCCACCACCACACCCAGCTAATTTTTTGTATTTTTAGTAGAGATGGGGTTTCACCATGTTAGCCAGGATGGGGATGGTCTCGATCTGCTGACCTCATGATCTGCCCCCCTCAGACTCCCAAAGTGCTGGGATTACAGGCATGAGCCACCACACCCGGCATTACATCAATTCTTTAAGCCTGTTTGCTAACCTGAAAATGAAGCTGGTAATTCCTGCCTTGTGTGGTCATTATGAGCATTAAATGAAATAACACATGTATATAGCATTAGCATATAGCATTTCTGTGTAATACAGCACATACAAAATAGTCCGTAGTTTGGTGACATGCTTTTTTCACTTAACCGTCTATCACGAACATTTTCCATATTAATAGATCTGTATCAACATCATTTTAATGGCTATCTGATGCTAATTTCGAGGTAATATGTACTATAATTCACCCTGGAGTAGCCTCTGGCAGAGCGACTGTAGCATAGGCATTTCTGTAGGACTGTGCTGTTTCCTGTTGACTGCACTCCTCACTGCCCTAGTGCTTCTGATTCTTCTAGGTGTTAACGGTTTGAGGATGCTGGGGATTCTCCATGATGCAGTTGTGTTTCTCATCGAGCAGCTGTCTGGTGCCAAGCACTGTCGAAATTACAAATTCCGTTTCCACAAGCCAGAGGAGGCCAATGAACCCCCCTTGAACCCTCATGGCTCAGCCAGGGCTGAAGTCCACCTCAGGCAAGTTCCCTTCTTTTCTGTCAGCAGTTTTGGATCTCGATTTTCTTATCTCATGACACAGTCGTCTTCCCACATACCCTTTGAGATTTCCAGTGTTAATGCCATCGTCCTTTACTGCTTTATTAAAGCATTTCTCTAAATACTTTTTCATCTTTTGGCCCCAGGAAGTCAGCATTTGACATGTTTAACTTCCTGGCTTCTAAACATCGTCAGCCTCCTGAATACAACCCCAATGATGAAGAAGAGGAGGAGGTACAGCTGAAGTCAGCTCGGTAAGTCTTGAGTGGGGAGCAGTCATTAGAAACTGCTTTCCCTGTCCTCCAGCTGGTCAGGGCACTATGTAGGAATGTGTTTGCATCAGAATTTCCTGGATAAGATTTAAGAAGACTGAAATCCATTTGTGTTGAAGTAGCAGTAGGTGCCTGGTAAGGAGTGAGGAATATAAGGTACAGAGGGGAAATTCAAAGAACTGTAAGATGCATATTTTCTTTAATGACAGTATACTCTGTCAGCTTTGGTTGTACTACCATAGTCGTCATGGTCAGAAAGTACTATATATACTAAAAATGGGGCCCATTGGCCAGGCGTGGTGGCTCCTGCCTGTAATTCCAGCACTTTGGAAGGCTGAGGCGGACAGATCACAAGGTTAGGAGTTCAAGACCAGCCTGACCAACATAGTGAAACCCCGTCTCTACTGAAAATACAAAAATTAGCCCGGCATGGTGGCATGTGCCTGTAGTCCCAGCTACTCAGCAGGCTGAGGCAAGAGAATCGCTTGAACCCAGGAGGCGGAAGTTACAGTGAGCTGAGGTTGCGCCACTGGACTTCAGTCTCGGTGACAGAGCAAAACTCCCATCTCAAAAAAAAAATGGGGTTCATTTTATAAGGCACTTATTCAGTTTGGCATTGAACAAAGAGTGTACTAATTTTCTCTAGGAACCTTCAGTTCAAGACTCAAAACATTATTTCCTGAAGAAAATTCGTTAATAGTATGTCTTATCTCTTAGGAGGGCAACTAGCATGGATCTGCCAATGCCCATGCGTTTCCGGCACTTAAAAAAGACTTCTAAGGAAGGCAGTTGGTGTCTACAGGTATGGCTAAAATTCTAGAAAGAACTATAGAAAACGAATGCAGTTTTTCAAAATCAAAGTAGACCAAATGCTGAAGTGACCTTCCTCAGTAAGTGAGGATTTTACGGATACTGTTTATTGACCCTCATATCCTGGGATCCTGCACCTGCTTCTGTTGAACAAGGACTTTAACATAATAAGCATTAAAACATTGCTGCTTCCAGTGGGTTGCAGAATGGAAATACCTTTTGTCTTTGGCCATTTGTTAGAACAATATACACAAATCAAGGGTCCATATTTTTATTTTCTCAAGTATATGTCCCTCCTGAGGAAATAACAGACCAGGAGAACTTATTCATGTATTCATGCACTTAACCTTACTTGCAAAATGTGTGTCTGACCTCTTTTCCATCTTTGTCCTAGGTCTCCCATCCATGGCCGGGGTCTTTTCTGTAAGAGAAACATTGATGCAGGTGAGATGGTAATTGAGTATGCCGGCAACGTCATCCGCTCCATCCAGACTGACAAGCGGGAAAAGTATTACGACAGCAAGGTAAGTCTCCCACTTGCACTCACCCAGTTCTTTTGTTTTGCTGTAGAAAGGGACCAGTATGATCCCTGGATCCCAAAAGAAATAGTGTATGCTATCAATTCAAAGACGCTAATTAAAAAAACAAAAAACTGAAATTCGTGAGGGGCCCAGTAAAAATACAGAATCCACTCTGAGGATTAGCATAGAAAGTTACTCTTAGAGATCTATCTGAGTGGCTCCTGGTATCAGAAGCAAATAGCTATTCAAGTTTTAGGTTTCTGTTTCCTGCAGAGACATTAGAAAAAGTGGCCTTTAATCTAGGAACTCCTCATGGAAGCATCTTGAAAGATAGGTACGGGAGAAATCTGGGAATTTTACTAGAAGAAACTATCAGCAGCTATAGGTAATATCAAGAGAAGACTGGGAAATGTTCTTAAACCTGAGTTTATAAGAAATGACAAGTTCTTCTCCTTTCTCCTGCATGTACAGGGCATTGGTTGCTATATGTTCCGAATTGATGACTCAGAGGTAGTGGATGCCACCATGCATGGAAATGCTGCACGCTTCATCAATCACTCATGTGAGCCCAACTGCTATTCTCGGGTCATCAATATTGATGGGCAGAAGCACATCGTCATCTTTGCCATGCGTAAGATCTACCGAGGAGAGGAACTTACTTATGACTATAAGTTCCCCATTGAGGATGCCAGCAACAAGCTGCCCTGCAACTGTGGCGCCAAGAAATGCCGGAAGTTCCTAAACTGAAGCTGCTCTTCTCCCCCAGTGTTGGAGTGCAAGGACGTGGGGCCATCCAAAGCAACGCTGAAGGCCTTTTCCAGCAGCTGGGAGCTCCCGGATTGAGTGGGCACAGCTGAGGGGCCTCTGTGATGGCTGAGCTCTCTTATGTCCTATACTCACATGTGATCATAGTCCCGGAGAGAGAGTTGAGGTCTCGAAGAAAGATCCATGATCGGCTTTCTCCTGGGGCCCCTCCAATTGTTTACCGTTAGAAAGTGGGAATGGGGTCCCTAGCAGACTTGCCTGGAAGGAGCCTGTTATAGAGGGTTGGTTATGTTGGGAGATTGGGCCTGAATATCTCCACAGAAATAAGCTGCCATCCTCAAGTTGGCCCTTTCCCAAGCACTGTAAGTGAGTGGGTCAGGCAAGGCCCCAAATGGAGGGTTGGTTGGATTCCTGACAGTTTGCCAGCCAGGCCCCACCTACAGCGTCTGTCGAACAAACAGAGGTCTGGTGGTTTTCCCTACTATCCTCCCACTTGAGAGTTCACTTCTGGTTGGGAGACAGGATTCCTAGCACCTCTGGTGTCAAAAGGCTGTCATGGGGTTGTGCCAATTAATTACCAAACATTGAGCCTGTAGGCTTTGAGTGGGAGTGTTGTCCCCAGGAGCCTTATCTCAGCCAATTACCTTTCTTGACAGTAGGAGCGGCTTCCCTCTCCCATTCCCTCTCTTCACTCCCTTTTCTTCCTTTCCCCTGTCTTCATCCCACTGCTTTCCCATGCTTCTTTCTGGATTGTAGGGGAGACTGACTGCCTGCTCAAGGACACTCGCTGCTGGGCATAGGATGTGCCTGCAAAAAGTTCCCTGAGCCTGTAAGCACTCCAGGTGGGGAAGTGGACAGGAGCCATTGGTCATAACCAGACAGAATTTGGAAAAGTTTTCATAAAGCTCCACGGAGAGTTTTAAAGAAACATAAGTAGCATGATTTTTTAGGAGATGAAAAAGATGATTTAAATAGGATATAAATCATGCGACAACCAGAGTATCACAGCCAGGATGGCCCCTGGGCCCCGTTCCTAAGACACGGTTACTTTATTTTCCCCTTGTTAAGACATAGGAAGACTTAATTTTTAAATGGTCAGTGTCCAGTTGAAGGCAGAACACTAATCAGATTTCAAGGCCCACAACTTGGGGACTAGACCACCTTGTGTTGAGGGAACTCTGCCACCTGCGTGCAACCCATGGCTAAAGTAAATTCAATGACACTACTGCCCTGATTACTCCTTAGGATGTGGTCAAAACAGCATCAAATGTTTCTTCTCTTCCTTTCCCCAAGACAGTGTCCTGAACCTGTTAAATTAAGTCATTGGATTTTACTCTGTTCTGTTTACAGTTGACTATTTAAGGTTTTATAAATGTAAATATATTTTGTATATTTTTCTATGAGAAGCACTTCATAGGGAGAAGCACTTATGACAAGGCTATTTTTTAAACCGCGGTATTATCCTAATTTAAAAGAAGATCGGTTTTTAATAATTTTTTATTTTCATAGGATGAAGTTAGAGAAAATATTCAGCTGTACACACAAAGTCTGGTTTTTCCTGCCCAACTTCCCCCTGGAAGGTGTACTTTCTGTTGTTTAATGTGTAGCTTGTTTGTGCCCTGTTGACATAAATGTTTCCTGGGTTTGCTCTTTGACAATAAATGGAGAAGGAAGGTCACCCAACTCCATTGGGCCACTCCCCTCCTTCCCCTATTGAAGCTCCTCAAAAGGCTACAGTAATATCTTGATACAACAGTTTCTCTTCTTCTTTCCCGCCTCTCTCCTTTCCGGCGCAACTTCCAGAGTGGTGAGAGACGGCAATCTTTTACATTTCCCTCATCTTTCTTACTTCAGAGTTAGCAAACAACAAGTTGAATGGCAACTTGACATTTTCCATCGCCATCTGCCTCACAGGCCACTTTTCCCTTTCCCTCTGCCCACCAAGGCCTCGTATCTGCAGAGAACCCATTGATCACCTTGTGCCCTCTTTTGGGGCAGCCCGTTGAAACTGAAGCACAGTCTGACCACTCACGATAAAGCAGATTTTTCTCTGCCTCTGCCACAAGGTTTCAGAGTAGTGTAGTCCAAGTAGAGGGTGGGGCACCCTTTTCTCGCCGCAAGAAGCCCATTCCTATGGAAGTCTAGCAAAGCAATACGACTCAGCCCAGCACTCTCTGCCCCAGGACTCATGGCTCTGCTGTGCCTTCCATCCTGGGCTCCCTTCTCTCCCGTGACCTTAAGAACTTTGGTGGCTTTGCTGGAACATTGTCACTGTTTTCACTGTCATGCAGGGAGCCCAGCACTGTGGCCAGGATGGCAGAGACTTCCTTGTCATCATGGAGAAGTGCCAGCAGGGGACTGGGGAAAGCACTCTACCCAGACCTCACCTCCCTTCCTCCTTTCGCCCATGAACAAGATGTAGTGGCCCTAGGGGTTCCACTAGTGTCTGCTTTCCTTTATTATTGCACTGTGTGAGGTTTTTTTGTAAATCCTTGTATTCCTATTTTTTTTAAAGAAAAAAAAACTTAAGCTGCATTTGTTACTGAAATGATTAATGCACTGATGGGTCCTGAATTCACCTTGAGAAAGACCCAAAGGCCAGTCAGGGGGTGGGGGGAACTCAGCTAAATAGACCTAGTTACTGCCCTGCTAGGCCATGCTGTACTGTGAGCCCCCTCCTCACTCTCTTTCTACCAACCCTAAACCCTGAGGACAGGGGAGGAACCCACAGCTTCCTTCTCCTGCCAGCTGCAGATGGTTTGCCTTGCCTTTCCACCCCCTAATTGTCAACCACAAAAATGAGAAATTCCTCTTCTAGCTCAGCCTTGAGTCCATTGCCAAATTTTCAGCACACCTGCCAGCAACTTGGGGGATAAGCGAAGGTTTCCCTGCAAGAGGGAAAGAAGGCAGAAATGGCATAGCTATCTCCAAAACACATCTGAGTTCATTTCAAAAGTGACCAAGGGAATCTCCGCACAAAAGTGCAGATTGAGGAACTGTGGTGGGTCATTCCCAAGAATCCCCCAAGGGGCATCCCAAATCCCTAAGGAGTAACAGCTGCGAACCTGGTCAGTTCTCAGTGAGAGCCAGCTCACTTATAGCTTTGCTGCTAGAACCTGTTGTGGCTGCATTTCCTGGTGGCCAGTGACAACTGTGTAACCAGAATAGCTGCATGGCGCTGACCCTTTGGCCGGAACTTGGTCTCTTGGCTCCCTCCTTGGCCATCCACCACCTCTCGCACAGCCCCTCTGTTTTTAGACCAATAATAAGAATTAAGGGGGAAGCCCTGGCAGCTATACGTTTTCAACCAGACTCCTTTGCCGGGACCCAGCCCGCCACCCTGCTCGCCTCTGTCAAACGCCCGGCCAATGCAGTGAGCACCATGTAGCTCCCTTGATTAAAAAAGAAAAAAAAAAAAAAAAAAAAAAGAAAAAAAAATACAACACACACACAAAAATTTTAAAAAAAAAATCTTCTAATGAATGTATCTTTCTAAAGGACTGACGTTCAATCAAATATCTGAAAATACTAAAGGTCAAAACCTTGTCAGATGTTAACTTTTAAGTTTGGTTTGGGTTTTTTTTTTAAATAGAAATCAAGTTGTTTTTGTTTTTAAGGAAAAGCGGGTCATTGCAAAGGGCTGGGTGTAATTTTATGTTTCATTTCCTTCATTTTAAAGCAATACAAGGTTATTGAGCAGATGGTTCTGTGCCGAATCATGAATGCTAGTCAAGTCACACACTCTGGAAACTTGCAACTTTTTGTTTTGGTTTTCAAATAAATATAAATATGATATATATAGGAACTAATATAGTAATGCACCATGTAACAAAGCCTAGTTCAGTCCATGGCTTTTAATTCTCTTAACACTATAGATAAGGATTGTGTTACAGTTGCTAGTAGCGGCAGGAAGATGTCAGGCTCACTTTCCTCTGATTCCCGAAATGGGGGGAACCTCTAACCATAAAGGAATGGTAGAATAGTCCATTCCTCGGATCAGAGAAAAATGCAGACATGGTGTCACCTGGATTTTTTTCTGCCCATGAATGTTGCCAGTCAGTACCTGTCCTCCTTGTTTCTCTATTTTTGGTTATGAATGTTGGGGTTACCACCTGCATTTAGGGGAAAATTGTGTTCTGTGCTTTCCTGGTATCTTGTTCCGAGGTACTCTAGTTCTGTCTTTCAACCAAGAAAATAGAATTGTGGTGTTTCTTTTATTGAACTTTTAACAGTCTCTTTAGTAAATACAGGTAGTTGAATAATTGTTTCAAGAGCTCAACAGATGACAAGCTTCTTTTCTAGAAATAAGACATTTTTTGACAACTTTATCATGTATAACAGATCTGTTTTTTTTTTCCTTGTGTTCTTCCAAGCTTCTGGTTAGAGAAAAAGAGAAAAAAAAAAAAAAAAAAAAGGAAAATGTGTCTAAAGTCCATCAGTGTTAACTCCCTGTGACAGGGATGAAGGAAAATACTTTAATAGTTCAAAAAATAATAATGCTGAAAGCTCTCTACGAAAGACTGAATGTAAAAGTAAAAAGTGTACATAGTTGTAAAAAAAAGGAGTTTTTAAACATGTTTATTTTCTATGCACTTTTTTTTATTTAAGTGATAGTTTAATTAATAAACATGTCAAGTTTATTGCTGCACATGGTTAATTAAGCTTTCTTTTGGCTTTGGTTGGAGAGGGTGGAGGAAAGGGGGAGGGGCATGGCCTGTGACCTGGTCACAAAGTACCTTCCACAGTCCTTGACTTTAAGGTGGCATCACTAAATCATTCCCTGTCGCCCACCTTCAGGTCCGCTCCACACTGGCTCTCGACTGTATTTTCTTCCTTTATTCATCAGTGATGTATGTTCAGGACCTAATTAATTGTGGATATGAGGCAGGGTCAAGAGCACAAAGGAACAGGGCCTTTACCTTCTACATAGCTCCCCTGTTTTATCCAAGGAGGTCAAGTAGTGATTTTATCTATTTTCTCCTCAACTGTGAATATAATAAAGCATTTCAGGGAGAAGCTGGAGAGCACCTTCTCTTAGCTGCACTCCACCTTAAGGCTGAAGCTGGATTTGTTTACTGTTTCTCCTGGGGGCAGAGGCAGTTGAGAAGTAACCGATTAGTCTGCCAAGCCAGGGTCAACCCTCCAGGCCACAGGTTGAGCAAATGCTAACGGCCAAGGACAGGGAGACACTCCTCATGAAGGGGTGGTCCTCATCCTTTCAGATCAACTTCCTGCTGGAGGCTCCACTCTCACCACGTCCCTCCCTCTTCTCTCATCCGGAGTCACCTTTTGGGATTTTGGAGTTGGGCACCATGGGGACTCCAAATGATCGGGCAGTGCTGCAGGCCATCTTCAACCCTGACACCCCATTTGGAGACATTGTTGGACTGGACCTCGGAGAGGAAGCAGAAAAGGAAGAACAAAAAGAAGGTGGGCATTTGATCTGAAGTATAGCTCTGCACATAGGCTGGCCTGCTGGCCTCCCAAGGTGGCAGAGGTAGTGGTCTTATAAGGCCCCTTGTTCCATGATTATGATTGAGATTGGAATCAGAGAGGTTGGCTGCTCCTTAGTGCACTGATGGGGGTTTGGTAAGAGACGTCCTGCCAAGAGGAATAACCCGGGGTTTGTCTCTGAATCCATCAGCTCTTAGGCCTCTGAACTTACCACTTAATTAATTGTATGATCCAAACTTAATTGCCAGGTGATGTTAAACTCTCATATTTTTGTCATAACAGAGAATACTACCACCAGAACGGAAGATTGAAATAAGGCAGGGCATGGTTGCTCAGTTGAGTGGTTCCAATATAGCAAGCACAACTAGTATCCGTTAAACACTGTCACAAGCCAAGCTCCAAGCTAACTCTTCTGCAGTGAGTGTGTTCACTGGCTTTTCCATTAGTCCCTAATGAAGAAGTTTTTGATATCTTTTGTTTCTGAGGATTAAAGCCTACACCTTACTAACTCAGGCCGAAACGCTGAGGGATACATAAGAAGTGATGTTCATGATCTGGGAATGTCATGGTGGCCTTTGCATAAGAGGCAGTGTAGTAGAGTAAAATGCAGACAGGAGCCAGAATGACCTGGGTTCAAATCCAAGCTCTGCAATGTATGGCCTGTGTGACCTGGAGCAAGTGCTTTAACAGATTGAGGAGTTTGGGCTTCATTCTCTTGGCAATGGGGAACCAACCAAAGCCCCTTTCCAGGTCTCTTGGAACTCAGGCAATGCTAGCTCCCACCTTTAGTGACCTCATCTCCCCCTACCTCAAACACTGCAGCTGACCCCTGCTGTGACCCATTCCCAGTCAGCTCTGTCTCAGATCTCAGAATTCCAAAGCCTGAGGTGGCTTTTTCTTCTTGCTACCAACTGCACACCTGGCCCCTCCTGGCTCCTTCCCTGGCCCAGATGTTTTCCCTCAAGCACAGCTGGAACAGTCCAAGGCCCTCGAGCTGCAGGGGGTGATGGCAGCAGAGGCTGGGGACCTCAGCACAGCCCTGGAGAGGTTTGGCCAAGCCATCTGCCTGCTGCCTGAGAGGGCTTCAGCCTACAACAACCGTGCCCAGGCCCGGCGACTCCAGGGAGACGTGGCAGGTAAGGGGAGATGCCCTGTATCCTCAGCAAAAGGGCCCACGGGAGGGCACAGACCGGAAATGAAGTGGCTGTGGGGCTGGGGTGGCCTTGCTAAACCCCTCTGGAGCCTGTCTTCTTACCTATAAGGTAGGAGATGTATCAAGGGCCCTGCTAATATCATGGGGCTAATATGAAATTCAGAAGAGACTGCATTCCATTAAGGAACAGTTAATGAGAACCTACTATGTGGCAGTAGGCTGGTGCTGAGGACACTGAGATAAAGGGTATATGGATCGCCAACATTTATACAGCAGTCACTATGTACCAGGCATTAATCACTTTACATATAAACTAGTAAATCAATCCTCACAACAACCCTAAAAAGTAGGTACCATTGTCACCCCCAGTTTATAGATAAACCATTCAGTTTATAGATGAAGAAACTGAAGCATGGAGAGGCTAAGTAACTTGCCCACTATCATAGTCAGGTAGCAGCAGAGCTGAGATGTGAACCAGGTGGTAGGGCTCCAGAGTGTGTGCTCTTAATCCCCACATGATGCTGCTCCTCAGAACGCTCCCACTCCAGGGGGCAGAACAGACACATAATTCTGAGACCAGCAAAACAAGTTTGAGAGGGGTCAGCGTGGGACCTGTTCCTGAAGGGTGAGTTTTAAAGCATGAGTAGGAGTTAGTTGGTGAGTGGAGAAGGTACAGTCTGTAGAAGTCCAAAAAGCAGGCACAAGTACAGAGAGCTTCAGGTCTTCAGGCTGGGTGGAGCAGGGAGTGAAGGAGGGACGGAGAGCTGAGCCTAGAGCCGTGGGCAAGGGCCTGATGAACAGCTTGGGAGTATTAGGCTGAGACTGCACTGTCTTGAAAACATGGGGGATCACTCAAGGATTTTAACAGGAGAGTGACTGGATCAAACTCCTGCTGCATTCAGGTTATTCTAATTAAGTGGAGACAATGGGACCACACTGGGGACCAAAGATGAGGCTAATGTGAAGGTGTAAACCACGGAAACCTAGTACTACTTGACTGTTAGGAGCAGTGGTGACGCAGGTGCTCCCAGAACCAGCAATGCCAGGCTAGGGAGTTTTGAGCCCACTCCAAGAACAATGGGAACCTCCCAAGAGCCCCTTTCCAGGCTTATCTGCCCCAGATCGCTGGAGACAGCCTGCAGACGAAAACCCCAGAGAGATGCAGAGGTGCTTCCAACTAGAGATTCCTCCAGACCAGCTCCTCTGAGGGAAACCAAGGAGTACTGCAATCTGAGCGCTTCTCCGGAGGCTCAGGCTCTTTAGGAGACTAGAGAACATGAGTGAATTGAAGCAGAGCCCGAAAGAAGCCAGCCCGATGGACTTAAGAAGGTGGCTGGCTGCCTGAGGTTCTGAGTTCAGAGTTCTGAGGCCCAACCCAAGTATTTTATGAGAATAATAAAACTAAAAACGATGCAGGCCAGCTCTGGCTCCAGGACCAAGGAAATTACATACATGGAGATAACCAAAGAATAACGAAAGGCAATCAGTCCAGGATATAGGGGAGAGAGAATGTGTTCTAAAGCAAGCAATGGAAAAGAGAAAAGGGCCCTCAAAAGGAAAACAGTGAGAAACTGTCTTGATTGTACTTGTAAGAAATGATTATGCAGTTAATATTATTTTTTTGAACCCTGACATTCAGAGTCAGTCACCTGGCACATAGTGGATGCTTAATAACAGGTGTGGAATAAATTGGCTGCTACTTGCCCGGGCAGTGGGCCAGACTCATAAACATAGTGACCATTCAGAATCCTGCAACGTTCATGTTTTCGTATATTAGCGGTGGAAAAAAATAGGAACAAGGCGAGACCTGGACTTCAGTCCCAGCTCTGCCACTAAGTGGCTTGGCTGTACAGCCCTGGGCAAGTCCTCTCAACTCTCCCACAGTCTTCGTCTGTGTAATGGGGATAACGATCCGTACCTCTAGCAGGTGCGAGGCGGGTTGTAAATGGCCACGCCCGGGAGCCGCAAGGACCACGGTGATCAGCGCGGCAGCAGATGGGCTGGGGCTCCGGCAAGGCCGCCCCGGCGGCCGTTGACCCCCGCCCCGCCCGTCTCGTCGGTCCCGCAGGCGCCCTGGAGGACCTGGAACGCGCAGTGGAGCTGAGCGGCGGCCGGGGCCGCGCCGCCCGCCAGAGCTTTGTGCAGCGCGGCCTCCTGGCGCGGCTGCAGGGCCGAGACGACGACGCCCGCAGGGACTTCGAGAGGGCGGCACGGCTGGGCAGCCCCTTCGCGCGGCGCCAGCTGGTGCTGCTCAACCCCTACGCCGCGCTGTGCAACCGCATGCTGGCCGACATGATGGGGCAGCTGCGCCGCCCCCGCGACAGCCGCTGAGCGCGGCTGGCCCGCGCGTCCGTAGGCGAGGGGACGGGAGGGGGCCCTGAACCAATAAAGCCGTCGGGCCTAACCGACCCCGCCTGGTCCTGCGTCCTGACCGCGCCCGGAGGGAAGGGCATGCGGGGGCACTCTGTGCGGGGGTCTCTCGGCGCGGGCTACGGACCAGCCAGGCGGGTGGTGAGCCGCGACCGCCCACCTGCCGGGGGAGGGCCCGTGGGGCCCAGGCATCGATTGGCCCTGCCTGACGCAGCCCCCGCCCTTGCAGCGGACTGCGGTGCTCATCAGACCTGAGCAGTTGCTCCGGCAGCGCTCGGGGAAGGAGCCAGGTGAGCCGCCCCGGCGGCGGGGGGCGGGGGCAGGATGCTCGGCGACCCCACCCTCCGACCCCCTCCTCTTCCGCCCACATCCACCGGAGCCACCAACACCAGGAAAGGGGGCGTAGGGCGAGGGATGGGAGAGGGAACAGGGCAGGAGAGAGTATGGGATCGGGAGAAAGGCGATTCCTTTGGGGGAGGGGCGCGTGGAGACCGAGTATGAGTGTGAGTGCGTGTGTGCAAGGTGTGGTTGCACGGATGCTGGTTGCTTCTGCGTATCTGCGGGCGTGTGTCTGTTTGTATTGTAGCCTGGAGTCAGTGCTCGGTTCTGCACCTGCAGGATGTCCAGGTGTCTGCTGGGTGGGTCTGTACCTTTGGGCTTTGCCGTTCGTGTCCGTGCCTTCGCCACTGGGGGCTGGTCTGCATTTGTGTCTCCGTACATGGTTCTTTTTGTTTCTGGAGAGTAAATTCCTGGAGCAATTGCTAGACCTGCCTGCTGTCACCTGGCTGACACGGAGGCCCGCCCCCTTCTCTCAGCAGCCTGGGGCCCAGGCCCGGGCCACCATGGCGCTACCTCCAGGCCCAGCCACCCTCCGGCGCACACTGCTGCTCCTGCCAGCCCTTCTGAGCTCAGGTACACCCCTGTTCAGTCGTTGACCAAGTCCTTCTGGGACCAAAGCCCCCTCACTCCTCTGTCTGCTCTTCTGTTTAGGTACCTACTCCAGGCCCCAAACCCTGGAGTCCCTGTTCCCTTCACCCACCTACCTAGGTCCAACCAGCCAGTCCCTGGTGAGAGGACTCAGGCGCCCTTTCCCTTGGCCTGGTGCTCCTCTCACTGGGGCAATTCCTGGTCACAGCACAGTACCAACCCTGCCTGACCCCTTCCCAGAGGCCCCCTGCTGTGTTCCAGGTTGGGGGGAGTTGGCGCCACAAATAGATGGTCAGACCTGGGCTGAGCGGGCACTTCGGGAGAATGAACGCCACGCCTTCACCTGCCGGGTGGCAGGGGGGCCTGGCACCCCCAGATTGGCCTGGTATCTGGATGGACAACTGCAGGAGGCCAGCACCTCAAGACTGCTGAGCGTGGGAGGGGAGGCCTTCTCTGGAGGCACCAGCACCTTCACTGTCACTGCCCACCGGGCCCAGCATGAGCTCAACTGCTCCCTGCAGGACCCCAGCAGTGGCCGATCAGCCAACGCCTCTGTCATCCTCAATGTGCAATGTGAGTGACCCTGAGGTGGGCAGGGAGAGAGGTTCTCTGCCCAGGGTCCCCCAGCACCCACCAGGCAGGTGGTCCGCAGGACATTTAGCAGACACTTAAGCACTTTGCAAATATGAACTCATTTTATCCTCTGAATAATCCCATGAGGTCATTACTATTTTTGTCACCATTTTACAAATAAGAAAACCGAGGCAGAAAGAGGTTAAGCAATCCGCCCAGGGTGATGATCCCGCTGGTAAGAAGCAGAGCCAGGATTCACATCTGGGCATTTGGCTCTAGTATTTACACTCATAATCACTACGAAATGCTGCCTGTCTGGCAGACCCAGCCATCCTGTTCCTCAGCATCCCCTCTGAGGAGAGGCCCAGGCCCCTGGCTCCCATCTGGGTTTGGGAAGAAAGGGCCAGAAGTATAAGGGGCTGTGGTGACAGCATATTGGCCTCTGCTTTGCACCAGTCAAGCCAGAGATTGCCCAAGTCGGCGCCAAGTACCAGGAAGCTCAGGGCCGAGGCCTCCTGGTTGTCCTGTTTGCCCTGGTGCGTGCCAACCCGCCTGCCAATGTCACCTGGATAGACCAGGATGGGCCAGTGACTGTCAACACCTCTGACTTCCTGGTGCTGGATGCGCAGAACTACCCCTGGCTCACCAACCATACGGTACAGCTGCAGCTCCGCAGCCTGGCACACAACCTCTCGGTGGTGGCCACCAATGATGTGGGTGTCACCAGTGCCTCACTTCCAGCCGCAGGTGAGCATGGCCAGCAACTGGCCCAGCAAAGCCTCAGGTGGGTGCAGGAGTCCACATCCCCATACAGAAATGGGAGTACTTGTTTCCCTGTGAGTTGGTCTTGTGGATGAACTGTTCCCAGCCACCCTGGGCAAGGAGGGCAGAGTAGTACCTATGGCGTGTTGGGGTTGGGGCACTGCCCACTTGGGACCTAACCAGAGGACATCCTCCAGGGCTTCTGGCTACCCGGGTGGAAGTACCACTGCTGGGCATTGTTGTGGCTGCTGGGCTTGCCCTGGGCACCCTCGTGGGGTTCAGCACCTTGGTGGCCTGCCTGGTCTGTAGGAAAGAGAAGAAAACCAAAGGTAGGCCAGGGACACTGGGGGCAGTGGGGATGAGGTCAGGCTGAGCAGCAGCCAGGACAGCAAGTGCAGCTGGGCAGAACCAGTCGTCTCTGACGGTGGCAGAGCACTTCCAGGGTGTGGCCATGGGTAGGGTGACATGCATCCCAGGTAGCAGGGTCAGGCACTGGGAACCCAGTCTCTGGCCCCAGGGCCAAGCCTGGGCATTTGAGAGACCCCTTGCCTGAGGGTCCTGGCTCTGAAAGGGTAGGAGGAGAGCCCAGCGTGGGAGGGCACATTGAGAATTAGGGACATGGTTTCATTCTCCACAGGCCCCTCCCGGCGCCCATCTCTGATATCAAGGTAATTCTTCCTGGGGCTGGGTGGACAAGCCTCACCGAAATGCAGGATGGGGACAGGAGGGAGCCTGCGGTTTCTGGTAGAGGCAGCCATGAGTGCCTGTGCTGGGACACATATCCATCCCGACCTTTACCCTCCCTGTAGTGACTCCAACAACCTAAAACTCAACAACGTGCGCCTGCCACGAGAGAACATGTCCCTCCCGTCCAACCTTCAGCTCAATGACCTCACTCCAGATTCCAGAGGTATATATAGGGCCCTGCTCTTTGCCTCTGCTTCATCTCCAGAAGTGCTTCTGAGAAAAAGAGAGCTTGGTGCTTGGGAGGGGCGAGGCCCCATCAGGCACACTCCTGTTCCTGAACACTGCCCTCTTTGTCCACCAGCAGTGAAACCAGCAGACCAGCAGATGGCTCAGAACAACAGCCGGCCAGAGCTTCTGGACCCGGAGCCCGGCGGCCTCCTCACCAGCCGAGGTACTGGGGAAGGGGTCTGCCACCCTCCTCCTCTGCCCCCCAGCCCTGTGCTTATGCCAAAGGCCTCCAAGTGCCCAGGAGGCAGAGAGTGCTCTCCCAAGTTCCAAGGAACAAGCATTACTGAGTCCCTGCGGGCTTCTTTGATCCTGCAGGTTTCATCCGCCTCCCAATGCTGGGCTATATCTATCGAGTGTCCAGCGTGAGCAGTGATGAGATCTGGCTTTGAGCCGAGGGCGAGACAAGAGTATTCTCTTGGCCTCTGGGCACCCTCCCATTCCTCCAAGGCATCCTCTGCCTAGCTGTGTCACCAACGTGAAGAGGTCATGCCACTGCCACTTTTGCTTGCCCTCCTAGCTGGGGTGCCCTCTATGTCATGCATGTGATGCATTTCACTGGGCTGTAACCCACAGGGGCACAGGTATCTTTGGCAAGGCTACCAATTGGACCTAAGCCCCTCATGCTGACTCAGGGCGGGCCCTGCATGTGATGACTGGGCCCTTCCAGAGGGATCTTTTTGGCCAGGGTGTTCAGATGTCATCCAGCATCCAAGTGTGTCATGCCCTGCTGTATGCCCACCCCAGTACTCCACAGCACCTTGTACAGTAGGCATGGGGGCATGCCTTTGTGGGGGACAGGGAGGGCCCTGCATGGATTTTCCTCCCTCCTATGCTATGTATCCTTGTTCCCTCAGGTAAAACTGAGGACCCTGCTAGCTATGTAGAACCAAATTGCCCTTTGTACAGGAACCAACCCCTGGCCCAGGGGCACTGGCGAAGCACAAGTCTTTTTTGCTGCACAGCTCTCTGTTCTTCTCTGCCCCTTCCGGAAATTCCCCACCTCCTCTAGAGAATTCTAGGTTACATGTTGGACCTTCTCTACCACTTCGCTGGGCACTAGACTTTTCTATTGGCCTGTGGCACCGCTCAGTATTAGCACAAGTCAGGGAGGAAGAGGCAAGCGATGAGTCTAGTAGCACCCAGGACGGCTTGTAGCTATGCATCATTGTATTACGGTGTTAGCACTTTAAGCACATCCCCTAGGGGAGGGGGTGAGTGAGGGGCCCAGAGCCCTCTTTGTGGCTTCCCCACGTTTGGCCTTCTGTGATTCACTGTGAGTGTCCTGAGCTCTCGGGATTGATGGTTTTCCTCTCAGCATGTCTCCTCCACCATGGGACCCCAGCCCTGACCAACCCCTGGTTGCCCCATCAGCAGGAAGGTGCCCTTCCTGGAGGATGGTCGCCACAGGCACATAGTTCAACAGTGTGGAAGCTTTAGGGGGACATGGAGAAAGGAGGAGACCACATACCCCAAAACAACCTAAGAATGCTTTAAAAGGCGACATGTAAATGATTGGAAATTAATATAGTACAGAATATATTTTTCCCTTGTTGAGATCTTCTTTTGTAATGTTTTTCATGTTACTGCCTAGGACAGTGCTGAGCACACAGTAAGTTTAATAAACTTGACTGAATTAATTTACATATCTCTGCTTCATTTCTTCTATTAATATATTTTCATTTCTGTTTTATTTTGTTTTGTTTGAGATGGAGCCTCACTCTGTCGCCCAGGCTGGAGTGCAGGGGTGCGATCTTGGCTCACAGCAACCTCCGCCTTCCAGATTCAAATGATTCTCCTGCCTCAGCCTCCCAAGTAGCTGGGACTATAGGCGCCTACCACCATGCCCAGCTAATTTTTATATTTTTAGTAGAGATGGGGTTTCACCATGTTGGCCAGACTGGTCTCGAACTCCCGACCTCACGTGATCTGCCCACCTTGGCCTCCCAAAGTGCTGGGAGTACAGGTGTGAGCCAGCGCACCCAGCCTTCTTCTAATATGTTTTCTTTTTTTTTGAGACGGAGTCTCGCTCTGTCACCCAAGCTGGAGTGCACTGGCCAGATCTCAGCTCACTGCAAGCTCCGCCTCCTGGGTTCACTGCCATTCTCCTGCCTCAGCCTCCCGAGTAGCTGGGACTACAGGTGCCCGCCACCTCACCCGGCTAGTTTTTTTTTTTTTTGTATTTTTTAGTAGAGACGGGGTTTCACCGTGTTAGCCAGGATGGTCTCGATCTCCTGACCTTGTGATCCGCCCGCCTCGGCCTCCCAAAGTGCTGGGATTACAGGCTTGAGCCACCGCCCCCGGCCCTAATATGTTTTTTAAATGAAGTTTTCCAATCTCACAGTGGAAAAAAATATGGCAAGCACCTGTATATCCACCACTCAGCTCTGACATTACCAAATTTGCTTCAGAAAAATAAATAATATTTCTTTAATTACACTGTTCCCAGCGGCAGGATTGGCATCCTCTATTTCAGGAGTGCTGCGTGGGGGGCTCTTGGCTATAACCAGCATCTCATTCTCACTTGGTCCATATCACTGAGCTGCTTCTTCCCACCTCAGGACTGGGCTAAAGTATGCTGAGCCCCTTCGTCCTGCCCATGGGAACAGAAGGCTCAGACTGGGCTGTGATTTTTTTGGTACAAAGTTATGAGGTTCATTGAAATTGTGTTACATACATATGTATGTATGTGTATATACAGAGAGAGAGCTCGAGAGAGCACGCGTGTGTGTGTCTAGCTCTGTCACTCAGGCTGGAGTGCAGTGGTGCAGTCATAGCTCACTGCAGCCTTGAACTCCTGTGTTTAAGGGATCCTCCCACCTCAGCCTCATGAGTAGTTGGAACTGCAGGTGTGTGCCATTGTGCTCAGCTAATTAAAAAAGATCTGGGGGGACTGGACACGGTGCCTTACGCCTGTAATCCTAGCACTTTGGGAGGCCGAGGCAGGTGGATTGCCTGAGCGCAGGAGTTAGAGACCAGCCTGGGGAACATGGTGAAACTCCATCTCTACTAAAATACAAAAAAATTAGCCGGGCATGGCGGCATGCGCCTGTGGTCCCAGCTACTCAGGAGGCTAAGGCAGGAGAATTGCTGGAACCCAGGAGGCAGAGATAGCAATGAGCCGAGATCACGCCAATGCACTACAGCCTGGGTGACAGAGCAAGACTCCGTCCTTAAAAAAAAGAAAAAAATGTGTAGAGACAGGGTCTCACTCTATTGCCCAGGCTGGTGTGACATGTGTATAATATGTAGTGATCAGGTTAGGATATTCAAGGTGTCCATTACCCAAGTACAATACACTTTTGTTAACTATACTCACCTCCCTCTGCTATCAAGCATTGATTTTATTCCTTCTAACTATATGTTTGTACCTTTGAACTCACTTCTTTTCTTTATCCCACATTTTCTTTACCCATTCATCAACTGATGGTCACTTAGGTTGATTCTGCATATTTGCTATTGTGAATTGTGCAGCAATACACATGCAAGTGCAGGTGTCTCTTTGATATTTTGATTTCCTTTTTGGAGATACCCGGAAGCAGGATTGCTGGATTGAATGGTAATTCTATTTTCAGTTTTTTGAGAAATCACAGGCTGGGTGTGGTGACTCATACCTGTAATCCTAGCACTTTGGGAGGCCGAGGCAGGTGGATCGCTTGAACCCAGGAGTTCAAGACCAGCCTGGGCAACATGGTGAGACTCCCATCTCTACAAAAACACAAAAATTAGCCAGGTGTGGTGGCGTGTACCTGTAGTGCCAGCTACTTGGGAGGCTGAGGCAAGAGGATCACTTGAGCCCAGGAGGCGGAGGCTGCAGTGACTGAGATCACCCCACTGCACTCCAGCCTGGGCCACAGAGTGAGACCCTGTCTCCAAAGAAGAGAAAGAATCCCCATACGGTTTTCCATAGTGGTTGTACTAGTTTACATTCCCACCAATATAAGAGTTCCCTTTTCTCCTCATCCTCATCAATATCTGTAATTATTTGTCTTGTTTTTTTGAGACAGAGTCTCTGTCACTCAGGCTGGAGTGCAGGGGTGCGATCTCAGCTCACTGCAACCTCCACCTCCCAGGTTCAAGCAATTCTTCTGCCTCAGCCTCCCCAGTAGCTGGGACTACAGGCATGTACCACCACGCCTGGCTAATTTTTGTATTTTTAGTAGAGACGGGGTTTCACCATATTGGCCAGGCTGGTCTTGAACTCCTGACCTCATGATCTGCCCACCTCGGCCTCTCAAAGTGCTGGGATTACAGGCGTGAGCCACCATGCCCAGCTTTGTCTTCTTAATCATAGCCATTCTGATTGGGGTCAACTCATTGTGGTTTTGATTTGCATTTCTCTGATGATTAGTGATGTTGAGCATTTTCTCATACACCTGTTAGCCATTTGTATGTCTTCTTTTGAGAAATGTTGGCCAGCCGTAGTGGTTCACGCCTGTAATCCCAGCACTTTGGGAGGCTGAGGCGGGTGGATCACGAGAACCTGGGAGGTGGAGGTTGCAGTGAGCCGAGGTTGCACCATTGCATTCCAACCTGGGCGACAAGAGCAAAATTCTGTCTCAAAAAAAAAAAAAAAAAAAGGCATCCATATTGTTGCACGTGTCAGAATGTTGTTCATTTTTAAGGCTGAATAGCATTCCATTACTTACATATACACATTTTGTTTATCTATTTATCTTTCAATGGACATTTGGGTTGTTTCCACCTTTCGACTATTGTAAAAAAGATTACAGGTGTGTACCGCCTTGGCCGCCCAAAGTGCTGGGATTACAGACCTGAGCCACCATGCCCAGCTGGAAAGACTTTTTATTATGGCTTCCATGTTGTTCCTTGTTATTGGCCTGTTCAGGTTTTGGATTTCTTTATGGTTAAATCTTGGTAGGGTGTATGTGTCTAGGAATTTATCCATTTCTTCTAGATTTTCCAATTTCTTGGCATATAATTGCTCATAGTAGCCACTAAAGGTCCTTTGAATTTCTGAAGTATTGTAATGTCATGTCTCCTTTTTCTTTTCTTTTTGAGACGGAGTTTTGTTCTTGTTGCCCAGGCTGGAGTGCAGTGGTAACCTCTGCCTCCTGAGTTCACAGGATTCTCCTGCCTCAGCCTTCCGAGTAGCTGGGATTACAGGTGCGCACCAGCACGCCTGACTAATTTTTGTATTTTTAGTAGAGACGGGGTTTCACCATGTTAGCCAGGATGGTCTCGATCTCCTGACCTCGTGATCTGCCTGCCTCGGCCTCCCAAAGTGGCTGGGATTACAGGCGTGAGCCACCGCGCCTGGCAAGAAATTTTTCAATTTCCTTCTTAATTTCTTCATTCACCCACTGGTCATTTAGGAACATATTTTTAAATTTCCATGTATTTGTATAGTTTCCAAAATTCTTGTTATTTATTTCTGGTTTTATTCCATTGTGGTTACAGAAAATGCTTGATATTACTTCAATTTTTGACTTCAAGTTTTAGGACTTTTGTGACCTAACATATGGTATACCCTTAAGAATATTCACATGCTGAAGAGAAGAATGTGTATTCTGCAGTTGCTGGGTGAAGTGTTCTCTAAATATATATTAGGTCCATTTGGTTAACAGGGCAAATTACGTCTGGTGTTTCTTTGTTTATTTTCTGTCTGGAAGATTTGTCTCTGCTGAAAGTGGGGTGTTGAAGTCTTCAGCTATTATTGCATTGGAGTCTATCTCTTTCTTTAGCTCTAATAATATTTGCTTTCTATATCTGGGTGCTCCAGTGTTAGGTACATATATATTTACAATTGTTATACCCTGTTGCCAAATTGATCCCTTTATTATGATATAGTAACCTTTCTTGTCTCTTCTTGTAGTTTTTGTCTGTAATCTATTTTTTCTTAAAGAGGTATAACTACTGCACTTGTTTTTGGTTTCCATTGGCATGGAATATCTTTTTCCATCCCTTTATGTCTATGTGTCTTTTTAGGTGAAGTGTGTTTCCTGTAGGCAACAGATCATTGGGTCTTGTATTTTTTTATGCATTCAACCACTCTGTGTCTTTTGATTGGAAAGTTGAGTCCATTTACATTCAATGTTACTATTGATCAGTAAAGACTTACTGCTGCCATTTTGTTATTTGTTTTCTGGCCTTCTCTTCCTTCTTTCCTTCCTTCCTGTCTTTCTTTTAGTGAAGGTAACTTTCTCTGATATGATTTAGTTTCTCACTTTTTATTTTTTGTTTCCATTGTGTGTTTGTTGATTTGAGGTTACCATGAGGCTTGCAAATACTATCTTGTTTTGTTTTGTTTGTTTTTTTGAGATGGAGTCTCGCTCTGTCACCCAGGCTGGAGTGTGGTGGTGCAATCTCGGCTCACTGCAACCTCTGCTTCACAGGTTCAAGTGATTCTCCTGCCTCAGCCTCCTGAGTAGCTGGGACTACAGGCGCATACCACCACACCTGGCTAATTTTGTGTTTTTAGTAGAGACAGGATTTCACCATGTTGGCCAAGCTGGTCTCAAACTCCTGACCTTAAGTGATCTGCCTGCCTTGGCCTCCCAAAGTGCTGGGATTACAAGCGTGAGCCACCACGCCTGGCCGCAAATAGTATCTTATAATTCATTATTTTAATCTGAGAACAACAACACTGTTTGCATAAGCAGAAAAGCAAAAAGAAAACTAATAAAACTCTACACCTTAAGTTTGTATCCCTGCTTTTTACTTTTTGTTGGTTCTATTTATATCTTGTGCTATATCTTGAAAAGTTGTTGTAGTTACTATTTTTCATTGGTTCATCTTTTTGTCTTTCTACTTCAGATACAAGTAGTTTATACACTATAGTTACGAGGTTATAATATTCTGGTTTTTTTCTGTGTACTTACTATTAACGGTAAATTATGTACCTTCAGATGATTTCTTATTGCTCATTAATGTCCTTTTCTTATGTCCAGTAAATTTTGTACCTTCAGATGATTTCTTATTGCTCATTAATGTCCTTTAGCATTTCTTGTAGGACAGGTCTGGTGTTGGTGACATCCTTCACCTTTGTCTGGAAAAGTCTTTATTTCTCCTTCATGTCTGACGGATATTTTCACCAGATATGCTACTCTAGGGTAAAAGTTTTTTTCCTTCAGCACTTTAAATATGTCAAGCCACTCTCTCCTGGCTTGTAAGGCTACCACGGAGAGGTCTGCTGCTAGATGTATTGGACTTCTTTGTATGTTTCATTTCTCTTGCTGCTTTTAGGATCCTTTCCTTATCCTTGACCTTTAGGTGCTTGATTATTAAACGCCTTGAGGTAGTCTTTGGGTTAAATCTGCTTGGTGTTCTTTAACCTTCTTGTACTTGGATATTGATACCTTTCTCTAGGCTTGGGAAATTATCTGTTATCCCTTTGAATAAACTTTCTACTCCATTTTTTTTCTCTACCACCTCTTTAAGGCCAGTAACTCTTAGACTTGCGCTTTTGAGGCAATTTTCTAGATCTTGTAGGCATGCCTCATTCTTTTTTATTCTATTTTCTTTCATCTCCTCTGACTGTTTTGTTTTGTTTTTTGAGACAGAGTCTCACTCTGTCGCCCAGGCTGGTGTGCAATGGTACGATCTCAGCTCACTACAACCTCCACTTCCTGGGATCTAACAATTCTCCTGCCTCAACCTCCCAAGTAGCTGGGACTACAGGTGCCCGCCACCATGCTCAGCTAATTTTTGTATTTTTAGTAGAGATGGGGTTTCACCATGTTGGCCAGGCTGGTCTCAAACTCCTGAACTCAAGTGATCCACTTGCCTTGGCCTCCTAAAGTGCTGGGATTACAGGCGTGAGCCACCATGCCCAGCCCAGACTGTGCATTTTCAAATAGCCTGTCTTCAGTTCACTAATTCTTCTGCTTGATCAATTCTGCTATTAAAAGACTCTTATGCATGGGCCACATATGGTAGCTCATGTCTGTAATTCCAACACTTTAGGAGGCCAAGGCAGGTGGACCACTTGAGGCCAGGAGTTCCAGACCGGCTTGGCAAACATGGCAAAACGGTCTCTACTAAAAACACAGAAAATTAGCCAAGTGTGGTGGCACATGCCTGTACTCCCAGCTACCTGGGACGCTGAGGCACGAGAATTGCTTGAACACAGGAGGTGGAGGTTGCAGTGAGCCGTGGGATCACACCATTGCACTCCAACCTGGGCAACAGAGTGAGACCCTGTCTCAAAAAAAAAACTCTGATGTGTTCTTCAATATGCCCATTGCATTTTTCAACTCTAGAATTTCTGCTTGATTCTTTTAATTTATTTCAATCTCTTGGTTAAATTTATCTGATAGAATTCTGGATTCCTTCTTTGTGTTATCTTGATTTGAGTTTCCTCAAAACAGCTATTTTGACTTCTCTGTCTGAAAGGTCGCATACCTCTCTCTCTCCAAGATTGGTCTCTGGTGCCTTATTTAGGTTTGTTTGGTGACGTCATGTCTTCCTGAATGGTGTTGATGCTTGTAGATATTCGTCAGTGTCGGCATTCAAGAGGCAGGTATTTATCGTAGTCTTCACAGTCTAGGCTTATTTGTACCCATCCTTCTTGGAAAGGCTTTCCAGGTACTCAAAAGGACTTTGATGTTGTGATCTAAGCAGCCTCTGCATTAGGGATCACCCCAAGCTCAATAACACTCTGGTTATTGCAGACTCATAGAGGTACTGCCTTGGTGGTGGTGGATAAAATCCAGAATTATCTGTATTACCAGTCAGAGGCTCTTGTTCTCTTCTCTTACTTTCTCCCAAACAAATGGAGTCTCTCTGTGTGGTGGGCCACCTGGAGCCAGGGGTGGGGTGACATAAGAACCCCTGTGGCCACCGCCACTGGGACTTCACTGGGTGAGACCTGAAGCCAGCACAGCACTGAGTCTCGCCTAAGGCCCTTGTATCCACTATGTGACTACCGCCTATGTTCACTCAAGGGCCTGGGGGCCATACAGTCAGCAGATGGCGAAGGCAGACAGGCCTGTGACCTTCCCTTTAGGGTGGCAAGTTCCCCATGGCCCCAGTGGGTCCAGAAATGCCATCCAAATGCCAGGGACTGGCATCAAAAACCTCTACCTGTTCTATTGTTCTGCTGCTGAGCTGGCTTTCAAACCACGAGACTCTGCTTTAATCTTTATTTCCTTTCTTCTGTTAGCTTTGGGTTTCTTTTTTTCTTTTTTTTTTTTTTTCCCTTCAGTTTTACTCTTCTTTTCCTAGTTCCTTAATTTGTAGGTTATTTGAAATCTTTTTTTTTTTTTTTTTGAGACAGAGTCTCACTCTGTTACCAGGCTGGAGTACAGTACACAATCTCAGCTCACTACAACCTCCGCTTCCCGGGTTCAAGCAATTCTCCTGCCTCAGCCTCCCGAGTAGCTGGGACTACCAGCATGTGCCACCACGCCCAGCTAATTTTTGTATTTTTAGTAGAGACAGGGTTTCACCATGTTGGCCAGGATAGTCTCGATCTCTTGACCTTGTGATCCACCGCCTTGGCCTCCCAAAGTACTGGGATTACAGGCGTGAGCCACCGCGCCCGGCGAGATCGTTCTTAATACAAACATTTACACATAGATTTCCCTCTTGGCACTGCTTTAGCTGCACCCCGTTAGCTTTGGTATATTGTGCTTTCATTTTTTGTTTCTATTTTTTTTTTTTTTTAGACGGAGTCTTACTCTGTCACTCAGGCTAGAGTGCAGTGGCATGATCTTAGCTCACTGCAACCTCTGCCTCCCTGGTTGAAGTGATTCTCCTGCCTCAGCCTCCTGAGTAGCTGGGATTACAGGCGCCCATTACCATACCTGGCTAATTTTTATATTTTTAGTAGAGACAGGGTTTCACCATGTTGGCCAGGCTGGTCTCCAACTCCTTATCTCAAGTGATCTGCCCACCTTGGCCTCCCAAAGAGCTGGGATTACAGACGTGAGCCACCACGCCCAGCTTATTTGTTTCTAATTTTCTAATTTCTCTTGTGACTTCTTCTTTGACCTATTGGTTAAGAGTGTATTGCTTAATTTCCACAAATTTGTGAGTTTTCCTGTTTTCCTTCTGTTATTGATTTCTTTTTTTTTTTTTTTTTTTTTTTGAGACGGAGTCTCGCTCTGTCGCCCAGGCTGGAGTGCAGTGGCCGGATCTCAGCTCATTGCAAGCTCCGCCTCCCGGGTCCACGCCATTCTCCTGCCTCAGCCTCCCGAGTAGCTGGGACTACAGGCGCCCGCCATCTCGCCCGGCTAATTTTTTGTATTTTTTAAGTGGAGACGGGGTTTCACTGTGTTAGCCAGGATGGTCTCGACCTCCTGACCTTGTGATCCGCCCGCCTCGGCCTCCCAAAGTGCTGGGATTACAGGCTTGAGCCACCGCGCCCGGCCTGTTATTGATTTCTAACTTCATCCTGGTACAGTCAGAGAAACTACTTTGTATGTCTGTCTCTTAAATCTATTGGGACTTGTAGCCCAACATATGGTCTATCCTAAACAATGTCCCATGTGCACTTGAGAAGCATCTGTATGCTGCTGTTAGAGTGTTTTGTATTTCTTTTTTTTTTTTTTTTTGAGACGGAGTCTTGCTCTGTCGCCCAGGCTGGAGTGCAGTGGCGTGATCTCGGCTCACTGCAAGCTCCGCCTCCCAGGCCCACGCCATTCTCCTGTCTCAGCCTCCCGAGTAGCTGGGACTACAGGCGCCTGCCACCGCGCCCGGCTAATTTTTTATATTTTTAATAGAGACGGAGTTTCATCATGTTAGCCAGGATGGTCTCGATCTCCTGACCTTGTGATCCACTCGCCTCAGCCTCCCAAAGTGCTGGGATTACAGGCGTGAGCCACCGCCCCCGGCCAATTGTTTTGTATTTCTATTAGCTCTGATTGATTTATTAAGTTTCCTATTTCTGGCCGGGCATAGTGGCTCACACCTGTAATCCTAGCACTTTGGGAAGCCAAGGTGGGTGGATCACTTGAAACCAGGAGTTCAAGACCAGCCTGACCAACATGGTGAAACCCTGTCTCTACTAAAAATACAAAAAAAAAAAAAAAACAATAAACAAAAAAACAGAAAAACCAGGCATGGTGGTGCATGCCTATAATCCCAGCTACTCAGGAGGCTGAGGTGGGAGGATCACCTGAGCCCAGGAAGGGGAGTTTGTAGTGAGCCGAGATCTCGTCACTGTACTCCAGCCTGGGCAACAGAGTGAGACTCTCTTTTTTTTTTTTTTTTTTTTTTTTTTTGAGACAGAGTCTCGCTCAGTCGCCCAGGTTGGAGTGCAGTGGCCAGATCTCAGCTCACTGCAAGCTCTGCCTCTCGGGTTTACGCCATTCTCCTGCCTCAGCCTCCGGAGTAGCTGGGACTACAGGCGCCCGCCACCTCGCCCGGCTAATTTTTTATATTTTTTTAGTAGAGATGGGGTTTCACCATGTTAGCCAGGATGGTCTCGACCTCCTGACCTCGTGATCCACCCGCCTCGGCCTCCCAAAGTGCTGGGATTACAGGTTTGAGCCACCGCGCCTGGCCCAGAGTGAGACTCTCTAAAAAAAAATTAAAAAATTAAAAAAAGAAGAAGTCCTCTATTTCCTTCTTATCTTATGTATGGTAGTTTATGATTTGTGTGTGCACACACATGATTAAGACAAAAAATCTGGAAGTTGATGTATAGGTAGGATCTGGACATTTGCTTAAAGAATCCTAATTGTCAGTATCTGTCGGTCTTTCCTCTTTGCCTGATCAATTTCCTGGAAGTAGACTCTTTCAGTATCCTGCTTTGGAGGTATCAGCTTGACAAAGGGCTGGATGCAAACTCATTCCTTTATTTAATCCTTTTATTTAAACATTGCCCCTTACTTCCGTCCTCCTAGTTGCTTGGTATTCTCATGTCCGAGCCTACCTGGTTCAAAGGTGCCCATTTTCTGTTAAGCTAAGGAGGTGGGTGCACAGTGGGGGAAGGTTCTGGGGATCTGCTTCCCGTATAAACCTTCAACCAACCTCCTGTTTTCAGCCCCACCCTATACACTTGCTATCAGAATTATCTGGCACTTTCTGTTCCCGATCCTTTCCAGGGTTCCACAGTGTGAAGTGGCTTACTTCTCACTGACTCTCAGACCCTGTCCTCTACATGCAGTTAGATTTCACGTTTTTTATCTTTCTCCTACTAAATCAGTTACCCCTTCATCTTCTACAATTGTTGCTCTCTAGTCTCTCATCATTTTCTTTCCTATTATCTGTCCTCGCTGGTTTACATCTATTTAGTTTCCTATACTGACATTTTAGTAGGATTAAAGGAGGGAGTGAAGATGTAAATACTTGAGTTTGATTTTTGTTTACTTGGAAGTGCCAAGAGCCTAGGATCAGTAGAGAAGGCAAGGGACACTTTCAGCAAGGAAAATCGCCTACCTAAAAGTTTAGTTGGAACAGAGAACTCATGAGTCACGTGCATAGCATGACAAGCAAATTGGTTTTGCAGTTTACCTCGGACAATTGTAGAAAGTGAGGATCTTGGGGTAGGGAGAGAGTAGCCAAATGGAAAGTCTAAAAGGCCAGAGTTGAAAATTTATACTTAGTTAACAAAATTATTATATTTTACATTTTATGGCACTGGCACTTATTTTTTGGAGACGGGGTCTCACTCACCTAGGCTTCAGTGCAGTGGTGCAATCGTAGCTCACTATAACCTTCACCTCCTGGGCTCAAACGATCCTCCTGCTTCAACGTCCCAAGCAGCTGGGACTATAGGAATGCGCAACCATACCCAGCTATTTTATTTTTTGTAGAGACATGGTCTTGCTTTGTTCCCCGAGTTGGTCTCTTAACTCCTGGGCTTAAGTGATCCTCCTAACTCGGCCTCCCAAAGTGCTGGAATTACATGTGTGAACCACTGTGCCCAGCCCACTTAATCTTTTCACATTATTTTTATCCACAGGACAAAGTTAGTGTTTATTGTAACTGTTTCATGGCTGGGAAGTTAATTGACTTTTCCTAGGGTTACAGAGCAAGTAGCCAAAAGGGAGTAACTGGAGACTGTTGGAGAGAGAAGCCTGGTGAAAGCCATCTGAAGATGATCCCTGAAGAGGTGCGGTGGATGTGCTGGAGGAGACAGAGAAGCTGAAAGGCCCAGGCACCAACCAGGAGCTTAAGCAGGGAGTCCAGCTGATTCTCAGTATTTGCAGATTCTGTATTTGTGAATTCACCTACTTGCTAAAATCTATTTGCAACCCCAAATTACTACTTGTTTCCATGGTCATTTTTGGACATGCTCAGAACACTGAAAAATTCTGGTTTCTTGATGCCCACATTCCCAGCTGAGGTTGAAGGCGGCACTCTGCCTCATTTCAACTCATATTAGAAACAAGTGTCCTTTTTGCAGTCTATGTAGTGCTACATTTTGAACATTTTTGATGGTAATTTCGCTGTTTAAAATGGTTTCCAAGAGTAGTGCTGAAGTGCTATCTTGTGTTCTTAGGTGCAAGAAGGCTGTGATGTGCCCTATGGAGAAAATAAGTGTTAGCAGTATAGCTCATTCAGGCATGAGTTATAGTGCTGTTGGCTACGAGTTCAATGAATTAGTGGTCAGCTGATGAGATGTTATGACCAGAGCTACACAGGAACCTAACCCTGTATTTCCTCTAGGAACAATGGTTCTATAGTTCAATATTTGCTAAATAAGTGTTCACAGTGACTTTACAGAATAACCACCATGAATGAGAATCAACTGTATTTATTAGTGTTATCTTTCAGCTCAGAAGGCCATCTGATTGCTTCCTGAAAACCTAATGGAGCAAACCTAATGGAATCCTATCCAATTTTGTCTCCCTTCATTCCCTGTGAGTTGAATGTGAGCATTAATGGTACCTATCTGAGAGCAAAGCATGTGGGCCTGATATGTCAAACTTAGGCCAGCCATGGTGGTGCACCTGCAGTTCCAGCTAATTGGTAGGCTGAGGCAGGAGGATGGCTTGAGCCCAAGAGTAGGGGCCTATGAAATGCCACTGCACTCCAGCCTAGACAATACAGCAAGACCCTGTCTCTTAAGAAACAACAAAACAAAACTGAGGCTTCAAGCATGATGATCATAGTTAAAGGGTTTATAAGAAACAGTTCCTCTCCTACCTATGTGTTTATTGTGTATCTGTTAGGCTGATGGTATCGATTTTTTGTTTTGTTTAGACAGCAGTGTCTTGCTATGTTGCATGATCATGGCTTACTGCAGCCTTGACCTCCTGGGCTCAAGGGATCCTCCCGCCTCAGCCTCCCATGCCCAATTATTATTTTTTGTAGAGACAGGGTCTCCCTATGTTGCCCAGGCTGGTCCCAAATTCTTGCGCTCAAATGATCCTCCCATCTTGGCCTCCCAAAGTGCTGGGATCACAGGCGTGAGCCAAAGCAACTGGCCTGGTATAGCATTTTAATGTAATCTTCCCCTTCAAACAATTTGTCCCGTATCAGTATTTGGCTTCATTATCCATTCAGCTGCTCACGCCAAAGAAAAGCTGGGAGTCATCCTTGATTTCTTTCCTTCCATCCCCCACGCTGACTCGATCAGCAAGTTCTCTTGGTTCTATGTCTACTGGATATTTCTTTGTCGTCTCTCAGTCCTATCCTTCACTTCTACACTCTGCTTTCTACTGCCAGATTGCCTGGCAAACTATTAACCTCTGCCAGTGGCAGGCACCAGCAGGGGACGAGACAGTGGGAGAAGGAAGCAGCAGCCACTGCTCTAGTCACTGTAGTGGTGGAAGTACACACCTGTGGTGGTCAGCAGTGTCCGAGTATGGCACCTCCTCGGCTACTGAAGACCTGGCCCCAGCCAAGCACCTCTGCTACCAGTGCTGGCAATGGCTACCACCCCTTTAACTTTTATGTTCCTCAGTACCCTCCATTCTCCCTTTTGCTCCTTCAGCCTCTACAACACTTTTGTAACCAATTTATCATACTATTACATATATTTTTTTGAGAAGGAGTTTTGCTCTGTTGCCCAGGCTGAAGTGCAGTGGCACGATCTTGGCTCACTATAACCGCCACCTCCTGGGTTCAAGTGATTCTCCTGTCTCAGCCTCCTGGTAAGCTGAGGTTACAGGTGCCCACCACCACACCCAGCTAATTTTTTGTATTTTTAGTAGAGACAGGGTTTCACCATGTTGGCCAGGCCAGTCTTGAACTCCTGTCCTCAAGTGATCCACCCACCTCAGCCTCCCAAAGTGCTGGGATTACAGGCATGAGCCACCGCACCTGGACAATTCCTCATATTAAACACCCTTTTTTTTTTTTTGAGACGGAGTCTTGCTTGTTTCCCAAGCTGGAGTGCAGTGCCACGATTTTGGCTCACTGCAACCTCCACTTCCCAGGTTCAAGTGATTCTTCTGCCTCAGTCTCCTGAGTAGTTGGGACTATATGCATGTACCACCACACCCAGCTGATTTTTGTATTATTAGTAGAGATGAGGTTTCACCATATTATTGGCCAGGCTAGTCTCAAACTCCTGACCACATGATCTGTCCACCTCAGCCTCCCAAAGTTCTGGGATTACAGGCATGAGCCACCGTGCCAGGCTAAACACCCTTTGTTAGAAATAACTAGCATGGTTTCAGACTTCCTGACTGGAGCTTGGCTGACATAACTCCAAAATATTTCCTGAATCTGTCCATCTCTACTACTGCCACCCCAATCACCTCTCACCCAGATTACTGCAATAGCTACGCTCCCTGAGACCACAACCAGACAGGTCTGGAGCCAGACAGCCTCAGGAAGGCAGCATTAACTGAAGAGAGACCCTTAGAAAAATTAAATTCCAGCAGAAAAATGATTCCCCTCGACTGCCAATCTTGGAGGATTGGGGTTTCATTTTATTTCACAAAATTTGTTTGCTTTAACTACTCTTCATTTAATGCCCATTACTAAGCAAAGTTCCTGTGTCTCTGCCTTATGCTCAGTCTGCCTTTTCTCTTTCATATTAAATAGCAGAATAATCTGACAATATAATAGAGCATCTGATTTATAAAATTTTTACCAACTTTACGAATCAAAGAAAACAATTCCATCCCTCTCACAAAAAGGAAATCTTTGAAGCTTTCCTCCCAATCCAAGCTCCATGGGTCTCAGAAATTCCAGTTCTTCTAACTCAAATCCCCACAGTGGTACGGACACATTAACTCGCCGGGGACAGCAATCTGAGGCAGGCGGGTTCATTAAACAAACATGTTCTGTACCCTCTGGCAGAGAGGGCAGCAGGGCATGCACTGGCCCTGAGCCAAGCTGTGGCATAGGCAAGGACATCAAGTAGCTGACAACGATCTGTCCATCTCAGCTGGGGCAGAGGGGCCAGCTCGGCCTTGAAACAGCAGCTTGGGAGCTGTCTCAGCTGAAGGTTAATGTCTCCATGTCTCCAGCTTGGGAGGTGGAGTTGGATGAAGGAGTGAATGCTTTCTTGCCTTCAGCGAGGGCTTTAAAATGCTGCAAGGAAAGAGGAGAGGGAACACTGAGTATTAGGGATAGGCTAGTTGCTATATTTTAGCAAGAATTAATTTCTTTAAAATGACCCGCCTTTATTTCCTTCCTGCTTCCATTCATGAGGCCACTGGTTCTCCTGAAAGAATGAGTATCCTCTGTAGATCCTCAGCTAATTTCATCTAAGGCCCACATCTCTTACTTCCCCCCACCCTTTTTTCCTCCACTTTCCCCTTGAAAACCCCATCCCTGCCTCCTTTGTTCTCCTAATTATGGGAAAGGGCAAAGGTAACTGGGCAGAGACATCCTACATTGCTATAGGATGCAATCACAGCAGGCTCAGAACAGTAGAAACTGTAGTGATCCTCTCTACAGCTTAAGTCAACCCGATGCTTGGCTCACCTGGGAGTTCTTGAATTCTGAGTAGAGGGAAAACAGCAGATGGAGGGACTGAATCCGACTCTTGTAGACAGGGATGTCTAGAATGGCTGAAATAAAGAAGAACTTCCAGGAACAGAACCAAACAAACTCTGGGAATCGGGGCACTTCTGTTTAGGATAGCCAAACCCCTGGAGGATGGGGTGTCGCTATGACTTTGGGGGTTAAACACCCAGCAGGTAGTCACATAAGCCCAAACACCACCTTCGAGTGCTGCCAAAGAGCACAACGGGCTTAACGTGAAAGCTAAAACTCAAGATGCTATCTTCCCAGAGTAAACAAGCCTGTCCAAAAGCCTAGAGCGTCTCTAACCAGAGATGGGGACGAGGAAAGGAAGGAGGAACTCACCGCAGATCATGTCAATGTACTCTGCCAGGCTGCAATCAATCTCTGCTGTGGGCAGGCTTACCTGGAAGAGGCATGGGAAGGACCAAAGTCAAAAGGCTGATGTCAGTGGTCCCAGAACCACTCTCTCTCTGAAGGAAAAGAGCTTCTAGCATAAGACACATGTTATGGGCTGAAATGTGTTCCCCTAAAATTCAGATATTGAGTTCCTAACTCCCTGTACTTCAGAATGTGACCATACTTGGAGATAACATCTTTAAAGAGATAATTACGTTAAAACAAGGTCATTAGGGTGGGCCTTAATCCAACATGACTGGTGTCCTTATAGGAAGAGGAAATCAGGACAGAGACACATAACAAAGGGAAGACCATGTGAAGACACAGACAGAAGATGGCCAAGGAGAGACCCCTCAGAAGAAATCACGCATGGCGGCTTCACGCCTGTAATACCAGCACTGTAGGAGGCTGAGGTGGGCAGATCGCCTGAGCCCAGGAGTTCGAGACCAGCCTGGGCAACATGGTGAAATTCCATCTCTACAAAAAAATTAGCCAGGTGTGGTGTTGAGTATCTGTAGTCCCAGCTATTTGGGAGGCTGGGGTGGGAGGATCGCTTGAGTCCAGGAGGTTGAGGCCGCAGTGAGCTGAGATTGAGCTACTGCACTCCAGCCTGGGCACAGAGTAACACCCAAAAAAAAAAAAAAAAAAGGAAGGAAAGAATGAAGGAAGAAAGGGAGGAAAAAAGGAGGGAGGGAGGGAGGGAGGAAAGGAAGGAAGGAAGGAAAATCAACCATGCCAACAAATTGATCTCAGACAGTATACTACTGGACTATTGGCCTCCAGAACTATGAAATAATACATTCCCGATGTCTAAGCCACTCAGTCTGTGGTACTTTGTTATGGCAGCCTAGCAAAATAATACAAAATGCTACTTTTCCCCCGATCAGTATGGAATTAGTCATACATTTTACAGGTAAAATACACTGCCATACTCTTTTCCTGTGGGAATCTGTGAAAAAGAAACTGATACCAAGTTATGGGCAAGTATTAACAGTGATATATGCATGACTTGGTGTTATAATGCCTAATGATCCCAGGACACCATATGAACAGAGAAAATGGGCATGACATCTAACTCAGGTAACAGGCTCTGAATCTAAACAGAGAAACTAAAAAGTCACAGTGTGAACTTTTTAAACTACTGGTTTCTTAAAACTTCTTTTCTCTTTTTACAAAAAATGGAGTACATATAGTTCTGCAACTTGCTATGATTCGCTTTTTTCATTTAACAACATATCACTGTTATTTCTTCGTATTAGAGCAAAATAAGGTTAAATAATATTCCATTGCATAGTATTTCACTGAATGACTGTACTGCAACCTAGCTATTCAATCCCCTAATCAGACACCTTCCCCTCAACTACAGCTTCAAAATGCTCTGAGGAAAGCGACTGTTTCCAAATTCTTTGCGTTTACAATCAATTCCTCATATAAAAAAAAAGTCGGTCTTCATAGAGCTTACATTTTACTCAGAAAGAACAAACTAAACAAATAAAGTCTATGGTACCTTAGAAGATAAGTGTTATCAAGAAAAACCAGGGACAGAGGGCAGGGAATGCTGGGGAGCTGGTGCAGCAATTTAAACATGATGGCTAGGAAGGACCTGTTGGTCATTTTGTTCAGTTTCCTTTTCTTTTTTGATACTTAAAAAAAATTTTTTTTTGAGATAGAGTCTTGCTTTGTTGCCCAGACTGGGGTGCAGAAGCATGATCTCGGCTCTCTGCAACCTCCACCTCCCGGATTCAAGTGATTCTCCTGTCGCAGCCTCCTGAGTAGCTGGGATTACAGATGTGCGCCACCACGCCCAGCTAAGTTTTTGTGTTTTCAATAGAGACAGGATCTCACCATGTTGGCCAGGCTGGTCTCAAACTCCAGACCTCAGGTGATCCACCCGCCTCAGCCTCCCAAAGTGCTGGGATTACAGACATAAGCCACCACGTCCAGCTCCTTTTACTTTTCTTTTTTTTTTTTATAGAGAAGAGTCTCCTATTGTTGCCCAGGCTGGTCCTGAACTCCTGGCCTCAAGTGATCGTCCCACCTCAGCCCCCCAAAGTGCTGGGATTACAGGCTGGGATTACAGGTGTGAGCTACCATGCCTGGCCCAGTTTCCTTTTCTTATTAATATATAAGAGCTCTTTGCTTGGATAGTAATTTTTTCTATTACATACATACATAAAATATTTTTTCTCAGACTGCCACTGTCTTTTAACTTTGTTTATGGTATCTATTGGTATGTAGAATCTTTCATTTCTATGAGTTTAAACTGTCACATTTTCTCCAACATGACTTTTTTTTTGACAGAATTTTGCTCTGTCACGAGGCTGGAGTGCAGTGACACGACCTCGGCTCACTGCAACCTCCGCCTCACGGGTTCAAGCAATTCTCCTGGCTCAGCCTCCCGAGTAGCTGGACTACAGGCATTCGCCACCACGCCTGGCTAATTTTTGTATTTTTAGTAGAGATGAGGTTTACCATGTTGGCCAGGATGGTCTCGATCTCTTGACTTCGTGATCCGCCCGCCTCGGTCTCCCAAACTGCTGGGATTACCAGAGTGAGCCACTGCACCCAGCCTTTTTTTGTTGTTTATTAACAGAGATGGATCTATGTTGCCCAGGCTGGTCTCAAACTCCTGGGCTCAAGCAATCCTCCTATCTCAGCCTCCCACTCCATTACGACTTTTTGTTTTTTTTGAGATGGAGCCTCGCTCTATTACCCAGGCTGGAGTGCAGTGGTGCAATCTTGGCTCACTGCAACTTCCGTGCCCCTCTCCGCCCCCGGGTTCAAGTGGTTCTCCTGTCTCAGCCTCCCGAGTAGCTGGGATTACAGGTGCCCACCACCACACCTGGCTAATTTTTGTATTGTTTTAGTAGAGACGGGGTTTCGCCATGTTGACCAGGCTGGTCCAAACTCGTGACCTCAGGTAATCCACCTGCCTTGGCCTCCCAAAGTGCTGGGATTACAGGTGTGAGCCATCACATCTGGCCTAAGCCACCACGCCTGGCCTCAGTATGACTTTTAAGTTTCTTTTACACTGAGAAACACCTAACACCTAACCATCCTAATAGAATTAAATTTCCCTAAGTTATAAGACACTTCAATTTTTTAAAAAGAGAGAATTAAATTTCTCCTATATTTTATTTCATTTATTTTTTCAGTCATGCTCCTTCTGTATCTCCTATATTTTATTATATTACTTACATGGCTTTATTTTTACATTAACTCTTTTTTCCCTTCTTTTATTTATTTACTTATTATTATTATTTCTTTTTGGAGACAGGGTTTCCTTATGTTGCCCAGGCTGGTCCTGGGCTCAAGCAATCTTCACGCCTCAGCCTCCCAAAATGATAGAACTACAGTTATGAGCCACTGTGCCCGACCCACATTAACTCTTTAATTCATCTGAAATTCACACACATATATGGTTGAGGCAGAAACCTAATTTAATTTTTTTTCAAATAGTCAATTGTCTCACTATACCCTCATTCTATCACCAATCATTTAAAAAACTATCTTTCTTGGCTGGGCGCGGTGGCACACGCCTATAATCCCAGCACTTTGGGAGGCGGAAGTGGGTAGATCATGAGGTCAGCAGTTCAAGACCAGCCTGGCCTACATGGTGAAACACTTTCTCTGCTAAAAATACAAAAATTAGCTGGGCACAGTGGCAGGCGCCTGTAATCCCTGCTACTTGGGAGGCTGAGGCAGGAGAATTGCTTGAACCTGCACGGGGGCGAAGGATGCAGTGAGCCGAGATCGCACCACTGCACTCCAGCCTGGGCAGCAGAGTGAGACTGTGTCTAAAAAAAAAAAAAAATCTTTCTTTCTTATATATCAAATTACAACATATACAAGGGTTTCATGTGTTATCATTAAAAAGTTAATGAAATCTCAGCACTTTGGGAGGCCAAGGCAGGCGGATCACTTGAGCTCAGGAGTTCAAGACCAAGACCAGCCTGGTCAACACGGTGAAACCCTTTCTCTACTAAAAATACAAAAATTAGCATGATGGCATGGTGATGAGCACCTGTAATCCCAGCTACTAGAAAGGTCGAGGCAGGAGAATCACTTGAATCGGGAGGTGGAGGTTGCAGTGAGCTGAGATCATGCCACTGCACTCCAGCCTGGGCGACAGAGTGAGACTCCATCTCAAAAAAAGAAAGTTAATGATCTCTGGGCGGAGTGGCTCGTGCCTGTAATCCCAGCACTTTGGGAGGCTGAGGCAGGAGGATTGCTTGAGAACAGGAGTTTGAGAACGCCTGGGCAACAAAGCAAGACCTCATCTCTACCAAAAATTTAAAAACTGGCTGAGTGTGGTGGTGCATGCCTGTGGTCCCAGCTGCTGGGAAGGCTGAGGTGGGAGGATCGCTAGAGCCTAGGAGGTAGAGGCTGCAGTGAGCCACGATCATGCCACTGCACTGCAGCCTGGGAAGAGCAAGACCCTGTCTCCAAAAAAAAAAAAAAAAAAAAAAAAGAAAAAGTTGCCAATAGGCCAGGCACGGTGGCTCAAGCCAGCACTTTGGGAGGCCGAGACGGGCGGATCACGAGGTCAGGAGATCGAGACTATCCTGGCTAACACGGTGAAACCCCATCTCTACTAAAATATACAAAAAACTAGCCGGGCGAGGTGGCGGGCGCCTGTAGTCCCAGCTACTCAGGAGGCTGAGGCAGGAGAATGGCGTAAACCCAGGAGGCAGAGCTTGCAGTGAGCTGAGATCCAGCCACTGCATTCCGGCCTGGGCAATAGAGCGAGACTCCGTCTCAAAAAAAAAAAAAAAAGGTTGCCAATAATAATAATGGGGGAAGAGAAAAAACACTGGGCCCTAGAGCGAATACCGTATTTTCTTATCTTACCTCCGGCTACCTTCCACTCACCTTGCCCAAAAGCTCTTCAAACTCTGGGGACCATTCCTGCATCAGTGTGTCAATGTCGGGCATGGGCCTAAAAGTATAAAGGTAAATATGAACAAGAAACACGAACTGATAACATCAGCAACCTCTGGATCAGCATATTCTAGGATGAAGGAGAGGTCTTCAATCTGGCACATCAGGAAGCCTTCAGGAGAACCTAGACTGGGCATACCAAAGTTACCCAGGCCTGGGGTTTGGAGGAGCTAGCTAAGTAATACTAGAGAAATTACAATCTTTATGTCTACAATCTCAGCTAGTAGTTGCCAGGATCCACAGGACCTCAGGTTGATCAAATATGTTCCCAGCCTCTGGGCCTCTTCTCAGGAGCAATAGTTCACAGGTGGTGAAGGTTACTATGTGTTACTGTTGTAAAGAATGTGGTATTTCTTACCTGGTATAGTGCACAGTCGCAGGGGGCTTAGAATGGTGTAATTCAGAGATGCTCTCAATCCACGTGTCAATGGCTTTGGGATTCTTTTCTGCATCTTCCAGGCTTTTTACTTTCATATGTTGCTAGGAAAAGAAGGAGAAAGCCTAGCTGATGGCACTGAAGTAGCTCTCTTGTTTTTACAGTGTCCTCATTATATCCGCTGTTGTTTCATATTCAGGCCTGCTGATGGCAGCCGCTGCCACATGAAACAGCAGTCAAATGAAGGGGATAGGAAACCCTGATAAAATCTGCTGAAGCCAGGCCAGGCATGGTGGCTCACACTTGTAATCCTAGCACTTTGGCTGTCTGAGGTGGGAGGATCACTTGAGACTAGGAGTTCAAGACCACCCTGGACAACACAGTGAGACCCTGTCTGTATTAAAAATTTAAAAATTAGTCAGACGTGGTGGTGTATGCCTGTGGTCTCTGTTACTTTAGAGGCTGAGATGGGAGCATTGCTTGAGCCCAGGCGTTTGAGGTTGCAGTGAGCTACGATTGTGCCACTGCACTCCAGCCTGGGCAAGAGCGAGATCCTGTCTCAAAAAAAAAAAAAAAGCCGGGCGCGGTGGCTGTAATCCCAGCACTTTGGGAGGCCAAGGTGGGCGGATCACGAGGTCAGGAGATTGACACCATCCTGGCTAACACGGTGAAACCCCGTCTCTGCTAAAAATACAAAAAATTAGCCGGGCATGGAGGTGCGTGCCTGTAGTCCCAGCTACTCGGAGGCTGAGGCAGGAGAATGGTGTGAACCCTGGAGGCGGAGCTTGCAGTGAGCCGAGATCGCGCCACTGCACTCCAGCCTGGGCGACAAAGCAAGACTCCGTCTCAAAAAAAAAAAAAAAAAAAAAGTAAAATGCAGTGGCTCACATCTGCAGTCCTAGCACTTTGGGAGGCTGAGGCAGGAGGATCACTTGAGATCAGCCTAGGCAACATAGGGAGAACTTTGCCTCTACAAAATAAAAATTGAAAAAAAAAAACACAAAAAACCCTAGCCAGGCATGGTGGCACACACCTGTGGTCTGTCCCAGCTACTCTGGAGGCTGAAGTAGCAGGATTGCTTGGGCACAGGAGATCGAGGCTACAGTGAGCCACAATCACACCACTGCACTCCAGCCTGGGTGACAGAGTGAGACCCTGTCTCAAAAATAATAATAATTTGCTGGAGCCATGGAAAGGGGACAGGTCAAAATGGCAGGACTGACCATAATGAAATACTATTTAGGCGGGGCTTGTTGGCTCATTCTTATAACCCCAGCACTTTGGTGGCTCATGCCTATAATCCCAGCACCCGAGGTGGGTGGATTACCTGAGGTCGGGAGTTCGAGACCAGCCTGACCAACATGGAGAAACCCTGTCCCTACTAAAAATACAAAATTAGCTGGGCATGGTGGCGCATGTCTGTAATCCCAGCTACTCAAGGCAGGAGAATTGCTTGAACCCAGGAGGCAGAGGTTGTGGTGAGCCAAGATTGCGCCACTGCACTCCAGCCTAGGCAACAAGAGTGAAACTGTCTCAAAAAAAAAATAAAATAATAGGCTGGGCGCGGTGGCTCAAGCCTGTAATCCCAGCACTTTGGGAGGCCGAGACGGGCGGATCACGAGGTCAGGAGATCGAGACCATCCTGGCTAGCACGGTGAAACCCCGTCTCTACTAAAAATACAAAAAAAACTAGCCAGGCGAGGTGGCGGGCGCCTGTAGTCCCAGCTACTCGGGAGGCTGAGGCAGGAGAATGGCGTAAACCCAGGAGGCGGAGCTTGCAGTGAGCTGAGATCTGGCCACTGCACTCCAGCCTGGGTGACAGAGCGAGACTCCGTCTCAACAAAAAAAAAAATAAATAAATAAAATAAAATAAAATAAAATAAAATAAAAAAAATACCATTTCACATCTACTAGGATGGTTGAATAAAAAATACAAGCAAAAAGTATTGGTGAGGATGTAGAGAAACTGGAACTCTCATTCACTGCTGGTGGGAATGTAAAATGGTACAGCCACTTTGGAAAACAGTTTGGTAGTTCTTCAAATGGCTAAACATAGAGTTTCCATATGGCCCAGCAATTCTACTCCTATGTATATACCCAACAGATAACAACATATACCCACACAAAAACTTGTATACAAATATTCAAAGCTCTATTATTAATAAGAGTGGAAAGAACTAGAGAATGAATAAAGAAAATCTGGTAAATCCACACAGTGTATATTATTCAGCCGTAATAAAGGAATGAAGTCATTACCAGAGTCTAGGAGGAAGTAGGAGAATGAGGAGTGAATATTAATGAGTATGAAGTTTCTTTTTGAGGTGATGAAATATTCTAAATTAGGTAGTGGTGACGGCTATAAAACTGTGATTATATTAAAATATGTTGTACAATTTAAAAGGCTAAACTTGCTGGTATATAAATTATATATAAATAAAGCTGTCATTTAAAAAATAGGGCGGGCCAAAAGCGATCGCCATCTCTTTTGATAGGCAGTAAGTCAACTGTATGAGTGCCAGCAAGGCCTCCTCCGCTCTTGGCCCTCTCCAGCTGGGGCCTATACTAAGCTAGTATCTTACCGTGATGTTGTGCTGCTTCGAATTCTCTGTTAACCAGAGTGAGAGCACCGTAGGGTCTGACTGCTTTGTAGAAGGTTCATCCAATACCAACAGGCCAAGGTTGTCAGGCTTTCCATCAGGACGTGGGACCTGGTTAAGAAAAAGGTAAGAAAGCAGAAAGGAACATGTTTCCAGTAAGTTAAAGAGGAAGAACTCCTCTGGTTCATCATTACTAGTATTAAAAGCATGCTTATCCTGCTGTACTCAATACCATCCAGAAAAAAATATATGATCCATAGCAGCTTAAATATAAACCTGTTGTCATAGATAATTAGGAAGCAAATACATGACAAACTGTTAATGTATAATGAGATATTCAGTATTACTTAAGAGCAATGAGTGTAAACTGGAGTTGAGAGCAAGGTTAAGAACTCCAATGAAATGAACATGACTAGCCAACGCTAGTCAAAGAAATTCGGGAAACTGTTAAGAGTAACAGGGGCATCAGAAGAAACACTTAAGGAGTCATTTTCAGTATGTACTGACTATACCTTTAAGAATGCATCAATATCCCCGACAGCTGGGATAAAATCAGGAATGAAAGGCTTCAGTTTGTGGTCCAGGTCAATCAACTGAGGTGTGTACCTAGGAGATATTGCCAAGGGAAGGTGGAGACAGAGAAAATTACTTTACTATTCAGGCTAAAAAAAATCTACGGAGAATGGCCCTGTTTCAGACTAGAGGTAGGAAAGGTTTGGGGCAAGGTAGGGATAGTGGGGTATGGTGGGAGGTCCTAGTACTCACCTACTGATGTACTGGAAGAGTCCCTTAATCTCAGCAGAAACTGGCAAATGCTCATAATCTGCAGGGTCATAGGCCCTGGGAAAAGGAAAATAGTTTGTTCAAGGTGGCCAGAGAAGAGCAGAGGTGGCAGGGTCCTAGGTGCTGCTGTGTTATTGACTATAGGGACATGATCCTAAACCTAGCTTCTGCCTCTCCAATATCTGCCTTTCCTGGTGGCTTGCAAGGCAACTTTAAGGTTGATCATACTTAACTCTCAATTATCTCTGACTCTGAAGGACAGAGGTGCAGAAAATCCAAAACATAATATTTTTTGATGTTAAAATGTAGCATAAATGGTTCACCCTTTTTTTAATGAAAGGATGACAAGAAAAGGTACAACAAGAGATTTCAGGGCTGGGCATGGTGGCTCACACCTGTAATCCCAGCACTTTGGGAGGCCAAGGCGGGCGGGATCACCTGAGGTCAGGAGTTCAAGACCAGCCTGGCCAACATGGTTGAAATCCTATCTACTGAAAATACAAAAATTAGCCAGGTGTGGTTGCACACACCTGTAGTCCCAGCTACTCAGGAGGCTGAGGCAGGAGAATCGCTTGAACCTGGGAGGCAGAGGTTGCGGTGAGTCAAGATAGTACCACTGCACTCCAGCCTGGATAACAGAGCAAGACTCTGTCTCAAAAAAAAAAAAAAAAAAAAAAAAAAGAGAGATTTAAATATCTGACATGAAAATAGTTTGCACCAAGAAAAAAAGAAATTTTTATACAAGTGTTTTTAGCAGCATTATTATTTTTTTTTATATTTAATTAATTTATTTTTGAGACAGGGTCTCACTCTTGACCAGGTTGGAGTGCAGTAGCCCAATCATAGCTCATTGCAGTCTCAAACTCCTGGGCTCAAGTGATTCTCCTGCCTCAGCCTCCTGAGCAGCTGGGACTATAGGCACACACCAGCACGCTAGGCTAATTTTTAAAAAATTTTTGGGCAGCCAGGCACGATGTAATCCCAGCACTTTGGGAGGCTGAAGTGGGCAGATCACGAGGTCAGGAGATCGAGACCATCCTGGCTATCATGGTGAAACCCCGTCTCTACTAAAAATACAAAAAAGTTAGCTAGACATGGTGGTGGTTGCCTGTAGTTCCAGCACTTGGGAGGCTGAGGCAGGAGAATGCAGGAACCCGGGAGGCAGAGCTTGCAGTGAGCCGCGATCACACCACTGCACTCCAGCCTGGGTGACACAGCAAGACTCCATCTCAAAAAAAAAAAAAAAAAAAAAAAAATTTTGTAGAGACGAGGTCTTGCTATGTTGCCCAGGTTGGTCTTGAACTCTTGGCCTTAAGCAATCCTCAGCCTCCCAAAGTGCTGGGATTACAGGCTTCAGCCACCATGCCTGGCCACCACCTTTTAGATTTACTCAGCAAAATCTCATGTAATCCCCAAGCCCACAAATGTTTCAGATAGTACAAGTGATACTATAGGACTGGATGAGGTAGTGGAGTCAGAAAGGGAGGAAAACTCATTATTATGTTGGGTTTCTGAGACATCTGAAAATCCTAAATACAGGAGACCAAAAGAGATGCTGGAATTTCACTTCTAACTGACGTCCTCCCACTGCAGTGTTTTGAAGGAGGTATTCTGAAGAGCACCCTTGGCTTGGGTGTTCTTTCCTCACCCTTCCAGAGGGGCTCCATGCTCTTCATCATCATCATCAGAATCAGAATCAGTTTCAGATGAATCATCATCATCATCGTCATCATCATTTTCACTAAAGCCCCGCTGAGGTGTCAACTGTGAGGTCTTTTTCTTCTCCTGAGATAGGGCAGGGCAGGCATAGAAAGCTTCAAGTAAAAAAATCAAACATACCTATGCCCAGTTCTCTATTGCTCTAACCAATACCCCAACCACCTGGCACCTAATCACCAGAAAGAGAAGGGAGCACTTCCCAGAAGGGGCTTGAGAGCCTCCTTCTGCCCCTGCTCAGCTACAAATGGGGACTCCACTTGCTAGAACCATATTCCATTTCTCTACTTGAGGCTGGGGTATAAATTCCATCTAATTTTATCTACTGTACATATTACTCAGATCTTCAGGGCTCTGCATACACTTTAGACAGCTTCGGCCCAAAAAGCTATGGACTTTCAAAGAAGAGGATGGCAACTCTAGGTATTTTGGAAGAAAATCGGGGAAGATGAAGTGGGAATAGAAACTTTAGGGGTCTTAATACTCACAAAGACCATAGAGAGGAAATCTAGTACTTAATTTGCAAGACTGCCCAGCGTAAGCTGCTTGAAACTATCAAAAGAAGAAAGTTCAAAATTAACCTTGTGACCATCTAACCAGCAGTTCCAGAGACTATGGACTTTCCATTTTTGTTCAGTGATATTTCTCTTCATGGAGTATCTGACCTATCCGTATTTCCCTTCCCTTACCCCATAAATTACATACAATGACTACACATTCTCTCTCAAGACAAGCAGCTCTTCTGTCCTTGGCATTATAACCTACCTTTCTGTGCTTCTGGCTCTCTCTGTACCATCCCACCCTCTCAAGTCCATGAGAAGGGGTCTGGTGGCACTTGAGACTTTCAGGGGCAGGTGGAACAGGGTCCATGTCTTTGCCTCTGTGGCCTGGAACCTGTGGCATGCCCTCCCTTAGGACCTGAAGGATGACCAATTGGCCCCCTTTAAAAGTAGGTTTTCAAAACTTGGTTTCTATATACCACATGTCTTATACTGAGGTTAACATGTTTGATTCCAGTTGTTTAAAATTAATTTGTTTTTATGGTAAAGCAGCTATTGACACACAAAATTGTGACACGTTACAGGACACCAAAAACTGTTTTTGGTCACATTTTGCTCTAAGAATAACAAATTTATACATAGATAAAAGTATATTCTAATTAAGCTGTAATATGCATGGCAGATAATGAAACACAGTTGCAGAATTTATTCAGTGACTATGCCTTATTAGTAAATGATTGATAAGAACTTTCTAGAGCATTCTTTCTCAATTCAAGATTTGCCAAAATTATTCTTAGTCACATAGGAAGCAGTTTTAGCACAGGGAACTTTTAAAAATATTGTCAGCCCGGGGCGGTGGCTCACGCCTATAATCCCAGCACTTTGGGAGGCCAAAGCGGGTGGATCATGCGGTCAGGAGTTCGAGACCAGCCTGACCAACAAGGTGAAACCCCGTCTCTACTAAAAATACAAAAATTAGCCAGGCGTGGTGGCACACGCCTGTAATCCCAGCTACTCAGGAGGCTGAGGCAGGAAAATCGCTTGAACTGGGGAGGTGCAGGTTGCAGTGAGCTGAGATCGTGCCACTACACTCCAGCTTGGGCAACAGAGCGAGATGACTCTGTATCAAAACAAAACAAAACAAAACAAATCATTAAAATGCAGCCATCAGGCCAGGTGCAGTGGCTCACACCTGTAGTCTCAGCACTTTGGGAGGCTGAGGTGGGTGGATCACCTAAGGTCAGGAGTTCAAGACCAATATGGCCAACATGGTGAAACCCCATCTCTACTAAAAATAAAAAAATTAGCCAGGCGAGTTGGTGCAGGCCTGTGGTCCCAGCTATTCAGGAGGCTGAGGCATGAGAATCACTTGAACCCAAGAGGCGGAGGTTGCAGTGAGCCAAGATCATTGCACTCCAGCCTGGGTGAAAGAGCGAGACTCCATCTCAAAAAAACAAAAACAAAAACAAAAAAAACAGGCCGGGCACAGTGGCTCATGCCTGTAATCCCAGCACTTTGGGAGGCCGAGGTGGGTGGATTGCCTGAGGTCAGGAGTTCAAAACCAGCCTGACCAACATGGTGAAATCCTGTCTCTACTAAAAATACAAAAATGAGTCAGGCATGGTGAACCTGTAATCCCAGCCACTCAGGAGGTTGAGGCAGGAGAAACACTTGAACCTGGGAAGCAGAGATTGCAGTGAGCCAAGGAACAAGAGTGAAACTCCGTCTCAAAACAAAACAAAACAAAACAAAACAACATAACCTTTGGATAATGTGCTAAGGCTAAACATAAATGGTTGTTTTTTGTTTTTTTTTTTTTTTTTTTTTTGAGACGGAGTCTCGCTCTGTCGCCCGGGCTGGAGTGCAGTGGCCGGATCTCAGCTCACTGCAAGCTCCGCCTCCCGGGTTTACGCCATTCTCATGCCTCAGCCTCCCGAGTAGCTGGGACTACAGGCGCCCGCCACCTCGCCCGGCTAGTTTTTTTGTATTTTTTAGTAGAGACGGGGTTTCACCGTGTTAGCCAGGATGGTCTCGATCTCCTGACCTCGTGATCCGCCCGTCTCGGCCTCCCAAAGTGCTGGGATTACAGGCTTGAGCCACCGCGCCCGGCCTGTTTTTTGTTTTTTTTTTCGAGATGGAGTTTCGCTCTTATCGCCCAGCCTGGAGTACAGTGGCACGATCTTGGCTCACAGAAACCTCCACCTCCCGAGTTCAAGTGATTCTCCCGCCTCAGCCTCCCGAGTAGCTAGGATTACAGGCACCATCACCACGCCCAGCTAATTTTTTGTATTTTTAGCAGAGACGGGGTTTCGCCATGTTGGGCAGGCTGGTCTCAAACTCCTGACCTCAGGTGATCCGCCCACCTCGGCCTCCCAAAGTGCTGGGATTACAGGAGTGAGCCACCGCGCCCGGCCAACACAAATGGTTTTTAAGAAATCGCATGTACAACTCTAAGGTCCTACATGTTTCTAGAGAGATGGGCATCTTGCCATCTTTCTTTCAGAAGCAGGGTGGTTCTCTAGGTTCATAGAATAACAGCAGCCAATATCTGGGTCTTAAGACCTCAAAATTAAAATCTCTTTCACAAAATACTGACAGTATCACAAGTATTGATAATGAAAAAATGCCTAGACTAATAATTTCAAACTCACTTTAGCATAATATTACCTGGACTGCTTCCTAAAAAATATAAATTCCCAGGCTTTTACTTTTGAGATTCTGGGGTGGGACCGGGAATCTGTATATTTTATTTATTTATTTATTTATTTATTTATTGAGACAGAGTTTCGCTCTTGTTGCGCAGGCTGGAGTGCAATAGCACGATCTCGGCTCACCACAACCTCCACCGCCTGGGTTCAAGTGATTCTACTGCCTCAGCCTCTCAAGCAGCTGGGATTACAGGCATGCGCCACCACATCTGGCTAATTTTGTATTTTTAGTAGAGACGAGGTTTCTCCATGTTGGTAAGGCTGGTCTCAAACTCCCGACCTCAGGTGATCCACCCGCCTCGGCCTCCCAAAGTGCTGGGATTACATGTGTGAGCCACTGCACCCAGCCGGGAATCTGTATATTTAAAAATAAGTATCTCATTTGAGTCTTATGATCAAGAAAGTTTGTGAAACACTGGCCTACATTACATGAAATTCCTCACCAAAGTCAATTGTAATAGTAGGCTTTATTCCTGAAGAAGGGTCAAAATCTCAAGGTTCTTTGTAACTGATTTTCCTCCATGAGCTCAAAGGTCCCCAACCACTGAAGGTGAGTGTTCAAGAAATGTTTAGCATTAAACTGGTGTAATCTCTAACTACTAAAAACCCAAAGCAGAAATTCTACAAGAAGGTGTGAGTATTACTGTACCTTGTTATTTTCCTCTTCATACTCATCACTGCTGTTATCAGCCATAGCCTTGTTAGGAAGATGGGCAGAATGAGGAAGTCCTTAGAAAAAAAAGTTTTTCCTTTAGATTAGTGTTAAAATGATTTTTAAAGACAAATATTTTTTAGTTTGTAGCATTTTATGCTCTAACCATTTTATAAAACAAAGTTTATTGGAACATCTAGCTAAAAAGACAGGAGACAGAATTCTAGTCATGGCTCTGCCAATTCAATTCAAGATATATTTACTAAATATTCCTATGCTTAAAGCATTGGGTTAGATATTATACTAATCAAATTATCGGCCATTACATAAATAATATAAACTCTGGCCAGAGGCAGTGGCTCATGCCTATAATCCCAACACTTTGGGAAGGGGAGGCAGGAGGATCACTTGAGCCCAAGAGTTTGAGCCTAGCCTGAAAAATATGGCAAGATCCCATCTACAAAAAAAGAAGAAAAAAAAATTAGCTGGGTGTGATGGTGTGCGCCTGTGGTCCCAGTTACTCGGGAGGCTAAAGCAGGAGGTCTGCTTAAACCCAGGAGTGTTAGGAGTTTCAGGCGGCGGTAAGCAGTGTTCAGTGTTCATGCCACTGCACTCCAGCCTGGGCAACAGAGTGAGAGCCTGTCTCAAAAACAAAAAAGACAAAGAAAAAAATATACACTCTGCCCTTAGTTTACACTAGTAAAGCACAGACTGCTGAATTTATACTAAGAGTGGGTTTGAAGACAAATTACTTAAAATGATTTTGCCTTTCCACCCCCTAGTGCTGCTGTGCCTGCAGGTCTCTGTCGAGCCGTGGACGCGGGTCTCTGTTCCGCAGGATGAGGTTTGTTAAAGTTGTTAAGAATAAGGCCTACTCTAACAGATATCAAGTGAAATTTAGAAGACGAGTGGGTAAAACTGATTACTATCCTCAGAAACATTTGGTGATACAGGATAAAAATAAATACAACACACCCAAATACAGGATGATAGTTCGTGTAACAAACAGAGATATCATTTGTCAGACTGCTTATGCCCATATAGAGGGGGATACAGTCTGTGCAGCATATGCACAAAAACTGCCAAAATATGGTGTGAAGGTTGGCCTGACAAATGATGCTGCAGCGTATTGTACTGGCCTGCTGCTGGCCCACAGGCTTCTCAATAGGTTTGGCATGAACAAGATCTATGAAGGCCAAGTGGAGGAGACTGGCCATGAATACAGTGTGGAAAGCATTGATGGTCAGCCAGGTGCCTTTACCTGCTATTTGGATGCAGGCCTTGCCAGAACTATCACTGGCAATAAAGTTTTTGGCGCCCTGAAGGGAGCTGTGGATGGAGGCTTGTCTATCCCTCACAGTACCAAATGATTCCCTGGTTATGATTCTGAAAGCAAAGAATTTAATGCAGAAGTACACCAGAAGTACATCATGGGACAGAATGTTGCAGATTATATGCGCTACTTAATGGAAGATGATGATGATGCCTACAAGAACCAGTTCTCTCAATACAAAAAGAACAGTGTAACACCAGACATGATGGAGGAGATGTATAAGAAAGCTCATGATGCTGTACAAGAGAATCCAGTCTATGAAAATAAGTCCAAGGAAGAAGTTAAAAAGCAGAGGTGGAACTGTCCCAAAATGTCCATTGCTCAGAAAAAACATTGGGTAGCTCAAAAGAAGGCAAGCTTCCTCAGAGCTCAGGAGGGGGCTGCTGAGAGTGAAATCAAACAATTTTCTATAAAGATTTTTCAGATAAAGACAATAAACTTATGGACAGAAAAAAAAAAAAGATTTAACCTCTTTCAGTCTCAGTATTCCCACCTCTAAATGGGTCACTAATATTTCTCACCCAGGCCTCTTATAAGGATCAAATGAAAAAATTTATGTGCAAGGAGCTGACCCAGGGCCTGGCAAATAATAGTCACAAGTTTGAATCTGAATCAGTAAGCAAAGATAAGAGCAACTTTTAAATACTCTGAACAATTAAAAGTATAATTAAGGCCAGGCGTGGTGGCTCACACCTGTAATCCCGGCACTCTAAGAGGTGGAGGTAGGCAGATTGTTTGAGCCTAGGAGTTCAAAACCAGCCTGGGCAACACGGCGAAACCCTGTCTCTACAAAAAATACAAAAATTAGGCCAGGCATGGTGGCTCATGCCTGTAATCCCAGCACTTTGGAAGGCTGAGGCGGGTGGATCACCTGAGGTCAGGAGTTCCGAAACCAGCCTGGCCAACAGGGTGAAAACCCGTCTCTACTAAAAATACAAAAAAAATTAGCCAGGCATGGTAGCACACTCCTATAATCTCAGCTACTCGGGACACTGAGGCAGGAGAATTGCTCGAACCTGGGAGGTGGAGGTCGCAGTGAGCCGAGATCATGTCACTGCACTCCAGCCTAGGCGACAGAGCAAGACTCCATCTCAAAAAAAAAAAAATTAGCTGGACATGGGGGCATGGGCTGGTAGTCCCAACTACTGGGGGATCTGAGGCAGGAGGGCTGCATGAGCCCAGGAGGTCGAGGCTGCAGTGAGCCGTGATCGTGCTACTGCACTCCACCCTGGGTGACAGAGCAAAACTCTGTCTCTATAAATAAAAAATTAAATTGAAATAAAAGTATAGGCCAGGCGCGGTGGCTCACACCTGTAATCCCAGCGCTTTGGGAGGCCGAGGCGGGTGGATCATGAGGTCAGGAGATCGAGACCATCCTGGCTAACATGGTGAAACCCCGTCTCTACTAAAAATACAAAAAAATTAGCCGGGTGTGGTGTTGGGTGCCTGTAGTCCCAGCTACTCGGGAGGTTGAGGCAGGAGAATGGCGTGAACCTGGGAGGCGGAGCTTGCAGTGAGCCGAGATGCTGCCACTGCACTCCAGCCTGGGCGACAGAGCAAGACTCTGACTCAAAAAATAAATAAATAAATAAATAAAAGCGTAATTAGATGTAAGGCATTAACTGGAATGAAAACATGATAAATGATTTCCATATCAAAGAAATACAAATTAAACACTATTTTTTTTGTTTACTAAATTAGCCCAAACTAAAACCAAATTACAATATCTGCAGCTGTCAAGAGCACAAACATGCTCAAGTCAAAAACCTAGGTGGCTAGGTCCCAAAGAATTGAAAACAGGGACTCAAATGGACACTTGTACACCTCTGTTCATAGTAGCGCTGTTCACAACAGCCAAAACATGAAAACAACCTGAGTGTCCATTAACAGATGAATGAATTAAAAAAATGTGGCATAGGCCAGGAAAACAACCTGAGTGTCCATTAACAGATGAATGAATTAAAAAAATGTGGCATAGGCCAGGCGCGGTGGCTCACGCCTGTAATCTCAGCACTTTGGGAGGCCAAGGTAGGTGGATCACAAGGTCAGGAGATCAAGACCATCCTGGCCAATGTGGTAAAACCCCATCTCTACTAAAAATACAAAAAAATTAGCTGGGTGTGGTGGCGTGCACCTGTAGTCCCAGCTACTCAGGAGGCCGAGGCAGGAGAATCGCTTGAACCTGGGAGGTGTAGGTTGCAGTGAGCCGAGATCATGCCACTGCACTCCAGCCTGGGTGACAGAGTGAGACTCAGTCTCAAAAAAAGAAAAAAAAAAAAAAAAAGTGGCATATACATGCAATGGAATTTTAGCTTTAAAAAAGAAAGTCTACACTCTATACAGATGAACCTTAAAAACATCACAGTAAGTGAAGTAAGTCAGCCACAAAAGGATAAATACAGCATGACTTCACTTACATGGTTCCCAGAACAAGCAAACTCATAGAGACAGTAGAATAATGGTTACCAGGGAAGAGTGGAAGCAAACAATCAGGAGCTATTGTTTAAAGGGTATGGAGTTTCTGTTCGGGATGATCTGGAAATAGTAGTGATGGTCATACAACATTGTGAATGTACTTAATGTTATTTAATTGCACACTTAAAAATTGTTAAAATGGCAAATTTTATGTTATGCATATTTTACCACAATAAACAAACAGAAACCCTGGATGTCATCCTTGATTCCTAACTCGAGTCAAATCCAATCCATCAGCAAGTCTTAGTGATTCTACGACAATCTGTCTTGTACCATATTTGCCTCTTTTCTTTATTCTCAACTTCCTCACTAGAGGTCAAGCCACTATCATCTCAACTCAGCCATCGCAACAGTTCATTGCACACACGACAGCAACACAGCCTCCAAAGCTCTGCTTATTATGCTTCCTGCCCTACCTCTCTGATCTGACCATATCATACGGTAGAGTCCCCGCTACCGTAAACTGGTCTCTTTCAGGTCCTCAAACTAAGCCAAGTTCCTTCAGGCTTCAAGGTTTTTCACATCTCATATACTGTTTCCTCTTCCTGGTCTACTTTTCCTCAGTGTCTGGATCCCTGCCATCTATCAGTCTTACACGTCACCCCTTTAGATCTTCCCTGACCACCCTATCAAAAGTGGGTCTCTGGCCGGGAGTGGTGGCTCACGCCTGTAATTCCAGCACTTTGGGATGCTGAGGCAGGCAGATCAGTTGGGGTCAGGAGTTCAAGACCAGCCTGGCCAACATGGTGAAATCCCGTCTCTACTAAAAATACAAAAGTTAGCTGGGTGTGGTAATCTCAGCTACTCGGGAAGCTGAGGAAGGAGAATCACTTGAACCCAGGAGGCGGAGGTTGCAGTGAGCCAAGATCGCACCACTGCACTCCAGCCTGGGTGACAGAGTGAGACTCCGTCTCAAAAAAATAAAAATAAAAATAAAAATAAGTAGGTCGGCCAGGCGCGGTGGCTCAAGCCTGTAATCTCAGCACTTTGGGAGGCCGAGACGGGCGGATCACGAGGTCGGGAGATCGAGACCATCCTGGCTAACACGGTGAAACCCTGTCTCTACTAAAAAATACAAAAAACTAGCCGGGCGAGGTGGCGGGCGCCTGTAGTCCCAGCTACTCTGGAGGCTGAGGCAGGAGAATGGCGGGAACCCGGGAGGCGGAGCTTGCAGTGAGCTGAGATCTGGCCACTGCACTCCAGCCTGGGTGACAGAGCAAGACTCTGTCTCAAAAAAAAAAAAAAAAAAAAAAAGTATGTCTCCTTCCTCACTGTTATTCTCCTTAACAGAAACAATCTGCCTCCATCAGTGTGCCCTTACCACATTTGGAATGTGTTTACTCATTTGTCATCTGCCTCCCATGATTACAAGCATCGGGATGGCAAGGACATTGTGTCATTTAACACTATTTACCCAAGTGCCAGGCATAAGGCTGGCACACAGTAGGCATTTTTAAATGCTTGTTGGCCAGGCACGATGGCTCACATCTGTAATCCCAGCACTTTGGGAGTTACAGGTGGAAGGACTGCTTGAAGCTAGGAGTTCAAGATCAGCCTTGGTAACACAGCAAGACCTCGTCTCTATAAAATTAAGGAAAAAAAAGTTTGTTGAATAAATAAATAGTGTTCAGCCCGTTAAAAACATTACACTGTGATTTTGGTTGGGGTTGCAGTCTAAGGGGAGGTTATGAAGCATCTTCAAAGCTGGGAAAAACATGTTAAAAAAAAAAAAAAACAGTGAATTCCTGGCAGACAGTGAGCAATGCAGTAATATGAAGTAAATGGTGACAGGGCTGAATTGGGGGAAGATCCTGTAATTTGGAAGGCTATGATTTCTCCCCCTTAACTAGTTAGAAAACAAACAATGGCAAGTGAAGTAACTTGACTCTGAAAGTCAACATTTGCTATTATAAAATAAGAACTTCTTGAAGACAACTGTGAATCCATCCTGCTCTTTGAGTACCATTTCTCTTCTTTCCTCTCTTACCTTGGTGTCTTGGGGTTGGAGTATAAATACTTGCAACCTCTTCAGAGTCGTTAATCTCTAGACGTTCATCATATGTCTGGTTTTCAACAACCTTGGTCTAAGCAAAAGGAGACATGATTACATAGTTCCTATCATGGGACATCAAGCACTCTGCCAGGAGGTATATTCCAAACCAGCATTGGCTCCTCTTCCTTACTCAAGAAACTAGTTTTTCATAAAACCGTCACCCCATCCAAACTTTCCTTAAGGTTTCCTGGCCCTCAGTCAAGCAGTTAAGTCATTCTGTTGCAGCCCTTATTTAGGAACTGCTGGCAGGCTGGCTGAGGAACCAGGGAATCGTGGAGGGAAAGAAAGCCAACTTCTGCAGCTTCCCAAAGCTGTACTGTACCATCACGCGCAAGGGCAGAACACTATTCGTCGTATGTGGATGGCCAAGGCTGTTGAGGTTTCTCAGGGGAGGCTGTAGAGGTTCCAGAAAGAGTTCTGTCTCTGGAGCCACCTCTGGGGTGGGGTGGGGTGGGGTGGGGAGGGGTGAGACGGGGTGGGGTGGGAGAGTCCCGGAAGAGAAGGGAAACTCCAGTCTCTCGGTCCCATCCAATAATCAAAAAAGCATCACCTCCAGTTTCACCCTTATCTTGCAGATAGGATCCCACCTAAGTTTCTTGGTGAATAAAGGAAGCAGGACAGTTAGTGGTGAGCTGACGAAGGAACAGTTACCACGGAGATGGGAAGAGGTAACCGGGAATGGGGTAAAGGGGAGTCCTCTTAACCCTCTCTAGAAAAACAGTTCCCTTTTTGCTGGGGTGAGTACTAATTACCTGTAGCCCTTCTGAATCCGTCTCCTCTATAATGGAAAGAACCCCAGCCTAGGGCTGGGGTCCCACTCCAGTCTCAAAGCCAGGCCACTTTACGATTCCACGCCAAGCAACCAGCCTGTTGTCAGTCGCTAGGCAAAAAGATAAATTTTAAAATTCGCGAGACTTGCTTCCACTCTCGTGAGACCTCCTGCACGTTACGCCTCACCCGCGAAGGCTCTCTGCGCAGGAAGAAGATCAAGGGGCCACGGATAAAGCCTCTCTGGGCGGCCAAGTCGCCTGTTTGTCTATGGTTTCAGTAAATGCGTCTGTTACGGCATCTAGCGGCTGCGGGTGGCAACGCCGGTTGATAATTTTCGGGCTGGTATAAAGTTAGCCCTCCAATCTGGAAACAGAGTGTGCGTTTGTTCCCCTAGGACAACAATCTCTGGGGTTGCAGTTCCTCCCAGATCAGTCTTACAGGAATGTATACACACTCTCCAGGGGAAATTCCGCAGCACTCTGTACGTCCTTTTCTAGCACTATATTACATTGTAGTCTTTCCCCTCCACAGGGTGCCATGGCATGGGACATACTTACAGTAATAAATTATTCCTTGTGTATCTGAGGTTCAAATTTTACTCTGTGTCCTGTCTTTCTTATTTGCTAAAGAAGACTGTGAACTTATTTAAAGCAGGATCTGTGTCTAATTAATTTTTAAACTTTGTAACACCAGTACATTGCAGAAATTAGACACTAACAATGCTCATCGGGTGGATGAATCGAGGAATGAGTGAATGGAGACGTAAGGAACAAGTATTTTCAAACTGTGTACATAATTAATTTGGGAAGTCAGGGAGAGAGAAACATAAAATATTGGAGGCCGGGTGTGGTGGCTTATGCTTGTAATCCCAGCACTTCAGGAGGCAGAGGCGGGAGGATTGCTTGAGTTCAGGAGTTTGAGACCAGCTAGAGCAACATAGCATGAACCGCCCCTCTCCACTCTATTAAAAATAAAAATTAAAAATTAAAAAAAATTAGCCAGGTGTGGTGGCACACGCCTGTAGTGCTAGCCACTCGGGAGGCTGAAGCAGGAGGATTGCTTGAGCCAGGCAGGCAGAGGTTGCAGTGAACCGAGATTGGACCACTGCATTCACTCCAGCCTGGGCAACAGATTGAGACCCCATCTCAAATATAAATAATGAATCACAATAATAATTTTTTGGCCGGGCACAGTGGCTCACACCTGTAATCCCAGCACTTTGGGAGGCCAAGGCAGGTGGATCACAAGGTTAGGAGTTCGAGACCAGCCTGACCAACATGGTGAAACCCCCATCTCTACTAAAAATACAAAAATTAGCTGGGCGTGGTGGTGCGCACCTGTCATCCCAGCTACTCGGGAGGCTGAGGCAGGAAAATTGCTTGAATCCGGGAGGCAGAGGTTGTGGTGAGCCAAGATTGCGCCACTGCACTCCAGCCTGGGCAACAGAGTGAGACTCCATCTCAAAATAATAATAATAAATTTTATTTTATTTTATTTTATTTTATTTTATTTTATTTTATTTTATTTTTTTTTGAGGTGGAGTCTCGCTCTGTCGCCCGGGCTGGAGTACTGTGGCCGGATCTCAGCTCACTGCAAGCTCCGCCTCCCGGGTTCACGCCACTCTCCTGCCTCAGCCTCCCGAGTAGCTGGGACTACAGGCGCCCGCCACGTCGCCTGGCTAGTTTTTTGTATCTTTTAGTAGAGACGGGGTTTCACCGTGTTAGCCAGGATGGTCTCGATCTCCTGACCTCGTGATCCGCCCGTCTCGGCCTCCCAAAGTGCTGGGATTACAGGCTTGAGCCACCGCGCCCGGCCAATAATAAATTTTAAAAAGAAAATATTGGAAATTTGATCCTGAAAATCTGCCAGAGGAAAACAAGGAAAGTGGCTTTAAAAAATGAGAGACACCTTTTCTGGAATACTGATAGTTAAAAATGGAACTGCATTAAAAAAAATTTTGTGATGTGTTTTGCTCGTAATAGTGGATATGTAATGTGGAGTACTTACTATGTGGGAGCACTTAGATTTTTTGCAGGGGAGCACTTAGATTATATCATCTAATTTACTTCACAACCTTATGAGATAGGTGTTATTGCCAATTTACAGATTAGGTAATTGAGGCTTAGACAGTTAAAGTAATTTGCCTGAAATCATTCAGCTAATAAGTCCCGAAAACAGCAGCCAAACATAGGTCAGTCTGATTCCTAAGTCTCTGCTTTTAACCATTATAATATACTGCCACTATGGGACTCCTCAAGAAGCATACTTACAAGGTTGATTTTTCTTCTGCGGTTTAATTCAGTTACGGTTATATTTCCAAGAATCAGCATCAATTGGTCTTGCACAGCTTCTGAGATCCAAGTCGGAAGACCTGGAAGGTGCCACAATAAGGCAATAGTTTCTAACAGGATTTTTACTTTTCTAAAACAATAAGAATTTGTTCCATCTTTCTTAAAACATGTCTGCTTTTTGTAACAAAAATTAAAATTGCGCCAGGCGAGATGGCTCATGCCTGTAATACTAGCACTTTGGGAGGCCGAGGCGGGTGGATCACCTGAGGTCAGGAGTTCAAGACCAGCTTGACCAACATGGGGAAACCCTCGTCTCTACTAAAAATACAAAAATTAGCCAGGTGCAGTGGTGCATGCCTGTAATCCTAGCTACTCGGGAGGCTGAGACAGGAGAATCGCTTGAACCCGGGAGGCACAGGTTTCAGTGAGTTGAGATGGCACCACCGCACTCTAGCCTGGGCAACAGAGCGAGATTCCATCTCAAAATAAATAAATAAATAATAAATAAATAAAAATTTACCCCATAAATGTGTATAGTTGTTATCTTTTTTAGGACATTTCATCATCCCCTAAAGAAAGCTTGTACCCATTGTCACTTTTTTTTTTTTTTTTGAGACAGGGTCTCACTCTGTTGCCCAGGCTGGAATACAGGGGTGAGACCTCAGCTCACTGCAATCTCTGCCTGCCGGGTTCAAGCGATTCTCCCGCCGAGCAGCTGGGACTCTAGGCATGGGCCACCACGCCCAGCTAATTTTTATATTTTTAGTAGAGATGGGGTTTCACCATGTTGGTCAGGCTGGTCTGGAATTCCTGACCTCAGGTGACCCGCCTACCTTGGCCTCCCAAAATGCTGGGATTATAGGTGTGAGCCACCGTGCCTGGCCAATGTGTAAAGTTATTATGAGTCAATCAAAAAATTTAAAAATAGGCCAGGCGCTGTGGCTCACGCCTGTAATCCCAGCACTCTGGGAGACCGAGGCTGGCGGATCACCTGAGGTTAGGAGTTCAAGACCAGCCTGGCCATGGTGAAACCCCATCTCTACTATAAATACAAAAAATTAGCCAGGTGTGGTGGTGCAGGCCTGTAATCCCAGCTACTCAGGAGGCTAAGGCAGGAGAATCACTTGAACCCAGGAGGCAGAGGTTGCAGTGAGCCCAGATTGTACCATTGCACTACAGCCCGGGCAACAAAAGTGAAACTCCGTCTCAAAAAAAAAATTTCTTTTTTAAATATTGGCTGGGTTCAGTGGCTCATTCCTGCAATCCCAGAACTTTGGGGGGACAAGGTAGGAGTATTGCTTGAGGTCAGGAGTTTGAGAACAGCCTGGGCAACATAGCAAGACCCCCACCTCTCTCTAAAAAATTTTTTAATGAAAAAAACTTTAAAATACAGTTTGACATATATCCTCCCAGACATGTAAAAATTAAAAATATTTGAGCTTTCTAGAGATTTCTATTAGAAGGCCATTGGAGATGTAATTGATACGGATAAGAGCAAGAAGTCTATAATGCAGTGCTTAAGGGTATAGTCCAAAATTGAACAGGCTTTGTTTGAATCCTTGCTTATCTACTTTTTTTTTTTTTTGAGACGGAGTCTCGCTCTGCCGCCCAGGCTGGAGTGCAATGGCCGGATCTCAGCTCACTGCAAGCCCCGCCTCCTGGGTTTACGCCATTCTCCTGCCTCAGCCTCCCGAGTAGCTGGGACTACAGGCGCCACCACCTCACCCGGCTAGTTTTTGTATTTTTTAGTAGAGGCGGGGTTTCACCGTGTTAGCCAGGATGGTGTCAATCTCCTGACCTCGTGATCCGCCCGTCTCGGCCTCCCAAAGCGCTGGGATTACAGGCTTGAGCCACCGCGCCGGGCCCGCTTATCTACTTTTTAGCCATGAGACTTGTGGTGGGATAGTTTTCTTCTCTATACCTTGATTTCCTCGTGTGTGAAATGGAGACAATAAAGGTACCTATCTCAGAGGATTCTTGTGAGGATTAAAGGAGATATTCTGTGTAAAGTTAGAGTAATGGCTGGTACACTCTAAGTGTTCAATAAAAGTTAGAGAACACACAGGAGATACAGAGGCAGTGTGTTTTAATGGAAAAAGCTGACTTTGTTTTTTTGTTCATTTGTTTGTTTTGAGACCGAGCCTTACTCTGTTGCCCAGGCTGGAGGGTAGTGTTATGATCGCAGCTCACTGCAACCTCCACCTCCCAGGTTCAAGCAATTTTCATGCCTCAGCTTCCCAGGTAGCTGGAAGTACAGCCATGAGTCACTATGCCATGCCAAGCTTTTTTTTTTTTTTTTTTTTTTTTGAGACAAAGTCTCCCTCTGTCGCCAGGCTGGAGTGCAGTGGCATGATCTCGGCTCACTGCAACCCAACCTCCGCCTCCTGGGTTCAAGCGATTCCCCTGCCTCAGCCTCCCGAACAGTTGGGACTACAGGCACGCACCACCATGCCCAGCTAATTTTTTTTTTTTTTTTTTGTACTCTTAGGAGAGATGGGGTTTCACCATGTTGGCCAGGATGGTCTTGATCTCTTGCATCCACCTCAGCCTCCCAAAGTGCTAGGATTACAGGCATAAGCCACCATGCCCAGCCAGGAAAAAACTGACTTTGAACTTGGCTTTACCACTTACTAGTTGTGTGAGTTTGGACAAATGCTTAACTTTTTTGATCCTCAGTATCTTTATTTGGATTGTTGTAAAGGATTGGAAATAACATGTGTAAAGTACCTGACACAAATTAAGCACTCAATTAAAAGTTGCTATTATACTTAATTGTGGACATATAGGTTTAATATGGGTGAGTGCTGTTGGGTTGAGCTAAGGATGTGGGATAAAATGATTTAAGGATGAACTGATTCAGTAGAATCAGCTATACTCTGAAAAATCTGAAATTTGGCATACAAGAAATAACATGAGAATCACAAGAACAGATTTTGAGTCCTGGTTCCATCATATACTGGTTTAGAAACTTTGAGTAAGTCCCTTAAACTTTTCATCATTTTCTTCATATACAAAATGGACATAAGCACACTGCCCTGCTTCCTGTGCGTTTTTTTTAAAGATATAATTTACAAATCATGAAAATTCACCTTTTGAAAGTATACAATTTAGTGGTTTTTAGTATATTTGCCTCTGTCTAGTTCCAGAACTACTATTTTTTGTTTGTTTGTTTTTGTTTTAAGAGTCTAAGTTTCAGGCCGGGCACGGTGGCTCAAGCCTGTAATTCCAGCACTTTGGGAGGCCGAGACGGGCGGATCACAAGGTCAGGAGATCGAGACCATCCTGGCTAACACGGTGAAACCCCATCTCTACTAAAAAATACAAAAACTAGCCGGGTGAGGTGGCGGGCGCCTGTAGTCCCAGCTACTCGGGAGGCTGAGGCAGGAGAATGGCATAAACCCGGGAGGCGGAGCTTGCAGTGAGCTGAGATCTGGCCACTGTACTCCAGCCTGGGCGACAGAGCGAGACTCCGTCTCAAAAAAAAAAAAACCAAAAAACAAAAAAGAGTCTAAGTCTCACTATTTTGCACAGGCTGACCTTTAACCCCTGGTCTCAAGCCATCCTCCCAACTCAGCCTCCCAAGTAGCTGGGACTCTAGGATCATGCAACCATGCCTGGCTTAATTCCAGAATGTTTTAATTATTCCAGAAATAAATCTCACACTAATTAGCTCTCACTCCCTATTCCTACCATTCCTGAGGCCCTGGAAACCACTAAGCTAGTCTCTGTCTCTGTGGGTTTTCTTCTGTTCTGGATCTTTCATATTAATTGAATCATATATGAGTGCCCCATTGTATCTGTCTTTTTTCACATAATATTTTCAAGGTTCATCCATATTGTAGCATGTCAGTACCTTATTCTTTTTTGTGATTAAATAATATTCCATTCCATATATATGCCACATCTATTGATGAATGGATTTGTTTGGATTGTCTCCACTTTCTGGCTACTATGAATAATGCTGCTATGAACATTAGGGTACACATTTTTGTGTTGACATATATTCAGTTCTCCTGGATATGTACCTATGAGTAGAATTGCTCATATGGCAATTTTGTTTAACTTTTTGAGGAACTGCCAAACTCTTTTCCAACGTGGCTGCACTATTTTACATTCATCCTTACCAACAATTATGATAGCCATCCTAGTGGGTGTGAAGTGGTATCTCACCATGGGTCTGATTTCCATTTCCCTAAGGATAGTCAACATTTCTTTTTTTTTTTTTTTTTTTTTTTTTTTTTGAGACGGAGTCTCGCTCTGTCGCCCGGGCTGGAGTGCAGTGGCCGGATCTCAGCTCACTGCAAGCTCCGCCTCCCGGGTTTACGCCATTCTCCTGCCTCAGCCTCCCGAGTAGCTGGGACTACAGGCGCCCGCCACCTCACCCGGCTAGTTTTTTGTATTTTTTAGTAGAGACGGGGTTTCACCATGTTAGCCAGGATGGTCTCGATCTTCTGACCTCGTGATCCGCCCGTCTCGGCCTCCCAAAGCGCTGGGATTACAGGCTTGAGCCACCGCGCCCGGCCGGATAGTCAACATTTCTTAATGTGTGTATTAGCCATTTATATATCTTCTTTGGACACATATCTATTCAGATCTTTTGCTCATTTTAATTTTTTGTTTTCTACTCTCTCCATTTTGCAGATGAAGCCCATTTTTAGACAGGAATACTGTATTTGCCTTTTTATTGCTGTGTTATAAGAGTTCTTAGGCTGGGCACAGGGGCTCACGCCTGTAATCCCAGCACTTTGGGAGGCTGAGGCGGGTGGATCACTTGGGGTCAGGAGTTCGAGACCAGCCTGGCCGACGTGGCGAAACCCCTTCTCAACTAAAACTACAAAAAACAGCCGAACGTGGTGGCCCGTGCCTGTAATTCCAGCTACTCGGGAGGCTGAGGCAGAAAAATCCCTTGAACCTGGGAAGCGGAGGTTGCAGTTAGCCGACATCGCCCTATTGCATTCCAGCCTGGGCGACAGAGTGAGACTCCATCTCAAAAAAAAAAAAAATTTATTTATATATTCCGGATACTAGTCCTTTGTGCACACGGGTTATCTTGTATATTAAATAATAGTGGCTGTGCCAGCGGCTTAATAAACTGTAAGATGTGACGCAAAATAAATGAAGGCGATGAAAGTGAAAGGGCAGAGATATAAGGTTCCACAGTTGGGGGGTGAACGCTCCCTACACCGCCCGGGCACAGTTTAACAGGAGCGGGGTACCCTCAATTTCCCCAGCCCGCAGGCCCCGCCCCGCCCTGCCCTGCCCTTTGACCTGCGCCGCTTCCGGTTGAAGACGTGGCTCGGGGCCGCCATCTTGGCAAGAGGCGAAGCGGCAGCGGCTCCTGTCAAGCGGGCAGCAGATCCAGAGCGGCCCGTGCTCCCCTTCCCCAGACCCTCCCCCTATCCCCAGTGGAGCCGGAGAGCGGGCGCGCCCCACCACCGCCCTCACCATGGTAAGATCCGAGCCAGGACCCGAACTCCTGGGGTCCGAGCCTCACCGTCTCTCCTTGTCGGCGGGCCTGGGGCCGGGGGGGAGGAGCCCCGCCCTGAGGGTCTAGGGCCGGGTGCTTTGCTCGGGGCTCGGGGAGCAATGTGGCCTCCTGTGCCCGGTCTCCTGGAGATCCGACGGAGCTGACTTCAGTCCATCTGTCGTCGTGCCCGCTTCCCCACCACCCCCAACCAGCTGGACTCCCTCGTCTGCTGGGACCTGCCCCTGAGATGGCCCGGCGTTTTTGCTCTGCGAGAACTTCGTGGTGGTGGTGCGGGTCCCAGGCTGCGGACCTCGGAACTGATGCTGTCCTGCCGGTTCCCTGGCGCTTAGGCTCAGCAAGCTGGGCCTGTCTCCGGAGGTTCTGGTCCTTCTTGTTAACCAGCTTGTCTCCCACCCCCGGTATTTGCTAGGCCGTTGATAACTCGAAATGCAAATCCACTGGTGTCCAGAAATTTTTCTTTTGTTTGTTCAGAAGGGAGAAATGGAGATACAGAGCGGAAAGGAGTAACTTCTAACATTAATTTATAGGACCCAAGTGTCCCTGAAACCTTCCACTACTTCCGTAGAACTCACTTGTGTCCATTTGTTAGTGTAACTCAGGGTACATACACTGTGTAGACCACTGGGAAAATGTGAGCAAGTTCCAGAGAACACAGGGTTTGCCTTCAAGCAACTTACTGTTCAGGTGAAGTAAAATGTGTATGTGGCATGTCGTAGTCAGATGTCTCACAGGAGGAGGAGTAAGAGGGGTGAGTTATCCTCTGAGACCAGTTACTTGCCTTCACATGGGTTATCTTTGTATACTCATCTGTTACAAGGATGAGAAAGGTAATGTGGTTGAGGATGGAGGAAATCAGAACTGCTGACATCACTCAATCTTTATCGCTGTGATTTGTAGATATTCATAAAGTAGTAGACATTCTTTGGTTGCAAAAAAGCTAGTAATTTATTTTTCAGTGCACCTTATGTCCTTTAATCTTTTGAAGGATGTTCTGTTCTGTTCTTTTTTATTCTTTTGTCAATAGATAACTTGATTTAAAACATCGTCCAGTGTACCTGAGAGATGACAGAATGTAATTTGGTGCCAATCCTAATCAGTTCTATTGACAACCCTTTAGATAAGAACTTGGTTAATGGGGGGAACTCATGCTGAGCTTTAAGCCACTGAACAGCTTTTCTCAGCCTCAGGTATATAAATTGCATCAAACAGGTTTGCCTCCTAAAATTTTTGTGTTGGACATAAAATTTATAGAAACTTGTATTTTCTGTTTCTCCAGGAGGTTCTGTATTTGGTTAGTGATTTTGAAACTCAGTTCCTGTTTACACCCTGGAATTAATAGTGTATTTTAGAGCTTTTTTTTTTTTTTTTTTTTTTTTTGAGACGGAGTCCCAGGCTGGAGTGCGGTGGCGCGATCTCGGCTCACTGCAAACTCCGCCTCCCGGGTTCTCGCCATTCTCCTGCCTCAGCCTCCCAAATAGCTGGGACTACAGGCGCTCACCACTACGCCCGGCTAGTTTTTTGTATGTTTAGTAGAGACGGGGTTTCACCATGTTATTAGCCAGGATGGTCTCGATCTCCTGACCCGTGATCCGCCTGTCTCGGCCTCCCAAAGTGCTGGGATTACAGGCGTGAGCCACCGCGCCCGGCCGAGCATATTTTTATTTTAATGGTAAAGTTAAGGTCTTGTATTATATAAACCAGATATAGATAATCTTTATAAAAATCTTATTTGTTAAAAGGTTATTGGAACTTAGTATTTTTAATTCATTGATAACTGAGGGATGGTAAAGCCCTACATGATGTATATAAAATATAACTTTTGCATGCTATTTTGACATGTGTACGTACACATAGAGTTGTGTCACATATTTCTGAATTATTTGGAACTTAGCATGATCCAGATACCCACAGATTTGTGTACTCTGGAGAACAATTTATCTCAGTACGTTCTGCTCTGTAGAGTCGTGACATTGGTGTTATTTCTGTGTAATGTTTTTGGGTCCTGCTCCTTTACAAACATATCCCTGGACAGTAGAAATGTCCAGATAGGGTGAAATATTGATCTGAAAGTTGTATCAAAACTTCTCGCAATTTATTTTAGCTCAGCATTTCATTATGAAATTTTCAAACATCTGGAAAAATTGAAAGAACTTTGTAGTGAATACCCATATAAACACCAACTAGATTCTGTAACTAACATTTCACTATATTTTATCATACATCTAACCATCCATCCATCCCTGTCTCCATTAAAAAAAAATACATTTCAAAGTAAGTTGCAGATATCATCACATAAACATTGATTTTTTAAAAATAAATTCCTTTTGGCTTTAGTTATTGAAGTGCAGAATGTCCTAGACTGCAAAGTTCCAATAGATAAATAAGTGAACAAATGCAAAAACAAATGCCTTCTCATGACTTCATCATAAAGTAAAGTACAAAGAAAGGCATCTTTTGATTTACTTATTTTTTTAAGAGACAGGGTCTCACTATGTTGCCCAGGCTGGAGGGCAGTGGCTATTCACAGGCACTATCACAGTGCACTATGGCCTGAAACTCCTAGCCTCAAGCGATCCTCCCACCTCCATCTCCTGAGTAGCTGGGACTGTAGACATGTGGGCCTTGATTTGATCTTTTTCTTGTATTCTGCAAATTAATGAGAACATGTTCTGACTTTTTTTCTTGTTTGTTTGGTTTTCGAGACCGAGTCTCACTCTGTCTTCAGGCTGGAGTGCAGCGGCACAATCTCGGCTCACTGCAACCTCCACCTTCCGCCTTCAAGCTATCCTCCTGCCTCAGCCTCCTGAGTAGCTGGGACTACAGGCGCATGCCACCATGCCCAGCTAATTTTTTGTATTTTTAGTAGAGACAGGGTTTCACCATGTTGGCCAGGATGGGCTCTATCTCTTGACCTTATGATCTGCCCTCGGCCTCCCAAGGTGTTGGGATTACAGGCGTAAACCACTGCGCCCAGCCCCTTTTTTTCATATATGATACAGCAGCAGCACAGCTATTTTATTCTTTTTTTTTTTTTTTGAGACGGAATCTTACTCTGTCACCCAGGCTGGAGTGCAGTGGCGCAATCTTGGGTCCCTTCAATCTCTGCCCCCCAGTTTCAAGCTATTCTGCCTCAGCCTCCCAAGTAGCTGAGATTACAGGTATGTGCCACCACGCCCAGCTAATTTTTCTATTTTTAGTAGAAATGTGGTTTCACCATGTTGACCAGGCTGGTCTTGAACTCCTGACCTCAAGTGATCCTCCCACCTCAGCCTCCCAAAGTGTTGGAATTACAGATGTGAGCCACCATGCCCAGCACTGTATTCTTTATGTATCTTTTTAATTGTGTTTTGAGAGGACAGCAGAGAATGAAAATGATTCTCTTGAGTTTCCGTTGATTTGCCGTCTATTTATGTCTTCATATAGAAGTTCACTGCAGAAACTGATAATGGGTGTGTGTGTGTGTTATAATTCTCTACAAGCTTTTGTTTTAGAATAGAAATGTGATGGATTTAAAACCCTCACTGAGTGAATTACTTTTCAACTTTTAGGTTTTGTATGTGGTCTACATTTTATTGTAATCTTCTTTCTGATTTTATATATAATAGCTTCACGTAAATAGGAAAGACAGAACAGTCCTCCCTGACAATTATAGAAACTAGCCTTAATATGGCCATGAATCGTGTGTGTGTGTGTGTGTGTGTGTGTGTGTGTGTGTGTGTGTGTGTGTGTATAAAATATTGCAGTGAATTACAAAGGAGAAGGTGACTATAATTCTGGAAGTAAGGAAACCTGAAGCATTTAGAGGTTCAAGAAAGAACTTGACTTTTTTTGAGAGAGTTGTGCATATTTATGCTGAATTATTATACCACCTGTTATTCTTGTATCTCTCTTGCACACACAATTTGTTATGGTTAGACAGTTTGCCTTCTTGCAGCCTAATATTACCATAAAATATTGTTCCAAAGTGGTTAGAACTGGAGCAGTGGGTATAAAATGGAAGTTTGTACGTTTTCTGTCACTGTAGTTTTTTTTTTTTTTTCTGTTACTGTAGTTTTCAAATGCTTAGACTTATAGAACTTTAAAGACACAGCACTTTGGATTTCATATAAACTAACCTCCTACTTTAGGGATATTTCAATAATCAATTAAGTGACTTCTCCAAGGTCACATAATTAGTGGCAAAGGCAGAACAGAAACCTAATTCTCCAGGTTTCTTAACTTGAGGCACTTAACAATTCATGTAGTTAAGTCTGTGTAGCAGAGAGTTGTTATTTAGTCCAAAGATAGTGTACTCAAACCATGTAAGAATTATTAAAAGTTGTTTGGCAAAGCTTAACTTAATGGGAGAATTTTTTTTTTTTTTTTTTTGAGATGGAGTCTCGCTCTATGGCCCAGGCTGGAGTGCAGTGGCCGGATCTCAGCTCACTGCAAGCTCCGCCTCCCAGGTTTATGCCATTCTCCTGCCTCAGCCTCCCGAGTAGCTGGGACTACAGGCGCCCGCCACCTCGCCCGGCTAGTTTTTGTATTTTTTCGTAGAGACGGGGTTTCACGGTGTTAGCCAGGATGGTCTCGATCTCCTGACCTTGTGATCCACCCGTCTCGGCCTCCCAAAGTGCTGGGATTACAGGCTTGAGCCACCGCGCCCGGCCTTTTTTTTTTTTTTTAAGCAGTCCTGGAGAGATCATCTAACTTACGGGCCCTCAGTTTTCACATCTGTAAGACAATCAAGTGCTCTTGCAAGTTCCTTTTAGATCTGGAATTTTTTTTCCAAAAATGTTAAAAAAACAAAAACTTTGTAATCATGTTTATTCTTCCTTGGAGAAAATCAGATCAAATTTCAATAGGTAAAATTGTTAACTTACCTTTTAGTATATGCTATATTTTAATAATTGTTAAACCAGTAAACATTGATGTGAGGAGGTTTATTATTTCAAGAACTTTAAGAAGACAAATGTTAATTTAGGATAGGATAAATTTATCTTGTTTAGAGGTGACTATACGTTCTAGCCGTGTTAGTAGCTGTAACAGAGAGACCTGTGTCAACTGCCTGGAACCTGTGATTTGTGGTGTCCTGGATGTTTTGATATTTATGCTATACTTAGTATGGGGAACTTTGGTCCTACTTTTGGAAGCCTTGTTTTGCTTGTATCTGGATAATGGAATGACTCAAAGAGAAACATATGATTTTACCCTACTGCTTTCTTCATCTTGACATATGAAATCCTGGAATTCTGGCCAGGCATGGTGGCTCATGCCTGTAATCCCAGCACTTTGAGAGTCTGAGGCAGGTGGATCACTTGAGGTTGGGAGTTTGAGACCAGCCTGGGCAACATGGCAAAACCCTGTCTCTACAGAAAAATACAAAAAATTAGCCAGGTGTGGTGGCATGTGCCTGTAGTCCCAGATACCTGGGAGGTGAAGTGGGAGAATCACCTGAGCCCAGAATGTTGAGGCTGCACTGAGCTGAGATCACACCACTGCACTACAGCCTGGGCAATAGAGCAAGACTCTGTCTCAAAACAAATCCTGGAGCAAGACTCTGTCTCAAAACAATCCTGGAATTCATTAAAGCATGATTTAAATACTGTTTCTTTTTTTTTTTTTTTGAGGCAGAATCTCACTTTGTAGCCCAGGCTGGAGTAAAGTGGTGTGATCTCGGCTTACTGCAACTTCCGCCTCCCAGGTTCAAGCAATCCTCCCACCTCACCCCAATAGCTGGGACTACAGGCGTGCACCACCACACTCGGCTAATTTTTTGTATTTTGTGGTAGAGATAGGGTTTTACCTTTTTGACCAGGCTGGTCTTGAACTCCTGACCTCAGGTAATCCGCCCGCCCTGGCTCCCAAAGTGTAGAGATTAAGGCATGAGCCACTGCTCCCTGCCTAAATGCTGTTTCTTCTATCAAGTCATCCCTGACCTTACCAGCTAGAAGTAATCTCTTCCTCTGAATTTCCACGCACTTTATCAGTGACTCTCTTATGTTACTTTTTTTTTTTTTTTTTTTTTTTGAGACGGAGTCTCGCTCTGTCGCCCGGGCTGGAGTGCAGTGGCCGGATCTCAGCTCACTGCGAGCTCCGCCTCCCGGGCTTACGCCATTCTCCTGCCTCAGCCTCCCGAGTAGCTGGGACTACAGGCGCCCGCCACCTCGCCCGGCTAGTTTTTTTGTTTTTTTGTTTTTTTGTTTTTTTTTTTTTTTTGAGACGGAGTCTTGCTCTGTCACCCAGGCTGGAGTGCAGTGGCCGGATCTCAGCTCACTGCAAGCTCCGCCTCCTGGGTTCACGCTATTCTCCTGCCTCAGCCTCCGGAGTAGCTGGGACTACAGGCGCCCGCCACCTCGCCCGGCTAGTTTTTTTTTTTTTTTTTTTTTTTTTTTTTTGTATTTTTTAGTAGAGATGGGGTTTCACCGTGTTAGCCAGGATGGTCTCGATCTCCTGACCTCGTGATCCGCCCGTCTCGGCCTCCCAAAGTGCTGGGATTACAGGCTTGAGCCACCGCGCCCGGCCCTCTCTTATGTTACTTAACACATTCTGCCGCACATTACAGTGATTTGCGTTTGTGTCTTATCCCTATTAAGCTTCTTGTAGGCAGAATGCTAGTCTGTGTCATCTTAATTCTCAGAAAGCATGTTGTATGCATAGTAGGTGTTCAATAAATAATTACTCAGTTAATTCTTACAACATCACAAAAATGGAGATTACCAGTACCTATGATTAGTTTTTGAATGTGCTCATCAGTAAAGTGGATGGGCCGGGTGCAGTGGCCCACTCCTGTAATCCCAACACTTTGGAGGCCAAGGCGCGCAGATGACTTGAGGCCAGGAGTTGGAGACCAGCCTGGCCAACATGATGAAACCCTGTCTCTATTAAAAATAGAAAAATTAGCCAGGCTTGGTGGTGCTGGCCTGCACCTGTAATCCCAGCTGCTCGGGAGGCTGAGGCATGAGAATTTCTTGAACCTAGGAGGCAGAGCTTGCAGTGAGCCGAGATGGCACCACTACACTCCAGCCTGGACTACAGAGTGAGACACTCTCTCAAAAAATAAAGTGGATAGTAACACACCTTTTTGTTCCTTTTTCCCTTTCTTTTTTGTTTTTTTTTTTTTTTTTTTTGAGACGGAGTCTCGCTCTGTCACCCAAGCTGGAGTGCACTGGCCAGATCTCGGCTCACTGCAAGCTCCGCCTCCCGGGTTCACGCCATTCTCCTGCCTCAGCCTCCCGAGTAGCTGGGACTACAGGCGCCGCCACCTCGCCCGGCTAGTTTTTTGTATTTTTTAGTAGAGACGGGGTTTCACCGTGTTAGCCAGGATGGTCTCGATCTCCTGACCTTGTGATCCGCCCGCCTCGGCCTCCCAAAGTGCTGGGATTACAGGCTTGAGCCACCGCGCCCGGCCCCTTTTTCCCTTTCAAGTTGCTTTTGATGTTTTTACCTAAATTTTACCTGTATGGTATAGAGGTTCTAGTTGGAAACCTAAGAACTACCCTTGAGCCTGTAAACATTGTTTCTAACAGTTTTATTATTAGATATGGGGTTTCTATTAAATGCAGCATGTTTATATAGGTCTGAAGTTTTGGTCTGAGCTGTCCTTTCTTTAGATGTGCATTTGATTTGTCTTATTCCTTCAGAACCTCGTAAAATTCTAACATAGAGAACCATAACTTCCTAGAGCTATGATTCTCAAACTTTTAGAGATAGGAGGCCCTACAGGGATTACATTTGCAATATGCTCCCATTTATTAATAATATCTCTCATTGCATGAGGGGATTTTCTGTGGGCCATTTGAGAATAACTTCTCTAGAGGATCAATGCATTCCCTGAAACTATATGTAAAATTTTGGGGGGAGAATCAATATTCATTATTTGAATATCAAAATAGTGACAAAAGCAAAAATCCATTACCTTGGCCGGATGCTATGGCTCACACTTGTAGTCCCAACACTTTGGAAGGCTGAGGTGTGCAGATCACTTTAGCGCAGGAGTTTGAGAGCATCCTGGGCAACATGGTAAAATCCCGTCTCTCTTTTTTTTTTTTTTTTAATAAAAAAAGAAAAATCCATCACTTTGAAGTGACATAATTTTTTTTTCATGAGATGCATGTTTGTTATTACTAATGGTGCTGTTTTACATCATGAATATGTGTGCTACAAGTTGTATAGCACTTTTGAAGTACAGTTTCATTATAGTCATTTGGCCCTCATAATAGCTTATAAGGTCATTAGATAATGCTGCATTTTATAGGAAAAGAAACGAGGTTAAGAGAGGTTGAGTAACTGAAGGTCAGACAGATGGTAAATAGAAGAACAAAACTAGAATATAGATTTTCTCACTCCCATTTAGTTTTTCCGATATATCAGCTTGGTTCTTTGCAAATTTGGGACATTAATTCTAACTCAGTCTTTGGGAAAAGGAGAAACCAATGTGAAATGATCCCAAATATAAGAGAATTCCCCACTTTTCTGATGAGACTATTAAGAAGAAAAGCTTTTTGCCAATTATGTAAACTTTTAAGAATGTAACAAAAATACTCTGGGCGCGGTGGCTCACACCTGTAATCTCAGCACTTTCGGAGGCTGAGCTGGGTGGATCCCCTGAGGTCGGGCATTTGAGACCAGCTTGGCCAACCAATATGGTGAAACCCCATCTCTACTAGAAATACAAAAAAAATTAGCTGGGCATGGTGGTGGCGCCTGTAATCCCAGCTACTCGGGAGGCTAAGGCAGGAGAATCACTTGAACCCAGGAGGCGGAAGTTGCAGTGAGCCAAGATCTTGCCATTGTACTCCAGCCTGGGCAACAAGAGCGAAACTCTTTTAAAAAAGAAAAAAAAACAAAAAACAAAACAAAACAAAAAAACTCCTCTCTTCGGTCCGTGCCTCTAAGATGACAAAGAAAAGAAGGAACGACGGTCATGCCAAAAAGGGCCACGGCCACATGCAGCCTATTCGCTGCACTAACTGTGCTCGATGTGTGCCCAAGGATAAGGCCATTAAGAAATTCGTCATTCAAAACATAGTCCCACAGCAGTCAGGGACATTTCTGAAGCGAGCATCTTCGATGCCTATGTGCTTCCCAAGCTGTATATGAAGCTACATTACTGTGTGAGTTGTGCAATTCACAGCAAAGTAGTCAGGAATCAATCTCGTGAAGCCCACAAGGACCAAACACCCCCTCCCCAATTGAGAACTACAGATTGCTGCCCCACGTCCCCCACCAAAGCCCATGTAAGGAGCTGAGTCCTTAAAGACTGAAGACAGACTATTCTCTGGAGAAAAATAAAATGGAAATTGTACTTAAAAAAATATCAAAAATAGTCCAATATGTTCTTAAAATACTTAATAATTTACATATATGTTTTAAGTTACATAAATCTTAATTTAGAAATAATTTTTTCCATTTTTATATTCATAAAGCAATTTTGTCTAGATTCTTTATGAACATCGTATCATCACTCGGGCCACTTTTTGAATCATCAGTTTGCTATTTAGCAGTTTTGAATCCATGTGCGATATATTGGCAGTTTGGAAAATTTTATCCCAAGTCATAAAAACCCATTTATATAATATTAGGACAGTTGCTTTTAAAAGGAATATTTATAACTGATATTCAACACATGAAATTGTGAGTTCTGGCTAGGCGTGGTGACTCATGCTTGTAATTCCAGCACTTCGGGAGGCCAGGGTCAGCTGATCACTTGAGTCCAGGAGTTCAAGACCAGCCTGGGCAACATGGTGAAACGCCACCTCTACTGAAAATACAAAAATTTGCCAAGCGTAGTGGCACCTGCCCATAGTCCCAGCTCCTTTCAAGGGGCTGAGGCAGGAGGATTGTTCAAGCCCAGAAGTTGAGGCTACGTGAGCCATGATCGCACCATTGCAGTCCAGCCTGAGTGACAAAGTGAGACCCTGTCTCCAAAAAAAAAAGGAAATTGTAAATTCCGATCCTCAGGATAATTACTAAATCCAGTGACCTTTCGTTAGTACCACATGCAAAACTAGCATAGTTTGAAGATAAGGTGTATCCCAGACAACTCTTTTAGTTCAATATAGTCATCGAGGGAGCACCTTTAATATGAGAGACTGTGGAAGGATTCAAAACTACACAACTCTTTTTAAAAATATATAAGTATTCCTTCCATAAAAATACATTACTATAATAGCATATTTTCACACCTAAAAAATGAGCAGTAATTTTTTAGTATTATCAACTATTCAATCACTGTTCAAATTTGATTTGTACATTGTGATGGACTGACATGTCTAAGTCTCTTTTAACGTGTGTTTGTATTTTTAGTAAGGATGGGGTTTCTCCATGTTGGTCAGGCTGGTCTCGAACTCCCGACCACAGGTGATCCACTCGCCTCTGCCTCCCAAAGTGCTGGGATTATAGGTGTGAGCCACTGTGCGTGGCCCAAGACTACTTTTTAAAAACTGTTCAGGGCCTGTGCCCTAAAAAGGGCATGAGCACGTTGGCTTATGCCTGTAATCCCAGCACTTTGGGAGGCCGAGGCGGGTGGATCACTTTGACCTTAGGTGATCGAACTTAGGAGTTCTAGACCAGCCTGGCCAATATGGTGAAAACCTGTCTCTACTAAAAATACAAAAAAAGGCCGGGCGTGGTGGCTCACGTCTGTAGTCCCAGCATTTTGGGAGGCCAAGGCGGATGGATTACTGGAGGTCAGGAGTTCAAGACCAGCTTGGCCAACACAGTGAAACCCCATCTCTACTAAAAATACAAAATTAACTGGGTATGGTAGCATGCACCTGTAATCCCAGCTACCTGGGAGGCTGAGGCGGAGGCTGAGGCAGGAGAATTCCTTGAATCTGGGAGGTGGAGGTTGCTGTGAGCTACGATCACGCCATTGCACTCCAGCCTGGGCAAAAAGAGTGAAACTCCATCTTAAAAGGAAGTTAAAATAACAAAAAAAAAAATTAGCTGGGCGTAGTGTTAGGCACCTGTAGTTCCAGCTATTCGGGACCGCTTGCTGTTGAGAAATAAGCATGATGGTGATTGTCTCCCACATACCCTAATTACCTATTTTTAGTGGATAAGGATGTTATGTTCTCCTATAATACAAAACTATTGATGTATTGAAACTATAAGAATATTAGGCTGGGCACGGTGGCTCAAGCCTGTAATCCCAGCACTTTGGGAGGCCGAGGCAGGCGGATTACCCGAGGTCAGGAGATCGAGACCATCCTGGCTAACACGGTGAAACCCCGTCTGTACTAAAAAATACAAAAAACCAGCCGGGCGATGTGGCGAGCGCCTGTAGTCCCAGCTACTCGGGAGGCTGAGGCAGGAGAATGGCGGAAACCCGGGAGGCGGAGCTTGCAGTGAGCTGAGATCCGGCCACTGCACTCCAGCCTGGGCGACAGAGCGAGATTCCGTCTCAAAAAGAAAAGAAAGAAACTATAAGAATATTTATTTAGGCTTTGCAGACGCTGCCGCCGAGGAAATTCTTGTAGTACTAGCCATGGTCAACCCTACCGTGTTCTTCGACATTGCTGTCGACGGCGAGCCCTTGGGCCGCGTCTCCTTCGAGCTGTTTGCAGACAAGGTTCCAAAGACAGCAGAACATTTTCGTGCTCTGAGCACTGGAGAGAAAGGATTTGGTTATAAGGGTTCCTGCTTTCACAGAATTATTCCAGGGTTTATGTGTCAGGGTGGTGACTTCACACGCCATAATGGCACTGGTGGCAAGTCCATCTATGGGGAGAAATTTGAAGATGAGAACTTCATCCTAAAGCATACAGGTCCTGGCATCTTGTCCATGGCAAATGCCGGACCCAACACAAATGGTTCCCAGTTTTTCATCTGCACTGCCAAGACTGAGTGGTTGGATGGCAAGCATGTGGTCTTTGGCAAAGTGAAAGAAGGCATGAATATTGTGGAGGCCATGGAGCGCTTTGGGTCCAGGAATGGCAAGACCAGCAAGAAGATCACCATTGCTGACTGTGGACAACTCGAATAAGTTTGACTTGTGTTTTATCTTAACCACCAGACCATTCCTTCTGTAGCTCAGGAGAGCACCCCTCCACCCCATTTGCTCGCAGTATCCTAGAATCTTTGTGCTCTCGCTGCAGTTCCCTTTGGGTTCCATGTTTTCCTTGTTCTCTCCCATGCCTAGCTGGATTGCAGAGTTAAGTTTATGATTATGAAATAAAAACTAAATAACAACAACAAAAAAGAATATTTATTTAAATTGGCTAACTTGTTTTTCTTCAAGCTACTCACCTGTAGAGCTTTCTATAAAGCTGAGAAGCCTGACCAGTAGGATTTTGATATTTCAGAGGTTATATCCTAGCATTGAGGCTTCCTAAATGTTTTAATAGTGTTTGTTACTTGTGCTTGTGAATGAGCTCTTGGGTTCCTGCACTGAGGAGACTGGACTTAATTTTCTTACTCCCCTGCTCGTGGCATTTGAGGTCTCCGCTTCTTCCTTTGGTGCTTAATTTGTTTTGTTTAGTGAAATGCCAGATGCTAAAATAGGGGGCTATTAGGTCTTGATCATTGCCTAGTATCAAAACCTATGTGAAACATTGAGCCATTTAGATTTTTATTTTGCAGATTGTTTGGATGTCTGGGAGTAAGACAGTGTGAATGGGAAAGTTAGTCAAGGAGCAGAAGATAAATTTAGACTCGGTAGCTTGGTTTCATATTCTAGATAAAAATAATAAATGTAAGGGGCTTCTTATGTCTTTAATATTTTTAATCTGCCTGATCACACTTCAGCGTGGGCTTGGAAATACCTTGTTCTTTTCAGAAAAAGTTTTAAGCTCGTCTTTATGGGTTTGCCAAAGCAGAGAGCAACCCAGTTCTGAGTCACAGGAGACTCATTAGTATATGTATGGTCTTGGAAAAAGGTCATTTCATTACACAGTTTTTCTATAGGTATGTTATTGAAAAACAGGAATAATGGCGTTAGTTTTGTCTACCTTAGCTTTGTCTTATGAATTACGTATTACAATGAAAAGAACAATGGAGTAAAAGTTTGAAACTCAGCATTCGTTTTTTTTTTTTAAAGACAGAGTATTGCTGTGTTACCCAGGCTGGAGGGCAGTAGCTTGATCTCTGCCTCCCGGGTTCAAGTAATTCTCGTGCCTCAGCCTCCTGAGTAGCTGGGATTACAGGTGCATGCTACCATGCCTGGCTCATTTTTGTATTTTTAGTAGAGATGGGGTTTCGCCATGTTGGCCAGGCTGGTTTCGAACTCCTGACCTCAAGTAATCCAGCCACCTTGGCCTCCCAAAGTGCTGGGTTTACAGGTGTGAGCCACTGTGCCCGTGAAAGTCAGTATTCTATTGCTCGTCATGTCAGCTGGTCGTGGTAGCTCACACCTATAATCTCAGCACTTTGGGAGGCCAAGGCAGGAGGATTGCTTGAATCCAGGAGTTCAAGACCAGGGAAACCTAGCGAGACACTGGGAAACATAGCGAGACACTGTCTTTACTAAAAGCTTTTTAAAAATTAGCGAGGCTTGGTGGCACGCACTTGTAGTCCTAGCTACTCAGGATTTCTTGAGCCCAGGAGTCTGAGGTTGCAGTGAGCTGTGATCTTGCCATTGCACTCCGGCATGGGTGACAGAGTAAGACGGTCTTAAAAATAATACTACTACTAGTTCTGTCACTAAATAAATATGTCATTCTATGGAACATTTCCTGGGATATTGAGAAAACAGATGTGAATAAATAATAGTACTTATTTATGCATATGTTCCTGGCAGGTGCTGTTGGCAGCAGCGGTCTGCACAAAAGCAGGAAAGGCTATTGTCTCTCGACAGTTTGTGGAAATGACCCGAACTCGGATTGAGGGCTTATTAGCAGCTTTTCCAAAGCTCATGAACACTGGAAAACAACATACGTTTGTTGAAACAGAGAGTGTAAGATATGTCTACCAGCCTATGGAGAAACTGTATATGGTACTGATCACTACCAAAAACAGCAACATTTTAGAAGATTTGGAGACTCTAAGGCTCTTCTCAAGAGTGGTAAGAGTACTACTGTAATACTGGGTTCCACTTTTTGTTTTACATTTTGTGCAAAACTAGTTTTTCCTCCAAAGCAGCTGATGCTCACCAGTTTGCAGGCTCCTACTCCCCACCCCAGCGACTTACTGCTGCAGCTCCTTGTTTATTCAGCAGACATTTATTGGGTGTCCTCTTAGAATATAGGTGTCCCAAAAGAATATAGGAACTACTCTTTCATTTCCCAGTTCTTAAGCAGTTGTTCTAATCTGCCGTTCTAGTTCTGATACTTGTTTGGTTGTGCTTTTTAGATAATGTTTTTTAGGTAAGACTTACTGATCCAAACACACACACACACACACACACACACACACACACACCCCTTCTCTTTAAGACTTTATGCCAAAGTCTTGCTTAAAATGAAGACTAAGGCCGGGCGCGGTGGCTCACGCCTGTAGTCCCAGCACTTTGGGAGGCCAAGGCAGGCGGATCACAAGGTCAGGAGATCGAGACCCTCCTGTCTAACACAGTGAAACCCCAGCTCTACTAAAAATACAAAAAAAAAAATTAGCCAGGCATGGTGGCAGGCACCTGTAGTCCCAGCTACTCGGGAAGCTGAGGCAGGAGAATGGTATGAACCCAGGGGACGGAGGTTGCAGTGAGTCAAGATCATACCACTGCACTCCAGCCTGGGCAACAGAGCAAAACTCTGTCTCAAAAAAAAAAAAAAAAAAAAATGAAGACTAAGGCCAGGTGCGGTAGCATGTGCCTGTAGTCCAAGCTACTCAAGAGGCTGAGGCAGAAGGATTGCTTGAGGCCAGGAGTTCAAGTGAATAGGCATTATACTTTAGTGTGGACAACACAGCAAGACCCCAATTCCTTTTTTTTTCTTTTTGAGACAGAATCTCGCTCTTGCCCAGGCTGGAGTGCAGTGGCACAATCTTGGCTCACTACAACCTCCGTCTCCCAGGTTCAAGCAATTCTCTGGCCTCAGCCTCCCAAGTAGGTGAGATTACAGATATGCACCACCATGCCCGTCTAATTTTTGTATTTTTAGTAGAGACAGGGTTTCACCATGTTGGCCAGGCTAGTGTTGAACTCCTGACCTCGGGTGATCTGCCTTTCTTGGCCTCCCAAAGTGCTGGGATTACAGGCATGAGCCACTGCACCCGGCCGTAAGAATCAGGGTCTTGGGCGCAGTGGCTCACACCTGTAATCCCAGCACTTTGGGAGGCTGAGGTGGGTGGATCACCTGAGGTCAGAAGTTTGAGACCAGCCTGACCAACATGGTGAAACCTCATCTCTACTAAAAATACAAAAAAATTAGCTGGGTGTGGTGGTGGGCACCTGAAATCCTACTACTCAGGAGACTGAGGCACAAGAATTGCTTGAACCCGGGAGGCGGGGGTTGCAGTGAGCCGAGATCGTGCCACTGCACTCCAGCCTGAGCAACAGAGTGAGACTTTGTCTTAAAAAAAAAAAAAAAAAAAATCAAGGTCTTAGGCTGGGTCCAGTGGCTCACACCTGTAATCCCAGCACTTTGGGAGGCCGAGGCAAGCGGATCACCTGAGGTCAGGAGTTCAACACTAGCCTGGCCAACATGGTGAAACCCTATCTCTACTAAAAATAAAAAGATTAGCTGGGCGTGGTGGCGTACACCTGTAGTCCCAGCTACTCTGGAGGCTGAGGCAGGAGAATGGCCTGAACTTGGGAGATGGAGGTTGCAGTAAGCCGAGATGGCACCGCTGAACTCCAGCCTGGGCAGCAGAGTGAAGCTCCATCTCAAAAAATAAAATAAAGACTAAAAGTAGCTAAGGGATTTGGGTTATTGAAATTTATGTAATTTAAATTTACATAAGATAAGACTTGGAAATATAGCTGCTGATAAATTCTAAATCTTTCTTTTTTATTGGTGTCCATGATTAGATCCCTGAATATTGCCGAGCCTTAGAAGAGAATGAAATATCTGAGCACTGTTTTGATTTGATTTTTGCTTTTGATGAAATTGTCGCCCTGGGATACCGGGAGAATGTTAACTTGGCACAGATCAGAACCTTCACAGAAATGGATTCTCATGAGGAGAAGGTGTTCAGAGCTGTCAGAGAGGTAAATAGGTTCTTCTCTGGGACTACCCGTTTGTGTATCTTCCTCTTAGGCTTCACTAATCTGATTTTCCTGTTTTTACTTGCTAATGTATAGACTGTATTCAAAGCTACGTCCAGGCTGGGCACAGTGGCTCATGCCTATAATCCCAGCACTTTGGGGAGGCAGAGGTGGGAGGATCACTTGAGTCTGGGAGTTCAAGACCAGCCTGGACAGCATAGTGAGACCCTGTCTCTAGAAAAAAAAAAAAAATTAGCCAGGCATAGTAGCACATGCCTGTGGGTCCCAGCTACTTGGGAGACTGAGATGGGAGGATCACTTGAGCCCAGGAAGTTGAGGCTGCAGTGAGCCGTGATCGTGCCACTTGCACTCCAGCCTCGGTCACAGAGTGAGACCCTGTCTCAAAAAAAAAAAAACAGCTACATTCATGTATGTCTTTTTCTGTAGACTCAAGAACGTGAAGCTAAGGCTGAGATGCGTCGTAAAGCAAAGGAATTACAACAGGCCCGAAGAGATGCAGAGAGACAGGGCAAAAAAGCACCAGGATTTGGCGGATTTGGCAGCTCTGCAGTATCTGGAGGCAGCACAGCTGCCATGATCACAGAAACCATCATTGAAAGTGATAAACCAAAAGTGGCACCTGCACCAGCCAGGTATAATCCATTGTACTTTAGAATGCTAGATGACGGGTGTATATGTATCTATCCTTGAAGTGATAATCTGATTTCTTGGAAAGCTGTAAATAATGAAGGACTTGATGAAGTAAGATATGACGTTAAATTTGGCAACATAAAATGTGAGGATAAAGAAGAAATCTGAATGTGATGTTTTTCCTTTTGTATAAAAGAGTTATAAATTATGTCATGACCTCAATTTCCTATGAGAGTTGCCTTATTGTGGGGGAGAAAGGGATATTTAATGCTTTATGGAATGTAGATTTTTAATCTTGATGTTCAAAGATTGATTTTAGCGATAATCTGTGAATTACCCGAAATTATATGCAAAATTTTGTGCACAGGTATGTTTCTCTGGATGGAAGATACAAAGTTTTCATCACATCATATGTGCTTGTAAAAATATACCTTTGGGTAATGAATTTCACATTCTTCCACTTAGGCCTTCAGGCCCCAGCAAGGCTTTGAAACTTGGAGCCAAAGGAAAGGAAGTAGATAACTTTGTGGACAAATTGAAATCTGAAGGTGAAACCATCATGTCCTCCAGTATGGGCAAGCGTACTTCTGAAGCAACCAAAGTGCATGCTCCACCTATTAATATGGAAAGGTAAGTAGGAACTTTGAGTAAGAATTCAAGCTTTGAATACAGTCCACATAATTTTTTAAAAATCTTATTTCAGTGTGCTATGAATTCTTTTTCTGTCTTTTAATCTTTCCTGATTTAAAAGATTTATTCAGAGCATATTCTATGTATTAACATAAGGTCGTTTTTGGTTTTGTTTTTGTTTTATTTTTTTGAGACAGGGTCTTACTATGTTGTCTAGGCTGGCCTCCAACTCCTGAGCTCAGTTAATCTTCCTGCCTCAGCCTCCCAAGTAACTGGGATATAGGCATGCATTGCTGCACTTGACCTTTTTTTTTCCTTAAACCCTGATTGGTGGGCCCTCAGCCACCTATTTTCTATGAAGTTTAGAACTTTCCTTTTACAGCTAAATTAAAGTTACTCGTAGTCACACCTAGTGTATAGCTTATCTCTTAGAATGGACCTGAATTAGGGGAATAGAGCTATGGTGACCCCAGACTGTATTTTGGCATGACTTTTTGTAATTAAAAACTCTTAAGTAGAACCAATCTTTAATCCAAAACTTGTAGATATCTTTAATAGCAAATTAATATATTTTGCATTTTTATTTTATTTATTTATTTTTTTGAGATGGAGTTTCACTCTGTCACCCAGGCTGGAGTGCAGTGGTGCAATCTCAGCTTGCTGCAAGCTCTGCCTCCCAGGCTCAAGTGATTCTCCCACCTCAGCCTCCCAAGTAGCTGGGACTGCAGGCATGCACCACCATGCTGGGCTAAGTTTTGTATTTTGGTAGAGATGGGGTTTCGCCTTGTTGCCCAGGCTGGTCTCGAACTCCTGGACTTAAGCAATCTGCCTGCCTCAGCCTCACAAAGTGCTGGGATTACAGGCCTGAGCCACCATGCCCAGCCATCTTTTGCAGTTCAGATATTTGAAGCCGGTATGGAATATTTTGATTCGTCTGTATCTCAGGACTGTGGTACTGGCTGGTGACATTTTTAAGTGGTAGTTATCAGGTTCATATATTCATGACTCAAATTTCTCGTCTTGAAGTCAGACCTTCTACTGTTGCTGATGGTTTTGAGGTCAAGTGAAAGATAATACCAGGAGGATACCTCTATCAGGTGTGCATAAAAGAGGAGTATTGACTCTTTTTCTTTCTTGCTTTTTTTTTTTTTTTTTTTGGAGACAGAGTCTTTCTCTGTCTCTCAGACTGAAGTGCAATGGCGCGATCTTGACTTACTGCAACCTCTACCTCCCGGGGTCAAGCAATTCTCCTGCCTCAGCCTCCCAAGTGGCTGGGATTACAGGCGCACACCATCACGCCTGGCTAATTTTCTTATTTTTAGTAGAGATGGGGTATTGCTGTGTTGGTTAGGCTGGTCTCGAACTCCTGACCTCAAGTGATCCGCCTGCCTCTACCTCCCAAAAGTGCTCGGATTATAGGCATGAGCCACCACACTCAGCCAAGTATTTACTCTTTATATGCTCTGTTCTGTATGAAATGAACAGGGTTACACTGGGATAAATTTCTTGATTCACTAAAGCCGCTGTGCTCTTCCTAGTGGTTGCTTTGAGTGAGACAGGCTTCACACTTTTAAAAAGATGTTCCTGAGTGCAGTGGCCCACACCTGTAATCCTAGCACTTTGGGAGGCTGAGGTGGGTGGATTGCCTGAGCTCAGGAGTTCATGAGACCACCCTGGGCATCATGGTGAAACCCCGTCTCCACTAAAATACAAAAAATTAACCCCTTCTCCATGAAAATACCAAAAATTAGGTGGGTGTGGTGGCGCATGCCTGTAGTCCCAACTACTCAGGAGGCTGAGGCAAGAGAATTGCTTGAACCCGGGAAGCAGAGGTTGCAGTGAGCCAAGTGACTGCGCTCCAGCCTAGGCGACAGAGTCAGACTCTGTCTCCAAAAAAAAAGATGTTGGAGATCATCACATATTACAGAGAATTTGAGACACTCTTTTTTCTAAATGATAAAATGCCTCGAGCACAGAGCAAACTTTTTTGAAGGTAAAATGGTGCCATGCATTGTCTTAAGATACACTCCTTTATGATCTTGACTCTGATGCCTTTGTTTCTAGGAAGACTTAAGAGGTTGGAACAGGGAACAGGGTAGGATAACAAAATATTCTTTGTAGCCTCTGTAGTTCATCCAGCCAAACATATTTCTGTTACTGAATATGAATAGATTGTACTTAGTAATTGTCTGTAACAGCAGCACTTTTTAATCTTTTTAAAATTGGATTGTACTTTAATATAGTATAAAATTCAAAAGTTTTTTTTTTTTCTGAGATGGAGTCTCGCTTTGTTGCCCAGGCTAGAGCACAGTGGCCGGATCTCGGCTCACTGCAAGCTCCGCCTCCCGGGTTTACGCCATTCTTCTGCCTCAGCCTCCCGAGTAGCTGGGACTACAGGCGCCCGCCACCTCGCCCAGCTAATTTTTTGTATTTTTTAGTAGAGACGGGGTTTCACCGTGTTCGCCAGGATAGTCTCGATCTCCTGACCTTGTGGTCTGCCCGTCTTGGCCTCCCAAAGTGCTGGGATTACAGGCTTGAGCCACCGCGCCCGACCTCAAAAGCTGTTAACAGTCAGAAGTCTTTCTCTCACGCAGCCATGCCAGTTTCTCACTTTGGAGACAACTAGTGTTAACAGAGTTTTTTTTTGTATCCTTCTGAGGGGGGTGGTCTATGATATATAGATTAATAAAAAATGTGTATACAGTGTGTCTAGTTTTCCCCCTTTTATGCAAACCAGTAAAACTAGACACGTCTTCCAATTGCATTTTTCACTTAATTATTTTGGAGATAAGAATTTCCTTATTTGAAACTAGGGTAAATGTAATACCTTACCTAGACTGGATCCTCTACTACTGTAGTGTAGAAAAAACAACTCAAACTGTTTCTTTTTTTCTATTTTCTCATTCAACAGCAACAATCAACACAGAAGACTTCTGTTATCCAGTGTGTTTAGGTTTTTCTGCACACATCAAGCAGTCACACCCAGCTGGTGTCCTCCCATTCAGTTCAGTTCTGATGCTATCTACCTGGGAATAGCCTCAGATTCTGCAGGTTGAGAGTTGAGTCCCCCAAGACTGATTCTTCCTTCCCACCAGTCATAAGTCCAGGCTTTCAGAACTTCTTACTGACCTCAAGTTTGGCCTCCCACGACCCCATCTTTGGGTTCAATTAATTTGCTAGAGGACCCCACAGAACTCAGGGAAACTTATTTGACATTTATCAATTTGTAACGGAGGATATTTTAAAGGACACAAATAAGCAACCAGATGAAGAGATACATAGGGCAAGGTCTGGGAGGGTCTTGGGTACAGGAACTTCTGTCCCCAGGGAGCAGGGGTACGCACTCTCCTGGAAAATGGATGAGACCTTGTTCATCTTCCTGTAAGCCTCCATGTGTTCAGCCGTCCAGAAGCTTCCCAGACCCTGTCCTGTTGAGCCTTTTATGGAGACTTCATTGGATAGGCATGATTGACAGGTGTGCAGAAATGTGATTGGACAAAGGGTATGACCTAATACTGATAGGCTGAGTGGGGAAACCCAGCAAGGCCTGTCCAGATTCTTGGCCTCTCTGTGCAACATTAATCTTCCTCCAGGATATGGTGCAGGACCCCTTTTGGAGATTAGAGTCCTGCCTTGGGCTGGTGAAAGGAGGGCAGGAGAAAGTCAAAGAGAGATTTGTTTTCTGAGGGCTGCTCCTGAGGCCTAAAGTGCCCCAACATTATGTGTAATAAGGGATATGGGAGTTATGAGCCACGAACCATGGATGAAAACCAGTACATATGTATATCATAATATCACAACTACAATTAAAAATATTATTAGGTTGGCCGGGCGCGGTGGCTCAAGCCTGTAATCCCAGCACTTTGGGAGGCCGAGACGGGCGGATCACGAGGTCAGGAGATCGAGACTATCCTGGCTAACACGGTGAAACCCCGTCTCTACTAAAAATACAAAAACTAGCCGGGCAAGGTGGCGGGCGCCTGTAGTCCCAGCTACTCGGGAGGCTGAGGCAGGAGAATGGCGTAAACCCGGGAGGCGGAGCTTGCAGTGAGCTGAGATCTGGCCACTGCACTCCAGTCCGGGTGACAGAGCGAGACTCCGCCTCAAAAAATATATATATATATATATATATTATTAGGTCAACTGATGAAATTGACATATGATAGATAGATTGGATACAATTATTATATCAGTGTTAGCCTGGCATGATGGCACATGGCTATAGTCCTTGCTACTCAGGAGGCCGAGATAGGAGGATTGCTTGAGACCAGGAGTTCAAGGTTATAGTGAACTGTGATTGTGCCTCTGAATAGCCACTGCACTCCAGCCTGGGCAACATAGCAATATCTATCTCTTAAACAACAACAGGCTGGGTGCGGTGGCTCACATCTGTAATCCCAACACTTTGGGAGGCCCAGGTGGGCAGATCACCTGAGGTCAGGAGTTCAAGACCAGCCTGGCCAATATGGTAAAACCCTGACTCTACTAAAAATACAAAAATGAACCGGGCGTAGTTGGAGGCGCCTGAAATCCCAGCTATGCGGGAGACTGAGACAGGAGAATCACTTGAACCCGGGAGGCAGAGGTTGCAGTGAGCCGGATTGCACCATTGCACCCCAGCCGGGCGACAAGAGTGAAACTCCATCTCAAAACAACAACAAAAAGCTAAAAAAAAGTATCAGTGTAAATTTGTGTAGTTAATAATGGTACTGTGATTGATTATGTAACAGAATATCCCTAATCTTATAAAAATAAGCACTGAAGTATTTAGGGGCAAAGTGCCGTGATGTATATAATCTGCTTCTTAATGGTTCAGGGGAAAAAAATCAAATGTATAACATACATATATATGTTTAGAGAGAGAGACACACATATGCAAATTATAAAACAAATGGGGTAAATGTTAACAATAGGTGAATCTGGAAAAGGGTATATATGTCTTCCTTGTATAATTTTAATTTTTTTAAGCTTGAAAATATTTTCTTTTTTTTTTTTTTTTTTTTTTTTGAGACGGAGTCTTGCTCTGTCGCCCAGGCTGGAGTGCAGTGGCCGGATATCAGCTCACTGCAAGCTCCGCCTCCCGGGTTCACGCCATTCTCCTGCCTCAGCCTCCCGAGTAGCTGGGACTACAGGCACCCGCCAGGTCGCCCGGCTAGTTTTTTGTATTTTTAGTAGAGACGGGGTTTCACCATGTTAGCCAGGATGGTCTTGATCTCCTGACCTCGTGATCCGCCCGTCTCGGCCTCCCAAAGTGCTGGGATTACAGGCTTGAGCCACCGCGCCCGGCCGAAAATATTTTCAAATAGAACCTTTTTTCAGTTGTTTTCTCACCATTGCCTACTATTCATTTGGGTGAATATTCCTTTATTTTTTATTTTTTTTTTTTTTTGAGGTGGAGTCTTGCTCTGTTGCCCAAGCTGGAGTGCAGTGTCGTGATCTCAGCTCACTGCAAGCTCCACCTCCTGAGTTCACGTCATTCTCCTACCTCAGCTTCCTGAGTTGCTGGGACTACAGGTGCCCGTCACCACACCCGGCCAATTTTGTTTTTGTATTTTTAGTAGAGACGGTGTTTCACCGTGTTAGCCAGGATGGTCTCGATCTCCTGACCTCATGATCCGCCCACCTTGGCCTCCCAAAGTGTTGGGATTACAGGTGTGTGCCACTGCGCCCGTGGATTTGCCTTTATTTAAGCAGCCCCCTAGTGGCAGACACTCGTTTCTAAACTTTTGCCATTACAAACAATTCTTCAGTGAATAACTTAGCATATTGTTTTGCACAGATGAGAATTTGTCTGTTGAATTGCTGTATCAAAGGGTGTCGTCTTTTAAATGTTTATAGCTATAGCAGTAGAACCTTTAAAAAAACATTGTTGAATGGCTAATCATTAGACCTTGGAGAAAGGAAGTTCTGGTTTCTACCTTTCTTTTTTCTTTTGTTTTGTTTTGGTTTGTTTTGTTTTTGAGATGGAGTTTCACTCTTGTTGCCCAGGCTGGAGTGCAATGGGACAATCTCGGCTCACCGCAACCTCTGCCTCCTGGTACAAGGATTCTCCTGCCTCAGCCTCCCAAGTAGCTGGGGCTACAGGCATGCACCACCACGCCTGGCTAATTTTGTATTTTTAGTAGAGACGGGGTTTCTCCATGTTGGTCAGGGTAATCTCGAACTCCCGACCTCAGGTGATGTGCCCACCTTGGCCTCCCAAAGTGCTGGGATTATATGCATGAGCCACTGTGCCCGGCCATAGGTTTCTACCTTTCTAAACAAATGTTTTACTTTCTCTTTGTAGTGTACATATGAAGATTGAAGAAAAGATCACATTAACCTGTGGACGAGATGGAGGATTACAGAATATGGAGTTGCATGGCATGATCATGCTTAGGATCTCAGATGACAAATATGGCCGAATTCGTCTTCATGTGGAAAATGAAGATAAGAAAGGGGTGCAGCTACAGGTGTGTAGAAGCTTTTGATAGGGAGTGTTAACACTTTGTCTACCTATTATAGTCTTTGTGAACTAGAGTTCCCAATATGAACCACAGAAAATTATTTAAGTTATGTAACTAGCATCACTCTAAATGCATAGGAAAGAAGTTAATTTATTGCATACGGTAGCTACCTGTGAGTAAAGCAGCTCTGTTAGGATGGCTTTTAAATATTGGAACTGAATAAAAGGTCATTTTGAAATCTAATAAATGACTTCATACTCACTAGCAAAAGGTAAAAAGAGATGTTTATCTTTTGCTGTTATGAAAACAGTAAATTAATTAATCACTTAGGATCTTGCTTGAAATATAGTTTTTAAAAAAACAAGGCTTTAGGACAGGTGTAGTGGCTCACGCCTATAATAGCAACACTTTGAGAGGCTGAGGCCAAAGGATCGCTTGAGCCCAGGAGTTCAAGAACAGCCTGAGCAATGAGGGCTGAGCAACAAGACCCTGTCTCTACAAAAACTTAAAAAATTAGCCAGGCATGGTGGCACTATACAAAATTTACTCATTCTGCTATTAAATAAACTACCAGTGCTTGTTTTGTTAACTGAAGGGCAGTATCTAATGATGTATTTGAAAAGTACATAAAATCCTTTCAGTATAAATGTGTGTGTTCCAACTGTTGGATAGATATGTATATAAGCCCTTCTTTATATTACAGGTGTTCTTGTCACATTTCATTTAGCTTGACATCTCGTCACAAGAACAAAGCCTTTTTAGGGAAGAGTGTTTTTGTCTACTTTCCCTCCCGTAGTCAGCACAGATTTGTCTTTTGGAAGCAGTGCTTATATTATTTGACAACATTTTTGCTGGCTTGTAAAGTGCTATCCAAAAGTGATTTCTGTTTTTGTTTGTTTGTTTGTTTGTTTGTTTGTTTTTTCTGAGAGGGAGTCTCTCTCTGTCGCCCAGGTTGGAGTGCAGTGGTACGATCTTGGTTCACTGCAACCTCAGCCTCCCGGGTTCAAGCAGTTCTCCTGTCTCAGCCTCCTAAGTAGCTGGGATTACAGGCACCTGCCACCACGCCCAGCTAATTTTTTTTATTTTTAGTAGAGACGGGGTTTCACCATGTTGGCCAGGCTGGTCTCAAACTCTTGACTTCGTGATTCGCCCACGTCATCATCCCAAAGTGTTGGGATTGTAGGCATGAGCCACCATGCCCAGCCCTTCTGGGTGTTTTTGTTTTTGTTTTTGTTTTTGTTTTGTTTTTTGTTTTTTTGACACAGAGTCTCTCTCTGTCATGCAGACTGGAGTGCAGCGGCACAACCTTGGCCCACTGCAGCCTCAACCTCATGGGCTCAAGCAATCCTCCCTTCTCAGCCTCCATAGTAGCTGGGACTATAGGTGTGCACCACCACACCCAGCTATTTATTTATTTATGTATGTATTTATGTATTTATTGAGACGGAATTTGACTCTTCTTGCCCAGGCTGGAGTGCAATGGTGTGATCTCGGCTCACTGCAACCTCTGCCTCCCGGGTTCAAGCCATTCTTCTGCCTCAGCCTCCCAAATAGCTGGGATTACAGGCATGTACCATCATGTCTGGCCCTAGCTAACTTTTGTATTTTTAGTAGAGATGGGGTTTTGCCATGTTGGTCAGGCTGATGTCAAACTCATGACCTCCAATGCCCCTCCCACCTCAACCTCCCCAAAAACAATTTCTTTTAAAAAGATAAGACTATCTTAATTGGCTTGGATTTTAACAACTTCAAGTCTCTAGGCAAAATTGCAACTAGACTTTACACAGAGCTTGCCCTTTTTCTACTAAGGCCAAAAATGCTATCTGACCCAGGCAGCTGATCAGGGTCTTACTAGAGCCTTCTGCTTGGCAAACCTGGCCCCTCCATGAACCTGCTCCCTGTGAAGTATTTTTGGAAAGGACTTGGTTAATGGTCTTTTAACTTTTTCAGGTGCAAACTTGTTCTATAATGGCTTTTAGAGTTGAAATTTTTTTTTTTTTAATTACTGGTTTTTAAATATCTTAAATTATTTTAAAAGTCTTTGAAGAAGGGAAATCTTTCTTCAAAATGAAAAAGAATTGGAATTTGTTAGGTACTCTATTTTAGATGTTTAGATCATGGGCCATATCAGCCTAGAGAGGGGTTGTTTCTTGTCTGTCTGAACCTCAGGAGTTTTCCTTTCCTTGTCATTCTAGACTCATCCAAATGTGGATAAAAAACTTTTCACTGCAGAGTCTCTAATTGGCCTGAAGAATCCAGAGAAGTCATTTCCAGTCAACAGTGACGTAGGGGTGCTAAAGTGGAGACTACAAACCACAGAGGAATCTTTTATTCCACTGACAAGTAAGTGCCTCTGGCCAGTCCCACTAAGCTAGTTTGCATTGAGAACTGGAAATAGCCCTTGCTTGTACACTTTTATTTTTATTGCCATAGCAAAGTTCTTTTTGACAAAATGACTTTCTTTTGAAATGGACCTGGTGCTGCATTTTGTATATTTTTATCATTAGTTTTCATTTTTAATAGCTTTTATTTTGAAACCATTCTGGTTTTGTTGTTGTTATTGTTTTAGAGACAAGGTCGTCTTCTGTTGCCCAGGCTGGAGTACAGTGGGGCGATCATAGCTCACTGCAGCATCAAACTCCTGGACTCAAGCCATCCTCCTGCCTCAGCCTCTTAAATAGCTGGGACTAGGACTACAGGCACATGCCACCACATCCAGCTAATTTTTTTATTTTAAAGACACAGACTCCCTCTGTCTGTCATCCAGGCTGGAGTGCAGTGGTCTGATCATGGCTCATTACAACTCCTGGGCTCAGCTGATCTCCCACCTCAGCCTCTTGAGTAGCTAGGAGAACAGGGAAGTGCCACCACCCCTGGCTTTTTTTTTTTTTTTTTTGTAGAGGTGGAGTCTCACTTTGTTGCCTAGGCTGATCTTGAACTCATGGCCTCAACCAGTCCTCCCACCTCAATACTATCACCTTGGTTGTCTAAAGCGCTGGGATTATAGGCATGAGCCACTGCACCCAGCCATCTTTTTCTAATATTCTAGTATGACTGCTTTGCTTTCTTCTCAGTTAACTGCTGGCCCTCGGAGAGTGGAAATGGCTGTGATGTCAACATAGAATATGAGCTACAAGAAGATAATTTAGAACTGAATGACGTGGTTATCACCATTCCACTCCCGTAAGTGCTGTCCCTGTGTCCCCTATGTTGGATTTACAGAACTGGTCTTTTGGAACTCATTTTGGAGTCAGCACTTACCTGACCTGACTGTCCATTCAGAGATACTTGATTCTTAAAAAAGCTAGTTGTGAAAGAAGCCAGATATAAAAGGCTGCATGTTATGTAGTGATTCCATTTCTTTGACTTTCTGGAAAAGGTAATACTATTGAATAAAAATGAGGAGGTAGAGAAGAAGGTACTTCACTTCAGAAGGGTACAAGGGAACTTTTGGGAATGATAGGAATGTTCTAGGACTTGTGTTTGCTTTGGCAGCACAGGTACTAAAATTGGAACCAGAGAAGATTAGCATGGCCCCTGTGCAAGGCTGACATGCAACTTTATGAAACATTTCATATTTATAAATAAGTAAAACAAAGAAAATTTTTTTGAGAGTCTCTGTCACTGGAGGTCACTGGCACGATCTCAGCTTTTTGCACCCTCCACCTTCCAGGCTCAGGCTATCCTCCTGCCTCACCCTCCCAAGTAGCTGGGACTACAGGCGCATACCACCACGCTTGGCTAATTTCTGTATTATTTGTAGAGATGGGGTTTTGCTGTGTTGTGCAGGGTGATCTCAAAACTCCTGAGCTCAAGTGATCTGCCTGCCTTGGCCTCCCAAATGCTGGGATTATAAGCGTGAGCCACCACACCCAGCCAAGAATTGTTCTGTGACTTGATTGTGGTGGTGCTTACTGCATACACTTGTTGAAATACATTGAGCACTTTGAATGGATGGATTTTACTGACTTTAAAACCAAATTGAACAAACAAGCCACTTGTAGATCTGGAGCTGTTTTTATTTTTTATTTTTATTGGAGACAGAGTTTTGTTCTTGTTGCCCAGGCTGGAGTGCAGTGGTGCGATCTCAGCTCACTGCAGCCACCACCACCTGGGTTCAAGTGATTCTTCTGCCTCAGCCTCCCAAGTAACTGGGATTGCAGGCATGTGCCACCATGCCCACATAATTTTTGTATTATTAGTAGAGGCGGGGTTTCACCATGTTGGCCAGGCTGGTCTGAAACTCCTGACCTCAGATGATCCACCAGCCTTGGCCTCCCAAAGTGCTGGGATTATGAGCGTGAGCCACCGTGCCTGGCTGTTTTTATTTTAATTTTTTTGAGACAGAGTCTCACTCTGTCGCCCAGGCTGCAGTGCAGTGGTGCAATCTTGGCTCACTGCAACCTCCACTTCCCAGGTTCAACAGATTCTCATGCCTTAGCCTCCCAAGTAGCTGAGATTATGGGCATGTGCCACCACGCCCAGCTAATTTTTTTTTTTTTTTTGAGATGGAGTCTCGCTCTGTCACCAGCTGGAGTGTAGTGGCACGATCTCGGCTCCCTGCAACCTCTGCCTCCTGGTTCAAGCAATTCCCCTGCCTCAGCCTCCCAAGTAGCTGGGACTACAGGCACGGGCCACCACACCCGGCTAATTTTTTTTGTATTTTAGTAGAGACGGGGTTTCACTATATTGGCCAGGATGGTCTCGATCTCTTGACCTTGTGATCCACCCGCCTCGGCCTCCCAAAGTGCTGGGATTACAGGCATGAGCCACCACACCCAGCCTAATTTTTGTATTTTTAATAGAGATGGGGTTTCACCATGTTGGCCAGGCTGGTCTCAAACTCCTGGCCTCAAAATGATCCACCTGCCTTGGCCTCCCAAAGTGCTGGGATTACAGGCTTGAGCCACTGCACCTGGCCTGGAACTGTTTTTAGATGTTGGCCCTCAGCTTGTTTGTGTAGTAATGAAGGTTTCCAGAAGGAGGAGCCATTTCTCAGTCAAACTTCCTGTTTTGCAACTTTCAAAGAAATTGAGTCTATCAGGCTGAATGTTTTATTTTCACGTGCTCTCTAAAACTTTCACTAAAGATGAGAGTGTGTTCAAGGGACTGTTGATTCTTGTTAAACAAGATGTCTACATTAGTTACAGGAAATTTCCGAACAGCCCTTTTGGAGCGTAATTTATATACAACAAACTACACATATTTTATTTTATTTTATTTATTTATTTATTTATTTTGAGACGGAGTCTCGCTCTGTCGCCCAGGCTGGAGTGCAGTGGCCGGATCTCAGCTCACTGCAAGCTCCGCCTCCCGGGTTCACGCCATTCTCCTGCCTCAGCCTCCCTAGTAGCTGGGACTACAGGCGCCCACCAGGTCGCCCGGCTAGTTTTTTTTGTATTTTTAGTAGAGACGGGGTTTCACCATGTTAGCCAGGATGGTCTTGATCTCCTGACCTCGTGATGCGCCCGTCTCGGCCTCCCAAAGTGCTGGGATTACAGGCTTGAGCCACTGCGCCCGGCCAACTACACATATTTTAATTGTGCAATCTTGACGTTTACACCTGTGAAACCACCACCATAATCAAGATAACAAAAATGTCTTTCAACCCCAGAAATTGAGTTCCAGTAAGCTTTTGTTGTACACCTAAGTGTCCCACTCTCTAGGATCATCTGGAAATGGTCTCTACCTTATCTGTTTAGTAGCATTTCCAGTGAGCATGCAGTTATTACTTCACCAGTAAATCCTAGCTCCTTTCACCTACCCATCAGCCCTCATGATTAAGCACAGGGTCTAATTATGAGTACCAGTAAGTGTATCCTTAGTGTAGCTTTACTGTTACATTGTTCAGTTATTGCTGCAGAGAAAATGGTACTAATTTAATTCATAGTTTTCTTCCCTTTTTGATAATTCAGGCCTTTACATTATCAGGTCTGGTTTTAGTCATTGTTTGTTCCACTTTTTAAAACATGCTTTTTTACTAGTATCCCCTTGAATGGGTAACCATCTTATCCTCTACAGTATGGTTATTGCTTCAGAACAGTAGATGGCTGCCTTGAACTGTTGTAGGACTTGGGCGTTGGTGACAGGTAGACTTTTGTTTGTCAAGATTTCGTTTACTAGACTATTTATAGAATGCCACAATGTTGAGGCCTGTCTACCCTATAATTGTGGTTGTGGTGGTTTCCTGTATTCTAGTTCAGTTTTGCAATGGTCTCCAGAAGAGACCTTTACACAACATTTTACTCCCATTGTCTAGAACTGATCAAATTAGAAGAGATCAGAATCAGAATTAGAGCAAGTGCACAGAGAAGGAACATAAAAGAACCAGGACCCTGAAATTGATAGGGTAGAATTAATAGTCTTACGCCACTCGTAAAGTTTACTTTGTCTCCCTTATTTACCCTATCCCTAATACAAACATTGAGTGTCACTGGTGAATTAAAAGCCAGTAAATTTAGAATGTGTAGGAGTAGGTGACACTGCCTGTCAGCCGTGTGTAGGGGTGCAGAGTAAATCATAACTAGCCCTGCTTCTCTTGCAGATTAAGGACAGCTATGGATCTGTTTCTCCCATCATGTTTCCATTTGCCCCAGGGGTAATTGTGCTTTCCCTTATCAAATAAAAGTCCATTTACTGGATTGTAAATCAAATAAACCCATTGGTGTCAACTTCAGTAAGTTTGAAACATTCTGAAATCTTTAAAAACAAATTCTCGGCCGAGTGCGGTGGCTCATACCTATAATCCCAGCACTTTGGGAGGCCGAGGCAAGCGGATCACAAGGTCAAGAGATTGAGACCATCCTGGCTGACATGTTGAAACCCTGCCTTTACTAAAAATACAGAAATTAGCTGGGCATGGTGGTGCACACCCGTAGTCCTAGCAACTTGGGAGGCTGAGGCAGGAGAATCGCTGGAACTGGGGAGGGAGAGGTTGCAGTGAGCTGAGATCGCGCCACTATACTCCAGCCTGGCGACAGAGCGAGACTCTGTCTCAAAAACAAAACAAAATAAATTCTCTCAGAGGCCTCCATTCATCTCCATTATTGATGTTTAGAGTTTCCCCCCCAAATCAACGTGCTTGTTTCCCTGTTGTCTCCTGTAAAGAGTGCTACATTATGTTAAAATTCCTTATTTACAAGGCAGCAACCTGTTGGTGCAGGGTTTTTGGAAACATAGCCATCTTAACACATTTGTTGGTCGCAGTCCTCAGATCCAGTCCATAAGTTGGAGCAGCTCATAGACATATCTGCCAAATACCTATTTTTGCATATTAACTATATCTACAGAGGGAATTGAGTGAAACTCTTAGCCAAGGCGCTTGGACTTCATCGTTTGATCCTTGAAGTTATTAGGGAGCCTTTTTTTTTTTTCCTGAAATTGTAGTCCAAGAAGGCAGAATTTGAGGATCGTAATCAAATTTGGGGTTGGTTTTCCTTGGTAGAGTTCCAGCTCTGAACAGCTACCTTGACCAGAATGTTTCTTACAACAGGTCTGGTGTCGGCGCGCCTGTTATCGGTGAGATCGATGGGGAGTATCGACATGACAGTCGACGAAATACCCTAGAGTGGTGCCTGCCTGTGATTGATGCCAAAAATAAGAGTGGCAGCCTGGAGTTTAGCGTTGCTGGGCAGCCTAATGACTTCTTCCCTGTTCAAGTTTCCTTTGTCTCCAAGAAAAATTACTGTAACATACAGGTACTCCATTTTAGTTGAGAACATGTATAGGGAAAGTGGTGGGACAGTAGGAACATGTATAGGATGCCAGACAGGTAGCATGGCTTTTTCTGGTCAGATAAAGCTCAGAAAAAAGCTGATGTCTTCTACAGGAATTCCCTTTCTAATTCATTGTGTGATCGTGGTCAAATTCTTTATCGCTTTACCTCAGTTTTCCTCTCTAGATCAAAGTAAAGAAATTGAATATTAATACGTAAAAAAGTACTTGTGGATTGTGCAAGGTTCATAAACACTTAGTTGCCTGTTTTTTTTTTTGACCTTATGTATTTTAAAATTGATTTGCCAAAACACCCAACACATGGTTTTTTAAGGCCTTGCTGTCACTTGATTTATAACCAAAGAATGAAAGTTTTTTTATTTGGAAGACAAAATTCCTGCAAAAAAAAAAAAAAAAAAAAAAAAAAATCATTCTATTACAAATGGAAATTATTTGGGAGTTATTTATGTCACAGCTCCCTTTATTACTACAAATAATCATGAGCCAATTCTGTTGCAAACTCTGTCCTTTAGGTAGACAAAGCAATGGAAATGTGTGAACTGTTCCTTCAGAATTTTTTTTTTTTTGAGATGGAGTTTCGCTCATTACCCAGGCTGGAGTGCAGTGGCGCGATCTTGGCTCACCGCAATCTTGGTTTCTCTGTGTTGGTCAGGCTGGTCTTGAACTTCTGACCTCAGGTGATCCACCCACCTCAGTCTCCAAAACTGCTGGGATTATAGGCATGAGCCACCGTGCCCAGTGGATTTTTTTTTTTTTTTTTTAGAGTTTCACTCTTGTTGCCCAGGCTGGAGTGCAATGGCATGATGTTGGCTCACTGCAACCTCTGCCTTCCAGGTTCAAGTGATTCTCCTGCCTCAGCCTCCTGAATAACTGAGACTACAGGCACGTGCCACCATGCCCAGCTAATTTTGTATTTTTAGTAGAGACGAGGTTTCACCATGTTGGCCAAGCTGGTCTCAAACTCCTGACCTCGTGATCCACCCACCTCGGCCTCCCAGAGTGCTGGGATTACAGGCGTGAGCCACCATGCTCAGCCCGGAACATTATTTTTTAACTCATCATTCTTCCAGTTTTTGTTGTTGTTGTTTTGAGATGGAGTCTCGCTCTGTCACCCAGGCTGGAGTGCAGTGCGATCTCAGCTCACTGCAGCCTCTGCCTCCCAGGTTCAAGTGATTCTCCTGCCTCAGCCTCCTAAGTAGCTGGGACCACAGGTGCGCACTACCACACGCAGCTAATTTTTTGTGTGTATTTTTAGTAGAGATGGGGTTTCACCACGTTGACCAGGCTGGTCTCTAACTCCTGACCTCAGATGATCCGCCCACCTCGGCTTCCCAAAGTGCGGGGATTACAGGAGTGAACCACCGCGCCTGACCATTCTTCCAATTTTTGAATTTGAGTTACTAGAACCCAGTTTATATTGTTAATATTCCCCTCTTTTTGACTTGCTTGTTGTTCTGGCCCTACCTTAGCTTCCTGTATGGTCTCCATCTCCCCTGTAAGTGCTTAGAAAGTTGCAGCTTCCTCCCTTGGATGATTCCAAAGAGCAGTTCTCTCTCCCTAACCTGTTAGTTAGTGACATAACCCCATCAGTGTTGGAAGCTACTGTATTGAACTCAAGACATTAGATAGAAATGGGTAAATTTTCCTATTGGGGCTCTTCAAAGATGAGGACAGTGTAGTTGCTCTCCCAAAACCTCATTAGGAAGTATGAATCAGTGGTTCAAGTGTTGTGTTGGTGCCATTATAGGTACCTTTGCTACAGGTAATTAATTAAACTGGACATTTACTTATTTAAAAAGGAGAAACCTCATTGGAAGGACCCAGCCATGCCTGAAAAATAAGTATGACAGAGCAGCTTACTGGGACTTTTAACACGGGACTTTGAGAGCAGAGCAAATGAATAATGTGAAGAGCTAGAACATTGCCTTTTGGGTCAGAATGTTAATATATCATCCTGATAGAATGTCTGTGAATTTCATAGGTTATATAGGGCAGACCTGGGCTATGGCCACTCATTTTGGAGCTTTTACTTAATACTACTGTACATCTCATCCCAACAGTTGTCTTTTCTCTATCTAGAAGGAGAGCAGCTTAATCATGTTGGTGGGAAAGAGTGATGCTGTGACTTTCAGTTATGAACTGAACATTTTTCTAGTATTTTACAGTTACTTTTAATACCACTTTTAGGGAAATTGATATGTTCTGTAATGAGAATGTAGTCAACATCATGGAGACTCAAACCTCCTGCTTTACCTTACTCTTTGTTTATTTTCCTAGGTTACCAAAGTGACCCAGGTAGATGGAAACAGCCCTGTCAGGTTTTCCACAGAGACCACTTTCCTAGTGGATAAGTATGAAATCCTGTAATACCAAGAAGAGGGAGCTGAAAAGGAAAATTTTCAGATTAATAAAGAAGACGCCAACGATGGCTGACGAGTTTTTCCCAAATTTACAAGCCATTGGAGACCCCTTTTTTCTGATACAATGCACGATTCTCTGCGCGCAAGGACCCTCAACTCACCCCCATGTTTCAGTGTCACGGAGACATTCTTTGATAAAGAAATGGCACAAACATAAAGGGAAAGGCTGCTAATTTTCTTTGGCAGATTTTATTGGCCAGCAGGAAAGCAAGCTCTCCAGAGAATGCCCCCAGTTAAATACCTCCTCTTCCTTTACCTAAGTTGCTCCTTTTATTTTATTATTATTTTGGGGTTTTTTTTTTTTTTTGAGATGGAGTCTCGCTCTGTCACCCAGGCTGGAATGAAATGGCATGATCTTGGCTCACTGCAACCTCTGCCTCCTGGGTTCAAGCAGGTCTCCTGCCTCAGCCTCCCGAGTAGCTGGGACTATAGGTGCACACCACCACCCCTGGCTAATTTTTTGTATTTTAGTAGAGATGGGGTTTCACCATGTTGCCCAGGCTGGTTGTGAACTCCTGAGCTCAGGAAATGCACCCACCTCGGCCTCCCAAAGTGCTGGGATTACAAGCATGAGCCACTGCACCTGGCTGCTCCTTTATTTTAATCCCTAAATATATAATCCCTAAATATAGTTGTATTTCATACTGTGTTTTTAAAAAGTTTTCTCGCCGGGCACAGTGGCTCAAGCCTGTAATCCCAGCACTTTGGGAGGCCGAGACGGGTGGATCACGAGGTCAGGAGATCGAGACCATCCTGGCTAACACGGTGAAACCCCGTCTCTACTAAAAAACACAAAAGGCCGGGCGCGGTGGCTCAAGCCTGTAATCCCAGCACTTTGGGAGGCCGAGACGGGCGGATCACGAGGTCAGGAGATCGAGACCATCCTGGCTAACACAGTGAAACCCCGTCTCTACTAAAAAAAAATACAAAAAGCTAGCCGGGCGAGGTGGCGGGCGCCTGTAGTCCTAGCTACTCGGGAGGCTGAGGCAGGAGAATGGCGTAAACCCAGGAGGCGGAGCTTGCAGTGAGCTGAGATCTGGCCACTGCACTCCAGCCTGGGCGACAGAGCGAGACTCCGTCTCAAAAAAAAAAAAAAAAAAAAAACACAAAAAACTAGCCGGGCGAGGTGGTGGGTGCCTGTAGTCCCAGCTACTCGGGAGGCTGAGGCAGGAGAATGGCGTGAACTTGGGAGGCGGAGCTTGCAGCGAGCTGAAATCCGGCCACTGCACTTCAGCCTGGGCGACAGAGCGAGACTCTGTCTCAAAAAAAAAAAAAAAAAAAAGGTATTCTCTGTAGAAGATTTTAATCTTTCATACCCTTTACATTTAGGTTTTTCTTTCTATACATTCAGTCAGGCACTGGGATCATCTGTTTACAGGCATGGTATTTATTTGGCACTCCTGCAACAAGTATATCTAACCCATTCTTGATTTTTGGACTATTCAGGTGAACTGTTTGAGGGGTGTGGGGTGTAGAAGTTAAAAGATAAGGACATCTTCTGTCCTTTTCCCATATCCATTCATTCCTTCATCTCTTTGCCAAGTTGTTTTCCTTTCAGGGCCTGTCCTTCCAGTTTAGAACAGTACCGTGAATCCCACTTGTGTCAATATTAAAGATAGCTGAGACACACCTTTCAAATGGCACAGTCCCTCTTCAAGATATCTAAAAGAATGGTTATGTCTGTCGAGTTAGGGATTTCACATCCACATGCAATCATGTCTGCTGCTGTTGCTACCCAAATTTCCAGTTCTCCACATTTTGGGTACTTAAGCTAAAACGTAATAGCCACAGTCTTTGTAATCCATTCACATTCCTCAGTTTCACCACCTCCCTCTTCTAGACTGCACTCTCTGTCATCAGTCCTCTCCTTTCGAACAGAAACAGGGTTATGATTTTGAAGGTGTGGGTTCAGGGAGTCTTTGTGCCAATCCTGTTGGCCCTACACTGTCAAGGAGGCTTCATTTCACCATTCGATTTTTTGCATTTTAGGAGGCAACTGATTGTTTTGGTATGTACAGATTATTCATGTATACCCCATTTCCTTCCAGTCAGCCCAACATTTTCCACCAGTCTATCTGTCCTCATCTCTGAAATCCTTCCTTCTCTTCCCTCTAAACCTTTTGAGTATCATCACGTACTGGTGGTTTCTCGGTTCCATCTCATCCATTTCCTTTTCAATGGAGACTACAGTGTCAGCCAGCTCAGCCTTGGCTTTTAACTCAGTATTCCAGTCCATAGGGTGGTGAAAAGTTGCTGCAAGGCTGCAGGCACTGGCAGTGGGAAGAGGCAGATGACTAGATGGACTTCTGTGCTTTTAGCTGGTTGACAAGTACCACTCCCACTCTGAACAACATCTGGCCTTCCCTGCAAAGAGTGTACTGTACTTGAAGCAGAGCACTCGCACATAAATGGCTGTGTATGGAATTGCTTGCCAAAGAAGTTTCTAGCCTTTCCCTTTCCCCTAACTGCATCAGGGAAGAATTCTTATCTCTAGCTTGGTTTCCACATGAGGTTTTTCTGAGAAAGGGGCCTGGGACAAGAAGTCTGTCATGTAGTTAAGTAGGCAAGAAATCCTACTAATCCAGTTTTGTTTGAAAGTTGTTTGTCCATATGATTTTTTAAAAGTCAAGTTTAATTTCAAAAAACCGTTTTTTTCTGAGATTACTTTTGGGGTAATATTTAAAATGAGAGACATTTTGTAACCCTGTAAAATACATAGGGAATATAACATTCCAGTGTATACAAAGAAGGCAAATTCTTTAATCAAATAAAGAGCATTATAAAATGAGATGTTTATTGGATTCTTGACTCACTTTGGTATCTGCTTGTTGATTCAGGATGCTGTAATGGGACCTAGGATTAAAAATTAATGACTTTTTTTTTTAAGAGAAAATAATCTCTGAGAGTATTCATTGCCTTTTCTCCATATTATATGTATTGTGCTTCCTTGTGTATTTTTCTACATTTGATACATGCACTCCTGACAGTGTAGCTTTTGAATCTGATGCTGCTTCTGGCTTTTGGGGGGATTGGAGTCTTAATTTTGTCAGATGGCAGCTGGAGAGTCAGAAAAGTCAGGCTTCATCTTTAATCCTGGAGTCTTCTCTTCCCCATTAGACCGTGATGAGAAGTGTTCCAGGGATGAGGGATAATGGGAACAATTTTTGGGAACTGTTGATAATTCCCTTGGGTAAAGCCACTTACTTTGTTGTTGTTGTTGTTGTTTTGAGACAGTCTGGCTCAGCTGCCCAGGCTGGAGTGCAGTGGCGTGATCTCAGCTCACTGCAACAACCACCTTCGCCCAGCTTCAAGCGATTCTCCTGCCTCAGCCTCCCAATTAGCTGGGATTACAGGCAACTGCCATCATGCCCGGCTAATTTTTTTTGTATTTTAGTAGAGACAGGGTTTCACCATGTTGGCCAGGCTGGTCTTGAACTCCTGACCTTGTGATCTCCCCGCCTCGGCCTCCCAAAGTGCTGGGATTACAGGCGTGGGCCACTGCACCTGGCCAGAGCTGCTTGCTTGCTTATGCTTTTTTAAAATTTAACTTGGAAAAACTATTGAGTGTCAAAACATTGGAAGGCAAATTATTCTCACTTATTAATAAGTATCTGGGATGAGAAATTTTTAATTTAACGTTGAAAGCTAAGATTCTGATTTTTTCTTGGTGAAAAAGTATCTGGTCTAATGTTGCTCAAGTGTAGCTTAGCTCTCTGAGTGAGACTGTAGCCTTGCTCGAATGAAATGATTCAGGTCTGTCATTCCTTTACTCACTGTAGCTTCAAATTTGTCAACCCATGCATCTCTGATGGGAAACTTTGCCCTCCAATTAATTTTTAAATTGTGAACAGTTTTAAAGTTGTTCACACTGGGTAGGGTCTGAGATTTACAGGGTTGCTCTAGAATAGCTTTTTATTAAACTTCACATCTGGCAGGGCTTATTGGAAGGAGATGGGAGAAAAATGGAAAAAGTCATCCTCAAGAAGATTAAAGTCTAACTAGAAGCAATGACTGCCTGCTTGCAAAGGCTTTTTTTTTTTTTTCAAGTTAGACAAGTGTTAACTACAACTAGTACTAAACATGGATCTTTATGAGAGTAGGGAATATGGCTTCTGTCTTGTAGGCTTTAGAGAAATCACAAGCAAAATCTCACAAATGATTTTCTTTTGCTATGCACATGTCTTATTACAACCCCCTCACCCCAAATTCCCTCATCTTAGAAGATCCACAAGTAGGTTGGTTGCTGTGCATTGGTGTTACCCAAGGGCAGACAGCAACACTACAAACGTCTTAACGTCTTATCCTGGGGAGTTGGTGATTGATACGAAGGTAGGCCTTTAGAAAAATTAGACTATCTTTCCAAACCAGGCTGTTTTCCCTCTCTCACAATCACAAGTCAAGCTATTAGGCAGTTTTCAGAAGCTTGGGCCACTTCTCCCACCCCCCACCAAAGTTATTTGCCCTGCTGTTCTTAGGGTAGGGGCTAAGTGGTTATTTAGGGTCTAAACCAATTCTGGAAAGCTGCCCTAGGTGTACTCTGTGTGATCAGATTGATTACCAAACCAGGACAGGGGCTGTTTGAAAGAAGCATTAGAAGTTCAAGACAATGAGAGAAATCGAAATAGGTCTTGTTTTCCATTCTTTTGCCCAAATGAATGCTTGTTCTTTTCAGCTCATTAGGAAAGCCCTTAGCCTTGGAGGTACATAAGACCAGTTTTCTGTCCTCCCCAAATTTCCCACTCAGCTTGGATGCGTGTTAGCTTTGGGTAAAAGCAGACTGCAGTTTCTAAGACAAGCTGAAAAGACAGCTTTGAGCTTTTCCCCAAGTTGTTGCAGGGTCATTGCTACCACCATGCCTACACCAATGATAGTGACTTCAGGATCCAGAGGCCAGAAAGGGATAGCTTTCTGGAAGAGGGTGTGTATCTACAAGGATTGCATGCTGTATGAGCAATAATCACCTCTCTGGGCCTAGAGGGAGTACAATTTGAGAGGTGGGACAAAGTGGGGAATGTGCGAAGGCAAAAGCAGGAGTATGGAAATCCACTCCTGACATTCATAGCCAATGCAGAGGGCCTTAGAAAAATCCACCCTTCCTTCCACACCCAGGCTTTGCCCTCTCCCCCTGCTTCCACTTCGGAAAGTCTGAAGCAAGCCTGGAAAGCTGTTTTCTGCTTTCTTTCCCTCTCCTCCTCCTTTCCTGAGCTCCCAGCTGCTCGACCTCTTGCGTAACTATGAAAGAGCACTGAGTTTTTTGATGGGCTCCAGATGTGGAGTGGGGTGGGGATGAAGAGTGGGGGCGGTAGGTCTTTAGTCCCCTGAGTGCTCTAACTGTGGGAACATAGAGGCCTGACACAGCAGGAGAGAGGACACATTGCACAGCGCCTTTATCACGGGGTCAGCTGGTCCCTGTGTTGGAAGGACAGTGAGAGAAGCTGGGTGCTGTTTCGACCCTCTGCCTCAGCATCTGCTGCCTCCATGGCAGGCTTGATTATTCCCTGAAATTCCTCCTGCCCAGTACAGTAAAGAGGAGCTGAGGGTCATGAAACAGAATGAAGTGAATAGTCTCTGAGGTACCGCAATCTGGACCCCTCCCCTCAGTGCTGGGTCTTGGCACATGGGATACAACAGTTGGGGTTCTTTCTTCGTTTTTTTACATACCTGAATGGGCTATTACCTTTGTGATCTGCCTCATGAAGTTTCACCAGAATTACTTTCATGACTTCAAACAATATGAAGAGAGGAAAAATTAAGAGTCTCGCTCCTCAAATCCTCGGACTTCCTGGTACCCACAACATATTCTGGAGCTTGAATGTTCCACCTCCATTAGCTATAGCAGGTGGCAGCAAAGGGCGGCCTCTCCCCTCCCCCTCCTTGTCTGCTGCTTGGCCCCGGTCAGCTTCAGTCTCCAGCCGTGGGGGCCCTCTGCTAAGGCCAGCCCTGTCAATGAGTGACCAGAGATTCCTGTAGTTCAGCCTCCTGCTGTTCTTGGGTTAGGGAGAGACGGCACTAACTAAACTCATTGAATCATAACAGCACTTGTCCATCTCAAAGAGGAAAAATTATTTTTTGCTATCCACCCCAGCTGGAATTTAGACCAGACTTACAGGCTTTCTGCTCCTTCCTTCAGTGAAGAAGAGTCTCCAGGGTCCCTCTAGTGCCGGTCAAAGAAGTCCAGAAGTCTAGCTGAGTTCAGCTCCCTAGGGTCTCCCCAGCCAGTCTCCTGGGCCAAGAGCTGGCTTTGCAAGGTAAGGATCCACTGTCAGCGTTGGATTTCGGGTTGGAGGTTGAGATGGAGAATGACTTCAACCTAGCTCAATTTGGGGGCCGCTTTTAGGTGTTTAGTGCCTCCTTCTCTTCCTTATTAACTCCCACTCCTACTACAGGTTGGTGTGCTCAACTGTATGTCTATAGCCTGCCTCCATATCCCAATCTGTAACCAGCAGGTCTGTCGGCGTGGATGGGTGTGGAGCTCCATGGGTGCAAGATGATAATTCCATTCTGCTTTCCTGTGCTTTGGAGTTTGCATGGTACTTTAACGTGTCTTCTTGTGCCTATCCTTAAGAAAGTCTGTGAAGCCTGATGTGCGTGGTTATCAATCCCACTTACAGCTCTTCATGGTGGGGCTTGGAATGGGGCGAGGGGAGGGGGTGACAGGGAGAAGACCTGCGTACCCTCAGTAGATGTTCTGGAGATATTGAGAGCATGTTGTAGGGGCTTCGATTTAGGAGGTTCACTAGGAGCCCGTGGAGGTTTCAGGCATCAAAGGCAAAAAGAAAGAGGGGAGAGTTTGGGGGTGGGGAAACGAATTGTCAAAAACACCCTTTCAGAAGGGCGTTAAAGCCTAGGAGTGGAGGGTGGTCTAGGAGAGTCGGGAGGGCAGGGTGGGAGGAGAGGAGGGGAGTGTGGTCTTGGTGGTGGCTGTGGCTGTGGTGGTGGTGGTGGTGGTGGTGGTGGTGGTGGTGGTGGTGGTGGTGGTGGAGAGCCCAGCTGCAAAGATGAACAAAGCGGGCGCTGTGCAGGCTGGGGGAGGTGCTGCTGTGGGAGAGGGTGGGTGGGGGGACCTTGGGCTCCAGCCCCACAAGGGCGTCTTCTTTGGCTGGCCAGGCGGACGGGATGGGGGACGGGGGCGGGGACTGGCGGGAGCGGGGCGGGACAGGCTCGCTCTCCTCCTACTCAGCGGGCTCCCGGGGAAAGGCAACAGTGTCCTCCTAAGCCTGAGGCCACCGCGACCGAGCCGAGCCGGGCTAAGGGACCAGTGTCTCCCTGTCCCCCCGCCCCCCCCCCCGCCTCTAGGTAAGAGCGCCCCCTCCCACTACATTTGCGGGTCCCATTCGCTGTGGTGCTAGGACTGGATAAGGGGAAGTCCCTGGGGCCTGGCGAGAGCCCTGAGATCAGCTCTAGGCTAGGGAGCTCGGCAGAAACCCGTGTAGGAGTGAAGGCACCCCAGGTGAGTGCGTGGAGGCGAAAGGGGCGTTGTGGGGAGTTTTCCTGTGAGCCGCTTGCTTTTGCCTTCCTCGGCCGCTGCCAACGCCACCGCCAGAGGGGGCCGTGGCGCTCTCCCCTCCTTGGAGAAACGCTGATCCTGGCCCCATCCAGACTCTCTCCCGCGGGCACCCAGGCGGCCGGGGGGGACACTCGCGGGGTGTTGGGTGGCAAGCGCGCGCGCGCGGGTTTTCGTCCTCCAGCGCCCCACACCTCCCCCTGTCCGCCCACAGCAGGACCTTGGGGAGGGGGGTATCTCCTGTGACGTCTTCCCCCTGTCCCCAGGACAGCCGCCTTGATGGACCAGGAAGGGATTCGGAGTCCGACTCAGAGTCTTGGGCGTCTAGGAGGGATGCCTGGGGGTGTCCAGGAGATGGGAAGCCCGCCTGGGGCCTCCCAGGCACTCCCCAAGGCCCCCCGTCCTCGGGGGCCGGGGAGGCAGCCTGGGGCGCCTTGCCACGCCGCGCCGTCCGGACTGGAATCTCTAGAGTTCCCCCGAGCGGGGGCTGACCCAAGTCATCCGGGCTCCCCCGGGATAGGAAAGTGCGGGCGGGCGGCTGGGTGGGGGGCGCCGGCGCAGGGTGGCCGAGTCGCCCGCGGGCGCTTCCGCCGAGGCAGGCTGGAGTGGGGACTTGGCCCGGCGACCGCACAGCCCGGCCGGGGACCCACGGCTCCGGGGCGGGGCTGCATTCTGGGCCGTTAGCTCAGCGGTCCTGGAGCCTCTGGAGGCTGACTCATTGGACGGCGGGCTCACCCCACAGCCGCCACACGCAAACGCAGGCGCCCCACCACGCCGAGCTCCCACGCGGCACACACGCACGCCTCCGCGACACTTCGCATACCTACGTCCCTGCGTCACGCCACCCAGACACACCCGGACCCGCCCACACGCCGAGGCCTGCCCACGCACTCCATGTGCTGCGTCTCACAGGAAACCGCCCCGCCCTCACGCAGCCCCTCACACCCGCAACACCGCTTACACGCATCCCAGCTCACACATGCACCCGTCACAGCCCAGCTCACACACGCACCCCAGTCACACACGAGGCCCCAGCTCACACACGAAGCCCAGCTTACACACACAGCCCCAGTTACACACACAGCCCAGCTCACACACCCAGCCCTAGTCACACAGTCCAGCTCATACAAGCAGCCCGTCACACACACAGCCCAGCTCACACAAACAGCCCATCTCACACAAGCAGCTCGTCACACACAGCGCAGCTCACACAAGCAGTCCGTCACACACACAGCCCAGCTCACACACACAGCCCAGCTCACACACACAGCCCAGCTCACACATACACCCCAGCTCACACACAGCCCGTCACACACACAGTCCAGCTCACACATGCAGCCCCAGTCACACACACACAGCCCAGCTCACACCACAGCCCCAGCTCACACACGCGGCCCCTCACACACATTCAGCCGCCCTTCCCGCAGCTGCCAGGCTGGGAACGGGAGATGTCTGTGGGGCCGCCCTGTTTCCCGGCCGCGCAAACAAGCGGCTCCTTCTCCCTGCCCCGCCAAAGAAAGGCCTCTTGTCAGGGGCGGGCGGGCGGCCACGGCAGGCGCCCAACACTGCGGCCTTGTCCCACGCGGGCGGCCTGGGCAGGAGCAGGCCGAGGGGTGCAAGGGGCCGTTGCCTTGCGGAAACCTCCCTCCCTCGGCCCTGCGGACCGCGGAGAGGCACCTTTCCACCAGTGAACACCCACTCAACAGCCCCGGCTCCATCCGCGCTCTCCCAGCTCCCCCTCTCCTCGGGCCGCCCATCTCTCCTCTCTCCCACTTTAGGGGTCCCGGTCGGCCCCAGCCTCCCTCTCCTTCGCCCCATCTCCCCTCCCGTCAGCCTCCCCTCCGCTGCCCTCAATACCTCCTCGCGCATCCCCAGTCCTCCCGTCCGTTGTCCCTTCCACTTGAGGACCCGCCTGTCCTGCCTCCCCCGACCCCTCCACCTCTGTGTTCTTCAGTCTCCCCGCCGCATCCTCTGCCCTCGGTCTTCCCCTCCCCAACTTGCATTTTTTCACATCCCTTAGTCGGCCTTTCATTTTCCCCTTCACATCCCGGTGGCTCCCCTTCCCCGCCCCGTCCCTCTGCACACCCCCATTCATCTCTGCCAGGTTTTTCTCATCCTTAAGTTCTCCCGTCCCCCTCCCCACTCGGGCGTCCCCCGCTGGGCTCCCCGCCTCAGTTTCCTTCCCTTCCTGACTCCTTCCTCTGCCGGCGGCCCTTTCTCGAAGGCGGATGTGCGCCTGGAGGGCGAAGGCGGCGGCCGAGAGGACCCCAGCTCAGCCTGGCGGGTCTCTGGCCACAGCCATGCACCGCTCGGGCCGGGGCCGGGGCCGAGGCCGAGGCCGACCCCCAGGGACACAGGTGAGGCCGGACAACCCGCGGGGCTCCGGGGAGCGCCCGAGCAGTGGCCCCGCGAAGGGCCGGGTCTGGTGCTCTGGGGCTGGCTTTGGACCTTGTCCTAGGACCCCGTGGGAGCCCGGGAGCTGTGTCAGTGCCCGTTGGTGCCTGAGCCGGTCGGTCCTTCCCCGGCCTCCTTCAGGCGCGGGCCGAGACCCCCGAGAGTTGACTCTGGGTGCTCCCCTCGGCGGAGAGGGCTTCGGACTGGTGTCCCTCGTGGCTGGGGTGTCGGCGCGTTCCCGCGGGGGAGGAAGCCGAGGTGCCGGGCGGCCTCGCGCACAGAGGGCCTTGCCTGTCTCTCGTCAAATCCAGACACCTGGGCCTCCCCCACTCGGCTCCCGGGGCGGCGCTGGGGCGTCTGTACCCAGCGTGCGCGAGGACACCCAGGGCCGGACGCGCACCGCAGGGGACTTTTTTTGGCCGCGGGGCTGGGCGGGCCGGCGGGTAATGACAGCCGGGGTGCTGGGGAGCCGCGGGCCGGAGGAAGCGGGGCCGCAGGTGAGGGGCGTCCCTCGCGCAGCGCCACTCCGCCGCCCCGGCCAGGGTGGTGGGTCAAGATGAGGGCGCCCCCAGGTGGCCGCTCTCGGCTGAGGCGATCGCCCTTTGGGGGAAAGCACCGCCTGAGTGCAGGGCAGGTTGGCGTGGTGTCGCTTTCCACTTCTCTTGGATCAGGTTACTGTGCTGGGGCCACAGCCTCGCACCTCCGAATCTCTCCATCTTTTCTTTTCTTTTTTTTTTTTTTTTGAGACAGAGTCTCGCTCTGTCGCCCAGGCTGGAGTGCAGTGGCGGGATCTCAGCTCACTGCAAGCTCCACTTCCCGGGTTCCCGCTATTCTCCTGCCTCAGCCTCCCAAGTAGCTGGGACTACAGGCACCCGCCACCTCGCCCGGCTAGTTTTTTTGTATTTTTAGTAGAGACGGGGTTTCACCATGTTAGCCAGGATGGTCTCGATCTCCTGACCTCGTTGATCCGCCCATCTCGGCCTCCCAAAGTGCTGGGATTACAGGCTTGAGCCACCGCGCCCGGCCTCTCTCCATCTTTTCTTATCTTCTCCTTACACCTCTCTCCTTATCTCTCCCTCTACTTTCGCCTCCTTATTCTCTTCTCTTCTCTCCTCTAATCACTCTGGTTCTCCTTCGGACTTACTCTTTTACAATCTTTATTTCCACTTGAAGTTCTTCAGTGTAAATAAATGAGCACACCACAGCTGCCCCACACGGCGATAGTGACAAATACTCCAATCTGACAGATGAATAAACAAAGGCCCAGACAGGTGAAGTGCCTTGCTCCAGGTCACACAGCTCATAACAATAAACGGGACCAGGTCCGGTGGCTCACGCCTGTAATCCCAGCACTTTGGAAGGCCGAGGCGGGCGGATCACCTGAGGTCGGGAGTTCGAGACCAGCCTGACCAACATGAAGAAACCCCGTCTCTACTAAAAATACAAAATTAGCTGGGCGTGGTGGCGTGCGCCGGTAATCCCAGCTACTCGGGAGGCTGAGGCAGGAGAATCGCTTGAACCCGGGAGGTGGAGGTTGCAGTGAGCCGAGATAGCGCCACTGCACCCTAGCCTGGGCAACAAGAGTGAAAGTCTGTCTAAGAATAATAATAATAATAAACGACATTTTTATAGTGCTTTGCTTTCATAGAATGCCATTTAATGTAATATCTGAATGTTCAGATAGTCTTTTTAAAAAACTGACAGCTTTATTGAGGTATAATTTATATACTATAACATCCACCCAATTTAAGTATGCAATTCAAAGACTTTTAGTATATTTACAGAGCCATGCAATCATCATCACAATTTAATTTGAAAACATTCACCCCCGCCCCACCCCCCTGCCCCCAAACTTGTACCCTTTTACAGTCACTCCTCATTCCACCCCTAGCCCCAGGCAAGCACTGATCCAGACAGTCTTTTTTTTTTTTTTTTTTTTTTGAGACGGAGTCTTGCTTTGTCGCCGGGGCTGGAGTGCAGTGGCCGGATCTTAGCTCACTGCAAGCTCCGCCTCCCGGGTTTATGCCCTTCTCCTGCCTCAGCCTCTGGAGTAGCTGGGACTACAGGCGCCCACCACCTCGCCCGGCTAGTTTTTTTTTTTTTTTTGTTACTCTAGTTTTATAGAAGAATGACTCGACAATCAGGGAAGTTAAATAACTTGTCTAGGATCTTATAATAATAAATAAATAAATAAAGTCAGGGTGGAATTTAAGGCTTTATATATCCCAGTCTAAAGTTCTTTCTACCAAAGGATGATATTTCTTCTTCACCATTATTTATTATTTTGTTTTTCTTAACCCCTCTTTTACATAAACTCCCCATTCCTAACCCACTTTCTTGCTCCTCCTCCCTCAGAAAATGCTGAGGGATTTCCCTGAGTCTAAGGAAGCAGTGCAGCAATCTTTGTCCTTGGAAATTCTTCTCCATGGCAAGGAATTCTGGGAAGGTGCCAGGCCAGCTTGGGGCTTTGCATAGGTTAATGGCGTTTTCCTCCTCTCTTCCCTGGCAGTCTTGGGGTGGGCCCCAGCCTGGGTTCCGGCCTCTCTTCCGCCAGCTTGGGTGGAAATGGTGACGGAGATGATGCAGTCCAGGTCCGGAAGGGTGGAAGCTGGGAGGGTAAATTTAGTAACGCTATAGCTAAGGTCCTCGGGACCCACTGCCAGGGTCAGACACTCCTTGGAATGCTGGCTGCTGCCCCTGCTTCCTTTCCAAGTCCCCTGGTAGATGGCTTGAAAAGAGAGTGGAGGGAAACCCTGCTTCCCTGGGTCTGCTTCCTTACCCCTCAGTCACACTCTTAGCTTTCCCCAGTAACATTTCACAGCAAGTGGGAAGTTTCTCAGCTTAGCTAGTTGGCCAAGGGATGGGCATGGGGGCACATATTAGTACACAAATGTCCTCACATCCCAGATACCAAAAACATGAGCCAGGGAGAGAGGGATGGGTGATGGGTGAGAGGCAGTGGGGTGGTGGTGGGGAGGATTCAAGTTCTGGCTCTGGAATCTGTCTTACTCCTGGTTCTAATGGTCTAAGCTTCCTATAGCACCTAGCCAATTAAGAACCCAAGAGTTAAGAGCCCAATATTCCCAGTATTAGTTATCACTAAAGTTTTTTGTTTTTAATTTAAAAAAATTTTTTTTTAACTGATTGTGTTGGGTTGAGGTTGCTTTCTGGGGAAGAAAAGGTGTAGGAGTTGAGACATCTGGAGATAGCAGAAATGGCTGAGTTTTTCTTTTGTGTCTCCTTTAAGAAAACATCCTACTAAAGCCCTGGGAAAAGAGACAAACGGTGAAGAGGAGAGTGAAAGATTTCAGGAGGGAGCTCCTGTTTTAGCCCTGCCACCTACCTGGGGGCCCTCTGGCTACCAGTGTCCTTGGAGGGGCCTCCTTGCTGCTTCTCCCACTAAGGTGGATTTTCCCCATCCTGCTTAAGGCTCCACAATGGCCAAGGGTCTTCAGCTGTCAAAATCTGGGTTCTGAGTAGCATAGGGCAAGAAGGCACAGAGGTATAGATTGAGCCCTATAGGACTGTTTGTGCTTACAGTGGCAAGAGGCAGGACTGGTATGGTGTAGTATACATGCTGTGGCTGACTGGAGACTTGGCACTGCTCCCAGACAACTCCCACCTAAGCTCTTTAGCGGCCTCTACTTCCCTTCAGCATGAGCATTTGGGGAATGTTAGTGACTGGTGCTACCTCTGCCCTGAGAACTCTGCCACGGAACCTACTTCTTTCCCTCTCCTTCCCTGACCTTCCCACTCACCAGCTTTCTGCTGTGTCCCTAGGAGCTCTGGAGCCTTAGGACCATGGACGCTCTCAACAGGAACCAAATAGGCCCTGGATGCAAGACCCAGACCATGGTGCAGGTGAGTGGGATCAGGGCTGTGAGGCAAGAGAGATATGGTGGGGATGGCATCAGCTCTTCTACCCCCTTGTGGTCCCAGCTCAAGGATGAAAGAAGCAATTCTGTTCCTCTCTGCCCTTCCCCAGGTCCCAAGCCTATTAACAGCTCAGTCTTTATCTGAATCAGGTTAATTGGTTCACCCAGAAACTACCCGTCGAAAGTCAGAAAGCAGTTTACAGATTGACCCTAGGCTGTATCACTCTCCTTGATCCATGCCTCTATCTTCCCTGTACTTGAGATTAGCAGGGGCAAGCAATGGCCAAGTGGATAGCCATGGACAAGTCTGCAGGGAGCTCGACTGGCCTTCCTCTACAGTACCCCTGCTGCTTATCCAATGCCACCCCCACCCCCCACCGCTTTCTCCTTGCTTCTGTTTTAATAGACAAAAGGGACAGTTAAGCCAAGACTTGAGATAAATCCAGTGGGACGAGTTAGTGGCCTAGATTCAGATCTAATTACAATGTAGTGGAATAATGCTCTGTGTAAGATTTTGTGTTAAGCCTTTCAGCACCCTCAGAGCCCTTTGGAGAGGGGCAAGGGCTGGAGAGAGTGCTGGTGTGACTGGTTTAGGGTGGTAAGGTGCTGAGTCTAATGATGCTTGTCCTCCACCCCTACTACCTACAGAAAGGACCCTTGGACCTGATCGAGACAGGCAAAGGGCTGAAAGTGCAAACGGACAAACCCCACTTGGTGAGCCTGGGCAGTGGGCGACTCAGCACAGCCATCACCCTCCTGCCGCTGGAGGAAGGTAAGTGTGAACAGGGCATCTCACTCGTCACCCCTCTATCCTTGTAGGCATTCCTGCCCTGGAGGCCCAGCTCCTGCATGTGTTGGGGCCCTTCTACTGTCTGCTGGCAATGCTCGCCTCGCAACCCCACCAGCTTGCTTCCCTTCTCTCTGCCTCCCCAGACTGCCTGCCTTCCTTGGTAGATAATCTGGTTCCATGAGTGGGCTTAAAGATCAGCTTAGAAACAAGGATGGGAGGCTGGGTGTGGTGGCTCACGCCTGTTATCCCAGCACTCTGGGAGGCTGAGGTGGGCGGATCACGAGGTCAGGAGTTCTAGACCAGCCTGGCCAATATGGTGAAACCCCATCTCCACTAAAAATACAAAAATTAGCTGGGCGTGGTGGCACGGGCCTGTAGTCCCAGCTACTTAGGAGGCTGAGGCAGAAGAATCGCTTGAAGCCAGGAGACGGAGGTTGCAGTGAGCCGAGATCGTGCCACTGCACTCCAGCCTGGGCAACAGAGCGAGACTCCATCACAAAAAAAAAAAAAAAAAAAAGAAGAAGAAGAAAAGAAACCATGAAGAGAGCACTGAGAGAAACAGGAGAACACATTGCTCTTAGCAACCAATGTGGCCAAGAAGAAAAAGGGCCCCACTCCAGGGCATTGGGTTGCACGGGAGGCTAAACCGTAGGTAGAGAATGGAGAGATGGGAGTTGGGGGCAAGATCTCCCAAGATAAGGCCCTGGCACAGCCCCCTTCACCTTTCAGCTTCTGCTCATCCTCTCTCCTCTCCTAGCTGCACTTGTTGCCTGGGTGATACTACATTCTCCACATTCTCCAAATACCAGTCCCAGGGGCTCTGTCAGTGGGAGGGGCTGTTCTTGCTGCAGTTAGGGGAGAGCCTGCACTGAAGAGAGAGGTTGCACTGAACAGAGAGGTTAGCGAGGGAGATGAAGTGTTGCAGGTAGCAGAAGCGGGGGAGAGAAGAAGGAGAGAAAGGGAGATTTAGAAGAAAGGAGGAGTAGGCTGAAGGGGAAAAAGAAAAAAGGACACTAGGGAGAGGCGGTTGGGGGAATAAGGGAGGATCCGCAGAAAAGCAGTCTTCCTTCTCAATCTGTGGAGTCTGGGTCTTCCCATCTCTGGGCCTCCCATTCTCAGGCAGAGTTTTCTCTGAGAAGAGCTTCTATCACTTACTGTATAGACCAGGCTCAGGGGCCCAGTAGGGGTGGCCAATGATGGGCAGAGATTCTCCCTGGAGTAGGAGGTGGAATATGTTTGCACTGTGGCCCTCCTTGCCCTGTCACTGCCTCCTCAGCCTGGACAACCCTTCTGATTCAGTTTGCCTCTTGTCTCCAGGGAGGACAGTGATTGGCTCTGCAGCCAGAGACATCTCACTACAGGGCCCAGGCCTGGCTCCAGAGCACTGCTACATCGAGAACCTACGGGGCACCCTCACCCTCTACCCCTGTGGCAATGACTGCACTGTTGATGGTCTCCCTGTCCGGCAGCCTACCCGGCTCACTCAGGGTAAGGCTGGACACCTCCAGATGGAGGGGGCCTCTGTTTAAAGGCTTGTGTGTGTTAGACACAGGGGAGACTGGCTGTGGTGGTTGCCATGGCAACTGCCTGAGTGCCCATACTGGGAATGGAGTACTCAGGTGCATCTGAATGTGCCTAAACAACATACCGAACCCTCTCAGCATCCAGACATGTTTTCAACCTGTTTTTCTTCTCTGGTCACCCCCAACCTGCCTCCACATACTATGGGGAGAGAAGAGGTTCTGATTCCCGCCATCAGAGGGCCTGGGGCATGATGGGATTGTTAGTGGTTGTTGGGGAAGAGCAATTGGAGCAGCAGTGAGAGGGTATCAATGGCATTGTTCCATGATGCCAAGAGGAAGTTGTTTTGAGAAGCTGAAGAGGAGGACAATACTTCCTGATGGGGATGGGGCAAGGGTGAAATCTGAGGACATGCCTGCTCCTGTTACGAGACTGCTGACAGTAGCTTTTGGGTCACGAATATAACCCAAAGCAATAGGCCATTCTGTTGTGTAAGGTGGCTCTAAAAACTAGCCCCCTGGCCGGGCATGGTGGCTCACTCCTGTAATCCCAGCAATTTGGGATGCCGAGGCGGGTGGATCACTTGAGGACAGGAGTTCAAGATCAGCCTGGCCAACATGGTGAAACCCTGTCTCTACCCAAAATACAAAAATTAGACACGTGTGGTGGCGCACGCCTATAGTCCTCGCTACTCAGGAAGCTGAGATAGGAGAATCGCTTGAACCTGGGAGGCAGAGGTTGTAGTGAGCTGAGATGGCGCCACTGCACCCCAGCCTGGGCAACAGAGCAAGACTCCGTCTCAAAAAATAAATAAAATAAATAAATAAATAAATAAAAACTAGGCCCCTAATTACTATGGCTAGCAGGCAGGTAAGTGGTTGGCCCAGGTGGCACTTCGACAGACCAGGTGTGCTCACCCTGGAAACAGGGTTCTGGGCATCAGTTCATACAGTGAGTTGTCAGATTAGGAGAATGAGAAAAACAGATTTGGGTGGAGGTTAGAGGTGAGGTTAAAGGCTAACAGGAGGACAGGAACTTTGGGCTAAGCCTGGCTCTGAGCAGGTTCTGATGGCCTAGCATTGTTTTCTGGGGGCTCTTACTGCCTAGAAGCCCCTTGGAAGTGGCCATCCTACTCACTCCACTGTCTCCTTCTCTCCTCTTCATCCTCCTTAAGGCCTTTCAATGTCACTTCCTTCACAGCTGATTCAGGAGACCTGACCTTTCCCCCATCTTTTTTTTTTTTTTTTTTTTTTTTTTAACGGAGTCTCGCACTGTTGCCCAGGCTGGAGTGCAGTGGCACGATCTCGGCTCACTACAACCTCCACCTCCTAGGCTCAAGTAATTCTCCTGCCTCAGCCTCCCAAGTAGCTGGGATTAGGCATCTGCCACCACACCCGGCTAATTTTTTTTTTTTAACCCCAGTCTTTTCTTCCTGCCCTCGGGTAGGGGGCAGGGCATGCAAAAATTGACTTCAGGGAGGCAGGTCCACCAGTAGCAGCACGCAGGCCATTGCCTTCTCCAGGGCTTCAAGGTCTCTGACTTTGGATGAGAGGAGGAATCCCCCCAAATTGGGGCTTGGCTATGATGGCAGCAGGTTCCTAACAGTCCTGTTCAGTCTCAGAGAGAGCATCTTCTCTAAGATTTGGGAGCATGGAGATGAGACAATAGAGCAGCAAGGAGAGGCAGGACAAAATTTAAAGAAGGCTCAGCACTTACTACCCCCGCCCCAAACCTATCACATTCATCGGTAGGAATGTTGTTCCCCTGCATGTTGTGAGCAGGGTATGCTTGTGTTGTTCATTCTTTCCGGTGCATCATTTAGCTCCCTGAGAAGAGGGAGAGCCTGGGGCCAAGATGGAATTCTGAGGCATTTCCTGTGGCCCCAGTGACCCCTCCCGACTCTTCTCCAGCCAGAAGCCTACCCAGCCAAGTATGTACCCTCCCACTCTCTTCTGACCCTAAACCCCTTCCCATTTTCTCTCCCCATCCCCCATAGCCTTCTTGTCTGGGCTTGCCTGTCTCCAAAGCTTGGCAGCCTATGGAGGGGTAGGCAGAGGCACAAAGGAATGGGTGTTCTTCTCCCCAGTCCTCCCCCTCCCCTGGGCTCCAGGAGCTGAGGGTTTCCTTGTCTCATCTCTGGAGCAAGGCACCAAGCCCAGCCCTGCCTGGCCCCACTCCGGACATTCTTGGGAGTGTGTTTCCCTGGAAACTGGGTGGTTCGGGGGTGCATGTGCTATCTCTGTGTGTCTGTGTAACTGGAGTGTGTTTATGTAGCTCCGGATGTGTTTGTGACTCTGGGCTTACGAATATCTGTTTGTGTCTTTCTTTGTATTTATGGATCAGTGTGTTCAAGTGGGCGGTAGGGGTGAACTCAGGACTGATGGTACCAAAATGTCTGTGTATGTACTCCTACGTGTATATGAGACCTCACTGGTCATTTGCCTATCTGTGGGCATATATACAAGAGGATCGTTTTCCCTTCCTTGTTCCCCTAATCTGGCCTTGTAGAGGCGACCCTCCGCTTTGAAAAACAAGGGCTACCCTGGGAATAACAAGGAGCCTACTTTGGCCTTAGATGCATCATTCTGGGCACTGTGCCCAGCCATAGGCAACTTGGAGAGACACACTTCATGACAAGCAGAGATGGCAGTGACAGGCTCTTCCAGCAGGAATATGCTTGGGCCAGGGGAAGGGGGAGGCGGGCAGAAAACAGATGCCAACCTTTAGCACAGAGCTGTGAACATAGGAGCATGAAGTGAGGGAGCTAGGAAGGTCCTGATTCCACCCCCTGTACCCAGGCATCTTGGCACATCCCACATTGCCCTCTTCTCTACAGAGCAAGGGGTGGAGCTCGGAATAGGACCAAGGGAATGAGGAGGAATCTCAATCTGGGTCTAGGCTGCCCCACCCTGGGACCACAGCGCCAGACCACATGAAAGATCTGGGAGGGAACCAAGCAGGGGAGGACCCAGAAAGCCACCAGCTCAGGGCCCAGGCTGTCTAGACAGTAGGTCCCCATCCACTCCTAGCATTTCCTTCGAGCCCTGGTCTCCAGTCTCCTTCATTCCCTAAGCCTCTCATTGGTGGGTAGGGGCTTGCGTGGGGGCCAGCAGAGGAGTGTGGCTGGGGAGCCGGATCTCTGGGTTATCCAGCTGCCTCTCTCTGGGATCCAGGATATTGAACCTCTTTTTTTCCCACCCAGTTATTCCATCTGTAAATTGGGAGTGAAGCCTTCAACCTTTTTCTGTTATGAGACTGATAACAATCTTGACTAATAAAGCTCAAAGGAAGGAGGGCAGAGCGAAGGCTCCCAGCTTCCCACCTCTTTGTGTCTGCCTCCTGCCCTATTTCTCATTGGCGGGCATCCTCTGTGTCTGCCTAGGTCTATCCAGCTGGCCATCACAGTTTCCAGACCGATGAATCACTCTTCCTGAGGAGATTTTTTTTTAAGCCTCCCTTCATTTTGCATTTGACCCTATATGGTTCTTCCTTTTTCCTCAGAAGGGAATAAGATACGTGTGCACACGTGAGTGTGTGCATGTGTATGCACATAGTTGGCAGCATGGGTGAGTGAGCTAGTGGGCTGTTCAGCAAGAATGGAAAACTTGCCTGATTATTCATCTAAGAGGTTGATTTTATTTCAGAGTTTCTCCAGGGACTGAGTGAAAGGAAAGCTATGCCTGGGTGAGTGTGTAACTAAAAGGAATTGTCTGGGGGATGTGTGCATGAGAATAAAGGTGTGTGAGAGACAGACAGTGTGTTTAATGAGGGTGTCTGTGTGACTCAGAGCATGCAGAGATGAAGTAGTGTCAGCGTGACTGAGCAAGTGTCGATGTGTATCTGAGAGACACTGTGTCAGGCTGTGTGAGCTGCCTGCTGAGAACATACAACATTGTGTCCCGTAAGGCTCTGGTATGCAGGGGCCAGGTCCCTGGAACAAGAGGAACTGGGGGACCTGGCTGGATGGTAGGTATTAATACCTGCCTGGGCTGGGTGCGGTGGCTCATGCCTGTAATCCCAACACTTTGGGAGGCTGAGGTGGGCGGATCACCTGAGATCGGGAGTTCGAGACCAGCCTGACCAACATGGAGAAACCCCGTCTCTACTAAAAATACAAAATTTGCTGGGTGTGGTGGTGCATGCCTGTAGTCCCAGCTATGGGAGGCTGAGGCAGGAGAAATCGCTCGAACCCGGGAGGTGGAGGCTGTAGTGAGCCGAGATCGCGCCATTGCACTCCAGCCTGGGCAAGAAGAACAAAACTCCGTCTCAAAAAAACCAGAACAAAACAAAACAAAACACCTCCCTGACTCAGAATCTCAGCCTGACTTTGGGGGCTCCAGATATCTGTTTCCCAAGTAGGATGGGTACCTTATTGGGGTCGGAGGGCTCTTTGCTGGGTCGAGCACAACTGGAGGTTGTGGCTGGGGTGCAGGCTGGCTTCCAGGGGCCCAGGAAGTTGGCTGGCTGGAAAGGGCAGTGCCTTGGTCCAGGGTCATGGGTTGGGCTACGGTGAGTGGGGCCGGAAGAGGAGGTGTTTAGGGTGGAGACAGGAGGTGGGCTGAGTGCTTGCATTGTACAGAGCACTGCTTTGGCCTGAACTCCTAGCCCAGGGTGACCTTGTTACAGTGACAGCCTGAGGGCCAGAGCAGGACCTAGTGACCTAGCTGGACCTGTAGAGCCCCTGCTCTTTTCCTCTCCTTCTCTCCCTCAGATATGGACCCATGGAATGTCAGAGCTGACTTTCTGTAGATAAGGAAGCCGAGGTCAGAGGGTGTGACTGGCCCAAGGTACTATAGCCAGTTAGGGCCGGCCAGCCCGGCTACCACTGACCTCTTACCACAGCGGGCTGGGAATGAGACCCTGTCCTTTGCTTGGCCTCACTCCTGGCTCCTGGCTCTTCACTCTCTGGCCTCTTTACTTACCTCTCACCTTTCCTTCACTCAGTCACCTCCCTTGAACCTTTCCTTCCCGCCCACTTTTCTTCCTGCCCCGGGTCCAGGATCCCAAGCCGGCTGCCTTTCTGCATCCTCCCGCCCCGCCCTCTCCATCCAGCTCTCCACTCGTCTCCTCCATCACTTCCTCTTCCCCTCCTCCTCTCCTTTGTCCCTCCCTCCCTGGCTCCCTTCCCCCGCCGCTGGTGGCCGGCCCGCCCCTCCCCGGGCATTGGCGGCTGCTCGCTGCCTCGTTGCTCGCTCCGAGCCTGGAGCCGGCGGCTCGGGAGGTCGGCCCGCCCCCTCAAAGGCCCCGGGCGGGCCCGGGACCTGGAGGGCCTGAGCTAGCGGGGGCGAGCGGTCCGGAGGTCCGGTTTCGGCGGTGAGTCCTCAGCCCCGGGCCAGCCACAGCCCCCAAGCCGCCAAGCTTGGAGAAGCTCAGGCTGGGAGGGGGGTCTTGAGGGGGGTGGGCGGGAGGAGGGGCATGGGGTCCTCTGACCTTCTTTGGGAGCTTGAGGCGGAGAGACTCGATTGTGTGTGTTCCCTGAACATTTCTAAATGGGGATTCTGGGCTTGGGGGCACTTCTTAGTCGGTAGACCTTATCTTCCCCAGCGCTCCGGCAGCCCCCTCCTTAGGACTCACCTCCCTCAGATAAGGTTAAAGGGTCCTGGTTAGAATGAGGGGAGTCTACCTTATGGCTAAGGAGGGTCTCTGATAGGAAGGACCAAGGCCCTTCCTCCCATGTTCCCTTCACTCGGTCTCCCTTTGGCCAATCCACTCTATTTGTGTGACCAGGAGGGCAGTGACAGTAGCTCTGAGAGTGTGTGAACATGTACGCCCGTGAGTCTGCTGTGTTACTATGAGTGTGTATGAGTGTGAGCCTGTTTGTGTTGTTGTTTCTCCTCTGCATCTCTCACAGATAGGATTCACCCTCTCCTTCGCCTAGTTTTTCCCCTCCAGAGGTGCAGCTCCTCCACCCACCTGCACACAGCTGGACCCTGATCCCCTCTGGGCATGGGGGACACTGACCATGACTTTGGCAGGATGGGCAGGGGTTCCCGGGCTCCCTGAAAGGGCTGGCCTTTGGGGGTGGGAGTGGGCGGAGAGGAGGCTTCTTCCCAGAAACAGGGGGCCAGACCCCTAGGGGCTGTAGGGGCCAGCACTAGGGCAATGCCTGAAGCTTCTGCATGCAAATAGAAAGTTAATTTGGGCAGGAGCCTGGTTGCTCTCAGTCCTGCTGCCCTCCTGCCTGCTCTATTAATACGGATCCAGCTCTGGTGCCTGGCATCACTATTTATAGCCCAGAGGCAGCACGCCCACACCCCCTTATGTGGGGGAGGGTGAAGGGCTGAGGAGGGGGCAGAAAACACACAGCTATAGGGGCCCAAGCGAAGGATCCCTAGATGTCTACATCCTACTTGGGTGGGCCTGGCACTGCTGGACTGGAATCCACTCAGACTCCCCACCTCCTTCCCAGCCTGGACTGTGTGGTCAGGCTCCTGATCCCCACCGCCCGCGACCCTGGGTTGAGTGGGTCTGTCTAGACCCTGTGAACTCATCACTAATAAGCTTGTTAAATGGCTAAAAGGAGGGGGAGGGGCTTGACAGGGCTCTTTCTGAAACAGCTGTGGTTGTAATTATGTGGACAGTGTGGTTGGCTATCATTTATTCCAGTTATGAATACTGTGGGATCCTCTTCCCTGACTGGTGACTTGGCAGGGAAGGCTCCCTCTCTCTCCTTTAGAATTGTTGGTGTCTGGGTACCTGGGAGGGCCTTTGTGTATGCCAGGATAGTGAGTGGCTTTATCCACTATGGTTATCTGCCATGGGCTTCCCAGCCTACTAAACCCCCAACCCAAGCAATGCCCAGGATCCCAGGAACAGGCTCCTGAGCTTCTTAGTTAGGGACCTGCCAAGGTACCCCTGTGGCCTGGGATGCCCCTTGCCATTGTGGCCTGCCTGAGCTGAACTGTCTCAGCGTCCAGGAATGTAGACTCCTCTGCCAGTCTTAGACTGACGTGAAGCTTGGGGTGCCAAGTGGCACCAGATTGGGTAGACAGGAGGCTGAGACCGGGGGCCAGGGGTGTGGACAAATTGGAAGGATTGGTGGTAGAGAGCAACAGTGCTCTGGCTTCTCCCAATATAGTACTTCTGCAGGAGCCCTCCAGCACCTGGTGTGGCTGGGAGGTGGAGTTCTGCCACCTACACCTAGACGCCTGTGGGCACACCTGCCACTGTGCACACTCCTGGTGCCCCTGGCTACATTTTCCAGCTCCCACATGCCCTCCCCCTCCAGGTACTCACACTTGCTGGGCAGGACTGGGCTTGTGTCTACTGCCCGGGAATGTGCTTGGCTGAGGCCGGGCCCAGTGGCCTAGTCTTGGCCTGATGCCAGGGGAGACCAGGGAGCATGCAGAGGGTGCTTAGTCAGAAAGAAAGGTGGTGATCGCTCCCTAGACTTGCAGCACACAGCTCTCCTAAGGTCACAAAACAATAACGAGTGGGAGCAAATTCAGGACCCCCCCCAGGTCGTCTGACTGATCTGTGGTTTTTCCTCTTGTTCCCTATCTCAGAGCTTTTTTGTGTGACCCTGGAAGTTGCTGCCTCTCAGACTGACTTTTCTACCCTTCTCCCCAAGGGGCAGATAGATGGATCATGCATACAGGTTGGGGTTGGGGGACAGGGGTGTCAGTGTTCTCTGAACATTTTTGTGTGTGTGTGTGTCTGTGTGTGACGGAGTTTTGCTCTGTCACCCAGGCTGGAGTGCAGTGGCGTGATCTCGGCTCACTGCAGCCTCTGCCTCCTGGGTTCAAGCAATTCTCTTGCTTCAGCCTCCTGAGTAGCTGAGACTACAGGCACACGCCACCACCCCCAGCTAAGTTTTGTATTTTGAGTAGAGACGGAGTTTTACCATGTTGGCCAGGTTGGTCTCGAACTGCTGACCTCAGGTGATCCGCCTGCCTCAGCCTCCCAAAATGCTGGGATTACAGGCTTGAGCCACCGCGCCTGGCCTCTCTGTATATAGAGTACTTTCACATACACTGTCTTATTAACCCTACAAGATCAGTGGTATTGTCCCCATTTTTCTGATTACGAGAACTAGATTCAGAGGTGAAGTGACTTTACCCAGAGATCTCACAGCTAGTAAGAAGAGGAGTTAGGACGAGGACTCAGATCTTGGGACTCACTCACCCGTACTTTTTCTACTCCGTCTTGTGCTGCGGAGCCCTGGAGGTGCCCATCTCAAGCACAGGCAGGGTCAGGTGTGGACTGTGTGGACTCTGAGAGCAGGTGGGGATGGGTCTTTAGAGCCGAGGTGAGCCTGCTAGTGCTGTGAGGTGGAGTAGCTTCAGCCCTGCCTGCCCTTCCAAGTGTTTTCTTTCTTTTCTTTTCTTTTCCTTTTTTTTTTTTTTTTTTTTTTGAGACAGAGTTTAGCTCTTGTCACGCAGGCTGGAGTGCAGTGGCGTGATCTCAGCTCACTGCAACCTCCGCCTCCCGGATTCAAGCTATTCTGTGGCCTCAGTCTCCCGAGTAGCTGGGATTACAGGCACCCACCACCACGCCTGGCTAATTTTTGTATTTTTTGTATTTTTAGTAGAGATGGGATTTCACCACGTTGGCCAGGCTGGTCTCGAACTCCTGACCTCAGGTGATCCACTCGCCTCTGCCTCTGAAAGTGTTGGGATTACAGGTGTGAGCCACCACACCCGGTCTTCAAGTGTTTGCTTTCTCTGCAGGCTGCATGTTGTGCCTGGGTCAGTCCACCTTCCTTCGCTTTAACCACCCGGCTGAAGCCAAGTGGATGAAAAGCATGATTCCAGCGGGGGGCCGAGCCCCTGGGCCCCCCTACAGCCCTGTTCCTGGTAGGTACCAGAGTCGGGGGGTGGGAGCGCAGGGGGCTGGGGTGTTCCTTCAGCAGTCCTCCTTGCTCAGTTCAGCCACACTTGGAGTGTTAGGGCAAGACAGTACCTAAGGTCTGGGCTCACTGCCATTGGCCATGGGCTGGTGGAGAATGCCAGGCAGTGGGACCACTGAGAGCTAACCAAGGCAGTGCTGCTTAGCTAAAACTGGGAAATTATGTATCTTGAGGGATAGCGGGCTCTGCCAGCTTGTACCCCACTGCCCTGGAGGTTGCCACTCAGTATCTGGAACTCTGGCCCACTTGTGTCACCACAGGGAGCCTCACCCTCTAGGGTGTCCTGAGGGGCAGAAGGAAGCATTAGGTTGAACTCCCTGTAAGCTGTGGTGGGAATCATGTCCTTGGGCCTCGCCCAACCCTCACTCCATGCCCTGCCCGCTGATGACTCAGTGGAGCAGCTGTATTTTGTGTGTGAATTATTGATCCCCAGAAGAGAATTGGTGATTGTTCTGGGGAACCAACACAGGCCCCCTCAGCCCAGCTGCATAGGGGGTGGGGTGCAGACCAGGAGGCTATTATTGGGTCTACCATCTCAGACTTTGTGCTGGCATTTAGATGGCTATGGGGTGACAGGTGCTGGGGCAGATGGACATGGATGTCAGGTACACCTCGGGGGGTGGTATCAGCAGCCTAAGTGGATAGCCTGGGGACCTGAAGAAAGGTGAGTGGTCACTGGGATTACCAGTATCCATGGCAACCCCTCTGACTATATCCCACAGAGTCCCCATAATTTTGGACCCAGACTCAGTCTTGCAAAGTCTTTCTCTTCTCTTCTCCCCACCCTCAATCTTTTCCAGTCCTCTGGGGGCTCAGAAGCCTGGTTTCCCAGTCTACTCCCTAGTTAATTTTACCCTGCCCTCACCCCAGCCTCGTCATGCCACTCCCTTAGCTGTCTGGGGCAGTGGTTCCAGGGACTCCTGTATGGTTGACTAGGGCTGAGGCATGGCAAAAGCAGGCTCTTGCTGGCATGGCTTAATGGGATAATTGGAGGCACTGAGCTTCACCTCCTTGCTGGCAGCCTGGCTTCCAGGAACCAGCCATTAGCACCAGCTCCCTCCCCTACCTCTGATTGGATGAAGACACACCCCTCGCCCAGCCCTGGAGGCTTTTTCTTTTCCTTTTCCTTTTTTTTTCAATCCTGGGCCTCTGGTTCCTATGGTGGGAGGCCCTGTCATCCTATTAGACTAGGAGCCCCTGGAACTTCTGGCCAGCTCTGCAGCAGGTGCCCATCTTCTTTGTATAATGCCCTTCTTTTTTCTTTTTTTTTTGTTTTGAGATGGAGCCTCACTCTGTCGCCCAGGCTGGAGTGCAGTGACGCGATCTCAGCTCACTGCAACCTCCACCTCCTGGGTTCAAGTGAGGCTCCTGCCTCAGCCTCCCAAGTAGCTGGGACTACAAGTGTGTTTCACCACACCTGGCTAATTTTTTATTTTTAGTAGAGATGTGGTTTCACCATGTTGGCAAGGCTGGTCTCGAACTCCTGACCTCAGGTGATACGTCCACTTCAGCCTCACAAAGTGCTGAGATTACAGGTGTGAGCCACCATGCCTGGCCTCTTCTTTTTTTTTTTTTTTTTTTTTTGAGATAGTTTGCTGTGTCATCCAGGAGGCAGGAGTGATCTCAGCTCAGTGCAACCTCCTGGGTTCAAGCGATTCTCGTACCTCAGCCTCCTGAGTAGTTGGGATTACAGACATGTGCCACCATACCCAGCTAATTTTTTGTATTTTTAGTAGAGGTGGGGTTTCACCATGTTGGCCAGGCTGGTCTTGAACTCCTGTCCTCAAGTGATCTGCCCACCTCGGCCTCCTCAAGTGTTGGGATTACAGGTGTGAGCCACTGTGCCTGGCCTACCTGCCCTTCTTGAGGAGGGATATAGGATATAGATTGGAGGAGTCTAGTCTTGGGGTGAATTGACAACAATAGGCTTAGAGCGCCTATCATTGTTAACTGTTTTAAGTCACAGGCAGGAAGGCCCTGCCAATTCCCTTCCGTTACAGAAGGAGAAACTGAGGACAAGTGACTTGGCTAAGGTTGCATAGCAGGTCAGTGTCAGAGCTAGCTGGTACCAGAACCAGATCTCCTGGCTTCTTCTCCAAAGCCCTGTTAGTCTCACTGTGCTAGGAGGAAGTGGGCTAGTGCCCTGGCTCTTATGCATATGCAGCTCCCCAAAGTCAAAGACCTTTGCATTTCCCTCCAGCAGAATCAGAAAGTCTGGTAAATGGGAACCACACCCCACAGCCTGCAACACGGGGACCCTCGGCCTGTGCCAGCCACAGTTCCCTGGTGAGCTCTATTGAGAAGGACCTGCAAGAGATCATGGACTCACTGGTGCTAGAGGACCCTGGAGCTGCTGGCAAAAAGCCTGCCACAACCTCTCCACTGTCGCCGATGGCTAATGGTGGGCGCTACCTGCTGTCTCCCCCAACCAGCCCTGGTGCCATGTCTGTGGGCTCCAGCTATGAGAACACCTCTCCAGCCTTCTCTCCACTCTCTTCACCAGCCAGCAGTGGAAGCTGTGCCAGTCACTCACCCAGTGGGCAAGAGCCAGGACCTTCTGTGCCCCCGCTGGTACCTGCCCGTTCCTCCAGCTACCATCTGGCCCTGCAGCCCCCACAGTCCCGCCCAAGTGGTGCTCGCTCTGAGAGTCCTCGGCTGAGCAGGAAAGGGGGCCATGAGAGGCCTCCCAGCCCTGGCCTCCGGGGTCTGCTAACAGACAGCCCTGCAGCTACTGTGTTGGCAGAGGCCCGGAGAGCCACTGAGAGCCCCCGGCTGGGTGGGCAGCTGCCTGTGGTGGCCATCAGCCTGAGTGAATACCCAGCTTCTGGTGCTCTCAGTCAACCCACCAGCATTCCTGGCAGCCCTAAGTTCCAGCCTCCAGTCCCTGCTCCCCGAAACAAGATTGGCACACTCCAGGACCGCCCTCCCAGCCCTTTCCGTGAGCCTCCAGGCAGTGAGCGGGTGCTAACAACTAGCCCCTCACGCCAACTGGTGGGCCGAACATTTTCAGATGGGTTAGCCACCCGTACCCTGCAGCCTCCTGAGAGTCCCCGCCTGGGCCGGCGGGGCCTGGACAGTATGCGAGAACTACCCCCCTTAAGTCCATCTCTGTCCCGGCGAGCCCTCTCCCCACTGCCCACCCGGACCACCCCAGATCCCAAGCTAAGCAGGGAAGTGGCAGAGAGTCCTCGGCCCCGCCGCTGGGCAGCCCATGGGGCTTCACCAGAGGACTTCTCCCTGACGCTGGGGTCACGGGGCCGTAGGACACGGAGCCCCTCACCCACACTGGGTGAGTCTCTGGCACCCCGCAAGGGCAGCTTCAGTGGCAGGCTGAGCCCAGCCTACAGTCTGGGCTCTCTTACTGGGGCTTCACCCTGCCAAAGTCCCTGTGTCCAGAGGAAGCTCTCCAGTGGGGACTTGCGGGTGCCTGTCACAAGGGAGCGGAAAAATAGCATCACAGAGATCAGTGACAATGAGGACGACCTCCTGGAGTACCACCGGCGACAGCGCCAAGAGCGGCTCCGGGAGCAGGAGATGGAGAGGCTGGTGAGCAGGTGCCAGGGAGGCTTGCCACTGTCCATGGCAGAGTCTGCCAGGGCTCGAGCAGGCCAGTTGGCAGAGCGGGAGGGGCCCTCAAACAGGGCTTGGGCTTCTCAAGGTTCCCCACCTCCAGGATACACTTTAGTGATCAATATCTTATGGTTCCGGTGCCCTGAAGAAGAAATTTTTTTGAAATCTCTAAGGCTTTATTTTAAATTCGTGCTAATTTTGCATTTATTCAACATAGCATTTGTTTTAATGTATAAATTAAATTTCACATTGTTTACTCAAGCACAGTGAAGCTCTAGGAAAACATACCACAGGTATGGTAAGACCTTGAACCTCCCAGTTTGAGAAGCAGGTTGAAGTAGGTTGAGTAGGCTGAAGCTCAGAGAGGGGAATGGCTTTGTCCAAGATCACACAGCAAGTTCTGGCAGAGCTGGAATTGGAACCCAAGTCTCCTGTCTGACTCTGAGACTTTTTTTTAGAAAAGTACCTTGTCCTTTTTTGCTTCTCTTTGGCGTCTACAAGTGGGTGGGAGCTGCTCACCCTGGCCCAGGCAGTATCATCTAGGAGTATGGGTGGCAGGGAAGAAGGACAGAGCAGGATAGGCAACCCTGGCCTGACCGTTAGCCAGCCTCTGTAATTGTGACTGTGTGTGTCCGTGTGCATGCGTGTGGGTGTGTGCAGGGGCCGGGTGTGGCTCTAGGCAGCTGTCCTGGAGATGGCATCTGAGCTGGGTGGGGGCCAGGATTCCCCAGATAACTCAGGGAGCTTAAGGGGCTCTGGCTGGTGTGTACACAGTCGAGCCCATGTACAGAAGAATGGATTCTGCCCTCTGTCCTTGCAAGCAGAACAGGGTTCTTTGGGAGGTGGGCAGGAACCCTGGGACTGGTTTGAGGAGGAGAATCAGAACTGATGAGAACCAGAAATGAAGCATCTGGAGATGCTTTTGGAAGAGGTTGGGACAGTTTTGGATGAGGGTATAGGATTGTGTGTTTGTGCTGGATGGGGGTGAAATGAGGCGGATTCTGTCTTTTCCTTTGCTGCATCTTCTCTTCACTGTTTTTGCATTGGTCTAGATGGGAATGCATGGCCATTCTAAGCTGGGGTCTCATCCTGGAGAGGGGGCAGTGAGCCTGGCACAGGCAGAGTGGCAGGCACAGCCTCCCCCAACTCCTCCATTAGTCTCCCCACCCCCATTCCCACACATAAGCACACATCTTACCACTAGTCCTGACCTGCCTCACCTGCCACTTTAAGTCTTGGAGGCTGCCGGCCCTGCCCCTCCCACCTCAACCAGGCTGCTTATCTGGGTCCTGGGGCAGGGGCGGAGGCACTGGCCCAGCCTCCCAGGTGCCGAGGCTCTGTTCCTGTTTTTTTTTTTTTGCCATGGAACTGGGCAAGCAACAGGAGGGAAGCTGGGTAAGTGTATGAGAACGCCTCTCCAGCCTTCTCTCCACTTCCTGCGGTTTGGGTTCATGGCCAAACTGTAAGTGGTGAGAGACACTTGAGGAGGTCTAGGGACCCTAGAGAGCCATGGGAGCCTCACAAGCCAGGCTTCAGGCCTATAGATAGGCCTGCAGGAGAAAGCGACAAGACCAGGAATGCGATTGTATCATCCCTCCTTTACTTCCTAGGCCCCTGAGAGGTGACTGTATCTGGGTGGGTGTGTATGTGGAGAGGGGTGGATGAAGTGGTAGGGCCCTGGGAGTACTCACTCATGGGCCTGGGCGTTCAAGGACTGGTAGCAGCCCATCCTGCTGATAAACAGCCAAGGACTGCCTGAAGGTACCTTGGAGCTGAGGTGGGGACAGAGGGCCGTGTCCTTGGTCTACCTCTTCTCCATGTGTCTGTGGTTGGGTGTCTGGTCCCTGTGGGCTTGTGGGTCTGTTTTCCAGCCCTGTCTGTCTGCATACATGCCCACCTGTCTGTATGCTAGACTGTGTTTATCTGTGAGTGTGCATCAGTGTGCATTTGTGCATGTCAGGGCTGGTGTCTTTGTACCTGCTTATTAATGCAAGTCCAGGGCACATATTGTGTCCTTGTGTGCCTGTGCATCAATGCTGGTGTGTCAGTGTGTGTCCTCGTGTCTGTAGATCTGTATGTACCTGCGTTAGGACAAGCACCCAAGTTTATCTGTGTCTCATTGTGGTCTGTAGTCTACTTAACAGTATGTTTCCGTATGTGTTTGGTGTGTTCCTTTGTGTCCATGAGGAAGCCCTGTCCTGGGGTAGATTGAAAAAAGAAAGGAACAGGAAGATGGAAGGGGCTGTCCCAGAAGTGGGCAGGAAGAACCAGGCTGTTGTGCCATGTGGACAGGTGGCACAACAGCCTGGTTCTTCCTGCCCACTTCTGGGGCACCCTATTTCCCTCTGCCTCCCCCAGGTCTTGGGGTCAGGCATCTCCTGACTTGACACTGATGACCTAGCCACCAGTAACCTTGCTCTCCCTCCTGACAGGATACTGAACCTGGTGCTATCCCCACCAGGGCTCAGCTTCCTCCCCTTCATGTCCTGCTCTGTCCATCCTCCCCAGGAACGCCAGCGCCTGGAGACCATCCTGAACCTGTGTGCCGAATACAGCCGGGCTGATGGGGGATCTGAGGCCGGGGAGCTCCCCAGCATTGGGGAGGCCACTGTAGCATTGGCACTGGCAGGCCGGAGGCCCTCAAGAGGCCTTGCAGGGGCCTCTGGGCGGAGCAGCGAGGAGCCCGGAGTTGCCACCCAACGCCTATGGGAGAGTATGGAGCGCTCAGATGAGGAAAATCTCAAGGAGGAGTGCAGCAGCACTGAGAGCACCCAGCAGGAGGTGAGATGGAGGGGTAGGCAAGACAAAGAGGCTGAGGTTGGACACCTGCTGGGGGCAGAGGAGGCTGGTGTATCGAATGCCAAGGTCCAGTGAGGAGAAGGATCAAGTTTGGGAAGAGATTCGAGAGCAGAGGTGCAGAAATGAGACAAGGAAGAGAAGGGAGGTGTTGATGAACTTCCCAAGCTATAAATATGCTTTATGACCTGCCTTTCCATGGGGCTCCACCCAGGCCTGGCACTCAGTGGTAAATCTTTATTATCTTAAGCAGAGCCCTTATTGCTCCCCTCAAAGGTGGGGGCGGGGTGGGGGGCAGGGAATTAGCCTCCTGTCTCAGTCCAGCTATTCCTCAGCAAGTGCCTGGAGGAACAGGTGATCCATTTTATTGGTCTGACTCCAAAAGGCTCTAGGCTTCCTCAGTTGATAGCTTCCCTCCCCTCCAGCATGAAGATGCACCTAGCACCAAGCTCCAGGGAGAGGTGCTAGCCCTGGAAGAGGAGCGGGCTCAGGTGCTGGGGCGCGTGGAGCAGCTCAAGGTCCGTGTGAAGGAGCTAGAGCAGCAGCTGCAGGAGTCAGCCCGAGAGGTGAGCCATGAAGACCCTAGCTAGACTCTTCCCTAGGCCAACTGAAGGCCCCAGAGAGGGGCCACAGTCAGCTGCTTTGATGGGGACCCTGGTGTCTGCCCCCAGGCCGAAATGGAGCGGGCACTGCTGCAGGGAGAGAGGGAGGCAGAGCGGGCACTGCTGCAGAAGGAGCAGAAGGCAGTGGATCAACTGCAGGAGAAGCTGGTGGCCTTGGAGACAGGCATCCAGAAGGAGAGGGACAAGGTAACCCACACCTGGCCCGGCTTAGTGCTGGGTACCAGTGGCCTGGGAGAGAAGGAGAAACATCTTCTCTGGGGCCCTGTACCCCTCACCTCATCATCCATTCTGCAGTACAAGTGGTCTCTGTGGCCTTCCAGGGACAGGGTGACTTGTCCTCCTCTGTGGAAGGTACCAGCTTGGAGGGCACTGCCAGGGGCTGGGCTGGTGTCTGGGGTCTCCTCTGTTTGGGTCTGTGTGCTACCTCTGGGTGCCTGCCATCCTAGGCCCTTTATGGCCCTTCTAGGAAGTGCCAAAGCCCCTTCTTGGGCAGTGAACACAGCCCGAGGGACTGACACTGGGGAGTGAGTCAAGTCTGGGTCCCACCATCTAGAGAACATCTCCCTCCAAGCATGCCACAAGTGCTTACATTGTGATCTTTGGGAGATGACCCTTGGGCCTCTGCTTCCCTTGAGCCTTCAGGATCTGCAGCCTCCTGTCCCAGGTGACCCTAGCTCCTGCCCCTGCCCCTTTCAGATTTCGTGCCAGCCTGCAGGGGCCACTCCCAGATGCCCAACACCGTGCCAAAAGCTCTGAAGTGGAGAGGGGTCATCTATTTCTGGATCTGACAGTATTTTTCCAATAATTTAATTTTCCTTCTGGATTTTTTGAGTTTCTTCCTCCTGCCCTCAATTTTGAGGATATTTTGAGGATCTTAAAAATTCTTTGACCCGTTTTTTTTTTTTTTTTTTTTTTTTTTTTTTGGAGCTTTGGCTCTGGCCCCCAAAACCACACTCCCAAATTCTGTGCCAAATTAACTCCATGCTTGCCAACTAGGCCTACACTAACACCCCTTCTAATCACTGACCTGGGCTTTCCGCATGCCCCTAACTGCCAGTGCCACCCAGGTAGGGCTGAGCCATGCCCGCTTTTGCACTAACTCAATGGGTGCCTCCGTGCCCCTGGCCTCTCCCCTCTAATGCTGCCTCCTTCTTTTCTTGGTGTGGGACCCCAGAGTTTTGATATGAAAGGAATTGGCAGGAGGACTGGTAGCTCAACTTTACTCAAGGGGGCATTGGCAGGAGGGGTATAATGGTGGGGGAAATGCTTGGCTGTGGAGCTGCTCAGACTGAAGTTCTTCCCATTGGAAATGCCTAGGCTGCTGTCTTAGGCTACTGTCTGAGGACAGCGTGAGATAACTCAAGGAAGCTTCCTGGCAGCTTCCTGTACAGCAGACCGGGCTGTCTTCCACCTAGTCCCCTGCCTGCCTTCTGCAGCCAAGGAGTAAGGAGGCCCAGTTGTGGGCATGGTCTTGGAGGGCTTGAATAGGACCTCTCTGCCAACACAGTGGCTACCCTTCCTAGCTTTCCCCTGGGGCTTCCTAAATTCAGATACCCATCAGAGGTTGGTAATGGGTAGCCCCTACTCTTCCCCTCACCCCTGAGCCACCTATAACACAGGGTATTTTAAAGGCTGAGTCCAAGGCTGAGGAAGCACCTAAACCTCAGGAACTGGCCTGATCAGGTCCTCCTCTCTGGGGAAGGGTAGATGAGTTGGGTAGAGGGGTGGGAGTGACTGGGTTCAGCACAGGGCCTCACTCCCAGGGATAAAGCTCATCATTTCAGAAGGAACCTGCCTAATCTCGTTTCCCACTGACCTGGAGTTTTTTGGAGGCCTGGACTTCACTTTCTCTGTGGGGAAGAAAGAAGTTATTTGAGGCTGTGGTAGTGACGGTGGTGGTGGTGGTGGTGGTGATGGTGGTAGTGATGGCAGTGGTGTAGAGGGTTCACTCGGCTTCCCTCCCGTCCCCAGCCCATGGCTCCACTCCGACTTGGGAATCAGTAATCACAGTTTCTTCTCTGCCTGTCCTTTGAGGGGTGACTCACCAAACCCTCCCCTCATCCCCCTTCCCGCCCTCAGAGGTGTCATCTCACCCCAGACAGAACAGTCCACCCCCTCTGTACCCACTCCTGGGACTCTTATTACCATGACAACGGCCCGAACTAATTGCAACCCTCATCCCTGAAGTTCAGCCTGCAGGGCCAACACCCCACCCCGACCCTGGGCAGGAGGGGAGGGAGGCCAAGGGTGTTGGGCTGGGGTCCCTTCTGCCACACTGCTTTAACATCCTCAGCTCCTGATTCACGCCCAACCCTGGATTTAACCCTCACCATCACCTTTTACCCTGGGTTAAATTTTGGTCTCTGGGCTGTGGTAGAAGGGGAGGGATGAGAACTGGAGGCTCCGATTCTGTGATGCGGAACCAGCCTTGACTGGTTTGGAGAGAAAACAGAGGGCCTTTTCTCAGGACCTACCCAACAATTTCAGTTCAAGGGACCCCAGGAGACCAAAATCTGTGCCCTGCCCCCACACCTCTGCCTGTGTTACCCCACTCCCTGCACCTCTGACTGCTGTGTTACCCTTCAGCTCCTGGCCTCGGGCCCTCTGCCTCTTCACCTCTTTCCCTCCTCACTTTCCCTTTCTACTCTTTTCTTTCTCCTCACCTGGTTATTCTCCTCTTTGATTCCAGCCTTTTTTCTTCTCTCAACCCCCATTGCCGACCCCCATTCTGTCCCGCCCTGGCCTCCCTCCCGCGCTCCCCTCCCGCCGCTGCCGGGCCGGAGTTGAGGAGTGTGTGTTCTGTTTCTCCCCTGTGCCCCGCCCTCTCCCTCCCGCCGACCAGGAGAGGGCGGAGCTGGCCGCGGGACGGAGGCACCTGGAGGCCCGCCAGGCGCTCTACGCCGAGCTCCAGACGCAGCTCGATAACTGCCCCGAGTCAGTGCGGGAACAGTTACAGGAGCAGCTGAGAAGGGTCAGTTCCACCGCCCCCCCTCCCCCGGCCCCCGCGGGCCACGCCCCAGAAGGAAGAGAGGAGAGCGGTGGGACGGGACCACCTGGCCCCTGCAGTACCTGCCGGACACCAGGGTCGGTGCTGTGGCTTGGAGGGAACCGGGAAGGTTGGGGGGATCAGCGCTCCAGGCCATGATGCCCGCGAAAGGGAAGGCCAAGTACAGCGGGAGCTGGGTGAAGGCAGGTTTCCTACCCAATTTCCCCGGGTCCAGCCCCATACAACGCATGCACCTGTGGCCTGGCCTTCCAGGTGCAGAGTGGCATTGCAAGCACCACCCAACCCCCTTTGTCACTGTCGTTGAAGGAGGCAGAGGCCCTGGAGGCTGAGACAAAGCTCTTTGAGGACTTGGAGTTCCAGCAGTTGGAGCGGGAGAGCCGCGTGGAGGAGGAGCGTGAGCTGGCCGGTCAGGGGCTGCTCCGGAGCAAGGCTGAGCTGCTGCGCAGCATCGCCAAGAGGAAGGTGTGCCCCACTCCGTTCCCTGCTGCGTGCTGTTGGAGGCCTGTGACCTGGGTTTGAATCCCAATGACTTCACAAAAGTTAACTTCGCCTTTTGTGCCTGGGTTTCCTTGTCTGTAAAATGAGAATTATAACAGGTTGTTATGAGAATTAAACAAGATGTAAAGACAGAATAAGATGTGATTGTAGCAAGCACTCGGTGAAGAATAGCTATTATTATTAAGCTCTGACTCCCCTCCGTCTTCCAGTGGAAAGTGGATTCTGCTCTTATTCAGAGCTTAGCACTGGCCCATCAGGAAGGTGAAAGATGGAGGAGGAGGAGGTTTGCCCTGTGCTTGCAGAGCTCTTGTCTGGTGGAAGTGCTGGGACACACAGAAAGATTTGAGATCTGGATATTAAAGCCAGCTAGGGGTCCTAGAAAGGGCATTCATTTGGGTTCCAGCCATGGCTCCTTCCTGCCTTGGCCGAGCTATAAAACAAGGGTTATTGCGTATTGTGGCCTGGTTGGCTCTGACATGCTAGCTAGGTACTGCGATTGTCTGCTCCTGATCTCAGCCAGACCACAGGATGGTGGCGCAGGTGCCTGTGTGTGAGGGTGGGGAGTAAAGCTGGGAGGAGGTATGTGTTAGTAAGGGTTGGGAAGAGGTGAGAGAGGGACTGGAGAGGATGGTTCAAGCAGCTTCCACCCTTATGGCTGAAGCTTGTGGCCAGGCACATGCACACATGCATGTACATTATGCCTGGCTGGAGTTAGTGTGGGGGAAGTGAGCATGGTGAGACTGGGGAGTGGTGTCTAAAATTGGCGACTTAGAAGATTTGCTGGCTAGCCTGGGGCTGTTGGTAAATGGGGAGCTGCTGGACTTTCCTTGAGTCCAGATCCCATGCTTCTCTCCCTGAGCTGCTGTCTTACAAATGCGCTGACTGATGAATGGAAGGAAGAAAATTGACATACCTAAGCACATGAGTGTGTGTCAGGCACTTTGCTGGGAGCCTTCCTTGGATTACCTCATGCTGTCCTTAGGATGGTATCACAAGACAAGTGCTATTATCCCCATTTTATAGACAAGGAAACTAGGAGTAGGAGAAGCTACACATTTTGCCCAAAGCCTCCCATAATATAAGCTTCAGAGTCAGAACTGGAACCCAGGCCTGTTGGCCCAAATCCCATGTTCCTTCTACTGTACTGCACTGAGGCTAGCAGTGGGCACTTCTCTAGCCTCTTCCTCCTTCTTCCTGGAGGGAATGAGGTAGGGAGCTGTAGATCAGCTAATCTCATCCCTTTGGGATTCTGGTGAGTATAAGCTCCAGGGAGTTTGGGAGGGCTTGGCAGTAGTGGATTCCTCTTCCTACACCCACTCTGGCTCCTGGGAAACCGGAGCTCAACCCCTGGGACCTGGGGTATCACATTCTTCCCCATGCTCCTCCTTAGGAACTGTATCCAGCTTTCATTCTCAGACCCTAGTGTCCCACCCTAGGCTCTGTCTACCCTGGTGCCCTGTGCTCCCCTGCCCTTTCCACTCTGATTCAGAGTGGCTCAGAGTACTGGCCTGGGAGTTCAATAGATGATTCTAGTCCTTGCTCTACCACTTAGCTGGCTAAGAGATCTTAGCTCCTAAGTATGTTGGTGTTCTCACCTATAAAATGGATATAAATGCAGCTGCCTCATAAGGGAGCTTATTAAATGACATAACAAATGCAAAACATTTAGCAGAGTTCCTGGCTCCTAATGGGTTCTTAGTAGATGGCGGCTCTTGCAGTGAGGATTACTGCCTAGCCTACTTTGTTGTTGTTGTTGATTTTGAGACAGAGTCTCACTGTTGTCGCCCAGGCCAGAGTGCAATGGTGTGATCTCAGCTCACTGCAACCTCCACCTCCCGGGTTCAGGCGATTCTCCTGCCTCAGCCTCTCGAGTAGCCAGGATTACAGGTGCCCCCCACCACACCTGGCTAATTTTTGTATTTTTGGTAGAAATGGGATTTCACCATGTTGGCCAGGCTGGTCTCAAACTGCTAACCTCAGGTGATCCAGCCTCCTCAGCCTCCCAAAGTGCTAAGATTACAGGCGTGAGCCACCACACCCGGCCAGCCTACTTTGGTCTTCTTTTGGACTGACCCCAGATTTAGGACATCATCCTTCTTTAACTCTTCCTTTCCCATGATTTGCTCCTAAGGGTGGTGGTTTAAGGCTCCCTTCTTCAGAAAGCCCTCCTGGGATTAACCCAGCCCATTTTTCCCATCCCTCATCCTTCCCCCTTACTATCTTTTCATTTCCTTTTAGCACATGATTGTTGAGCCAGGTACTGTTCTAAAAGCCCTATTGGGGGTATAAAGACAGAAAAGACAATGTGGATCTTATGTTTGGGGCAGGGTGGTGGTAGTGGTAACAGATATATTCACAAATAACAATAATAGAGGCAGATGGTGATACAGAAGAATATGAGCACAGAGGAAGGAGCAAAGAAATTGAGTGGCAATCAAGGGAGGCTTTGGAGAGGAGGTAGCATTTGGTCTAATCTTAGATGATAAGTAAGCTCTTGATAGATAGAGAAGATTGGGACAGCTCTTCTGGCCTAAGGAAGCGACATAAGAAAGGCCTGAGAGTTTACAGCTACACAGCTGAGTGTACAGTGTGGCTGAGCTGAGAGAACATGGAGGCGGTAGGAGGGAGGGGAGCTGCAAAGGGTTTGGGAGCCCCGAATGCCTGATAAGGAGTCTGTGCTTAATCCTGTGTGTAATGAGGAGCCACTGAAAGATTTTGAGGAGAGGCATGACCTGACCTTATTTGTGGATTTTTTTTTTTTTTTTTTTTTTGAGACGGAGTCTCGCTCTGTCGCCCAGGCTGGAGTACAGTGGCCGGATCTCAGCTCACTGCACGCTCCACCTCCGGGGTTTACGCCATTCTCCTGCCTCAGCCTCCTGAGTAGCTGGGACTACAGGCGCCCGCCACCTCGCCCGGCTAGTTTTTTTGTATTTTTTTTAGTAGAGATGGGGTTTCACCGTGTTAGCCAGGATGGTCTCGATCTCCTGACCTCGTGATCCGCCCGTCTCGGCCTCCCAAAGTGCTGGGATTACAGGCTTGAGCCACCGCGCCCGGCCATTTGTGGATTTTTAAAAAATTATTCAAGTAATATTCCTTTTTAGAAAGTAATTTTTCTTTTTAGAAAGATTAGAAAATTCAGATAAGCAAACAAACCTCAAAGTCATCTTAGGAAGACATTTGTGACAGAATGGAGTGAATCAGGAAGTTGAGAGAGTGGAAGCAGAGGCTGGTGAGAAGGTCCAGACCAGGGAAGCAGAGGGCCTGGATTTGAGTGGTGGCAAGTGGGGTTGGGACAGGGAGAATGAGGCAGATGGAGTGTCTGTAGGCTTTGGGACCCATTGGTTGTGGGGTAAGGGAAGGGAGGTTAGAGGATCTGAGTGGTGTGCCTAATGGCACAGGGGTCGTTGGTCAAGGGAGGGAGGAAGGCCTGAGGGAAGGAGCCCACATGGCAGCCTGTGTTTTCTTAGGGTGAGTTGAGGCCAAGCAGAAGAGCTGGTTGATCTCCTTCACCTGAGCCTTGAGTCTCTGGGCAGGAGAGCCAGCTAGTTCTCACCTTGAGCTCAGCCCTGTCTCCCCAGGGCCTGATCAACCACCCCATCTCCTTTAGGAGCGCCTGGCCGTCCTGGACAGTCAGGCTGGGCAGATCCGGGCTCAGGCCTTACAAGAGTCAGAACGCCTGGCCCGGGACAAGAATGCCTCCTTACAGCTGCTGCAAAAGGTAGGGTCCCTCAGGTTGGGCTGGGGGATTTTGAGTAGGGTAAATGGGAGGGGAGTACAGAAGGGCTGGGGTGCAAATGTGCTGGGGTGGAGCACAGGGACCCCCTCACACAATCTCCTGGCTCCCACTCCTCTTTGACTCTCTGCCATTCTGGGCTCGCAGGAGAAGGAGAAACTGACTGTGCTGGAAAGGAGATACCACTCACTCACAGGGGGCAGGCCTTTCCCGAAGACCACATCGACCCTCAAAGAGGTATCATGATTGGGTTAGCCCCAGCTTCAGGCCCAGGGGGTGTCCTGGGAGGCTCTGAGTAACACACAGCACTTTCACCCCAGTGGCTGAGGTTGTATGGGGCATCTCCCTGAATGGGAGAGATTTGAGGAGGAATGGCCCCAAGCTCTGGAATTTGATCTTCCATGGCCACCAGCTGCCTCTGTTTAGTTGCCTTTAGGGTTCCCAGGAGCCCACTGATTTCCCTGTTTTTGGTGGCTGAATATATGTGGGGGGACTCAGGGGCCTGGGTTGGGTGGGTAGACAGCTCAGAGGCTTAGTAGGGGCTGATCTGGATGGACTCACCTTGAAGGGGAGCATATGGATATAGGAGTGCTGATCCTGGGGCTCCTGGGCTTCAGTCCTGAGTTAGGCGTTTGTCTCAGAAGAGGATATTGGGGCCCCTTAAATGGTTCTTCCCAAGTCTGTATGTCTGGTGTGTGAGTTCCAAATAGAACATACCTGGTTTACCAACTTCATTCCCTCCCTCCCTGCCTCACTACACAAACAATTTAAGGCCTGGGGTGGGGAACTGGGACAAGTGTGAGGGATGCAGCCCCTCACTCTGTCCCCTCTCTGTAGGCCGAGCTGCTCATCCCCGAGTCCTCAGAGATGGGGCTGGGGACTAAGGCTCTGGGCCTTTTCCCAGGGTCTTCTCAGGCTGGGGCCTCCTCTGTCTCTTTAACCCCACCTGGTTCCACTCTTCTCTGCCCCAAAGCACAAGAGGTAATCACAGCTAAGTGCGTGCTCTGCTTTGCCCACTGCCTGCCTGCCTGCCCGCTGAGCCTCTGCCTACAGCTCCTCCCAGGGCTTAGCTGAAGGGCATGTGGTGATAGTTTCTTGGCTGGCCAGAGTTTGGGAGAGTGTGTGTGAGCGTGCCATGCCGCCATTCCATAGAGTGCCTGGGCAGCCCATTGAATTGCATATTAATTTGCCTATATTCTGCATGCCATTCATCAGTTCTCACAACATGCTGGACCCTCTGGCTCATTTTTCTTTTCCATGACCCCAGAGGACAACCTGGTTCTAGAGCTAGGCCTGGATGGGCCTTGGGTAGGGCAGGCTTATGATCCTGCACTTTGATTCAGCATGCATTGTGGAGGTCTACCATGCTCCCAGCACCCAGATAAGCTCAGTTTCTTTTTTTTTTTTTTTTTTTGAGATGGAGTCTGGCTCTGTTGCCCAGGCTGGAGTACAGTGGCGCAATCTCGACTCACTGCAAGCTCCGCCTCCTGGGTTTTACGCCATTCTCCTGCCTCAGCCTCCCGAGTAGCTGGGACTACAGGCGCCCGCCATCTCGCCTGGCTAGTTTTTTTGTATTTTTTAGTAGAGACGGGGTTTCACCGTGTAGGGCAGGATGGTCTCGATCTCCTGACCTCGTGATCCACCCGTCTCGGCCTCCCAAAGTGCTGGGATTACAGGCTTGAGCCACCGCGTCCGGCCGATAAGCTCAGTTTCTAAGGACAGGTGATGAATACGACAGTCCCTGTTCTGCCAACCCACAGTTGAATGTGTTGGCATCTTTCCAAGGACTCACCTTGGGTAGTGGGCCTATTTTTCTGCTAGGCTTTTAGCTGTTCCTTGCTAAGGCCTCTTTCTCACAGCCCATCTTGCTCAGGCCCTGGTGATGTCTCCACCTTTCCCCACCTGTTTCTAGCTCCTGCCCGGGCTGATGGGGTGTGAGGGGACCCTGGGGAATGGTATGACTGGTGCCCAATGCTGCATGTGTGTGCTCCACTGGGGACTGCCAGGTTGTTGGGGATGGGGGTTCTCTGGGAGCTGGGTTCTGATCCTCAGTGTACTCTTAGAAGGCCTTCTGTGGGCTTCTTTGCCTGTCCCCAGCCCAGGGCGAATTCAGGTATGGGCCTTCAGGGTCTGCTTGGGTCAGGACTGGATGCCAAGGTGGCTCCAAGAGTGGAGGGGCAGGAGGAGCCTTCAGACTGTTGTTTCTGCTGCCCTTTTCTGGTCTCTATCACTCCTTGCAGCCATCTATGGGCATAGCAGGCACCCTACCCCTGCCTTGGAGTTTGTATTGACCTGGAGTGATGGCCCTGTGGCCTGGCATGGAGTTTGGGGTGTTGGGCACCTTGTTGAACCCTGTTAACCCCTTTCTTTGCCCACCCCTACCCCTTCCACTGGGCACCCCAGGAATATGTGACCCTGGCAGAAGTTTTCCAGCTGTGTTCCCGCTTGGACCCCTATGCTTCTGCCACCCCCCCCCAGTGTGCTCGCCCAGCCCCTGCCTGACAGTGAGGTACCAGCCACTGAGGGTGCCCACCAATGCCCAAGGACCTCTTTATGGATGGCCTAGATTCCCCCTTGGGTCTGGGTGGAGCTGGGGGGACAGAAGGATCTGTGTTCGACAGAGAGGGAGAAGGGCAGCCTGTATAAGGGGAGGTTGGGAGTGGTTTCTTTTCTCCCCTGGGGCCTTGGGAGCTTTCTTCAGCTCCTATGGCCTGGGAAGGGGCAGGCCTTCTGCTCTAGGATGAGGGCATCGAGTTGAGAGGACTCTGGTTTTCCTAGGCTGCAGGCTCTGTACTTCCTGTCCTTTCCCTCTCTTCCCCTGTGGGTAGGGCCATCTTATGTATTCTAGTTCCATTAACCTCTTATATTCCCTCCTGCGTCTGGCCTTGCCCCAAGTACGTGATGCTTGAGCAGCTAAAGGTGATGCGGGACACCTCGCCCATGCCCCCAGCCCCTGTGCCAGGCCTTTCTCCCTGGGCCTCCGCCTCCCGGGACCTGGTTCCCACCACCTGCCTTCCTCCCATGCTGCCCTCCTCCTCGTTTGCTTCCATCACGCCTTCACCCAAGGTTGGTGGTCTGTGAGTTCTTGCTACCCCGACCCATGACTGGTGTGCTCCGTGTGTGTTTTGCTCCTGTTCACCTGGCCTCCTGGCTCTGGGCCACCCCAAGGGGAGTGCCCAGTGCCTGCAGGCTCTGTCTGGTGGCTGGTTTCATGGCTGGTGTAGCACATGTCTGTGGTCTGGAAGTTGTACCCTGACTGTTTCTCTTTGCCCTTAGTACATTCAGGGCAACTGTTGTCTCACTGTTTTTCTCTTCTTTTTCTTGATGCTCTCCTTTCTCCCTTCCTTCCTCCCCTTCTTCCTTCACCTTCCTGTCCATTCCCCTGATATGGCCTTCCTTTAACCTTTCCCCTCCTTCTTCCTCTTCTTTTTTCTTTCTCCCTTCTCCTGCCTTTTCTTTTCCCTTTATTTCCTGGCCTTTCCTCTCCATCCTTCCCCTCCTGTCCCCTTTTCCCCTCCCTATTCCCACCTCCAGATGGAGAAGCTGCTGCTCCCTGCTGTAGACTTAGAGCAGTGGTACCAGGAGCTGATGGCCGGGCTGGGGACTGGCCCCACTGCAGCCTCCCCTCACTCTTCTCCCCCGCCTCTGCCCGCCAAAGCTTCCCGTCAGCTGCAGGTAACCCCTCCTTCACTGCCCATCCTCCCCAGCCTTTGTACCTGTCCACTCTGATACCTCCTGCCAATCCATCAGCCACACAGTACCACCTTGAGTGGAGGCGTCAGCCCAGTCAGGGCAATGAGGGCACCTCTGGGCCCTGAGAAGGTCACTCCTTGGGGCAGCTCTCCTGGCATTTGGGCAACCAGAGGGCCAGCCTCCATAGTCTAAAACTGTCTGATTGAGTGTCTGGTGGAAGGGGATTCTGGAGCTATGGTCAGGTTGGGAACTGTTTGGTGCCCTGTGGTGAGCTAGGCTGTGGGTCTGGCCTATGCTTGGCAGCCCCCAACACCCAGAGCTTCTCACCCAGTCTGGGGGCCTGACAGGCTCTTGGGCCTGTGGCAACTGGAACTAGTGTGTCCTGGGAGAACTGCCAGTATTTTGTTCTCCTGGTTTCTCCAGCAGTGACACTTGGAAGCAGAAAACAAGGGGCAAAGACTCTGAAGTGACAGCCCAAGCCTCCGCAGAGTTGCCATGGAGGGCGTGGGCCTACCTGAACCTGCAGCAAGCAACTGACCATGGGGTGGGAAAGGGAGCTGGGCTAGTCTTCTCCTTAGGTTTCCTCCACTGACCTGCTGCAGTGCCTAACATTGACCATTTAAGATCATCCGTTGAGTGAATGCACTGCATCTGTAAGACTGTGACCTCAGCTAAAATTTCATGTTTCCTTGGGGAGGAGTTTGATCATATAAGACTGCTACTGTGTACCCAGCTGGTTAGAGACTTTAACATGTTTTGATTCTCTTAATCATCACCATAGGCGTTTGAGGTAGATAAAGTTAACTCATTTTATAGATGAAACACTGGAGCATGGAGAAGATAAGTAATCTTTCCAAGGCCACACAGCTAAGAAGTAGCAGAGCTTATGCCAAGTCAGGGTTTGTGATGCTAAGGGCCATATTTACCACATGCTAGTGCTGCAGGGGAGCTTGGCCATTATTTAGTCTAGTCCTACCCCCTTCTTTTGCAGAGAAGGAAGCCAAGGCCCAGAGTAGGGAGGTGTGTGACCGAGCTAGGACCAGAGGGAACCCAGTTTCTAGTTGGTCTCCTGCACAACCCTGCCTGACTGACATTAAATCCTTGCATGGGTCTGTTTACAGGTCTTTTCTTAGACCCAGGGTTGGGCTAGGGATTGGCCCAGGGAAGAACAGCATGGAAAGGAGAATTGGCAGCTGCCAATAGCATCTGGCCATTGGGCTGGCTCAGGAGGCTTGTTGTCAGAGCCAGAAGGCCTGAGGCCTAGTGCCAGGGTGATACGTCAGATCACAGCCAGACTAGGTGACATGGGGGAGGTGGCCAATGGGGGAGCCAGAAGTCACTGGGCACTATCTTTTCTTTCCAGGTTTACCGCTCCAAGATGGATGGCGAGGCCACCAGCCCCCTTCCCCGGACCCGCAGCGGCCCCCTCCCCTCCTCCTCTGGCTCTTCCTCCTCCTCCTCCCAGCTCAGCGTGGCTACCCTGGGGCGTAGCCCCTCCCCAAAGGTCTGAGGACAGTGGGTGGGGCTGCACATGTGGCAGGGGATGGAGACTGCCATGCTGGGGAGAGGCCAAGACCACCCATAAAAGCCTTGGGAATGGGGGTGAGGGCCTTCTGAGCCCAGGTCCAAACTCTCCATTCCTCTGCAGAGCGCTCTACTCACCCAGAATGGCACAGGCAGCCTTCCTCGCAACCTGGCAGCCACGCTGCAGGACATTGAGACCAAGCGCCAACTAGCTCTGCAACAGAAGGGTGAGTGACTGCCCCGCCAGCCCACCTGCTCTTCTGAGGGGACCCTGGATAGTTGCCATGCTTCCTCTATGCTCACACCTTTCACAGGATGTTTTTCCTTTCACTGGGATCTAGGCCAGAGCAGAAAGGATTTAGAGGAGTGGGTACCTAAAGAAGAGCTTCCTGGATATTTATCTAAAGCCTTCAGGGCCGGAGACTAAGGACCTAGGGGGCTGTGACATCTTTCCTAGAGAGCCTAGCCAATACGGGAACTGCTTGTTGACCTGAGTCGGGTTAGACATTGCCCTCTCTGGAGGCAGGGGATGGATTTGATTACTTCTAGAAATGGTTGCCTGAGATATTGGCTCTGGGGACCCAGGAGTCCTTGTTGCTTGTGTGCAATTTGGTTGTTTTGAAAGCCCATGTCTGTGCCTCTCTCTCCTCTTACCCACCCTGTGTCTCTACCGTACCCTCTGCCCGGGGTCCCCCACGCCAGTCGAGTTGCTTCCCGCCGAGCCCCTCCCAACCGACGACCCAGCAGGTAGAACGTTGGTCACAGAGGGCATTGCTTTGGCCAGGCAGCCCCTGCCCTGGCATCAGCATGATGTGTCCTGCCCAGGTCTCCACTGCCTGCAGGCAGGGTCCCAGGCTGAGCTGGGTTGGGGTGTCTGCTGGCCTCACTCCTCCAGCTGGCCTCTCTTCTGCCCTCAGCTGTGCTCTATCGTGTCTCCCCTGCCTTCTTTCCCGCGTTTGTTGCTTTTGCTTCTGCATCGCAGGGGGGTCTGCATTGGCATTCTGGGTGCTCATGGGGTTTCCGCCATCTCTTCTTTCTCCCTTCTCCAGCAGGCAGGGTGGGTGCATGTGTCCTGCCTAGACCTACTTAGGCCTTGGTTGTGAGCTGGAGCCAGCTGGCTGTCACGCTGCCCGGGCACTATTTGGGTAGGTTTGGTGTCCTATGTGGACTCAGGATGCGAAAAAGCACTGAAGCCAGACTGTGCATCTGTGGCCGGTTGTGCAGGCGACTGAAGCATTGGCAGAGCAGCCAGGCCTGGAGCTGCAGGGGCCTTAGGGAAGCTGCGGGGAGAGGGGGCTGCTCTGTGTTAACCTCTCCCTGCTTGCCCCTCCTTCTGTGTGTGGTGCTGCCACTGGCCTGCTCCTTAACTGGGTGGGGAGCCCACTGTGACTCCCATCTGTCTCTCCTGCAGGACAACAGGTGATTGAAGAGCAACGGCGGCGACTGGCTGAGCTGAAGCAGAAAGCGGCAGCTGAGGCACAGTGCCAGTGGGATGCCCTGCACGGGGCAGCCCCCTTCCCAGCGGGCCCCTCGGGCTTCCCCACTCTCATGCACCACTCTATCCTACACCACCTGCCTGCGGGGCGGGAGCGTGGGGAGGAGGGTGAGCACGCCTACGATACGCTGAGTCTGGAGAGTTCTGACAGCATGGAGACCAGCATCTCCACTGGGGGCAACTCGGCCTGCTCCCCTGACAACATGTCCAGGTACCCCCCACGCCTGGGCCCACAGCCTCCCTCAGCCACCGCCTCAGCTCCTTGATGCACCTCTTCTTCCCCTTCTCTCCCCAGTGCGAGTGGTCTGGACATGGGGAAGATCGAGGAGATGGAGAAGATGCTGAAAGAGGCTCACGCAGAGAAGAACCGGCTCATGGAGTCGAGGGTGAGTCTGACCTGGATCAGGGAGGCACAAGGTGATGGGGCACAGAGCTGCCTGCTGCCTGTCAAGGGCCTGTGCTCCACCTCAAGCCCTTCCACCCATATTAGCCTTGCCACATTCCCTTGGGGTAGAAAATGTTTTAAAAGGTTGTATTCCTCAAACGGGTTTAGGGAACCTTGGTGAGATTACAACTTCATGGCTCTTAGGAACAGAGAAGGCAGCACAGTAACCATTCTCCAACCAGTAATTTCTTGTACGGAAACTTCCAGTTTTTGCATGTTTACTTCTGTAGACTTTTTGGCAACTACAGGAATTTTGATTCCTGTCTACCTTCATGGCAGGCCATTCCTCTTGGGACTGATTAGGAAAGGCAGGAACTGTGGGTGAAGTATAGACCAGAGGAGGAGGCAGATGTCCAAGTCAGAGTAGAGGTGTTGGCTGGGGAGCCTTGGGAGCAGAGAGGGCTGACAGCTCCTTCACATGGGCATGGAGCTGGGATTCAGCAAAGAGGGACCCGTGGTTTATCCTGGGCATAGGCAGGCTGATGAAATGTGTGCCTAGGAAGGAGAATAAATAAAGGATCTGCAGGAGCTGTTCTGTGTCCACCATTCAAGGCACTCTGCATGTTTGAGATGAGAGTGGGACGCAGAGAGTAAGGTCAGCAGTTTGAGGGATTTAATAAAAAACAGATACTGACAGTTTGAATGGAGGACCAGCCACAAAAGAATGCCTCCTATCTTATTTATGTCTAAGTATGGCAAATGTGTAAGCATCTCCTGGCAAATGTGGGGAAAGGAGATTCTGCTAAGTTTTGAGCTGGGAAGAAATAGTAAATGGGAGTTAATGGTATAGGAGGTCTTTATTAGTAATTAAGACATACAAAGCATCACTGACATGCTCTGTTTTTAATTATTTGTTTTAATGACTTCTAAAATCCTTTTATAGTGGCTTTTATAAGTTCAGCTCTGACCTTAGTCTGTAGTCACTTTGTGCCCATAAAGTTTGAAGTTCAATAGCAGATGTTTCTAATTTGGAGTTTCAAAAGGCCTTCAGTTAGTGATTGGGAAAGGACTATATATTAGCTGTCAAAAAAAGTTGTCTAGATAACCCACGTTCCGAGAATTCAGATACAATTGTCAGAGCCCCATTTATTTTTTGAGTGCTTTCCTACTGGAATCAGTAATGGGCATTTATATACATGATCTAATTTCATTTTCACTATAATTCCAGGAATGGGTATTCTTAACTTCATTTCACAAATGAGGCAATTGAGGCTTAAAAAGTTTAAATGACTGGGTGTGGTGGCTCACGCCTGTAATTCCAGCACTTTGGGAGGCCAAGGCAGGCGGATCACCTGAGGTCAGGAGTTCGAGACTAGCCTGGCCAACCTGGTGAAACTCTGTCTACTAAAAATACAAAAAAGTTAGGCGGGCATGGTGGCAGGTGCCTGTAATCCCAACTACTTGGGAGGCTAAGGCAGAAGAATCACTTGAACCTGGGAGGCAGAGGTTGCAGTGAGCCGAGATCACGCCATTGCACTCCGGCCTGGGCAACAGAGTGAGACTCAGTCTCCAACAAAAAAAAACAAACAAAGTTTAAATGATTTTATCAAGATCACAGAGCCCATAGTGGTAGCAGGGCCAGGGTTTGAAGTCAGGACAGTCATGCTTAAAGCATTTCTCTTTAACCAGCCAGGGCTCTTGGAGAGGGTGGGCTTTGAAGATGATGCCTCCTCATGCCAGACTACCCTGAGGTGGATGCCTCCTGCAGCCCTGCCCAGGTGTGACGAGGGCCAGTGGGGGGAAGAGGATGGCCATAGGTGCTGACCCCTTGGCTTTGGGGGCAGGAGCGGGAGATGGAGCTGCGGCGGCAGGCCCTGGAGGAGGAGCGGCGAAGGCGTGAGCAGGTAGAACGGAGGCTACAGAGTGAGAGTGCCCGGAGGCAGCAGCTGGTGGAGAAGGAGGTCAAGATGCGGGAGAAACAATTTTCCCAGGTGAATGGGCGGTGGAGCACAGTGGTGGTTGGCTTGACGGTGAGGGCTGTAGAGAAGTGGGGAGAACCCAGGGTTTCTGTGTTGGGCTGTAAGACCTGTTCTACTCCAGAAAAGATTGCTGTTGCCTTAACACAAGCAGAATTCTACCTGGGACTCATTGACCCCAAAACATAGACCTACCAGGACTGTTCAAATGTGTGTGTGTGTGTGCTAGGGTAGTGGGTTGTAAGGATGTGACAGGCCACCTTGCAGACATCCAGGGTCAGAGAATAGGGTCTGGATAGGTGTCCCAGAGATGGGAGCTGGTAGTCAGGAATCAGAGTGGCTCTCCTTGGCCTCTCCAGGGCTTCAGATCTGCTTCATGAGCCTGCACTGCACCTTCCCTTCTGCTTCCCCTGCTGCCCTTCCTGTATGTGGAACTTCAGGGTGTGCACACCCCACAGGACCTTTCATCTCCAGTCCCCACCATCAGTGGATGACCTCACTCTGACTTTTGGTTTACGTCTCCAAGACAGAACTGTACTAGTTTCTCTTCGGGACAGAAATTCCTCCTTGCCCAAAAGCCAGCCCTACCCTTTCTCCTTAAACAGGAGACTTGAGCAGAACAATTGAAAGCAGGAGAAATTGGTTTGGGCTGGGAAATCTGCCCATGTCTCTGGTCCCAAATCCTAACTCCTACAACCCCCCATGAGAATCTGTAGGACTTAGATAGGCTGTCCCTTCTGATTAGGTCTCTGTAGGCTTCCCCAGGTTGGGAGTCCCGTGGAATCTTTCCCAAGCAGTGATCACAGCTCCCTCATTTCCTACAATGCAACGAAATAAATTCCAAGGGATACGTCAACTGGATTGGGTTTGGGAAATAATGAGAAGGGGCTGGGCACAGTGGCTCACACCTGTAATCCCAGCACTTTGGGAGACCGAGGTACACAGATCACTTGAGGCCAGGAGTTCAGAGACCAGCCTGGCCAACTTGGCGAAACCCCATCACTACAAAAAATACAAAAATTAGCAGGACATGGTATCACACACCTGTAATCCCAGCTTACTCTGATGGCTGAGGCATGAGAATTGCCTGAATCCAGGAGATGAAGGTTGCAGTGAGCTGAGATCGTGCCACTGCACTCCAGCCTGGATGACAGAGTGAAATTCTGTCTCAGGAAAAAACAACAACAACAACAACAAATGAAGCTCTGTGAGTTTTACCCCTGTGGTTGGAATATTTGTAAAATGCCTGGTTTCCCTTTCCTGCTTTAGTCAGTGACTGCTCTGGGAGTCTGTCTTCTAGCCCCTGTCCTGGGGCTCAGGCATTGCAGCAGTGGCCACTGGTGTCTGGTGTGGGAGATGGATAGAATCAGCTATCTATGGGGTTGTGTGTTCTGTTTTTTTTCTTTAAATAATGTGTGGTGTTTCCTGGCCATTTTAATGTTCTTCTGGGAAAGGAAGAGTAGAAAAATATTCTAGCTGACTGAGAATTCTAGTTCGTATCAGACGTAGAGTAAACCTTAGTAATTACCTAGTTCAAAGCCCATGTTTTACATGGAAGGAAACTGAGGACCAGAGAAGGAATGTGACCCAAACAAGGTCCCATGGGAAGTCAGAGACTAGATTTCTTATTGGGCTTTTCTTCCCAGAGTTCTTATCTGGCCTCTTACTTTATTCTGTTTGGCTCAGGAGGGAAAGGAGGGACAGGGCAAGACAAAGATGCTGTGTCTTGGTTATAGGTGGGAAAACTGAGGCACAGAGTGACTTCACAGTTTGCCTGGCCCTAGATAGAGTCAACGTAGGCATGGTAGGTCCCCACTTTTGCTATAAGCCCTATGGAGCCAGAGTGACCACCATGGGTTGGGGATGGGTGATGTCAGGCTGTTGGGGTTTAGAAGTGAAGCCAAGGGGCCTGGACAGGGAAATAATGAGGGAAGAGAGGAAACTCTCCTGACCCTCCCTCTTGCTCCCAGGCACGACCCCTGACCCGCTACCTGCCAATCCGGAAGGAGGACTTTGACCTGAAGACACATATTGAGTCATCAGGCCATGGTGTTGATACCTGCCTGCACGTGGTGCTCAGCAGCAAGGTACAAGGCGTGTGTGGCCCTAGGGTGCTGGGGAGAGGGAGGACCCCATTGTGAGAGGCACCTCCTGGGTCGTTGGAATAGTGGCGTCAGTCTCTACCTTATCTAACCAGATCTCTGTCCCAGGACCTGGTGTGCTGGCCTGAAGAGATGTTGGGGACAGTCCCCCATGAATACAGGCACAGGCGATGGCACACACTTAAGGCTTAAGGGCTGCACATTTGGGTCCTTCCTTACTCCTGCTTCCCACCAGGTCTGCCGTGGCTACTTGGTCAAGATGGGCGGCAAGATTAAATCATGGAAGAAGCGTTGGTTTGTCTTCGACCGGCTCAAGCGCACCCTTTCCTATTATGTGGGTGAGTTCCAACAAGGCCGTCCCGGGGGCCAGCCAGGACCCCTGGGCTCTGTTACCCAGGATGGCTGGTCTTCTAGAAGGAGGCCAAGCTTCCAAGTAGGGGACCAGAGGCTTGGACTGGGCCTTGCCCTCCTTCCCTGAAATGTACACAGTGTACCTGGTTCACCTCCATTTATGTGTTCATTCATTCATTCCTTCATTCAGCAATGTTACTAAGCATCTAATAAGTTCCAGGCACTGTTCTAGGCTCTGGTGATAAGTAAGATGGCCACAGCTCTCTCATGGAGCTTATAGTCGGGGAAGCAGACAAGAATTATAACAATGCACAGTGGGTATGCTGATAGGAGACATCCAGGCTCTGCAGGAGCATGGGGTCTTATGGTCGGAGTTGGGCTGGGAACTCCCCCTTGGACAGATTGCATCAAAGACTCGAAGACAAGCAGTTGAACAGTGCCAAGGAGTGCTCAAGATAGCCCAGGAACAGGCCGACTAGACCCTCTTGCTCCATCAGCTCTCTCCGTTCGAGCCTCTAGCCTAGTTTCCCATCCCTGGAACTTCCTTTGTACTTTTCCCACTTGGAGCGTGGGATGCTGTGTTATACCCTAGTCAGGAGAAGGTAAGGTATGCCGTAGTAACAAGAAGTCATAAAATCCCAGTGGCTGTACAGGTGCAGTGGCTCACACCTGTGATCCCAGCATTTTGGGAGACCAAGGCGGGCAAATAGCTTGAAGCTAGGAGATTGAGACCAGCCTGGGCAACATGGTGAAACCTTGTCTCTACTAAAAGTACAAAAATTAGCTGGGCATGGTGGCATGCGCCTGTAGTCCCAGCTACTCAGGAGGCTGAGCACAAGAATTGCTTGAACCCAAGAGACAGAGGTTGCAGTGAGCTGAGATTGCACCACTGCACTCCAGCCTGGACAACAGAGTGAGACTCTGTCTCAAAAAACTTAATGAAAAGGCCGGGCATGGTGGCTTATGCCTGTAATCCCAGCACTTTTGAGAGGCCGAAGTGGGCAGATCACACGCTCAAGAGATTGAAACCATCCTGGCCAACATGTTGAAACCCCGTCTCTACTAAAAATACAAAAATTAGCTGGGCATGGTGGCACATGCCTGTAGTCCCAGCTACTCAGGAGGCTGAGGCAGAAGAATCACTTAAACCCGGGAGGTGGAGGTTGCAGTGAGCTGAGATCATGCCACTGCACTCTAGCCTGGCGATAGAGCAAGACGCCATCTCAAAAAAAAAAAAAAAAGAAATATTAAAAAGGAAAATCCTAGTGGCTTGCAAGTACTAGGTTTCCTTATGCCCAATACATGTGGACTGCACATCGTGAGTTGGTGGGGGCTCTGCCCTGCATCAGTGTTGTCTTTGCTTCAGCATGCCTTTTGGGAACATTTCTGGCCACAGTGGCAGAGGGAAAGAGAGGCTTAAGTAAGCCTGGCCTTGGTATTAAATGTCCCAGCTAGGAAGTGACACACATCATTTTTGTCCACAATTCATAGGTGGGGCTGTCTGCCAGTCACACAGCCTCACCCAGCCACAGAGCTGGGAAGAGCAATCCTGCTAGGAGCTCAGAAAAGGGGAAAGGGCTGCAGAGTTTGGTGCCAGAGATGCTCAGGTCTGGAGTGCCCTTTTCCCCCCTAACCTGGTCCCTGATCACCTGCTGGCTCCTCTAAGAAGCCTTCCCTGACCAGCCTGGGTCCTGGGTGTTTTGAGGAGGCAGGAGAGACAGAAGCACAGGTGTCCCATGTTTCTCTCTGCACCAGGAAGGTAGAGGGCCTAGCGACTTTGGAGAGGAAGAAACAGGCCTGGGGAAAAGAGTTCCATTTGAGGCATGTTGAGATTGAGGTGCCTCTGGGACATCTAGGTTTAGGAGGATGGTCAGGATTAGAGGTGGAGTAATAGTTGAATCAGGTGGAATAACAGTAATAGCAGATAACCTTTATCAAGCACTTGCATGAGCCAGGTGCTATGCTAAGCACTCTGAATGCATCATCTCATTAATCTTTGAAATAATCCTATAGGGAAACACTATTTTTATGCCATTTTACAGATGAGAAAAATGATACTCAGAGAGGTTAAGTAAATTGCCCAAGGTCCCACAGCTCCTAAGAGACAGAGATAAGTCTGAACCTGGGCAGTCAGACTTCAGAGCAGAGAAGAGGGGAGGGAGAGGGCCGAACCCTGGGGCAGGCCTACCTGTGTGGGGAAGGAGAAAGAGGAGAGACCAGCAGAGGGAGAAGGGGCAGGAGACAGGAAGCCAGCACTAACCACATGCCAGGTGCTGGGCTGGTGCTTGGCGTATGTGGCCTTAGTTAGCGTCTGTGAAACAAAAGGAGACCAAGTTCAGATGGCAGGAATCGAAATGGGAGCAGAAACAGGGAAGGAAGCCAGCCAAAGGAGCAGACATTCACAAGCAGGAGGTGTCACCAGCGATGATGGATGCTGCAGAAAGGCCAAGAAAGATGTGGTCCAAAGGCTGTTAGACTCAGGGATGGGAGCTTGTCAAGAGAAGGCTTTCTGCTGTGCATGGGGCCAGGAGCCAGATTGCACAAGATTGAGGATAGGTGGGTGGTAAGGAAGCGGAGGCAGGAGTGTGTTACTATTTCCTGTGAAGGAAGGGATGAGAGAGAACAGGGGCTGGAGGGCTGAGCAGGCCCAGAGCCAGGCAGGGCTGGTCCTTTTCCAAGGAGGAAATGTCAGAAATGGGCCTGGATAAGGGCCCTGGGTGCCCTGCCTGTTCCACTTGGACCCTCTTCCTGCCAACTTGATAGAAACCCCCTCATTGCATGGAGTCCAGATTACATATTATCTCTAGGACCCCACCTTACTAGGAGTGATTCCCATCCTCCTCTGAAGCCCGGCATTATCCAGCGTCTGTTTTTCCATGTGACATCAATCCAGGAGTGTAATGATATAATAACAGTGTCACGTTATGTGCCACACACTGTGCTGAATACCTTAAATGTGTTCTTTCATTTAATACTCATGACAACCTGTGATGCGTAGGTGGTCTCATGGAGTTCCTAGCCATGCCTTTACTAGCTATTTACATAGCTGAGTGTCTGTATTTTCCTCCCTGTGAGATTGTAGTTTCCTAAGAGAAGGGTCTCTGACTTCTCTCTGAATCCCGGTGTCTAGGACTCAATTCATTCAGCATTGAGTACCTACTGTGTGCCAGGCACATAGTTGTTTGTGTTGGAGGAGGTAGACCATGAATGGATAAAGGAGGATTCCGATTCAGCATCAGTTCTATACAGAGGAGCATCTGTGCTGTGGGAACACAGGAGAGCACAACTGTGCACTGTCGTGGTGCCATTTTGCGATGGGTCTTGAAGATTGTTTAGGAGTTTGCCACGGAAATGGGCTGGAGGAGACAGTTCCAGCATACAGAGTGTATCATTAAGGGAACAGTGAGAAGCTCAGATAGGACTTGGGACTCATGCAGGGGAAGGTTGTGATACAAGGCTGGAGGGACATGTTGGCACCAGTCTGTAAGTTGCCTTTACCAAGCCACGGAGGTTGGGGAGAGGAGGCGCACTCGGGGAGGAGCTTACTTCCAGCCGGCACTATTGAGTTTAGTGATTGGCGTGACCTCTCCTGTAGGACTCAGGCTCACTGTTAAGGATATCAGCTGTAGCTTCTGAGCAGTGCCACAGACAAGGTGCCCCAGGCCCTGTGCTTTCCCTTGACAGGGATCCTGCCCCTTCTCACTGAATGGTCACCTCTGCTCAGGTAGTTTGCCCCTTTCCTGCCACCTCTGACTTCCAGAGGCTATATGCTATATGTATATGCTAAATGCTCTGTACACATCAAGGGAGTGTGCTTCCTTTCTTTTTATTTTATTTTATTTTATTTATTTATTTATTTATTATTTTACTATTTTGAGACAGAGTTTTGCTCTTGTTGCCCAGGCTGGAGTGCAGTGGCACGATCTCGGCTCACCACAACCTCCGCCTCCCAGGTTCAAGTGATTCTCCTGCCTCAGCCTTCCGAGTAGCTGGGATTACAGGCATGCGCCACCATGCCCGGCTAATTTTGTGTTTTTAGTAGAGATGGGGTTTCTCCATGTTGGTCAGGCTGGTCTCGAACTCCCGACCTCAGGTGATCCACCTGCCTTGGCCTCCCAAAGTGCTGAGATTACAGGCGTGAGCCACTGTGCCTGGCCACTTCCTTTCTTTTTTTAAAAAAATAGGTAAAAGTATTCATAAAGTTGAAAAATAAAAAATATATGAAAAGGTTTAAATTGAGAATTATGCCCCACCCAGTACAGGTAACTACTTTCATTAATCTCTTGTGTATCCTTGTAGAGTTTCTGTAGGAGAATATAAACAAATACTTTTTCTTGCACGAAAGGTGGCATGCAGTACATTCCTTTTTTTTACCTCCTAATGTGTCTTAGAGATCATTCTTTTTTTTTTTTTTTTTTTTTTTGAGACGGAGTCTTGCTCTGTCACCCAGGCTGGAGTGCAGTGGCCGGATCTCAGCTCACTGCAAGCTCTGCCTCCCGGGTTCCCGCCATTCTCCTGCCTCAGCCTCCTGAGTAGCTGGGACTACAGGCGCCCGCCACCACGCCCGGCTAGTTTTTTGTACTTTTTAGTAGAGACGGGGTTTCACCGTGTTAGCTAGGATGGTCTCGATCTCCTGACCTCATGATCCGCCCGTCTTGGCCTCCCAAAGTGCTGGGATTACAGGCTTGAGCCACCGCACCCGGCCTAGAGATCATTCTATATCAAATTTATCTATATCTAGATATTATATCTGGGTATATACTATAGGCTTATTTCTCTGTATCAGATATTTCTTTCTTTTTTTCTTTCTTTTTTTTTTTTTTTTTTGAGACAGAGTTTTGCTCTTTTTGCCCAGGCTGGAGTGCAGTGGTGTGATCTCGGCTCACTGCAACCTACGCCTCCCGGGTTCAAGTGATGCTCCTGCCTCAACCTCCCGAATAGCTGAGATTATAGGCATGTACCACCACACTTGGCTTATTTTTGCATTTTGAGTAGAGACGGGTTTCACCATGTTGGCCAGGCTGGTCTCGAACTCTTGATCTCAGGTGATCAACCCTTCTCAGCTTCCCAAAATGCTAGGATTACAGGCATTAGCCACCATGCCCGGCCTATATCATTTTACTTAACAGCTGTATTTAGTCTTCCATGATGTGGCACACACTAACTTATTAACCGGTTGTTTCCAATCTTCTGTGACTATAGACAATACTATACTTAATAATCTTGTGTATGTTACTTTGTATATGTGAAAGAGAAATTCTCCTAAATGTAAGCATTGGATCAAAAGATAAATGCCTTTCTAATTTTGATAGACATGGCCAAATCGTTCATAAGGGTTTTACCAATTTATACTCCCACCTGTCGTTAGACTACCTCCTTCACCATAGACTTGCCAAAAGTGTGTTGTATATTTGTTGTATGTTTTTGTCATTGGGTTAGGCGAGAAGTGGTCTCTCAGTGAAGTTCTGATTTGTATTTCTCTGTGATTATGAATGAGGCTGAGCATTATCCATATCTTTAGGATTCTGTATTGGGTTCTGTTTGGGGGTCTTGGTAGACTGGGATCTTCACCCCATTTCCCAGATTTGGAAGCTCAGGCCGTGGAACTCCACATAAATGGAGCTAGACCTGAAGTGTGACTGGCTCCATAGCCCACCCTTACTTGCTTTGCAGACAAGCATGAGACGAAGCTGAAGGGAGTCATCTATTTCCAGGCCATTGAGGAAGTGTACTATGACCACCTGCGCAGTGCAGCCAAGGTCAGGAGTGGAGGGCACCAGAGGGAGGCCAGAGGGACAGCCATGGGGAAGGGGTGGCCTGGTGGGGCTCTGGGAGCAAAGGCTTCCAGCCTGCTCTCTACAGAGGCTCCAACCCAGTCCTTGTTCTCTTTGTCAACTTTCTCTTCCTTTCTCCCTCTCCCCTTCCCAGAAGAGGTTTTTCCGCTTCACTATGGTGACTGAGGTACCCCTCCCCACTTAGCTGTAACCAGCACATTAACACCTCCTATACCTCACTCATCCCTGACCCTTGACTCTCCCCTTCATCCCCCCCCCCCCCCCCCCCACTTCCCCCAGGCCCAAGGGAGGAGCAGAAAGCAGGTTGCAAAGAGCAAGAAGCTCCTCTGGGCTTGGGTGCCTCCCTCTCCTTGCTGCCTCCCTCCTCTCCTGGAAATGACAGCAGGATATCTCCCCGTGGGGGGCTGATACAGAAGGGATGGCTGGAAGGGGTGGAGGGGACCCTCAAAGACTAGATTTGATAGGGAGAAATTGATAAACAGGAGATATCTGAGGCTGGGGCCTGCTTCCCTAATGCAAGTCAGCCTCCCTGCCACCAACCCTCTGATGCCCACCCCAGTCCTGGTCTCTGCTCCTCTGGGGTCCCGGGGCCTAGCATCCTACTTGTAGCTTTCTCTGTCTGCCCATGTTTTGCTGAGAGGAAACTCTGGTCCTCACTGGAATAGCCCTTTGTGTCTGATCCTCTTGATACTCACTCTTGAACTTGGGGTGTCAAGGACCAGTGCCCCCCTTGTCAGGTTATAGCTCTGTCAGGGTCCAGGGAGTTTAGAGAGCCCAGGACTGCTGTGGTGTGAGAAGGGAACATTTCAGCCTGGGGCTCACATGGACTGGTGGGGACTAGGCTCTGGGCCTATTTAGGACTCAGTCCTAAGCTCCAGGGCTTTCCGGGGGCTGGGAGGGGAAAGGGCAGATAGGGAAGCAGGTGAGACTATTCCTAGGCATGGGTGAGCCCCATCTTAGACATTCCTCTCTTCCCTTGGCAGAGCCCGAACCCAGCCCTCACCTTCTGCGTGAAGACCCATGACCGGCTGTACTACATGGTGGCCCCATCTGCAGAGGCCATGCGCATCTGGATGGATGTCATCGTCACAGGGGCTGAGGGCTACACTCAGTTCATGAACTAACTGCCGTGGGCCTCCTGGCAGAGCACAACTGAGGCTTTTGTATAAGAAGACTTTAATATTCTGTAAAGAGCTTGGTCCTGTGAGTTTCTGGGCTCTGGCCTCCTGAAGAACCAGCCAGAAGAAGAAAAGTGGAGGTGGCTTTGCTGCCTCCTGGGAACCCAGAACTTGCAGTAACCCTTTAGGGTCCTGCCCCGGGCCCAGCCAGGGCTGAGGCGCTGTCACAGAGAGGGCCTCAGCTCCGACCTGACACCTGCTCTCCCCAGCCTCTTTTCTCTTTTCTAAAAGACAAATTATGGTACCATAAGCTGCCAAAGATCCCCTCCTGCCTCAGACCCCTTTGCCAGGGGCTTTGGGAGCTGAGCAGAACCACATCCAGAGTGGGGTAATAGCTCAGGCAGCCCACTTCCCACTTCTCAAACCCCACTCTGCCCCATTGTTCTCCTTTCCCATATCCTTTGTATCACCTTGCTCAAGGGCCAGAGATCTCAAGTGTCATCCTTGAGGTCCCAGGTCCATCCCCTAGTTGCAGACCCATCACCATGGTTACCATAGCAACTGCCTCATTGCCATGGTTACATACTAATTGCTGCAGCTCTGTGGCCCAGCCCACTGCTTCAGCTGTGGGCCATCTGAGGGTACGTGCCATCATCTCTCCAGCCCAGGCCCCTGGGCATCTCATGCTGGGGGAAAGGGACTGAACACCTGTTCCCTGCCCCATGCCTGTGTCTTCAGCCCTTACGCACAGCCTGCCAGCCCCCCAGTCCAGCCCTCTCCCTTCCACTGGTGCCTTGCTTAGAGCCAGAAGGGATGAAGCCGGGGGATCTAGGGAACAGAGGAGGAGTGATGCGGTTGGGAGGGGAAGCTAGAAAAGTTATGGTTGGAGTTCTGTACAGGGTCGAGTTTCCGACAGGGAAAGAGGATTCCTCCGATGCTCCTAGAGGGAAAGCCTGAGCAGGAGATGATGCAGCAGAGGGGAAGGGCCCTGTGGTGCCGCTGCCCTTCCTTCAGCCTCCGAAGGGCGATGGAAATGGAGAGTGGAGGACCAGGCCTCCAGCTGTCCGGCCTCGCCCTTCACGCCTTAACACAAAGCCCACCTACCCTGCTCTCCTTCCCAGCATTAAGCCCTTGGTTGCGTGGGCCCAGGCTGGGGGTTTTCAGTATTTGTAAGCATTTCAGCAGAACAATAAAGCCTTTGGACTATGGAAGTGAGTGGAAGGCCGGAGGTGTGGGACTTGGCGCTGGGGCACTTGGGGTAGGAGGGATAGGTCTTCCCCCCGGAGCAGGATTTCCACCCTATTCAAGGTTCCAGGAGGGAGCTAGGCCCCAACCCATGACCTCCAGGTCATGAACCTGTCCCCCACTTCACTCTGAGGACAGGCTGGGAGGTAGGAGGGCATGAAGAGGCAGGGGAAGACGGGAACTGGTACAGAGGTTTAATGGGACAGGAGCTGGGGCCAGGGGAGGAGGGGAGGGCTGTCACCGTGACAGGAGGCTGTACAGGAGGCTGGGTAGAAGGGTGGCCGCCAGGCAGTGGGGCTCCAGGAAAGCCAGCTGGGCCCCTGAGGTCAGCCGGTCACCATAGCGGTCCAGCAGCATCAGGACCACGCCATTCGTCCAGCCAAAGCTCTCCTGGGAGAGGCAGGGCAGTGGGCCCGGTTTCTGGGGAAGCCGCAGACCCTTGGTGGGGGCTGTGGGCTCTCTCCCCAGGGGCACTGGCCCTGCCTAACCCCAGCAGTACAGGAAGCACCAGTAAGCTCGTTCCCTGGGCCCACATGCAGGTGAGCACACTGAGGCCTGGGGTGGGGGTCGTGGCAACAGAGCCCAGGAGTTCCCTGTAGGGCGATGGCCAGCCCGCCCCTGGCCTGCTCACCTGAACTTCATACTCTCCTCCCCCACCAGGCTGTCCACCGTTGCTGATGTCATACTGGGGACAAGCAGGTGGGCTGTAGGTCAGGCACTGCCCCCAGCTCCAGGAACAACAAACAACCGGAGCCCTTGGGGAGAAGCTGCTCTGCCTGCCCAGCAGCCCCTGCAGTACCCAGGAGTGGCCACTGGGTGCCGCCACCATCCCAGCTGTGCTGGCCCTGGGCCCTGCTGCCAAGCCTGACCCACCTCTGCACTGGGACGCCCTGGGGGTGCAGGGAGGGCTCAGGCCAGCTCACCTTCTCATACATGGCTGACTTTTGCGAGTAGACATCAAAGTTGGTTCGGATCCAATTCTGAGCCAGCTGGAAAGCCACTTCCTGGGCCCGAGGTAAAGGTGCCTTGGCCCTTCTAGACCCCATCGCAGGCAGGACTCAACCTCCAGGTCTCCCATCCCAGACAGAGCAGAGGCTGCACCCTACTCTCCCCAAGGAGAGAAAGAGGCCTGGGTCCTAAGACTTCCCTTCTGAGACCATGGGCCAAACTGTCCTTAATCGAGGGCGCTGGTTTGAAGGGCAAACAGGACTGACTGCACTGGACAGGTCGGGTGGACATAAATGTTTGCCAAGTGGAGGCCAGGAGAGCAGAGGAGTGAGAGAAAGGACGCGGGGCCTGCGTCTTTTGTTCACGCGTCCCCAGCACCAGGGAGGCCCACCTCTACACCCTGGGGAGGGCCCTTGGCTGTGCCAGCCCTGCCTCCTTACCTCTGATGACCAGGTCCTGCAGGGGGGCCCAGGCATTGGGGAAATCCCACTGCTGGCCTGTCTTCAGGAGAGAGGTCGGGATTCCATACTGGTAAGTCAGGATCTGGCTGTCCTAGAAGGTCCCAGACATTCCCATTACTGTGGGTGGGGCTGGACTGGGAGCCAGGACAGGATACTGGGCCCCGCAGGAAGCCAGATGTCCCCTTCTTGACTCTTTTCTTCTTGGCTCACAGCTGCCCCCCGGTGGCTCTGCAGGACCCACAGCCTGGGACAAGAGGCACAGCCAGAGGAAGCGGCCTCCCCTGCAGGTCCTGCTCAGGGTTGGGAGGGGGTGGTGCTGCCTGCAGTGGACCCCAGGCACCTGCTGTGCCCTCACCTCCAGGTATTTTAGAGCCTTGTCTGGCACACCAGGGTCAGAGAAACACCCGGCCCAGAGTGGAGCGAGGTTGGATGGGTAAAACTCCTGGTTCTTCTTCTTGTTCTAAAGGTCGTAGTCGAACCAGGCACCGGTCTCCTCATCCCACAGGACTGCATTCAGGGCGGCCAAGCGCTGTGCCCGCAGAGTTCTATACTTTGTGGCCTGGGAGTCGTTCCCTGGGGCAGTGCTGCCTTTAGACCCAGCAGCCAGCGCCCTGCCTGCGGGCCGCAAGCCTTTCATGGCTCTACTTTGGCCTCCACCCTTTGTGTTTCTCTGCAAGGACTAAGACACCCTGATGACCAAGGGGATGTGCCGACCTGGAACCGACCACACTTCTGGTGTCTAGGTCCTGGAATTTCCTGAGTATATAGCCCCACACTGCTCCCAGGGAACCACTGGAGCTGATCTGTCCCAGGGTCTATCCTCCCAAGGGTATTGGCTGGGTGGATTCCCCTAGCTCTCAGGGGGTCAAGAACAGCTGTCTGAGGAGAGGGAGTGGATGGATTTTGGATGTGTGGACTAGAGTTCCCCTCACAGACCCTAGAGACCCTCACAGTAAGAAAGGGAGGAAGAGAGGATTAGGGTGGGCTCCGTTTGTCCTCTTGTCTGGTACACAAATGTGAGTGCAGGCGTCCACTAGGGCGGGGCTCGACAGGCTGGGTTGCTGAAGGCCTGTCACCCCAGGGTCCTACTTCCAGTTCTATTGCCAAGTCTGAGGCAGGAAACCAGGCTCCCTGCTTACCCTTCCCTCCTGGGGTGCTCACCCAGCCTGGAATAGAATTTGCTCATCAGCTCCTCTGCTTGGCATAGGAAGGCATTCAGGTCAAGAGGCACCAGTTTGCTGGTTCGGATGCCACTAAGCGAATTGGGGTTTGGGCCTCCGATGAGCCAGTGTGAAGAGAAGTCCCAGCCAGACTTGGCCCCAGCCTTGAGCTCACCCCACAGAGGGTCCCGGTCTCCTCTGAGGACACAGCAGGGAACCCAGCCAGTCCCGGCTGCAGGATAGGCAGCCAATGACAGGAGACCAGAGCCTGACACAGAGGTGCTCAGCCGCCCTGCCCCCAGCCCTCCCTCACCCTGCTACTGCTCACCTTCCGGCAAGGTGTCAGCCAACTCCGCGTCTTTGTTGTAGGACTCAGGCCTAGCAAAGAGGAGAGGTGGGCAGCCCAGCACTAGTAGCTACTAAGCCCCTCTGTGGTCAAGAGGAGGCTGAGCCATCTTGATCCAACTGCCCTTGGGCCCCCACAGCCCAGGATTGCAGAGAGCTCTCGGTGTCACCATCTGAGAGGTCAGGACAAGTCACTCCTCCTCCTGCCCGGGGTATTGTGATGCTCTACCCAGAGTGAGCAGGTAAGAGATTGAGGGGTGGGCTGTGCAGTTCCTCACCTGGGTCCCCCGTAAGGGACATAATAGCGATTCAGGAGGTAGTTCTTTCCCTCCAAGCTCACAGAGACAGTCGTATTCTTGGTCCAAAAGTCCAATTCCAAGGCTAGCATCTCAATATTCTCCCTGGAGTGAAGCAGACAACACCTCAGCCCAGGCGCGCTGCCCATCTCCAGCCCTGAGAGGTCTGAGGTGGGGGGTGAGTCTGCAGAGCAGCACAAGAAGGGTGGTACCCACTGTAGGAAGGTGGTGTCGTTGGTGGGAGTCAGGTAGCAATCCATCATGAGGGTCAAGAGTGGGGGCTGGCTCCGCTGCAGGTAGTATACACGCCCGCCATTGGGGACATGCCCATAGCTGCCAAGAGGAAGGCCTGCTGAGATGCCTTCTCCCCAACAACTGGCACCAAGGCAATCCAGCTCCAGGCCTATGGCACACCTGCCAATCCTCCCCACCTAGGCTGGAGGTGGCTGGCCCCCTCTCACGTTTTCACCAGGTCCAAGAAGTTCTGCAGCATGCCCTTCACCGTCTCAGCCATCTCTGAGAGGAGCAGACCCTCCATGACCCAGTAGGAGTCCCTGGGGAAGGGGCAGCTTAGGCACCACCCTACTGTCTCCCTCTGCCCTGCACACCAGCCAGTGGGGCACTCTGCCCTGCTCAAGACACCCTGCTGGCCCTGGGTTTCTGCACCACTGCCAGTCCTGTAGGCCCCCTGGTCTCTCAGGCCTGGGCGCTCACCAGTAGTAGAACTCAACAAAGCGACCGCGAGGCACAATGAAGGGATGTTCTGAGTAGATGAGAGAGAACCGTTCAGGGTGGCTGAGAACCTCTGGCTTCATCTGGAATCAGGAGAGAGGGCAAGGGGAGCCTAGAATCCCCATGGAAGCAGAGGCTGCAGGCAGCTGGGGAATCTGAGGCCCCGGGAGTCACAGGCTTTGGAGCCAGGCAGTTGGGTTCAGCTCTGGCTCCACTGCTGCTCAGCCATGTGATAAAGGCCTGGCCGCTGGGAGCCCTGGGGTCCTCATCTGTCACCTTCTGGCCTTGGGAGTCCTGGCTCAACTTGGTGCCGGGTAGAAGACCCAACCACTCAGCCAGGCACCGGGCAGGTATCCACCAAGCAGTGGCCGTTACGAAGACCCAGGGTGGGCTGGGTGGTTAAGGGGGGTTCCAGCCCCCCATTTCCCCTCTACTCCTCATCCTTGCTGCCACCACCCAACCAGGCTCAGAGGATTGGCCCATCACCCCCATTCTCTGAGCCAGGTAGGGGTAAAACCCCAAATGCTTTCCCCAGGTGAGGGGATATAGATGAGCAAAGTAGCTCAGGACAGGGCTGAGCACAGGGCCTGGCCCCAACCAGCAGTAGCACTGACTCCTCCTGAGACGGAGGCCTCCTGAGAAGGAGCTCAGGGAAGGAGACAGCCCAGCAGGCAGTGAACATCTACCCAGTACCGGGCAGCCTGGAGGTGGCAAGGCAGGCTGGGGTTTCCTGGGGAGGCTGGGGAGCCTTCCTGGAGGAGGCAAGGCATTAGAAGTAGATGCTGCTCTTCTGACCTCAAAAGTTCTTTCTAGAGGGCTTCTAATTTGGGGATCCAGGGGTCAGGAACTGGTTTCTCAGAAAAAGAAGCCTGATCTGTGCTCCGGAGACACTGTGGGCCCCAGGCACATTCCTCTCTCCAGTTCCCTTGGCCAGGCCTTGGGGAAGCCCAGGACGCTGATACCTTCTTCCCCAGCTTCTTCCAGAGCTGGTGCAGCTGCCCTGCCCAGACACGTAGTTTGGCATCTGAAATCTTCTGCAGGAACTGGGGGCTGGAAGAACACAGGCCCCCCAGGGTTCGGGGAGGCAGCTCGGTTGGAAGGGACCCTCTCTTGTTCCCCATCCAGAGTCATACCTGTCTTTCCAGTCTGCAGGGGTCCAGGGCTGCAGCTCCTGCCCCTTGGCCTGGAAGAGTTCCTGGACAAACACCTGCAGCTGCTCCCTGGGGATGCTGTGATTGTGGTCCCTGGCCAACTCAGTGAAGATCTGCAGGACTTGTTCTGGAGAGCAGGCAGCAGGGAGGGGTCAGCAGGGTGTCACAAGTCACTCCCTGATCACAGGGGCCTCTCTGCTTGTTCTTGCCCCCTGCCTTCTTTGGAGAGAAGGTTCTTTGGAGAGGAGGTTCAGCCCTAGGTGCTTCACCTGGAGCTATAGACAGAGGCATGTCCACAAACTGCTTGTCATCCTGGTAGAGCTTGGCCATTTGAACTTGGTGTAAGAGCTCCCCGTGGCACTAAATCTCACTGCAGAGACAGGGATAGGAGCAGATCAGGTCACCACCAGCACCCCATTAGGACAGAAGAGAAGGCTAGAGTCTGTGGCAAACTGGTCAAGGCGTGTTCCCTGGGACTGGACAAGGGCTGTGTGTGTGTGTGTGTGTGTGTGTGTGTGTGTGTGTGTGTGTTAGGAGTTTGTGGGTTGGAGTGACATACAGGGCTGAGGGAACAAGTAGGGTCTTCGGGCAGTAAAGTGCCTGTCCGACTGCCTGAACCCACACTGGTGGCTAATTTGAGATGGTGTAGAACAGCTGGTGGACAAAGGGAGGTTAGCACTTTAATCATACTGGTGTGGCCAATTCTCTGCACAATGGCCCTGTGTAGACTCAATCGGAAGGGCTTATGGCAGAAACCTGGGAGGTGCACTCAGCGGTGATCGCTGAGTGGGCCAGAACATTTCCAGATGCAGTGTATGTAGAGGTCATTTGAGAGACAATTACTAGCTGGCTCTCGAGTGTTTCCAGAAACTGCTTCCATGACTGCAGAACACAAAATAATCCTGAAACCTGAAATACCCATAATGTCTTGGGTGATGTCAGAGGAACACTCTGTAACAAAGGCAGTGCCCAGAAGAGTTCCTGAATAAAATGGAAACGGTTTATTCAGGAGCGTGCTGCTCAGGGAATGCAAGGAGGTGCTCATGGTATTCAGGAGCAGGAAGCCTCTTTCCCTCTAGGGTCAACTCTGGAAGCACCGAGGAGCTGATGGATCCTAGTGCCACATAGGGGCCCTTTGAACAGCTCTTGGTTGAATGATAAAAAGCTGCTTGGTTTATAGGTAGAAAGACCTTGCTTGGAAGGCCTTTGCACTCTGACTGAGGATGGAAAATCTTTGAAGAAGGTAAGAACAAATCACCTCAGTGGATTGAATTGCATGCTGTTTGCCTTGCAGTGATAGAAGAATCGAATGATAAAAGCCCCTGTGTTTGGTTTTTTTTTTTTTTGAGACGGAGTCTCGCTCTGTCGCCCAGGCTGGAGTACAGTGGCCGGATCTCAGCTCACTGCAAGCTCCGCCTCCCGAGTTTATGCCATTCTCCTGCCTCAGCCTCCCGAGTAGCTGGGACTACAGGCGCCCGCCACCTCGCCCGGCTAGTTTTTTGTATTTTTTAGTAGAGACGGGGTTTCACCGTGTTCGCCAGGATGGTCTCGATCTCCTGACCTCGTGATCCGCCCGTCTCGGCCTCCCAAAGTGCTGGGATTACAGGCTTGAGCCACCGCGCCCGGCCGTGTTTGGGTTTTTACTGACTCATGGGCCGCTTCCAATGGCCTGGCAGATAGGCAGTGAAAAACTGAACTACTAAAGTGTTGCCCACCTGGGGCATAACCCTATGGAAATGTAAAGGGCACATTAAAGTAGCTTTGCATATCAGGTTGTAGATGCAAATGTGCAAAATACTACAAGATGCTATATTAGAACAGAAGATGCTGTACCAGTGTGGACTACCAAGTTACATTTCTTCAGATCAGAGAACACAATTGACAGCATCTAGCGTTCAGCAACGGGGCAAGCAATACCACAGCAAATGGACATATGGTGTTGCATACCATCCTCAGAGTAGCGCTTTGATAGAAAATTGGAACAGATAGTTGAAACATTTGCTGTCTATAGTGGGGGGAGGGAGATAAAAGCATGAAGGGGTGGCTTACATACCTTCAGAAATGTGTGCTCTGGCCGGGCACGGTGGCTCACACCTGTAATCCCAGCACTTTGGGAGGCCGAGGCCGGTGGATCAATTGAGGTCAGGAGTTCAAGACCAGCCTGGGCAATATGGTGAAACCCCATCTCTACTAAAAATACAAAAATTAGCCAGGTGTGGTGGCACATGCCTGTGATCCCAGCTACTTGAGAGGCTGAGGCAGGAGAGTCACTTGAACCCGGGAGGTGGAGGTTGCAATGAGCCAAGATCACACCACCTGCACTCCAGCCTGGGCAACAAGAGCAAGATTGTCTTAAAAAAAAAAAAAAGTGTGTGCTCACATTCAACTTGAGAGGAGCAAAGGAGGTCTCCATTGGATGAATTCCCCTAATTTTTCTGGGGGACCTGGAAAGAGGGAGGGCAGAGTTGTTGGTATGACTATATGATTTGTTCCCACATCATCTCAACTATATTTTCCTACCCAATACAGTGGCCCCAGGACTAGAACTGCAAATGTGGGTGTCAGTAGAAGGGACGATTCTCAAGGAAAAAACTGCAACTGTACCTTTAAACCTTTATGCCAGATTTACTAAGGGTCTGATGGGGTGTGTTGTGCCTTCATAGTATCTGGTTAAATTTGGCTTCTTAGTGAATGCAGCCATGTTGCCTAGTGGTCAAGATAGCCCACTAGTTCCACACCTTTGTAACTCTTCCTTATATGACTGGGAGCGGACTGAGGGCAAGGCACCTGCAACAATACTGTTGGTGCTGGCAATGTGGATCAGCACAGTGGCCAAGCCTAATGTCCCTTCCAGAAGTGGAAAAATTTGGTAAAAATCAATGATGGGCTGGGCGTGGTGGCTCATGCCTGTAATCCCAGCACTTTGGAAGTCCGAGGCGGGTGGATCAGGAGGTCAGGAGATCGAGACCATCCTGGCCAACATGGCAACACTCCCGTCTCTACTAAAAATACAAAAATTAGCTGGGCATGGTGATGCCTGTAATTCTAGCTACTTGGGAGCCTGAGGCAGGAGAGTTGCTTGAACCCGGGAGGTGGAGGTTGCAGTGGGCCAATATTGCATCACTGCACTCCAGCAATAGAGTAAGACTCTATCTCAAAAAAAAAAAAAAAAAAAAAAAATCAATGACAGATGGTGAGGAAGAGACGCAGTAGCTGAGGGTAAAGGAATGAGTAAATGGGTTATGCAATGAGGGGAATGCAATATCACGTTGGTGCCTGGAGAGACTCAAAACAAGAGAGTAAGATTGTGTCTTAGCATGATTATACCAGATGCCTGAAAGGGGGAAGCCATGCATTTGCCAAGACGACTCCTGCTTTTGGGCCCTGACAAGGTCAAATGGCAGCCTGCAAACCTGAGTGGCACTGCTCTGAGACTTGGTCATATGATATGAGGATGAGCTGCACCAGTTGCTGACAACAGAATGTAACTCTAGCAATGTGCCAGAGATTTTTGACTCTTAATTTTCAGGTTACATCTACTACGAAGGATACCATTTGGGAAGGAATTTCCAGGAACTACTCTTTTTGGGGCCTTTGGATTATGTGGTTTACAACTCCTGGCAGAGTAATCACTGTGTAACTGTAAACCTTGATCATTGAATGTTTAGAAAGGTCTCCGGTTAAAATGAACAAAATATAACAGTAGCATGGCCAGCCTGTCCCAATGAGCTCCATGCACAAATGCAGATCACCCTTGTTTTTGTGGATGAAAAGCTGTTAAACAGAATAGAAAAAAATTTTATTTGTTATTTTTTTATTTTTTTGAGACGGAGTTTTGCTATTGTTGCCCAGGCTGGAGTGCAATGGCACGATCTCGGCTCGTGGCAACCTCTGCCTCCTGGGTTCAAGTGATTCTCCTGTCTCAGCCTCCCGAGTAGCAGTAGCTGGGATTACAGGTGTGCACCGCCATGCCCGGCTAATTTTGTATTTTTAGTAGAGATGGGATTTCTCTATTTGGTCAGGCTGGTCTCAAACTCCCGGCTTCAGGTGATCCACCCGTCTCAGCCTCCCAAAGTGCTGGGATCACAGGTGTGAGCCACTGCACCTGGCCTAGTTTTTATTTTTTTAGATAAGGGCTCACTCTATCACCCAGGCTGGAATGCAGTGGTGCAATCACAGCTCATTGCAACCTCAATCTCCCAGGCCCAAGTGATCCTCCCACCTCAGCCTCCTGAGTAGCTGAGTACAGGCTGATGCCAGCGTATCCACCTAATTTTTTCTATGTTTTTTTGTAGAACTAGGTCTCAATATGTTGCCCAGGCTGGTCTTGAACTCCTGGCCTCAAGTGATCCTCCTGGCTTGGCCTCCCAAAGTGTTGAGATTATAGGCGTGGGCCTGGATGCCCAGCCCAAATGGGTTTCTTATAGTATTAAAGCAGTAGGCATCCCATGATATGTCCAAATTCTCTTGGGGAACAGCCCCATGCTGAGACAAGGAAGGCTATGGGAGGCTTTATGGCATACTCAAACTAATTACACCCAGGTGTGATGACCACTCATCTAACCCTAGTATGGGGAACTCACAAATTCTGGGTACAAAACATGTATCCTAACGGCACTCAGGCCTTTAATGCAAAATGGCAACAGCATACATGGTGGAACAAACATTGCCCATGAGATAGAAAAAGCTCTAAGGGAGATAGGTTCCCCCATCATGGAACATGCTGAATTTATTAATCCTATTTTTTTCACCTTAAAATCTTTTATCCCTAACATATTTACTTTTTTTTTTTTGAGACTGAGTCTCACTCTGCCGCCCAGGCTGGAGTGCAGTGGCACCATCTCGGCTCACTGCAACCTCCACCTTCCTTGTTCAAGCAATTCTCATGCCTCAGCCTCCCAAGTTGCTGGGATTACAGGCATGTGCCACCATACCCAGCTAATTTTTGTATTTTAGTAGAGACCGGGTTTCACCTGTCTCTGGTTGGTCTTGAACCTTCTGACCTCAGACGATCCAGCTGCCTTGGCCTCCCAAAGTGTTGGGATTACAGGCGTGAGCCACGGCACCTGGCCTACAAATTTACTTTTAACAAGGAGAAGCATTTAGAGAAAAAGATGTATTAGAGGAAGAGGGAATACTTCCAAACTCATTCTACAAAGCCAGTATTACCCTGATCCCAAAACCAGATGAAGACACATCAAAAAAATAAATAAATAAATAAAACTACAGGCCAGTATCACTAATGAATATTGATGTAAAAATCCTCAACAAAACACCGGCAAACCTTGGCCGGGCATGGTGGCAAAACCCTGTCTCTACGAAAAAACAAAAAAATTAGCCGGGCGTGGTGGCATGCACTCGTAGTCCCAGTTGCTTGGGAGGCTAAGGTGGCAGGATCGCTTGAGCCCAGGAGGCAGAGGTTGCAGTGAGCTGTGATTGTGCTGCTGTACTCCAGCCTGGGCGGCAACAGAGTGAGACTCTGTCTCAAAGAAAAAAAAAAAGATTTTCCATGTTCATTGTTTATGGATTGGAAGAGTCAATATTGTTAAAATGTTCATATGGGCTGGGCACAGTAGCTCATGCCTGTAATTCCAGCACTTTGGGAGGCCAAGGCAGGCCAATCACTTGAGGTCAGGAGTTCGAGACCAACCTGACCAACATGGTGAAACCCTGTCTCTACTAAAAATACAAAAATTAGCCAGGCGTGGTGGTGCATGCCTATAATCTGAGCTGCTTGGAAGGCTGAGGTAGGAGAATTGCTCAAACCTGGGAGGCAGAGGTTGCACCACTGCGCTCCAGCCTGGGTGACACAGCAAGACTCCATCTTGGAAAAAATAAATAAATAAATAAATAAATAAATAAATAAATAAGGAACTCATACAACCCTATTAAAAAAGCTAATAATCCAATTAAAAATGGGCTAAAGACCTGAATAGACATTACTGAAAAGCAGACATACATTTCCTTAAGAAAAGAAATTTAAGGCCGGGCGCGGTGGCTCAAGCCTGTAATCCCAGCACTTTGGGAGGCCGAGACGGGCGGATCACGAGGTCAGGAGATCGAGACCATCCTGGCTAACACGGTGAAACCCCGTCTCTACTAAAAATACAAAAACTAGCCGGGCGAGGTGACAGGCGCCTGTAGTCCCAGCTACTTGGGAGGCTGAGGCAGGAGAATGGCGTAAACCCGGGAGGCAGAGCTTGCAGTGAGCTGAGATCAGGCCACTGCACTCCAGCCCGGGCGACAGAGCGAGACTCCGCCTAAAAAAAAAAAAGAAAAGAAATTTAAAAAAAGACATACAAATGGCAAACAAGCATATGAAAAGGTGCTCAATATAATTGATCATCAGAGAAATGCAAGTCAAAACTACAATGAGAAAGCATTTAATCCCTATTAAAATGGCTTTTATCCAAAAGCCAGGCAATAACAAATGCTGGTGAGGATGTGGAGAAAAGGAAACTCTCATACACTGTTGGTGGGAATGTAAATTAGTACAACCACTATGGAGAACAGTTTGAAGGTTCCTCAAAAAACTAAAAACAGAGCTACCATATGATCCAGCAATCCCATTGCTAGATATATGACTGAAAGAAAATAATCAATATATTGAAGAGATATCTGCACTCCCATGTTTATTGCAGCACTATTGACAATAGCCAAGATTTGGAAGCAACCTAAGTGTCCATCGACTGATGAAAGGATAAAGAAAATGTGGTACATATACACAATGGAGTACTATTCAGCCATATAAAAGAATGAGATCCTGCCATTTGCAAGAACATAGATGAAACTGGAGGTCATTATATTAAGTGAAATAAGCCAGGTGCAGAAAGACAAACTTCATATGTTCTCACTTATTTGTGGGAGCTTAAAATTAAAATAATTGAACTCATGGAGATAGAGAGTAGAATGACGATTAGGAGAGGCTGGAAAGGGTAGTGGTATAGTGGTAGGCATCGGGGGGAGGTGGAGATGGTTAATGGTACAAAAAACAAATAATGAATAAGACCTAGTATTTGCTAGCACCACAGGTGACTATAGCCAAAAATAATTTAATTGTACATTTAAAAATAACTAAAAGAGTATAATCAGATTGTTTGTAACACAAAGGATAAGTGCTTGAGGTGGTGGACACCTCATGTACCCTGATGTGATTATTACCCATTGCATGCCTGTATCAAAATATCTCATGTAATTCATAAATATATTCACCTACTATGTACCTCCAAAATTTAAAAATTAAAAAAAAGAACAAAACAAAACAAAAGATTAAGTGAGGGGCTTCAAGTGTCTTAAATATTAAATAAATGTAAGGTTTTTTTATTAAAAAAAAAAATCAATTTCCAGTTCCACTCCCCTACCCAGAGATTGGGAGGTCAGGCTGATATTACTTGGCTCAAAGCCCCACCTCTCCAAACACACAAGTTGGTCTTTCTGGCATGTCCAGTCCTCGTCCTGAGTCAGCTAATTAGTATAATCCATCTAGAGCCTCATCATGAATACTAAAGACACACCTATCATTTGGGAAATTGCAAGAGCTTAGAAGTTACTTCCCAGCAACCTGGGTCAAAGAACAGACAAACTCTGTTATACAACAGTCCAGTCCCTAGCCTTTACCCATAGATCCCTTGTAGCAAAACAGTCATACTTTCCTGAGCAACTGCATTTGGAATAGCATTTTTGTAACAGACAAAGAGATAGTATCAACATGAATATATTGAAAATTTAGAGGAGCTAGTGTGGAAGTAGAGATGGGAAGCTTTTTGCTCAATTTCCCAATACATGTGACCCTCAATATTAGTATTATAATCTTGCCAACAACACCAGTGCTTTATCATATTGCACTATGGTAGATGTAACCTGCAAATTAAGAGTCAAAAGATGTTCACACATTACTAGAGTCCCATTGTCATTAATAATTAGTCCTGTTCATTACCAGATCATATGACAAAATGTCTCCCAGGATACGGCCACTCAGGCTGGCAGGCTCCCCTTTGATCTTGTCAGTTTCCAGAGCAGGAGTGGTCTTGGCAAAATATGGCTTTATGCTTTCAGGCGTCAAGTATAATTGAATGAAGAGGCGATAGCATCTTTTTCTCTGATCTTCTTTCTAAGCATTAATGTAATAGTGGACTTCCCTCATTGCATTTCTTATTAATGCATGGATTCATTCATTTATTCCCAGCTACTACACCTCTTGTTCTCCATTTATACCCAGACGTTTCCACCTTTGGAAAGAACATTGGGTTAGGCCATTGTGTTTATCCAGATTGTAGGTAGAAATACTTGTCTTGTAAATGCTTCTTCTTCGGTCCACTCCCATTCGTACAGGGCAGGCTTACATAGGTACAGAACTAGTAAGCTATCTTGAGCAGTAGGCAATATATTTGTATTTATTGTTAGCCCCATTTTTGCTAGATAAGGTGAAGGCACAACCTGCCCCATCAGACCCTTAGGAATTCTCACACAAAAGTTTAAGAATATAGTTATACTTCCTTGCTTAGGAGTAATTCCTGCCTCTTGCATTTGTATCTGCAGTCCTAATTCAAAATTCTATCAGGTAAATGTAACAAAGAGATTAAAATAATTGAAAAGAATCAAGCAGAAACCCTAGAGCTGAAAAATGCAATTGGCATACTGAAGAATGCATCAGAGTCCTTTAATAGCAGAATTGATCAAGCAGAAGAAAGAATTAGTGAACTTGAAGACAGGCTATTTGAAAATACACTATCAGAGGCCAGGCGCGGTGGCTCAAGCCTGTAATCCCAGCACTTTGGGAGGCCGAGGCGGGCGGATCACAAGGTCAGGAGATCGAGACCATCCTGGCTAACACGGTGAAACCCCGTCTCTACTAAAAAAAAAAAAGTACAAAAAACTAGCCGGGCGAGGTGGCGGGCGCCTGTAGTCCCAGCTACTCGGGAGGCTGAGGCAGGAGAATGGCGGGAACCCGGGAGGCGGAGCTTGCAGTGAGCTGAGATCCGGCCACTGCACTCCAGCCTGGGCGACAGAGCGAGACTCCGTATCAAAAAAAAAGAAAATACCCTATCAGAGAAGACAAGAGAAAAAAGAATGAACGACAAAGCACGCCTACAGGATCTAGAAAATACAATCAAAATGCCTCAAAACGGCAAATCTAAGAGTTATTGGACTTAAAGAGGAGGTAGCGAAAGAGATAGGGACAGAAAGTTTATTCAAAGGGATAATAACAGAGGACTTCCCAAACCTAGAGAAAGATATCAATATCCAAGAACAAGAAGGTTATAGAACACCAAGCAGATTTAACCCAAAGACTACCTCAGGGCATTTAATAATCAAGCTAAAGGTCAAGGACAAAGTAAGGATACTAAAAGCAGCAAGAGAAACGAAACAAATAATATACAATGGAGCTCCAATATGTCTGGCGGCAGACTTCTCAGTGGAAAGCTTACAATCCAGGAGAGAATGTCTTGACATATTTGAAGTGCTGAAGGGAAAAAAACACTTTTACCCTTGAATAGTATATCTGGTGAAAATGTCCTTCAACCATGAAGGAGAAATAAAGACTTTCCCAGACAAGCAAAAGCTAAAGGATTTCATCAATACCAGACCTGTCCTACAAGAAATGCTAAAGAGTGTACTTTGATCAGAAAGAATAGGATGTTAACACACAGTAAGAAATCACCTGGGCCGGGCACAATGGCTCATGCCTGTAATCCCAGCACTTTGGGAGGCCAAAGTAGGAAGATCACTTGAGGAGTCTGAGACCAGCCTGACCAACATGGTGAAATCCTGTCTCTACCACAAAACACAAAAGAATTAGCCAGGTGTGGTGGCATGCACCTGTAGTCCCAGGTACTCAGGAGGCTGAAGTGGGAGAATCGCTTGAACCGGGGAGGTGGAGGTTGCAGTGAGCTGAGATCTCACCACTGCACTCCAAGCCTGGGCAACAGAGTGAGACACTGTCTCAGGGAAAAAAAAAAAAAGTTAATGATCGCTGGGCTCAGTGGCTCATCCCTGTAATCCCAGCACTTTGGGAGGCTGAGGCAGGCAGGTCACTTGAGGTCAAGGTGTTTGAGACCAGCATGGCCAACATGGTGAAACCCCATCTCTACTAAAAATACAAAAAATTAGCTGGGCGTGGTGGCGCATGCCTGTAATCCCAGCTACTCGGGAGGCTGAGGCATGAGAACTGCTTGAATCCAGGAGATAGATGTTGCAGTAAGCTGAGATCGCACCACTGCACTCCAGCCTGGGTGACAGAGCGAGACTCCATCTCAAAAAAAAAAAATCACCTGAAGATACAAAACTCACTGGTAATAGTAAGCACACAGAAAAAACACAGAATATCATAACACTAGAACTGTGGTGTGTAAACTACTCTTATCCTATGTATCTGCAGTCCTGGGACCACTGGGATTTACTGGAACCACTGAATCATCTGGAAAAAGAAAGTTTAGTTAATGTGGGGAAGAAAGAAAATGGTATAGTGATACCACATGGGAAGAATTGCTAGTCATCGTCCCCCAGTCCCTCTTCCCTTTAACTTCCAGAAAAGCAGAAGAATCTATCTAATAGGGACAAACCCTTGAGCCCCCTTATGTTGAGTGTGAGCACATACTTGTGAAGGCATGTAAGCCAGCCTTTCATACCCTTATTCCCTGCTGTTTTAGACAGCACATGCTTCAACTGCCCATCCCAATTTTCTATGGAACCACTCCTCTGAAGATGAAAGTGTTTCTTGATCTGAAGAAATATAACTCAATGGTTCAAATTGGTGGAGTATCTTTTGTTCTGACCCTTTTACAGTGTCAGTATTTTGAGCATTTGCATCTGCCACTGGCCATGCAAACTCCAGTCCAGAATCAGTGTCTACTCTTGTCAGGACCCATTTGTAGCCCTCCAGGCCTACCAGAATCGGTCCATCTTGCCAGGTATGTGCAGGGCCTTCCCTCCAAGGTTATCTTCCCACAGCCGTGTGCAGTCTTTCTCTTTTTGGCAGACGGAAAAGTACTTACTGGCATTTTGTGCCTCGGCGGGAACAAGAGGACTAAGTCTAAATTCAGCCTTTCTCTGCATGGCTGCTGCCCTGCAATGTCCATTTATTTCATGAACACAGGTGGCCACCTCAAGCGAGCACACAGGGATGCCTGCTTGTTGCCCCAGTTCCCTTTTGATCCTGGAAAGGGGTTCTTCTGATGGACATCAACATAACCTGCTTTAATGCACTCCTAAAATTCCTGTTGTGATTTCCATATAGACAAGGTTCCCATTGTTCTTCTGCCTGACCATATGGCCAGGCCATTGGGCCACTGTGCAAGAGTTAGTAAAAACCTAAACAGTATGCAATTCAGCCCACAGAGCCGATTTGTTTTTGCCTTCTTTGATCAGAGTGACAACCTTCCAAACAGTAGTCTGTTCATTCACCTTGGGACTGCCATCCATAAGCCAAATAGCTCTTTGTTGGTCAATCGAGAGCTGTCAATAGGGCACTGTCCAATTGGCAATAGAATCTAATGAGTGGGTCCAAAGTCAGTCCTAGGGGAAGAGAGTCTCTCTGCTCTTGAATACACTGAATAACTCTGCATTCCCCCATGAGCTTATTCCTGATCCAGTCATTTCCACTTCATTATGGAACTCTTCTGGGCCCTGCCCACTCTCTGAGAGCATTTCTTCAACATCACCCAAGATATTATAGGTATTTCAGGTTTCAAGATTATCTTACATCCTTCAGTCATAGGGGCAATTTCAAATAATGTCTGATAGCAAGCCAATAATTACCTCTCACACGGAAATTCTCTAGTCCAAAGTCCCAGCACTCATGCCAGGAGGTGCTCTAAGACTTTTGCTGTAAAGTCCAGTCTATGCTCCAGAGAAGGCTAACAATCTCTGTGGAGCTGGGCAATCTTATTGGTTCCCATTTGGAATGTCTAATCAATATTGCTTGATGAGTGGATGTCCATGCCTTCTGTTTTACAATACTAGGTAGTGGAAATGTTTCCTGGTCAGATACAGTATCCATCCCTGTAATACATTCAGGCAGAAGAGATGCAACACTCCACATAAAACCTGTTCAAGCGCATACCAGTTTTTTGTTTTGTTTTGGTTTGGTTTTGAAATGGAGTTTCGCTCTTGTTGCCCAAGCTGGAGTGTAATAGTGCGATCTCAGCTCACTGCAACCTCCGCCTCCTGGGTTTAAGTGATTCTTCTGCCTCAGCCTCCCGAGTAGCTGGGATTACAGGTGCACACCACCATGCCCGGCTAATTTTGTATTTTTAGTAGAGACAGGATTTCTCCATATTGGTCAGGCTGGTCTTGAACTCCTGATCTCAGATGATCTGCCCACCTCTGCCTCCGAAAGTGCTGGGATTATAGGTGTGAGCCACTGCACCTGGCCACATTTTTATATTCTCTCAATCTCATTGCAGTGCCCATCAGGGCTTCAGCAGGTGCTTTTGGTACCACAGTGCAGGACTGGAGGTTGTAATTCCACCGACCAGAATCTAAGCATGGCCCATCTTTTACTTTCAGTTTGACTATTAGAGATAAAAATCTATAGGGATTGTATATTTGCTTTTCTTCTTAGTAGTATACATTTTGCTATGCACATGGGCCAACTCCCCAAAAGTTAGAGATCAGTCATCTCTAAGTTCCATTGGTAACTTTTACCTCCAGTAACTGATTGCAGCATGACTGCCCTTCACACCATGAGTGACCGTGTAGCCACTCAAGAATGAAAGATTTCTCATCCCCTGCCCTTTCATCTTTTCTTTCCCAACCCACAGGTTTCAGTGAGTCAGGGTCATTCTAGTAAATCCACATTTTCTGACACCAACTGCAATACTGCAATTTAATCCTGGTGCTAACCATCGGGAGTTAGTGCAGAATCCACACTCAGGTTAAGGGCACAGTCCTGAGTGAGACAGCCTCACGTCTGACACTAGCCACAAGTTCAGGGGTCCCCAGGCCACCTGCACTTATTACCAAGAGGCTACAAATGTAGGGGTTCCCATAACGCTTTCAGATTTGATAATTTGGTAGAACTCACAGGACTCAGAAAAGCTTACAGTTATGCTTAGGGCTGTAGTTTTATTACAAGAATATAAGCCAGGATCAGCCAAATGAAGAGACACATGGGGCAAGGTCTAGGGGGGCCCTGAATGAAGAGCTTCTGTGTCCTTTCCCCATGGAACCAGGATGTTTCCCCTCCTGGCTCATCAATGTGTTCACCAACCAGGACTTGGTATTTATTTGTTTTATTTTTTTGTTTGTTGAGACAGGGTCTCACTCTGTCACCCAGGCTGGAGTGCAGTGGTGCAATCTCACCTCACTGCAACCTCCACCTCCCAGGTTCAAGCAATTCTCGTGTCTTAGCCTCCTGAGTAGCTGGGATCACAGGCATGCACCTCCACGCTCCGCTAATTTTTGGCATTTTTGGTAGAGACAGGGTTTCACCATGTTGGCCAGGCTGCTCTCAAACTCCTGGCCTCAAGTGCTCCACCCACCTTGGCCTCCTGAAGTGTTGGGATTACAGGCATGAGCCACTGTGCCCAGCCTACTGACCAGGACTTCGGAGTCCAGAGTTTTTATTGGAGTTTCATGACATAGGCATGATTGATTGAATCACTGATCATGTAATTGAACTCCATCTCCAGCCACTTCTCCTCCCTGAAAGTTGAGAAGTTGGGCTGATATCATGTGGACCAAAACCCCAACCCTCTACACACATGCTTGGCCTTTCTGGTATGGCCTCCCTTCATGTGGAGTCATCTTGTTAGCAGAAGCCGTCTAGGGGCCCACCATAAGTCACCTCATTAACAAAAGCTATCAAAAGTCTGGGAAACATGGCAAAATCCCATCTCTACAAAAAAAAACAAAAACCAGCCAGCTGTGGTGGCACACACCTAGTCCCAGCTACTCAAGAGGCCAAGGTGGGAGGATCACCTAAGCCCAGAGAGGCTGAGGCTGCAGTGAGCCATGACTGCACCATTGCACTCCAGCCTGGGTGACAGAGTGAGACCCTGTCTCAAAAAGCAATCAGGCCAGGTGCAGTGGCTCATGCCTGTAATCCCGGCACTTTGGGAGGCTGAGGTAGGTGGATTGCTTGAGGTCAGGAGTTTAAGACCAGCCTGGCCAACATGGTGAAACCCAGTCTCTACTAAAAATACAAAAATTAGCCAGGCATGGTGGTGCGTGCCTATAGTCCCAGCTACTTGGGAGGCTGAGGCAGGAGAATCGCTTGAACCCTGAGGGCAGAGATTGCAGTGAGCCAAAATCTTGCCACTGCACTTCAGCCTGGGCAACAGAGCTAGATTCCATCTCAAAACAAAACAAAACAAAAACAAAAAACGGTAATCAGGGACCACTAGGAATAACAGATATTCCTATCACTTGGGAGATTCCAAGAGCTTAGAGGTGACCTTGGAGGAACCCAAGACAAAGACGAAACAAATTCTTCGTTATGCAAGAAGTGGCTTGTGCATGAAAGGATTGACTCAGCAGGTCTGCTGTGTTCAAACCCTGCACGTTTCAGAGAAAGTTCTGGCCTGTGACCAGCCCTGAGAGATAAGATTTAAATTACTGAAATATGCTGCCTGATAAGTCTTTGTTTTTCTGGGACCTTCGGCCATGCCAGATATATGATGCTAATAATGTGATTTGTGGCAGGGGCCTTTGGCCACCCAGTATCAGTTTGATCTCTGAAGATCTGGAGAGTGAGTAACTGAGGTCAGCCACACAGGTAGTCCATGCTTCCATCACTGACCTCCAATAAAAACACTGGACACCAAGACTCAGGTGAGATTTTGTGGTTGGCAATACTTCATGCATGCTGTTGCATGTTATTGCTGGAAAAATCAAGTACTGTCCATATAAATCCATTGGGAGAAGAAAAACTGGAAGATTGAGCTTATTTTCTCCTGGACTCGGCCCTAGAATATTTCACCTCTGATGGCTTTACCATGTATCCTTTCACTGTAAGAAACCATAATCAAGGCCGGGCACAGTGGCTCACTCCTGTAATCCCAGCACTTTGGGAGGCCAAGGCAGGCAGATCACAAGGACAAGAGATCGAGACCTTTCTTGCCAACATGGCAACACCCCCGTCTCTACTAAAAATACAAAAATTAGCTGGACCTGGTGGCAGGCACCTGTAATCCCAGCTACTGGGGAGGCTGAGGCAGGAGAATCGCTTGAACCCAGAAGGTGGAGGTTGCAGTGAGCCGGATTGCGCCACTGCACTCCAACCTGGCAACAGAGCGAGAGTCCATCTCAAAAAAAGAAAAAAGAACGAAACCATAATCATGGTATAACTGTTTGGAAGTATTGGTGAATCATCGGCCTGAGGTTAGTCTTAGGGAACACCAATAAAGTCATCTTCCCCTACATTTGGCAAACAGCCTAATGCTTGACAAAACACTGGACCACCCAGTCTCTCTGAAGTCATCATTACAATCGCACAGGACAAAACCTATTAACTCTCCCAGGGACACTTTTCCCCTTTATACTCCACAATTGTCATGGGCGAGCACCGTCAACTCGCCCTGTATCACACACCCCCTATTGAACCCCTTGTCTCTGACTGTAGTCCTACCACTGGAGCCCAAGCCCAAACTTTGTTGCCTGGAGCCCCGCTCTGCCCAGACCTGTTCCCACTCTGCCCCAATCACACAGGCCTTCTTCCCAATCCCTGAACAGCACCTCAGGGCCTCTGCACGGCCCTTTCCATGCCTAGACTGTCTTCTCCCAGGTCAGCTCAACGATGGTTCCTACCACAGTTCTGCTCACACATCACGTCCTCAGAGACACCTTTCCTCCCCGTCCTCTCTAACACACCCTCTGCTCACCCACAGCAGTGGGTCCTAACTTCGCTCTACTTCAAACTGTGCTTCTGTTACTGTTTTGCTATTATTATTATTATTATTATTATTATTAGAGACAGAGTTTCACTCTTGTTGCCCAGACTGGAGTGCAATGGCACGATCTTGGCTCACTGCAACCTCCACCTCCCAAGTTCAAGTGATTCTCCTGCCTCAGCCTCCTGAGTAGCTGGGATTACAGGCGTGTGCCACCATGCCCAGCTAATTTTGTATTTTTAGTAGAGATGGGGTTTCACCACTGTTGGTCAGGCTGATCTCGAACTCCTGACCTCAGATGATCCCCCCTACCTCAGCCTCCCAAAGTGCTGGGATTACAGGCGTGAGTCAGCATGCCCGGCTGTTTTACTTCTATTATTATTGTTCTTGCAGGAACTGGTAAAGTGGTTGATGTGGCCACAGCTCCATAAATCCATGAGGAATGAAGGGTGAACTTTGCCTGAGTCCAGGAGGCAGGACAGGGTCACTCATCTCTGTCCCTGGTGATGGAAACTCAGGGTTAGGAAAGAGCTTTGACCTACCCTGGGTCACAAAGAGAGTATTAGGGTCAGAGCTTAAGCCCGGGTGCTGTGGTCAGGCCCTTAGGCTGCCTCTCACACCCAGGCTAGGAAGCTGGAGCAGAAAGTTTGCTAGAACAATCCTGGGAAGAGGCCTGCACAGTTCAAGGGGCAGCTTGGAGGAAGAGAGGGAGGGAGGGTGGGCTCAGGCCAACAGGCTTTAGACCTCAGGCCAGGCTCTGGCAGCTGCATCTGGTATCAGGACTGCAGGTCCTGGCAGCGGGCAGTGGCTCACGCTTGTATTCCTAGCACAGTCACCAAGACTAATTCCCTTCCAAAGGTGGAAAATTTTGGTAAAAGTCAATGACAGGCCGGACGTGGTGATGCATGCCTGTGATCCCAGCAACTCAGGAGGCTGAGGCACAAGAATCTCAGACCTGGGAGGTCTAGGCTGCAGTGAGTGGGGATGGTGCCACTGTACTTCACCTGGACGACAGAGCAAGACTCTAACAAAAAAACCAAACAAACAAAAACAAAAACAAAAAAAAGGACTGCAGGTGCAGTGCCCAGCGTAGAGCCTGCTACACAGGAATCCTCATTTTCTTCTCTTCCCTACTTTTTTTTTTTTTTTTTTTGAGACGGAGTCTCGCTCTGTCGCCCGGGCTGGAGTGCAGTGGCCAGATCTCAGCTCACTGCAAGCTCCGCCTCCCGGGTTTACGCTGGGACTACAGGCGCCCGCCACCTCGCCCGGCTAGTTTTTTTGTATTTTTTAGTAGAGACGGGGTTTCACCGTGTTAGCCAGGATGGTCTCAATCTCCTGACCTTGTGATCCGCCCGTCTCAGCCTCCCAAAGTGCTGGGATTACAGGCTTGAGCCACCGCGCCCGGCCATCTCTTCCCTACTCTTTCCTTCCTTTATAATCTCTTCTTTTTCTTCTGAAGTACTGACCCCAGAGCTTGAGATCTCATCCCAGCCTCCCTCTTATTGCCATCCTCTCCCACTGCCTTCCCCACACCCTACCTCTCACAGGGTGGGGGTAGGGCCTCCTGGGACCCCAGTCCCAGCCCCAGCAGCAGTAGCAGGCACAGCTTCCAGGTCCTCCCTGGCATAGTGGCTGTGACTGTGACTGAATGAGCAAGCCCAGGCACCTTCGGCTTGCTGGGCATAGCCTGACTCGCCTGACTGTCCAAGTTGGCCGAGGTCCAGCCTTCGAGGCGTGGCCACCTGAGGGACGTGTGCTTGGTCTGTGTGCAGCCTGCTCGCCCCTCCCGCTCTCAGGGCAGTGGTTACCTCCCCTGCTTCTACTTTGCTTCTTCTATTTCACAGTCTCAGCTGCTGCCAATGGCTCAGGCCCTTCCCTCAGAGCATGGGGATGGCGGTGGGGAATGGGCACCTGAAGGCCAGGGACACAGTCGAGGCCACGCACCTGTAACCTGGATGCAAGTTCCTTGTGTGGCCCCAAGACCACCCACTTCAGAGAGTTACCATTTCCCTTGACATTTCAAATGGAATGACTCAAGATCCTGTCCCTGGTGTGGTGTGAAATTCAGGGACTCTCACTATTGTCTACAAGAGACATGGCAGGAGCACAGGGCAGTAGAGCCATTCTGTCTGGGGAGAAGTAAGGGAGATCCACCGTAGTGTGACATTTGTAATGAGTCTTGTTTTTTTTTTTTTTTTTTGAGACTGAGTCTCACTCTGTCGTCAGTCTGGAGTACAGTGGCATGATCTCGGCTCACTGCCACCTCTGCCTGCCGGGTTTGAGCGATTCTCCTGCTTCAGCCTCCCAAATAGCTGGGACTACAGGCGCGTGCCATCACACCCATTTAATTTTTGTATTTTTAGTAGAGATGGGGTTTCACCGTGTTGGCCAGCATTGTCTCAATCTCTTGACCTCATGATCCGCTCGCCTTGTCCTCCCAAAGTGCTGAGATTACAGGTCTGAGCCACCACGCCCGTCCTAATGAGTCTTGATGATCACATAGGAGTTTGCCAAGGGCTGGAGACCACTACAATGTATGCAGAGCATACAAAGAGAACAGCAAACCCCTCAGCCTAGCTGCAGAGAACTTGGTGTTCATGCAGGGAAGGCTTTTGAGATAGGCTGCAGGATCATGTTGGCACCAGTCTGAAAATGGTCTTTGCCAAGCCAAGGAATGTAATTCCTTGTAATTCCCCAAAGTGGAGCTAGCAGAGAAGTTTGTGAGCTTAAGAAGCAGATTCTCACCGGGAGGGAGCAGTGGCTCACACCTGTAATCCCAGCACTTTGGGAGGCTGAGGCGGGCGGATCACCTGAGGTCAACATGGTGAAACCCCGTCTCTACAAAAATACAAAAATTAGCTGGGCCTGATGGCGGGCGCCTGTAATCCCAGCTCCTCAGGAGGCTGAGGCGGGAGAATCGCTTGAACCCAGGAGGCGGAGGTTGTAGTGAGCTAAGATTGTGCCACTGCACTCCAGCCTGGGTGACAGAGAAAGACTCAAAAAAAGCAGATTCGGTTGCTTTAGGAGGCTCATCCCCTCAACATATGGAAGGTGAGCTGAAGGGACAGGGGACAGGGGGTGGGCAAGGCACATGGAGTGTAGTGATTGGCGTAACCTCTCCTGAAGGACTTAGGTTTGCTGTTAAGGATGTCAGTTGTGGCACCTGAGCAGTGTTTGCCTCTGTTAAAAACAAAAACCTTAGACAAATTAAATTTAACCCTTTATTCAAGCAAAGAAATGACTCATGAATCAGGCACTGCTCTGAACTAGTAAAGGTTCAGATAGCTCCACCCAGTAATGTGGGCAGCTGGCATTGGTTTTTTGTTTGCTTTGTTTTTTGAGACAGGGTCTTGCTGTGTCGCCCAGGCTGGAGTGCAGTGGCTCCTATCACAGCTCACTGCAGCCTTGATCTCTCAGGTTTAAGGGATTCTCCCACCTCAGCCTCCTGAGTAGCTGCGACCACAGGCACATGCCACCACACCCAACTAATTTTTTAATTAAAAATAATTTTTTTTTTTTTGGTAGAAATTGTGTCTCCCTATGTTGTCCAAGCTAGTCTGGAACTCCTGAGCCAGAGCAATCCTCCTGCCTCATCCTCCCAATGTATTGGGATTATAGGTGTGAGCCACCATGCCTGGTCAACAATTTTTTTTTTTTTTGACATGGAGTCTCACTCTGTCGCCCAGGCTGGAGTGCAGTGGTGTAAGCTCTGCTCACTGCAAGCTCCGCCTCCTGGGTTCATGCCATTCTCCTGCCTCAGCCTCCTGGGTATCTGGGACTACAGGCACCCGCCACCATGTCCAGTTTTCTTTTTTCTTTTTTTTTTTTCTTTTTTGGATTTTTAGAAAGACAGAGTTTCACCATGTTAGCCAGGATGGTCTCAATCTCCTGACCTCGTGATCCGCCTGCCTTGCCCTCCCAAAGTGCTAGGATTACAGGCGTGAACCACCACTCCCAGCCAACAATTTTTTTTTTTTTTTTTTTTTTTTTTGAGACGGAGTCTTGCTCTGTCCCCTGGGCTGGAGTGCAGTGGCCGGACCTCAGCTCACTGCAAGCTCCGCCTCCCGGGTTTACGCCATTCTCCTGCCTCAGCCTCCCGAGTAGCTGGGACTACAAGCGCCCACCACCTCGCCCGGCTAGTTTTTTATATTTTTTTAGTAGAGACGGGGTTTCACCGGGTTAGCCAGGATGGTCTCGATCTCCTGACCTTGTGATCCGCCCGTCTCGGCCTCCCAAAGTGCTGGGATTACAGGCTTGAGCCACCGCGCCCGGCCTCCAGCCAACAATTTTTAAGTGTACAATTCAATTTCCTTTTATTACATTCACAATGCTGTGCAACCACCCTTGCATTCTTCGGATAAATCTCACTTGGTCATGATGTCTAATCCTTTTAATAAACTGTTGGTTTTGGTTTGCGAGTATTTTTTTGAGGAATTTTGCATCAATATGTATATAGGATATTTGACTGTAATTTTCTTTTCTTGTGATTTTTTTTTTTTTTTTTTTTTTGGACACACAGTCTTCCAGTCACCCAGGCTGGAAGACAGTGGCATGAACACAGCTCACTGCAACCTCGACCTCCTAGGGGTCAAGTGATCATCTGGCCTCAACCTTCTGCGTAGCCAGGACTACAGGTGCATGCCACCACGCCTGCGTAACTTATAAATGTTTTCATAGAGACCACATCTGACTGCATTGCCCAGGCTGGTCTTGAACTCCTGGCCTCAACTGATCCTCCCGCCTTGGCCTCCCCAAGTGGGAGCCACCACGCCCAGCCCTCTTGTGATGTCTTTATCTGGCTTTGGTATCAGGGTAACGTTAGCTTCATAGCATGAGTTAGGAAGTATGCCCCCTCTTCTATTTGTGGAAGTGTTTGAGAAAGATTAATGTTAATTTTTTAAATGTTTGGTAGAATGTACCAACGAAGCCATCTGGTCCTAGACCATATTAGGCAGAAACAATATATATGTGGGGGATGGGGGCAGAGAGAAAGAGTTTGAGAGGTAGCTGGCAAGTCCAAAATCTCTAGGGTAGGCCAGCAGGCTGGAGAAACAAGGAAGAAGCTGCAGTTCAAGGCCGAAGGCAGCACGCTGGGAGAATTCCCTCTTCTTCTGGGGAGGTCAGTCTTTTTCAAATTAGTCTTCAACTGATTGGATAACGCCCATCCACGTATGGGAGTTAGTCTGCTTTACTCAGAGTCTACAGATTTAAATGTTATTTTCATCGTTTTAGATGAAGATATGTTTTAATATCTTCACAGAAACATCTAGAATAATGCTTGCCCAACTATCTGGATACCTTTGCCTAGCCATGTTGACACATAAAATTAAACTTTTTTTTTTTTTTTTTTTTTTTTTTTTTTTTTGAGATAGAGCCTCATTCTGTTGCCCAGGCTGGAGAGCAGGGGCATGATCCTGGCTCACTGCAACCTCTGCCTCCCAGGTTCAAGCGATTCTCCTGCCTCAGCCTCCTAAGTAGCTGGGATTATAGGCGCCCACCACCACACCCAGCTACTTTTTATATTTTTAGTAGAGACAGGGTTTCACCATGTTGGCCAGGCTGGTCTTGAACTCCTGGCCTCAGGTGATCCACCTGCCTTGGCGTCCTAAAGTGCTAGGATTACAGGCGGGAGCCACTGTGCCCGGCCTAAACATCTTTTTTTATTGCAAGGTTTTTTATTGCCATCTCTTTACTTGTTATGCCTATTGAGACTTTTTACTTCTTGCATCAGTTTATATAATTTCTGTTTCTAGGAATTTTTCTGTTTCATCTAGGTTATCTAATTTGTTGGTATATACTTGTTTATAGTATTCTATTTTCAATTTTGTAAAGTCAATAGTAATGCCTCTGCACTCATTCTGATTTTTTGTGTGTCTTCTCTGTCAATTTTATAGATCTTTTCATAGGACCCACTTTTTGGTCACTCACGTCACTCACTGCAACCTCTGCCTCTGCCTCCTGAGTAGCTGGGCTTACACGTGACTGCCATCACACCAGGCTAATTTTTTGTATTTTAGTGGAGACGGGGTTTCACCATGTTACCCAGGGTGGTCTTGAACTCCTGAGCTCAGGCAATCCACCCACCTTGTCCTCCCAAAGTGCTAGGATTACAGGCATGAGCCAACGTGCCCAGCCAATGTTCTTTTTTAAAAAAACACACAACTCTATAGTGATTGTACTAATTTACATTCTTACCAACAGTATATGAGGGTTCCTTTTCTCCACATCCTCACCAGCATTTGTTATTGCCTGTCTTTTGGGTAAAAGCCATTTTAACTGGAATGAGATAATATCTCATTGTAGTTTTGATTTGCATGTCTCTGATGATCAGTTATGTAGCCCACCTGTTCATATACCTGTTTGCCATTTGTATGTCTTCTTTTCAGCAATGTTTATAGTGATTCACATCTTCTGCCCAATATGCAAACTGGCTTTGTTCTGGGGGAACTCCTCACTGTGTTGCCCAGGCTGGTCTCAAACTCCTGGGCTCAATTAATCCTCCTGCCTCAGCCTCCCAAAGCACTGGGATTACAGGTGTGAGCCACCATGCCCAGCCAGTAGTGTTTTTTTTGTTTTTTTTTTTTTTTTTTGAGATGAAGTCTCACTCTATCACCCAGGCTGGAGTGCAGTGGCATGATTCCAGCTCACTGCAACCTCTGCCTCCTGGGTTCAAGTGATTCTCCTGCCTCAGCCCCCTGAGTAGCTGGGACTACAGGCGCGTGCCACCACACCCAGCTCATTTTTGTATTTTTAGTAGAGATGGGGTTTCACCATATTGGCCAGGCTGTTCTCAAACTCCTGACCTCGTGATCCACCCACCTCGGCCTCTCAAAGTGCTGGGATTACAGGCGTGAGCCACCGCACCCGGCCTCCAGCAGTTCTTTTTTCAGTATTATACATTTACAACTAACCAAGTCTACTCAAATAACACTACGTTTCATGGTAGTGCAAGTACCTTATGATAACAAAGTAGTCTTAACTTCCTCCTCCTGTCCCTTTTATCATTGCTGTCATTCAGTTCCCTTATCCATAAACTATAATCATTGAATACACAGTTGCTATTACAGATTGAGCACCCCAAATCTGATAGCCCAAAATCTGAAATGCTCCAAAATCCAAAACTCTTTGAATACAGACATAATGATCAAAGGAAATGCTCACTGAAGCATTTCAGATTTTGGATGATCAGATTTGGGACTTTGAACCAGTAAGTATATTGTAAATATTTCAAAATTAAAAAAAAAAAATCCAAAATCCAAAATACTTCTGGTATCAAACATTTTGGATAAATGCCCTGTTTTATTTTGAACAAACCATTATCTGTTAGATTAACTAAAGATAAGAAAAGTAGAAGCTTTTATTTTACCTTTACTTATTCCTTCTCTAAAGCTCTTCCCTTGTTTATGTAGTTCACAGTTTCTAACATATCATCTTTTCTCTGAAGAAGTTTTTTTTTTTTAATATTTCTTGCGTCTTCAGGTCTACAGATTCTCTCAATTTTTGTTGGCTTGTGAAAGTTCTCATTTCTCCATCACTTTTTTTTTTCTTTTTTCTTTTTCTTTCCTTTTCTTTTCTTTCTTTCTTTTTCTTTTCTTTTTTTTTTAAAGACAGAGTCTTGCTCTGTCACCCAGGCTGGAGTGCAGTGGTGCGATCTCGGCTCACTGCAATCTCCACTTCTCAGGTTGCCAGTGATCCTCCAGCCTCAGCCCCCCACGTAGCTGGGACCACAGGTGTGTGCCACCACTAAAGTTTGTATTTTTTTGTAGAGACAGGGTTTTACCATGTTGCCTAGGCTGGTCTCAAATTCCCGAGCTCAAAGCGAACTGCCTGCCTCAGCCTCCCAAAGTGCTGGAATTACAAGCATAAGCCACTGTGCTGGCCTCTCCATCACTTTTGAAGGATGGTTTTGCAGGATACAGATTCTGGGGATTATGGGTTGGTGGGATCTTTTTCTCTGTCAATGCTTTAAATATCTCACAAGGCTCTCTTCTTCCTTGCATGGTTTCTAAGAAGTCTGATGTCATTTTTATCCCTGGTCCTCTGTAGGTGAGGTTTTTTTTACTCCTCCAGCCTCTTTCAAGACTTTTTATCTTTGAATTTCTGCAATTTGAATATAATATGCCTAGGTGTTGATTTTTTCTTCTTTTTGGGGGCATCTGTCTTAGTATTTTCTGAGCTTCCTGGGTCTGTGGTTTGGTGTCTGACATAAATTTGGGGAAATTCTCCATCATTATTGTTTCAAATATCTCTTTGGTTCCCTCTTCCTCTGTATTCCCATTAATGCATATGTGATGCCTTTTGTCATTGTCCCACAGTTTTGGATATTCTCTTCTGTCTGTTTCAGTCTTGTCTCTTTTTGCTTTTGAGTTTTCAAAGTTTCTACTGACATATCCTGAAGTTCATGGATTCTTTCTTTAGCTGCGTCCAGTCTACTAAAGAGCTGATCAGGCCGGGCGCGGGGGCTCAAGCCTGTAATCCCAGCACTTTGGGAGGCCGAGACGGGCGGATCACGAGGTCAGGAGATCGAGACCATCCTGGCTAACACAGTGAAACCCCGTCTCTACTAAAAAAAAAAAAAATACAAAAAAAGTAGCTGGGCGAGGTGGCGGGCGCCTGTAGTCCCAGGTACTTGGGAGGCTGAGGCAGGAGAATGGCGTAAACTCAGGAGGCGGAGCTTGCAGTGAGCTGAGATCCGGCCACTGCACTCCAGCCTGGGCGACAGAGCGAGACTCCGTCTCAACAACAACAACAACAACAACAACAACAAGAGCTGATCAAAGGCATTTCGTTGGTGTTTTTTTTCTCATTGTACTTCCTCTTTGTTTCTTCTTAGAATTTTCATCACTCTACTTAAATTACTTATCTGCTCTTGCATGTTGTTTACTTTTTCCATGAGCACCCTTGGCATGTTAATCATAGTTGTTTCAAATTTCCAGCCTGGAAATTCCAACATCCCCACTATAGTTGAGTCTGGTTCTGATACTTGCTCTATCTCTTCAAATGGTATTTTCTGCCTTTTAGTATGACTTCTAGTTTTTTCTTGAAACCAAACCAGTATTGGGTAAAAGAAACCCAGTGTGGAGGTGTCTACTCTGGTAAGTTGTGACTCTCTGTATCTGCCTGTCTGTCTCCAGTTTTGGAGGCAGCTCTGTGACCTTAATTCTCTGACAGATCTAAGAAGAGTTGTTGGTGTTGTTTATTCAGCTTTTTACTTGTTGTTAAGATGGAGTGACAATTGCCACACTCCTTACACCCTAGGCCAGAAACAAGAAACCCCATTTAGTTCTTTTTTTTTTTTTTTTTTTTTTGAGACTGAGTCTTAGTTTGTCGCCCAGGCTGAAATGCAATGGCACAATCTCGGCTCACTGCAACCTCTGCCTCCTGGATTCAAGCGATTCTCCTGCCTCAGCCTCCCCAGTAGCTGGGATTACAGGCATGCCCCACCATGCCCGGTTAATTTTTGTATTTTTAGTACAGACAGGGTTTCACCACGTTAGCCAGGCTGGTCTCAAACTCCTGACTTCAGGTGATCCTCCCACCTTGGCCTCCCAAAGTGCTGAGATTATAGGCATGAGCCACCATGCCTGGCTGGTTCTCTTTGTATTTTCTTTTTATTTTATTTTCTAGAGACAGAGTTTTCCTCTGTCACCCATGCAGGAGTGCAGTGGCTCAATGACAGCTCGTTGCAACCTTGAACTTCTGGGCTCAAACAATCCTTCCACCTCATCCTCCCAAATAGCTGGGACTACAGGCATGTGCCATAATGCCTGGCTAATTTTAAAAATCACAGCTCGGGCCGGGCGCGGTGGCTCAAGCCTGTAATCTCAGCACTTTGGGAGGCCGAGATGGGTGGATCACGAGTTCAGGAGATCGAGACCATCCTGGCTAACACGGTGAAACCCCGTCTCTACTAAAAAATACAAAAAACTAGCCGGGCGAGGTGGCGGGCACCTGTAGTCCCAGCTACTCGGGAGGCTGAGGCAGGAGAATGGCGGGAACCCGGGAGGCGGAGCTTGCAGTGAGCTGAGATCCGGCCACTGCACTACGGCCTGGGCGTCAGAGCCAGACTCCGTCTCAAAAAAAAAAAAAAAAAAAAAAAAAATCACAGCTCACTATGTTGCCCAGGCTGGCCCTGAAATCCTGTCCTCAAGTGATCCTCTTGCCTTGGCCTCTCAAAGCACTGGGATTGCAGGTGTGAGCCAGCACACCCAGCCCTTTCTTAATTTTTATTTTTTTATTATTATCATTTTTGAGACAGGGTCTTGCTCTGTTGCCCAGGCAGGAATGCAGTGGCACAATCATGGCTCACTGCAGCCTCCACCTCCTAGGCTTAAGCAATCTCACCTCAGCGTCCTGAGTAGCTAGGACTACAGGTGTGCACCACCACACCTGGCTAATTTTTTTATTTTTGTAGAGATGGGGTCTCACTATGTTGCCTTGGTTGGTTTTGAACTCCTGGGCTCAAGTGATTCTCCCGCCTCAGCCTAACAAATGTTGGGACCACAGGGTGAGCCACTACACCCCCTGGCCCTTTTTAATACTTTCCATCTGTTTATTGATACTCTTTCTTTAGTATATAGTGGTCACTTGTTTTTTGTTTGTTTGTTTGTTTGTTTTTTTGAGATAGCGTATCGCTCTGTTGCCCAGGCCGGAGTGCAGTGTTGTAATCTCAGGTCACTGCAACCTCCACCTCCTGGGTTCAAGCGATTCTCCTGCCTTAGCCTCCCAAGTAGCTATGATTACAGGCGCCCACCACCACACCTGCCTAATTTCTGTATTTTTAGTAGAAGACAGGGTTTCACCATGTTGGCCAGGCTGGTCTGGAACTCCTGACCTCAGGCGATCCACCCACTACAGCCTCCCAAAGTGCTGGGATTACAGGTGTGAGCCACCGTGCCCAGCCTAATGGTCACTCCTAAGACAATTTCTTTTGCCTGCTTGTGTGTGTGTGTCTGTGTGTGTGTCATACTTTCCTGTGTTTGTGTGTGTGTGTCTGTGTGTGTATCATACTTTCCTGTGTGTGTGTGTGTGTCATACTTTCCTGTGTTTGTGTGTGTGTGTCATACTTTCCTGTGTGTGTGTGTGTCTGTGTGTGTGTCATACTTTCCTGTGTTTGTGTGTGTGTGTGTGTGTGTCATACTTTCCTGTGTCTGTGTGTCATACTTTCCTGTTTGTGTGTGTGTGTGTGTGTGTGTCATACTTTCCTGTGTTTGCGTGTGTGTGTCTGTGTGTGTGTCATACTTTCCTGTGTGTGTGTGTGTGTCATACTTTCCTGTGTGTGTGTGTGTCTGTGGTGTGTCATACTTTCCTGTGTGTGTGTGTGTGTGTGTGTGTGTCATACTTTCCTGTGTTTGTATGTGTGTGTGTCTGTGTGTGTGTCATACTTTCCTGTGTGTGTGTGTGTCATACTTTCCTGTGTCTGTGTGTGTGTCATACTTTCCTGTTTGTGTGTGTGTGTGTCTGTGTGTGTGTCATACTTTCCTGTGTCTGTGTGTGTGTGTCATACTTTCCTGTGTGTGTGTGTGTGTCATACTTTCCTGTGTCTGTGTGTGTGTCATACTTTCCTGTTTGTGTGTGTGTGTGTCTGTGTGTGTGTCATACTTTCCTGTGTCTGTGTGTGTGTCATACTTTCCTGTGTGTGTGTGTGTCATACTTTCCTGTGTCTGTGTGTGTGTCATACTTTCCTGTTTGTGTGTGTGTGTCTGTGTGTGTGTCATACTTTCCTGTGTCTGTGTGTGTGTCATACTTTCCTGTGTGTGTGTGTGTGTGTCATACTTTCCTGTGTCTGTGTGTGTGTCATACTTTCCTGTTTGTGTGTGTGTGTCTGTGTGTGTGTCATACTTTCCTGTGTGTGTGTGTGTGTCATACTTTCCTGTGTTTGTGTGTGTGTCATACTTTCCTGTGTTTGTGTGTGTGTCATACTTTCCTGTTTGTGTGTGTCTGTGTGTGTGTGTCATACTTTCCTGTGTTTGTGTGTGTTTGTGTGTGTGTCATACTTTCCTGTGTCTGTGTGTGTCATACTTTCCTGTGTCTGTGTGTGTGTCATACTTTCCTGTGTTTGTGTGTGTGTCATACTTTCCTGTGTTTGTGTGTGTGTCATACTTTCCTATGTTTGTGTGTGTGTCATACTTTCCTGTTTGTGTATGTCTGTGTGTGTGTGTCATACTTTCCTGTGTTTGTGTGTGTGTCATACTTTCCTGTTTGTGTGTGTCTGTGTGTGTGTGTCATACTTTCCTGTGTTTGTGTGTGTGTCATACTTTCCTGTGTTTGTGTGTGTGTCATACTTTCCTGTGTCTGTGTGTGTGTGTCATACTTTCCTGTGTCTGTGTGTGTGTGTGTCATACTTTCCTGTGTCTGTGTGTGTGTGTGTCATACTCTCCTGTGTCTGTGTGTGTGTGTGTCATACTTTCCTGTGTTTGTGTGTGTGTCATACTTTCCTGTGTTTGTGTGTGTGTCATACTTTCCTGTTTGTGTGTGTGTGTCTGTGTGTGTGTCATACTTTCCTGTTTGTGTGTGTGTGTCTGTGTGTGTGTGTCATACTTTCCTGTGTTGTGTGTGTGTGTCTGTGTGTGTGTGTCATACTTTCCTGTGTTTGTGTGTGTGTGTGTGTGTGCGTGTCATACTTTCCTGTTTGTGTGTGTGTTGTAACTTTTTGTAGGAAAACAAACATTTTAGATAACACATTGTGGCAATGCTGGGTACTGGCTGCCTCACTCCACTCTACCCAGAGCGTGCTATTATTGCTCATTTGTGTATTTGGGGAGCGACTGGCTGAATTATGTTCCCAGTCTATTTCCCACCCTCTCTGTCAAGCCCACGAGGTTGCTTCTCAGAGAGATACAGCTTTCGGGATGACTACAGCCACTCTGGGGTGACAGTGGTCTTGGCAGGGCTCCCTTCCTCTCTTTCCCTGAGCACGTCCAGCAGTTAAAAGCCACTAATTGCCAGCTGATTTTACAATTGTTTTAACGATGCCCTGGGGGATAAATAGATCTAGAGACAATCCATTCAAATTCAGACTCTTTTGAAGGAATAATATCAGGGGCAGAAATAAATTATATGTATTTATTTGGACCCCACCTCCCCTGCTCTCCTTCCCAGCATTGAGCCCTTGGTTGCATGGGCCCAGGCTGGGGGTTTTCAGTATTTGTAAGCATTTCAACAGAACAATAAAGCCTTTGGAATACAGAAGTGAGTGGAAGGCCGGAGGTGTGGGACTTGGCGCTGGGGCACTTGGGGTAGGAGGGATAGGTCTTCCCCCTGGAGCAGGATTTCCACCCTATTCAAGGTTCCAGGAGGGAGCTAGGCCCCAACTCATGACCTCCAGGTCATGAGCCTGCCCCCCACTTCACTCTGATCAGAGGACAGGCTGGGAGGTAGGAGGGCATGAAGAGGCAGGGGAAGACAGGAACTGGTGCAGAGATTTAAAGGGACAGGAGCTGGTGCAGAGGTTTAATGGGATAGGAGCTGGGGCCAGGTGAGGAGGGGAGGGCTGTCACCACGGCAGGAGGCTGAGCAGGAGGCTGGGCAGAAGGGTGGCCACCAGGCAGTGGGGCTCCAGGAAAGCCAGCTGGGCCCCTGAGGTCAGTCGGTCACCATAGGGGTCCAGCAGCATCAGGACCACGCCATTCGTCCAGCCAAAGCCCTCCTGGGTGAGGCAGGGCAGTGGGGCCCGGTTTCTGGGGAAGCCCCAGACCCTTGGTGGCACTGGCCACACAGGGGCACTGGCCCTGCCTAACCCTAACGGTACAGGAAGCACCAGTAACCTTGTCCCCTGGGCCCACATGCAGGAGAGCACACTGAGGCCTGGGGTGGGGGGTCGTGGGCAGCAGAGCCCAGGAGTTCCCTGTAGGGCGATGGCCCGCCCACCCCTGGCCTGCTCATCTGAACTTCATACTCCCCTCTGCCACCGGGCTGTCCACCATTGCTAATGTCATACTGGGAATAAGAGGGCGGGCCGTAGGTCAGGCACTGCCCCACCCCACCCCAACCCCAGTCACAGGGACAACAAACAATGGGATCCTTGTGGGGAGAAGTCGCTCTGCCTGCCCAGCAGCCCCTGCAGTGCCCAGGAGTGGCCACTGGGCGCCGCCACCATCCCAGCTGCGCTGGCCCTGGGCCCTGCCAAGCCTGACCCTCCCGCCTCACCACGGGGACGCCCTGGGGTGCGGGGAGGGCTCAGGCCAGCTCACCTTCTCATACATGGCTGACTTTTGCGAGCAGACATCAAAGTTGGTTCGGATTCAATTCTGGGGCATATTGGTAGATCAGGATCCGGCTGCCCTAGAAGGTTCCAGACATTCCCGTGACTGTGGGTGGGGCTGGACTGGGAGCCAGGACGCTGGGCCCGGCGGGAAGCCAGATGTCCCCTTCCTGGCCCTTCTCTTCTCGGCTCACAGCTGCCCCCCGGTGGCTCCGCGGGACCCGCAGACTGGGACAAGAGGCACAGCTGCAGGAAGCGGCCTTCCCTGCAGGTCCTGCTCAGGGTCGGGAGGGGGCGGTGCTGCCTGCAGTGGACCCGAACCACCTGCTGTGCCCTCACCTCCAGGTATTTCAGAGCTTTGTCCGCCACGCCAGGGTCAGAGAAACACCCGGCCCAGAGTGGAGTGAGGTTGGATGGGTAAAACTCCCAGTTCTTCTTGTTCTCAAGGTCGTAGTCGAACCAGGCACCGGTCTCCTCATCCCACAGGACTGCGTTCAGGGCGGCCAAGCGCTGCGCCTGCAGGATTCTGTACTTCGTGGCCTGGGAGTCCTTCCCTGGGGCAGTGCTGCCTTTGGGCCCTACCGGAGGGAGCCCTCTAGAAAGAACTTCTGAGGTCAGAAGGGCAGCATCTACTTCTAACGCCTCGCCTCCTCCAGGAGGGCTCCCCAGCCTCCCCAGGAAACCCCAGTCTGTCCTGTCTCCTCTGGGCTGCCTGCACTACCTCTGGCACCATCGGGTAGATGTTCACTGCCTGCTGGACTCTCTCTTTCTCTGAGCTCCTGAGCCAGGCCTCCGTCTCAGGAGGAATCAGTGCTACTGCTTGCTCGACCTCCTCCTGAGCCACTTTGCTCATCCACATCCTCTCACCTGGGGAAAGGGTTTGGGGTTTTATCCCATCCCTAGTCCTACCACTGGACCCCAAGCCCAGACCCTCTTGCTTGGAGCCCCGCTCTCCCTGGACCTGTTCCCACTCTGCGCCAATCACACAGGCCTTCTTCCCAATCCCTGAACAGTGCCTCAGGGCCTCTGCACGGTCCTTTCCGTGCCTGGACTGTCCTCTCCCAGGTCAGCTCAGCGATGGTTCCTGCCACAATTCTGCTCACACATCACCTCCTCAGAAACACCTTTCCTCCCCGTCCTCTCTAACACACCCTCCGCTCACCCGCAGCAGCGGGTCCTGACTTCGCTCTACTTCAAACTGCTTCTGTCACTGTTTTACTTCTATTATTATTGTTCTTGCAGGAGCTGGTAAAGTGGCTGATGTGGCCACAGCTCCATAAATCCATGAGGAGTGAAGGGTGGACATTGCCTGAGTCCAGGAGGCAGGACAGGGTCACTCCTCTCTGTCCCTGGTGATGGAAACTCAGGGTCAGGAAAGAGCCTTGACCTGCCCTGGGTCACAGAGGGAGCGTTAGGGTCTGGGCTTGAGCCTGGGTGCTGTGGTCAGGCCCTTAGGCCGCCTCTCACACCCAGGCTAGGAAGCTAGAGCAGAAAGTTTGCTAGAACTATCCTGAGAAGAGGTCTGCACAGTTCAAGGGGCAGCTTAGAAGGGGAGACGGAGGGAGATGGGCTCTGGCCAGAAGGCTCTTAGACCTCAGGCCAGGCTCAGGCAGCCGCATCTAGTATCAGGCCTGCAGGTCCAGTGCCTATTATGGGGCCTTTTATGCCTGGATGAGGGGCCTCAAGTTCATTTAGGCCAAGCCCCTCATTCTACGGAGAACCACACAATGGTTGCAGGGGATATATGCCTCACGTTGGTGGGTTGATCGTGGGGCAGGTCTGAACTCGTCTCTGTTTGCATTCCGGCTCTCCTGACATTCCAGACCCATCTCTGAGTCATCCCTGGACAGGAGAGATCCCACAGGGTAAATAGGACATGAGCCTGCAGTGAGGGGAGACAGAGGAGGAGAGAACTCCCTGAAACAAGAGGAGAGGAGGAGCCGGCGGGGAGGACACAGGTAGGGCAGCAGGCAGACCACCAAGGGGCAGGCTTGCTGCTTTGCAGCCTGGCCACCAGCCTGTGTGCCTCATTGCCGCCCCCTCCTCCCAGGGCAGGGCCTACATCTCAACCAAAGCCTGGAGCAAGACAAGGAAGGCTCCATTTCCCTCCTCCTACTCCTCTACTCAAACCACAGCCATCTGTGCATCAATAACTTTTTTTTTTTTAACCCTCAGCTGCCTGATGTCCATGGTTGGGGTTTGGGCTGAGTCGCTGAGGGCCGCCTGCACACACCAGGGAGGGCTCCTGAGCGCCCACTCTCAGGCTTTGCACGTTTCCAAAATTCTGCACATGGCAGCAATGTTTGCAGAAAGGGTGTGGAGGGTGCCTGTGGGCCACCAGCCTGCTGCAGCTGCCCGTGGTTGCTTCTGTCTGCCAGGGCTGCACAACCTCTGGTTTTCACCTCAACCGCTGTGGCTTCCTCTCTCCCCGTGGGAACAGGGCATGGGGTGAGGGGGCCACCATGCCGAGACAACTAGGCATCTCCCTGCCAGGCCAGGAGTTCCACTGCTACAGCCCAATACCAGCAAATTCAGATGCACCCAAGTGACCCCAACTCAAGTTATGTTCCCTTTCTCCCCCAGGCTCTGCAGTCCCTGGGATCTGCAGTGTTAGTTCATCTCCAGGAGAGACTAGGTCCCAGGAGACCCACTGAAGGCCTGGCTGTACCATCATAGGCGGTGTGCCCTTGGGCAAGAACCTCTACCATTCCTCGTTGCCTGTATATAAATGGAAGGCTTTGCTCTAGATCAGTGTTGCAAACTCAAATTCCAGCAACCGGAACATGCAAAATATGTTGGGGATAAGAAAGCCGACAGTGCAAGGGGGAAGTGAGTGTTGGGGACCTAGTCTTGGGGTGACGGGAACTGGGCTGAACCGGAAGGGTATTCCTGTGTAAGGAAGGCCATTGCTGCAGAGGGCAGCTGCTGTGGGACTGGGGGATCCTGATTTGTTGAAGGAAGGTGGAAATTTATATTTCAACTCACATGCTTCTGTTTTTTTTTTTTTTTTTTTTTTGAGACGGAGTCTCGCTCTGTCACCCAGGCTGGAGTGCAGTGGCCGGACCTCAGCTCACTGCAAGCTCCGCCTCCTGGGTTTACGCCATTCTCCTGCCTCAGCCTCCGAAGTAGCTGGGACTACAGGCGCCCGCCACCTCGCCCGGCTAGTTTTTTGTATTTTTAGTAGAGACGGGGTTTCGCCATGTTAGCCAGGATGGTCTCGATCTCCTGACCTCGTGATCCACCCGTCTCGGCCTCCCAAAGTGCTGGGATTACAGGCTTGAGCCACCGCGCCTGGCCGCTTCTGTTTTTAAAATGTTTCAACATCTCTAATTCTGACTGTAAATCTAAGAGTGATTCCTATGTGTGTGTAGTTAGGAGGAGTCTGACCTCCACCAGAGGGGCTTTGCGGGCTGGGACTTCGTCCTCCTGCAGAGCACAGGACCCTACCCCTGAATGAAACCTCAACCTGGAATGTTGACACAATCATTTGGTGCCCCTTTCAGTTGCTGTACTATGTACACATTGATATCTGGAATATGTAGAGATCTCTTACAAGTCTAAAAGGAAGATAGGGCCGGGCGCAGAGGCTCACGCCTGCAATCCCAGCACTTTGGGAGGCCGAGGCAGGCGGATCACCTGAGGTCAGCAATTTAAGATCAGCCTGACCAATACGGTGAAGCCCTAGCCCATAAGGACACAGCTCTGGGCTGCCCTCAGGGTTGTGTGCACCTGAGTCCCCACCAACATCTCACCACTTAGCTTGTCTGCCCAGCCTTTCTTAACATATTTACAAGCAGATACATCATTGGTGGGAAAAACAGAAGACTAAAATATGGGTTCAGCTTTGATTTCAAGGAGAAGATGCAAGCCGTGTGAAGGGCTGGGAAGGGCACCACAGGAGACACAGCTCAGCCTCTTCTTAGTCCTCAGCAACTCAGCTCTGACCCCAAGTTTCACTCCATGCAGCAAGGGCTCTGAACCCTCCTGGGCCCACCATCCTTAGAAAGCAGCTTGGGGGAGGGATGTCTCATTGTCCCCACTGCAAATTATTTCTTTGAGGAAAAGCTACTAGTTTCCTTCTCAATGTCTGTTCTCAGGGTATTGGTGTGACCAGCTTTGTTTAAGTTGATTTTCCAGGCTCCCCTACAGTGCAGGGTGGCCAGGGACCCAGTTCTGGCAAATGAGACATAAGTGGATGTCACTGCAAGAGGATCCGAGGCAGGCTCCTAACAGGGGAGAGACTCAACCAACCGACTCCGTGTTGAGTCCTTTGCCCTCCCTCTTCCCGCCTTGATGCAGATGAAAGGCTGGCACTGCAGCAACCACCTTGCATCCACAAGGCAGTAAACCTCGGCTGACAGCCACCTGCTTCAGACAGCAGCTCAGGAAGGCAGAAAGAGGCTGGGTTCTCGATGGCAACTTTGAGTCACAACAGCCGTAGACTTGTGTGACATGAAAAAAAACCCTCTTAGTTGTTGAAGGCACTGGTTTTCAGATTTCTGTCACAGCTGAAGGGAAACTCAAGCAGATCCTTCCTCTGAGCATCTGCTCTCTTCTCCAGGGGCCTTCCAGTCACACCCGTTCCTTCATTCCCATTACATTTCCGTCCAGGTTCTAATGTCCTTACAAGGTATATTGTAGCACGCCTCTGCCTGACCTAACTTCAACCTCCCTCTGGATGTGAGAGGTAGACCTCACTGTAGGAAGAGGGTGAAGGAAGGGTGTCAGTTAATGCATAAGGAACCAAGGACTAATATCCATATATATGGACCCAAACATCAGGTGACACTGAGCATGTGCACCCACAGCTTCTCACACCTGCCTTGTCTTGTAGACACCAGCTCTGGATCCCCAGACCTCTAACCTGAGCTCTGGGGCAAACGCTTCCCGACATCCTCAGCAGTGGGCAGTGAGGCCGGGATGGTGTGGAACTGCACACTTCCAGCTTCTGGGATGTTGGCAAGGCCCTGTAACCACTCAATTTCCAGGTGTCTGCTTCACAGTGATCTGTTAAACTGCCATATGTGTTGTATGCACCTTCCTGGGTTGTGCTATAGCTGATAATAAAATCATTTGAGAATTTTTTTTGTTGTTTTTTGAAACGGAGTCTTCCCCTGTTGCCCAGGCTGGAGTGCAGTGGCATGATCTCGGCTCACTGCAACCTCCGCCTCCCTGGTTCAAGTGATTCTCCTGCCTCAGCCTCCCAAGTAGCTGGGACTATAGGCATGTGCCATGACACCCAGCTAATTTCTGTATTTTTAGTAAAGACGGGGTTTCACCATGTTGGGCTGGCTGGTCTTGAACTCCTGACCACAGGTGATTCACCCACTTCGGCCTCCCAAAGTGCTGGGATTACGGGTGTGAGCCACCACGCCCCGACATTTTTGAGAATTTTTAAAAAGAGTCTATCAGAGCTGGGCTCGGTGGCTCATACCTTTAATCCCAGCACTTTGGGAGGCCCAGGTGGGTGGATCGTCTGAGGTCAGTAGTTTCAGACCAGCTTGGCCAACATGGTGAAACTCCGTCTCTACTAAAAATACGAAAATTAGCCGGGTATGGTGGTGGGTGCCTGTAGTCTCAGCTACTGGGGAGGTTGAGGCAACAGAGCGAGGCTCTGTCTTTAAAAAAAAGGTCCACCACCCTGCTTGGTTTGGCCCCATTTGGACAGGAGGGGAAAGGGCCCTGGAAGGCTGTAGGTTGGCCTTAGGGTCAGGCCAGCAGTGAAGCATCTGGCATGTGAGGTGGCCTCCCAGGCAGAGCTGGCAGGGCAAGGCAGGGCGGGCCAGGCCGGGAGGGGTCTGACTGATCCTCAGAGCACTAATAGGAAGCTGCACACCCATTCACTCTCTTAGAATAGCTGTGCACCTGCAGAAAACCAGTTTCTGTTGTGGTGAGTGGTAGTTAAATAAATAAATAAGCAGGCAAGGAACAAGCTTTTCCTTACTGTGACAGTCATTTGCTGCTGTGAAACTACTATGGTCTAACACCTCCCACTCACTTTCCTCAATCATTGCTGCCTGGAACGGCAAGAACTTGGGGCCAAAAGAGCACCTGCCCTAGCACAGAGCTCGGGCCTGCCCACCCCACCGCCCCACCCCCTGGGACCACCTGCCTTTGACCTCTGAAACCACATTTAGCTTGCATGCAGGCAAGTCATATGATTTCTCTGAGCCTCAGTTTCTTCCTTGGCAAAGTGGGGATAATAACAGCTCTCTTTAAAAGCCGTTGTAAGAGTTGGAAATGATAAGCCAGGTGGGCCTCATACCTGTAATCCCAGCAGTTTAGGGAGGCCTAGGCGAGTGGATCACCTGACCTCAGGAGTTTCAAGATGAGCCTGACCAGCATGGTGAAACCCCATCTCTACTAAAAATACAAAATTAGCCGGGCATGGTGGTGCATGCCTGCAATCCCAGCTATTTGGGAGGCTGAGGCAGGAGAATTGCTTGGACCTGGGAGGCAGAGGTTGTAGTGAGCCGAGATTGTGCCATTGCACTCCAGCCTGGGGAATAAGAGGGAAACTCCATCTCAAAAAAAAAAAAAAAAAGTTGGAAATGATGTATTTTAGTCGCGCAGAAACAGCCATGCACCTGTTTCGCTTATGGGTAGAAACACTGCAGTTGATTCCATTTCAGCAGCTGAGGGGCCCAGAGGACCGTACCCTCCGCCCCACTGTGTAGGTCTTAGTCATGTTGCTGGCAAATACTCCAGAAGGCTCAGAGGAGGCGTGTTGAGAGTATTGTCAGCCAATCACCACAAAGCTGCTTGCTCCTTCAGGACCCTTCTCACTCTGAGCCTCACATAACACAAGTCTGTGGCTGGAGGGAGGGTGGCAGGGGCCCACCTGGGCTTTACTTCCACGCTTGCAGCCTCGGGGTAACCCTGGTGGTCAAATAAGCAAAGATCAGCCTCAAAGCAGCAAATAGGACTGCGTCCTCTGGGGCCTTACCATGGTCCACATGCAGTCCAGGCTTGGCTTCACCATTTGCATGAGAGCTCAGAGGACACCCATGGCCACAGAGGCTCAGCGCAGCCAGGGGAATGGAGACCTTATCAGTAACATGGAGGTGAGATCATAGCAAACACTGTCATCTCAGGTTCAAGGGGGAAGAGGTCACCTGCTGGGGAAGAAGGAGGCCCTGGCAGGTGACGCTGAGCTGGAACCCCGACCACTTTCCTCACAGCCTTGGAAGTGAATTCCAGACACCCAGACCTCTGCAAACAACTTCCAGCAAGTGCGGCAAGGCCAGCAGTGCACCTACTGTTGACTCAAAAAGACGCTTCCAGGTTTCCCCAGAAAAGGCAGCCTTCGCTGCTGCAGCCCCTGTGGATGATGGCTTGTTTAATAGCTCAGATTCCCCAGGCAGTTTCTCTACCCTCCGCTGCTGGGATTCTTGCAATGATGATGTGGTGGGTCGGCCTGGAGAGGGTGGGTCAGGAAGGATCTTCTGACTTGGAGACTGCCAGGGGAGACAACACCACATACGAGGCCCTGCTCCAGACTTGGCAAGGATGATGCCAAATACGCCGAGGAGGCTGCAGGGACCCAGGGAACAGAGGAGCTTTTTCCCAGGATAAAGAGGGGGTCAGCCGGCCAGGTATGGTGGCTCACGCCTGTAATCCCAGCACTTTGGGAGGCTGAGGTGGGCAAATCATTTGAGGTCGGGAGTTCGAGACCAGCCTGCCCAACATGGATAAACCCCCATCTCTACTAAAAATACAAAAAATTAGCTGGGCATGGTGGCGGGTGCCTGTAATCCCAGCTACTCAGGAGGCTGAGGCAGGAGAATCACTTGAACCCAGGAGGTGGAGGTTGCAGTGACCCCATATGGTGCCACTGCACTCCAGCCTGGGCAACAAGAGTGAAACTCCGTCTCAAAAAGAAAAAAAAAAGAAAGAAAAGAAAAAAGAGCCGGGCACGGTGGCTCACACCTGTAATCCCAGAACTTTGGGAGGCCAAGGTGGGCAGATCACCTGAGGTTGGGAGTTCAAGACCAGCCTGACCAACATGGAGAAACCCTGTTTCTACTGAAAATACAAAATTAGCTGGGCATGGTGGCGCATGCCTGTAATCCCAGCTACTCAGGAGGCCGAGGCAGGAGAATTCCTTGAACCCAGGAGGGGGAGCTTGCGGTGAGCAGAGGTTGCGCCATTGCACTCCAGCCTGGGGAACAAGAGGGAAACTCCACCTCAAAAAAAAAAGAAAAAGAAAAGAAAAAGAAAAAAGAAAAGTTTAGAATATAATGGTAAGAAATGTAAGGGTGTTAGATTCTGTTTTTAGAACGGAAGCAAAACAGATCCACCAAAAGCATCCTGTGTTTTGTGTTCCCTTTCCTACCTGGGTTCCTCGCCCACCCAGGCATGACTGTTCTCCTGTCATGTACGGTGTATCAGTCCCCTGCATGCTTTTATACCTCTGCTGTTCATGCATGGGTCTGCTAGGGTTGCTTGGCATGATTTTTGTTGAGGTAAAATATACATGGCATAAAATTTTCTATCTTAACCACTTTTAAGTGTATATTTCAGGGACATTAAGAATGTTCACTTGGCCGGCCTGGTGGCTCACGCCTGTAATCCCAGCCCTTTGGGAGGCCAAAGCGGCAGAAATTAATTCTGAAAAAGTCTCAACATGTGTCTCTTTCTTTTATCTTTTTTTTTTAAGACAGAGTCTTGGCCGGGCGCGGTGGATCAAGCCTGTAATCCCAGCACTTTGGGAGGCCGAGACAGGCGGATCACAAGGTCAGGAGATCAAGACCATCCTGGCTAACACGGTGAAACCCCGTCTCTACTAAAAAAATACAAAAAACCTAGCCGGGCGAGGTGGCGGGCGCCTGTAGTCCCAGCTACTCGGGAGGCTGAGGCAGGAGAATGGCCTAAACCTGGGAGGAGGAGCTTAAAGTGAGCTGAAATCCGGCCACTGCACTCCAGCCTGGGCGACAGAGTGAGACTCCGTCTCAAAAAAAAAAAAAAAAAAAGACAGAGTCTTGCTCTGTCGCCCAGGCTGGAGTGCAGTGGCACGATCTCAGCTCACTGCAAGCTCCGCCTCCCGGGTTCGCGCCATTCTCCTGCCTCAGCCTCCCGAGCAGCTGGGACTACAGGCGTCCACCACCATGACCGGCTAATTTTTTGTATTTTTAGCAGAGATGGGGTTTCACCATGTTCGCCAGGATGATCTCGATCTCCTGACCTCGTGATCCATCCGCCTTGGCCTCCCAAAGTGCTGGGATTACAGGCGTGAGCTACCGTGCCCAGCACCTCTCTTTTTTGTTTTTTCTGAGCCAGAATCTTGCTCTGTCACCCAGGCTGGAATGCAGTGGCGCCATCTCAGCTCACTGCAAGCTCCGCCTCCTGGGTTCTTACCATTCTCCTGCCTCAGCCTCCCGAGTAGCTGGGACTACAGGCTCCCGCCACCACGCCTGGCTAATTTTTTGTATTTTTAGTAGAGACAGGATTTCACCGTGTTAGCCAGGATGGTCTTGATCTCCTGACTTCGTGATCTGCCTGCCTCAGCCTCCCAGAGTGCTAGGATTACAGGCATGAGCCACCGCACCCGGCCAAGGCTGGGAAGTCTTAAGGGCTAGACCCCACATCTGATGATGTCTTATTGTGGGTGGGGACTCTCTACAGAGTCCCAAGGCAGCAAGGGCATCATCACATGGAGAAGAGTTTATGAGAGATGGCCAAACTGGCTTCTTTTTTTTTTGAGACAAGGTCTCCCTCCCTCTGTCGCCCAGGCTAGACTGCAGTGGCACAACCACAGCTCACCACAGCCTCGACCTCCCAGGCTCAATTGATCCTCCCACCTCAGCCTCTTGGGTAGCTGGACCAGAGGTGTGTGCCACCATGCCCAGCTAATTTCTTTTTATTATTTGTAGAAACAGGGTTTCCCTGTGTTGCCCAGATTGGTCTCAAACTCATGGGCACAAGTGATCCTCATTCCTCAGCCTCCCACAGTGCTGGGATTACAGGTGTGAGCCACCACACCCAGCCAAACTGGCTTCTTATAAGAGAATCACTCTGAGGCCGGGCGCGGTGGCTCAAGCCTGTAATCCCAGCACTTTGGGAGGCCGAGACGGGCAGATCACGAGGTCAGGAGATCAAGACCATCCTGGCTAACATGGTGAAACCCCGTCTCTACTAAAAATACAAAAAACTAGCCGGGTGAGGTGGCGGGCGCCTGTAGTCCCAGCTACTCGGGAGGCTGAGGCAGGAGAATGGCGTGAACCCGGGAGGCAGAGCTTGCAGTGAGCTGAGATCCGGCCACTGCACTCCAGCCTGGGCGACAGAGTGAGACTCCATCTCAAAAAAAAAAAAAAAAAGAGAATCACTCTGATGATAACTAACTCATTCCCATGATAACCCATTAATCCATGAACTGATTGATCCATTCATGAGAGAAGAGCCCTCATGACCCAATGACCCAATCCCCTCTTAAAGGACCCCCACCTTTTTATTTTATTTTGTTTTTTTGAGACGGAGTCTCACTCTGTCACCAGGTTGGAGTACAGTGGCACGATCTCGACTCACTGCAATCCCCACCTCCTGAGTTCAAGTGATTCTCCTGCCTCAGCCTCCCGAATAGCTAGGACTACAGTTGCCCACCACTACCCCCAGCTAATTTTTGTATTTTTAGTAGAGACGTGGTTTCACTGTGTTGGCCAGGTTGGTCTCGATCTCTTGACCTCGTGATCCACCCACCTCAGCCTCCCAAAGCGCTGGGATTACAGGTGTGAACCCACTGTGCCCAGGCAGGCCTCACATCTTAATACTGACACAGTGGGGATGAAATTTCAACATAAATTGCAGAGGGGACAACATTCAAACCATGGTACCTAGTCATAGTGTTTTATTCTTTTCTTACGCTTTTAATTCCTGACATGCATCTAGACATTTTAATCGTATCTATTTTATAATACCTTTGTAGTCCTTATATAATATCTGTGTTTTGGCATTTGTTTCAGGTTTTTTTCTAAGTATGTGTCAAGATCCCATTTTCTAAGTCAAAAATGGGATTGTGCTACACATTATTTCATAACCTGCTTTTTTTTTTTTCCTCCACATAATAAGGAACTTAAAACAACACACATCTTTTTCTGAGGGCAGAAATTTGGGCCCAGCTCACCTAGGTTCTCTGCTTCAGAGCTTTACCAGGCTGCTGTCCAGGTGTCGGCTGGGGCTGTGGTCTCATCTGAGGCTCAACTGGTCTCATTTAAGGCTTAACATTGGCCCGCAAGCTCCCCCAAACTGTTGGCAGAATTCTTCCCCTTATGGTTGTAGGACTGGAACTGTGGTTCCTGTTTTCTTGTTGGCGATCAGCCAGGGATAGTCCTTAGCAACTAGAGACTACAGTAGTTCCTTGCCAAGTGACCCTGTCACCACATAGAAGCTTCCTTCTTCAAAGCCAGCAATAGACGGAGAGTCTCTGAGAGACCCTCTGGGAGGGTCCAGGTACTCTTTCAAAGACTTCCACCTGATTTAGTCAGGCCCACCCATGAAAATGCCCCCTTGACTTCAAAATCAACTGACTTAGGACCTTAATTAAGTCTGCAAAACTCCCTCACCTTTTTCACAGTCTATTAGCTGGAAGGAAGTTGCAGATCCTACTGGCACTCCAGGGGAGGAGGTTACACAGGGTATGAACACCAGTGAGTGAGACCACAGGGCCCACCCCCAGGTCTGTTCATACCATGTTTATCTTTCCATGTCATTATCTTTTCTTTTCTCTCTTTTTTTTTCAGATGGAGTCTCGCTCTGCTGGCCAGGCTGGAGTGCCGTGGCCTGACCTTGGCTGACTGCAACCTCTGCCTCCCAGGTTCAAGTGATTTTCCTACCTCAGCCTCCTGAGTAGCTGGGACTACAGGCATGTGCCACCACATCTGGCTAATTTTTGTTTTGTTTTTTTTTTGTGAGACGGAGTCTCGCTCTGTCGCCCAGGCTGGAGTGCAGTGGCCGGATCTCAGCTCACTGCAAGCTCTGCCTCCCGGGTTCACGCCATTCTCCTGCCTCAGCCTCCCGAGCAGCTGGGACTACAGGCGCCCGCCATCTCGCCTGGCTAGTTTTTTGTATTTTTTAGTAGAGACGGGGTTTCACCATGTTAGCCAGGATGGTCTCGATCTCCTGACCTCGTGATCCGCCCGTCTCGGCCTCCCAAAGTGCTGGGATACAGGCTTGAGCCACCGCGCCCGGCCTAATTTTTGTATTTTTAATAGAGATGGAGTTTCGCCAAGTTGGCCAGGCTGGTCTGGAACTCCTGACCTCAGGTGATCCGCCCACCTAGGCCTCCCAAAGTGCTGGGATTACAGGCACAAGCCACTGTGTGCAGCCATCATTATGTTTTCTACCACCTTCTAATGTTAATGGCCTCACAACATTCTACTATGTGGATGTGCCAACATTTATTTAATTAATCATTTATCACTAAACACTGAATAAACATAAATATTTCAGTTTATTCCTTTTTTTCTTACAAACAGTACTGGGGAGAATGAACGCCTGAGTACTCATGTCTTTATGCACTGTAGTATTATTTCCTTACAACAGACTCCTAGACATGGAACGGCAGGGTCAAAGGATTCACAAAATGTTAGACTTCTGACGCAAATCAGATGGCACCTTTTTTTTGACTAATTAAGAGTCTTTACCCCTGGCATGAGGAGCTGAGGACAACTCCCACTCCACAATGTGAAGCCACAGGGTTTCGAGGTAGTGGTTAATGGTGGTTGTGATTTTTTTTGTTTTTGTTTTTGAGACGGAGTCTCCGTCACCCAGGCTGGGAGTGCAGTGGCACAATCTTGGCTCACCACAACCTCTGCCTCCCAGGTTCAAGTGATTCTCCTGCCTCAGCTTCCTGAGTAGCTGGGACAGGCACCCGCCACCACGCCTGGCTAATTTTTGTATTTTTAGTAGAGACGAGGTTTCACCATGTTGGCCAGATTGGTCTCGAACTCCTGACCTCAGGTGATCCACCCACCTTGGCCTCCCAAAGTGCTGGGATTACAGGCGTGAGCCACCGTGCCCAGCCAGTTGTGATGTTCTAATTTGGATTTGGAAGTCAAATAATCGCCAAATGCCCTGTGGTTGCTGTGGTTGCATGCCCTTCCCCGGTGGAAGCTGGGGAAGTGTTTCCTGTCTATCGTCCCAGCCATTCATGTGTCCTCATTACAGGGGAAGCCCAGAGAGTGAGAGCTCTCATTGTGGCCAAGCCTGCAGCCTTGCCACTGTCACGGAGCACGGCACATGTCTCCTCCCAGCCGTTATTTTGCTTGTATCAATCCAGAATGCATGTAAATTCTGATGGGGTAAGCTGGCAGACAAAAAGGTCGCTGATGTGTCCCAAACAGAATCTCATTGTGTCCTGGAGAGGAGGCAAAATAATCACTTGCCAGAGGGCGGAGCTTGGTTTTGTGGGGCCTGAAGCTTAAATAGTTTGCTGGGGCCTCTTTAAGAAAAAGAATCAGGCCGGGCGCGGTGGCTCAAGCCTGTAATCCCAGCACTTTGGGAGGCCGAGACGGGCGGATCACGAGGTCAGGAGATCGAGACCATCCTGGCTAACATGGTGAAACCCCGTCTCTACTAAAAAAAAAAAATACAAAAAACTAGCCGGGCGAGGTGGCGGGCACCTGTAGTCCCAGCTACTCGGGAGGCTGAGGCAGGAGAATGGCGTAAACCCGGGAGGCGGAGCTTGCAGTGAGCTGAGATCCGGCCACTGCACTCCAGCCTGGGCGACAGAGCGAGACTCTGTCTCAAACAAAAACAAACAAACAAAAAAAAAAAACAAAAAAAAAAAAACAAAAAAAAAGAATCAAATTATGAATACAAAAGTAGGATGAGAGTGTTTGAAGGGCCTCGGGTAAGTGCAGTGCCTGGGACTACAGCTTCATTAGCTTCACGGTCAGTCTGCGCCTGCTTGTCAGTGGACTGGGTTTGTCCTGCTTCGAGTCTGGTTTTGTTTGTTTCCAAACTTACTAAATTAGATGTATTTCTTTCTTTTGCAGTGTATAACCTTTAAGATTGGGCAAGTGTATCAAGCTGGTAATCCCCGCACTTCCGGGCGACAGAGCGAGACTCCGCCTCAAAAAAAAAAAAAAAAAAAAAAAAAAAAAAAAAAAAAAAGAATTGGGCAGGCCTTCAGTAACATAGCTTGTCTCTCTCTCTCTTTTTTTTTTTTGCCAAAATTACTCCAACCCCTCCCTACTTCAAAACACAAACTTACATTATAGGCACACAAAGGATGCCGACTCCCTCCAGCAGCCTCCTTTGCCTCCTTTGCAGTACAGAGCCTGGGGCCCTAAACGGGGTAACAGGGAAGTGGGGAGTTGGAAGGAATCTTCCAGCAGTTGAGTCTGCCCCAGGCACCATGTTAGGTGATTACATTGTGTTCCTTAGCCCTTTTGCGTTTTGTCAGTGTGACGAGCAGACACTCCCAGGCTCTCCTCAAAACAGCTCTGATTTTAAGAGGAAATGCCAGGACACCACAAGTTGCAGTTCAAATATGAAACTGTTAGCAGAGTCATTTTGGCATAAAACCCACTGTATTAGTTGGTCTCCCACCAGGAACCAGATGGCACATTCAAAATAGGATCATTGGAGGAGAGTTTATTTGCAAAGTGTGGGTGTCGGGGAACCACAAAGGATGGTGCAGTAACCCAGAGTTTAGCATCAGCCAGGTGGTGCCCCCACGAAACTTGAAGGGAGAAAGGGGAGAACAGTTCCTGGCATCCACAGGGAGAGAGTTGAGCTGGGAGGCCCCAGGAAGAGAAGATGTCATTGTCCCTTGAGGGATACAGCCAGCCAGGGAAATAAACACCCTGACCTCCCTCTCTTGTCTCCCTCTGGCCACCTCCCATGGGAGTTTGTGGATGTGAACTACAAACTGTGAAGTCAGCCTCAGAGGGCGGGGTGGAGACGGCGAGGGGGTGCATACGGAGGAGCAAACAAAAGGTAAATAGCCCAGCCCAGGCCTTTGGCCCCTCAGCACCCACTCTAGACTTTTTTCCAGGTGAAGAGCTTGTTCGCCTGACACAGGGGATCTATGAGTCATAGTAACTGCCATATCATTGTGGACTGATGCCAACCCGTCATACTCCCAGCTGAAATTGCCGGTGTTCCTCAGTTAAGGTAATGAGTAAAAGGGGGTGAAACAGAGTGAGTTTTTTTCTTTTTTTCTTTTCTTTTTTTTTTTTTTTGAGATGGAGTCTTGCTTTGTCCCCTAGGCAGGAGTGCATTGGCATGATCTCTGCTCACTGCAACCTCTGCCTCTCAAGCTCAAGTGACTCTCCTGCCTCAGCCTCCCAAGTATCTGTGGTTACAGGTGCACACCACCACACCCGGCTAACGTTTGTATTTTTAGCAGAGACGGTGTTTTGCCATGTTGGCCAGGCTAGTCTTGAACTCCTGATCTCAAGTGATCTGCCCACCTCGGCCTCTGAAAGTATTGGGATTACAAGTGTGAGCCACCACGCCCGGCCCAACAGAGTGAATGTTTACGTCTCCTCACAATCCCTGCGTTGAAATCCTGACCCTCAAGGGGATGTTGTGAGATGGGACCTTTGGTAGGTGATTAGGGCACAAGGATGGGGCCCTCATGAGTGGGATTAAGTTCTTATAAAAGAGGCCCCAGAGGAGTCCCTTGCCCCTTCTGCCGTAAGAGGCCACATGAAGAAGATGCTGTTTATAAGCCATGAAGCAAGCCTTCACCAGACGCCAAATCCGCTGGCCCCTCGACCTGAGGCTTCCCAGCCTCCAGATCTGTGGGAAATAAATCTCTGTGATTTATACTACACCCAGTCTATAGTATTCTGCTACAGCAGCCCAAATGGATTAAGACAGGGAATGAATTGAGATGGGAAAGAAAAAAAGCCCCAAGTTCATGAAAAGTAGCTGCTACAGTCCCCGCCTCCTTAGCTGGCCCCCAAACCTAACCAGCTAATCATAACTTCCATTCTGTGCTCACCTTAGCTCTGCTGGCACCTTTTTGGACAGGGTCCTCTACCTGGCGAGGTGACCCAAATCTTCATTCCTGCAGGCTGCTGCAATTGTTTGAACATTGTTTGTCCCCACCAAAACTCATCTTGAGGCTTGGTCCCCAGTGTAATGTTGAGAGGTGGTGAGACATTTAAGGGCTTTTTGAGTCGTGAGGGATCCAGCTTCACGAAGGGATTAGCGCAGGAGTATAGGAGTTCTTCTTGTGGGACTCGATTAATTACTGCAGGCGCCAGTTGTTACAAAGCAAGGCTGCTTCTGGCCTCGTGCCCTCTTCTCCTTCCTCTTTTCTGCCATGCTTGAAGCAGCACGAGGCCCTCACCAAATGTGACCATCCATTTTGGACTTCTCAGCCTCCAGAACCGTGGGCTAAATAAGCCTCTTTCCTTTATAATTTACCCAGTTGGACTAAGACAGGTGTTTTGTTATAGCAATGGGAAACAGACTAAGACAGGTGCATTGTGTTTGGGGTCACCACAGTTTTCCATTGACTAGGATTGTTGGACTAGGAGTGCTCCAGTGATGTCTCTGATTTCAGACACCGTCTTCCTCGCAGCTTTTCAACAGCAGCAATCCAGTTTCATCCTGTGATCAGGATCCATTCTCTACCCACTATCATAACCCCTCCTTTGCTTCTTGGTCTATGGCATGCAGAACTCCAAATGAGCAGGGAGTAGCTTCAACTTCCGATTCATCAGAAACATGACTGTTTCCTGTAACAGCATTTCCTTTCTAGGCCCCAGGACCTCCGGTGTCAATGTTGTGGGATGATGGGTGACAGAGCTGGAGCATCGCCATCTTGGACAAGCACTGTCATCCTCAAGTTCCTCTTGATCAAAAACTGTCTAAACCCAAAGGGCATTAGCCTGATGGTTAAGGTCAGCATGACCATAAACCACAAATAACATCTCTGACCAGGAACATTCCAAACCCCTCCCCGACAAGAGACATGCCAACCCAGAGATAACTTCCCCACCGGCCGGAAAGATGCCAGCCCCGAGATAACCTCCCCTCCGACCAGAGACATCCCAACCCCACCATAAACTTATCCCCGACACAGAAACATTCCGAGCTTATAATAAGCCCCCTCTCCTAAAACCAATATGTACTCTTAGTCTGTAAGAGAAAGTACTCCTTACCAAAATTGGCCAGAAGCCCCTCTGAGGCTTATTTTCTGTAAAATAAATCTGTCATTAAGTTGAGCCACAGTTAGTGTTTCTTCCCTCTTTCTTTAACTCTTACGATCGGAAGCAAACTTTTTTAGTGGGTTATTAGGAATAATAGTGAAAAGCATAATTCTGGCCGGGCGTGGTGGCTCACGCCTGTAATCCCACCACTTTGGGAGGCCGAGGCGGGCGAATCACAAGGTCAGGAGATCGAGACCATGGTGAAACCCCGTCTCTACTAAAAATACAAAAAATTAGCCAGGCGCGGTGGCGGGCGCCTATAGTCCCAGCTACTCAGGAGGCTGAGGCAGGAGAATGGCGTGAACCCGGGAGGCGGAGCTTGCAGTGAGCCGAGATTGCGCCACTGCACTCCAGCCTGGGCGACAGAGCGAGACTCCAACTCAAAAAAAAAAAAAAAAAAAGAAAAGCATAATTCTATTCTCCAGGCCTTGCTTCTTGGACCCACACATCTTGCCTGTGGGGAAGATGGAACCATATATATACTGGCCACTGGTCTAATGTACAAGATGTGTCTCCAGTCCCAGTGGTAGACATCCTATAGCCAAAACTCCATCCATTGCCTGACCTCCACATGTCCCTGCTCTGGCTGGGAACCTTGTGGGTAGTTTAGGTCTCTGAGGATCAGTCAAGCTTAGAGCAAGATTGAATAACTCCTGGAAGGTATGAATATTTCTATTTCCCCAGGGTCAGAAGCATATTTACCATAAAGCTAATGATGCTTAAGCTTCAAGGCTACTCATTTGCTAAGGTCCTGGTGTTAACATGGTCATATGCTTTTATAAAATTGGCAAACATAAGATATATTTTTTTAGTTGGACTTTTTTTATTTTTCAAGACAGAGTTTTGCTCTCGTTGCCCAGGCTGGAATGCAGTGGCGTGATCTTGGCTCACCACAACCTCTGCCTCCCGGGTTCATGTGATTCTCCTGCCTCAGCCTCCCGAGTAGCTGAGATTAGAGGCATGCACCACCATGCCTGGCTAATTTTGTATTTTTAGTAGAGATGGGGTTTCTCCGTGTTGGTCAGGCTGGTCTTGGACTCCTAACCTCAGGTGATCTGCCCACCTCAGCCTCCCAAACTGCTGGGATTACAGGTATAAACCACCGGACCCAGGCCCCCGACTTTATTTATTTTTGAGACAAGGTCTCACTCTGTAGCCCAGGCTGGAGTGCAGTGGTGTGATCTTGGCTCACTACAACCTCCACCTCCCATTTCAAGCAATTCTTCTGCCTCAGCTTCCCGAGTAGCTGGGACTACCCTGCCGGGCTAATTTTTTTGTATTTTTTGGTAGAGACAGGGTTTCCCTGTGTTGGCTAGGTTGGTCTCAAACTCCTGGCCTCAAGTGATCCACCTGTCTCAGCCTCCCAAAGTGCTGAGATTATAGGCATGACCCACAGCGTCTGACCAGACTTTATTTTTCAATTTTTTTTTTTTTTTTGAGATGGTGTCTCACCTTGTTGTCCAGGCTAGAGTGCAGTGGCATGATCGTAGTTCACTGCAGCCTGGACTTCCTGGGCTCACTTGATTCTTTCATCTCAGCCTCCTGAGTACCTGGGGCTACAGGTACATATCACCATATCCTGCTAATTAAAAAAAAAATTTTTTTTTTTTAAGCAACAGAGTCTCACTATGTTGCTCAGGCAGGCTGATCTCCAACTCCTGGCCTCAAGTGATCCTTCTGCTTCAGCCTCCCATGTTGCTGGGATCATAGGCATGAACTACTATGCTGGGTTAGTTGGACTTTATTGAAATATAATGTTACACAAAATAAATTGCACAAGATTGAGGTATATTAATGGCAATCCCTGCCTCTTTCCACTCTCTATTACCTTCTCTCTCATCTTCCCTTAAGGCACTAGAATGGTTGTAGCTGTTTTGGGGGACCATCTAAAGGAAAATTGAGGTGGAGATACATCTGTTTGGGTTTATTGAGTTTTGTTTGTTTATTTTTTTGTTTGGAGATGGAATCACCCAGGCTGGAGTGCAGTGGCGCGATCTCGGCTCACTGCAACGTCTGCCTCCCAGATTCAAGCAATTCTCCTGCCTCAGTCTCCCATGTAGTACATTTTTTGTATTTCAGCAGAGACGGGGTTTCACCATGTTGCCTAGGCTTGTCTCGCACTCTGACCTCAGGCAATTCGCCCACCTCAGCCTCCCAAAGTGCTAGGATTACAGGTTTGAGCCACTGCACCTGGCTGAGATATTTTTATGTAGATATTTGTATGAAGTTCATAGTCACTGCTGTGTGTAGTTAAGTAATTGGTAACAATTCTGGTATAGAAATGGCTTCCAAAAATACTCTACCACCTACTGTGCCTCTCATCCAGTACTGCAGCATGAATGCAGGTTTTAAGTAGTCTTCAAATGTGAACCTGGCTTACAGTCCCCGGCACTGGAAGTACAGGTAATGGAAAGGAATCAAGCTTTGAAACGTATGGAGCCATAAATTAAACTATAGAAGATGCTTCCAAATATTATGGGGTTCACACCTGTAATCCCGGCACTTTGGGAGGCTGAGACAGGAGGATCACTTGAGCCCAGGGTTCAAGACCAGCCTGAGCAACATGGCAAGAACCTGTCTCTATATTAAAAAAAATACATTTAAAGCTGGGCATGGTGGCTTATGCCTATAATCCCAGCACTTTGGGAGGTCAAGGCGGGTGGATCGCCTGAGGTCAGGAGTTTGAGACCAGCCTGACCAGCATGGAGAAACCTTGTCTCTACTAGAAATACACAATTAGCCAGGCGTGGTGCTGTATGCCTGTAATTCCAGCTACTTGGGAGGCTGAGGCAGGAGAATCACTTGAACCCAGGAGGCGGAGGTTGCTGTGAGCCAAGATTGCGCCATTGCACTCCAGCCTGGGCAACAAGAGCGAAACTCCATCTCTAATTAAATAAATAAATAAATTTAAAAATTAAAACAAAACAAAACAAGAATCTTACAGCTCATATGTGAAAAAAACCTGATCAAGATTCCCTAAAATTGCACTTTTCCAATAATGTGTTAGAAGCTGAAACTTTTTTAAACTGTAAGTTTAAAGCAACAGCAATTTTTTTAAATAAAAAATTGTTTTTGAAACAAGTTCTCTGTCACCCAGGCTGGAGTGCAATGGTGCAATTACACCTCACTGCAGCCTAGCCCTCCCTGGCTCAATGGATCCTCCCACCTCAGCCTCCCCAGCAGGTGTGCACCACCACACCCAGCCAATTTTTGTAGAGACGGGGTTTCACAATGTTGCCCAGGCTGGTCTCCAACTCCTGAGCAATCTTCCTGCCTCGGCCACCCAAAGTGAGCCACTGAGCCCAGAAATTTTTCTTTCTTTCTTTTCTTTTCTTTTTTTTTTGAGACAGGGTCTCTCTCTGTTTCCCAGGCTAGAATGTAGTGGTGTGATCTCGGCTCACTGCATCCTCCAACTCCCAGGCTCAAGTGATCCTGTTACCAAAAAGGGGTCCTGATCCAGACCCCAAGAGAGGGTCCCTGAATCATGAGCAAGAAAGAATTCAAGGCAAATCCACAGAGTAAATTGAGAGCAAGTTTATTAAGAAAGTAAAGGAATAAAAAACGGCTATTCCATAGGCAGAGCAGCAAGCAGCATGAACTTATTACTTCTTGATTATGTTTGGGTGAGGGAGAAAGGACAAGATGGAGGAAGGTGAACAAGAAGGCACAATCCATGTTGCTTCCGGGTACTTCCTCACCAACTTTCCCAGGCGCAGGAAAATGCAGCCCGAGCCCGGGAAGATGCAGATCAACAGAGCATGCGCCAGGTGACGTCAATCCAAAGAGATCGAAACTTACCCGGCCACGCCTATGGAGACGCCCCTATCACGCCCTTATCTCGCCCACTGCCCTCCCCCTTCCAGTACCAATGCATAAAAGTCAGCTGCCTGCAGGAGCCGGTGTGACTTCTTCGCCACCGCATTTGTGGACTGGGCATCCTCACCGGAGAGCGCCGGCGTGACTTCCCTGGCCCCCCCCCACACGTGAGTACCAGAGAACCTCGCCCGAGAGTGTGTGCATATTTGCAATAAAGGGCTGCCGCTTTCTTATGTACTTTGGCCTCATATTTAATTACTTAGCTCTCCTAAATTAAGTTACATTAAATTAAATTAAGACAGATTATATGCTAGACAAGGAATGGATTATTCATGAGTTTTCTGGGAAAGGGGTGGGCAATTCCCAGAACTGAGGGTTCCTCCCTCTTTTTAAACCATATAGGGTAAATTCCTCACATTGCTATGGCATTTGTAAACTGCCATGGCGCTGGTGGGAGTGTCTTTTGGGATGCTAATATAATCAGCATATAATGAGCATGAGGATGACCAAAGGTCACTTCCATCACCATCTTGGTTTTGGTGGGCTTTGGCTGGCTTCTTTACTGCAAACCGTTTTATTAGCAAGGTCTTTGTGGCCTGTATGTTGTCTGACCTCCTATTTTATCCTGTAACTAAGAAGGCCTGGGGCCGGATGCAGTAGCTCACACCTGTAATCCCAGCACTTTGAGAGGTTGAGGCAGGTGGATCACGAGGTCAGGAGTTCAAGACCAGCCTGGTCAATATGGTGAAACTCCATCTCTACTAAAAATACAAAAATTAGCCAGGTGTGGTGGCAAGCACCTGTAATCCCAGCCACTCAGGAGGCTGAGGCAGGAGAATCACTTGAACCTGGGAGGTGGAGGCTGCAGTGAGCCGAGATCATGCCACTGCACTCCAGCCTGGGCAACAAGAGCAAGACTGTCTCAAAAAAAAAAAAAAAAAGAAAAGAAAAGAAAAGAAAAAAAAAGAATGCCTGAACTTCCTGAGAACGAAGCCCAGTAGGTTTCAGCCTCATTTTACCCAGCCCCTATTCAAAATGGAGTCTAGGCCAGGCGCGGTGGCTCACGTCTGTAATCCCAGCACTTCGGGAGTCTGAGACGGGCAGATCACGGGGTAAGGAGTTCGAGACCAGCCTGGCCAATACGGTGAAACTCTGTCTCTACTAAAAAATACAAAAATTAGCCGGGTGTGGTGGCGCATGCCTGTATTCCCAGCTACTCAGGAGGCTAAGGCAGGAGAATCACTGGAACCCAGGAGGCAGAGGTTGCAGTGAGCTGAGATCACACCACTGGACTCCAGCCTGGGCAACAGAGTGAGACTCCATCTCAAAAACAAAACAACAGCAACAAAAAAACCCAGATGGAGTCTAAAGTTCAAATGCCTCTGACACCTTAGGAAGCTGAAGCAGGAGGATCACTTGAGCCCAGGAGTTATTTGAGAAAAGCCTGGGCAACATAGTGAGACAGTGTCTCTACAAAAAACTTAAAATTGGCCAGACGTGGTGTTGCACACTGGTAATCCCAGCTACTCAGGAGGCTGAGGCAGGAGGACCACTTGATCCCAGCAGGTTGAGGCTGCGGTGAGCTATGACTGCACCACTGCACTCCAGCCTGGGTGACAGAGCAAGACCTCATCTCTCTAAAAAAGATAAAATAAATATTATTTGTTTTATTTACAACTGTTTGTCATTTTGGGTTATTTTATTAAAAAATGGTATATCAAATTGTATTAATCTCCGGGCCTTGTGAACTCAAAAGTATCTGAGATAGGTCTCAGTCGATTTTGAAAGTTGATTTTGCTGCTGGGCCTGGTGGCTCATGCCTGTAATCCCAGTACTTTGGGAGGCTGAGGTGGGCAGATCATGAGGTCAAGAGATCGAGACCATCCTGGCTAACATGGTGAAACCCCGTCTCTATTAAAAATACAAAAATTAACTGGGCATGGTGGCATGCGCCTGTAGTCCCATCTTCTCAGGAGGCTGAGGCAGGAGAATTGCTTGAACCCAGGAGACAGAGGTTGCAATGAGCTGAGATCACACCACTGCACTCCATCAGGAGGTCCTGATGACATGTGCCCAGAGTGGTCAGAATATAGCTTGCTTTTATGGATTTTAGGGAGACATAATACATCAATCAATACATGCAGGATTTACATTAGTTTGATTTGGAAGGGTGGGACAACTCAAAGTTGGGGGTTTGGAGAGCTGCTTCCAAGTCATAGGTAGATATAAAATTTTTCTGATTGGCAATTGGTTGAAAGAGTTATTAGTTGCCAGGCGCAGTAGCTCACGCCTGTAATCCCAGCACTTTGGGAGCCCGAGGTGGGTGGATCACCTGAGGTCAGGAGTTCAAGACCAGCCTGACCAACATGGAGAAATCCTGTCTCTATTAAAAATACGAAATTAGCCGGGCGTGGTGATGCATGCCTGTAATCCCAGCTACTCGGGAGGCTGAGGCAGGAGAATCGCTTGAACCTGGGAGGCGGAGGTTGCGGTGAGCCAAGATCACACCATTGCACTCCAGCCTGGGCAACAAGAGCAAAACTCAGTCTCAAAAAAAAGAAAAAAGAAGAAAAAAAGAAAAAAAAGTTATCAGTAAAAGGGAATGTCTGGATTATGATAAGTGGATGTAGAGACCAAGGTTTTATCATGTAAATGAAGCCTCCATGTAGCAGGCTTCAGAGAGTATAGATTGTAAATATTTCTTATCAGAGGTAAGGTCTATATTGATGTTGATGTTGGAGCGATAATGAGGCATGTCCAACCTCCTTTTCTATCATAGCCTGAACTAGTTTTTCAGGTTAACTTTGGAATGTCCTTGACCAAGAGGAGGGGTCCATTCAGATGATTAGGGGGGCCTTAGAATTTTATTTTTATTATTTTATTTTATTTTATTTTTGAGACGGAGTCTCAATCAGCCCAACCTGGAGTGCAGTGGCCGGATCTCAGCTCACTGCAAGCTCCGCCTCCCGGGTTTACGCCATTCTCCTGCCTCAGCCTCCCCAGTAGCTGGGACTACAGGCCCCCGCCAGCTCGCCCGGCTAGTTTTTTGTATTTTTTAGTAGAGATGGGGTTTCACCAGGTTAGCCAGGATGGTCTCGATCTCCTGACCTTGTGATCGGCCCGTCTCAGCCTCCCAAAGTGCTGGGATTACAGGCTTGAGCCACCGCACCCGGCAGAATTTTATTTTTTATTTACAGTCCCCAAACCCACATCTTCGCCTGCACACAGTGACTGCTCCCATCACCCTGGGGAATGGCTGCAGATCCCTCTGTGCACATGGGGCGGGAGGGTGAGGGCGTGGGGAAGAGTCACAGGTTACCTTTGGCACATTGCAGGGTCCTTCCCTAAGGGCCTGGCCTGTCTCAGGCCACAGGCCCTGGGCCCTGCACTGGTTTAGCTCCGAGGCCTGGGTAAAAGAATGTGAAACCCACTGCAGTAACTTGATTTTCAGAGTTGCCCAATCTTTTGGCTTCCCTGGGCTGCACTGGAAGAAGAATTGTCTTGGGCTACACATAAAATACACTAACACTAATTGTCAGGCCTCTGAGTCCAAGCTAAGCCATCATATCCCCAATGACCTGCAGGGACACATCCAGATGGCCTGAAGCTACTGAAGATCCACACAAGTGAAAACAGCCTTAACTGATGACATTCCACCACTGTGATTGTTTCTCCCCCACCCTAACTGATCAATGTATTTTGTAATCTCCCCCACCCTAAAGAAGGTTCTTAATAATTCTCAGCGTTGAGAATCTTTGTGAGATCCACCCCCTGCCCCCAGAACATTGCTCTTAACTCCACTGCCTATTCCCAAACCTGTAAGAACTAATGATAATCCACCACCCTTTGCTGACTCTCTTTTCGGACTCAGCCCACCTGCACCCAGGTGAAATAGCCTTGTTGCTCACACAAAGCCTGTTTGGTGGTCTCTTCACACGGACACGTGAAACACTAATGATAGCTGATGAGCTAAAAAAAAAAAATCTCAAAAAAAATCTCATAATGTTTTAAGAAAGTTTGAGAATTTGCGGTGAGCCGCATTCAAGGCCATCTCGGGCCACATGCGCCCTGTGGGCTGTGGGTTGCACAAGCTTGATTTAGGTTTTGTTCCATCAGACTGGAGTGTTTCATCCTGCCTATGTCTAGCAGCATGTTAGAAGGCTGCATTATCTTAGCAGAGACCCTGTGATTGAGACAGAGCAGAATTCTTCCTTAGAGGCCTGTGGCCGCTCCCCCAACGACCCCAGCATGGAAATTTAAAAAAGCCTTGAGTTCCTTCCTTCAAGGGAAATTCCAGGCACCTAGCTGACCTTGAGAAGTAAATGAGCAACTTGATAAGCAAGAAAGTGTGAAAGGAAAAATAAAATCTTGGGAGCCCAAATTCACTATGCCAAGAGGGAAAAGTTAAGTTTGGAAGCTGAGTCACGGGAGGGGGCGGGAACAAGTGCTTTTCTTTTTGTTTCTAAACTGATAGCTGCAGCTAGAAGGCCACAGGTGGCCTCCCTCACCCTAACAATGTAAATTAACTGCTTGTCTTTGCAGGCGGGGGATGAGGGTGGGTAAGGGACAAGAGGAGACTAGAAATCATCATCCCCACCCACTCCAAGATAAATGCATATTTGACTGTTTCCCGTACTCTGTTTATTTTGTCTTATGTAAAGTGCCAATTACCACATGAGATGAATACAGAATTGACTGTTCCTTCTACCCACCCACCCCCTTTTTTTTTTTTTTTTTGAGACAGAGTCTTGCTCTGTCACCCAGGCTGGGGTGCAGTGGTACGATCTTGGCTCACTGCAACCTCTGCCTCCCGGGTTCAAGCCATTCTACTGCCTCAGCCTCCCCAGTAGCTGGGATTACAGGCATTCGTCACCACGCCCAGCTAATTTTTGTATTTTTAGTATAGATGGCATTTCGCCTTGTTGGTCAGACTGGTCTCAAACTCCTGACCTCAGGTGATCCTCCTGCCTCGGCCTCCCAAAGTGCTAGTATTACAAGCATGAGCCACCACGGCCCACCTTCTGCCCCCTTTTTATCCTGTGCAACATGTGGATTCAGTGAGCCTAATCAAAGCTGCAAAAGAAAGTGACCATATCCTCCCTCTTTTTTTTTTCTTTCAAGTTTTCCCTTTCCCCTCCTGCCTGCTTTTTCCCCTATGTTTTTTATTTTTATTTTTTGATATGGAGTCTCGCTGTGTCGCCCAGGCTGGAATGCAATAGCGTGATCTCAGCTCACTGCAACCTCCGCCTCCCAGGTTCAAGCAATTCGCCTGCCTCAGCCTCCTGAGTAGCTGGGATTACAGATGTGTGCCACCACACCCAGCTAATTTTCGTATTTTTAATAAAATTTTTAATTTTATTTTCACCATGTTGGTCAGACTGGTCTCAAACTCCTGACCTTGTGATCCACCTGCCTGGGCCTACCAAAGTGCTGGGATTACAGGCTTGAGGCACCGCGCCCAGCTACCGCAACCTGTTTTATCAGCAAGGTCTTTGTGACCTGCATCTTGTGCTGACCTCCCATCCCATCCTGTGATTTAGAATGCCTGAACTTCAGGCTGGGCGCGGTGGCTCAAGCCTGTAATCCCAGCACTTTGGGAGGCCGAGACGGGCAGATCACGAGGTCAGGAGATCGAGACCATCCTGGCTAACACGGTGAAACCCCGTCTCTACAAAAAAAAAAAACTAGCCGGGCGAGGTGGTGGGTGCCTGTAGTCCCATCTACTCGGGAGGCTGAGGCAGGAGAATAGTGTGAACCCGGGAGGCGGAGCTTGCAGTGAGCCGAGATGGCGCCACTGCACTCCAGCCTGGGCGACAGAGACTCCGTCTCCGTCTCAAAAAAAAAAAAAAAAGAATGCCTGAACTTCCTAGGAGTGCAGCCCAGGAGGTCTCAGCCTCATTTTGCCCAGACCCATTCAAGATGGGGTCACTCTGGTTCAAACGCCTCTGACACCTGTACTTTCTGGAGGGCTAAAAAACAAATAAAAATGAAAAACCCTTCCCTGAGGCACTAAGAAGCTACTGGTGAGGCCAGCACCAGCATCCTAAAAGAGATCTGTGTGATAGCCAGGATAGCAGTTGGAGATAACAACAGGGATGTTGAAACCGGGTTCTCTAATTTCAGCAGGAATCATGGAGATGCTGAGTGGCAAAGGCCAGGAGCTTCGTCATCAGAAACAGGTTTCAGTAAAGAAGTTGGCCAAAACGCACCCAAACCAAGAAGGTGATGAACGTGACCTCTGGTCGTCCTCACTGCTAATTATATGCTAATTATAATACATTATAATGCATTAGTGTTCTAAAAGACACTAGCACCTTGACAGTTTACAAATGCCATGGCAACATCAGGAAGTTACCCTATATCGTCTAAAAGGGGAAGAATCCTCAGTTTGGGAATTGCCCACCCCTTTCCCAGAAAACTCATGAATAATGGACTCCTTGTTTAGCATATAATTAAGAAGTAACAGTAAGTATAAACAGCTGAGCAGCCCATGCCGCTGATGGGCCTATGGCATAGCCATTCATTTAATCCTTTACTTTCTTAATAAACTTGCTTTCACTTTATGAATTCACCTTGAATTTTTTTCTTTCTTTTTTTTTTTTTTTTTGAGATGGAGTCGCCCAGGCTGGAGTGCAGTGCCACGATCTCGGCTCACCACAACCTCCGCCTCCCAGGTTGAAGCAATTCTCCTGCCTCAGCCTCCTGAGTAGCTGGGATTACAAGCGTGTGCCACCACGCCCGGCTAATTTTTTGTGTGTTTTTGGTAGAGACGGGGTTTCACCATATTGGCCAGGCTAGTCTCGAACTCCTGACCTTGTGATCCACCTGCCTCGGCCTCCCAGAGTGTTGGGATTACGGGTGTGAGCCACTGCGCCCAGAAAACCTTGAATTCTTTCTTGTGCAAAATCAGAGGACCTTCTCTTGGGGTCTGGATTGGGACCCCTTTCCGGTAACAGCAGGTAGAGTGTAATGAAGCCATCCTACCAAACCCATTTTCTGGGGCCTTAGGAATCCTTTCTTGACAATCTTATACCAGGGAAGATCTGGCATTTCTTTTTGAGACAGGCTTTTGCTCTGTCACCCAGGCTGGAGTGCAGTGGTGCAATCACGGCTTCCTGTAGTCTTGACTTCCAGGCTCAAGCAATCGTCTCACCTCAGCCTCGTGAGTAGCTAGGACTACAGGCATGCACCACCATGCCCAGTTAATTCTTTTTTTTTTTTTTTTTTTTTAAAGTCTTGCTCTGTTGCCAGGCTGGAGTGCAGTGGCACAATCGCGGCTCACCAAAACCTCCCTCCACCTCCCATGTTTCAAGTGATTCTCCTGCCTCAGCCTCCCGAGTAGCTGGGACTACAGGTGCCTGCCACCATGCCCGGCTAATTTTTGTATTTTTAGTAGAGATGGGGTTTCCCTATGTTAGCCAGGATGGTCTCGATCTCCTGACCTCATGATCCACCCGCCTTGGCCTCCCAAAGTGCTGGGATTACAGGTGCACGCCACCACACCCAGCTAATTTTTGCATTATTAGTAGAGACGGGGTTTTACCATGTTGCTCAGGCTGGTCTTGAACTTCTGACCTAGTGATCTGCCCACCTCGGCCTCCCAAAGTGCTGGGATTACAAGTGTGAGCCAGTGCACCCAGCCCATTTCTTTATATAGATGCAAATTTTTGACCTATATTATTTTCCTTCTCTCTAAAAAACTTTTTAAAACACTTCTTTCAAGGCAGGTCTATTGGCAATAAATTTCCTCAAGTTCTCTTTGTCTGAAAAAGTCTACTTTTGAAGGGTAATTGCACAAGGTACAGAATTCTAGTTTGGTGCTTTTTCTCTCTGAAGACATTGAATATTTCACTTAGTGCTCTTCTTGCTTGATTGGTGATATGGTTTGGCTCTGTGTCCCCATCCAAATCTCAACTTGAATTGTAATAATCCCCATGTGTCAGGGGCAAGACCAGGTGGAGGTAATTGAATCATGGGCCGGTTTCCCTCATGCTATTCTCGTAGTAGTGAATGAGTTCTCAAGAGGTCTGATGGCTTTATAAGGGGCTTTCCTGTTCACTTGGCACTTATTCTCTCTCCTGCTACCCTGTGAAGAGGTGTCTTCTGCCATGACTGTAGGTTTCCTAAGGCCTCCCCAGCCATGTGGAATGTGAGTCAATTAAACCTCTTTTCTTTATAAATTACCCAGTCTCAGGTAATTCTTCATAGCAGCATGAGAACAGACTAATACAATAAATTGGTACTGGGAGTGGGTGCTGCTATAAAGATACCCAAACATGTGGAAGCAACTTTGGAACTGGGTACCAGGCAGAAGTTGGAACAGTTTGGAGGGGTTGGAAGAAGGCAGGAAGATGTGGGAAAGTTTGGAACTTCCTAGAGACTTGTTGAATGGCTTTGACCAAAATGCTAATAGTGATGTGGACAATGAAGTCCAGGCTGAGGTGGTCTCAGATGGAGATGAGGAACTTGTTGGGAAGTAGAATAAAGGTGACTCTTACTTTCCTTTAGCAAAGAGACTGATGGCATTTTGTCCCTGCCCTAGACATCTGTGGAACTTTGAACTTGAGAGAGATGATTTAGGGTATCTGGTGGAGGAAATCTAAGCAGCAGAGTGTTGAAGAGGTGACATGGGTGCTCTTAAAAGCATTCAGTTAGGCTGGGTGCGGTGAGGATCGAGACCATCCTGGGCAACATGGTGAAACTCAATCTCTGCTAAAAATGCAAAAATTAGCTGGGCATGGTGGTGCACACCTGTAATCATAGCTACTCGGGAGGCTGAGGCAGGAGAATTGCTTAAACCCGGGAGGCGGAGGTTGCAGTGAGCCAAGATAGCACTGATGCACTCCAACCTGGTGACACAGCGAGACTCCATCTCAAAAAAAAAAAAAAAGCATTGAGTTGAGGTGGGTTGCAGTGGCTCATGCCTGTAATCCCACCACTTTGGGAGGCTGAGGTGGGCAGATCACCTGAGGTCAGGAGTTCTAGACCAGCCTGGCCAACATGGTGAAACCTCATCTCTACTAAAAATACAGAGAAATTAGCCAGGTGTGGTGGCACGCACCTGTAGTCCCAGCTACTTGGGAGGCTGAGGCAAGAGAATCACTTGAACCCGGGAGGTGGAGGTTGCAGTGAGTTGAGATCTTACCACTGTACTGTGGCCTGACAGAGCGAGAACCCTGTCTCAAACAAAACAAAACAAAACAAAATACCCATAAAGGCTGGGCAAGGTGGCTCACGTCTGTAGTCCCAGCACTTTGGGAGGCCGAGGCAGGTGGATCACGTGCAATCAGGAGTTCGAGACCAGCCTGACCAACACATAGTGAAACCCCATCTCTACTAAAAAATTACAAAGATTAGCTGGGCATGGTGGCACACGCCTGTAGTCCCAGCTACTTGGGAAGCTGAGGCAGGAGAATCCCTTGAACCCAGGAGGTAGAGGTTGCAGTGAGCCAAGATCGCAGCACTGCACTCCAGCCTGGGTGACAGAGAAAGACTCCGTCTCTCAAAAAAAAAAAAAAAAGAACATCCAGTTGTGGGGGAGAGAAAGACTTCTGCCTTCCACTTCCTGCCAAGATGAAATAACTAATGTAAGACAGCCTGGAGAAGTCATGGCCCAATGAGGATGCTAGGAAGCCAAGGGAAAATCACGAACTGGCTCTCGTGAAACAGTAGCTTGGGTGCACAAGTTAATGCTTTCAGGGAAATCTGCAAGTGAGACACATCCAGCTGCTGTGTTGGGATCACACAGGGTACTGGGGCAGAAGACCGTGAGAGCTTGTCTCTTTTTATCTATAGTCTCTGTGAATTCACAGCCAAATGTCTGGCAGTAGGTCTGGCATTGCAAAAAGGGGCAAGAGCTGGACACAAAGCAAGTATGAGGACATGGAGCAGGGAAAAGAGCAAGGAGAAACCAGAACCTTCTGCCACATCTACATCTGTCGCTCATCACCACTAACGATGATGAGCTTCAGATTGTGGTGCCTGCTGCTTCACTTCGTAGGGGAGACAAAATCTTCTTTTTCCTTTACCTATCTTAGGTTCGTTGGCTAGCGCGTAGCAAATTAGACTGACAAAAACAGATTAACAAGAGAAAAACAGTTTGTCAATGCATGCAGCGCATGTCACAAGGCAGAAAACTCAGTGGCGAACAACCCAAAGGGATGGTTAGAATTTGGACTTGTATCACATCTTAGCAAAGAACAATACATTTATAGATAAGAGTTAAGACAAAGAAAAAGGGCTTTAGGCTTGAACGGGCAGAAAACTGTGGGAAGATAAATGCATGGGGGAAACTAATGGAAGATAAGGATTATTTATACAGCTCCAACTCAACTGACTTTCCCTCTTCTTCATGATTATGAAACTTCCCTAGGCGAGGGAATTTCCCAGAAGTTTCTGCTTTAAGTTGAAGAGGGAAGCTCCATGGGAAGCCTTTTTTTTCCTGCCCCTGTTGATTCCCATTTGCCTCCAGCTTAAGAAAATCCTTTTTTTTTCTTTTTTGAGACAGAGTCTCACTCTGTCACCCAGGCTGAAGTGCAGTGGTGTAATCTTGGCTCACTGCAACCTCCACCTTCCAGGTTCAAGCAATTCTCCTGCCTCAGCCTCCCAAATAGCTGGGACTGCAGGTGCATGCCACTACACCTGCCTAATTTTTGTATTTTTAGTAGAAATGGGGTTTTGTCATGTTGGCCAGGCTGGTCTCGAACTCCTGACCTCAAGTGATGCACCTACCTTGGCCTCCCAAAGTGCTGGGATTTCAGGTGTGAGCCACTGTGCCTGGCCGCGGTTAAACTTTGCTAATACATCTTATCTTAGATAGTAGGAGAATTGGAGGGGAGGAAATGGAAAGAATTGGTTCATATATACTTTCAAGATTTATAATAAAATAAGGAAGAAATACTCATAAGTATAATAATCCTCATTTCTGCAAGTGGTCATGTGGTCGTAAATGGTATTTATAACTGCCTTCTTCCACCACCCATTCTGCATTTCCTTTGCTTTCTGCAAATATCTTGGCTAGTCCTGATTCCTTGCCTGGTGATAAGATCCTAAACTTCATTCCTGAAGGATCTGTTAGTAGTACAGCCTACCTAGTTGTTGTCATTTTCCATCAACATTTATCACATTTATGGTAGCTCTGAGGGATCGACTGCATTCCAGATATATTCTTCCTTATTTTCTTTATGTGGTCATGACACAATTTCACCTTCCAAATCAGCATCAATCATCACAACAGTGCTTTGCTTGTTGGTTCATTAGCATCAAAAGCCCAAAATAGGCACATGGCTGTCTCAATTTTCAATGTAATGGAACCACTGTTGAGTTCCCTGACAAAGATATTCCTCTCTTAGGAGCTCAGACCTCTGGACCAGCAGAACCCAAAGTTGCCCTATAACCTGATGGGCCAAGCAACATCCAGTTCATGATGGGCAGCTCCAGTTATATGGTAACTTGCTAACTCTCAGTCAAGAGTCCAGGCTCTAATAAGGCCTGATAGCAACCAGAAGCTGCTTCTCAAAAGGCTGGGTGCAGCGGCCCATGCCTGTAATCCCAGCACTTTGGGAGGCTGAGATGGGAGGATCGCTTGAGCCCAGGAGTTCAAGACCAACCTGAGCAACATAGCAAGCCCCCATCACTATGCTAAAGAATAATTATATATTTAAAAGGGGGAAAAAAAGGAGAATGTTACCTGTAGAAGGTGGCATAGCTTTTCTTTAAATTCCTAAAGGTCTGTGCTACCATGCATCTAAAAAAGCCTTTCAAAGGCTCCATATAAGCATTTCGGAGACACTTCAGCCAGACCATAAGACACAAGTGGCAGAGCCCCCTGTAATGCAACCTGGACCTGTTTCAGAGCCTTCTCTTGTTCTGGGCCACCCTTAAAAATGGCAGCAATTCAGATTTCTCAACAGATAGGTTGAAGTACCACAGCCAAATAAAGTACATATTGCCTCCAGAATCCAAAGGGGCCTACCAAGCATTGTGCCTCTTTCTGAGTGGCAGGAGGGGCCAATGCAGCAATTTGTCCTTTACCTAGAAAGGAATTATTGCAACATGGCCCAGCCCATTGGATCCCCAGAGATTTCACTGAGGAGGCAGGTCTGTGATTTTTTGTTGGATTTATTTTCTATCCTCTGGCAGGCTTGAGTTTCACGAAAGTATCCAGGGTAGATGCTGCGTCCTGCTTACCACGTCCATGATATTGTGGATCAGCATGATACCCCATAGAATTTAGAGGTGATGAAGGTCTCTGCACACCACGTAGAGGGATAATAGAGCCCCGACACAGGACAACGAAGTTGTATTGCTGGTCCTGCTAGCTGAAGGACAATGGCTTTTGGCAGTGTTTACTATCAGGTCTGAAAAAAAACCATGTTCACTACATTGATAGCTACATACCAGGTGGCAGGGGGTGTTGATTTGCTTCAGTAAAAAGACAAACAAAACACAGTATCTGGGACAGCAGATTGCATTGAAGTCACCACATGATTAAGTTTACAATAATCCACTGTCATTCTCGATGATCCCTTTATCTTCTGAACAAACAAAATATGTGCGTTGAATGGAGCAATGGTAGGAACCACCATCCGGCACTTTCTAAGTCTTTGTTGATGGTACAAAGCGCTTCAGTCTTTTCAGGAACGCAGTAATGTTTTTGGTTTACTACTTTGATAGAGGCAGTTCTGCTGTCTTCCATTTAACCTTTTCTATCATACTATTCCTTATTTCATGGGTCAGGGAACTAAATTGGGGATTCTGTTAGTTGCTGAGGCTGTCAATTCCCACTATGCTGTGTGGACTTGGGTTCAGGGACCCACTAGGCCAACCGTGAGATGGACCCAAGCCAAAACTCCATGGATTACTTGACCAGCATAGTCTTTACTCTGAGTCGTATTATTTTGGGTCTACAGTAGTCCTCAAACGTCTATTTATTTCCTCTTCCCTTGTCACCCTGGTAAATAGTCACAAGCCCTTTTGAGAAAGGCTAGAAGGCTGGGCCTGGTGGCTCACGCCTGTAATCCCAGCACTTTGAAAGGCTGAGGAGGGCGAACCACGAGGTCTGGAGTTCGAGACCGTCCTGGCCAAAGTAGTGAAACCCCGTCTCTACTGAAAATACAAAAAATGAGCCGGGCGTGGTGGCGGGCGCCTGTGGTTCCACCTACTTGGGAGGCTGAGGCAGGAGAATCCCTTGAACCCGGGAGGCGGAGATTGCAGTGAGCCCAGATCGCACCACTGCACTCCAGCCTGGCGACAGAGCAAGACTCTGTCTAAAAAAAAAAAAAAAAAAAAGGCTAAAAGGGGGACCCAGATTCAGATTCCCTTTTATTGAAGGAGCTCTGTGTCAAGGAACTGGCTCAAGCCTTATTGAAGGGAGTTCAACAGACTAGCTCAAGTCAGAATTCTGTTCACCAGATCTAGAGCTTTTCTGTTTATACAAATCAAGTAAAACTTTCAAAGGCTGCCATCTATTTCAGTTCTAGGGACACTGGAATAAATTAGCTAACACCAAAAATATCTACAGAGAAGGACCTTTCACCAAAACTCCCAAGGAGGCCTTCTCTTTCTCTTTGAATGTTAATTGCATGTTCTTTTTTTTAAATTTTATTATTATTATTATTATTATTTTTTTTTTTTTTTTTGAGACGGAGTCTCACTCTGTCGCCCAGGCTGGAGTGCAGTGGCCAGATCTCAGCTCACTGCAAGCTCTGCCTCCCGGGTTCACGCCATTCTCCTGCCTCAGCCTCCCGAGTAGCTGGGACTACAGGCGCCCGCCACCTCACCCGGCTAGTTTTTTGTATTTTTAGTAGAGACGGGGTTTCACCATGTTAGCCAGGATGGTCTCGATCTCCTGACCTTGTGATCCGCCCGTCTCGGCCTCCCAAAGTGCTGGGATTACAGGCTTGAGCCACCGCGCCCGGCCAATTTTATTATTTTTTTAAGACAGAGTCTTGCTCTTGTTGCCCAGGCTAGAGTGCAATGTGCGATTTTGGCTTACTATAACCACCGTCTCCTGGGTTCAGGCAATTCTCCTGCCTCAGCCTCCAGGGTAGCTGGGATTACAGGCACCCATCACCACGCCCAGCTAATTTTTGTCTTTTTAGTAGAGATGGGGGTTTCACCATGTTGGCCAGGTTGCTCTTGAACTCCTGACCTCAGGTGATCCACCTGCCTCGGCCTCCCAAAATGTTGGGATTACAGGCGTGAGCCACCACACCCAGCTGGCATGTCCCTAATTTTTATTTCTCTTATTCTTCTGTATGCACTCGAGGGCCTATTGTTGCTATAATTGTCACAGGTTCCTTTCCTCATGCCTTGCCCTTTTTTTTTTTTTTTTTTTTTGAGATGGAGTCTCGCTCTGTCGCCCAGGCTGGAGTGCAGTGGCCGGATCTCAGCTCACTGCAAGCTCCTCCTCCCAGGTTTAGGCCATTCTCCTGCCTCAGCCTTCCGAGTAGCTGGGACTACAAGCGCCCGCCACCTCGCCCGGCTAGTTTTTTGTATTTTTTAGTAGAGACAGGGTTTCACCGTGTTAGCCAGGATGGTCTCGATCTCCTGACCTCGTGATTCGCCCGTCTCGGCCTCCCAAAGTGCTGGGATTACAGGCTTGAGCCACCGCACCCAGTCCATGCCTTGCCCTTTACCTCACTTCATCCCATGATACCACCAGTAAAAATTTGACTTGTGACACCATGGCATGCCATGGATCACTCACATCCCACTCCCGGACCTCTCCTCCACCACCTCCCTTAAGAAGGTGATTGAGCTCTTCAAGTATGACCAACCCAATCCCAGAATCTAATTTTAACAGTCTGTTTCCCGGGGCCACTTCTGGTACCAATTACTCTATCAGTCTGGATCCCAAAAAGGAACAGATGGCGCACTCGTAATAGCATAATTTGAAGAGGACTTACGTAGCATAACTTAACAAAGGGAGGAAACAGTTACCAGAAAATGAGGACAGAGCCATGTAGATTCAGATTCAGTAAGAGACCTCAGGTTGAGGGACAAAGCAGCTAGAAACAATCTTGCAGGGAGGGAATTAGAGGCAGACAAACTCTAACTAGGGAATCAGAGGACCTTACTGTCTTCCCTCTCACTGATTCCCTTGGGGGGATCCCTGGTGAGCAAACCCAAAGGGAAGCCAGGGACCAGAGGGAATGTTAGTGTGGTTCATGCAGGCCAATCTGTGGAGACAGTGAGCTTAGAGAACAGATCTGAAGATGTAGGCACCTGCTACACTCTCTATTCCATAATTAGATTAATGAGATAATGGAAAGGCAACTGGGGATCTAAGAATAAATACTTTCCCACAGAGTCTACAAAGAAGTCTGACCTTAGACCAGACTGTACAGTACTGTTAAGTGATTTTCATATCTGTTCTCTTTGCTTCTCTGATTGAAGGCATGTCCCCCCATATTCCTTTATAGATAGGGTAGTGCATTGAAAGAACTGAATATGGAGACAGGTTACCTGATTTGACTTTTTTTTTTTTTTTTTTGAGACGGAGTCTTGCTTTGTTGCCCGGGCTGGAGTGCAGTGGCGGGATCTCAGCTCACTGCAAGCTCCTGCCTCCCGGGTTTACTGCCATTCTCCTGCCTCAGCCTCCCGAGTAGCTGGGACTATAGGCGCCCGCCACCTCGCCCGGCTAGTTTTTTTGTGTTTTTAGTAGAGACGGGGTTTCACCGTGTTAGCCAGGATGGTCTCGATCTCCTGACCTCGTGATCTGCCTGTCTTGGCCTCCCAAAGTGCTGGGATTACAGGCTTGAGCCACTGCACCCGGCCGACTTTTTTTTTTTGAGACATAGTCTCACTCTGCCCAGGCTCGAGTGCACTGGCATGATCTTGGCTCGGTACAACCTCCGCCTCCTGGGTTCAAATGATTCTCCTGCCTCAGCCTCCTGAACAGCTGAAATTACAGGTGCACGCCACCACACCTGGCTGATTTTTTCTTTTTTCTTTTTTTTGAGATGGAGTCTCGCTCTGTCACTTAGGCTGGAGTGCAGTGGTGCAATCTCGGCTCACTGTAACCTCCGCCTGTCAGGTTCAAGCAATTCTCTGCCTCAGTCTCCCCAGTAGCTGGGATTACAGGTGCCCACCACCATGCCCGGCTTATTTTTATTTTTTATTTTTTGAGACAGTCTCATCCTGTTGCCCAGGCTGGAGTGCAGTGGCGTGATCTCGGCTCACCACAACCTCCGCCTCCCGGGTTTGAGTCATTCTCCTTCCTCAGCCTCCTGAGCAGCTGGGACTACAGGCATGTGCCACCATGCCTGGCTAATTTTCGTATTTTTAGTAGAGATGGGGTTTCACTATGTTGGCCAGGCTCATCTCGAGCTCCTGACCTCGTGATCTGCCTGCCTTGGCCTTCCAAAGTGCTGGGATTATAGGTGTGAGCCACTGCATCCGGCCAATTTTTGCATTTTTGTAGAGACAGGGTGTCACCATGTTGGCCAGGCTGGTCTCAAACCGTTGACCTCAAGTAATACCCCACCTTGGCCTCCCAAAATGTTGGGATTACAGGTGTGAGCCACTGCAACTGGCCAATGTACTTTTCCAATGTACAATCTGTAAATCTTTGAAGTCTCCTTAACGACTTTTTTTTTTTTTTTTTTTGAGACAGGAGAGAGAGAGAAGAGAGAGACAGAGAGACACATACAGGGTCTCACTACGTTGCCCAAACTGGATTTGAACTCCAGGGACTCAAGTGATCCCCCAGACTTAACGTCCCGAGTAGCTGGGACTACAGGTGTGTGCCACTGGGCCCAGCTTTCTCCTTAACTTCTGAATTTACTTGAACTAAATTCTAATTCCAGGTCACAGATTCTTTTCCTTCTAGAAATTTTGGTTCAATGTTCTACTTTTAGGTCTATGATCCATTTCTTTTTCTTGATACAGGGTCTTGCTGTGTCGCTCAGGCTGGAGTGTAGTGGTGCAATATTGGCTCGCTGCAACTGCCCTCTCCCGGGTTCAAGCGATTCTTGTGCCTTAGCCTCCTAAGTACCTGGGACTACAGGCGCCCACCACCACGCCCAGCTAATTTTTATATTTTCAGTAGAGGTGGGGTTTTGCAATGTTCAGCAGGTTGGTCTTGAACTCCTGGCCTCAAGTGATCTGCTCGCCTTGGCCTCCCAAAGTATTGGGATTACAGGCGTGAGCCACCGTGCCTGGTCGTATGATCCATTTTGGGTTTTTATAGAAGGCACAAGGAATGGATGAAAGATTTTTGTTTTTGTAACATATTCAGTATCACTTATTGAAGACTATCTTTTCTTCATTGAATGGCCTTGCACTGTCAAAAATCAATTATATTTGTGCAGGTATATTTTTGGGCTATTCTGTTCGCACGTCTATCCTTTTGCCAACAATATGTTACTGCATCTATATTGAGTCCAAATCAGGTAGCGACTCCTCCAATTTCTTCCTATTACAAAATTGTTATGGCATAATTTGCCTTCCCACATAAATTTTACTAGAGAGAAGGTCTCACTATGTTGCCCGGGCTGGCCTGGAACCCCCGGGCTCCAGTGATCCTCCTATCTTATCCTCCTGAGTAGCTGGGACTATAGGTGAACGCCACCACACCCAGCATTCCACATATATTTTATAGAAGCAGCTTGTGGGTATTTACAAAAAAGCCCATTGGGATTGACTGGAAATGCACTGACCCTCTAGACCAAATTGGTGAAACTCAGATTTATTCTTCCAGTCCATGAACCATGGCATCTCCATTTATCTAGGTCTTATTTTTTCTGTCAGTTTATTTTGCAGCGTCAGCATATACATATTGCACATAGTTGTTTGTCCCTTGGTATCCATGGGGGTTGGTTCCAGGATTCCACCCTCCCTTGCAAATACGCAAACCCTCAGATGCTCAAGTCCCTAAAGTGATGTAGTGTTTGCATATAATCTCTGGACATCATCTTGTATACTTTGTCATCTCCAGATTAGTCCTATCTAGTACAGTAAGTGCTATGTAGATAGTTGTTACACTGTAGTTTAGGGAACAAGAAAAATCTGTACATCCTCAGTACAGACCCAACCATTCTAAGCTTAACACTTTTGGTCTGCAGTTGACTATGTGAAAACCCAGATACAGGGGACTGACTGTATTTTCTGTTATACTTAAGCATTTCTCTGGGTAGAGAGGTAGTGAGTGGTGTGCTCAGCTTCAAGTGTCTGCTTTTCCCAACTTAGATCTTTTATTTCATCAGTGGTTTGTAGTTCCCAGTGTGAATTCTGTTCATACTGTTAGATGTACTATTGGGGTATGTTCAGTTTTACATCTGAGAACAATTGTAGGAGGTGATAATTACTGATATATTTGGACATATTACGGACATCTCCCCTCTTCCCAACTGATTATCTTGGTTCTCCATTTAGGGTGTGAAATCTGACACCACGGTAGAACAGTATCTAGAACAGATGAAGGGGCTCTGAATTAACCTGGGCTTCACAGCAATGATGTGTTGAGAAATGTCTGACTGCTTGACAGTATGAATTACGTGAGCAAAACGCTCAGATTCCTATGCGCACAGATGCTACTAAGGACATACCACACACACATTTGGAGTTCCAGTGGGTTTTTATTGAGATAAATTAACAAAAACCAAGATTTTACCATATTTTTTGAACCTTATCAACTCAGCAGACTCTGGTCCATATATGTGTACATACAACATAACACATCCCAACAAAAACAGAGCCCCACTGGAACATCTGCCAATTAAGAAAAAGCCAATTTTCCCTTCCCCCGATGTTTCAGAAATTTTTTGAGTTCCCACTGTTCACTTCTCAGTGGAACTGGTCCCTTGTGGCTAGGGACATTGGAATTCTCTACCATTTTTACTGAACAAAAAATAATTTTTTTCCTTTGTTTCAAAAAAGGGAACAGTGACTTTGTTTTCTCCAGGCACCCCTTTCCCCACAACCAATGGTTAAAACACAGCAGCCTGTATCTTAATAACCCAGCCCTACCCCCTCCCTTGCCCAGCATTGTCTACTGGAGAATTTAAATACACTTCTGTTGGAATCTGTCAGCTGTGGAGGGGCAGAGTCCAGGTGCCAGGCTAGCTCCCTCTGACCTCATGAACTGTGACAACCTTCGGACACTTAACTCTTTACTCCAAAGATGAGTTTTTAGATCAGAAAGGAGAGTAGATTTTCTTTGGGAGTTTTAAAAAACTATCTTTAGAGATATAATGTACAACTGCTATCTCACAGAAGTCCACTCAAGTTCACCAAAAAGATGACTTACTTCAGCTCTCATGAAGCCAATAATTTTGATAAAGGTATTTGGCAAGAAAATGATTCCACAATAACAAATTTAAAGATACCAAGAACGTTGAAAAAATAGCAAATTAAAATAACATGGCTTAATTCCCAAGAACTTATTTCATTTTTTGTTACTCATCTAGAAGGTCAGGAGTGTGGCTAAAGGCAATTTCTGATGAGGTTATGAGCTTCCAAAGTGTTTCTAAATCCTTAGTGCAGACACCCACCCTTTTGGGGCAAAGTACCCTCCCTCCCACCCCTATTAAAAAAAAAAAATTAAAAAATTAAACGTAATCAGAATGAGATGTTTTGATTCCAACAATTTACACTCAAGGCTTTGTGCTGAGTTGTCGTTTGAACCAAGCATGATGGTATCAAGCACAAAGCACGTGGCAAAGGAAAGATGCTCCCATCTCATTCTGAAAACAAATACTGATAACCAAGCCCACCCTCCAACCCTTTGGGGCCAACCCATTTTATGCTGCTGGGACCAACTTGAAACAATTTAGAGGTATATTTAGGTTTCCCTCTCCCTTACTTCTGTGAAAGATCATTTTAGAATAAATGTATTCCATTCCTATGGGAAAGGCAAAACAGTATTTATCCCCATCAGAATATATGGGGAAAGAAAAAACATAGGCCTAGAGGTGGCAAGGTGTGTAACAGTCCATAGCCCATTACACAACTATACAACCAAAGGCTAAACCATGAGTTTGATGTAGTTTTAACATTAAAAATAGGGGGTAGTTCTCATCCAAATGAGCCACTGGAAAATATTGTTACTTTAAAAAAATACATATCCAATATTGGAAAGAATGTGAAAACAACTTCCAACAGTAACAATGCTCCTTATTATGAGGGCCCAAAAAAGAAAACAAACAAAAATAAAAAAAAAAAAAGACCAGGCTTTGACCTAGTCCTTAGAGCATCTTTCCATTGAACAATTCCTATTCAAGAGTCAAGCACCAAAACTGGACAGCTGCCTCTACAAGACCTTGTCCAGTAATGGTGTCCCAGATAGTTTAAGTGCCACTCCTCATTAGAGGCTATACTTCAGTAATACTTTCAATTTTAAGTCTGTGCTTTAAGAGGGACCCACAGGCATGTGGCACCAGGCAGTCTCAAGGTAGCAAAGGAGACTGCACTTTTTGTTTAGTCACCCACATGTTCTCTAGCGAGATACAGAATTGCATTTATACTCTTTTCTTCTATATGAATGATCCCTCTTATCTCGCAAGAGGTGGGGTACAAAGAGAGCTGCATCGGTACGAGGGCAAAATTTTTTTGGTCAAAAGTTGACACCTTTTAAATTCCCTCTCCCACCCCTCCCTGGAAAAAAAGTTACTTCCTTAATTAGGTTTTCTATTTAGTAACCAACATTAACTGGACAGAACATATGAGGCTTGGGTTCCAAATAGATGAGCTTGCTCTTTTTTGGGTTTGTACCGTGCAGTTCTTGCTACAGTTGTTAAGGAGTTAGGGCTATGTCCCATCAGGAGGCATCTGTAGGATTTTGATCTCCAAGGAATTGTGGGTGAGTCACAAATCGTTTGCTCAGAAGTAGGCAGAGTCAAAAAAGCAACTTCAAGTAATTGATTTCTTTGTCCAAAAGAGTTAAAACATTAAAGTATATGCAGGACTCATTTTGTAATATTTTAGGGTTTTGAAAAACAATAAAATATGGAAATCAACTTTTTTAAAATTTTGTTTTTTCCACCCTTTCCCGATGCCTCCTGATTGACCTAGTACACTGGGTTAAAAGGGAATTAAAAACATTAAAAAAAAAAAATTCACTGGTTTTGATTCATCTCACTCCTTTTGCCTGGAGATCAGGCCAAACATCAAGCATGTTGGGAGGGGCACAATTTAAAGCAACACTATTGACTGTAAAGCATTTGCCAGCAATTTACAGTGCAAAATGACAGATTAACAATTCTTGTCACAACGCAAGAGAATGGCAAGCAGCTTTCTGTAGCATGAAAGTTAACAGCTCTCAGGTTGCCCATTCCTGCACAAGTTTATGTATCGAAGTGGGCAGAGGGCAACACATTTACACACTACAGGAAATGATCCACAGAAAATTAAGCTCCAGAACTGCTAACGTGACCAAAGCTGGTACTGGCTAATATTCTGAAATGCAAATCTGTGCTTTATATATATACTGCTCAATGACACTGCCACTCAATACAATTCCCACACTGCAAGGTAGATTAATCTTTGCCCCCTGTTGCAGAGCTTGAAATATTCCTCAAACTTTTAGAGAGGGGGAAGAAGCAAAATCAGAGCTTCTCAAAATAAATCTTGAATTATCAATGTTTTGAAGCTTCCTTGCTCTCTGGGAAACCTACTCCAAAGGTACTAGATGAGACAGTGTGGCAGCAAACAGTACATCCCAGATTTCTGCGCCCCTTTACTAACACAGGGTACCACAGAAATCTGCTCTCTACAGCAAGAGGCCAAAGTACTTTCTAGAGTTTAGTGTTGCGTAAAACTGAGCCCCTCTCATCTTTAGCTGCTCCCATAATCACTCTAATCCCCTTAATCCCAGCAACCTTCATCCAAAAAAAAAATATATATATATGTATATATATATATATATATATATATATGAACCCAGAAAAAAAAACTTATTTACAAAGTTTATACAAGTATACACACCCAATTTTCTATGGGACACACTTTGCCACAGAGGAAAGAGGGTCAAGGCTCTGACATGTCTACACATCAAGTGCCATACTGCTACTGGAGGCGTATGTAAACCAGTCTTTAGTGTCTGCTATAGAGCACAAAGGCTTGTCATATGGCTCCTGCAATGATAGACTGCTCTTTCCTTTGGGAACGATGATGTTTTATCTACTCAGCCCAGAAGAAACTTTTACTTGGGATTTTTTTTTTAAATACATGTATTTACAGTGCGGATGAACTGCAGTTGCATATCAACTCCTCCACAGAAAAAAAAAAAAAAAAAGTTTAACATTACTAGTAAGTTTCAACTTCTAGCCCTGGGCTTGAGTATTGGGTAGAAAGGGAAGAGACTTCAACTTGAAACCAAAATGAAGACAACATTTTTTAAAAGAAAAAGAAAAAAAAGGAAAGAGTGAGTTACTATTGTTGATTCCTCGGGCTGTGTCTAAAAGATGATATTCTGAATGGTCTCATAGCATAAGGCACTTCGCACAAATAAGTAATAAGCTCTTCAGGCTTAAAAAACGGATGAGTAATCAGGGAGAAGTTGAAATGCACTCGAGAGTCAGCTGTTGGAGAATTTTGAAATCATAGACAAGCTTGTGTGTTCATTAAGATTCTTCTCTTTTTAGGGTTTCTCCCCTTCTCTTCTTTCTTTTCCTTCCTTGTCCCCTTTCCCCAGAAAACATTTTTTAAAAACCAGCAGTTAGTGCAACTAATGTTCAGTCAGCACACAGTGCAAACAAGTGGAACAAAAAAGGTATATTCCTTCTTTTCAGCCTTTTTCTCTTCACCAGTTAAAAAAAAGAAAAAATGTCTGAGCTCTTTTTAGTCTTCGTAGTTCCAAAATAAAAGATGAAAAACCCACAAAGAGAAGAGCATTCCCCCCAAAACGATGTGTCACAGATCCAAACGAGCCTTTTGTAGTTTGTCAAAGCCTACAGAAAAAGGGAATATAAAATTAACATTTTGAAAGCAACACAAACTAGGATACATAGGTTTTCACAATTCTCATCCCAAATGCTCTTTTCTAGTAGTTTCTACTGACCCTGTGCCTACTACAGAATCTACTGGTTATAGGATTAAATAATTTCTGGTAGGCAACTCTGAGACAGATTGGGGGCCTGAATGAATGTGAATGTTCTGACAGCAGGCAACCCTCACTCATAACAATTAAATCAGGGGGAAAAAATTACACCTTAAACAAACTGAATACTCTGCCAAAGTACTAGCAAACATTGGCTAGTTTTATGCTTGTCCAGGGGTTTGTGTTTGATGTTTAACTTAAGGAAAAGAGTAAAGAGCAATTCAAAAATTATTTAAGTAACAATTGATTGGGTGAGGTGGCTCCTGCCTGTAATCTCAGCACTCTGGGGAGGCTGAGGTGGGCAGATCACCTGAGGTCAGGAGTTTGAGAGCAGCCTGGTCGACATGGTGAAACCCTGTCTCTATTTAAAAAAGAAAGAAACAAAAATTTTAAGTAATATTAGGTTACTTAAATAGGTAAGATGTTCACCTATAATTTGGAAACTATCCTTTGTCAAATCAGATTTAGGAAATACTGTAACAACCTATCTTGCTTAAAGCTGAGCCTTGTTTCGTGCATTTCTAACTAGAGCCCAATAGTCATCAAAAGATGATAGAGGCCAGGTGTGGTGGCTCACGCCTATAATCCCAGCACTTTGGGAGGCCAAGGTGGGAGGATCACTTGAACCTAGGAGGTTGAGACCAGCCGGGGCAACACAGTGAGACCCCATCTTAATAAAAATAAGAAAAGATGGAGAATAGGTTGTCCAGGAAATCAAGGGTGGGTATTTTATTTATTTATGCGTTTGACAGAGTTTCACCCTTATTGCCTGGGAAATCAGAGTGGGTTTATTTACTTATGAGGCAGAGTTTCGCTCTTACTGCCCAGGCTGGAGTGCAATGGCCTGACCTTGGCTCACCGCAACCTCTGCCTCCCAAGTTCAAGAGATTCTCCTCCCTTAGCCTCCTGAGTAGCTGGGATTACAGGCGCCCACCACCATGCCTGGCTAATTTTATGTATCTTTAGTGGACACAGGGTTTCACCAGGTTGGCCAGGCTGGTCTTGAAGTCCTGACCTCAGGTAACCCACCCACCTCAGCCTCCCAAAGTGCTGGGATTACAGGCATGAGCTACTGAGCCCAGCCTGAGTGGCTTTTTCTTTTTTTTTTTTTTTTTTGAGATGGAGTCTAGCTCTGTCACCCAGACTGGAGTGCAGTGGCATGATCTTGACTCACTGTAACTTCCACCTCCTGGGTTCAAGTGATTCTCCTGCCTCAGCCTCCTGAGTAGCGGGGACTATAGGTGTGTGCCATCAAGCCTGGCTAATTTTTGTATTTTTAGTAGAGACAGGGTTTCACCATGTTGGCTAGGATGGCTTGATCTCTTGACCTCGTGATCCACCCACCTCAGCCTCCCAAAGTACTGGGATTACAGGTGTGAGCCACCGCACCCGGCCCAGAGTGGGTATTTTAAAAAGACGGCCATCCTCATAATCTGATTAAACATTTGGTAATAAGGTTATTATGGATAGTTTTACCAGAGTTACTAACGTACTTCCTAGAAATTAAGAATAAATGCTAAAAACATTTTACATTTTCAGAAATGTAAATACTTTTCATATTCAAAACTGCTGGCAGAGTGCGGGGACTCATGCCTGTAATCCCAGCACTTAGGAGGCCGAGGCGGGTAGATCACTTGAGGTCAAGAGTTCGAGACCAGTCTGGCCAACATGGTGAAACTCCATCTCTATTAAAACGTACAAAAATTAGCTGGGCATTGTGGAGCATGCCTGTAATTCCAGCTACTTGGGAAGCTGAGGCACACCAGAATCGCTTGAACCCAGGAGGCAGAGGTTGCAGTGAGCCATGATTGTGCCACCGTACCCCAGCCTGGGCAACAGAGCAAGACTGTCTCAAAAAACAAAAAAAACAAATCGCCCCCTGCCACTGCCGAAAAAGGCCAGGCACAGTGGTTCGAGCCTGTAATTCCAACACTTTGGGAGGCCAAGGCAGGAGGATTGCTGAAGTTCAGGAGTTCTAGACCAGCCTGGGCAACAAAGCAAGACCTTGTCTCTACCAAAAATTTAAAATACTAGCCAGGTGTGGTGGCATGTGCCTACAGTTCCAGCTACTCAGGAGCCCAGTAGAACTAGGCTGCAGTGAGCTATGATTGCACCACTGCACTCTAGCTTGGATGACAGCAAGACCCTGTCTCAAAAAGAAAAACAAACTGCTGAAAAAGATTATTTTTTGCCTTTTTTTTTTTTTTTTGAGACGGAGTCTCGCTCTGTCGCCTGGAGTGCAGTGGCCGGATCTCAGCTCACTGCAAGCTCCGCCTCCCAGGTTTACACCATTCTCCTGTCTCAGCCTCCCGAGTAGCTGGGACTACCGACGCCCGCCACCTCGCCCGGCCAGTTTTTTGTATTTTTTAGTAGAGACGAGGTTTCACTGTGTTAGCCAGGATGGTCTCGATCTCCTGACCTCGTGATCCGCCCGTCTCGGCCTCCCAAAGTGCTGGGATTACAGGCTTGAGCCACCGCGCCCGGCCCTTTTTTGCTTTCATTATTTTAGGTCTCTGAATTTTAGTACTGCTAACCTACCACATTACTCAGGAAGCTGCATTCAAGAACAACATTTACAGATTCTCTAACAAGACTACAACCTCCCACAAGATATATTATTCACTGTCATTCATGCCAGTTGGTATTTTTACCCTTTATTGCTATTATACATGGTGTGACATCAAATTTCCCCGAAGAAAGATTTTTATTTCCTGCATTTAAAGGTTCCTCTTAGCTATTCTGTCAGGGACGTACATGCTTGTTAAGGTTTCTCATCTTCTACAGGCTCGCTGTGGTATTCTGCCACATACAGGCTCTTATCAATGTTGCTTGGAATAGGTTTAATTTCTGTTCCCAGCTGCTCCTCAATACTTTTCAGGTTGAAGCGATCATCATATGTGATCAAGTTGATGGCTAAGCCAAGATGACCAAAGCGACCTAAAAAAAATTGTTTAAAAATTTTAATGAATAAAATATGAAAATCAATGCAAACTGTGCAAGTCAAGCAGTGGCAAAACCACACAGGATTGATAAGTCTGTTCAGTGCCACTCTTAGTATGCAAAACAACTTCTTAATGGTCTTCAAACACAGGTTTCCCTACAACTTCAGGCTTTGCAGCCCAAAGTAGTACTTTATTTTACCTTTCTCAAATGACAAAATGGCTACTCATCTGTGTCAAAAATTGTCATAAAATATACATTAAACAGTCACAGACCATACCATCTAATGAGTGAAGTTCTCATTTGTTAATTTCATCTCTCAAATTAAGCAAAGTTATTTTTAACTTTTCTTAATAAATGTTAAAGAATTAGAAATTAGTCTTAAATACCAAACAACTGAATTAGTGTTAATTCACTGTTCTCATAGCTACTGTACTCAAAACAAAATTTAGTCATTACGCGTCTCAAGAAAGCACTTCTACCAAGAATATCACGTCTTTTTTCCTCACCTGATCTTCCAATACGATGGAGATAGGTCTCGGCCAGCTTTGGGAAATCAAAGTTTATTACCACATTCACAGCTTGTATATCAATACCTCGGGTAAACAGATCTTAAAAAAAAAAAGATAATTTTCATTTTATCTTTCAATTTAGAAATGTCTCTCAGTACAATACTCTCTCACACAGCATAACCTAAGTTTATTAATTTAATTCAGTTATTCAAATGCATTTGCATATTACTGGCATTACCTTTCATAATCACATTATCATAAATAACTTTCTGCTCACAAGTTACTTTTTTCCAGTAATTGTAAGCAAGTTTTAAAAAATGTGTCTAAAAGAGGCTGGGTGCACTCAAGCCTGTAATCCCAGCACTTTGGGAGGCGGAGGTCAGTGGATCACCTGAGGTCAGGAATTCGAGACCAGCCTGACCAAAATGAAGAAACCCATCTCTACTAAAAAAAAAAAAACTAGCCGGGCGTGGTGGCGGCCGCCTGTAGTCCCAGCTACTCGGAGGCTGAGGCAGGAGAATGGCGTAAACGCGGAAGGCGGAGCTTGCAGTGAGCTGAGATCTGGCCCCTGCACTCCAGCCTGGGCGATAAAGCGAGACTCTGTCTCAAAAAAAAAAAAAAAAAAAGTTAGCTGGGTGTGGTGGCGGGTGCCTGTAATCCTAGCTACTCAGGAGGCTCAGGCAGGAGAATCACTTGAACCTGGGAGGCGGAGGTTGTGACGAGCCGAGATCACACCATTGCACTCCACTCTGGGCAACAAGAGTAAAACTCCGTCTCAAAAAAATTAATAAAAAAAAAATAGACTGATATTCAAAGTCTTCCAGGCAGGGCTTGGTGGCTGACACCTGTAATCCCAGCTCTTTGGGGAGGCAGAGGTGGGTGGATCACTTGAGGTTAGGAGTTGGAGATTAGCCTGGCCAACATGGTGAAACAATCCCTCTACTAAAAATACAAGATTTAGCTGGGCACGGTGGTGTGCGCCTGTAGTCTCAGCTCCTCGGGAGGCTGAGGCACGAGAATCACTTGAACCTGGGAGGCGGAAGCTGCAGTGAGCCGAGATCATGCCACTGGACTCCAGTTTGGGTAACAAGAGCGAAACTCCGTCTCAGCAACAAGAACAACAACAACAAAGTCCTCCATGCTATGCTTTGTCCTAATTTACTTCCCTAACACATCTGTTTTTCTTCTCTATCAAACTTATCTTCTTAGCCATCTGACCATCAGTCCCCTAAAACTTAATCCCTGTGTTTGAAACTTATCTAGCCTAGAAAGCCAATTAAAATCCCATCTCTTCTCAAACCACCTCAGCCAATTGTATTACTCTGATATGAACACTTGGGATTACTTACTATATACATACTTTCCATTTGCAAGTCACCTTTACTGCCTTGTGGATCTAGTCCAGTGAATGATTTTGTAAGCAGTTTTACTACAATATAGCCATGCCCATTTGTTTATGTATTGTCTAGGCTACTTCTGAGCTACAACAGCAAAACTGAGTATCTGTAATAAAGACCAATTAATGTGCAAAGTCTAAAAAATTTACTATCTGGCACTTTATAGGAAAAGTATGTGGGTGTTTCCTTAGACTCCTAATGTTTACACCTTTTTATCTCTCCAATTAAACCACACTCCCCCGAAGGGGTGGAATTTTATATATGCCCTTCAGTATTGGTCCTTCAAGAACTTATCTGAAGAAACCTTGCAAGCAAGTAATGATTTTTAAAAGCCCAACTGTTGGACGCAGTGGCTCACACCTGTAATCCCAGCACTTTGGGAGGCCGAGGCAGGCGGATCAGCTGAGGTCAGGAGTTCAAGACCAGCCTGGCCAACATGGTGAAACCCCCGTCTCTACCAAAAATTAGCTGGGTGTGGCAGCGGGCGCCCACAATCCCAGCTACTTGGGAGGCTGAGGCAGGAGAATCACTTGAACCCAGGTGGTGGAAATTTCAGTGAGCTGAGATTGTGCCACTGCACTACAGTCTGGGTGACACAAACTCCATCTCAAAAAAAAAAAAAAAAAAGGAGGTATGAGTGCCAGAATAAGTCTTCTGAAGATTCAGATATGGAACCCAGTATCAGCAGCTAACAAGAGTTCATTTTCAACTATGGAAATCCTAGAAGTAGTGGTAGGGTGTGCTGGACTATGTCACAGGTTGCACTGTGTAATATGAACAGAGAAAGCAAAAAAGAACTTGGGAGAAAAACACTGGGTAAAGGAAATACAAAAATACTTACCAGTGCAAACAAGATTGCGGCATAAGCCATTTCGGAAATCATGAAATACACGATTTCGATGTTCCTAGGAGAAAGCAATTTATTCCATTTGATTAGCACTCATATACAGCCCCAAATTTCCCATGATTATTTCTCCTAGTCGATCAGTTCTACCCAAAATCTGTTTATAAGTGATCCATGACATTAAGCTGCTTTCAAAACCAAATAAGTTATTGATCTCTTCATCTACAGAAACTGTTTACTTATGAAATTTCATAATGTAGTTAACAAAAAGTCATTTTGCTAGTTTTAAATTATTTTTTGCTAAATCAAATTCTGAAATGTAGACATTGCATCTTTCTCTAAAGGCAAACAGTAAAGAAAAAAGAAAAATCAGCCAGCTGAGGGACCATATTTAAAAATCCAGAGCACTGCTGTCCAGTAGAAATTTCCGTAATAAAGGAAATGTTTGTGTCTGTACTTCCACTTCCAATACAGTATCCAGCAGCAACACGTGCCTAACTAAGCACTTGAAATGTGGCTGTGATTGAGAAACTGACTTTTTATTTTAATTTTAAGTGATTTAAATGGCCACATGTGGCTAGTGGTTACTGGATTAAACAGAGAATTAAACATGGGAATGAAGGGAAGAATACAATTTTACATTTGTATTATGCCTGACAGCTTACAAAGTACTCATTTAAACTTAATTTTCTTAAACTCATTATCTCTATTTTATTGCTAGAAAATGAACCTTAGGGAGGTCAAAATGAAATGTCCTTTGGCTACTAAGGAACAGTTTATTCTTAAACTCGGGACATTTAAAAGAACATTAAAACAAAATAAAATAAGAGATTTCTTGTTAAATTTGTGCAAGTTATAGTTTTATACTCACCTGCCTCATTTTAGCATGAATATAGAAGCAAGAATAACCCAGTTGAGAAATCTTCTTGGCTAGTAATTCAACTCGCTGAGAGGAGTTACAGAAAATGATCGACTGGTTTATCTGAAGCTGAGCACAGAAAAAATAAGTATGAGAAAAATAAAAATCTTCATTTGGTTTGCCAAATCTTGAAAACACTAACCAGCAAACAAGAAACATTAACATGGTCTAAAACTTAGAATCTCACGATATGAGAGAGATGGTAAATTCTAAGTACTTTAATAGATGGAATATAATAATATTCAAGATTTATTGTATTAGAGTATGTTTCTTAAGGGCCACATAACTGTCAACAAGAGTAATACAATTGATTATCTGATTCCAAGTAGTTATGTTTTGTTTTTCCATTTAAGAATACCTTTGTGTGTGTGTGTGTGTGTGTGTGTGTGTGTGTGTGAGAGAGAGAGAGAGAGAGAAATGGAGTTTCACTCTTGTTGCCCAGGCTGGAGTGCAATGGCACAATCTCAGCTCAATGCACCTCCACCTCCTGGGTTCAAGTGATTCTCCAGCCTCAGCCTCCTGAGGAGCTGGGATTACAGGCACCCACCACCACGCCTGGCTAATTTTTGTCTTTTCAGTAGAGACGGGGTTTCAGCATGTTGGTCAGGCTGGTCTCGAACTCCTGACCTCAGGTGATCTGCCCACCTCGGCTTCCCAAAGTGCTGGGATTACAGGTGTGAGCCATCGTGCCCAGCCAAGAATATCTTCTTTAATATACTCACAACCAATGCCACTAGCACTGGGCAGCACTTCAGCACCATGAGTAGGGACCAATTAAAACCGTGAAATCAGCAACAAAAACTTGAAAAATATGGCACAGACAGTGAAAAGGACGCTTGTTCACAGTATGAGAGCTAAACAAGAGGACAGAGCATTGTCTTCTTCAACCTCAGCTGGGAATGTGCATGTCAGGTGACTTAGACTCTTTGCCACACTGTACACGTCCACAAATGACTGCTAAACTGCCTAGAGTATTAATTCTGGAGTTACAAATAAATTCTAGTGACTAAGCAAATTCACAAATACAGAATATGTGAAAAGTGAGTATTAACCCTAGTAAAGGTCTAAGTATTTCAGAAACTATTCAAAAGTGTATCTGTGACTTAATCATTTAGTATCAACTTTAGGTCAACAACTAAAACTGCCTTTTAGGAAACACTATGAATTTTTTAAAAATCTTTTTTTTCCTTCCCGAGATGGAGTCTTGCTCTGTCGCCCAGAGCTGGAGTGCAATGGTGCGATCTTGGCTCACTGCAACTTCTGCCTCCTGGGTTCAAGCAATTCTCCTGCCTCAGCCTCCCAAGTAGCTGGGATTACGGGCATGCGCCACCACGCCCAGCTAGTTTTTTTGTTTTTTTGTAGTAGAGACGGGGTTTCACCATGTTGGCCAGGCTGGTCTCGAACTCCTGACCTCATGATCCACCTGCCTCAGCCTCCCAAAATGCTGGGATTAGAGGCATGAGCCACCACGCCAAGCCAGAAACACTATGAACTTTTATACAGTGAAGATGGTGGGAAAACTGATGAAATAATCTGTTTTACTGGGACTCGAGAGATAATATTCAACAGCAGAAGCCTACTTCTTACCCTGGAGAAAAGTGTGTTGAGGCAGTGTACTTTTTGGCGCTCAGTTACATATGCGTAGTACTGGGTTACTCCCTTCAGAGTTAGTTCCTCCATCAGGTTAATCTCATAGGGTTTCTGCAAATGGGAATTCTGGGGGAGGGAAAAAAAAAAGATGGTTCTTCTTCTTAAATGAAATGAGAGTTCATCTCAAATTCAAAATACACCCTATAGGTTTCTGTCTAATCAACTCTTGCTATAAGGGATGCAACTTCTCTTCAAAACAAAATATATGATCTGTCACTACAGAATCTTCCCCCCGCCGCCCTGAAATGGAGTCTTGCTATCACCTAGGCTGGAGTGTAGTGGCACCATCTCCACTCACTGCAACCTCCACCTCCTGGGTTCAAGTGATTCTCCTGCCTCAGCCTCCCGAGTAGCTGGGATTACAGGCACGGGGCGCAACAGACTTATTTTTGTATTTTTAGTAGAGACGGGGTTTCACCATGTTGCCAAGGATGGTCTCGAACTCCTGACCTTATGATCTGCCCACCTTGGCTCCCCAAAGTGCTGGGATTACAGGCCTGAGCCACCACGCAAGACTCGATAGAAATAAATTAAGATATAAGATCTCAAAAATGCAGCTAAGTTACTACAGGTTGAGTATTCCTTATCCAAAATGCTTAGGAACAAAAGTGTTTCAGGTTTTAAACTTTTTCTAATTTTGGAATATGCGCATTACACTTAGTGATTGAGCATCCTTAATTTGAAAATTCAAAATCAAAAGAACATTTCCTTTTAGCATCATGTTTGTGGCTCAAAAGGTTTCAAATTCTGCAGTATTTTGGATTTCAGTTTACGATACTCAAGCTCTATTTTGTATATAGAATAATACTGGAATCAATTCAGCTAGCACCAATGGCTATGTCATCATGACACCAAAAACTAAGTGAAAGATGAGGAATTTAATTAATTACTATTACAACCTTCTTAAAAAGTCAGTTAATTTATGTAAAACAAATCTTTAATTGATCAACTGAAGAAAGAGCCAAAGGCTTGAAATAATTAGTATAAAGTATTTTCACAGATAGGAAGATGTAATTACGAATAAAAACATACTCATAGGTCACAGGATGGCACTGATTCCAAGTACAGATTTATACTCACCATGAACTTCTGTACACTAAGAGGGAAAGTAGCGGAATATAGTAAAATCTGCCTGTTCTTAGGTAGCGTGAGAATAATATCCTCCATTATCTGCACAAAATCCTGTGACAGCAACTTATCTGCCTGCAGTAGAAAGAAAAGACAATTTTAAAAACAATAAAATAACGTCTAAGGTCTTTGGTTAATACATGGTCAAATAATAAGGGATCATCCAACAAAAGCATCCATGAAATGTTCCTGGTGGAAAACAATAAATTCTCTCCAACACTGCAGAGTCAAATACGCATAAGGGGGCAGAATCTATGATCCCCATCTTCTAGGGGAAAAAAAATGCTACACTACACAGATAAACCTCCCCCCTTCTGTAACAGAATTTAATTAATTAATTTTTAGAGACAGCATTTCACTCTGTCACCCAGGATGGAATGCAGTGGCATAATCATAGCTTACTGCATGCAGCCTGAACCTCCTGGGCTCAAGTGATCATCTTGCCTCAGCCTACTGACCTACTGAGTAGCTAGGACTACAGGCACATACCACCATGCCCAGCTCAACAGAATTTTAATGTGATGATTCTCATTAAAGAGGTAGTATGGTGTATGTGTTTAAAAGTACAGGTTCTGGGCCGGGCGCGGTGGCTCAAGCCTGTAATCCCAGCACTTTGGGAGGCCGAGACGGGCGGATCACGAGGTCAGGAGATCGAGACCATCCTGGCTAACACGGTGAAACCCCGTCTCTACTAAAAAATACAAAAAACTAGCCGGGCGAGGTGGCGGGCGCCTGTAGTCCCAGCTACTTGGGAGGCTGAGGCAGGAGAATGGCGTGAACCCGGGAGGCGGAGCTTGCAGTGAGCTGAGATCCGGCCACTGCACTCCAGCCTGGGTGACAGAGCGAGACTCCGTCTCAATTAAAAAAAAAAAAAAAAAAAAAAAAGTACAGGTTCTGGCTGGGCACGATGGCTCACGCCTGTAATCCCAGCATTTTGGGAGGCCGAGGCAGGAGGATCACGAGGCCAAGAGTTCGAGACCAGCCTGACAAACATGATGAAACCCCATCTCTACTAAATATACAAAAATTAGCAAGGCGTGGTGGATCACACCTGTAATCCCAGCTACTCAGGAGGCTGGGGCAGAATAATTGCTTGAACCTGGGAGGTGGAGGCTGCGGTGAGCCGAGATCACATCACTGCACTCCAGCCTGGGCAACAAAGCAAGACTCTGTCTCAAAAAAAAGTACAGGTTCTGGAGCTAAACTGCCAGGTTGAAATCTTGCCTCCTTCATTTCTTAGCTGTGTGGGAATGTTACAGAACTACTCTGTACTTCAGTTTCCACAACTGTAAAATTGTAAAACTAAAATTTGGATGTTTACATAATGTGGTAACTACTTTACAGGGATTTAGAAAAAACGTGGCTAAGGTCAGGTGTGGTGGCTCAAACCTATAATCCCAGCACACTGGGAGGCTGAGGCAGGCAGAACACTGAGGTCAGGAGTTCAAGACCAGCCTGACCAACATGGAGAAACCCTGTCTCTACTAAAAATACAAAATTAGCTGGGCATGGTGGCACATGCCTGTAATCCGAGTTACTCGGGAGGCTGAGGCAGGAGAATCGCTTGAACGAGGTTGAGGTTGAGGTGAGCCGAGGTCGTGCCATTGCACTCCAACCTGGGCAAAGAGACTCCGTCTCAAAAAAAACCAAACCAAACCAAAACAAAACAAAAACACAAAAAAGAAAAAACTTGGCTTTCAAGTTATCCAGCCACTCCTCTTCTTAAAAATTAAACCTAAACTCTGGCACCTGTAAGAAAAAGACAAACGCTGAATTCCTACGAATGCCTAGCTACTGCATCTGAAGTATAAAACATACTTTATAAGCAAATTAAAATTTGGATGTCTACATACTATCGTAACTACTTGACAGGATACCTACCTTATAGGTTTCTTGTAAAAATTAAATGAAAAAAAAAAAAAAAAAAAAAAAGTACAGCACTTAGTGCTGGTACCCAGTGACTAATAAATGTTATCTCTCATTACTTAAAGATAAAAGCCTGATTTGAATTAAATGTTACCTAAAACACAAACCAGGCCGGGTGTGGTGGCTCACGCCTGCAATCCCAGCACTTTGGGAGGCCAAGGCAGGAGGACCACCTGAGGCTAGGAGTTCAAGACCAGCCTGGCCAACATGGCGAAAACCCACCTCTACTAAAAATACAAAAATTAGCCAAGCGTGGGTAGTACACATCTGTAATCTCAGCTACTCAGGAGGTTGAGGCATGAGGATCACTTGAAGCCGGGAGGCAGAGGTTGTAGTGAGCCGAGATCACGCCACTGCACTCCAGTCTGGGTGACAGAGTGAGTCTGTCTCAAAAAAATAGTAATAATAATAAAACACAAACCAAATGTGAAAATAACCTCATGTCAAAACATTAACACTGATACACTACAGATCCTCCTTGACTTACAATGGGATTATGTTCTGATAAATTCATCCTAAGTTGAAAATATTACCCAAACCTACTGAACATCATCGCTTAGCCTAGCCTCCTTGAAACATGCTCCACTTAGCTTATAGTTGGGCAAAATCACTTGACAACACCGTATACTGTACAGTATCGGCTGTCTGCCCTCAATGATCATGTGGCTGACTGGGAGCTGCAGTTTGCTGCTGATGCCCAGCATCGTGGGAATATCATATCGCATATTACTAACCAGGAAAAATATTAATCTTAAAAATTCAAAGTACGGTTTCTAATGAAAGCTTATCACTTCCACTGAAAAACCGTAGTGAACCATCGTTTAAGTCAGGGACCATCTGTATATGTACAAAACATGGCTAGATGCCAGGACTACAGATTTAATAAGTTTTTAAAAGGCATTTATAACATGGTGAGATAATACGTCTAACAGAGATTAATAACCAAACAGTACAAAATAGTATGCACAAAATGAGACAATATATATTATATGCTTTTAAAAATTAATCGCCAAGTAGAAAGAGATGTAGAATAAATTTGGCTTTGAGGTTATTCACTCCTCTTCTAAAAAATTAAAATAAAACCTAATCTCTGCTATCTCTAAGAAAAAGACAAAAAGGAGAATTCCAATGAATGCCTATAATCTACTCCCTCTAATGGGTAAAACACATTTTATAAGCAAATTAATTTGATTGCTTATGTGTTTATTAGATCATAAACATAAGCAGCTTTTGCTTCATTCACTGGCAGTTATAAGCAAAGCACAGAAAAGTACAGAATAGTATAACGCCAAATGAAGAGATATTACCTCATCCAACACTATCATCTGGACATGATCAACCTTTGCTACTCCTTTCTTAATAAGATCCAGGATTCTCCCAGGGGTAGCAATCACCACGTGCACTATGCAAGATTTAGAAAACATATTCTCATTAATTTTAATTTGGGCAAAAAGGATACTGTAAACGTTTATCATATTACAGTCCTGAGCTGCTTAATGATAATTCTGAAATGCATTGCTATGTGATGGTACAGCCTACTCCATTGTATAGCTCCATTATAACCTTATGGGAACACCGACATACATGCGGTCCGTCACTGACCAAAACACTGTTATGCAGCACATGACTATCTTTTATCAGAAACACTAGGCCGGGCACAGTGGCTCATCCATGTAATTCCAGCACTTTGGGAGGCCCAGGTGGGTGGATCACATGAGGTCAGGAGTTCGAGACCAGCCTGGCCAACATGGTGAAACCCTGTCTCTACTAAAAATACAAAAATTAGCTGGCTGTGGTGGTGGGAGCCTGTAATCCCAGCTACTTGGGAGGCTAAGGCAGGAGAATCGCTTGAACCCAGGAGGCAGAGGCTGCAGTGAGCCAAGACCACGCCACTGCACTCCAGCCTGGGCAACACAGTAAGACTGTGCCTCAAATTAAAAAAAAAAAAGAGCCGGGCGCAGTGGCTCAAGCCTGTAATCCCAGCACTTTGGGAGGCCGAGACGGGCGGATCACAAGGTCAGGAGATCAAGACCATCCTGGCTAACACGGTGAAACCCCATCTCTACTAAAAAATACAAAAAACTAGCCGGGCGAGGTGGCAGGCGCCTGTAGTCCCAGCTACTCGGGAGGCTGAGGCAGGAGAATGGCGTGAACCCGGGAGGCGGAGCTTGCAGTGAGCTGAGATCCGGCCACTGCCCTCCAGCCTGGGCGACAGAGCAAGACTCCGTCTCAAAAAAAAAAAAAAAAAAAAAGAAAGAAAGAAAGAAAAGAAACACATTGTGTTATAGAGGTGGGAATAACACAAAAAGGTCCAAAGATGTGTTTTAGGATAGACTTCCATTTCACCGCAGGATGCTTAAAAAATACTTTTCACCTCTACACTGGGTGGGGTACAGCTTCCCAAATCACCTGCTTCCAAAAGGAGGCATAGTTTCTTGTTTTAGGGTAATTCCCAATTAATAACAGAAGGCACACCAGACTTCTGACATAAAAGCAATGCCTCTAATCTGAACAGTGAACCAAGTATTGTTAAAAGGATCAAACAAGGTTAACAATTTTTTAAAAACCTATGCAATACAAAGAATATATCACATAATTACATATAGTATTCTAACTAAAATTTTAGATATAATTTTATGAGTGATCTCATTCTTGCTGTTTTGTTACCTTTTTCCACTCAGCAATATATCATGAAAATCTTCATGAAAATGAATACAGATCAACTTCACTCTTTAATGACTATGTAGAATACTATTCAGACTATACTTTAATGTATTTATTTAGCCAATCTCCTTCTAAGTTGGTCCAATTTTTCGGCACGACAAACCATCCCATAGTAAACAACTTTGTACATACAGCCCTGTATTTACCCAACTTTTTTCTTCAGGAAAGATTCTTAAAAATATAATTTATAATTTTAAAATAAGACTGCCAAATTGCTCATGATAGAAATATAAGTTGACACCCCCATGTTTACAACATAGCCTATTTCTCCACAAACTTACATTATCGTCTACTACTACTTTTAGCTTTACCAATTAAACAGGTAAAATTACTATAAACTTGCTGTTTTAGAATTACTAATAAAGTCAAATATTGTTTTCAATTACGGTGAATTTGTTTTTTTCTCTTGAATGCAATGGTCATTCCCTTTTTTTTACTGCAGGATTTCTGTTCCTTAATTCTTAAAAACAATTTTTAATAATTTATTGAAATACTTGAGACTAAAATTACAGAGAGGTACACTACCTTTTAGTAATCATTTCTTACCTGTATCATCAAGCCTCATTATGTCATCTCGTAAATTGGTTCCTCCTGTGGTTGCCATCACTTTGGCCCCTCCCATGTGTTTGCTGACCTGGATGCAAATTTGACTGACCTGTAGAGCAAGTTCTCTAGTGGGAACAATCACCATTGCTGAAACAACATCAAGGAACATATGAGAAAATATGGGGTGAGGTGGGAGAACATGCTATACATTATATTTACAAAATTTAAAAAGCTACAGAAATACTGCCCCTTATGATGCAGTGGCTCAAGCCTGTAATCCCAGCACTCTGGGCGGCCAGGGTGGACAGATCACGAGGTCAGAAGTTTGAGAGCAGCTTGACCAACATGGTGAAACCCCATCTCTACTAAAAATACAAAACTTATCCAGGCTTGGTGGCACGCACCTGTAATCCCACCTACTCGGGAGGCTGAAGCAGGAGAATCACTTGAACCTGGGAGGCGGAGGTTGCAGTGAGCGAAGATCACGCCACTGCACTCCAGCCTGGGTGACAGAATGAGACTCAGTTTCAAAAAAAAAAGGGGGGGCCAAGCGTGGTGGCTCACACCTATAATCCCAGCACTTTGGGAGGCCAAGGTGGGTGGATCACCTGAGGTCTGGAGTTTGAGACCAGCCTGATCCTATCTCCACTAAAACTACAAAATCAGCTGGGCATGATGGCACATGCCTGTAATCCCAGCTACTAGGGAGGCTGAGGCAGGAGAATCGTGAACCCAGGAGGCAGAGGTTGCGGTGAGTCGAGATCACGGTGAGCCGAGATCGCGCCATTGCACTCCAGTCTGGGCAACAAGAGCAAAACTCCGTCTCAAAAAAAAAAAAAAAAAAAAGGAAAGAAAAGAAAAGGATACCTTATAATCTAGATACCGAGATGTATTAAAAAATTGGGCTGGGTAGCACAGTGAGTAACTCATATCTGGAATCCCAGCACTTTTGGAGGCTGAGACGGGAGGATCATTTGAGCTCAGGAGTTTGAGACCAGCCTGGGCAACATAACAAGACCCCATCTCTACTAAAAAAATCAGGGCCGGCCGGGCGCGGTGGCTCAAGCCTGTAATCCCAGCACTTTGGGAGGCCGAGACGGGCGGATCACGAGGTCAGGAGATTGAGACCATCCTGGCCAACACGGTGAAACCCCGTCTCTACTAAAAATACAAAAAATTAGCCGGGGGTGGTGGCAGGCACCTGTAGTCCCAGCTACTTGGGAGGCTGAGGCAGGAGAATGGCGTGAACCTGGGAGGCGGAGCTTGCAGCGAGCTGAGATCCAGCCACTGCACTCCAGCCTGGGCGACAGAGGCAGACTCCGTCTCAAAAAAGAAAAAAAAAAAAAAAAAAAAATCAAAAAAACTAAAAGTTGAATCATCACAGGACTCACAGGACATTATGAAAACTCAAATGGACAAATCTCTTTACAAAAAGAGAACTTATTATAGTGTCCCAGATTTAGACTTTCCCTCAGCAATACTATCATATAAATATTACACTCTTCTTTTTTTTTTTGAGATGGAGTCTTGCTCTATTGTCCAGGCTGGAGTGCAGTGGCGCCATCTCAGCTTACTGCAACCTCCGCCTCCCAGGTTCAAGCGATTCTCCTGCCTAAGCCTCCTGAGTAACTGGGATTGATTACAGGCGTCCGCCACCACACCCAGCTGATGTTTTGTATTTTTAGTGGAGATGGGGTTTCACCATGTTGGCCCGGCTGGTCTCAAACTCCTGACCTCAAGCGGTTCTCCTGCCTTGGCCTCCCAAAGTGCTGGGATTACAGGTGTGAGTCACTGCACCCGGCCTTCTGCTGCTGCTTCTTTTTTTGTTTTGAGACAGAGTCTCGCTCTGTTGCCCAGGCTGGAATGCAGTGGTGTGATCTTGGTTCACTGCAACCTCCATCTCCCAGGTTCAAGCAATTCTCCTGCCTCAGCCTCCTGAGTAGCTGGGACTACAGGCACTTGCCACCACACCCAGCTAATTTTTGTGTTTTTAGTAGAGACAGGGTTTCACCATGTTAGCCAGGGTGGTCTTGAACTCCTGACCTCAGGTGACCTGCCCACCTCAGCCTCCAGAAGTGCTGGGATTACAGGCGAGGCACCACACCCAGCCAATATCCTTTCTTTCTTTTTTTTTTTTTTTTTTTTTTTTTTTTTTTTTTTTTTTGAGACGGAGTCTTGCTCTGCCACCCAGGCTGGAGTGCAGTGGCCGGATCTCAGCTCACTGCAAGCTCCGCCTCCCGGGTTCACGCCATTCTCCTGTCTCAGCCTCCCGAGTAGCTGGGACTACAGGCGCCCGCCTCATCGCCCGGCTAGTTTTTTGTATTTTTTAGTAGAGAAGGGGTTTCACCGTATTAGCCAGGATGGTCTCGATCTCCTGACCTCATGATCCACCCGTCTCGGCCTCCCAAAGTGCTGGGATTACAGGCTTGAGCCATATCCTTTCTTAATTACAAACTTTTAGCATGTTGAGTTGGCAACTACTAGCTCAAAGTTTATTAACTTAATATTTCTAAGAGCCCCAACTACATTTGAGTCAGATTCACCAGTGTAAAATACCTAAGTAGGAAACTCCTGCTATCTAGGTTCTATTTACATCATACGAAATATGGGAAGAAACGATAATTACAGATTAAGAAGGCTAAAAACGTAAAGTTTCAGAGGTGAAATCTTAATTCCATTAACTTACACTGAATATAATTGTTTATTCCCCGCTGCCGAGGCTCTTAAAATCTCAGAACCCACAGACTTTCAACAGAAGTTATGTTTCCACAAGGAATTCTGCTAACATTCATCTGCCACAAGAAATAGTTCCATAGTTTATAAGTAGCAGTGTCAACTAATTTAACCTCTTAGGATCTCAGCTGTCTTTTTTTTTTTTTTTTTGAGTTAAGAGTCTCACTCTGTCACCCAGGCTGGAGTACAGTGGCACAATCTTGGCTCACTGCAACCTCCACCTCCTGGGTTCAAGTGACTCTCGTGCCTCACACTTTTGAGTAGCTGAATTACAGGTGTGCGCCACCACATCCAGCTAATTTTGGTATTTTCAGTAGAGACAGGGTTTCGCAATGTTGGCCAAAATGGTCTTAAATATCTGGCCTCAGGTGATGCACCCACTTTGACCTCCCAAAGTGCTGGGATTACAGGCTGTGAGGAACCGTGCCCAGCCTCAGCTTTCCTACCTATAGGGCACTAATACTTATTTTTCCTGTCTCACTGGAATGCTGTAAAAACTGTGTATCATATAAAAACACTCTTAAAACTAGAAATCTCTAAAAAGTTGGGAATCATTTTTAAAAGACCATCATCAGGCTAAAAAAAAAACCTGAAAGAAAGAATACAGATTTTAGATAATGTAAATTCTGACTAAAAAAATGCGTATCTTCTACACATAGTTCCAAGGCTGAAACTCCCATTTTTAGTTTAAAAACAAACTTTTGTTCAACTAACCTTGTATATTGTCCTTCTTCAGGTCTAGCCGTTCAAGTAAGGGAATGAGGTAGGCACCGCTCTTGCCTGTTCCATTTTTTGCTCTAGCTAAGATATCCCTACCAGATAAAGCAATGGGAATGCTCTCCTCCTAAAAGAGATAAGACAATACAAAATTACTTGTGAATTTAGTACACAAGCAAATTTCTCTCTGAAATACACTGAAGGATACCTCTTTTCGGTATTGCTTTAAGTATCCTAAGTATCCTACATTTGAATTCTATATGAATAGCAGAGATCCAAGTAAATCAGCAGGACCAGTCAACATCAACATCATTATAAACTAGTATTTACCAGAACTGCTCACAGAATTTTAAATTGTAACCCAATGTCATAAAAACTGTGTTATGTGTGTGTCTGACGAAAACAACAAAGAAAGTGGAGGAACTCAGGCTGACCCATAAATAGCACTTGAAAATACAGACAAAACAAAAGCAAGGCCTCCTTCAAACAAAAAATGGAAAAGTGGCCAGGCACAGCAGCTCATGCCTGTAATCCCAGCACGCTGGGAGGTAGAAGTGGGCGATGGCTTGAGCCCAGGAGTTCAACACCAGCCTGGGCAATTGCGCAACATGGAAAAACCCCAATTCTACAAAAATTACAGAAATTAGCTGGGTGTGGTGGTAGGTGTCTATAACCCTTGAGAGGCTGAGCCAGGAGGTCAAGGGTGAAGTGAGCCATGATTGCACGACTGTACTCCAGCATGAAAGAGTGGGACCTTGTCTCCCCACCCCCCCCCAAAAAAAAAAAAAAAAAAAAAAAGGCTAGACACAGTGGCTCACATCTGTAATCCCACCATTATGGGAGACGAAAGCAAAATGATCACTTGAGCCCAGGAGTTTGAGACCAGCCTAGGTAGGACGGTGAGACCCCATCTCTACAAAAAATTTTAAAAGGAAAAAGCAAAAACAATTCCAAGGTAAGACTATATGTATTTTGAGACTAGCAAACCAAATTGACCAGTGAAAAATTGTTGCTTGGACACCTCATCCCTGCAACAAAACACGAATAGGCCTGGGAAAGCTTAATCTCAGGTCCTACTTGTCATTTATTTATATAACAAGTAAATCTCCAATGTCTGTCTCACAGCCTACTTCTCTGTTCTGAAATGTGCTCTCTATTGAGGGTTCAATTCTATTGCAGTTACCTCAAATACGGTCACATCACTAAAAGTGACCTCTCATTTTAATATTTGGCTTACTTTGTTACATATTTTGCAAACGATAACAATAGTTCATATTAACTTAAATTTCCCAGACAACAGCAAAGGATTCCCAAAAGTTACTGAAAAATAGACAGACATATACAAAGAGAGGTTAAGAGTTCAAGAACAGTCTGGGCAACATGGCAAGAACCCCCTCTCTACAAAAACAAAACAAACAACAACGAAAAAGCTCAATTAGTTGTTAAAATTATTAAAAGGAAATGATGTGAATTTTTTTTTTTTTTTTGAGACGGAGTCTCGCTCTGTCGCCCAGGCTGGAGTGCAGTGGCGCGATCTTGGCTCACTGCAAGCTTGGCCTCCTGGGTACACACCATTCTCCTGCCTCGGCCTCCTGAGTAGCTGGGACTACAGGTGCCCGCTACCACACCCGGCTAATTTTTTTTGTATTTTTAGTAGAGATGGGGTTTCACCATGTTAGCCAGGATGGTCTTCTCCTGACCTCGTGATCCACCCACGTCGCCCTTCCAAAGTGCTGAGATTACAGGTGTGAGCCACCGCGCCTGGCCATGATGTGGAATTTTAAATGTTTTTCTTTTTCTTTTTTTTTTGAGACAGGGTTTCATTCTTGTCACTCAGGCTGGAGTACAATGGCGCGATCTTGGCTCACTGTAACCTTCGCCTCCAGGTTCAAGCGACTCTCCTGCCTCAGCCTCCCGAGCAGCTTAGACTAAAAACGTGCACCACCACGCCCAGCTAATTCTTGTATTTTTAGTATAGACAGGGTATTTCACCATGTTGGTCAGACTGGTCTTGAACTCCTGACCTCAGATGATCCACCGACCTTGGCCTCCCAAAGTGTTGGGATTACACACATGAGCCACCGCGTCTGGCCTGAATTTTTAATTTCTAAAACTAAGACACTAGGTATCAAATTCACAGTCACTGACATTTCTCCCTTCTATGCCTGGGCTAATGACCAAAAAAACCCCCAAAAAACAAAAAAAAACAAAAAACAGCTTTAGCCCTTTAAAGCCGCTATTGGTAGAAAGGACTAAATAATAAGCAGGACGACTTCCATCTCCCACAACACTCTTTCTACCTAGAGCTCCAATCACAGGATATAAATGGGTTCCATATGGTCAGAACAACACAGCTGCCAGAACAACTGTGAAAATGTTGTTGGCCGGGCGAGATGGCTCACACCTGTAATCCCAGCACTTTGGGAGGCTGAGGTAGGTGGATCACCTGAGGAGTTCGAGACCAGCCTGGTCAACATGGTGAAACCTCGTTTCTGCTAAAAATACAAAAATTGTCATGGTGCGCACCTGGAGTCCCAGCTACTTGGGAGCCTGAGGCAGGAGAATCGCTTGAGCCCGGGAAGAGGAGGTTGCAGTGAGCCAAGATCGTGCCACTGCACTCCAGCCTGGGCAATGGAGCAAGACTCCGTCTTTCACACACACACACACACACACACACACACACACACACACACACACACACACAAAGAGAGAGAGAGAAAGAGAGAAAAGAGAATAAAATATTGTTGTCTTGACAGGATTAGTTTACCCAAGGTCACAAAGCAAGAAATGCTTTAGCCAGTACTCGAACGTAGATCTGCACATAACATGTAGAGGCAAGAAGGTGGAGAAAATGGAACTCTCATACACTGCTAGTGGGAACGTATAAGTCATGCTGGAAACCAGTCTTGCAGTTCCTCAAAAGGTTAAACAGAGTTACCATATGAACTAGCAATTCTAGGTATACAGTGAAGAGAAATAAAAATATCTCCACACAAAAACCTGCACCTGAATTTTCACAGCAGCATTATCCTTAATAGTCAGTTCCTTCTATGTATTTTTTTTAATAACAGTACAAACTTTATTCATAAATAAAATTTCATAAGGTTAAAAGCAGGGGCAGTTTCTATTTTAAAAAGGGAACGGGGAAGGCAGCCTGCTATTTTATTTAAAAATCACAAGTTAGGTTTTTCAAACGGATAGCAGTTGAGATCATTAAATCCCCTTCCTACTTCTCAGATTTTCACAAAATAGCACATTAACTCCTGAATCCTTGGAAAACCACCCCAAATATCTACCAACTGATGAGTGGATAAATCAGAAGTAGTCAAGCCATACAATAAAATATTATTCAGCAAAAAGGAATGGAGTATTGATACATGCTACAACACAGATGAACTCCGAAAACACAATGCTAAGTCAAAGAAGCCAGTCACAAAAAAATCATACTATAGGATTCCATTTATATCACATGTCCAGACTAGGCAAAGCTAGAATGACAGAAAGTATACTAGGGGTGGGAGAAAATAAGGTGTGACTGCTAAAAGGGTTTCTTTTGTGGGACTGATCAAAATGTTCTAAAATTTATTGTGGTAATGGTTGCACAACTCTAAATGCACTAAAAAACATTAAATTTTATACTTTTGATGTGTGATTTGTTGTTTATATCTCAATAGAGCTATTACCCCAAAAAAACCAACTCCACAAGCTTAGGGCTGACATCTGCCACCTTAGGTCTCCAAGTTCACATTCACTGTACCATTTACATACTGACTGAAGAGTATTTGTTGTGTATGGGTTCTCTAGTATCCCTTTGCTAAGTAATACTCCAATTTCCTTCTAAGGAATTACATACGCCCTGCTCTCTCCTGTCCCAACAGACCAAGCCTCACCGATTTTCTAAGCCAAGTGGTAGACACATAGCGCACACTAGGCCAGCGGAATGTTGCCTCCTAAGAATCTAAATTGTTACAGTGCATCCATTACAGCTTCCTAAGTCCTTCAGAGCTATCTCAGTTCTCAGTCATTTCCAAGTATGTTTCTCTAGCCTTCTCAATCTTGTGAATTCTTGTTATTTTTCCAATAAATTTCCTTTTGCTTAAGTTAGATCAAGTTGGTTTCTGATGCCTATAATTAACGGTATACTTTCCAATTTCCCAGTATTGAGAGGCATTTTACAAAAGTGTGGTACCAACAAAAGCTCAACATTGCCCAACTAGCTGCATTTACACTGACTGCTTCCTCTAATTTTCCAAACCTTAATTTCCAAGAGGAAAAAAAACCCTATGGGTACTGCAGAGGAGGTAGTGATTGTTACAGATGTTCGCTGCTTACCAGGAAAAAAAGGGGGAGATACTAATTTCTAATAATCTCTCTAATTTACGCTGCAGATGGTGGCTCACGCCTGTAATCTCAACACTCTGGAAGGCTGAGGCAGAACTGCTTGAGGCCAGGAGTTCAAGACCAGTCAGTGTGACAAAGAGAGACTGTCTCCCCGACCCCACCCAAAAACAACAAAACAGAACGCACACACAAAAAACACCACAAAAAACAAACCAAAAAAACTGAGTTTTTAGGAAATAATTTTTTAATCACAATAAACACATTGGGAGCAGGAGGAATGACTTATTACAGGATTCAGAATGCTGTAATTCCTAACTATAAATAGTAAACTATTAATCCTTATTAGACCTTAGTTGACCTGGCACAAAATTTTGTTGCCAACAGTAAGGAGCTTCCATGTTTCCTTCAATAATGAACTACTCGTTTCTTCACCTTCTTAGATTTTCGAAAAAGTGTTCAAGAGGTGTGCCCAGGATTTGGAAGCAACAAGAGAGGCCATCTTTCTCAATCATAATCTCAAAGTTAATATAAACTTTCAAATAATGCTAAGCAGACAAATACAGTATATTCTTATTAGGCCTTCCAAAGAAGTCTATGTTCCTATAAAGCTACACCTTCAGAATGACAGTTATTCTACTGGCCACAGCATCCATACCCAGAACTGGTCACAGATGGCTCTATCAAAGAAATATGTGTGGGAGCAATCTGTAGTATATCTGGTTCCAGGCTATCAATGTAAAAGCTCTTTTGAGAGCATATAATTTCAAGTGCCTAATTCTCCAACTTTTTTTTTTTTTTTGGTGAGACAAGGTCTTGCTCTGTTGCCCAGGATGGAGTGCAGTGGCACAATCCTGGCTCACTTGCAGCCTCAACCTCCTGAACAGCTAAGACTACATGTCCACCATGCCCAGCTAATTTTTGTACAGTCAGGGTTTTGCCATGTTACTCAGGCTGGTTTTGAACCCCTGGGCTCCCAAAGTGCTGGGATTACAGGTGTGAGCCACTGCACCCAGTCAATTCTCCAATAATCTCACAGCCAAACTGCAACTGAATTCCATCTCAAACAAATATTCAAATGCAGAAGACTCATCCAACTAATCAAGGCAGCTTTAATATTTACAGGGAAAAAATGCCTGGATGAAACTGTAAAACCAAGCATGATAGAAGACACACTTTTAGGCAAGGGGGAGGGATGACAAAAAAAAAAAAAAAAGAGAGAGAAGGTAGATAATGGAAAGAATACTAGAAGACAGCCTGCCATGAGGTTATATTTTACCAGGGGGGAGATGGGTGCACCCAAATCTCAGAAATCGCAACTAAAGAATGTACTTGGCCAGGCGTGGTGGCTCATGCCTGTAATTCCAGTACTTTGGGAGGCCGAGGAGAGTGGATCACCTGAGGTCAAGAGTTCAAGACCAACCTGGACAACATGGTGAAACCCCGTCTCCACTAGAAATACAAAAATTAGCCTGGTATGCTGGCGCGCACCTGTAATCCCACTAACTTGGGAGGCTGAGGCATGAGAATCGCTTGAACTCGGGAGGCAGAGGTTGCAGTGAGCCAAGAGCACACCACTGCACTCCAGCCTGGGCGACAGAGTGAAACTCTATCTCAAAAACAAAAAAAAAAAAAAAAAGAAGAATTTACTCATGTAACCAAACACCACCTGTTCCCCAAAAACCTACGAAAATAAAAATAAAAAAAATTTTTTTTACAAGGGGATCTGTAGATTTTGTTTCAGTTCTAAAATCCTAATATTTGTGACTTGTTACTCTGAATGACTCTAAGAAACACTTAATCTTGTGCTATCCATGGATCCCCAGGACAAAACAATAGGAAAGAAAAAGGCAATACAATTGGTGGCCTTGAGTATCTAAAATATACTCATACGATACCTTGCTATTTCCAAATACTTTGGTTATACACTACATTTGATCTTCACAATAAAAATCCCATGAGAGAGTACTTATTTCTACTTTACAGAAAAAGCTAGATGTCAGACTGGTTAAGTGGCTGAAGAGTTAATTGCCTATATGCGATACCAACACTGAGAGTACAAGTAACAAAGTTACTTTTAAATTTTAATACAAGGTAAGAAATAGGAGTTAACAAATACCCATGAAGAATGAGGACTGGGCTAAGTGCAGTGGCTCACACCTATAATTCTAGCATGTTGGGAAGCCAAGGCAGGACTGCTTGAGCCCAAGAGGTCAAGACCAGCCTGGTCAACATGGCAAAACCTTGACTCTACCAAAAAAAAAAAAAAAAAAAAAAAAGAAAAAGAAGAAGAAAAGGAAAGAAGTCAGGTGTGGTGGTACTCCACTATCATCCTTACTCAGGAGGCTGGAGCAGGAGTATCATGCGAGCCCAGGAGTTTGAGGCTGCAGTGAGCTAGGATCGTGACATTGCACTCCAGCCCAGGCAACTCAGTAAGACTCGGTCTCTTTAAAACAAATTTAAAACAATTACGTCTCCTAAATTAACTAATTTCCTTTTTTGAAACTATTATATAAAATAACCCATAACATTTTTTGAGCATTTATCATGTACTAGGCATTGTACTAAGCACATGAACTATCTCATTTAATCTTTACAACAACCCTATGGTATTACACTATTACCTCAATTACATAGGTCAGGAGTCCAAGCCTTACAGCTCCCAAATAACCAATTTATGAAGGAGCAGAGCTGGGATTCAACCTGGGCAGTTCCCTACACCATGTTCACCTGCAGACATGAGTTACCTAAGTTTCATCAAAGCATGCTAAATAAGCACAGGCACTATGCTAAGTACTAGAAATAAAAGCTGAATGATGCAGTTCCTACTGTAAAAGAACTCTCATAAGACTTCAGTGGGCCAGGCACGGTGGCTCACACCTGTAATCCCAACACTTTGGGAGGCTGAGGCAGGCAGATCACAACGTCAGGAGATGGAGACCATCCTGGCTAACATGGTGAAACCCCGTCTCTACTAAAACACAAACAATTAGCCGAGTGCAGTGGCACACGTCTGTAGTCCCAGCTACTCGGGAGGCTGAGGCAGGGGAATCGCTTGAACCCGGGAGGTGGAGGTTACAGTGAGCCGACATCGTGCCACTGCACTCCAGCCTGGCAACAGAGTAAGACTCTGTTTCAAAAAAAAAAAAAAAAGACTTCAGTGTAGATAAAATGGATTAACATGAACTACATCATAGTAGATTCCTAGATATTTCTAATATCTAAACCCAAACTACCGCTGTGATGATGCATATCCTTGTCTTAATACTTTATCCAGCCAATAGCACACTCACTCTGGGTAATCGCTACCCAGCATTCTCTGCTTCATACATGGCTCAATTCTTCCAGGTTGTCCCATCTTCCTCTAATGACTACATACATATGTCAATTCAGAAAGGTACCTATCATATTACAGTGAATTACTTGTACAATTAGCTGTCCGTTCCAAACTGTAAGACAGGAACCATATATCTGTTTTATTCATCACAGAATTCCCAAGGTCACTTTATAGGTCACTCAACACATTTTTTGAGCCAATACATGTTGGCTCAATGAAAAAATACTCAGTGATGTCACAAGCTTTGTCCTTAGCACAGCCTGAATTCAATCATTTCATCAATTTAAGTATGTCTGTTGTCATCATTTATCAAACTGGCCTATGTATAATGCATGTTTATATGTACACGTATATTTATGTGTATGCGTGTGTGGGTATGTGTATATACATGCATTTATTTCCCTGCTCTTTCCACTGAAAGGACCAAGTAGCAAACAGGGTACCTAATGCCTGGGTTTTGGTCCCTAATACTACTCCACACTAAAAAGAATCAAGGAGGCCGGGCGCTGTGGCTCACGCCTGTAATCCTAGCACTTTAGGAGGCTGAGACGGGCGGATCACGGGGTCAGGAGATTGAGACCATCCTGGCTAACACGGTGAAACCCCGTCTCTACTAAAACTATCAAAAAAAAAAAAAAAAAAAATTAGCTAGGCGTGGAGGCAGGCGCCTGTAGTCCCAGCTACACGGGACGCTAATGGCGTGAACCTGGGGGGCGGAGCTTGCAGTGAGCCGAGACCACACCACGGCACTCCAGCCTGGGCGACAGAGCGAGACTCCGTCTCAAAAAAAAAAAGAAGAATCAAGGATCCTTGGATGCCAATGCTGGGCCACGGTAGGAATAAGATAAGCCTGCCATCATGTTATGTCAAAAAGCAAGAAAGGGGCTGGGTGCAGTGGCTCACATCTATAATCCCAGCACTTTGTGAAGCCAAGGTTGGCGATCACTTGAGATCAGGAGTTCGAGACCAGCCTGGCCTACATGGTGAAACCCTGTCTCTACTAAAAATACAAAAATTAGCTAGGTGTGGTAGCACACATCTGTAATTTCAGCTACTGGGGAAGCTGAGACACAACTGCTTCAACCCAGGACGGGGAGGCTGTAGTGAGCCAAGATCATGCCACTGCACTCTAGCCTCTGTGACAGAGCTAGACTCCGTCTCAAAAAATATATATAAATAGAAGCAAGAAAATACTCAAGAAAAATGAAGGGGACACATCATAAACACACAGGAACCAACCTGAAAGAGCTTACACTGGCCAGATCTAGGATATTTTTAGGAAAAAAAAAAAAAAGGTGAGTACAAGTCCATACTGATAACAGATAAATATGGATGAGGGGAAGGGAAGTTTATTCTTTATAGGAGCAAATACAGAGGGAGTGCTAGAATTGGAAAGTCATCATAACCCATCAGAGCAGAGATGAGCTCAAGCAAGAATCACCAATGGGTGCTAAAACTAGGGGGGAAATTTTGTGATTTTTTTAAAACAAGTATCATGCCATGAATTGAAGATACAAAGTCAAATCCCACCTCTACCACTCATGAGCTACAAGTATCTTTGGCTAAGTTAAGTTTCTCAAGCTCAGCACAACTGACATTTTGGGCCACAAAATTCTTTGTTGTAAGGGGCGGTCCTTTAGCATCCCCCCATTGATGATAATCAAAAATGTTTCTACAAATTGCTAAATGTCCCCTGGGGGACAAAAATTCTCCCTGGTTGAAAACAATACGCTGAGAGAACTAACTGCTCTGAACTTTTGTTTTCTCATCCACAAAATGGGGATAATACCTAGCCTCAATATCTATCTTACTGGGTTGAAGGAGGAGGGTGGCCATAGTATTACTGTATTTGCATGGTCTCAAAACGCACCCCAGATTGCTTATTCATCTCAATGGAGAGGAGAAAGAGCAGTAATTATAGAATGGAAAAATCATATACCTTGACAGGGTAATCAAAATTAACATCACCAAAGAAGAATAAATGGACACTATGTACACCTTCAAACATGATACCCTGAGAAGGCCATAATGTGATTTCTGCATTATTCAGGCTGAGAAAGCCTAACTTGAATCTAATTACTTCGGAATATCAGAAAATCCCAAAATGGGAAATGTTCCATTAATAAAAAAAGGAGGCCAGGCATGGTGGCTAATGTCTGTAATCCTAGCACTATGGTGAACCCAGCCTGGATAACATGGCAAAACCCCATCCCTACAAAAAAATACAAAAATTAGCCGGGTGTTGTGGCACATGCCTGTAGTCCCAGCTACTCAGACAGCTGAACGCAGGAGGATCACTTGAGCCCAGGAGGTCAAGGCTGCAGTGAGCTGAGATCAGGCCACTGAACTCCAGCCTGGGTGCTGGGTGACAGGGCAAGACCCTGTCTCAAAAAAAAAAAAGGGGTGTGGGGGAAGGGGGTTGGAGGCTGTATTTTTATATGCCGATGGCATAAAAAGAAGAAAAAACACTAGGGAAACACTAATGACTAAAAAAGACATAACTACAGGTAATACCTGACCCTAGACTGGATCCTGTATAGAAGAAAAAAACTGCTATAAAGGACATGTTTGGGTCCATTAATAATTAGAATAACAGATGAGATAGAAGTATTTTAGCAATGTTAATTGAAGGTAACTGTACTGTGGTTACATAAGAGAATACCCTATTCTTAAGAAATATACACTGAAATATTTAGAGTTGTAAAGGCCATGATTTTCTAATTTACCCTTAAGTATTTCAGAAAAACTGTGTACACATGAGAAAAACGTTAGTTCACTATACCACTTCCGCAGAGCAAAAAGAAAACTGTTTAATGGCTGACACATAACCTTATATATGTTATAAAAAGGGTTAACATACCTGAATAGGAGATGGCTTTTCCCAGCCCATTTCAAAAATTCCCATCAGTAACTCCCGTTTCAAACAGTAATCTTCAAACTCATTTCCTTTTGTGGAGGTCACATCCTAGTCAAACAAACAAAAGGAACAATAAAAGAATAAATAACACTGTTTGGTAAATTTGGTGTCCTTCGGAAAATTTATCTGGGTCGGACACGGTGGCTCATGCCTGTAATCCCAGCACTTTGGGAGGCCAAGGTAAGAAATCACCTGACGTCAGAAGTTCAAGACCAGCCTGGCCAACACAGTGAAACTCCATCTCTACGAAAAATATAAAAAATTAGGCCGGGCGTGGTGGCTCAAGCCTGTAATCCCAGCACTTTGAGAGGCCGAGACGGGCAGATCACGAGGTCAGGAGATCGAGACCATCCTGGCTAACATGGTGAAACCCCGTCTCTACTAAAAAATACAAAAAACTAGCCGGGCGAGGTGGCGGGCGCCTGTAGTCCCAGCTACTCGGGAGGCTGAGGCAGGAGAATGGTGTGAACCCGGGAGGCGGAGCTTGCAGTGAGCTGAGATCCGGCCACTGCACTCCAGCCTGGGTGACAGAGTGAGACTCCGTCTCAAAAAAAAAAAAAAAAAAAAAAAATTAGCCAGGGTGGTGGCGCACGCCTGTAGTCCCAGCTACTCGGGAGGCTGAGGCAGGAGAATCGCTTGAACCCAGGAGACAGGTTGCACTGAGCCCTGATCGCACCCACTGCAGAGGCTAGGGGGACAAAGACAGACTCTATCTCAATTTAAAAAAAAAACAAGGAAAGAAAACTTACCTGACTTTAGTACTTTACCTGCCCAATCTTAAATATAAATACATGCAGATTACTTGTTTTAATCCATATTTCAACTTTTCCTGAAGAAAAACCACTTGTCCCTGCTTCGACACACAAGCTATTTAAAAAACTATGTTTTGGGGAAAGGGCACTTGGTCACAGCCTTTTTTTTTTTTTTTGAGAGATGGAGTCTCGCTCTGTCACTCAGGCTGGAGTGCAGTGGCGCAATCCTGGCTCACTGCAACCTCCGCCTCCCAGGTTCGAGTGATTCTCCTGTCTCAGCCTCCTGAGTAGCCGGACTACAGGCGCCCACCACCACACTCAACTAATTTTTGTATTTTTAGTAGAGACAGGGTTTCAACATGTTGACCAGGCTGGTCTCGAACTCCTGAAATCAGGTGATCCGCCTGCCTCGCCCTCCCAAACTGCTGGGAATACAGGCAAGAGCCACTGCGCCGGGTCCTTGGTCATAGTCTTCTAAGGACTGGTGGAATAGTGTTATTTTTTCACACAAATATCATGCCATGAATTGCAAATCACAAGACATGAAGTCAAATCCCACCTCTACCACTCATGAGCTACAGATATCTTTGGCTAAGTCAAATTTCTCAAGCTCAGCACTACAGACATTTTGGGCCACAAAATTCTTTGTTGTAAAGGGCTGTCCTTTAGCATCCCCCCATTGATAAGCAAAAATATTTCTACAAATTGCTAAATGCCCCCTGGGGGACAAAAATTTTCCCTGGTTGAAAACAATACACTAAGATAACTAACTACTCTGAACTTTTGTTTTCTCATCCATAAAATGGGAATACATAGCCTGAATATCTATCTTACTGGGTTGGAGGAGGAGGGTGGCAGTGGTGTTATGGTCCTGAAACCAATTCCCTCCAGATACCGAGGGACAGCTGTACTTCACTTCTAGTTCCCCACCATTATCTACTTGTATTTTACAACCAACTTACCGAAGTTTTGATTCTAAGATCCTTTGGAGGGAGTTTTAAAGTCTTTTTCCAGTCATCACCAGGTCTAGAGAGAATACAGTAAATTTGAAGTATCAAAATTTATAGCATCCTAACAAAGATGATTCATCTCAATTATAATTGGTTTTAAAAGCACGGTAAGTTTAATATATTCCATTTAATATATCTAACGAGATAATTAAACAACTTTAGAAAAAGTATTCTTATACAGAAACAATCTCAGGAGGATAAAAAAATCAAGAACAGAAGGGATTAAGGCATCCATCGTCTTAAGCAATACTGTATACCGTGTAATTGTTGTCAAAAGGTGTTTTGTTTGACCTACACAGCATGTGTTTGAATTTAAATTAGTTTAAATGAGTTTTCAACATTTAAAACTTGTAAGATTTTACGTATCTTATAGAACTCCTGGGTTCAAGCAATCCGCCTGCCTCGGTCTCCTAAAGTGCTAGGATTACAGGTGTGAACCACCATGGCCGGCTATTCTCATTTTTAAAATAGGTTAACAGGCCAGGCATAGAGGCTCATACTGGTAATCCCAGCACTTGGGAAGCCGAGGCAGGCAGATCACTTGAGGTCAGGAGTTTGAGACCAGCCTGGCCAATATGGTGAAACCCCATCTCTACTAAAAACACAAAAATTAGCCAGGCATGGTGGGCATATCTGTAGTCCCAGCTACTCGGGAGGCTGAGGCAGGGGAATCACTTGAACCTAGGAGGCAGACACTGCAGTGAGCCAAGCTCACAACACTGCACTCTAGCCTGAGTGACAGAGGGAGACTGTCTCAAAAATAAGTAAGCCAGGTGCCGTGGCTCACGCCTGTAATCCTAACACTTTGGGAGGCCGAGGCAAGTGGATCACCTGAGGTCAGGAGTTCAAGAGTAGCCTGGCCAATATGGTGAAACCCCATCTCTACTAAAAATACAAAAATTAGCCAGGCATGGTGGCACGCGCCTGTAATCCCAGCTACTCAGGAGGCTGAGGCAGGAGAATCGCTTGAACCAGGGAGCCAATATCATGCCACTGCACTCCGCGACACAGCAAGACTCCGTACCAAATAAATAAACAAAACAGGTTAACAGTTACATCAAATAATTGATGTAATGCACTCAGCACAGTGCCTGGCAAAATAATAGCACAATATTAGCCAATGAGCATCTCTTAAATTTTTTTTTTTATCGGAAATGCCAGAAACCACGAAAGAGAATAGAAACAAGGAGAATATAAATAAACTTTCTTTTGGGCCAAGTAAAAACCTCAAGCAATAAATACTCAAAGCGTCTAATAATTAAAAAGATCAGGGAACATCTGCAGACAAAGCATTTAACTGCGACATCTTTGAATAAGTTTTCACTGTAGCTGTTCTTACATAACCAAAGTCCCCAAAACATCTCAAATGCTCAACTGATAGAAAAAAAGACCACTTACTTTACTTAAAACTAGGTCCTACATAATGCAAATACTCTAACACTGGTAACTTTTTGCTACCAATTCCAAGACTACTATACTAAAACCTTTTTTTTTTTTTTCCTGAGATGGAGCCTTGCTCTGTCACCCAGGCTAGAGTACAGTGGCATGATCTCAACTCACTGCAACCTCCACCTCCTGAGGTTTAAGGAATTCTCCAGCCTCAGCCTCCAGAGTAGGTGGGATTACAGGAGCCCACCACCACACCCGGCTAGTTTTTGTATTTTTAGTAGAGACAGGGTTTCACCCATGTTGGTCAGGCTGGTCTCGAACTCCTGACCTTGTGATCTGCCTGCCTCAGCCTCCCAAAGTGCTGGGATTACAGGCGTGAGCCACCACGCCCAGCCTACTAAAGCCTTTCATCTAAGTCTGTATCATCAAAGTTTCTGATTAAAAAATGTCAGTATGACATACTGTTGAATTCAACAAAATAGTGAATAATAATGCGTTTAAGATACAATCCAAAGCTTGACCACAAGAAATTTATATATATATACATATTTTTGAGACAGAGTCTTGCTCTGTCGCCCAGGCTGGAGTGCAGTGGCCCGATCTCAGTTCACTGCAAGCTCCGCCTCCCAGGTTTACGCCATTCTCCTGCTTCAGCCTCCTGAGTAGCTGGGACTACAGGAGCCTGCCACCTCGCCCGGCTAGTTTTTTGTCTTTTTTAGTAGAGACGGGGTTTCACCATATTAGCCAGGATGGTCTTGATCTCCTGACCTTGTGATCCGCCTGTCTCGGCCTCCCAAAGTGCTGGGATTACAGACTTGAGCCACTGCGCCCGGCCAGAAATTTATAATCTTATGAGATGAAAAAACTATTTAAAATGAGAAAGTAAGTGACAGAGGTAAGTATTAGAAGCGTTCTGAGACACTTGATGGGATCTAGAGGACTTCATGGAAGAGACGACACAGAAAATGAGATCTGAAGAACTTACAGAATTGAAAAGAAACCATTAATCGTAGGAAAACCAGAAAAGAAAACCCACTGTTGTCCCAAAATCAGAATTTACTACTTTTTTGAGATGGAGTCTTGCCCTGTCACCCAGGCTTCAGTGCAGTGGTGCCATCATAGCTCGCCACAGCCTTTATTATTTGTAGAGACAGGGTCTTGCTATGTTGCCCAGGTTAGTCTCAACCTCCTGGCCTCAAGTGATCTTCCCACCTCAGCCTCCCAAAGTGCTGGGATGAACAGCATGAGCCATCATACCCAGCCCCAGAACTTTTTAAATAGAAAATATCCTCATAGGCCAGGTGCAGTGGCTCATGCCTGTAATCCCAGCACTCTGGGAGGCTGAGGCAGGCAGATCACCTGAGGTCAGGAATCCAAGGGTAGACTGGCCAACATGGTGAAATCTCGTCTCTACTAAAAATACAAATATTAGCCAGGCGTGATGGTGGACACCCGTAATCCTAGCTACTTGGGAGGCTGAGGCAGGAGAATGGCTGGAACCCAGAAGGTGGAGGTTGTAGTGAGTTGAGATCACACCACTGCATTCCAGCCTGGGCAACAGAGTGAGAGTCCATCTCAAAAAAAAAATTAAAAATAGGCTGGGCGCAGTGGCTCACATCTGTAATCCCAGTACTGTGAGAGGTAAAGATGGGCAGATCACTTGAGCTCAGGGTTCCAGACCAGCCTGGGCAACACAACAAAACCCCGTTGCTACTGGCACACGGGCAGAAGGGTCACTTGAGCCTGGGAAGTTGAGGCTGCAGTGAGCCGTGATCATGCCACCATACTCCAGCCTGGGCAACAAAGTGAGACCCTGTCTCAAAAAAAAAAAAAAAAAAAAAAAAAAGGTTATAAAAAAAAATTAAAGATAGTCTAAATTTTGCTAACCTACTTACATTCTGTCAAGACAAACTACAACCGAAGTAGTATTCATTTCTCTATCAATTAAAGCATTCACCTTAAAAAAATGGAATATATACTAATACCAATTCTACCAGTGACCTAACCAATTCTGTTGAAAATTAGTTATTAGAGGTCCTAGTGAAACACATACAGTAACTATACGATAGTCTGGTAGCTTGTATAAGCTATTTTTCTGTAGGAAGTGAAAAGATCTAGGTTGTAATAAAACATATACCTCAGTTCAGTAACCCAGTGTCAACATCTTATAAGGATTCCTAGGGTTAAATTATTTCATATGGCAAGTTTGTTTTTTTTTTTTGAGACAAAGTCTGTCGCCCAGGCTGGAGTGCGGTGGCACGATCTCGGCTCTCTGCAACCTCCACCTCCCGGGTTCAAGTGATTCTCCTGCCTCAGCCTCCTGAGTAGCTGGGATTACAGGTGCGTGCCACCACACCCAGCTAATTTTTGTATTTTTGGTAAAGACAGGGTTTCACCATGTTGGTCAGGCTGGCCTCAAACTCTTGACCTCGTGATCTGCCCGCTTCAGCCTCCCAAAGTGCTAGGATTACAGGCGTGAGTTACTGCACCTGGCATTTTTTTTTTTTTTTTTTTTTTTTTGTGAGATAGAGTTTCACTCTTGTTGCCCAGGCTGGAGTGCAGCAGTGCAATCTCAGCTCACTGCAACCTCCACCCCCCAGGTTCAAGTGATTCTCCTGCCTCGGTCTCCCGAGTAGCGTTATAGGCATGCACCACCACGCCCAGCTAATTTTGTATTTTTAGCAGAGACAGGGTTTCTTCATGTTTGTCAGGCTGGTCTTGAACTCCCGACCTCAGGTGATCTGCCTGCCTCGGCCTCCCAATGTGCTGGGATTACAGGCATGTGCCACCGCGCCCGGCCCTGTATGGCAACTTCTTAACAAAAGCCAAGTATCAATTGGAGCCAAGAATCTTAAATGTTAATTTCCTATAACTGAATCTTTACAGTGATGGTTACCATTCAAATACTCTAATTAAAATATACACTTAAAAGTAACAAATAGCCTACATACTTTCAGCTTTAAAAGAAAAAATACCCTCTAGTAAGAGGAGGCTCTTCAATTTTGAGGTTAACAAAAGGTTTCTGAGACTGTTCAGAACTGTGTTCTGTGAGTTCAAAATTCTTAGTTCCCGTTTTATATGTAAAAGAAGGAAAAACAATTAAAAAAATATTTTTTTCTGGTAGAGACAGAGTCTCGTTATGTTGCCTAGGTTGGTCTCAAAATCCTGGACTCAAGTGATCCTCCCACAATGGCCTCCCCAAAGTACAGGGATTACAAGCGTGAATCACCTCAACCAGCCAACTTTTTTTTTTTTTAAAGTAAAAAAGCTAAGTTCCATAAGCTAAAAAAAGTTATGAGGAAATTTTCTGAGTGAATAATGCTTGGAGTTCAGAAGGCTGGGCAAGTCTTTAAATACTCTAAACACTCAGACTGAGTCTTTAAATTTAATACTTAAAGTTGGCTTTATGTGCTGTTTAGGGTAAGGTGCAGTCATAACAACACTAAAAAAACTATACTGACAACAAAATGACTAATAATTGTATTCATTTATAACAAACTAAGCTAATAACTTTTACACTAATTACAAAAGCCAGAAATGTTTCCAAAAACCATTTATACAAAATTTCTGTATATCATCTGTCCTTAGGATCACTACATGCTGAATAAATTATAGCAGAAATAACGTTATTCTATTGCAAATACCTACTGGCCATAAAACAAAGTCATCTGTCCTCTATTTGGAATCAAAATGGTTAAATTAAGGCATAAGTATTAACAGTCAACACCAAAGTAACAAAAATCTTGGTTCCCCAAAAGTATTTATTATTTACTCTAACACTTACTTAATAGTGGTGGTCATACTCTGTGCTTGCTGCTGAGTGCCATTGTTGATTGTGTTGGTGTTTTTCAGCTGGTTCATCTGTTGCTGTGTCTGTGTGCCCCCTCCTCCAGGGCCACCAGTGGGTTTCACAGGGCCTCTCAGCTGACCATTTTGACTGGACAGACCCATTATAACAGGGTTCTCTGTTCTGGCCGTGCTCATGCTGTTTTAGTTGCAAAGGTGTCTTTCAAACTTCAAAACTTTTGAAAGTCAGTAGAGAAACTGTAATAACAGTTTATTAGGCTCTCCAAAATGAAGAGATAAATAGAAGTCTTGCTCAATAAATGAGTCCTTTATTGCAATGCAGGCAAGCACCTGTAAGTCTCTGAACGGTAAGCAGCAGTAACTTGCTCCCTTGCACGGAATCAACTTTTTATTTTTAAAAAGCCCTCTAACAAGCTTGAGTTATGTCTGAATTCACTCACGTCAATCTGAAACAAACAAACAAAATTAAATTAGCAAACACAACAGAAAAACTTTGTTTCCTTTTTAAAAGAACCCCCTTTGAAAGAACTCTTCTCTTTTATATTTAAGAATTAATAATACAGCTACACTTAGACCAAATCACTAGCCAAGCTAGGAAAGACACAACTTTGAACTATCTCAAAAACACAATGAGGCCAATCTCAAACATTTAAAATTGTTAATTCAAAGCAATCCAGAGAAGATTATGTAGAAAGAGACTAGTAAATTAGCACTACTTGTCAAATTATTATCTGTTCAGTTTCCTCCCCATGAATTCTCTAAAAGTCTCTGACATCTCTAAAAGTCAGTGATTCATTATACTTAATTGCATTACAACTCACTGAAGTATCACACAACTTAAGACAATTCATTTTCTTCTACTTCTGATAGCAATTGAGAGTCTTTACAGACTTAAGTGAGCTTTTGACTTGAACTTCACACTTCCAGAAAAAAAAACAACAACACTTTTGTGCCCTTATGAATTTCAACTATTAAACTTTATGGGCTGGGTGTTCGTGGCTCACGCCTGTATTCCCAGCACTTTGGGAGGCCAATGCAGGTGATCACTTGAGGTGAGGAGTTAGAGACCAGCATGGACAACACAGTCAAACCTCATCTCTACTAAAAACACAAAATTTAGGCCAGGAGTGGTGGCTCACGCCTGTAATCCCAGCACTTTGGGAGGCCGAGGTGGGTGGATCACGAGGTCAGGAGTTCAGGATCAGCCTGGCCAAGATGTTGAAACCCAGTCTCTACCAAAAATACGAAAATTAGCCAGGCATGGTGGCAGGCACCTGTAATTCCAGCTACAAAGAACTGCTTGAACCCAAGAGGCGGAGGATGTAGTGAGCCAAGATTGTGCCACTACACTCCAGCCTGGGCAACAGAGCCAGACTCCATCTCAAAAACAACAAAAAAACCACACAAAATTTAGCCAGGTGTGGTGGCGCACACCTGTAATGAGAGTCTCAGCTACTCGGGAGGCTAAGGCCCAAGAATCACTGGAACCTAGGAGATGGAGGCTGCAGTGAGCCAGGTGACGGAGTGAGACCTTGTCTCAAAAAACAACAAAAAAAAACTTTATGAAGAAAAATGTATTTTCCTTTTTCCTTTTTGTCCTTTAAAACAATACATGAAGCAGTCAAGAGAATAGTGTATTTCTGCCACAATGTATTCAGCAAGTAATGATCCTAAGGATAGACGATACACACAAATTTTGTATAAATGATTATTTTGAAACTGACAAAAACAAGATAACGCTAATAATTTTATTCATTTATAACAAACTCTGCTAATAACTTTTCTAATTTTAAATAGTATTAATTAATAAAACAGGAAAATTCCTGTTTAAAAAAAAAACTGTGGAAGACTAAACACACTCGTAATTTTTTTTTTTTTTTTTTTTTTTGAGGCGGAGTCTTGCTCTGTCACCCAGGCTGGAGTGCAGTGGCCGGATCTCAGCTCACTGCAAGCTCCACCTCCCGTTCACACCATTCTCCTGCCTCAGCCTCCCGGGTAGCTGGGACTACAGGCGCCCACCACCTCGCCCGGCTAGTTTTTTGTAGTTTTTAGTAGAGACGGGGTTTCACCGTGTTAGCCAGGATGGTCTCGATCTCCTGACCTCGTGATCCACCCATCTCGGCCTCCCAAAGTGCTGGGATTACAGGCTTGAGCCACCGCGCCCGGCCACACTAGTAATTTTAAGAAAACTTTCCAAGAAACCCAGAGTAGTACATCTAATTAATACTTAAAAAAAAAAAAAGAACTGGCAGGGCAGGCACGGTAGCTGACACCTGTAATCCAAACACTTTGGGAGGCTGACGCTGGTGGATTACCTGAGGTCAGGAGTTCAAAACCAGCCTGATCAACATGGTGAAACTCCGTTTCCACTAAAATACAAAACCTAGCTGGGCGTGGTGGTGGTCCTCCGTAATCTCAGCTCCTTAGGAGGCTGAGGCAGAAGAATCACTTGAACCCAGGAGGCGGAGGCAGCAATGCGCCAAGATCACACCACTGTACTCCAGCGCAGGTAACAAGAGCAAAACTCCGCTTAAAATAAAAAGACACAAAACTGGTCAACCTCATTTTAAAATTATCCTGTAAATGGAAATCTTACTTTTATTTTTCATTTTATTTTTTGAGACAGAGTCTTGCATTGTCGCCCAGGCTGGAGCGCAATGGCACGCTCTCAGCTCACTGCGACCTCCACCTCCCGGGTTCAAGCGATTCTCCTGCCTCAGCCTCCTGAGTAGCTGGGGATTACAGGCATGCGCTACCATGCCCAGATAATTTTTGTATTTTTAGTAAAGACGTGGTTTGGACACGTTGGCCAGGCTGGTCTTGAACAACTGACCTCAGGTGGTCCGCCGACCTTGGCCTCCCAAAGAGCTGGGATTACAGGCGTGAGCCACCCCGCCCAGCCACTTTTATTTATTATTATTACTTTTGAGACATGTTGCCCAGGGTGGAGTGCAGTGGCCCGATCTCAGCTGACTGCAACCTCCACCTCGTGGGTTCAAGCGATCCTCATGCCTTAGCCTCCCGAGTAGCTGGGTGGGATTACAGTGCGGCTCATTTTTGTATTTTTCAGTAGAGATGGGGTGTTATCAAGTTGGCCAGGCTGGTCTCAGACTCCTGACCTCAAATATCTGCCTGTCTTACCCTTCCAAAGTGCTAGGATTACAGGCGAGAGCCACCGTGCCCAACTGAAATCTTAATTGTAGTTAATAAAAACATACAAAGACCCGAAAACAAAGCTCTACTCTGTTGGCTTTTGATTTAATCCCATTACAATTCTTTTTTTTTTTTTTTTTGAGGCGGAGTCTCGTTCTGTCACCCAGGTTGGAGTGCAGTGGCACTATCTCGGCTCACTGCAACCGCCGCCTCCTGCGTTCAAGCGATTCTCCTCCTGTCTCAGCTTCCAGAGTAGCTGGGATTACAGGCGCCCGCCACCACGCGCAGCTAAATTTTTTGTATATTTAGTAGAGACGAGGTTTTGCCATGTTGGCCAGGCTAGTATCGAACTCCTGACCTCAGCTGATCCGCCTGCCTTGGCCTCCCAAAGTGCTGGGATTACATGCGTGAGCCACCGCGCCCAGCAACCCCGTTACATTTCTTACATAAAATACACAGCTTACAAGTGCTGATTCTTTCTGCCATATACCAAGGCATGTGAAACTCAAAATTTTAAAGTCAACAGATCTCAAAATTTATGACAAAATGTTCCTTGATTATGCCTTCCTTAAAAAAAAAAAAGAACAAGTTGCTCACAAGCAAATCCTGATTATCACATACACAAAGTTGTTTACTTTAAAGTCCTTCTGACTGACATCTTAAGCAGATATGGTTAACAGCTACTTTCCTGTATTGACGGGTTTATATTATGATCAGCGACATCACGCAGTTCACACCGAGACTTAGTTGTTTGCAGAGCACTAAGAGGATGAAAAGGGCAACCTCTAAAGACCGAACGATATCATCATTACTGTCCATCATGCACAGTAAGACCTCCTATATCCTTAAATCCAAAATGAGACTATGTGATAACTGCTCCCTTCTTAAACTGAAACCTGCACTGCAGCTTTGTCTCAGAGAAGGAAATATTCCTCCAATCCCTTCCCAATTTAGATGTGCAAGTTATCTTTCTACATTTTCAAAACAAAACACAAAAAAACGAGAAACAGACTAGAAACGTAGACTAGTTGGGAGGAGCCCCTAGTGGAGTTAATTACAGCACTTCTCAGATCGTAGTTAGCAATTGACAGTTTCACACCCAAAACACTATCGTCATCGCCAACAAGAGCTTTTGTTTGCAAATGCAGCGCAGTTTTTCTAAGCTTTGCCTGCAAGTTGGAGTGACTGGGTTTTATTCTGAAGGGAAAGGGGGGCTGTGGAAGAGAAAAGAAAAAGATAAAGGAAAGAGACAGGTCAATGACTGGAGCCCCATAATTGTAGGGAAATTTCTTACCCTCCCCCCTGCCGCCCCTCGCTCCAAACACACACACGTCAAGTCAGCTCCCTCTGACCATAAACACAAAAGGTTGGGGCTCTGCAATCCTATCTGCGCAATATGAGCCGGCAACCAGCTCCATCAGTAGCAAACAATAGGGACTCCCCGAAGGAGGCCCCAAAGGGACCCCCCAACCCAGAAATCCCCCTCCTTTCCTCCAAGAGTCTGGGGCTCCATATACACCCTCTTGTTACTGACCTGCAAGGCCTACCGCAATCAAGCAGCGGTCAGTTCGCTTTGAACCGAGCCTTCCAATACAGCATGTCCCTGCCGCCCCCTATAGGGCCGCCTCGTACCCTATAACCTCCACCATCATCCCCCTAAGTCCTTGCCGCCCCCTTCGGCCTCATATTCCCTCATCTTCGATAAAGCTCCTCGGAGTACTTAGCCTGCTCCTCCTGCCGACTCTGCCGCGCACCACATTCCTATATTCGCCTCCTCTCAGGCGCCCCCACCCCACACAGCTGCCACCCGCATTCCTCCCCAGGCCCGGCCAGGCCTTAGGCCTCCGCCCAAGAGAGTCCCCCAGAGCCGGCCCGGGGGACTCCCCGCAGCCCCCACAGCGCCGCTGACCTCGACCCCACCACCTCACCCCAGGCCTCGCGGCTCGGGCCCGTGTCCTACCAAGGAGGCCACTCCCGCTCGGCACCCTCGGTCCTTTATTGTTGACTCGAAGCTCCCAAAATGGCGGCCGCTCCTTCCTCCTCGGAAACCTCCGCCCGCCCCCACCCGGCCCCCTCGCTACGGCCTCCTCCCGCCCCCGCCCCCACCCGGCTCCGAGGGGCGCGCAGCCCAGCCGCCCGCGCCGCCGGCTCCCCCGGCCGTCCACCCCTACCTCCTCCGCTGCCCGCTCTCGTGGCGCCGCCGAAGTCGCCGCCGGGCTGAGCTAACTCGGCTCCTCTGTCCCCTCCCTCGCTCTCCCGTTCGCCTGCCCGCCGCCTCCTCCCTCTTTCCCTGCCTCTCCGCATGGCGGCGACCGCGGCTCCTCCTCCACTCAAGATGGCGAAACCTCGGCCGCCGCGGCTACATCCGCCGCGGCGTCACTGCCTTCCCTGCCTGGTGGTGAGAGAAAGCCGGGCCGCGAAAGCCTCCTGAGGAGAAAATGGAGGGCCTTTCTCTCACACCGACGAGAAAAGTTCGAGGGGGAACTATGAGTTCCTTTCTGAAGGGACAAGACGGCTGCTTTTCCACAGCTGCGGAGTGATTGGGGAATGGTGGCTGGCAAGGGTAGCCCTGCCTTCGCCCCTGCAAAGTAAAAATAGGGAGTTGAGACCAGAGGAGCATCTCTTTATTACATGTCTAAGGATATGTTTTGAAAACCGGCCCCCGGGCAACTGCTCGGGGACAGGAAGCTGACCTGACTTCTGCTAGCCGGGGAGGCTGATGCCGGGCATAAGGGGCCGCATCCGAGCCTCTCGGGGCGCGCCTCGCTCCAGGAAGGCGCGGGACTAGCCGGCCCGGAGACGCCGGGCGCGCGTCTGAGTGTGGGGGCCGGAAGGGGGGCCGACCGGGCCCGGAGGCCGCGCGAGGCAGGAGGGAGGACTCCAGAGAGCGCGCGAGGGGCGCTTCGCGGAGGGGCAGGGCGGGCCTGTAGGGCGCGCCTGGCTAGGGGAAGGCTCTGGGCTTGAGAGTGCGCCTGGGGGGGTGGTTGGGGGTGGGGGCAGGCACCGGACTTGAGGGTGCGCCTGGGCGGGGGAAGGCTCCAGGCCTGAGGGCGCGCCTGCGGGTGCTATGGGGGGGGGTACACCGAGCTTGAGGGTGCGCCCGAGGGGCTCTCATGTGAAGTGTACTAGGCTTGAGGGCGCCCCTGTGGGGCTGGGGAGGGACAAAGGCACCGAGCTTGAGGGTGCGCCTCGGGGGGCTGCGGGGGGAAGGCACCGGGCTTGAGCGTTCGCCGGGAGAGGACGGCGGGGGATCGGACTGTGAGGGCGTATCTTGGGGAACCTGTTGCGGAGGAACCGGGAGGTGAAGGCACAACTGGGGATGAGGTGGGGGCAGGGGCCGGGCTGTAAGAGTGCGACTGAGGGGTATTACTCCGGAACGCACGGAGCAGGGGGAGTGGGGAGGCCTAGTGGCGGGGGAGCTCACCGGGGTGGTGGGGGGAGAAGCTGGACTGTAAGGTGAGGAGTTGGTAGGGCGCAACCCTCTTCTCCTGCCGTCGAAGGGCAAGACTCAAGAAAGTGGGGGCGGAGGAGGCCGGGCCCTCCCCCAAAGGGAGGGAAGCTACTGAAGCGTCCGTTATAATGGAAATAGGAATTCAGTAAGGAAATGGAGAACCTGAAGGCGGAGGGTGATTCTCCTGCCTGACTCTCACTATAAAGATATTTATGTATCTTTCCATAATTAGTTTTCGGATCCCAGTGTCTCTGTTTATCCTTGACAGAAATAATAAAACTGCTGTCTTCTTCCAAGTTAAACAAAACTTTGGAGTTAAAAGCTAACTAGGTCGGCCGGGCGCGGTGGCTCAAGCCTGTAATCCCAGCACTTTGGGAGGCCGAGACGGGCGGATCACGAGGTCAGGAGATCGAGACCATCCTGGCTAACAGGGTGAAACCCCGTCTCTACTAAAAAATACAAAAAACTAGCCGGGCGAGGTGGCGGGCGCCTGTAGTCCCAGCTACTCAGGAGGCTGAGGCAGGAGAATGGCGTAAACCCGGGAGGCGGAGCTTGCAGTGAGCTGAGATCCGGCCACTGCACTCCAGCCTGGGCGACAGAGCAAGACTCCGTCTCAAAAAAAAAAAAAAAAAAAAAGCTAACTAGGTCAAGAGAAACAATATCTGGGTCTCGCCCAATTGAGAGATTTGAGTATAGAAAGAATGGCCAAACCTATCCATGACCTCCTACCCATGACCTCTGCAGTAATTTGCCCAGAATGGTCAGGACTTGATCTTTAGCTGGCCGCTTCCCTATTTCTTGCCTCTGCTTCCAGCTCTGGGCCAATCAGAGAAAGCCAAATGTGCTCCTCACACCAATCACATAAGAAGCCCTGCTTCTAGTTAGCCCTCCTCCAACTTCCCGGTGCCAGGAGCCTCCAATCAGAGCCAGCCTGAAGTTTCTCACTTTTTTCACTGTATGTAAAGCTTTTACACTTCCCTGCCTGCCTATGAGTCTACCAAACCAAGTGATGGGTCTCGGCTGACTCTCTTGTCTGTTCTCATCTGGTGGTCGTTATTTCTACACAGCCAGTGGGAAGGTGGTGGAGAATAGTGAAGACTATTCTTAAGGTTAAAAAGAAGGTTCGCCTTAAATTTTTTTTAAATTTTAAATTTACAGTATGGCGTCTCCTGCCCAGCTTTTAAAATACCTGCTCATGTAAGGAAATAGCCTTGCACCTTGTGCCCATCCTGGAGAGAAAATGGTTTCTTAATAAAATAATGTATGAGGCCTTTTTTGCCCCCAGTATCTTCCTAAGCAGAGGAATGTGAAGGGGGGTTGGGCCAAGAAGTGAGTGGTAGGAAGAGAGGCCTACAGATTTAAAACAGGCCACTGCTCGGAAGGGTCTCTTTCTTAGACCACTGAAGAAATTGAACCAGGCAAAGGAAGGGGGTTCACACCCACAAATAAACTATAACCTACAAAAGGAGCCCGGGTTCACATCCACAAATAAATTGTAACTTACACAAGGAGTCAACCAAAAGTAGAATATGAAATAGGTACCCCCTTCTCACCTAGGAATCCTTCCAGGGCTAAAACCTGCAAAGATTCTGCTTTTAAGGTAGTCAGATACCCTCACAACTCATTTACATCAGCCCTTCTCTGTTTTCAAGTGAGAAGCATAGATGGTTCAGAATTAAGCTATGAACTCTTGGATCTTTTCTTCCAAGTTTAGTGTTAGTGGTTGATAGGTATAGTCCAACTATCTCAATACATTGTTTTCTCCCTAGTTAAAACAGATTTGCAAGAATCATTTGTATGACACTTTAGGAATACAGATAAATTGTTTGCTAGTGCAAATAATATCCTTATATTTATAAAATATATGTATACTTTTTAAAATGTTATATGAATCCAATCCTCTGGCCTTTTAGTTAGTATTGAGTGTAATAGTTGTGAGTGATCTATAGTAAATATGGTTTCTGGAGGGTGTGCTGTCATCCCTAATGAACTCACCTATTAATTGTGGTAAAGAGTGTCCCACGTGGGCTAGGCACGGTGGTTCACGCCTGTAATCCCAGCACTTTGGGAGGCCAAGGCGGGTGGATCGCCTGAGGTCAGGAGTTCGAGACCAGCCTAGCCAACATGGTGAAACCCGTCTCTACTAAAAAAAAAAGAAAAGAAAAAAGCTGGGCGTGGTGGCAGGTGCCTGTAATCCCAGCTACTTGGGAGGCTGAGGCAGGAGAATCGCTTGAACCCAGGGAGGCGGAGGTTGCAGTGAGCCAAGATCATGCCATTGCACACCAGCCTGGGCAACAAGAGCAAAACTCCATCTCAAAAAAAAAAAAAAAGTTTTCCAACATGTATTAGCCGTTTCCATGTTGTTCGTAATCACCTTTGCGTCATCACCCCTCTTCAATTTCCTCCTGGAATTTCAATCACAGTAATGGGTTATCTCAGCAAATATTCGCCAGTCTGACATCCTGACCTCATTTATTTACCTAAAAATAACCAGAACGAAAAAATAAATCGCAGGTTAATTTACACTTGATTTCACTTTAACTTCAATTTAAAATACTTAGAATCCAGAATTCCAAGTAAGTTGAACCTGGAATACGCAGACCTGTGATAATACCTTAAAACACCCAAATGTTTTCAACTTGCTGAAATGGATTTCACACTTTTAACATTCTGGGCTTATTTTTTTTAAATGGAACTATAATACTTTAACTCAAATTACAATCAAATGTGTTCATGACCTGGAAGAAAAAAGTTTTACCTATCTCATATCTTCAGTGAAATTATTATATCACATCTGGCTAAGCTTTACGGTTTGGTTTTTGCCCTCTTTCAAGTGATTTGCAGTATAATACTTTGATTTTCCAAAATTTCAACATACAAAGTTATTTTCCAAATATGCTCAAGCAACATCTGATAGTCACTAACAAGACTAAAGGCTAATATGCCCAAGGAGCCAAGTCCTGTTTTCTTGGGACTTCATAGCAGGTAAAAATTGCCTTTTCAATTTATACACCTGAAGAAAGTGAAGCAGCATCAGTCACCGAGGGCTTAGTAGAGATGTACTCAGAGAGATGCACATACTGCACTGAAGTTAATGCATACTAAGCAAGTGTCTTTAATCACTGAGAGATCACATCAGGCACATTTTATTGGAATAAATGTTCCAACCCCTGAGTAAACTCAAGTTGAAAAGTAGGAAGGTTGGCCAGTGCAGTGGCTCACACCTGTAATCCCAGCACTTTGGGAGGCCCAGGTAGGTGGATCACCTGAGGTCAGGATTTCGAGACCAGCCTGGCCAACATAGTGAAACCCCGTCTCTACTAAAAGTACAAAAGTTAGCTGGGTGTGGTGGCATGCACCTGTAATCCCAGCTACTTGGGAGGCTGAGGCAGGAGAATTGCTTGAACCCCGGAGGCAAAGGTTGCAGTGAGCTGAGATTGCACCACTGCACTCCAACCTGGGTGACAGAGTAAGACTGTCTCAAAAAAAAAAAAAAAAAAAAAAGGTGTAGGAAAGCAGTAGTACAAACGAGGAGGGAAGTGGGTGAGTTAAACACATTTTCCCCAAACTGCCAGGTTTAGTTTGCAGAATTTATATTCCCTTTGACAGATAACATAACCCCCATTCCCAGTGCACCACAACCAAGCTAACTAGCTGGCTCAGCTCACGGTGTCTTTCAGCCACATCAGGACTCAGCATAGTATATGTTCTGGTCATCACCCAGAGAATTCTAGCTATTCGTTTTGACTCTTCAGTTTCCCTAAGATGACTGCACACCAGCAATTTTAACTTACTTATTAATTTGAAAATAATGTGTGGCTGGGCCAGGCACAGTGGCTCACGCCTGTAATCCCAACATTATGGGAGGCCGAGGTGGGCGGATCACAAGGTCAGGAGATCAAGACCAGCCTGGCTAACACGGTGAAACCCTGTCCCTACTAAAAATACAAAAAAGTAGCGGGGTGTGGTGGCACACGCCTGTAGTCCCAGCTACTCTGGAGGCTTAGGCAGGAGAATCGCTTGAACTCAGGAGGCGGAGGTTGCTAGTGAGCCGAGATCACACCACTGCATTTCAGCCTGGGCAACAGAACAAGATTCCATCTCAAAAAAAAAAAAAAAAAAAAAAAAAAGATAAAAGAAAAAGAAAAGAAAATATGTGTGGCTGGAAGACACTGAAATCTGGAAAATAGCTATTTAGGTATAAATTTACTTTGACTTACTGAGATCAAGAAAGAACTGACATCATTTTCATCTAAGATACCTTGTTCTCCTTGGGTATTTTCCAAGTTAGTTCAGGGGCAGTTGCCGAGGAATAACACTGATGGGGATTCACACTCTGGCGATCTTGTTGAACTGCCTGATGTTGGTTTGTGTAATCTGCCCCCTTTGTACCCAAGAATCTGTGACAAGATGCTACTTCTGATAATCTGTGCAGGGGTAGCAACAGGAGTCTGAATAATCGTAAGTGTCCAGCCCTGGTTTCCTGCCACTAGTCAATCTGCAGAGACTTTTATTGATTCTTGAAAATACAACTGTGATTGTAGGTTTGGGCCCTGGGAATGTAATTTAGCTAAAGAATGGGCAATCTCTTCTGTCCTGAGTGCCGTGGTTGGATTGTGTAACATCTGTGGCTACCAGGACAAGGAAGGAACAAAGAGAAAAGTATTTCAGTGCAGAGATCTTCTCAGTGGCCCTCCTTGCTCTTCACTTGCCTGATGAATTTTAAAGACTACTTTTTTATCATATCTTCACACCCTAAACTACCCCCTCAGTGGCTCCCAGTTTCCTTTTACTAATCAAGTCTACACTCCATAGACAGACTGCCAATATGCCTATCCGCTCTGATATCCTACTCTTCCTCCCCCCATACATTTGCTGCTCTGGTCTCCTGAAAGGTTACATTCCCTCACCTCTGATTGTTTCCCTTAGAAACCCTCTCATCTCCTTTCCTCTGGGTCTATCAAAATCTCATTCAGAACCCTAGCTATATTACCACAAGCCCCCATCCTTCCATCTTCCCATTCCTTTGCTCCTGTGCAACCAGGGCTCAGGCTCTGGAGTCAGACAGATTTGGGTTCAAAATCTCATAATCCTAGTTCTGCCACTTATTAACTATTAACTCCATAAACATGGAAGCATTTCTCAACTTTTTCTTTTTTGAGACAGAGTCTCGCTCTGTTGCCTGGGCTGGAGTGCAGTGGTGTGATCTCGACTCACTGCAACTTCTGCCTCCTGGGTTCTAGTGATTCTCCTGCCTCAGCCTCCCGAGTAGCTGGGATTACAGGTGTGTGCCACCACACCCAGCTAATTTTTGTATTTTTAGTAGAGATGGTGTTTCACCATTTTGACCAAGCTGGTCTCAAATTCCTGACCTCAAATGATCTGCCCTCCTCGGCTTCCCAAAGTGCTAGGATTACAGGCGTGAGCTGCTGCACCTGGCCATTTCTTAACTTCTGAGCCTCAATTTTCCCATTTTTATAAAATGGGTAAAAAGCGGCCAGCACGTGGGTCAGGCCTGTAATCTCAGCACTTTGGAGGCCCAGGCAGGAGAATCTCTTGAGGCCAGGAGTTCAAGGTCAGCCTGGGCACCATATTGACATCACGCCTCTACAAAAAATAAGCTGGGCAGGGTGGCGTGCACCTATTGTCCTAGCTATTCGGGAGGCTGGGGTAGGAAAACTGCTTGAGCCCAGGAGTTCAAGGCTACAGCGAGTTATTGATTGTGCTGCTGTACTCCAGCCTGGGTGACAGAGCGAGACTCTGTCTCTACAAAAAATAAAACAATAAAGTGGGTAAGATGGAGATAATAGGACCTAGAGTGTCATGAGGGTAACTGAATAAAATAAATCACTTATTTTAGTAGTTGGCAAATGGCACTCAAAAAAATTAGTTGGTGTTGCTATTGTTATTTTATTGACTTTTGTCTGAAACTCTTCTTATTCTATCAGATTACAGCCTGTGGTGGCCAATTCAATTCTATTTTCCCAGCCTCTGTTGTCACTCAGCTCTTCAGCTTTGTGCCCTACCAACCTTAATAAACAAGTGCCACACTCTAATTTCACAGCCTCTCCTCCAGGAATGTTGATGCTGGAGAGAGCCTTGTAACCAGGCTGATTGGTTCAACAATAAATTCTTGCTTCTGAACCTCAGCTGAGCCCTTTCTGCTGCTCCACAAACCCTTTGCTGCTGGTTCTCAATTGTGGATTCTCATTAGAGTCAACAGAGGCACTTATGAAACCACTAGTGCCTGGGCCCCTCAGGAGAATTAAATCAGAATCCTTGGGGCTGGGGTCCAGCATCCTTTTTGTGTGTGTTAAGCCTTCCTGGATGATCCTAATATCCAGCCAGGAATAAGAACCACTTAATTGTTCTTAAAGGACAATTATTTTCTACTACAGCATTCCAGATATTTTATTCTATCCATAAGCTTACCTTCAAATCAAATAGAAGCTTCATAAACTTTCAAAAATCCACAGAAGCTTCATAAACTTTTCACCTCTGTCCCTGACAGACTTCATTTTGTTCCTTTCTTGGTAGATAGAGCATCACACCTCCTATGTAAGGCTAATCTATCCTTTTTTAAAATAAAATATTCCATTGGTTACCTCCTTTCCTTTATATTTTTAATATTATTAAATGTTTCTCTGTTGCTTCTTCCTCTCAACCTGGATTTGTTCCCAAGTTTTTCTCCATTCTAAACAACAAACAAAAACAATCTTCCCTCACTCTGGTTCCAGGTCGAATGAGGAGGAGGGAAGAACTAGTATTCACTGAAGGGCTTCCAGGGACATGTGCTATGTTAGGTGACATCCATTGCAAAATCTTGGCCATTCTTGCTCTGGGATGTCACTTCCATCTCTGCTTCTCCATGATTACTGCCACTGTCTCAACCCAGGGTCTTTTTTTTCTTTTGCTTAGACTATTTCCTGGACTTCCTCCTTCAACCTGTTTTCCTCTCTAACCCATCCTGTATAGTAATGCCAGAGTAGTTTTCCCAGTCAGATCCTATTCTGTTGAAGAGTCTTTCATAATTCTCCATTAACTACGGGATAACATTTCGATCCCTTATCTCTCTTCTGAATAAGTAGGAAGCCCTTGGAACCTCCTTGCCCCAAACCCTGTGAGTGATCTGACCTTCTGATCATTGCTGGGATAAGACAGCTCTTGTGATATTTTTGTCTTTGAATTTCTTGATTCTTCTCATAATTTGTTTTGGCTTAAATGTTACCTCCTCCTAGTTTCCTTCCCTGATGATACTAAAGTAGTGCCCCTCTCCCTCACTCTGTACACCATTAAATGATCTGAAAGTATTTTGTTTTCATGTTGATTGCCTCTGCCCTCCCTAACAGCAAGCCCAACTCAAATCCACTTCTACCATTGAGCTTTGCTGATTCATCCCAGTGCTCCCATCACTTTGAGCTTGTTCGTTGCCAAGGTGATACAATCAGATTTCTTCAGAACACACTGGGATTTTCTAGGGTAATTATTATTAGTGCTCCTGTTTATCCTCCAAACTATCCCAATTGGGACAATAAATTATATAACAACTGGATTTATAGTCTTGTATCATACCCATTTGTAAAGATGTGTTATTTCTAAGCTCACTGAGGACAGGAACAAAGTCATGTTCATCTTTCTTTCTTTCTTTCTTTCTTCTTTTTTTTTGAGACAAGGTCTTGCTCTGTTGCCCAGGCTGGAATGCAGTAGCACAATCACCACTCACTACAGCCTCAATCTCTGGGGCTTAAGTCATCCTCTCACCCCAACCTGCCAAGTAGCTGGAACCACAGGCAGGCCCCACCATGCCTGGCTAATTTTTAAATTTTATTTTATTTTAATTAGTTAATTATTATTATTTTTTGAGACAGAGTCTCTCTCTGTTGCCCAGGCTGGAGTGCAGTGACGTGATCTCAGCTTACTGCAACCTCTGCCTCCTGAGTTCAAGTGATTCTTCTGCCTTAGCCTCCCGGATAGCTAGGACTACAGGCGCATGCCACCATGCCCAGCTAATTTTTGCATTTTTATTTTTTTAAATTTATTTATTTTTTGAGACAGAGTCTCACTTCTTCACCCAGGCTGGAGTGCAATGGTGCGATCTTGGCTCACTGCAACCTCCGCCTCCCGGGTTCAAGCAATTCTCCTGCCTCAGCCTCCCCAGTACCTGGGATTACAGGCATGTGCCACCATGTCTGGCTAATTTTTGTTGGTATTTTTAGTAGAGATGGGGTTTCACTGTGTTGGCCAGGCTGGTCTGGAACTCCTGACCTCACGTGATCCGCCCGCTTTGGGCTCGGCCTCTCAAAGTGCTGGGTGTGAGACACCACGCCAGGCTATTTTACTTTTTTGAGACAGAGTTTCACTCTTGTTGCCCAGACTAGAGTACAATGGCTCAATCTCAGCTCACTGCAACCTCCACCTCCCGGTTTCAAGCGATTCTCCTTCCTCAGCCTCCCAGGTAGCTGGGATTATAGGCGCTCACCATCACACCTGGCAAATTTTTGTATTTTTAATAGAGACGGGGTTTCACCATGTTGACCAGGCTGGTTTTGAACTCCTGACCTCAAGTGGTACACCCTCCTCAGCCTCCCAGAGTGCTGGCATTACAGGCATGAGTCGCCATGCCTGGCCAGAAACAGCTTTTGAATCAACTACTTCCCTTTAGTCTCCTCTTCAAAAATAAACTTTCCAAAAGACCTACACATTGCCTCAATCTCTACTTCCTTATTCTAGATCTCTGTGCATCTAATCTGTCACCAAGCCCTATGAATTCAACCTCTAAAATATTTTCTAAATCTGTCCACTCCCTGTTGCCCCATTGCCTCCACCTTCATCCAGACAGATATCTTTCATTGGCATGTTTACTGCTGTAGTCTCCTAACTTGGGCTCCCTATTTATTCTCTTGCCTTAGCCCCCATCTATTCTGTGCACAGCCTTAGTGATTATTTTAATGTAAATGAAAGTATCACTACTCTGCATTTTCAGTTGCTTCCCAATGAGCTGAGGATACACTCCACATTCCCTGCTCTGGTCTACAAGGACCTACACAATCTGAATTCTACCATTCCCTCCCACTTCAACTCATGCCACGCCCTAGTTGCTCATTCGGCTCCAGTCATGCTGGCCCTTAGAGATTCTGATTAGCTCAACTCTTTCCCACTTCACAGCCTTTGAATTTACTGTTTCCTCTGTCTGGAGCACTCCTCCCCTCTCCTCACGCAGCTGCCGCTTCTTATTCTTTTTTTTTTTTTTTTTTTTGAGATGGAGTTTCACTCACCCAGGCTGGAGTACAGTGGTGCGATCTCGGCTCACTGCAACCTCCACCTCCTGGGTTCAAACAATTCTCCAGCCTCAGCCTCCCAAGTAGCTGGGATTACAGGCATCTGCCATCATGCCCGACTAATTTTTGTATTTTTAGTAGAGACGGGGTTTCACTGTGTTGGCCAGGCTGGTCTCGAACTCCTGACTTCAGGTGATCCACCTGCCTCAGCTTCCCAAAGTGCTGGGATTACAGACATGAGCCACCGTGCCTGGCCAGAACTGGCTTCTTAAAACAAATTTATCAGGCCGGGCGTGGTGGCTCATGTCTGTAATCCCAGCACTTTGGGAGGCTGAGGCAGGTGGATCACCTGAAGTCAGGATTTCGACACCAGCCTGGCCAACACGGTGAAACCCCGTCTCTACTAAAAATACAAAAATTAGTCGGGCATGGCGGCGCGTGCCTGTAATCCCAGCTACTCAAGAACCCGAGGAAGGAGAATTGCTTGAACCCGGGAGGCGGAGGCTGCAGTGAGCTGAGATCGCGCCACTGCATTCTAGCCTGGGTGACAAAGTGAGACTCTGTCTTTAAAAACAAACAAAAAGCAAAACAAAACAAACAAATTTATCCATATCATTTCTCAGCTTGAAGATCCTGTTGGTTCCAGTTTTCCATAGGGTGAAATCCAAACTTCATGGATTGGCATACAAGATGTCTTCTCCCAATCCTAGTTCCTGCCTCCCTGTCTGTCTCGGCACCCTCTTTCCCCTCCCTCCTTCATGCCTCTCCTTTACAGAAATCCAGTTCAGTTTACTAACTATTAACTGGACATCCACTGTGTGCCAGACACTATACTTGACTATGGGGGAGAAAATATGAATGAAAACAGATAGCTGACTTCGAGGAATTTATATTCTATCAGTAGCAAAGGTAGATAGACATATGAGCAATATAACACAGTGATCCATTCCATAATGAAGATATATACTAAGGCTAGAAGGGTTACTGAGGAAAAAGTAATTCTGCAAGGGGGCAAGGGCATGATGCTTCAGAGAAGGTTTCAAGATGAAATTCTGAGCAGGATTTTGAAAGTTGAGTAGGAAATGGTCAGGTGGATTAAGGATGGAAAAACATTACTGGCTGAGTCAACAACAGATTGACTAAGATCAGGAGTGGAGTCCCCCAAGTAGCTTCAGTGTGTACGGGTGTGTTGGGGAGAGAAGTGGCGATACCTGAGGCTGGAGAGGCATCAGGAGTCACTCTATCAACAGCCTCTGTGTTGGGCTATGAAGTTTGGACATTATCTTATAGGTGAGGGGAACCATTAAAGATTTCAAAGATGAGGATGACTTAATGGGACTTTAAGGACTATTACTCTGACAACCAAATAGAGATAGATTAAGAAGGGCCAAGCAGATCAGTGAGGAGGTCCCTCGTCATCTCTCAGACTATGGAAAATGGCTCCTAACTGATCTCCTTGGCCATCTAATCCGTCCTCTACTCAGCAAGAGGAGAAAGAAGGAGGGAGAGCAGAATTCACTGACAATAAGTTAAACGACAGAACCTGGGGATAGGTTGGATTCAGGGAGGAAGAAGATGGAAAGAATGATGTCTAGGTTACTAGGTCTGTGTACTTGATGAGGTTGGAGGCAATAGCAACTGTCAGAATCTAAGAGAAAGAGCAGGTTTCATGGTGGGCATGGTAAATAATGCTTTCAGAGATGCGTAAGTTGAATACTGAGTCTGGGGTGCCTCTAGAGAACCTACCTGGCAATATGGGACTGGGGGTAGGAGAGAGGTCAGAGGTGGAGATAGGGAAGGTATCTTCTGCATAGAGATGGCAGTTAGAACCACAGGAGTGGACATGATCTCCCAGGGAAAGGTGTGTACAGCTGGGAAGGGGGAGAAAGGATGAACTCAGGAAAGAGCAGCACCAGGTGGAGTCAGACAGTAGAACAGGATTTGGCAAGGTGACTGCACAGGGAGAGACAGGCAGAGGACAGGGAAAGAGTGGTGTTCCAGCAGCCAGAAAGAGAGGGGACTTCAGGAAGAAGGAGTGGTTGGGAATGTCAAGGAAGTAAGATGAGGGCCAAAAACTACCGTTGATTTTGGCAACTGGAAAGTCATTGCCAACCTTGGCAAGAGCATTTCCAGTATAGCACTGGGGCAGAAGACAGATTTTAGTGGGATAATTGATACTGATAATAATACCTAATGTTGATTGACTGCTGTCAATAAACAGGCGTGCGCTTTTTTATATGAATGATCTTATTTAATCCTCACAACAACCCTCCAAAGTGAGGCAGGCACAGTTATCGCTCTCTTCAGAGGTAGGGAAATAGGCTTAATTTTAAGAATCAGTTGGGATATAAACCCAGGTCTGTCTGACAAGAAACTCCATACTCCACTTGATCTTAGCCAAACAGCCGAGAAGTGATACAAACTCCATACTCTTCATGACTCTTCTTTATCCTTTATTTCAAGTGAATGGAAGGTGAAGAAGTGGGGACACAGTCTTTTAAGAATCTTGGCTGAGGTGGGGAGCAGTGGTTCACGCCTGTAATTCTAGCATTTTGGGAGACCAAGGCTGGTGGATCACCTGAGGTCAGGAGTTTGAGACCAGCCTGGCCAACATGGTGAAGCCCCATCTCTATTAAAAATATGAAAATTCAGCCGGGAGTGGTGGCTTAGGCCTGTAATTCCAGCACTTTGGTAAGCCGAGGTGGGCAGATCACTAACTGGGTCAGGAGTTCAGGACTAGCCTGGCCAACATAGTGAAACCCTGTCTCTACTAAATATACAAAAATTAGCCGGGTGTTGTGTCACACGCCTATAGTCCCAGCTTCTTGGGAGGCTGAGACAGGAGAATTGCTCGAACCCAGGAGGCAGAGATTGCAGTGAGCTGAGACCAAGCCATTGTACTCCAGCCTGGGTGACAGAGTGAGACTCCGTCTCAGAAAAAAAAAAATAGCCGAGTGTGGTGGCAGGTGCCTATCATCCCAGCTACTCGGGAGGCTGAGGCGGGAGAATCACTTGAACCCGGGAGGCAGAGTTTGCAGTGAGCCAAGATCTCGCCACTTCACTCCAGCCTGAGGGAAAGTGCGAAACTCCGTCTCAAAAAAAAAAAAAAAAAAAAGAATCTTGGCTGAGTAGAGGAGAAAAATAAGGTGATCTTGAGAAGCGAGGATAGGGTTGACAATTATTTTTATTTACTTATTTTTTTGAGACACTCTTGCTCTTGTTGCCCAGGCTGGAGTGCAGTAGTACAATCTCAGCTCACTGCAACCTCCGCCTCCTGGGTTCAAGCAATTCTCCTGCCTCAGCCTCCTGAGTAGCTGGGATTACAGGCGCCAACCACCATGCCTCGCTAATTTTTGTACTTTTTGTAGGGACGGGATTTCACCATGTTGGCCAGGCTCGAACTCCTGACCTCAGGTGATCCGCCCGCCTCGGCCTCCCAAAGTGCTAAAATTACAGATGTGAGCCACCACGCCCTGCCAACAATTATTTTAAGGTGTGAAAGGTTAGAGCATGTTTATGTGCTCAAAATAGTATCATAAAAAAAAAAAAAAACTGTAAAAGGACTAAATACTTACAAGGAAGTGATTTTTCTGTATTTCTGTAGAGCATGCGCTGTTGCATCTCAGCTCGTCACTTAGTGCCTGGCTTTTCAGTAAAAGTGTGTGTTGAATGAATTATCAAGGGATTATACTGAGCAGGATGGTGTGAAAGTGGAGAGGCTTGCAGGGAAGGTGGATGGGCAGGGGTGCAGGCTTGCCAGATAAAACACAGGACTCCTGGCCAGGCATGGTGTTTCACGCCTGTAATCCCAGCACTTTGGGAGGCTGAGGCGGGTGGATCACCTGAGTTCAGGAGTTTGAGACCAGCCTGGCCAACATGGTGAAACCCTGTCTCTACTAAATACAAAACATTAGCCGGGCATGGTGGTGCATGCCTGTAATCCCAGCTACTTGGGAGGCTGAGGGAGAAGAATTGCTTGAACCCAGGAGGCAGAGGTTGCAGTGAGCCAAGATTGCACCATTGCACTCCAGCTTGTGCAACAGGAGCGAAACTCTGTCTCAAAAAAAAAAAAAAAAAAAAAAAAAAAGCCAGGCACGGTGTAATCCCACCAGTTTGGGAGGCCGAGGCGGGCAGATCACCTGAGGTCAGGAGTTTGAGACCAGCCTGGCCAACATGGTGAAACCCCATCTCTACTAAAAATACAAAAATTAGCCAGGCGTGGTGGCAGGCACCTGCAATCCCAGCTACTTGGGAGGCTGAGTTAGGAGAATCGCTTGTACCCAGGAGGCGGAGGTTGCAGTGAGCCGAGATGAAATCATTCTGCTATAAAGACACATCCACATGAATGTTCATTGCAGCATTATTCACAATAGCAAAGACATGCAATCAAACTAAATGCCCATTAATGATGGATTGGATATAGAAAATATGGTACATATGTACCATGGAATATTATGCAGTCATAAAAAATAATGAGATAATGTCTTTTGTGGGAACGTGACTGAAGCTGGAGGCTATCATCGTTGGCAAACTAAGATAGGAACAGAGCCCCAAATACCACATGCTATCACTTTTAAGTGGGAGCTAAATGATAAGAACTTCTGAACAGAAAGAAGGAAACAATAGACACTGGGGCCTACTTGAGGGTGGAGGGTGGGAGGAGGGAGAGGAGCAGAAAAGATAACTATTGGGTACTGGGCTTAATACCTGGGTGATGAAATAATATGTACAATAAACCCTCATGACACACGTTTGCCTATGTAACAAACCTTCACATATATCCCCAAACCAAAAATAAAAGTTTAAAAAAAAAAAGTGTAGACATATATGCGTATTCCTTAGCTCTATGCACCAAGACAGTTTGGAAACAGTCATACTCCAATGGCGATTAACACCCCTAGTCCCAAATCTTGGTCTCTAAATACCATTCTCCACTAAAAGAAACCAGGGATCCTTGGAGAAATGATTGATTTCAGGGCTGTAAGGAAGGTACAAGATGAACACAGACCACAGACCATCTTGCTGTGGCAGAAAGTAAAGAAGTGCTTAAAGAATGACAGAGACATGTCAACAGGATGTCGAAGGGGCTTGAAGGGGGCTCCCCTAACCAACTCTGAGCATCAAAATAAATAATGACAGTAAAAGTCTATCAAATGAAGTGGGAATCCATATGTTCATACTGATATAAATAAAAGAATAAACATGAGAAGAGAACATTTTTCTTTACAGCAGAATAACAACTAATAAATTTAGGAGGAACAATGAAATAAAAAAATCACTATTAGGCAACCTTCATAGTAATAGTTCATTCAGCCAAAAAAACTAAAAATAGTGAGTAAAACTATGATAAGGAACAGGATATGTACCTCAAAGAAGTACCTTTCCACAAAACACTTACTAATTACAAAGGACAAAAGAGTTACTTTACAGTGGAAAGACCTAGCAGACACCACCTTAGTCAGGGTCAAAATTAACATTCTGTTGAGGTTTGGATTAAAAACAAGTCAAATATGCGAACAAAATAAATGATTGTATCAAATTGTTTTAAAAAAGAGAACAAAGTTAATATTCTCAATAATGGTACAAATTGAAATCAGGTACCACCAGATGGGAGGCAATAACACAGTATCACTTCTGTCCTGTTCCTGCCAGAAAAAGAAACACTGAAAAATTGTTCCAGATTGAAAGAAACATGAGCCAGGTGTGCAGTGGCTCACGCCTGTAATCCCAGCACTTTGGGAGGCCCAGGTGGGTGGATCACCTAAGTTCAGGAGTTTGAGACTAGCCTGGCCAACATGGCGAAACCCTGTCTCTACTAAAAATAAAAAAATTAGCTGGGTGCGGTGATGGGCACCAGTAGTCCCAACTATTTGGAAGGCTGAGGCAGAAGAATCGCTTGAACCCGGGCAGCAGAGGTTGCAGCGAGCTGAGATCGCGCCGCTGCACTCCTGCCTGGGCGACAGAGCAAGACTCCAACTCAGTTAAAAAAAAAAAAAAAAAAAAAAGAGGAAAGAAAGAAACATGAAAACAAATGCAATGCATGGTCCTGGAATAGACCCTTTTAATATAAAGGACAGTATTAGGGCCAGGCATGGCAGCTCACACCTGTAACTTAGCACTTTAGGAGGCTGAGGCAGGAGGATTGCTTGGGCCCAAGAGTTCAAGACCAGCCTGGGCAATATAGGGACCTATCTCTGTGAAAAACTTTTTTAAAAATTTGCCAGGCATGGCTATACACATCTGTAGTCCTAGCTACTCAGGAGGCTGAGGCAGGAGGATCCCTTGGGAAGAACAGTTCCAGATTATTCTATGATGGCACCACTGCACTCTAGTCTGGGCAACAGAGTGAGACCCTGTCCGGAAAAAAAACGAGGGAGAGGGGACAGTAGGGGGACAATTATAGAAATCTGATCGGGGCCTGTGGATTAGATGGCTGTCATATGCTTGTTTAAGTGTGTACTCATGTTAGGGAGGATGGGCATCGTGTTGGAAATTTAATCTTGGATGGGTCGGAAAAAAACTTCTTGAAATATTTTTAAAATTTGAAATTCTTTCAGCATAAAATGAAAAATGAAAGTTTCAAATCTATCAGTAATTCCTCTGAGAAATAAGATAAGCTATTGAATTAATGGAACAAAAACAGTACACATAAACAGAAATTTTCATAAACAAGAAAGAGCTCTTGGAAATTAAAAATAGATAGAAAATTTGTTTAAGTGTTCAACAGAAAATGTGGAAAATAAAACTGAGGAAATCTTAGAGATAAAAGACAAACATAGAAAACAGAGGAGGATGGCTGGGTGCGGTAACTCAAACCTGTAATTTCGGCACTTTGGGAGGCCAAGGTGGGAGGATCACTTGAGCCCAGGAGTTCAAGACCAGCCTTGGCAACACAGTGAGTTCCTGTCTCTACAAACAATTAAAAAATTAACTGGATGTGGTGGCAGTCATCTGTAGTCCCAGCTGCTAGGGGTTTAGGGGAGCTGAGGTGGGAGGGATCACTTGAACCCTTGAGTCAAGGCTTCAGTGAGCTACGATTGTACCACTGCACTCTAGCTTGGGCAACAGAGCTGAGACTCTGTCTCAAAAACAAACAAACAAAAAGAAAATAGAGGAGGAAAACACAAAATACAAGCTCCAGGGCAATTAGATTAGGCCAGGAGATCCAGCATCTAATTAATGGGTGCTCAAAAGAAAAAGAAGATAGAAATCAGAAGGGAGGAAATCACCAAACAAGTAATAAAGAATGATCCTCACATTGAAGGATACGAATTGCTAGATTGAAACGTCCCATCTAGTGCCAGCGTAGTCCATGAAAACAGACCTACAGCAAGGCACATCATCAATAAATATCAGAAAATCAAAGACAAAGAGAAGAGGTCCCAGAAAGGGAAAACCTAAACTAAACAAAAACAGGCCACATAGAAAAGCTTAGGAATCAAGATGACTTTAGCCCTCTTAACAGCCACACTAATGAAGGAGTGCCTTGAAGTTTCAGGGGGAAAATTCTGTACAACCTAGAACCCCAAATAGAGCCAAACTTTTGTATGAAGTATGAAAACAAACACACATATTTTCAAGCATGCAAGGTCTCCAAAAATTTCTTTCTCATCTATATTTTATTCAGGAAGCTACTGGGGGATATGTGTCACTAAAATGAGGAAGTAAGCCAAGAAGGAGGAAAATATGGGATGAGGCGATACAAAGGGAGAAAAAGGTAAAGGGGATCTCCAGAAGGTGATGAGGAGAGGTCGGAAGACAGCTCTGCACCAGGACTAGTAGCAAATGACAGAAACCCAATTCAAACTAGTTTAAGCAAAATAAAAATATTGGCCTGGCACGATGGCTCACACCTATAATCCCAGCACTTTGGGAGGCCGAGGCGGGTGGATCACTTGGGCCCAGGAGTTGGAGACCAGCCTTGCCAACATGGCTGATACAGTTTGACTGTGTCCCCACCCAGAATCTCATCTTGAATTGTAATCCCCATAATCCCCATGTGTCAAAGGCAGGACCAGTTGGAGGCAATTAGATCATGGGGCAAGTTCCCCATGCTGTTCTCGCGATAGTGAGTCTCATGAGGTCTGATGGTTTTATAAGTGTCTGGCATTTCCCCTGCTTGTACTCACTCCATCCTGCCACCCTGTGAAGGAGGTGCCTGCTCCTCCTTTGCCTTCTGCCATGATTGTAAGTTTCCTGAGGCCTCCCAAGCAATGTGGAACTGTAAGTCAATTAAACCTCTTTCCTTTATAAAGGGTATTTCTTCACAGCAGTGTGAGAACGGAATAATACAATGGTCAAACCTCGTCTCTACTAAAAATACAAAAATTAACCAGGCATGGTGGCACACACATGTGATCCCAGCTACCTGGGAGGCTGAGGCATAAGAATGGCTTGAACCTAGTAGTGGAGGTTACAGTGAGCCAAGATAGCGCCACTGGACTCCAGCCTGGGTGACAGAGTGAGACTGTCTCTCAAAAAAAAAAAAGTGTATTAAAAAAAAAATATATATATATATATATAAACAAAATGTTGATATGTGTGGTGGGGTGGGTGAAGGAGTTTGTGCAAACTAAAAAGTCCAGTATCTAGGTTTTCAAATGCTGTTGTCAAGTTTGTCTCTCTTTTGGCTGTTTTCCTGTATTTAGGCTCTTTGTGTGGCAGCAAGAGGGACTCTGGAAGCTCAGGTTTACCTGTTTGTTTATGCCTAAGATAACATCAGGGCCAGGTATGGTGGCTCGCACCTATAATCCCAACACTCTGGGAGGCTGAGGCAGGAGGATTGCTTGAGCTCAGGAGTTCCAGACCAGCCTGGGCAACACGGTGAGACCCCATCTCTACCAAAACTACAAAAAAATTTAAAAATTAGCCAGGTGGGGTGGCTTGTGACTGTAGTCCCAGCTACTAGGGAGGCTGAGGTGGGAGGATCCCTTGAGCCCAGGAGGTTGAGGCTGCAGTGAGCTGTGATCATGCCACTACGGCACTCCAGCCTGGGCAATAGAGCGGGATCCTGTCTCAAAACACACAGAAACAAAAACAAAAACAAAACCATCAGGAGAATATCAAGATAGCCACTTTCCTGATCACTCTGATGAAACTCCCAGGGTGATTCTAACAGGCCCAGCTTGGGTCATGTGTTCATCCCAGAACCAATCATTGGTAAGGGAGATGGAATATTCTGATTGGCCAGGCAAGGTCAAGTCCCCAGCCCCAGGACTGTGATCCAAAGACAATGATATCACCTGCAAAGGTCTGATGAGCACTTTGTAATTGGTAAAGTGTGCAAATGTAACAATTATCACCTGTCCATAGCAGATTCGACCCTATATTAGAAGGAAAGAGAGTCTGTATTAAGTAAACTCTACCCTTACAGCAAAGAGAAGTAGAAGTGGATAACAGGGAGACTGACAGAAAAAACTATACAAATTCCACATAGAAGTGCAGCATTCTGGGACATTTGGTGTAGAGAAAAATAGTTCTACAAACTTTATTATGTAACATCATTATCATCATGATCTATTTAGAAAAGGTTTGGGGGTTTTTTGTTTTGGTTTTGGGTTTTTTTGGTTGTTTTTGTTTGTTTGTTTGTTTGTTTGTTTTGAGACAGGGTCGCACTGTGTCACCCAGGCTGGAGTGCAATGGTGCAGTCATGGCTCATTGCAGCCTCAACCTACCTGGGCTCAAGCAATCCTCCCACCTCAGCCTCCCGGGTAGCTCTGACTACAGGTATGTGCCACAACATCCAACTAATTTTTAAATTTTTTGTGGAGACTGAGTCTTGCTATGTTGCTCAGACTTGTCTCAAACTCCTGAGTTCAAGTGATCCTCCAACCTCAGCCAAAGTGCTGGGATTACAGGTGTGAGACTGAGAAGTGTAATATACATTTTAAAATTCACATCTGGAGAAGTCATCCTTGTCTGTGTGTTTAACTTGTCTGTCCAGAATGACTTTTTCCAAAGTTGCCAGGTAGCCAGTGATTTAACAGGGACCCTGTCCTAGTGGACAGTTAATCTCCTTCAGAAGATGATGTAGGTTTATTACAGGACAGCAAAAGTGAAAACTAAATTGATCATTTATACATTAAGCGCTATATACTAATTACATTTTCAGTTCCACACTCCAAAACAGAACATTGAATTGGGTGGGTCCCTTAAAGTAGGGCAATTCTCATGTTTACATGTTCAGCTTGCTTGGCCAGAACTTGCTACCCTAAAAATATACTCACTTTACTCACATGTAGGATGTAAACACATCCTTCATTGCAGATCTGTGTTTAATCTCTTGGGTTCTCTTTTGCAATTTCCTCATTAGTAAGTTGTGTGTTGGTGGAAAGTGCTCCCAGCAGTAAAAAGCACAAACAGGTGCGTAAAATGTGGATTATCATACTGACAGCACTTATCCCAGAAGATGACACATTTCACCCTTTTTCCATTTTACAAACAGCTCTGACATTAGATCCACCTGTTACTTCAGGACATTTCAGGAGCTTTTCCTCAGAAAGCCCAGTGTCCTCCCCAGCTGATCTGCTTCTCATCCCATTAGCAATGTCACTGCACTTTATGCCATGTGCAATCACATCCTTCCCCAAGTTATGACTATATAGTAGGGAGAAGAAAAGAGAAGGGAGGAGAAGGCAAGGGAGAGAATAATTAATTCATAGTTCATTTATTAACTTCCCACGCTTTGATTACTTGCCTGAATCCCTTTTCTTCATATTTGGGCTGTACAGTAAACTGATTCTTTTATTTTCTTCTGAGACAGGATCTTTCTAGGTCGCCCAGCCTGGAGTGCTGTGGCACCATCTCAGTTCATTGCAACCTCGACCTCCCCAGGCTCAGGTGATCCTCCACCCTCAGCCTCCTAGGTAGCTGGGACCACAGGTGCACACCACCATGCCTGGCTACTTTTTGTATTTTTTGTAAAGACAGGGTTTTGTCATGCTGCCTAGGCTCATCTCAAACTCCTGGACTCAAGCAATCCACCTGCCTCAGCCCCTCAGAGTGCTGGGGCATTTTGGGTAGGCATGAATCACCACAGCCAGGCAGTAACCTGATTCTTAATTTTGCCTAGGTAACTCATGGTTTTGGATCACCATTTTGTACTGATTTGTATACATCTCACAACTTCCTTGAATCTCTGTGCTATTTAGATTCCTACTCACAAAAAAATGATTACTATTTCCTTATATAGCTGTTTAATAGGAAATAAAATGGTAATATCCAAGGTATTCCTAATTCCAATGACCAACTAATAGAGCTCCATAAAGAATGTGGCTTTGCAGGAGTCAACCCACTAGTGGGAGATCAGTTTGCACACGGAATGTGTTAAGTTGGGAGGCAAACACCCATAGTTATCCACACATTCAAGGGTGCAATCATACCAGGAGAGGCAGCCTAGGAGAGAAAGATGGAGGAGCAGGTAGCTTAATGTGAAGAGGCAAAGGTTCACTGAAGTGTAGTAGGGAGTGGTCATGAGAGAGGAACCAGAGAGGTTCTGCTAAGCGTGGAATTCAGTAGTCCAACTAGAGGAAACTGGTTGTATTTGTTTGTTTTCATGGCAACCAAAGTAACTTCTAATAGGAAATAGGCCCGGTGGAGAAATGAAGAGAAATACAAATTCCCAAATTATTAACATCCTTAACTGGACCTTAGGAGAGTTAGTTGCAGAGTTTCTTTGAGTTAATCCTTATAGAAATCACTGGTTTTTAGATTTAACACTTTAAATCTTTTTTTTCCCCCCTCTGCAAGACACCTATTTGTCTGGGGAAGTTGAGAACTATCTCTGCATTGGTCATTCCTTTTTTCCTGCTTCTCCCACAAGCATCTCAACATGGGGCAGAGCCCCCATCCACCAGTACCACCTGAGGATCTGGAAACCACCCCTGAGGTGGAAGAGGACCAGAAACTGGAGAGAAAAACATCTGGATTGAAGACCTCAGTGGCTGAAGAGAAGAGGAAGACAGCCCTGGAAATGGTCCAGGCAGCTGGAACAGATAGACACTGTGTGACATCTGCATTGCAAGAGGAGGACTATACTTTAGGAAATTTGCTCACAAATATTGTGAGTCTTTATACATACATACATACATATATATATAGATAGAGAGAGAGAGACTTTATATATATATAATATATATAAAGATTCTATATAGAGAGAGGTCTCTTTTTCTGTATGTATAAGTGTGTGTGTGTGTGTGTGTGTGTGTGTCTATCACTATGTTGCCCAGGCTCCTGGGCTCACCTGGGCTTCCCAAAGTGCTAGGATTACAGGCATGAGCCATCACGCTCAGCCAGGACCACACTCTTTACATGTATTCAGAAGCCTCCTCAATCAATCTTTTTTGTTTTTTTAATTGCTTTTTTTTTTTCTTTTTTGAGACAGAGTCTCACTGTGTTGCCCAGGCTGGTCTTGAACTCCTGGGCTCAAGCAATCCTGCTGCCTTGGCCTCCCAAAGTGCTGGGATTATAGGCGTAAGCCACCATGCCCAGCCTCAATTAATCTTTATATTCTCATTTCCCAGTATATTCTTCATCCTTCTTGTCCATCTGCTTATCCTCAAAACCTCAGCTCAAAGCCCTAAGGCCTTAAGTCTGTTTCCCTCATTAGAACATGAGTTCAACATGGCAGGGTGGCTCACACCTGTAATCCCAGCACTTTGGGAGGCCCAGGCAGGAAAATTGCTTGAGCCCAAGAGTTTGACACCAGCCTGGACAACATGGGAAAACTCCATCTCTACAAAAAAATACAAAAACTAGCCAGGCATGGTGGTGTGCACCTGTGAACCCAGATACTCAAGAGGCTAAGGTGGGAGATCACTTGAGCCGGCGAGGTGGAGACTGCAATGAGCTAAGATTGTGCCACTGCACTCCAGCTTGGGTGACAGAATGAGACCCTGTCTCAGAAAAAAAAAGAAAGAAAGATAAAGAAAAAAAAGAAAATCTGTCACTCTTCCATCTTTTCCCCATACCTATCATTTATTCATTCAACAAATATTTATTGATTGCCTACTCTATGCCAGGCAGTGTGTGACTGAATAATTCTCCTGTTATAATAATAATGATAATAATTTAAAAGAGAATAATGTTTATCAGGACCAGCCTGAGCAACATAAGGAGACCCCATCTCTACAAAAAATAAAATTAAGTTAAAAAAAATCAGGGCAGCTTTGCGCAGTGGCAGTATCGTAGCCAATGAGGTTTATCCGAGGCGCGATTATTGCTAATTGAAAAAAAAAAAAATCAGGGCTGCGTATTGTGGCTCACACCTGTAATCCTAGCACGTTGGGAGGCCGAGGCAGGTGAATTGCCTGAGCTCAAGAGTTCAAGACCAGCCTGGTCAACATGGCAAAACCTCATCCCTACTAAAAATACAAAAACTTAGCAGGACATGGTGGCATACCCCTGTAATCCCAGCTACTCAGGAGACGGAGGCATGAGAATCGCTGAATCGCTTGAACCCGGGAGGCAGAAGTTACAGTGAGTCAAGGTAGTGCCACTACACTCTAGCCTGGGTGACAAAGCGAGACTCTGTCTCCAAAAATAAATAAACGAATAAAAATAATTATTTTTGTTGAGACGGTCTCACTCTGTTGCCCAGGCTGGGGTGCAGTGGCGCCATCTTGCCTCACTGAAGCCTCACTTCCTGGGATCAAGTGATCCGCCCCAGCCTCCTGAGTAGCTGGGAATATAGGTGCATGCTATCCTGCCCAGCTAATTTTTGTACTTTTTGTAGACTCTGGGTTTCACCATGCTGACCAGGCTGGTCTCGAACTTAGCTTAAGCGATCTGCCCACCTCAGACTCCCAAAATGCGGGGATTATAGGCATGAGCCACCGCACCAGGCCAAATTAAGTTAAATCAAATTAAAATTTTTTAAAAAGAATGTCATATAAATGGCATCATACAGTGATTAACTTTTTTCACATGCTATATTTAAATTCACAATCCATTTTGAATTAGTTTTTGTGTAAGATGTGAAGGTTAGGCTGGGCACAGTGGCTCACGCCTGTAATCCCAGCACTTTGGGAGGCCACGGAGGGTAGATTACCTGAGGTCAGGAGTTTGAGACTACCCTGGCCAACATGGTGAAACCCCGTCTCCTCCAAAAATACAAAAAATTAGCCGGCGTGGTGGCGTGCACCTGTAATCCCAGCTACTCAGGAGGCTGAGGCAGGAGAATCACTCGAACCCAGGAGGTGGAGGTTGCAGTGAGCCGAGATTTCACCACTGTACTCCAGCCTGGGCAACAAGAGCAAAACTCGGTCTCAAAAAAAAAAACAGATGTGACATTTAGGTCAAGCTTCTTTTTATTTTCTTTTGCCTATGGATGTCCAATTTCTACAGGGCTATTCATTGAAAAGACTATTCTTCCTCCATTGAATTGCTTTTGCTCCTTTGTCAAAAATCAATTTCTGGCCTGTTCCATTGACCTGTGTATCTGTCACTACTTCATACTGTTTTGATTACTATAGCTTTACAGTGAGTCTATAGCAATACAGTAAATCTTAACATCAGACAGAATGATTCCTTCCAGATTATTCTTCTGTTTCCAAATTGTTTAGCTATTCTAGCTCCTTTTTTTTTTTTTTTTTTTTTGAGACGGAGTCTCACTCTGTCGCCCAGGCTGGAGTGCAGTGGCCAGATCTCAGCTCACTGCAAGCTCCGCCTCCCGGGTTTACGCCTTTCTCCTGCCTCAGCCTCTGGGTAGCTGGGACTACAGGCGCCCGCCACCATGCCTGGCTAGTTTTTTGTATTTTTTTTAGTAGATACGGGGTTTCACTGTGTTAGCCAGGATGGTCTCAATCTCCTGACCTTGTGATCCGCCCGTCTCGGCCTCCCGTATTCTAGCTCCTTTGACTTTCTGTATAAATTTTAGAATAAGCTTGTCTTTACCTACAGAAAATCTTGCTGGACTCTTCAATTTTAATAATTTTAAAGTTTTCGTCATTTCATTTCTTTAATGTATATTAGTTTTTAAAATGATTTATTCTATTGTATGTCACACAGATGATCAGAAGACACCAAATTCCTATGTTTCTAAGAGATAGGGCAAGCCCTCTTTTGGCATGGTAGTCACCAAATAATTCCATATGTTATCTTTACAAGTGTTCCTTAAACCTCATAGCAACTGTAAGAGGAAGATACTAGTAGTTTTTCTGTTTTACACATGAGGAAACTGAGGCATGGATAGATTACGTAACATGTCCAGTGTCTCATAGCTAGAAAGTGGCAGAGTTGGGATTTGAACCAAAGCAATCTTGTTCCAGAACACATACTGTTATCCTCTGTGCTATGCTCTTCTGTTTGAATATAGTTATCACATCCAAGCAATTTTTATTCAGTGCCTATTATGTGCCAAGGACTGTTCTAGGTGCTATGTGGTCTAGATGTCCTATGGTACCCATGAGTAAAATAAAATAAAGCAGTGATTAAGACAAAATCCCAGCACCCATGGAACTTCTATTGTAAAGGGGGAGAATTTACTGTATTAATGCGATAATGATTGTTTCGTTGAAGTATTATTTTGTTATTGGGTTTATACTGAGAACACAGACACTTTAAATATAGGAGCTGGGATCTTACCCAAAAGATATGCTTATTCACTGGATATAAATACCATAATTCTACCAGTGTTCTGGGGACTGAAAAATCCCTTAGTTGGGAGATAGATATAAGTATCTTGGGCCAGGTGTGGTGGCTCACGCCTGTAATCCCAGCACTTTGGGAGGCTGAGGCGGGCGGATCACAAGGTCAGGAGAACAAGACCATCCTGGCTAACACAGTGAAACCCCATCTCTACTAAAAAATACAAAAACATTAGCTGGGCATGGTGACACGCGCCGGTAGTCCCAGCTACTCAGGAGGCTGAGGTAGGACAATCGCTTGAACCCGGGAGGCGGAGGTTGCAGTGAACTGAGATCGTGCCATTGCACTCCAGCCTGGGTGACAGAGCAAGACTCTGTCTCAAAAAAAAAAAAAAAAAAAAAAAAAAAAAAAAATCTTGACTTCAAACACCGTAGATTAGTCTTGACTATTTTGGAACTTTAGATAAATAGAATTATACAGTGTATTTTCCTTTCTGACTTCTTTTGCTCAACATTATGTTGGTAATTTGTTGCATGTAGTTGTAGTTTGTTCATTCTTGTTGTGCTATTCCATTGAGTGAAATAACCTAGCTTATCCATTCTATTGCATGTGGAGATAGAGATTGTCTCCAATGGCCGGGCACAGTGGCTCACGCCTGTAATCCCAGCACTTTGGGAGGCCGAGGCGGGTGGATCACTTGAGGCCAGGAGTTCAAAACCAGCCTGGCCAACATGGTGAAATCCCGTCTCCACTAAAAATACAAAAATTAGCTGGGCATGGTGGTGCATGCTTGTAATCCCAGCTACTCAGGAGGCTGAGGCAGGGGGATGGCTTGAACTCGGGAGGTGGAAGTTGCAGTGAGCCGAGATCGTGCCATTGCACTCCAGCCTGGGTGACAGAGCTAGACTCTGTCTCAAAAAATAAACAAACAAACCAAAAGAGATTGTCTCTAATATTTGACTATTACAAATAGTACATGATTATGGTCAGTTTTAATACTGCCAAACAATTTTCTAAAGTCATACCATTGTTTCATACTGCTTGCAAAAACGTCCTTTTGTTTTCCCTTATATTTAGCAAAATATTTTGTTGAGGACTTCAACTCATTTCATCTACAAACAAAAGTTTTAAAATCTATGCTTAGACCAAAGGGATGGAAAGAGAAGAGCAAAGACACAGGAAACCTGAGGGAAGAGGAAACTGGGATAGATTCAAGACTGGCCAGCCAGTTCTTCCTGTAAGATACTGTCTTTCAAGAGCTAAGCTTTGGGGATTCTAATTGTTTTAATAAAATACAGTGTTCCTTTACATAGTTGAACTGAATTGTTTTCCAACAAATATGAATTAAATTGCCTCATTATTTATTTAGGTTAAACAATTAAACTGAAAACTTAAGAGGAAAGAGACCTTGTACATTCTTCAACATTATAGCCTCAGACAAAACAGATGCTCAATAAATGTTTGGATAAATGAATGAATAAATAAATGAATCAGTTTCCTAAAACTTAGCAATTATCTATCATGACCTGATGTAGCATGGTTGGTTCATTATGCAGATACTAATCCTGTGTTTCAAATTCAATGATCCAGGCCTTTCTCCTGAGTCTACCCCAAGTACCATGAGACTATATTGGAGCTCTCTGGGGATTATACATACAGGATCAGTAGGCTGGACAACCTCACTCCCTCAGGCAGTCAGCCTGGCACTGCCCTTATAGAGATCCTGGTCAAAAAGTAGACCTAGGCCAAGCGCAGCGGCTCATGCCTGTAATCCCAGCACTTTGGGAGGCTGAGATGGGAGGATCACTTGAGGCCAGGAGTTTGAGACCAGCCTGGGCAACATGGCGAGACCTCATCTCCATTAAAAATAAAAAATGTAGCCGTGTGTGGTGTCATGCACCTGCACTTCCCAGCTACTCAGGAGGCTGAGGCGGGATGATTTCTTGAGCCTGAGAGGTCAAGGCTGCAGTAAGCTGTGATGAGCCTGGGTGACAGAGCGAGACTCTGTCTCAAAAAAAAACAGAGATAATTTATGAAAGAATACGTACACACACTCAGAATGATGCATGTGGCTTAACTGTTTACAAGTGTGAATAAGTGGCTCATTTACATAGAGTATCACATTTAATCGTCTCAAAGCCCTAAGGGGCTTGTTATCATAATCTTCATTTTATAAATGAGGCAGTTCAGAGAAATGAGGTGAGTTGCTGAAGGTCACAACCAGTAATTGTTAAAGCCTCAATTTAAACTTAGGTCTGTCTAGAGCCTGAGATTTTAAGAATTATGTGTGCATAAATAATTTAAAAATTAAATTTTCTTTGGCTCTCAAGGACATGTATTTTTGCGTCTGATTTCAATTAAGCTAAATACATTTGGTGCCTACTAGGTACCGAAGACATTTGTATAACTTAAGATAATATTACAATGTATTTACTTTCTCTAAGCACTCCTTCAGCTTCCCTGATTAGAAGGCAACTGGGTCTTGAAAGAAAACTTCTTTTCTGATATACAGAACAGAGGACTAGGAACCTGCATGAGTAGGTCTTAGGGTGAAGGAAGCCTCTTCAGAAGGGGAGATGAGGGAGAGAGGAAAATGAATTAGCAGGAAAAAGGAAAAAAAGGTATTTCAAGAGGGAAGCCTGAAAATTATTTCCATTGGAGCTTTCCGTGACTTGTTTTAATGACAGCCATCCAGGTTTTTCATTTCATTTATGTATTTACTTATTTATTTATTTATTTATTTATTTATTTATTTATTTATTTATGTTGAGATGGAGTCTCACTCTGTTGCCCAGGCTGGAGTGGAGTGGCACGATCTCAGCTCACTGCAACCTCCATCTCCTGGGTCAAGCGATTCTCCTGCCTCAGTCTCCTCAGTAGCTGGAACTACAGGCACCCACCACCACACCCAGCTAATGTTTGTGTTTTTTTTAGTAGAGACGGGGTTTCACTATATTGGCCAGGCTGGTCTCAAACTCCTGACCTTGTGATCTGCCCGCCTCGGCCTCCCAAAGTGCTGCGATTACAGGCGTGAGCCACCGCGCCTGGCCAGCCATCTAGTTCTTGAAGGCCAAAGAAAGCATAATAAACCTGAAGATCCTTGGCAGATCCTTGCATTGCTGGACTGCAGGGTGCATAAACACCCTGGATGACAGATGACGTGGCCGGCCACCTCAGGCCCATCCCTGCGCACTGGGTCTGGACAGTGCCAGCTCCTTGGCAACACTGCAGGCTGTTATGACCCTGTGCTGGGGCGGGGGCAGGAGGGCCGAGCACCAGGTGATGTGGCAACACCGCAGTCAAAGGAAAGCCATGCTAAGAGGCCGCTGCCCAGCAGTCCTGTGACAGGCAAGGGGACTGCAGGAATACTGGGGAAGAGGGGAGGGATGGAGGGGAAGGATCATTGTTGCACGGCTCTAGCCAGAAAGAAAATCTAAAATTCTGCTTCATGGCTCAGCTCCCAGCACAGCTAATGCTTGGAACGGACTAGTTGCCTGGACAGTTACAATTATTTGTCATAAGCACCTCAGGCCTTGGTGTTCAGTTTTCCTTTGCCCCTCAGTTTCAGATGGCCTACTGTGGCCCCTGCTCATGATTCAGACTGAAATAGCTGCCTGTTTTGCATGCCAGTTCAGGCTGTATTTCAGTTCTTGTTTCTTTGAAAGGACCTGTCAGGGAAGCAGTATGAAATGTCAGGTTCCGGTTTGGTATTCCCCCTCTAACTTCAACCTTGTAGCTTGACTTTTGCGGGATTCCCACTCATGCTCAGAGTCTCCTCATGCGAATAGGCTTATCTAATTCACAAATAGCTTGGTGATGTGATGATGCCTGGCCCTGTAAAATCATACTTTTTCACCTTACATCACCTTCCATGGACTGCCTGGAATTCAGATTAGTTAGCCATCCCTTGCTTGGACATGCTTACTAAAGATAGAGGATATTGGCCAGATGCAGTGGCTCATGCCTGTAATCCCAGCACTTTGGGAGGCCAAGTCAGGCGAATCATCTGAGGTCAGGAGTTCAAGACCAGCATGGCCAACATGGTGAAACTCCGTCTCTACTAAAAATACAAAAACTTAGCTGGGCGTGGTGGCACGCACCTGTATTCCCAGCTACTCGGGAGGCTGAGGCAGGAGAATTGCTTGAACCCGGGAGGCAGATGCTGCAGTGAGCCAAGATCGTGCCACTGCACTCCAGCCTGGGTGACAGAGTGACACTCCATCTAAAAAAAAAAAAAGGCCAGGCGCAGTGGCTCAAGCCTGTAATCCCAGCACTTTGGGAGGCTGAGACGGGCGGATCACGAGGTCAGGAGATCGAGACCATCCTGGCTAACACGGTGAAACCCCGTCTCTACTAAAAAAAAATACAAAAAAATTAGCTGGGCGAGATGGCGGGCGCCTGTAGTCCCAGCTACTTGGGAGGCTGAGGCGAGAGAATGGCGTAAACCCGGGAGGCGGAGCTTGCAGTGAGCTGAGATCCGGCCACTGCACTCCAGCCTGGGCGATAGAGCGAGACTCCTGTCTCAAAAAAAAAAAAAAAAAAAAAAAAAGGATAAGGCATTTCCAGTTATCAAGGAATTATCAATTTCTTCCTACAAAATAATTGAAGAGTCCTACATAGATCTTTACAATTGTCTGTGTAGAAGTTCAAACTCCTGAAAGTTGGCTAGTTCTTGTTCATATCTACCCCATACCTGTGTTAATACCGTTTACATTTACTCTTTCAGACACAGGGGAACAAGGTCCTGAACAAAGGAGGACTTGGTATGGTGCCACAACTGCTTCTGGCTTGGGTCTCTACAACTTTGGTGGAGCTTCCAAGAGCTCCATGTGGGGACAGAGCATTAGATGGTTGACAATATCTGTGGTCCGCAGGAGCCACTATGTGGAGGGCCCAGGGAAGAATTTGCCATTTTCAATGAAAAACACGTGGCAGTTACTAACTATGATGATTTTGTACTTAGGATCTGGATCTGTGGCAACTTTCTTTAAACACCAACTGCTTAAGAAATAAGAATGTTTTAGTTCATCCATTTAACAGACATGAAGAGTGTTTCAAGAGATGCAATCCCTTTGAAAAACGGATCAAACTCTTGAACTCATATAGCATACTAGATGTGTTTGTCAATAAACTTATGACATGAAAACTCAATCAGTCAATCAATTTAGCCTTGGGCATAAACAGATAATGGCTTCTCATTCCCCGTTTACAGTGGCCCCTCCTTCTCTTGTCTTTTCCAAATACAAGACCACTTAGATCTTTATCATGGTCCTAAGGAGCTGATGTTGAAGGTTATATGTAAGACATGGGGAACTTGAACTCAGAGGGGCGTGTGTGTGTGTGTGTGTGTGTGTGTCAAGGTCTCACTGCTGCCCAGACTGAGTGCTGTGGCACAATCACAGCTCACTGTAGCATCAACCTGCTGGACTCAAGCGATCCTCCTACCTCAGCCTCCAGAGTAGCTGGGACCACAGGTATGCGCCACTATGCTCAGCTTATTTTTTTTTTTTTTTTTTTGAGGCAGAGTCTCGCTCTGTTGCCCAGGCTGGAGTGCAGTGGCCGGATCTCAGCTCACTGCAAGCTCCGCCTCCCGGGTTTACACCATTCTGCTGCCTCAGCCTCCCAAGTAGCTGGGACTACCGGCGCCCGCCACCTCGCCCAGCTAGTTTTTGTATTTTTAGTAGAGACGGGGTTTCACTGTGTTAGCCAGGATGGTCTCGATCTCCTGACCTCGTGATCCGCCCGTCTCAGCCTCCCAAAGTGCTGGGATTACAGGCTTGAGCCACCGCGCCCGGCCAGCTAATTTTTTTTATATTTTGTAGAGACAGGGCTTTGCCATGTTGCCCAGGCTAGTGTTGAATTCCTGGACAAAAGCAATCTTCCTGTCTTGGCCTCCCAAAGTGCTAGGATTACAGGTGTGAGCCACTGTGCCCAGCCAGAATTGCAGATTTTTAAATACAGAAATTCTCAAGTGCTTTGCCCAGGAAGGGATACATTTGCCAACTTTTCTGGCTATTGGAGCAGGTCAGAGAGGGCTAATGTTCCTGTCAGAGGTGATAGTTTTACTCTGATCCCATTTGTTCATCTCTACACTTTCTGAAGAAAAGTCCCATTTCAGATGTGTATATGTTTTTGAATATTCTCATTCTTTAGAAAGCTCCTTTCTTTATGTCCTGAGTGAATTACTCCCATGTGTTAAGAGTTGGGAAGTTGCCGGGCGCGGTGGCTCAAGCCTGTAATCCCAGCACTTTGGGAGGCCGAGACGGGCGGATCACGAGGTCAGGAGATCGAGAACATCCTGGCTAACACAGTGAAACCCCGTCTCTACTAAAAAAAATACAAAAAACTAGCGGGGCGAAGTGGCGGGCGCCTGTAGTCCCAGCTACTCCGGAGGCTGAGGCAGGAGAATGGCGTAAACCCCAGAGGCAGAGCTTGCAGTGAGCTGAGATCCGGCCACTGCACTCCAGCCCGGGCGACAGAGTGAGACTCTGTCTCAAAAAAAAAAAAAGAGAGTTGGGAAGTTATAGGAAAGGTAGGGTCCAAGGAAATTAGTCAAAAATCAATCAAGGACCCAGCTGAAAGATAAATGAAGTTGAACAGTTCACAAAAGAGGAACTATATTGGGCTAAAAGACACGTGGGAAAATGTTCAACTTCACTAATAACAAAAGAAATGCAAATTTTAAAAACCAGGTACCGTTTCATCTGTAAAATTTGCAAAAGTTAAAAATGTGTGGCTGGGCGCAGTGTCTCACGCCTGTAATCTCAGCACTTTGGGAGGCCAAGGTAGGTGGATCATGAGGTCAGGAGTTCGAGACCAGCCTGGCCAACATAGTGAAACTCCGTCTTTACTAAAAATACAAAAATTAGCTGGGCATGGTGGCAGGCACCTGCAATCCCAGCTACTTGGGAGGCTGAAGCAGAGAATTGCATGAACCTGGGAGGCGGAGGTTGCAGTGAGCCAAGATTGCACCACTGCACTCCAGCCTGGGCGACAGAGTAAGACTCCATCAAAAAAAAAAAAAAAGGGTTGGGGGTGGTGGAAAAATACCCAGTACTGGCAAGCATGCAGTATGGTGGCTGTCTTTATGCCCTGCTAGTAGTGGGCTACATTGATTGATACCACTTTTAGGGAAACCATCTGATGAGACACGTCAATCATATTCCTGCTTAAATTATCCTGAGGAAGTTATCCAAAACATATACAAAAATTTATCACAATGATGCAGTGTTATTTATTTTAAAAAATGGGAATAACTTAGGTATGAAAAAATATGAGACTGGTTAAATAAATGATAATATATTCTCACAGTAGAACACTAATGCAACCATTAGGAAAGATGCTTTGTTTTCTAGTACCATGAGAAAATGCTTTTTTACAATCCAGGCTGGGGTGCCGTGGTACAATCTTGGCCTCCCAGGTTCAAACGATTTTTGTGCCTCAGCCTCCCTACCGGGATTACAGGCGTGTGCCAACACACCCAGCTAAATTTTTAATATTTTTAGTAGAGATGGGGTTTTGCCACGTTTGCCAAGCTGGTCTTGAACTCCTGGCCTCATGTGGTCCGCCCACCTGAGCCTCACAGAGTGTTGTGAGTCACCGCGCTTAGCCTATTACAATGTTAATTAAAAAGTGTAAAATACATAATTGTATTTACAGTCATCCCTCAGTATCTGTGGAAGATTGGTTCTAGGACTCCCCCTGTCCCCGCAGATACCAAAATCCACAATGCACAAGTTCCTTCTTTTGTTGTTATTGTTGTTGTTGTTGTTTTGAGACGGAGTTTCATTCTTGTGGCCCAGGCTGGCTGGGTCTCGGCTCACTGCAACCTCTGCCTCCTGGGTTCAAGTGATTCTCCTGCCTCAGCCTCCCGAATAGCTGGGATTACAAGGCGTGTGCCACCACACCCAGTTAATTTTTGTATTTTTGGCAGAGACGGGGTTTCACCATGTTGGCCAGGCTGGTCTCAAACTGCTGACCTCAGTTGATCCGCCCACCTCAGCCTCCCAAAGTGCTGGGATTACAGGCGTGAGCCACCACACCCGGCCACAAGTTCCTAATATAAAATAATGTAGTATTTGCATGCAACCTACTCACATCCTCCCATATACATCTCTATGTTACTGACAATACCTGATGCAATGTAAATGCTGTGTGAATAGTAGTTTTACTGTATTGTTTAGGAAATAGTGGCTGGACAAAAACAACCTGCGCATGTTCAGTACAAATGCAGCCATCTTTTCCTTTCTCAAACATTTTCAGTCTGTAGCTGGTTGAATCCCAGGATGCAGAACTCACCGATACAAAGAGCTGACTGTACATTCTAATCTCAGTTATGCTAAAAAATAAAACATAGAAACAAGAAAGGGATAAAATATATTAATTCATTAACAATGGTTGTCTTGAAATAATTCGTAATTTTTTTCTTCTTCCCTTTTCCCCTTATTTTTCTGTAATAATGACATATTGTCTTTTTTTTTTTTTTTTTTTTTTTTTGAGAAGGAGTCTCGCTCTGTCACCCAGGCTGGAGTGCAGTGGCCAGATCTCAGGTCACTGCAAACTCCACCTCCCGGGTTTACGCCATTCTCCTGCCTCAGCCTCCCGAGTAGCTGGGACTACAGGCGCCCGCCACCTCACCTGGCTAGTTTTTTATATTTTTTTAGTAGAGACGGGGCTTCACCGTGTTAGCCAGGATGGTCTCGATCTCCTGACCTCGTGATCCACCCGCCTCGGCCTCCCAAAGTGCTGGGATTACAGGCTTGAGCCACCGCGCCCGGCCGACATACTGTCTTTAGAATAAAAACTTGTATTTAGGCAGGGCACAGTGGCTCATGCCTATAATCTCAGCACTTTAGGAGGTCGAGGCAGGAGGATTGCTTGAGCTCAGGAGTTTGAAATGAGCCTGGGTAGCATAGTGAGACTCTGTCTCTACAAAAAATTTTATTTATTTATTTATTTATTTATTTATTTATTTATTTGACAGAGTCTTGCTTTGTCACCCAGGCTGGAGTACAGTGGTGCAATCTCGGCTCACTGCAAACTCTGCCTCCTGGGGTTCAAACAATTCTCCTGCCTCAGCCTCCCTAGTAGCTGGGATTACAGGTGCACATCACTGCACTCAGCTAATTTTTGTATTTTTAGTAGACAGAAGGTTTCACCATGTTGGTCAGGCTGATCTTGAACTCCTGACCTCAAATTATCTGCCCGCCTCAACCTCCCAAACTACTGGGATTATAGGCATGAACCACCACATGCGGCAAAATTTTAAAAAATGTTTTAAATTTTATTGAAAAATCACAAGCAGCTACAGTAATCAAGGCTGTATGGTACTGGCATAAGGATAGACACATAGATCAATGGCAGAAAGTTCAGAAATAAACTGTTAGCTTTATGATCAACTGATTTTCAAAAAGGGTTCTAAGACAATTCAGTGAGGAAAGAATCATCTTTTCAATAAATTGTGCTGGGACAACTGGATATCTACATGCAAAAGAAGAAAGTTGGACCCCTTCTTTACACCACATACAGAAACTAACTGAGCTGGATTATAGACCTAAATGTAAAAGCTAAAACTATAAAATTTTTAGAAAACAAGAATAAATCTTGATGGCCTTAGGTCAGAGAAAGTCTTCTTAGATATGACCAAAAGCCCAAACAACAACAAAAATAGACAAATAGGACATCATCAAAATTAAGTACTTTTGTGCTTCAAAACACAGAATCAAGAAAGTGAAAAAACTCACAGAATGTGAGAAAATATTTGCAAATCATGTATCTGATAAGGGACTTGTATCCAAAATAAATAGAGCTCTAACAACTCAACAATAAAAAGACAAATAATCCAATTGAACAATGGGCAAAAGGCCAGTCTCAGTGACTCAGGCCTGTAATCCCAGCACTTTGGGAGGCCAAAGCGGGCAGATCACCTGAGGCTGGGAGTTTGAGATCAGCCTGACCAACCTGGTGAAACCCTATCTCTACTAAAAATACAAAATTAGCCGGGCATGGTGGCGCATGCCTGTAATCCCAGCTACTTGGGAGGCTGAGGTAGGAGAATTGTTTGAACCCGGGAGGTGGAGGTTGCGGTGATCCGGGATTGCCATTGCACTCCAGCCTGAGCAACAAGAGCAAAACTCTGTCTCAAAAAACAAAAAGAACAAAAAAAAAAAAAAAAAAAAAAAGAAAGAAAGAAAGAAAGAAAAATGGGCAATGAGTTGAATAGAAATTTCTCCAAAGAAGATATATAAATATTGCTGCCGTAACAAACGTAGTGGCTTAAAACAATACCACTTTATTATCTTACAGTTCTTGAAGTCAGGAGTTCAACATGGGTAGAAATGGAAAGTGACTGCTAATGAATATAGGGCTCCTTTTTGGGGTGACGAAAATATCCTAAAATTAATCGTAGTGATTTTTTTTAGTAGAGACAATGTTTCATCATGTTGCCCAGGCTGGTCTCAAACTTCTGGGCTCAAGTGATCTGCCTGCTTCGCTGGTTGCACAGCTCTGTAAATAAACCAAAAACCATTTTGTATATCCCCACCTTGGGTTGTTTGGGGTTTTTTGTTTTTGTTGTTGTTTTGTTTTGTTTTTGTTTTCCTTTTTTTTTGTTTTTTTTTGTTTTGTTTTTGTTTTGTTTTTGTGACAGGGTCTCACTTTGTCACCCAGGCACATACAGGCTGGAGTGCAGTGGCACGATCACAACTCACTGAAGCTTCAACCTCCTGGACTCAAGGGATTCTCCCACCTCAGCCTCCCAAGTAGCAGAGACACAGGCGTGCGCCACCATACCTGGCTAATTTTGTTGAGAAATGAGGTCTCTTTGTGTTGCACAGTCTGGTCTCCAACTCCGGGGCTCAAGTGATTGTCCCACTTCTGCCTTTCAGAGTGCTGGGATTATAGGCATGAGCCACCATACCCAGCCTGTATGAGTACTTTAAATGGGTGCATTGCATGGTATGTAAACTACATCTCAATTAAGCTGTTAAAAAATAACAAATGAATGACTCCTAAGTAGGATGCCATATCAATTTAACAAAAACACACCACAAATGGCCTTAAAGAATAAAGGAAATGTATTGGGTCATTCAACTGAAAAGTACAGAGGAAATAAAGACTTCAGGTGCGATACAGTCAAAACCTCCTCCCCCAGCAGTTGGAGCTCCAACTATACATGCTGCTACATAATTGAGGGAGAGTGAAATAGATATTGTGGAGACAACACCCACTATGCCCATCCACTACGGTCCTAAGGGCAAGGATAAAACAGGTGGCTCACGGCTGGGTGCAGTGGCTCATACATGTAATCCCAGCACTTTGGGAGGTCGAGGCAGGCAGATTACTTGAGTCCAGGAGTTTGAGACTAGCCTGGGCAACATGACGTGTCTCTATAAAGAATACAAAAAATGGCCGGGCGCAGTGACTCACACCTGTAATCTCAGCACTTTGGGAGGCTGAGATGGGCGAATCACGAGGTCAGGAGATCGAGACCATTCTTGCTAGCATGGTGAAACCCCATCTCTACTAAAAACACAAAAAATTAGCCGGGCCTGGTGGCGGGCACCTGTAGTCCCAGCTACTCGGGAGGCTGAGGCAGGAGAATGGCGTGAAACCAGGAGGCAGAGCTTGCAGTGAGCCGAGATCGTGCAACTGCACTCCAGCCTGGGCGACAGAGCTAGACTCCGTCTCAAAAAAAAAAAAAAAAAAAAAAAAAAATTTAGCTGAGTGTGGTGGCACACGTCCATAGCCCTAGCCCGGGCAACAGAGTGACACCCTGTCTCTACATTTTTTAAATAAATAAATAAATTGAAAAAATATATATAGTAAAAAAGAAGAACACAGAAGGGCAGGCCTGGCATGGCGGCTCATTCCTGTAATCCCAGAGTTTTTGGAGGCTAAGATGAGAGGATCACTTGAAGCCAGGACTTTGAGAACAGCCTGGGCAACATATGAAGACCCTGTCGCTATAAAAAAAATTTTTTTAGGCCGGGCACAGTGGCTCATGCCTGTAATTCCAGCACTTTAGGAGGCCAAGGTGGGCGGATCACCTGAGGTCAGGAGTTCGAGACCAGCCTGACCAACATGGAGAAGCCCCATCTCTACTAAAAATACAAAATTAGCCAGGCGTGGTGGCACATGCTTGTGATCCCAGCTACTGGGGAGGCTGAGGCAGGAGAATCGCTTGAACCTGGGAGGTTGAGGTTGCAGTGAGCTGAGATTGTGCCATTGCACTCCAGTCTGGGCAACAAGAATGAAACTCCATCTCAAAAAAAAAAAAAGAAAAAAAAAAATTTTTTTAAAAATACTTTGGGAGGCCAAGGCAGGGAGATCACTTCAGCCCAGGAGTTTGAGACCAGCTGGGCAACACGGTGAAACCTTGTCTCTACTAAAAAGCAAGCAAGCAAGCAAACAAACAAACAAACAAACAAAAACACTTTTTTTAATCCAAAAGAGGGGCTGGGCATGGTGACTTACTCCTGCAATCCCAGTACTTTGGGAAGCCAAGGCAGGCAGATCACCTGAGGTCAGGAGTTGGAGACCAGCCTGGCCAACATGGTGAAACCCCATCTCTACTAAGAACACAAAAATTAGCCAAGTGTGGTGGCGCACGCCTGTAATCCCAGCTATGTGGGAGGCTGAGGTGGGAGGATCGCTTGAGCCCAGGAGGTAAAGGTTGGGGTGAGCCAAGATCATACCACTGCATTCCAGCCTGGGTGACAGAGTGAGACTGTGTCTCAGAAAATAATAATTAATTAAATAAATAAATCAATCAAAAAGAAAATAAAGAAAGAAAACAGAAGGGCAAGCTCAAAGACAAATAGCAGAGCATGTGTGTACCGGTCAGTCACAGGAGCAATTCTCAGGAGGCCGAAGCCCTCTTTAGACTAAAAAGAGAAACAACTAAGGACAGTAATGAAGAACACTGTCCTTTAAACACTTTAAAAGTGTTTAGGATTGATTGCTAATGGAGCATGAAAATGTTCTAAAATTAGATTGTAGAGATAGTTGCACAGGCCTGTAAATATACTAAAAATGATTGAGGCACGGTGGCTCACATCTGTAATCCCAGCACTCTGGGAGGCTGAGGAGGGCGGATCACCTGAGGAGTTCAAGACCAACCTCATCAACATGGTGAAATCCTGTCTCTACCAAAAAATTAGCTGAGTGTTGTGGTGCACACCTGAAGCCTCAGCTACTCAGGAGGCTGAGGTAGGAGAATTACTTGAACCAGGAGCTGGAGGTTGCAGTGAGCTGAGATCTCACCACTGCACTCCAGCCTGGACAACAGAGTGAGACATCGTCTCAAAAAAAAAAAAAAAAAAAAGCTAATGATCATTGGGCACAGTGTCTCATACCTGTAATCCCAGCACTTTGGGAAGCTGAGGTGGGCGGATCACCTGAGGTCAGCAGTTCAAGACCAACCTGGCCAACATGGTGAAACTCCGTCTCTACTAAAAACACAAAAAGTACCCAGGCATGATGGCGGGTGCCTGTAATCCCAGCTGCTTGGGAGGCTGAGGTGGGAGAATCACTTGAATCCGAAAGGCGGAGTTTGCAGTGAGCCGAGATCGTGCCACTGCACTCCAGCCTGGGCAACAGAGCAAGACTCCATCTCAAAAAAAAAAAAAAAAAAAAAGATTGAACCGTACACTTGAATATCTGTATTGCTTTTTTTTTTTTCTTTGAGACGTAGTCTCGCTCTGTCTCCCAGGTTGGAGTGCAGCGGCATGACCTCGGCTCACTGCAAGCTCCGCCTCCCAGGTTTATGCCATTCTCCTGCCTCAGCCTCCCGAGTAGCCGGGACTACAGGTGCCCACCACCACACCTGGCTAATTTTTTGTATTTTTAGTAGAGACGGGGTTTCACCATGTTAATCAGGATGGGCTCGATCTCCTGACTTCATGATCCGCTTGCCTCCCAAAGTGCTGGGATTACAGGTGTGAGCCACCAGACCTGGCCGAATATGTGTATTCTTTAAATGATGTGTGAATACCAGGCACAGTGTCTCATGCCTGTAATCCTAGCACTTGGGGAGGCTGAGATGGGAGGACTATTTGAGCCCAGGAGTTTGAGACCAGCCTAGGCAAAATAGTGAGACTCCATCTCTACTGAAAAAACAAAACTAGCTGGGCGTGATAGTATATGCAACTGAAGTTCCAGCAACTTGGAAGGAGGCGAGAGGATTGCTTGAGCCCAGGAGGTTGAGGCTTGAGGTTGCAGTGAGTTTTGATCGTGCCACTGCACTCCAGCCTGGGAGACAGAGTGAGATTCTGTCTCAGGGAAAAAAAAAAAAACACTTAAATAATATGTGAATTCTATTTCAATGAGGCTGGATTTCATTGTTTAGAGCAGGTAGATATTAATCTAGTGCTTGGGCATATGGAGCCAGAAGAAGGGAATTAAATGTAAATTAAAGCCCAAAATATGGGAAAGATAGTAAGTGGGCCTCTGTATATTTCAAGGAGTTCAAGACTCTTGGGCCCAGATAAATTACCTCCTAGGGCACTGAAAGAACTTGTAGGTGTAGTAATTATTTAAACTAATTTGTGAGAAATTATGGAGAATTGGGTGAGGGAAGAGAAGTTTTGGACACAAGCACACATGGATATTTTTTTTCTTTTTGAGATGGAGTCTCGCTCTGTTACCAGGCTGGAGAGCAGTGGCATGATCCCGGCTCACTGCAACCTCTGCCTCCTAGGTTCAAGCAATTCTCCTGCCTCAGCCTCCCGAGTAGCTGGGACTACAGGCACGGGCCACCACGCCCAGCCAATTTTTGTATTTTTAGTAGAGACAGGGTTTCACCATTTTGGCCAGGATGGTCTCGATCTCTTGACCTCATGATCCACCCACCTTGGCCTCCCAAAGTGCTGGGATTACAAGCATGAGCCACCTCGCCCAGCCCCCACACATGGATTTATTTATTTTGTGCATTTGTATATGTTTAGTTTTATTGTACCAAAGCAACTTGTACATTTTTTTGTTTTGTTTTGTTTTGTTTTTGTTTTTGAGACAGTCTCACTCTGTTGCCCTGGCTGGAGTGCAGTGGCATGATCTCAGCTCACTGCAGCCTCTGCCTCCCAGGTTTAAGTGATTCTCCTGCCTCAGCCTCCCCAGTCGCTGGGACTACAGGCACACGCCACCACACCTGGCTAATTTTTTTTTTTTTTTTTTTTGAGACGGAGTTTCGCTCTGCCACCCAGGCTGGAGTGCAGTGGCCAGATCTCAGCTCACTGCAAGCTCCGCCTCCCGGGTTCACGCCATTCTCCTGCCTCAGCCTCCCTGAGTAGCTGGGACTACAGGTGCCCGCCACGTTGCCCGCCTAGTTGTTTTTTTTTTTTTTTTTTTTTTTTTTGTGTGTTTTTAGTACAGACAGCGTTTCACCATGTTAGCCAGGATGGTCTCAATCTCCTGACCTCGTGATCCGCCCGTCTCGGCCTCCCAAAGTGCTCGGATTACAGGCTTCAGCCACCGCGCCCGGCCAATTTTTTTTTAAATTTATTTTTAGTAGAGACAAAATTTCACCATGTTGGCTAGGCTGGTCCCAAACTCCTGACCTCAGGTAATCCACCCTCCTCAGCCTCCCAAAGTGCTGGGATTACAGGTATGAGCCACTGCACCTGGCTACAAAGCAACTTGTACATTTTTAATGTTTAAAACTGAGCATCTGGGCCAGGGGTTGTGGCTACCTTCTGTAATCCCAGCCCTTTGGGAGGCCCCAGCAGGTAGATGGTTTCAGTTCAGAGGTTTGAGATCAGCCTGGGCAACATGGTGAAACTCCGTCTCTACAAAAAATACAAACCTTAGCCAGGCATGGTGGCGCACACCTGTACTCCCAGCTAGTCGGGAGGCTGAGGTTGGAGGATCGATTGAGCCTGGGAGGTTAAGGCTTCAGTGAGCTGTGACTGCCTTATTGCACTCTAGCCTAGGTGACAGAGCAAAATCTTGTACCAAAAAAACAAATAAATAGGCCAGGTACTGTGGCTCACGCCTGTAATCCCAGCACTTTGGGAGGCCTAGGCAGGTGGATCACGAGGTCCGGAGTTTGAGACCAGCCTGGCCAATATGGTGAAACCCTGTCTCTACTAAAAATACAAAAATTAGCCAGGCATGGTGGCGCATGCCTATAGTCCCAGCTACTCAGGAGGCTGAGGTAGAAGAATAGCTTTAACTCGGGAGATGGAGGTTGGAGTGAACTGAGATCAAGTCCCTGCACTCCAGCCTGGGCGACGGAGTGAGACTCCATCTCTAAATAAATAAATCAATGTAAAACTTTATTTTAAAAGTGTTATATTGGCCAGACGTGGGTGGCTCACGCTTGTAATCCTAGCACTTTGGGAGGCCGAGCTGAGTGGATTATCTGAGGTCAGGAGTTCGAGACCAGCTTGGCCAACATGGTGAAACCCCATCTGTACTAAAAATACAAAAATTAGCTGGGTGTGGCATGCACCTGTAGTCCCAGCTACTCGGGAGGCTGAGGCAGGAGAATCGCTTGAACCTGGGAGGCAGAGGTTGCAGTGAGCCAAGTTTGCGTCACTGCACTCTAGCCTGGCAACAGAGTGAGACTCCGCCTCAAAAAAACAAACAAACAAACAAACAAAAAATCAAAAATTCGCCTGGCATGGTGGCGCATGCCTGTAATCCCACCTACTCAGGAGGTTGAGGCAGGAGAATCACTTGAACCCAAGAGATGTAGTTTGCTGTGAGCCGATATCACGCCACTGCACTCCAGCCTGGGTAACACAGTGAAACTCCGTCTCAAAAAAAAAAAAGTGTTATCTTAATGATGTCCATTAAATATGCCAAAGGAGAAGCCATGTTGTCAAAATGCCTACTTAACCCACCGAAGTATCTCAAATTCTCCCTTTGCTGATTTTCTATAATCCCATTTTTTAATGTTTTTTTCTTCCCTTTTTTCTTTTTTTTTTTTTTTAAGGTACAGTCTTGCTCTTTTCCCCAGGCTGGAGTGCAGTGGCACGATCTTGGCTTACTGCCACCTCCACCTCCCAGGTTTAAACGATTCTCTTGCCTCAGCCTCCTGAGTAGCGGTGATTACAAGGATCCGCCACCATGCCTGGCTAATTTTTGTATTTTTAGTAGAGACAGGGTTTCACCGTGTTGGCCAGGCTGGTCTCAAACTCCTGACCTCAAGTGATCCCCCCACCTTAGCCTCCCAAAGTGCCAGGATTACAGATGTGAGCTACCGTGCCCAGTTTCAATTCACATTTAACTCCCTTCTCCTGGCCTTTTTTTCCTTTTTTTAAAACAAGAGAAAGTAGATGGATACATGTTGGTAAATGCTAACTGTTCATGTTCACATAGAGACACAGTGAACTCTCTGAGCCCAACACACAGAGAAAGGGGGAAAAAAGCAAGAATTCTATGCATAACTGTACAGGGGCCTAGCACCCTCCAGCTTCCAGCAGAGCGAAGGGAGTAGGTTTTTCTTTTCTCCCATGGAGCTTTGTGGTGTTGATTCCATACAGTTTTTGTTCAGACAAGAAGGGATAAAAATGAATTTGGGATGGAAAGAGATAGAGACTCTTGTCCCACTCTGTTCTGCTCAAGGTGCATCCCCTCAAAATAACACCCATGGTATAAAGAAAAGAAACCTCAGAAACAGTGTGACTGGTCACAAGAGGGAAAAAACAAAAAGACTGCAACTTGCTCCCAGGAATGCGATACTTTTTTTTTTTTTTTTTGAGACGGAGTCTAGCTCTGTCGCCCAGGCTGGAGTGCAGTGGCACCATCTCGGCTCACTGCAAGCTCCGCCTCCTGGGTTCACGCCATTCTCCTGCCTCAGCCTCCCGAGTAGCTGGGACTACAGGCACGCACCACCACGCCCCGCTAATTTTTTGTATTTTTAGTAGAGACGGGGTTTCACCGTGTTAGCCAGGATGGTCTCGATCTCCTGACCTCCTGATCCGCCCGCCTCGGCCTCCCAAAGTGCTGGGATTACAGGCGTGAGCCACCGCGCCTGGCTTTTTTTTTTTTTTTTTGAGATGGAGTCTTGCTCTGTCGCCCAGGCTAGACTGCAGTGGCGTGATCTCGACTCACTGCAAGCTCCACCACCTGTGTTGACTTCATTCCCCTGCCTCAGCCTCCCAAGTAGCTGGGACTACAGGCCCTCGCCACCATGCCCAGCTAATTTTTTTGTATTTTTAGTAGAGATGGGGTTTCACCGTGTTAGGCAGGATGATCTCGATCTCCTGACCTCGTGATCTGCCCGCCTCGGCCTCCCAAAGTGCTGGGATTACAGGCGTGAGCCACTGTGCCCAGGCCCTGTAGTTTATATTTAATTTATTTATTTTTAAGAGACAGAGTCTTGCTTTGTCACCCAGGCTGGAGTGTAGTGGCAGGATCAGGTCTCACTGCAGCCTGGAACTCCTGGGCCCAAATGATCTTCCCACTTCCAGCTCCTAAGTAGCTGGAATGACAGTATTGCAACACCATGCCTGGCTAACTTTTTACTTTTTAAAGAGATGGGGGTCTCACTATGTTGCCCAGGATGGTCTCAAACTCCTGGGGTCAAGCAATTCTCCCGCCTTAGCCTCCCAAGGTACTGAGATTATAGGTGTCAGCCACCGTGCCTGGCAGCCCCAAGTTTTGACTCTTATCCCAAGATTTAGTTTTTGGTCCAAGTGAAAGAGGGCACTTCTTTATTGTTTCTACAGACATTGAAAAGACAGTAGAACATTATGAACAACTTTTTATGAATATAAATTTAACAACATAAATGAAATGAATAAATTCCTGGAAAGACACAAATGACCACACTGACTCAAGAGAAAATAAAATACCTGAATAGTCCTATATCAATTAAATAAACTGGATTTGAAATTTAAAATCTTAGGCCCTGGTGAGTTAATTGTTAACAAAATATTAGCAAATTGAACTCAGCAATATGTAAAAAGGATAATACAGCCTTCTAAACTGAGTTTGTTCTAGGAATGCAAGATGGGTTTAACATTTGAAAAGCAATTAACGTAATTCACCATGTTAGTAGAATAAAGGAGAAAAACCATATGATTATCTTAGATGCATAAAAAACATTTAACCAAATTCAAAACCAAAATTTGTAACAATAACAATGAAAACACCCCAAACCCAAACCTTCACCAAGACTTTTTTTGCCCACGATTCACCTTGTAACCTTACTTCCGCACTTTGTGCTGTGCACCAGGGATCTCTCTCCATGGCCAACCCTAGAGGAGTCAACACTCAACCTTAAACAAATATTTGGGGCCTGTTAGGAGCTGTCGTGAATAGGCAGATGAAGTCCTTACCTTATAGAGTTTATCTTCTTGGAAACAGGCTTGATTTTATTAAGGGTTCTGGAAGGACTCCTTTCACTTTCATTCTATCCATGCCACTTTAAAAAAATCTGTAGGTGGTTTTCTGAGCTTCATCCTGTTGAGCAATGAGATTTGTGATCTGGTTGTTGGACTTTTCTAGCAGCATGGCCCTGAAATGCCAGTCTCCACTACTGCCTCAAAAGAAGAAACCAAGACTGCCTCATGCTCTGAGACCAGGGAAGACATCTACCTCTCTGGGCTTGCAGAAGAAGACAGAAAACAACCAGCAGGAAGCAATTGAATGTATTGATGAAGTACAAAATGAAATAGACTTAATGAACAAGCCAGTGAGGAGATTTTGAAACTAGAAAAGAAATATAGCAAACTCCGCCAACTATTTTTCCCAAAGAGATCAGAGTTGATTGCCAAAATCCCAAATTTTGGGGTAACTATTTGTCAACCATCCACAAGTGTTTGCACTGCTGGGGGAGGAGGATAAAGAGGCACTGCATTATTTGACCAGAGTTGAATTGACAGAATTTGAATATATTTATTAGGTTACAGATTAGATTTTTATTTTGATGAAAATTCTTACTATGAAAATAAAGTTATCTCCAAAAAATTTCACCTGAATGAGAGTGGTGATCCATCTTCAAAGTCCACTGCAATCAACTGAAAATCTGCAGGGAATTTGACAAAGCATTCAAGTCAGACACAGAATAAAGCCAGAGTGAGGAATCGGAGAGGTTTTTTTACCTGGTTCACTGATCATTCTGATGCAGGTGCTGGGGAGTTAGGAGAGGTCATCAAAGATGATATTTGGCCAAACCACTACAGTTCTACTTGGTTCCTGATACAGATGATAAAGAAAAAGAAGATGATGATGATGATGAAGGGTTGGAAGATACTGACAAAGGAGAGGAGGATGAAGGGGGAGATGATTAATAGAACTCTGATGGATTCCAAACTCCCTTTTAAAAAATGTTCCCCATTTTGTGCTGGGCGCGGTGGCTCACGCCTGTAATCCCAGCACTTTGGGAGGCCGAGGCGGTGGATCACGAGGTCAGGAGATCGAGACCATCCTGGCTAACATGGTGAAACCCCGTCTCCACTAAAAATACAAAAAATTAGCCGGGCGTGGTGGTGGCCGCCTGTAGTCCCAGCTACTCAGGAGACTGAGGCAGGAGAATGGTGTGAACCCGGGAGGTGGAGCTTGCAGTGAGCCGAGATCGCGCCACTGCTCTCCAGCCTGGGCAACAGAGCTAGACTCCGTCTCAAAAAAAAAAAAAAACTTCGGGATGGTCCGAGTGCAGTGGTGTTTACAACTAATTTATCACAACCAGTCACAGATTTCTTTGTTCCTTCTCCACTCCCTACTGTTTCACTTGACAAGCCAAAAAGAAAAAAAGAAAAAAGGAAAAAACAAACAAACAAAAAAACACATGGAATTCTAGGCAAATCAGTTCCACACATAGCAATTGACTGCTATGCCTGTTAATTCTGCTGAGCTGCCTTTTCCCTCCATTGCCAGCCTTAAAGGATCAGTTTTCTATTTAATTAAGGTTGTTAAGAAGAAAGGGGCCGGGCCGGGCGCTGTGTAATCCCAGCACTTTGGGAGGCCAAGGTGGGCGGATCACAAGGTCAGGAGATCGAGACCATCCTGGCTAACACGATGAAACCCCGTCTCTACTAAAAATACAAAAAATTAGCCGGGCGTTGTGGCGGGTACCTGTAATCCCAGGTACTCGGGGACTGAGGCAGAAGAATTGCTTGAACCCGGGAGGCAAAGGTTGCAGTGAGCCAAGATCATGCCACTGCACTCCAGCCTGGGCGACAGAACTAGACTCTGTCTCCAATCCAAAAAAGAAGAAAAGAAGAAGGAGAAGGAGAAGGAGAAGGAGAAGGAGAAGGAGAAGGAGAAGGAGAAAGGGGCCAGGCGCGGTGGCTCATGCCTGTAATCCCAGCACTTTGGGAGGCCGAGGCGGGTGGATCATTTGAGGTCAGGAGATCGAGACCAGCCTGACTAACATGATGAAATCTGGTCTCCACTAAAAATACAAAAATTAGCTAGGCGTGGTGGCATGTACCTGTAATCCCAGCTACTTGGGAGGCTGAGGCACAAGAATTGCTTAAGCCCAGGAGGCAGAGGTTGCAGTGAGCCAAGATCACGCCACTGCACTCCAACCTGGGCGACAGAGTGAGACTCTATCTGAAAAAAACAAAACAAAATAAAACAAAAAAGAAGAAAGGGGCCAGGCACAATGGCACACACTGTAACCCCAGCACTTCGGGAGGCTGAGGTGGGCGGATTGCTTGAGCCAAGGAATTCGAGACCAGCCTGGGCAGTATGGCAAAACCCCTTCTTTACCAAAAAAAAAAAAAAAAAAAAAAAAAGCCAGGTGTGGTGGCGTGCATCTGTGGTCCCAGCTACATGGGAGGCTGAGGCACGAGGATTGCTTGAACCTGGAGGTCAAGGCTGCAGTAAGCCATGTTCGTACCACTGTACTCCAGCCTGGGTGACATAGTGAAACCCTATCTCAGAAAAAAAGAATAAGAAGAATGAGAGAGGTAGATTCCAGAAATGATAAATAGCAAGCTCAATGTTGATCTTAGGTGAAATTCTAGAATGGGATTTGTGGGCAATACAAAAAAGAATTGGTGGTTCTGAGAGCTCTCACATATTCACTAAGAGCAATTCTGCTGAACTTGATTTCCTTCTTGTCAAAGTATATGTCTTCCTTGGACAGTTGGATTGTTTACCGAGGGCCAATTTCGTACCAAGCATTGTGCTAAGAGTGTAGATAGATACAATAGGGGTGAACCAAAAGGACATGCCCCCTGCCCTTACCATGTAGTGAGGAACAGTCGTTAAACCAAAAGGCGCATGAATAAATATATCACTATAAACTGTGAGAAGTGATATGAAGGATGGCAGGATGGTGGGAGAATTTCACAGGAAGACCTGATTTAGATTTGGCAGCAGGGAGGAGCTTGGTCTAAGGAAAACCTTTAAGAGGAACTCATATTTAAAGATAAGTAAGAGGCCCGGCATGGTGGCTCAAGCCTGTAATCCCAGTACTTTGAGAGGCTGAGGCAGGTGGATCATGAGGTCAGGAGTTCAAGACTGGCCTGGTCAATATGGTGAAACTCGATCTCTACTAAAAATCCAAAAAAAAAAAAAAAAAAGCTGGGTGTGGTGATGCATTCCTGTAGTCCCAGCTACTCAGGAGGCTGAGGCAAAAGAATGTCTTGAACTCGGGAGTTGGAGGGTACAGTGAACCAAGATCGCACCACTGCACTCCAGCCTGGGCGACAGAGCGAGACTCCATCTCAATAAATAAATAAATAATAAAATAAAATAAAGATAAGTAAGAGTTAGCCAGGGTAATAGAGCAGAAAGAGTATTCTCTTTTTTCTTTTTTTTTTTTGAGACAGAGTCTTGCTCTGTCGCCCAGTCTGGAGTACAGTGGCACGATTTTGGCTCACTGCAAACTCCACCTCCAGGGTTCAAGTGATTCTCCTACCTCAGCCTCCCAAGTTGCTGGGATTATAGGCACAAGTCACCACGCCTGGCTAATTTTTGTATTTTTAGTAAAAACAGGGTTTCACCATATTGGCCAGGCTGGTCTCAAACTCCTGACGTTGTGATCCACCCGCCTAGGCCACCCAAAGTGCTGGGATTACAGGCATAAGCCACTGCACGCGACCATGAGTTTTTTTTTGTTGTTGTTTTGGGTTTTTTTTGCAATGTTGTCTCGCTCTGCCGCCCAGGCTGGAGTGCAGTGGCTTGATCTCGGCTCACTGCAACCTCTACCTCCCAGCTTCAAGCGATTCTCCTGCCTCAGCCTTCTGAGTAGCTGGGATTACAGGCCTGGTCCACCATGCCCAGCTAATTTTTGTATTTTTAGTAGAGACAGGGTTTCACCATGTTGGCCAGGCTGGTCTCAAGCTCCTAGCCTCATGTGATCCACCTATCTCGGCCTCCCAAAGTGCTGGCCCTGAAAGGTATTCTGAGCAGAGTAAACAGCATGGGCAAAGACCTTGAGTCAGTAAAGTAATGAGTTTGAGGAACTGAGAGCAGGCTGATGTCACTGGGAAGTAGTAGGAGAGTGAGAGTTGGAGCTGGAGGGTGAACAGGTCAAAATTATGCAAGCTTTAAAGGGCACAAAAAGGTTGGCTTTCATCCTGAGGGTGCTAGAAAGTCATCAAAGTAGTTTGTGCAGGAATGTAGCCCAAATTATCCAGTTTTGGTTTGGAAAAATTTAAACATAGGCCAGGCACGGTGGCTCATGCCTGTAATCCCAGCACTTCAGGAGGCCAAGGTGGGCAAATCACTTGAGGTCAGGAGTTCAAAACCAGCTAGCCAACATGGTGAAATCCTGTCTCTACTAAAAACACAAAAATTAGCCGATGTGTCAGCGGCACCTGTAATCCCAGCTACTCAGGAGGCTGAGGCACGAGAATCACTTGAAGCAGGGAGGCAGAGGTTGCAGTGAGGCGAAATCGTGCCACTGCCCTCCAGCCTGGGCAACAGAGTGAGACTCCGACTCAAAAAAAAAAAACTTTTAAGCATATATGAGAATAGATACAATTATATTATAGCACCCAAAATTCCCATCAATAGCTTCAAAATTATCATTTTATGGCCAATTTTTAGGATTTGGGAATAAAATAGAAATTCCCAGGAATTCTCAGAAATTCTTGATATTAAAAACTATTCTGTATTTTCATAACACTTGATTTAATGTTTTAAATGTTAGTATGCAAGATCTTCAAAGAAAAAGACTTTTTTTAATTTTTAAATTTTTTTGAGACATGGTCTCTCTCTCTGTCACCCAGGCTGGAGTGCAGTGGTGCGATCTCAGCTCACTGCAACCTCTGCCTCCTGGGTTCAAGCGATTCTCCCGCCTCAACCTCCCTCCCAAAGTGCTGGGATTACAGGCATAAGTCACTATGCCCAGCCAAAATAGTTAACATTCTTAAAATAAAAAACATAAACATGCAGGCCGGGCGCGGTGGCTTACGCCTGTAATCCCAGCACTTTGGGAGGCTAAGGCGGATGGATCACCGGAGGTCGGGAGTTCAAGACCAGCCTGACCAACATGGACAAACCCCATCTCTACTAAAAATACAAAATTAGCCAGGGGTGGTGGTGCATGCCTGTATTCCCAGCTACTTGGGAAGATGAGGCAGGAGAATCGCTTGAACCCGGGAGGCGGAGTTTGTGGTAAGCCTAGATCGTGCCATTGCATCAGCCTAGCAACAAGACTGAAACTCCATCTCAAAAAAAAAAAAGAAAGAAAGAAAAGAAAAAGAAAAACATAAACATGCAAAGCATTAGTTGCCTTGTCTAATAGTCTTGATATTTGATTCCTGACAGATAGTCCAGATGTAAGAGAAATCCCTTTCATTTGAATTGATGTCAGTTGAATTGCTAAAAATACATCCAGAAGCGTCTTTAAATTAGGGATTAGAGTACATGATGCTTCATACAAGCTCATTTACTTTTATAATGCTTGCCCTGATTTTGGTTTTACTGTTGAAGTTGATAATATTTTTGCAAATTCAGATTATAGATTAGTTCTGATTTCACTGGTATTTTATAACAGCATTATCTCTTCTTTTGCATTTCTTCTGCTAAAGTATTTACAGATGACTGTAACCCAGAGCGAATATTCAAACACGAAAAACTGCCAATGAACATTATTGAATAGCATTCAAATAATCAACATTGAGCTTTCCTAACGCGATACAGAATTCCAGATTGAAATTCCCAGTTTTAGTATTTACCAAAATTTGTTACTTCTTGGATCACCACTCATTGGATTTATATAAAGCAAACTGTGCATATAAACTCATTACTATTTATTTTACTTGCAGAAATGCTTGTGCTTAGCAGCAGACAGGGCCATGAGCACATATTTGTGACATGGCAGTGAAGACGAATTGACAGGGATGGGTTCATGCCGTGTTTTGGAGTGAGCAACACCACCAGGATATCACGACTCTTTTTTTAAAAAAAGTTTTAATTGTTTAAATAAATTTTTCATCTTAATTTTTGTGGGTACTTAGTGGGTGTATATATTTATGGGATACATGAGATGTTTTGATACAGGCAGGCAATGATTATACAACCCATTTTAATAGTCTCAATGCGCTCCATCATCATTTTGTTGACACAGTACCAGTTTGAGTTAACAGGATGGGTATTAGAAACCAATAGGGAGCCGGACGCAGTGGCTCACGCCTGTAATCCCAGCATTTTGGGAGGCCAAGGCGGGTGGATCGCCTGAGGTCGGGAGTTCAAGACCAGCCTGACCAACATGGAGAAACCCCGTCTCTACTAAAAATACAAAATTAGCCAGGGTGGTAGCTCATGCCTGTAATCCCAGCTACTCAGGAGGCGGAGGCAGGAAAATCGCTTGAACCCGGGAGGCGGAGGTTGCGGTCAGCTGAGATCGCACCATTGCACTCCAGCCTGGGCAAAAAGAGCGAAACTCCGTGTTGAAAAGAAAAAGAAAAAGAAACTAAGATGGAAATAAGGCCGGGCGTGGTGGCTCATGGTTGTAATCTCAGCACTTTCAGAGGCCAAGGAGGGTAGATCACTTGAGGCCAGGAATTCGAGACCAGCCTGGCTAACATGGTGAAACCGCATCTCTACCAAAAATACAAAAGTTAGCCAGGTTTGGTGGGATGCGCCTGTAATCCTAACTACTCGGGAGGCTGAGGCAGGAGAATCGCTTCAAACCGGGAGGTGGAGGTTACAGAGACCTGAGATCACGCCACTGCATCCCAGCCTGGGTGACAGAGACTCTGTCTGGGGGGGGAAAAAAAAAAAAAGGAAGAAAGAAAGAAAGAAAGAAAGAAAAGAAACTAAGAGGGAAATGAGTTTGGATAGTTGGGGTGGGTGAGGACTCTCAGAAAGGAGGGAGGGCTTGCCAGCAAAAGGGGCATGTTTTCGTGCGTAAGAAATGACTGGGGAAAGCGAAAGCGGTCGGGGCACCCGTGATGAGACTGGCTGGCTCTAGAAACATTAGCAGGATTTCATCCACACTTGCTTGGGTAACTTTCTGTTGTCACTGGGAAGCCAGTGGGACTTTCTCGTCCCAGATGAACCAGGGCCCATACACTTATCACTTTCACTTGTTCCTAGAGGCTGTGTAGTGTCTTGGCTGCCTGAGGGTGCAGGGACTATGCTCATACAGTGGGACGGTAACTCGGCATACACAAATTAGGTGCTTACAGGTCTCACACTTGTCACTCGGCTCCATTCAGTTTCATACTTGGTTCTTTCTCTTCCATGATCTCTATTTTGTTCCTTGAATAGACCAGGACTCTGTAAGCTGAGACTTCTGGTAAATTCCTTTCCTTGCCAGTTTACTCTGACTTTGTACCCACAGTTCAAGGCTAAATCCCTTTTTGTCTGGGCTACTGGTTGCCAAATCCCTTTTTGTCTGGGGTAGTCATTTCATGTAGAGACTGCTTCTGTACCCACATGCTTATTCAAATGCGGTAGTGAAATAAAATCAATGCACAGCCATACAATTACTACATAGCCTGTGTAAAGAATGATGCAGATCTATTTATACACAAATATGGTAAGCTCCATAATATATTATTAGATTTTTAAAAAGTAAGTTTCCAGATGACATTTATAGTAGTACACGTGTATGTGTGTGCGTGTGTGTGTTTATAATTGCATAGAAATTGTTCTGGAAGGATACTTGCTAAACTCAACTCTGACAAGTGTGTAAATGACAGGAATGAAATTACTTTATTTTTTAGTTTGTTTTTAAATTATTGTAATTTGCAAGCATCACTTCTATAATGTGAAACAAAAATTTAAAACCCCAAACCATTGCTCTTCTTAGAGTCACTTGAATTGGTAGCCCTGAAGAAAATTCCTAAATTAGACTTTCTTCTGTTCTTGACTGAACGAGGATGAATGGATCACCCAATCCTGTGCCAGGTACAGGAATAAATGCTGGACAGTTACAGATGAAAGAGAGCAGGCCGGGCGCGGTGGCTCAAGCCTGTAATCCCAGCACTTTGGGAGGCCGAGATGGGCAGATCACGAGGTCGGGAGATGGAGACCATCCTGGCTAACACGGTGAAACCCCATCTCTACTAAAGAATACAAAAAACTAGCCGGGCGAGGTGGTGGGCGCCTGTAGTCCCAGCTACTCGGGAGGCTGAGGCAGGAGAATGGCGTAAACCCTGGAGGCGGAGCTTGCAGTGAGCTGAGATCTGGCCACTGCACTCCAGCCTGGGCAACAGAGCGAGACTCCGTCTCAAAAAAAAAAAAAAAAAAAAACAGATGAAAGAGAGCATGTTGCCCTTTAAGGACTTCAAAGTTTACAGAGAGAAGAGACCAGAAAACAAGAAAATAAAGTACAGTATGATATATGCCTCAGAGCTATACCTTGGAAAGAAAAAGGATGGACAGCACAGACTTTAAAGCAGTAACAGGAGTGGGGAGGAAAGCCTTCCAGCGAAGGTAAGAATCAAGAGAAGTCTTTTATTTTCCCTGTTTCTTTATTATTAAAAAATGTCGGCCGGGCGCAGTGGCTCAAGCCTGTAATCCCAGCACTTTGGGAGGCCGAGACGGGCGGATCATGAGGTCAGGAGATCGAGACCATCCTGGCTAACATGGTGAAACCCCATCTCTACTAAAAAATACAAAAAACTAGCCGGGCGAGGTGGCGGGCACCTGTGGTCCCAGCTGCTCAGGAGGCTGAGGCAGGAGAATGGCATAAACCCGGGAGGCGGAGCTTGCAGTGAGCTGAGATCCGGCCACTACACTCCAGCCTGGGCGACAGAGCGGGACCCGTCTCAAAAAAAAAAAAAAAAAAAAAAAAAAAGTCAAACATAACTGAAAAGTTGAAACATCTGCAGATCCACCACCTAGATTCAATGATTGAACATTTTGTTATATTCACTTAATATGTAATACAAATAAATAAATGCAAAACCATTTGAAGATTCACCCCTAAATGTTTAAACCCCAACTCCTAAGAATGCCATTATCAAACAAAAATAACTTTAATCCTCCCCACCACCTTTTTTTCTTGAGACCGAGTCTTGTTCTGTCACCCAGGCTGGAGTGCAGTGGCATGATCTTGGCTCACTGCAACCTCCGCCTCCCGGGTTCAAGTGATTCTCCTGCCTCAGCCTCCCAAGTAGCTGGGATTACAGGCATGCACCACCATGCCTGGCTAATTTTTGTATTTTTAGGAGAGACAGGGTTTCACCGCATTGGCCAGGCTGGTTCTGAACTCCCTACCTTAAGTGATCTGCCCACCTCAGCCTCCCAAAGTGCTAGGATTATGGGTGTGAGCCCCTGCACTCGGCCTCCCTTTTAATTATCTAATAGCTGATTTGTAATTTAAAAATCATCCCATTTTCCTCAAAACCTCTTTGATACGTTGTTTTTTTCTCACAATCCAGGATCCAGCCTAGGTTCAAATATTGCATATTATTGTGTTTTGTATTATGTCAACTTGGTTAAGTTGGAAGTGTTTCCCAGAATCTTTTTCCCTGAATGGTTTCAGGTTACAGCTGGCCAAAAGAGGAATTTGCACGACCTTTAGAAAGCAGAGGCTGGGCACGGTGGCTCACACCTATAATCCCCGCACTTTGGGAGGCCAAGGCAGTGGATCACGAGGTCAGGAGTTCGAGACCAGCCTGGCCAACATGGTGAAACTCTGTCTCTATTAAAAATACAAAAAAATTAACCAGTCATGGTGGCAGGTGCTTATAATCCCAACTACTCGGGAGGCTGAAGCAGGAGAATCACTTGAACCTGGATGGTGGAGGTCACAGTGAGCCGAGACCGCGCCACTGCACTCCAGCCTGGGAGACAGAGCGAGACTTCATCTAAAAAAAAAAAAAAAAAAAAAAAAAAAAAAAAAAAAAAGGCAGAAATGAAGCTTCCTGAGTAGCTGGGACTACAAGCATGCACCAGCATACCTGGCTAATTTTTGTGTTTTTAGTAGAGACGAGGTTTCACCATATTGGCCAGGCTGGTCTCAAACTGACCCCGTTATCTGCCTGCCTCGGCCTCCCGAAGTGCTGGGATTACAGGCGTGAGCCACCACGCCCAGCCGCAAGTATTATTCTCTAAATGTCATGTGGTTAGATATGGTGACAAAAGTGTTAGTGAGCTCTAGCTTGTCCTTGCTTTGCTCTGATCAGTGTCCAGAAATGCTTGCCGATTCCTGACCCTGTTGACCACCAGTGACCACCAGACACTTGGTGATGGATCCACAGAGGTGGCGGCTGCCCAGATGGCTCTTCATGAGCCTTCTCAGCACAGCCCAATGTCAGTGGCCAGATGCACTTCCCTCCCCACATTGGTGACTCCTCTTTTGATTCTCTGACTAACCTCTTGGTCTTTCACTTCCCCAGCTTCTTCTACAATTGTGTAAAGCATAATTCCCATAATAAATTCCTTATCTCATCATTCATAAAGGTTCTGCCTCCCTGACTGATGCACTTACTGGTACTGGCCATGGTTTCAGGGGACAGATAACATTAAGGATAGGAATTGGAAACTGGTTCTCTGATCTGATTAAACTTAAGTACATTCATGATTGTTGCCAGCAGTAAACTTAAATTCTTAAACTCTACATGTAATCATTTGTGATAAATGCTTACAGAAGGCAAAGCTTTGGGTAGCCAATTATTTGCTGCTGTAGAAGATTCTAATAGAAATAGGAATGTAATGAGGAATGTTGGTTGCTTCTACATATGGGAAAAGTTTGGAGAAAGAAAACAATGAGCTAAAGGCTTTAAATTTCCATCCCAAGATCTGGAAAATGGACCAAAAAACTTGAAGACTGCCTTTAAAAAAAAACCTCTTATCTCTGGTGGCCTCAAGGTCAAGATTTCTGATCACCAAACCCTAAGTGTCCACTTGCAGCAGACTGAATTTCAATGCAAAGTGAATTCATAACCTACCAGGGTGTCTTATGTTCAAAATAAGACATAGATTGGGAAGGAGTCACCGTGAGCCTTAGGATACAGACATGTGGATGGATTCCTATGCGGCCAAAGACCTTCAACCAACCTGTGGCCCTGCAGGCTGCATGTGGCCCAGGATGACTTTGAATGTGGCCCAACACAAATTCATAGACTTTCTTATTTTTGAGACAGAATCTCCCTCTGTCACCCAGGCTGTAGTGCAGTATCACGATCTCGGCTCACTGAGACCTCTGCCTCTCAGATGTGAGTGATTCTCCTGCCTCAGCCTCCTAAGTAGCTGGGGTTGCAGGCACGCACCACCACACCCAGCTAATTTTTTTGTATTTTTAGTAGATATGGGGTTTCACCATGTTGGCCAGGCTGATCTCAAACTCCTGACCTCAGGTGATCCACCCGCCTCAGCCTCCCAAAGTCCTGGGATTACAAGCTTGAGCCACCACACCCGACCATAAACTTTCTTTCTTTTTTTTTTTTTTTGAGACGGAGTCTTGCTCTGTCGCCCAGGCTGGAGTGCAGTGGCCGGATCTCAGCTCACTGCAAGCTCTGCCTTCCGGGTTTATGCCATTCTCCTGCCTCAGCCTCCCGAGTAGCTGGGACTACAGGCGCCCGCCACCTCGCCCGGCTAGTTTTTTGTATTTTTTTAGTAGAGACGGGGTTTCACCATGTTAGCCAGGATGGTCTCGATCTCCTGACCTCATGATCCGCCCGTCTCGGCCTCCCAAAGTGCTGGGATTACAGGCTTGAGCCACCGCGCCCGGCCTAACTTTCTTAAAACATGAACTTTGGCCAGGCGCGGTGGGTCACACCTGTAATCATGCACTTTGGGAGGCCGAGGCAGGTGGATCACCTAAGGTCAGGAGTTTGAGACCAACCTGGCCAACGTGGCGAAACCCCGTCTCCACTAAAAATACAAAAAGTAGCCAGGTGTGGTAGCAGGCACCTGTGATCCCAGCTACTTGGGAGGCTGAGGCAGGAGAATTGCTTGAACCTGGGAAGCTGAGGTTGCAGTGAGCCGAGACAGCACCACTGCCTTCCAGCCTGGGCGACAAGAGAAAACTGCGTCTCAAAACAACAAAAACAAAAACAAAACAAAACCAACCAAAAAAACACAACATCAACAATAAAATCATTATGAGTTTTTTTGTGACTTTTTTTTTTTTTCTTTTTTCTTTTTCCTAGCTCATCAGCTGTTGTTAGTGTATTTTAAGTGTGGCCCAAGACAATTCTTTCAATGTGGCCCAGGGAAGCCAAAAGATTGGACACCCCTGCCTTAAACCCTAAATTCAGCTGACCCTCCTCAGCCAAAGAAAGTGACCTTCCTCTATATCTGCAGTTAATCTTCTCTTACCTGAAGAACCTGGGATGACCTCCTCATAGGAATCTAACCCTTCCACCTCTTTTAGATCTGTAAGCGCAGAGATTCAAGTCACAGCAGGCCCTAGGGTGACTCATGAGGAAATACCATACAAATCAAAAGAATATTGAGAGTTTGTCAATGTATACATTGCTTCATGTTTTCTTTTGACAGAGTTTCATATTTACAGCAAAATTATAAGAATAGTACAAACAATTCCCTTTACCTTTTACCAAGATCCTTAAATGCTGATTTATTTACTGACTGAAACTCAGGGAATATGTAGGGGAACAGATCTTGAAAGAGTTGGGTCAGGATGGAAGAAATATAATTTTGGATTTGGATGAATTTATTTATTTATTTATTTATTATTTTTTTAAGACAGAGTTTCTCTCTGTTGCCCAGGTGGAGTGCACTGGCACAGTCTTGGCTCAGTGTAACCTCTGCTTCCTGGGTTCAAGTGATTCTCCTGCCTCAGCCTCCTGAGCAGATGGGATTACAGGCGCCTGCCACCACGCCCGGCTAAATTTTGTATTTTTAGTAGAGGTGGGGTTTCACCATGTTGGCTAGGCTGCTCTCGAATTCCTGACCTTAGGTGATCCACCCACCTCGGCCTCCCAAAGTGCTGGGATTACAGGGTGAGCCACCATGCCTGGCCTGGATGAATTTATTAGTAAGAATGCACACCCTAAAAAAACCTTTATCAGCCAGGTGCGGTGGCTCACGCTTGTGATCCCAACACGTTGGGAGGCTAAGGCAAGAGGATTGCTTGAGGCCAGGGATTTGAGACCCGCCTGAGCAACATAGCAAGACCCCATCTCTACAAGAAAACAAAATAAAATAAAATAAAATAAACCTTTCTGGCTTCTGGCTGAGGAGAGACTGCCCCTCCCTAGGCTAGCCAGTTCTTAGAGATAGAGATAGCAAAGGGCTTAGCCAGAAGCATGTATTTGATATGCAAACGAACCAGTCCCAGAGCCACACCCCCTCTAACTGTCCCATACATCCCTAAAGGCAAAATTTCTCTCCTCAGGGCCAGGTCCCAGTCAACTAGGGACTAACCTATACCCCAAAGCCACTGAAATTATTCAAACTAGTCAATACTAAAGGTTCACCCCACCCTACCTTGCCCTTCCCACAAAACGCGCCACCCCAAAGAGCAGTAGCCTATACCTTCCCCATAATTCTGTCTTCTGCCCTTTGACCACCCAGTGTCTTTTCCTCAGGGCCCTGCATGCTTCCTGTCCCTAGGACCGAGGAGTACAATAAACTCTGTTTTCCTGAACCTCTCCTGTCTCCTCTTGTGGCCATACCTGACTGGCCATCTCATAAAAGAATGCAAAGCAGCCAGGCGCACGCCTGGAATCCCAGCACTTTGGGAGGCCGAAGCAGGAGGAACACTTGAGACCAGGAGTTTAATACCAGCAACATAGTGACACCCTCATCTCTACAAGACTATATTGTGGCGCACACCTGTAGTCCCAGCTACTCAGGAGGCTGAGGTGGGAGGACTGCCTGAGCCCAGGAGGTCAAGGCTGCAATGAGAGTTAGGATTATGCCATTCATTGCACTCCAGCCTGAGAAACAGAGAAAAACCCTGTATCTAAAAAAAATAAAAATAAATAAATGTAAAAAACAATTTTTAAAGAAGGGCACTAAGCAGAGATCCTGAATTTAAGGTATCTGTTCAAGTTGTTTGGGAATGGCTTTAGAAGTTCGCTCTTTTTTTTTTTTCTTTCCTTGGGACAGAGTCTCACTCTGTTGCCCAGGCTAGAAGGCAGTGGCAAGACCCCGGCTCACTGCAACCTCCGTCTCCCAGGTTCAGGCGATTCTCCTGCCTCAGCCTCCCAAGTAGCTGGGATCACAGGCACCTACCACCACACCCAGCTAATTTTTGTATTTTTAGTAGAGACAGGGTTTTGCCATGTTGACCAGGCTGGTCTTGAACTCCTGACCTCAGGTGATCCACCCGCCTCGGCCTCCCAAAATGCTGGGATTACAGACATGAGCCACCGCACCCGGCTTTAGTAGTTTGCTCTTAAACCCAAAGATGGCTTGCATGGATGAAGTTAAAATATCAGAACTCCCAATACTTAAGAGGAAGGTATCCAGGGTGCTAGAGTGAATTTATAATGTAAAATCAGCTAATTATATTCCTTGGTAGGATCTTCCAAGGTTTGGTGGACTCCCCTCACCAAGGTTTTGAGAAATACATTCATGAGAACACTGGCATTCTTTTTTTTTTTTTTGAGGCGGAGTCTCGCTCTGTCGCCCAGACTGGAGTGCAGTGGCACAATCTCGGCTCACTGCAAGCTCCGCCTCCCGGGTTCACGCCATTCTCCTGCCTCAGCCTCCCGAGTAGCTGGGACTACAGGCGCCCGCCACCTCGCCCGGCTAGATTTTGTATTTTTAGTAGAGACAGGGTTTCACCATGTTAGCCAGGATGGTCTCGATCTCCTGACCTCGTGATCTGCCCGTCTCGGCCTCCCAAAGTGCTGGGATTACAGGCTTGAGCCACCGCGCCCGGCCTAACACTGGCATTCTTGAAGTACTCTGTAGTGGTTACTCTTTGAAGACAAGGCTTGAGAATGGGAAATGCAATTATCAAAATGGGATCCCTGAATTAATACAATGAGAATGATGGGACATTAGGGTGTCCACAGCCAAGTGGAGGCACTTAGTAACCAAAACAAAGTTAGTGTAGTTACTGTTATGGGTAGCAGAGCCAAGGCAGGCATCAAAGCAGTTTGGCCTGCAGAGCGTTGGCATTGGCTAATGGATCATAGTGTTCCAAGGACAGGAATGGATAGGCAGCCTACTAGGGTCTTACTTGATTTGTGTAAGTGGAAAAGCTCTAGTTATGCTGGGAAAAAAAAAAAAAAAAAGTCTGACTTCTTTTTTTTTTTAGACAGAGTCTTGCTCTGTCACCCAGGCTGGAGTGCAGTGACATGATCTCGGCTCACTGCAACCTCCACTTTCTGGGTTCACACCATTCTCCTGCCTCAGCCTCCCCAGTAGCTGGGATTACAGGCACGCACCACCAGGCCCAGCTAATTTTTGTCTTTTTAGTAGAGACTGGGTTTCACCATGTTGGCCAGGCTGGTCTCCAACTCCTGATCTCATGATCCGCCCACCTTGGCCTCCCAAAGTGCTCGGATTACAGGTGTGAGCCACCGACTTCTGACAATAAAGAGTAAGAGCCCTTCAATCAATTATTAGATTAGAGACAGTCCCCAAGCCCAGTCCCCTTGAATGAAGGAAAGATCCTTTGAGGAAGGATTTGCTACATTGTCAAAAAGTTACACTGTAAATCTTCTTCTTAGCATTTCCTCAAAGAGATCTGCAGCCATAAGGCAGGGTGACTGTGCTTTGAGAAGGGGAAATGACCAGATACTTAGGAGTTAGTATACCTTGGCTCTGAACTGGTGCTAATCCTGGGAGAAGCAAAATGCCACTGTGTCCTATTGTCAGAGTAGGGGCTCATGGAAGTCAGATGATCTGTGAAGTTTTGGCTTGGCTCCATCTCACCGCAAGCGCAGTGGTTCCCAGAACTCACCCCATCATTATTTCCCCGGTTCCAGAATGCACAGATGGGTATACATTGCAGTTTGGATCTATTCAGTAGGTGTCCGAGTAGACATACTCAACAACTGGTAGACTTGTTATATTGGTTCTCTGACCCATAGAATGAAGGCTATCTTGATAGAAAAGGCCAAGTGGAATCCACTAGAACTGTGTCTACATACTAAAATAGTAAACAAAAAACAGTATCACATTTCTGGAAGGCTTGATGAGAATCGTGCCACCAACAAGGTCTTGAAAGACACAGAGGTGGTAGTTCCTACCAGGTCCCTGCTCAAATCACCTGTTTGCCTGTCAGCAGACTGAAGGACATAGGAGAATGAAAATGGGTTATCCAAAGCCTGGTGACTCCAATTGCAGCTGCTGTTCCAGGTATAATTTCATTGCTAAAGCAAATCAACACATCCCATGGCACTTAATCGCTTTTTCTGTTGTGTTTTGTTTTTTGAAATAGCACCTTTCTCTCTCACCCAGACTGGAGTGCGTTAGCACAATAGCTCACTGCAGCCTCCACCTCCCGGGCTCAAGTGATCTTCCCACCTCAGTCTCCCAAGTAGCTGGGACTCCAGGCGCACACTACAAGTTGTTGTTGCTTGTTGGCAGGATGCCTCAGTTCCTCACCACATGTTCCTCTCCTCAGACTAGATTATGACAGAGGTTAGAAAGTGAATGGAGCCCTGAGGTAGCGACATGAAGGTGTACTGCAGCCCTGCCAACTAAAAGAAAACTGCATCTGGTAGTCTTTTCTAAAAGGCATAGAGTAGAAAGCATTTCACAGATCAATTGCAAACCAAGTACCATGGTTGGCCAGGTACAGTGGCTCTGCCTATAATCCAGCCTTTTGGAAGGCCAAGCAAGGCAGGAGAATTTCTTGAGCTCAGGACTTCAAGACCAGACTGAGCAACACGGCAAGATCCTGTCTGTACAAATAATTTTTTTTTTTTTTTGAGGCGGAGTCTCGCTCTGTCGCCCAGGCTGGAGTGCAGTGGCCGGATCTCAGCTCACTGCAAGCTCCGCCTCCCGGGTTTACGCCATTCTCCTGCCTCAGCCTCCCAAGTAGCTGGGACTATAGGCGCCCGCCACCTCGCCCGGCTAGTTTTTTTTTGTATTTTTAGTAGAGACGGGGTTTCACCGTGTTAGCCAGGATGGTCTCGATCTCCTGACCTCGCGATCCACCCGTCTCGGCCTCCCAAAGTGCTGGGATTACAGGCTTGAGCCACCGCGCCCAGCCTTTTTTTTTTTTTTTTTGAGACAGAGTTTCACTCTTGTCGCCCAGGCTGGAGTACAATGACACGATCTCAGCTCACTGCAACCTCCGCCTCCTGGGTATAAATGATTCTCCTGCCTCAGCCTCCCAAATAGTTGGGATAACAGGTGCCTGCCACCACGTCCAGCTAATTTTTGTATTTTTAGTAGTGACAGGGTTTCACCATGTTTGTCAGGCTGGTCTCAAACTCCTGACCTCATGATCAGCCCACCTCAGCCTCCCAAAGTGCTGGGATTACAGGTGTGAGCCACTGCGCCTGGCCAAAAATATATATATATATTTTTAATTAGACAGGTGTGGTGTTGCATGACTATAGTCCCAGCTGCTTGGGAGGCTGAGGTGGGAGAATCACTTGAGCCCAGGAGTTCAAGGTTTTGGTGAGCTGTGATTGCGCCACGCCACTCCAACCCATCTCAAAAAAAAAAAAAAAGTTTTCACTTAAATATTTTTAGGAAATAAAAAAATGAGCCAGGCATGGCGGCGGGCACCCGTAGTCCCAGCTACTTGGGAGGCTGAGGCAGGAGAATCGCTTGCAACTGGGAGGTGGAGGTTGCAGTGAGCCGGGATGGTGCCACTGCACTCCAGCCTGGGCAACAGAGTGAGACTCCATCTCAAAAAATAGAATAAAATAATAATAAACTCATTGTGTGTTAACATAAATAACATACATAAATACCTTTTGCTAGAATCTGAATGTTGGCATACTCCCCAAAATTCATATGTTGAAACCTAATCTCCAGGGTGATGATATTAAGAGTCAGGGCTGGCCGGGGGTGGTGGCTCAAGCCTGTAATCCTAGCACTTTGGGAGGCCGAGACGGGTGGATCGCGAGGTCAGGAGATCGAGACGATCCTGGCTAACACGGTGAAACCCCGTCTCTACTAAAAAATACAAAAAAACTAGCCAGGCGAGGTGGTGGCGCCTGTAGTCCCAGCTACCTGGGAGGCTGAGGCAGGAGAATGGCGTGAACCCGGGAGGCGGAGCTTGCAGTGAGCTGAGATCCGGCCACAGCACTCCAGCCTGGGTGACAGAGCGAGACTCCGTCTCAAAAAAAAAAGAGTCAGGGCCTTTGGGAGGTGATTAGGTCACGAAGGCTCCACCCTTATCAAGGGATTAGTGCCTTTATAAAAGAGTCTTGAAGGAGCTTCCTTGCTCCCCACACCTTGTGAGGACACAAAGAAGGAGCCATGTATGAGGAACAGGCTTGCACCAGACACTAAAATTGCTGACACCTAGATTGTGGACTTCCCAGCCTCCAGAATTGTGAAAAATAAATTTCAGTTGTTTATATATTACTCAGTCTACGGTATTTTGTTATAGTAGCCCAAACATACTCAAACACTTTTGTGAAACACAACTATGTTTTCCAAAAGGAAAAAGAAGTTGGTGAGAAAAGAGTGGCTTTGTTTTATATTTTTACAAACCTTGTTCATCTCTGGCTTCATAAAAGACAGCTGGATTCTCATAACTGGTGCTGCATGTACTCTAGTGCGATATCAGTTGTCCTATAGCATCTGGAATATTCCACAGTTTGTGTGTGTGTGTGTGTGTGTGTATGTGTGTGTGATAGAACAAGAGTGAAAAGGGCATTTAAGCACTGTAACAGTTCACAGATAATTTTTTAAAAATTATTTTGTTAAGATGGAGTCTCCCTCTGTCACCCAGGCTGGAGGGCAATGGTACGATCTCAGCTCATTGCAGCCTCCGCCTCCCGGGTTTAAGCAATTCTCTTGCCTCAGCCTCCGAAGAAGCTGGGATTACAGGTACAAGCCACCACGCCTGGCCTAATTTTTATATTTTTAGTAGAGACGGGGTTTTGCCATGTTGGCCAGGCTGGTCTTGGACTCCTGGCCTCAAGGAATCTGCCTGCCTTGGCCTCCCAAAGTGCTGGGATTACAGGCATGAGCCACTGTGCTCGGTCCAAATTTTTTTTTTTTTTTTTTGGTGACAGAGTTTCACTATTTTTGCCCAGGCTTGAGCCATAGCGCCCGGCCCCTATTTTCTTTTTTTAAAAAACATTTTTGGGCCGGGCACGATGGTTCACGCCTGTAATCCCAGCACTTTGGGAGGCCAAGGCGGGTGGATCACCTCAGGTCAGTAGTTCGAGACCAGCCTGACCCACATGGAGAAACCCTGTCTCTACCAAAAATACAAAAATTAGCCAGGCATGGTGACAGGCGCCTGTAATCCCAGCTACTCGGTACTCGGGAGGCTGAGACAGGAGAATCTCTTGAACCCGGGAGGTGGAGGTTGTGTTAAGAGCCGAAATCATGCCATTGCACTCCACCCTGGGCAACAGAACGAGACTCCGTCTCAATCAATCAATCAATCAACAAATGAAAATAGTGTAGATTTCACAGACTCCCTAAAAGGGTCTCTGGGACCTCTGAGATTCCCAGACCACACTTTGGGGACCCCTGTTGTAGCGTTATGCCAGAGGACTCTGCTTTGTCCTGTTGTAAGAAATCAAACATATATCTCAGTCCTGGGCCCAGTACAAACATTCCTCCATATATCTCAGTCCTGGGCCCAGTACAAACATTCCTCCATATATCTCAGTCCCGGGCCCAGTACAAACATTCCTCCATTTGTCTCAACTTCCTGGGCCCAGTACAAAATTCCTCCATTTGTCTCAACTTTAGAAAAACACCACCTGGAGAGTCCCCGATAAGGTCACAACCGTTTGTGGAGTGGTTTTACTGAAAGCGCGGGAACCAATAAAAAAACTGCTAAATGTATAACTTAAAATGTTAACCAATTCTAATGCTGTAACCAAAAGAATTCCCTTGTTCCTCTGTAACCTTACATATCCTGTTTACATCGGGCTATAAAAAGCGAGCACATGCATCGTTCGGGGCCCTCTTGTATGCTGTGGAGCAGAGGGACCAAGTTTGAACTTGCAGTAAAGATCCTTGCCGCTTGGCTTTGACTCTGGACTCTGGTGGTCTTCTTCGGGGAAAAAACGGTCTGGGCATAACATCTGGGGGCTCGTCCGGGATTCCCCAAGCCCACCAGACCCCTGGTCAATGGATCTACCAGGAGCTGCAGATAGGTGAGACGGCTCGTCTCCGTTTGTCTTGTCTGTCTGTGTCTGTTCTGAACCTGCATCTGTGACTTGCGAGGTCTGAAACTGAAGCTGACACAGTCCTGGCGGACGCGCTATAGGACGGCCAGCGGAGACCAGTGGGAGACGTCCCCTGGCTCTCGCCTGATTTAGATTTCTATCTGAACTGATTCTGACCCAGGCTTCTGGAGCGTGCTTGCGGCTAGATATTATTGATACTCCAGTTTTCCTTTGCAGGAATTCTAACCCATATTCTATTGCAGAAGGAGACTACAAACTATTACAGAATGGGTAATACCCAGAGCACACTCCTATCTCTCCTTATAAATAATTTCAAGGATGTTAGAGCAAGGGGCCATGATCTTAGTGTGGAAATCAGGAGGGGAAAGCTAATCACTCTGTGCTGCTCCAAATGGCCCGCCTTTAATGTAGGGTGGCCACCTGAAGGGACATTCTGTCTTCCTGTCGTTACTAAAGTCAAGTCCAAGGTTTTTCTACCTGGGCGTGCTGGCCACTCGGATCAAATCCCATATCTTCTCATATGGCAGGACCTTGTTGAGAACCTACCCCCTTGGCTGTCCCCTTTCCTACTAGCCCCCGAACCATGCAAGGCACTGGTTGCTTGGCCGCTAAAATCCAAGCAACCGACCGCCCCCCCCATCCTGTTTTACCTGATAGCGGGGACCCACTGTCCATAGATCCCCCTCCTTACCTCTCCGGGCCCCAGGCCTCAGCCCCCCGGGCTGAGCCGCAGGAAGAAGTAGGCGGACGGGAGGCGGCCGGCGCACCTGAGCTCACTGAAAGTGAAAGTAACTCTGAAGGACTGGCGGGGCAGACGCGAGGGCGCACTTTGCGGATTAGCCCCCCTCCAGCCGCCTGACTCCACAGTGGCTCTACCCCTTCGGGAAATAGGACCCCCAGATGACACGGGAATCCCCAGGCTCCAGTACTGGCCATTCTCCACCAGTGATCTGTATAACTGGAAGACTCAGAGTGCCCGGTTTTCAGACAACCCCAAAGATTTAATGGCTTTACTAGATAGTGTCATGTTCACCCACCAGCCCACTTGGGATGATTGTCAGCAGCTCCTCTGAATTTTGTTCACAACGGAGGAGCGAGAGAGAATCCAGGTAGAATCTAGAAAGTTGGTCCCGGGGGACGACGGTCAACCGACTGCCAACCCCGACCTCATAAATGCGACTTTTCCGCTGACCAGGCCGGCGTGGGACTACAACACGGCAGAAGGTAGGGGACGGCTACACCTTTATCACCAGACTCTAATGGCGGGTCTCCGGGCAGCTGCTCGCAAGCCCACTAATTTGGCTAAAGTATACTCTGTTCTGCAGGGAAAGACAGAAAGCCCAGCTACCTATTTAGAAAGATTAATGGAAGCTTTTAGACAGTACACCCCCATAGACCCAGAGGCCCCAGGAAGTCAGGCAGCTGTTGTAATGTCTTTTGTAAATCAGGCGGCCCCAGACATTAAAAAGAAACTCCAGAAATTAGAAGTCTTAGAGGGAAAACAGATTCAGGACCTCCTTCAGATAGCCCAGCGAGTTTACAATAATAGAGATACTCCAGAGGAAAAGCAATTTAAGGCCACTGAAAAAATGACCAAGGTCCTGGCAGCAGTAGTACAAAAAGAGCATCTACAGCCAGAGGACGCCCAACCTAGGCGGTCCCCCAGACATGATAATCTAAGCAAAGACCAATGTGCCTACTGTAAGGAGGCTGGCCACTGGATAAAGGACTGCCCTAAAAAGAAACAACGCAGAGGACAGGGACCCCCTAGGTCTACACCCGTACTAGTCGCTCAAGATGAAGACTAGGGAAGACGGGGTTCGGACCCCCTCCCCGAACCTAGGGTAACTTGCAAGTGGAGGGGTCTCCAGTTCAGTTCTTGGTCGATACGGGAGCACAGCACTCGGTCCTAGTTAAAACTAATGGAAAATTATCCTCCAAGTCCTCGTGGGTACAAGGGGCCACAGGAATTAAGAAATACCCCTGGACAACACGAAGAACAGTAAAGCTCGGAGCCAGGAATGTAACCCATTCTTTCCTGGTCATCCCTGAGAGCCCCTGTCCCTTACTAGGGAGAGACCTGGTGACTAAAATGGGAGCACAGATCCATTTCCTCCCTGAGGGGCCCATCGTGACCAATTCCCAAAATCAGCCCGTGCCGGTCCTGACTATAACCTTAGAAGATGAGTACCGGCTCCACCAGGAGCAAGCGGCCCCTGACCAGGACATAGAAACCTGGCTTCAACAATATCCAGGAGCTTGGGCAGAAACGGGGGCCTTAGGACTAGCAAAACACCGTCCTGCCTTGTTTGTTGAACTCAAGCCTGGGGCAGACCCCGTTCGGGTACGTCAATACCCAATGCCCCTAGAGGCCAAGAAAGGAATTGCACCACATATACGCCGGCTCCTCGACCAAGGGGTCCTTCGCCCCGTCACTCGCCCTGGAATACTCCATTGTTGCCGGTACGGAAACCTAATAGTGGAGAGTACAGACCTGTACAAGACTTAAGAGAAGTCAATAAGAGGGTTATGGACATACATCCAACTGTGCCTAACCCGTACACCCTCCTGAGTACCCTAAACCCTAAACATCAATGGTACACTGTTTTAGATTTGAAAGATGCTTTCTTCAGTTTGCCTTTAGCCCCTCAGAGCCAAAAGCTCTTCGCCTTCGAGTGGACTGACCCTGAGAGGGGCATAAGTGGCCAACTGACATGGACCAGACTGCCTCAGGGATTCAAAAACTCTCCTACCCTGTTCGATGAGGCCCTCCATGAAGACCTGGGTGAGTACTGACGCAAACACCCTGAAATAACCTTACTACAGTATGTTGATGACCTCCTGATTGCTGCCGAGACCCAGGAAGCTTGTATCCAAGGGACCAAGGGTCTCTTACAAGCTCTAGGGGATCTGGGCTACCGAGCCTCAGCAAAGAAAGCTCAAATCTGTAAACCAGAAGTAACATATCTGGGGTACCTTTTAAGAGGAGGGCAACGCTGGTTAACAGACACCCGGAAGCAAACTGTTCTGCAGATCCCCAGGCCACAATCCACCCAACAAGTAAGGGAATTCCTGGGATCAGCGGGATTTTGTAGATTATGGATCCCTGGGTTCGCAGAGATGGCTAAACCCTTGTATCAGGCAACACGGGGACAACAGCCATTTAATTGGACAGAAGAAGCCGAGTCGGCTTTTCAACAGATTAAAACCGCCCTACTCTCTGCGCCCGCCCTGGGACTACCTGATGTCACCAAGCCCTTCCACTTATACGTGGACGAGAGCAAGGGTGTCGCCAAGGCGGTGCTAACTCAGAACTTAGGCCCCTGACGGAGGCCAGTTGCCTACCTGTCAAAGAAATTAGACCCAGTGGCTGCCGGGTGGCCCCCTTGTCTCCGAATGATTGCAGCCACGGCCCTGATGGTACAAGATGCTGATAAACTTGTCATGGGACAAGAATTACAGGTCGTTACCCCACATGCCATCGAGGGTGTACTCAAACAGCCACCTAATCGATGGATAAGTAACACCCGGCTCACCCACTACCAAGGACTACTACTAAACCCTCTCAGGATCACTTTCCTGCCCCCAACAACCTTAAACACTGCCTCGCTGCTGCCCAACCCGGACCTGGATGCCCTGCTCCATGATTGCACCGAGATACTAGCTCAAGTGCACGGAGTTCGAGAGGACCTGCAGGACCGCCCACTTCCTGACGCTGACCTCGTTTGGTTCACTGATGGGAGCAGCTTCATACACCAAGGCCAGAGGTATGCAGGAGCAGCAGTGACTTCAGAGACTAAGGTAATCTGGGCAGAACCCCTGCCCCCGGGGACATTGGCCCAGAAGGCTGAACTGATAGCTCTCACTCAAGCTCTTACCTTAGGGGCAGGGAAGAAACTGACAGTATACACAGACAGCCGATATGCTTTTGCTACGGCGCATATACATGGGGCCATTTACAGGGAGCGAGGGTTACTAACGGCTGAAGGAAAAGATAAAAAACAAGCAAGAGATCCTAGCCCTGTTAACAGCCCTATGGAGACCAGAAAAATTGGCTATTGTACATTGCCCAGGGCATCAGAAACCAACCACTCCAATTGCTCAAGGCAACTTTCTGGCAGACCACACTGCAAGGAGTGTGGCAAAGGCTCCCAACCAACTCCTTGCACTCCAGCTCCCTGATCCAGGCCCCCGGGACTTGCCATATCTCCCTGACTATTCGGAACGAGATCTCCAGTGGATCGACAAACTTCCCCTGAAACAGATCCAGAATGGGTGGTGGACTGATACTAATGACCAAACCATCCTACCAGAAAAATTAGGACAACAAGTGTTAGAACACATCCACCGAACCACCCACCTGGGTGCCCAGCGGATGATAGACCTCATCAGACGCTCCAAGCTCAAAATCAGACATATAGCCAAGACGGCCAGCAGCATCGTGACAAATTGCAAAGTCTGCCAGCTTAACAACGCCTACCCCCAATCCCAGGCTGCAACGGGAACAAGGCTCAGGGGAACCAGGCTCGGTATTTACTGGGAAATAGATTTTACTGAGATAAAGCCAGGAAAATACAGGTATCGATACTTACTTGTCTTTGTAGATACTTTTTCAGGGTGGATTGAAGCATTTCCAACCAAAAGAGAAACCGCTCAGGTTGTAGCAAAGAAAATTCTGGAAGACATCCTCCCCAGGTATGGCTTCCCCGTCCAGATAGGGTCAGATAATGGGCTGGCCTTCGTTGCTAAGGTGAGTCAGGATTTGGCTTCCCTCCTTGGGGCAAATTGGAAACTACATTGCGCTTACAGGCCCCAAAGTTCAGGACAGGTAGAAAGGATGAATCGGACCTTAAAAGAGACCCTAACTAAATTGACTATGGAGACTGGCGCTAATTGGGTGGTCCTTCTCCCCTACGCTCTGTTCTGGGCCCGTAATACCCCTTACAGGCTGGGCCTTACCCCTTATGAAATCATGTATGGCAGACCCCCACCCCTGGTTCCCAGCCTAAAAGATGATCTGCTCAAATCTGAAACAGAAAATGTCTCTGAACTCTTATTTTCCCTACAAGCCTTGCAGAAAATTCATCAAGAAATCTGGCCCAAGCTGAAGGAACTATATGAGACCGGTCCCCCACCGACACCCCATCCGTACCAGCCGGGGGACTGGGTCCTGGTTAAGCGACACCGACAAGAGACCTTAGAACCCAGGTGGAAGGGACCACTCCAGGTACTCCTAACCACACCCACTGCCCTAAAGGTAGAAGGCATCGCGTCGTGGATCCACTACACCCACGTCAAACCAGTGGACCCGACCTCCGACCTTCTTGGACCAATCACGGCAGCGACTGAAGCACCGGCCACGTGGACTGTGGACAGAGCTAAGAACAACCCCTTAAAACTCACCCTGTGCCGGCAGCATAGCTCACTGCAAACATGCAGCTAGGTAGTCTAACCCTAACGTTAGTCGCCCTAGTGGCCGCTGGGGCAAACACAAAACCAGTTCCTAACCCCTTTGTCTGGAGATTCTGGCTTTATGAAAACCGAACCCACCCTGGGCAACCTCGTAAGCCCAGGAAGTTATTGGCCAGTGCTGATTGCCCCTCCACAGGGTGCAGTGACCCAATTTTGCTAAATTTTACTGGTTTGCAGATAGCCAAACCAGTGGTACCAATGATATGTTTTGAGTTTGATCAGACTAAGTACAATTGTAAACACTATTGGTGACACCAAAACGCAGGCTGCCCCTACAGTTACTGTAAAATGCACTCAGTCAGAGGGTGGAATGAGCAATCCGGGTGGAACTTCTACCAGCAGGGTAGAGGCGGCATCTATACTTGGATAGTTAAGGACCCTTGGAACTCCCGCTGGACCACGCCTCAACATGGGGCTGTATACTATTCCTCTTCCTCCACGTGGCCTAGCAGTCACCTCTATCTGTGGCGTGGCCTAGTTCAGGTACGGCCCCTGGTCCATGGGGATATCCAACGACAGGAAGACAGACTAACACAAGACTTACGTCCTTTCTCCTGGTTAGAATTATTACAAGAAGGATTAGAACTTGCTAACCTTACAGGACTTCACAGCTTGTCTGGCTGCTTTCCGTGTGCCACCCTAGGGCGTCCACCGCTAACCGCTGTCCCTCTGCCATGGGAATCCTTTACCCAAACTAACAACCTTCGGAATCTCTCGAATGCCCCTATTCTTAATGTGCCACTGTACCGGAACCCCAGTCAGGAGAAGTTTCCCTACTGTTTTTCAGGCACTAACTCTAGCCTCTGCAACATCACTGTAACGCCCCCTAATACCAACCTGAGGGCCCCACCGGGCATAGTCTTTTGGTGTAATGGAACATTATCTAAGACCCTATCTGGTCCCTCTGTTACCAACCTACTGTGTCTCCCTGTCACACTAGTCCCCCGGTTAACTCTACTAACTGCCGGTGAGTTCCTGGGGTACACCGGTAACTGGACTAGCACTGCTATTCACCCAGCCCCTAGACCGAGACCTGCACGAGCCATATTTCTCCCACTCATTGCGGGAATCTCCCTCACCACATCCCTCATTGCGGCCGGACTGGCAGGGGGAGCCCTAGGTCACACCCTCATAGAAAGCAACAAGTTGTACCAACAATTTGCCGTTGCTATGGAGGAGTCGGCTGAGTCCCTTGCCTCCCTTCAGCGACAGCTCACATCCCTAGGTCAGGTAACCTTGCAGAACCGGAGGGCCCTAGACCTACTCACTGCTGAAAAAGGTGGTACATGTATGCTCCTGAAGGAAGACTGTTGTTTTTACATAAATGAATCAGGGCTTGTAGAGAACCGGGTCCAACAGTTACACAAGTTAAGCATAGAAATGAAAAAACAGCAATTTGCCTCAGCTGCAAACCAATGGTGGAATTCCTCTATGTTTTCTCTGTTAGCTCCCTTCCTTGGACCCCTGCTAAGCCTACTATTTCTGTTTACCGTAGGACCCTGTGTTATTAACCGAATTTTGCAGTTTGTCAGAAAAAGGTTTGACACCATACAGCTCATGGTCCTCAGAGCCCAATACCAACCTGTAGACACGGAAACAGAATCAGACTTATAAGACCCAAGATTGGCTCCAGAGGTACCTGAGAAAGGGGGGAATGTAAGAAATCAAACATATATCTCAGTCCTGGGCCCAGTACAAACATTCCTCCATATATCTCAGTCCTGGGCCCAGTACAAACATTCCTCCATATATCTCAGTCCTGGGCCCAGTACAAACATTCCTCCATTTGTCTCAACTTCCTGGGCCCAGTACAAACATTCCTCCATTTGTCTCAACTTTAGAAAAACACCACCTGGAGAGTCCCCGATAAGGTCACAACCATTTGTGGAGTGGCTTTACTGAAAGCACGGGAACCAATAAAAAAACTGCTAAATGTATAACTTAAAATGTTAACCAATTCTAATGCTGTAACCAAAAGAATTCCCTTGTTCCTCTGTAACCTTACATATCCTGTTTACATCGGGCTATAAAAAGCGAGCACATGCATCGTTCGGGGCCCTCTTGTATGCTGTGGAGCAGAGAGACCAAGTTCGAACTTGCAGTAAAGATCCTTGCCGCTTGGCTTTGACTCTGGACTCTGGTGGTCTTTTTCGGGGAATAAACGGTCTGGGCATAACACTGTTCAGCATTCTCACTACCTGCTAGGACAGAATAATCAATGTTTACCAGTTTGGCAGATGATACAAACTGGGAAGGGAATTATTACAAAAGATGACAGATTTAAAACTTTTAATTATTTCAGCTGACCAGAATCAAACGGAATTAAATTGTATGTGGAATATCTTGCATTTACGTTTTGCTGTATTTTATTTTATTTTATTTTATTATTATTATTATTTTTTTTTTGAGATGGAGTCTCGCTCTGTCGCCCAGGCTGGAGCGCAGTGGCGCGATCTTGGCTCACTGCAAGCTCCGCCTCCCGGGTTCATGCCATTCTCCTGCCTCAGCCTCCCAAGTAGCTGGGACTACAGGCGCCCGCCACCATGCCTGGCTAATTTTTTTGCATTTTTAGTAGCGACGGGTTTTCACCGTGTTAGCCAGGATGGTCTCGATTTCCTGACCTCGTGATCCACCCACCTCGGCCTCCCAAAGTGCTGGGATTACAGGCGGGAGCAAAAATCAGTTGCACGTGTACTAGAAGCATGGGATGGAAGGAACTCACCAGAGTTCCTTCATATTTAGCTTGTAGGTCAACCACAAGCTAAATATGAACCAACAGCTCGTAACATAATGTCAAGAAGTGTAACCATTGAGCTGGGACAGACGGGTTGAGGGTTACTTGGAGGAGGGTCGGGTAGAGGAGGGAGTAGTTACATTTTCTGTATTGCTCCAGCCATTCTCACATTTGCTCTGACTCTGAACATTGCTTGCCCCTAGCAGTTTGCTCTGTCAAGAGGCCTCTGTCCAGGGGTCTGCTTGCTTCTGTAAAACACTCGGGCTCAATCTCAGCATCACCTGCAGTCTTCCTCAACATCACCCTTTGGAACTTGGCATGGCCACCTGGGGCTCAACTCTTCCTGGCCTGGCCCATGGGGCGAAAGGGTCATGGCTTCTCCCTGGTTGTTGCCAAGACAGTGTCTTTGTGCCTTATTGTGAAATGATTCCATCCCTTCCCTCTTGCGTCAAGAGAGAAGTTCCTCCAAAGATCAGCAAGGATGGCCCCGATTGGCACACACTTCAAGAGGGCGATGATTTCTCCTACTCTGCTCTAGTCTAAGTCAGTCAAGAATGGCATCCTAATCTTGTTACCAGAAAGGGGTCCTGATCCAGACCCCAAGAGAGGGTTCTTGGACCACGTACAAGAAAGAATTTGAGGAAAGTCCACAAAGTGAAAGCAAGTTTATTAAGAAAGCAAAGGAATAAAAGAATGTCTACTCCATACGCAGAGCAGTGGCTTGAGCTGCTCGACCAAGGATACTTACTGTTACTTCTTGATTTATGCTAAACAAGGGGTGGGCAATTCCTAGAACTGAGGGTTCCTCCCCTTTTTAGAGGGTAACTCCCTGACGCTGCCATGGCATTTGTAAACTGTCATGGCGCTGGTGGGTGTGTCTTTTAGCATGCTAATGTTTTATAATTAGCATATAATGAGCAGTGAGGACAGCCAGAGGTCACTCTTGTCACTATCCTGGTTTTGGTGGGGTTTGGCTGGCTTCTTTACTGCAACATGTTTTTTTTGGTTTTAGGGTTTTTTGAGACGGAGTCTCTCCCTGTTGCCCAGGCTAGAGTGCAATGGCATGATCTCAGCTCACTGCAACCTCTGTCTCTTGGGTTCAAGTGATTCTCCTGCCTCAGCCTCCCGAGTAGCTGCGATTACAGGAGTACGCCACCACGCCCAACTAATTTTTTGTATCTTTAGTAGAGATTTCACCAAGTTGGCCAGGTCGAACTCCTGACCTTGTGATCCGCCCGCCTCGGCTTCCCAAAGTCCTGGGATTACAGGGTGAGCCACTGCACCCGGCCAACTGCAACATGTTTTTTTTTGTTTTGTTTTGTTTTTTTGAGACGGAGTCTCGCTCTGTCTCCCAGGCTGGAGTGCAGTGGCCGGATCTCAGCTCACTGCAAGCTCCGCCTCCTGGGTTCACGCTGTTCTCCTGCCTCAGCCTCCAGAGTAGCTGGGACTACAGGTGCCCACCACCTCGCCCGGCTAGTTTTTTTTGTATTTTTTAGTAGAGACGGGGTTTCACCATGTTAGCCAGGATGGTCTCGATCTCCTGACCTCGTGATCCGCCCGTCTCGGCCTCCCAAAGTGCTGGGATTACAGGCTTGAGCCACCACGCCCGGCCAGCAACATGTTTTATCAGCAAGGCCTTTATGACCTGTATCTTGTGCTGACCTCCTATCTATTCCTGTGACTAGAATGTAGCCTCCTAGGAATGTAGTTCAGTAGATCTGAATCTCATTTTACCCAGTCTCATTTACTCCATTCAAGATGGAGTTGCTCTGGTTCAAACCCTTTTGACAGTCTGGGAAAATCACTCATTCCATTAACGACCTGAAAAAATTCCAGAGGATGACAGAGGCAGAGAATAGGCTTTGGAGTCAGATGTAGGTACAAACCCCTTCTCTGTCACTTGCCAAATGCACACCCACTGCACAAGTTACTTAAATTCTATGAACATCAGTTTGCTCATTTCATTTATATAATGAAAGTAATATTGGGTATTATGAAGGCTGGGTGAGATAATTCACATCAAGTGCTTATCATAGTATCGGCACATAATAATCATTTATTAAATATTAATTGTATAAATTACATTTCATATCAATTTTTTTTTCTCACTGTTTCACCAGGCTCACTGTTTCACCAGGCTGGAGTGCAATCGCATGATCTCAGCTCGCTGCAACTTTCACCTCCCAGGTTCAAGCCATTCTCCTGCCTCAGCCTCCTGAGTAGCTGGGACCACAGGAGCACGCTACCATGCCCAGCTAATTTTTATATTTTTAGTAGAGACAGGGTTTCACCATATAGGCCAGGATGATCTTGATCTCTTGACCTCATGATCCGTCTGCCTCGGCCTCCCAAAGTGCAGGGATTACAGGCGTGAGTCACTTCGCCTGGCCAATTTTTTTTTTTTTTTTTTTTAAGACTGAGTCTCACTCTTGCCCAGGCTGGAGTGCAATGGCGTGATCTTGGCTCACTGCAACCTCTGCCTCCAAGGTTCAAGCAATTATCCTGCCTCAGCCTCCCAGGTAGCTGGGATTACAGGCATGCACTACCACGCCTGGCTGATTTTTTTTGTATTTTTAGTAGAGACGGGGTTTCACAATGTTGGCCAGGCTGGTCTCGAACTCCTGACCTCAGGTGATCCACCCACCTCAGCCTCCCAAAGTGCTGGGATTACAAGCGTGGGCCACCATTCCTGGACCTTATCAAAATTTTTAAAGGGAAACCTGATCTGAAGAGGCGCCTTTCTGCCTACAACACAGGCCCTTTCATCAGCTGACCAGAGGAGGGAGTGCTCCATGGAGCCTCAGGGCCACAGGCATCTCCATTTCAGAAGAGGAGTTCTGCCCTACATTTATATAACTAAAAGTCCCTTCCAGGGGGTTTTCCTAGAATGAAAATGGATTAACTTCAGCTTTGCAATGACAGGTTTCATTTCCTCTCCATTCCTATAAAAGCTTCAAAGACTTCAGGGTCAGTTTTCAGTTGGGGCTCAAGCTCTCCAAGGGTCTGTGTGTGTGTGTATCCCCTGGATCCCCCAAGAAGGAGAACCTGGCCCAAGACCTCCATCCATTCAGCCAAGCCTGTCTCTACCAAAAGCCAAAGCTTGGGCGAGAATACAGATGGAGGCTCATAGACCATATACCTAATAGTTCCAAGTTATAAAGAGACTATTAGACCAAATATGGTTTATCCTCCTGTGATATTCTGAAATACATATTTAGTCTTTATCACCATTTCCCAGCATACAACTCCTAAAATCCTGGAAATCTCCAAAGTGCTGTCTTTTGTTTTTTGTTTTTTTGTTTTGTTTTTGTTTTTCGTTTTTTTGTGAGGAGTCTCCCTCTGTCATCCAGGCTGGAGTGCAGTGGCACAATCTCGCTCAATGTCCACCTCCCGGGTTCAGACGATTCTCCTGCCTCAGCCTCCCAAGTAGCTGAGATTACAGGTGCCCGCTTGTCACCAACATGGTGAAACCCCATCTCTACTAAAAATACAAAAATTAGCTGGGCGTGGTGGCGGGTGCCTATAATCCCAACTACTCGGGAGGCTGAGGCCAGAGAATCCCTTGAACCTGGGAAGCGGAGGTTGCAGTGAGCTGTGATCACGCCACTGCACTCCAGCCTGGGCGACAAGAGCAAAACTCCATCTTGGAAAATAAAAAATAAAAAAAGAACCAGGAAGCCAGCTGGAACTTAGAATTCTTGGACTCCTCAGTTTCTCCTTGGAATGTGGAAGTGCAGAGAGGTCTGGCCTGTCACATTCAAGTCCCTCTCTTCAATTCTGTAACCCCCCCAAGGGGTTCACCTTCCCTGCTGCCAATTTATCAGAGCTCTTTTATGTATAAACATCACACACACACACAACACATATAAATACAGACAGACAGAAGATTCAGCACTTGTAAGATTTTTCATTGGCCAGTTTCTTAATTGGATTACTGAGAGTGATGTAATTTATACTTCAAAAAGATTACTCTTGGCCAGGCATGGTAGCTCATGGCTGCAATCTCAGCACTCTGGGAGGCCGAGGCAGGAGCATCGCTTGAGACCAGGAGTTTGAGACTAGCCTGGCCAACATAGTGAGACCCTGTCTCAAAAAAAAAAAAAAAGAAAAAAAAGATGACTCTGGCTGTTGTGAGGAGAAAGGATTGTGGGGTGCACAGTGGAAGCAGGGAGACTAGCTGGGAGGCGGGGACAGCAGTCCCGGAGTGAGAGAATGATGGTCTGGACTAAGATCAGGGCTGTGGCCAGGGAGAAAGTGCACGAATGGAGGCAGCATCTGCGGGACTTGCTGTTGGGTTCCATGTGAGCGAATATGAGGAAGAAAGAGATGTCAAGAATAACTGGCCTCTGCTCTCCAGTGATGACCACATCCTGTCTGTCATAGCTGCCTTTGCCATATGCGGTCCCCAACGTATTTAAAATGCTGGTGTTCTCAAATTTGTTGATGTTTTCCTCTGTTATATTTTTTCATTATTTTTAAAATCTCAAGTCATTTCTCATTTCAAAATCTCATATTATTTGGCCGGCTCAGTGGGTCACGCATGTAATCCCAGCACTTTGGGAGGCCGAGGCAGGCAGATCACTTGAGGTCAGGAGTTCGACACCAGCCTGGCCAACATGGTGACACCATGTCTCTACTAAAAATACAAAAATTAGCCAGGTGTGGTGGCGCATGCCTGTAATCCAAGCGACTCAGGAGGCTGAGGCAGGAGAACCACTTGAACCTGGGAGGCGGAGGTTGCAGTGAGCCAATGGTGCCACTGCACTCCAGCCTGGGTGACAGAGCAAGACTCTGTCTCAAAAAAAAATCTCATATTATTTACATATAATGTTTTCTTTTTTTAAATTAAAAACTAATTTTAGTATAAGAAATATTCTTCAAACTGCTGATAGCTATTCACTAGTGAGTTATTAGATCAATTTACTGGATAGACACTGGAATTTTCTTTTTCTTTTTCTTTTTTTTGAGGCAGAGTCTCGCTCTGTCGCCCAGGCTGGAGTGCAGTGGCATGATCTCGGCTCACTGCAAGCTCAGCCTCCCGGGTTCACGCCATTTTCCTGCCTCAGCCTCCCGAATAGCTGGGACTACAGGCTCCCACCACCGCACCCGGCTAATTTTTTTTTTGTATTTTTAGTAGAGACGGGGTTTCACCGTGTTGGCCAGGATGGTCTCGATCTCCTGACCTCGTGATCCGCCTGCCTCGGCCTCCCAAAGTGCAGGGATTACAGGCGTGAGCCACCACGCCCAGCCTGGAATTCTGGAATTTTATTTTTAATAATATAGGAATGGAATAGATCAGAGTCCATCTGACATAATAAGGATAAATATTGCTTTATAAACTTTTGTTTTGATTATTAACTTACATTCAGCTGAGATGTTCCACATATTTCTTACTGTGGGTCATATTCCAAAAAAGTTTAAAAGCCTCTTTATGTCCGGGCGCGGTGGCTCAAGCCTGTAATCCCAGCACTTTGGGAGGCCGAGACGGGCGGATCACGAGGTCAGGAGATCGAGACCATCCTGGCTAACACGGTGAAACCCCGTCTCTACTAAAAATACAAAAACTAGCCGGGCGAGGTGGCGGGCGCCTGTAGTCCCAGCTACTCTGGAGGCTGAGGCAGGAGAATGGCGTAAACCCGGAAGGCGGAGCTTGCAGTGAGCTGAGATCTGGCCACTGCACTCCAGTCCGGGCGACAGAGCGAGACTCCGCCTCAAAAAAAAAAAAAAATAAATAAATAAATAAATAAATAAATAAATAAAAGCCTCTTTATAAAATGAAATAATAAAATCTGGTTATTTTAGTCCAAAACTATAAGCAATTTTCCCAGTATTATTAAAAGACTAGTCCTCTCTTTCACCACTGATTTATGAGTCCTTCTTTAGCATGTATTACATTTTGGGGGTTTTTTTGAGACAGAGTCTCACTTTATAGCACAGGCTAGAGTGCAGTGGCACAATCTCAGCCCACTGAAGCCTCAACCTCCCAGGCTTAAGCTGGGGCTACAGGCACGTGCCACCATGCCTGGCTAAGTTTTGTATTTTTTGTACAGATGGGGTTTCACGATGTTGCCCAGGTTCGTCTCGGACTTCTGAGCTCACGTCATTCTCCCACCTGGGCCTCCTAAAGTGCTGGGATTACAGGTGTAAGCCACCATGCCCAGCCATGTGTATTAAATTCTAATACAATATATACTTTTTAAGCACTTCCTGTATGCCCTACATATGTTAGGCATGGGGAAAATGACACAATGGCGAATACAAACATAGACTTTCTCTGCACTCCTGGATCTTATGGAAATGCTGAGGTCTGTTTCTGGGTTATCTGTTCTGTTCCATTGGTCTTTCTACAGATTTTTGCCCAGTGCTGCAGTTGTTACCGCTGTAATTGCCATTTGTTGAACAAATGTTATGGGCCAGGCATTCTGCTGAGTGTTTGACATATGCTATTTCCTTTAATACTCATAAGAATGGTATAAATGATATTCTTACTCCCATTTTACAGGAGGAAGAAACAGAGGCCATAAGATGTTAGGAAGCTTTCCCAAGATGGTAACCTTAGTCTGCTCAGGCTGCCATAACAAAATACTACAGACCGAGTGGCTTGTACAACAGAAATGTATTAATATCTTCTCACAGTTCTGGAGGCTGGAATGTCCAAGATCAAGGTTCTGGCAGGGTTCAGCTTTGGGCAAGGGCTTTCTCCCTGGTTGGTAGATGGCCACCTTCTCGCCGTGTCTTCATGAAGTGCCCTTTCCTTTGTGCTGGGCAGGGGGTGGGGAAAGGAGACAGGGAGAAGAAGAGGAAGGCCTCAATATGTGAATCTGAGGGGACATCAAGCAGTCCATAGCAGTAACACGTTCAGGAAGTGGCAAAGTCTGATTCAAACCCAGATTTTCTTTCTCCAGAACCTGAATTTCTCTTAACATCATTTCTTTTCTTTTCTTTTCTTTTTTTTTTTTTTTTTTTGAGATGGAGTATTGCTCTGTTGCCCAGGCTAGAGTTCAGTGGTGCAATCTCAGCTCACTGCAACCTCCGTCTCCTGGGTTCAAGCAATTCTCCTGCCTCAGCCTCCCGAGTAGTTGGAATTACAGGCATGCGCCACCATGCCTGGCTATTTTTATTTTTATTTATTTTTATTTTTATTTTTAGTAGAGACGGGGGTTTCATCATATTGTCCAGTCTAGTCTTGAACTCCTGATTTCAGGTGATCTGCCCATCTTGGCCTCCCAAAGTGCTGGGATTATAGGTGTGAGCCACTACACACAGCTTAACATAATTTCTAATAGAGAAAATCTTTCCTTGCTATATTTATTTTCCAAAAGAAACATAATCCTATTCTTGTCTGTTTATTTTATAATTTTTTTAGAGACAGGGTCTTGCTCTGTCACCTAGGCTGGAGTGCAGTGGCACTATCATAGCTCACTGCAGCCTCAAACTCCTGGGCTCAAGCAATCCCCCTCACTCAGCCTCCTGAGAAGCTAGGACTATAGGTGTACACCCATCAAGCCCAGCAAATTTTTAACAATTTTTTGTAGAAATGGAGTCTTGCTATGTTGCCTAGGCTGGTCTTGAACTCCTGGCCTCAAGGGATCCTCTTGTCTTGGCTTTCCAAAGTGCTGAGATTACAGATGTGAGCCACTATGCCCAGCCAATTTATTCTCTCAAATTAACTTCAAAAATCACTTTGACCCACACACACCCCACAATATGTACCAATATGTACAACTATGATATATCAATTTTGAAAAATGTAGAGAAAAAGAAAAATGACAGTAGAAAAAAAAATCACTTTGATCCATTCCATGTGAGTGAGAACTGTCATCTTCCCCCCACTGAATATTCCTATCCAGAAACACGCTATGTGCTGTCTCTTGGGGAAATGGTGTGGATTTCCTCTTACAGATCTCACACACATTTCTTGCCACGGATTTTCTGAGCTCATATTTTTTTAGTTTAGTGTTTTTCAGACCATAATGTGCATACAATCACCTGGGGATCATCTTTAAATGCAGGCTCTGCTTCAATAGGACCAGGGTGGAGCCTAGGATTCCACAGTTTTAACAAGCTCTCAGTGACAGATCCAATGCTGATCTTTGGGCCACACTGTGAACCACAAGGTTCTAGTTGTGCCATTCTGTGTGGGATAGTTTAGTCTCAGATCTCAGAACTGGCTAGTGGGATTATCTAGAAAAGCTAATAACTTTTATTTGGCCAGTTTTACATACAGTTCCCTTTCTGAACCCAGGAGGTTTGTTTGTTGCTGTGGTTAACAAGGGTTGGGGGAGAGTTTGGGGACAGGACACCATCATGGTGGTACTAAAAGAGGACCAGTGGTGGGCCGGGCATGGAGGCTCATGCCTGTAATCCCAGCACTTTGGGAGACCAAGGTGGGTGGATCACAAGGTCAGGAGTTCAAGACCAGCCTGACCAACATGGTGAAACCCCGTCACTACTAAAAATACAAAAATTATATGGGCGTGGTGGCAGGCACCTGTAATCCCAGATACTCGGGAAACTGAGGCAGGAGACTCACTTGAACTGGAGGAGGAGGTTGCAGTGAGCCAAGATTGCACCATTGCACTCCAGCCTGGGCAACAAGTGTAAAACTCTGTCTCAAAAATAAAGAAAATAAAAAATAAATGTTGCACAGATCATACCGCAGAGTAATTAAAAACTCAGAGACCTGGCTGGGCTTGGTGGCTCACGCCTGTAATCCCAGCACTTTGGGAGGCCAAGATGGCGCCATTGCACTCCAGCCTGGGCAACAAGAGTGAAATTCCGTCTCGAAAAAAAACAAAATAAAACAAAACAAAAACACAGAGATCTCTCAAAACAAAGAAGCAGTGAGAGAGTTTATATCCCAGCTCTGCCACCAACCACCAATATTAACAAATTATTTAACCTAAGACTCAATTTCTCTACTTGAAAAGTGTGCCATTTAACAGAACCAACCCATTATAGCCTAGAGGTGAAATATATGATGGTTTGAGCCAGACTGGCTGGCTCAGATCCCAGTTCTGCTACTTGTTGGCTGCATGTCTTTGGGCAATTTATTTAACTGCTTTTTGCCTCAACTTCATCACTTTTTTTTTGAGACAGAGTCTTGCTCTGTTGCTATGCTGGATTGCAGTGGTGCGATCTCGGCTCACAGAAACCTCCGCCTCCTGGGTTCAAGCAATTCTCCTCCCTCAGTGGCGTAGCTGGGACTACAGGCCCGTGCCACCATGCCCAGCTAATTTTTATATTTTTAGTAGAGACAGGGTTTCTCCATGTTGGCCAGGCTGGTCTTGAACTCCTGACCTCAGGTGATCTGCCCACCTCGGCCTCCCAAAGTGCTGGGATTACAGCTGTGAGCCACCGCACCTGGTCCATCACTAATTAAATGATGACACTACAGTAATAGCAATTTCCTCAGAGGATTATTGTGAGGATTAAATGAATTCATATAGTTCCCTAACCTCTGAACCTTGGTGTGCCCAGGGCCACAATCCTTAATCCCTTCTCTGCCTACACTCACTTTCTTGGCTTTAAATGCCATTTAGGGCCAGGCATGGTAGCTCGCACCTGTAATCCCAGCACTTTGGAAGGCCGAGGCAGGTGGATCACAAGGTCAGGAGTTTAAGACCAGCCTGGCCAAGATGACGAAACCCCATCTCTACTAAAAATACAAAAATTAGCTGGGTGTGGTGGCAGATACCTGTAATCCCAGCTACTTGGGAGGCTGAGGCAGAGAATTGCTTGAACACGGGAGGCGGAGGTTGCAGTGAGCCGAGACTGCACTACTGCACTCCAGTCTAGGCAACAGAGCGAGACTCCATCTCAAAAATACAATACAATACAATACAATACAATACAATACAATACAATACAATACAATACAATACAATACAGTACAGTACAGTACAGTACAGTACAGTACAGTACAATACAATACAATACAATACAATACAATACAACTTGCTTTAAAAAATACTATTTATAAATCAGTCATTTCCAAATTTATATCTTAAGTTCATTCCTCTGCTCTGAACTCTTTATTGGAATATAGCAGCCTGCCTGATGGACAGGTCCACATGGATACCTAGTAGGTATCTTTAGACTAACTTTCCCAAAACTGAACTTTTCTTGTATTTCTTTTTTTGATACAAGGTCTCTGTCACCCAGGCTGGAGTGCAGTGGCGCAATCATGGCTCTCTGCAGACTCCACTTCCCAGACTCAAGTGATCCTCCCACCTCAGCCTCCCAAGTGGCTCGGACTACAGATGTGTAACACCACTCCAGACTAATTTTTTAATATTTCATAGAGATGGGGGGTCTCCCTATGTCCCCCAGGACTGGTCTTGAACGCCTGGGCTCAAGCAATCCTCCCACCTCGGCCTCTCAAAGTGCTGGGATTACAGGTGTCAGCCACCATGCCCAGCCCAAAACTGAACTTTCCATCTCTGTCCCTATCCCTGGTGGTCTAGTGGTCAGGAAAAAATTAATTAAAATAAAAAGATCTCCACCCTTAAACCTGCTCTTTCCAAGGTCTTCCTTATCTCATTAACTATCTCAGTTAATGGCAACTCCCTCCTTTAGTTGCTCAGGCCAAAGTCCTCAGAGTTATCCATTCATCCAAAGGTCCTGGCTTTACCTTCAAAAGATACCTGGAATACCCTTTCTCACCACTGCACCGTTAACTGCACTGGTCCAAGTCACCATCACCTCTTAGTTGGCTTAATGAAACAGGTTCTTGGTTTCCTTGCTTCCAAATATACTCTCCTATGGCCTCTTCTCAACATAGCATTCATCCGGAGTGAGCCTATTTACACAGAAGTTGCATTATGTTACTTCTGCCTCGAACCCTTCAATACTTCTCAATTTACAGTAAAAGTCAAAGTCTCTGCCAGAGCCTATAAGGTCTTCCATACTCTGGCCTCAACTTCTCTGCTGTCATCTTTACACAACCCTTTGCCTACTTGCCTCCTTGCAAGTTCCTGCCCCTGAGAATCTTTATACTTGCTCATTGTTCTGCCTGAAACACTTTTACACCAAGATATCCTCATGTCTCATGTTCTTAACACCTTCAGGTCTTCACTTAAAAGTCCCCCTGGGCCGGGTGCAGTGGTTCATGCTTGTAATCCCAGCATTTTGGGAGGCCAAGGTGGAAGGATCACTTGAGCCCAAGGGTTCGAGACCAGCCTGGACAACATGGTGAAACCACGTCTCTACAAAAACTACAAAAAGTAACTGGACGGGGGGAGGGATTGCACTGGGAGTTATACCTGATATAAATGATGAATTGATGGGTGCTGACGAGTTGATGGGTGCAGCACACCAACATGGCACAAGTATACATATGTAACAAACCTGCACGTTATGCACATGTACCCTAGAACTTAAAGTATAATAAAAAAAATAAAAAAAATAAAAATAAATAAATAAATAAAAGTAACTGGACATGGTGGTGCATGGCTGTAGTCTCAGCTACTCAAGAGTATGAGGTGGGAGGATCACTTGAGCATGGTAAGTTGAGGCTGCAGCAAGTTGAGATTGTGCCACTGCACTCCAGCCTGGGCAATGGAGCGAGACCCTGTCTCAAAAACCCCAAAAAGTCCCCTTGGAAATGTTAGGTCTTTCCTGACAGTTCCAGCCCTCTCTATCCTCTGTTTCTGGGTCACCTTTTTTTAAAAAAAAAAGAACACATGTGCCCTATCTGTATACTATTTAACCAATGTATTCTTTCTTTCTTTCTTTCTTTCTTTCTCTCTCTCTCTTTTTCTTTCTTTCTCTTTCTTTCTCCTTCCTTCCTTCCTTCCTTCCTTCTTTCCTTTCTTTCTTTCTTTCTTTCTTTCTTTCTTTCTTTCTTTCTTTCTTTCTTTCTTTCTTTCTTTCTTTCTTTCTTTCTTTCTTTCTTTCTTTCTTTCTTTCTTTCTCTTTCCTTCCTTCCTTCCTCCCTCCCTCCCTTCCTCCTTTCTTTCTCTCTCTCTCTCTTTCTTTCTTTCAAGACAGGGTATCACTCTGTTGCCCAGGCTGCAGTGGAGTGGAGTGACTTTGGCTCACTGCAACCTCCACCTTCTGGGCTCAAGACATCCTCCCACTTCAGCCTCCTGAGTAGCTGGGACTACAGGTGCACGCCACCATGCCTGGCTAATTTTTGTAATTGTTTTTAGTGGCAGGGTCTTGCCATGTTGTCCAGGCTGGTCTTGAATCCTGAGCCCAAGTGATCTGCCCACCTCAGCCTCCCCAAGTGCTGTGATTATAGGCATAAGCCATGGCGTTCAGCCAATTTAACTAGTGTATTATTTAATTTACTTATTTATTTTGTTTATAGTCTGTTTTTCCCCACTAGTAAGTCAGCTCCATGAAGACTTGAAGATAGGAATCCTTTCTAGTTTTTTCACTGCTACATCCTCAGAGCCTAGACCACAACCTGGCACATAGTAGGTTCTTCATAATAATTGTTGATTAAATATAATAAATACATGTTAACTCTAATTATTATCTTGACATTTTGGAAACAGTAAGAGGCAGAAATTTTAAATATTGCCATTTCATGCTGAAAATCTCCAAACAATATTTTTAAGAACATGCTAAATGAAAATGTAGCTGTTCTGCCTACTCTGCCTATGAAGTAGCCATTCTTTTATTCCTCACTTTTTTTTTTTTTTTTTTTTTTTTTTTTGAGACAGAGTCTTGCTCTGTCACCCAGGCTGGATTGCAGTGCTGCAATCTTGGCTCATGCAACCTCCGCCTCCTGAGTTCAAGAGATTCTCCTGCCTCAGCCTCCTGAGTAGCTGGAATTACAGGTCCCTGCCACAACGCCTGGCTAATTTTTGTATTTTTGGTAGAGACAGGGTTTCACCATGTTGGCCAGGCTGGTCTCAAACTCCTGACCTCAAATGATCCACCAGCCTCAGCCTCCCAAAGTGCTGGGATTACACGTGTGAGCCACTGCGCTCAGCCTATCCCTTTACTTTCTTAATAAACTTCTTTCACTTTACTCTATGGACTTGCTCTAAATTATTTCTTGTGTGGGGTCCAAGAACCCTCTCTTGAGGTCTGGATTGGGGCCCCTTTCCAGTAACATCTTCTTGGTGAACCATGAAGGGATTGTACTGGGGAGACCCCCAACCCAAAGGAAATAGACTTCAGCACTAATTGGCCAACTTCGGAGTGAAGAAAACTTTTCTTTTGAGCTATTGACAGCTTCTAACAATTGAGTAAACGCCTGTGAACAAAATTTGGAGCATATTGGTTTTTTTCTTCCTGATTTTGTCAGAATTTGGACACTATTTATGAGCATTCTTAACTTATGGCAATATGATTATTTGCATAAGTGCAATAAGAATGTTTTTTTTTTTGCAACAGCACACAATTGGAGAAACTGGTTATTTTACCAAGGCTTTGAATGGAATGATGTGCTTTCCTTTAACGAATCAAACTTGACTTATAGAGGCAATAAAAGCCCCCTTGGGAAAACTGGCCATGTGCCTTGTCTGCACAGTCCTTATACAGGGTTTCTGACCTGTGGTAAATAAAAAATGTCACTTTCTGACAGGCCCAGGAGCCCCAAGTTATCTCGGGACCTCAAGAGGAAAGGAATTTACACAACTCCTATAGGTATTTGATGGTACAAACCCATAGCTGGGCTTGGCTTTTAAAAAGGTATTATCTGAGATTCTTTTTATGGAAGAAAGTTCCATCAAAGTCAATTATAAAAAGTCTATGTGAAAAGTAATTATTCTTGTTGCACTTTATACAAATGATCAGACCGAATATAATAAAGCAAGTTGCTCTTACCATGATTTTCCTTTAGTAAAAATGGGAGACTGGAGAGAGAGAAAAAAATATGTTTCGGAAACTATGGCACATCTGTTATTAGATTCTAGTGTTATCAGTTGTTTTTGAGCTTTTTTTCTGCAATTTAAACTCACCTGCTTATTCCTGTGAACCAATCAGTGATCTCTGACTGCAGCTCAGATGAAACAAGAGGAATGGGTAATGTAAAAATCTGGATCAGTATTCTCATTCTAGGCACATATCGGAATCAGCTAGCAACCCCACATCCACTTGGTTTCCAATAATTGTCCAGTTCATGGAAAGCCCAGGCTGGAGGGCAATGGCACGATCTTGGCTCACTGCAACCTCTGTCTCCCAGGTTTAAGTGATTCTCCTCCCTCAGCCTCCCAAGTAGCTGGGATTACAGGCATGCACCACCACGCCCGGCTAATTTTGTATTTTTAGTAGAGATGGGGTTTCTCCATGTTGGTCAGGCTGGTCTCAAACTCCCGACCTCAGGTGATCTGCCCACCTTGACCTCCCAAATTGCTGGGATTACAGGCGTGAGCCACCACGCCCGGCTGGAAAGCCTTCTTATTTAGTTTACTTGGGATAATTTTGTAGGTGGATCACTTGAGCTCAGGAGTTCAAGGCTACAGTGAGCTATGATCATGCCACTTCTCTCCAGCCTGGGTGACAGAGTGAGACCCTGTCTTGAGAAAAAAAAAAACTATGTATCTACATATATATATAAAATAAAGAAAAAAGATAGTGGACAAAGTTATATTACTTCCCATCACATTATGACTGATTTTTCCCACAATTTTCCAATTATATGTAATGTTGATTCTACAATAAAATAAAATGTTAACTTACCAAAATATGAATAATATATCCTTCATATAAAAAGCAAGCAGGCTGGGCACAGTGACTCATGCCTGTAATCCTAGCACTTTGGGAGTTCAAGGTGGGTGGATCACTTGAGGTCAGGAGTTCAAGAATAGCCTGGTTGGCCGGGCGTTGTGGCTCACGCCTGTAATCCCAGCACTTTGGGAGGCCGAGGCAGGCGGATCACAAGGTCAGGAGATGGAGACCATCCTGGCTAACACGGTGAAACCCCGTCTCTACTAAAAAAAAAAAAAAAAAAAAAAAATACAAAAATTAGCTGGGCGTGGTGACGCGTGCCTGTAGACCTACCTACTCTGGAGGCTGAGGCAGGAGAATTGCTTAAACCCGGGAGGCAGAGGCCACAGTGAGCCAAGACCTCACCACTGGACTCCAGCCTGGTGACAGAGCAAGACTCTGTCTCAAAAAAAGGAAAAAAAGAAAGCAAAACTATACCTTTTCCTTTTTTTTTCATGCTTTTTTTTTTCATGCTTCACTCTGTCACGATCAGGGCTCACTGCAATCTTGAACACCTGGGCTCAAGCAATTCTCCCACCTCAGCCTCATGAGTAGCCGGCTGGGACTGCAGGTGTGCGCCACTATGCCCAGCTAATTTGTTTGTTTGATTGGTTTCTTTTTCTAGTAGAGACAGGTCCTATGTTGCCCAGGCTGGTCTCAAACTCCTGGGCTCAAGTAATCCTCCTGCCTTGTCTTGCCAAAGTGCTGGGATTATAGAAGTGAGCCACCACACCTGGCCAATTTTATCTTTTGTATAGTGCACAGAACAGTCCCCATCAAAGGGCTTTTACTGCGAAGTCATTTACAAAAACAATGGGTAAATATTATTTTTTAATTTAAAAATATTTTAATTTAGGCTGGGCGAGGTGGTTCACACCTGTATTCCCAGCACTTTAGGAGGCCGAGGTGGGCCAGTCACCTGAGGTCAGGAGTTCAAGACCAGCCTGACCAACATGGAGAAACCCCGTCTCTACTAAAAGTACAAGATAAGCCAGGTGTAGTGGCGCATGCCTGTAATCCCCGCTACTGGGGAGGCTGAGGCAGGAGAACTGCTTGAACCAGGGAGGCAGAGGTTTCAATGAGCCGAGATCGTGCCATTGCACTCCAGCCTGGGCAACAAGAGCAAAACTCTTTCTCAAAAAAACAAACAAAAAAATTAACAATTATTAAATTTAAAAATATTTTAACTTGAAAATATTGTGTAATTAGATTTTTTTTTTTATGCTGGAAGAAGCTTTAATTAATAGTTATAAGCCAGGCAGGGTGGCTCATGCCTATATTCCCAGTACTTTAGGAGGCCAAGGCGGGCCAATCACCTGAGGTCAGGAGTTTGAAACCAGCCTGACCAACATGGTGAAACCCTGTCTCTACTAAAAATATAAAAAAATTAGCCAGGCATGGTGGCAGACACCTGTAATCCCAGCTACCTGGGAGGCCAATGCATGAGAATCACTTGAACCGGGGAGGCGGAGGTTGCAGTGAGTCGAGATCTTGCCACTGCACTCCAGTGCACTCCAGCCTGGGCAACAGAGCAAGACTCCGTCTCAAAAAAAAAAAAAGAAAAAGTTACAGATTACATGTTGTTTTCTTTAAAGCCTTTAAAGAAAGTGTAATCTGTAACTATTAATGAAAGCTTCCCAAACAACGAAACTGTTTATTTTCCTGTGCAGGCTCAGGTTGCCTCCAGCTAAACACAAATGTAGGGGCTGGAGAAAGGCCTGGAGAGCTCCCAGGGCCCTCTGAGACATGGCTCCAGGTCACACACCCCAAAGCCTTGGCCTGTTTTGTACGTTGATGGGGTTAAGAGAACACCCTCGCCGCTTCTCCCTGCCTTTAGCAGGGCTATAGGAAACTCCCACCAAAGATCTCCAGCTTGGAGAGGGAAGAGTGGAACAGCCCTCTGGAAGCGAGTTACCCACAGTTTAGTTTGCCTGGAGAGAAAAAGTCTGGAGAGAGACTGCGGCCTCCCTAGGATCTTCTGATGGCAAATTCCTCCAGCTCAGTGGCTACTGGGCAGCAGCACAGCCGGTTTCTCTCAAAGGCACACCCCACACACTGCGTCACTGTGCACTAGCCTCAGATGACAGAGACCAGCCTTTCACAAGACTTTTGTGGCACTGTTCATTTCTGAGACTTTCTCTATGATGAGCTCAAACTGCTTACCTCAGAGAAGAAATTGCGTGCACAGAAAGCTGCTGAGGCCAGCTTGGGGCCCCTTCTTTCCTATCCCTGGGCACTTCCCCAGCTGCTCTCTTTCCCCACTGCCCAGCCCAAGGAGTCCCCTCTGCAGCTGACCAGGGCTCAGCCTCCAGAACAGCGGGTTCCAGGGCCGTGAAGCCTGGCCAGTATCCCTTTTCTGGACACTGGACCGGTTCATAGGGCTCAGTGCCCTGCGGCTTTCTCCTCCCCACCACAGGCCTGGGAGGGGCAAGAAGCACCAGTTTGTTTTCTGGGTCAGCCTGCAGCAAAGAACAACTGCCCTCACCGACAAGCTGAGCCTCCCTCCCAGCGGCACCCCTGCAGCAGCCGGCAGGGGACCCTGGAGGATTGTGGAGCTGGTTCACCACCCAGAAGACACGAATTCCTCTTGTCCAGAGGCAGAACAATAACAACAGCAGCCGCTTATGCTCCTGTAGTTTCCAGAACACCTTGCTTAATTGGAAATAGGATGTTACACTCCAGAGACTACTGATTTACGTATCACACTTGTGCTTATCCATCCATTCACCAAACCTGTTGACTGCTCGCTCTGCCCTATGTGCCTGGCCCTGTGCAGGGTTCTCATCTAGTAGGAAAGACTGACAAGGGCACAGACGTCTGTACTGAAAGGAAGAGTAGGGCAGATGGCCACCCTGCCCCCACCCCAACCTCCAAAAAGAGACTAAAAAATCACTATCACTTGTGTAACTCGTCAACAAACTTTATCGAGCACCTATTAGGTACTGAGTGTTTTTGTGTATTGATCACACATTGATCCTCACAATAACCTTTGAGATAGGTCGTGCCATTTACACATGGGGAAGAAAACAGAGACTGGCCACTGTCACGCAGCTACTGATATCCAAGCTGAGATCCAAAGCTCCTGGGCTTCTCCTGATGAGCATGAGCACCACAGGCAGGCCACAGAAAAACACCCAGGACAGCCGAAGTCAGACCCACCCGATTTCCCACCCCACCCTCCGCTGACCCCACCCTCACTCCCTCCTCATTCATTCAGCCAGTCTGTCAAAGACAATTATTATACTCCTGTTGGGTGCAAAGCTCTTGAGGAAAGGGGAGGAAGGAAGAATCATAAATGGCTTTGTCACCAAAGGCCCTCATAGCCTACCAGGAAAGTAGAGTACATTAATCACTACAGTGCAAGGTGAAAAATACAGGTAAAGTGCCAGATCAGCTTGGGGGTGGGAGTGGAGGCACATTTACTTTGATTTAGGAGAGCCTTTGTAGAGAAAGGGGTACTGAGATGGGCCTTGAGGATATTTAGGTTTTGGTCATGCAGAGATATGAGGGAAGGGCTGCTCAGATTCCAGAAATGGAAACGTCTTTAGCAGAGAGGTGGAGGGTGCAGGAGGAGGGAAGGCTATTGGAGTTCATGTGGTTGGAGGGCAGTGCACCGCAAAGGGAGAAGCAGGATATAAGTTTGGAAACACACGGTAGACATTCTATAAATATTTATATCTGAGAAACAAAAGCAGGGAATTGGAGCCAGGTTACAGAGGACATAAACTGTGGTGCCAGGGTTGGCACTTGCTTCTCTGTTCACAGGAGCCGTTGGCGGGATTTCCCATTGTCCCCCTTGGGTAGGTAAGGCCAGGTGGCTGCTCCGTCTCTGCCACCTCCAGTGCCGGTCCCACAGTGTCAGCAGCCCTGTCCCCCACTGCTGTGTCATCAGTTACTCTCTTTCAGGTGCCTGGCCCCCACCCAGTGGCCCCCACCTTGCAGCCCTGAAGGCTTCCTTCCTGGGGTAGCAGAGCCGAGTCATTTGGAAACCTCTCTCGGAGGAGCTCCATGATCAAGGTGCAGATGTGGCAGGTGGGCCGGCCTCAATCGTGTCCCCAATCGTGATGGTGAATGCGGTGAGGAGTTTCGTTGGCCCATCGCCTCTGCCCTGGGCCCGGCTCACTTTCACTGCTGAGTTAGTTCCACGGCCGCCTTTGATGATGCCGCTTCAGCATCTTTATTCTTTGGCATTTCCTGCTCCTTTGTTTTCAAGGTCACTCTGTCCTGCCTGCCCCCACTCTGGGCCACCCAAGGCCGAGCCTCTAAGCTCTGCGTTGCTGACCACAGTTCTTCACACTAGCCTCACTGCGAGGCTCCGTCGAGACTGAACGTGGGGAAGATGAACTTTCACCATTTGATGTCTTGAGATTCTCCTCCAGAACAAGCGGGCTAGCTGCCCTGCTCAGGGCCGGCTCATCTCTTGCTCCTTGGAGGACAGAGCTCTGGGCCCTGAGTCAGAACTAGCTGGGGTTCCTCACTAACTGAGTAGACTTATATGACGCATGAGACCGATGGACTCTTACTTAGTTTTCGCAGGCCAAGAACGCCTGCTTGCCTGTCTCCACAGGCTGGGATGAGGCCCTCATGAGACCAAGAATGGGAGGGCTTCGTGAACTGTAAATTAATCTGGGAGTATGACAGTCTTCGTTATTAGTTTACAAAGATTGAGTTCATGCTGTTATTTGCTCTCCCAGCACCCTGTTCTTTGTCTTCATAGCACTTTCACATTTTCTAACGATATTATAAGTTATTATTATTACTAAGCACGTAGTTTATGGGTCTAATGCCTCCCTCCTCGCCAGGGTATAAGCTACCGCAGAGCGGAAGCCACATTCCATTTTATTTCTTATCACTCTCCCAGCACCTGGTTTAGGGCCTGTAATGTTGTGGGGGTTTAAGGAATACTAATGATAAACTGGTGAGTTATTTGAGGACCCACCACCATCCTTGCAAGAGACTTTATGAGGCCAGTCTATCTGGTTCACTGCTGAAGCCGGCATTTGGTAAGCCATTCATACATGTTTTTTGGAAGTTGAGATGAATACACCTTAGCCGGGTGTGGTGTCTCACACCTGTAATTCCAGCACTTTGGGAGGCCGAGGCGGGTGGATCACCTGAGGTCAGGAGTTTGAGACCAGCCTGGCCAACATGGTGAAACCCTGTCTCTACTAAAAATACAAAAATTAGCCGGGCATGGTGGCAGCTGCCTGTGATCCCAGCTACTCAGGAGGCTGAGGCAGGAGAATCCCTTGAACCCAGAAGGCAGAGGTTGCAGTGAGCCAAGATCGTGCCACTGCACTCCAGCCTGGGTGAGGAGAGCGACACTCCATCCAAAAAAGGAAAGATACAGAAAGAGAAAGAAAGGAAGGAAGGGAAGGAGGGAGGGAGGGAAGGAAGGAAGGAAGGAAGGAAGGAAGGAAGGAAGGAAGGAAGGAAGGAAGGAAGGCAAGCACCTTAAATACCATCAGCTTCTTCATCGTGAAGTTCTGTTGCTGAAGTCCCTGCCATGTGTCTCAGTCGCCCCCTCTGCCATCCAAATGCCCAGACAGGCTCATCTGGGCCTCTCAGTGTCCACCCTCCTTGCCTTCTCCCACATCTTCCTCTGCTCCAGTCCAGACAAACTGCTCACCATCCCTTCCCCAAAATGTGCTTTTACCACCTGTGGACCCCCTTCCCTCAAAGTCCTGCTCAAAGTTCCTTCCTTTTTGACCTCCCTTTAAAAAGCATGAGTGGGCCTGATACAGAGGCACACGCCTGACATCCCTGTGCTTTAGGAGGCTGAGGAGGGAGGTTTGCTTAAGTCCAGGAGTTTGAGACCAGCCTGGGCAACATAGCAAGACCTTATCTCTACAAAAAATAAATAAATAAAAGAAAATAAAAGTTAGCCTGGCATGGTAGACATTATAGTCCCAGCTGCTCAGGAGGCTGAGGTGGGAGGTTCACTTGAGTTCAGGAGTTTGAGACTACAGTGAGCGATAATTATGCCACTGCACTCCAGACTGTGTAACAGAGCAAGACCTTGTCTCAAAAAAAAAAAAAAGCATGAGAGAGAGAGAGAGTGTGTGTGTGTGTGTGTGTGTATGAGAGAGAGAGAGAGAGATAGCACTTTGAACCTATGGAGGATTTCTATTTGGAAAGAAAAAATCTTTTACATACACAATATTATTATTATTATTATTATTTTTTTTTTTTTTGAGACGGAGTCTCGCTCTATGGCCCAGGCTGGAGTGCAGTGGCCGGATCTCAGCTCACTGCAAGCTCCGCCTCCCGGGTTTACGCCATTCTCCTGCCTCAGCCTCCCGAGTAGCTGGGACTACAGGCACCCGCCACCTCGCCCGGCTAGTTTTTTGTATTTTTTAGTAGAGACGGGGTTTCACGGTGTTAGCCAGGATGGTCTCGATCTCCTGACCTCGTGATCCACCCGTCTCGGCCTCCCAAAGTGCTGGGATTACAGGCTTGAGCCACCGCGCCCGGCCCACAATATTATTTAATAGCAAAATTGGCCATGCAGGTATTTTACAATTGTACATATTAGGAAACTAATGCTCAGAGAAGTTATATTTGTAACTTTCTTTTTTTTTTTTTTGAGATGGAGTCTCACTTTGTCGCCCAGGCTGGAGTGCAGTGGCACGATCTTGGTTCACTGCAACCTCCGCCTCCTGGGTTCACGCCATTCTCCTGCCTCAGCCTCCCGAGTAGCTGGGACAACAGGCGCCTGCCACCGTGCCCGGCTAATTTTTTGTCTTTTTAGTGGAGTTGGGGTTTCACTGTGTTAGCCAGGATGGTCTCGATCTCCCGACCTCGTGATCCGCCCACCTCGGCCTCTCAAAGTGCTGGGATTACAGGCGTGAGCCACCACATCCAGCCATTTGTAATTTTCAGACTGGGGATTGTGACTTATGTGTGGACCCATGAAAGCAGTTTGATTCATTGACCTCTATTAAAAATAGAAAGAAGGCTGGGCATGGTGGCTCACGTCTATAATCTCAACACTTTGGGAGGCCAAGGTGGGAGGATGGCTTAAGCCCAGGAGTTTGAGACCAGCCTGAGCAACACAACAAGACCCCATCTCTACAGTAAATTTATTTATTTATTTATTTATTTATTTATTTTGAGACGGAGTCTGGCTCTGTTGCCCAGGCTGGAGTGCAGTGGCCGGATCTCAGCTCACTGCAAGCTCCACCTCCCGGGTTTACGCCATTCTCCTGCCTCAGCCTCCCGAGTAGCTGAGACTACAGGCGCCCACCACCTCGCCCGGCTAGTTTTTTTGCATTTTTTAGTAGAGACGGGGTTTCACCGTGTTAGCCAGGATGGTCTCGATCTCCTGACCTCATGATCCGCCCGTCTCGGCCTCCCAAAGTGCTGGGATTACAGGCTTGAGCCACCGCGCCCAGCCTTCAGTAAATTTAAAAGTTAGTTTGGTGTGGTGGTGCACACCTGTAGTCCCAGCTACTCAGGAGGCTGAGGTGGGAGAATCACTTGAGCCTGGGAGGTAGAGGCTGCAGTAAGCCATGATTGTGCCACTGCACTGCAGCCTGGGTGACACAGTGAGACCCCATCTCTACAAAAAAGAGAAGAAAGAAAATGTGAGAGAAAGAAAGAGAGAAGGAAAGGAAGGAGGAAAGGAGGGAGGGAGGAGGAGTAGAAAATATGAGTATGCTACTCATACTAAGCAGTGTTTACGAAACTTGCGGTGTATTTGTGTGTATATGTTCATGCACACATGTCCAACTAGCTTGTGATATAAAATATATTTCTTCCTATGGGTTATGGTCAAAGTGACAGGATTACATGACATGCTGAAAGCTAACTAGTAGAGCTCATGCATTACTTATTAGAGTAGAGCTGAGACCGACCAGAGAGGTAGAGGTACAATCCGTCAGAGCCTGGGAGGCATCATAGAAATCTCAAAGGTGCCAGAGTGGGGCCCAGGGAGGCCGGTGTTCTGGGAAAACCAACTGTTGTGTGCTGGTTGTATGAGGTGCTGTGTTGTCGTGGGTTGTGTGCTGGTTGTATGAGGTGCTGTGTCGTTGTTGTTGTGGGTTGTGTGCTGGTTGTATGAGGTGCTGTGTCGTTGTTGTTGTGGGTTGTGTGCTGGTTGTATGAGGTGCTGTGTTGTGGGGTGGGTTGTGTGCTGGTTGTATGAGGTGCTGTGTTGTTGTGGGTTGTGTGTTGTTTGTATGAGGTGCTGTGTTGTTGTGGGTTGTGTGCTGGTTGTATGAGGTGCTGTGTGGTTGTTGTGGGTTGTGTGCTGGTTGTATGAGGTGCTGTGTCATTGTTGTTGTGGGTTGTGTGCTGATTGTATGAGGTGCTGTGTCGTTGTTGTTGTGGGTTGTGTGCTGTTTGTATGAGGTGCTATGTCGTTGTTGTGGGTTGTGTGCTGGTTGTATGAGGTGCTGTGTTGTTGTGGGTTGTGTGCTGGTTGTATGAGGTGCTGTGTTGTTGTTGTGGGTTGTGTGCTGGTTGTATGAGGTGCTGTGTTGTTGTTGTGGGTTGTGTGCTGGTTGTATGAGGTGCTGTGTTGTTGTGGGTTGTGTGCTTGTATGACGTGCTGTGTTGTGGGTTGTGTGCTGGTTGTATGAGGTGCTGTGTTGTTGTTGTGGGTTGTGTGCTGGTTGTATGAGGTGCTGTGTTGTGGGTTGTGTGCTGGTTGTATGAGGTGCTGTGTTGTTGTGGGTTGTGTGCTTGTATGAGGTGCTGTGTTGTTGTGGGTTGTGTGCTGGTTGTATGAGGTGCTGTGTTGTTGTGGGTTGTGTGCTGGTTGTATGAGGTGCTGTGTCGTTGTTGTTGTGGGTTTTGTGCTGGTTGTATGAGATGCTGTGTTGCTCTGGAGAGATGTCAAGTACAGTACCCTTTGTGTGGAGAGACTGAAGGCCCTGCTGGGTGGTTGGGAGCTCCAGGTTGGAATACAAGCTGTGTGGTGGCGAGTGTACCAATTGGTATATGGCTGTGTACCAGTCCTTCGTGGCCTAGAGCAGTGGTTCTAGGAGTATAGTTCTCAGGTCAGCAGCATAGCATCACCTGGACACTTGTTAGAAATGCTGGAAATGCACATTCTCAGGTCCCACCCCAGACCTCCTGAATCAGACACTCTTGGGGTAGGGCTTGAGGTAACAAGCCCTCCTGGTGCCTCTGAGGCATAAAGTGTGAGGAGCACTCCCCTAGGGATGCCTGTTCGGCATTCTGTGTTTGGTATGTCTTTGCACAAGCAGGCAGGGTCTGGTCTCAAAGCGGTCTTGCTGGGAAGCAGAAGTGCTGGGCCTCCAGTGCAGCGTTCCTCCTGTCACCCACTCAGCCTACCCAGCACGTGCACCCACAGCACTCATGTGTGAAGGAATGCTGCACATTTCCCCCATTCCCTGTGCCTTCCACACTGCTGACTCCACCCACACTACCTTAGCAACATGGTAGAGTTTTGTATACTGCTTTGAAAATGTGCCCGGCTGCATGTGAATACGAGCGGGCCAACTTGCATGATGTGTCTGTTTTACCTTCTCTGTTAGATAAAGTGCTCCTCCAGCAGAATCTTCCCTCTGGCTGCTGCAGTACTCAGTATACAAGCGCCTGATCCAAGCACCAGACTCACTCTAACCCTGGCCACACAACCCGCCCCAGGCTGATGTTCCCAAGCTCATTCGTGGCCCCCATAACCTTGTGGTAACCTTGATGTGCCTACCCAGCACCTGCAGCCCATTTCCCCCCTGCAGGACTCTACGTGTTTCCTAACGAGAGAGGAGCTGTGCGTGGGTGCCGGCTGCCGGCAATGACAGCCTTTACCACCCCACTTCCTGTGTTGACTTGTGATGGGGTGTTGGGTCCCTGCTGCCTGAGTGAGCTGTGAACATTCATGCTACTTCCCATTACGGTCTGAAGCTTGGTTTCCGCATCTGCAGTGTGGTAATAAAAATACCCAACCCTTGGCGAGGCGCGGTGGCTCACGCCTGTAAGCCCAGCACTTTGGGAGGCCGAGGCGGGCAGATCACGAGGTCAGGAGATGGAGACCATCCTGGCCAACGTGGTGAAACCCCATCTGTACTAAAAATACAAAAAATTAGCTGGGCGTGGTGGCGCGTGCCTATAATCCCAGCTACTCCCAAAGCTGAGGCAGGAGAATTGCTTGAACCAGGGAGTTGGAGGTTGTAGTGAGCCGAGATGGTGCCACTGCACTCCAGTCTGGCGACAGAGCGAGACTCCGTCTCAAAAACAAAACAAAACAAAACAAAAAACTCAATACTCAAAGGCTGTTCAGGGGATGAAAAGAAACGACCTGTGAAAACCTATCATAGTTTGTGGCACATAGAAAGTACCTGATGAAGAGCTCGTGCAGGGTTTAGCCATAGTTTTCCCTTTAGCCAGCCAGGTAAGTGCCTGTCCTTTGCAAACAGCGCCTCTGAGAGAAGGGCCGTGTGGTCTTGTGGAGGGAGCCCCGGATTTGGTGCCTACATGGCTGACTTCAGGCTCTGACTCTGCGACGAACCCTCCCTGCAATCACGAGCAAGAAAATGAGACTCGGTTTCCTTATCCCCCTAAAATATGGCCAGGAGTGATGCCAATCCCTCTTGCACAAGCTGCTTCAAGGACTACATATAATTAAATGTGAAATTAAGTGAAATATAAAGATTAAGTAACATTAAATGTAAACTCTCATGGGACTGTGTAGACCGGTGACTGCAAGTGCTATGGTGAGTTTCTTTCAGTGCTGAGAGGCATACTCTACTCTTCCTGAGGCTGATGAGTTGGGGACCTGAGAGCTCTGTTCTCAGCTGTTAGGAAAGACCTAGAGAAAGAAGAGAACAAGGTCTCTGGCGAGGTCAGAAAGGGAGAGAGTCCCAGGTTAATAGAGGGGGAAACCCCAGCCCGTTCCCCGCAGCAGCACCCCAAAACTGTGTGGAACAGCTTACTTTTTGTGTGGAATATGGAAAATGAACTCCAAGACAAGTGATTGCCATCTAATCTCTGGAGCAAATAGAAATTCAATGTAATCCATGGACTGTAAAGTATAATTACTGAGAAAAATCTACCTGAGCTGATGTAAGCAGCCACCCATGCCTAAACCAGACACAAACCCAGTCTTTGGCGGATGCATCAGTAGTCTTTTTGTCTTTTTTTTTTTTTTCGAGATAGGATCTTGCTTTGTCATCCAGGCTGGAGTGCAGTGGTGCAATTTCAGCTTGCTGCAACCTCGACCTCCCGGGCACAAGCAATCCTCCCACCTCAACCTCCTGAGTAGCTGGAACCACTAGTGTGCACCACCAGCTAATATTTTTATTTTTTGTAGAGATGGGGTATCCTATGTTGCCCAGGCTGGTCTCAAACTCCTGGGCTCAAGTGATCCTCCTCCCTTGGCCTCCCAAAATGCTGGGATTACAGAGGTGAGCTACCATGCTCAGCCTCCAGTGGTCATTTTGACGAGAAGACTAGAAAACAATTTAGCCTCAGTTAGACTGCCTATGGGGTGGGGATTGGGATCCTGCATAGGTGAAATACAAACAAGTTGCAAACTGAAATAAAACCTGGGCTGCCTGACCTGGAAGGGTCCTCTCCCAGCTGATGGTCACACACAGGTGGAACCTCTGGCATCTCCCTTCAAAGGCAAAGGATCACAGCTTAGACATTGCCCTCTCTCTCCTAGGGAGCTAGTCTGGCTTTATGTGTGAAGACTGTAAGATCATGGTTTCTAGTAGAGGTAGTAACTCTCTGAGCCTTCTCAAGGCAACATTAGAACTCATGGCTGCTGGGCATGGTGGCTCATGCCTATAATCCCAGCACTTTGGGAGTCTGAGGCAGGCATATCGGTTGAGCCTAAGAGTTCAAGACCAGCCTGGGCAACATGGTGAAACTCTGTCTCGACAAAAAACATAAAATTAGCCAGGTGAGGTGGCATGTGCCTGTAGTCCCAGTGACTTGAGAGGCTGAGGCAGGAAGATGGTTTGAGCTCAGGAGGTCGAGGCTGCAGTGAGCCTTGATTGTACCACTGCACTAAGGCCATAAGAGCAGCTCCTACCTTGTCCAATACATGCTTCAATCACCTCCTCACTCCTCCCCCTGCCCTATCTCATCATCATCATCACCATCATCATCATTGCCATAGCCACATCACCACACACAGAATGCCTATGATGTGCCCGGCACAAGGTAATTTTTTTGTTTGTGTGTTTTTGAGACAGAGTCTCACTCTGTCACCAGGCTGGAGGGCAGTGGCACCATCTCAGCTCACTACAACCTCCACCTCCCAGGTTCAAGCGATTCTTCTGCCTCAGCCTCCTGAGTAGCTGGGACTACAGGTGTGCACCACCACACCCGGCTAATTTTTGTATTTTTAGTAGAGATGGGGTTTCACCATGTTAGCCAGGATGGTCTCAATCCCTTGACCTCGTGATCTGCCCACCTGGGCCTCCCAAAGTCCTGGGATTACAGACGTGAACCCCAAGTAATTCTTTCTCTATTTTATTTTATTTATTTATTTATTTATTTATTTTTTGAGATGGAGTCTCGCTCTGTCACCCAGGCTGGAGTGCAGTGGCGCCATCTCGGCTCACTGCAAGCTCCGCCTCCTGGGTTCACACCATTCTCCTGCCTCAGCCTCCTGAGTAGCTGGGACTACAGGTGCCTGCCACCACGCCTGGCTAATTTTTTGTATATTTAGTAGACATGGGGTTTCACCATGTTAGCCAGGATGGTCTTGTTCTGACCTCGTGATCCACCTGCCTCAGCCTCCCAAAGTGCTGTGATTACAGGCGTGAGCCACCATGCCCGGCCAGGGAATTCTTTCTACACATTTTTTCCAAGCAGTTTTTATCATGTCCCACACTCTCCATCGTGTCCCCCTCTCCAGGCACACCAAGCTTTCGCTCTCTCCAAGCCTCCAGTGGCCAAGACTTCCATGAAGTCTTTCCTGACCTTTGGGTATAGTAGGTCTCTAATGACATGAAGCAGAATTCTGATTTTGGCTTCATCCTGTCAATATTTGCCATCAGGACTTGGATAGACCCAAGGATGACTTATCTATGTCCCAGAAATCACCCAGAAGTCAAAAAACAGGGTGTCAAAGGACCCAGAAACTAAGTGTTCGAATAACGACTGAAGACACTGTGGAAGTGTGTTTTGGAGACAAGAAGACTCTCGGGATGTGCTGGCTGTCTTCAGAGGATGCTTATTGAAGAAGAGTTAGACAGTCCAGACAGAAGGGACAGCCAGGACCTCTGGGGTGGAGTTACAGGAAGACATATTTTGACTCATCATGAGGAATAAGTTTCTAATCATGAAACCATCCTCCATTGAAACATGATCTATTGAAAGGAGCAAATGTCTCACCTTCATTGATGTTTGTATTCATTGATCCTGGGTGATCATCTGATAAGGATGCAGTGACAGGAATCTTGCATTTGCTGGGGGTGGGGGTGTGGTTGAGGATAGTCTGGTTTATCTTTCAAAGTTCCTTTCAATTCCTCTATGATTCTATAGGCTGTACTCCTTCCTGATCAATGTCCCTAGCCGGGGTGGCCAAGGCTAAGTCGAGTATGCTGAGGGATTGGAGGGGCAGGGATGTTGAGAATAGGGTGAATGGAAGGATGAGGAGTTCCCAGCAAGCCTGGGACACAGGAAACCTTGGGGCAGCTTCCTCCCGGAGGTATCAGGACTGGAAGTGCTGGGTAAGAAGTGTGCTGCCTTGTCCTGAAAGCCTTCCTCCTTGAAAGCAGCTTCTAAAGGCAGTGAATGGAGAAGAGCAAGGAAACGACCCCAATACCACCAACAGAGGCTGGAAACGCCTCAGGCTGTTTAATCCTAAGAATGATGCATCTGTTGGCTGGCCGGCCGTGGCTCACGTCTGTAATCCCAGCACTTTGGGAGGTCAAGGTGGGCGGATCACCTGAGGTGGGGAGTTCAAGACCAGCCTGATCAACATGGAGAAACCCCATCTCTACTAAAAATACAAAATTAGCCAGGGTGGTAGCGCATGCCTGTAATCCCAGCTAGTCGGGAGGCTGAGGCAGGAGAATTGCTTGAACCCGGGAGGTGGAGGTTGTGGTGAGCTGAGATCGCACCATTTCACTCCAGCCTGGGCAACAAGAGCAAAATTCTGTCTCAAAATAAATAAATAAGCAAACAAACAAAATTAGCCGGGCGTAGTGGAGCATGCCTGTAATCCCAGATGCTCGGGAGGCTGAGGCAGGAGAATTGCTTGAACCTGGGAGGCAAAGGTTGCGGTGAGCCAAGATCATGCCATTGCACTCTAGCCTGGGCAAGAAGAGCAAAACTCTGTCTCAAAAAAAAAAAAAAAAAAAGAATGGTACATCTGTTGGGGATGCAGTGAGGTAAGCATCTTCAGTAAGCAAGGTGTGAAGAGGGGAAAGAGGGAAGGTGAATATGGAGGAGAGGGTGAAGGAGAGCAATGGAAAGGGTAGGATCCCAGCGAAAGGTGATTTGGTTGAAAGGGAGCATGATACAAAGGTGGGGGTGGGGCCAAGAAACAGCCACCATGTGTGGGTGCCGCTGTGCGTGCAGACATTGTTTTCACATCATTGTGGACCAAGAGAGGAAATGCCCACTTCTGGAAGAAAAAGCCACAAATGAGACTTGGAAAGGAAATTGATCAACATCTACAAAAGGGCTTCTTAAAGGAAAAGGCCCTCAGACAGGGCAGAGTTGAGGGAAAGGACAGAGGTTATGAGTGCCTGCAAGAGTGGCAGCTTGGAGTAGAGAAAACACTAAAGGTGGAGTCAGAAGACCTGAGTTCAAGTCCCAGCTCTGCCACTGGTTAGCAGTGGGATCTTGGGTAAGTTGCTCTCCCTCTCAGCCTCACGGACCTCCTGCATAAAAATTGCGGGTTAGACTGGATGATCTCTGAAGTCCTCTCTAGCCTGGTAATCTATGAGGTTAATAATTTATCAGCAAGCCAATTTAATTTATAGATAGAACATCATTATTTTTGAGTCAGAAAATGACTCTGTAACTATATGCTTTTCTTGGTGATTTCACTTTTTTTTTTCTTTTAGAGACAGGGTCTTGCTATGTTGCCCAGGCTGGTATCCAACTCCTGGCTTCAAGCAGTCCTCCTGCCTCGGTCTTCCAGAGTTGATTTCATTTTTGTCTTCCAGTATTGTTTTACTGTTGTTCCATTTGAAAAATTCTAACCTATCTTTTCTGAACTTGAGCTGAGAAGGGAAGGGATTTTGCCCCTGTTGGGCAAAAGGATGGTGGCAAGTAGTTTGACCAAGTGCCCTGATTTGCCAGGACTTAGGGGTTTCCCAAGTCAAGGGACTTTTCAGTCCTGGGCAGACTGGAATGGTTGATCACCCTAGTGGCGAGGAAGATGAAGGTCTGGAGGTGGCTTGGAGGAGAGGCTGCTGGGAGAGCTCTTCTCCTGTTCTCTGTTGATCAGGAGTTTCCCTCATCAGTCTGCTGACTTTGTGTGGTGGTTTCATTACAAGTTGTGAGCCCCTTATTGGGGGTATAGGGAGGAGAAGTGAGGGCAACCTTTAAACTAGTCATAGGCCCCAGTTGAGACAATTGTTGCCGGGAAAGAAGCTGAAATGCTTGACTAGCACTGATGCTGTGGGGGATTTTCCCTCTTTCTTCAAAAAACAGAAAAGACCCAGTGGAAAAAAAAAAAAAAGTGATGAGTTGTGAGGCAGGTCGCGGCCCTACAGCCCCAGGAGACGATGCGCAGCTCATTTGCTTAAATTTGCAGCTGACGGCTGCCACCTCTCTAGAGGCACCTGGCGGGGAGCCTCTCAACATCAGACAGTGACCAGTCTGGTGACTCACAGCCGGCACAGCCATGAACTACCCGCTAATGCTGGAAATGGACCTCGAGAACCTGGAGGACCTGGTGAGTAGACACGGGTAGCTTCCTGTCGCCGAGGCCCTGCCTGGAATTCTAATATCCTCTGCCAGAGTCTGAGAGAGAGGGGACAGCATGGGAATCCTCTCCCGCTGTGGATCTGTAAAATCTAGACAGGTCAGTCAGCTCCTGCCCTTCAAGAGTTTATTTTCCATTCTGTGGAAGAAGCAGATAAGGAGAGCTGCTGTCCTTAGTAGACATCCTTTAGAGGAAGCTGGAAGACGTGGGTTCAGGCCCTGCATCCTTCTCTGAGTTGCTATGTGACCGGGAACAGGATACTTCACTTCCCCATTCTTTCTCTCCTTTTCTCTTAGGGTGGGAATATGGAACTAGACAGGAAAGTACCTTTGGAGGTTTTCTTACCATAAGGAGGCTGGCATTGCTCATCAGTCAATCAGTGCATAGCTGTTCATCTCTTGCCATATGATTATATCATCAGGGCACTACATTCTGTGTTGGGTGGAGAAGTTGAGGATCTGGTCTTTGCCCTCAAATAGCTTCTGCTCTGACCAGAGAAAAAAAATCACTCACTGGAAGCTATTAGACAACAATTATGTGCTAAACTGAGAAGTATGAGAACAGATGGTAGCAAGGAAGAGGATCCCAGCAGGTTGGAGTCGGGGAGCAGGGTGAGAAAACTGTTAATCTGAAAAAATGTCTTGGAACCTGCTGTAGAATCTCTAGAGATAAGGTATTCTTGGAAAGGTTTCTTGGGTGGGCTAAGAAAATGGTCCCCAGCACTACGCTGCCAGCACTCAAGTCTCTGCAGTGAAGCGTACAGGTGCAGTTGACCTGGTCGTCACTGGGCTCCCAAAAGATGTGTGTGTGGAGCAGCTCAACCGGAGAAACACAGGGTTCCTTGTGAACCGACAGCAGGGGCTGGTTGTAAGGGTTTCTTGGAAACTTCTTCACGGTCTTTTCTCCCCCTGGGGAGAGGACTTGTCTTGGGACTGCATTCTGGGTTATGAATGCCAAAGGTATGAAGGAGCCAAACCCTGGCTCCTACCGACTCTCCTGGCCCAAACTTACCCTGAGATATTGTCTGACTCCCTCCTGCTCCCCCAGCTGGAGTGGACTTTGTAGTTCCACCAACCGTGTTCCCAGACTTGCTTGGAGAAGCCTGCCTCTCGCTTGCCCAGATCGCAAGGCTGGGAAGTATAAGTAGGACACGGGGAGAAAGTGAGCAGAAGGGCTAACTACCCAAAGCCTGGCCTCTCGGATCCAAACCGCAAGCAGAATCAGAGCCGGACCATTCATCTAATCAGGACCTGCTTCATAATTTGTGGGATCCAGTGCAAAATGAAAACATGGGGCCCCTTGTTGAAAAATTATTAAAAATATCAAGAAGGCAACAGCAGAGCACTAAACCAAGTGGGGGGTCCTGCTGGGTGCAGGCCCCGTGTGACTGCACCAGTTGCACGCCTATGAAGCTGCCCTGAGTCTAATCACAGAGTCTGGGCAATATCCCAAATCAGACTAAAAAGCTGAAGCCCCAAAGGGGCAATGTGCTCCCACCCTGGTCCCCAGTCACGGCTGCTGGCCTCGCCTGATTAGGTTACTGGGCGTCTTCCTCTGCCTGCAGCTTCAAACTGACCACGAGCCCTGACCCAGTTGGATTTCTTAGTAACCGACTGGAGACCTGGCAGGTCCCAGCTTCTGAGAAACCTTGAGTTTCCCCTAACTGCGCGTCTCACCTCACTGAGTGACCTACTAGAGACAGGTGGTGGCAGGGGCCAGGGGCAGCAGGGTATGTCCCAAGAAAACCTACATCTGGGGGAAAGGGACCTAGTGACTTGCTTCATGTCACACCTCAAATGAGTGATCCTCAGCCAGGCATTCAGATATCTGGATCCCTCACTCAGGGTCTAGCCAGGAGTCCAAGAGTCCTCGACCATCTGGGCTCTGGAGTTCTTCAGCCAGCCACCAGTGCGTCGTTCTCCCTTCACGAATCTCCTACATACCCTGTCTCCAGGGCCAATGTCCCCTCAGAACACAGACCCTCTCCTCCACCCCCACCTACTCACTGAAGGGCCGTGAGCAGCTTGGCAGACTGTCCCTCAGTGTCACAGTACAAAAACCCCGGGGCGTAGTGGTACAGGCAGGAGAATCTTGCATGTAACAGCCTCTCAATAAGTATTTATTGATTTTTGATGCAGTAAAGCTCTTAGTTCACCATTTTCCTCTGGAATTAGTCCAGGTTCTTCTATTCATTCTGCTTCCTAGTCTCCTCCTTGTCCTTGCCCATACCAAGTATTGGTTCATATTCCTTGAACACTGGGTTTTACACTCTAATGTTGGGCTAAGAACTGGAGACTTTTGGCTACACAAACTTGCCAGGAAAAAAAAAGAAAAGGAACTGGGGGCTCCTGGCCATAAGCCAGGTTGGTCATTCTATATTCCATTTGTCCTGTTGAACTCGAAGACCAACTTGAGCCGCTTAAAATGTCCACTTCTTTAAGGCAGGGGCCGGGAGGTGTGGAGGGGCTGCTAATTCTCAAGAATGAATGGTCCAAATAGAAAAATATTAGATGGCTAAGAGCCAGGAACCAGAAGATTCCAGGTCCTGGGGTGGGCACGCCAGGGACCCATCCTGCTGGAAAAGCAGACCCAGGCAGACCTAGAGCAGCCCCTGTCTATGCGAACCTTGATCTGAGAGCCTCCTTCCAACAGAACCAGGGCCTGGGCTGGGGCACCCACAGAGGCTGGTCATAAACTATACCTCCAGCCCCACCCTGCACACCAACCAGAAAGGGAAGCTGCTATAGCACAGGGCGAAGCTGGCCCAAGCCCCAGAGCCTGGCTTTCTATGACCCCTCTCCATAGATAATTACTACACATCATGACTTCACTGTGACTAGAGCATCACAGGCTACACAGCCCGTCCACGTGGACCATCTCATTTCATCACGGAGGTGTGAAGAAGAGGAACCAAAACTAGCTCAGGCTGTTTCTGGGGGGAAGGGAGGTTCTCCACCCGCCCCCCGCCAATCAGATCAAAAGTCCCAGAGCAACCCCAGCAGAGCAGGCCCAACTGGGGGTGTGGTTGGAGGGGTCAGACATGAGGGAGAGCCCCAAGGCCAGGCTGAGGATGGGTCAGGGTCAAAGTGAATCTGGGTTCAGGCATACAGACTGCAGAGTCTTGTCAGGAACTCTTGCCTTCCCCAGGGATGCAGTCTGTAACTGATCCCACTCCTCTAGCAGAACGGCATCAACAGTGGCCGTGTGTGTGGACCTGAGAATCAGGACACAAGAATGAGCGTTCTTTCAAGAGTGGTGGGGCAAAATATTTCCAGCCCAGGAGATGGTTTCAAGAGGCTGCCACACACACCTAGGAGGCCTGTCTATCTGCACCTTGGATTGTGTGACTCTGTATCCAAAGGGCAAAGAGATGCTGGGGTGCCAGGTGGGACCCCTTTAAGCCTAAAGTCTTGCTGCAGAGGCTTGGAGTAGGTTAAACTGTCCCCCTAAAACCACATCCAGCGCAGTACCTGCTTCTAATGGCCAAAACCCGTGGGAAGAGATGGAAGAGGAGTTTCACAGGCTTGTCCCTGAAGGCTATGGGTGCAACAAGGGAGATGTGTCAAATGGCAAGCCAGAGTCTCAGATGGTCTTTAAGGGCTGTGGGCCTCCTGAAGAAAGACGGGGTAAGGGATACAGACCTACACCCTCACTCACAGCCAGTCTCATTCCTCCAGACCCCTGCACTCCTTAAGCCACCGAAGGCTGGAATGACAGATACCCTGGCTGGCTCCACTCACAGCTCCTGACTCTCAGCTGGGAATATCCACACAGGGACATAAAAGGAGATGGAGCTTGCATGCTCCCCGTGGCCAGAGCAATGACTGGCGTCTGTGTGCAGACACCTCCCGTGGCCAGGATGACTCAGGCCTTGGAGTCCTGGGGTTCGGCCTGAGTGAGCCACGCACGCAGGCAGCCCTGCCCGCTTCTCGGGGCTGAGAAGCAAGGTCAGGCTGGGGCATTCACTGGTGGCAGAATGGACTAGAAAAGCAAAGTCTCCAGCTACTGAGCTAGACGGAGATCACGCTGAGAACCAGCTCAGCCCCAGGCAGGGCAGGACAGACAGAGAATCTGGGAGTGAGAGTGAGGGGCATTTGAAGGCAGAGTCCAGCCTCCTTCTTCCCAGGGCAGGAATCTCTTCCCGCACACTTGGGCTCAAACGTTCCTCTCCTTCCCAAGGGTCTCATCTCATTGCTGGACAGTTCTGCCTGTTAGAAAGTTCTCCCTCATTTGACTGAAACTCTACCCCCTCAGCTTCTGCCCAGTCCTTCTGGACTGCCCCGGAAGCCCACAGCAAGAGTCCATTGCTGCTCCTCTTGCCCATGGAGCTTCTTTCCAATCCGTGACATCAGCCCTCATGGACTCAAGGTGAACAGATGAAGGTAACAGTGGCCCTTCTGCTGGCCACGTCACTCCCATGACTCATCTTAAGCTTGTAGGCAACAAACTCCCAAGTCTTTCTCACCAACTGTTGTTACCTGGTCTTCCCCAACTTATCCCTGGATGGGTAAAGTTTTAAACCTGACTCCTGGCTTGTATATTTTCCCCACGCAATTTCATCTGGTTAGGTTGGGCCCATGGTTCCAGCTTGTAAAGAACTCTGTGTTGCCTGAGAGTGCCCCCAAAGCTAGGTTGAGAGTGCTGAAGAGGAGGGGACCGAGGATAGATCCCTGAGGCATGCTAGACACCCCTGCCCAATGTACCTGCTGACATAGAATCCCCATTAGCAAATGTGAGCTGAGCTTCATGCTGGTCAGTGCTGGGCAGTGGGGCAGCTTCGTTATTTGGAGAAGTGAGGTGGGGCTTGGAAACTTAATTATCCAGGGAGGAGCCTGCATCCTACTGTGGAGGGAAGGAGAAGAGTAACATTTTGGGCCCTACCACAGGCCAAGTACTTTGCATCTCTTTACACTCCCCACCTTTCCCTAAGCCCCTCAATACTGGACACTGTTACAGCCCCTGCTCCTCCGCAGTGCTCACAGCAATTTTCTAACTAGATTCTAGCTCCACTCTCAGCCTCATTCTGGTCATCTTGTTTCTTGTCTATGCAAGGTGGGTGTTGTTGTCAGAGTGTGTGTGTTCATGAGGGCCTTGGGTTTCTACAGCTTTTCATGTCAAAGAATGGGTACACCGCTCACGCAAACGGTCTGCCCTATGCTCCCTCTGGGCATAGGATTGAAGGGCTTCCTTCAGCACAACATGCCCCACAGTATTCAGGATTCCTGATTCCTCAACTTCCCAGGAAGCAAGAGCCAACCTTGCTTTATTGCCTCTCTCCATAGTTTGGGGGAGATTGGGGGAGCTAGAACTCCTATGTGTGGGAAGTGGCTTTAACATGTGCCACTCCTGAACCCCCAAAGCGTCTGTTTGACACCTCCTGGTGAGATGTGCTGTCAGTTCCCAGCACCCCTCAAACCAGCTTCCTCCCATCTTCCTCTCTCTGACGCTGCCAAACAAATACCTCTTGGCAAGGAGGAAGAGACAGGCCCCTCCCAACCCCCCTCTAAATCTGGTTCTCAGGAGATGGGAGCCCTAGGGACAGAAACCCAGGGCTTTCTGGGTCAGATAGGCTGGTTGGACCTAAGCCCTCACCCAGGCACAGCCAAGGTAGGTGGAGTTCAGCCCTGCTGATGGCCCCAGGCCCTGCTGCTCTCCTCCCTCTGCATGAATGGCTTGGCTCTGCGTGAAGACTGCTGAATTCCAGTATTAGTCAAGTGGGTGTGCTCAATGACAATACTGGAAAGAGCTCCCAATAGAGAGAGAGCACTCAAGATAGGATCTAGGATCCAGGCGGTCAAGGTTATTGGGAGAAGGCAGAATGCAGAAGGCGACGGAGTGAGTCCCTGCAGAGACACTTGCCTAAGTCTCAGATTATCAGGGCTCCTGGCCTTCTCTGGGAAACTGCTTTCAGAGCAGGTCAGCACACATCTGTCCTATGTAAAACACATGACCTTGGGAGGGGGACACAGAAGGCCTGCTTCTCAGACCTTTGCCATCTGGTTAGAAAGTGGTCATCCCAACCCTGGGTGCTGTAATAAATGCACACGCATCATAAGGAGAAGAGAGAATTCCAAGAGGGGAGCCGGCAAGGATGTGGGAAGATGGGATTGAATTCGGCTTTGGAGGAAGGGTAGAAATTAGATAGGCCAATTTGGAAAGAAAGACCTGCTAGGCAGAAGGAAAAGGCCAAGCAGAGGTTTGGAGACAGGAATGTGTTGGGCTGGTAGGGAGAGGCCGAGGGGCGACCTAGAGCAATAATATATTAATAGAAGACAAAGTTTGAAAGGTCAGAGGAATATACATTTGGGAGGAACATAAAGGCTCTGTTGGGGAGGTTAGACTTCATCCCACAGGTCCATGGTTTTCAAATGAAAGTAGAACCATTTTTTTCAACAAAAGCTTATGTGTGAAGCACTACACAAGTCAAAAGTGGAGAGCTATAGTTTAAAGTCAAGGAGGGGAGCCTGGAGCCACAACACCATTCCCCACCCCAGGGGAACCCTGTGACACACACACACAGTCATGGGTACTCTAAAGAAAGTTCTTGGAGCTGGGCGCTGTTGTCACACACCTGCAGTCCCAGCTACACAGGAGGCTGAGGCAGGAGGAGGATCACTTGGGCCCAGGAGGTCGAGGTGTAGTGTGCTATAATCACACCTATTAATAGCCACTGCACTCCAGCCTGGGCAACATAGCAAGACACTATCTATCAAAAAACAAAAACAAAGGTGTGTGTTTGGGAGAGAAATTCCATGGGATCCTACTGCATGGGATGTTCTGCAATTAGTTCTAAACTTTATTTTTTTTAAAAATGTTTTGTAGAGTTGAGGTCTCGCTATGTTGTGCAGGCTGGTCTTGAACTCCTGGTTTCAAGCAATCTTCCCACCTAAGCCTCCCAAAGTGCTGGGAGCCACTGTGCCCAGCAGTTCTGAAATTTAGCAATGTGTGAATGGCACTAAGTTTGGCTTACTCTACTCTTTTTTTTGAGACTGGGTCTTGGTCTGTTACCCAGGCTGGAGTGTAGTGGCATGATCATAGTTCACTGCAGTCCGAAATTCCTTGGCTCAAGTGATCCTTCTGCCTTGTCCTCCCAAAGTGATGGAATTACAGGCCTGAGCCACCATGCCCAGACTCCAATAAATCTTCTACTGACGAACATTATCACAAATATGACTTTTTCTTATAGTTGACTTTGTTATTAAATGTGAAATTGAGACCTGGTACGGTAGCTCATACCTGTAATCCCAGCACTTTGGGAGGCCGAGGTGAGTGGATCACTTGAGGTCAGGAATTCGAGACCAGCCTGGCCAACATGGCGAAACCCTGTTTCCACTAAAAATACAAAAAAATTACCTGGGTGTGGTGGCAGATGCCTGGAATCCCAACTACTCGGGAGGCTGAGGCAGGAGAATTGCTTGAACCCAGGAGGCAGAGATTGCAGTGAGCCAAGATCGTGTCACTGCACTCCAGCCTGGGCAACAAGAGCAAAAATCCACCTCAAAAAAAAAAAAAAAAAAAAAGTGAAATTGAAAAAAAAAAAAGATAAAGACAAAAAACAAAAGAAAACCACTGCTTATAGGTGATGGGGAACCAGTAAAGGACTTTAAGCAGAACACTGATGCAATGGGATTTGTGTTTTAGAAAACTCACCCTGTCCTCTGTGCAGGATGTGGACAGGAGTAGAGAAGCTGGTGGAGACAGGACCCATGGAGAGATGGTCTCCTGAGCATTAGAGTGAAGAGAAGGAAGACTAGACTGAGGCAATGGCAGAGGGATGCTGTGGGAAGGGTTGGCAGATGGCTCTGCCCTTGCACTGATGTATCTCCCACACCTGCTTCTCACAGAGCCCCATTCCCTCAGAGCCAGAAAGAAAGACCCAGGTTGGGGAATGGGTCTGCTCAGCATTAGGAGTGAGTGTGTGACCCACAACTGTGGCTCCTGAGAGGCAAGAAAGCCCTGTGGCACCCAGTGTGACCATCCCCTCCTTGTGGGGGGGCCTTGCTCTCCTAAAATGTGGGCAGCATTAAGCCACTCAGAGCCTGGTGGACAGGGTGCCCCATCCTATCCTCTGCCTTCCTGGGGCTCATCATTTATAGTATTGTCTTTTTGAACCCACATAGGTTGGTTATAATTGATTTTGAATTGCCTGGGGAGGGGCTTGGGTAGGGAGGGTGGGAAGAACAGAGCTGGGAGGTGAGGAGGAACAGGTGCAGGGGACAGCTGTGAGTGAAAGGTGTGAAAACAGGCACATGTCTTCCTTTGTGGTTAGCTGGGTAAACAACCTGAGTGCTGGGGTGATGGAGGTGGGGTGATGGGGAGAGGAAGAGGAGGATGGGGAGGAGGGAACTTCCGGAGACATCACGGGCACGCCCCCTGCGCTTGAAGTAGGCTCTCTCCTTCTCTCCTGCCAGTCTCCCCGTGTTGCCCTCACTTTCTCCTGCCTCTCTCTGCCTCTGGGCTTTCTGCTTCTGAGTGCTCCTAGCTACAGGGAGGTTGCCAGTGATGGGAAGTAGCAGGGAACCTGCATCTGCTGCCCCTAGAAGGAAGCCCAGGCAGGGTTGTTCAGTGGGAAGTATTGGCTTTGGAAGTAGATAAATGTCGGTTCACACAAACCTGATCTTTAGCAAGACACATCTGCGAAATAGGAATAGTATTTTTTTTTTTTTTTTTGAGACGGAGTCTTGCTCTGTCGCCCAGGCTGGAGTGCAGTGGCCTGGATCTTGGCTCACTGCAAGCTCCGCCTCCCGGGTTCACGCCGTTCTCCTGCCTCAGCCTCCCAAGTAGCTGGGACTACAGGCGCCCGCCACCTCGCCCGGCTAGTTTTTTGTATTTTTTAGTAGAGACGGGGTTTCACCGTGTTAGCCAGGATGGTCTTGATCTCCTGACCTTGTGATCCGCCCGTCTCGGCCTCCCAAAGTGCTGGGATTACAGGCTTGAGCCACCGCGCCTGGCTGAAGGAACACTGTTACATACCTTGAGCAGGTTGTGCATATTGAACCAGATGGGAGGCTATTACTGCCATTTCAGTGATAACGGAGATGGTCAGGAACAGCGAGACCCATGAGGAGGGAGCCACAGGCCACGTCAGCACCCGCCCGCCCCCAGCCCCCAGCACGATGCTAAGTTGCAGTGCCCGACTGTTCTGCTCGGAACTGAAACAGACGGGTCCTTGTACCAACCAGGTCCATTCCCCAAATTGAAATCCTGTGACTCCAGCCCCCAAGGCTGCAGGCTTCCGTACATGAGGACCCCAAAACACAAGCTGACTTATGGGGCCCAGCCCCTCAGCACTTACAAAGCATGGCCACCCGCACACCTCCCTTCATCTGCACCACCACTCTAAGGAATGCGATCCCTTTGACAGGCAAAAAACTGAAGTTGGAAAAGACAAAGTGATTTGTTCCACATTGAAATTTGAAACTTGACATTTGGTCAGTGGACCCTGTGTAGGAAAAACCTCCAAGAGAGCTAGGGTTCCTCTCAGAGAGGAAAGACAGGTCCTCAGGTTCTCACCCTCCCGTCTCCTTGCCCTTGCAGTTCTTGGAATTTGACAAATTCGACAACTATAACGATACCTCCCTGGTGGAAAATCACCTCTGCTCTGCCACGGAGGGGCCCCTCATGGCCTCCTTCAAGGCTGTGTTCGTGCCCGTGGCCTACAGCCTCATCTTCCTCCTGGGCGTGATCGGCAACGTCCTGGTGCTGGTGATTCTGGAGCGGCACCGGCAGACACGCAGCTCCACGGAGACCTTCCTGTTCCACCTGGCCGTGGCCGACCTCCTGCTGGTCTTCATCTTGCCCTTTGCTGTGGCCGAGGGCTCTGTGGGCTGGGTCCTGGGGACCTTCCTCTGCAAAACTGTGATTGCCTTGCACAAAGTCAACTTCTACTGCAGCAGCCTGCTCCTGGCCTGCATCGCCGTGGACCGCTACCTGGCCATTGTCCACGCCGTCCACGCCTACCGCCACCGCCGCCTCCTCTCCATCCACATCACCTGCGGGACCATCTGGCTGGTGGGCTTCCTCTTTGCCTTGCCGGAGATTCTCTTTGCCAAAGTCAGCCAAGCCCATCCCAACAACTCCCTGCCACGTTGCACCTTCTCCCAAGAGAACCAAGCTGAAACGCATGCCTGGTTCACCTCCCGATTCCTCTACCATGTGGTGGGATTCCTGCTGCCCATGCTGGTGATGGGCTGGTGCTATGTGGGGGTAGTGCACAGGTTGCGCCAGGCCCAGCGGCGCCCTCAGCGGCAGAAGGCAGTCAGGGTGGCCATCCTGGTGACGAGCATCTTCTTCCTCTGCTGGTCACCCTACCACATCGTCATCTTCCTGGACACCCTGGTGAGGCTGAAGGCTGTGGACAATACCTGTGAGCTAAATGGCTCTCTCTCCGTGGCCATCACCATGTGTGAGTTCCTAGGCCTGGCCCACTGCTGCCTCAACCCCATGCTCTACACTTTCGCTGGCGTGAAGTTCCGCAGTGACCTGTCGCGGCTCCTGACCAAGCTGGGCTGCACTGGCCCTGCCTCCCTGTGCCAGCTCTTCCCTAGCTGGCGCAAGAGCAGTCTCTCTGAGTCAGAGAATGCCACCTCCCTCACCACGTTCTAGGTCCCAGTGTCCCCCTTTATTGCTGCTTTTCCTTGGGGCACGCAGTGATGCTGGATGCTCCCTCCAACAGGAGCTGGGATCCTAAGGGCTCACGGTGGCTTAGAGTGTCCTAGGAGTATCCTTAGCTGGGGTAGCTGGAGGAACCAACCCCCATTTCTAGGACATCCCTGCCAGCTCTTCTGCCAGCCCTGGGACTCAGCTGGAGCCCAGGGAGCGGAAAGCAGCTCGAAGGCACAGTGAAACCTGTCTCTACCCATCTGCACCCTCCTGGGCTGAGAGAACCTCATGTACCTCCCATTCTAATCACCCAACGCTCAGGAAACAACTTCTACTTCTGCCCTTGCCAACGGAGAGCGCCTGTCCCTCCCAGAACACACTCCATCAGCTTAGGGCTGCTGACCTCCGCAGTTTCCCCTCCTACCCACCTGTCCGCAAGGCCAGGAGAAGCTGATCCCCTCTCCCCTCCTACCCACCTGTCCGCAAGGCCAGGAGAAGCTGAGCACCAGGGGATGAGTGGAGGTTAAGGCTGAAGAAAGGCCAGCTGGCAGCAGACTGTGGCCTTCAGACAACTCAGTCCCTAAAAACACAGACATTCCACCAAGTCCCCAAGCCTGCAGCCATTTTGACCAAGCAGGAAGCTTGGACTGGTTGAATTCAGGTAGCTGCCACTGGCTCGGACTGAAACAGTGCTTGGTCCTCCCCATGTCACCGGGTCCTGGGTGGTTTGCAGGCAAGGCCGTCTCTAGGTGCCCTTGGAGACCAGCCAGTGACCTGAGGAAGTGCAAAGGCCAAAAAGCAAGAGAGAAACCCGACAGAGGAAAGAAAAGAGCTTTCTTCCCCAACCCCAAGGAGGGACATGGATCAATGAAACCCGGTGGTCCCCTCCACCAGGCGAGATGGAGTGGGGTGGAGAACTCCTAGGGTGGCCGGGTCCAGGGGATGGGAGGTTGTGGGCACTGATGGGGAAGGAGTCTGGCTTGTCGCCTCCTCACTCCCTTCCCACAAGCTACAGACCCGAGGAAACTCAGGAGTCCGAATGGAGAAAGGTGGACTGGAAGGGGCCTGTGGGAGTCAACTCAACCATCCCTTCTGTGGCATCACCTTAGGCAGGGAAGTGTAAGAAACACATTGGGGCAGGGAAGTCCCCAGGCCCCAGGAAGCCGTGCCCTGCCCCTGCGAGGATGTCACTCAGATGGAACCGCAGGAAGCTGCTCCGTGCTTGTTTGCTCACCTGGGGTGTGGGAGGCGCTCCCTCCCACCTCCCTCCCACAGTTCTGGGCACTCCCTCCCACCTCCCCAGCCTTTGATCGGGTAGGGAGTCAGGGACCCCTGCACTTGTCCCACCAAGCCAAGCAGCCAAGCTCCTTGGGAGGCCCCATTGGGGAAATAACAGCTGTGGCTCAGGGGAGAGTGTCTTCACGGCAGAACAAGGAAGACCTGGGATGCGCCTTTTTTCTCTGACTATCTCCTAGCAAGCTAGGTAATCTAATCCACAGAGGAGTCTGAAGCAGAGGCAAAGAGGCAAGAGGCTGGATTTTGAATTTTCTTTTTAATAAAAAGGCACCTATAAAACAGGTCAATACAGTACAGGCAGCACAGAGACCCCCGGAACAAGCCTAAAAATTGTTTCAAAATAAAAACCAAGAAGATGTCTTCACATATTGTATTTATATATTTATATTTATATATATATATTTATATAATGGTACAAAATGGCTAGGGGTATGGCCATGGATGGAGGGAAGAGTAGGCTGGCCTGTGGCGCAGGTGGGAGAAGAGGGGACGGAGAGGGCACTCGGCCCGCTGCGATCTGACCCCTCTCTCCTCAGGGCAGGAAACACAGAGTCAGACAGTTTGGGGGGTCTTGGGCCGGGGTGGAGGGCTCAAGGGCACAGGGCTCAGGCTGAGGCAGGGAGGGCAAAGCGCCTGGCAGGATGAAGGGCAAGTGACCCCCCAAACACAGAGGCCCTGGCCATAGCCCCTGGGAGGTGGCCGGGGGGAGTCAGGGGCCTGTTGTCAGCCCCAGAGGAAGCGCTGGACCTGGCTGATGGTGGGCCAAGAGGACAGCACCAGGCTGGGAGAAGTGGGGCAAGTTCCCTTTGTATTACAGCTGCCAGTGCGAGACCAGGCCCTCCAGGCCAGGAAGGCTAGGGACTGGTCCTGGTAGAAGACACCCTGTCTAGAATGGCCCTTGGCCCTGGAGGCGGGGCGCAAAAGGCCTCAGCCAGGGAACTGCCCTGCCACCTCCCAAGGCAGGAAAGGAAGCGAGAAAAGGAGAAGTATTTTACTCCTGGGGCCAAAGTAGGGGACAAACACCCAGTCGTATATGGCTTCAGCTCTGACCAAAGGCGGATGGGGAGCTCTCCTGGGGAGGAGCAGGGAGCCTAGGGGGAGGCAGTGGCTGTGCCTGGGTGGGCACAGACAGATCTGGTACATGGCCCTGAGCCCTGGGCAGAGGGACAACCTTGCCGGTGAGTTGGCAGGCAGAAAGGAGGCGGCAGGATGCTGTTTCCCTGATTCCATCTTCAGGGGGTGGAGACTGGAGGGGAGGTGCACTGACTCAGATGAACTGTTCTCCCCCTTCTTTGATAAGAAGTAGATGGCAGCAGCCTCTGGAAGTCAGGGCCCTGGAGGTTACCCGGCCCATGGCTACTGTAGCCACAGGCCCCAATGGCACCATGCCACACCTTCCATGGCTCCACTCAAGGGGGCCACACAGCCACCACCTCTTCCTCCTTTCCTTCATCCCAAACTGGGACAAGACTTCAAGTTCTGGCTAAGATGTAGCAGCAGGGGATGCCCAGGCATCCAAAGTGGGAAGCCAGGGCCCCGTGTCACCGGTGTGGGCAAACCCGTGTGCGTGTGCACACATGTTCTCCCCGAATCACTCAGCAGCAGACAGGCTGCCGCCCTGGGGGACTCAGCCCTGCTAGGGCTCACCAGGTGGAAGCCTAGGTGGTCTGACCTCAGTTTAGGAGTGGGGCATTTACGTCATTTTACCATTTGGGAAGGGGACAGGAATGGTATCCTTAGGGACCCAGAGACACTGCAAAGAGTGGGTGGCCATGTAGGGCTGCACGTCCTGGGTCCAGGGGAATGGAGAGGGCAATAACTTGAAGAAGGGGGAAGAGTTTCTTTTAACCTTTTTTTTTTTGTGTGACTTCTATCAAAACACAGAAATACAGCACACGCACAAACCAGCACAAAAGCGCAGCGCTCTATTTACAGCTCCGGCTGGCACCTGCCCACCTGGCCAGCCGCCTGCAGGGAGGGGAGGGAGAGGGGTCAGCCACATCAGCAGGGAAAGGATACGAAGCAGGTAAAGACAGAAGGAAAATGGGCGGGTGCAGAGAAACGAAGAGGGAGGTGGAGCTCCAGCAATGCGGACACGAGGAGACAAGAGCAGAAGGGCTGGGGGAGACCTGACCTGTCCTTCCTCTCTCCCCCCAGATCCCACCCAGGACTCCAAAAGCACAGCTGAAGGGGGTGTGGCGGGTGTAGGGATGCAGGGAAAGAGGTAAAATAGAGGCTCCATAGGAATTGGGAGGAGTGGGGGAGGGGCAGTCCTGGTGGCCAAAATGGAACCAACCCCAATCCAAAATCCCCCCACCCCACTCTGCCACATCCCCCTAAGCTGCCAGCACATCTGGTTTCCACAAATGCCACTCCCCACGCAAGCTCCCTCCCACCCCTCCACCCCCCCTCCCCGACCCAGGCCATCCCAGCACTGAGGGGAACAACTTTGTTAAAGGTTATCGTATTTGCAACATTGCCCCGGCTCCAGCCCCGGCAGCGACTTCTAGAAAGGAAGGTTGGCCATGCCGCCTGGCGCCGGGAGGTAGCCCATCTGGCTGTCCAGGGACACACTGCGCTGCCGAAGGGGGTGGGACACCATGAGGTTCTGCTGGGGCGGGGGGCCCATGAGGGAGCCCTGCGGGGAGAGCATGTGGGGCGGCTGGCTGTAGACCTCGCCCCCCACGCCCCGCTGCTTCATCAGCATGAAATTCTGCTGGGTCATGAGGCCTTGTGGAGATGACATGACCCCCTGGTGCAGGCCATGGGGCACCATCCCCTGCTGTGGGGGCACACCTGTCCTGCCCAGCAAGGACATCTGTCCGGGGTGGCACATGGACATGTTGAGCCCCCGCTGGACGCCCTGCTGGCCTGGGAGGTTGGGAGGCCGAGAGGGAGTCTGCTCCGCCATCATGTTCTGCAGGTTCATGAGATGCAGATTGGGGGGCTGAGCCTTGGGGGGCTGGTTCTCGCTCTTGGGGAAGTACTGGAGGGTGCTGCTTGGCTTCTCAGAGGGGATGATCCTTGACAAGTCGAACTCGGGGATCCCCGTTGGGGTGGGCCGGATCACCTCGCTCAGCTCGGGGTCGTTCAGCACTGATGCCACCCCAGGGAGCACACCCGGTGGGTATGTGTCACCCATGCGCCCAGCCATGGCTTTGCCCATCAAGTGCTGCTGGGGAGGCATGGGGCCTGGCGGCTGGTTGGGCAGGTCCTCGGGAGGCAGGGGCATGCCTGACGGGTAGTGCTGCTGCAGGCCAGGCCCCCCGCCCCCACCCCCAGTGGGGGCCATGGCACCATGTGGCTGCTGCAGTCGAGGGGGGAAGGGCATCATCTGGGAGGAGCTGGGCACCGGGCCACAGGGGGCATTCAGGGAGTCGGGGCCCCCTGGAGCCATCATCATGGAGTTTTGAGGGGGCCCTCCTGTCCCCTGTGGGTTGGGATGCAGTGGAATGTTGGAGCCCAGAGGGGTGGGGGAGGGCAGCATGGCGGGTGGGGGCTCATGGGACAGGGGCTGCTGGCCTGGCAGGTTCATGCCCATGGGGCTCTGGGCAGCGGTTGAGTTCAGGTGCATCTGGCTGGGCTGGCTGTTGCTGATCCCTGTAGGGAATAAAGACGGGGGTCAGGCACGGTGCGCCCAGCTCGGGGAGGGTGCAGGGCTCAGGCCTTCTCCACTCCCAAGCCAGGTGGTGCCAAGGGTCGGAGTTTTCACCACTGGCTTCCCCTGGCTGGGAGGGAAGGGACTGGAGGCACTGAAGCTAGAAGCCAAGAGACTAAGTTCTGGCTCAGGTCGCCAGACACCACCAGGTGTTGGAAAGACCACTCGAGTGCGCTGGGCTGCATTTCACTAATGACTCCAGTGAGTGGGAACAGCATCCGGGAGCCTCCACCCCCATGGCCAGGGCCTTCAGAAGCACAAAAAAGTCAGCACAACCACAGCTGTGCTCCCCGATCCCAGTGCCCACACCAGCTGGCCTCCCTGGGGCCCCGGCCTGTCCTCGCACCTGGCCCAGAGCCCTGTGGTGGTGGTGGGGGGGGCAGCAGGGGCCGGTCGGGCAGCAGCTCGTCGTCTGAGGTGGCGATGGTCTTGATGGCATTGTGGTAGAGCGGGGTGGAGCTGGGCATGGCGTACTTGGACATCTGGGTCATCATCAGTGACAGGGGGTTCTGGGAAGGCGTGGGGTCTGGGGAGGAAGTGAATGGTAGGCTGGGGTTCATGAGGCCGCTGGGAGGGTTGGCGGGAGGTGCTGAGGAGCTGCTCCGGGGGCCGCTAGGCGGGAGGGCACCTACAGAAACGGGGAGACAAAGAGAGCAGGGGTGACTGGGGAGGGGCAGATGAGTTCGGCTGTGGATATTGGGGGGGTTTAGGAAGAGGTCGGTTCCCCAAATCACCTGGTCCTTCAGACACACCCACAGGCCCCCAGTATCTCCCGAGCCCACTAGTCTTCAAGCAATCCCTGCAGCCTCAGGGCCCCGGGCAAGGGGAAGATCCTGGGCACCAAGTACAATCCCTCAAAATGCCTGAGGGACTCATGTAGTGCCCTCTGAGAAAGCCCACAGCTGTCATCATCTGCCCCGCGAGCAGAGTCATCCACCTCTGGGCCCCAGTACAGAGGCCTCGACTCACTGCCCAGCCCCAGCATGGGCACACTGCTCGGAGCCTGCCTGCCTGTCTGCCTGCGCAATTGACTCACCCTGTTCCATGTTGCTCAGGGTGGTGGAAGAGTTCATGTTGAGAGGCGGCTGCTTATTCTGGGAGACCCCAGGACTGGGCATGGCCGTCTTGGGTGAGGCAACCCAGCCTGGAGAAGGCACCGCCATGGAAGGAGACTTGAGCCTGCTGGGCGAGCCAGTGGGCGAACGGACGCTGAGGGAGGAGCCGAGGACCTGGGGTGACTTGAGAGGTCCTGGCGGGTTGGCAGAAGGCAAGGGCACCATCTGTGAGGGAGTCTGGGGTGACTTGAGGTTGGCAGAGGGCGAGGTGACCAGGGGTGAGTGCACCTGGCTAAGGGTGGGTGACTTCAAGTGACCCATGCCCGGTGAGCCCATCTGATTAATACTGATGGTGAGGTCCGAAGGCCGCCTGCCTAGCCCCCGGTTTGGGGCTGAATGCACGGTCCCGGGAGGATTGGAGGCAGAGGGCAGAGGCATGTGGCTGAGCCGGGTGGTGCCCACGTTGCTCATGGGCATTGAGCTCTGATCAGGGCTGAACATGTCTTGGGTATTGCCCATGTCCTGGGACATGGCTTGGTAGGGTCCCTGGCCCCCAGAGAATCCCTGCTGGCCCTGGTTGGGAAACTGTGAAGGCATCAGCATCTTTTGCGGGCCGCCCATCACGCCACTGCTGTTCTGGGCCCGAACCCGGGCCATCTCCTCAGGACTGAGTCCCTGGGGCCCCATCATGTCCCCAGGGCCCCGCATCTTCTGCGACATCAGCATCTGCTGCTGCGGGGTCATCTGCACGTTCAGGTTCATGTTCATGTTCATGTTCACATTCATGTTCATGTTGAGGTTGCCTGGCCCCATGGGCGGGTCCACCTCCCTCAGCCCAGACTGTCCCATGGGAGGGCTCAGGAGGCCCCGGTTTCCACCAAACTCCATGCCCATGGGAGTGCCCGCCAGGCCCTCACTGCCAGCCATCTGCCCTGGGAACATGGCAGGATCCATCTGCCGGTGTGCCTGCATCATCCGCTCCATCTCCATGCTCTGTCCCATGCCACCGCCTGCCATGCCCAGGGGGCGCTGCATGCCCATCGACCGCTTCTCCAGCAGCTGGTGCCGCAGCAGCTCCTCACGGACTCGGGGGGTCATGAATCGCTCCGCCTCACCCTGCCCACCTGGGTAGGGCATGGTGTTCTGGGCAAAATTGCTGGGTCCCCCCATAGGGGGCAAGTCTTCGGTCCAGCCCATGCCTGGTCTTACGGGCCTCTGCATGGCATTCATGGGCACCTCCATGGGCATACTCTGCATGCCCCCAAACCCAGGCACCCGTTGTATCTGGTTGCCTGGGAAACGGGGGCCAGGAAAGGGAGGTCCGCCCCGGAGCTGCATGGGATCTTGAACATCCATGGGTCCCCGCAGCTGCGCACCCATTCCAGGCGGCCACTGATCCCCAGGCTTGCTGTGGTAAGGAGGCGGGGGCCCCCTCACCATCATGCCCCCCATGCCCATCATGTCCTGCAGAGGGCGGCCCCCGTGCAGCCCAATCTGTTCCTCTTTCCGCCGTTTCTCCTCGTAGTACTCCTCCTGCAGCTTGCGCCAGGCCACCTGCTCGGGCGTGAGGCTGTCCTGGCCCAGCCTCTGTATCATCATGTTCATCTGCTGCCCCATGTCCCCACCCGGGGGATGCCCAGGCACTTCGTGCTCCAGAGGGGGGCCCCCTAGGCTCTGTGTCTGCGAAATCATGGACTGCAAGGGTTCCTCGTACTTCTTCAGCCCGCTGGGAGGGGCCGTGGGTGGCTGCTGGGTGGGGGGAGGAGGGGCTTGTGCTGGTGGGCCCCCCTCACCCGCTCCTCCCGTGGGCCCCTTGAGGAAGGGCTCAGTCTCTCCGCTGCGGAGCAGCAGTCGCTCAATGTCTCGCAGCGTCTGGAGGGACCGTTCCCGGTGCTCCAGCTGCTCTTTGGACAGGCCCTCTGAGCCCCCCAGGCTGCGCTGCCCGTTTCCAGTGGGGGCTGCCTCCCCCAGCAGGGCAGGGCCGGGGGCACTGCTGGGGTCTCCTCCAGGAGGCAGAGGGTTGTTGGCGGTGGTAGCCGTCGGGGTGTTAGGGTGGGTGCCCCCAGTCCCACCACCTGTGCTGGCAGCTCCCACTGAGCTGGGGGCCAGGTCCTGACTGCTGTCCTCAGGAGGCCCCTCTGGGGGCAGAGCAGGCGGGGCACTGCCAGGGGCCGGGGGTGGCGGCAGCGGCAGTGGAGGTGGCTGGGACTGTGGGGTGCCCGCTGTCGGCGTGCTCAGGGGTAGCGGTTCTGGGGTGGGGGGCACTTTAGGGGCCTGCAGAAGGACAAAGAGAGCATGAGACAGGTAAGGGGACGTTCTGCCCAGTCCTGCTGCTCACAGAGGCACCACTCTCACCTGGTCAAGCTTGGCCCGGGGCACGTTCTGCTGGTGGTAGGCGAGGATGGAGTCTGCCCGGCCCTGCAGCACTGCCTCCGCGGCCCTGCACAGAGTGAGGGCACCCACAGCTCAGAGAGGTGAGCAGGAGGGAGCCCCACCCTCACCCACCCCACCCTGCCCCTGCACATGGCTCCCTCAGAACCCCAGGCTGAGAGGTGCTGGGCAGAGAGAGACGTGGCCTGCCCACCAGGCACTTACGTGTTGGCCAGGTGGGTGGTGAAGACGTATACGAACTGCGAGGGAGGCTTTCCGGGGACGCCCCCGCCCCCGCCCCCGCCCCCAGGGGCATCAGGCCGAAGGCCAGGAGGAGGGCCGTGCGGGGCGCCTGGCACGCTGCTCTCGCTGAGGGGCAGTTGGGTGGTTTGGCCGGGACCCAGCTGTGGGGCCGCCATGGCTGGGTCTGCTACATTACAATCTGCAGGAGGAGAGAGGAGAGGGAAAGGGGCTGAGTGGTCCAGACACAGGAAGGACCAGCTGATACCCCTCCCACTGATGCTCACAGCCTTACAGCTCGTGCCCACAGGAACATTTGATGTCACTATCTGGTGTTCTCATTAGGCTGGTTTCCATGATGGCAAGAGTGGTGACCATGTGGAGAGCAGGGACAGAGAAAATGTGTCCCTTCCACAGGCTCCCATGGGCCTGGCATTCTGCTGGGGACTTAACAGGTGTGATTTCATCTCATCAACACACCCTGGGAGGAACCTGTCACACACTCCATTTAACAAAGGAGGAGGCCGGGCGCGGTGGCTCACGCCTGTAATCCCAGCACTTTGGGAGGCCGAGACGGGCGGATCACGAGGTCAGGAGATCGAGACCATCCTGGCTAACACGGTGAAACTCCGTCTCTACTAAAAATATGAAAAAACGAGCCGGGTGTTATGGTGGGAGCCTGTAGTCCCAGCTACTCAGGTGGCTGAGGCAGGAGAATGGCGTGAACCCTGGAGGCGGAGCTTGCAATGAGCCAAGATCGCGCCAGTGCACTCCAACCTAGGCGACAGAGCGAGACTCCATCTCAAAAAAAACAAAAAACAAAGAAACAAACAAAAACAGTTACACAGCCAGTTAGTACAGAGCCAGAACTGAACCCAGGGCAGGGACTCTGAAGCTCTGCTGCTGCCCCTCAAACTGGGTAAGTGTATGTGCACACAGTCTAGTCACCCAGTTAGGGAGAAGGCATAGAGGGTACACAAGCTGATGATTCAAACGATGGATGGTTTTTCACTCTAGCCCCACCACTAACTGACTGTGTGATTTTATGAACCAGACATCCCTCTAAGCCTCGGTTTCTTCATCTATAAAATGTAAAATACTAACCTCCTCCTTGCCCAGGGGGCAGGTCAAAGAAATATATTTTTTAACAGTAAGTTTAAATCAATGTCACAGAGTAAAAGAATCCATTTGAAAAACAGAGAGCCAGGAGCAGTGTCTCATGCCTGTAATCCCAGCACTTTGGGAGGTAGAGGCGGGAGGATCACCTGAGGTCAGGAGTTCAAGACCAGACTGGCCAACACGGTGAAACCCCGTCTCTACTAAAAATACAAAAATTAACTGGGCATGGTGGAGCATGCCTGTAATCCCAGCTACTCGGGAGGCTGAGACAAGAGAATTGCTTGAACTTAGGAGGTGGAAGTTGCAGAGAGCTGAGATCGCGCCACTGCACTCTAGCCAGAGCGACAGAGCGAGACTGTCTCAAAAAAAAAAAAAAAAAAAAGAAAGAAAGAAAGAAAGAAAAAAGAAACAGAAAAAGCTGGCATACTGGAAACACTCTCAAGACAGACCAGCTACCCTCAGCACCAAGGGAAGTTTTGTTCCATGGTTATACACTTGACTGTAAGTCTTAGCGTAGAAAAAAATCTCCAGTGGTTCTAGGTGAGTGGGTAGGCCCATTCCCATGCCAAGAAAAGCAAGTCACGGTGCCTGGCCCACAGACAGTAAGTCCCAGCATTCTCAGTTAATGGGAGACAAACTGCCTAAAGTTGTCTCCATTGAGCTAGGGCAGTGACTACCGGGCCATGGGCCCAGTGTCAGGCTGCCCTCTTTGGAAAAAGTTTCTTCTCCACCTTCTTCTCTGACGGACCCACCCCAAAATGGCCCTGCTCTAGACCCTATCTCTCCAATTTTACATAGAAGAGCAGAGCCAGAAATTTGTGGGGGAGCTTGAGAGCTGACCTCCATGTGTGAGGGTTGCTGAGGGGCTCTTGGATACAAGCTATGGGGAGAGAGGCAGGGCTTAGTCCAACAAGGAACTTTCTAGTACAATAACAACGATAAAAGCTAACATGTTAGGCCGGGCGCGGTGGCTCAAGCCTGTAATCCCAGCACTTTGGGAGGCCGAGACGGGCGGATCACGAGGTCAGGAGATCGAGACCATCCTGGCTAACACGGTGAAACCCCGTCTCTACTAAAAATACAAAAAACTAGCCGGGCGAGGTGGCGGGTGCCTGTAGTCCCAGCTACTCAGGAGGCTGAGGCAGGAGAATGGCGTAAACCCGGGAGGCGGAGCTTGCAGTGAGCTGAGATCCGGCCACTGCACTCCAGCCCAGGGGACAGAGCAAGACTCCGTCTCAAAAAAAAAAAAAAAAAGCTAACATGTTATATGTATAACCCCATTTACTCCTTGTACAAACCCTATGAGGTAAATAATATTTTTATAGATGAGGAAATGGAGGCCCTTTCCCAAATTAACAGAAATAACCTAGGTTGCAAACCAAGGCAGCCTGATGGCAGAACTAGTTCTGTCAATGTCTACGTTCTATCGCCCCTCCAATAAGAACTCTTTAAGAATCTAAGGGCAGTGGCCAGGCGTGGTGGCTCACACCTGTAATCCCAGCATTTTGGAGGCTGAGGCGGGTGGATCACCTGAGGTCGGGAGTTCAAGATCAGCCTGACCAACACGGAGAAACCCCGTCTCTACTAAAAATACAAAATTAGCCAGTCATGGTGGTGCATTGCTATAATCCCAGCTACTCGGGAAAGCTGAGGCAGGAGAATCACTTGAACCTGGGAGGCGGAGGTTGTGGTGAGCCGAGATTGCACCATTGCACTCCAGCCTGGGCAACAAGAGTGAGATCACGTCATTGTACTCCACCCTGGGCAACAAGAGCGAAACTCTGTTTCAAAAAAAAAAAGAATCTAAGGGCAGGCTGGCCACGGTGGCTTATGCCTATAATCCCAATACTTTGGGAGGCTGAGGCGGGTGGATCACTTGAGGTCAGGAGTTCAAGACCAACCTGGCCATCATGGTGAAACCCCATCTCTACTAAAAACACAAAAATTAGCCAGGTGTGGTGACGCATGCCTATAATCCCAGCTACTCGGGGGGCTGAGGCAGGAGAACTGCTTGAACTTAGGAGGCAGAGGTTGCAGTGAGCCGAGATCGCGCCATTGTACTCCAGTCTGGGCAACAAGAGTGAAACTCCAACTCAAAAATAAATAAATAAATAAATAAATAAATAAATAAATAAATAAATAAATAAAAGACTCTAAGAGTAGTACAACTAAATGAGTCACAATGGTCGCCTTGAGTATGGGATGTCAGCAATTTCTACTTTGTATTTCCCTATGCTTGCCAGGCACAGTGGCTCACTCCTGTAATTCCAGCACTTTGGGAGGCCAAGGCATGAGGATCACTTGAGACCAGGAGTTCAAGATCAGCCTGGGCAACATGGCAAGACTGTCTCTACAAAAAATACAAAAATTAGCCAGGTGTGATACATGCCTGAGCCCCAACTACTTGGGAGTCTGAGGTGGGAGGATCACTTGAGCTCAGGAGTTTGAGGTTGCAGTGAGCTGTGATCACACCATTGCACTCCAGCCTGGGTGTCAGAGAGAGACCCTGTCTCTAAACAATAAATAAATAAAACTCACAAAGTTTCTACAATGGTGCAGTCTGATGTGACATAAGTGAACTGGAGGTGTTGGCTATGGGGGAAGGCGTCTGGCCTGGGAGGCAGTAAACGGTTCTATCATCAAAGGGTTCAGCCAGAGGCTTGGCGACCACCAGGTTAGTCCCACGGGGGAGACAGAACTGATACGGGATGGTCTGTGAGGTTCCAGTTAGCTGTAGAGGTTTGGTATTTGACCCTCTGCACCCCTGCCACAGACATAGTCTGCTCACTCCATCACATTTGCTGACTCTCTTTCCTCCTCTGTAATTGACATTATGATAACACTGACCTCACAAGGCTATTGTAAGGATTAAATAAAACAGAGTAGCAAAGTAGTCAAGGTACTCTTTTCTTTCTTATTTCTACCGTCCCTGCCTTCAAGAAATTCACAATTTAATAGTCTCTAGTTAGTTTCTTTTTCTTCTTTCTTTACTTCTTTCCTTTCTCTCTCTCTCTCTTTAGAGATGGGGTCTCCCTATGTTGGCCAGGCTGTTCTTGAACTCCTGGGCTCAAGCAATCCTCCGGCTTCAGCCCCGCAAATTCTGGGGATTACCGGTGAGAGCCACCGCACCCAGCCTCTCTGGCTAGTTTCTTATGTCTCTCCCATCAAAAGGATGTAAACTTTGAGGGGGAAAAAATGTGTACAAGCTTCCCAGGGATAGGGGTTACCTCTGGCTCGCCCCCATCACTCATGGAAGGCCAAAATACAGGTGGATTCATAAAAGAATCAGAGGAGGAGTGGGCATCCCTCCACACCCACTTCTTGTCCTGGTGACACACCCTGGGTACTTGCCAGGAGTCAATTAGAGGTTAGGGAAGGGCACCAGAGATACAGCCAAGTGGCAGCTCACACCCAGGCTTAGCAGGGCTTTGCACAGCAGAGCCAAGTGTCCCACTCCCAGGGACACTGGACCTTCACTGCCCTGCCTCCACTAACCAGAAGGTGGCAGCATAGGCCAGGAATTCACGAGTAGAGGTGTAGGTGATGTGACCAGTAAGGGGGCCATTCCACTCTGCCTCACCAAGGGTCCTTAGGGAGAGGGGGCCACTGAGCACCTGGAAGGCAGAGGCAAGGCTGTTGCAGTGTAGGGAGGGACAGAGTCTGAGGTGGGATGGGAGAGAAAAATCCAGGGCTCCTGGTCCTCATTTCTTTCCCAGGCTCAGTCCTCTCAAGTCCATCCCCTTGGAACATCACGGGCTAGAGCACCCTGGCATCAACAGGCACTCACTGTGGGTGGCCCCAATGGGCTTGTCGTCCTCCTCACTGTCCGGTCCAGAGCACCATTCGTCCCCACTGTACGGCTGCTTCCGCTCCAGCACACAGCGCCGCTTACTCCGGGGCGCCACCTCTGCCCAGGCAGGATGGAGGAAAGAGTGAGCACCCAGAGACCCCATTCTCCCACACCCGGGGTCCCTCCCAGACCCATTCTCTAACATGCCCCACCCTAGAGGGCACTGCCCAGGCCATGGTGGGCACTTCGCCAGCCCGTGGTCCCCACCACACCACCATTTGTTTCTGATTTCTCTCTATAGCCCCATGCCTGTCTCCCCTCCCCCCCAACACCAAGTACAGCATAATCCCCAACCACAACTGGTTCTAATTAGGGCTGGCGGGGAGGGGGAGCTGCTGCTACTCTTCCAGGCCCCAGTGCCTGCTCCCAAAGCGCTCCCACCAGCTGGGATACGGAGGCTCCTGGGAAGTGTGTGGGTCTGGGGTCTGCTCCTCACTCCACAGCACCTCCCTGTCCTTCTCTGGAGCTCTAGTGGGTAAGCAGGAGGGGAAGGAATCCAGAAGTCTGACCACTCTGTGTGGCCCCTCCATGGGTGGCACCATGGCCAACCCCAATCCCGAATGATCTGGTTGGTGGGTGTTGAAAGGTACCCATGCAGAAACACTGGAGAAGAATGTGGGGTGAGGACTGGACAAGCAGGGGGCAGAGAGGTGATCTCCCAGAACATCTGAGCCTTGGACTATAGGAGATGCTAGGGTCTTGGGGATAAGGAAATGGGGTACCTTTGGCCTCCGAATCCAGGGATGGGGTCCCAGCCTCTCGCTGCTCTCCAGAGTCCACAGACACACTCCGTTCCCTCTTCACCTTGCCCTTGAGCGAGCTGAAAGGGGGCACCCCTGTCTGGGGGTTCTTCAGACTTGAGTTGCTAGGCGAGATCTGGTTGGCCTTGGCCCCATGGTTCCCCGCCCCCACGCCCTTCGAGCCCAGGTTGCAGGTGGGTCCTTGGTTCACATTCTGGTGCTGAGACTGGGCCCCGCCATTCCCTGTCTTGCCATGATTGGTCAGTTTATTTTCTGGGTGCATTGGCTTGGCTGGGGCAGGGGGGCAATGGCCGCGGGGGGACAGCGGCGGGCTCCCTGGAGCTTCTCTCCTCCTGGGGTGGGGTAACCTGGGAGAAGGTAGGAGAGATGTGAAAAGTTAACCTTGCTAGGGGCTAGGCATGCCTGGAACTTAATTGCCCCATCCTGCCTCCTCTAATAATGGGGGAGGGTAGGGGGAAGGGGTGGCATCTCAAGACTACCACCAGCTATTCCCTACTTCCCTCCATGGCTTCCTCAGACAAGGGCTAAGGCCCTCATCCACCTTGGGGAGTGGAGATGGGGAAACCCTCCACCCTCCAGCCTCCACAATTCGAATGCAAACCAGGGCCCAGAGTTGGCAGAATTCGCCCACCTCAGCCCCAACACCAATCAGCCTGCAAGCTTCTGTGGCAACCCTGTCCTCTGTATCAGACTTAAGCATCCTCTCTTCTAAGATCAGCTGTCTTCAGACTCCTTCCAAGGTCTCAAACCTCAACTCCCATATGTCCCAACACCAGCAGAGAAGGGCCGCAGGACCTGGGGTCACTGCACATGCCCCCGTCTCATTCCCCAGGGACAGTGGGGAAACGCACACTGGGGAGTGGTACCCACTGGTCCAGACAGCTGGAGGGGAAGGCCTGAGGAGGGGGGCCTGGCAGGCCAGGCCGGCAGGCAGAAGCAGGAGGAAAGGGGGAGGAGAGCGGTGTGTCAAGCAGATGGGGAGTGCAGCTTGAAGCCAAGGATTCCTGCAGCCTAGGCTGCGGGCCCTTTAAGCTCCAGCCCGCTCCCCCCGCCGCCTCCCCCTCCCCGGAGACCTATTAATAGCCGCTGGAAAGATCACATCACGGGAGAGGATATTTATCCCCCCTCATTCCACACCAGCTCAGATTTATTTCAGCTCTGCTGTCCTGCTGCTGCCGCCTGGCCCTGTCTGCCGGCTTCTCCGGGGTGGGGGGAGGGAGGCAGGCACCGCCCCCTACTCCCGCTCCCACCTCCAGCTAGACTGAGGCCAGAGGCGGCCTTCGGACTCCACAGTAGGGTGGGAGGGGGTCTGCTCAAACCATTTTAAGGAGGGAAGAACTAGAAGGGACCAGAAGCTGCAAGCATAGCAGGCTGCCAGTCCCCTCTGCCCCCGGGGCCCAGGTACTAAGGCTGGCTGCGCCTCCTGCTTCGGGCCAGGCCTTCCCATGCTAACCCCACTTTAGCCTACTGGTGGCCTGGGAGCCAGGTGCCCAGGGCGGCTCCTCTCTTGGCCAGCACAGCTTGGGCCCCATCACCACTGGGCCCTTCCCTTCCCACACTCCACACACACACATCCCGCCCGCCACGACACCCACACACCTTGTCTTGTTAGCCAGGATCCTCATGGCTCCCACACACAGTGGGGCTACGGCCCCTGTGCGTGCCCAGGGCCCAGCCAGGTACTCGGTACTGGAGCACGGACTGCAGCAACAAGCCCCAAAGAGAAAACTCGTGACTTGGGGAGGGGGTGTAAAAGGGGGAGGGGAGAAGGGAAGCCCCAACAGCCCTGGGACTAGGGAACTGGGTAGGGTGGGGTGGCACTGGAAAAAGAGGATTACGAGATGGGGTCTCGATCCTGGAGGCCAGCCCTCTCCCCATCCCTCCCGCACCTTGCCCTCAGGGGGCTTGCAGTCTCCAGCAAGCCCCCGCCCTGACGGGCGGCAGAGACAGAATTCACTAAAAGGCTAGGTAGCAAAGGTACCGCGTGTGGCGGCCGTGAGGTCTGCCCTGGCCCCTTGAGGGATTCCTGCTCCCAGACGCGCCCCTCACCCAGGGTGGGGTACCCCTCACGCCCCACCCCCAGAGCGCTCCAGCCGTGGAGGGGGCCCGGGGTAGGGGCCACGCCCCGCCCCGTCCCCAGCTCGAGGCCTAGCCCGTGCCCATCCCAGCAGGCCCGGGCGGGCAGCGAGAGGCCTGGCGGGGCCCCGGGGCTGCAGCTGGGCTCTTCTGGAGACCAGTAACGCTGGCTCGGATTCCTCCCCGACCGCAAGAATGCAGGAGCCTCCCCTCCCCCCGCCCTGCACCCCCACCCCGCCCCCTTCGGCAGAGCCCGGGCGGAGAGGCAGAGCGAGAGAGCGACAGCCAGCGAGGCAGCGAGCGGGAGGCGGACAGGACTGCAGCGTGCTTCTCCAGGCCCCGCGCGCGGACAGACACACGGACAAGTCCCGCCAGGAGCTGGGCGCGCGCCAGCCGGCAAAAGCTTGGCGAGCACCCGGTGCTGCCGGTAGGGGCTCGGAGACCCACAGACACCCGAACTCTGACTCATACACACTCAACAGCTCACACGTGGACAGGGAGACAAAGACACGCACGGAGCCCAGGAAGCTAGAGGCGCGCCAGAGGCCAGGGAAGCGCCGGGCCGGAGTGGGAGCCACGGAGACAGCCTGGGGCACGCGCAGACACCGGGGCTGCCCGAGGGCTGAGTGGGAGCGCCGGACTCATTGAACAGATGAAAAGACTGAGGCCGGCCACAAGAGAGCCGAAGAAAGTTGAGCCTGGTTGTTACAAAGAAACACGCACAGGGCCATAGATACAGCAACAGACTTACACAAACACAGAGGCCTCACCCAGTTGCCCCCAGCTCTGGCTCCCCCTCGCCTCCCCTACCCGCCCTCCAGCAGTCGATCCCGGTCAAAGGGGAGGAGTCTTGGGCCCATGAGCCTCGTCCCGGTGACAGGCCCGGCCAGACACCGGTGCACACTCCTGATGCTCCCTGCGAGGCTGCTGGAGGCTGGGCGGGGACCTCGGGGTGAGGGGGCCCCACCTGCCACCCTGCGGGAGTGTAACCCCAACTTAACCCTAGGGCACATTGGCCTTCGCCACTCCAGCCCTGTCTCTGGGGAGGAAGGCTCCTGGGGGAAGGTTCCAAAGTCCAGGACCTGCCTGGGAAACAGCCCGCCACCCCCAGCTTCTCCATCACAACCAGGGAAGAGCAGAGGCAGAGGCTGGAGTCACTGGAGACAGCAGGGCCCTGAGCAGGCTCCTGGCTGGCATGCATCTCAGGCTCTCCCTTCACCAACTCGCAGATTCTCAAAAGGATCGACCCCATTTCAACGAGGAAACTGAGGTCTGGGAAGAGGAAGTCATGTGACCTTGAGTCATATATCCAGTACGTGGCAGTGTGGGGACCCTCATTCCAGACACCGCAGTGGCCCCACCTCGCCACCCCAGCCATGACTGCTCCTCTGAGCCTGCATCAGATAGGTGGGCTTCCCACATTCCAGCCACAGTGCCCAGGCCCCCCATAAGGGGGGAGGGGCAGGGCAAGGGCCACTCACTACCTATGTTCACAGCCTCAAAAATTGAGAACCTGTAAGAATTTGGGAAGGGGCTATTAGAAAATCAGTCCTCTCCAGTGGCCTTTCAGGCCCAGGCTCCTCCCCAGAAGACTCTTTCAGTCACCCTCCCCTCTGGGACTCCACCCCCTCTCTCCCACCCCGCCGCAGGGCGAGCTGAGTCAAGCGTGGATGAGTCAGGACTTTCCCATCTCACACCTCCCCGCTTTGCCCCTCAAGAGTCTGCCCCAGCTCCCAAAGACCCCTCCTCCTCCACACACTCACAGTCTCTGAAGACACCTGGAAGGCCTGGTGATGGGAAGCAAGAGGGCTGATCTCAGCCCAATGCAATTTTGAAGTACCAAGTAAAGGGGGCTTCCTAGCACCAGGCCAGAGGCCCTTGAGGTGCAAGAAAGCAAAGGGATGGGGCTCTGGGAACACATCACCGTGCCTCCCTCTTAGGGGGTTAGGTGGGGAGGGGTAGCAAGCTCACAAACAGGGAGCAGGTGCAAGTCACCTGAGTGGAAGGCCAGGCGCATACCAGGAGAATGAATGTGCCCGGAGGAGCGGAGGAGGCGGCTTGACAAAGGGCCTGAGATATCCATCCGTTCCCCCACCCGCCACCCCCACCCTGAGTGACTGCGAGGGTAGGAGCCAGCAGCCTAAGGGTTGCAAAGGGTTAAAGTGGACCTGATCCTGGCTGGGGGAGGGAGCTGAGGAAGGCTCAGATGCCCAGAGCCTCCAGGTGTGACACACCGGCTCTGCTCCACACACAACTACCACAGGTAGGGCAGGCATTCACACATCCAGTGGCAACCTGCCTGCTTCCCGCTGCCCCCACGTTGGGAGCCTCTGCTTGGCTCACCAGCTGGCCCACCAGTGTCACTGCCTAGCTCAAAACCACCCCAAAGAGGCAGTAAGAAAATGTTTTGGAGGGTCCATACTTCTGTCTGCCAGGGCCCCCTGTGATGACGCGAGGGCTCAGGACCCTGCTGGGGACAACAGAGCAAACGAGATCCTTGGCCTCTGGCTCAGGGAGATACAGCGCCTAAGACGACAGGGTCCCAAACCCCCTTTCTCCTGGGTGTCAGGACCCCTCAGACCTCAGAAGCTCTCTCCACAACTCAGGTCACTTCCTCTTCCTGAGGTGGTGACTCAGCGGGTGGGGAGGTCAAGGATTCGTAGCCCAGCAGGAAATCTGCTCAAGGACCAAGGTGCTGCTCTGGGACCCTCGATGTGGGGACTTCCAGGCTTAGGGGGCCTTCCCATGGCCCTGGTTCCTAGTAGCTCTCCCCACTTCCCCCCACCCTGTGCCAAAGGAGACCATGCAAATCAGCCATTTTTGCTTGGGAGGTTTTCCCTGGGAGTTTCCAGCCCCACCCCACCTGCAGCCCTAGGGTAATGTCAGACAACCCCAGCTCCACAGGGCCATGGAAACTCCTGGTCCCAGACCTTTCTGGTCTGGGATCGTTGAACAGGGTACTGGGGGGCGATCGGTGGTTTTGCCCATTCTGGCCCACTGTCCCTTCTGGAGCTCGCAGGGACAAGTGGCATTGCTTGGACAGGCCTGAGGTCACCTCACTTCTCTTGGCTCCTACAGTCATTGTCAGTGTGGTCGGGCCTTGGGCAGCAATCATGGCCTGGCAGTGGGGTGCCCCCAAAGACAGCCACCCAATCCCCAGCTGCTCCCTCCCACAGTGGGGGGAGGGGTGGAGAGGGGGTGGGGGGCACAAGGAAACAAGACAGGGCAGGAAGCCCAGGCAGGCGGCGGGCACTCTGGGCCAGGCACAAACAACCAACACAGGAAACCACAGCCCACCCCCGCCCACCCCACCCGCCCAAGGCTCTGGGAGAGAGGAGTGCCAAAAGCCTGGTACCCCCACAGAGGCAAGGGCCAGGGGTTAGCCCAGGGCGAGGGAGGAGCAAGAAGCTCTCCAGTCCTCTCTCTGCCCCAGACCCTACCTGGGCAGGGGAGAGGGAGCCAGGCCGGCAGGGATGGTGCTGCCTCTTTAAATCCACCGAAATCCTGAGCTAGGCCCAACCTAGCTCTGGTTTCACAGGAAGGAAAGGAGCTCAGAAGCCAGTAGGGCAGGCAGTGGTGGCTGGAATTAGCCCCACCGGCCCAAATATATCTGGTCTCTGCCCGCCGCCCCACTGGTACTTCCTGTCCCCTGGCACCTGCACCAGGGTGGGGATAGGAGATGATCCAGGTGCCACTCTCTACCCTATGGAGGCTCCCATCTCAGGAGGTGGTCTGGTGCTGGGTTCATGTGGGTAGAAGGTAACTTCCCAAGCCTGGGTTCCCAGAACAGGCAGAGATGGGCAAGGCAGCTCCCTGTGGGCCCTCACCTGGCCTCAGTCCTCCAAGGGGTTAATCTGGTCCCTATTTAGGGGGGTAGGGGTGGCCGAGGAACCTCCTCCAAACTGCCTGGCTGCTGGGAACAATGGGACCATTGTGGGAGGATGGAGTGCAGCAGACTGCTGGCACAGCCAAGCGCACCACGGTGGGACCTCACCCAGCGCCCGCCCGCCCGCCTGCCTGCTCTGCTCTCTCCCCAGGTACAGCCAGAGGCAGAGGCATCCTCCTGGCCCCTCACCTCGCCTGCTGGCCCACACTCTTGGCACCAGCAGCACCTGGGGACTCCATGAGCTCTGCCCACATTGACATCGAGACTGTCATGACCCTCCAGGATGCAGGCGCACGTGGGCCAGGCCGGGAGGGGTGGGGGTGATGAGACAGGATGTATGCCTGTGATCCTCTGCAGGGGAGACAGGAAGGCCACATGGGGTTTCTGGTGTCAGTCCTGGCACCCTCAGGCAAAAAGGGCTTAGGGGATTGTGAGAGCAGTGACAGGCAAGGTCCCCTGTCCCCAGGTCTTCTCTCCCACACCCATTCAGTAAAGCTGCTGCCAGAGGAGGTCTGGTGCCTGGCGGCCTCGCCCTCTGGGGCTGGGGCCCTGGCAGGCAGTAGGATGCAGTGGAATAAGAACTGAGTTTGAGGGCCGGGCGCAGTGGCTCACGCCTGTAATCCCAGCACTTTGGGAGGCCAAGGCAGGTGGATCAAGAGGTCAGGAGTTCAAGATGAGCCAGGCCATGATGGTGAAACCCTGTCTGTACTAAAAACACAAAAATTAGCCGGGCATGGTAGTGGGCACCTGTAATCCCAGCTATTCGGGAGGCTGAAGCAGAGAATTGCTTGAATCCGGGAGGCAGAGGTTGCAGTGAGCTGAGATGCACCACTGCACTCCAGCCTGGGCGACAGAGCAAGACTCCGTCTCAAAAAAAAAACAAAAAACTGAGTTTGTAGTCAGATAGTGTCAATCACACCCTGCCCCTTCTTATCTATGGGGCCTTGTCCTTCCCTTTATCCCTCTGAGCCTCGGTTTCCTCATCTGCAAAATGAGAATAATTTTATACAGTGAGGTAACCATGTGAAACTAACAGAATGCCTAAGACACACCAGCCCTCAACAAACCACTTCTGGCCTTAATGTCCTCATTTTTACCTTCTGCCATGGCACCCAAATATGTGGGCATTTGGTAAAGGAAGGCACTGTCCAGATATTTTCCCTGTGAGTGTCCAAGAGAACAGGGCCCGTGGGCATCATATTAGCGGTATCAAGTACCAAGACCCAGCTCCTTCCCTGCCTTCCTCTCAGAGGCCAGCTCCCTCCACTGGCACAGTCCTGGGCATCCTGGGCTCACCGACACACTCAAACCCAGAGCATGAAAACAGAGAGGGGCTGGGCGGCTGTCCACTCTCTTAGCCTCAGGACCATGTCTCAAAAGTCCAAGAGGCAAGTAAAGGGGAATTTCCCTTCAAGAGAGCCAGCCTCCCCTCTGCCAGGTACCCTTCTCCCTGCCTGTCCCTTGGCTGTCACCCTGTAGTACTTGGGCTGGGAGAAAGCTTAAGCCTACTCTCTAGCCATGGATCTCAAAGGAACAATTGACAAGCAGTTCTGGAAAGTAGGGGGCCCAGGAAGAAAACCTGTTCTCTTCTCAACTAGAGAGGGCTATATCTCTCCGGGTGACCCCACAAGCCCCCAAAGGGTTAACAAGGTCCTAAAAATAACCTGCGCCCAGCAGTACCCACTGATCGGAACCCTCCAGCCATCTGTTCCCATTTTCTCCCGTTCACATTGGAACATCTGAAACCAGCCCCAGAGCCCCAGCCCGATCCCAAAAATAGCCCCAGCCTGCCCAAGGAACAGGCCCCAGGGGCTGGGCACAGGAGGCATGGCCAGCCCAGCAGTGAGGCATGGCCCAGGCAGACCCTGAGCCCTCATTCCCCTGGCCCATGGAAGGGAGGTGTCCTCTCTGGATCCAGAGGCACATGGTAAGCAGGGCCAGGGGCTCCAGCCCACCCCTCTCGGTACCACGCCGGAGAGACACCTGCTAGCTCAGTCCAGGCCTCAGACCCAGGGGCCCTGGGATCCTAGGGACTTCTACCACATCTTAGTCCCCAGAAGATTTTACCCACCTATCTGCATAGCTTCCACACCTCATTGTGGGCACCCCATCCCTGCCGCCCACTCCTGGGCTCCTCATTCAGAAGCTCCCAAGCCTCAGCCCCTCCACCATCCCACTCTCACCCCAGGGCCTATAGGAGCCCTGGCCGCCGGCCCCACTCAGCATTCTCCCTTGCCAGCACACAGGGTTAAGGCAGAACTTTTCCTAGCCTGTCCACACTCCCCCTTGCAGCTCAGGGAAGGACTCTGGAGGTGTCCCTTGGACGCTGTGGATGCTGATATTACTCCACTCCCCTTCTGGGCTTCAGGATGCCCCCTCCCTGACCATCTGTGTCCAGCAGGTGCCTGTTTGGCCCCTCAGGGCTCCCCCACATTATCATAGGCCTGGGCACTGCCCCTCAGGGAAATGCCCGGGCAGGGCACAGGGAATCTGGGGGCCCAGGGCCCTGAGGTGTTCCTAACAGCTGCCATCCAGGTCACAGCTCCACACTGACACTTCACTCCCCAAGCCAGGTCCCTGACCCCTAGGCCAGGAAGGAGAGGAGGCGGCCATTTAAGCCATTTAAGGACGGAATGTCTTGTTTGCCTGGTGAGAGCAGAGCAGCAGGGGATGGGGCAGTGGGAGGAGTGCTGGAGCAGAACTGAGCAAACAGCCTCAGGGAGGAGGGCTGGCCCTGAGAAGCCTGAAGATAGCGAGGGAGGCGTGTCCTAAGCTCCCTGGGCCTTCTCCAGGCCCCTGGCTATTTGGCAAACTTGCAATCAAGAAGTCAGCAAGCACCAACGATGGGGAAACGGAGGTAGCAAACAGTGGGTCTGGAGGGGTATTAGAATCCAGGAATCTGGAGTGTGGAAAGGCTGTCTCTTCCCCACCCCCACACTCCCTCTTCTCACTATCAATTCTTTCTGGGCTAAAACCCCTGGGAGGGTCAAAAGTTCCTGTGAAGAGCTCTGACTAATAAAATAGAAGGATCACCAACATTTATTGAGCATTTACTTTGTAACTTCACAGTCCTAAATGCTTCCAGTGCATCATCTAATTTAATCCTCAGAACAGTCTGGTAAGAAAGTATTCTTATTATGCTCACTTTCCCACCAAGAAAAGGGAAGTGCCAAGAAGTGAAATAACTCGCCTAAGGCCCATAATTTTAGAAGAAGCAGGATTTGAATTCAGACTCCCTGGCATCTGGGTTCTGGGCCATTTCACAACACTCCAGATGCACCACAGTGTCAGTCCTCTGAACGATGATGAAAGCAAGCATGGGTGCCCAGGCCCCACCCTCTCGCTCCTCACATCCTCCCTCCATGCCTGATGTGCCCAGGGCTTGCCCAGGGAAGATGAGAGAGAGAGCACCACTCCCCACTCCTTCAACCCAGGTACCCGCCTGGCCTGGCCTGTGCTGCCAGGACACAGCAAAGTTCTCCAGCTTCCCCCAGCCCCGCCCAACTCCAGTCCGTTACCTCCTCACCCATCCTTGTCCCTGCTGGTCAGAGGAGGGCACAAGGCCAGTCATTGAGACAACAGCACAGAGCCCCTGCCAAGAGTTACCATGGGCTTGTGAGAGGCCCCAGGTGGGGGTCAAAGGTCAAGTGGGACTCACCAGTGAGGGTGGAGTCCCAGCCCTGCTCCCCACCCACCTGCTCAGCCACACCTGGCCAATGCTCCCCATTTCTTTCATTCCTCAGTAGAGAGCAGGACCACTTCCTCGGTGTCCCTGGGGGGTGGCTTCAATGGGGAGGGTGTGGGCTGAGGTGAGGGGATGAGAAGCCCCTCCCTCCTGGGGATGGTCTAGGAGAAGCGCCTCCTCCCAGTCCCCAGCTTCCTCCAGCTTTCCCTAGTCGGACCGGGAGCCCTCAGGAGTGTTTGTTGTGAATTCAGGGAGTTGTTGCTAAGTAAGGAAGGGGGGCTGACGGAGGGAAAGAGTCTGGCGCGCGCACGCGCGCGTGTGTGTGTGTGTGAGTACACGCACACATGTATACACTAGGGGACCAGGGGGCCAGGGCTGAAACCACGCTACTGTGGCTGGCAGCCACTCTGGCTTTGACTGAGCCAGAAAAGGCCAAGCCAGCGAGGAGGAGCCAGGACTTGGGATAACCAGGAAATCGTACCTTGCCCTCCAGGGCGATTGGACGGAATCTCCTCGCCTCCCGCAGGGTGGGGCGGGTGGGGGGTGAGATCGGCTGAGATAGAGAAGGGCTGGACTCTCACTGGAGCCTGGCTCTAACCCCTCCCGGTCCGGCCCCACTCCCCACCCGACTGGGTCTAGGGTTCTGGTCAGGCTATTTGCCCACCAGGAGCCAGAGGAGACCTCCCTCCTCTGGAGGGAGGGGAATGAAAGGAGAGATGGGGGCAGAAAGCCAAGAGGAGGGTGCCCAAAAGACAAAAAGCCAAGCAAGAGGCTAAGCCAGGATGACGCGGCCACCGCAGACAGAAATCAGGGAGGCTGAGAGGGACACACAGGGGCACACAGACCTCTCACCTCAGGAATAATGTCGGGCTCAGGCTCAAGGGTGTGGTCTGGGATGGGGGCTCCCTGTGGAGAGAGGGTCAAAGCTAGAAGCCCCCTTCCAGCAACCTATGCCCCCGCTCCTCCCATCACCCCAGCACCCCCACCAACATACCACATAAACATGTACACACAGTCCACACAGCCTGCAGCTCCAGGAAGTCTCTGAGCTACTCATTTGCCACCCCCCCACCCCCGCTAGGACTTCTGTGGATTGGCTGGGAGCCAAGCCTGACCCAGCTGCACCACCCCCCCGCACCCCCCACCCACCACGCTATCCCCTCCCTAGCCTGGAAGAGAGGAGAAAGCACTGGAAGACCTTAGCGCTCCCTTAGAGCTTGGCCCCATGGGGAGGAGGAGAGGCAGAGGACTCCCACGACCTGGCCTGAGGACCTGGGGGAGGAGAGGGATGGGGAGGCTGGAGGACCCTGGTTTCTAGTGCCAGCTACCTCCAGGTTATCCTATGTCAGGGAAAAGAATGCCTGTGTATTCTGTGTCCCTGTGTGGTCTCCCTGGCTATAGCCCTGGTCCCCTGAAGACGCCAAGTCCTGAGGACCTGGTCTGGTTGGGAGGGCCTGGGGCGAGGGAATAGGTTTAGCAATTCAGTAGGAGGGGGCTGGGCGAAGCTCCCACAGCAGGCGGGAGGGAGGCTGGTGGCTGGGCTCAGTTTGTACTGGGGGGTCAAAGGGGAGTTCTTTTCCGAAGAATTCTGGGAGAGACGCCAACTAGAGCAAGCTGCTAACCACCCCTCCCTCTCTCTCACTGCACTGGGCGGGGGGTGTCCCTGCCAACCAGACTTAACCCTCTCCAGCCTGTGTTCCTCCCAGACCTGAGATGGGGGCTGCTGGGGAGAAGACTTTGGCTGTGCTCAACTTTCCATTCTAAGGCTCATATAGAGCAGGGCATCTACCAGCAAAAGGCTGGTTCCACACGGCCCCATCTGGCACTGCCCTGCCCTGCCGCCACCTAGGTGACTTTTCTGAGCTCATCTCCTAAAGGTGTCTGCAGTGACGTGTGTGCGTGTCTCAGAGACAGAGATTGAGAAACAAACTGAACATTCCTTGCCAAGGCCCTCCCCCTGCTGGGTCACTGAGCATGGCACCAACCTGTACCCCTCCCTTCCTCCCACTGTGCTCTGGGACCAGAGGCCACTGGGGGTGGGGACGTAAAAGGGACAGCTTATCCTTGTGTCCACCTCCTGCTGCTGTCTCCACAGGTCTCTGACTCACACACACAATCAGCCCCAGCCCCAGCACTCTGCTTCCTCACTGATTTGTCACAAGTGCTTCTGGAGGAATGCATTCCATTCTAGCCTGAGATCCCAGGATGGAAAACTGAGATACAGAAAGGTTATGGAGGTTCTAGTGCCTGCATCCCATGCCGATATAACTCTGCTATCACCGTCCTCTCTTTGGCCCCAAATCAAAAAACCCTAGGAACCTCCTCTTATGTAGAATACTGCCTAAGTGTAGTAGGAGGGAATGAGATTAAACATCAAGAAGGGCTTCCCACAATCGATCAAGGCTACAAGGGCAGCTGGCCCCACCCTAGATGCCTGGATTCCAGACCCCTCTGTCTTCTGCTCAGGCTGGAAATATGAGTGTCTTCTCTTGTTTAGCTATTTGGCCCTCACTGGAGAAGTCAACTTTTTCTGAACCTTAAATTTGCCACCAAGCTCCCAGGTCTAATGTGATTGGCTGTTCCTTGCCCTCAATGAAGCAAGTGACCCCAGGGTGGGGGGTTAGCTCCCTTTCCCCACCCCTTTTCCTTTAGAGCACCGGGCCTCCCTGTAACAACCACCACTGTATAATCAGGACCAGAAGAGGGTGGACAGGTGGTATGGGGACCTTACAAGGTGCTAGGTGCCCATGAGGGGTAGAGGGAGAGAACCCAGTTCCCAGGGAGGGTTCATCACAAAGTCCCCACTGCACCACTCTCTCTCCAAGGACCACGGAACTGCCAGAAGCCTTGGTCCCACTCCAGGAAACTTCCCTATCAAAGGGCAGAGGACTCCACGTCCCAGGGAGCTGTGGGGAGACCTGTGACTACACACCCCAGACACGTTCCCAGGGAGGAGAGAGGAGGGAAGAGAAGTGAAGCGCATGTGTGTGCACGCACATGCACATGCACGTGGACGAGACACGCCCCCAGCACACACACTCACCAGAGGTACCCCGGACACTGACAACGCAGACGCAACTCCCAAAGATGCACATCCAAAGACGTTTCCTAAAAAGCACTCCAAATTCTCCAAGAGTGGCCCCTTAAGACCCATAGAGGCTACCGTATTCATAGAGACAGCCTCGGGGAGCTCAGGAAACACACATGACATCGGCCAATCACACAGAACTGCCAAACAGAACCGCCGACAGAAGATACACCCACACTAGACACACACACACACACACTTACACACACACACACAAAGTAGTACGCAGCCATGTGCTAGCACACAAACTCAAACACACAAACTTGCAGCGTACAGTGTGTGAAGTCGGATTAGAAGGCAGTGCTCTGGGGAGGAGGGGAGCCTGCGTGGGGGTGGAGAACCACTCAGGGATTTCAAAACAATCCTGGTTTCGAAATGCTGGAATTGCTGGATTCAGGGCCATTCCCAGTTGAGGCTGGGGGTGGGGAAGTGCAGAGTGAGGAGGAGGGGAAAACAGGCCAGCCCAGGGCTACCAGTCCATTGGAGAAGGATCGGGAATGGACAGAGGGAGTCCCAGCCCTGGCGGAAGGGGGCCTAGAATAAAACACCAAGGTTAGGAGGGGGACCGGTCCAGGGCCAAGCAGGGAGGGCCTGGGCTGCAAAGGAGAGGCCTCTGCTTTTGTCACTGACAGAAAAAGTGAGAAAGCAGGGGAGGCCGCCCCTCCCCCTCAGCATGGAGAATCAGAGGGAAGCTGTCTGTGTCTTTTCCCCTACTCCTGGGCAGTAGTGACCACCTTCTGCTCTCCAGAGTGGTACCCTGGCTCCCCTTCCCCACCAGCAAGCACAGCCCAAAGTGGGTGGAAAGCTAAGGGGTCACAGGGGATAGGGAGACAGCAAGGGCCTGCAGGAGTCAGGGGTCTTCTACAGGTTCCAGGACCCCCCACACTCAGAGCAGGCTGTGGGCATCCCCCTGGGAACCCAATGCTTTCTTCCTCTCCACAGGGATGCGGACCCTCGGGGAGACTGAGGCAGTGCAACACATGCCCACACCCAGGAAGTCGCCCCTCCCACAGCAGCCAGAATGCCCTTACTGCCCCTCCCCCAGCCTCCAGGGAAAGTCAGGCTGAGCTCTCCCCGAGGAGGGGAGGGAGGGGAGGTCAGTCCAGGCTGGGGGTGGGGCTCGGAGGCCTGGCCCTGGCACCAGGCAGAGGAAATTCCAGGCTGTAAGTCCAGGCAGCCTTCAGGGCCGCCGAGCCAAGTGACATGCACCAGCTCAGGAGGTGCAGTGCTCTGGCCTTCCCCTCCTAGTCCTGGCCTTCCAGCCCTCCAACTGGCTTCAGCCCCAGCTCTGGGACTCAGATGGGCTCCTCAGCCCTGGCAGGAGCTCCCACCGGCCCCATCCCGGCCCCTCTGGCCAGTTAGAGCCTTGTTTCCTCAGTTCCGAGGGCAGCCCCCACAGTGTGGCTATGGGTGGGCAGCTGGCAGGGCTGGCAGGCAGGGGCACACATGCCGAGCTAGAGCAGCCAGGCGCTCAACAGGTTGAGCCAGTCCATGGAACAGTCGCCCCACCCCAGGGAGAGCGGGCCTGGCAGAGGCTCCCTGCCCGCGGCACCCAGCCTGTACCCACTTGGCTCCCACAGCTGCCCACTTTCCCACGGTGCCATCCCCCTTCTGCCCCCTCCCCCCATCAGAGGTCAGCACCCGGGCAGTGCCCAGGGCTCTGGCACAAGGAAGCAAGGGATGCCATTCCCCTGTCACCCCTGGGTGCCCAGGCTCTTGAGAGACCTCACTCTCAGCAGCCAAAGAGCCCCAGAAAGAGCCAGCATGGCAGCAGGACCATGAGAATCCCAAAGGACCCCCCTACACCTCCCTGTGGGCCTCTTCTGATCCTGGGAAGACCGGACACTTGAACACCCCAGCTCTCCAGAGCTGCCCCAGGTCCTGGGACAGAACTTCAGTGTGTGGTGCTAGGGGCAGTGTGGGTGCCTCCAGCTCCTCCTATTGGACTCCCTGGAGGAGGGCTGCAGAGCTAGGTGACAGTGGCTCTCAGACTCCCTGGAGGAGGGCTGCAGAGCTGGGTGACAGTGGCTTCCTCCACTCCTGCCTGGGCTGCTGCTGCTGCAACCCTGGTCCTTTCCTCCCTCTCCACTCCTGGGCTCCATGGAGCTCCATCCCAGCCACTCCCCTGACAGGCAGGCAGCTCCCCTTTGCTCGGCATCTCCTTTAATCTAAAGCAGGTGCCAGGCATTCCAGCCCTTGCTGAGCCGACACTGCCACCCCCTAGGCCTCTGCCTAGAGGCTACTGTCCTGCCTGGTGTGGAAGTTGAGATCCCAGCCTAGGGCTCCCGCTTAACCCAGGTACCAGGACTCCAAAGGCAGGAACTAGCTAAGCAGGGTCATGGGTACCCAACACAGATTCAACAAGCGAGATCAATAGGTCCTAAACTGCCACTGAGGCGCTAGATTTCTGTGGACTGCCACTCCCTCTCTAGGACCCTGTAGTATCTCTCCAATCCTATGACTCCCCATCCTAGTAGAAACTCATTCTGAACCTCCATATGGGCCTCCAGAACCCATCACCAGTCATGGGACCCCTTCTACTCCAGGCACAAAAGTCACTCTGGATCCAAGATTTTAGGTATTCCACCTGCCCCTCAGCACCCTTCCTGCTGTGAGCCATCACCCCACACCACTCAGGAGCAACATGGGCAAGCAGGGAACCCCTAGAGGGAGGTGGCCAGAAGGCTGGCCTTCCAGACCTGGCTCTCCAAGGCCAAGGAGGCAAATCACCTGGGGGAGGTGGCACCTTCCTTCCTGGCACCAGCCTCCCAGTCTCTCTCCCTGCTCCTCACCTTCTTCACCCATTCTCTCCCGGTCCTGTCCTGAGGCCTCTATCATCAGGGCCTCAGAGCTGACACCAGGAAGACAGGGCCTGAGCACGCTCTTCCTCTGGGGTCATGAAACTGTGGTTCTGACCCGAAGAAGGTAGCCAGGCCCATGCTGAGAGGCAGCAAAGGAGCAAGGCAGCCCCTGCCCGGAAGTGGCTGCACCCTGGAGAGGCTGAGAAGAGAGGGAGAAGACAGTGGAAGCCCACTCACTGTGGCGGTCTCATCCAGAGAGCTGCTCAGAGGCAGCAGCAGAGTTAAAGCAGACACAGTTCACAGACAGCTTTCACACTAAACCAAGGCTGGGAGTGAGGGCAAAAGATCCAGGGAGCCTTGGAGCCCCTTTCTGAAGGCTCAAACACATGCCCAGGTCACCTCTCTCAGAGCAACACTTTTTCTCCTCTCAGCAGAGGTCCCCCCAGACACAGACACAGACACCCACCCCAAGCAGCAGACAGACAGAAAGAGGAGGGAGGGAGGGGGTGTCAGAAAAACCCGGAAGGAAGGAAGCTGGACAGACAGACAGAAGCTGATCCTAGCCTCATTCCTCCACAGAGACACCCTCCAGACTCCTAGACTTCAAGGGACTCTCTCCTTAGTAGTCCTCTGTCTCTTCTGAAACCAAATTCCAGCAGCTCTGGAATAGGACCTACCCTAGCGGAACAAGAAGCGTAAGCTCACTTCTCTTCCTGCATTCTTCCCCGAGGGTTCCTTTGGATCAAGGCAGGGGCCACCTCCCCTTAGCAGCGCAGGGACACCTCCAAGGAACTGTATGACTGCCCCACCCCCAGCCAAGCCCACATCACTCAGAAGCCTTGAAAGAAGAGACTCCTCAGTCACAGCCCCCGCTACTTGCAGGCAGTGCCTAGGGGAAAAGGGTGACTGACCCCCAGCTCTCCCTAGTCCTAACCCACCTCCTTCTGGAGGCTCCCATCAGTCAGGGGAGGAGGGCTGGGGTGCGAAGACCCACAGGGTTGGTGAGCCTGGGAGGGGGACTACATCTCCCAGAAGCCCCCAGGGCAAGGTTCGCTGCTCCAGCTGGCCCAAGGCCGGCCTTGTTCTCTGCGCTAGGGTGGCAGGGTCCCCTGGCTGCCCCTAAGCCCTCCCCACGGTGTTCTGGAGCTGCCAACCTGATTGGGGGCTTAAGAGTAGCCTCCACTGACCCTGGGGGCGTCCCCCACACCTTAAACAGCCTAGGGGTACGTGCCAGAGAGCAAGAGACAATTCGACTGTGTTTCCCCTCCCCGATTTAAACTGGATCTCCCTCCTCGCGCCTCTGCTGGCCTGGCATGACTTTCGCCTTGCCCCCAGCCCACCCCTCACCTCACGCGGATTGGGGGGTCCTCACGCCAGGCCGGAGCTGGAAGCCATAACCAGGTCAGGGTCGGTGTGTGGATGGGGGTCCTCCTGCTCGCCAGTTGGAGATGCAGAGAGGGCAGGCAGGCGGTGATCTTTTGATCCTGGACGCCTTGAATCTCAATACCAGCCCGGCCCGGGGGAGGCTATCCGGGGATCGCTGGGTGCCTGGGTTCCTGCCTCCCAACCGCGGAGCATGGTCGTGGGCGCCGGGCAGCGGCGGGAGAGCGCGCACACCCGCCGGGGCCGGGGCGCGGGGCTGGGGTCTCGGCCCCGAACCTCAGGACTCCGGCTCCTGCTCCCGCTCCTCCTCCCTTGCTTGCTTCCTTCCTTCCTTCCTTCGCCTCCTCCTTTCACTTTCCCCAAAGCCCGCGGGGATGGCGGGCGCTGGGTGGGGAGGGGGCTGTCTGGGCGCTTATTGTTGGTCGGACGCCGAGGGTCCGGGTCGCAGCCCCCGGGCTGCGCGGCGCCGGGGGACCCAGGTGTGCGGGCGTCCGGCCGTCTGGCTCCGGGCGGCGGCAGTGGTGCAGCGGCCCCGGGTCCGGGGCATGTCCAGCCACTGGCTCCGCCGCGCGCCGCCGCCTCCCCGGGCTCCCCTGCGCTGCCGGAGCCTCGCTCGCCCCTCCACTCGGCTCCACTCCCCAGCCTGAATAAGCATCGGGGCTCTCTGGCTGCCTCCTTCTGCCTTCATACCAGAGCCCGGAGAGGCCCCTGTCAAAATAAGAGCTCCCCCATCTCGCTTGCCTCCTCGCCCAACCCGGCTCCCCCAGCCTCCCAGTGGTCTGACTCGGTAAGGCGCCCGGCCGGCTAGCCGGAGGCAGGTTGGCCCGGGGGCAGGGAGGGGGGTTTCTTCTCCCCACTCCTGAGGATTGAGGAGGAGACGCGCCAACAACATCCCAGGCTAGGGAAAGGTTTGACAAACCTACCTTCCTGTCTGCACTGATTGGAAGGAGTGGAAGTTGCCCGGACACACACACACACACACACACACACAGCACTGGGTCCCCTCTTCATTGTACCCACCCACATCCATAATGCACTGAGCATCTCTATTCATGTCTCTCCCCTAGTAGACCATGAGGTCCTTGAGGACACAGACTGAGTTTTTTCATCTCAATCCTCAGCAGCACAAAGTAGATGCTAAGAAAATGTTTGTGGAAGTGAAACCTTTGTCTTCTCAAAAGAGCTCTCCTAACCTAACCTCAAAGTGCTTCTCTCTCTCTCTCACACACACACTCACACACACTCTCACCACCCTATAGGACTATCGATGCAATGAAAAACAAATTGTAAAGCACTTTTTTTTTTTTCAGACGGAGTTTCGCTCTTGTTGCCCAGGCTAGAGTACAATGGCGCGGTCTCAGCTCACTGCAACCTCCGCCTCCTGGGTTCAAGCGATTCTCCTGCCTCAGCCTCCCAAGTAGCTGGGATTACAGGCACCTGCCACCATGCCTGGCTGATTTTGTATTTTTAGTAGAGACGGCGTTTCACCATGTTGGCCAGGCTGGTCTTGAACTGCTGACCTCAAGTAATTGGCCTGCCTTGGCCTCCCAAAGTGCTGGGATTACAGACATAAGCCACTGCGCCTGGCCCAAAGCACTTTTTAAAAACATTTCACATGTTTCAATGTTCATCACAAACCTTCAAGAAAGATGTTATGGTCCCATTACAGAGGTGAGGAAATTGAGGTTTACATTACCTACGGGCTTACCCAGAGCTACCCAGCTAGAAAGTGGTAAGCCCAGGACTAGAATTTGGGTCTCCTTATCCCAGGGCACTTTCACTGTTTCCTACTGTCCCCACCCACCCAGAATTAATACCAAGTGACAAGCATTGACTGTGTCTGATAGGAAGAACACTAGCCAGCCTGCTTGCTCCTGCTGTTTCCTCAGCCCTGTCCCCTGCCCATCCTCACAGATGGTCCCCAGATAACTCTAGCCTCACTGACCTCCCTCTCTTCTGACCACCTATCCTGTCATAGCATCTGAGTACTTCCTCATGTGTTTTATCTTGTTTGTCACATACATATATGTGTGTGTGTGTATATACATCCCTATACATATATAGGTGTATACACACACACACATATATATGTCTGATTTCCCCCAAAAGATTCCTAAGGGCTCAGACCATGCCTCCTAGCCTCTACATTCCCCACAATACTCAAGTGCTGGCTGGGTTCATAGTAGGACTTCAGTAAATACTGATTTGATGGGTTGATGGTGCCAACAGCTGGGCACTGGACAAGGTTTAGGGAGGCACAGGTGGAAGGGGCCAAAAACCTGAAAGAAGATAACATAGTAGCCCCCCTCACCATGTGTCCCGTCACCACTTACAAAGCATTTTCATGCATGTTGTCTCATGATGATGCTTTGATCTAATCACCAAAACTTTTCCAAGTGCGAATCTGCTGCGCCAAGCACTGCCCTGGGTTAGGGGGTTGAATCACCACAGTCCTGAGAAGTCGATTTTATCCCCACTTAAAAGAAAAGAAAACCAAAAGCCAGAGAGGCTTCTAGTGTGAAAGATCCCAGCACCTAGACTAGTACCTGACCCATGGAAATAAGGTTTAATTTCTTATCTTCTCTCCAGAAAGACATAATATGGGCCCCCACTTCTCAAACAGGGTGCTTGTTAGAGGGGACCACGGCATTTATGTGGATCAGTTTTCCCTTACATATGTGACAAGCCAAAGGGGCACAATTCCTGGCTCATGGCAGGGTCCAAAACAGAGTTTGCAGGGGCGAGTGAGTCTGTGTTGCCAGGGGTCTCTTAAATGGTGCACAATACATGTCCTATGGAGCAGTCATGCAGAGCGCTCCCCTGGGTGGGGCTGTGACTCATTCCCCCAGCGGAGGTTCCAGGTTGGGATTCGGAGCTGAGCTCTGGGCAGCCACAAGTTCTGGGTGGAACCCTGAAGAGAGCCAGGAGGAAAGGAGAGGCAGGGGGCCCTTGCTGGAATCGAGCGGCTCCCTCTACTGGCCAACTCGGGAAATCTCTGTGTTTCCGTGTATCTGTGTGTCACTGTGTCACGAGGGGTGTCACAGGTGTGTCAGCGTTGGCGTTCGTCGGTGGAAGTGCCCGCATGGGTATGGATGCGTGAGGGTGCCCGTTTGTGACGCAGTGTGGGTGTGCCAGCGCCACGAGGGGGTGTTTCTGGAAGCACAGTGTGTACACACAACTGTTATATTGTAATGCAATTTACTTTGAGGCTGCTGGGGGTCGGCGCGAGGGCTGCTGCTGATCTGAGATTAGGCATCCCGTTGCCGGGGTTACTAGGACAAAAGGATTCTCCAGCTGGTACTCTTCACCGGCTGGAGCACTAGCCCAAGACGGTGGGAGGAGTCCAGACCAAACAGTTCCTGGAAAGGACTCTATCCCCTAAAGCAAATAGGGACCCAAGAAAGAGTTAACGCAGAGTCCCACAGTGACTTCAATCATTGGTTCAGGGCACTGTCAGTCAGAGGTCTGGGGGCGGGGTTTGTGTGGCCGCCGTCTGACTGCCCAGCGCCCCTCACTTGCCCCTCGACCCCCACATCATCTCACTGCTGGGCTGCGCCCGCACCCCCATCTTGGTGGCGACACCGTCCTGGGCCCTGGAGGAAGAGCTGATCCGGGCATCCTGGCTTCCCCACTCACTCCAGCTGCCTGGCTTCCTGATAGATGGTGATTATTATATAATAGACTTGCTGGACAGAACCGTGCCAGCGCTCGGAACATTGCCCCCTCCTCGAAGCTTGCCCCAGGGCCTGGCACCTGCCATACAGAGCCTGCTGCCTGGTTCTGCCGGCGCCCCCCAGCAACGCCTCCGTTTCGGGGTGGGAGACCCCAGGACCAGGTCCTGGGATGGGGCGGGCGCCAAGCGGAGAGAAGCAGAGCCGGTGCCCTGCGGGTCTCAGGGTCGGCCTGAGGAGTGTGGCTTCATAAGCTCCTCTCAGGATAGTGGGACCCGCCTGGCCCCTTCCAACCTGAGCTTGCAACTTGGGAGCCAACAGAGGAGGTGCTAGGGGGCGCAGGGGCCAGGGTGGGAACGGGAAGGAGTTTGGAAAAGGTGCGGGGGCAGGAAAGGGAGGCTGAGAGAGGGGGCCGGCTGGGGCAAGGGGGAGGGACTCTTATCCTGACAGGGCTCCCGCCTTCCCCGACTGGAGGGTTTGGAAAAACTGAGCAGGCAGCCAAGGCTTGGCTGGAAATCCTGCAGCCCACCCTCCTGGGGACACAAAGCTGGACGGCGGGGGCAGGGCGGGGGGAGAGAGCACGACCCCGGGGAGGACAGGGCCTCTTTTGGGGCTGGGGGCCCAGGGGCCAGGACCCTGGGGAGGGGGTTCCTGACGCTGTCTCCCTGCAGTCTGCTTCCCCCTTCTCCTCTACCCCCTCCGCTTCCCCCTCCTCCCCCTCCGCGGCTCCAGTCTTGCAGATTGCGGGCAGACTTAACTCCTTGAGTGCCAGCCTGGTGGACTCTGTGGTGATGACGCTGTGAGGGAGGGAAGGAGGAGGGACTCCGGACCCCACTCCCACCCACAGTTTAACACCTTGTGCCCCGGAACTCAATCCCGGAACTGGTCGGGTTCCAGGGCCCTGAAAGGCTGCTTGGTTCTGGAGTCGCCACACGCAAAACAAGGCACCTGAGAGTTGCGGAATCGCCCGCTCTCTTGCCTAATCTTCCCTGCCTCCCATCCCCACCGCCGCCCTCTGGGTCTCTCCCTCCACTCTTTGGCTACCCTCCCCCCACCCCCCCATCTCCAAGTTGCAGCCGACAGCAGAGGTCCTTGCCAGATTGACGCAGGGGAGCCCGGAAGTCTGGGTTCTGTAGCTGCCTCAGCGCTCTCCTCTACATCCCACCACTGAGGCCCAGCGCAGGTGACCGCAGCCCATGCCTCTCTTGCCCCTAGAGGGGCTGCTTCACCCATCTGGGGGGCTAACTACCCTACGGAGGCAGGGAACGCTAGCCTGCTCCAGCGAGGACTAAGGACCTGAGTAGCTGGAAACCTGACTTCGCCTCTACCCTAGCCCCTCCCCTGGCGAACAGCCCCTCCCCCGTCCTCTGTGCCCCTCAGCTCTGCTGTGAATGACTGCCGAGAGAATACCGCAGACTAGGCAGGAAGGGGTTAACGCAGCTACCGCGCTCGACTGGAGCGCCAGGTGAGGCACCGCCCATCTTGGCCTTCAGGTGTGTGGGTGGGGAAAGAGGAGGGTATACTGACCTTAAGGGCTGCTTTTTTGCCCCCTGGTGGCTAAATCTGGCTTAGCAGCCGCTGGCAAAAATAGGCTCACATGGGGATTCGCGGAAGAAGAGCATTGGCGACGACAGTAGAGTGTTCCTCTTGCGGGAACAGCACCTTCCCAGGGAAGGAGATCCTTCTGGGAAGGCTGATGGAAGGAGGGAGCTCCCACAGTCCCTGCCACACCATCTCTTTCAGCAGGCTGCCTCAGCCACTTCCAGATCCTTGCCCTAGGGGCTCTATTTGTGCGTCCCAAACACCTGAAGGAGGGTAGAAAAAAAACCGGAAGATATAGGCCCTGTCCTCCCAAGGTCTCCATCTAATAGAGAGGGTCTGTAGGAGGAAGTTGCTCTCTCCTACCTTTTCTTTCTGTGCCTCACGCCTTCCCAGAGCACCCATTCCCTCCAGACCCCAGCATCAAATACAAATCAGCCAGGCTTCAAAGCTCCTACCAGCCACCCCAAGCCGCTTCAGCTTCCCTCCCCTCCAGCCAAGCTGCTTTCTAGGTCCCTCCCTGTAAAAAGACTCCACTTGAGGGATTCCAGGTGTTCTTATCCCCAGCATGGCTGAGACCCTTCCTCCCATCTACCCAAAGCCCTCCCTGGTTAGCAAAGCCAATCATCTTGAAGGGCTCCTTCCCCTCCCCCTTTCAATTGCCTTACTTTTCTGCCTCTCCTTATTTCCCACTACTTTCCTTTCAAGACTTCTTTTTGCATGGGCAGTTCACCCAATTGGAGACAATTCTGTCCTCCTTGTACCCTGTGATACCTCAATATTTGCCTTTTCTCCCAGCTCAGTGGCAAGCCCTGTAGCCCCAGCTAGCAGGCGGGAGGATCGCTTGACCACAGGAGTTCTGGGCTGTAATGCATTATGCTGATGGGTGTCCACATCAAGTGCAGCATCGATATGGTGACCTCCTAGGAGTGGGAGACCACCAGGTTGACTAAGGAACAGTGAACTGGCCCAGGTCAGAATGGAATAGATTGAAACTCTGGTGCGGATCATGGTGGGATTGGGCACACAAGCCTGGACAACACAAAGACACCCTTTCTCTTTATTTTTATTTTTTTTCAAACACCAGCTCAAACCAGATGAGACCTTGTCTCTTAAAAAAAACAAAAACAAAAACAAAAAAAAAGTCTTTTCCTTCAGGAATCCTTCTCTGACCAGCCCCACCTACTTATTCATCCAACAGATATTTATTGAGGAGCTGCTATGTGCCTGGCACTTGACTAGACACTAGGGTGGTATATGTTGGTGACATAGATGTTTGTCCTTGTCCTCACACAGCCTGCAGCCTTGTGGGGGTCAGAAAACAAGTGAACGGGTGATTTCAATTCAGTGTGGGCACACTTAGGGGAAGTGGACGCCAATCCCAGACTTGAGAGTTTGAGGAAGCTTCCTGCAGGGACCAACTGTCTGAGCTGGAACTTCCAGCATAAGGTATGGTTCTGTCCAGACAAACAGTACATCTCACTAGAGCTCTAAAGATAGAATAGGAGGCTGGGTGTGGAGGCTCACCCTATAATCCCAGCACTTTGAGAGGCTGAGTTGGGTGGATTGCTTGAGTCCAGGAGTTCAAAATCAGCCTGGGCAACATGGCAAAACTCTGTCTCTACTGAAAGCACACACACAAAAAAATTAGCCAGGCATGGTGGTGCATTCCTGTAGTCCCAACTACTCGGGAGGCTGAGGTGGGAGAATCACCTGAGTCTGAGGTGGTCGAGGCTGCAGTGAGCCGAGATCGTGCCACTGCACTCCAGCCTGGGCAACTGGAGTTAGACCCTGTCTCAAAAAAAAAGTAGCATCCCACCAAAGCCTCTCCACCAGTTGTTATGAGAGGCCTCTAAGGCAGCATTCCCAAACAATGCTTCTTTTTGTTTGTTTTTTTCCGAGACAGAGTCTTGCTCTATTGCCCAGGCTGGAGTGCAGTGGCGCGATCTCTGCTCACTGCAACCCCCGCCTCCCAGGTTCAAGCAATTCTCCTGCCTCAGCCTCCCGAGTAGCTGGGACTATAGGTGTCTGCCACCACATCCAGCTAATTTTTTGTGTGTGTTTTTAGTAGAGATGGGGTTTCACTGTTTTAGGCAGGATGGTCTCGAACTCCTGACCTTGTGATCCACCCACCTCAGTCTCCCAAAGTGCTGGGATTACAGGCGTGAGCCACCATGCCCAGCCCCAAACAACCCATTTCTGATTCTCCAAGTCCCAAAAGAACTTTGGTCTGAGAGTCCAAAGTACAAGTCCTTGGCCTAGTCACTCCCTATCTCTGGGTTGCAGCTTCTTCAAATGTAAAACAAGAGGCTTAGGTGCCTTTATCTTCATGCTCTTCTTTATCCTATAGATAGCGATTAAATAGTTGGCTTATTGAGAGACAAACACTCACTTGGCTCTGATCTGCATGGGGTTACCAGAGCTCATAAACCCAGGAGAAGCTGCCAGAGGCAGGGTCTCAGAGAAAGCCAGTTGGTCAGTCACTCGTGTCTCGCCCACTGCCCCCTTGGTCTGGCAGTTCTGCGTCCTGGGAACATGTCATTCTTGCTGCTAATGGAAGGCAAGAGGCTTTCTGAGATTGTGCTGGAGGGGAGAGCATGCCCATAATATATTTAGTTACTGCATTAATCTGCTCCAATATGTAGCACTATAGGACTGTTATTTTTGAGAGATGGAAGGTTCTCAGGTGAGGAAACTGCTCGGTGAAGGTCCAGAGTGGTGAAAGGACTTCCCTAAAAGCACAGGGCTGGTGCTGATAGCTGGAAGAGGTACCCAGGCCTCCATGGCCAGACTCTTTCCACTACACCACGGCAGCACTTGATCCAACTTTCCACTGGACTTCTTCCTGTGTCTGGCTCATTTCCCTGTGAGGCCATACGATCTGGGAAGGCAGACTCGGCCTCCTTATCTGGACATGCCCCAGAGCCTGGAGGGGTGATCAGAACCTGCCTTCTCCCAGGCCCCCCTTTTCTCTCTCATCATGACCCTGTTTATATTTATGTAGCTCCCTTACTCGTTCTAAAACAGCTTCCCAAGCCGGGCGCGGTGGCTTGTAAGCCTGTAATCCCAGCACTTTGGGAGGCCGAGACTGGCGGATCACGAGGTCAGGAGATCAAGACCATCCTGGCTAACACGGTGAAACCCCGTCTCTACTAAAAAATACAAAAAAAAGCCGGGTGCGGTGGCTCAAGCCTGTAATCCCAGCACTTTGGGAGGCCGAGACGGGCGGATCACGAGGTCAGGAGATCGAGACCATCCTGGCAGACAAAGTGAAACCCCGTCTCTACTAAAAAATACAAAAAAACTAGCCGGGCAAGGTGGCGGGTGCCTGTAGCCCTCCCTACTCGGGAGGCTGAGGCAGGAGAATGGCGTGAACCCTGGAGGCGGAGCTTGCAGTGAGCCAAGATCCCGCCACTGCACTCCAGCCTGGGGTGACAGAGCGAGACTGCGTCTCAAAAAAAAAAAAAAAAAATACAAAAAATACAAAAAAAAATACAAAAAAAAAAGCTAGCCGGGCAAGGTGGCTGGCACCTGTAGTCCCAGCTACTCGGGAGGCTGAGGCAGGAGAATGGCGTAAACCTGGGAGGCAGAGCTTGCAGTGAGCTGAGATCCGGCCACTGCACTCCAGCCCAGGCGACAGAGCGAGACTCCGTCTCAAAATAAATAAATAAATAAATAAATAAATAAATAAATAAATAAAACAGCTTCCCTGGATTATGAACAAAGCCCTGGGCCAGGCATACTCCCAATCCCAGCCAGACCTAAAACCTGCTCTGTGACTTAAAACAAACTGATTCACTTCCCTGGGCCTTGTGTTCTCCATCTGTCAAGACCTATAACCTGGCGGGGCACAGTGGCTCACGCCTGTAATCCCAACACTTTGGGAGGCCGAGGTGGGTGGATCACTTGAAGTCAGGAGTTTGAGACCAGCCTAGCCAACATGGTGAAACCTCGTCTCTACTAAAAATACAAAAATTAGGCCAGGCGCGGTGGCTCATGCCTGTAATCCCAGCACTTTGGGAGGCCGAGACAAGCAGATCACGAGGTCAGGAGATTGAGACCATTCTGGCCAACATGGTGAAACCCTGTTTCTACTAAAAATACCAAAAAAAATTAGCTGGGTGTGGTGGTGCACGCCTATAGTCCCAGCTACTCGGGAGGCTGAGGCAGGAGAATCACTTGAACCCAGGAGGTGGAATTTGCAGTGAACCAAGATCGTGCTACTGCGCACCAACCTGGGTGACAGAATGAGGCTCCATCTCAAAAAAAAAAAAAAAAAGACCTATAACCTATTCTAATTCTTAAGGCATTTGTACTATCACCTCTGAAATGCCAAATCAGGGAAGTGTTTTTAAAAGACATAGCTCTGCTGGGCGGTGGCTCACACCTGTAATCCCAGCACTTTGGGGGGCCTAGGCAGGTGGACCACAAGGTCAGGAGTTTTGAGACCAGTCTGGCCAATATGGTGAAACCCTGTCTCTACAAAAATACAAAAATTAGCCAGGCATGGTGGCACGCACCTGGGAGACTGAGGCAGGAGAATCACTTGCACCCGGGAGGCGGAGTTTGCAGCGGGCAGAGATCGCACCATTGCACTCCAGCCTGGGTGACAGAGCGAGACTCTGTCTCAAAAAAAAAAAAAAGACATAGCTCTGAGGTAAGGGAATAAGCCTAATGCTTCTGTCTTCCTGCAGGGTCTCACAGCCTCAGGACCGCATCTGCTTTATCTGCAGGGACTAGGGTGCTGCTTTTTTTTTTCCAGAGGTGGTTGTCTCTCTATATTGCCCAGCCCCAAGTTCTTATCCTTACTAGTCATTGTACAAATAATACAGGTACCTGCCTTCAAGGGGCTTATAAGATGGGGACAGTGAGAGAACAATAAAAGATGCTGAATAGGCCGGGCGCAGTGGCTCCTCACACCTGTAATCCCAGCACTCTGGGAGGCCCAGGCAGGCAAATCACGGGAGGTCAGGAGTTCAAGGCCAGCCTGGCCAACATGGTGAAACCCCATCTCTACTTAAAATACAAAAAAATTAGCCTGGAGTGGTGATGCATGTCTGTAATCCCAGCTACTCGTGAGGCTGAGGCAGGATAATCACTTGAACCCGGGAGGTGAAGACTGCACTAAGCCGAAATCACACCACTGCACTCCAGCCTGGGAAACAGAGCAAGACTCCATCTCAAAAAAAAAAGATGCGGAATAATTAAGTGATATGAAGTTTATGCAGTCAGTGCAAATTGCATCCTCACGTAGACCTCGTGGAGAAAGAGAAAACTGACCTGGGCCTAGAAAGACAAGCCAGGAACAGAGGTGCACAGAGGGCTCGGTGAAGGGCAGGGAAAGAAAAAGCAGGATGAATGTTAATGGGAAGGGAGTGAATCTCAAAGACCAACTACCTAGTTCAAGTTCTCTCTTTTTTTTTTTTTTTTTTTTTTCTGAAATGGGGTCTCACTTTGTTGCTCAGGCTGGAGTGCAGTGGCGTGATCATGGCTCCCTGCAGCCTCAGCCTCCCTGGGCCTGGGTGGTCCTCTCACCTCAGCCTCCCATGTAGCTGGGACTACAGGCATGTACCATGACACCTGGCTAATTTTTGTATTTTTTGTAGAGCTGGGGTTTTGCCATGTTGCCCAGGCTTGTTTCTAACTCCTGGACTCAAGCAACCGTCCCTCCTCAGCCTCCCAAAGTGCTGGGCTTATAGGTGTGAGCCACTGTACCCAGCCTTCAAACTCTTTCTGATGGTTACCTCCCTGCCAACATCTCTGGCCAGCAGTGTATTAGCATCTTCTTTTTTTTTTTTTTCTTGAGATGCAGTTTTGCTCTATCGCCAGACTGGAGTGCAGTGGGGCGGTCTCAGCTCACTGTAACTTTCTCCTCCCAGGTTCAAGCGATTCTCTTGCCTCAGCCTCCCTAGTAGCTGGGACTACAGGCACGTGTCACCACTCCCAGCTAATTTTTGTATTTTTAGTAGAGACAAAGTTTAACCATGTTGACCAGGATTGTCTTGATCTCTTGACCTCATGATCCGCCCACCTGGGCCTCCAAAGTGCTGAGATTATAGGCGTGAGCCATGGCACCTGGCTATCAGTATCTTCTTGAACACCTTCAGTAACAGGGAGCTTACTGCCTCCCAAGACAGCTCACTCCATTTATGGACATCTGTTTTTCCTTCCTCAAAGCTGAACTTCATCTCCCAGTGGTCTCCACAGAACTGAACTTCATTTTGAGCTGATCTCTTATCTCCTGGTGGTCTGTGCACCACTTTGTGGGGGTGCACACTGTAAGTCTAATTCTTTTTCCCCATGATAGTCCTTCAGGTATTTGAGCTTTAGTGGTCCCTACTCTTTCTTTTTTTTTTTTTTTTTTTTTTTTTTTTTGAGATAGAGTCTTGCTCTTGTCGCCCAGGCTGGAGTGCTGTGGTGCAATCTCAGCTCACTGCAATCTCCACTCCTGGGTTCAAGGAATTCTTCTGCCTCACCCTCCCAAGTAGCTGGGATTACAGGCACCTGCCACCATGCCCAGCTAATTTTAATATTTATAGTAGAGACAGGGTTTCGGCATGTTGGCCAGGTTGGTCTCGAACTCCTGACCTCGTGATCCACTCTTTTCCTTTGCCTAAACATTCCCAAGTAACAAAACAATGGCTCCCATTGTAACACCTGGTCAACTTACAGTAAAGCAAGATTATCTGTCTTCTCCTTTATTCCAAATACTGTACCTCCGGTAACATGACTTAACATTGGATTTGCTCCTGGCAGTCACGTTATGCTGATGCCCCTTTTTCTTTCTTTCTTTCTTTTTTTTTTGGAGACACAGTTTTTCTCTTGTTCCCCAAGCTGGCGTGCAATGGCACGACCTTGGCTCCACTGCAACCTCCGCCTCCCACATTCAAGCGGGGTTTTGTATTTTTTGTAGAAACGGGGTTTCACCATGTTAGCCAAGCTGGTTTTGAACTCCTGATCTCAGGTGATCCACCTGCCTTAGCCTCCCAAAATGCTGAGATTACAGGCATGAGACACCACTCCCAGCCTGATGTTCCTTTTTCTTTTCTTTCTTTGAGATGGAGTTTCACTCTTGTTGCCCAGGCTGGAGTGCAATGGCGCAGTCAGTCTCAGCTCACCACAACCTCCACCTCCTGGGTTCAAGCAATTCTCTTGCCTCAGCCTCCCAAGTAGTTGGGATTACAGGTGCCTGCCACCACGCTCAGCTAATTTTTATATTTTTAGTAGAGATGGGGTTTCACTATGTTGGCCAGGCTGGTCTCGAACTCCTGGAATTCCTGACCTCACGTGATCCGCCCGCCCCAGCTTCCCAAAGGGATTACAGGCATGAGCCACCACACCCGGCCTGATGTTCCTTTTACTTTCTCCCATTCCCCTCTCCCCCACCAATGCTGATGTCTCAGACTGAACTTACTAAAACCCCTGATTCTTTTTCACCTGAACTTCTTCTAAGCCATGTCTGGCCCACTGTGTATTGCTGAGGTCTTAGATATTTGATCACTTTATTCTGTTAGGTTTACCTAACCATTCTATACATGGAGGTGATTCTTGAATTTTTTTATTTTTTTATTTTTTTTGAGACGGAGTTTCACTCTTATTGCCCAGGCTGGAGTGCAGTGGCACGATCTCGGCTCACTGCAACCTCTGCCTCCCAGGTTCAAGCGATTCTCCTGCCTCAGCCTCCCGAGTAGCTGGGATTACAGGCTTGTGCCACCATAGGGGTTTTGCCATGAGGTCAGGCTAGCCTTGAACTCCTGACCTCAGGCGATCCACCCACCTCAGCCTCCCAAAGTGCTGGGATTACAGGCATGAGCCACCGCGCCCGCATTCTTGGATCCTTATCTTTCAATGTTTACTATCCCTCAAGGGTTTTATCTATGAAATGTGATACTGTATTTTCGTATAAGCTGTTAATAAAAATAATCTAACAGGAAAGAGAAGGAGACAAAACCCAAAAGTACGCAAATGTTCTTCCGGGTGGTACCAATCCACGTCACGCTGAGACGTAGCAAGAATAAATGATTTTGTAGGTGGGATCGAGTCAGATCAAAATGAGCCTCAAAAGAAGAAAATAGAAAGGCTCAGAGGTTTTTGAGTAGAAGAGTGATACAAGGAACAATCTGGCATAGCAAAAAAAACAAAACACTAACCTTGGAACTCAACAGATCTGGATCTGATCTACAATTCCAGCTCTATTGCTTATTAGCTGTAGAACTTTGGGCAAATTGACTGCTCTGAGCATCAGTTTCTTCTGTAAAATGGGATAACAATTACCTTAGGATTTATTGTGAAGATTAAATGAGATAGCATGTATGAACAGCCTAGTACATAACAGGTACTCAATAAATGAAGGAGAAAAACGAGAGGGTGAGGAAGAGGAGAAGAAAGTGGTGCTCAGGACAGGCCCAGGTCTAGTAGTGTCTCACTCTATTGCCCAGGCTAGAGTGCAGTGGCATGATCTTGGCTCACTGCAACCTCCATCTCCTGGGTTCAGGTGATTCTCCTGCCTCAGCCTCCTGAATAGCAGGGATTACAGGCATGTGCCACTATGTCCAGGTAATTTTGTATTTTTAGTGGGGTTTCACCAAGTTGGCCAGGCTGGTCTTGAACTCCTGACCTCAGGTGATCCACACGCCTCGGCCTCCCAAAGTGCTAGGATTACAGGCATGAGCCACGGCACCTGGCCATGTCTGGTTTCTGAAGAGGGACTGCATTTGTAGCAAACCCAAGTGGGAAGTCCACCTCTGAGGCTTCTATGAGGGCCCAGAATGACTCGCTGGGGCTGGGGCTTGGTCTAGGATAATATGTATGGAATGGCAAAGGGAAGGAAGCAGATCCAAATGACATTTCCAAAGGAGAATTGATCCACCTTGGACTTGGGTGAGGTGTGGAGGATGACAGAGAGAGGAGTCACAGGTAGCACCAAGGTTCTTACTCTGGGTAGTGACAGGGAAGTATGAAGAGGGTGATGGTTTGGGGAAGACTGTTCATGTTTAGTCACTGCATTAGGCACAGCAGTAGGATACCAAGTGGACATGACCAGTGAGGAGGTGAAAAGATTTGATTAGAACTTCAGAGAAAGAGAAGTCAGAGCCAAAGTTAAGTTCCTGGGAAGCACCGCATGCCAGTGGTAGCTGCAGGCAGTGGGTGAGGTCTCTGAGGGTGAGCTGGGAAGCGAACCAAGGACAGGACCCTGTAGAACACATCCAGAGCCATGACTTAGGGCGGGAGAAGAAACTGCCCAACACTGCTTTCCCTCCCCACCATTCTCTGCCTCCTGGTCAGAGTTGAAAAGATCAACCCAAGCTGACACCCACCCACCCACTGCATCATGGCAAACAGAAATCTGCGCAGAGCCCACTGGAATCGAAACCCTCCAGGACTCTGCTTCTCTGTCCTGATATCAGAAAGGACACAAGTTCTTGTCTAATCAACAGACCCCAGCTTGTTGCTGCAAAGGAGGGAGGCCATAGAGAGACATGTGGACAGAGGCAGGCAGGGACACCTTCGTGAAGAGCAGGAGAGAAACAGAAGCTGAGGGACAAAGGGGAGGGGAGCGCTGTGAGTACCTCGAAAGGCCAACTGATGGAGTAGGAGAAAAAGAGACTTAAGGAGGGGGCAAGAGAAAAGATTCGCTGAGAAGCTGATGAAGTGCAACTGAGAAAACGGTTGCCATGGTGATGGGTCCAGAGGAGGGAGAAGGAATATAAATCAGATTATGAGTTGGGGGAGTCTGTGTGTGCCAGGGGTGTTCAAAACCCAGATGCTGTCCCCCACGCCAAGCCCTCCCCACGAGACCTCCTACGGCAAGGAGCCCTTCCCAGAGGTCCTCCCCAGGCCAGGCCAAGGAATGCAGTGAGCAGAGGCACTGGAATGGCCCAGGGCTCAGCATTCCTCCCCTTCTCCCCGAAAGGCACCTCAGTGAAACAGAATAGCCCTGCACCCCCACACCAGGTGCCCCCTGCCTCTTGAAGAGCCCTCTGCACAGACCCTCTTCATCAGCGCCCCGAGGAGGAGAGGAGGGCATTGTTTTAAGCACCTACTTACTATGTGGCAAGCAGTGTGTTGGGCACTTCATTCCTTGTTCATTTGGTCCCCACCAGAGCTCTGTGGGACGGTATTACCACCTCCATTCATAGACAGGAAGTGGGTCCAGGACACAAGCTGGAAGGCTGCAGACAGAGGGCGTGTAGTCCTGGCCCATCTGCTCCAAAGCCCATTCTGTCTCTCCTAGACCTTGCCTGCCTCGCATGGCCTGCTTCCCATCCCCTGCTTCCCATCCCCCGCTGCCATCTCCTGCACCCTTAGAGTACGGTGGGCATCTTGGCAGCTGCTCAGGGCATAGACTAGGGTGAGGCTCTAACTCCATTCTTGGAGATGAAGGGAACTGGGGAGGCTTGAGGCAAATATGTCACAGCCAGCGAGACTCCAGGTTGGGGAGGAGGTGCAGGGCAGTGCTAAGCTCAGGGCTGGGGAAATGGGGAGGAAGGGCTGAGGCTGAGAGGCCCCAGGGGGTAGCGGGGAGCTCCAAGGCCCAGCCATTTCCGGCAGAGCAGAAACTCCCAGCATGGGCCACGTGGGGAGCTGGGGAAGCCGCAAGTCTCAGGAGTGGTGAGGGAGAGTGCTGGGGGTGGGCATTTTCCTGCAGGTCCCTGCAAGTGGAAGTGGCTGGAGGGAGGAAAGGGGGGGAGCAGCTTCCCTCCTTCATCTTCCCTCAGGTTTCTGTACAAATAACAGTTTTGCAAAGGGCACCGGTATCTGATGTGCATACCAAACAGGGCCTGGGGAGGTGGGAGAAGGCCAAGTTCAGGGCTGTGGCCTGGGCAGCTGTGCCAAGACCAACCCCCAAATCCAGGAGGATGGGATAGTATTCCAAAGCATTCCCACCCCTTCCCATCATACCTGCTGTTCCTCCTGGTGACCATGAAACATCCCCCACTGTTCTCTCAGGGGACCAGCCTGAGACACTTGGAAGTCCCTGTTGGGGTGGGTGGGGTGTCAGAAATGCCTGGACTCCAAGAGGGGTTAAAGGTCACAATTCTGTTGGGTCCCTTGGCCACTGGGCTGGAGAGTCCAGGTCTCTGCCCCACCTCTCCAAAGGAGGAGAGGGCTCCTTCCTCCACAGGCCTGGAGGGCACAGCATTCCAAGACCAGCTTGCTTTGGTGCTTCATTCATACCTTCTCCTCCACCCTCCACCAGCATCCCAGGGAGGCCCTCCTGACCCTACTTCCCTGTGCCCATCAGAGGTTCTTTCAGACAACTCAGAAGGGGGCCCAGCAAGAGCCAAAAAGATCTAAAGAAGTGCATGGGGTGGTGGGGCGGGGCAGGGGGGAGGATCCTTCCCTTTCCTTCTCCTGCCCTCTGGCGGCCCTCTGGTCTCTTAGCCTTTCACTGAGTCCTAGACCCTCCACACAGTCATTTAGTCCTTCTGCATCCTCTTGCCCAGTTTAGTCCCTCTCATTCGCACACCCTCCAGTTTGAAGAGGTTTTCAATGACTCCTCCGACTTGCCAAATCCAAGGAGCACATTTCAGCACATCTCTTCAGTTCCCTGTGGTCCTGCTGCTGCTCGATGTGCCTCCCACAGGAATCTTCCTTGGGCACCTGGGATACTGCTCCCTCCTGGCTATTCTTTTTTCTTTTAGGGAAGCTTCTTGGTTTCCTTTGCAGTCTCCTCTTTTCCTTTGCCCATAAATGTTGGGGCTCCCCAGGCTCTGTCCTTGACCTTGTCTTCTCAATCAGCATCCACTTGCTCCTCTCCAAGGCTTCAGCTGTCGCGCCTGCACCGACAACCTTTCCTGTGCTCCAGACCACACATCTAACCACCTTCAACATACCTCCATCTGGGTGTCCTACAGGCACCTCAACTGGCAAGTTCAAGACCCAAATATCTCCACCCAGCCCCTTACCACAACCTGCCCCTCCCACCCCCCACTGTGTTCTCTAGCCCCTGACAGTTCTGTCATCCACCCTGCTGCCCAAACCAGGACCTGGGAGCATCCTCCTTAACTCTGCTCCCCAAACTGCACACAACTGTCCCTATCACCAGACAGGTCAGTTTTTCCCTCTGCCTAGAGCAGTAGCCTATGCCTATAATCTCAGCACTTTGGAAGGCTGAGGCAGAAGGATCTCTTGAGTTCAGGAGTTTAAGACCAGCCTGGGAAACATAAGTAGACCCCGTCTCTACAAATAAAAAGTTTTAAAAAATAGCTGGGCGCAGTGGCTCACGCCTGTAATCTCAGCACTTTGGGAGGTGAATGCGGGTGGATCACGAGGTCGGGAGTTCAAGACCAGCCTGGCCAACATGGTGACACCCCATCCCTACTTGAAAGAAATAAAGAAAGAAAAAGAAAGAAAGAAAGAAGGAAGGAAGGAAGGAAGGAAGGAAGGAAGGAAGGAAGGAAGGAAGGAAGGAAGGAAGGAAGGAAGGAAGGAAGGAAGGAAGGAAGGAAGGAAGGAAGGAAGGAAGGAAGGAAGGAAGGAAGGAAGGAAGGAAGGAAGGAAGGAATTAGCTGGGCTTGGTGGTGTATGTCTGTAGTCCCAGCTACTCGAGAGGCTGAAGCAGGAGAATTGCTTGAACCTGGGAGGTGGAGGTTGCAGTGAGCCGAGATCATGCCACTGCACTCTAGCCTGGGTGACAAAGCAAGACTCCGTCTCAAAAAAAAAAAAAAAGTTCAAAAACTCAGCCAGGTATGATGGTGCACACCTATAGTCCCAGCTAATCTGGGAGACTGAGACAGCAGGGTCACTTGAGCCCAGGCTTGAGCTGCAGTGAGCTATGATCATGTCACTAAACTCCATTGTGGGCAACAGTAGAAGACCCTGTCTCAAAAAAAAAAAAAAAAAAAAAAAGCCCTCTCCCCAATCTGAATTTTTTTTTTTTTTTTTTTGGAGACGGAGTCTCACTCTGTCACCCTGGCTGCAGGGATATGATCTCAGCTCACTGCAGCGTCCGCCTCCCAGGTTCAAGCGATTCTCCTGCCTCAGCTTCCTGAGTAGCTGGGATTACAGGCCTGTGCCACCATGCCTGGCTAACGTTTGTTATTTTTAGTAGAGACGGGGTTTTGCCATATTGGCCAGGCTGGTCTCAAACTCTTGACCTCAAGGGATCCGCCCAAAGTGCTGGGATTATGCGTGAGCCACCACACTGACCTAGAATCTGATTTTTTTTTTTTTTTTTTTGAGACAAAGTCTTGCACTGCTGCCCAGGCTGGAGTGCAATGGCACAATCTCTGCTCACTGCAACCTCCGCCTCCTGGGTTCAAGCAATTCTCCTGCCTAAGCCTCCCCAGTAGCCAGGATTACAGGCGCCTGCCACCATGCCTAGCTGATTTTTTATATTTTTTAGTAGAGACGGGGTTTCACTATGTTGGTCAGGCTGGTCTCCAACTCCTGACCTCGTGATCCACCCGCCTCAGCCTCCCAAAGTGCTGGGATTACAGGCGTGAGTCACCTTGCCTGGCCTTAGAATCTGATTTTAACAGCCTCTAAAATGTCTGCCAGCTATCTATCCAACACAATCTCTACATTGCAGCAAGAGCCATCTATATTCAATACAATGTGATCAGCACACTCTCCAGTTTAAAATCTTTCAAGGGCTTTCTTTTATCCTCAGGATCAAAATTAAAATTCTTTAAAGGGACTGTAAAAGCCTTCCATCTTTTCCCAGCTACTTCTCCAGTGACTTCCCCAAGTTCTACTCTGACCCTCCAGTGGACCCATTCTCTGACCTTGTGCCTTTGCAGGTCTCTCAGCCTAGAATAATCTTCCCTCTTCCTCCTCTCTCTCCACCTTCAGCTTGCTAACTCGGACTTCAATTTTAGGTCTCCACTTAGTTACCACTTCCTCCAGGTAGCTCTTCCACACTACACAAGCTCATGTAAGTCGCCCTTTGGTGAGAAGCCTCTTTAGCAAGTTATTTAACTTATTGTGCCTTAACTTCCTCAATAAAATGAGGATAATAATATTGCCTGCCTCACAGAGGTTGTTATAAGGTTTAAGCAATAAAATATATGTAAAGGGGCCAGGCGCAGTGGCTAGCGCCTGTAATCCCAGCACCTTGAGAGGCCGAGGCAGGCGGACCACGAGGTCAGGAGTTCGAGACCAGCCTGCCCAATATGGTGAAACCGTGTCTCTACTAAAAATATAAAAATTAGGTGGGCGTGGTGATGCACACCTGTAGTCCCAGCTACTCGGGAGGCTGAGGCAGAAGAATCTTTTGAACCCAGGAGGTGGAGGTTGCAGTGAGCTGAGGTCATGCCATCGTACTCCAGCCTGGTCCAGCCTAGGCAACAGAACAAGACTCTGTCTTTAAAAAAAAAAAAAAAAAAAAGGTGGGCACGGTGGCTTATGCCTGTAATTCCAGCACTTTGTGAGGCTGAGGCAGGCAGATCACCTGAGGTCCGGAGTTCGAGACCAGCCTGACTAACATGGAGAAACCCCGTTTCTACTAAAAATACAAAATAAGCCGGGCGTGGTGGCGCATGCCTGTAATCCCAGTTACTCTGGAGGCTGAGGTAGTAGAACAGCTTGAACCCAGGAGGCAGAGGTTGCTGTGAGCCGAGATCGCGCCATTGCACTCTAGCCTGGGCAACAAGAGCAAAACTCTGTCTCACAAAAAAAAAAAAAAAAAAAAAAAAAAAAAAAAAAAAGGACGGCGTGGTGGCTCATGCCTGTAATCCCAGCACTTTGGGAGGCCGAGGTGGGTGGATCACCTGAGGTCAGGAGTTCGAGACCAGCCTGGCCAACATGGTGAAAACCCCTCCCTACTAAAAATACAAAAAATTGGCCTGGCGTGGTGGTGGGTGCCAGTAATCCCAGCTACTCGGGAGGCTGAGGCAGGAGAATTGCTTGAACCCAGGAGGCAGAGGTTGCAGTGAGCTGAGATCACACCACTGCACTCCAGCCTGGGTGACTAAGTGAAACTCCATCTCAGAAAAAAAAAAAAAAAAGAAAGAAAATATATGTAAAGGAATTAATGGAAAATATATATACAAAGGAGTTAACATGCCTGGCATGTGGTAAACACATTATTCTTATTCTTAATAATTTTGAGAAAAGGTCTTGCTGTGTTGCCTAGGCTGGAGTGCAGTGACTCGACCTCAGCTCACTGCAACCTCTGCCTTCTGGACTCAAGCGATTCTCCCACCTCAGCCTCCTGATTACAGGTGGGTTTACAGGCTGGGTTTACAGGTGGGATTACAGGCCAGGATTAAAGGTGTGCACCACCATGCCCAGCTAATTTTTGTATTTTCTGTAGAGTCTCATTATGTTGTCGAGGCTGGTCTCTAACTCTTGGGCTCAAGCAATCCTCCTGCCTCAGCCTCCCAAAGTGCTGAGATTACAGGCATGAGCCACCACACCCAGCCATGGGGAACACTTAGTGAGCAATAGCTGTTATTATATCTTCCACTAAAATCCTGATGCAGTGTAGTAGTGAACTCTTCTCAGTACCTCTCACTAGACCTTATTTCAGTAAGAGCAGTGTCTTATTCACTCCTGAATGTCCATAGCTCAGCATAGTGACTGACACTAAAGCATTTATTTATTTGAGATGGAGTTTCGCTCTTGTTGCCCAGGTTGGAGCATAATGGCGCGATCTCAGCTCACTGCAACCTTCACCTCCTAAGTTCAAGCGATTCTCCTTCTTCAGCCTCTCGAGTAGCTGGAATTACAGGTGCCCACCACCACACCCAGCTAATTTTTGTATTTTTAGTAGAGACGAGGTTTCACCATGTTGGCCAGGCTGGTCTCAAACTCCTGACCTCAGATGATCCACCTGCCTCGGCCTCCCAAAGTGCTGGGATTACAGGCGTGAGCCACCATGCCCTGCCGACACAAAAGCATTTAATAAGACATTTATTGAATAAACTAATTCATGTCAATTTGGTTCATCATTATGTCTTGTGTGGATGAGCTCTCCTTCGGGCCTGAGGAAAGGATTGATTACCCCACAGTGAAACCTCCACCTACTCTTAATCTTTCTATAACCAAACTTAATTATATCCCTTTCCTGCTTAACCCCTGTGAGAGACTCCTCATGTCTGCAGAATACATGTGGACCAGGTCTTTCCCAGGGCAATTGCTCCACCACCTCCTCCACCACCACCCCATGCCACTGCAATTCCTCCTTCCCAGGGCTCTGCTTGCTGGCTGCCCTGAGCACATTGCTGCTTCTAGAATCCTCCAGCCAATTTCCCACCAACTCCAAATATTCCTCCTTCTTGCTCACCTAACAACCTATTCTCCTCCCAATACCCTGTCCCAAATGGCACAATGTTGGGGGCCCTAATGACAAGGCTGACCTTGAAGAAGTATATGATTTGGCTCACAAAATGCACTTTCATAATGTGTATTTATTCATCGCAAATTTAAAAATAAGGGTGTTTTTCCTGAAAATCCAGATTTCTGACTCCTTTTTTTTTTGAAATGGAGTATCACTCTGTCACCAGGCTGGAGTACAGTGGCACAATCTCGGCTCACTGCAACCTCTGCCTTCCGGGTTCAAGCGATTCTCCTGCCTCAGTCTCCTGAGTAGCTGGGACTACAGGCCCCACCACCACGTCCAGCTAAGTTTTGTAATTTTTAGTAGAGACAGGGTTTCACCATGTTGCCCAGGCTGGTCTTGATCTCTTGACTTGTGATCTGCCTGCCTTGGCCTCCCAAAGTGCTGGGATTTCAAGCGTGACCCACCGCACCTGGCTGAGACCTGATGGTTTTATAAGGGGCTTCTCCCTTCGCTCAGCACTCTTCTCTCTCCTGCTGCCCTGTGAAGAGGCGCCTTCCACCATAATGGCCTTCCCAAGCCATGCAGAACTGTGAGTCAATTAAACCTCTTTCCTTTATAAATTACCCAGTCTCAGGCAGTTCTTTAGAGCAGTATGAAAATGAACTAATACAGTCCCTCTTTCTGCAAGGCAACTCTCACAGAGCTGAGTGAGGCGACCCCTTTAGACGGAGCTCATGCTGCTACACTCTCTTCAGTTGGCCGCTCCTTGTACTATTTTTGTTATCTGCTTGGCCCCTGCAGGCAACTGGGTCTGTGACCCCTGCCCTGGCCTCACAATATTTTGATTCACCCAACTGCAGTGAGGACCTCGGCTTCCTCTCCCCTGCAGCCACCTAACTGGCTGCCACTCTATGTCCTGTCCCCATCTACACTCTCCTGCTCTTCCGCATCTCTCATGCCTTCCTTCTGCCCTGAGTTCACTGAAAATCCCCATCCCTCAGTGCTTTCCCCTCTATCGCTCCTGTCCATCACTAGCCTGGACCTTCTTCTCCATTTCTTCACTTCTGCCAATACCTCCACATTTCCCTGCCTTGAAAACCCCAACCCTAAGCCAATACGACCTGATGGCTTTGCGATGTCTTCACTCAGCTGTTGGGTAATTTGAAAAACTCTGAATATGTCAAGGTAGATGCGATGGTTAATTTTACCTGTCAATTTAGGTGGACCATGGTGCCAGGGATTGAGTCAAACATTATTCCAGATCTTTCTGTGGTGGCATATTTTTGGATAAGATCAACATTTAAAATGACAGATTTTAAAATTTTTATTAAATTTGGCCAGGTGCGGTGGTTCACACCTGTAATCCCAGCACTTTGGGAGGCCAAGGCCAGAGGATCACTTTAGGTTTGGAGTTTGAGACCAGCCTAGCCAACATGGTGACACCCTGTCTCCACCAAAAAATATAAAAATAAGCGGGACATGGTGGCACATGCCTGTAATCCCAGCTACTCTGGAGGTTGAGGCAGGAGAATCACTTGAACCAGGAAGGCAGAGGTTGCAGTGAACCGAGATCACATCACTGCACTCCAGCCTGGGTAATGGAGTGAGACCGTCTCAAAAAACAAAAATGAATAAGTAAATAAATTTAGAGAGTTGCACTCTGTCACCTATGGTGAAGTGCAGTGATGCAATCTTGGCTCACTGCAACCTCTGCTTCCAGGGTTCAAGCGATTCTTGTGCCTCAGCCTCCCCAGTAGCTGGGATTACAGGCACACGCCACCACACCCAGCTAATTTTTTTGTATTTTTAGTAGAGATAGGGTTTTGCTGTGTTGGCCAGGCTAATCTCAAACTCCTAGCCTCAAGTGATCCATAATTTTAATTTGTAATATTTATTTAGCACCTGGCACAGTGGCTCACGCCTGTAATCCCAACACTTTGGGAGGCCAAGGCGGGGAGATCACGAGGTCAAGAATTCAAGACCAGCCTGGTCAACATGGTGAAACCCTGTCTCTTCTAAAAATACAAAAATTAGCTGGGCATGGTGGCGCATGCCTGTAATCCCAGCTTCTCAGGAGGTTGAGGCAGGAGAACCGCTTGAACTCGGGAGGCGGAGGTTACAGTGAGCCAAGATCGCACCACTGCACTCCAGCCTAGGTGACAGAGCAAGACTCCATCTCGAAAAATATACATATATATATATATTTTTTGGGGGGGATCTCGCACTGTCACCTAGGTTGGGGTGCAGTAGTGTGATCACAGCTTGCTGCAAGCTTGACCTCCTGGGCTCCAGGAATCCTCCCGCCTCAGCCTTCCAAGTAGCTGGGACTATAGATGCATGCCGACTAATTTTTTTCCTTTTTTTGAGACAGAGTCTTGCTGTGTCACCCAGGCTGGAGTGCAGTGGCGTGATCTCCACTCACTGCAACCTCTGCCTCCTGGGTTCAAGCAATTCTCCTGCCTCAGCCTCCTGAGTAGCTGAGATTACAGGTGCCCACGACCACACCTGGCTAATTGTTGTATTTTTGGTTGAGACAGGGTTTCTACTACTGTTTTTTTTTTTTTTTTTTTGAGACGGAGTCTCGCTCTGTCGCCCAGGCTGGAGTGCAGTGGCCGGATCTCAGCTCACTGCAAGCTCTGCCTCCCGGGTTTACACCATTCTCCTGCCTCAGCCTCCCAAGTAGCTGGGACTACAGGCGCCCGCCACCTCGCCCGGCTAGTTTTTTGTATTTTTTAGTAGAGACGGGGTTTCACTGTCTTAGCCAGGATGGTCTCGATCTCCTGACCTTGTGATCCGCCCGTCTCGGCCTCCCAAAGTGCTGGGATTACAAGCTTAAGCCACCGCGCCCGGCCTACTGTTTTGTTTTTTTTAGAGGGAATCTCATTCTGTCGCCAGGCTGGAGTGTAGTGGCGCGATCTCGGCTCACTGCAACCTCCGCCTCCCAGGTTCAAGAGATCCTCCTGCCTCAGCCTCCCAAGTAACTGGAACTACAAGCGCATGCCACCACGCCCAGCTAATTTTTTTGTATAGAGATAGAGTTTCACCATGTTAGCCAGGATGGTCTCAATCTTTTGACCTCGTGATCTGCCTGCCTCGGCCTCCCAAAGTGCTGGGATTACAGGCGTGAGCCACTGCACCTGGCCAGGATTTTTTTTTTTTTTTTTTTTTCTGAGTCTCATTCTGTCACCTAGGCTGGAGTGCAGTGGCCCGATCTCAGCTCACTGCAACCTCCGCCTCCCAGGTTCAAGTGATTCTTGTGTCTCAGTCTCCCAAGCAGCTGGGATTACAGGCACATGCCACTATATCCAGCTAATTTTTGTATTTTTAGTAGAGATAGGCTTTCGTCATGTTGGCCATGGCTGGTCTTGAACTCCTGATCTCAGGTGATCCGCCTGCCTCAGCCTCCCAAAGTGCTGGGATTACATGCGTGAGCCACTGCACCTGTCTGAAACAAGGAATGTTGCCAACGGACTGCCTTTGAACTTGAACTGCAACTCTTTCCTGAGTCTCTAGCCTGCTGCCCCCCTCCGATTACTGTTTTGGGACTTGCCAAGCCTCCACAATCACATGAGCTAATTCCTTAAAATCTCTCTCTCTCTTTCTCTCTCTCTCCATATATGTATGTATACACACACACACACACACACACACACACACACACATCCTGTTGGCTCTGTTTCTCCAGAGAACCCTAACACAGTTGTTTCCCCAGTAGTCCCCAAGCTCAGCTGGGCCATCACCACCAAATACAGCCTTCCTCGGGGCTCTTTGTAGCTGCACCCCCTCCTGACAACAGCTATTTCAAGCTCTTGCTCCTCTCTGGCTTCCAAACCCTTCTCCCCACTGAGTTTCCTATTTTGCAGAAAAAGCAAAGGCCTCTAGAAGGGAGCTCCCTTATTTCTCCCATCTTCCTGCCTTTCCCATCTCAGCCCCCCAAAAAGCATAGCATTTTTCTGCATCATCGCCTCCATTTTTCTCTCTGCTTGGAAATGTCACCCTTTTGGCCAAAGGCTAACCTGAACCCCAATTTCTTCCTCTTTCAGAAGTCTCTCAATTACATCTCTCTCCTGAATCTTTAACTTTTTTTTTTTCTTTTGAGACGGAGTATCTCTCTGTCATCCAGGCTGGAGTGCAGTGGTGCAATCTCGGCTCACTGCAAGCTCCACCTCCCAGGTTCACGCCATTCTCCTGCCTCAGCCTCCCGAGTAGCTGGGACTACAGGCGCCCACCACAATGCCTGGCTAATTTTTTTTGTATTTTTAGTAGAGATGGGGTTTCACTGTGGTCTCGATCTCCTGACCTTATGATCCGCCCGCCTTGGCCTCCAAAGTGCTGGGATTATAGGCATGAGCCACCGCGCTCGGCTGCATCTTTAACTTTAAAAATAAAACACGCAGTGGTGTGCCAGTAGTCCCAGACATTTGGAAAGCTAGGGCAGGAGGATCACTTGAGCCTAGGAGTTTGAGTCCAGCCTGGGCAACATAGTGAGACTCCCATCTCTAAAACACAGAACAAAAACCAAGAAATCAATAGAGAAAATAAATGAAAATAAAATCTGGAAAAGAGTTATAAAATATACGTGTTTTTAAAAATACAAGCCTTTCCTGTATTCCAAATTTCCCTCAAGTTATCTCTTTCCTTTGCTAGCCAAGCTTCTTCAAAGAACTGTCTACACTAACTCTAGTGCCTCAACTCCCAGTTACTACTGCACTTTTACAGGGAGCTTCTGCCTCCTCACCCATAGGCAGCTGCTCTATATGCATAACCCCCAAGATACTAGGCCCAGTGGACATTTTAATAGTCCTTACCTTCAATCCTGATCTTTGTACTATTTGACACCTCTTTTTTGAAACTCTCCATCCACTCCCTCCTGATTTTCCTCTTATCTTGTCTTTTTCTTTTTTGGAGACAGGGTCTCTTTCCGTCACCCAGGCTGGAGTGTGATGGCATGATCAGAGCTCACTGTAGCCTTGAACTCCTGGGCTCAAGTGCTCCTCCTGCCTCAGTCTCCTGAGAAGCTGGGCGTACAGACCTGTGCCACCACATCTGGCTACCTCATAATTTTCATTCCTCCTTCATCAGCTCCTCTTGCTGTATCTGTCCTTTAAATGCTTTATTTCCCAGAATTCTGTCCTTAGCTGCCTTCTCCCACTCTCCTTCCACTGCTCCCCTCAAGGACTCTCTTCCACAGGCATGATTTTAACCAGTGCCACCTCCCCTGTCTGCATCCCACACCTCTCCTCAATGTTCCAGAATCCTATGCTCAGTGTTGAGTTGCCCAAAATATTTGTATTCACTACTTTTTACCGCACAGCAAATCATCCCCCAAATCTAGTGGCTTACAAAACTAAACATTTGGCCAGGTGTGGTTGCTCATTCCTGTAATCCCAGCACTTTGGGAGGCTGAGGCAGGCAGATCACTTGCGGTCAGGAGTTTGAGACCAGCCTGACCAACATGGTGAAACCCTGTCTCTATGAAAAACACAAAAATTAGCCAGGTGTGTTGGTGGGTGCCTGTAATCCCAGCTACTCGGGAGGCTGAGGCAGGAGAATCACTTGAACTCAAGAGGTGGAGGTTGCAGTGAGCCAAGACTATACCACTGCACTCCAGCCTGGGGAACAGAGCAAGACACTGTCTAAGCAAAAAAAAAAAAAAAAAAAAAAAAAATTCATTCTGAGAGTCAGGAGTTTGGGAGAGACCTACCTGGGAGACCTACCTGGGTAGTTTGGGCTCAGAGTGTCTTGGGAAGCTGCAGTGAAGATATCTACCTGGGCCACAGTCATCTGAAGGCTTGACTGGGGCTGGAGGATCTGTTTCCAGTCTTGCTCATTCCCATACCTACTGCCTGAAAGTCTCACAACCTCATAGGTCATTGGCAGGAGGTCTCAGTTCCTTGCCACACAGACCTCCCCACAGAGGAGCTCCAACATCCTCCAGAGTGAGCAACCCAAGAGAAAGTGAGGAGGAAGCCACCCTACCTAGCCTCAGAAGTGACGTGTCATCACTTCTGTTGTATTTATTGGCCACACAAACCAATCCTGATGTGATGTGGGAGAGGACCATATGAGGACACAAATGGGAGGAAGCAGGGATCATTCGGAGCCATGTGGGGGGCCGGCAGCCCCAACACCTCAGACCCAAAAGATCCACAAGTGAACTTTCTTTCTTTTCTTTCTTTTTTCTTTTTGAGATAGAGTCTTACTTCTTTGCCCAGGCTGGAGTGTAATGGTGCGATCTCTGCTCACTGCAACCTCCTCTTCCCGGGTTCAAGCAATTCTCCTGCCTCAGCCTCCCAAGCAGCTGGGATTACAGGCATGTGCCAGCATGCCCAGCTAATTTTTTTTTTTTTTTTTTTTTTTTTTTTTTTTTTTTTTTTTTTGAGACGGAGTCTCGCTCTGTCGCCCAGGCTGGAGTGCAGTGGCCGGATCTCAGCTCACTGCAAGCTCCGCCTCCCGGGTTCACGCCATTCTCCTGCCTCAGCCTCCCGAGTAGCTGGGACTACAGGCGCCCGCCAGGTCGCCCGGCTAGTTTTTTGTATTTTTAGTAGAGACGGGGTTTCACCATGTTAGCCAGGATGGTCTCGATCTCCTGACCTCGTGATCCGCCCGTCTCGGCCTCCCAAAGTGCTGGGATTACAGGCTTGAGCCACCGCGCCCGGCCGCCCAGCTAATTTTTGTATTTTTAGTAGAGACGAGGTTTCACCATGTTGGTCAAGCTGGTCTAGAACTCCTGACCTCAAGTGATCCGCCTGCCTCTGCCTCCCAAAGTGCTGGGATTTATAGGCGTTAGCCACTGCATTCAGCCCACAAGTGAACTCTCTTCTCCTCAGTCCTCCCTCCAAATCTGCTCCAAGCCATACATCTGGAAATTGTTTTTGATTCTTCCTTCCTAAAATTACTCTGCAGTCAGTCACTGATTCCAGTCAATCTTTCCCTAACATACTGCAGTCTGTCTGCTTCTCTCCACTGCCATGCTCATTGCTAGGCCATGAACTTTTTCACCTGGATCATTTTGCTTCTCACTTAGTTTCCCTGCTTTATGTCTCACCTGCTTCCAATCCATTCTCCACACTGTGCCAGAATGATCTTTACACATTTTAAACTCCTCTAAGGCTTGCTAAGAAACACGATCCTTAGCGTGGGATACAAAGCCAGTGGCTGTAGCTCCCACCATGCCCATCTTTGAATACTTCTCTCCAGCCAAGATGTATCATTTGCAGTTCCCAGAAGGTGTCAGCATAATTCATATCCCTGAGGCTTTTCATAGGCTGCTCCCTCTTTTTGGAATATGCCCTTCCACTTATCTCAACCAGGCTAACTCTGATTCATTCTTCAAAGCCCGGCAAGTTTTGAGAGCAGGAACTATGTTTTGTCCTCTCTGTATCTCAGCCCTTAATACAGTACCCACTATAGAGGAATTGCTCAACAAATGTGTGATGAGTTAACAAATGACCGGGAAGTTCCTGTGTGCCTGGTACCCTTGTGGCATGCTTGGCACACAGGAACAGCAGGTCCGCAACTCAGTCACTTCCCCCCTTGGACTATCTTTCCCCGTCCAAATAGCTCCCTCTGCATCAGTGACAAACCTGGAAAAACAAATTGTAAATCATATCCAACCTCATTCCCTGTGACCTTGGGAAAGTCATTTATTGTCTCTAGTCTTCTTCTGCAATGAAGGTTAATAAAAAGATAAAATGAATTACTTACATTAATATTTATTGAGCCAGATACTGTGCTAGGCACTCAAATAAATTCGCTTGAGGGGCCGGGCACATTGGCTCACGCCTGTAATCCCAGTACTTTGGGAGGCTGAGGCAGGCAGATCACTTGAGGCCAGGAGTTCAAAACCAGCCTGGCCAACATGGTGAAACCCCATCTCTAATAAAAATACAAAAAACGAGCTGGGTGTGGTGGCATGTGCCTGTAATCCCAGCTACTCAGGAGGCTGAGGCGGGAGAATTGCTTGAACCTGGAAGGCGGAGGCTGCAGTGAGCTGAGATCATGCCAGTGCATTCCAGCCTGGGTGTCAGAGCAAAACTCCGCCTGAAAAAAAAAAAAAAAAAAAAGAAAAAAAGAAAAAAAATTGCCTTAGGGTGAGTCAATATTGAAGTGAGACAGGTTTTTAAATTTTATTTATTATTATACTTTAAGTTCTAGGGTAGTTGTGCACAACGTGCAGGTTTATTACATAGGTATACATGTGCCATGCTCATCTGCTGCAGCCATTACCTCGTCATTAACATTAGGTATTTCTCCTAATGCTATCCCTCCCCCTGCCCCCCACCCCACGACAGGCCCCTATGTGTGATGTTCCCCGCCCTGTGTCCAAGTGTTCTCATTGTTCAATTCCCACCTATGAGTGAGAACATGCAGTGTTTGGTTTTCTGTCCTTGTGATAGTTTGCTCAGAATGATGGTTTCCAGCTTCATCCATATCCCTGCAAAGGACATGAACTCATCCTTTTTTATAGTTGCATAGTATTCCACAGTGTGTATGTGCCATATATTCTTATCCAGTCGATCATTGATGGACATTTGGGTTGGTTCCAAGTTTTTGCTATTATGAATAGTGCCACAATAAACATATGTGTGCACGTGTCTCTACAGTAGCATGATTTATAATCCTTTCGGTATATACCCAGTAATGGGATTGCTGGGTCAAATGGTATTTCTAGTTCTAGATCCATGAGGAATTGCCACATTGTCTTCCACAATGGTTGAACTAGTTTACACTCTGTCTGCTACCAACAGTGTAAAAGCTTTCCTATTTCTCCACATACCCTCTAGCATCTGTTGTTTCCTGACTTTTTAATGACCACCATTCTAACTAGTGTGAGATGGTATCTCATTGTAGCTTTGATTTGCATTTCTCCAATGACCAGTGATGAGGATTTTCTTATGTGTTTGTTGGCTGCAGAAATGTCTTCTTTTGAGAAGTGTCTGTTCATATCCTTTGCCCACTTTTTGATGGGGTTGTTTTTTTCTTGTAAATTTAAGTTATTTGTAGAGTCTGGATATTAACCCTTTGTCAGATGGGTAGATTGCAAAAATTTTCTCCCATTCTGTAGGTTGCCTGTTCACTCTGATGGTAGTTTCTTTTGCTGTGCAGAAGCTCTTTAATTAGACCCCATTTGTCTATTTCGGCTTTTGTTGCCATCGCTTTTGGTGTTTTAGTCATAAAGTCCTTGCCCACGGTTATGTCCTGAATGGTACTGCCTACATTTTCTTCTACGGTTTTTAGAGTTTTAGGTCTAACATTTAAGTCTTTAATCCACCTTGAATTAATTTTTGTGTAAGTGTAAGGAAGGGATCCAGTTTCAGCTTTCTACATATGGCTAGCCATTTTCCCAGCACCATTTATTAAATAGGGAATCCTTTCCCCATTTCTTGTTTTTGTCAGGTTTGTCAAAGATCAAATGGTTATGAGACTGATTTTATACCATTTTGTTAAAGACGGAATCTGGCTCTGTTGCCCAGGCTGAAGTGCAGTGGCGTGGTCTCGGCTCACTGCAACCACCACCTCCCGGGTTCAAGTTATTCTCCTGCCTCGGCCTCCCGAGAAGATGGGATTACAGGAATCTGCCACCACGCCCAGCTCGTTTTTTCTATTTTTAGTAGAGACGGCATTTCACCATGTTGGCCAGGCTGGTCTGGAACTCCTGACCTTGTGATCTGCCCACCTCAGCCTCCCAAAGTGCTGGGGTTACAGGCATGAGCCTGGTTTTATACCCTTTCTACAGCAGAGGAAGCTGAAGCTCAGAGCAGTTAGTGAGGTATGTAACTTGGCAAAAATCACAAAGCTGTAAGATGATTTGGGGTCAGTGGTTGTATCATAGGCTACATTTTTTTTTTTTTTTTTTTTTTGAGACCGAGTTTCACTCTTGTTGCCCAGATTGGAGTGCAATGGTGCAATCTTGGCTCACTGTAACCTCTGCCTCCTGGGTTCAAACAAGTCTCCTGCTTCAGCCTTCCGAGTAGCTGGGATTACAGGCATGTGCCACCACGCCCGGCTAATTTTGTATTTTTAGTAGAGATGGGGTTTCTCCATGTTTGGTCAGGCTGGTCTTGAACTCCCAACCCCAGGTGATCCACTTGCCTTGGCCTCCCAAAGTGTTGGGGTTACAGGTGTTAGCCACCATGCAAGGTGACATTTTTTAAAATGGAGCATCCAGGTCTCCTCCAACCCTGAATGACTGGTATTTTCTCATTCTCACAGCATTTTCCAGCCTCAGCTCTCAAGGATAGAGGCGCCACCACTTCCCAATGGGCCAAAATTTGGTGAGCACCACATGTTACCTCCAAGTCCAGTCCTCCAGGACTCCCCCATCCCTGGCTGCTCCTAGGATTATGAAAATGATCTCCAACATTTCTTCCACACCTTTATTTTAAACCATTTTTACACCTGTCACATAGTTTGATCTCCTGTATTTCAGACAGGGTCTTGCTCTGTCATGCAGGCTGGAGTGCAGTGGTGCAATCATAGCTCACCAAAGCCTCAGACTCCTGGGCTCAAGCCATCTTCCCGCCATAGCCTCCCAAGTAGCTGGGACTGGAGGCATGTGCCACCATGCCTAGCTCATTTTTTTTTTTTTTTTTTTTTTTTTTTTGAGATGGAGTCTCGCTCTGTCGCCCAGGCTGGAGTGCAGTGGCTGGATCTCAGCTCACTGCAATCTCCACCTTCCAGGTTCACGCCATTCTCCTGCCTCAGCCTCTCGAGCAGCTGGGACTACAGGTGCCCGCCACCTCGCCCGGCTAGTTTTTTTTTTTTTGTATTTTTAGTAGAGACGGGGTTTCACCGTGTTAGCCAGGATGATCTTGATCTCCTGACCTTGTGATCCACCCGTCTCGGCCTCCTAAAGTGCTGGGATTACAGGCTTGAGCCACCGCGCCTGGCCTCATTTTTTTTTTTTTGAGATGGAGTTTTACTCTTGCTGCCCAGGCTGGAGCGCAATGGTGTGATCTCAGCTCACTGCAACCTCCATCTCCCGGGTTCAAGTGATTCTCCTGCCTTAGCCTCCCAAGTAGCTGGGATTACAGGCATATGCCACCACGCCCAGCTAATTTTTTGTATTTAGTAGAGAGTCGGTTTCACCATGTTGGTCAGGCTGGTCTTGAACTCCTGACCTCAGGTGATCCACCCAACTCGGCCTCCCAAGGTGCTAGGATTACAGGTGTGAGCCACTGTGCCCGGCCTGTTTTTTGTTGTTGTTGTTTTTGAGATGGAGTCTTGCACTGTCACCCATGCTGGAGTGCAATGGTGCAACCTCGGCTCACTGCAACCTCTGCCTCCCAGGTTCACACAATTGCCCTGCCTCAGCCTCCCAAGTAGCTGGGATTACAGGTGCACACCACCACACCTGCTAATTTTTTGTATTTTTAGTAGAGATGGGGTTTCACTATGTTGGCCAGACTGGTCTCGAACTCTTGACCTTGTGATCCGCTCGCCTCAGCCTCCCAAAGTGCTGGAATTACAGGCGTGAGCCACCATGCCCCAGGCTTTTTTTTTTTTTTAAGAGAAGAGATGTCACTATATCACTCAGGCTGGTCTTGAACTCCTGGGCTCAATCTTCCCATCTTGGCTTCCCAAAGTGCTGGGATTACAGGCTGTGAGCCACAGCACCTGGCCATAATCTTTTTTTTTTTTTAATTTTGTAGAGATGGAGCCTTGCTATGTCGCTCAGGCTGCTCTCAAACTCCAGGCCCCAAGTGATCCTCCTACTTCAGTCTCTCAAAGTGCTGAGATGACAGGCATGTGTCACTGTGCCTGGTGAGTCTTCCATTTTTTATTTTATTTTTTTGAAATGGAGTCTCACTCTGTTGCCCAGACTGGAGTGCAGTGGCATGATTTCAGCTCACTGCAACCTCCACCTCCTGGATTCAAGCAATTCTCCTGCCTCGGCCTCCCAAGTAGCTGGGATTACAGGTGTGCACCACCACACCAGGCTAATTTTCATATTTTTAGTAGAGACAGGGTTTCACCATGTTGGCCAGGCTGGTCTCAAACTCCTGACCTCAGGTGATCCAACCACCCCGGCCTCTCAAACTGCTGGGATTTCAGGCGTGAGTCACTGCGCTTGGCCAAGTCTTCCATTTTAAATGTGAGAACACGGAGGTCCACCTAAAGTTATATGGTATCTCATCAACAAGAGAACAGTAGCAGCCATCAGAGGCTGACATCCCTGTGCAGCCAAGTATACATGTTTTTCTAATTGACTGGGAGGCAGAGAGTGGCACTCTGGAAGGAGAACCCTGGCCATGTCAAACAGACCTGGGTTCTGATCCCAGCTCTCCTGGTTGAAGAACTGCCATAGTTCAAGAAAAAGAAAAAAAGGTAGCACAGTCCAGAAAGCAGAAGTTTGTTTTAGGAGATAGTCTTCTAGGCTGAGCAGACTGGAGCTATTAAGAGCTCCCTGAGGGCAGAAACTTATCTTACCTTTATATCCCTGGTGGCTAGTGCAGTTCCAAAGACATAGTTGGTACTCAGTAGGAGTACTTGAATAGGAGATTTGGAAGAAAGGAGGCAGGGGAGGGAACTCAAGAGAGTTTAGAATCAAGAATCCAAAGAGGAGACAGCCTAGAAAGAGTGGGTCCAAGACAGAGACTTCACGCATGTGGGGCCCTGGTTCCCTTCTCCAAGCCATTGGGAAATCCTCTAGAGGAACATGGTGCTGTGGCTTTAAATGACTTCAGCATTGTCAATGAATCTGCTCTGCTAAAAGAGTTATCCTCTTGCTCCTGTGCTTGGCCTCCCCCTCCTCTCAGCTCCCCAAACCCTTCTCGGCCGCTGTGATGGGATAATTAGATGCGAGAGCTCAGCACAGATGATGCTCCAGTTGCTTAGCAACTAATGGTTTCTATGGAGACTGCAAAGCACAGCCTTCAGAGCAGCCAGTGAGCAGCTCGGCAGGGCAGGGAGAAGACGCAACTCCCGGCTCCTCCAGAAACCTGGGGAGGGCTGGGGTGGGGAAGGTTGGGGTGGGGGATTGGAGGGAGAAGGGAGAGCTTAAAGGCACAGGGCCCTCTTATCCTTTTAAAATCTGGTCAGAGATCTGCCCTCCCCTACCCCACTCTGTCCCACTCATAATTTTAGATGGGGATGGGGGATTAAGAGTGGACCCAACGCAACCCACCCTGCAATAAACCCAACCTCTTCTTTCTGCTTCTTGGTTGTGAATGAGGAGAAAGACCTCCCAAGTTCAAGTGTAAACAACTTACTGGTGGGTGACAGGTTTTGAGGAGTACCAGGAAGATCCCCTCACCCTGGGTCCCCTCTCTCCCAAGTTCTCCTTAATGTGCAAGAGATCCTCTTTCAGTTTGTACAGTGGTGGTGGAATCAAAAGCCAAGGTGCAGGAAAAACAGAACCAAATTCTTCACCCAAAAGCAGCCTGTTCGGGCAGATTGGGAAGGAACACCTGCCCTGATCCCTGATGTCCGTGGAATAGGATCCAGTTGGGGGTGGGGATGGTGTTTACCAATACAGAGCAGCTGGCAACTCCAAGTGTGGGCCTTTCAGACCAGCATTATCAGTGTTACTGGGAAGTCACTAGAAATGCAGAATTGACTGGGAACGGTAGCTCACGCCTGTAATCCCAACATTCTGGGAGGCCAAGGTGGGTGGATCACTTGTGGTCAGGAGTTTGAGACCGGCCTGGCCAACACGGTGAAACTTCATCTCTACTAAAAATACAAAAATCAGCTGGGTGTGGCTGGGCACAGTGGCTCATGCCTATAATCCCATCACTTTGGGAGGCCAAGGCTGGCGGATCACCTGAAGTCAGGAGTTCGAGACCAGCCTGACCAACATGGAGAAACCCCATCTCTACTAAAAATACAAAATTAGCTGGGCGTGGTGGCGCAAGCCTGTAATCCCAGCTACTGGGGAGGCTGAGGCAAGAGAATCGCTTGAACTTGGGAGGCGGAGGTCACAGTGAGCCAAGATTGCACCATTGCACTCCAGCCTAGGCAACAAGAGTGAAACTCTGTCTAAAAATAAAATTAGCCAGGTGTGGTGGCAGGCACCTGTAATCCCAGCTACTCTGGAGGATGAGGTTGCAGTGAGCTGAGATCGCACCACTGCACTCCAGCTTGGATGACAGAGATTCTGTCTCCAACAAAAAAAGAAAAGAAAAGGCCGGGCGCGGTGGCTCAAGCCTGTAATCCCAGCACTTTGGGAGGCCGAGGCGGGCGGATCACAAGGTCAGGAGATCGAGACCATCCTGGCTAACACGGTGAAACCCGGTCTCTACTAAAAAATACAAAAAACTAGCCAGGCGAGGTGGCGGGCACCTGTAGTCCCAGGTACTTGGGAGGCTGAGGCAGGAGAATGGCATGAACCCAGGAGGCGGAGCTTGCAGTGAGCTGAGATCTGGCCAGTGCACTCCAGCTTGGGTGACAGAGCGAGACTCCGTCTCAAAAAAAAAAAAAAAGAAAAAAAAAAAGAAAAGAAAAGAAATGCAGCTAGGCACCGTGGCTCACACCTGTAATCCCAGCACTTGGCCGAGGCGGGTGGATCATCTGAGGTCAAGAGTTTGAGATCAGCCTGACCAACATGGAGAAACCCCGTCTCTACTAAAAATACAAAATTAGCCGGGAGTGATGGTGCATACCTATAATCCCAGTTACTCGGAAGGCTAAGGCAGAAGAATTGTTTGAACCCTGGAGGCGGAGGTTGCAGTGAGCCGAGACCACGCCACTGCACTCCAGCTTGGACGACACAGTGAGACTCTGTCTCAAAAAAAAAAAAAAAAAAAAAAAAAAAAAAAAGCAGAATTTCAGGCTTCACCCCAGACCCACCACATGACTGCATGAGAAGCTGCATCTGAACAAGATCCCTGGTAATTCATATACACATTAAATTTGGAGAAGCGCTGGCTTAAGACCCTCCTACTCTCTGCTTAGGCCTATGAGTTCTTCCTTTACTGTCATTCTCCACTCACCCCAAACTTTGAGCCTACCCTTCCCACCTTGGCGGTAAGGACACAACCTCCCTCACATTCCTACCAGGACCCTAACCTTCCCTGGGACTGAGGAAGATAGAATAGTTCATAGAGCAAACGGTTATACAGCAGCAGTCTCTGTACAGCTCCCAGGCTTCTGGAAGTTCTACAGCCTCTCCCGACAAAGTATTCCACTTTCCACAAGTAACTCTATGTGTCTGAGTCTCAGTTTCCACTTCTCTCTCTTTCTCTCTCTCTCAATTTTCTGAGGCAGAGTTTCACTCAGTTGCCCAGACTGGAGTGCAGTGGCACAATCTCGGTTCACTGCAACCTCCACCTCCCAGGTTCAAGCGATTCTCCTGCCTCAGCCTCCTGAGTAGCTGGGATTACAGGCGCATGCCACCACGCCAGGCTAGTTTTTGTATTTTTAGTAGAGATGAGGTTTCGCCATATTGCCAAGCTGATCTCAAACTCCTGACCTCAGGTGATCCGCCCACCTCAGCCTCCCAAACTGCTGGGATTACAGGTGTAAGCCACCATGCCTGGCCGATCTCTTTTTTATTTTAATAGAGATCAGTCTCTCTGTGTTGCCTAGGCTGGTCTTGAGCTCCTGGCCTCGAATGATCTTCCCACCTTGGCCTCCCAAAGTGTTGGGATTACAGGCATGAGCCATTGTGCCTGGCCTCAGTTCTACTTCTACAAAAGGAAGTCAATACCATCTACCGCCCAGGATGGCTGTAGGCCTACAATGGAGCACACAGAACCCCTGCCCAGGGCCCAGAAGAAGTCCTGATTCCTCTCCTCTCCCTCTGCTCAGAACTCCTCTGCTTCTCTCTGACGTAGCCCAGGGCTGGAGGAGGCAGTCAGAAAGTTCTCTCTCTTTTTCATGTTCTCTTATGAGGTCTCTTTCCTTCATTCTCAGTTCAACAAATGGTTGCTGCCGAAGGCTGACTGTGCACACCTGCTACCCCTGCTGGCCGGGTCAATATCTGTCTCTCTGGTTTCTCCAGAAGTCTTCTATGGTCACCTTCGTCCCCACCCTCCAGAGGAATCTGAAACCACATGTGATCCCTGGCCTCCACAGCCCCTGCCTCTCCCAGAGCAGCAGTACCTGAGCCTCAGTGCACTCCAATAATTAAAACCCTTGGTCTGCTGCCCCTCCCCACCAGAATGTTTCTCTCCCGTTCTTACCTACTTAAGGCCCTTTCAGTAGCCCCTTGGAGTATTCTCTTCCTACATACCGGGGCAACTTCCAAACTCATCACCCTTCTGACGGGTGGGGGAAAGACACCCATCACATTGGGGGAGCAGTCCCCCATGGACAGGACAGGCTCCAGATGCCCGTGCACACAGGAACACTGCCTTACACACAGGAGTCCCAGAAGAAGGGGTGATTTCTTTCCCCACCTTAGTTACCCAGCTGTCGGCAGCTGGCTACGCCACCAGGATCCAGCCAGGGCGTCCCCCCTCCTGGCCTGAGGGCCAGCTCCCCATCCTGAAAAACCTGTCTGCTCCCCCTACCCCTTTGAGGCTATAGGGCCCAAGGGGCAGGTTGGACTGGATTCCCCTCCAGCCCCTCCCACCCCCAGGACAAAATCAGCCATCCCAGGGGCAGGGCCTCACTTGCCTCAGGAACCCCAGCCTGCCAGCACCTGTTCTACCTCCCAGCCCAGCATGGCACCCCTGCTGCCCATCCAGACCTTGCCCTTGATCCTGATTCTGCTGGCTGTGCTGTCCCCAGGGACTGCAGGTCTCTTCCATCTCTGGCAGGGGTGGGAAGGGGGCTGGGGGCCTGGACAGGGGGCACTGTACCTTCCAGGGCTCTCAAAGAGAGGTCTGGACAGTTGGGAGTCAGGGCTGGTGACGGCAGTGACTGGGTATCAGACACTGGCCTCAGGGCACACTCTTGATCACCCTCCAGACCTAGGAGGCAGAGAGGTGTGGGCAAGGATCCCCCAAGGCTGCGGGGAGGGGTGAGGTTGGGCGCTGCCCGGCTCCTGGCATCCAGAATCTGGCTCTGGGGACCGTTTGGTGGAGGGTGCAGCTTCTGCAGCCCAAACCTGCCACCTGGTGGTCATACCGGCACAGGCCTGGCTGTTCTGCCCAGGGTTCACAGAGTGGAAAGGGAGATGGCTCCAATGGGACAGGGCCAGATCTGTTGGCCAGGGGGGTTAATCCTCATTGGAGCTCCCTCCTGCCTCCCATCAGACTTCAACATCTCAAGCCTCTCTGGTCTGCTGTCCCCGGCGCTAACGGAGAGCCTGCTGGTTGCCTTGCCCCCCTGTCACCTCACAGGAGGCAATGCCACACTGATGGTCCGGAGAGCCAATGACAGCAAAGGTCTGCTACCCCTTCCTGCGACCCCTTCCTGCGACACCCCCTGTGCCCCTTTCCCCATTCATGCCTTCCTGTCCACCCCTCTCCTGGGGCACCCACACTCTAAAAGCTGCCCCTTCTCCTTGGGGACCCCAGAAACTTGACCCAGCCTTCCCCTCCCCCCACTTCTGCCCAGTGGTGAAGTCCAGTTTTGTGATGCCTCCGTGCCGTGGGCGCAGGGAACTGGTGAGTGTGGTGGACAGTGGTGCTGGCTTCACAGTCACTCGGCTCAGTGCATACCAGGTGACAAACCTCGTGCCAGGAACAAAATACTAGTAGGTACTGGGTCCAGCCTGGGGTGCCTAGGGAAGGGGGTGCAGGAAGAGAAGCTAGTGTGGGAGAGATCTGGTGGGCATGGGGAGAGAGTGAGGGCACAGCAAAAGGGGGTGAAAGCTGGGCCTGTCATGGAGGAATGCAAACTGGGGAGACACAGCTGTGAGGGCAGATGGCCCAGGCTGGAGTCCCTCTTCCTGTAAGTCCCAGATACTCACTGAGGGTTCTCCACTCTCTCCCAAACCCACCACAAAAGCATTTCCTACCTAGTGAAGAAGGGAACAGCCACTGAGTCTAGCAGAGAGATCCCAATGTCCACACTCCCTCGTAAGTAACACTCCTGCCTCCCTTTCCCATCTCAGCGGCCACAAAAGCTTCCCTGACCATTCCTGCCTCATCCCCAGTCGGGGTTGCCTGTGCCTCCCCGTCTGCCCTCAGTGCCCCTGCTTACCTCTATCTTAGAACGGAGCCTTTGGCATGGCTACTGCACACTCAGCTAAAGGTTCCTTGTGGGCAGGGACTGTGTTCTTAACCTTTCCTCAGCGGGTGACATAGGAGATGCTTCATAAATGTCTATGTGATGGGTGTTTGGATCCATCAGCTGGTTGGTTGGTTGGTTGGTTGGTTGGTTGGTTGGTTGGTTGGCTGGCTGGCTGGTTGGGCAGTCTGTTGGCTGGATGAGTGCGAGGCTGTGAGACTCAGGCAGACTAGGGGCCTCTCCCGCCCACAGTAGCCTCCCCTCTCCCTCTTTTGACAGGAAACAACATGGAATCCATTGGGCTGGGCATGGCCCACACAGGGGGCATGGTGGTCATCACAGTGCTGCTCTCCGTCAGCATGTTCCTGCTGGTGCTGGGCTTCATCATTGCCCTGGCACTGGGTGCCCGCAAGTGAGTTCTGCCCGGAGCAGCGGCTTCTCCAGGAAGCCCAGGGCACCATCCAGCTCCCCATCCCACCTGCTCCTAGGCCCCAGGTCTGTGGCTCCCTTGGTGCCCTTGCCTCCTCTTCCTGCCCTCCTCTTCCCCAGAACTCTCTCCTCCCTCTGTCCCTCTCCTTGCCCCCAGTGCCTCACCTTCCAACACTCTGTTATTCCTTTCACCCCACTCCTGTCAGAGTTGACTTTCCTCCCATTTTACCACTGTAAACACCCCCATAACAATTCCCCCATCCTTCAGTGAACTAAGTCCCTATAATAAAGGCTGAGGCTGCATCTGCCACGTGTGTTTTCCTTTAGTGGGCTTTACCTTGGCTCAAACCTGCAGGTGCTCCCGGTGTCCTCCCTGTCCCACCGCCTGGAGTTGCTTTTCCCGTGAGGCAGGCAGGGGTCAGATGAGATAAGAACCCAGGAGTCAGAGTTCTCAGAGACATACCAGGGCTGTGGGTTTGGCACCATCCACAGCACACAGTGGGCCACCCAACCAGGGGTGTGGGTCAGGGCAGAAGCTGGGGCTGGTGCCATATGTTGAGGCCTGGAGGCCTGGGGGTGGGGGCGGGGGGCAGGCCAAGCAAGGGAAGTGCTGGGGAAAAGAGGAGAGGATCTGTCTGGGAAAAGACAGGCCAGGTGCAGTGGCTCATGTCTGTAATCCCATCACTTTGGGAGGCCAAGGCGGTTGGATGACTTGAAGTCAGGAGTTTGAGACCAGCCTGGCCAACATGATGAAACCCTGTCTCTACTCAATATCCAAAAAAAAGAAAAAGAAAAAAAAATAGCCAGGTGTTCTGGCAGGTGCACATCCCAGCTCTCATCCCAGTGGCTGAGGCATGAGAATCACTTGAACTTGGGAGGCAGAGGTTGCAGTGAGCCAAGATCACACCACTGCACTCCAGCCAGGGCGACAGAGTGAGACCCTGTCTCAAAAAATAAAAAGACAAAGACGAGACCACCAGGCTGAGACCTGAGAACATTGGGTCATGGGGAGGGAAGAACAGGCTAAAAGGAACCCTGGTTGGAGGGGAAGCAGAGGAACCCTGGTTGGAGTGGGCCAAGAGTGGAACAGCCTAGTACTGAGGGAAAAGGGCAGGAGTGGCCACCTTCCTTCACTTTTGTTCTCTGCAGTATATAATGTATTCTTTTTAAGGATCAGTGATCTTTGCATTGTACTTAGGGTAAAGACCTTCAGGGCCAGGCCTGATCCAACTGTTCCTCAGCTCTTACCAGGTTCCCTCTAATTTCCCAGGCTCTCCTCTTGCCTCAGGGCCTTTGCACAACTATTCCATATGCCCACACTGATCTTGGCACTCCCCCAACCCCGCCACACCTCCATTCCAGTTTGCATAGTTAGCTTACTGTCCATTCTCTAGGGAAGCCTTTTCTGACCTCCATTTTCTGCTATTTGGTTGGGTTCCATTCTCTGTCTTTCACAGCATTACTATGGTTTATAACCATGTGTTTGTGTGATTATTTGGTTGTCTCTCCCATCAGACTGTAAACAGTTGCTTTGCTCCCAAGGACCTTGCTCCACAGTGCCTGGGACACAGTAGGTACTCAATAAATGCTTGCTGAATAACTGAACAAACAAATGCACAAATGAATGAACCAGTCTCTGAAGAGAAGGACAGAGCTGGGAAAGTGCATGAAAGAGGAAGGAAAGGGAAAGAGAGAGAGAGAGAAAGGAAAGAAAAGAAAGAGAGAGCAAGAAAGAGAAAAAGGAAGGAGGGAAGGAGGGAGGGAGGGAGGGAAGGCAGGCAGGCAGGCAAAGAAAGCAAGCCGGGCACGGTGGTTCATGCCTGTAATCCTAGTACTTTGGGAGGCAGAGGCAGGAGGGTTGCTTGAGACCAGGAGACCAGCCTAGGCAACAAGGCGAAACCCCGTGTCGTTCTGTCACTCTGACACCCAGGCTGGAGTGCAGTGTCTCAATTTTAGCTCACTGCAGCCTCAAAATCCTGGGCTCAAGCGTTCCTCCCGCCTCAGGTCTCTGCATAGCTAGAGATACAGGTGTGTACCACCATACCCAGCTAACTTTTAAAATTTTTTGTAGAGATGGCATCTCACTATGTTGCCTTGGCTGGTCTCAAACTCCTGGGCTCAAGTGACACTCTCGCCTCAGCCTCTCAAAGTACCGGTATAACAGGATCTCTGGGGTGTCGACTTTTCTGGCTGGAAACTTCTGTGGCCATGACGTCTTTGCCAGAGTTCTTGTCCTGCATCCAGGAAAAATGAAGTATGCAGACAAGTGAAGGGTGAAGAAGAGGGTTTTTTGTTTGTTTGTTTGAGATGGAGTTTTGCTCTTGTTGCCCAGGCTGGAGTGCAATGGCACCATCTTGGCTCACCACAACCTCTGCCTCCCAGATTCAAGCGATTCTCTTGCCTCAGCCTCCTAAGTAGCTGGGATTACAGGCATGCGCCACCAAGCCTGGTGAATTTTGTGTTTTTAGTAGAGACAGGGTTTCTCCATGTTGGTCAGGCTGGTCTCTCTCCATGTTGGTCAGGCCGGTCTCGAACTCCCGACCTCAGGTGCTCCAACCACCTTGGCCTCCCAAAGTGCTGGGATTCAGGCATGAGCCACTGCATCAGGTGGAAGAGTTTTATTTAGAGTTAGAACAGCTTGGAGGGCTGTTCAGCTCCTAGCAGAGAGAAGGCCCTGGAAAGGGTGGCTCTCTCTGCAGGCAAGTCATTCCAACATCTCTGCAGGTCTCTGAAGCTCTCAGAAGAGAGGGTAACTCCTCTCTGCCAGCAGGTCGTCTCCACAGCTCTCAGCAGAGAGGGTACACCCTCTGCAACTGGTTGTCCCATGGTCTCCTGCTATTGGAAGAAAGGGTACTCCTTTCCGCAACTGGTCATCAGGTCCCATCGTCTCTCTGCCCTGCTCTGGCTGAGCCCAGAGCTTTTATGGACACCATAGGAAGCCATGGGCAAGCCCACAAGAGGCACCATGAGTCCCCACTCCGGTCAGTGGGACTGGCAACCCAGCCCCCAGCCTTTAGGCCCTCCCTGGCCTGAGGGTGGGGCCTTACTGGGGGCCCCACCCCCTCCCACCCAGGACTCTGTCTGCCACCCACTGCCATTCATGACCCCCTGGGCTTGGCCCCAACTCCCCTCCTTTCTGAGATTGGAGCAGGTGCTAGGAGTAGAGAGAGGCCAGGCAGTGGGAGCAGACACCCATAAGCCTGCAGGGATGGGGGATCGGGGGGAGGGTGCTTCCTAGGGCCCCTGAAGGTGCAGAGACGCCAGGGTCCTGTGTCTGGGAGGGTGGCCGCAGCTGCACCCAGGAGCTCCCACCCTGCCAACTCAGAAGGGGCAGGACTACTGCTTGTCCCTGGCTCCTGCCTGCTTCCTGGAGCAGGAGGCCCAGGTCTGTAGCTGCACCCGGGAGAGCAGATCCTGCCTGTTCTGGGCTCCCCCAAGAGCACAGGAAGGCAAGGATCCACAGCTGCAGTTTGGGCGGCTGTACCCTCCTGGGCAGGGCTTCTGCCTGCTAGATAGAGCAGGAAGCCTGGGTCTGCAGCTATGTTTGCGTGGCTGCAGTGGCTCAGGGAGCTCCCGTCCCGACTCAGAAGGGGCAGGGCTCCCACTGGCTCCATGGAGTGTGCAGCCCCAGCTGCGGTTCCCTGCTGCAGCTGGCATGATGCCATCACTGGGATTACAAATGTGAGCCACCACGCCCACCTACACATTATTTAAAATTGTGGTAAAATATACATAACATAAAATGTACTACTTTGCCCAGATGCAGTGGCTCACAGCTGTAATCCTAGCACTTTGGGAGGTGGGCAGATTGCTTGACCTCAGGAGTTCGAGACCACTGTGGGCAACATGGTGAAACTCCATCTCTACTAAAATACAAAAAGTTAGCTGGGCATGGTGGTGTGTGCCTGTAGTTCCAGCTACTTGGGAGGCTTAGGCACGAGAATCACTTAAGCCTGGGAGGCGGAGGTTGCAGTGAACTGAGCTGAGATCATGCCATTGCACTCCAGCCTGGGGAACAGAGCAAGACTGTCTCAAAAAAAAAAAAAAAAAAAAAAAGTACTACTAGTTCAACTGGTTTTAAGTGGACATTTCAGTGGCATTAAGTATACTGACATTGTAAAACTATCACCACTGTCCATTTCCAAAGTTTTCATCATCTCAAATAGAAACTCTGTACCCAGTAAACAATAACTCTCCACTACTAACTCCTTCAGCCCCTGGAAACTACCATTTTACTATGAATTTAGGTCACTGTAGGTACCTCATATAAGAGGAATTATACAAAATTTATCCTGTTGTGTCTGGCTTATTTCACTAAGGATAATGTCTTCAAGGTTCATCCATGTTCTTAGCATGTATCAGAATTTCATTTTTTTTTTTTTTTTAAGACAGAGCCTCAAAAAAAAGGCTTAGATTCCAGAGTAGCTGGGATTACAGGTGTGCACCACCATGCCCAGTTAATTTTTGCATTTTTAGTAGAGATGGGGTTTCACCATGTTGTCTAAGCTGGTCTGAACTCCTGGCCTCAAGTGATCCGTACACCTCAGCCTCCCAAAGTGCTGGGATTAGAGGTGTGAGCCACTGCACCTAGCAGCATTATTCCTTTTTATGGCTGAATAATATTCCATCGTATAGATATCCCATATTTGGTTTATCTGTTCATCTATTGATGAACACTTGCATTGTTTCCACTCTTTGACTATTGGCCATTGTGAATAATGTTGCTGTGAACATGGGTATGCGAATATTGGTTCAAGTCTCTGCTTTCAGTTCTTTTAGGTATAGAATCAGAAACAGAATTGCTGAATCATATGGTAATCCTATGCATAATTTTTTGAGGGACTGCCAAACCGTTTTCTTTTGCTTGTTTTTAATTTTTTTTTCGCCGGGCGCAGTGGCTCAAGCCTGTAATCCCAGCACTTTGGGAGGCCAAGACGGGCGGATCACGAGGTCAGGAGATCGAGACCATCCTGGCTAACACAGTGAAACCCCGTCTCTACTAAAAAAAAAAAAATACAAAAAAAAAAAAACTAGCCGGGCGAGGTGGCGGGCGCCTGTAGTCCCAGCTACTCGGGAGGCTGAGGCAGGAGAATGGTGTGAACCCGGGAGGCGGAGCTTGCAGTGAGCTGAGATCCGGCCACTGCACTCCAGTCCGGGCGACAGAGCGAGACTCCGCCTCAAAAAAAAAAAAAAAAAAAATTTTTGTTCTTTCTTTTTTTTTTTTTGAGACGGAGTTTCACTCTTGTCACCCAGGCTGGAGTGCAATGGCGTGATCTCAGCTCACTGCAACCTCTGCCTCTCCAGTTCAAGTGATTCTCCTGCCTCGCTGGGATCACAGGTGTCCACCAAAACTCCCGGATAAGTTTTGTACTTTCAGCAGAGACAGTGTTCTGCCATGTTGGCCAGGTTGGTCTGGAACTCCTAACCTCAAGGGATCCACCCGCCTTGGCCTCCCAAAGTGCTGGGATTACAGGCGTGAGCCGCGGTACCCAGCCTGTTTGTTTTTTCTAACAGCCATCTAAAAGCCCTCCTATGAGTATGAAATTGTATCTCACTGTGGTTTTGATTTGCATTTCTCTAATGATGTACGCATCTCTTCATGTGCTTATTGATTATTTGTATATTTTCTTTGGATAAATGTCAATTCAAGTTCTGTGCACATTATTTTTTTTCTTTAGAGACAGGGTTCATGTGCGGTGGCTCATGCCTGTAATCCCAGCACTTTGGGAGGCAGAGGTAGGAGGACTGCAGGAGTCCAGGAGTTTGAGAGCAGCCTGGGCAGCATAGTAAGAGCTCGTCTTTACAAAAATAAATCAAAATTTAGCCAGGCATGGTGGTGCTCAGGTAGTCCCAGCTACTCAGGAGGCTGAGGTGGGAGGATTGCTTGAGGCCTGGAAGTTGAGGCTGCAGTGAGCCATGATCATGCCACTGCACTGTAGCCTGGGTCAGAGAGTAAGACTGTCTCAAAAAAAAAATAAAATAAAACAGTAGACACAAGGTCTTGCTCTGGAGATCCTCTTACCTTAGCCTCCCAAAGTGCTGAGATTACAGGCTTGAGCCATGGTCCCATACCAGACATATATTTGTATAATTAGGGTAGAAAAATTATCATTAAAATTATTATTGTTGGCCAGGTGTGGTAGCTCACACCTGTAATCCCAGCATTTTGGGAGGCTGAAGCAGGTGGATCACCTGAGGTCAGGAGTTCAAGACAGCCTGGCCAACATGGTAAAACTGTCTCTACTAAAAATACAACAACTTCGATGGCAGAAGGGAAAATAAAAAGTATACTACCGGCCAGGTGCAGTGGCTCACACCTGTAATCCTAGCATTTTGGGAGTCCGAGGCGGGCAGATAACTTGAGGTCACGAGTTCAAGATCAGCCTGGCCAACATGATGAAACTCCGTCTCTACTAAAAATAGAAAAATTACCCAGGAGTGGTGGTGGGCACCTGTAATCCCAGCTACTCAGGAGGCTGAGGCAGGAGAATCGCTTGAACTCGGGAGGCAGAGGTTGCAGTAAGCCGAAGAGTGCAGCATTGCACTCCAACCTGGGCAACAGAGCAAGACTCCAACTCAAAAATAATAATAACGATAACAATAAATAAATAAATAAATAAAAATTTTAAAAAAATAGGCCAGGCACGGTGGCTCAAACCTGTAATCCCAGCACTTTGGGAGGCTGAGGCAGGCAGATCACCTGAGGTCAGGAGTTCAATACCAGCCTGGCCAACATGGCAAAACCCCATCTCTACCCAAAACACAAAAATTAGCTGGGTGTGGTAGCACACACCTGCAACCCCAGCTACTCAGGAGACTGAGGCAGGAGAATCGCTTGAACCCACGAGGCGGAGGTTGCAGTGAGCTGAGATCATGCCACCGCACTCCAGCCTGGGCAGCAAGAGTGAAACGCCATCTAAAAAAATAAATAATAAATAAAATAAAATAAATAAAAAATAAGAATACAAAAATTAGCCAGGCATGGCAGTGGTGGGCACCTGTAATCCAAGCTACTAGGGAGTCTGAGGCAGAAGAATCGCTTAAACCCAGGAGGCGGAGGTTGCAGTGAGCCAAGATCACGCCACTGCACTCTAGCCTGGGCTACAGAGAGAGACTCCATCTCAAAAAAAGAATATATATATATATATATACATTACATACATAACATACATATACACACACACACACACACACACACAAATTAGCCAGCTGTGGTGGTAGGTGCCTGTGATCCCTGCTACTCGGGAGGCTGAGGCAGGAGAATCGCTTGAATACAGGAGGTAGAGATTGCGGTAAGCCAAGATCGCGTCACTGCATTCCAACCTGCGTGACAGAGTGGAACTCTACCTCAAACAACAACAACAAAAATTGTTACTGCAATTAAAGGTAGACTCCTAGCAAACTTTTTTGTTGTAGAGACAGACTGTCGTGCAGGCTGGAGTGCAGTGATGCGATCTCGGCTCATTGCAACCTATACCTCCTGAATTCAAGGGATTCTCCTGCATCAGCCTTCCAAGTAGTTCGGACTATAGATGCATGCCACCACACCCAGCTAATATTTTTTTTTTTTTTGAGATGGAGTCTTGCTGTGTTGCCCAGGCTAGAGTGCAGTAGTGCGATCTCAGCTCACTGCAACCTCCACCTCCTGGGTTCAAGCGATTCTCCTGCCTAAGCCTCCCAAGTAGCTGGAATTATAGGCGCCTGCCACCGTGCCTGGCTAATTTTTGTATTTTTAGTAGAGACGGGGTTTCACCATCTTTGCCAGGCTGGTCTCGAACTCCTGACCTCGTGATCCACCCGCCTCGGCTTCCCAAAGTGCTGGGATTACAGGTGTGAGCCACTGTGCCCGGCCAACTAATTTTTATATTTTTAGTAGAGATGGGGTTTCACCATGTTGGCCAGGCTGGTCTTGAACTCCTGGCCTCAAGTGATCTGCCCTCCTCCGCTTCCCAAAGTGCTGGGATTACAGGTGTGAGCCACTGCGCCCAGCCAAACTTTTTTTAAAATTATTATTAGAGACGAGGTCTTGCTATGTTGCTCAGGCTGGTCTCCAACTCCTGGGCTCAAGTTTGAGTTTGAAACCAGCCTAGGCAAGAAAGGAGATCACTGTCTCAAAATAAAACAAATTTTAAAAAATGAAAAAGAAGCTGTTTCCAATCACAAGCATCTGGGGAGTGGAGAGGAAACTGCTGATTTCACTTTAGTTAAATCACCATCTATGGAGGGTCTCCCATGTACCAAATCCTAAAATACTATGCAAAATTTCTGGTCTAGCACACAGGCAACAGGCAACACAGTACAGGGTGGATGATCTCTGCTAAGGGAACCCAGGATGCCACACCAAGGAACCAGAGGATGCCTCACCTCCTGGGCAAGTTTTACGACTAAAAGAATAACAGTAATGAATTACGATTTACTCAACAAAATAAGAACCCATTGAGTCGGGCCAGGTGCCATGGCTCATGCCTGTAATCCCAGCACTTTGGGAGGCTGAGCCAGGTGGATCACTTGAGGTCAGGAGTTTGAGACCAGCCTGACCAACATGGTGAAACCCTGTCTCTATGGAAAAAAAAAAAAATTAGCCAGGCGTGGTGGCACATGCCTGTAATCCCAGCTACTTGGGAGGCTGAGGCAGAAGAATTGCTTAAACCTGGGAGGTGGAGGTTGCAGTAAGCCGAGATTGCGTCATTGCCCTCCAGCCTGGGCAACAAAAGCAAAACTCCTTCTCAAAACAAAACAAAACAAAACAAAAAAAATTCCACTGAGTCTATTCTTATTTTTTACTTTTTGACACAGAGTCTTGCTCTGTTGCCCAGGATGGAGTGCAGTGGCATGATAACAGCCCACTGCAGGCTTGAGGACCAGGTAATTTCTAAATTTTTTGTCAAGATGGGGTCTTGTTATGTTGCCCAGGCTGGTCTAAAACTCATGTGCTTAAGAAATCCTCCCAACTCAGCCTCCCAAAATGCCAAGATTACAGGAGTGACCCACTGTGCCTGTTGAGTACATTCTAACAAATACGGGAGGAGAAAAAGCTCTTCTTTGCAATAGAATGCTAACTAAATAAATGGAGAAGGAATGATAGATTTGAAAAATTATCATTTTACAATCATCATACTAATGATACAGTCAAGAATCATAAATGAATGTTAGTGAGTCCAAGTTTAATAAGGAAGGGGATTTTAGATAATTTCAAAATATCTCCCCACAAATTACTAATTACAAAAGGGAAAAAAGATTACAGTAGAGAAATCTGATAGATACCACTAAATCAAGTGATTGAAGTTAAACATCACTAATAATGAGACAAACTGACACCATCTGCTTCTTGATGCCCAGAAAGAAACATCACTTCTTTGGCCCAAAAGCTCCCTCAGCTGGTAAACAACTTCAGCAAAGTTTCAGGATACAAAATCAATTTACAAAAATCACTAGCATTCCTACACACCAACAAGAGCCAAGCCAAGAGCCAAATCAGGAATGCAATCCCATTCATAATCGCCACAAAAAGAATAAAATATCTAGGAATACAGCTAACCGGGGAGGTGAAAGATATTTACAATGAAAATTACAAAGCACTGCTCAAAGAAATCAGAGAAGCCAGGCACAGTGCCTCATGCCTGTAATCCCAGCACTTTGGGAGGCCAAGGTGGGAGGATCACTTGAGCCCAGTAATTCAAGACCATCCTGGTAACATAGTGAGACCCTGTCTCTCTCTTAAAAAAAAAAAAAAAAAAAAAAAAAAAAAAAAAAGGCCGGGCGCGGTGGCTCAAGCCTGTAATCCCAGCACTTTGGGAGGCCGAGACGGGCGAATCACGAGGTCAGGAGTTCGAGACCATCCTGGCTAACACGGTGAAACCCCGTCTCTACTAAAAAATACAAAAAGCTAGCCGGGCGAGGTGGCTGGCGCCTGTAGTCCCAGCTACTTGGGAGGCTGAGGCAGGAGAATGGCGTAAACCCGGGAGGCGGAGCTTGCAGTGAGCTGAGATCCGGCCACTGCACTCCAGGCCGGGCGACAGAGCGAGACTCCGTCTCAAAAAAAAAAAAAAAAAGACTTAAATGTAAAACCCAAAACTATAAAAACCCTGGAAGACAGCCTAGGCAATACCACCTTGGGCAAACATTCCATGACAAAGACCAAAAGCAATTGCAACAAAGGCAAAATTTGACAAATGGGATCTAATTCAATTTAAGAACTTCTGCACAGCAAAATAAACCATCAATAGAGTAAACAGTCAACCTAAAGAATGGGAGAAAATACACATCTGACACAGGTCTGATATCCAAAATCTACGAGGACTTTAAACAAATTCACAAGGAAAAAAACAAGCCCATTAAAAAGTGAACAAAAGACAAAAACACTTTTCTTTTCTTTCTTTTTTTTCCCTTAGATGAGGGTCTCACTCTGTCACTCACGCTGGAGTGCAGTGGTGCAATCTCAGCTTACTGCAGCCTCCGCCTCCCAGGCTCAAGTAATCCTCCCACCTCAGCCTCCCGAGTAGCTGGGACTACAGGTGCACACCACCATGCCCAGCTAATTTTTGTAGCTTTTGTAGAGATGGGGTTTTGCCATGTTGCTCAGGTTGGTCTTGAACTCCTGAACTCAAGCAATCCACCCACCTCGGCCTCCCAAAGTGCTGGGATTATAGGCACGAGCCACTGTGACCAGCCAACAGATGCTTTTCCAAAGAAGATATACACGTACATGAAGAAACACTTATCACCAGCAATCATTAGAAAAATGCAGATCAAAACCACAATGAGATACCATCTCACACCAGTCAGAATGGCTACTTTTTTTTTTTTTTTTTGAGATGGAGTCTCTCTCTGTCACCCAGGCTGGAGTGCAGTGGCACGATCTCGGCTCACTGCAACCTCTGCCTCCGGGGTTCAAGCGATTCTCCTGCCTCAGTCTCTTGATTAGCTGGGATTATAGATGCACGCCACCACGCCCAGCTAATTTTTGTATTTTTAGTAGAGACAGGGTTTCACCATGTTGGCCAGGCTGGTCTCGAACTTCCGACATCAGGTGATCCACCTGCCTCGGCCTCCCAAAGTGTTGGGATTACAGGCGTGAGCCACCACGCCCGGCATTCCACAATGGCTGAACTAATTTACATTCCCACCAGCGGTGTATGTAAGGCTTTCCTTTTGTCCACAACTTTGCCAGCATGTGTTATTTCTGTCCACAACTTTGCCAGCATGTTTCCTTTTGTCCACAACTTTGCCAGCACGTATGCAGTTTGGTGATTTCTCAAAGAACTTAAAACAGAATTACCATTCAACCCAGTAATCCCATTTTTGGGTATATACCCAAAGGAATATAAATCATTCTACCATAAGGACATATGCATGGCCGGGCGCAGTGGCTCACGCCTGTAATCCCAGCTCTTTGGAAGGCCAAGGCGGGCAGATCACTTGAGGTCAGGAATTTGATACCAGCCTGGCCAACATGGTGAAACCATATACTAAAAATACTAAAATACAAAAAATAAAAATACAAAATTAGCTGGGAATGGTTGGGGCCACCTGTAATCCCAGCTACTAGGGAGGTGGAGGCAGGAGAATCGCTTGAACCCGGGAGCAGAGATCATGCCATTGCACTCCAGCCTGGACAACAAGAGCAAAACAAGAAAAGAAAGGAAAAGAAAAGAGAAAAGAAAGAGAGAAGGAGGGAAGGAGGGAAAGAAGGAAGAAAGGAAGGAAGGAAGGGAGGGAGGGAGGGAGGGAAGGAAGGAAATGGTACATATACACCATGGAATACTATGCAGCCATAAAAAAGAATGAGATCGTGTCTTCTGTGGGAACCTGGATGAAGCTGGAGGCCATTATCCTTAGCAAACTAATGCAAGAACAGAAAACCAAATGCTGGAGCCTGAGAAGTCAAGGCTGCAGTGAGCTGATTGCACCACTGCACTCCAGCCTGGGTGACAAAGTGAAACCCCATTTCAAAAAAAAAAAAAGGAGTAAAGATGGCTTGTCTGATGGTAGTGGGTATCAGAACTTATTATTAATAACATTAGTGTCACTAAAGTTGGTATACAAGCCCCTATTGCTAAATTTGGCTTAAAAAAAAAAAAAAGAAATTGTTCCAGATTAATGGAGAGTAAACAGACGTGGATATTGCGTGTATTGCATAGTGCTGAAAGGGATCCTAGGCCAGAAAAAAAATTTATATAAATGACATTGTTGGGACAATTGGTAAAATTTGAATAAGAACTATATATTAAATATAACATTGAATCAATCTTAAATTTTCTGATTTCTGACTTTCTGGATAAATAAAACAATATCCTTGTTTTTAGGAAATAACAGAAATATTTATAGGTAAAGGGACACGATGTCTGCAAATTACTCTCAAATTGTTAAGCAAAACATAATATATATGTAGTATATATGGAAATAAAAATATAAATGTGATAAAATGTTAATAATTGGTGTAATTGGTGAAACTGGGTGAAAACGTATACAGGAATTTTTTATAGCATTCTTGGGATTTTTCTGCAAATCTTAAATTATTAAAAACAAAATTTTTATTTTTATTTTATTGTCCCCCAGGCTGGAGCGCAGTGGCACCATCTCGGCTCACTGCAACCTCCACCTCCTGGGTTCAAGCGATTCTCCTGCGTCAGCCTCCCTGGTAGGTGGGTTACAGGCTTGAGCCACCACGCACGGCTAATTTTTGTATTTTTAGTAGAAACGGGGTCTCACCATTGGCCAGGCTGGTCTCAAACTTCTGACCTCAGGTGATCCGCCCACCTCGGCCTCCCAAAGGGCTGGGATTACAGGCGTGAACGACCGCGTCCGGCCGAAAAACAACAAAAAATTTTTTCATCAAATCACCATCCAGTCTAACTCCATCTCCACCATCTACTACAGATGTGATCGTGGATAAGCCATAAACCTTTCATAACTTTTATAAAGTAACTACAATTATGGTAGAAAGGATTAATGTTAAAGCAAAACTATTAAAAAAAAAAATACGATCACGTGACCATGGCGCCTTTTCAATGAAATAAGGGGCTTGGGCAAACGAGGATGCGGAAGATGGTCTGGGGTCCCTTCCGGATCCCCAGGTCCTCGACCCCCAGCATGTAAGGGCAAGATCAAGGAGGGTCTTCCTAAGCGTTCCTTGGCGCGGTCCTGAGGAGATTAAAGGCGTCAAATGGACCACTCCACACCTGAGCTGCCGCCAAGCTAACTCAATCGGAGCCGGCGCATTTGAGAAGGCGCCTGTGAGGGTCGCTCCTCAGCCGCCGCGCTCCCACTCCGCGCCGCCGCGACTCTGCCCGCCCCGAAGGTGGACGTGAAGCTCCAACACCTCGACTTCTGGGCCAGCCTCCATGGCCAGGTCCCGGGACTGCTGGACTGGGACATGGGGAACGAGCTCTTTCTGGCCTTCACCACATCTCACCTCTCCTTAGCCGAGCAGAAACGTGAGTAGCGGGTGGGGTGAGGTGGGGGCTGGGCGTGGCGGCGGGGTGGCCTAGGGGCTCGCGGGACCCCGGGGCCGGGCGGCTCCCCGGCCTTCGCCCCCGCCTCCCGGGGAGGCTTGCGGGGGCCGAGCCCCCCGGGCTTAGCTCCGCAGCCCCCACTCCACCCCCACTCGTGAACTCCACTTGGGAGTGGTGGGGCGGGGGCGGTTCGCGCCTGACTCAATTGGAAGCTTCCCGAAGGCAGCTGGTCTTACCTAAAAACGGAGGCTTTCCAGTCTACGTCACCAGCCAGGCTCCCAGAACATTCCAAGGCCTCTTCTGGGTCTTCTTGGCGCTGGTCGCCATTTGCTATACTGTATATTTCAGTTACTTTTCCGTCTCTTAAAAAAACAGGCCTCATCGTTTTATCCATGGCTGTATTCTCACCTCTTAACATACTGTCTGACACCTAGAAGTGCTCCCTACTTGCCAAATGCTTGGTTGACCATCGCGATCTTTTAGGCTTTCTTTTTCTTCTTTGGACCTCAAGTGTGGAGAGTTGAGGCAATTACTCCCCACATTCATGGTACCTTTTTGCCTGCAAGGCTCTTGGATTAACTTTTTTTTTCCCCAAATTTATTGTTTTTGAGACGGAGTCTTGCTCTGTCTCCCAGGCTAGAGTGTCAGCTCACTGCAACCTCCGCCTCCCGCGTTCAAGCGATTCTCCCACCGCAGCTTCCTGAGTAGTCTGGATTGCAGGCGTGCGCCACCACGCCCTGTTAGTTTTTTTATTTTTAGTAGAGGTGGAGTTTCACCATGTTGCTCATGTTGGCCTTCCAAAAGTGCTGGGATTACAGGCCTGAGCCACCGCCCCCGGCCTTAACTCTTCCTTTTGCCCCTTAAGTCTCTGTCCCTCCTTCCATTACCTCCGCTACTCCCATAACCAACCCTAATCCATTTAACGTCTGTTTTCTCCACTCATTGTTTTTGAGAGCTGTTGTTTTGCGTTGCTAAATTCAGGCCTGGTTCATTATTTCTGATTGTTGTTACTATTCTATCTGCTGGGTGTCCCACCTTTTACATTTTAATTTTCTTTACACCTAGATTGCTTCCAACTCTTTGCCACCATAATTAATGCTAATGAACATTCTTGTTTCTTCATTCAAGAAATATGTATTGAGCACCTCCAACTGACCTGGCACTGTTCTAGAAACTCATGATACGCAGTGAACAGAACAGACAAGGAACTTTACATTCTACTGGGGGCAGATAGATAATCCACATAAGTATAATAAATGAGTAGGCCATATAGTATGCTATAAAGTGATCATCTGCAATGGAGAAAGAACAGGAGGAGACTCAGGAATAGGGGAAGGGTATGGTAGCAGCTACAGTTTGTTTTTGTTTATTTATTTTTGTTTTTTGAGATGGAGCCTGGCCCTGTTGCCCAGGCTGGAGTTCAGTGGTGCAGTCTTGGTTCACCACAACCTCTGCCTCCTGGGTTCAAGGGATTCTCCTGCCTCAGCCTGCTGAGTAACTGGGACTACAGGCACGTGCCCCCATGCCCGGTTAATTTTTGTATTTTTAGTAGAGATAGGGTTTCACTCTGTTGGCCAGGCTGGTCTCGAACTCCTGACCGTGATCCGCCGTCTCAGCCTCCCAAAGTGCTGGGATTACAGGTGTGAGCCACGGCGCCCGGCATTTTTTTTTTTTTTTTTGACATGGAGTCTCACTCTGTCGCCCAGGCTGGAGTACAGTAGCGCAATCTCAGCTCACTGTACCCTCTGCCACCCAGGTTCAAGCAATTCTTGTGCCCCAGCCTCACCAGTAGCTGGGATTACAGGCATGCATCACCATGCCCACCTAATTTTTGTATTTTTAGTAGAGACAGTTTCACCATGTTGACCAGGCTGGTCTCAAACTCCTGGCCTCAAGTGATCTACTTGCCTCAGCCTCCCAAAGTGCTGGGATTACAGGTGTGAGCCACCACGCCCGGCCACAGCTACAGTTTTAAATAAGATTGTGGGGTTGAACTCAATTAGGAACATAGTATTTGAGCAAAGAGTTGATGGGAGGGGAGGAGTGAGCCTAGAGGGTACTTGAAGGGAAAGTGGTAAGGAGGTCAGTAAGGCTGAATGACAGTAAATAAAGAGCTCCAAAGGGTGTGGTTGAGAGCAGGAATGACTGTCCTCTAAAGACTTTAGGGTTGACTTTGAGTCAGATGAGGGTTGGTTTTAAGGTTTTGTTTGAGATGGGCTCTTGCTCTTGCTCAGGCTGGAGTGCGGTGGCACAATTACCTCCAGGCTCAAGCAATGCTCCCACCTCAGTCCCCAAAGTAGCTGCAACCACAGGCACGGGCCACCACACTGGCTAACTTTTTTAGTATTTGTAGAGATGGGGATCTCCCTATGTTGCCCAGGCTGGTCTCGAACTCCTGGACTCAAGCAATCCTCCTACTTCCCAAATTGAGCAGAGGAGTGACTTGCTCTCAGGGTCTGCTTCATGAATGTGTGACCCGTGCAGTTGCCTAGGTGCCTGTGTTTGGTTTAATACACTGCTATCACTGTCTTGAAATTTTTAGTAATTTTTCAACGAAGAGCCTCATGTTTTCTTTACTGGACCCTACAAATTATGTGGCTAGTCCTGCATGATCTGTATTTGAAAAGATCACTCTGGCTGTTGTGTTGAGGGTAGACTTTGGATGTACAGAGACTAGGAGGCTGCAGTAGTAATCCAGACAAGAGATGATGGTAGATTGGGCCAGGGTAGTAGCAGGAGAACCAGCTAGCTATGCTGATGGATTGGATATGTAGTATAAGACAGACAACTGAGTATGAACCTTTCAAAGTGTTTTGACCTAGTGGAAGGATGGAGTTGCCTTGTACTGCAAGTGGGATACAGGTTTAGGAAAGAAAATCAGGAATTCTGTTCTGGATATGCTGAGCTGAGAGATCCTTAGACATCCAAGTAGAAGTGTTGAGTCTGCGGTTGGATACCTGAGCCTGGAGTTCTGGAGAGAGGTGGGGACTGCAGATGTAAATTTTGGGTCTTTTGGTCTATGGGTGGAATTTAAGGAGTAATAGAGGAGGAACAAGAATGAGCCCTGGGGGCAGTCCATTGTAAAGAGATTGGAGAGAAGAGCGATAACTAGCAAAAAAGACCATTGAGAATCAAAAGTAGGGGGTCTGTGGTGTCCTGGAAACCAAGTGGTAAAAGCCTTTCAAGGAGGGAGTGGTTAGATGAGTGGAATGTAAGTGATGATTGGACTTAACTAAGCAGAGGTCCCTGGCTAGTGGTTTTAGTAAGTGGTAGAATGTAAAACCTGACTGAAGGGCGTTTAAGAATGGAAGGTGGGGAAGTAGAGGCAATGTGTTATTATGCTTCAACAGGAAATAAGATGGTATAATTTTTAAGTTTTTCTTTCTTTTCTTCTCTCTCTCTCTTTTAGAGACAGGGTCTCTATCTGGTGCCCAGGCTGGAGTGCAGTGGCACCAGCACAGCTCACTGCAGCCTTGAGCAGGCTTGAACTCCTGGGCTCAAGTGATCCTCCTGCCTCAGCTTTTTAAAGCAGGCTGGGATTACAAGCATAAGCCACTGCACCTGGTCCCTGAAATGGGAGAATTAACGGCATGTTTGCAGGCTGATGAGAATGACCCAACAAAGACAAAAAATCAGTGACACAGGACAGAGAGGGGAAGATTTGTGGAACAGTGTCCTTTAAAAAGCGTGGGGGATCTGTGCCAAAGCGAGACACAGACATCCAGAGGTGCTATCCTTGGGTCGCAATGAGATCAGCAGTCCATTGATCCTACCTTTTCACTGTTTCAATCACTTGATGTGTCTACCCTTATTCAACTAACTTGAATCCCATGGTCAAATATTACGCAGGTTCCCTGGATCGTCTGTGGCTTTGGAGCACTTTGTTGGCCAAACCACAACCCTGACTAAATCCACCTCTGCCAAACGAGTGAGCCAAAACCATAATTCAGTGGACTGGTGATCTCAGTGGGATCATAGTTGGGGTTGAGGGAGTTAGCCAGAAAGACACAAGGTGGTGCATTTTTATGTGGTACATAAATGAGGTTACGGAGAGGTTGCAATTGTTGATTTAGGTTATGACTGAGGGAGTGTCTACAGTAGAGTAGAAGTCAGACTCGCTGGAGAAGAGTTCAATAAACAGCAAAGATCATGTTTTTGTTTTCTAAACAAGGTCTGGCTTTGTTGCCCAAGCTAGAGTGCAGTAGCGTGAGCTTGGCTCACTGCAACCTCCCCTTTCCCTCTCGAGCCATCCTCCCACTTTAGCCTCCTGAGTAGCTGGGACTACAGGCTCACACCACCACACTCGGCTAGACTATTATCTTTGTATTTTTTGTAGAGATGGGGTTTCACCATGTTGCCCAGGCTGATTTCAAACTCCTGGGCCCAAGCAATCTGCCCTGCCTAAGCCTCTTAAAGTGCTGGGATTATAGGCATGAGCCACCACACCTGGCCAGCAACCAAGATTTAAGGCAGGAGTAGTGTTGGAGAGTGACAGTAAGTCAGGAGCTAAAACAGGAGGTCAGTAGATGATAGTAACAGTGGAGATTGATTAGTATATAAGTTCCTGTATTAACTTGAAAATATACATCCAGGAGCAAACAGTAAGGTAAATTGTAGTCCTGCCTCATTGCTCTTAACAAGGACTGCTCCAGTTGATACTCAGAACTGCAGTATAATAAGCGATTCTGTTTCTTTGCATGTTTCTCAACACTTGGTATTATCTTTATAACTCTAGTCAATCTGATTATCTCGTTATCTTACAGTGTTTTTCTTATTAATAATACTGATCATCTTGTTAGCCATTCAATTATCCCCTCCGTGTGAATGCTGATTCATATCATTTGCCCATTTGTAAGTTTGTGTTGACATTTTACATATTGATTTGTAGGAGCTCTGTATATATTAGAGAACTGAGAAATTTGGGTTGAGGCCAGCTGCGGTGGCTCATGCCTGTAATCCCAGCACTATGGGAGGCCAAGGCGGGCGGATCACAAGGTCAGGAGATCGAGACCATCCTGGCTAATATGGTGAAACCCAGTCTCTACAAAAATACAAAAAAAATTAGCTGGGCATGGTGGCAGGTGCCTGTAGTCCCAGCTACTCGGGAGGCTGAGGCAGGAGAATGGTGTGAACCCGGGAGGTGGAGCTTTCAGTGAGCTGAGATGGCGCCACTGCACTCCAGCCTGGGCGACAGAGCAAGACTCTGTCTCAAAAAAAAAAAAGAAAGAAAGAAATATTTGGGTTGAAGTTTTGCTGTCTATTGATTTTTTTTTTTTTTTCTTATGGTGATTTTTACTATGTTTGAACTTTTTTTTAAGACAGAGTCTTGCTCTGTCACCTAGGCTGGAGTACAGTGGCATGATCTCAGCTCACTGCAACCTCCGCCTCCCAGGTTCAAGTGATTCTCCTGCCTCAGCCTCCCAAGTGGCTGGAACTACAGGTAAGTGCCACCACACCCGGCTAATTTTTTGTACTTTTAGTAGAGATAGGGTTTCGCCATGTTGGCCAGGCTGATCTTGAACTCCTGACCTCAAGTAATCCACCTGCCTTGGCCTCCCAAAGTGCTGGGATTACAGGTATCAGCCACCACACCTGGCCAAACTTTAATATTTGTACTATAATATGTGCATAAAACTTATAGATTCATTTTAGGGTAACTGGCATCTTAAGAGTATGTATTATAAGTCTTTGTTCAAGTCTTTTAAGTTCTTTATTTAAGAGCTGAGATGGGAGGATTGCTTGAGCTGGGAGGTGGAGATTGCAGTGAGCCAGTGTCACACCACTGCACTCCAGCATGGGCAACCAAGCAAGACCGTGTCTCAAAAAAAAAAACCCTATGTTTATATCTTTTGCTACTTTTTCCTTTTTTGAGTACTATGTTGAATATTAGCAACATAATAGGCATCCTCTCTAATTAAGCAATAAGGATGTCATTTCCCAAACAAAAGCCTAGATTCATCTGTAATATAATGACACTCATAGGGACAGTGAGGGGGCAAAAATAGTTTTTGTCCTGAACAACCAGTTAATGGTGGTGCCACTTGCTGAGACAAAGAATACAGGAAGGCCAGGCATGGTGGTTCACGCCTGTAATCCCAACATTTTGGGAGCCTGAATAGGAGGATTGTTTGAGCCCAGGGGTTCAAGACCAGCCCGGGCAACAACATAGTGAGACCCTCATCTATACAAAAAATACAAAAATTAGGCCGGGCGCGGTGGCTCACACCCGTAATCCCAGCACTTTGGGAGGCTGAGGCGGCTGGATCATGAGGTCAGGAGTTCGACACCAGCCTGGCCAATATGGTGAAAGCTCTACTAAAAATATAAAATTACCCGGGCGTGGTGGCAGGCACCTGTAATCTCAGCTACTCGGGAGGCTGAGGCAGGAGAATCACTTGAACCTGGGAGGCAGAGGTTGCAGTGAGCCAAGATCACGCCACTACACTCCAGCCTGGGTGACAGAGCAAGACTCCATCTGAAAAAAAAAAAAATGCAAAAATTAATGGGGCATAGTGGCGTGCACCTGTAGTTCCAGCTACTTGGGAGGCTGAGGTGGGAGAATCTCTTGAGCACACCACTGCACTCCAGCCTGTGCAACACAGCAAGACCCTGTCTCAGAAAAAAAACAAGAATACAGGAGGAAGAGCAACAAGATGGAATTCAGTTTTAGAAGCCATTTGAAGTGCCTGTGGGCTACCCAAGTAAAGATATCCAGTAAGTAGTTCTCCTTAAGGGCTAGCACAGAATGCTAGGCTAGAGGTGAAGATTTGAGAGCTCTACATTTTTTTATAGATGTTAACTGAAGCCACAGGCATGCATGAGATCATTCAGGGACAGTATATGTAGAGTGAGAAAAAAAGAATGCAGAGGGGAATGAGGTCAGAGAGGTAAAGGGAAAACCAGTAGAAGTAGAATGTGATGTTAACTCCCCAGGCAGGGCCCACAATACCTTCTCCCAGAGAAGCCTTAAGGCCTAGGATCCTAGGGTCACAAAGGGATATCCTAGGATGTTTTGACTCTCTCTTTCTTTTTGCCAGTTGCCAGGTATAAACTCCGAATTGTTAAGCCACCAAAATTACCCCTCGAGAAAAAACCCAACCCTGATAAGGATGGTAAGTATTGAGTTCTCTGACCTGTTTCTGTGACCTGGGCTGGAGACCAGGGGCACCCAAAGCCAGTGGGCTGCGGCACACAATCTCCTTTTGTTCTGCACAGGTCCAGATTATGAACCCAACCTCTGGATGTGGGTAAACCCCAACATCGTGTATCCCCCTGGAAAGCTGGAGGTCTCAGGACCTAGGAAGAGGGAGGATCTGACAAGCACACTCCCCTTATCTCAGCCACCACAGAAGGAGGAAGATGCCAGCTGCTCAGAAGCCACAGGGGTGGAATCACTGTCCCGGTCCTCCAGCAAGTGGTCTCCCCCTCGGAAGCGCTTTGCCTTTTCCCCCAGCACTTGGGAGGTATGAATCTCTGGGGGTGGGAGCCGGACTTGGGCAGTAGGCGAGGGGCATGGGGAAGAGCCATCACAGTTCTGCTCTCTTAGCCATAGCAAAAGGTGAACGGGTTCAGAAATTACCTACATGCTTGGGTTGGGGAGAAGCCCAGATGGTGGCCTTAGACCACCCCCCCTTCCTGCCACTGCACCCTGGAGTAGAGGCTGAGGAGTCAGGACCAGTTCCTACTCTGTGCTCCTCTAGCTCACAGAAGAGGAGGAGGCTGAGGACCAGGAAGACAGCTCCTCTGTGGCTCTCCCATCCCCTCACAAAAGGGCCCCCCTCCAGAGTCGGAGGCTTCGGCAAGCCAGCAGCCAGGCGGGGAGGCTCTGGTCCCGGCCCCCTCTCAATTACTTCCACCTAATTGCCCTGGCATTAAGAAACAGTTCCCCCTGTGGCCTCAACGTGCAACAGATCTACAGTTTCACTCGGTATGTGCCGGGGGCCCTGTGAGGAGGGGGAAGTGGGGGCCAGGGCCCTGGGCTGATGCCTTCCAATCCATCCCAGGCCCTGGGTTGCTGACCTGGTTTCCCTATCTGGGTCTGAGAGGACGAGTATGTTCCCAGTTCCCTTTTCCCAGGCACATTTGTGCCCACATGTGTACAGGAACATAGCCATTCCCACCCCTTTTCACATCTAAAGAACCCTCCAACCTTTTTATGACTTTAGTTCTTTTTTTCTTTTTCTTTTTTTTTCTTTTTAACTAGTTTTCAGTGCTCTTTGGGTATAGTTCTCCTTTAAAACATAAATTCACTTGAGTCAGGTAACAGTTTTCCACCATCCTTTGAAGATCAGCCAGTCTAAAGTCAGGTTTCCCCAACAGTTCCCACCTGCTTCTGCTAGGACTGGACTGCCTGGCACAGCTCCCTGCACCCCCAGGGGCGCAGGGAACCCAGTTGAGAAGGGTTTTCCATTTAGCTCAGAAAGTCCTGCTCACATGAGTGTGAGGAAGGGAGTTTGTTGGGCCCTTTCCCAGCGTTAGGAAAAGTGCCTAATGTCTCAGAATAGGCATTTTTAAGTGGTTTCCGTCCTTGATCAAGATTCCTCTTATGGGAGATGCTTGGCCTGATTCTGCTTTGTTCATGCTGTGGTCCAAGCCCTGGCCCTCAGAGGGAGGGAGGGTTCAGGTGAGCCACACACCACGTGGACGCTTTGCCACGTGCTCAGTCAGCAAAGAGCAACTCCAGGCCAACTTGCTACTATCCCCCTGTAGAGGGGCTGAAGTTCCTGGCCCCTGGGTAGAACATGCTCCAGAGAAGGGCATTCCCGAGACATAACATGCCTTTCCTTACCTCTCCTCCCTGTCCACAGAAAACACTTCCCCTTTTTCCGGACAGCCCCAGAAGGCTGGAAGAATACTGTCCGTCACAATCTCTGTTTTCGAGACAGCTTTGAGAAAGTGCCTGTCAGCATGCAGGCCGGGGCCAGCACACGGCCTCGATCTTGCCTCTGGAAGTTGACGGAGGAGGGACACCGCCGCTTTGCGGAGGAGGCTCGCGCCTTGGCTTCCACTCGGCTGGAAAGTATCCAGCAGTGCATGAGCCAGCCAGGTGTGAAGACTTGTGTGTGGGCCCAAGGGGAGGAGACCTGAGGATCCTGACCCAAAACTGAGTGTGGAAGCCTGGGTCACACCATGGTGGGGGGTCAGGGGGGCATCTTCTATAGGAAACAGGGATTAGCAGTGATCTGAGACCCTCAGGTGATGCCTGCCTGAGGTGAGACCTCCCCCACCAATGTGGGACGTGATGTGCCAGGAATCCATGGGCAAACAACTAAGGGGCAGCCGGCCTTGCCAAGCCCAGCAGCCTAGGCAATAGTGAGCACACAACATGAGAAGCACACTAATAGAGGTTATGTGCAAAGAGTACTTGTACTTTCCCTGGAGCAGTGCAGGGAGGCTTCAGAGAAGAGGCAGCACTTGAGCCTTGTGTGAAAGAAGCAGATCACCTGCTATGAGAGAGCATCCCAGGCCTAGGAAACAGCAATTGTGAAGCATAAACTCCTGAACTCTCTCCTTTTCTTACAGATGTGATGCCCTTCCTCTTTGATCTTTAACCCCAAGAAGCAGGAGCCAGCTAATGCTTTATTAAATTTACCCTCAGTAGCCTTCTGTGTGTGTCTATGGAGGTGGGGTCTCTAAGGATGGGGTTAAGGGTGGAGGTGGAGATCAACTCCAACGTTGGAGATGGGACACCTTCAGCTTACAGATGCTCCTGAGGCAATGGGGCAGGTGCCTGCTGTGCAGCAAAGGGAGTCCGTAATTTTCTTTCCTCAAAGGAGGAAAATGCACAGCCTTCTAAAGCATCTTGGAGCAATTTCCATTTTCCTGAATTATGAAGATAATCTTGGCTGGGTGTAGTGGCTCACACCTGTAATCCAGCACTTTGGGAGGCTGAGGCAGGAGGATCCCTTGAGCACGGGCGGTTAAGGCTGCAGTCAGCCATGATCACACCACTGCACTCCAGCCTGGGCAACAGCAAGACTCCATCTTTAAAAATTATCCTGGGAGATGCCAGTTTGTAACAGCCAATTCTGTAAGCCTCACACATTCATTCAATTGATACTCCTTAACCACCACGCCTGGCTAATTTTTTGTATTTTTTTAGTAGAGATGGGGTTTCTCCATGTTGGTCAGGCTGATCTCGAACTCCTGACCTCAGGTGATCCGCCCGCCTTGGCCTCCCAAAGTGCTGGGATTACAAGTGTGAGCCACTGCACCCGGCAGGTGACTTTTTTTTTTCTTTTTTTTTTGAGATAGAGTCTCGCATTGTTGACCAGGCTGGAGTGCAGTAGCACAATCTCGGCTCACTGCAACCTTCGCCTCCCAGGTTCAAGCGATCCTCCTGCCTCAGCTCCCCTAGTAGCTGGGATTACAGGCATGCACCACAAGGCCCAGCTAATTTTTGTATTTTTAGTAGAGACAGGATTTCACCATGTTGGCCAGGCTGGTCTCCAATTCCTGACCTCAGATGATCCACCCGCCTTGGCCTCCCAAAGTGCTGGAATTACAGGCGTGAGCCACCACGCCTGGCCTCTTGAGTTAATTTTTGTATGGTCAGCGTTCATTTTTGGCTTGTAGATGTCCAATTGCTCCTTCCAAAAGTGCTGGATTACAAGTGTGAGCTGACTACAGCCTCGAACTCCTTGGGCTCAGGCAATCCTCCCACCTCAGCCTCCCAAGGAGCTAGGACTACAGGTGCGTACCACCACACCCGGCTAATTTTTTTTTTTTTTTTTTTTTTTTGAGACGGAGTCTTGCTTTGTCGCCCAGGCTGGAGTGCAGTGGCACCATCTCGGCTCGCTGCAAGCTCCGCCTCCTGAGTTCACGCCATTCTCCTGCCTCAGCCTCCGAGTAGCTGGGACTACAGGTACGCACCACCATGCCCGGCTAATTTTTTGTATTTTTAGTAGAGACGGGTTTCACTGTGTTAGCCAGGATGGTCTCGATCTCCTGACCTTCTGATCCACCCGCCTTGGCCTCTCAAAGTGCTGGGATTACAGGCATGAGCCACTGCGCCCGGCGCCCCGGCTAATTTTTTTTTGCGATGGAGTTTTGCTCTTGTTGCCCAGGCTGGAGTGCAATGGCGCAATCTCTGCTCACTGCAACCTCCACCTCCCGAGTTCAAGCCATTCTCCTGCCTCACACTCCGAGTAGCTGAGATTACAGGCATCCACCACCACATCTGGCTAATTTTTTTGTATTTTTAGTAGAGATAGGGTTTCACCGTATTACTCAGGCTGGTCTCAAACTCCTGACCTCAGGTGATCCACCTGCCTCAGCCTCCTAAAGTGCTGGGATCACAAGCGTGAGCCACCGCACCCGACCTGGATACTGATTTCTAAGTGATAGCCACTGAAGGAGTGGGTAAGGGAGACCAGGTCAGGTCATTTGCTCTGGGCCCACCCAGAGCTCTCCTGCAGCCAAAGCCTCTTTCCTACAACCCTAGTCTATTCAGCTCCTAGGAAGGAGAGGGTCCTGAGTCCCAAGCTCTGCTTTCATCTGATTTCACCTCAATTTGTCCACCTCATCTGCACTTTGTATACAGCCTTATCACTGTGCACATTCTTGTTAACATCAGGGTTTTTTTTGCTTTGTTTTTGTTTTTTGAGATGGAGTCTCACTCTGTTGCCCCAGCTGGAGTGCAATGGAGCAATCTCGGCTCACTGCAACTTCCGCCTCCCAGGTTCAAGCGATTCTCCTGCCGCAGCCTCCCAAGCAGCTGGGACTACAGGCGTGCACCACCATGTCTGGCTAATTTTTGTATTTTACTAGAGATGAGGTTTCATCATGTGGCCCAGGCTGGTCTCAAACTCCTGAGCTCTGGCAATCCACTTGCCCCGGCCTCCCACAGTACTAGATTACAGGTGTGAGCCACCACACCTGGCCAACATCAGGTTGAAGTTGCAAGTGGATCCCAAAATGCAACAGATCAGAAAGAAAGTACAAAACAATACAGCCTTTGGGGAAAATGGGACTTGGAAAAAAATCTGCCTTTGCCCACTTTGCTCTCTAATAAACTCCTGTACTTGCACCTAGTTTTCACTTATCGATTACTTTATTTTTCTGTTTTTAGGCAGAATTGCAATCCCAGCTCACTGCACCTCCCAGGTTCAAGCAATTCTCCTGCCTCAGTCTCCCGAGTAGCTGGGACCACAGGCACGTGCCATCACGTCCTGCTAATTTTTGTATTTTTAGTAGAGTCGGGGTTTCACCATGTTGTCCAGGCTGGTCTTGTACCCTCCCTGAGGTCAAGCGATGCACCCATGTCAGCCTCCCAAAGTGTTGGGATTACAAGTGTGAGCCACCACCCCAGGCCAGAGGAAAAGCATTCTAATAGAGGGGTTAGAGTGGACAAAGCCCTGGAGGTAGAGACATACCTTGGCCTTTTGAGCAAATGGGGATGAGACCATGGAAGACAGAATACACTAAACAAGGGCAGAAGGATCCAAGGTGAAACTGGGAGAGGCACAGCGTAGGCTTTTCTAGGCTATAACAGGGCATTTGGACTTTTTTCCAGTATGGTGGAAAGTAATTGAAGTAACTTAACCTGTTTGTTGTTGTCATTGTTGTTAATCACAATTAGCCATTCATTGACAGTGGCTTGTTGTCGGGGGAAGCCAACATGGAAGCAGGAAGACCCATTAGGAGGTGACTGCAGTAAATCAGACTGGTTGAAGTAGTAGTGGCAGTAGAGATGGAGACAGAAGAACAATTTGATGATGCATCGTGGAGGTAGAAAAAACAAGTCAATAGTATTGACTGCAGGAGAAGAAACGACAAAAATGACTCTGAGGTTTTTGGTTTGAGCAAGTAGGTGAATGGTGAGGAGATGAAGCCTGCAGGAGTAGCAGGTTTGAGCATTCTGTGTTTAGTATCTGTGAGACAAGAGCGGGCACGATGGCTTACACCTGTAATCCCAGCACTTGGGGAGGCAGAGATGGGTGGATCACTTGAGCCCGGGAGTTGGAAACTAGCCTGGGCAACATGTCAAGACCCCTTCTCTACAAAAAAGAAATAAGCTGGGCGTGGTGGCATGTGCCTGTGCTCCCAGCTACTTGGCAAGGTTGAAGTGGGAGGATTGCTTGAGCCCAGGAGGTCAAGGCTGCAGTGAGTCATAATTGTGCCACTGCACTCCAGCCTGAGTAATGACAGAGCAAGATCCTATCTCCAATTAAAAATAAATAAATAAAAGGAATCTGTGAGGCCAGGCACAGTGGCTCACACCTATAATCCCAGCACTTTGGGAGGCTGAGGTGGGAGGATCACTTGAGTTCAGGAGTTTGAGACCAGCCTGGCCAACATGGTGAAACCCTGTCTCTACAAAAAATGCAAAAATTAGCCAGGTACGGTGGCTCACACTTGTAATCCCAGCACTTTGGGAGGCTGAGGCGGGCGGATCATGAGGTCAGGAGTTTGAGACCAGACTGGCCAAGAGGGTGAAACCCCGTACTAAAAATACAAAAATTAGCTAGGCGTGGTGGTGGACACCTGTAATCCCAGCTACACAGGAGACTGAGACAAGAGAATTGCTTGAACCCAGGAGGAAGAAGTTGCCCCGAGCCGAGATCGCACCACTGCACTCCAGCCTAGGTGACAGAGCAAGACTCCGTCTCAAAAGGCGGTGGGGCCAGGCGCAGTGGCTCACACCTATAATCCCAGCACTTTGGGAGGCTGAGGTGGGTGGATCACCTGAGGTCGGGAGTTTGAGACCAGCCTGACCAACATGGAGAAACCCCGTCTCTACTGAAAAAAAAAAAAAAAAATTAGCTGGGGGTGGTGGCACATGCCTGTAATCCCACCTATTCGGGAGGCTGAGGCAGGAGAATCGCTTGAGATTGAACCCAGGAGGCGGAGGTTGCGGTGAGCTGAGATCGCACCATTGCACTCCACCCTGGGCAACGAGAGCAAAACTCCATCTCACACACAAAAAAAGGGAATCTGTGAGACATCAGGGTGGTTATGTCAATGTCAAGTAGATAGTTATAAGTCTGGAATTCAGAAGAGAAGTCTGAGGTGAAAATGTAAATCCACTGAGAGTCAGCAGTATGTGGATAGCACTTAATATGCTCTATGTACTGACAGAAAGATATCCACAAGGCCGGGTGCAGCGACTCATGCCTGTAATCCCAGCACTTTGGGAGGCCGAGGTGGGTGGATCACTTGAGGTCCAGAGTTCGAGACTAGCCTGACCAACATGGAGAAACCCTGTTTCTACTAAAAATACAAAATTAGCCGGGCATGGTGGTGCATGCCTGTAATCCCAGCTACTTGGGAGGCTGAGGCAAGAGAATCACTCAAACCCAGGAGGTGGAGGTTGTGGTGTGCCGAGATGGCGCCACTGCACTCCAGCCTGGGCAACAAGAGTGAAACTCCATCTCAAAAAAAAGAAAAAAAAAAGGAAAGATAACCACAATGCATTTTGAGGAATTAAAAAAAAAAAAAAGTAGCAGAACAGTGTGTTCAAAATTACCCCAAATATGGCAGAAATTATGTTCATATATATATATATGAAGTCTAAACAGAAACCATCTTGATCAATATAGGTGTCAAACAGCAATGGCCACCTTCGAGGACTGGGTAGGCAACAAAAATGGGGCAATTGTTTGTAGCCTCTGTACAGTTTTTTTTTTTTTTTTTTTTTTTTTGAGACGGAGTCTCGCTCTGTTGCCCAAGCTGGAGTGCAGTGGCGCTATCTTGGCTCACTGCAAGCTCCGCCTCACGGGTTCACGCCATTCTCCTGACTCAGCCTCCCAAGTAGCTGGGACTACAGACGCCTGCCACCTCGCCCGGCTAGTTTTTTGTATTTTTTAGTAGAGACGGGGTTTCACCGTGTTCACCAGGATGGTCTTGATCTCCTGACCTCGTGATCTGCCCGTCCTCGGCCTCCCAAAGTGCTGGGATTACAGGCTTGAGCCACCGCGCCCGGCCCAGTTTTTGTTTTTTACAAGAAATTGCTTTTTACAATTTTTCTTTTTTCTTTTTTTGAGACTGAGTCTTGCTCTATTACCTAGGCTGGAATGCAGTGGCAAGATCTCAGCTCACTTCAACCTCTGCCTTCCGGGCTCAAGTAATTGTCCTGTCTTAGCCTCCCTGGTAGCTGGGACCACAGTCACATACAATCCTGCCTGGTTAATTTTTTGTATTTTTAGTAGAGAAGAGGTTTTGCCATGTTGCCCAAGCTGGTCTCAAACTCCTGAGCTCAAGCAATCTGCCTGCTGGGATCACAGGCGTGAGCCACCGTGTCCGGCCTATAGTTTTTGTTTGTTTGTTTTTGAGACAGAGTGGAGTGCAGTGGCTGGATCTCAGCTCACTGCAAGCTCCGCCTCCCGGGTTTACGCCATTCTCCTGCCTCAGCCTCTCGAGTAGCTGGGACTGCAGGCGCCCGCCACCTCGCCCGGCTAGTTTTTTTGTGTGTATTTTTTAGTAGAGACGGGGTTTCACCGTGTTAGCCAGGATGGTGTCGATCTCCTGACCTCGTGATCTGCCCGTCTCGGCCTCCCAAAGTGCTGGGATTACAGGCTTGAGCCACCGCGCCCGGCCTGTTTTTTGAGACAGTCTAGCTCTGTCACCCAGACGTGAGTGCGGTGGCATGATCTCAGCCCGCTGCAACCTCTACCTCCTGGTTTCAAGCGATTCTCGTGCCTCAGCCTCCCGAGTAGCTGGGACTACAGGTCAGCACCAACACACCTGGCTAATATTTGTATTTTCAGTAGAGACCAGGTTTTGCTATGTTAGCCACATGTTGGCCAGGCTGGTCTTAAACTCCTGATCTCAAGTGATCCACCTGCTTCGGCCTTCTAAAGTGTTGGGATTGCAGGCATGAGCCACTGCACCTGGGCTACAATTTTTAATAGAGGGAATTTTTTACAATTTTTTTTTTTTTTTAGACAAAGTCTTGCTCTGTCACTCAGGCTGGAGTGCAGCGGGACAATCTCAGCTCACTGCAACCTCTGTCTCTGGGTTCAAGCGATTCTCTTGCGTCAGCCTCCTGAGTAGCTGGGATTACAGGTGCGCACCAGCACGCCCGGCTAATTTTTGTATCTTTAGTAGAGACACAATTTCACCATGTTGCTCAGGCTGGTCTCAAACTCCTGACCTCATGATCTGCCTGCCTCGGCCTCCCAAAGTGCCAGGATTACAGGCATGAGCCCCCATGCCTGGCCCATTTTTTACGATTTTTAAGGAAAACTACCCATGAGCCCATTTGGTAGCTTGATACTACTAATTAGCAGGCTGTTAGCTGCATGCTTCCTGGGCTCCTTCCATGCACTAACTCCCACCACTAAACGGCATCTTAACCTCAGGGTGCCTGGGTTTTGATGGTTTTTACTTAATTTGACAAGCATACATAGAGGACCACCATCTGTTAATTAAGAGTCAGGCATGAATAGAACACAATCCCTGCACTTGAGGAGTTTTTCCTTTTTTTTTTTGAGACGGCGTCTCGCTCTGTCACCCAGACCGGAGTGCAGTGGCCCTATCTCGGCTCACTGCAAACTCCGCCTCCCGGGTTCATGCCATTCTCCTGCCTTAGCCTCCCGAGTAGCTGGGGCTACAGGCGCCCACCACCATGCCCAGCTAATTTTTTATATTTTTAGTAGAGAACAGGTTTCACCATGTTAGCCAGGATGGTCTCGATCTGCTGACCTCGTGATCCGCCCGCCTCCGCCTCCCATAGTGCTGGGATTACAGGCGTGAGCCAGCGCACCCTGGCCGAGGAGCTTTTCAATTATTGGTTTTCAACTGACTGCTAGACAAAAATGATGACAGGATGAGCAAAGGATCTTGAAGTTGAGGAATTAATTCTTCAGAGACAACTCTGGAAGGCTTCACAAAGGGGTGACATTTCATCCTTTCAATAAACATTGATTTAGAGCTTACCATATGCAAGATAAAGTCATCAGCTTCATGGAAATTACTTCTAGTTCATAATTCAGAGCCTTATATAATAGAAAATTTGTAAGGAAGGATTGGAAAAATGTAAATTCCAGGCAGAGGGGCTGAAGATGCTGAAGCTCGTAGAAGCAGACTAGAGTATGGAGGATATATGGAGTGTAATAGAGCAGACACTTGGAAACCAGTTAGATTTTATGTGAACCCAAGCAAGAGAGGAGGAGAATTGAAATGAAGTATGCTCTGGGTTTAAAAAAATATAGGCTGCATGTGGTGGCCCATGCCTGTAATCCCAGCACTTTTGAGGCTGAGGCAGGAGGATCCCTTGAGCACAGGAGTTCAAGACCAGCCTGAGCAATATAGCGCGACCCTGTCTCTATTATGTACAGAGATTTTTTTTTTTTAAAGGGTAGGGGGCTGGGCCTGGTGGCTCACGCCTGTAATCCTAGCACTTTGGGAAGCCAAGGTGGGCAGATCACGTGAGGTCAGGAGTTTAAGACTAGCTTGGCCAACACAGTAAAACCCCATCTCTACTAAAAAACAAAAATTAGCCGGGCATGATGGGGGGTGCCTGTAATCCCCGCTACTCAGGAGGCTGAGACAGGAAAATTGCTTGAACCCAGGAGACGGTGGTTGCAGTGAACGGAGATCGCACCACTGCACTCTAGCTTGAACAGCTGAGTGAGGCTCCGTCTCAAAAAAAAAAAGGAAGACAGCTGGGCGCCATGGTGTACCCTGTGGTCCCAGCTACTCAGGAGGCTGAGGTGGGAGAATCCCTTGAGCCCAGGAGTTCTACACTGTAAGGCATTATGCAGTTTGGGTGTCCACACTAAATTTAGCATCAATATGGTGAACTCCCAGGACAGGGGACCATCCAGGTTGTCTATGGAGGGGTGAAACAGCCCAGGTCGGAAATGGAGCAGGTCAAAACTACCATGCTGGGCTGGTCTGATGGTAGTGGGTTATTAGAATTTAATAACATTAGTGTCACTAAAGTTGGTATACAATCCCCCACTGCTAAATTTGACTGGTTTAAAAAATTTTTTTAAAAACTCCAAAGCTCCCTTGCTGATAAATAGTAGGTTGGCACCTGTGAACAACCACTGCACTCCAGCCTGGGCGACACAGAAAGACCCTGTTTCAAAAAATAAATGGAGACAGACCCCTTAAACATATTAGAAGTCCAGTGAATAAGACAACTTGTGTGCGGTGCATGTTGGGTGAGGTTGAGTAAAAGGAAAGATGTTGAGTTCCATTTGACACAAGCCAAGTTCCAGGTGCATTGTCTTATGCCTGTAATCCCAGCACTCTGACCAGCCCAGCATGGGAGTTTTACGCCTGTAATCCCGGCACCTTGGGAGGCCGAGGCAGGTGGATCACCTGAGGTCAGGAGTTTGAGACCAGCATTACCAACACAGTGAAACCCTGTCTCTACTAAAAACACAAAACTTAGCCAGGTGTGGTGGCGCACACCTGTAATCCCAGCTACTCAGGAGGCAGAGACACGAGAATCACTTGAACCCAGGAAGCAGAGGTTGCAGTGAGCTGAGATCTAACCACTGCACTCCAGCCTGGGCGACAGAGTGAAACTCCGTCTCAAAGGGAAAAAAAAAAAAAAAAAAAGCCTGGAAGTTTGGGGTGAGTTATTCTTTTTTTTTTTTTTTTTGAGATGGAATCTCGCTCTGTTGCCCATGCCCAGGCTGGCAGGCTGGGGTGCAGTGGCACAATCTCAGGATGGTCTCTATCTCCTGACCTTGTGATCCACCTGCCTCGGCCTCCCAAAGTGCTGGGATTACAGGCGTGAGCCACGGCACCTGGCCTTTTTTTGTTGTTGTTGTTGAGACAAGGTCTCATTTTGTTATCCAGGCTAGAGTGCAGTGGCACAAACACAGCTCATTGCTGCAGCCTCAACCTCCCAGGCTCAAGCAATCCTCCTGCCTCAGTCCCCCAAGTAGCTGGGACTATAGGCACATGCCACCAGGCCCAGCTAATTTTTGTTTTGTGTTTGTTTTTGTTTGAGATAAGAGTCTTGCTCTGTTGCCCAGGCTGGAGTGCAGTGGCGCAACAGGCTCACTGCAGTCTCTGCCTCCCAGGTTCCAGTGATTCTCCTGTCTTAGCCTCCGGAGTAGTTGAGATTATAGGCACCCTCCACCATGCCTGGCTAATTTTTGTATTTTTAGTAGAGACGGGGTTGCACCATGTTGGCCAGGCTGGTCTCGAAATCCTGACCTCAGGTGATCCGCCCACCCTTCCTCCCAAAGTGCTGCGATTACAGGCGTAAACCACCATGCCTGGCCTGTTTGTTTTTTTGAGACAGAATCTGGCTCTGTAGACCAGGCTGGAGTGCAGTGGCACTATCTTGGCTTACTGCAACCCCCGCCTCCTGGGTTCAAGCAGCTCCCCTGCCTCAGCCTCTCGAGTAGCTGGGACTACAGACACGTGCCACCACACCAGACTAATTTTTATATTTTTAGTAGAGATGGGGTTTTGCAATGTTGGCCAGCCTGGTCTCAAACCCTTGACCTGAGGTGATCTGCCCACTTAGTCTCCCAAAGTGCTGGGATTACAGGTGTGAGCCACTGTGCCCAGCAGTATTTTTTTGTAGAGACAGGGTTTCGCCATGTTGCCAGGCTGCTCCCAAATGCCTGGGCACAAGCCATCTGCCCACCTCAGTTTCCTAAACTGCTGGGATTACAGGCATGAGCCAGCACACGCAGCCTCCAGGCTTTAACTTGGTGGTGTCATTCACCGGGAGGATGAAAATTGGGGATGTCCTGAAGAGGAAGATGTTGAGTTCCATTTGACACAAGCCAAATTCTGATGCCAGCTGACTACTTGGTGGTGGAGAACTTCAGTGAAGCAGTTTCACAAGCAAAACTGTTGAAGGCTTAGACGTTACCAGAAGTTGAAGCAGATAGTAGTGTAGACTACTCTGACCAGCTTTGGAACACATGAGGGAAGGATGCCTGGGTTGATCCAAAATTGGGGTTTGACAGAACGAGAGGTCTTGGAAGGTCAAGTGAAGTGAGAAGTTGCCCTGAGAGTGTAGCTGAACATTCCTGAGATCCAACGAGGAAAGTGAACCAAGAGGATCTAAGACCTAGACCAGTGCTTCTCAAATTTGATGGCGCATCACTATCCCCTGAAGAGCTCATAAAACCACAGCTGGCTGGGCCTCCTCACTGCAACCTCTACCTCCTGGGTTCAAGCGAGTCTCCTGCCTCAGTCTCCCAAGTAGCTGGGATTATGGGCACACGCCACCACATCTGGCTAATTTTTCTATTTTTAGTAGAGACAGGGTTTCACCATGTTGGCCAGGCTGGTCCTCAACTCCTGACCTCAGGTGATTCGCCCTCCTCTGCTTCCCAAAGTGTTGAGATTACAGGCATAAGCCACCGCGACCGGCCCTCACCCCAAGTTTCCGATTCAGTAGTTCTGGGTTAGGGCCCAAGAATGTGAATTACTGACAAGTTCCCTGATGCTGATGCTATAAGCCTAGGGGGAGCGGGGAAGCACACTTTGAAAACACCTGGTGGAGAGCAAAGCATCAGCAGCAGGCAGATGTTGAATCATTTCCAGCGTGAATGGATGAAAAGAGGTGTCTTCAGGAAGAGAAGTTTCCCTGCAGTCAAAGACTAGGCTGACGGTAAGGCCACATGGGATAACTTAAGGTTAGGTAGGCAGAGCCGAATTTCAGAGTCTGGATTCAGAAACGGAGCAATTTGGGGGAGACAAGGCCGAGGACTGACCCTGCCAGGGGAATGATGGGAGATCAAGGAATTGGGAGTTACAAGGGTATTCAAAATGAATTATTTCTGGCAGAGGCTAGAGTCTAGAGGACAGTTCCAACAAGAAGTGAAGATCTGAAGGGGGAAGTAGTTACGCCGGGCCTGAATTCTGTAGCGCTGACCCTGTGCAGGCCCTACAGACAGTAGTGCATCCAGGTTAGTGCACCAGAACTAGCAGCAAAATCTACGGGAAGTGTGCGATCCCTCAGCAACGACGCTGCACACTGTGTAGCTTCCCTTACAGCTTTATAGGAGCCACGGCGAACACCCCCTGTGGGGGCGACTACGATTTTTAGTTCGTGGTCCCCTCCAGCAGGCATTCCCCTCCATCCGCCGCACTGATGAGTGCCGGGGCTCAGGTGCTGACCGTGCGACTTAACACCTGTGCAACCCTCCTCAAACTTCTTACCTCCTCATGCCTCAGGTTTCCCGCTTAAAAATGCGCTAACAGTAGTAAACCACACAACCTCAGCGAGATGACACAGTGAGGTGGTTAACGTAAAGCTCTGGACACACAGTGCGCACCTATACATCAGTTATTAAGTGTCCTGTTGGCTACTACAGGTCCTGGACAATGCTGAGTTGCGTGTGGCCTGTGAGCCTCACGCTGCGGAGGGCGCGCGTCCCTGCACATCTGCAGGATGGCGCCGACTTCCCCCTTAACCCGCCGGACTCTGGAATGTTGGTGCCTGGGCGGGACCAGAGGCCCGGGAGGAGTCTGCGCAGCCGCAGAAGGGCTTGCAGTGGCGCCTGCTGGGCGCTGGGGGCCGCTGGGTTAGCCCCGCCCCGAAGGGTCAGGGGTCAGGGGCTGCCGGATGGCGTAGGATTAGCAGCTGGTGGTGGTGATACCGGGTCCCCCACCTATGGCGCCGGCGCAGCGCTGCCCTCTGTGCCGCCAGACCTTCTTCTGTGGTCGCGGGCACGTCTACAGCCGCAAGCACCAGCGGCAGCTGAAGGAGGCTTTGGAGAGGCTCCTGCCCCAGGTGCGGAGGCAAGGCTAGAGATGGGATGGGAGTGCGGGGCAGGTTGGTGAAGGCCAGAGCGGGTTGATTTGGGTGCCCCCCTCGGGGTTCTACTTCGTCTCTCTGCCGCAGGTGGAGGCGGCCCGCAAGGCCATCCGCGCTGCTCAGGTGGAGCGCTATGTGCCGGAACACGAGCGATGCTGCTGGTGCGTGTGCTGCGGCTGTGAGGTGCGCGAACACCTGAGCCATGGAAACCTGACGGTGCTGTACGGGGGGCTGCTGGAGCATCTGGCCAGGTGAGAGCCGAACTGGGAGCCTCCTCCAGCACAGACGCATACATACACGGGAGGAGGGTTTGGAGTAGGTGACAAAAAGAACGCTTTTGTGATTTGATCAAGATGGATGGATTGGGTCACTTCACAGGTGTTGCCAGCCTTTTTAGGGTAAGAGTCCTATGCTGCCACGGTCCCAAGTGGTGCTGGTGGTCTGGCTGCGAAAGCCAGCTTGGTTACCGCCCCTAACCTCCCCTCAGATTCTCACAATTTTATGGAAAGAAGAGACACGAGATCTTGAAGAGATGGTAACAGTGTTCCTCTCTCAGCCCTGCCCCAGGCAGAAACCCAGATGTCAGTTTGCATTACATACCTAATGCTTAATATCTGAGTAATATTTTATAATCTATAGCTGAGATTACTTATCCTCTCCGTTTTCAGCCCTGAGCACAAGAAAGCAACCAACAAATTCTGGTGGGAGAACAAAGCTGAGGTCCAAATGAAAGAGAAGTTTCTGGTCACTCCCCAGGATTATGTACGGTGAGTCACTGGTATTGAACATGAAGTAGCAGAGTGAATTCTCTGGATCTTTGTCAGGTATGGAAGCTTACTCTATTAACTGGAAAGTTCAGGAGGGACTTCCGAAGTATCTACTGTCTTCATAGCACTTCTTATTCTAGGTACTATGTTGGACACAAAAATGTGACAGTTCTTGAGGTTTGGTTCGGGGATGGGAATTAGCAAATAGAGAACAATACTAAAAGTTGGCTATTGTCAGGCCGGGCGCGGTGGCTCAAGCCTGTAATCCCAGCACTTAGGGAGACCGAGACGGGCGGATCACGAGGTCAGGAGATCGAGACCATCCTGGCTAACCCGGTGAAACCCCGTCTCTACTAAAAAATACAAAAAACTAGCCGGGCGAGGTGGCGGGCGCCTGTAGTCCCAGCTACTCCGGAGGCTGAGGCAGGAGAATGGCGTGAACCCGGGAGGCGGAGCTTGCAGTGAGCTGAGATCTGGCCACTGCACTCCAGCCTGGGTGACAGAGCGAGACTCGGTCTCACAAAAAAAAAAAAAAAAAAAAAAAAAGTTGGCTATTGTCAACTACTTAAATTTGAGGCACAGAGAATACTAACGTTAGAAGAGGCTGTTTATAGTTTGTAAGAAACTGCTGTTCAGCCAGTACCTACTTTTAATAGTTTTGAACTCTATTTTTTTTTTTTGAGACAGAGTTTTGCTCTTTTTGCCCAGGCTGGAGTGCAGTGGCACAATCTCAGCTCACTGCAACCTCCAGCTCCTGGGTTCAAATGATTCTCCAGCCTCAGCATCCCAAGTAGCTGGGATTACAGGTGCACACCACCACACTTGGCTAATTTTTGTATTTGTGGTAGAGATGGGGTTTCACCATGTTGGCCAGGTTGGTCACTAACTCCTGACTTGTGATCCACCCGCTTTGGCCTCCCAAAGTGCTGGGATTACAGGTGTGAGCCATCATGCCTGGTCTCAGTGATTTTCTTAATGGTATCTGGGAATTCATCTGCTGCCTCTTGGTTGGCAGAAGCTGCCCCTTCTGCTATTTTGACATATTTTAAGCCAAACTTCTTTTTTTTTTTTTTTTTTTTGAGACGGAGTCTCGCTCTGTCACCCAGGCTGGAGTGCAGTGGCCAGATCTCAGCTCACTGCAAGCTCCGCCTCCCGGGTTCACGCCATTCTCCTGCCTCAGCCTCCCGTGTAGCTGGGACTACAGGCGCCGCCACCTCGCCCGGCTAGTTTTTTTTTTGTATTTTTAGTAGAGACGGGGTTTCACCGTGTTAGCCAGGATGGTCTCGATCTCCTGACCTCGTGATCCGCCCGTCTCGGCCTCCCAAAGTGCTGGGATTGCAGGCTTGAGCCACCGTGCCCGGCCCAAACTTCTTTCTAAAAGTATCAAACCATCCTTTGTTGGCATTAAATTCTCCAGCTTTAGATCCTTCACTTTCCTTTTGCTTTGTCATGTAATGATTTTGCTGTTTCTTGAATCCTATTAGAAGCTGTAGGTAGGCCTTTCTAACAACCCTGTACCCACATAAAAGCTGTGCTTTCAATATGAAGATAAAAAGGTATTGTGCAAAGCATGCAAGGTGCAGTGATAGCTTCATGAATTTCCTCTTATTTTTTTTTACAGTGTTCCTTAGGCTGGATTTAGTTATTTTTTTCTTTGCCTTTAAACAAAAAAAATTTTTTTTGGCCGGGCATGGTGGCTCATGGGAAGTCAGGAGTTTGAGACCAACCTGGCCAACATGGCAAAACCCCGTCTCTACTAAAAATACAAAAATTAGCTGGGTGTGGTGGTGGGTGCCTATAATCCCAGCTACTCAGGAGGCTGAGACAGGAGAATCGCTTGAACCTGGCGAGGCAGAGGTTGCGGTGAGCCAAGATCGCACCACTTCACTCCAGCCTGGGCAAAATATAGAAACTGTCTCAAAAGGAAAAAAAAAAAAATTCTTTTTTAAATTGAGACGGGGTTTTGCTATGTTGCCCAGGCTGGTCTCGAACTCCTGGGCTCAAGCAATCCGCCTGCCTCAGCCTTCCAAAGTGAGCCACCATGCTCACCCCTCACCCTTTTTTTCCACATGGGTTTTGTCAATGTGCATGGATTCATTTATCTTGAAATGCTGGACAACTGCAGCTGTAGATCTTAATCTCCAGTACTTATCAAACAATTCAGCTTTTTCTTGTAATGTCATGACTTTTCTCTGCTTCTTGGGAGCGCTTCAGGCATCACTAGTGGCACCTCCTATAGGTCCCACGTTACTATTCAAGGTTAATGGTATGACATTACTGAAAATTATGCAGGAACCATGAGTGATCACTTTCACTGTAATATGCAATTTACTGGTGAGACAACCTCTTGCAAGATGACCAGCATTACTGTGTTTTAAGCAGATACTCACAACACTGTAATAGGTGGCTACAAAATTGTGACAGTTGTACAGTTTGGAGTGTAATTTTATGCAGTTATGCAGTTATGTAATATTGCATCTTTACATTTATTTTCATTTCTCTTGACTGCGAATGTCACCATGTACAGTCTGTGTTTCTGTGTGTAAGTTTTGATAGATTCTTGTGCAGTGGTGCCATCTCGGCTCACTGCAACCTCTGCCTCCTGGGTTCAAGCAATTCTCCTGTTTCAGCCTGGATTTGTGTATTTTATGGTAGTAAATCATAAAAGACTAGTATCTACATATATTTTATGCATTCATGACATACCTTTTTCTTAATTTTTTTCGTATTTCTAGGCTATGTGGTTCATCTGTAAGTTTTTTCAAATTGTTGCAAATCTCCAAAAAATTTTTCAAGTGAACTTGTGCAGTTCGAACTGTGCTGTGCAAAAGTCAACTGTATTTGCTTATTTTCTCAAAAGGGAATGCCTAAAGGATAATCAAGAAACTAATGAAACTGCCAGATGTGGTGGTACACACATGTAGTCCTAGCTACTCAGGAGGCTGAGGTAAGAGGATAGCTTGAGCTCAGGAGTTTGAGGCCAGCCTGGGCAATGTATCAAGACCCCATCTCTAAAAATAAATATGAATTTGTTTTTAGAGAAGTTAATGAAACTGATCACATGGCCGGGCACTGTGGCTCACACCTGTAATCCCAGCACTTTGGGAGGCCGAGGCAGGAGGATCACTTGAGGTCAGGAGTTCGAGTTCGAGACCAGCCTGGTCAATATGGTGAAACCCTATCTCTACTAAAAATACAAAAAATAGCTGGGTGTGGTGGTTCGTGCCTGTAATCCCAGCTACTTGGGAGGCTGAGACAGGAGAATCGCTTGAGTCCGGGAGGCAAGAGATTCCACTGAGCTGACATCATGCCAAACATTGCACTCCAGCCTGGGCAACGAGCAAAACTCTGCCTCAAAAAAAAAAAAAAAGGAAAAGAAACGGATCACATATCAGTTAGTGTAACCAGTTGGTGTGATCCAGTTTGTGGGTCAGTAAAAATGTTTAGAGGTGATAAGAATAGAAAAAAGATTTTTTTTTTTTTTGGACAGAGTCTTACGGTCACCCAGGCTGGAGCGCAGTGGCATAATCTCAGCTCACTGCAACTTCCACCTCCCAGGTTCAAGCGATTCTCCCATCTCAGCTTGCCGAGTAGCTGGGATTACAGGCTTGTGCCACTACGCCCGGCTAATTTTTGTATTTTAGTAGAGATGGGGGGGTCTCAAAATGTTGGCCAGGCTGGCCTTGAACTCTTGACCTCAAGTGATCCACCTGACTCGGCTTCCTAAAGTGCTAGGATTACAGGCGTGAGCCACCACACCCGGCCTAGAAAAAAGATTTCTATGTATACTTTTAAAAATAAGTTTTTTTTTTTTTTTTTTTTTTTCTTTTTCTGATGGTACATTTGGGAATTATACTGTAACAGGCGTAAGAAGTAAGATTTCTCTCATAGGAAAATTTTCATTCAGAATCCAAAAGAAATATTTTGGGTTTTTTTGAGATGGAGTCTCTCTCTGTTGTCCAGGCTGGAGGGGAGCTGTGTGATCTTGGCTCACTGCAACCTCCGCCTCCCGGGTTCAAGCAATTCTCCTGACTCAGCCTCCTGGGTAGCCGGGATTACAGGCATGAGCCACCAGGCCTTGATAATTTATTATTATTTTTTTTACTGGTGAAAAGATATACATATATTTAGAATTAGCCAACTGGATTCAGTTGAGATGATCCCTATTTTGTTGGCAACATCCAAAGCACTGTAATCAGGAGCCAGTCAAACATATGCCTTCTTCTCTCCATGAGGCCGAATCAGGGTGTTGACCTTGGCCACATCAGTGTCAGAGCTTCTTCCAGTGCTTTCTGGCTTTAACATTCACCATGAACACAAGTGTGTTGTCTTCTGTCTTCTTCATGGGACACTCAGTGGTTAGAGGAAACTTGATGAATAGCATAGTGGTCAAGCTTGTTTCTCCTGGGGGTGCTCTTCCGAGGATGTTTGCACTGCCTCCGGAGTCGCAGTGTCTTGGGCCACTGGAAGGTTGGTGATGTGCAGATCTTTTTTTTGTGGCTGTGAACACCTTTCAACACTGCCTTCTTGGCCTTCAGACCCTTTGCTTTGGCTTTGGCTTTAGGAGGGGCAGGAGCTTCCTTCTTGGCTTTTGGTGCCATCTTGTGAAAAGGGGCTAATTTTTGTATTCTTTTGTAGAGACAGGGTCTCACCATGTTGGCCAAGCTGGTCTCAAACTCCTGACCTCAAATGATCCACCCGACTTGGCTTCCCAAAGTGCTGGATTACAGGTGTGAGCCACTGCACCTGGCCAATAATTAGAACTATTTCCTTTTTTTTCTTTTTGGAGACAGAGTCTTGTTCTGTTGCCCAGGCTGGAATGGCATGATCTTGGCTCACCACATCCTCCACCTCCTGAGTTCAAGCGATTCTCTTGCCTCAGTCTCCCGAGTAGCTGGAACTACAGGCCCACACCACCACGCCCAACTAATTCTTGTAATTTTAGTAGAGATGGGGTTTTACCATATTGTTCAGGCTGGTCTCGAACTCCCGACCTCAGGTGATCCGCCCCCTTGGCCTCCCAAAGTGCTGGGATTATAGGCGTGAGCCACCGACCCTGGCCCAGGTTAGAAATATTTTTTTTTTTTTTTTTTTGAGGCGGAGTCTCGCTCTGTCGCCCGGACTGGAGTGCAGTGGCCAGATCTCAGCTCACTGCAAGCTCCGCCTCCCGGGTTTACGCCATTCTCCTGCCTCAGCCTCCCGAGTAGCTGGGACTACAGGCGCCCGCCACCTCGCCCGGCTAGTTTTTTTTGTATTTTTAGTAGAGACGGGGTTTCACCGTGTTAGCCAGGATGGTCTCGATCTCATGACCTCGTGATCCGCCCGTCTCGGCCTCCCAAAGTGCTGGGATTACAGGCTTGAGCCACTGCGCCCGGCCAGAAATATTTCTAATCAGGTATTTCCATGGTTATAAATATTTGGTTGCTTGATTCATATGCATAGAAAGAAACAGTTGTCATAAATGTAAAAAGCAGTACTTAGCAAGTATTTTTAAGTGATTGGAATAGTTTTCCTTTAATATTACAATACTGCCTATTGGTTTGGAAATTAGATCACGCTGTATGTTTCGATCTTACTCAAAGGCATCATGAGTACTCTGCTCATTCTTTCATTCTTTATAGTGTTCTAGTTGAGTTAGGAACTATTTTATCAGAAACCATTTTAGCACTATAATAAGGATAGATTACATACCATAATGATTTTCAGACTTTTTTTTTTTTTTTTTTGAGACAGAGTCTCGCTCTGTTGCCCAAGCTGGAGTGCAGTGGCGCGATCTCAGCTTACTGCAACCTCCGCCTCCTAGGTTCAAGCAATTCTTCTGCCTCAGCCTCCTGAGTAGCTGGGACTATAGGCACGCACCACCATGCTTGGCTAATTTGTATTTTTAGTAGAGACGGGGTTTCACCATATTGGCCAGGCTGGTCTTGAACTCCCGACCTCATGATCTGCCCACCTTGTCCTCCCAAAGTGCTAGGATTACAGGCATGAGCCACTGGGCCCGGCCTGATTTTCAGATTTTTAATAAAAAGGGTATGTGGATTAGCGGGGTACGTAGTCCTACCTGCTTTGAAGGCTAGCCTATAGTCATACTTACTCTGGAGGCCAAGGCAGGAGGATCACCTGAGCCCAGGAGGTTGAAGCTGCAGTGAGCTATGATCCCACCACTACACTGCAGTCTGGGCAACACAGCAAGAATGTCTCTTAAAAAAAAAACCAATTCAGTTGCAGTGGCTCATGACTATAATTCCAGCACTTTTGGAGGCTGAGACAGAGGATCATTTGAGCCCAGGAGTTTAAGACCAGCCTGGACAACATAGCAAAACCCCATCTCTAAAAAAAATTGTATTAGCTAAGCATGGTGACATTTGCCTGTAGTGTTAGCTACTGGGGAGGCTGAGGCAGGAGGATTGCTTAAGGTCACGAGGCAGCAGTGAGCTGTGATCGTGCCACTGCATTCTAGCTTGGGCAACAGAGCAAAAGACCCTGTCTCAAAAAGAGGAAAAAAAAAAACAGTACCTGGAGAGTTTGAACAGGGCGAAAAGAAGGAAACATGGAGGAGTCTGCTAAAGCACAGAACTTCTCTCTGGTCCTCAAATAAATAAAAGTTTTTGGCCAGGCACCGTGGCTTACGCCTGTAATCCCAGCACTTTGGAAAGCCAAGACAGGAGGATCACGAGGTCAGGAGATTGAGACCATCCTGGCTAACACGGTGAAACCCTGTCTCTAAAAAATTAGCCAGGTGTGGCAGGCGGGCGCCTGTAGTGCCAGCTACTCAGGAGGCTGAGGCAGGAGAAACGCTTGAACCCAGGAGGCAGAGGTTGCAGTGAGCCAAGATGGCGCCACTGCACTCTAGCCTAGCGACAGAGTGAGACCCCGTCTCAAAAAAAAAAAATTTTTTTTTACAATTCCACATTGTCATTTTCTTTTCCTCTGGTCTCAAACTCCTGGTCTCAGGCAGTCCTCCCACCTCAGCCTCCCAAAGTGCTGGGACTACAGATGAGCCACTGCACCCAGCCAGCAGCCTAGAAATTTCTGGACTTCAACCATAGTGTAATTTTTTTTTTTAAATCAGTTTCTTCTATTTCCTTGAACTCAGTTTCCAGGAACTTCTGGTTTGGAAATTAGATACCTGCCTTCCAGGTTAGTCTATAGAAAGTCCAATTGTGTTCCACTGTGTCTTCATTGTCCTGCTCACTCATGTGATACACTCAGGTGTTGTGGATTACGAGACCCATAGAGAAACTTCCTGGTGATAATCGCACAAAGTAAAGGAAAGAAACCTGCCAGTCTGTACTGTCCATTATCATTATGTGCTTAGTCCATTTGGTTAAATAATTTGAGATGCTTTTTTTTTTTTTTTTTTGAGACAGGGTCTTGCTCTGTCACCCAGGCTGGAGTGCAGCGGTACAATCATGGCTCACTGCAGCCTCAAACTTCTGGGCTCAAGCAATCCTCCTGCCTCAGCCTTCAGAGTAGGCAGGATTTTTTTTTTTTTTTTTTTGAGATGGAGTCTCACTCTTTCGCTAGGCTGGAATGCAGTGACATGATCTCAGCTCACGGCAACCTCTGCCTCCCAGGTTCAAGCGATTCTCCCAAGTAGCTGGGACTACAGGCGCAGGCCACCATGCCAAACTAATTTTTTTTTTTTTTTTTTTTTTGAGACGGAGTCTCGTTGTCACCAGGCTGGAGTACAGTGGTGCGATCTTGGCTCACTACAAGATCCACCTCCCGGGTTCACGCCATTCTCCTGCCTCAGCCTCCCGAGTAGCTGGGACTACAGGCGCGTGCCACCATTGCCCGGCTAATTTTTTGTATTTTTAGTAGAGACGGGGTTTCACCGTGTTAGCCAGGATGGTCTCGATCTCCTGACCTGGTGATCCGCCTGCCTCGGCCTCCCAAAGTGGGAATTACAGGTGTGAGCCACCATGCCCAGCGTAATTTTTGTATTTTTAGTAGAGATGGGGTTTCACCATGTTGGCCAGGATGGTCTCGATCTCTTGACCTCGTGATCCGCCCACCTCAGCCACCCAAAGTGCTGGGATTACAGGCGTGAGCCACTGTGCCCGGCTAAGTCCACATATTTCTAATGTGACTGGGTCAGTCATCAACCTCTGTGATAAGATTTAGCTGTGTCCCCACCCAAATTTTTTCGAACTGTAGCTCCCGTAATTCCCACATTGTGGGAGGGACCCAGTGGGAGATAACTGAATCATGGGGGCATTTTCCCCTATACTGTTCTCATGGTAGTAAGTCACATGAGCTGACGATTTTATAAGGGGTTTCCCCTTTTGCTTGGTTTTCATTGTCTTGCCTGTCACCATGTAAGACTGCCTTTCACCTTCTGCTGTGATTGTGAGGCCTCCCCAGCCACATGGAACTGTAAGTCCATTAAACCTCTTTCTCTTTGTAAATTACCCAGTCTCAGATATGTCTTTATCAATCAGCAGTGTGAAACCAGACCAATACACCCTGTCAGCATCATCTCTCTGCTCCAGCGCTGCATCTTCAGGAGCCCAGGTTCCAGATAAATGAACCGTAGTGGCAGCCAGTGGCCAGGAGATACCAGCAGCCTAAACAGTTTTCGCTTCTTTTTTTTTGAGACGGAGTCTCACTCCGTCACCCAGGCTGGAGTGCAATGACCTGATCTTGGCACACTGCAACCTCCGCCTCCCACGGTCAAGTGATTCTCCTGCCTCAGCCTCCTGAGTAGCTGGGATTACAGGTGCGCACCACCACGCCCGGCTAGTTTTTGTACTTTTAGTAGAGATGGGGTTTCAGCATGTTGGTCAAGCTGTTCTCAAACTCCTGACCTCGTGATCTGCCCACCTCGGCCTCCCAAACTGCTGGGATTACAGGTGTGAGCCACCTGCGCCCGGCCTTTTTTTTTTTTTGAGATGGAGTCTTGCTCTGTTGTCCAAGCTGGAGTACCATGACACAGTGACAGCTCACTGCAGCCTCAACCTCCCAGGCTCAAGCAATGCTCCCACCCCAGCCTCCCAAGTAGGTGGGGCGACAAGCGTGCACCATCACACTTGGCTATTTCTATATGTTTTGTATAGACAGGGTCACTATGTTACCTGAGCTGGTCTCAGACTCCTGGGCTCAAGCAATCCTTCCACTTTGGCTTGTATGCCTACACTCAAGTGTAAAAACATATAAACCATGTCTATACTAACCAGCCAAATATTTGAACACTAAAAAGAATAATTTTCTTGATGTGGTAATGGTATCATGGTTGTACAGAATGTTCCTTTTCTTGGGAGATACATGCTGAAAATCTGGTTTGACATCTAAACCTATTTTTGTTTTGGCAAAGAGGATATATGTCTGTACAAAAGAAATGGAGCCAGCGTGGCAAAATGTTTACAATGACTCTGGGTGAGAGGTACATAGGTGCTTATTATACTGTTTTGTTTCTGAATTTGAAATTTCTCAAAATTAAAAAAAAAAATCTGAGGAGCTTTTCATAACTGATGGGGAATGGGTTCTGGGCGGTTTTGCCCCTTTTCTTTTTAGATTCAAGAAATCCATGGTGAAAGGTTTGGATTCCTACGAAGAAAAGGAGGATGAGGTGATCAAGGAGGTAAGTTAAAGCAGCAGTCCCTCACCCTTTTCGCACCAGGGGCTGGTTTCGTGGAAGATGATTTTTCCAGATGGACCCAGGCAGGGGATGGTTTCAGAATGAGACTGCTCCACCTCAGATCATCAGGCATTAGATTCTCATAAGGAGCACGCAACCTAGATACCTTGCATGCCCAGTTCACACTAGTGTTTGCACTCCTATAAGAATCTAATGCTACCGCTGATCTGACAGGAGCTCAGGCAGCAGTGCTGTTGCAGCCTGCTTCCTGACAGACCAGACCAGTACTGGTCCACGCCTGGGGGTGGAGGGCCCCTGAGTTAAAGGAAAGGCCTCTGAAGAAACTGGCCCCCATGATCCTGTACCTGTCTAAGCAGCCTCTCTCCCACAGATGGCAGCTCAGATCCGCGAGGTGGAGCAGAGCCGGCAGGAGGTGGTTCGGTCTGTCTTAGAGGTTGGTTTCCCTCGGAGGATCCAGACAAGTATCCAAATCCACTGATCCCTGGCATTCCCAAGTCCAGCATTTCATGAACCAGTGCTGCTTTTTTTTTTTTTTTTTTGGAGACAGAGTCTCACTGTGTCACCCAGGCTGGAGTGCAGTGGCACAATCTCGGCTGACTGCAACCTCCACCTCCCAGGTTCAGGTTCAAGCGATTTTCCCGCCTCAGCCTCCTGAGTAGCTGGGATTACAGGTGTCACCACCACGCCTGGCTAATTTTTGTATTTTTAATAGAGATGGGGTTTCATCATGTTGGCCAGGCTGGTCTTGAACTGACCTCAGGTGATCCACCCGCCTCGGCCTGCTGGGATTATAGGCGTCAGCCACTGCACCTGGCCATGAAAAAGTGCTTCTAAGAGAACTCTGACTGCACTGTCATCTGCTTGGCTTGAATTCCCTTACCTGTGCTCAAGGGGGCAGGCCTAGTCAGTGAATATGTGGACAGGGCTGGGAGGGAGGGAGGGAAGAGTCTGTGAAAGATGGCAGGGCAGTACCTTCCATATGCTCATTTGTTTCCTTCCTGTGATACTGGGGTCTGGAGGGTGGAGGCATGGCCTAGGCAGGCTCTTAAGCATCCCAGACACATTTATTTTTCCTGAATCAAACTCAGCCTCAGGCAGTGCCAGACCCAGAAGAGGGCTCTTCAGCACCTAGAAGCTGGAAAGGGATGAACAGGTAAGACTGTTAGAGAATCTCTTGTTGGGAATTTGACATCTTAGAACATTCTGCAACCTTTTGGCCGGGAAATGGAAACAGATCTAATCTTTACCACCCTATGGCTCAAGGACCTCATCTGCCAGCCTGGCTCATGTTTTTCAGCCAAGTAGCTTCCAGCTCACAGCAGCCCTCAAACTTGGACCTGCCAGCAGCTCCAGAGCTTGACTGGATGGAGATAGGACCATCTCTGACATTCATTGGCCATCAGGTACAAAGGATAAGCAAGCCAGAAGAGGGCCAATGCTCCCTCAGGTCTCAGGACCCCTCTTCTGATTTTCTACCTATTCTAGCCACTGCTGTCTCCACTGCAGGCTTTTCCTTCTTACTTCACTGTTCCCTAGTAGTGTTCTCAGACTTCTTCTCACCCTCCAAAGGGATCCTATTCACATGTATTGCCACTTAGGAGTGCCAACTCCTAAATCTTGCCCTCTGTAGAACTCATAGTTCCAACTCAACACAGGACTTTTATATTTAAATATCCCATAGGCATCTTTTTTTTTTTTTTTTTTTTTTTTTGAGATGGAGTCTTGCTCTGTCGCCCAGGCTGGGGTGCAGTGGCCAGATCTCAGCTGCAACTGTGAAAGCTCTCGCTCCAGGTGTAAGGCCATCTCCCTGCATCTGTCCTCCCGAGTAGTGCTGGGACTCAGCAGGCACCTCCGCCACTTTCGCCTGGCCCTTTTTTTTGTATTTTTTAGTAGAGACGGGGTTGTAGCCAGGAAGTCTCGTCTCTGACCTCGGATCCGCCCGCCTCGGCCTCCGAAGTCGATACAGGCGAGCCACCGCCCGGCCCCTCCATTTTTGATTTTTTAGTAGAACGGGTTTTCACCGTCTACCGGATGGTCGTCTCGTCATGATCCGCCGTCGGCCTCCCAAAGTGCTGGGATTACAGGCTTGAGCCACCGCGCCCTCCCATAGGCATCTGAAACTAACCTCCACCACTCCTGTATTTCCAATCACTAGATGCAGATCCTTTCCTTTTCCATCTCCCATATCCTGTCAACAAGCAGTCAGTTTTAAACATCTGTCTGCCTCTATTCAGCCTTTGGACAATTTCTACTCCCCCCCTTCAATCCTGCCTCACAAACAGAAAATCATCGTATCACTTATGATCTTACTCTACACTTCAGCTGTACTGATTGTGTTGCTTTGCGCTTTTACAGTTGCCATTGCCTAAAACATGCTTTCCTTCCCTTATCACCTAAAGTTTACCTTCGTTTAACTGTTAGCTCGAATGTCACTTTTTCTTTTTTTTTTTGAGACGAAGTCTTGCTGTGTCGCCCAGGCTGGAGTGCAGTGGCGCGATCTCGGCTCACTGCAAGCTCCGCCTCCCGGGTTCCCGCCTTTCTCCCGCCTCAGCCTCCAGGTAGCTGGGACTACAGGCGCCCGCCACCGCGCCCGGCTAGTTTTTTTTTTTTTTATTTTTAGTAGAGACGGGGTTTCACCGTGTTAGCCAGGAGGGTCTCGATTTCCTGACCTTGTGATCCACCCGCCTCGGCCTCCCAAAGTGCTGGGATTACAGGCTTGAGCCACCGCGCCCGGCCAAATGTCACTTTTTCATAAATGGCTTATCTGAATAGGTTATCTCTATTTCAAGTGGATGTAGCACCATGTAAAGTGGCAAATGTAATTTACCTAACTTGTGCTTAATGCTGTTCCCCAATTATATATATGCTGTGAGGGCAAGGTTTTGCTCACCTGGCATGTAATAGCCACTCTACTTACAGACATCTCCACTGTTGTGACTGTGAGCTTCCTAAGGACAGGGCTGTCTTAAGAATGACTTACTGTGCTTTCAAAGTTTAACATCAGCTGGAGTGCAGAATTAGCATTGTGGCAGCAGTCACACCCAGCTCTTTTGAAGTGTGCTTTGTCTATCTTTTCTAGGATTTTTTTTTTTTAATCATGGCTAGACTTTAACTAGCATTTTTTTTTTTCCCATTTCCAACTACAGGATATACCAGGAGTTGGTAACATCCACTCAGGTAAGGTCCAGGACAGAGTTTTTAAAACCCTGGGAGATACAATTTTTTTTTTTTTTTTTAATAAAGTTGGCCAAGATAAAGCATATGTATCTGGTAAAAGCCTTGTATCCAGAATATAGGAGAACTGTCAACTTGATATTAAACAACCCAATAAAAGCATATGAATAGATGTTCATCATTAGTCATTAGAGAAATGCAAACCACAGTGAAATACCACTATGTATGTATTGGAATGGCAAAAATTAAAGACTGACTGTGCCAAGTGTTTGGCAATGTAGAAAAACCAAACCCTCATACACTACTGCTTAAAATGTAAACTGGTAATAGTCACTTTGGAAAACAGTTCAGGATACACCTACGATATTATCCAGCCATTCCACTCCTAACTAGAGAAGAGAAAGCCTGTCTACACAGACTTGTACACAAATCTTCAGAACAGCTTTATTTGTAGCAGCTCCAAATTGGAAACAATTCAAATGTCTATCAACAGGCAAATGGATTAACAACGGAATAGTATTCCAGGATGAAGACAGAATTTTTGATACATACTACAACACAGATTAATCTTAAAAGGCCAGACCCGGCCAGCGCGGTGGCTCACGCCTGTAATCCCAGCAGTTTGGGAGGCCGAGGTGGGCAGATCACAAGGTCAGGAGTTTGAGACCAGCCTGGCCAACATGATGAAACCCTGTCTCTACTAAAAATACAAAAATTAGCTGGGCGTCATGGTGCGCACCTGTATTCCCAGCTACTCCAGAGGCTGAGGTTGCAGTGAGCTGAGAATGTGCCACTGCGCTCCAGCCTGGGCTAGAGTAAGACTCCTCTCAAAAAAAAAACAAAAAACAAAAAAAGCCAGACCCCACTCAACATTTCCACTCAATGTCCACACACAGAAAATCCTAAAAAATACAAACCAATAAAGCAACTGAAAGATCACTGATTGCCTGAACAGGAAAATATTTTAATGGGGGCAGTGATACTTACAGGCAGATGTTTGTGGTCTTGATTGTAATGGCTTCACTCAACAATCACCAAATTTAAATGTGTATCATTTATGTCAATTATGCCTCAAAGCCATTTTAAAATGACTATCACATACGGGGTACATTACTTTAAATTAGCCTAGGGCCTTCTTCCTAAGCTCCAGAATTCCTGGGCTTTGCTTTTAGACATTTCTAGCTCTTAATTAGGAGAGGTGAGCTAACAGCTAGGACATGCTTCACAATAGCCTGAAGACTTAAAAAAAAAAAAAAAAAAAAAAAACTTTATTTCTTTTTCAGGTGCCACACCTCCCTGGATGATCCAAGATGAATACATCGGTGGGAACCAAGAAATAGGACCATCCTATGAAGAATTTCTTAAAGAAAGTAAGTAAACTAATTCAAGAGAGGGTCTTCTAAATCTTCACACTCAAAAATGGTTTCCTTGCTTGTGTGTGATGGCTCATGGCTGTAATCCTAGCACTTTGGGAGGCTGAGGTAGGAGGGTCACTTGAGCCCAAAAGTTTGAAAACAGCCTGGACAACATAGTGAGACCCCATCTCTATATTCTTTAATAAAGAAAAATAAAAAACTGTTTCCTTATCATTGCACAGAGGAAAAACAAAAGTTGAAAAAACTCCCCCCAGACCGAGTTGGGGCCAACTTTGATCACAGCTCCAGGACCAGTGCAGGCTGGCTGCCCTCTTTTGGCCGCGTCTGGAATAATGGACGCCGCTGGCAGTCCAGGTATGTGTGTTCAGTGCCAGGTCACCAACCTACCCATCCAACCTCCTTTTTGGAGATATCACCCTTCATCCTGTTAACCCTTTATTTCCTTTCAGACATCAATTCAAAACTGAAGCTGCAGCAATGAAGCAGTCACATACAGAAAAAAGCTAATCAAGCTCTACCAACTACCATGAGGCTAAAAGCAAAGTCAACAAACCCCTACTTTCCACCGAATTCTTTATCATTGTCTTTCTTAGGAAACGGACATACTCATTTCATTTGATTTCATCAAGTTTTATTTTTCCAAATGTACAGTTGGTTAGACCTGTAAAAAAAAAATTAAAAGGATCAGAACCATAAAGCTTTGTATCTATCTCCTACACCATGAGCCCAGGCATTCCTACTCACCTATTCATGCATCTTCACCAGCAGCTGGAGCATCTCCGCCCTTGGTATTTCTGGTGTAAATTACTTGAGCTCTGTGCTTTGAAACCAGTTTGATAAGTCCTAGGGAGAGAAGATAGTAGGATGAGATGCTTAACAGATGCTATAATAGAAACTAGTAAGGTTTCTGGTTGGGCATGGTGGCTCATGCTTGTAATCCCACCACTTTGGGAGGTGAAGGCGGGCAGACACCTTGAGGTAAGGAGTTGCACACCAGCCTGGCCAACATGGTGAAACCCCATCTCTACTGAAGATACAAAAATTAGCGGGGCATGGTGGCACACGCTTGTAATCCCAGCTACTTGGGAGGCTGAGTTGTGAGGACTGCCTGAACCCAGGAGTTGGTGGTTGCAGTGAGCCAAAATTTCCCCTCTGCACTCCAGCCTGGGCGACAGAGTGAGACTGTCTCAAAAAAAAAACAAAACAAACAAACAAAAAAACAAATAAAAACACACTATTAAGGTTTTTGTTTTGGCCAGGTGCAGTGGCTCATGCCTGTAATCCCAGCACTTTGGACAGGTGGATCTCTTGAGCCCAGGAGACCAGCCTGGGCAACATAGCAAAACAGCATCTCTATTTAAAGGGGAAAAAACAGGGTCTCTCAAAGGTGCCCAGGATGTACTCAAACTCCTTGGCTCAAATGATCCTCCTGCCTTGGCCTCCCAAGTAGCTAGAAATACAAGGGTACCACTGCACCTCCCTTGGCCTCCCAAGTAGCTAGAAATACAAGGGTATCACTGCACCTGCTTAATCTGACGTTTGGTAACAAGAGAATCCTACAGTTTTTAACGATCATCTATCTTTACTTTTCCTTTAAATTAGGGACCTATTATCCTCCACCGCACCCCCCCCCCTTTTTTGAGACAGTCTCTTGCTCCATCACCAAAGCTGGAGTGCAGTGGTGCCATCTCGGCTCACTGCCACCTCCATCTCCTGGGTTCAAGCGATCCTCATGCCTCAGCATCCTGAGTAGCTGGGATTACAGGCATGCACCACCACATCCGGCTAATTTTTGTATTTTCAGTAGAGACACGTTTTCACCATATTGGCCAGGCTAGTCTCGAACTCCTGACCTCCAGTGATTCACCCGCCTCGGCCTCCCAAAGTGCTAGAATTACAGATGTTCAGTCACTATAGTTAGCTGAGCCTTATTATTGTGGAATTATGGTAATCAAACCATACTACTGAGTAGACCATACTAAATTTCTGGTTTTAAAATTTAATACATCAAAATATTTACCATAAAGGTTTTCAACATTTTCAAAATTGTTTTAAAATAGTAATTTAATTATTTCAAAAACTGTTGTCCCTGTAATTCTATGCATCCATTTACTTGAAACATAAAAGATCCTTGGGCTTCACCAAACTGCCACAGGGTCCACAGCACAAAAGTGGCTAAGAACCCTGATAATTCATCTCAAGAGTAAGACATCAGAATTACATTACTAACAGTCAATGGTCAAGCTATGCTTTTTTTTTTTAGTTCTGCTTTTCCAGCAAAATCACGGAAGATGGTTATTGTGGTCAAGACAATTTACCCTACAAAAGCACACATGTAGGATACACCCCTCACCTTTACTAAGGAGCTCCTGAAGGGCTGCCCTGGCCAGGGAGCCTCGAATCTTCAGTCTCTCAGAGACCACAGCTGGGGTTATAAGTTTATAGTTGGGAACTTCCTTACAGAGTTTGTCGTAGGTAGCTTTGTCAAACAAGACTAAGTTATTGAGCTTGTCCCGAACTTTGCCTTTGGACCACTTCTGCTCACCAAAACAAAACAGAAACAAGTTAGTATCTCTGGCAGAAGCACCCTTTCCCTCTCGAGTAATCTGCGTCAGAGAAATCTCTTCCATCATCATCAAAAATAAATTACACATTACTAACAACAACAACAACAAAAACCCGACAGGTGTTTGGGCTTCAGAACAGGGGCAGAGGCAGACACTTGACACACTGGTCTCATTTTCATGATCCTAAAGGAAACTAGGAAAAAGAACGAGTGGTGATGGGAGGATAAACTCACGTTTTTACTCTAGAACTCTACACCTGAGGCCGGGCGCGGTGGCTCAAGTCTGTAATCCCAGCACTTTGGGAGGCCGAGACGGGCGGATCACGAGGCCAAGAGATCGAGACCATCCTGGCTAACACGGTGAAACCCCGTCTCTACTAAAAAAAAAAAATACAGAAACCTAGCCGGGCGAGGTGGCGGGCGCCTGTAGTCCCAGCTACTCGGGAGGCTGAGGCAGGAGAATGACGCGAACCCGGGAGGCAGTGAACTGAGATTCGGCCACTGCACTCCAGCCTGGGCGACAGAGCCAGACTACGTCTCAAAAAAAAAAAGAAATCGTCTCAAAAAAAAAAAGAAATCTACACCTCAAAAACCAATTGCTATACAAGTTACCTATTACCAGAAGGCTACGGGAAGGCATCCCTACTCTCTCTGAGGGATCTTATTCCTACCTTCTTTTTGGCCTTGCCCCCGGATTTGTTCACTGGGTCTTTGTCTTTCTTGGCCGACTTTCCGGCGTCCTTCTTCTTCTTGTCGTCCTTGGGCGGCTGTAGGAAGGCAGCGGGAATGCAACCAGGTCCTCAAGTAGCCCCAAACTCCCCTAATACTGTGCCCTCAGCCCCCGCAAACTCCACCACCGGAGCACATGGGCGAAGCAATAACCGCGCCCGCCCTGCAACCAAGGCCAGCAGGCCAAGGAGCGCTCCCGCCGAAGTCTCTCCCCACTGAGTCCTCAAACCCAAGAACCCTGGCGAGTTCATACCCCTGAAGCTTACCATTGCGAAGCTCGGAGAGCAGCAACGTACACCACAGACTTGCTAAGATGTCGGACAAAAAGGAAGCGCTGCTCAGAAACAGGCCCAGAAACCTCCGTCCGCTGTGAGTACTTCCGGGGCAAGAGGCGGAGCCAGGCGGAGGATGTCCCACGGTGAAGCGCTCGCCCTCCAGCCTCAGGAGGAAGACAGGAAATGAATTCCAGTTCCCAAGCTGCACCGCCTAAATACCGCCCCAGGTTGTCAGAGTCTGGGCCACTTGTGACGCAGTACTGTAGTACTGTTTTCCGGCACTGATAAACGGAAAACAATCCACCAGGTCTCGGCAACTAACTTTCCGGTACTACTTATGCCCGAGAGTGTCGCTCCCAATGCGCAGGCGCCGCAGGTGGCGGCATGCAGGGCCTGGGAGGGGGAGGAGGCTGGGGTGGGGCCGGGGGGCAAGTGCTGTGATGCGGTTCCGGGGAGGGGCCGTCGGGTAGCGGCCGAATGACAGTTTCCGAGCGGCGGCAGTGATGGCGATTTTTAGTGTGTATGTGGTGAACAAAGCTGGCGGCTTGATTTACCAGTTGGACAGCTACGCGCCACGGGCTGAGGCTGAGAAAACTTTCAGTTACCCGCTGGATCTGCTGCTCAAGCTACACGATGAGCGTGTGTTGGTTGCTTTCGGCCAGCGGGACGGCATCCGAGGTGGGCTAGGCTCGGGCCGGGGGCGGGGGTTGGAGGGGGACAGGCCCCAGTGCTGCGGAAGTGGGTTGGTTGTAGGTGCGGGGCTGGGGGAAAGGGAGTGGTGTCGGGTCCCTTGTCCCCGCGGCGGAATCCCGGGGCTGCAGCTTCGCTGACCATTAGCTTCACCTCTGCAGTGGGCCATGCAGTGCTGGCCATCAATGGCATGGACGTGAATGGCAAGTACACGGCCGACGGGAAAGAGGTGCTGGAGTATCTGGGTAACCCTGCTAATTATCCGGTGTCCATTCGATTTGGCCGGCCCCGCCTCACTTCTAATGAGAAGCTCATGCTGGCCTCCATGTTCCACTCGTAAGTCCCCCGTCTCCTGAACGGCAGCGCTTGTAATTTGTCTGCCTTTTCTTAAATCGTCATTTTGGGGTTATGAAAAACGCAACCGATCCAGATCTAGATTTTAGGTAATAGTGGCAGTGGTGTCATCATTTTTTGGGGGGGGAGGGGAGAGGAGGGCGCACGGAGTATCGCTCTGTTACCCAGGCTGGAGTGCAGTGGCGCGATCTTGGCTCACTGCAACCTCTGCCTCCCAGTTTCAAGCGATTCTCTTGCCTCAGCCTCCCGAGTAGCTGGGATTACAGGCGCGCGCCACCAGGACCAGCTAATTTTTGTATTTTTAGTAGAGATGGGGTTTTGCCCTGTTGGCCAGGCTGGTCTCAAACTCCATGACCTCAGGTAATCCACCCGCCTCGGCATCCCAAAGTGCTGGGATTACAGGAGTGAGCCACCGCGCCCAGCCGAGGTGTCATCTTACTTCTCTTCGCTGAGCCTTAGTTTCTTCATATTTAAAGAAAGCCAGTTTAACTAAATGATCTTAAAAAATCTATGCGCCAGCTTTTGCTTAAAAGCGCAAGCTTAGTAAGCGTGGCACACATTCCTAGAGTAATCATTTTATCCAAAGTTTTAGATGTAAAATGTCTTAAAACAAAGTATGAATGTAAAATATTCCCAGAATTCAAATGAACTTAAAAATTTGGACACTACTGCCAGACAGTTCACACTACTTCTCCTGATTGTCCCAGGCCATAATGTTAACTCCTCAGCAAATAGGGACACGTCAGTGGAAGTTTGAGAAGCACTCCTGCCTTAGAGCAACTTTGCCTTCTTTGCATATAGGCTCTTTGCCATCGGCTCCCAGCTGTCTCCTGAACAGGGAAGCTCAGGCATTGAGATGCTGGAGACAGACACATTCAAACTGCACTGCTACCAGACACTGACAGGTATGCATCTCCACGGAGGCCAGAGGAGTGTGATGGAGAAGGTGGGGAAGAGACACTGACAAGTTTGCATCTCCAGGTGGGCCAGAGGAGTGTGGTGGAGAAGGTGGGAGGAGGGGATTGACCAAAGACACCTTTGGTAAGCAAGAAGAGGGGGTGTACTTTTCCTGGCACAATTATTATTATTTTTTTTTTCTGAGATGTTTCACTCTTGTTGCCCAGGCTGGAATGCAGTGGCGTGATCTGCCTCCTGGGTTCAAGCGATTCTCCTGCCTCAGACTCCCAAATAGCTGGGATTACAGGCATCCGTCAACATACTCGGCTAATTTTTATATTTTTAGTAGAGACGGGGTTTCTCCATATTGGTCAGGCTGGTCTCAAACTCCCGACCTCAGGTGATTGCCCGCCTCGGCCTCCCAAAGTGTTGGGATTACAGGCGTGAGCCACCGCACCCGGCCCACAATTCTTTTTTTTTGAGATGGAGTTTCACTCTGCCACCCAGGCTGGAGTGCAGTGTCATGATCTTGGCTCACTGCAGCCACCACCTCCTGGGTTTAAGCAGTTCTCCTGCCTCAGCCTCCCAAGTAGCTGAGACTACAGATGCCCGCCACCACCTCCAGCTAATTTTTTGTGGGGTTTTTTTGTTTTGTTTTGAGATGGAGTCTCGCTCTATCACCCAGGCTGAGTGCAGTGGCACGGTCTTGGCTCACTGCAGCCTCCGCCACCCAGGTTCAAGCAATTCTCCTGCCTCAACCTCCTGAGTAGCTGGGATTACAGGTGTCTGCCACCACACCCAGCTAATTTTTGTATTTTTCTTTTTTTTTTTTTTTTTTTTTTTTTTTTTTGAGGCGGAGTCTTGCTCTGTCGCCCAGGCTGGAGTGCAGTGGCCGGATCTCAGCTCACTGCAAGCTCCGCCTCCCGGGTTCCCGCCATTCTCCTGCCTCAGCCTCCCAAGTAGCTGGGACTACAGGCGCCCGCCTCGTCACCCGGCTAGTTTTTTGTATTTTTAGTAGAGACGGGGTTTCACTGTGTTCGCCAGGATGGTCTCGATCTCCTGACCTTGTGATCCGCCCGTCTCGGCCTCCCAAAGTGCTGGGATTACAGGCTTGAGTCACCGCGCCCGGCAATTTTTGTATTTTTCTAGGAGAGAGGGGGTTTCACCATGTTGGCCAGACTGGTCTCGCACTCCTGACCTCACGTGATCCACCTGCCTCAGCCTCGCAAAGTGCTGGGATTACAGGCATGAGCCACCGTGCCTGACCTTCCTGGCACAATTCTGCAGACACATCTGTTTATTTGTTTTGCGAATACAAAACCAATATTTAATCTGAAACTGATTTTGTCCATGCCACCCAGCATGTTCAGCACAGGTTATCTTGTGTTCAGATAAAACTCACCTTAATGCTAGTCCTGTTGCATGTACTTTGGAAGGTGTTAAATGTCTTTCCAAAATAAAATGTGAAAGCCAAATGGATATGACCTTTGGATTGCGACTGTCATTGCTTCACCCCCTTAATTTATTGAAAACTGCCTGAGTTTGTCCCTTGCCTGGCAATGTTTCTGCTGAGGGACTTAAAAACTGTTAGTAAGTAGTAAAGCTAGAACTCAAAGCCTGGTCTTAATCAGGTGGGTGACATAATAAAGTTACTTCACTTCTCTGGTCTCATCGGTAGATTCAAAGTCTTGCCTTTCCTGCATTATGTGGTAAAAAGAATAAAATTAAAATGGGCTTATAAAAGTGTTTTGCAAAATTGAAAGTGCTGTACAAATACAGGATGACACTATTTGCTCCAGTGTCTACCCTTTGGTAACCATTCTTGGTCTCTCTCCAGGGATCAAGTTTGTGGTTCTAGCAGATCCTAGGCAAGCTGGAATAGATTCTCTTCTCCGAAAGATTTATGAGATTTACTCAGACTTTGCCCTTAAGAATCCATTCTACTCCTTAGAAATGCCCATCAGGTAAGCGGCTCCACTTCCAGATACTGGTTAAAGCCTCCTTGCCCCTCCCTGTGTGCTCTGTCCAAAGTTAGTTGAAGCATAGTAGAGTATTACTTGTTTTGTTTGTTTTCGAGACGGAGTTTCGCTCTTGTTGCCCAGGCTGGAGTGCAATGGCGCGATCTTGGCTCGCCGCAACCTTCGCCTCCCAGGTTCAAGCGATTCTTCTGGTTCAGCCCCCCGAGTAGCTGGGAATACAGGCATGTGCCACCACGCCCGGCTAGTTTCATATTTTTAGTAAAGACAAGGTTTCACCATGTTGGTCAAGCTGGTCTCGAACTCCCGGCCTCAGGTGATCCACCCGCCTTGGCCTCCCACAGTGCTGGGATTACAGGCGTGAGCTACTGCGCCTGGCTGAGTATTACTTTTAAGTAAGATAGAAGGACAGGCCGGTGGCTCACGTGTGTAATCTCAGCACTTTGGAAGACGGAGGGGGTAGGATCACTTTATCTCAGGAGTTTGAGATCAGTCTGGACAACATAGACCCTATCTTTACAAAAAAAAAAATTAGCCTGGTGTGGTGGCAGACACCCATAGTGCCAGCTATTAAGGAAGCTGAGGTGGGAGGATTGCTTAAACCCGGAAGGTCAAGGCAGCAGTGAGCCATGCTCGTGCTACTGCATTCCAGCCTGGGCAACAGAACAAGACAGTATCTCTAAATAAATAAGACAGTCGCTGGGTGCGGTGGCTCACGCCTGTAATCCCAGCACTTTGGGAGGCCGAGGCGGGCAGATGACTTGAGGTCAGGAGTTTGAGACCAGCCTGGTCAACATGGTGAAACCCTATCTCTACTAAAAATACTGAAAATACAAAAATTAGCCGTGTGTGCTGGTGTGCACCTGTAATCCCAGCTACTCTGGAGGCTGAGGCAAGAGAATCACTTGAACCTTGGAGGCAGAGGTTGCAGTGAGCTGAGATTGTGCCACTGCATTCCAGCCTGGATGACTCTTTAGAGAAAACAGTCTTTCCTTGGGGTTTATGTCATTTTTGGGGGGTTTTTTTGTTGTTGTTTTTGAGACAGAGTTTCACTCTTGTCACCCAGGCTGGAGTGCAATGGTGCGATCACGGCTCACTGCAACCTCTGCCTTCCGGGTTCAGGTGATTCTCCTGTCTCAGCCTCCAGAGTAGCTGGGATTACAGGCGCCTGCCACCATGCCCAGCTAATTTTTGTATTTTTAGTAGAGACAGAGTTTCACCATGTTGGCCAGGCTGGTCTTGAACTCCTGACCTCACCTCATCCACCCACCACAGCCTTCATGATATATGTTCTTCTTCAAGCAGTTTCCCCTGGCTTAAGTGGGGAGAAAGCCTCAGGCCTCATGCTTTTTTTCCTACCTTGGGCCTGGTTTAGGTGTGAGCTCTTTGACCAGAACCTGAAGCTAGCCCTGGAGGTAGCAGAGAAGGCTGGAACTTTTGGACCTGGGTCATAGGCTGAACCTGTGATGGACCCCCAAATTCTGAGAGTTCCTGCAAAAGGAATACTGCTGTTTATACTCCAGTGGAAATCCCAGCAGCCTTGTTAGTGCGCTTGAAAATGGGAGAATGCTGATCCTGAAGACAAAACTGATTCCTGAGCCTTAACACTAGATTCTTTCCTTCTGTATATACCATGGTCTTACTTTCCAACTCTGTATGGATTTATTTTTGGAAGAGCTAGGTCCATAAATGTTGTTAATAAATATTCCTTTGTTCTTGGTGTTTGCTCTCTATCTTAATCGATGGTTTTGGGGGAAAGGTAAAGGAAGGGAGACAAAAATGGTGAGGGAATTCTGGGAAGATGATTTGTTCTAGTAAAAAACATAACAAGTATGTGTTCATTAAATAAATGAACATAAGATTTTGAAGCATGAGCATTGGATCTAGTCCCAGAATTGCTGCTGATTTCTTGGGGTCCTGGGGTGGTGGTGGCCGTGGTGGTGGCTGTTATGATGATGATGATGGGCCAGGCACGGTGGCTCAAGCCTGTAATCCCAGCTTTCTGGGAGGCCGAGATGGGTGGATCACGAGGTCAGGAGATCAAGACCATCCTGGCTAATACGGTGAAACCCTGTCTCTACTAAAAAAAATACAAAAAAACTAGCCTGGCGTGGTGGTGGGCGCCTGTAGTCCCAGCTACTCCAGAGGCTGAGGCAGGAGAATGGCGTGAACCCGGGAGGCGGAGCTTGCAGTGAGCCGAGATTGCGCCACTGCACTCCAGCCTGGGCGACAGAGCGAGACTCCGTCTCAAAAAAATAAATAAATAAAATAAAAATAGATGATGATGATGATGATGATGGAACATATATCAAGCACTTACAGTCAGGCATTCCTGCTTTATCTCACTTGATCTTCATCCTAAGTCCAGGGGGTACGTTTTGTTACAGAGAAGAGATTTAGCAGACTTTCTGCCTCAAAGTTTCCAAGCTAGTTACTGACAGTATGGGTTTGAACCTAGGCTTTCTGACTACACACTCAGTAAACTACTGTTACACTTCCTCCTCCCTCCATCAAGTTATTTAACCTGTCCACAACCCAATAGCTTTATCTCTAAAATAGTCATTGAACTATTCAATGTTCAGGTGAAGGCAGAGGAGGCATGAGCTTTAAAGGAGTCCATCTACACTTCAGCTTCCCGATTCCAGGGAAATGAAGTCTTTCTCTTTTGGGGTGGAAAGAGCAGGTATCGACAGTATTTCCCAAGGAAGCTGTCTGACTTTGAAAAAATAAATCACTGGCAGTGTTCAGTGTCAAATCTAGTTTTAATCTCCTATAACAAGTCATCTTTTCTTCCCACCTACACCCAACTGCACCTAGTGGTACAGTGAGAGTGACAGCCGCCTCTCTTTCCCTGGAGTCTGAGGTATTGGCAACAGCTGTCGCCCACTGCTGAGAGGACTTAGGGCCCAGCAGAAGTCAAGGGCCATTAGTGCCCTGCAGCTACAGGGATAGCCTCACTTCAGGTGGGGATGGGGTAGGATGGGGACAGGATGGGGCCTAGGAAAAGAAGAAGGGTACAGGAGGCTTCCTGACTGCAGAAGTTTCCTGTTTGTCTGAAGGCAGGAAATAGAAGCTAATGGAGTCTAAGGCCAAAGGTTATCTTTTAAATAGAGCATAGGACCGGGGAAACTGGGACCTCACTAGCCACTGATAGCTTCCAGCGCCACCTGGGTGAGGGAAAAGGCGCAGAAATGGAAAGTGAAAGGTTCAGGGCTAGCCAAGCAGGCCCGCCTTCTCCCCGCCGACAGCGTGCAGGGGGAAGGCCACCGTGGGATGGTGCTCTGGAACCTGGACTCTCTTCACTCAGCCTTCTTGGACACTCGGCCCATCTTGGTGCGGATGTTTCGTAGGAGGAAGAAGGCAGCTGTGCTGGCTGCACAAATCACTTCAGCCACCCAGAAGGCTGTGCTCCAGCTGTAGTGCTTGGCAATGGTGCTGAAGGGCAGCCCAGCCAAAAAGCCGCCCACTGTCAGGGGAAGGGGATGAACATAAGCCAGTGGTGCTAGCTCCAGCTTCTCACTGGTTTATATGCAAAGCACGGGTGGGGGTGAGGGAGAGACTCTAGAAGATAACACTTACCATTGGCCATGAGTCCCACAATGGCGTGGGAGGTGCCACACAAGCTGGGAGGGGCACTCTCGTTGGCTATGACTCCAAACAGGGCAATGGGACCATACGAGGAGAAACCAAATACAGCTCCCAATACCAGGATCCAGAGCTGCCAAGGGCAGAGTGGAGTGGCATTCAGAGTTGGAAAGCTGACCTGCCTGCCCACCCCTGCCAAAGCGAGGAAGAAGGCTTGGTCCCCAGGAACAAACAGTAGTCATAAAGGGACAGTAAGTAAGTGACCCTTTCCCTCCCACTCCCCAACACAATTGACAGTACAGAGCTAGAGTAGTAGATGCCACATTGAGCAAACCCAGGGACATAGGTGGGCAAGGAAAGGAGGTACAGAAGTCATCCCTCCGAGCTAGAGGCTGTCCTCAGGATTCACACAAACTGGACTGGCTAGGGGTAAGGCAAAGGGGTAGGACAAAGGTAAGACAGACCAGGAGAAAAACCAGAGGTATCTGTAAGGCACCTCATGCTCTGTAAAGCCTGTGAGCTCTGCGAGAGGGTGAAGAGCCGGAGTCCAGAAAGCAACGTCCTAGAGGAGCACAGGGAAGAAAAGAAAACCAGGCCCAGAGTGGAGGAGGAGAACCCAGACACAGAGAGGAACGGTCCAATCAGAACTGAAAAGGGAATCTGAGAGGCAAAGAAAAGACTGGCCCAGGCTAGAGCCAGGAGAGGAAGAGAGTCAGTGGCCCTTGCTTTCTCTCCTTGTGCCCTGCCGTGAGCCAGGCCTTTCTTAATTACCTTGGGGGAGTCACTGGTCACTGTTACCCGGAAGAGGTACATGGACACTGTCATGCCAGCCATCATGAACAGCAACAGGCCATGGCGAGGGTTCCCGTAGATGGACAGTCCCGCCTATGGATACAGTCCCAGCAATGTCACACCCTCAGAACAGGGCAGAGAACCCCCATCCCTGGACTCTGATACAGCAGGGCCTTTGCTGACAGGTCTTTGGCAATCCCACCTCAGTTCTTGGCCCTGGGCAGCTCTGGGAGGCCCTGGGACCTGCTCATTACATTCTGAGGCCAAACTCCACAACATCCCTTCCTCCCCCATGGGGCAGGTCTAGGACACGTGCTGGGGAGTGCACCTAGTCTGTTCCCAGCCCGTTTTCCTGGGGCTGTGGAGAAACCTATAGCTAAGTTAAGAAATATTCTGGCTGTCCTTCACATCAGTTAAAATTCTCCCAAGAGCCTTACCTCCACAACTGTAGGAAAGCTAAGACTGGCCTGGAATCATTCCCTCCTCACCCAGTCTAAACCAGCAGATGCCAACCTGCCTGTGCCCTGGGACTCCCATCTCTCAAGTGCCTGTCCCAGCCATGCTGTGAAGACTGAAAGGGACCCTTCTCCTTCCTGTCCCTTCTGCCCGCTCACCTTTGCCATGGCCCGGTCTGACAGGTAGCCAGCTGCGATGCTGCCTACAAGGCCCCCAACTTCCAGGGCACTCATGTAGGAGCTACCTGCAGTGGGGAGTTGTGGTAGGAAGAGGGAAGGGAAGGGTGGGAGGGTGTTACACATTGGGGTTGTCCCACAATGACTTAAACCTGGAGAGGTACAGGGTTCCCATGGGTGACTGGCCATAGCTGCCTGAGTAGTGGCCGACCTCAAGGAACAAATAAAGAGGATAAAGGGAAGCAAGGCCTGAATTTCCATCCCCTGCATTGGTTCCTGCTCCTTATGCCCACCCTTGTCCCCATGCTCATCTTACCTACAAGGGCTGACTGTCCTTTCTCCTGGATAAGGAAGAACTGGCCCCAGTCAGTACAGCAGGTCTTTACTCCAAACACCACAAGGTAACCAGTGGAGAGCACCCACAGGTAAGGGGACAGCAGCAGCTCCTGTAGGGTGCTCTCCTCCTTCAAGGAGCCTGGAGGTAGGAAGAGGCTGGGTGTCAGGCTCTGCCCTGACTGCTCTCCCCAACCTGAGCCCCCAACATTCATTAACCAGTTACAGGGGCAGAGTCCATCTGCACAGCCAGGATCAGCGTGAAGGGTATTCCCTCACCCCACTGCTCTCCTCTCCCCTTCTCCGCTGCAAGCTCAATGAATGAAAGAGAAACAGGACCAGGGAGGACCAAGCCACTTAAGGACCAAGCTCAATGAATGAAAGACAAACAGGATCAAACAGGCCCAAGCCACTAAAGCTCATGATTCTATCTATCCAGGACAGGGAATTTTGTGCTGCTGTGAGGAAAGGCCAGAAAATAACGTGAGTCACAGCTCTTGCTGGCTCTGCCACTTGTCCAGTACTTAACTGCCTCTTGGGATGGAGTTTTGTCCACTCCCCATGCAGCCTTCGTTACCACTCCTTCCCCCACATCCACTGACTAGCATAGGACCAGGCAAACACCTAGTCTTCAACAAAAATCTGCCTGCTGAATGAGTGCCCCAGTGGTTGGCTTGGGTAAGGGCTTACCCTTCTTGCCCTTAGAGGGTGTGGGGTCCAGGTTGCGGAGTCCAACATCAGCAGGTTCATTGTGGATAAGCAGAAGACAGAGGAAGGAGACAACCACACACAGTGCCCCAGACAGGGCCAGCGTGCTGCGCCAGCTGTAGCTCTGGGCGAGGACAGTTGCCAAGATAGGGCCCAGCCCTCCAGCCAGGTTCATGCTGGTTGACAGGATGGCCCACCAAGTGCCAAACTGAGATGGCTCAAACCACTGTGGGGCAGAGGGCAACAACATAGGTGTCCAGCCTACTGCCCATGTTGAGGGTGGGGTCAGGTGGGGCAGTCCTAGAAGCTCACATTACAGGGAGGAGGGAGAGGGCGCTTCTGTTTGGCAGGGCAGTTCCCTCCTCTGCCACCTGATCCCACCACTCTCAGCCTCCTAAAATATCTTGACAAGCAATAGGAGCTGGCCAGGAACTGCTCAGGAACCTGCTCTGGGTTGGGTATGGAGGTGGTGGGTAAGAAGGGGCGCTCCCACATGCTGTTTAGGCATCCTCTATGACAATCCAAACAGGCTCTTTGGAAACACTCACCTTCCGCAGGACCTTCCCACATGGGGGCCAGCCCAGCCCCTGGGCCAGGCCATTAAGGAACCAGAGGGCAGCAAAGACAGGTACTGTGGAGCTCCAGGAAAAGAATATGTTGACCAGGCCAACCAGGAGCAGCCCAGAAGAGAAGAGCCACCGAGCACTCATCTGGTCAGACAGCACTCCACTGACAAACTTGCTGATAGCATAAGCTGCTGACTGGCTGCTGGTGATGAGCCCTGCAGGGGAGGGGAGCAGGGAACAGTACATTTAGGGGTTAGGGACCAGGGGAGAAACACAGGAGCAATGGAAGAAGGCATGGGGTCAGGTGGGTAGGGGTGCCCAGTGGGGTGAGACAGGTTACTTCCCAGAGGAACAGGAGGAGCCTGCGCTGCAATCGGACACTCACTCATGGGGCCCTACTACTTCTGCCACTTCTCCTGCCTCACCATCAGCACTAGCCCCACATTGACCCATGATTCTCAGCTACAGTTGTCAGAGAACAAAAAGGGAGCAGGACATGGCAGCTCCCCATCCCTGGGATTTGCATATGGGATTTCCCACCTCACCCTGGATGCCAACCCCGGGCCTCTAGCAGTTCTGTTGCTCCACCACCCAACATGGGGCAAAGGGCTCAGGATTGGAGTCAGGGACCCTGTCCCTCCTGAAGGGTAGCATGCCAGGCCACATGAAATCATTGTGCCAACTTTTTAGTTCCCAGTGTTCACAGTGTCAGTAGCCAGCACTCACCCCGAAGCCTCCACATGCACCCAAACAGATGTGAAAACCATGCTCAGAAGCCCCTCAAACACTCTCAGAATAAACAGTGCCTCCAGGGGCATGCACACACACATCCACACACATCAAATAAGCAGCCCTCCTTAGCCCTGCATGCACCCACATCCATGAATCTTAGAGCCTCTTTATCTGGCACCTGGCCTCTACTGCGCAGACACTCCACCCACACGACATGCCCGTTCACAAACACCCAGTGTCCCCAGGCCCACCACCCTGCTGTTTCAGGGCTCACCCAAATCATCCTTGTCCAAAGGGATCTCTTCCACCAATGATGGCATGACAAAGGAGAAGGTCTTGCGATTGAAGTAATACAGGCTGTAGCCCCCAAACATGGCCGAGAAGATCACAGTGCGATAATAGCCATAGCCCTGGGCTGCCATGGTAGAAAAGAGCAGGCCCTACCAGCCAAGACGCACAGCCTTTGACCACAGCTCCTGCTTGCCGCTCTCACAGTTCCCAGATCTGCTGAGCTGGGTTTTTTCTGCTCCCTCCTCCACCGAGCCTCCCAGGCTCCCTTTATAGCCACCTCCTGGACAATCATTAAGCCTGGGAAGGCTCCTAGGGGACCCAGTGTCCTGAGGGAGACAAGAAAACAAGAGATTACTGATCGCCAAACTGTAGGGGGTGGAGGAGGTCCCAGAAGGAGGCATGCCTGTGAGCCAGGCCAGCACCCTGTGTCCCCAGGATTTCTGCCTTTACCTCCTCTATCACGTCTGCTTGCCTGTGAAACCAGCTTTGATTAAAGGTTCAACCTAATTACTTTTGTCTGCATGAGCCCAGGGGAGGTAGGGGTGGGATGAGCAGAGATGCCCTCTCTAGCCCTGCTCCCTCAGTCACAGAACCTTCTCATTCATTCATGGAAGGTTTCTTAACTCACTAGTTGACAGGCACTGCACTTGGCACTAGGTTAGTTTCTACACCCACTCACCACCACCCCAGCAAAACACAAAGTCAGACACATACCCCGTCTACCCCACTTCCAAGCCTTCTAGAGAGGGCCTCAATCCATGGAACTCTCAATCCTTAGCACATAATATATGTAACTGTTTCCTACAGTTGCCCCCTGTAATTCTAAGCAAAGGGGACCTCCCCAGTTCAGGTCCCACGGTGTCACACACAAAGCCCTGCTAAGCTCTGGTGGGGCCCCACAAAGCTACCTCTGGGTCCCCATTACCCTGCGACGTCAGTCTGGGCTTCCTTCAGGCTAGCTAGGGGCTGCAGGGTCTGGTTTCCAACCTGGGGGACGTTGGCAGGGGCCGCAAGCAGAGGGGACTGGGCAGCCCGTGGGCGGGAAGGTGCACAACCGTCCAGCCCAGGGCCCCGGCAACATGCCCCGGCTTTTCCGCTCAATTGGGAAAGCAACTGGAGCAGAAGGCGTAGGAGCACGCGCAGCGAGGGACCGCACGTATTCCCCCGGAGGCCCCGCGCTTCTGGCACCCAGAGGCTCAGCCTGGTAGGGGAGGGCCAGGCGGCGGGCGGGGGAGGAGGAGAGGCGGCGGGCCCCTGGCACCTGCCCAGCCCCGTGTCCTCACGCTACTCAGGACACGCGATTGTGCGGCTGGGAACCACGGGGGCCGGGGGTGCAGGAGCTGGAGAGGTGCGGAGACCACAGGACTGGCGCCATAGAAAGGGGTCTTGTGCTGGTCAGGGGTAGCGCCTCGGTGCCCCCAAGACCCATGAATTGTCTCCGGAACTGCAGGAACAGCTCCGGGTCGTATCGGAAGTTGGGGTTCGCCAACAATGGATCCCCAAGACGTGAGAGCCCCGCCCTCAGGTGACGCCCCTCCCCCGCATACCGCCCCTACCTGAACAGAGGCGGGAGCCCGAATAGGACGGGGCGGGGCCAGCGAAGGCCGCGCATGCGCGACGGGCGGGGGCGTGGTCTTCTCTTGCTGCTTCGCTTGCCTGCAAGTGGAGTTCTCCGCCCCACATGCCGGGGACATCGACTTACTCCCTTCCGCCGGTCACGCTGCTCCTTGGACCAGCACAGCGCCCCTCAGGGGTTGGGCACGGCATGTCCAATTCTTAAGTGGTTGCATTCAGCAAACCATGTTTTTAGTGAGTGCCCTCCTCTACAAAATACATGGAACTCTAAGGTGGATAATCATTGTTCCCAAGTTGCTCACAGTCTGGGAAAGGTGTTGTAAGATAACACAGCATTTTTTTTGTTTCCTTTTTTTTTTTTTTTGAGACGGAGTCTCGCTCTGTCGTCCTGGCTGGAGTGCAGTGGCACAATCTCAGCTCACTGCAAGCTCCGCCTCCCGGGTTCACGCCATTCTCCTGCCTCAGCCTCCCGAGTAGCTGGGACTACAGGCGCCCACCACCTCGCCCGGCTAGGTTTTTGTATTTTTTAGTAGAGACGGGGTTTCACCGTGTTAGCCAGGATGGTCTCGATCTCCTGACCTCGTGATCCGCCCACCTCGGCCTCCCAAAGTGTTGGGATTACGGGGGTGAGCCACCGCGCCCGGCCCACAATTTGGAATTTTAACTTGTGGTTTGATTGTTGGGGACAGAGACGGGGCCCGGAGTAAATATCAAATTCTAGTCCCAGACCCACAGCATTCTAACAGTGTGACCTTGGTTAATTACTATGAGCCCCGGTTTCCTACCAGCCTGGTAAGTAATTGCAAAGACTCAACAGATGATTTAGATAAGAGCTCAGAAATTCTGTAAGAGTTCTCAACAACAATGGTTTTCACTGATCCCAGGTAAGAGTCGTGAGGAGTAACAGTAGAGATGCTATTTTACAATGATGACTGTTCTCAGAGACAAAGCAAATGTTAACCCCGCCCATAGCTTCAACAGAAGATAACATAGCCTAACAAAGTCCCCAACAGTCCCAATCAGCCAGCACTTCCCAACCCCTCCCCAATATAAAAGCCTCAGCTTGTAAGTGATCAGGGTCTCAGCCAGACTCCTGACTGGAACCCCTCGCAGGCTTATTCCTGTGAATAATCCTGTTTGGCCGTTAAGTGGCCTCCTGTCTCTCGCACTCTTCCCTTATATCTTCCTAACAAGAGTGACTGAAGGAATTTTAAGTGTTCCAAAATTAAGAGCAAAGATCTTTTTTTTTTTTTTTTTTTTTGAGACGGAGTCTTGCTCTGTCACCCAGGCTGGAGTGCAGTGGCCGGATCTCAGCTCACTGCAAGCTCCGCCTCCCGGGTTCCCGCCATTCTCCTGCCTCAGCCTCCCGAGTAGCTGGGACTACAGGCGCCACCACCTCGCCCGGCTAGTTTTTTGTATTTTTTAGTAGAGACGGGGTTTACACCGTGTTAGCCAGGATGGTCTCGATCTCCTGACCTCATGATCCGCCCGTCTCGGCCTCCCAAAGTGCTGGGATTACAGGCTTGAGCCACCGCGCCCAGCCAAGATCTTTTACTCTAGAGAAGGTGGTCGGAGAAGGGAGGAGGAGGAGATGAGATAAAATAGGATGACGGGCCGGATGTTATGGCTCATGCTTGTAATCCCAGCACTTTGGGAGGCCAAGGCAGGTGGATCACTTGAGGTCAGGAGTTCGAAACCAGCCTGGCCAACATGGTGAAACCGTGTCTCTACTAAAAATACCAAAATTAGCCAGGCTTGGTGCCGCACGTCTGAAATCCCAGTTACTGGGGAGGCTGAGGCAGGAGAATTGCTTGGACCTGGGAAGCAGAGGTTGCAGTGAGCTGAGATCGTGCCACTGCACTCCAGCCTGGGCGACAGAGCGAGACCCTGTCCAAAAAAAAAAAAAAAGAATGGCAATGTCACTGAACTTCGTTGATTCAAAACTGGGCAGGAGCCTAGTTTGTACCAGGCATTGTGCTTTCAGCCAGGTAGATCAGAGGACCAGGAAACAGTTTCTCCAAAAGCAAACCAGAACAGATTCTTACTTTACCTAATAGAGGAGTACGGAGCCATCAGGTTTTTCTCCCCTTTTATTTTTAAGATTTAACATACACATAATAAAATACAAAAGGTGCAGGAATCTTACATGTACAACTCAATGATTTTTTACATATATTAATACCCCTGTAACCACCACCTAAATTAACAGCCCTATGGTTTTATTTTGGAAATGGAGTGATCTCAGCTCACTGCAACCTCCATCTCCGGGGTTCAAGTGATTCTCCTGCCTCAGCCTCCCAAGTAGCTGGAATTACAGGCATGCCCCACCACGCCCGGCTAATTTTGTATTTTTGGTAAGGATGGGGTTTCTCCATGTTGGTCAGGCTGGTCTCAAACTCCCAACCTCAGATGATCTGCCCCCACCTTGGCCTCCTAAAGTGCTGGGATTACAGGCATGAGCCACTGCACCCAGCTAACCTGGCTAATTTTTCTATTTTTAGTAGAGACAAGAGTTTCACCATATTGGCCAGGCTGGTCTCGAAATCCTGAATTCAAGGGATCCACCCGCCTTGGTCTCCCCATGTCCTGGAATTACAGGCATGAGCCACTGTGCCCGGTTGATGGTGTTTGTTTGTTTTTGAGACAGAGTCTTGCTCTGTCAGCCAGACTGGAGTGCAGTGGCACGATCTCAGCTCACTGCAACCTCTGTCTCCCGGGCTCAAGCGATTCTCCTGCCTCAGCCTCCTGAGTAGCTGGGATTACAAGTATGTGTCACCACGCCCAGCTAATTTTTGTATTTTTAGTAGAGACGAGTTTCTCCATGTTGGCCAGGCTGGTCTTGAACTCCTGACCTCAGGTAATCCGCCCACCTCGGCCTCCCAAAGTGCTGGGATTACAGGCGTGAGCCACCGTGCCCGGCCTGTTTTTTTTTTTGTTTGTTTTTTTTAAATTTACTTATTTACTTTTTTGAGACAGGCTTGCTCTGTTACCCAGGCTGGAGTACAGTGGTATCTTAGCTCACTGTAAACTCAAACTCCTGAGCATAAGCGATCCTCCCAAGTAGCTAAGACTACAGGACCAGGCCACCTGGGTTCAAGCACTTCTCCTGCCTCAGCCTCCTGAGTAGCTGGGATTATAGGCGCCTGCAAACACGCATGGCTAATTTTTGTATTTTTAGTACAGACGGGGTTTCGCCATGTTGGCCAAACTAGTCTCAAACTCCTGAGTTGAGGTGATCCACCTGCCTCAGGCTCCCAAAATGCGGGGATTATAAGCATGATCCATCGCATCCAGCCAGTGGGAATTAAATGAAAAAACATTTTAAAGCACTTTATGATCAGGATAATAGGGACTCAAATGCTAGTTTGCTCACCATATTTCCCAAGAATGTTAAGAAATGAAAAGATAGGCTGGGCGTGGTGGCTTACGCCTGTAATCCCAGCACTTCGGGAGGCTGAGGGGCACAGATCATGAGGAAAGGAGTTCGAGACCAGCCTGACCAACATGGTGAAACCCTGTCTCTACTAAAAATACAAAAATTAGCTGGGCGTGGTGGTGTGTGCCTGTAATCCCAACTAATCAGGAGGCTGAGGCAGGAGAATCACTTAAATCTGGGAGGCAGAGGCTGTAGCGAGCCAAGATGGCGCCATTGCACTCCAGCCTGGGCAACAGAGTGAGACTCCGTCTCAAAAAAAAAAAAAAAGAAATGAGAAGATGACATCCTAATACAGCACAAAGACTTTACTAAGGGATAAGAAAAGGTAATTTGAACAAATGTAAATCATGCTACATGCCTGAAAAACAAGCTATGACTTTGATACTGTCCAAATGTCAATTCATTCAAAATTCGTTTGGCATTTTAAAACCATCCCAATCTATATTCCAGCAAAATTTGTTGGAAACTGGACAAAGTCATTTTTTTTTTTCAGAGTCCATAGAAATGGACAACATTATTTTAAATATCATCTGAGGTTGGTCCCAGTGGCTCATGCTTACAATCCCAACACTTTGGAAGGATGGTTTGAGGTCAGGAGTTTGAGAACAGTCTGGGCAACGTAGTGAGACCCCATTGCTACAAAAAATTTAGAAATTAGCCAGGTGTGGTGGCACGTGCATCTAGTCCTATCTATTCAGGGGCTTAGATGGGAAGAGCACTTGAGCCCAGGAGTTCAAGGCCTCAGTGAGCTATGATTGCAACACTGCACTCCAGCCTAGGCTACAACAAAGACCTTGTTTCAAAAACAACTTATATTGCATGTATGATTTTAACTATGATAAAAGGGACATCCTGCACAGGTGCAGTGGCTCATGCTATAATTCAACCACTTTGGGAGGCTGAGGTGAGAGGGTTGATTAAGTCCAGGAGTTCAAGACCAGCCTGGGCAAAATACGGCGACCCCCCCCCCCCATCTCTACAAAAATATAAAAAATTAGCCAGGGCCGGGTGCAGTGACTCATGCCTGTAATTCCAGCACTTTGGAAGGCTGAGGTGGACGGATCACCTGAGGTTAGGAGTTCGAGATCAGCCTGGCCAACATGGTGAAACCCAGTCTCTACTAAAAATGCAAAAATTAGCTGGTCGTGGTGGCACGTGCCTTTAATCCCAGCTACTCCTGAGGCTGAGGCAGGAGAATTGAATGAACCCGGGAGGCGGAGGTTGCAGTGAGCCGAGATCGCACCACTGCACTCCAGCATGGGCTACAGAGCAAGACTCCATCTCAAAATAATAAATAAATAAATAAAATTAAAAATTAGTCAAGTGTGGTGGCATGTACCTATGGTCCCAGCTAATTGGGAGACTGAGGTGGGAGGATTGCTTGAGGCAGGAAGATCAAGGCTGAAGTAAGTACGACAGCACCACTGTACTCTAGCTTGGGTGAAAGCAAGACAGTATCTCAAGATAAAATTTTTTTTTTTTTTTTTTTTTTTTTTTTTTTTTTTTTTTTTTTTTTTTTTTGAGACGGAGTCTCGCTCTGTCGCCCGGGCTGGAGTGCAGTGGCCGGATCTCAGCTCACTGCAAGCTCCGCCTCCCGGGTTTACGCCATTCTCCTGCCTCAGCCTCCCGAGTAGCTGGGACTACAGGCGCCCGCCACCTCACCCGGCTAGTTTTTTGTATTTTTTAGTAGAGACGGGGTTTCACCATGTTAGCCAGGATGGTCTCGATCTTCTGACCTCGTGATCCGCCCGTCTCGGCCTCCCAAAGCGCTGGGATTACAGGCTTGAGCCACCGCGCCCGGCCAATTTTTTTTTAATTAAAAAAAAAAATGACACTCCTGTCTGGGTGTGGTGGCTCACACTTATAATCCCAGCATTTTGGGAGGCTGAGGTGGGCGGATCACGAGGTCAGGAGTTCGAGACCAGCCTGGCCAACATGGTGAAACCCTATCTACTAAAAACACAAAAATGAGCCAGGTATGGTGGCGTGCACCTGTAATCACAGCTATTCAGGAGGCTGAGGGAGGAGAATCGCTGGAACCCGAAAGGCAGAGGTTGCAGTGAGCCAAGATGGCGCCATTGCACTCCAGCCTGGGTGACAGGGCAAGACTCAGTCTCAAAAAAAAAACACAAAAACTAGCCAGGCATGGTGGCACACACCTGTAATCCTAGCTACTAGGGAGGCTGAGGCAGGAGAATCACTTGAACCAGGGAGGCGGAGGTTGCAGTGAGCTGAGATCATGCCACTGCACTTGAGCCTGGGTGACAGAGCAAGTCTCCATCTAAAAATTTAAAATAAATAAATATATGTTTTAATTAACCGGGCGTAGTGGCTCATGCTGATAGTCCCAGCTACTCAGGAGGCTGAGGTGGGAGGATTGCTTAAGCCTGGGTGGTCAAGGTTGCACTGAGCAGTGATTTTGCTACTGCACTTCTGCTTGGGCAACGGAGTAAGACCTTGTCTCAAAAAAAGTAAAAAAAAAAAAAAAAAAAAAAAAAAGGAAGACATTCCAAATCACTAGAGTGGAGTGGACTGACTAGTAAATAAGGCCAGGCACAGTGGCTCATGCCTGTAATTTAAACACTTCGCAAGGCTAAGGCAGGAGGATTGCTCGAGCCGAGAAGGTTGAGGCTGCAATGAGCTGTGATCATGCCACTGCACTCCCACCTGGGTGACAGAGTGAGACTCTGCCTCAAAATAAATAAATAAATAAATAAATAAATAAATAAATAAATAAATAAATAGTTCTAGCTATTTAGAAAAAATCAACTTAGATCTCTATTGCACACTCCACACAAAATAGATTTAAAGAAGCCATTTAAGGCCTGGCACAGTGGTTCACACCTGTAATTCCAGCACTTTGGGAGGCCGAGAAGGGTGGATCACCTGAGGTCAGGAGTTCAAGACCAACCTCACCAACATGGTGAAACCCTCTCTCTACTAAAATTACAAAAATTAGTTGGGCATGATGGCACATGCCTGTAGTCCTAGCTACTGAAGAGGCCGAGGCAGGGGAATCGCTCGAACTCAGGAGGTGGAGGTTGCAGTGAGCCAAGATTGCATCACTGCACTCCAGCCTGGGCGACAGAGAGAGACTCTGTCTCAAATAAATAAATAAATAAATAAAGGCTGGGCGCGGTAGCTCAAGCCTGTATTCCCAGCACTTTGGGAGGCCGAGGTGGTCAGATTACCAGAGGTCAGGAGTTCGAGACCATCCTGGCCAACATGGTGAAACCCCATCTCTACTAAAAATACAAATATTAGCCGGGCATAGTGGCAGGCGCCTGTAATCCCAGATACTTGGGAGCTGAGGCAGGAGAATCGCTTGAACCCGGGAGGCGGAGGTTTCAGTGAGCCGAGACCGCAGCATTGCACTCCAGCCTAGGGGACAAGATCAAGACTTCATTTCAAAAAAAAAAAAAAAAAAGAAAAGGAAAAAAGAAAATGCCATTTAAGAAAATAAAACTGCTGGGCGTGGTGACTCACGCCTGTAATCCCAGCACTTTGGGAGGCTGAGGCAGGTGGATCATAAGGTCAGGAGATCGAGACCATCCTGGCTAACATGGTGAAACCCCATCTCTACCAAAAATACAAAAAAAAAAAAATTAGCTGGGCTTGGTGGCGGGCACCTGGGCTTGGTGGCGGGCACCTGTACTCAGGAGGCTGAGGCAGAAGAATGGCATGAATCCGGGAGGTGGAGCTTGCAGTGAGCTGAGATCGCGCCACTGCACTCCAGCCTGGGCGACAGAGCGAGACTCCGTCTCAAAAAAAAAAAAAAAAAGAAAGAAAGAAAAGAAAACCACTAATTTAATCTCTGGATGAGAAAGTGCTTTCCCATTTTAAAAATAAGTCAAAAAGGCTGAGCGCGGTGGCTCACGCCTGTAATCCCAGTACTTTGGGCGGCTGAGGTGGGCGGATCAGCTGAGGTCCGGAGTTCGAGACCAACCTGACCAACATGGTTAAATCCCGTCTCTACAAAAATAGCCAGGCGTGGTGGTGCGTGCCTGTAATTCCATCTACTCAGAAGGCTGAGGCAGGAGAATCACTTGAACCCAGAAGGTGGAGGTTGCAGTAAGCTGAGATTGCTCCCTTGCACTCTAGCCTGGGTGAGAGAGCAAGACTCTCTCAAAAAAAAAAAAAAAAAAAAAAACTGAAAAAATCACCAAAGAAAAGCACAGAAAGAAAATGATACCCCAAATGAAAGGTAATGTGGTTTGGATATCTGTCCCCTCCAAATCTCATATTGAAATGTGATCCTCAATGTTGGAGGTGGGTCTAACGGGAGGTGTTTGGGTCATGGGGGGCAGATCCCTCATGAATGTCTTGGTGCCATCCTCCCAGTAATGAATGAGTTCTTACTCTATTAGTTCATGCAAGAGCTGGTTGGGTTTTTTTTTTTTTTGAGATGGAGTCTTGCTCTATCACCCAGACTGGAGTGCAGTGGTGCAATCTTGGCTCACTGCAACCTCTGCCTCCCGGATTCAAGCAATTCTCTGACTCAGCCTCCCAAGTAGCTGGGATTACAGGCGCCCGCCACCATGCCCAGCTAATTTTTGTATTTTGAATAGAGACAGGGTTTCACCATGTTGTCCAGGCTGGTCTTGAACTCCTGACCTTGTGATCCACCTGCCTCAGCCTCCCAAAATGCTGGGATTACAGGCATGAGCCACCACGCCCGGCCAAGAGCTGGTTATTTAAAGGAGCCTGGCATCTCTCTTACTCCCTCTCTTGCCATATGACATACCTGCTCTCCCTTCACTTTCCACCATAGGTAAAAGCTTCTTGAAGCCTCACCAGAAGCCAAGTAGATGCTGGTGCTATGCTTGTACAGCCTGCAGAACCATGAGCCAAATAAATCCCTTTTCTTTATAAATTACCCGGTCTCAAGTATTCCTTTATAGCAATGCAAAGCAGACTAACCCAGAAGGCCTCAGAAGCAGCCTCAGATGCAAAATCTGTCTCTTATCCTCCCCTGCCCTCCTGTCTATTGCTCCTCCTTCTCCTCCAAAGCTAGCCATAGAAACTCAAATCCTTATTCCTCAAGGAGGGTCATAGAAACTAGAACTCCTGGCTGGGCGCGGTGGCCCACGCCTGTAATCCCAGCAGTTTGGGAGTTCGAGGCGGGTGGATCATGATATCAGGAGATCGAGACCAAAGTGAAACCTCGTCTCTACTAAAAAAAAATACAAAAAATTACTAAAAATACCAAAAATTAGCCAGGTGTGGTGGCGGGCACCTATAGTCCCAGCTACTCGGGAGGCTGAGGCAGGAGAATGGCGTGAACCTGGGAGGCGAAGCTTGCAGTGAGCCGAGATCGCGCCACTGCACTCCAGCCTGGGCGACAGAGCAAGACTCTGTCTCAAAAAAAAAAAAAAGAAACTAGAACTCCTTTCTACGTTTTTAGAGTAAAAATATTACTCTTTCTTCAGACCTTTCGGTGTAACAGCTGGCCATAAAGGAATTAAGGCCTTTATTCCAGAGGGCGCCTACCCCATACCTGGGAGGAATAAATGCTACGACCAAGAAGCCAAGAAGATTCTGAACAGACGGCTTTTGCTAGGTTTCCCCACTCAGTCTATTTCCATTAGCTCATACCATTTTTGTCCAGTTACATTTGTATAAGGCTGTTTAGTGTTCATTGAATCTAAGCATAAAAATGGACAGTTTTCCCTGAATCGTGGGGCTCTCATTCTGAATGCTCTCATGTCACCAAAAAACTATAATTAAATAAATGTGTTATGCCTTTCTGTTGTGAACCAGCCTTTTGTTGTAAGAGTATTAGTATTGATGCTTCTGATGGGTGAGGAAAAGTATCACCCCATCCTTCCCTTGCATATCCATTCAAAGTGCAAGATAGATAAATAAATTTTTCTTAACAGAATATTAAAAGTTTATTGAGTTAGTTTCAGATTCAACATTGCAACTAATCTTTAAGAAACCATCACCGGTAAGCCCAGTCACGGTGGCTCACGCCTGTAATCCCAGCACTTTGGGAGGCCGAGGAGGGGGGATCAGGAGGTCAGGAGTTCAAGACCAGCCTGGCCAAGATGGTGAAACCCCATCTCTACTTAAAAGAAAATTTAAAAAATTAGCCAGAGGCTAAGGCAGGAGAATCGCTTGAATCAGGGATGCAGAGCTTACAGTGAGCCGAGATCACGCCACTGCACTCCAGCCTGGGTGACAGAGTGAGACTCCTCAAAACAAAACAAAACAAAACAAAACAAAAAACAACAACTATCGCCGGGCACGGTGGCTCACGCCTGTAATCCCAGCACTTTGGGAGGCCGAAGTGGGCAGATCATGAGGTCAGGAGATCGAGACTATCCTGGCTAACACAGTGAAACCTGTCTCTACCAAAAAAAAATACAAAAAATTAGCCAGACTTGGTGGCGGGTGCCTGTAGTCCCAGTTACCCGGGAGGCTGAAACAGGAGAATGGCGTGAACCCAGGAGGTGGAGCTTGCAGTGAGCCAAGATCAGGCCACTGCACTCCAGCCTGGGCGACAAAGCAAGACTCCATCTCAAAAAAAAAAAAAAAAAGGAAGAAACTATCACTTGTGGATGGGCACAGTGGCTCCTGCCTGTAATACCAGCACTATCCCAGCACTTTGGGAGGCCAAGGCAGGCAGAACACTTGAGTCCAGGAGTTCAAGACCAGCCTGGCCAACATGGCAAAACCCCGTCTGTACTAAAAATACAAAAATTAGTGGTGTATGGTGGCCCACGCCTGTAATCTTAGCTATTTGGGAGGCTGAGGCAGGAAAATCGCTTGAACCTGGCAGGTGGAGGTTGCAGTGAGCCGAGATCGTGCCCCTGCATTCCAGCCTCAGCGACAGAGCAAAACTCTGTCTAAAAAAAGAAAAAAGAAAAAGAATAAAAGAAAAAAGACAGCTGTGTTTTTCATATCTGCTTCTGCATTCAAGCTGTTGCTTATGCTGTTTTGGCTGAAGTATATGAAGAACTTCCAGGTTCACACAGATCTGTAGTTGACAAAGAATAGTTGGAAGGAGTAGTTTAATAGTCTTTTCAGATTTTATTTTATTTATTTTTGAGACAGAGACTTGCTTTGTTACCAGGCTGGAGTGCAGTGGTACAATCTTGGTTCACTGCAACCTCCACCTTCTGGGTTCAAGCGATTCTCCTGCCTCAGCCTCCTGAGTAGCTGGGACTACAGCTGCGTGCCACCACGCCTGGCTAATTTTTGTATTATTTTTTTTTTTTGAGACGGAGTCTTGCTCTGTCGCCCAGGCTGGAGTGCAGTGGCCGGATCTCAGCTCACTGCAAGCTCCGCCTCCCGGGTTTACGCCATTCTCCTGCCTCAGCCTCCCGAGTAGCTGGGACTACAGGCACCTGCCACCTCGCTCGGCTAGTTTTTTGTATTTTTTTAGTAGAGACGGGGTTTCACCATGTTAGCCAGGATGATCTCTATCTCCTGACCTCGTGATCCGCCCGTCTCGGCCTCCCAAAGTGCTGGGATTACCGGCTTGAGCCACCGCGCCCGGCCTAATTTTTGTATTTTTAATTGAGATAGGGCTTCACCATGTTGCCGAGGCTGATCTCAAACTCCTGGCCTCAAGTAATCTGCCCGCCTCTGCCTCCCAAAGTGCTGTGATTACAGGCGTCAGGCACTGCACCCGGCCAGTCAGTTGTATTTTATAATGTGAAAAATATTGATGGATGCAGTCCACAGAAACAAAGGCTCTTCAGAGTCCTCAATAATCTTTAAGAAGGTAAAGTTGCCCGGCGTAGTGGCTCACACCTGTAATCCCAGCATTTTGAGAGGCCGAGGTGGGTGGATCACAAGTGGTCAGGAGTTCAAGAGCAGCCTGGCCAACATGGTGAAATCTTGTCTCTACTCAAAACATAAAAATTAGCTGGGCATGGTGGCATGAACCTATAATCCCAGCTACTCAGGAGGCTAAGGCAGGAGAATGGCTTAAAGCTGGCGGAGGTTGCGGTGAGCAGAGATTGTGACACTGCACTCCAGCCTGGGCAATAGAGCGAGACTCCATCTCAAAAAAAAAAAAAAAAGGTAAAATTGTTCTGAGATCACTGGATTGAAATGCTCTTCCCCGAACTGCCTGCCATAAGCAAAAGTAATTTCTTTTTTTCTCCCTTCCCTCTTTCCTTCTTTTGTTTCTTTCTTTCTTTCTTTTTTTTTTTTTTTTTGAGACACAGTCTCGCTCTGTCGCCCAGGCTGGAGTGCAGTGGCCGGATCTCAGCTCACTGCAAGCTCTGCCTCCTGGGTTTACGTCATTCTCCTGCCTCAGCCTTCCGAGTAGCTGGGACTACAGGTGCCCGCCACCATGCCGGGCTAATTTTTTGTATTTTTAGTAGAGATAGGGTTTCACCGTGTTAGCCAGGATGGTCTCGATCTCCTGACCTTGTGATCCGCCCGCTTTGGCCTCCCAAAGTGCTGGGATTACAGGCGTGAACCACGCCCGGCCACTTTCCCCTCCCTCCCTCCCTTCTTTCTTTCTTTTCTTTCTTTCTTTCTTTCCTTTCTTTCTCGACTGACTTTCACTCTGTTGCCCAGGCTGGAGTAGTGGTGCAATCTCGGCTCACAACATCCACCTCCCAGATTCAAGAGATTCTCCTGCCTCAGCCTCCTGAGTAGCTAGGATTACAGGTACGTGCCACCATGCCTGGCTAATTTTTGTATTTTTAGTAGAGATGGGGTTTCACCAAGTTAGTCAGGCTGGTCTCAAACTCCTGACCTCAGGTGATCCACCCGCCTTGGCCTCCCAAACTGCTGGGATTACAGGCATGAGCCACCACGCCTGGCCAGCAAAAGTAATTTCTTTCTGAAGGAAGATAACATAATCCAAAACCTCAAATTATCTTTTTTTTTTTTTTTGACAGTCTCACTCTGTCACCAAGGCTGGAGTACAGTGGTGCGATCTGGGCTCACTGCAAATTCTGCCTCCCAAGTTCAAGGGATTCTCCTGCCTCAGCAGGAGTCCCAAGTAGCTGGGACTATAGGTGTGCACCACAGTGCCCAGATAATTTTTGTATTTCTAGTAGAGACAGGGTTTTTCCATGTTGACCAGGCTGGTCTTGAACTCCTGGCCTCTAGTGATCTGCCAGCTTCTGCCTCCCTAAGTGCTGGGATTACAGGCGTGAGCCGCCGTGCCCGGCCTTAGAGCTGAATAGATTTTAAAATAATTGTGATTGAGGCCAGGAGTTAGAGACCAGTCTGGGCAACAAAACATGATCTCTTATAGATAAAAAATTTAAAAACTGAATGGGTGTGGTGGCATGTGCCTGTAGTTCCAGGGAGGTAGCAATCAGCAGGACTTGTTTTCCCAACCCTAGTCATGACCCTGGCCAGGACCCTGCTGGCTGGAGCAGGATCTGATAGAAACAAGGTACAGTGAAGAAGCCCGCCAAAATCAGCAGATGGTGACAAAAGTGACCTCTACTTGCCCTCACTGCTCATTCACATAAAGACACTCCCACCAGCGCCATGACAGTGTACAAATTCCATGGCAACACGCCATGGCAACGACTTGAAAGTTACTATATATGGTTTCATACACTTCCTGCCCCTTTTCTAGAAAGCTCTAAATAACTCACCCTTAATTTGCAAGTAATTAAAAGTGGATATATACTTAAAGACACACACACACAGACACATGAAGTGGGTAGAAATACAGCTGCCAACAGCCCATATGCTGCTACTCTGGGCACACTGCGTGTGGGTTAACCTTGCTCTGCAAGGAGTAGCACCTTGCTATTGCTGCTGTACTCTGCTGCTTCAATGAAGTTGCAAATTGCTTTCTTTTACCACCATATTGCCCTTGATTCTTTCCTGGGAGAAACCAAGATCCCCTCTGGGCAAAGCTCCAATTTTGAGACTTGCCAGCTCTGTATCACCAGCTACTTGGAAGACTGGGGCAAGAGGATCACTTGACCTCAGGAGTCTGAGGCTGCAGTGAGCCGTCTTTGAGACTTTGCACTACACCCAGGCTACAGAGCAAGACTCTGTTCAAAAAAACAAACAAAAGGCTGAGTGCAGAGGCTCATGCTGTAATCCTAGCACTTTTGGAGGCCAAAGTGGGCAGATCACCTGAGGTTAGGAGTTCGAGACCAGCCTGGCCAACATGGTGAAACCCCGTCTCTACTGAAAAAAATACAAAATTAGCAGAGCATGGTGGTGCATGTCTGTAATCCCAGCTACCCAGGAGGCAGAGGCAGGAGAATCGCTTGAACCCAGAAGGCAGAGGTTGCAGTGAACTGAGATCGTGCCATTGCACTCCAGCTTAGACAACAAGAGTAAAACTCCGTCTCAAAAAAAAAAAAAAAAAGATATATATATATAGGCCGGGCACAGTGGCTCACGCCTGTAACCCCAAGACTTTGGGAGGCTGAGGCAGGCAGATCACAAAGTCAGGAGATTGAGAACATTTTGGTCAACATGGTGAAACCCTGTCTCTACTAAAAATACAAAAATTAGCTGGGCATGGTAGTATGCACCTGTTAGCCTAGCTACTCTGGAGGCAAGAGAATCGAAAGTGCTGGGATTACAGGCTTGAGCCACCGCGCTCGGCCTTCCTTCTGTTTTAATTATTATTTATTTATTTATTTATTTTTATTTTATTTTTTTTTTGAGAAGGAGTCTCGCTCTGTCACCCAGGCTGGAGTGCAGTGGCCAGATCTCAGCTCAGTGCAAACTCCGCCTCCCGGGTTTACGCCATTCTCCTGCCTCAGTCTCCCGAGTAGCTGGGACTACAGGCGCCCGCCACCTCGCCCGGCTAGCTTTTTGTATTTTTTAGTAGAGACGGGGTTTCACCGTGTTAGCCAGGATGGTCTCGATCTCCTGACCTCGTGATCCGCCCGCCTCGGCCTCCCAAAGTGCTGGGATTACAGGCTTGAGCCACCGTGCCCGGCCTATTTATTTATTTTTGAGATGGAGTCTCGTTCTGTCCCCCAGGCTGGAGTGTAGTGGCCGGATCTCGGCTCACTGCAAGCTCTGCCTCCCGGGTTCACACCATTCTCCTGCCTCAGCTTCCAGAGTAGCTGGGACTACAGGCGCCCGCCACCTCGCCCGGCTAGTTTTTTGTATTTTTTTTAGTAGAGACAGGGTTTCACCGAGTTAGCCAGGATGGTCTCGATCTCCTGACCTCGTGATCCGCCCGTCTCAGCCTCCCAAAGTGCTGGGATTACAGGCTTGAGCCACCGTGCCCGGCTCCCCCACTTTTTTTTTTGAGACAGAGTTTCGCTCTTGTTGCCCAGGCAGGCTGGTCTCGAACTCTTGACCACAGGTGATCCGCCCTCCTCGGCCTCCCAAAGTGTTGGGATTACAGGTGTGAGCCACTGTGCTGGGCCTTTTTTTTTTTTTTTTTAAGAGTCAGGGTCTCTCCCTCCCAGGCTGCAGTACAGTAGTACGATCAGTTTACTGCAGCTTTGACCTCCTAGTCTCAAGTGATCCTCCTGCCCCAGCCTCCTGAGTAGCTAGGACTACTATTTTTTGTAGAGATGAGGTCTAGCTATGTTGTCCAGGCTGGTCTCAAACTCCTGGCCTCAAGTGATCCTCCCACTCCTGCCTCCCCAAATGCTGGTATTACAGCCATGAATCATTGCACTTAGCCCCGCCTTTTTTTTTTAAGAGCACTTTTAGGTTCACAGCAAACTTAAGGGGAAAATACAGAGTTCCCGTATATTCGCTTCCTCCATACACTCACAGCTTCCTCCATGATAAACATTTCACACCAGAGGTCTACAGGTGTTACATCTGAGGAACCTACATTGACACATCATGTCTGCCCCAAATCTACAGTTTCACTTGTCTTGGTGTTGCACATTCCATAGGTTTTGACAAATGTATATGTACCCACCATTATGGTGTCATACAGAACTTTGGGTGATAATAAACTGTAAGTTCAGTGATTGTAACAAATGTACCACTCTGGGGGAGATCCACTATGTGGGGACAGGAGGTATATGGCAACTCTGTACTTCCTGCTCAATTCTGCTTTCTGCTGTGAATCTGAAACTGTCTAAATGGCATCCAAAAAAAAAAAAAAAAATCCCAAAACTTCCACATTCAAAATGTATCTGACTTGTTCAACTTTTAGAGAAAAAAGACAACCTTCATGGTTATTGTTATTTTTTGGGGACGAGTCTCTTTCTGTCACCCAGGCTGAAGTGCAGTGGCACGATCTCGGCTCACTGCAACCTCAGCCTCCCGGGTTCATTTGATTCTCCTGCCTCAGCCTCCCGAGTAGCTGGGACTACAGGCAGGTGCCACCACGCCCGGCTGACTTTTTGTATTTTTAGTAGAGACGGAGTTTCACCGTGTTAGCCAGAATGGTCTAGATCTCCTGACCTCGTGATCCGCCTGCCTTGGCCTCCCAAAATGCTGGGATTACAGGCGTGAGCTACCACACCTGGCTGGGCCTTCATTGTTATTAAATGTAAATACAACAGGGCCAGGCTCAGTGGCTCATGCCTGTAATCCCAGCACTTCCGGAGGCCAAGGTAAGCAGATCACTTGAGTCCAGGAGTTCAAGACCAGCCTAGGCAACATGGTGAAACCCCATCTCCACCAGAAAATACAGAAATTAGCCAGGTAGTCTCTGCTACAGGGTTGAGTGGGAGGACTGCTTGAACCTGGGAGGTCGCGGATGCAGTGAGCCAAGACAGCACCATTGCACTCCAGCCTGGGTGACAGAACCACACCCTGTATACTGTATACAACTGCTTAGATAGGTACATGATTAAAGACAAGAGGGATCCTCCCTTGGTAATAGAAAATTTGGGTTAGGCATGCTCCATCCCAAACTGATGAACAACTGAAACTGTGCTTCAAATGGTGAATCTCTACCAACACATTCCCGTGGCTAAGTAGGAAGAACAAGGGTGAATGGGTCCGAATTAAGCTCAAATCTAGCTGAAGCACTCAACATTGATTCATTCCTTGGACCAATTACTTACTAAATCTCTATGAACTGGTATCTTGTTTGTACCATGAGGTTGCTATTTTAAAAATTAATGTTACCAGCTGGGCCTGGTGGCTCACGTCTGTAATCCCAGCACTCTGGGAGCCCAAGGCAGGTGGATCGCTTGAGGTCAGTTCGAGACCAGCTTGTCCAACATGGTAAAATCCCGTCTCTAGTAAAATACAAAAAAAAATTAGCTGGGCATGGTGGCGGGTGCCAGTAATCCCAGCTACTCGGGAGGCTGAAGCAGTAGAATCACTTGAATCTGGGAGGCGGAGGTTGCAGTGAGCCTGGATCGTACTATTACACTCCAGCCTGGACAACAGAGCAGGACTCAGTCTCAAAAAAAAAAAAAAAAAAAAAAAAAAAAGTCACCTAAAAATGCCTGGGATATAGGAGTCCAAATAATGTTAGCAGTAAAATAAAACCAGTATTTTATTCCCATGAAAAAAATACATATACAAACCTCAACTAAGTCCAAAGTGGTTTTTTTTTTTGAGGCGGAGTCTCGCTCTGTCGCCCGGACTGGAGTGCAGTGGCCAGATCTCAGCTCACTGCAAGCTCCGCCTCCCGGGTTTACGCCATTCTCCTGCCTCTCAGCCTCCGAGTAGCTGGGACTACAGGCGCCCGCCACCTCACCCGGCTAGTTTTTTGTATTTTTAGTAGAGACGGGGTTTCACCGTGTTAGCCAGGATGGTCTTGATCTCCTGACCTTGTGATCCGTCCGTCTCGGCCTCCCAAAGTGTTGGGATTACAGGCTCGAGCCACCGCGCCCGGCCAAGTCCAAAGTGTTAATAACATTTTGGTAATTATTCAAACTTTTTTTGAGGTTTTCACTGTCACACATGCTGGAGTGGTGGCACGATCATAGCTCACTGAAGCCTCCAAGTCCTGGGCCCAAAGGACCCACCCTCCAGCCTCAGTCTCTGAAGTAGCTTGGTCTACAGGCGCACATCCCCACACTCAGATTTTTTTTTTTTTTTTGAAACAGGGTCTCGCTGTTGCCCAGGCTGGTCTGGCCTCAAGTGATCCTCCCATCTTGGCCTCCCAAAATGTTAAGATGACAGGTATAAGCCACCATGCCTGGCCCAAGTTTCTACTTAAAAATTTTTCTATTTTTACAAACTCACAGCACAAAAACTGTAGAAAAGAATATTTTATTGAAACAGTTTCTCAATTAACAATGGAGCAAAGTACAACTTGACTCAAACCTGTCCAACCAGCATCAACTGCTACTGAAATAATTCAAACATACAGAAGAGGTGGGGGTGGGGTGAGCGGTAGGACCCTTAGGCCCCATCTCTGCCAATGTGGCAAAAAAAAAAAAAAGAAAGAAAAAAAAGAAAAGACAAAATGACTGACACAGCCAGGTTCATTCTTGTCGTGGAGCTGGGGCGGCAGCCCTAGCTTCTGCTACGGACAGAATACTGGAGACGGGCTCCCTAGGCATAGGCATGGTGGGTCAGGGGTCCCCATCCTAGCAGAGTGATGCACAGAGGAAGGCCAGCCCTGACCCTCCTCCTTCATCCACAGGCCTGCCTCGGAGAAAGGGAGGTGGCATCTCTACATTCACGCCATGGTCTCTCCTTTCCCCAGGACCTTGGGATAGGGGCTCACAGTAGAAAGCACATTTTGGTCAGCCCAGGGGTCAGGGGGTGAGGGAAAGGCTCTGTCTGGGAGGAGCCGAACAGCAGAAGAGAGGAGGCAGGGAGTTACAGGAACCTGGGGTACCAGGCTGCTGGAAAGATGCAGATTATAACAGAGCTTGCAGGATGCGGGCACCCCATGCCAACCACTATACGTGGCTTTCCTCTTCGGAGAGGTGGTGGGCTTCCTTCTTCACTGTGTCCCTCCCTCCCTCTGGCCACTAGGGGTCGGAAATACGAGTAAGAATCCTTCCAGATTTACTTCCACCAATCCAGAGGTACAGGTTTTTAGGCAAGGGGCAGAGAACTGCCCAATTTGCAGCAGGAAGCCAAGGAAACCCAGGGGGAAAGAAGCTGGATGGGAATGGGGGAGGGAGGCTCAGGGAAAGAGAAGCCTGCAGAGGGAGGAAAGAGTACAGATAGGCACTCGGAAACCAAACCTGGTAACCAAGGCTCTGAAGACACTGGCCTGAAAGAATGCTGATCGCATGGTGGGAGAGGAAGGGAGGGAAGGAAGGATCACCAGAGAAGAGTGGAAACTCCCCAGCAACCCCAGATACCCTTCCCATCACCAGGACCCATCAACCACTGGCAGCCATTCTCTCCCTACCCACAGGCAAAGAATTAAGACATAATAGTGATTTTTCCCAAATTTAGGGCCTATATGGGTAGGGAACAGGGAGTGGGGCTGGGGAAGAGAACAGTTTCCATTTTTAACCACAGAGGTACTGCACAAGGAACCAGTGAGCTGTCCCTCCCTTCCCCTTCTCCATACCTCCAATCACGGGTGAGAAAGGAACTCCAGCCGAGGGCAGGACCTACCCCTCCCCCCATCCTCGATGTTTAATAAATAGAAGTAGTGGGGGAAGGGGGTGGAGATGAATGGGAAAAACAGAGGTGGGCGTTATAGTTCGTCGTTCTTCAAAGGCCGCTTCTGTCCTGTCGATTGTTCTTTCTGTTCAGGTTCTGTTGGGAGTTTGGGGGAGCAAAGGAATCACGGCAGGTGAAACAGAGGAACCAACCCCAGTTCTTTGCAGAGGATTTCCTGAGACCCCACCAGGCTTCCCACTGTAGCCCCAGCTCCACCCTCACCTGCTCCAGGACCTCCTAACTCCAAAGGCTCAGTGTCTCCTGGCTCGGATCCTGCTTTGGAAAGGAACAGGTTAGTCTCCTCAAAAGGGAGGAAGAAGCTAAGGGAAGGCTGGGCCAGTTTTTCCATGAAGAGCCACCCAGTAAATATTTTAGGATGCATGAACCACATTTGGTCTCTTTGCCTATTCTTTTTTTTTTTTTGAGACAGAGTCTCTGTTGCCCAGGCTGGAGTGCAGAGTGCAGTGGCGCCATCTCAGCTTACTGCAATCTCCACCTCCCAGGTTCAAGAGATTCTCCTGCCTCAGCCTCCTGAGTAGCTGGGATTAAAGGTGTGCGCCACCATGCCTGACTCGTTTTTTTGGCATTTTTTTTAGTAGAGATGGGGTTTCACTATGTTGGCCAGGCTGGTCTCGAACTCCTGACCTCAGGTGATCCACCCGCCTCAGCCTCTCAAAGAGCTGGGATTACAGGTGTGAGCCACCGCGCCCGGCCTTTTTTTTTTTTTTTAAACAACCCTTTAAAAACACAAAGGCCATTCAAGCTCATGGGCTGTCTAGAAACAGGCTGTGCCTGCCAGTTTGCCTAGCCCTGGGCTAATGCAACATCCACGTGCTCAACCATGGTTGCTCCAACTCACCAGTCTCTACTTTCTCTGGTTCTGAAATGGGCTCTGCATCTTCAGTCTGGCCTGGAAGGAAACCAGGGGTAAGACACAACCTCAGGAGGGAAAGGAGGCCATCTCCCTGTCCAGCAGAACATGCAGCCAGGTACCCTGTCCTCACCTGCTGGAAGGATGACCTTCTCCCCCTGGTCACTGGCAGTGGCATTGAGGGGTGGCTCTGCCCGGGTCCCATTCTTGTCCTTGGGCCGGGGCCGGGGCTTGGTAAACTTGGCCTTATTGAGCAGATACTGCACCTCTCGGTCCAGGGCCATCATCTTGGCCTCAATGTCTTTTGAGAGCAACACGGGCTTCTCTGTGGCGGGCAGCTTGGCCTGCTCAGCCAGAGTTGCATTCTTCCAGGCCTGTGGGTGAGACCAGGAGAGGCTCCGAGCTAGCCATGGAGAGAGCAGACATCTCTGTCCCAGATGGAATCACACCCCCAACCAGCCTCTTCCCTCAGACTGCAAATCACTGCCACCCCTGGCCTCAGTCCCATGAGGCTAACAGACTCCTCAGAAGGGTATTATAAAGGTTCTCCACAATGAAGTCCCAACCTGCATGTTTCTGGCTTATATCCTACTACTCTGGAGTGACTACAACTGAACAAACCCCTTGAATATTCCTTTCTTATTTTTATTTTTTTGAGACGGAGTCTCGCTCTGTTGCCAGGCTGGAGTGCAGTGGCACGATCTCAACTCACTGCAACTTTCGCCTCCTGGGTTCAAACAATTCTCCTGCCTCAGTCTCCCGAGTAGCTAGGACTACAGGCACGCCCCACCACGCTCAGCTAATTTCTGTATTTTTAGTAGAGACGGGGTTTCACCATGTTGACCAGGTTGGTCTCGATCTCTTGACCTCATGATTCACCTGCCTCAGCCTCCCAAAGTGCTGGGATTACAGGCATGAGCCACTGTGCTCGGCTGAATACTCCTTTCTTGATTCTCCACTTCTGAGCTGTGGCTCAAGAGTCCCCACACATCCAAAACAGTTTCTACTTCACATGCCACATCAGTCTCACCTAGCCAAACCCTGGACCATGTTCTGACCTAGGTCAAATCCCAGCCCCTCAAAGCAGCTTTCTCTATCCTCATGGCATGGGCATTTTGCTCCTCCAGTCTGATGACTCTTATGGCCATGGCTCTTGCTTGGGACTAATCAGATGTGGGCTCAAATACAAACATCTTTTGTCTTCAGATTAAATGCTAAGCCAGGAGGCAGGGGTTGCTGTGGCTTCCTCTCTCCACCTCTTCCACAGTACCTAGGATGGCAGCTAAGTATCTGGTTAAGTATTTATGAAGTGATTACCCAGGTCTCATTGATGACTTTCTCTAATGTTGTCATCTCCACCTCAGTGAAGATCTGGTCCATCTCTGGGATGAGCCGGGCCCCCCTGGAAGGCAGAAAGGAGACCATTAACCTCAGAGGGAGAGGGGTCTGTGGTGTGGGGAGTGGGAAGCTGGGAGGAATGAGAATCAGTGGCCTGGCAGGACTGCATACAGGGTTCAGGGGCTGCTTACTTGAGGAACATGCTGGAATGGTTGAGGAGATTATCGAGGGCAGACAGCCGTTCGGGCCACTTCTTGCGCTCCTCTACCCGAAAAAACAGCCCTTGGCACAGCTTCCTCAGCTCAGCCAGCTTCTCCTTCAACATCTGATGGATGTGGGATTGGGCAGAGGGGTGGAGGGACGACAGCAGAGCCTGGAGTCAGCCCCCTGTCTGTCTTTATGGGCTCAAGCCCCGGCTCTTCTCTCTCTCTGACCCTGGGAGAGGAAGGAGAGCTCCCATTCCACCTGCCATGTCCTGAGAGGCCCCTCACCACTGTGGTGGCTCCAACACCCTCATCCTCCAGCCAGGTGGATGCGGCACTGAGCTTCCCAGAGATCTCCTCACGCTGCTCCTCTGTGGACACTTCCTGGTACTCGGGCTGGTACAGCTTGTCCTGGGTGGGGGACATGCAAACACATGCACCCGCAAGCCCAGGGGCAAGGCCCGCAGAGCCAGGCGTAAGCCCGCAGGGGCTGCTGCCTCCTGCCCACTGACCTGGGTCTCAAAGATGAACGCTTCCAAGCTGTTGGCGGCTTTTTCCCGTTCCTGCTTCTCCAGGTCTCGGAGTGTCAAGTCTTGAAGTCTATAGGATGAGGAAGGGGTAGGGATAAGGGAGAGAGCGAGTGAGAATTGAGACTCTGGGTCAGACAGCCCTCCCTCCCAGGGCACCATCCCACACCCTGCCCACCCTGCACACACATGTACACACCATCTGTCCTCACTTACTTCTGCACCGACTGAGCCAGCTTATCCTCTGGCAAGTCAGGCAGGTCCAGAACGACCAGCTCCACCCCAATCTCTTCAACCATTCGCTGCTTCCTGGCGGGCTTCTGTTTCTTCTCTCCCTCTGGGGCTGGAGCGACGCCCTCAGGCCCTGCCTCTGCCTTCTCACTTGGCTTCTGGGTGGGAAGAGTCAGGGGTGTCAGGAAAAGCCTCTGCCCTCCTACATTCTCCATGTGGTCAGATACAAGGCAGGTGCCCGCTCCCTTAGTCTCTGGATCCACACTGGCCTTCCTCTGCCACAGCTCACCTGGGCCTCAGACTTGTCCCCATTTTCCTTTTCTGTGGCCTTTTCTCCCTCAGGGGCTGCATCTCCCTTAGGTTCAGGGGGCAGGGGCTGAGAGCCATCCTCCACCGGGGCCTCAGCTTCCTCCTTGAGCTCCACCTGCTCCCCAGGCTCATCCTTGCTCCCCTCTGCAGGGCTCTCCTCTTCCTCCTGGGAAACACCGCAGGCGCCTCACGGAATGATCAGGAGCAGAGCCTCCAGGCAGGCCTGGCTCAGCACTGCTGACCCCATGGGGGTTCCATACAGGTGACCGCTGTATGCAAATGGTCAATGGCCTGCTTGGACAGTGACAATCTAGCTGGACAAAGGAAGAGAATCTGGAACGAGGGGAATGGGCCTTGGGAACACCAGTCAAGAAACAGTTGAGAGCCCAGAGGATCCTGGGGAGTGAATGGTTAACACAACAGGGGCAGGTGTGGCCTACCCTCACCCCCTTCCTCTGCTGCTACCACCTGCATCCCCCACTGTCCTCCATGCTCCCCTGGCTCCACCTTGAACTCACCTGGACAGTATCAGTACCGTTCTCCTTGGCATCTGGTGTGGTACCGCCTCCAAACAGGCTGGAAATGGTGTTGCCAAGTTCTAGGGGGAGGAAAACCCAAAGACTCAAAAGGAGACCACAGCAGTGATTCCACCTTCTAACCCAAGGGCCATGCCCTGTCCACCTCCTGAACCCTCACACATTCTCTCCTGTACACGCATGCATGCCCATCTTACTGGTGAGAGTAGATTCCTCTTCTGGGCTGTCCTCCACTAGTGTCTCAAATACAGACTCCACCTGAAAACAGGTTCAAAATCAAGAAACACACAGGCTAATCCACCTTTTCATCACATACATCCTGCCAAAGTGGGTGCCTGCTCATGCACACTCCATGCCGTTGCAGGCCTCGTCTCTCACTTGCCTTTTCTAAGGACCTGGAGTTGGTTGCCCATCTCTTGATTAGGAGGCCTCCACGAATAGGGTCCCAGCTCCTCTTTCCCCAAAGAGCCCCCTACTTCTCCACTCAGTAACTGTATGAGCCATTACATCCATATTCCCAGATTTGTTCTTCAAAAACGGATTCCTGGCCGAGTACCTGGAGAGTACAGGCTTATGCTTGTAATCTCAACACTTTGGGAGGCCAAGGTGGGTGGATCACTTGAGGTCAGGGTTTTGAGACCAGACTGGCCAACATGGTGAAACCCTATCTCTACTCCAAATAACAAAAATTAGCCAGGCGTGGTGGCGGGCGCCTTGTAATCCCAGCTACTCAGGAGGCTGAGACAGGAGAATCGCTTGAACCCGGGAGACGGAGGTTGCAAGATCGCGCCACTGTACTCCAGCCTAGACAAGCAGACTCTGTCTCAAAAAAAGTAATAATAATAGTAAGTGGATTCCTGAGGCCAGGCACAGTGGCTCCCACCTGTAATCCCTGTACTTTGGGAGGCTGAGGCAGGAGGATCACTTAGTCCCAGAAGTTAGAGATCAGTCTGGGCAACATAGTGAGACCCTGTCTCTATAAAAAGTACAAAAAAATTTAGCAGGATGTGGTGGCACATGCATATCATCCCAGCTACTCAGGAGACTGAGATGGATCATTTAAGCCCAGGTGTTCAAGGCTGGAATGAGCTATGACCATGCTACTATATTCTAGCCTAAGTGACAGAGCTAAGACCCCATCTCAAAAAAAAAAAAAAAAAAAAAAAAGAGTGGATTCTTCAAACCATTCAATAGTTCCAAGAAATTTACAATGCCTATAAGCATTTATAGGCTATAAGGAGGTCTGCACCAGATCACCGCTTAGCTCTGTTTAGAGCCAACATTTTTCTGATTCCTAAACTTTTGGTTATCATATCCTAATGCCATGTGGAACACGCTTTGGAAATGGCTGGCAGGGCCTGAGCCCCTGCCCTGCACACAGGGTCTCCTTTAGCTCTCACCCTGTCTAGACTGAGCACGCCACTCTCATCCAGGTTGAAGTGAGCCTTGATGCCCTTGGACTCGTAGTCAGGATACTTCTTGAAGCTGTCACCCACCCCTTTTAGCTTCACTGTGGTCAGATTCTGGGAGCCAAATACCCTGGTTGGGGAGGAAAGAGGAGTTCAGGGGGACCCATTCCAGCCCATCTCCCCCTCTAGACAACATGGCCTCCTGGCATGAGGCGTCAGGGGTACTCCCCAAGGGCACACTCAGGAGGATGGATGCATTCTCCAGAGAAGTTGCTCATAGCTGCCCTGTTTCAGCCCTGCAGGCCCACATCCTCCCTCACCCCCAGTCCTCATTGTCCAGCAGCCACGCCTCCCTGTCCCTGGAGCTCCCATTCTGCACCCCCGCCACTCACCGAAGATCTTCAGGCCCCAGGAAGCCCAGGTCACCGTAGTTGATGTGGAAGTTGAAATCATGGCTGTAGCGGTTAAAGGTGATGACTTTGCGTTGAGGGTAGGGCCCCATCCGAGAAAAAAGTACCCGTTTATTGTGCTTCAGGCTATGAACCCCAGGCTCCTCCTCCACCTCCCTCGTGAACTCCACCTACACAGCAGGCAGACAGAGGCATACTGTTATACTGTTGCACACTAGAGAACCCAAGTAGGTCGTGGGGTAAGGTGGGGAATACCTCTTAGCAGAAAGACAAAGGGATGAGCCAGAGCAGACCGAAGGGGAAACCCCACTTGGGAGAGGTAAAGGGAGCTTGTCACCTGCTCAGTCAGTCAGGCTCACTCACCAGGATGGGGTAGACCACTGCATCTCGGACGACAAATGGCTTCACTTTAAAGGCTTTGCTGAGTGCAGCTGCCTGGTACACTGCCCCCATGGCAGCTGCTTCATCTGCATTGATGTTCTTCCCCAGCTCCTCCCTGGGAAAATCCCAAGCCTCAGCACGGCCTACCCTGGAGCATGCAACTGGGACTTCCCTCCCCTCAGCCCTCCAGCTGCTCAGCCCAAAGCCGTGCCCCAGGCAGAACTCAGCCCAGCGCTCTAGCCCCCACACTCACTTGCCCACGGCCTTCAGCAGCACCTCCTGAACTTTGGGGACCCGAGTGGCCCCACCCACCAGGATCACCTGCTCAATCTCATCCTGCAGTGAGTAAGAATGAGAGGTGGAACAGCAGGCACTTAGTGCTCTTCCTCAGCACTGACTCGTCCCTTGACGTCCCATGGGTTTCCTATGCCCTTTCCTACGGGCATTCCCACCTTCCCCTACTCGCTCACCAGACTCATTTCGGCACTCTGGAGGGCCTGCTGTACAGGCCCAGGCACCCGCTCAAACAAGTCTGCACACAACTCCTCAAATTCCACACGAGTCGCTTTTGCCTTGAAGTCCACATCATCCATCAGGCCTTCAATCTGGGGAAGGATGGGGACTGTTAGGGAGTTCTTGCCCAGGTCCCACTCTCTTGGTGAGTAGGACAGAAACAAAAAGAATAGGTCTTTGGGGAGGATGGTAGAGGGAGGAGCACGGGCCATGCCAGGAACGAGCAGTCTAGTTCAGTGGCAGGGTCCCCCACCCTCTACGTGGGACAAATATAGCCTCAACCAGCCATTTGTGGGCACCTGTGCCATGTGGTCAGCGTTGGCACTGAGGACGGTTTTGAGCCGATTAGCCTCACGCAACAGCTTGGCCATCGCACGTGGGTTCTCCCGCACATCCTTTGCTCTCTGACCCTTGCGCTGCTCATTGAAAAGCCCAGCCAGGTGTTCTCGAAGCCGGAGCTCCATCTCCAGGCCCCCCAGGGTGCGGTCAAATCTGTTGAGAAAAGGGAGCAGGGAAAAAAGTGAAGAAAACATGGGGTCCCCACATTTGCACAGGAGCCTGACTCTCATCCCCACATGGCATCTTTCCTTCATCTCAGGGGACCTTGTTCATCTCCAGTGCCCCATGTGTGGACACACACTCTGCCCTCAACGCTCTACAGCACAGCTGACACCTCACAGTGACCCTTCTTCCACGCATTCATTCGACAGTGTTTACTGAGCACTACTTATGTACTTCCCTCTGGGAATACAAATGTGGCAGCGGGGAGAGAGACAGGGTCTGTGCTATGGAAAAGTTGAATAGTCGCATAAATGTGAAATTATCACTATGTCACATGTTGTAAAGGTCAGGGGACAATGCCTGAAGAACATGCATGGGGGAGACTCAAGCTACTGAGGGAGGCCCAAGAACATGTCCCCTAAAAAGTGATGCTTGAACTGAAACCTGAAGGATGAGTTCAGTGCAAGCATCCCTTGAACTGAAGAGTTCAGAGTTCACTAGCTGGAGGGGAAAGAACATTCTAGACAGAGGCAACAATGCTCATAAAGACCTTGAGGTGGGAGAGTACATGGCAAGTTCCAGAGGAGGACAAGCATCACTGGGGCTCAAAGAGCGAGAGGGCTCAGGGCTCAGACAGTCTGCAGAAGGTAGGGTTGAGACAGGCGCAGGGAAAGTTTTGGAGCCAGTGACAGATTTTTAAAGAAACAGGTTAATGATCAGGTTGGATTTTAAGAAGAAACCTCTAATATGAAGAAAAAAGTAAAAGGAGACGTCACTAGAAACAAGGAGATGTTTTTAATTCTGCAAATAAGAGCTGATGGTAACTTGGACTGGGTGGTAATGGTGAAGTCAGAAAAAGATGGCTTCAAGAAATAAGACAACAGGGCACATGTTCTCAGGATCTCCTGAAGGCTATGTCACAGGTCATACAAATAAAAAAAAATTAAAAAACAATACAACAAGAGTGGTAAATTATTTAACTGGAAATGACAAGAGAACAAAACCATGATTGAATCTGACACCCAACATATGGCCTGCAGCTCCACGGATTTCCTTAGAATACGTTTCGAAAGTTCATGTCTTCCAATTTTCCCAAACTGTCCTCCCCTGCGCCCCAGCTTCCCCTTACTCTTTGTGAGTGGTCCCCTACAATGACTGATGGCTCAATCGGGAGAGCATTCCTGCAGCATGCAGGAAAGGAAAGCAGTGTTTCTCCTCCAAGAAGAAACCCTTGACTTGAGGGTCTTCACAAGGAGCCCTCCCTGCCAAGTACCCACTTACCCTACTCCCCGGATCTGCAGCTGTGGCTGCATCCCAGCTTCCTTAGTCTTCACCATCTGGTAGGTCACAATGGTGCATACAGTGCTGCCCGAGCCCATGTCATAGAACATGATATTCTGTAGAGATATCAAGGCAACTGTCACAGGAACCTTTTCAAACTCCAGGGTGCCTGCCTGCCCACCCGCCTGCTTCCAAGGGGCTGTCTGACTCTTAACATAAACCCAAACAGCTCCAAGAGGGGCTGGGAGGAGGCTATTGGTACATTTTGCCAAGGGCCAGCCCATGCAAACAAGATGCAAAAGGGACCAAGTGGCCTCCGTCCTTAGATTCAGTCACCCTGCATGTCTGGTCAGTCCTCCTGGCTCACCTGGGCAGTGGTGTTGATATCTTTCCGGCGGAAGACACCATAGCTGAGGGCAGTGGCGGTGTTGTCATTGATGAGCTGCAGCACTTTGAGGCCAGCCATGCGAGCAGCCTGCAGCACAGCTCGGCGCTCGGCCTGGTTGAAGAAGACTGGCACGGTGATCACTGCATCCTTGATGGGCTGCTCTACAGACGACAATAGAAAAGGGTCCCACCGGCTCCACACCTTAGATGAGGGCTTCTAATCTCATCACTAATGACATTTTGGACTAAGTAATTATTTGCTGTGGGTGCTGTCCTGTGCACTATAGGATGTTTAGCAGCATCCCTGGCCTCTACCCACTAGATACCAGTTGCACCCCTTAGAAGTGACAACCAAAACGTATCTTCATATGTTGCTAAATGTTCCCTGGGAGGCAAAGTTGCCCCTGTTTGAGAATCACTGCCCTAGATCCTGCGGAGCCTGGCCACAAAGGGCCCCACCTTGACCACTCACCTGCAAAATCTTCAGCTAGAGAACGAGAGTAATTGAGAACCATGCCCAACACTTCCTCAGGTGAGAACTGCAGCTGCCTGAGGGGAGGGAAGGTAGTTGGAGCCAAGGAAAGTCAGGCATTAAGGCGGCACAATCAGGAACACACACCAATGAGGAGCCCAGCAGAGTTGCTGAGACCACCTTCCCCAACAGAACACTCACGGGCTGATCTGAAAGTGCACAGTCTGCCTCTGTGGGTCGAAAGTCAGCTCGTGCTCCGGGAAGCGGGCCTGGTAAAGAGCTACATGGGGGTTATCTGCCTGCTTCCCCAGGAGGTGCTGGAAGTAACGTAGTGTAGCCTTTGGATTCTTAATGGCCTGAGGGGTGAAGAAGGAGCAGAGTATTAGGCTCCCAAGTCCACCCATTACCTACCTCTTACATCACAGAGACTGATAAGGAAACAGACTCTGGGGGCTGCCATCTCCTCTCCTCTGCCCACCACTCTGGTGGGAACTGCTAGCTCTGGGAAGGGGGACTGCTAGCTCACCATGCTTGCTGCACTGTCTCCAAAGAATCTTTCATTTTCTTTCAGGGTCACAATCACTGGGGTTTTCCTCCGAGATTCCCTGAGGAAAAGAGACTTTGGGCCCAGGTGCCTGCAGCAGAAGGACTCGGAAGCCTCAACACTCACACACATTTAACCACTCAGATGCCGAAGTCTGCTGTGGGCACTATGACGAACACATTCACACTTGGAGCCCAGACTCCCTCGTTCCCCACCCTTAACATAGGGGCCACCCTCACTTATTCAAGACAATTTCCATGGGCACTCCAGGTTTGACGATGGCCACCTTCATGGACTCACTGCCCAGGTCCACAGACATCACTGCCAGCGTATCTGAAGGGAAAAGAGGTTTGTCAGTTAGCTCTCCCTTCCCCCACCTTCCTGAGACCCCCTCTAATCAAAGCATACCACTTTCCATAGGTAAACGAAGATGGACAAAAGACATAAAGGTCTGGACCTAACAACTCAAGAGACTTCTGACCAAGAGCCCCAAGCCTGCTTCCCATAATGCATCCTTCAGTCATCATTTATCCATTTGCTCCCTCTACTTGGGTACATACCACTCAGTGCCAACAGGTCTGCCAAGAGCACAGCCACCAAGGCCCAAAAGACTCGCCTCCTCGGCCTCTGCCTCCTAACTTTGACTGTCATTGTGCCCCTGGGGGAGGCAAAGAAAGAAAACACTTCAAACTGGATGCCCGGAGTGAAGGAGACAGAACCACATCCCAGAACGGAGAAGCTGTAAGATTCATACCTACTCCATTCTTACCCAGGGCAAAGCAGCCTACTTCTCCCCCTCCCCCTCCTGATGGGTACCAACCACTCTCTCATCATCCCAGCAGCGCCCACACAAAGGCCCAAGTGAAAGAGCATGGGTCCTCAGCTATGCCACATCCCTAAACAGAGAAGCTAACAGGACAAGACTAAGCGAGACCCGAGCCTTTCGTCCACCACACAGGCAGTGAGTGGCGCACCGCAGCACTGTGCCTGTTGTCAGACACCTGGGGTGCGGCCAGGGATCCCCGCCCAGGGCTCAACCACCGCCCCACACCTGGAGCTCCCCCGCTGGCGGGGAAAGCCAGGCTGGGCCTGGACGGGAAGAAAAAGGTAATGACGTTGGGGGTGGCTAGGATGGAGTAAAGGCCTGTCTCCTCCTCGGCATCCCTGCGGGTTGTCCCGCCCCCTCTCTTTCCCCACCTCACTCCCCGGCCCCGCTGTGCCCACAGACGCAGTGCCGGGGCGGTAAGGTTCCCCGCCCGGCAGGTATCCGGTACCCGGTGTTCACCTAAGCCTCACCTGACGAAGGCGGCGGCTCCCACTCCTGGAAACGGATCCCGCCCGCCCCAGCGCGTGGGGACAGACCGGGGGGCCGAGCTGCGAGCCCCGCGGTGCGAGGCCGAGCGCCCGGCGTCCGCGCGGCCCTCCCTTGCGCTCCCGACCCGCCCCCGGAGCTCGCACGCTATCTCCCCTAGGAGGGGTGGCTGGTCCGCACCTCCATCCACCCCCGCTACCTCTTGCCTCCGCTCCTGCGGCCCCAGCTCTGGGACACACGCGGCACGAACGTACCCACGAGGCCGGCAGCGCCCCCGACCCGCGCCCTTCACAACTCCCCTCGGTTTGCAAACTGTTACATTAGCCACCAACCTCTTGGCGGCGTCTGGCGCACCAGCCGGCCCCGGACGCGGCGCGCGCTCATTGGCGCCTCGGCCGCCCAGCCCTGCGCCGCGCGCCCGGCCCCGCCCCTGCCGCCCCGGCGCGCGTATCCATTGGACCACGTCCCAGGCCCCGCCCCCTTTCTTTGCCTGCCTCGTCCTAGGGGCGGTGGAGGGGACCAGCCACTGGTTGGACAAAAACCGCCGGCGTCGGCTCGGGATTGGACCACGTCACGGGGCCACCGCGCTCCACTCCTTCCTCCCCCACCGCCGGCTCCGGGGCAACGGCGGGACCTTTTCCGGCGCTGGATGCTTCGCTGCCGGGGTTCGGGAGTGACCCGCGCCTGGAGCCCGTCGGGCTCACTGCAGTCCCGCACTCGGGGCTTTTCTTCCGGTCACCTGGAGAGCCCGGCCGAGGAATGGGATGACAGGCGTCCCGTCCGCAGCCCCGCGGAGGAGGCGCTTGCCTGCGGGTTGGTATTGAGGTGCCCTAGGCTTTAGATAGAATGGCTGTGTCTCCAACTGAGTCCGCCGCAACCCCCTCTGTTTTACTGAGGAAACTGAAGCCACAGAAAAAGATGTTTGTTGATGGGTCAGAGATAACCGATGCATTCGTCGCAGAATTTGGCCTGGATTTCTTAGGTTAAGCCCCACTCATTTGTATGAGTATTCCAAACTTAAGTGCTACACGCAAAAGACACTTTTATTTGTGAGGCTATAGTTGGTTGAACATGTGTGCACCTTCTCCTATTTCTATTCTATTAAATCTTGTGAACATTTCTCTACTCTTTCGCTGTTTCTGCCATAGAATGACAGAAGCACCTTACTGCCTTCTCTTTTAATTCACAGCTCCATAGAAATGTGCGCAGTCGCCCGGGCGCGGTGGCTCACGCCTGTAATCCCAGCACTTTGGGAGGCCGAGACGGGCGGATCACTTGAGGTCAGGAGTTCGAGACCAGCCTGGCCAACATGGTAAAACCCCGTCTCTACCAAAACTACAAAAATTAGCTGGGCCTGGTGGCAGGCGCCTGTAATCTCAGCTGCTCAGGAGGCTGAGGCAGGAGAATTGCTTGAATCCGGGAGGCGGAGGTTGCAGTGAGCCCAGATTGCGCTGCCGCACTCCAGCCTGGGCGACGACAGCGAGACTCCTTCTCAAAAAAAAAAAAAAAAAAAGAGGCCGGGCGCGGTGGCTCAAGCCTGTAATCCCAGCACTTTGGGAGGCCGAGACGGGTGGATCACAAGGTCAGGAGATCGAGACCATCCTGGCTAACATGGTGAAACTCCGTCTCTACTAAAAAATACAAAAAAAAAACTAGCCGGGCGAGGTGGCGGGCGCCTGTAGTTCCAGCTACTTGGGAGGCTGAGGCGAGAGAATGGCGTGAACCCGGGAGGCAGCGGAGCTTGCAGTGAGGTGAGATCTGGCCACTGCACTCCAGCCCAAGCGACACAGCAGGACTCCGTCTCAAAAAAAAAAAAAAAGAAGAAAAAGAAAAAGTCCGCAGTCCTTGGAGAGTGCATTTTCCTTAAGTGTGGATGGAAATAAGTCACCTGTTTTCTCTCCTACTAAATTGATGCCTGGCCACCCTTCACAGAAAGACCCTCTTGAAGGCCCTGGCCGTTTGGGCCAGAGCTGTGTCAACCCTGAACTTGTTTAAGGAGCTCTTAGCTCTTCCTTTCTCTACTTTTTTCGTGATGCTTAGATGGAGAGTGGTCCGGTGTCTATGCTTAGAAGGAAAAATTATTGGCAGTCCCACAGAGAGAGTCTGTTCTTCCTTTTCAGAATAGTTATGGTATTCAGACAGTAGACAAATTGGTAGAAATAGAAATTCACTTAAAATTTTAACAGAATTGGCCGGGCGCGGTGGCTCAAGCCTGTAATCCCAGCACTTTGGGAGGCCGAGGCGGGCGGATCACGAGGTCAGGAGATCGAGACCATCCTGGCTAACATGGTGAAACCCCATCTCTACTAAAAAAATACAAAAAAACTAGCCGGGCGAGGTGGCAGGCACCTGTAGCCCCAGCTACTCGGGAGGCTGAGGCAGGAGAATGGCGTAAACCCGGGAGGCGGAGCTTGCAGTGAGCCGAGATCCGGCCACTGCACTCCAGCCTAGGCGACAGAGCCAGACTCCGTCTCAAAAAAAAAAAAAAGAAAAAATTTAACAGAATTTAATTACACAAATAATACGCAGATGTAATCTTTTTTTTTTTTTTTTTTTTTTGAGAGGGAGTCTGGCTCTGTCGCCCAGGCTGGAGTGCAGTGGCCGGATCTCGGCTCACTGCAATCTCCGCCTCCCGGGTTTACGCCATTCTCCTGCCTCAGCCTCCCGAGTAGCTGGGGCTACAGGTGCAAATGTAATCTTTAAAAAATTCATTCTATGGCCGGGCGTGGTGACTCACGCCTGTAATCCTAGCACTTTTGGGAGGCCGAGGTGGGTGGATCACGAGGTCAGGCGATCGAGACCATCCTGGCTAACACGGTGAAACCCCGTCTGTACTAAAAATACAAAAAAATTAGCCGGGCCTGGTGGCGGGCGCCTGTAGTCCCAGCTACTCGGGAGGCTGAGGCAGGAGAATGGCATGATCCCGGGAGGCGGAGCTTGCAGTGAGCCGAGATCGCGCCACTGCACTCCAGCCGGGCGAAAGAGCCAGACTATGTCTCAAAAAAAAAAAAAAAAAAAAATTCATTCTACATAAAGGTAAATTTCCTTGACACCAACCCAAACCCCCACTCTCTTGTGGAGGTACCTGCTATTGTTGGTGTGGTGTATAAGCTTCCAGGTCTTTCCCTCTTTTACACATATATATGTCTCTAGAAACTTGTAGCTTTTATCTTTTCATAATATATACTTTTTGTTTTTTGCAACCAGCACCTTGAATGCATTTTATCTTTTTTAAAACCATAAAATGTTATACAATTACGTTGTTTGCCATTTTTTTTAACTAATAATAAAGTGTGGAGCATTTTCCATGTCACTGTGATTCACCGCCTCATTTACTGCTGTAGAACATTCCATAGCATGGGGTTTGTTCTGCGATAATGATGGAAATATAAGTTGTCAATTCAATTCCACAGGGAAAGATTTTGTTTCTCAGTAATTGACTCCACTTTTGACGAACTATCCAGTAGATTCTTTCCATTTATTTCTTTTTTTTTTTTTTTTTTTTTTTTTTGCGACAGAGTCTGTGTCACCCAGGCTGGAGTGCAGTGGTGCAGTCTTGGCTCACTGCAACCTCCACCTCCCGGGTTCAAGCGATTCTTCTGGCTCAGCCTCCCAAGTAGCTGGAACTACAGGCACACACCACCATGCCTGGCTAATTTTTGTATTTTTAGTAGAGACAAGGTTTCACCATGTTGGCCAGGCTGGTCTCAAACTCCTGACCTCAGGTGACCTGCCTGCCTAGGCCTCTCAAAGTGCTGGGATTACAGCGCAAGCCACCACACCCAGCCTTTCCATCCATTTCAAACAGCATGCATTTTAACACTTATTGGGCCACTCTGATATGCAAGCACTGGGCTAGGTGCTGCTAATCCAGAGATGGGTATGAGCTTGTCCTTACCTTCAAGGAAGTCATAATGTGTTGGGAAACAAATATGTTCATCATTTCATGCGCTTATTAAAAACCTATTTGGGGGGCCGGGCACAGTGGTTCATGCTTGTAATCCTAGCACTTTGGGAGGCTGAGGCAGGCAGATTGCCTGAGCTTAGGAGTTCACGACCAGCCTGGGCAACATGGTGAAACCCCATCTCTACTAAAATACAAAAAAATTAGCCGGACGTGGTGGGGCATGCCTGTAATCCCAGCTACTTGGGAGGCTGAGGCAGGAGAATTGCTTGAACCTGGGAGGCAGAGGCTGCAGTGAGCTGAGATTGTACCACTGTACTCCAGGTTGGGCGACAGAGTGAGACCTTGTCAAAAAAAAAAAAAAAAAAAAAAAAAAAGAACAGTTCTCATCTGGGTATCTGTCCTCCTGGGTAGTGAAGCAGGTTCAAGTGCTCTGAGGAGTCAGCTGTTTTGTTCTGGGACCAGAGGGGAGACTAGTATTTCACAAGAACAAGCTGAAGAACAATGGGAAAATTTTAATGTAGAACACCTGATTTACATTGACCTAGGCAGGTGAACTCATTGGTTCTTTTCCAGAATAACTTGTTAACATTTGAGGACTATATCTCTTCCCCTACACTGCAGAAACCCAAGGGAAGAAAGTTGCTCTCTTGCAGAACACGTGCCAAACTGACAAAGGTGTAAAATAGACACATTGGTAAGGGTATATGTGTACATAAACCATGCACACTACATGATGGGCTGAGGGCAGTGTTGATCAGAGAGAACATCCTACATCAGAAGAATTTTAAAAAATTAATTGTTGGCTGGGGGTGACTCCCACCTGTATTCCCAGCACTTTGGGAGGCTGAGGCGGGTGGATCATGAGGTCAGGAAATCAAGACCATCCTGGCTAACACAGTGAAACCCTGTCTCTGCTAAAAATACAAAAAATTAGCGAGGCTTGGTGGCATGTGTCTGTAGTCCCAGCTATTCAGGAGGCTGAGCCAGGAGAATTGCTCGAACCTGGGAGGTGGAGGTTGCAGTGAGCCAAGATCGCGCCACTGCACTCCAGCCTGGGGTCTGAGCCAGACTCCATCTCAAAAAAAAAAAATTAGCCTGGCGTGGTGGCACACACCTGTAATCCTAGCTACTGGGGAGGCTGAGGCAGGAAAATTGCTTGAACCCGAGAGGTGGAAGTTGTATTGCACCAAGATCGTGCCACCGCACTCCAGCCTGGGTAACACAGTGAGACTCTGGAAAAAAAAAAAAAAAGGAAACATGTTCACCCAGAGGCTGTTGGTAATAGCTTTATAACAGCCCCGGGCTGAAAACTATCCAAATGCTCATCGACAATTGGATAGATAAATGAATCACAGATTCATACAGTTGAATTCTATATAGCAATAAGAATGAGTGGACTGTGGCTGGGCGCGGTGGCTCATGCCTGTAATCCCAGCACTTTGGGAGGCCGAGGCGGGCGGATCACGAGGCAGGAGATCGAGACCATCCTGGCTAACACTGTGAAACCCCCTCTCTACTAAAAAAATACAAAAAATTAGCCGGGCGTGGTGGCGGGCGCTTGTAGTCCCAGTGACTCGGGAGGCTGAGGCAGGAGAATGGCGTGAACCCGGGAGGCGGAGCTTGCAGTGAGCCAAGATCCAGTCACTGCACTCCAGCCTGGGAGACAGAGCGAGACCCTGTCTAAAAAAAAAAAAAAAAAAAAAAGAATGAGTGGACTATTATTACATAGGACAACTTAAATGAATTCCACAAACATAATACTGAGTGAAAGAAGCCCAAATATATACTGTATGATTTAACTTATATCAAGTTTAAAAGCTGGCAAAACTAAGCTACAGGGATAGAAGTCAGGATGCTGCTATCCTTTAGATACACGGTCTCACTCTGTTGTCCAAGCTGGAGGGTTTAGATGAGGACATAAGGCAAGCTTCTGGGGGTGCTAGATGTGTTCCCCCCTTTTTTTGAGACAGAGTCTCACTCTGTCACCCAGGCTTGTGTGCAGTGGCACAATCTCAGCTCACTGCAACCTCTGCCTCTGGGGTTCAAGCCATTCTCCAGCCTCAGCCTCCCAAGTAGCTGGGACTGTGGGCATGCAACACTACGCCCAGCTAATTTTTGTATTTTTAGTAGAGACAGGGTTTCACCATGTTGCCCAGACTGGTCTCAAACTCCTGACCTCAGGTGATCTGCCTGCTTCGGCCTCCCAAAATACTGGGATTACATGCATGAGTCACGATGCCTGGCCGCTAGCTGTGTTCTCATTGCTGGTTATGATGGAAGTGTCCAGTTAGTTTCTGGAATTTCAGTGGACTGTATTATACAACTTTTTTCTATGTTGTTACATCAATAAAACATTTTAAAATTATTTTGTCTGTCATACAAATGACTCTAGGGTTTGTTGTTGTTGTTTTGAGACAGGGTCCTCACTCTCTTGCCCAGGCTGGAGTGCAGTGGTGTGATCACAGCTCACTGCAGCCTCCATGTCCTGGGCTTAAGCAATTCTCCCTCCTCAGCCTCTCAAGTAGCTGGGACTACAGGTGTATATCACCACATCTGGCTACTTATTTATTTATTTATTTTTAGTAGAGATGAGGTCTGCCTGTGTTGCCCAGTCTGGTCTTGAACTCCAGGCCTCAAGTAATCCTCCCACCTTGGCCCCGCAAAGTGCTGGATTACAGGCATGAGCTACCTTGACTGGCCTCAAGAGACTCCAGGTTTGACTTTACTGTAACCCTAGGCAGGAGAGAGCCCATTTTCAGCAGGAGAGGAACCAAGGTAAGTTTTTTCCTACTTCTATAACAATATTTTTAGAATTAACGAAAGAAATACATGGCTAGGGCTGGGCACGGTGGCTCACACCTGTAATCCCAGCACTTTGGGAGGCCCAGGCATACAGACCATTTGTGGTCAGGAGTTTGAGACCAGCCTGGCCAACATGGTGAAACCTGGTCTCTACTAAAAATACAAAAATTAACTGGGTGGTAGTGGCGTGCGCCTGTAATCCCAGATACTTGGGAGGCTGAGGCAAGAGAATCACTTGAACCCAGGAGGCGGAGGTTGGGGTGAGTCGAGATCGCACCACTGCACTCCAGCCTGGGCGACAGAGTGAGACCCTGTCCCCCCGGTCCCCATTCCAAAAACAAAGAAATATGTGGCCAGGCATGGTGGCTCACACTTGTAATCCTAGCACTTTGGGAGGCTGAGGCGTATGGATTGCTTGAGCCCAGCAATTCGTGACTAGCCTGGGCAACATGGCAAAACACTGTCTCCACTAAAAATACAACAACAACAACAAAATTAACTGGGCCTGGTGGCATGAGCCTATAGTCCCAGCTGCTGGGGAGGCTGAGGTGGGAGAATCACCTGAGCCTAGGAGGTGGAAACTGTGGTGACCTGTGATTGTGCCACTGCACTCTAGCCTGGGTGACAGAGTAAGACCTTGTCTCAAAAAACAAAACAAACAAAAAGAATGAAAGAAATATGTGATTATTGACGAAAACTGGAAGAACATTAAAATAACAACCGGCCGGGTGTGGTGGCTTATGCCTGTAATCCTAGCACTTTGGGGGCAGAGGCGGGCGAATCACTTGAGGCCAGGAGTTTGAGACCAACCTGGGAAACATGTCAAAACCACGTCTCTACAAAAAATGCAAAAACTAGCTGGACATGATGGCGTGCGCCTGTAGTCTCAGCTACTTGGGTGACTGAGGCACAAGAATCGCTTGAACCTGGGAGACGAGACGGAGGTTGCAGCGAGTTGAGATTGTGCCACTGCACTCCAGCCTGGGGGACGGAGCGAGACTCCATCTCAAAAAAAAAAAAAAAAAAAAAAAGAAATTATCTTCTTTTTTTTTGAGATGGAGTCTCCCTCCGTCCCCCAGGCTGGAGTGCAGTGGCGCGATCTCGGCTCACTGCAAGCTCCACCTCCCAGGTTCACACCATTCTCCTGACTCAGCTTCCGGAGTAGCTGGGACTACGGGTGCCCACCACCAGGCCCGGCTAATTTTTTTTGTATTTTTAGTAGAGACGGGGTTTCACCGTGTTAGCCATGATGGTCTCGATCTCCTGAGCTCGTGATCCACCCACCTTGGCCTCCCAAAGTGCTAGGATTACAGGGGTGAGCCACCGCGCCTGGCCAAAAAAAGAAGATAGTTTCACCGGGCGTGGTGGCTCAAGCCTGTAATCCCAGCACTTTGGGAGGCCGAGACGGGCGGATCATGAGGTCAGGAGATCGAGACCATCCTGGCTAACACGGTGAAACCCCGTCTCTACTAAAAATGCAAAAAACTAGCCGGGTGAGGTGGCGGGCGCCTGTAGTCCCAGCTACTGGGGTGGCTGAGGCAGGAGAATGGCGTAAACCCGGGAGGCGGAGCTTGCAGTGAGCTGAGATCAGGCCACTGCACTCCAGCCCGGGCGACAGAGCAAGACTCCGTCTCAAAAAAAAAAAAAAAAAGAAAAGAAGATAGTTTCTACCTGGAGAGCCAGATGAGAAAAACAGAAAATTAAAGTTTGCTGAAGCAGCTACTCAGGAGGCTGAGGCAGGAGAATCACTTGAGCCCAGGAGGTGGAGGTTGCAGTGAGCTGAGATTGCGCCACTGCACTCAAGCCTGGCGACTGGCCACAGAGCGAGACTCCATCTCAAAAAAAAAAAAAAAAAAAAAAAAAATATATATATATATATATATATGTATGTGTATATTGAAGTTGGCATTTAGGACAAGAAGTTTTCCTGTTTTGTTCTGGTGGATATAACTGTTTTATATTATGGGCAGCAGTTTGCTAAAGGGAAAAGAGAGAATACTGCAAGACAATTCTTGCATTCTTGATTCTGAGTTATGACCTCTCTAATTTGAAACTAAAGACTAGGGCCGGGTGCGGTGGCTCAAGCCTGTAATCCCAGCACTTTGGGAGGCCGAGACGGGTGGATCACAAGGTCAGGAGATCGAGACCATCCTGGCTAACACGGTGAAACCCCGTCTCTACTAAAAAATACAAAAAACTAGCCGGGCGAGGTGGCGGGCGCCTGTAGTCCCAGCTACTCGGGAGGCTGAGGCAGGAGAATGGCGTAAACCCGGGAGGCGGAGCTTGCAGTGAGCTGAGATCCGGCCACTGCACTCCAGCTTGGGTGACAGAGCGAGACTCCGTCTCAAAAAAAAAAAAAAAAAAAAAAAAGAAACTAAAGACTTATATTTTTTCTTTATTTTTAGTCCCTTCAGGACTTGAGTTCTCAGTATGCAGAACTAACTGTAAGTGAACAGTCATTTTCTGTGTAATTTGCTTGGTTATCTTCCTCACTATCCTGAAATTCCTGGATTCAGACCAGTGTAACTAAGAGACAAACCCTGGTGTATGTTCTGACAAGCATAATCTAGCTTTACACCCATCTATCTAATTAGAGGGGAGGGGGCTGAATTACTCATTTTGTTTCCAAAGAACTTTGAATTTTTTGCCCAGGGAGAGCCACTTTAAGTTAAACTCTTTGAGACTCCATTTCTTATCAGGGATAATGATACCTCTTCTGCAGATGGTTGCTATGAAGATTCCGTGAAAAGCAAAGGCACTTTATTAGATATAATTTGCTACACGAAATTAGAGGCTTGTTACCATCAGTTCTTTTTATGCCTGTCCCTAGGGTGGTGGTTGAGGACCATGTCTTGTTCATTTATATTCTGGGCATTTGGTATAATTCCTGGACTAGGAGTGCTCAATACACATTTGTCAAAAGAAGGGCAGGAAAGAAGGTAGTAAGTCTGAAGAGGTGTTGTGGGTCTCTCTGGCGGGCCAATCTCAGCCTTTGTATCCCTCATCAATAAGAGGATCCAATGGGCACAGGTAGAACCAGATTTAGCCCTCAGAGGAAGACATGGAGCCTCTGCCATTGGACAGCAGGGGGAGCATCCAAGCAACGGAGATGCACTCTATCTCCTGTTCACATCTCTGCTTTTACATTGCGTCTTTTTGAAGTCTGTTGCCCATGCTGGTCTTGAACTCCTGGCCTCAAGGGATCCTCCTGCCTCAGCCTCTTAAAGTGCTGGGATTATAAGCGTGAGCCAGGTTGCCTGGCCACATTGCTTCTTTTAACATATATTCTTCATAGGCTTAACAACTGACATATTAACATACCATCTAAACATTCTGATGACTAGTATGGAATATGCTCAGTAGGTGAAAGTGGTTTCAATCTGCTCCCATTTGTGCTTCTGCCCAAGAGTTGGTATCCTGAAACAGTTCCAATGAATTGGAGATATCTTGTGTCATGAAGAGGAAAGAAACTTTAGGTGGAAGTCAGGAAATCTGTGTGCATGGTGGTGGCTAGAGTTTCTTTCTATCATTTACCTCTTCAGACAAATGGACACCACCTGCCCATCAACCAGATTGAGGAGAGGAGTGGATAAGAAGGGAGTCATTCACATTCATTCCTCCAACCAAACATGGGACTTCTACCAGGCTCTGCTAGGCCTCGTTCACAGTAAACAAGACGTAGTCCCTGCTGTCGGGGAACTCTGGCTGGTGGAAATACAGCATCAAATATTCTGAAATAAGTTGGGGGAGGGCCAGATGTGGTGGCTCACGCCTGTAATTCCAGCACTTTGGGAGGCTGAGGCAGGTGGCATCACCTGAGATAAGGAGTTTGAGACCAGCCTGGCCAAAATGGTAAAACCCCATCTCTGCTAAAAATACAAAAATTAGCCAGGCATGGTGGCAGGCACCTGTAATCCCTACTACTCGGTAGGCTGAGGCATGAGAATCGCTTGAATTCGGGAGGTGGAGGTTGCAGTCAGCCGAGATTGTGCCACTGCACTCCAGCCTGGGGGATAGAGAGAGAGACTCTGTCTCAAAAAAAAAAGAAAAGGCCGGGCGCGGTGGCTCAAGCCTGTAATCCCAGCACTTTGGGAGGCCGAGACGGGCGGATCATGAGGTCAGGAGATCAAGACCATCCTGGCTAACACAGTGAAACCCTGTCTACTAAAAGATACAAAAAACTAGCCGGGCGAGGTGGCGGGTGCCTGTAGTCCCAGCTACTCGGGAGGCTGAGGCAGGAGAATGGCATAAACCCGGGAGGCGGAGCTTGCAGTGAGCTGAGATCCGGCCACTGCACTCCAGCCTGGGCAACAGAGCGAGACTCTGTCTCAAAAAAAAAAAAAAAAGAAAAGAAAAAAAAAAAGAAAAAATGTTGGAGGAGTGCAAAAAATAAACTTCACAAATACCACAGGGTCACTTTTTCATATGTCCCTACTATCTCAAAATGATGCTATGTCACTTCTGTCTATAGCTTCTCATGGCACACACACAGTAAACCTACAGTAGTTGTCCATGAGGATAGATCTTGCTTGCATTCAAAGCTGGTTTAGCCAGAGTTGGGAGTGGAGAATGGCCATGTAATATCTTGGACACCTGCCGCTTCTCATTAAAACACTCAGCTCTCAAAGCTGCCACTTCCAGGTTTTTGCTCAGTTCTATGTCCCATAACCTGCCACTATGGAAAGGGGGAGAAAGCCCAGGGCCTTGGGAGTTCCTGCCCCATCAGTATTTCCGTTTCCTTTTTTTTTTTTTTTTTTGAGACAAGGTCTTGCTCTGTCACCCAGGCTAGAGTGCAGTGGCACGATCACGGCTCACTGCAGCTTCCACCTCCGGGGCTCAATCGATCCTTCTGCTTCAGCCTCCCAAGTAACTGGGACCACAGGTGTCCACCACCACGCCTGGCTCATTTTTGTAATTTTTGTAGAGATGGGGTTTCACCATGTTGCCCAGGCTGGTCTCGAACACCTGGGCTCAAGTGATTTCCCCACCTCGGCCTCCGAAAGTGCTGGAATTACAGACAGGCATGAGCCATCGCGCCCTGCCGGTTTCCTTGGGAAACGTTTTGAGCGTCTGTTAGGTATTACACGCTCTGACAGGGAAAACAAAAACGAATATAAGTCATTGACTATGGTTCACAATCTGCGTGGTGGCAGACACAAACTTATAATTTTATTTCTTCTCTCATACAGCCGAAAAACTGGTTTAACATACACTGTTTCATTTATGCCCCAAACCAGTCCTGTGAGGTCAAAACGTCATTCACTTAGGCACGAGGGGTTACAGTCCACAAGGCGCATGATATCGCTCATCTTGATCTCCCGGTACCCGCGCATTTTAGGAAGAAACACGCTCAAACGGATGAAGAGTCCGCTCTCAAGCATTTTAGCTAGCGAAGTTATAGTCACATCCCGCAAAGTCGCACACTGCGGAACTAGGACTGCCGCGCGCGGCCCCGCCCACTTTCCCAGCAGCGGGAAGCTGTCACCCCGACTCTAGAGCTCCCGGGCCCGGGGGCTCCCGGAAGCTGCCGACCACGTGATTCGCTGGCTCAGCTCACGTGACAAAGCTCCTGGCGGTGGGGGCCCTCGGCCAAAATGGCGGCCTACCTGCAGTGGCGGCGCTTCGTTTTCTTCGACAAGGAGCTGGTGAAGGAGCCGCTGGGCAATGATGGGGCCGCTCCCGGGGCCACACCTGCTTCTGGATCCGCTGCTTCCAAATTCCTTTGCCTCCCTCCTGGCATCACTGTCTGCGACTCAGGCCGAGGGAGCCTGGTCTTTGGAGATATCCTTCGTTTGGAGCTGTCTTTTCCCTCCCGGGATCCCGAAGAGATCGAGTTAGGATGAAATCTGTTTGTGGAGGGGTCCGTGCCGCGCGCCTCCTTCCTTTAGCTGGTCATCCAGAGTTGTTCTGTGGTCTACGGGAAGAAAGAAGGAAGTCCATTTCCTAACTTGTTATCAACTGAGCAATCCTGGGCAAGTCATTTAATCTCTCTGGGTTTTACTTTCCTTATCTGTAAGAGAAGTGTACATGCCAATTTGACAAGCTTAATTTGAGATCAATTAAAAAAAATGCAAGTTGGCTTTAAAAGATGAATATGTAAAGTAACATGCTCTCCCCTGCCCGTTATCGTTGGCGAGGAGGTAAATGAGGTTAGCAGTTTGTTGCTTTCGTCTTCATGTTGCTGGTACTCAACTCTGGCCTTTTTCACTCTTTTTTTTTTTTTTTTGAGACGGAGTCTTACTTTGTTGCCCAGGCGGGAGTGCAGTGGCACGATCTCGGCTCATTGTAACCTCCGCCTCCCGGGTTCAAGCGATTCTCCTGCCTCAGCCTCCCGAGTAGCTGGGACTACAGGCGTGCGCCACCACACCCGGCTAATTTTTTACATTTTTAGTACAGACAGGGTTTCACCATATTGGCCAGTCTGGTCTTGAACTCCTGACCTCGTGAGCCACTCGCCTCGGCCTCCCAAAGTGCTGGGATGGCCCACTTTCTTTTTTTTTTTTTGAGACGGAGTTTCACTCTTGTTGCACAGGCTGGAGTGCAATGGCGAGATCTGGGCACACTGCAACCTCCGCCTCCCGGGTTCAAGCAGTTCTCCTGCCTCAACCTCCTGAGTAGCTAACAGGCACGCATCATTATGCCTGGCTAATTTTTGTATTTTTAGTAGAGACAGGGTTTCGCCATGTTGGCCAGGCCGGTCTCGAACCCCTGACCTCAGGTGCTCCGCCCTCCTTGGCCTCCCAAAGTGCTGGGATTACAGGCATGAGTCACCATGCCTGGCCCTACTCTTTTTTTTTTTTTTTTTTTTTTGAGACGGAGTCTGGCTCTGCTGCCCAGGCTGGAGTGCTGTGGCCGGATCTCAGCTCACTGCAAGCTCCGCCTCACGGGTTCACGCCATTCTCCTGCCTCAGCCTCCCGAGTAGCTGGGACTACAGGCGACGCCACCTCGCCCGGCTAATTTTTTGTATTTTTTAGTAGAGACGGGGTTTCACCGTATTAGCCAGGATGGTCTTGATCTCCTGGCCTCGTGATCCGCCCATCTCGGCCTCCCAAAGTGCTGGGATGACAGGCTTGAGCCACCACGCCCGGCCCCTACTCTTTTTAAGATAGGGAGTTCCATGAGATGATATGTAGGAAAATCCTTGAAAATTTTAGAGTTATATGCATGTAATTGTTATCTGAGTTCTGGTCTGAATATAAGTATCTGTCCTTGGAAAGGAGGCTCCTTGACTACCCTGCACATATGGAAGGCCAGATCTGGTTCTTGCCACGTTCCCTACAGCTTACAGGCTTCCAGGCCTACAAACTACGGGTGACACACCTGTACCAACTGAAGCAGCACAATATTCTGGCATCAGTTGGAGAAGATGAAGAGGGCATCAACCCCTTGGTGAGTCCCAGCAGGGAAATGGGAAAGATCCAGAAGCCTGGAAATGATTTTTTCTTGGAGAATGACTAGCATTTACACTTCTGAGGTCTGTCCACAGGTTAAGATCTGGAACCTGGAGAAGAGAGATGGTGGCAATCCACTCTGCACTCGAATCTTCCCTGCTATTCCAGGAACAGAGCCAACTGTTGTATCTTGTTTGACTGTCCATGAAAATCTCAACTTTATGGCCATTGGTAAACACAAGGCAAAACTAACACTCCTAGATTCGTTACAGATTTTCTTCAGAGTTGCTTCTGCCCCTCATCTTTACTGTTTTCGTGAGACCACTTTGTATTGAACTGAGGCCTTTGAGATATTCAAGTTTGGAATGGGGGCCAGGCACAGTGGCTCACGCCTGTAATCCCAGCACTTTGGGAGGCTGAGGCGGGCGGACCACCTGAGGTAGTTTGAGACCAGCCTGACTGACATGGAGAAACCCCATCTCTACTAAAAATACAAAATTAGTTGGGCGTAGTGGCACATGCCTGTAATCCCAGCTACTAGGGAGAGTGAGGCAGGAGAATCGCTTGAACCTGGGAGGTAGAGGTTATATGCAGTGAGCCAAGATTGCGCCATTGCACTCCAGCCTGGGCAACAAGAGGGAAACTCCATCTCAAAATAAATAAATAAATAAATAAATAGATAAATAAATAGATAAATAAATAAAATAAAGTTTGGAATGGGAAGGGATTTAATTTTGTTCTTTGAAAATCTGTCAGTGAGTGCCAATATTCAGGTTAACCATTAATTAGAGAGGTTGGGTATATGGAGAAAGCTTGTCACTTCTGAGTGCCTCAAGTGGTCTTTTTTCCCTCTCCACTTCCTGATCTTTTCAGCCTCACTGAAGTAATTTTCTTGTTCTCCTACAGGTTTCACAGATGGCAGTGTTACATTGAACAAAGGAGACATCACCCGAGACCGTCATAGCAAGACCCAGATTTTGCACAAGGGCAACTATCCTGTAACTGGATTGGCCTTTCGCCAAGCAGGAAAGACCACTCACTTGTTTGTTGTGACAACAGAGAACGTCCAGGTATGACCAAGGCCTCCACTCTTAGGAGCAGGCAGGAAGGGCTTCTCCATTGCTCAGGGGGATAGGGTAAGGAAGTGACAGGAAAGGTGGGATTGTTAAAATTTTAATCATATAATTGGAATCATTTGCCTAGCTTTGTATTTTATTTATTTGCCTAGGAAGCTGGGAAGAGTTAGACTCTGGGCTTGTAGTAAAAAGATGTGAATTTTCTTTTTTTTTCTTGAGACAAAGTCTTAGTGTGTTGCTCAGGCTGGAGTGCAGTGGCGAGATCTCAACTCACTGCAACCTCTGTCTCCCAGGGTCAAGCGATTCTCCTGCCTCAGCCTCCTGAGTAGCTGAGTAGCTGGGATTACAGTCACACAGTAGCACATCCAGCTAAGTTTTGTATTTTTAGTAGAGACGGGGTTTCACCATGTTGGCCAGGCTGGTCTTGAACTCCTGACCCTAGGTAATCCACTCACCTTGGCCTTCCAAAGTGCTGGGATTACAGGCATGAGCCACCGCGCCTGGCCTTGAATTTTATTTCTAACTAGCTTTTTTTTTTTCCCCTTGAGACAGGATCTTGCTGTGTCGCCCAGGCTGGAATGCAGTGGCGCTATATCAGCTCACTGCAACCTCTGCCTCCTGGGCTCAAGCGATCCTCCCACCTCAGCCTCCTGAGTAGCTGGGATTACAGGCATGCGTCACCATGCCTGGCTAAGTTTTGTATTTTTTCTAGATATGGGGTTTCACCATGTTGCCCAGGCTGGTCTCAAACTCCTGGGCCCAAGCAGTCCACCTGCCTCCACCTCCCAGAGTGCTGGAATTACAGGCATGAGCCACTGCACCGGCCTATTTCTAACTAACTTTTTAAATGACAATAGACAAGTATCTTTACTTTTCTTGTTCCTGGTGCCCCAGATTTACAGCAGTCTACTCTCTCAGAAATACTGTTGATAAAATAGTAGAAGATTATTGCATTTCTCTTACTTGTAGAATTTCTGTACTAGATAGAAATAATATATACAGAGAAAGAAATGGTGGTCCCTGTTATATATTTAATAGATGAGTGATGGTTAATGAAGAAGGTCAGCAGCCAAGAGAAAGACTTAGAATGCTAAGAGGGAAAAAAGAGCCAGTATGGAGATGGGAATGCCTTTGTGAAGGCTTAGTGTTACCTCCTCAAAGGAGCCTGTTAACCCCTTTCTTACTTCTGGCAGTCCTATATAGTTTCTGGAAAAGACTACCCTCGCGTGGAGTTGGACACCCATGGTTGTGGCCTGCGCTGCTCAGCCCTAAGTGACCCTTCTCAGGACCTGCAGTTCATTGTGGCCGGGGATGAGTGTGTCTACTTGTACCAGCCTGATGAACGTGGGCCCTGCTTCGCCTTTGAGGGCCACAAGCTCATTGCCCACTGGTTTAGAGGCTACCTTGTCATTGTCTCCCGTGACCGGAAGGTTTCTCCCAAGTAAGGACTCCAGTGAGAAGGGACAGGGAGAGGGCTGGACTCGTTCCCCAGAGTCCGCCTGATTTTAAAATCCTAATGTCTGAATCCCAGCACTTTGGGAGGCCGAGACGGGCGGATCACGAGGTCAGGAGATCGAGACCATCCTGGCTGACATGGTGAAACCCCGTTTCTACTAAAAAAAAACAAAAAAAAAACTAGCCGGGCGAGGTGGTGGGCACCTGTAGTCCCAGCTACTTGGGAGGCTGAGGCAGGAGAATGGCATAAACCCGGGAGGCGGAGCTTGCAGTGAGCTGAGATCCGGCCACTGCACTCCAGCCTGGGCGACAGAGCGAGACTCCGTCTCAAAAAAAAAAAAAATCCTAATGCCTGGATCCTGCCAGTCTTCTACTCCTACTCTGGTGTTACGTAGATAACATTTCTTTTTTTTTTTTTTTTTTTGAGATGGAGTCTTGCTCTGTCACCCAGGAGTGCAGTGGCGTGATCTCGGCTAACTGCAACCTCTGTCGCCTGGGTTCCAGTGATTCTCCTGCCTCAACCTCTTGAGTAGCTGGGATTACAGGCATGTGCCACTATGCCTGGCTACTCTTTGTATTTTTAGTAGAGACAAGGTTTCACCATGTTGACCAGGCTGGTCTCAGACTCCTGACCTCAGGTGATCCACCCGCCTCGGCCTCCCAAAGTGCTGGGATTATAGGTGTGAGCCACTGCACCCGGCTGGTGACACTTATGTCTAGAGTTGGTTATAACTTTTTTTTTTAATGAAAAATGGGTGTTTTTGCTGCAGGTGTTTGCTACATAGCCCTAGTATACTAGAATGCTCCAGGGAATTTGGACCTGTTTTTTTTTTGTTTGTTTGTTTTGTTTTGTTTTGTTTGAGACAGAGTCTCGCTCTGTTGCTCAGGCTGAAGTGCAGTGGCATGATCTTGGCTCACTGCAAGCTCCGCCTCCTGGGTTCACGGCATTCTCCTGGTCAGCCTCCCGAGTAGCTGGGACTACAGGTGCCTGCCCTGACACCCAGCTAATTTTTTGTATTTTTAGTAGAGATGGAGTTTCACCGTGTTAGTCAGGATGGTCTCAATCTCCTGACCTCATGATCTGCCTGCCTCGGCCTCCTAAAGCACTGGGATTACAGGCGTGAGCCTCCGCGCCCATCCTTATTTTGTTTTGTTTTTAAACTCTTTTGTCAAAATAAGTTGGGCAGAGGAACAAAGGATTCAGGAGTGGAGAAATTAGAAAGTGCTGGGAAATGTGGGACACAAGTTTTTTGTTTTGTTTTGGTTTTGTTTTTTTAAGGGGTAGGTGGGGTCTTCTGCATGATGAAAGTACTCCCTGTTAGATGCTGGTTTGTTTTGCTTTCATTCAGTTCCAGGCACAATGTTTTAAATATACCATGTATTGGATGATTATTTTCTAAATGAATGGATATCTGAATGTACTTAATTTTCTCATCTGTTGCTTGGGTTAATTGTAGGATCCTAAAGGGTAAGGTCAGGTTTATATGTTCTCTTTCTACAACTACCAGCACAGTGCTGCATGTTATGGGATGTGAGGGACCAGAGAGGTGATTTGTGCTGGGTGGAATGTGCACTAAAGTTATCATGGGAAAGGAAATAAAGGGGAGATAAGACAGAGATGTCCAAATATCTGGTGCTTTTTCTTTCCTATGCAGGTCAGAGTTTACCAGCAGGGACTCACAGAGCTCCGACAAGCAGATTCTAAACATCTATGACCTGTGCAACAAGTTCATAGCCTATAGCGCCGTCTTTGAGGATGTAGTGGATGTGCTTGCTGAGTGGGGCTCCCTGTACGTGCTGACGCGGGATGGGCGGGTCCACGCACTGCAGGAGAAGGACACACAGACCAAACTGGAGGCAAGGCCACCAGGCTCCCAGAGCTGGCCACAGGCACCTAGAAGCAGCTGCAGGAGCAGGTTTCCCAAGTCATATTGGCTAGGGTGTTTCCCTCCTTGTGGGTCACAGCCTTACTCAGCTTCCTTAGGGTAGGATTATAAGGTAAACGGCCTGGGATAGGGCTTTAGAGGGAAATAATGGCTGGGAGCCTGAGCCCACTCTAAGGGTTCACTTTGTTTCCAGAGCACCTTATGAAATAAGGTAATACTGATCTTGGGGATATCTGGGAGCTCTTGGTTTGTCTAGGATCTTGTCTAAGATCAGAAATCCAGGACTTTCCGTTTTGCGTGTTGTGGGCACATTTTGGGAAAGTGTCTTACCAGGACCGCTTCTACCAATTTTCTAATCTCTCTTCCCTTCTAGATGCTGTTTAAGAAGAACCTATTTGAGATGGCGATTAACCTTGCCAAGAGCCAACATCTGGACAGTGATGGGCTGGCCCAGATTTTCATGCAATATGGAGACCATCTCTACAGCAAGGGCAACCATGATGGGGCTGTCCAGCAGTATATCCGGTCAGTCTGGAGGCACTTTGGGATATAACTGTGAATGCAGGGACAGGCAGCTAGATAGCTAAAGCCCATCCATGCTCCAGGTAGGGGCTAGAATTCTACCAGGAACTGTTTTTGCTTTTGTGTTTGTTTTGTTTGTTTTTGTTAGGTTTTTTTTTTTTGAGATGGAGTTTCGCTCTTGTTGCCCAAGCTGGAGTGCAATGACGCGATCTTGGCTCACTGCAACCTCTGCCTCCTGGGTTCAAGCGATTCTCCTGTCTCAGTTTCGCGAGTAACTGGGATTACAGGTGCATGCCACCACACCTGGCCAATTTTTTGTATTTTTAGTAGAAACAGGGTTTCACCATGTTAGACAGGCTGGTCATGAACTCCTGACCTCAGGTGGTCTGCCTGCTTCGGCCTCCCAAAGTGCTGAGATTATAGGTATGAGCCACCGTGCCCAGCGTTTTTTTTGTTTTGTTTTGTTTGTTTTTTAAGGTGGATTCTCAATCTTTCACCCGGGCTGGGGTGCAATGGTATGATCTCAGCTCTCTGCAGCTTCTGCCTCGGGTTCAAGCGATTCTCCTATCTCAGCCTCCCGAGTAGCTGGGATTACAGGTGCATGCCGCCATGCTGGGCTAATTTTTTGTATTATTAGTAGAGACGGGGTTTGTGTTCCCTAGCCTGGTCTCGAACTCCTGAGCTCGGGCAATCCACCTGCTTTGGCCTCCCAAAGTGATAGGATTATAGATAGGAGCCACCATGCCCGGCCTTTTTAATTTTCTTTTTTTTCTTTTTTTTCTTTTTTTTTTTTTTTTGTTGAGACGGAGTCTCGCTCTGTCGCCCAGGCTGGAGTGCAGTGGCCGGATCTCAGCTCACTGCAAGCTCCGCCTCCCGGGTTTACGCCATTCTCCTGCCTCAGCCTCCCCAGTAGCTGGGACTACAGGCGCCCGCCACCTCGCCCGGCTAGTTTTTCGTATTTTTTTTTTAGTACAGACGGGGTTTCACTGTATTAGCCAGGATGGTCTCGATCTCCTGACCTCGTGATCCGCCCGTCTCGGCCTCCCAAAGTGCTAGGATTACAGGCTTGAGCCACCGCACCCGGCCTTAATTTTCTTTACAGGAACTATGATGCCTTAAATGAGAGGACAGGATTCCTTGTTGAAAAGGGAATTTTAGGGTCAAATATTATATGACCAGTATGCAGTTGAGCTGATGATTACCTCTCATTTTAACCTTTAGCTTGGCCTTTGTAAGTACTTACTTTGACCTGGTTCTTTAAGGGGGAAAAGATATTCATTTCTTGCTTCCATAATTCTTCCCTCAGTACTAATTCTTGGAATTTGCTGCCTTGAGAAGGAGTTTTAGAAACCAGTCTAAGGTGGCCGGGTGCAGTGGCTCATGCCTGTAATCCCAGCACTTTGGGAGGCCGAGGCGGGCGGATCACGAGATCAGGAGATCGAAACCATCCTGGCTAACATGGTGAAACCCCGTCTCTACTAAAAAATACAAAAAATTAGCTGGGCGTGGTGGCGGGTGCCTGTAGTCCCAGCTACTCGAGAGGCTGAGGCAGGAGAATGGCCTGAACCCCAGAGGCGGAGCTTGCAGTGAGCTGAGATTGCGCCACTGCATTTCAGCCTGGGCGACAGAGCAAGACTCCATCTCAAAAACAATAAATAAATAAAAGAAACCTGTTTAAGGCTGGGGTGCAGTGGCATGTGCCGGTGATCCTATCCCTTTGGGAGACCAAGGTGGGAGGATTGCTTGAGCCCAGTCTGAGCAACATAGCAAGACCCCATTTCTAACAACAAATAAATACATACATTTAAAAATATGGCCAGGCGCCATGGCTCATGCCTGTAATCCCAGCACTTTGGGAGGCCGAGGCGGGTGGATCACTTGAGGTTAGGAGTTCGAGACTAGCCTGGCCAACATGGTGAAACCCTGTCTCCACTTAAAAAAAAAAAAATACAAGGCCAGATGTGGTGGCTCATGCCTGTAATCTCAGCACTTTGGGAGGCTGAGGCAGGTGGATCAGAAGTCAGGAGTTCAAGACCATCCTGGCCAACATGGTGAAACCGCATCTCTACTAAAAATACAAAATTTAGCTGGGCATGGTGGCGGGTGCCTGTAATCCTAGCTTAAAAAAAATTAGCTGGGCGTGGTGGCATATGCCTGTAATCCCAGCTACTTGCGAAGCGGAGGCAGGAGATTCACTTGAACCTGGGAAGCAGAGGCCGTCGTGAGCCGAGATCGTGCCACTGCACTCCAGCCTGAGCAACAAGAGCAAACCTCCATCTCAAAAAAAAAAAAAAGAAAAAAAATTTAATTAAATTAAAAAATAATAATAGATAAGAAAAAGAACAAAACTACAACAATAAAACAACAAAATAATAATATAAAAAGAAACCTGTCTAGCCTCTTCCCCATTCACTTTAGAATTCCTATTTTTAGCCAAATTTAAGAAGCAGTGCCCTGGAGCCTTGCTACCTACTGTGGTCCCAGTCTAGTAGCACCGATATTACCTGGGACTTTGTTAGAAATGTAGAATCTCAGACCCCACCCCAGATCCACTGAAATAGAATTAGCATTTTGAGAAGATCTGCAAGTGATTCCTCTGTACATGAGTTGGACAAGTAGAGTGATTCAGGTGCTATCTGGTGCACATGTCTCCCTAGAACCATTGGAAAGTTGGAGCCATCCTACGTGATCCGCAAGTTTCTAGACGCCCAGCGCATTCACAACCTGACTGCCTACCTGCAGACCCTGCACCGACAATCCCTGGCCAATGCTGACCATACCACCCTGCTCCTCAACTGCTATACCAAGCTCAAGGACAGCTCGAAGCTGGAGGAGTTCATCAAGGTGCAGGATGGTGTTGGTGGGAGAGTCCTGGAGGCCCCACTGAGCGTGAGGTGGCTCCACCGGGACTTGTTCGTTTCAGTAAGACATAGGGAGAGGAAAGGGCCGACCTTATTTAGAGGAGTGGCTGTTCCTGTTAGTTCTGTGCCGTCTCCGCTCTTGTTTTATGACTCTAGAACTTCCCATCTAAGCCCAGGGTGGTGGCACTGGGGAAGCCCTGTCCCTAGCAGTGTCCCTCTAATGGTAGGGGCAGAGGAAAACTTTAGTCAGACACTCCCACAGGCTGACTACCATAATATTTTCAAAGCGTGGACTTTATGGTATCACCTTAGCAATCTGTCTGAAAGTCAGATGCCTGTTTCCTCTCCCTTCTCTAGCTATGTCTGTGTAAATGATTTTGTCTCATGTCTCCCTGGCAGACAAAAAGTGAGAGTGAAGTCCACTTTGATGTGGAGACAGCCATCAAGGTCCTCCGGCAGGCTGGTTACTACTCCCATGCCCTGTACCTGGCAGAGAACCATGCACATCATGAGTGGTACCTGAAGATCCAGCTAGAGGACATTAAGGTAGGTGAGACTCTGTCTTTTTTCCCCAAGAGACAGGGTCTCGCTATGTTGTCCAGGCTGGACTTGAATTCCTGGGCTCAGGTGATCCTCCCACCCCATCCTCCTGAGTAGAGGTGAGACTCTTAACTTGGGCCGAGCCCTGTTGTTTTTGAAGACATCCCCAGAATGATGAAAGTGCTTTTTGGTGGCTGAGGCAGGAGTATGCACTACTCTGCCCTTTCCTTTTCCACAGAATTATCAGGAAGCCCTTCGGTACATCGGCAAGCTGCCTTTTGAGCAGGCAGAGAGCAACATGAAGCGCTATGGCAAGATCCTCATGCACCATATACCGGAGCAGACAACTCAGTTGCTGAAGGGACTTTGTACTGATTATCGGCCCAGCCTCGAAGGCCGCAGCGATAGGGAGGCCCCAGGCTGCAGGGTGAGGCTACAGGGAAAAGAGCTTCAGACAGTGGGATCACTTGAGGGGCTTCCTGTGTATCACGCCCACTGACTCAGCCTCCTTTCTCCTCCCTTGCCATCATAGGCCAACTCTGAGGAGTTCATCCCCATCTTTGCCAATAACCCGCGAGAGCTGAAAGCCTTCCTAGAGCACATGAGTGAAGTGCAGCCAGACTCACCCCAGGGCATCTACGACACGCTCCTTGAGCTGCGACTGCAGAACTGGGCTCATGAAAAGGACCCACAGGTGAGGCCTGGCCGGGGCTGCAGGAGAAAAGACAGTTCATGCCATCTCCATTCTTCCATCTTGGTGGCTGCCTTTCACTGCATTCCTTAGACCAGTAACACCTTACCTTGGGGCTCAGTGGTCCTCTGTGAAGAGGGAATGGACTGAGGGAAAGAGTTGACTGGCCTTGTCCAAAGAGACCTTGTGATTTTCCCCTTTTGTCCAGCAACTCTGCCCTCCTTCCTCTCCAGGTCAAAGAGAAGCTTCACGCAGAGGCCATTTCCCTGCTGAAGAGTGGTCGCTTCTGCGACGTCTTTGACAAGGCCCTGGTCCTGTGCCAGATGCATGACTTCCAAGATGGTGTCCTTTACCTCTATGAGCAGGGGAAGCTGTAAGAGTTTGGGGAATTTCAGGGAAAGGGGAAGAATCCAAGTCATTTTCCAGAGACAGCCACTGAGGTGTGCCCTTGCCCCGGCCACAGATTCCAGCAGATCATGCACTACCACATGCAGCATGAGCAGTACCGGCAGGTCATCACCGTGTGTGAACGCCATGGGGAGCAGGACCCCTCCTTGTGGGAGCAGGCCCTCAGCTACTTCGCTCGCAAGGAGGAGGACTGCAAGGAGTATGTGGCAGCTGTCCTCAAGCATATCGAGAACAAGAACCTCATGCCACCTCTTCTAGGTACTTGGGAAGACAGGATGGGTGGGTGACAAGCTGCTGACAGCTGGGCTCTGTGGCAGGGGCCCTTCAGCTCTATCCAGAGAGTGCCGCACGCAATTCATTGTCTTGTTTCCTCTCGGACCCCAATCTCAGTGGTGCAGACCCTGGCCCACAACTCCACAGCCACACTGTCTGTCATCAGAGACTACCTGGTCCAAAAACTACAGAAACAGAGCCAGCAGATTGCACAGGATGAGCTGCGGGTGCGGCGGTACCGAGAGGAGACCACCCGTATCCGCCAGGAGATCCAAGAGCTCAAGGCCAGGTACCCAGGGCATGGATATGTGGAGGAGTCCAGGGGATAACTTGCCCTTCACAGGGTATTTATTACTAAGTACTTTCCATAGAGGATTCTTTGGAGTGCTTTTGAGCATTCTGATTCTTCAAGATGTGTTTTAATGGAGGAATTCCAAAAAATGGTTTATTACACAGATCATTATTTATTGGGCTTTGGAGGATATTATTTTGTAGCAGGTACTTTTTGTTCTTTATATGCCTGTATTTTACCTTTTCTAAACACATCCATATTGTGGTTGGAAGCCATTCTGGTGTTTTTCTTTTTTGAGACAGGATCTTGTCACTGAGGCTGGAGTGCAGGAGCGTGATCACGGCTCACTGCAGCCTTGACCTCCTGGGGTCAAGTGATCCTCCCACCTCAGCCTCTGGAGTAGCTGGGATTATAGGCGTGCGCCACCAAGCCCAGCTAATTTTTGTATTTTTAGTAGAGATGGGGTTTATAGTGTTGACCAGACTGGTCTCGAACTCCTGGCCTCAAGTGATCCTCCCGCCTTGGCCTCCCAAAGTGCTGGGATTACAGGCATGAGCCACAGTGCCCAGCCATAGTCCCAACTCTGAAATCTTATCTGCCCTTAACATTCTGTAACATATTTATTAGAGAGCAACAGTTTCTTCATTCTACAAATACTGAGTCTCTGTGATGTCCCAAGCACTATTCTGAACAGCACAGGCAAAAAGCCTTGCCTTCATGGAACTTTATGTTTTAGAAGAGACAGACAGCAAACATGTTAAATAGGCAAACTTTTTTTTTTTTTTTTGAGATGGAGTCTCACTCTGTCACCCAGGCTAGAGTGCAATGGCACGATCTTGGCTCACAGCAACCTCTACCTCCTGGGTTCAAGCAATTCTCCTGCCTCAGCCTCCTGAGTAGATGGGATTACAGGTGCCTCCCACCATGCATGGCTAATTTTCGTATTTTTGTAGAGACAAGGTTTCACCATGTTGGCCAGGCTGATCTTGAACTCCTGACTTCAGGGGATATGCCTGTCTTGGCGTCCCAAAGTGCTGAGATTGTATGAGCCACCGCACCTGGCCAAACAGGCAAACTTTTTTTTAATTTTTTTTGAGTTGAAGTCTCGCTCTTGTCCCCCAGGCTGGAGTGCAATGGTGCGGTCTCGGCTCACTGTAACCTCTGCCTCCTGGGTTCAAGCGATTCTTCTGCCTTGGCCCCCCGAGTACCTGGGATTACAGGTGCCTGCTACCATGGCTGGCTAATCTTTATATTTTTAGTAGAGACGGGGTTTCGCCATATTGGCCAGGCTGGTCTAAAACTCCTGACCTCAGGTGATCCACCTGCCTTGGCCTCCGAAAGTGCTGGGATTACAGGTATGAGCCACTGCGCCCGGCCAAATAGGCAAACTTTTGTAGTACGTTAGGTGGTGATAAGTTCTGAGTGGAAAATAAATTGCGCAAGGGGAGTGGGGGAAGAAGTGTGTTAACAGGTTTAGAGAAGGTGGCCAGGAAAGGCCTCACTGAAAGGGTCACATCTGAGTACAGACTTGAAAGTTAATTTAGTGGCAGTTGTGAAAATGGAGAGAGAGGAAATGATCCCCAGGTTGAGTTGGCCTTGTTGGGAGCATGCTAAGACTCACTACAGGTCCAGGGCTGTTATAATCATTTGACTCACCTAAGGTGATAAGAAGAACAGGGCAGGGCCTTCAGGGGCCTTACCGGGGAACTTGCCCCGTCCGCTTCAGCTGCTTTCTTTCTCATCCTTGACTCTTGGCCTTGCCCTCACTTTTGCCACTTACTTCTGGTCTTTCTTCCCTGTAGTCCTAAGATTTTCCAAAAGACTAAGTGCAGCATATGTAACAGTGCCTTGGAGTTGCCCTCAGTCCACTTCCTGTGTGGCCACTCCTTCCACCAACATTGCTTTGAGAGTTACTCGGAAAGTGATGCTGACTGCCCCACCTGCCTCCCTGAAAACCGGAAGGTCATGGATATGATCCGGGCCCAGGAACAGAAACGAGATCTCCATGATCAGTTCCAGCATCAGGTGGGGATGAGCGGGCTAGATGGGCCAGGGGATTCCCACTAGTGTCACAGAGTCACTAGAGGGCTTGTTTCCTTATCTCCTCCTCATTTGTGAAACAAGCACTTTGATTCTGATTCGTACTCCTTCCCTCCTCTTCTCCTGCAGCTCAAGTGCTCCAATGACAGCTTTTCTGTGATTGCTGACTACTTTGGCAGAGGTGTTTTCAACAAATTGACTCTGCTGACCGACCCTCCCACAGCCAGACTGACCTCCAGCCTGGAGGCTGGGCTGCAACGCGACCTGCTCGTGCACTCCAGGAGGGGCACTTAAGCAGCCTGGAGGAAGATGTGGGCAACGGTGGAGGACCGAGAGGACAGACACAATGGGACCTGAGCGGGCGTTACACAGAAGACTGGCTGACATGCCCAGGGCTCCACTCTCATCTAATGTCACAGCCCTCAGAACTAAAGCAGACTTTCTTTCCCTGCCTTCTTATTTAGCCAGCCTACCATCCCTCCTCTTCACTAGCAGTGTAGATCATTCCAGATCAGTGGGGGAGGGCACCTCAGCAACCTCTGAGTGTGGACAATAGCTGCTTTATTCTCTATCCAAGAGCACCAGGCTGTGCTTGGGTCCTTGCTCGCAGAGTCTATAAATAAAAGAATATAATGATTTGGGAGCTTAAGGATTTTTTTCTGGGGACTTCCTGGTGATTCTTAACTGCATGATGGACTTCCTCCCCTCTGCTCTCCTGGTGTTCCACTTCCCTCCTATGGTGTTCTTGGAGACCATGTTGGCTCAGTCTCGTTTCGGTAATGGGTGGGGCCTGTGGCATTGCGTATAGTTCAATTTACTGAAGAACCTCTGCAAAAGACCTAATGACTGAGCTCCAGGAGCAGCCTAGACCAAGACACACAAAACAACTCTTGCTCTTTCCTCTTGCTGGTCTCTATGACTGTAGTTTGGGCAAAATACTCAAGCAGGAGGCACACTCTGGTAGGGAGCTTTGGGCTTAACCTACCTTAATAATGGGTAGGTTGGCATCTTGCTGTATTTACTACCAGATGATAAACAGGGGAAAAGGTCCTTTCTGGAAACACCTTTCCCTCTTTGAAATTGTCAGCTAAAGTTTATGTTGCTAGGTGTCCCTGTGTAATTTGGGTGGCGCTGCCTGTCTGAAAATTGCTCCTATGTTGTTTTTTTCCCCACAGTCTCACCTAATTTCATCTCCTATGTTGTTTAATTGGAGGAAGTACGTTTGACATTGTGGTTTAGGTAGTATTTAGGATTGCCATGGGCTGGGCGCAGTGGTTCATGCCTGTAATCCCAACACTTTGCGGGACTGAGGTGAGAGGATCACTTGAGTCCAGGAGTTCAAGACCAACCCCCCAGGCAACATAGTAAGGCCCCGTCTGTGCAAGAAATAAAAATAAACTAGCCCAGCCTGGTGGTGCTTGCCTGTGGTCCCAGCTACCCAGGAGGCTGAGGTGGGAGGATTGCCTGAGCCCAGGAAGTTGAGGCTGCAGTGAGCCTTGATCACACCACTGGGTGACAGAGACCCTCCAGCCTGGGTGACAGAGACCCTGTCTCAAAAAGTAAAAAAGAAAAAAACAGTGGCAGTACTGTAGCTGCTATGAGTAGACTTTGGATCCACTGACCTGGGTTCAAATCCTAGTTGTGCCGTTTGACTTAGGGTACATCTTACCTTCTCAACCTGTTTTTTTTTATTTTTATTTTTATTTTTTTTTTTTTCAGTGGGCTTTTGGGGAACAGGTGGTATTTGGTTATGTGAACAAGTTCTTTAGTAGTAATTTCTGAGATTTGGTGCCCATCACCCAAGCAGTGTACACTGTACCCAATGTGTAGTCTCTTATCCCTCACCCTACTCCCACTCTTTCCCCATCAATCTGTTTCTTCATCTGTGCATTAGGGATTACAACACCTACCCTATATAGCTATTATGAAAGCCTAACAAGCAAATAGGTATCCAGTTCTTTGTACAGTGCTAAGCACATGGCGCGGTGGCTCATGCCTGTATTCCCAGCACTCTGGGAGGCTGAGGTGGGTGGATCACCTGAGGTCAGGAGTTCGAGACCAGCCTGACGAACATGGTGAAACCCCGTCTCTACTAAAAATACAACAACTAGCTGGCTGTGGTGGTGGGTGCCTGTAATCCTAGCTACTCAGGAGGCTGAGGCAGGAGAATTGCTTGAACCCGGGAGGCGGAGGTTGCGGTGAGCCGAGATTGCGCCATTGCACTCCAGCCTAGGCAACAAGAGTGAAACTCCATCTCAAAAAAAATAAAAATAGGCCGGAGCAGTGGCTCAAGCCTGTAATCCCAGCACTTTGGGAGGCCGAGACGGGTGGATCACGAGGTCAGGAGATCGAGACCATCCTGGCTAACACGGTGAAACCCCGTCTCTACTAAAAAATACAAAAAAACTAGCTGGGCGAGGTGGCCGGCGTCTGTAGTCCCAGCTACTCGGGAGGATGAGGCAGGAGAATGGCGTAAACCCGGGAGGCGGAGCTTGCAGTGAGCCAAGATCCGGCCACTGCACTCCAGCCTGGGCAACAGAGCGAGACTCTGTCTCAAAAAAATAAATAAATAAAAATAAAAATAAAAAAGGGGGGGTCTCACTCTGTCATCCAGGCGAGAGTGCAGTGGCACCACCACAGCTCACAGCTGCCTCGACTTCCTGGGCTCAAGCGATCCTCACACCTCAGCCTCCTGAGTAGCTGGGACTACAGGCGTGTGCCACCACACCTGACTATTTTTGTATTTTTTGTAGAGATGAGGTTTTCACCATGTTGCCCAGGGTGGTCTCAAACTCCTGGGCTCAAGCAGTCTTCTTGCCTTGGCTTCCTAAAGTGCTGGGAATATAGGTGTGAGCCACTGCACCCAGCTGAGTGATTATTAATCATGATTGTTAATTATGTTCATGGGAAAGTACTTTTCCTAATAAGCTCTTTTCTCACTACAAGTATGTAGCATTTGTGCTCCCACTTCAGTTACTTGTCTTTAGGCATGACCTTTAATCTCTCTGAACCAGTTTCCTCATCTTAAGAATTGAAATGCTGGCTGGGCCAGTGGCTCACGCCTATAATCCCAGCGTTTTAGGAGGCCAAGGTGAGATAATTGCTTGAGTCCAGGAGTTTGAGACCAGCCTGGGCAACATAGACCACCTCCCTGCTGTCTCTACAAAAAATCTAGAAATTAGCCGGACGTGGTGCTGTGCACCTGTAGTCCCAGCTACTTGGGAGGCTGAGGTGGGGGGATCGCTGAAGCCGGGAGGTCAAAGCTGCAGTGACCCGTGGTCATGCCACTGCTCTCTAGTCTGGGGACACAGTGAGACCCTGTATCAAAAAAAATGCTGCCTACTTCAGGGATGTAGCAAAGCTAAGTTTGAACAGAGCAAAGGAAGTGCCATAGAAGTTGCACTACTTGCTCATGCCACAGCTGGGGAATGGGGAGGTCGAATGAGGAGGTCCACTCTGTCGCAACGTTCCAATTCCCGCCCAGAGGGAGGGACCTTCCCTTCGAGGGAGGGCGCCGGAAGTGACGTGAGGCCCTGCGGAGACCAGGAGTCAGACTGTAGGACGAGCTCGGGCCCCACGTGCCCCCGGTACTCGCCGGCCGGTGTCCCCGGCTTCCCGGGGCTGGGGGACCTTAGCGGCACCCAAACACAGCCTACTTCCTAAGCGGAGCCATGTCTGGTAACGGCAATGCGGCTGCAACGGCGGTGAGTGCTGCGCCGGTGACCAGCACACTTTGGGCTTCTGGACGAGCCGTGCAGCAATTGGCCCCAGGTTGCCATCCTCAGTCGCTATTGGTCAGAACGGCTTTTTTTTTTTTTTTTTTTTTTTTTTTTGGTCCGAATAGTTTTTAAAGGGCCAGTAGCTCGGTTGCGCTCCGGAAGGAATGGGGAAATCAAGAGAGCGGTGGTGCTGGGTTAAGAGTGGAAGGATTGTCTGGAACAGAACCCCGGTCCCTGCGGGCATCTGGGTGGGATTCCCATCAGGCCTGGGATGCATGGCTGTAGATTTAGTGACCCAGACCGCGAACGTTCGTCTACACAGACAGGGCCCTTTCATTCGAGGCTGGGCCGAGGCGAATGCAGATGCGGCCCCTTTGGGAAGACACGTTCCACTTTTGATGCAGAGGAGAGAGCATAAGCCAAGCCTCCGAACTGCACACAAACGTCTTAAAAGTGCGCCTTATTTTTGTATTACAGTGGTCTCCCAGCCACAACCAACTCTCCAAGTCCCCAGCTGAGACACACCTACTGAATTACTACCGTGGGTGGGAGGCCGCTGTGGGCCTTCCCATTACAAGCCTGCTTGCTGAGCCCTGGGCTTGTGCACAAACTGCAGAGTTGGTGGAGGCCACTGTCAGGTTGAGATAAGAAAGAAATGGGGAGCTGCTAATCTCCCCCTGTCCAGCCAGTTGGTGAGGGCTGGGATCTTTGCTCCTGCAGTCATTCCGGAGCCCTGGACTAGGAGTAGGATCTGAATTGTAGCCCCAACTCTTTCTCGGTTATTATCTCTGTGACCCTGGGCAAGTCACCTCATGCCTTGGTGCCACCCGTTGCTTCTGTAACATGGTCCCAAAGGTGCCTGTCTTGTCTACCTGATAGGATTGTTGAGAGGATAACAATATGCAGAAGCAATAGCTTCAACATAGAAGTGCTCAGTGTTTTATTTTTTAATGAAACGGTTTGACTTGAATATGCTGTGCACATTCAATGAACTTAAGGAATTGTTTGAACCTGGTAGTTCTGGGACCTTAGAGTCCTTTCTGTGAGCTCCCTGTGGCCCAGAATTTTGGTGGCCACGTTTAGTATTTCAAGCCTACCCTAATTTGCAAAGGGTCTCCCAGGGTTAATTAACTGGCGTGATCACATGGAGTAGACTAGAGTCTGAGGGCAGCAAACTGTCACCTGCTCCTGCAATAGAGACCCCAGATGTTTGGGTGCAAAAGAACTCCATGGCACTCTGGCCAACATGGTGAAACCCCGTCTCTACTAAAAATATAAAAATTAGGCCGGGCACAGTGGCTCATGCCTGTAATCCTAGCACTTTGGGAGGCCAAGGCAGGTGGATTGCCTGAGCTCAGGAGTTCGAGACCAGCCTAGGGAACATGGTGAAACCCCGTTTCTACTAAAAATACAAAAAATTAGCTGGTGTGGCAGCATACACCTGTAATCCCAGCTACTTGGGAGGCTGAGACAGGAGAATCGCTTGAACCTGGGAGGTGGAGGTTGTAGTGAGCTGAGAATGTGCCACTGCACTCCAGCCTAGGCGACAGAGGGAGACTCTGTCTCAAAGAAAAAAAAAAAAAAGGAACTCCATAGGATGAACTTCCCATATCAGGGAATGTCAACTGTTGACAGTATCAGTATCTACAGTGGCTACTGTCTGATGTAGAAAGAAATGGAATCAGGCTGGACGTGGTGGCTCAGGCCTGTAATCCCAGTGCTTTGGGAGGCTGGGGCAGGAGGATCACAAGGTCAGGAGTTTGAGACCAGCCTGGCCAACATAGTGAAACCCCATCTCTACTAAAAATGCAAGAATTAGCTGGGTATGGTGATGCATGCCTTTAGCTTGAACCCGGTGGGTAGAGGTTGCAGTGAGCCTAGATCATGCCACTGCACTCCAGCCTAGGCAAAAGAGTAAGACTCCAGCTCAAAAAAAAAAAAAAAAAAAAGAGAAATGAGACGTCTGTCTTAGACTGTAGAATTCAGTTCTACCTGCTTGGCAGTGAATACTTTTGTCCAGGGTATTCTGGCAGGAGGAAGAGGTGTGTCCTCTTGAGTTCTTGACTTGGGCTCTGGCCTCCCAGTGTTTCCTTCTTGGTGAAACTGGAGGCAACACTCTAGCTGAACAAACTTTAGGCAGTGCAGCCTCCTAGTCTTATGGAACATCTGAGGCAGAAGAAACCTGAGTCCAGCCAATGTGCCCAAGGTCACCCAGCCAAAAGGCTGAGCAGGACTGTACATCAGATCTGTTGACCTCAGTCCTTGATGCATGCAGTCCAGCCAGATTAAGTGACCGTTAATACTGTCAGCTTTCCCTGCTGTGGGATCTTCATCCTCTTGAGTTCTTTTGCAGCCAGACATCTGGGCCTCTTGCTGGAGAAGGTGGCAGCTTGCTGCTGTTAGACTCTAGTCTACTCCATTTGGCATCTGGATGGCACTGAAATTTTCTCAAGTGCCTCGTCTGTTGTAGATAATGAATCTATCCTCCAGTGACTCAGCACAGGTTTCCCAGTGTGGTCCTGGCTGCCCTGCCCCTGCCAGCTGCAGGCCCCACCCTTCCTGTAGCCAGGCTGATGGGCCTTATCTCTTTATCCACCCAGCTGTGCACAGCACTCCTACTGACAACTTTCTTGGCCAAGGTGGGCTTCAGGGCTCAGTGTCCTGGTTACTGCAGTGGCAGCAACAGCAGGTCCTACTGTTGCCTCCCTCTAGTCTCTGCTTCTCTGGATCCCTGAGGAGGGCAGAAGGTACTGAGGAAGGTGAAAGGGACCAGCCTTGGAGTATTTCCCCACTCGGAGCCCCAGCTAGCCACAGGCCAGGTTCTGAAGTTCCTTTCTTCCAAGCCAGTGATTCAGGTTCTTGGACAAGGTGTTGAGAAACACAAGGAACAGAGGGGACTGTGACCTGGGGACTTTTTCTGCAGGAAGAAAACAGCCCAAAGATGAGAGTGATTCGCGTGGGTACCCGCAAGAGCCAGGTGGGTGCAGGAGCCCGGGTGGAAGAGGTTTGTCAGAACAGTTGTGATGCTCACAGCATCACAAATTGGGGGACTCAGAGGCTTAATTCCTAGTATGGAGGAGATGGTGTGGCTGGGCATTAAGTTCCCTGGGGAATGGCAGATTACATTCTATGGCAAGATCGTCCCTAGGCTGGGAAAATTGTTGGAGTACAGAGGGCTCCCAAGCCCCTTCTCATTCTCAGATGGAAATTCCAGTCCCTTCAGCATCTGCCTAACCTATAAGAGTCTGGGCCGGGCGCGGTGGCTCAAGCCTGTAATCCCAGCACTGTGGGAGGCCGAGACGGGCGAATCACGAGGTCAGGAGATCGAGACCATCCTGGCTAACACAGTGAAACCCCGTCTCTACTAAAAAATACAAAAAACTAGCTGGGCGAGGTTGCGGGTGCCTGTAGTCCCAGCTACTCGGGAGGCTGAGGCAGGAGAATGGCGGGAACCCGGGAGGCGGAGCTTGCAGTGAGCTGAGATCCGGCCACTGCACTCCAGCCCGGGCAACAGAGCAAGACTCCGTCTCAAAAAAAAAAAAGAGTCTGAGCAGTGGCTGGGAAGGGCAGGACTAATCCAAATCTCTACCCACAGCTTGCTCGCATACAGACGGACAGTGTGGTGGCAACACTGAAAGCCTTGTACCCCGGCCTGCAGTTTGAAATCAGTGAGTTTTCTGGAAAGGAGTGGAAGCTAGTGGGAAGCCTAGTACCCCGAGAAGGGAGAACACAGCATTTCTGGCTTTGCCTATAGCTAAGCCAGAGGTGCTTTCCTCTGAATACCTCCAACTCTACCTGGGTTAGCCTCGCATTTAACATCTTGAGCTTTGGGTCTTTTTATGAGTGTTTCTGGTCTTCCTGCTTGATCGTATATACTCAGAGGGCAGGGACCAGGGATTATGTGCCTCTGTCCTCATCATGAATCGTAGCACAGTGCTGGGCTCAGTAAGTGCTGATCAATAATGAGCGCCTGATTGATTGACTCTCTCCTCAGTTGCTATGTCCACCACAGGGGACAAGATTCTTGATACTGCACTCTCTAAGGTAACCAACATCTTCCTCCCCAGTTCTTGTCCCCACTCTTCTTTCCTTCCCTGAAGGGATTCACTCAGGCTCTTTCTTGTCCGGCAGATTGGAGAGAAGAGCCTGTTTACCAAGGAGCTTGAACATGCCCTGGAGAAGAATGAGTAAGTAAAGATAGGAGAGTGTGGTGCCCTCCCAGTCTCTTGCTGGGAACCTAGTATGCTAGGTCTCTTGCTGGGACCCCGGGTGTCAGATAGGCTGCTGGGCTTAAACCCTCAGAGAGGCTGAAGGCGGCGCATAGGTGGGTTTTTTCAGGCTTCAGAAAAGGAGAGAGTCTGGTTCTGAGCCAGCTGGCTGCCTGGACTGCAAGAATGGCTGGGGGAGGGAGGGTAGGAGGGAGAGTGAGAGGAGGGCAGGTTTCATGCTCCTGAGATTTTGGGAAGGCGTGCTTCCTGAACTGCCCTAGGCTCCACCACTGAAGTGGAGGCAGGGGTGGGTGGAGAAGGGGTGAAGGCTGGCTGCTCATTCCCTTTCTCTTTGCCCCCATCTCCCATCTCTGTAGAGTGGACCTGGTTGTTCACTCCTTGAAGGACCTGCCCACAGTGCTTCCTCCTGGCTTTACCATCGGAGCCATCTGCAAGTAAGAGTTTTGCAAGTAAGGGGCTTGGGCAGGGGTAGGCATCAGGTGAAACTTTGCCTTTCCCTTTGGGATCTGACCCTCTGCTCCAGGGTTATCTCCTCTGCCCTGAGGAGTGTTGACTGGTGGCAGAAAGCTCAGGAAATACCAGTGAGTTGGTGGTGATCTGAACTTAAATTTCTTCCTTCATTCTATGCCCTTCCCTCCTCCTCCAGGCGGGAAAACCCCCATGATGCTGTTGTCTTTCACCCAAAATTTGTTGGGAAGACCCTAGAAACCTTGCCAGAGAAGAGGTAAGTGGGGCCTGGATAGGCAGCTTGGTGGGATGTGCCCAGAAGATGCAGGGATGGGAGGAGGAGGAGGAAAGGAACAGTGACCGCCTAGAGTTAAAATCTTACTGTAACCTCTCTCTGGACAGTGTGGTGGGAACCAGCTCCTTGCGGAGAGCGGCCCAGCTGCAGAGAAAGTTCTCACATCTGGAGTTCAGGAGTATTGTATCCTTTTAGAAGAGTGATGGGGGCAGCAGCCAAGGAAAAAGGCAAGGTCTAGAGGGCTCTGGGAGTCCTGAGAGTGGAAGGGGCTTCCAACAAGCAGCCCGTGGGGTTAGTGGCCTGTCTGTCCTTCCATCCACTCATCCGTCCACTCATTTATAGTCTAATGTTTTCTTAGTCCCAGACAAGTGTTTGGAGTGCAAGGCATTGGGGATAATGGTGAGCAAGATAAACATTCCCCTGCATATGTAGAGTTTACTTTTTACTTAGGGATAATGTAGTTATACTGAACAGTGACTACTTCTGGAGGGATAGGGAGTACTTCCTTATTTTTTATTTTTTATTTTTATTTTTTGAGGCAGAGTCTCACTCTGTTGCCCAGGCTGGAGTGCAGTGGCGCAATCTAGGCTCACTGCAACCTCTGCCTCCTGAGTTCAAGCAATCCTTCTGCATCAGCCTCCCAAGTAGTTGGGATTACAGGTGCCTGCTACCACACCTGGCTAATTTTTGTATTTTTAGTAGAGATGGGGTTTCACCGTGTTGGTCAGGCTAGTCTCAAACTCCTGACCTCAGGTGATCCACCAGCCTTGGCCTCCCAAAGGGCTGGGATTACAGGCTTGAGCCACCACGCCTGGCCAGTACTTCCATTTTTATATGCTACTATATTGTTTTGACTTTTACAATGAATATGTAGTACATTTCATAAAACTAAATTTAAAAATACTATGTGCGAAGTGCTCCAATAAGTGAAGTTGGGAATTTTCTGGAAACTTCTAGTTGGAACATCTAAACACAGAAGTCTGGGGGTTCAGGGAAGGTTTCTTAGAGGTCTTGTAACCTTGGCAAGTCATTTAGCCTCCCTATGTCATTTTCCCTATCTGTAAAGTGGAGATAATAATACTACCTTCCTCACAGGGTTATTGTGAAGATGAAATGAGCTGACATATGGAAAGTACTTTTAGAGCAGTGTCTGGCATGTAGTAAGTATGATGTAAGTGTTAGCTGTTACCATTAAGCTGAGAGCTGGAAGATGAGTGAAAGGCGGACAGCTAGAGAAGGAAAGACAGACTCAGGCAGAGGGAATCTCATGAGGCCCCAGATTGCCCGACACTGTGGTCCTTAGCAACTCTCCACAGCGGGGAAACCTCAACACCCGGCTTCGGAAGCTGGATGAGCAGCAGGAGTTCAGTGCCATCATCCTGGCAACAGCTGGCCTGCAGCGCATGGGCTGGCACAACCGGGTGGGGCAGGTAGGGGCTGCCCCTATCCTATCCCCAGTTCATCTGCATCTCCTTTCTGCCTTATAGTCATCCCCAATTTAGGATTTTTAGACTTTATGATTGTGTGAAAGTGATATACGTTCAGTAGAAACTACTTAGTACCCATACAGCCATTCTGTTTTTTACTTTCAGTAGTGTTTATTACATGAGATATTTAGCACTTTATTGTAAAATAGGCTTGGTGTTAGATGATTTTGTCCAACTATAATAGGCTAATGTTATGTGTTCTGAGCACATGTAAGGTAGGCTAGGTATATTAAATGCATTTTCAGCTTGTTTTCAACTTAGCAATGGGTTTATCAGGATGTAACCCCATTGTAAGTCAAAGACCATCTGTCTTCACTTCTTGACCACCCCGCCTCTAACACCACAGGCTGGGAAGATTGTGAATCAGAGGCCAGACTCTAGGCCTTCATGGAGAAAATTTACCAAAAAAAAAAAAAAAAAAAAAAGAGGCCAAACTCACACTTAGGCCTTCCCAGGCTTTCTCGATGATAGGAATCATCTCACTGCCAAGTGTTTTTAGACATCCCTGTGTCCACCCTTTTGACTACCTGTTCTGCCTCCACAGATCCTGCACCCTGAGGAATGCATGTATGCTGTGGGCCAGGTATACTTGACCAGGGAAGCCACATGGTGACATATCCCTTCCCTTTGTTCTCAACCAAGAAGCTGGTCTCACAACCTTCTGCATCTGCTTCCCCAGAATAGCATTCTCAGGGAGGGGCAGGCCTTGGGATGCTACCGGTCCAAAAGGCCCTGGGGAGCGAATAGATAGAGGTGGTCCTATGCTTTGCACCATTGGTTGGGGAAAGAGCAGGCCTGATGTCCTAGGCTGTTTTTCCATCAGGGGGCCTTGGGCGTGGAAGTCCGAGCCAAGGACCAGGACATCTTGGATCTGGTGGGTGTCCTGCACGATCCCGAGACTCTGCTTCGCTGCATCGCTGAAAGGGCCTTCCTGAGGCACCTGGTAGGGCCTGTGCTCCACCTATGGAGGGCTGGGGACTTGGAGAGCTGGGAAAGGTGGTGGGGACGATTTCTCACATGAATGCTCTGTATATAGTGCTAACTCATTCTTGTTGAAAGTTGTGTGTGGAGAGGACCAGGTCTGAGCCCACAGTTACCTTTTCAGTGATGTCCTCAGGTCTGTGGTCACAGGATGGTGTTAAGAGCCCTTGGAGCTCACAAGAACTTCTCATTACAGGAAGGAGGCTGCAGTGTGCCAGTAGCCGTGCATACAGCTTTGAAGGATGGGCAAGTAAGTGGGGGGAAATAGATGGGAAGCCAGGGAAGGGAGGACTGTGGCATTTCTTCCTGTGCATCCCAGGTTTCTAAGCAGTTGGCTCTCAGACTGTGCTGAGGCAACTGTTTTCTTCCCCAGCTGTACCTGACTGGAGGAGTCTGGAGTCTAGATGGCTCAGATAGCATACAAGACACCATGCAGGCTACCATCCATGTCCCTGCCCAGGTACCAAAGCTGGAGGATGAGGGGGTAATAAACAAGAGTGCATATAATCTCATTTGTTCTCACCAATTCCCACCTCCTTCCCGCATACAGCATGAAGATGGCCCTGAGGATGACCCACAGCTGGTAGGCATCACTGCTCGTAACATTCCACGAGGGCCCCAGTTGGCTGCCCAGAACTTGGGCATCAGCCTGGCCAACTTGTTGCTGAGCAAAGGAGCCAAAAACATCCTGGATGTTGCACGGCAGCTTAACGATGCCCATTAACTGGTCTGTGGGGCACAGATGCCTGGGTTGTTGCTATCAGTGCCTACATCCTGGCCCTCAGTGCCCCATTCTCACTGCTCTCTGGGGAGTGATTACCCCAGAAGACTGAACTGCAGGCTTCAAGCCTTCCGGGGATTTGCCTCAGTTTGGGGCCTTGATGACTGCCTTGCCTCCTCAGTATGTGGGGGCTTCATCTCTTTAGAGAAGTCCAAGCCACAGCCTTTGAATGTAACCAACTCTACTAATAAACCAGCTCTGAAGGTGTTTTTGTGTGTGTGTGTGGTGGGGGGGGGTGGGGTTGGCCGGAAGATATGAACAAACACAAAGCCCTTTCATCCTTACCTCGGAGGCTGGGACTTTTGCCCAAAGTTCTCCTGGTACATCCTTTCTGCTTCTGCCTCAATAGTTTTCATTTCACACAGAATAAATTGTCTCCCAGGAACACCAAGAAACAGAGCCATAATCTTAAATTCCTATGGTTTGCCCCTTCTTCAGTTAACAGTAGAGCCTATTTATATTGCATGGCCCCTCCCACCCCCACTATCAGGAAAGTATAGAAAGTCACTAATCCTACAACTCTCTTGCAAAATGAAAACAAATGTTCCATTTTTAAAAAAACAATCCTTTAATAAAATTAGTTCATCTAAAACTCCCCAATGCCTAAGGTTCTAGTCTTGGAAGCGTTAGCTGCAAAATTCCAGTTCGGAAGCCAACGGAGGCTCAGTCCAGACAGGGATTAACCGACTTGTGCTGGTATCTAGGTGCTTGGATTGCCGAGTTGAGTTTGCTGGAAGGGAAATGGGGAGGCCCGACAGGCTTGGCGGCCAGTCGGCTTCCGCGAAAACGACTCTTGCTGTCCACATAGCCAGCCGTGAAGCCAAACTGCAGGCCTTTGCCCTCCCCTAAATGTCCTCGTAGGCGGCAGTCACTCGGGAGGAAGATGTGCCTGTTACTAAGTGCTTCGTCCCGGCCCCAGCGCAGACCTATGAATGAAGATGGAGGGAGATCTGATGTGAAAGGCCTGGGTCCCGGCCGCAGAGGGGGCGCCAGACCGAAATCAGCGATCGTGTCTCTCCCACCAAAGCCTCCAGGCCAGCGGCCACGTCTGAAAGTCCTGGACTAAGCACCACGCCGGGGGAGTACCAGACACCCCGGCTGCAGCTGCCGAGGGCCTCACTCACCTTCAGGGCCGCCAGCCTCTCGGCCTGGACTGCCCACCTCGGCCCTGCGTCAGAGCGGAAGGCTAAGTCTTCCAGAAGGTGCTGCGGCCTCCCCGCAGCCCCTTAGCGACTCAGGATGGGGCAGCTGGCTGAGTCACGAGCGCCGCGGCGGGCAGGTGCGGCGCCGCCGGCCTCCCCCGGCAGGCTCGGGTCCTCCGCGCCACGGCGGTCCCCGAAGAGTGCCCAAGCCGCGTCCAGAGGGCTGGAGCCCTACCGGAGGGCGGCCGGCGGATGGGGCAGGGCCCGAGGCCGACGCGGCAGGCCAGGAGGGGGGCGGGCGGGGACTCGAGGCCGGGCGGCAAAGGCGGGCGATGGGAGGGGAAAGGAGCCGGGAGCCGCGGCCCGCTTGCCCCGCAGTCTGAAGTGGCTCAGCTCTTTCCATGAGGGCGGTGGTGGCCCTTAAAAGGGCCTTTGTGGTGGCATGGGGAGGCCTGGCGGCCGGCCGCGGCGCGGGCCCTCTTAGTACTCCTGGGAGGCCTGGGTGGCCTTCTTGCCGCCCGAGGGCGCCTTCGGCCCCACGGTGGCGCTGGTCTTCTTGGGCAACAGCACGGCCTGGATGTTGGGCAGGACGCCTCCCTGGGCGATCGTCACGCCGCCCAGCAGCTTGTTGAGCTCCTCGTCGTTGCGGATGGCCAGCTGCAGGTGGCGGGGGATGATTCGCGTCTTCTTGTTGTCGCGGGCCGCATTGCCCGCCAGCTCCAGGATCTCAGCGGTGAGGTACTCCAGCACTGCCGCCAGGTACACGGGCGCGCCGGCGCCAACGCGCTCGGCGTAGTGGCCCTTCCGCAGCAGCCGGTGTACACGGCCCACTGGGAACTGGAGGCCGGCGCGCGACGAGCGCGACTTGGCCTTGGCGCGGGCCTTGCCGCCAGTCTTGCCGCGGCCCGACATGCTAGCGAGGTAGACCGGTGAAGTACAACGGTTCAGAGGCAGACACCACAACAGAAGCCCGCCGCAGTGTAACTGCTGTCGCGCGCGCGCCGTGAGGCCGATTTATAAGCCCCCAGGACACACCTCTGCGCCCTCCTGATTGGCTCTTTTCTCCAATACCCGCCTCCGGTTGGTTGCGGTTAACCCTTGGGTGTCGCGCCTCGGCTGAGGGAGCGCGCTCGCTGATTGGTCGAATTTGAAAACCTTTTGCCCGGGGAGAAAAGGCGAGGAGGAGGGGTAGCACGCAGACGGCCAAACACCCGCTGATGTAGCCAATCCTTGTAAAGCGCGCGAGATTTAAACACTACAGTCGAAAAGCAGAACCGGAAGACAAAAGGGGTGGAGTCTGAGGCCACCTAGAGAGCGTCTGGGAAATCTGTGCTGGCGTAGGATTTTTAAAGGAAAGGGGTCAATACTATAGCTACCCTTTCTAGGTCCGGTCACTCCACACTCCCTTCTCCTACCTGACAAAGGGAGAATGGAAAAGGGAAGAAATTAGACCCCTTAAAGTTTTCTTTTTCTTTCTTTGCTTTCTTGTTTTTAATAGACCGGGTCTTGCTCGCTGTCACCCAGGCTGGAGTGCAGTGGTGTGATCTCAGCTCACTGCAGCCTCGGACTCCTGGGCTCAAGGGATCCTTCCTGCTCAACCTCCCGAGTAGATGGTACTACAAATGCTCCACCACAGTGGGCTAATTATTTTATTTTTGTAGAGACGGAGTCTCGTTTTGTTGCCCAGGCTGTCTTGAATTCCTGGGCTCAGGCAATCCTCCTGCCTTGGCCTCCTAAATTTAGTGCTGGGATTACAGGCATGAGCCACTGTACCCAGTGTCTCTGAAAGTTTGACCCCATGCCAGGAAACAGGATATCTTCAATTTTGTGGCCCTCCATGCCACCTGAAGTATCAGGATTTTTTTTTTTTTTTTTTTTTTTTTTTTTGAGACGGCGTCTCGCTCTGTAGCCCAGGCTGGAGTGCAGTGGCCGGATCTCAGCTCACTGCAAGCTCCGCCTCCCGGGTTTACGCCATTCTCCTGCCTCAGCCTCCCGAGTAGCTGGGACTACAGGCGCCCGCCATCTCGCCCGGCTAGTTTTTTGTATTTTTTTTAGTAGAGACGGGGTTTCACCGTGTAGACCAGGATGGTCTCGATCTCCTGACCTCGTGATCCACCCGTCTCGGCCTCCCAAAGTGCTGGGATTACAGGCTTGAGCCACCGCGCCCGGCCCAGGATTTAAATGTTTATTCAATATGTTCTGTTTGGTCTCAGTTCTGTTCACTTCTTGTTAGGCGGGGTCTGGTGGGGCAGAGAGATAGGCATCCTGTTGGAGGAAGTACCCCCACCTACCCTCCCAATCCACCCAAAAATGCCCATATAGGAAATATACCTACAGGAACAATAAGAAAAAGACAACACTTTATTGTCTCCATTGAGAGCATGTGGCCCCCTGCTTACTTCTTACTAATCAGAACACTTAATTTACAATCAAATAACAGGTCACTGTGGAGCCTGTGTCCCTAGCCCTGGCCCAAGTTCTATCCCAAAAACCAGTAGTTCCTTGAGAGTCAGGACTCTGAAATGTGACTGTGGATAACTGCAAAAAAAACTGCTGTATCCCACCCTGTGACGCTGCAAAGACAGGATGGAGAGGGAGAGTAGCAAGTTGCAGAAAGTCATAAGTAAAATCCAATCAGTAGACAGTAGGGGGCAAGAAACGCCCAGGATGCCAATGATCACAGGGAAAAGAAAATGCTGAGAACAAAATCTGGAGGAGTATGAAGAGTGAGAGAGGCCTGGGCAAGGAGGCAGTCTGGGACCAGAGAGAGGTCAGCCTGAGTCAGGAATCCTAGAGACTGTGAGGTAAAGGACAATGATCCAGGGACTCAGACATCATAGAAGAGTCGAACGAGCTGATATCGAATGGAGAAGGTGAAGGCACTGCCCAGGATCTGCAAGGAGAAATGGACTGGAGTAAGAATCACGGAGAAAGGGAAACAAGGAGGTATAAACCCAGTCCCCATCCTCACCTGCAGCAGCAGCAGGAGCAATGTGAGGTTTCTCTCATGTATGGGCCCGAAGATTTTAAGTAGCAAGTTGATGAGGGTCATGTTGTTACATTCAGTGAATTCACCATCCCCAGTCTCACTTTGGTGTACTGTCACCAGCCGGAGGCTCTCTGCCACCTGGAGGGACCAGAGGTGAAGAGAACCTCAGCTAATACCTATGCTTTAGGAATGTGGATCTATTTAATGCTTCCAAGTTCCCCTTGGATCTGATGTAGGCCTAGGTTCCCCATTCCTCAAGGTCAGGATGGTAGCCTAGGGCCTTACCTCCTTGTTACCCTGTTACCTTTAAAATAAAGGTGCCCAAGAAAGAGAGGCTCTTGGTCTTGAACTTGGAATAGCTCATCTCCAGTTTGCCTGTCTTGATATTGAGTCTGTGGGGGGAAGACAGCTTCATGTGACTGGGCCACACTATTTGAACCCTCCTCCCTGTGGCTAATCAATAGAAGAGCACTGAATGTGGAGTCAACCTGAGATCTATTTCTGGCTCTGCTGCTTGCTGTTATCAGAACCACTGTGAGTATCAGATGATGCAAATAAATGTGCTTGGAAGTTATAAAGGGTTACTCACATGGAAATAGCCCTTCTTTGGGCCCACTCCCTTTGCACAGCAAATGTATAGGCTGGCATTAGATATCCCAAGTGAAAAGGCTATGATGTCCATTTCAAGCCCCAAAACAGCTACCTGGGTATGCGGTGGCGAGGGCAGGGGATGATATGCAGGAGCTGAGGCAGTGAGTAGAGGAAGTTGAACACCTGGGGCATGAAGAATAGTAGCATGGTCTTGCTGAAGTGTCCCAAGATGCCCACCACGGCAAAGGTCATGCCAGCAAAGTAACAGAAGGTATCTCCCACAAACACCCGTGATGGGTACCTGTGTGGGGGAGAGGATCCGAGCCAGTGGCAACAGGCATTACCCATCCTTTCTCTCACATCACACCCTATGGGCACTGGACTAGCCCTGACCCTAGTTCTGACTTAGAGGAGACTCCAGTTGTGCAGCAACTCTGCAGAATCCAAGGCCCTGAATTCATCTATTCCTGGGGCCTCCACGCACTCATCCCCAACTACTGCTGGGTAGGGAGAAATTTCAGAATACGACCAACTGAAGACACAAAAAACTCCATAGAGGTATGCACAGGTTTAACCTCTCCACCACAAGGTGGGTTATGATAAGGGCCATCTTTGCCATGTGTTCGGGTAGTTTTCCTCTTTTCCCCTTATCCATAGGCCTACTTACCAGTTGTGGTACAGCAATCCCAAAGTGGTGAAAAAAAAGGGTATCATGAAGTAGAGGGAAAAGACATGATCATCCCGACAATCACCTTTGGAAGCAAGGAAGAAAGAAGGGAGAATTAATACCCACTTCTTCTGCATACCTTGGTCCTATTTTTGTCTAAGTTCTGTTTACAGCTGTATCATCCACCTCACCCAAGTCACTTTCAAGAACTCAATACCCCTTTTATGTCACCCAAGGCAATTCCCAATATTCCACCTCTTTCATGCAGCCTTCCAAACTAGTTACTGTCTTAAATTTGGTTTAGCCCATTCTGATGTCAGTTTGGACACCAACTTTACTTCTTAGCTTTGTGACCTTGATCTTGATCATGACACATTTAACTTCTCTAAGTCTGTTTACTCATCTGTAAAACAGGGCTGATTATAACATGTGCCACATAAAACCATTACAAGATTTAAATACGATCATGTTTAAAAAGTACTTAGCTTTAATAAACACTTGTTGATGTCCATCAGCCAAAGACCACTAGAAACACATCTATAGTTCGAAGCTAGGTTTAATGACTTGTAAAAAGGGAGACTTCAGAAACCACACACCATTGGGAACCACGGAATGTCTCAGTAAGAGAGTGTTAGGAGGGGCTTATAGTTTTGGATATTTTGGGAGAGGGTAAAAGAAAGTAGAGTTTTGCTCTGGACTGGGTACTGTTAGAAAGCAGGGCAACAGAACCAGACTCCATCTCAAAAAAAAAAGAAAGCAGGTGTAATTCATGGCTGGGTGCGGTGGCTCACACCTGTAATCCCAGCACTTTGGGAGGCCGAGGCGGGATCACCTGAGGTCTGGAGTTTGAGACCAGCTTGACTAACATGGAGAAACCCTGTCTCTACTAAAAATACAAAACTAGCTGGGCGTGGTGGCACATGCCTGTAATCCCAGCTACTAGGGAGGCTGAGGCAGGAGAATCACTTGAACCTGGGAGGCGGAGGTTGCAGTGAGCCGAGATCGCACCATTGCACTCCAGCCTGGGCAAGAGTGAAACTCTGTCTCGAAAAAAAAAAAAAAAAAAAGAAAAGAAAACAACAATAATTCTATGATCAAGCATTTTAATGTTTATCTAAGAAGTGGTAGGAACTGGCTGGCCGCAGTGGCTCAAGAGTGTCATCCCAGCACTTTGGGAGGCCAAGGCTGACAGATCACTTCGGCCCAGGAGTTCAAGACCAGCCTAGGCAACGTGGTGAAACCCTGTCTCTACAAAAAATACAAAAATTTGCCAGGTGTGGTGGCGCACGCCTGTAGCCCCAGCTACCTGGGAGGCTGGGGCAGGAGAATCGTTTGAGTCAGAGGATGCAGTGAGCTAAGATCGTGCCACTGCTTTCCAGCCTGGGTGACAGAGGGAGACCCTGTCTCAAAACAACAAAAAAAAAGGTGGTAGGAACTGAGTTGTTATTGGAAAGCAACAGCAGTCGCTCATGGCTCATGTTAACGGAGAGAGAGGATCTTGGCCATTTTGTGGGTTGCTCAGTGTTTTTGTGGTTTTATCTGTGCTCAAACAGGATTATAGAGGGAGGGGTCTAGTTTTGGTCTTCCTCCATCATGGTCACAGAATGACCCTGTGTAATGATGAGGTTCTGTGAAACTGTTTATATTCAATGGGAGAAGATCATGGCCTAGCTATTAGTGCCAATCCAGCTATAAATGACAGGGCTGCTATTTTTCTTTCTCACTTTCAATAAATCTGCATTATTTGCAAAGTAAGTAGCCGCCCTTATCTTCTATAATTACTACGCATATTGTTTTTTTCCCCTGAATTTCCCAAAGTCATATATCAGGCCACACCTTTAACATTCAGACTTCTCTCTCCCCACCCCCAATCCCACCTACCTTCCAACTCTACCAGGTTGAAGACAATGATGGAAGCAGAAATGACTAGTGACTGGCCAGCCTCTAGGCCATTAATTCCTGCTAGGATATTGATGGCATTGGTACAGAACACTGCCAGCAGCCCCATGTAGACATAGTACAGGATTCCTGAAGGGAGAGATGGTAGGAAAAGTAGTGCCACCTAGGGGAGGAGGATTTAGAAAAGTGGTGAGGACAGAGGATAGGATGAAGGGCTACCAGAAAGGATCTGGGAAGACACAGAGACAGAAAAGGAACACTTGGAGGAGAATGTGAAGCACCAGGAAAGGTGCCCTGAAGTAGGTGCCATAAGAGCAGCAGTGGCAGGACTACCTACCCAAGTCCAGATGCAGGCCAAGAATTGGGCGGAAGGGCTTCGGCACCACAATGGTCGTGTTGCCAAAGTTGGTGAAATAGACCATGAGGAGAGGTAGTGAGGCAGCTGTGGGTAGCAGCAGCTTATGGCGCCAGCGCAGATTCAGTACATCATCCGCAAAGCCCAGGAAGATCATGCAGCAGATGGCAAGGAGGGCACCTATCAGGGCCACAAACTGGGGGAGGCTTGGGCAGGTCCATGACTCAAGCCTGCTCCCATTTCACCTTTTAAGAATTCTTGTCTTTTCTTATTATTTCTTAACCCCTCCCCACAAGCCCAAATAACACCAATTCTCTCGGTGCCTCCCAGGTCCCAGCCACAGGTAACCACCCCCGCGAACCCACTTACTTCATGGTGGGGGAATGCCTTACACTGCTCCTTCACAAAGCAGTTCAGGAAGGGGAAAGGGATGAAGCAGAAGAGGATGATAAGGAAAACAGCACCGCTGATCACTCCCTGGGATTCTGGGCTGTGGCCCAGCAGCAAGGGGGCGAGGGGGAAGAGGAAAGGGGGCGTGGTCACTCACTAGTGCAGGTGTTACAATAACCCAAAGTGGTCTTCTCATTCCTGGTTTTTTATTTTGGGAAGTGGTGAGGGGGGCGGAGGGAGGAAAGCACCACTGATATACCCAAGTCCCTGATATACCCAAGGTTCTCTACCCATCCTTTCCCCAATGCGAATAAGTTCTGCTCATCACCTCTCCGAGTTCCAGGCTGCCTGGGTTAGTTCTGAGTCTTCACGTGTGGTCAAGCACCCCGGTCCCCGCCCCTGCCCTAGCCACTCCTTCCTTAGCCCTTGCCCCCTGCCCGGACCCGTGTGCCGCTGCTCACATCTGTTGTCGGCTGGTTTTGTTGAGGTCCTGACCACAGAGGCGCGCAGCAATGAAGTGGCCCCGGAAGGCTGGGATGAGGGTGACTGTGGCCACAAATCCCAGCAACGAGACGATCAAATTGACCAGCAGCGGCATGGGCAATTCCGAGAAGGCCCACATGGTGACCGGTCAGGGGCCCGGCTCCGCCGCCTCTTCAGGTAACTGGCAAGCTGAGCAGCAGTCCTGAGGCCTCAGCAGTATGGAGTGGCCGCTCCCCACAGGCAGGCTCTTCCCACACCAATCTGAGTAAAACCCAACAACTCTGACTTGAGCCGCCCTCGGGACCTCAAAGAACCTCTGTAAGGCAACCCAGGTTCTGCCCCGCTGAACCAGCCTACCTACTGTTTCCGCCCGGATTTTGTTCGCTGAACAACTATCACTGCGGAAGGCGGCAGCCGCCATTTTTAATATGGGCACTAGAGGTGGGGGGGGGGGGGGGTGAAAAAGAAGTGTGATTCTAAATTTCATCCTATGTTCGAGAGTAGAATCACCGAGAGAGTATTGGAAACGCAATTAAAGAAAAGCAGCCAAGAACGGATACTTCCCTAACATTATTTTAAAGATGTACTACCCAGAGCGGAAATGCCAGTTGCCCGGTTCCAAGATGAATGCCTCCTTGTACCACGTGTCTGATACAGCTCACATTCCGGTTGCACGTCAGTTTTAGCTCAGTCCGCTTCCGTAGGTCAAGTTTAAAGGGCCCGTACCTTGCCCTTAATCTGGGATGCCTCCGGCTTCAGGAAAATGGCTATTGAAAGGCAGGGGGTGTGGGGAGGAGGGACGATGGTGTAGAGCCGCGCCTGTTCCTTGCAGGAAACCTGTTGCCAACATAGTCAGAAGCCAAGGTAAACACAACTCAGTTCCCGGAAACGCAGCTACGATTTGGAAGGATGGTGTAAATTCTGAAGCGTAGATCCTTGAAAAGCCCCTCCCACTCTGTTTTTCTTGTCCTCGATCCTTGTATTTTTTTCTCAGCATCCCACCCACCTTCTGCACCAGCTGTAGCAGTTAGTTGCCCGGCAACCCAGCGCAGCACTTCACTCAGGGATTGGGAGTACCCTCAGGTCTTGGATTTAACTCGGGACTTCAGCTTGGCCCAGGATCCATTGTATTTAGCGCCCACAAGGAGGAGACGGAGATTTCCAGGCTGAGGCTTTGAAAAGAGCTAAGGAGGACAGAGGAATCAGACCCGCAACTGACTTCCTGTGAGTCTGAGGAACTCCCAGTCAGGTTTCTTCCTGTAGGTCACTGTGCATTTTGCTTGGCCTCCTGCAGGTCGCTGTGCATTTTGCTTGGCCTGTTCCCCTACAAACAACAATTAGCCAGCTGTTTTGTTTTTTTGTTTTTCTTTTTGAGATGGAGTTTCGCTCTTGTTGGCCAGGCTGGAGTGCAATGACGCGATCTCGGCTCACTGCAACCTCCACCTCCCAGGGTCAAGCGATTCTCCTGCCTCAGCCTCCCGAGTAGCTGGGATTACAGGCATGCGCCACCACGCCCGGCTAATTTTGTATTTTTAGTAGAGACGGGGGTTTCTCCATTTTGGTCAGGCTGGTCTCGAACTCTTGACCTCAGGCGATCTGCCCGCCTCGGCCTCCCAAAATGCTGGGATTACAGGCCTGAGCCACCACGCCCAGCCAGTTCACCAGCATCTTTTTTGGGGGGGGGACAGAGTCTCGCTCTGTCGCCCAGGCTGGAGTGCAGTGGCCGGATCTCAGCTCACTGCAAGCTCCACCTCCCGGGTTTACGCCGTTCTCCTGCCTCAGCCTCCTGAGTAGCTGGGACTACAGGCGTCCGCCACCTCGCCCGCCTAGTTTTTTTTTTGTATGTTTTAGTGGAGATGGGGGTTTCACCGTGTTAGCCAGGATGATCTCGATCTGCCGACCTCGTGATCCGCCTGTCTCGGCCTCCCAAAGTGCAGGGATTACAGGCTTGAGCCACCGTGCCCGGCCACCAGCATCTTTATTACCTTTCATTCCCCCACAGTCTCTTAGGTGGTAAATGATTTCCATTCGTCAGAGAGGAAGTCACCACCAGTGAGTTAGGGAAAGGACTCCAATAGCCTAGCACTTTGTCCACTCTTCCCTCTATGGCATGTTCCAGGAGTCAGGGTCATATTGACTCTTTTTAAGCTGAAGATAGTTCCTTTTTTCCCTCAAAATCAAATGTGAGGCCGGGCCTGGTGGCTCACATCTGTAATCCCAGCACTTTGGGAGGTGAAGGTGGGTGGCTCACTTGAGGTCAGGAGTTCAAGACCAGCCTGGCCAACACGGTGAAACCCCATCTCTGCTGAAAATACAAAAATTAGCCGGGCGTGGTGGCACATGCCCGTAATCCCAGCTACTCAGGAGGCTGAGGCAGAAGGATCGCTTGAACCCGGGATATGGAGGTTGCAGTGAGCCGAAATCATGCCACTGCACCCCAGCCTGGGCAACATAGGGAAACTCTGTCTCAAAACAAGCAAACAAACAAACTCAGATGTGAAATGGCTTTTCTACTTGAAAATGGCTCTAATTAACAACAAAAACCCAGATATGTATAAAATACATAAATTCTCATAATTTACTTGCTAGTATTCCACCAGATTTTCAGTACTTATCCCACTGCTATTATTTTTCTGTGTGTGTGTTGTGTGTATGCACGTGTGCCCCTCTTGAACTAGAAACTCCCAGGAGGCAAGTGTTTTCTCTTCCACAGGGTGTCCCCATGGGGCTAAAAACACAGACATCTGTGTACAAGGCAGGCATCATCACACGTAATGAGGCTGAGTCTGAAAGAAGCACTGAGGTGCATATGGAGGGAGCAATCAGTTGTGACCACAGTAAGTGGTCTTGAGGAACAGAAGTATCATTTCAGTAGATTATAAGAGCAGAAGGACCTTTCACAGGCGGCGACAGTGAGACGCCAGAAGCAGGTGGAAAGGATGAGCTTGTGGGATCCCAGAGGAGGCAGCATTCAGTTATCCTGTTGATGATGAGTATACTGAGACTCCCTGGAGGTCTGAGAGCCAGTCTGTATCTATTTCCTTTTTTATTAGGAGGCCAATCCTAATAAATCTTCCTTCCCAGCCTGGTATTGGGAAGCTTTGTCTCTTTCTTCTCCAGAGATCATTAGCCCTCCCTACCATCACCCTCCTGGGGAGGGCGGGAGGACATAATCAAAGACAAGAGATACTAAGGATTCATCATCCACATATACAAGTTACCATCAGAAAATGGTTACTAAGATGCTTGTCAGATAATCTGAGTATTTTTGTTCCCATGATGGTAAAGGCCCAGTTGATTATCAGACTAATCAGAAGGAGAAACAAACACATGATTTTTGGCTTCACTTGAAGTTGTGTGCCTTTCCTGGTAAAAGTTCAAAGCATTTTCCTGAATGCTGAAGCAGGCCCTAGAATTCAGAGACCAGCTGACTTGTCAGTGGCCCTGGACTGAGCAGACAGTGTTTGAGATGCACATCTCTTCTAAGTAGCCCTGAGTGGCTCCCAATGAGCAAGGTCAATCCACTAAATCTGATTGCTAGACAAAGCCTGTCCCAAAAATGTTTCATAGTGCCACAAAGACAATGAGACCCCTCTGTATAGTCTGGGGCTGTGACACTTGCAGGACTCTATCTGTGGCTCTGTCCAGACAGCTGAATCACTCTTTTTCCTTTTCCTCCCACCTCTCCTCTCTTAGTCTGGAAAAAAAGTTGTTAATTAAAAGCAAGCCCCAGGATTTCCCATTCCACTGGTATGGCATGAATGATATTTCAAAAGACAGAAATGGCATAGAAATTCTCTTCTGTTAGACCCCCTTTTTTTTTTGAGACGGAGTAGCCCAAGCTGGAGTGCAATGGCGCCATCTCAGCTCACTGCAACCTCCGCCTCCCAGGTTCACACCATTCTCCTGCCTCAGCCTCCCTAGTAGCTGGGACTACAGGCACCCGCCAACACGCCTGGCTAATTTTTGTATTTTTAGTAGAGACGGGGTTTCACCATGTTAGCCAGGATGGTCTCGATCTCCTGACCTCGTGATTCGCCCGCCTCAGCCTCCCAAAGTGCTGGGATTACAGGCGTGAGCCACCATGCCCGGCTAGACTTCTTAAAATTACAAAGTTTGTTAATCCCTACTATGTGCATAGGAAGCTCTTCAGTACGGTGGAGGATACAAACTGATATAATTGTAGTTGCTTGTCCCCAAGGAGTCTACCTCAGCATATTTAGAGCATCTTGGTTGAATTTGAGGGAAGAGAGATGACTAAGACATGGTTCCCACCCCTAGGCAGCTTCCTGATGAATGGAAAAAGCAGACATATAAACAATCAGCTAGACTCTAAAGCAGAATGAAGTAAGTGCTAGATGTCCAAGTAATGGATGAAAGAGGGAGGGCTAGGCTGGGTGCAGTGGCGGGAGGATCACCTGAGGTCAGGAGTTCGAGATCAGCCTGGCCAACATGGTGAAACCCTGTCTCTACTAAAAATAACAAAAATTAGCCAGGCATGATGGCGCATGCCTGTAGTCCCAACTACTTGGGAGGCTGAGGCAGGAGAATCACTCGAACCTAGGAGGTGGAGGTTGCAGTGAGCTAAGATCTCGCCACTGCACACCAGTCTGGGCAACAGTGACTCTGTCTCAAAAAAAGAAAAAAAAAAGGAAAAAAAAGAGGGAGGACTAACTAGGGAGACTCATGTAAGACTGAATTGTGAAGCAGCATCTGGCAGCATAGGACCAAGCACTCAGTGGAGAAGTTAAGGGAATAAATCAAAGAAGTCGGAGAATGGAGATCACTGGGGTTCTGAGGGTTCCTGAAGGATTCTTGGGGAAAGAGGGTCTTCATAGGGAAACCTCCTACCTGGACAACTTCCTGCATAACCTGCTCCCCTAAACCCTAACTGCTCTCCCCACTGACAGCTTCCTCCTGCATCCCTGGGTTCTGACCCTGAGTTCTCTCCTCCCTTGATTTCATGCCTTCTCCTCCCTTTGAGATTAGAAACCCAGACTCTAGGAATCTCCACTGATTTGGCAGTCCAGTGACAGTACATGGGCAGGCCACAGGAGGTTACTTCATTCATCCCCACCTCTCCCCATCATTCCTTACAGGGAAATCCAGGGACCCCCAGCCTACCCCACCACCTCCTCTGGCTCAGACAAACCTGTTGCTGACCTGTCAGGTTCTACCTAGCCCTGCAACCTCACACTTTAGAAGGCATTGTTTATTCTCTTATTTTCCTGTGCTCGTTCCTCAGACAACTATTTGGGTTTGCGAGAAAGATACTTAACACCTTTCCATCCTACCTCTTTAAGAAAGGGACTGTGTGCCAAAGACCTTCCCACATGTATGAAGAAGGGGCTCTTGGGAGAACGTTAATTCCCACAGGATTCCTTTGAATCCTTTTGCAGGTATTTCCTTCCCCTGTCCTCAGCAAGCATTGATGAGCCCCAGTCCTGTAGAGGTTGAATCAACTCATTGAGTCTAGGAAAAGATGGCTCCTGAGGCCAGAGGTTGGGCAGTGTACCTACAGCACCATTTCTTGGGAGCTTGTTGGGATATCACATACTTGGAGTGGCAAGGTCTTGTGGCTGAATCTATTCAGTCCAGTGCTACATTGCCAGCTCCCCTGTCATTACCACCCCCTCTGCACGTGCTCCATAGGCAGGAGCTGTTACTATGGAAATATATTATTTTTAAAAACAGACACACAGCCTGGGCTTGGGAATCTCCAGAACAAACCTACACGGGCAAGTAGGTTAATGGGGCTATTTCTGGGTCCAAGCTCCAAGAGGAAGGAGGGTGATGATGGTGGGGGGAACTCAAAATTCGGCGTTCTACTCGCAACCTCTCCCAGCTTAAGGTTCTGCTTTCTCTCTGTTGACATCAGCTGAACCTCTGCCAGACACTTCTATCTGGGAGTGATGTTCTGCACCTTCTTACCCTGGGCCTCGCTTCCCCCAGGAAATGGGAAGCTAGAAGTCGCTGAGTCTGAGGGTGTTGGGAGAAAGGGGCGGTGATTTCCACAGGGGTCACCTCCTTCTTAACCTCACAGGCGTCCGACCTGTGGAAATCTAACAAGCACAGGGGAAAGCAAAGGCAGGATCTTAGGTAAGTGAAGTTACTCTTGCCTTGAGCTGAGTGTGGGAGCACCGCGATTGCAAGATGGGGCGAGGTGATCAAAGATCCCGCCTATTTTCAACCCCGGAACCTCCTCCGCTGGCTGCTTGCCCTCCCGCCCTCCTCCAGCGAGGTAGCGCCAGGCTGTCGTGGCCCCGCCCGGCGCGGGTGCGGCTCCTTTAAGGGCGGGTGGGGGCGGGGCGCCGGCCGTGTTGTCAGTGTCAGCTCTGCGCACGCAGCCCTCCCGGAGCCGGTGCCGGCCCGCGAGCCCCAGGGTCTTTGCAGACCAGTCCTCTACCGGGTCCGGCGGGGCCCGAGCGGTGGGAGGAGTCGGGCACTGACCGGCGACTAACTAGGGTCCGACTGCTGACCAAGGTAGAAGGGACCCGGACCACGGAGACAGAGACCCCGGCGTCGCGACCCCGGAGGACCTCCTCTCCTCGCTCTGTGGCACACACTAGTCCTGGGCACTTAACCGCGGAGAGCCCCCGACCCTGCGCGCCCAGCCCCGGGGGAGCCCGCCCCCGCCCCGCGGCCAGCCCGGGCCATGCTCCCCCGGGGTAGCGGCTGAGCCTCAGCCGGGACCGGGACCGGAGCCCGCGCAGAGCATGGATCTGGGCTGGGGGCAGCGGGACGTGGGCTGGGTGGCCCTGCTGATCCTCTTCGCAGCCTCGCTGCTCACGGTGTTCGCCTGGCTGCTGCAATATGCCCGGGGCTTGTGGCTGGCGCGGGCCCGCGGGGACCGGGGCCCGGGACCCGCCTTAGCCGGGGAACCCGCGGGTTCCCTGCGGGAGCTCGGCGTGTGGCGCTCGCTGCTGCGGCTGCGGGCGACTCGGGCTGGCGCCGCCGAGGAACCAGGAGTCCGGGGCCTCCTGGCGTCACTCTTCGCCTTCAAGTCTTTCCGGGAGAACTGGCAGCGGGCTTGGGTGCGAGCGCTGAACGAGCAGGCCTGCAGGAACGGGGTGAGTTGGACCAAGCGCTTGGGTGGTCCCTTCAGCCTTTCCTTCCAGGGGAGGGACTGACTGCTCATGCTAGGAGGCCAGTTGGGGGTGGGCATTAACGGGGGAACCCTATGGCTTCTCTTCCCCTCCCGGATCAGAGAAAAGGGTACCGCTAAGGCTGGTGGTTGTAGAAATCCAACTGGGTTCCCAGACCTCCATTTCTGTGGGCAAGGTACTCTGGCTCCAAACCCATGCACAAGTTGCTGTTCTCATAGCAACGCTAATCCCTGTGCTTGAGGGCACTTCCGCCTTGCCTGGGTGCTGGTTGTGTTGGGGCGTGGGAGACAGGTGCACCTGCAGAAGGAATTTGCCTGCTTCTCATGCCACCACACCCATTTAACATTTCATGCCCCAAATCCCTGGTGTGGTCAGGCAGATCCCCAAGGAACCTGAATCACTCCCCTACCCCACAGTAATTTCACTGCTACAGTCAAACACATCTTCCATGCTGGCCTGTGGTTCGTTGGGGGGGTGGGGGAGTGTTCAGGTGGAGAGCAGATTGACAGTGCCCTTACCAGTAGATGAGCTTGCAGCTGCCCCTTGAGGGTCAGTCACAAACCAGTCCAGCCTACTTCCTCCCATTGCACCATGGGCATCTGGCCTCCCAGGAAGTGGGGCAGGAAGCGTGGTCATGAGACGGAGATAAGGTGGGAGGTAGAAGTCTCTCTTTTCTGGAGCTCCCTCCCATCCTGGCCCAGCAATCTCTCCTTGCTCTCACAGTCCATCAGCTCCTTGCTCAGAGGGTTCTCTTTTTCCAGTCACTGTGAATTTGGAGGCTTTACCTTACTAGTTCCCCAGATGCCTGGAAACAGAAATGGCCACAAGAAATTGCTCTGTTTCCTCTGTCCAGCTGGCGGGCTGAAAGCCAGATGGCATCTGTCAGTTAATACCTTGCACCCACCTCTTCATCCAACTCTCCCTGTACCTTGTCCTTTGGTCAGAAGCAACTCCCTAGGATAGCTGACTCAGCTGGACATTGGCCTCCCTTGCAGAGGGTGGGGAGATTGAGGTTTCAAGCATCTATCTCCCCATCTTCCTTGGCCTAGCCTTTGAATGAGACAGCTACCAGAGCAAAGGAGTTGGCTTCCCCTGGTTTGCCAGGCAAATGAACCCTGTGGATTTGTTTCTTCCATCTCAAGACCCAAGGAAGAGTTGCCAGCCAATTCTGTGCTCCTTCCTCAATTCTGTGTCCGCACTGCTCTCCATCCAGGTGGGGCTGCGGTAGGTTGCTTCCATTACTGTGGAAGAATTAGGGAGCAGCTCTTTTGAGATCTAAGCAGCTTTCTGCTCTCTAATACCTTCCTGCTATCTGCCCTGAGGAATTAGCCAGGCCCCTGGACTCTTGAGTCCTCTGAGCTTGTATCTTTTCCCAGTCCCCCGGTACAGATCCCCAAGGCCATGCTAGTCTTCATCTCCAAGAATATGAAGCATCATATTCTTGAGCCTCCACATCCTATTTGTTTGGAAGAAGGCTTAGCTTCATTTCTCCAGCTCTTATCTTGGACAAGGTGGCTCTACCACCTTTACCCGTGGCTTAGCCCTTTCCCTCTCTGCCCAGCTATTATATATAGGTGGCAACCAGCACCTTAACTTTTTTCTATGTACACCTTTTTTAGGTGTAGGGTAGGGGATGAAAGGGATGGTGGCGAGAAGAAGAAGGAAGCTCCTGGTATTCCAGGAGGAAACCAGGGTCTTCAGCTCAAGGTGATCTAGCCTCTGAGGTGGACTAACGCCCCATTGCTCAGTGACTCCTAGCAGCTACAGGTCCCTGGAGAGGCAGGCTTTGAGGGGACTACCTCCTGTCCTAAAGCCCTGAGCCAAGGAGGGGCCAGAAGCCAGCCTGCAGCTGAGGCCTCTGCAATGGCAGAGTCCAGCCAGCAACTGAGCAGGCCAGCCCTGTGGGGGGCAGCTCCAGAAACCTGATCCTGTGCCCACATTACTCCTTCAGAGCTCCATCCAAATCGCCTTTGAGGAGGTGCCCCAACTCCCACCCAGAGCCAGCATCAGTCATGTGACCTGCGTAGACCAATCTGAGCATACCATGGTAAGGGTCTGATGGACACTGCTGTCTTTGGGGTCCAAAAAGGACTGATCCCAAGGGCTCCCTTTAGTCCAGAGGTTCTTAACCTGGAGTCTGTGAATGCCTTATGGATCTAAGGATTGACTTCAGGAAGTCTGAGAATCCCATTGAAGTTATGCGCAAAATGTTGGATGTGTGTTTATCTGCATTTTTCTGGGGAGAGGAGTCTTTGGCGTTTATCTGATTCTTTTAGGGAGTTATGATCCTGAAAACATGAAGTCTCTAGGAAAATGGAAGTGGGGAGGGGTCTGCTGAACTATTATAGGGCAGGACAAAGTAGGGCAAGCACCTGACCCACATCTGACCCACCTCGCGGGTCTCAGGTGCTGCGTTGCCAGCTCTTTGCTGAGGAGGTGCGGTTCCCAGTCTCTGTGACCCAGCAGTCCCCCGCTGCCGTCTCCATGGAGACCTACCACGTCACTCTGACACTGCCACCAACACAGGTAGAAGGGGATGTGGGAAACTGAGTTGGGCAGGGGGCGGTTCCATTGGCTCGGCTTCTTCCATTTGTTTCCTCTCTGGGATGGAATTCAGGAAGGGAGGATCCTCAGGAATTAGGAGTCCTTGGGGGAAATGGGGCAAGTCAGTCCAGTCACTTTGTTCCTGTCCATAGTTGGAAGTCAACCTGGAGGAAATCCCTGGTGAGGGGCTGCTCATATCATGGGCCTTCACTGATCGCCCAGATCTCAGCCTAACGGTGCTTCCCAAGCTGCAGGCCAGGGAGGTAAGGAGGCAGGGGTGGCAGAGAAGAGGCAGAACAGGGAGGGAGGCAGAGGTGGGGGATCCACCTCCTTGTTGTTCCCTTCTCCTCTCTGCAGAGAGGTGAGGAACAAGTAGAGCTCTCCACAATTGAGGAACTGATCAAGGATGCCATAGTCAGCACCCAGCCAGCCATGATGGTCAACCTCAGGGCGTGCTCTGCCCCAGGAGGCCTGGTGAGTTGGCACCCAAAGCAAAAGATTTGCATGCACCTTGTTCCCAGCGTGCTATGTCAGGATTCTTGCTTTTTGGACCTTCTTCTGTTCTTAGGTACCCAGTGAGAAGCCACCCATGTTGCCCCAGGCTCAGCCAGCCATTCCCAGACCTACCCGGTTATTCCTACGGCAGCTTCGGGCATCTCACTTGGGAAATGAGCTGGAAGGTGAGAGCTAGCAGTGGCTGTGGGACTGCCAAGGCTATGGCTGGTTGCAGGTGCTCTCTGCCCCTCTGCCAAGGGTACAGCCTCTTTATTCTGCAGTGACTTCCCATCTTTGATCTGAGCATCTTCTAACTTCTGGTTCCTCCCAGGCACCGAGGAACTGTGCTGTGTAGCTGAACTTGATAACCCCATGCAGCAGAAGTGGACCAAGCCCGCAAGGGCTGGACCCGAGGTGGAGTGGACAGAAGACCTGGCACTGTAAGGAGTAACTCTGCCCTGACCCCATGCTCCAGAGCAGAAAGGATCAAACCTTTCCAGCACAGCCCTTGCAGGAATCAGCTCTTGTTTTCAGTAGCCTTTGGTGTGAGCCCCTATTGTATGCCAGGTCCTGGCGTGGGTCTTAGGGATACAGACTTGACCCCCACCCCTGGGTCAATGACACGCTTGAGGCAGAGACGGGTGTAAACAAAGAAGATGGTGTAACCGCTCCAGTTGAGGTTTATATAATGTGCCATTGCAGTGCCTAGGTCGGGGGGAGATTAATTCCCATGAGGGAATAAAGATCAGAGTAGGCTTCATGGAGGAGATGGCATTTAAACCACACTTTAGAGCAAGAGTAGGATTTCATCAGAGTGTGAAAGTATTCTCAGCAGAGGGAAGAGCTGGAGCAAATGAAAGAGGGTGGCTTGCAACTGAGAGACTGGCAAGACAGGAGGAGCAGGGCCAGGGAGGATTTGAATGCACAGCTAAGGAGCATGGTTCCCACTCAGGCCCTGTCCCTTTCTCTTGGGATGAGAGAGAATTTGGGATTGGAGCATTTGTGCCGTTTTATTTATGTACACAGCGCTCTGCCTCTGGCCTGTGATCCACTCAAGTGTGGCTTCAGCTTGCTAATCTTCCCCTTCCTGCCCCATCTCCTCTTGTCCCACAGGGATCTGGGCCCCCAGAGCCGGGAGCTGACCCTCAAAGTGCTGAGGAGCAGCAGCTGTGGAGACAGTGAGTGAGGGGCGGGAGGGGCACCCCTGGGTGGGTGCAGAGTGGAGCCTGGCCGTGGGCCCAGCTCACAGTGCCATCCCTTTTCCCAGCCGAACTCCTAGGCCAGGCCACACTGCCTGTGGGCTCCCCCTCCAGACCACTTTCTCGAAGACAGGTGTGCCCACTCACCCCAGGGCCAGGGAAAGCCCTGGGACCAGCAGCCACCATGGCAGTGGAGGTAAGAAGCTGACCCCTGGGGGAGTAGGAGGACACAGGGGATGGGCAGTCTCTGAGGCTCTGCCTCTTCTCTCTCCCACCCCTGGGCAGCTTCAGTACGAGGAGGGCTCTCCCCGGAACCTGGGTACTCCCACCTCCTCCACTCCACGCCCCAGCATCACACCTACCAAGAAGATTGAGCTTGACCGGACCATCATGCCCGATGGCACCATTGTCACCACAGTCACCACCGTCCAGTCCCGGCCCCGTATAGATGGCAAATTAGGTAAAGAGAAGGAGCCTGGGAGCCCAGCTCTAACCAGGGGCCTGGGACTGCAGACCCAAGGCGGGACAGTGAAAGAGGAGAGAAAGCCTTAATTCCAACTCCCCCTGTTTTCAGACATTCTATTCCAGTCCTACCACATCTTCCTCCCAATCTTTGTCTCTTTCAAACTTTCTCTTCTGCAATTTCCCCAGGAATTCCTCTCACTCTGCCACCCTTCTGGATCCTCGTGCCCCTCCTCACACAGGACTGTTGCACTCCCACCTTCCAGCTTCCCCTCTGGCTTTTCACAGGTGTCCTTAGCCCTAGCTGACTATAATTGTCCATCCTGCTACCCTCAGCCCTCCAGTACCCCCTGGGTTCCTCCAGCAAACCCAGAGGCCTCTGTGGCATTTCTGCCCCACTCATTGGGCCCCCATGGTACTTCGGCCATTATAGGGGCCCCCATGGAATTGCCCCAACCTCAGGGGACCCCAGTACCCCCACTGTCCCCCCTCCATATTTTCATAGCATCTCCCCACACCCTCAGCAGGCCCTGTGGCACTTTCCTACACTCCCATTAGCTCCTGGGGTGTCTTTTAGTCCCCACGGCATCTTCTTAATCACCCTTGTGATTAACCACCCCTCAATCATTCTTGCCCTCTGAGTCACCCAAAGTCTGCATCTCAACAAAGACAGTAGGGGTGGGGGCCACTCTGAAGCACCTCCCAGCTCACTGACCCTCCCCCACCCACCAGACTCCCCCTCCCGCTCCCCGTCCAAGGTGGAGGTGACCGAGAAGACAACGACTGTGCTGAGTGAGAGCAGTGGCCCCAGCAATGCCTCCCATAGCAGCAGCCGTGAGTGGGGAATGGGGTGCATGAGTGTGGGTTGGCCCTGGTGCCCCAGCATTAAAAAGTACTCTGAGTTCCAATCCAAGAAAGAGCCAGGGAGAAGTCAGGTTATCCATCCTTTGCACCCCCAGCAGGGGACAGCCACCTTTCCAACGGCTTGGACCCTGTAGCAGAGACAGCGATTCGCCAGCTGACAGAGCCCAGCGGGCGGGCGGCCAAGAAGACACCCACCAAGCGCAGCACTCTCATCATCTCCGGTGTTTCCAAGGTAACAGGGCTCCAGGGAGAGGAGCTGGGATGGGGAGAAAGCCCTAATGAGTCGGTACTCCTGCCCATTTAAACTCGTCCCTCCTGCCAGGTGCCCATTGCTCAGGACGAGTTGGCACTATCCCTGGGCTATGCAGCATCCCTGGAAGCCTCAATGCAGGATGATGCAGGGACCAGCGGAGGTCCCTCTTCACCTCCCTCAGACCCACCAGCCATGTCTCCAGGACCCCTAGATGCCCTCTCTAGTCCCACAAGTGTCCAGGAAGCAGATGAGACAACCCGTTCGGATATTTCTGAGAGGCCATCTGTGGATGACGTTGAGTCGGAAACGGGGTCCACTGGTGCCCTGGAGACCCGCAGCCTCAAGGATCACAAAGGTAGGGGGACATTGGCAGGGTGCCCCTCATCTCTTCTTTTATACAGGGTGCCTTCTCTTCTCCCCTAAGAGACAGCTGGAGTTCCCAGCCTAGTTCAGCCAAGCTAGCCTAGAGGAGGGAACTTGGTGCCTTGGTTCCTGGCCTAGATTTGACATGCTTGTGATAGGAAGGGATGCCAAATTATTTCCCTTTACCTCCATTGTTCTTTCTTCCTGAGTCTAAGTGCCAGTTTTCCTGCCCTTTAAAAAAAAAATTATAAAAATTTATTCCCAGGCAGGGCGTAGTGGCTCACGCCGGCACTTTGGGAGGCCGAGGCAGGTGGATTACCTGAGTACAGGAGTTCAAGACTAGCCTGGGCAACATGGCAAGACCTCGTCTCTACTAAAAATACAATAAATTGCCCTGGTATAGTGGCACGCACCTGTAATCTCATCTACTCAGGGGGCTGAGGTGGGAGGATTCCTTGAGCCTGGGAGGTTGAGGTTCAAGGAGGTTGAGGCAGTGAGCCATGATTGTGCCATTGCACTCCAGCCTGGGTGACAGAGTGAGACCCTGTCTCAAAAAAAAAAAATTTTTTTCCGTGGTCGGGCGCGGTGGCTCATGCCTGTAATCCTAGCACTTTGGGAGGCCAAAGTGGGTGGATCACGAGGTCAAGAGGTCAAGACCAGCCTGGCCAACATGGGGAAACCCCGTCTCTACTAAAAATACAAAAATTAGCCAGGCTTGGTTGCAGGCGCCTGTATTCCCAGCTACCCGGGAGGCTGAGGCAGGAGAATTGCTTGAAGCGGTGGGGCGGAGGTTGCAGTGAGCCGAGATCATGACACTGCACTCCAGCCTGGGTGACAAAGTGAGACTCTGTCTCAAAAAAAAAAAAAAAAATTCTTCCCTTTCATTCTGCACCCTCTCCCCCATGAGTATAAGAAATCCTGCCCCAGGTTGGCCGGGCGCGGTGGCTCAAGCCTGTAATCCCAGCACTTTGGGAGGCCGAGACGGGTGGATCACGAGGTCAGGAGATCGAGACCATCCTGGCTAACCCAGTGAAACCCCGTCTCTACTAAAAAATACAAAAAAACTAGCCGGGCGAGGTGGCGGGCGCCTGTAGTCCCAGCTACTCGGGAGGCTGAGGCAGGAGAATGGCGTAAACCCGGGAGGCGGAGCTTGCAGTGAGCCAAGATCCAGTCACTGCACTCCAGCCTGGGCGACAGAGCGAGACTCCGTCTCAAAAAAAAAAAAAAAAAAAAAAAAGGAAATCCTACCCCAGGCCAACCCTTGGAGTGTCCTCTGGCAGCAAGACAGGCTGTGACCAGTGGTGGTAGTTCTTCTAACTTTAAAAGTTGAGAGGCTCACCCTAAAACATCTTCATTCCTCTACCAGTGAGACTATCAACCATGGATCGATCTATTTTTTTTTTTTTTTTGAGACGGAGTTTCGCTGTGTCGCCCAGGCTGGAGTGCAGTGGCCGGATCTCAGCTCACTGCAAACTCCGCCTCCCGGGTTCCCGCCATTCTCCCGCCTCAGCCTCCGAGTAGCTGGGACTACAGGCGCCCGCCACCTCGCCCGGCTAGTTTTTTGTATTTTTAGTAGAGACGGGGTTTCACCTTGTTAGCCAGGAGGGTCTCGATCTCCTGACCTCGTGATCCACCCGCCTCGGCCTCCCAAAGTGCTGGGATTACAGGCTTGAGCCACCGCGCCCGGCCATGGATTGATCTATTTTTTAAGCCTGCATCACTTCTTGAGATAATGAGGTTTCTACCTCCAAAGCCTGCTGGGTGGGCACCTTGCTCATTATACTGATTCTGAATTTACCTCTTTGAAGTTTCTAGATGCACCACTTCCTGCTCACAGCCTGGAATTCGGTTAACAAGTCAGTGTCAACCCACCTTTCCCTTCATGATTTATAGGCTTTTGGGAGTACCTTCTGGTAGCTTTTGTCTTCCCATAGGAAAGAGGCCCAATCCCAGTTTGTCCTCACAAAGCAGCCAACCCCGTGATAACTCTTTTGCAGGCAGAGTTAGGAGTGAACACAGATCTCCACAAGTACCACGATTTTTGCCTCAGGAAGGATAAAGCACATGTTTGTTTATGCTTTCGTTTTCTTTTTTCTTTTTTTCCACGAAGCCTTTTGGAGAAGTATGTTTCTGCTTTTTTTCCTGAGGAAGCCTGGCTTCTGGGCCACGGGACTGATCCTGTCCACATCCTCGATCCCTCCATTCTCGGTCGTGTCTCTGCCCCGTCTCACCCCACCCCGTGCCCCTCTGTGCCTTAGTTTCCCCTCTTCCCCTGCAGTGAGTTTCCTGCGCAGCGGCACTAAGCTCATCTTCCGCCGGAGGCCTCGACAGAAGGAAGCTGGCCTGAGCCAATCACACGATGACCTCTCCAACGCAACGGCCACGCCCAGTGTCCGAAAGAAGGCTGGCAGCTTTTCTCGCCGCCTTATCAAGCGCTTTTCTTTCAAATCCAAACCCAAGGCCAATGGTAACCCCAGCCCCCAGCTCTGAGGATCCTCCTCACTTCCTGAGCTAGGAAAGGGCACAAGTTCTCTCAGCCCATTCCCCACCTCCCCTTCCATACCCCTTCCTGGATCTCCAGCGCCTGGGCCAGGAAAGTCCTCTGGGTTCTAGGAAGCCCTGTCCACCCTGGGCCACGGGGCCGGTTGGAAGGATATTTGGAACGGGAAGCACATGAGAGATGGGCGCCCGTTGCCGAGGACATAGACGAGGGACTGGTGGCTGGGAGGGAGAGAAGGGCCCTGTCTGGCATGTGTGGGCATTCCCCAGAAGCGTTTGCCTCCTGCTGAGCCTGGTCCCTGAGTAGAGTCCCAGGGTGCTCAGCTCTTCAGCTGACCCTTCCTCCCTTATTTATTCTCTTTTCTATTTATATGTGTGGCTTAGGACCCTCCGTGAACAGATGATAGAGGGCATCTCTCCTAGGTGACCCTTCTTTTCTGTCCCAGGAGGGTGGGTAATTCCCTTCAGGATGGGGCTCCCACACCTCCCTCAGGTCCCCACTCAGACCAGCACCAGTGTCTGCCTCCGAGAATGTTGGCAGCTCACAGACAGCAGGGCCGGCCCGGGATGGGGGGCAGGTACTCCCCACCTTTCTGCCTCCCTTCCTGCTCCTCATCCCTCCCTCCCCCTTTATTACCGTTTTTTGTACTTGATGCCTTCTCTGTGAGCAGTGGCTCTGTGGGAAGGAGGGAGCCGGGAGCCTGCTGGGAAGCCTTCCCCAGAGAGATGGCTTTAGGGGCTTTATTTAAAGACTGTGATGATGGAGCCACGCAAGGCTGCACCTCTGTGTGTCGGGAGATGATGATGATGATGTCCATTGCTGTGTGATGGCTTGGAATTTAATTTATTAAAGTCAAATTGGAGTTTATAAACTGGACAACTGGTTATCCTTTGAAAGGCAGTAGGCAGCCAAGCTGTGACATGGATGGTGTGGGAGGATGAGAGACAGGGGTCCGGATAATGAGGTTGGGTAGATGACACACATTGTGGATCTGCGAAGAAGTTCCTGCAGGGAAGAAGGGGCATGCAGAGAAAGGATGGAAGAGACAGGAGGCTCTGGAATGTGAAATTGTAGCAAAAAAGTCAATCGACTAGTACAGGTTAGTCTTCATTCCCCTTTCTGGAACAGGCTCCTCCTTCTAGGATGTAATGGAGATCAGAGCTTGGACCCTATAACTAGACTGCCTGCCTGGGTTTGAGTCCCAGCTCCTCTAATTACTTGTGTGACCTTGGGCAAGTTATGTAACCTCTAAGTGCCTCAGTTTTCTCATCTGTAAAATGGGAACTTCAGTCATCATAGCTATCATTTGGCTGTGGATGAGAAGTAAATGAAGTGCTGAGTAAGTGTTAACTGTTGCCTCAGAAGAAACTGGGAGGGGGAAGTCTTAGAAGTGTTTCAACATAGAAAAGCTCTCATTCTGAAATGTGGGCAAATTTCAGGGATTGATAGATCCTAGCAAACTCTTGTGTCCCTGGTTCCTGTGCTTGGGATCTTATACAGGACTTGAACCAGGTAAGCTGCTACAGGATATTGGGCAGAATGCAGGACCAGGAAGCAAGAAAACCGAGTCTGCCACAAACAAACCAAGTGATCTTGAGCAAGCAACTTCTCCTTTGGGGACCTCAACTTCCTCATCTCTAAAATAAAGGTGACCTGGATAATCATTCAGTTCACTTCCAGCCTTGACATCCTATGACTACCTACATCTCAGGGTGTTTAGGGCACATGCCTTTGGGTAGATAGCATGTGGAAATTGTTACTATTCCCCATGTTCCTGTCCACACTGTTAACCAAATATGAGATATCTGAGAAGAATGGAGAGTATAGATATTTGTTTCTTTTTTCAATTAGATAATTTAATTTTATATATTTGGGGGCACAAGTGCAGGTTTCTTTTTGTGTGTGTGTGTGTGTTTTTTTTTTTTTTTTTTTTTTTGAGACAGTGTCTCACTCTGTCTCCCAGGCTGAAGTGCAGTGGTGCGATCTTGGCTCACTGCAACCTCCGCCTCCCCGGTTCAAGCGATTCTCCTGCCTCAGCCTCCCGAGCATCTGGGATTACAGGGACGTGCTACCACACCCGGCTAATTTTTGGATTTTTAGTAGAGCCAGGGTTTCACTATGTTGGCCAGGGTGGTCTCAAACTCCTGACCTCAAGTGATCCACCCACCTCAGCCTCCCAAAGTGCTGGGATTACAGGCGTGAGCCACCACGCCCGGCCTAGTGCAGGTTTCTTACATGCACATATTGCATGCATAGGGGCGAAGTCTGGGCTTTTTTTAGTGTACACATCGCCCAAATAGTGAACATCATACCCAATAGGTAGTTTTTCAACCCCCACCCTCCTTCCCTTCTCACTTTTCATAGTCTCCGATGTCTTTTATTCCACTCTGTATGTCCATGTATACCCATTATTTAGCTCCCACTTATAAGTGAGAATATGCCATATTTGACTTTCTGTTTCTGAGTTATTTCACTGAGGATAATGGTCTCTGGTTCCATCCATGTTGCTGGAAAACACATGATTTCATTCTTTTTTATGGCTGAGTAGTATTCCACTGTGTGTGTGTGTGTTAGGAGGTGATCATGATGTTCATTGCTGTGTGAGTGTGATAGCTTGGAATTTAATTTATTAAAGTCAAGTTGGAGTTTATAAACTGCATTTTATCACTCACTACATTTGCTACATTTTCTTTATCCAATCCTCCATTGATGGACACATCGATTTGGTTGATTTTTATATAGTGAAATGTTCAATTCTAGGTCATGAAAATTCAGAGAGATTTCTCAAGCTGTTTCCCCTAATCTAAGAAATGTAACTCTAGTGGTTCACAGAGGAACAGTTTTTCTACCAGTATGACACGACAGCCAAACACAATGAACTTGTGATTGCACAAGAAACTTTTGTTGATAGAAGAACAGGTATTCAGATTTCTACAAGACCTGGGGACTGAGTAGATGGCAACTGGAATCTGTATTGAGCTTCCAGTGCTGAGCTGCCCAGAGTTCCATGGAATGACATACTTTAGTGAAGAAGAGCCTTATCACGTTTCAAAAATAGGGAATTTTTAAATGAATGAAAAAAATACGAAACATATTTTCATCAACTTAATCCATTTCACACTTTCAGAAGAGATCCACAGCTTTTAATGAGTATGAATTATGCTTTCAGTTTTTGTGGCAGCTTTTAAAGAACAAATCTTGGGATATGTCTGAATTACCCAGCCAAAATTGTGGCTTGTTTTCAAGAGAAGCAGATTGAGATAGAAGTAAACTATGCTAGACAGCATGACACTGCTTTAAATTTTGGAAACATATATATGGATCCCAGAGCAATCCTGAAATTTTTGCTCTGTAACCCATGTTTGAGTTTACACAGCTCTGTGAATGAACTTTTTCTTCATAAAATTGCTAAATAAAGCTAAAAGCTATTTTCAGTGGTGTAAATCTGAATTAAAATGAGGTTGGCATTTCGTGAAGTACTACTATATGCATTTTTGACTGAATAAAGTTGGTAAGATATATTCTGTTACTTTTGAATTACATTTTTTAAAACTTTTTTTTTTTTTTTTTTTTTTGAGACAGTCTGTCTCTGTTGCCCAGGCTGGAGTGCAGGGGTGTGATTTTGGCTCACTGCAACCTCTGCCTCCCGGGTTCAAATGATTTTCCTGCTTCAGCCTCCTGAGTAGCTAGGACTACAGGCGCCCACCACCACACCTGGCTAATTTTTGTATTTTTAGTAGAGATGGGGTTTTGCCATGTTGGCCAGGCTGGTTTCAAGCTCCTGACCTCATGATCTACCCGCCTCGGCCTCCCAAAGTGCTGGGATTACAGGCATGAGCCACCGCGCCCGGCAAAACCCTATTTTAAAATAGGCACCAAGTTATAACTCACTGTTGTTAAAACCAAAAACCAAAATTTATGCACAAGTATGACTTTACTATCTTAATAGCATTTTAAATTTTATTTTATATATATTGAACATTTAATATGTTTGCTGATTATACAAATTATATAGGTTTATTTTTATATTAGAAGATACAGAAAACTACAATGCAATAAAATATCAATCTTTTTTTTTTTTTTTGAGACGGAGTCTTGCTCTGTTGCCCAGGCTGGAGTGCAGTGGCACAATCTCCATCTCCCGGGTTCACGCCATTCTCCTGCCTCAGCTTCCCGAGTAGCTGGGACTACAGGCGCCCGCCACCACGCCCGGCTAATTTTTTTGTATTTTTAGTAGAGACGGGGTTTCACCGTGTTAGCCAGGATGGTCTGGATCTCCTGACCTCGTGATCCGTCCACCTCGGCCTCCCAAAGTGCTGGGACTACAGGCGTGAGCCACCGCACCCGGCTTAAAATATCAATCTTAACAAACTTTATTGAGGTATATTATTTAACAAGTATGTCTTGAACCCTTACTGAGTTTCAGCCACTGGGCTGAGTGATGGGTTTTTTGTTTTGTTTTGAGACAGAGTCTTGCTCTGTCGCCTAGGCTGGTGTGCAGTGGTGCCATCTCAGCTCTCAGCTCACTGCAACCTCGGCCTCCTGGGTTCAAGCGATTCTCCTGCCTCAGCCTCCTGAGTAGCTGAGATTATAGGCGCCCGCCAGGATGCCCAGCTAATTTTTGTATTTTTAGTAGAGATGGGGTTTCCCCCTGTTGGCCAGGCTGGTCTTGAGCTCCTGACTTCATGTGATCCACTCGCCTTGGCCTCCTAAAGTGCTGGGATCACAGGCGTGAGCCACGACACCCGGCCCACTGATGGGGTTATAAAGGTGAAGAACTAGTCTAGTGCAGAATGCAGAGTAAACAGACGAATACAATGTGATTGAGCTGTATTGTTAAATACAGGAAAGGACTATCAGGAAGACTTTTTGGAAAAAGTGTCTACACTGAGACCGTAAGAATTAGTAGGAATCAGTCAAATAAATGTGGGAGGAGGAGAAAGGGATTATTCCAGGTAAAGAAAACAAGTCCAAGGCTTGAGAGGTAAAAGGTGGCTTGGTGTGGTGGAAAAGGTGAAAGAAATTTGCGACTGGAGAGCAAGAAATATGGTCGAGAGGGGCTAAAAAAAAAAGTAGACAGGGAGAGAGCCCAGATGCTGAAGGGTCTAGAAAGCCTCAGTATGGTTTTGGAGCTTTGCCCTGAAGGCAACAGAATGCCTTTGAATTGTCTGAAGCAGGTGGTAACTTGATCAGGTCTACTTTTTGCAAAGTGGAGAATGCTTTGGAAGGAAGCAAGTGTGCACGCAGCGGGACCCGTTAGACTAACGTATAAATCCTGCCTAGAGGTCATCACTGGACAGGGGAGGTGGGGGAGGCGGTGAAGATAAAGAAAAGGGGATGAATTTGAAATATCCTGTTTTAAAAGGAGGTAGAATCCACAGAACTTGGCAATGGATTGGATGTGACAAGTGAGAGGAATCAGTGATGACTGCCAGGTTTCTGACCTGAACGAGTGGATGGATGAAGGGAAGCCGAGTTTTGGGGGGAAAGAAAAACATAATACTAACATTTAAAACATAATAAGACTAAGAGGCTGAAGGATAGGGTAGAACCTTCAATCTGAGCCGAGCAGGGCCGACAGCGCTGGGCAGCCTCCCACGCCTTTTTCTCCGCGAGGCCCACGCAACCGGCCAACTAAAGCGAAGAACCACGTGAGGGTGACCCCACTGGGCACCGGGCGCGAGCCCTGCGCATGCCCGTTGGGTCCCAGAGGCCGAGTCTGCGCAGTTTGGGGAATTCAGGCCCATAGGCTCCCCGCCTTTGCGTCGCCCCCAGCATCCAGGCGCGGTCATGTGCTACCTTTTGCAAGTATCCGGTCGTCTCTCTGTCCGCCTGGGACGCCTAGCCCCACCCACCGTTCCCGCCCCTTCCGTGTTTTGGTGCGCACGGGTTCCGTCAGACACTACTACCATTGGCTGTCAGTCGGATCCGAGGACGACGATTGGCTTTCCTTGACCGTCCCTCAAGCGCCTCCCCGGAGATGGTCTGAGGTGGGAGAAAAACTGAAGAGACCCGGAGCCGACGGACGGTAAGCTCGGGTATGCGCTCTGCAGGGGCTGCAGGAGGCCGGGCTCTTCCCGAGTCACTTCGGCGAGTCTTCTTGCCGCTTGGCCACGCTGGTCTGCCCTGATCCGGTCCCCTCACCCCGACTTGAACCTCCCTGCTTTCTAGTCTAGGGTCTTCGCTGCGGCTGAGAGTCGGTCGCTGCCACGCCTTGGGGGAAGGATTCCGGGAAGCCTGCGGGACTGCGAGTGGAGAGGTTTTGTCCAACGGGACGGTCTCCTTCCTTCTGTCCAAATTCTATTTGTCCTTCGAGGCGTGGTGTGGGCCCCACCGCTCAGGGGAGCCTTCGTTTTCGCCTGACTGCGGAGGTTTCTTTCTGTCCTGGTCTCCCTCATCGGGTACTTTGTTTTGGTCGTTGTCTTCACATATCAGTCTTACCTCTTTGGCCAAATTATGCGTTCTTAGGCCTTTAGGACCCTCTTTTTCTTGAATACCACCGTTCATTCATTGTCTTGCCTTACAATATGTGCTCTCTTAAGTGTTAAGAGGGTGGAGTGATAATCATGCCCCTGTCTCCTCAGAGTAGAAACAAGCGACACAGAAAGAGAAATTAAAGAAGGCAGAAGGACAGTCAGAGAGAGTCAGGGAGTTTTGCCTAGATTTCAGATCATTCTGTATCTCCAGCTAGCTTGCCTCCTTGGTCTTACCCACTAGTCTAACAGCAGGTGTATGTTTAGAATATTTGTGCTCGGCACAGTATAGGGACACAGGCAGGTATGATATGGTTTCTACTCAGAAGCTTCTTATAGTCCAATTGGGTAAACGAGACTAGAACATATAAAACGACCGTAGCAACATAAAAATAGGGTTGAGGTTTTATGGTATCAGCTGTGCCAGCCATAGAACTAAGGAGCAAAAGTAGATCCAGGGATGGGGTAGTTTAGGAAGGCTTCCCGGAATGTGATTACCTCCTGATATTTATTGAGTACCTGGGGTGTACAAAGCTCTGTGCTGAATCTGGGAATGAGAAATGAATAAGTGAAGGCTACTATCTTGAGAAACTCCTAGTTTAGGGGAAACAAGTTTCATTGCAGTGATAGCAAAGATGTGGATGGATGCTGTGGACAGGAGATGGGATATGCCAGCTGTACCTGGATGAATTGGGAAAGGGGTCATCAAAGAGAGGGCTTTTAGGTTTGAAGGGCAAATAGAAGTTGCATAGGCAGGCCTGTCGCGGTGGCTCACACCTGGAATCACAGCACTTTGGGAGGCCGAGGCGGGCGGATCACTTGAGGTCAGGAGTTTGAGACCAGCCTGGCCAACATGGCAAGACCCTATCTCTACTAATACTACAAAAATTAGCCGGGCATGGTGGTGCGTGCTTATAGTCGCAGCTATAATACGTCGGAGGTTAAGTCACAAGAATCGCTTGAACCTGGGAGGCGGAGGTTGCAGTGAGCCAGGATCACACCACTGCGCTCTAGCCTAGGCAACAGAGCAAGACTCCGTCTCCAAAAAAAAAAAAAACAAAAGAACTTGCGTTGGCATAGAGTTTTAGGAGAATGTAGGGTATTCAGAGACAAAGATGATGGAATCAGAGGAAGAAGGAGTGAAGTATGGGTGAGGAAGCCAGAGAACAGCATCGTGTGGGGGAAAGCATGATCTCTGGATTGGAATGAGGGTGCTCTTACATCAGATGAAGTGTAGAGAGGACTCACCACAGGGCTGACACACCGTAGCCTCTCAATAGATGTTCGTTTCCCTACCTAGACCTGGAGAAGTAAAAATGAGACCACTTTGAGAAGAGCCTTGCATTTCATACTGTAATAGAGAGTCAGAGGAGGTGTGGGATTTTATGACTTTTGGAAGCTTTTTTTCTACTTTTCTTACCCCAACATTATAAAAAGCAGTCAATATTCAATATTTCTTTCTTCTTCTTCAATATTTCTTCTTCTTCTTCTTCTTCTTCTTTTTTTTTTTTTTTTTTGACAGAGTCTGGCTCTGCCGCCTAGGATGGAGTACAATGGTGTGATCTTGGCTCTTTTGCAACCTCTGCCTCCTGGGCTCAAGCCATCCTCCCACCTCAACCTCCCAAGTAGCTGAGACTACAGGTGCATGCTACCATATCGGCTGTTTTTCTTTGTTTGTTTTTTGAGATGGAATCTTGCTTTGTCGCTAGGCTGGAGTACAGTGGTGCGATCTGGGCTCACTGCAACCTCCGCCTCCCGGGTTCAAGCGATTCCCCTGCCTCAGCCTCCCTGGTAGCTGGGACTACAGGCGTATGCCATCACACCCAGCTACTTTTTTGTATTTGGCCAGGATGGCCTCGATCTCCTAACCTTGTGATCCGCCCACCTCGGTCTCCCAAAGTGCTGGGATTATAGTCATGAGCCACTGTGCCTGGCTGATTTTTGTATTTTTAGTAGAGACGGAGTTTCGCCATGTTGCCCAGGCTGGTCACAAACTCCTGAGCTCAAGCCATTTGCTCACCTCGGCCTGCCAAAGTGCTAAGATCGTGAGCCACTGCGCTCGGCCCAGTAGTCAACATTTGTAATAGGGATTCACTGTTAGTCTGTGAGCAGCTCAGCAGCCCCACATACACCCCAGAGTGTTAAGGATGACTGGATTCTTCTCTGAGAAGGAGAAAAGGCTATATAGGTATAGTAGGTTCAGAAAAGCCTGTATTAGAGGCATGAAGGATCTTCTGTTTTTTGTATTTTCTGTTTTTTTCCTTTTAGTATTCAGTAAAGGCCTTTTTCAGAGTCCCCACCTGTCTCAGGTAGGCCAGAGAGAGCAACATGGTGGGGTCAGCAAGAATCAGTGAGAATTCCTGAGGAGAAGGTGACACTCAGGAGACAGAGCCAAGGCCAGCTAGTGTCCTGTCTACTAGAAGGTTTGCTTGCAATGTCACCCTCTGTTCTGTATTTTGTTTATTCTTTATTGTTACTCAAAGTATGCTTCTGGAACTGCTTGTATCACAACTGGGGTGCTGAGTAAAAAGGGCACATTTCTAGGCTTAACCTCTGCCTTCCTGAATCTGAACTTCTCAGGCAGGCGCTGGATAGCTCTACATTCATGTGCAGATCTAAAATTGAGAACTGGCCAGGCATGGTGGCTCACATCTGTAATCCCAGCACTCTGGGAGGCTGAGGTGGGTGGATCACCAGAGGTCATGAGTTTGAGACCAGCCTGGCCATCATGGTGAAACTCCGTCTCTACTAAAAATACAAAAATCAGCCAGGTGTAGTGACACACCTGTAATCCCAGCTACTCAGGAGGCTGAGGCAGGAGAATCACTTGAACCCTGGAGGTGGAGGTTGCAGTGAGCTGAGGTTGCGCCACTGCATTCCAGCCTGGGCGACAGAGCAAGACTCTGTCTCAAACAATAAAAATAAAATAAAATTGAGAACCTTTAGTTGTGTGTGTGTGTGTTTGAGACATTCTCACTCTGTCGCCCAGGCTGGAGTACAGTGGAATACAGTGGCACGATCTTGGCTCATTGCAGCTTCTGCCTCCCAAGTTCAAGCGATTTCCTGCCTCAGCCTCCTGAGTAGTTTGTGCCACCATGCCACCATGTCACCATGCCTGACTAATTTTTGTATTTTTAGTAGAGACAGGGTTTCACCATGTTGGCCAGGTTGGTCTTGAACTCCTAACCTCAGATGATCCACCTGCCTTGGCCTCCCAGACTGCTGGGATTACAGGTGTGCACCACTGCGCCTGGCCAAGAACCTTCAGTTCTGTGTTTATCTTTCTTCAATAAATATTTATTACAGACTGGGTGCAGTGGCTCATTCCTGTAACTCGAACACTTTGGGAGGCTGAGGCAGATGGATTGCTTGAATCCAGGAATTTGAGACCAGCCTGGGCAACATGGCAAAACTGTGTTGCTACAAAAACAAAATAAAAATTAGACAGATGTGGCGCATGCCTGTGGTCCCAGTTACTTGGGAGGCTGAGGTGGGAGGATCTCCTGAGCCTGGGGAAGTCAAAGCTTCAGTGAGCTGTGATTTTGTGCCACTGTACTCAGCCTGGGTGACAGAGTGAGACTCTGTCTCAAGAAAAAAAACAGCCGGGCGCGGTGGCTCAAGCCTGTAATCCCAGCACTTTGGGAGGCCGAGACGGGCGGATCACGAGGTCAGGAGATCGAGACCATCCTGGCTAACACGGTGAAACCCCGTCTGTACTGAAAATACAAAAAAACTAGCCGGGCGAGGTGGCGGGCGCCTGTAGTCCCAGCTACTCCGGAGGCTGAGGCAGGAGAATGGCGTAAACCCGGGAGGCGCAGCTTGCAGTGAGCTGAGATCTGGCCACTGCACTCTAGCCCGGGCGACAGAGCAAGACTCCGTCTCAAAAAAAAAAAAAAAAAAAAGAAAAGAAAAAAAACAAATTGTTACATGCCTAAGCATGCCTAGCAGTGTATAGACTAACCCAAGGTGCAGTATAAACTACATAGATAACGGCTTTTTATGTTCAAATGGAATCTACATTTTAACAAGGTATTAGCAGAGTGGTGGAGTAAACCATTGGATAGGTTAGGTAAAGGCAGATTGTATGGCACTTTGAAAGTCTGGCAGGAGACTTATGATTCAGTAAGAAATAAGGAGCTTCTGGGCTCATCTGCAGGCTATATGAAGTAGAACCATATATGGACTAGAGTCAGCTCAACATGACCCTGCCATTACCACTAGTGTGTGGCTGTGAGCAAGACAGTTGACCTCTGGAACTTAAGGTGTTTATCTATAAATGAGGTTAAAAATATCACCTACCAGGCCGGGCGCGGTGGCTCAAGCCTGTAATCCCAGCACTTTGGGAGGCCGAGACGGGCAGATCACGAGGTCAGGAGATCGAGACCATCCTGGCTAACATGGTGAAACCCCGTCTCTACTAAAAAATACAAAAAACTAGCCGGGCGAGGTGGCGGGCGCCTGTAGTCCCAGCTACTTGGGAGGCTGAGGCAGGAGAATGGTGTAAACCTGGGAGGCAGAGCTTGCAGTGAGCTGAGATCCGGCCACTGCATTCCAGCCCGGGCGACAGAGCGAGACTCCATCTCAAAAAAAAAAAAAATCACCTACCAGCTGAGCGTGGTGGCTCACGCCTGTAATCCCAGCACTTTGGGAGGCCAAGGCAGGTGGATCACCTGAGGTCAGGAATTTGGGACTAGCCCGACCAACATGGGGGAACCCTGTCTCTACTAAAAATATAAAAATTAGCCAGGCATGGTGGCAGGCACCTGTAATCCCAGCTACTCGAGAGGCTGAGGCAGGAGAATCGCTTGAACCCGGGAGGCGGAGGTTGCAGTGAGCTAAAATCTAGCCATTGCACTCCAGTCTGGGAGACAAGCGAAACTCAATCTCAAAAAAAAAAAAAGCACCTACCCCAAAGGGTGGTGTTGGTAATTAAATGACATAATGCAAATAAAATGCTTACTATGGTGCTTGACATATAATAAGTGTGAAATTAAAAACAAAAAGATTTATTATCTTCATTTTGCAGATGAGAGTATTCAGAAGTTACGAATTAAGTTCTTGACAAAGGTCATACAGCTAGTAGGTGGTGAACAATGGAGCCAGGATTTGAACGCTGATCTTTCTCAAAAGCCATCTGTTCGAACCTGACCATTGTTCTTCCTCACATAGGAATAATTCCTTCTTGGTGGGTTGCTCTGAAGCTTCATGAGAAAATGTCTGTTAAAGCGTTTAGCTCAATTTAGCCTGGCACACACTCAGTAGTGTTAGTTTTTGTTCTCCCTTTCCACAAACACCAGACATCCTCCAGGGATTTAAGGAATTACTCCATCCTTACTGTAAAAGTGCAGGGTTTCTCATGGGTCACTGGAACAACACGTGCTGATTCTAGGCAGGCTGCCTGCCCAGCTTTTTGCCCCCAGCAGCACCTGGGTGGAATTCTTGCAGCTGTGGATTTCTTCCTCTTCCTCTAGGGTAAAGACCATGCCACCTCCTGGGAAAGTTCCTCGAAAGGAGAATCTGTGGCTCCAGTGTGAATGGGGGTCCTGCTCCTTTGTGTGCTCAGCCATGGAAAAGTTCTTCGAGCATGTCACTCAGCACCTGCAGCAGCACCTGCACGGCTCTGGGGAGGAGGAGGAAGAGGAAGAGGAGGATGACCCACTTGGTAAGACAGCAGGACACAGGAAGGGGAGGAGCTCAAAGAAAGGTGGAAAATCTGACTTTCTTTTCCTTAGAGGAAGAAGGCGGCCTGAGAGAATGGTGATTTATTTTCCTAATTGTGTTTTTGTTGTATATAAAAACATTGTAAACTCATTTATAGAAAACTCAGTCAACAAGGATATAAGGAATAAATCTGCCATCCTGCCATCAAAAAGTAATTGCTGACAGTACTTTAGTGAACATTATTTTTGACATCTCTTTGCATGTGTTTACATATATTTAAATACAGATGAATATGCTTTTTTTTTTTTTTTTTTTTTTTTTTTTTTTGAGGCGGAGTCTCGCTCTGTCGCCCGGACTGGAGTGCAGTGGCCAGATCTCAGCTCACTGCAAGCTCCGCCTCCCGGGTTTACGCCATTCTCCTGCCTCAGCCTCCCGAGTAGCTGGGACTACAGGCGCCCGCCACCTCGCCCGGCTAGTTTTTTGTATTTTTTAGTAGAGACGGGTTTCACCGTGTTAGCCAGGATGGTCTCGATCTCCTGACCTCGTGATCCGCCCGTCTCGGCCTCCCAAAGTGCTGGGATTACAGGCTTGAGCCACCGCGCCCGGCCGTAATATGCTTTTTTTTAAAGATATTTCTGTACAAGTTGTTGGCAACCTGTTTTTTTTTTTTTTTTTTTTTTACTCTGCTAGTATTCCCAATTTTTTTTTTTCTTTTACTGCAACCAGTCAGAAATGCATCTTATTTTTTAGAGACAGGGCTTCTTCACCTTGTCACCCAGGCTGGAGTCCAGTGTCATGATCATAGCTCATTGCAGCCTTCAACACTCAAGGGATCCTCCTGCCTCAGCCTCCCGGGTAGCTAGGACTGCGGGCATGTACCACCACCACACGCCAATGTTTTTTTTTTTAATTTTTATTTTTTTTAGAGATAGGATCTTGCTTATGTTGCCCACAGATCTCAGACTCCTGGCCTCGAGCAATCCTACCTCAGCCTCCTGAATAGCTGGGACTATTGGCGTGTGCCACCAAGTCCAACCCTACTCCCACCTCTGAATTTTTTTTTGTTTTTGCTTTGAGACGGAATCTTGCTCTGTTGCCAGGTTGGAGTGCAGTGGTTCAATCTCGGCTCATTGCAGCCTCCGCCTCACAGGTTCAAGCGATTCTCCTGCCTCAGCCTCTGGAGTAGCTGGGACTACAGGCGTGCGCGACCACGCCCAGCTAATTTTTGTACTTTTAGTAGAGATGGGGTTTCACCTTATTGGCCAGGATGGTCTCAATCTCTTGATATCGTGATCCGCCTGCCTCAGCCTCCCAAAGTGCTGGGATTACAGGCTTGAGCCACCACGCCCAGCCCCGTCTCACACTTTTTAACCTTTCTCTGACTTATGTTTTAGGTATGCCTTTTATCAATAGCAAATAACTGGGATTTTAATAAAATCCAATCTGAAAACAATAACAACAGTGAACTCTTCTGTAGTACCTACTGTGTGTCAAGTATTGCTGGGTACTTTTTCTTTTTTTTTTTTGAGACAGAGCCTCGCTCTTGTCGCCCAGGCTGGAGTGCAGTGGTGCGATCTCAGCTCACTGCAACCTCCACCTCCCGGGATCAAGCAATTCTGTTGCCTCAGCCTCTTGCCATGATTACAGGTGCCCGCCACCACACCTGGCCAATTTTTGTACTTTGAGTAGAGATGGGACTTCACCATGTTGGCCAGGCAAGTCTCGAACTTCTGACCTCGGGTGATCCACCTGCCTCAGCCTCCCAAAATGCTGGGATTACAGACGTGAGCCACCTCGCCTGGCCAGTACTTTTTTAAACCAACATTAAAGCACTGTTTCCCACAGAGCCTATGAGATAGGCACTATTATTATTTATTATTATTATTATTTTTTTTTTTTTTGAGTGGAGTCTCGTTCTGTCTCCCAGGCTGGAGTGCAGTGGCCGGATCTCAGCTCACCGCAAGCTCCGCCTCCCGGGTTTACGCCATTCTCCTGCCTCAGCCTCCCGAGTAACATGAGGGGAAGCAGGACTGGTGGTTTTACAAGAAGTGGGAGGTGTCTGAGATCGAGAGGCAGCATCTTCATCAGGAACTGCAGAAACACATGTCAGAGGTCTTGCATGCCGGCCATTTCTGCTGTCTGTTTCTGGCATAGGCCTTGCATACACTCTCACCTCTGCCTAGACCATACTTCCCCTATTTACAGATACTCATCTGTTGTCCTTCAGAGTTCAACATGGGGACGCTACTCAGAACACCGTGTCTATATCAAATTATCTCTGTTTAATACTTTTATAGCACCACGTATATTCCCACTTTGTAACACTCATCACTGGTTGCAGTTTTATATTTATAGATCTGATTATTTGATGAATATGCTTTCTCCCTGACTGAAAGCTATGTGAGGGCAAGGAGTGGGACACTTTTTACTTGTTAGAGTCCCTCTACCTGGCACCCAATTTATGTTCATTAAATACTGGTATTTGCTAAATGAACTCCTGGTAATTGGGTTAGAGTCCAGCCTCCTCACTCTTTGTTTAGTGCTGCAGGGGGATGGTGACCTGAGCCTTGGAAAGTGTCCGACTCTTCCTTTTAAACCCCTTTCTACAGAGGAAGAATTCTCCTGCTTGTGGCAGGAATGTGGCTTTTGTTCTCTGGACAATTCTGCTGACCTCATCCGCCATGTCTACTTCCACTGCTACCACACCAAGCTGAAACAGTGGGGGCTGCAGGCCTTGCAAAGCCAGGCTGACCTCGGCCCCTGCATCCTGGACTTCCAGAGCCGGAACGTCATCCCTGATATCCCTGACCACTTCCTGTGTCTGTGGGAGCACTGTGAGGTCAGCAGGCAGTGCCAGTAATTGGGGTGGAAGGAAGCTGGGGGTCTTAACTCTGAAGCCTTGTCCCTTTCAGGGATGCCTTATATTTCCAAGATTCCTGCTAGTATCTCTCCTCCATTTCTTTTGCTCTCTTTACAATTTATTTATTTTTTACACACAGGCTTTTGGTCTGAAGCCCAGGCTAGAGTACAGTGGTGCAATCACAGTTCACTATTACCTTTAACTCCTGGGCTCAAGCAATCCTCCCACCTCAGTCTCCCAAGTAGCTAGGACTACAGGCATGTACCACCATGCCCTGCTCACTTCCAAATTTTTTGTAGAGACAAGGTCTGGGTATGTTGCCCAGACTGGTCTCGAACTCTTGGCCTCAAGTGATTCTCCTGCCTCAGCCTCTTGAAGTGCTGGGATTATGGGGTTGAGCCACCACTGTGCCTGGCCACTCCTCCATTTCTGTGTAGTGCCTTTCTTCAAACTTTCCCATCCCCATCAAGTTAATTTGGGAGAGAGCCAATAATTCTTTGGGCACATAGGGGTGAGTCCCTCTACCCACCCTCAGTCCTCACCCCAAGTTGCCCTGGCACAGAGTTCCTTCGACAATCCTGAGTGGTTTTATCGGCATGTGGAAGCACACAGTCTGTGCTGTGAATACGAAGCAGTCGGCAAGGACAACCCTGTGGTGCTGTGTGGCTGGAAAGGTAGGGCTACTCCTTAACTTCTGGCCTCTGGAAGAAACCCTGGGATTGCTGAAGAGCTAGGACAGAAAGGGATAGGGGTCCTACAGGGGCAAGGTTGGCTGCTGGCTGGAGGGACTCAGGGGTACCAGATCCTAGGCAAAACGGGTTTTGTGGCTGGAGACTGACAGGGCTTGCTTCTTAGGCTGTACCTGCACCTTCAAGGACCGCAGTAAACTTCGGGAGCACCTCCGCAGCCATACCCAGGAGAAAGTGGTAGCCTGCCCCACCTGTGGGGGCATGTTTGCCAACAATACCAAGTTCTTAGATCACATCCGTCGCCAGACCTCATTGGATCGTAAGTAGTCAGAGGAAGTGGGGTAGATGCAGGCTATCCTGCTTGCAATGGGTTACGGGCATGTTTCTAGCGGGGGTGCCTGCTGAAGAGACCTGCCTCTTGGCTCCCTCTTCTTTTTGGGCTCAGGCACCTCCCATAGTCTCTTCGCTGATTCAGATTCGTAGACATTGTTATTCAGTACTTACTGTGTGTATTACCAGTTACTCAGGGAATCCTCACAACAGCCCCATGAGGTAGGCTTCTTATCCCCCTTTTTGCAGATGAGGAAACTGAGGCTCAGAGAGGTTAAATCACTTACCTGAGATCACACAGCTAGTAAGTGGTGAAGCTGGAATTCTAACTCAGGTTCTCCAAGTCCCATGCTCTTTCCATGATACTGTGTCCATTCATAGCTCCCTAAGCTCTCCTTTTCTCCTTGGGTGGTTCCCTTCTGCCTGGGATGGTTCCCCTCTCCTTTCTGTGCCTGCCCACTATCCCCTACAGCCCTCCTTTCTTCTGCCTGCCCCACCCCAGAGCAGCACTTCCAGTGTTCTCACTGTTCCAAGAGATTTGCCACGGAGCGGCTGTTGCGGGACCACATGCGCAACCATGGTGAGTGGCCTGCGGCCCCCAGCCTCCCTGCTGCCCTCCAAGCTTCCATAAGTTCTCACATCACAGCCTCCTCTCTGCTTCTCTCAGTGAATCACTATAAGTGCCCTCTGTGTGACATGACCTGCCCGCTGCCTTCCTCCCTCCGCAACCACATGCGTTTTCGTCACAGTGAGGACCGGCCCTTTAAATGTGACTGTTGTGACTACAGGTAAGGGGGACTAGGGACCAGAAAACAGCTCGTGTTCCAGTGTTCCCCATGTCCTCCAATCCCTCCTGATTTCTCATGGCAGCTGCAAGAATCTTATTGACCTCCAGAAGCACCTGGATACCCACAGTGAGGAGCCAGCCTACAGGTGTGATTTTGAGAACTGCACCTTCACTGCTCGCTCCCTCTGCTCTATCAAGTCCCATTACCGCAAAGTACATGAAGTGAGTGGGGCTGGTGGTGCGAAGGGCTAGTGGAAGTATGGGGGACCCTGGGGTGAAGAACTGGTATCATTTTACCCTTTCTTCCCCATCAGGGAGACTCTGAGCCAAGGTACAAATGTCATGTGTGTGACAAATGCTTCACACGGGGCAACAACCTCACCGTGCACCTTCGCAAGAAGCACCAGTTCAAGTGGCCCTCAGGGCATCCCCGTTTTCGGTATGTCTCTCCGCCTCCCTCCCAGATCAACACACTTGTTTGTATACCTTTCCAACAAGTTGTGAAAACCTTAATTTGATGGTGGTTTTATGTCTACCATTTCCATTTAGATGCAAAGAATCCTAAGTATAATGGTGGAGCAAAGCTTATTTTTCTGTTTTTTGATTGTAAGGCATGGTGCCAAACCCAATAAATCGTGCCAAAAAGTCCTGCAGCCAGAACTAGAGCTAGAGTCTAAGGGTTCTGATCCTTAGCTCCAAGGCCTTCTTATAAATCCTTTGACACTTTCACCCTTCAACACAGTCTGATTCTCTGGTTGGGTTTCTACATAAAACTTTCCATTTTGAGTAATGATCTTTCCCTCTTGCCTTTTCTTCTACATATTCCAATAAAGACCTTTTTTGTCTTCAACTCCTGTCACTTGGAATCCAGGACTTCTTCCATCCCTCATGTTTGTTCCTTACTTTGCCAGCCTTCACGCCATTTCTGTATCCCCCTGCCTGGATTTGCTGCCCTTTATGCTCCTACCTCACCAGGTACAAGGAACATGAAGATGGCTATATGCGGCTGCAGCTGGTTCGCTACGAGAGTGTAGAGCTGACACAGCAACTGCTGCGGCAACCACAAGAGGGATCGGGCCTGGGAACGTCGCTGAACGAGAGCAGCCTGCAGGGCATTATTCTAGAAACAGTGCCAGGGGAGCCAGGGCGTAAGGAAGAGGAAGAGGAGGGCAAGGTTGGCGATGGGACAGCCCTCTCAGCCTCTCAGGACAACCCCAGTTCTGTCATCCATGTGGTGAATCAGACCAACGCCCAAGGCCAGCAAGAGATTGTCTACTATGTGCTCTCTGAAGCCCCAGGAGAGCCTCCCCCAGCCCCTGAGCCACCCTCAGGGGGCATCATGGAAAAGCTTCAAGGAATAGCTGAGGAGCCAGAGATCCAGATGGTTTGAAGGCCGCAGAGCCAGACCATTTCTTCTCCAGGTCCTGGAGTTTGAGCCAGGCAAGTGGCTGTGCCCCTAGTGGACAGCCGTTGCCAATGGATGCCTTTAGGAGTGGTGCTGAGAGCAATGTGGTCCACTCTGGTCTGGGTTTGCATCATTCTACGGACTCTAAAGACTTCCCTTTTCTGCCAGACTGCATTTTGTGGGGAGCCTGAGGACTTTGGATTCTTTGAGGGGATCCTGGATGTGTGTGTTCTTGTTAAAGAGGCTGTTGTCAGGCTTAACTATAACCCTCAAGACATGTTTGACGGTGATTAAATCCTTAGCTCACATCCATTCCCATCTTTAGGGCTCCTTAGGCCCAAGGATGGCATGTGACTGGTCCCTACAAGGGTCCTGTCTTTGTCACCAGCCAAGGCATTGAGAACCAATTAGCCATTTTCCTCTTAAGGTTTCCTCTACAACCCCAAGGACTTTCATGATTATCCTCAGGGACAGGATAGGAGGCATTGAGTGTGTTTATTAACAAATTGTTTTTGGTAATAAAAGAAATGCTTGACTCTTACTCATTTCTTCTTCTTCTTTTTTTTTTTTTTTTTTGAGACAGAGTCTCACTCTGTCGCCCAGGCTGGAGTGCAGTGGCCGGATCTCAGCTCACCGCAAGCTCCGCCTCCCGGGTTTACGCCATTCTCCTGCCTCAGCCTCCCGAGTAGCTGGGACTACAGGTGCCTGCCACCTCGCCCAGGTAGTTTTTTGTATTTTTCAGTAGAGACGGGGTTTCACCGGGTTAGCCAGGATGGTCTCGATCTCCTGACCTCGTAATCCGCCCGTCTCAGCCTCCCAAAGTGCTGGGTTTACAGGCTTCAGCCACCGCGCCTGGCCTACTCATTTCTTCTTACATTTGGTGGCAGTTTAATAGGTAATGAGGAGAATAGCCACCCAGAAGAGGAGCTGAATAGTTAGGCTTGTTCCCCTTGTGGTGACTCAGGTGGTTTGTTTTTTGTTGGCTTAACTGTCCTGTTGTCCTCTCCTCCTCCCCTTGGTGAAACTTCACTATTTCTTCTAGAGTATATGCCATTTCCATGGAGGTCCCAGGTCTTTGGCTGTGAGTGGGCAGTAGTGGTACTATAGAATGAACAAGAATGGGCTCACCAGGAGGATAGGGCTGCTGACCGTGGCCTCACTCTGAATACCGATTAGAACCCAGTGCCTCTAGGGTAGGGGTTCTTTACCTGGGAGTGGGAAGGAAGCGGGGGGTACAGAGTGGATTGGAAAGCCTCCTAGAGAAGGGAGGCAATCAAATGGTCCAGGAACCAAACTAAAAAATTATGTGTGTGCATTTTCCTGGGGAAAGGATCTGTTTTTTGCTGGATTCTCAAAGAGATTGAAACCTTGCAAAATAAGAATCATTATTTAGTCTGGTTCAGCTACTTCTCAGCACCTTGTGTCCATTTTTATGGTCTACTGCTATACTAGAGAGGTCAAGGAAGTAGTCTTAGGTGCACAGGAAGCTACCCAAAAAGGATCTCTGGGCCTTTTTTTTTTTTTTTTTTTTTTTTTTTGTTGAGATGGAGTCTCGCTCTGTCACCCAGGCTGGAGTGCAGTGGCCGGATCTCAGCTCACTGCAAGCTCCGCCTTCCGGGTTTATGCCATTCTCCTGCCTCAGCCTCCCAAGTAGCTGGGACTACAGGCGCCCGCCACCTCACCCAGCCAGTTTTTTGTATTTTTTTTTGTAGAGACGGGGTTTCACCATGTTAGCCAGGATGGTCTCGATCTCCTGACCTCGTGATCCGCCCGTCTCGGCCTCCCAAAGTGCTGGGATTACAGGCTTGAGCCTCCGCGCCCGGACTGTTTTATTTTTTAAAGACAATTCTATTACTAGAAAAACTAAGGTCGGGTGCGGTGGTTCACGCTTGTAATCCCAACACTTTGGGAGGCTGAGACGGGCGGATCACAAGGTCAAGAGATTGAGCCCGTCCTGGCCAACATAGCGAAACCCTGTGTCTACTAAAAATATAAAAATTAACTGGGCATGGTGGTGCGTACCTGTAGTCCCAGCTACTTGGGAGGCTGAGGCAGGAGAATCACTTGAACCCGGGAGGCAGAGTTTGCAGTGAGCCGAGATCATGCCACTGCACTCCAGCCTGGCAACACAGCGAGACTCCGTCTCAAACAGACAAAGAAAGAAAAACTGTGTGTCTATTTGTGGAAAGAAAAAAATATCTTCATTAATCCCATCAGCCATTTATTGAGTTCCTACTATAGTCCGGGCACAGGTGCTAAGGATGCAAAGATGAATAAAACCCAGGACCTTCCCTGGAGGGACTTGCAATGTAGAAGCAAGGAAAGACTAGGTAAGCTGAGTGATAGAAGTTTATCAGGGTACGTTTAGAAGGCTCCAAATAGGAGTAGATGGTATTACCTGGGCAAGGAATCAGGAAAGGTTTCATCCAGGAAGAGACCTTCCACCTAACCAAGACTAGATGAAGACTTGAAAGGTTCTAAACTCCAAAAAGATTATAGTGTCCCATTTTTCATATGTAATCAGAATGAAAATATTAAGCCCTGAAACATGTTTCAAGTTCAACATGATTATACTCAAAACATACACTGTGTATAGATTGACTTATCAAATTCTGTTTCTAATTTTTTCCTTTATTTTTCAGTTCCCCTGTTTTGCTGGTGTTCTAAGCACTGGCGTGGCGTGCCCCTTGAGTAATGCCGCACTAATGACTTTATCCATTCTTCCATGAGCAGTGTCTTTGGGAACAGGCCAGCATTCTATGAAAAGGGCCTTCCCTACTAGTCTCAGTCATGCCCACACCAAATCCCATTGCTCTATCTGGACCATGGAGACAGAAGAAGAGATTCTGGTCTGTTACCATGTGATTCCATTCCCTAGGAGGAGGGGTGACTTGGGATCCTGGACTCAGTATGCATGGCTTAGAAAGTACTGGACCAGGAGTGAGGGGTCATTGTTGAGTAGGCAGCCAAAAACCTCTGGAAGGATACTAAAGGCTGTGGTGGGTGACAGTGGGCTCCTGGAGGAAGGAGGGTGATGATACTAATTTGGTTACCTTCGAGTTTCACCTAGAGTCAACCCTGGTCCCAGCATCATGGTATCTGAAGATTAAGGAGACACCCTGTCTTAGTGTTCCTTAAAGTGAGTAGGGATAGGAGAGAAGGCAGGTGGTCCAGGAGTTGGAAGCAGATAACTTCTTTTATTTGGGGCAAGTTCACAACCACAGAGGACTTAGAATAACTGGGTGGATATAAAAAAATGTCAACTATGGCTGGGTATGGTGGCTCACGCCTGTAATCCTAGCACTTTGGGAGGTTGAGGTGGGCAGATCACTTGAGGTCAGGAGTTCAAGACCAGCCTGGCCAACATGGTGAAACCCTGTCTCTACTAAAAATACAAGTAGTTGGGCATGGTGGCACATGCCTGTAGTCCCAGCTACTCGGGAGGCTGAGGTAGGAGTATTGCTTGAACCTGGGAGGCAGAGGTTGGAGTGAGCCGAGATCACATCACTGTACTCCAGGCTGGGCTACAGAGCAAGACTCTGTCTCAAACAAAACAAAACAAAACAAAACAACAAAAAAGTGTCAACTAAAAAGGAAAATTCAAAAAGAGGCCAGGTGCAGTGACTTGTGTCTATAATCCCAGCACTTTGGGAGGCCAAGGTGGATGGATGGCTTGAACCCAGGAATTCGCGACTAACCTGAGCAACATAACGAAACCCCATCTCTACAAAAAAATACAAAAATTTAACCCAGGCATGGTGGTGCATGCCTGTAGTCCCATCCACTCAAGAGGCTGAGGTGAGAGAATTGCCTGAGCCCAGGGAAGTCGAGGCTGCAGTGAGCTGTGATTGTGCCACTGCACCCCAGCCTGGATGACAGAACAGTGTCTCAAAAAAAAAAAAAAAAAGAAAAAGAAAAAGGAAAAAGAAAAATGATTCTCCAAGATGAGAAGAGAGAGGAATGATGAATGGTCATGGGGAGTAAATCATTACTGTAAGATTATGACCTAGTGAATTTGGACACTCAATGCATGTTAAATGAATCAATGAATTTTGCTCAAGATCAAGAATCAAATGAGGAACATATCCACTTCATGTACAGTAGCAGAGAGACTTAAGGCTGAGAGGGAAGGGTGGAGGAGATGGTGAAAGCTTCTTCATACTGTGCTAAATAGCTTGGATTTCTTGGCTGGGGAGGGAATGTGGAGGACAAGTAAGTAGATGAAACTTGGAAAGGAATGGGGATGTCCCTGCCCTCGTGGAACTTAAGGCTAATTTCCTGAGGGAAAGAGACTGGAAGTCAAAGGGAAGAAGCCAGTGAGGGACGATTTCAAAAATACAAGAGAAGCCTGGTGCGGTGGCTCATGCCTGTAATCCCAGCACTTTGGGAGGCAGAGGCAGAGGCAGGGGCAGAGGTGAGAGGATTGCTTGAGTCCAGGAGTTTGAGACCAGCCAGGGCAGCATGGCAGAACCCAGACTATAAAAAAACTACAAAAAGCAGGGCATGGTGGTGCGTGCCTATAATCCCAGCTACTCGGGAAGCTGAGATGGGAGGATGGCTTGAACCTGGGAGGTCCAGGCTACAGTGAATTGTGATCATGCCACTGCACTTTAGCCTGGGCAACAGAGCCAGACTCTGTCTAAAAAAACAAACAACAACAACAAAAAAAGGGAGAAATACAGGAGAGAGGATATTGATAGGGTAAAGCCCCTAGATTTGGGGTGGGAAGAATATAGAGAACAAGTAGATAAATAAAACTTGGAAAGGAATGGAGTACAGAGAAGAAGGTAGGAGTGGGAGTGGATATGGATTTTATTCATAGGCATAAGGTGGATTTTATGCTCGGTGGTCTCTATTTCATTGATAAAGTAGGAATTAAAGTTATTGAGGATAATTTGTTGGATTAAGGATTTATATGAATTGACACATTTTAGAAATGCCATTAACAGATATAAGAATGAGATAGAAGACCTGACCACCCAGCTGAGGTTGAAGACCAAGATCAGACAGGGGCAACTTCAATACAACCATACAATTTTCTTTTCTTTTCTTTTCTTTTCTTTTCTTTTCTATTCTCTTTTCTTTTCTTTTCTTTTCTTTTCTTTTTTTTCTTTTCTTTTCTTTTCTTTCTTTTCTTTTCTTTTCTTTGACAGAGTCTCGCTCTGTCACCCAGGCTGGAGTGCAGTGGCCGGATCTCAGCTCACTGCAAGCTCCGCCTCCCGGGTTTCGCCATTCTCCTGCCTCAGCCTCCCGAGTAGCTGGGACTACAGGCGCCCGCCACCTTGCCCGGCTAGTTTTTTGTATTTTTTAGTAGAGACAGGGTTTCACTGTGTTAGCCAGGATGGTCTCTATCTCCTGACCTCGTGATCCACCCGTCTCGGCCTCCCAAAGTACTGGGATTACAGGCTTGAGCCACCATGCCCGGCCTTTTTTTTTTTTTTTAGCAGACAGGAGCACCCCTGGAACAAAAACAGAAGACAGACCACTGGGTGTATCACAGCAATGGCGTGGTGGCCAGGACATGGGTTGCACAGGGCCAAGGAGCAAGGCAATTAGAGCAACTAGAGATGGATCATCAAGTCCAGACTGGACGGTGAGGGCCTGGGAAGCTGAAGGTAGTACAGCAGTTAGTCACACCACTGGAGATTCCAGTGAGGCTTCTGAAGATTAGTGGGCAGAAAGGAAAGGTTGTGGTCAAGAAGGGAACTTCTGTTTAATTGATGCATAATAAGTATGCATATTTATGGGTAATATGGGATATTTTGATACTTGCATACAATGTGTAATCAAGGTAATTAGGATATCCATCATCTCAAACATTTATCATTTCTTCGTATTGGGAACATATCAAATCCTTTTCTGGCTGTTTTAAAATATACAATAAGTGGCCAGGCAGAGTGGCTCACTCTTGTAATCCCAGCACTTTGGGAGATCTAGGCAGGCAATCACGAGGTCAGGGGCTCGAGACTAGCCTGGCCAACACGATGAAACCCCATCTCATCTTTTTGTATCTTTTTTGTAAAGATACAAAAAATTAGCCGGGCGTGGTGGTGCGTGCCTGTAATTCCAGCTACTCAGGAGGCTGAGGCAGGAGAATCGCTTGAACCCAGGAGGCGGAGGTTGCGGTGAGCTGAGATCGCGCCATTGCACTCTAGTCTGGACGACAGAGCGAGACTCCATCTCAAAAAAAAAAAAAAAAAAGAGAGAAAAATGAAATATACAATAAGCTGCTGTTAACTAGAATCACCCTCCTGTGCTGTGGAATGCTAGAACATATTCCTTCCATCTAACTATATTTTTGTAGACATTAACCAATCTCTTCATTCCCTACCCTTCACTTCACTACCCTTCCTTCCTAGCCTCTGGGAACCATCATTCTACCCTCCGCCTTCATGAGATCAACTTTTTTAGTTCCCATATATGAGTAAGAACATGAGACATTTGTATTTCTGTGCCTGGCTTATTTCACTTAACACAATGTCCTCCAGTTCCATCTATGTTGCCGCAAATGACGGAATTTCATTATTTTTATTTTTATTTTATTTATTTATCTTTTTTTTTTTTTTGAGACGGAGTCTTGCTCTGTCACCCAGGCTGGAGTGCAGTGGCCGGATCTCAGCTCACTGCAAGCTCCGCCTCCCAGGTTTACGCCATTCTCCTGCCTCAGCCTCCCGAGTAGCTGGGACTACAGGCGCCCGCCACCTCGCCCGGCTAGTTTTTTGTATTTTTTAGTAGAGACGGGGTTTCACGGTGTTAGCCAGGATGGTCTCGATCTCCTGACCTCGTGATCCGCCCGTCTCGGCCTCCCAAAGTGCTGGGATTACAGGCTTGAGCCACCGCGCCCGGCCCTATTTATTTATTTTATTTATTTATTTTGACAGAGTCTCGCTCTGTAGCCCAGGCTGGAGTGCAATGGTGTGATCTCTGCTCACTGCAACCTCCATCTCCCAGGTTCAAGCAATTCTCCTGCTTCAGCCTCCCAAGTAGCTGGGATTACAGGCACCTGCTACCATGCCCAGCTAATTTTTTGTATTTTTAATAGAGATGGGGTTTCACCATGTTGGCCAGGCTGGTCTCAAACTCCTGACCTCAGGTGATCCACCTGCCTCGGCCTCCCAAAGTACTGGGATTACAGGCATGAACCACCGTGCCCAACCTATTTTTATTTTTATTTTTATTTTTATTTTTGAGACAGAGTCTGGCTCTGTCCCCCAGGATAGAGTACAGTGGCGAAGTGGCACGATCTCAGCTCACAGAAACCTCCACCTCCCAGGTTCAAGTAATTCTCCTGCCTCAGCCTCCCAGGGAGCTGGGATTATAAGCGTGCACCACCACGCCCAGCTAATTGTTGTATTTTAGTAGAGACAGGGTTTCACCATGTTGGCAAGGCTGGTCTTGAATTCCTGACCTCAGTTGATCCACCTACCTCGGCCTCCCCAAGTGCTGGGGTTACAGGCATGAGCTGCCGTGCCTGGCCGAATTTCATTCTTTTTTATAGCTGAATAATATTCCACCGTGTGTATGTACTACATTTTCTTTATCCATTCATCCACTGATGGACACTGAGGTTGATTCCATTTCTTGGCTATTGTGAATAGTACTGCAATGAACATGGGAGTGCAGATATCTCCCCGATATACTGATTTCCTTTATTTTGGATATATACCCAGCGGTGGGATTGCTGGATCATATGGTAGGTCTATTTTTAGTTTTTTGAGAAACTTTCATACTGATTTTTGAGACAGATTCTCACTGTCACCCAGGCTAGAGTGCAGTGGCACAAATCTTGGCTCACTGCAACCTCCATCTCCTGGGCTCAAGCAATTCTCTTGCCTCAGCCTCCCAAGTAGCTGGGATTACATGCATGTGTCGCCACGCCTGGCTAATTTTTTGTATTTTTAGAAGAAGAGGAGTTTCACCATGTTGGCCAGGCTGGTCTTAAACTCCTGACCTCAAGTGATCTGCCTGCCTTGGCATCCCAAAGTGCTGGGAACACAGGCGTGAGCCACCGTGCCCGGCCCATACTGTTTTTTATAGTGGCTGTAGTAATTTACATTTCTAACAACAGTGTACTAGCATTCCCAGAAAGGGGACATTTTTAAATGGAGCTATTCAGAGTCCAGAGTACGTCTGCAGGGAAGTAGGCTGCTGAATGGAGACAGGTCATTGGTGTAGAATAGACCAAGAGAAATAAAGCATTTTGAAGCCGGGCGCGGTGGCTCAAGCCTGTAATCCCAGCACTTTGGGAGGCTGAGACGGGCGGATCACGAGGTCAGGAGATCGAGACCATCCTGACTAACATGGTGAAACCCCGTCTCTACTAAAAAAAATACAAAAAACTAGCCGGGCGAGGTGGCGGGCGCCTGTAGTCCCAGCTACTTGGGAGGCTGAGGCAGGAGAATGGTGTAAACCTGGGAGGCGGAGCTTGCAGTGAGCTGAGATCCGGCCACTGCACTCCAGCCCGGGCGACAGAGCAAGACTCCGTCTCAACAAAAAAATAAAAAATAAAATAAAATAAAATAAAAAAGAGAGAAATAAAGCATTTTGAATGCCTACTAGGAGTGACCTTTCTGACCCACCCATCAGTGGGGTGGATCTTTATGATATTGTGAAACACATCAGTTGGCCCTCCATATCCGTGGGTTCCACATCCATGGATTCAACCAACTTCAGACTGAAAATATTCAGAAAAAAAAATGGTGGTTGCATCCGTACTGAACGTGTACAGACTTTTTTCCCTGTCATTATTCCCTGAAAATATACAGAATAGTATAACAACTATTCACATAGCATTTACATAATATTAGGTATTCTAACTAATCTAGAGATGATTTAAAGTATATGGGAAGGGCTGGGCGCAGTGGCTTATGCCTGTAATCCTAGCACTTTGGAAGGCTGAAGCAGGCAGATCACTTGAGGCCAGGAGTTCAAGATCAGCCTGGCCATTATGGCAGAACCCCCGTCTTTACTAAAAATTCAAAACTTAGCTGGGCATGACGGCACATGCCTGTGATCCCAGCTACTCGGGAGGCTGAGACAGGAGGATTGCTTGAGCCCAGGAGGTAGAGATCACAGTGAGCTGAGATCACAGTGAGCTAAGATCACACCATTGCATTCCAGCCCAGGTGACACAGCAAGACTGTCTCAAAAAATATATATATACACACACACACATATATAAAAGCATATATAATGTATAAATATATATTATATATAAGTATATATTTAAGTATATATAAATATGTAAGTATATATTTACATATGTATAAGTATAAAATATATAAGTATATATTTTTATATAAGCATATATATTATATATAATATTTATGTAAGTGTGTAGGGAATTCAAAGCCAGCTTTCAATGATCAGATCAAAACTACTGCAAAGTCTGCTTTAATACATGAAATTAAAAAAAATAAAGTATAGGCTGGGCACAGTGGCTAACGCCTGTAATCCCAGCACTTTGGGAGGCTGAGGCAGGCGGATCACGAGGTCAGGAGATCGAGACCATCCTGGCTAACACAGTGAAACCCCATCTTTACTAAAAACATACAAAAAATTAGCTGGGCCTGGTGGTGGGCACCTGTAGTCCCAGCTACTCGGGAGGCTGAGGCAGGAGAATGGCGTGAACCCGGGAGGCGGAGCTTGCAGTGAGCTGAGATGGCACCACTGCACTCCAGCCTGGGTGACAGAGCGAGACTCCGTCTCAAAAAAAAGAAAAAGAGGCCGGGCGCGGTGGCTCATGCCTGTAATCCCAGCACTCTGGGAGGCCTAGAGGCGGATCACAAGGTCAGGAGATTGAGACCATCCTGGCTAACACGGTGAAACCCACCTGTACTAAAAAAATACAAAAAACTAGCAGGGCGAGGTGGCGGGCGCCTGTAGTCCCAGCTACTCGGGAGACTGAGGCAGGAGAATGGTGTAAAACCCAGGAGGCGGAGCTTGCAGTGAGCTGAGATCCAGCCACTGCACTCCAGCCTGGGCGACAGAGCGAGACTCTGTCTCAAAAAAAAAAAAATAAAAGAAAAAAAAAATAAAGTATATGGGAGGCTGTGCATAGGTTATATGGAAATACTAAACCATTTTATATTGGGACTTGAACATCTGTGGACTTTGATATCCGAAGGGAGTCCCAGAACCAATCTCCCACAGATACTGAGGGACGACTGTACAAATGTACAATATTTGGTCTTTCCCTCATTTCCCGGCATACAACTTCTAAAATCCTTGGACTCTTCACAGTGTAAGTGTCTTTTTGTGACCCAGTGAGTTGACTGAGGGCTGGCAGCACCTAGGTAGCTTCAGGATGGGGGCTGATCACTGGAAAGAACAAGGCAGGATTAGAGGGTTGAGATTTTCAGCCCCACCCCACAACCACCAGCAAGGGGAGAGGGGCTGAAGGTTGAGTTAATCACCAATGACCAATGATTTAATCAATCATGCCTATGTAATGAAGCCTCCATAAAAACTCAAAGGAGGTTCAGAGAGCTTCTGGATAGCTGAACATGTGAAAGTTCCTAGAGAGTTCCTGGAGAGTGCATAGAAGTTCTCCATCCTCTGGCCGGGCACGGTGGCTCACGCATGTAATCCTAGCACTTTGGGAGGCTGAGGTGGGCAGATTGCCTCAGGAGTTTGAGACCAGTGTGAGCAACACGGTGAAACCCCGTCTCTACTAAATACAAAAATCAGCCGGGCGTGGCAACATACACCTGTAATCCCAGCTACTCATGAGGCTGAGACAGAAGAATCATTTGAACCTGGGAGGCGGAGGTTGCAGTGAGCTGAGATCGTGCCACTGCACTCTAGCCTGGGCAACAGAGCGAGACTTTGTCTCAAAAAAAAAAAAAAAAGTTCTCTACCCTCTTCCCACATGCCTCACCTATTGCCTCTCTTTGTCTGTATTCTGTGTAATATCCTTTATAATAAGCTGATAAGTGTAAGTAAAGTGTTTCTCCAAGTTCTATTAGCCACTCTAGCAAAGTAATCAAACCAAACGAGAGGGTTGAGGGAACCGTGATTTATAGCCAGTTGGTCAGAAGCATGAACAGAAACAACCTGCGGCTTGTGATTGGCATTGGAAGTGGGGGGTAGTCTGTGGGACTGAGCCCTCAACCTGTGGCATCTGACACTATCTCCAGGCAGGTAGTGTTGGAATTGAATTGAATTAGAGGACAAGCAGCTGGCGTCCACTGCAGAATTGATTGCTTGCTTAAAGTGTAGGGTAAAACACCCACACATCTGGCGTCAGAAGTGTGTTGTGAGAATATAGTAAGAGAAACTGAGTTTGTTTATTTCTATATATTCTCAACCCAGTATTAAGGGTAAGGAAACAGGGCCCAGAGAAAAGCTGGGAAGACACCTGATCTGTAAAGCTGGTTCCACCGAAAAGATACAACCAAGAGGTGTGGTGCGAGTTCAAGTTTTAAGAGAAGGAAGAAAAAGAGATAAGAGACTTGGGCAGAGACCCTTGGCATTCTGCAGCTTTGGAGAACCCCACTTTCTTCTTATCAAAGGAAATGGTGGTACATAGCAGGAGAGAGAGGGAGAGACAAACACTGCACTTTAAAAATTCACTTCAAAATTGCTTGATTTTGTTTCGTTGTTTTTATAAATTTTTTTTTTTTTTTTTTTGAGATGGGGTTTCACTCTTGTCACCCAAACTGGAGTACAATGGCACGATCTCTGCTCACTGCAACCTCTGCCTCCCAGGTTCAAGTGATTCTCCTGCCTCAGCCTCCCAAGTAGCTGGAATTACAGGCATGTGCCACCACGCCCAGCTAATTTTTGTATTTTTAGTAGAGACAGGGTTTCACCATGTTGACCAGGCGGGTCTTGAACTCCTAACTTCAGGTGATCCACGCGCCTCAGCCTCTCAAAGTGCTGGGATTACGGGCGTGAGCCACTGCGCCCAGCCTATAATTTTTTTAAAAAAGCAACAGCAACAGCAGAGACTCTGCCTAGTCTCTAAGGGGTCAGGAGAGGCAATCAATAGTTACCCCTCCACGGCCTCCATGCAGCACCTATGCACATTTTTCCTTCCTGCCTGGAGGAGCCACAGGAGGACTGGAGAGCTTTGCTGCTACATACCGGCAGGAACCCTGAAGCCAGCTGATTGGGTGGGGCAGGGTGGGGGTTTGCCCTCAGTCTCCTCTTTATCCACCCCTCCTTCCTGGTCCTGGGCTGCATCTCTCCAAGTGACCGGCAGAGGGGCCTTCATTAACAAATACACTTCAAAACCATTCTATCCAGAGGTGACAGACTGTCATGGTGCGCAAGGGAGGCACAGTGGAAGAGGGACCTGGGATGGTGGAAGCAGAACTGGTCAGTTCCAATATCCCCCCAGTCGAATTCCTTTCTAGCTCCCATAGGACCCTGGTAACCCTCCTTTTTTCCATAGGCCCACAAAGCTGCTTACCAACTGCTTCTCCCACAAATCCCTGCCCAGAGCAGCCTGTGTCTGTTAGATTAGCTCCTGGCACTAAGCTGAGATGGGAATTTTCTGCTTCTGCCTTGCTCATCTTAAGCCAATTATCATCAACCCTTACATGTCATGTCTGGGCCTAGGGAAACATGCCCTGGATGGAGGCTCTGTCCTGGTGGTGGGGGTGAGGAGGTCTGGGGTGGGAGTTGGGAGAATCCTAGAGAAGGGGGAGAATCCATCTGGGAGGAGTTCTGTTTGGAGGAATAGGGGAGGATCCACCTGGACATTGGAGAAAGTCTGTGGTGGGAAATAGGGTGTTTGTTCTGGGGATGGGAGATCTAGACTAAGGAAAGAAGGTTCTTTTAAGCAATGGTTCTCAAAAGATGGTCCCTGGACTAGCAGCATCAGCATTACTTGAGAACTTATTAGAGATGTAAATTCTCTGGCTCCACCCCAGATACTGAATCAGAAACTCTGGGAGTGCAGCCCAGTAATCTAATCTGTGTTTTAACAAGCTCTCTAGATGATGTGGATGTGCGCTCAAATTTGAGGACCACTGCTCTTGAGTTACAAGGTCTACTCTAGGAGTTGGAACTGTGTGTTCTCAGGAATCAAAGGTCCATCCTGGGGGATACGTGGTGGGAGTGGGGAGTATATCTAGGATGGAGAGGGTCTGTGCTAGTGGACCTCTGGAAGGCTGGAAAGGTTCTATATCCTAGAATGAGAAAAATCTGTTCAGGGGAACTGACAAAATCTGCTTTATAAAGTGGGAAGGTGACAACAGGTAATGAGGAAGTCTGACATCGTCCATAAAGCCATGGTTTAGGATCACTGAGACCTGGATTTGAATCCCTACATCCATCATACTAACTACGTACTTCATACTTGGACTTAACATTTCTGAGCTTCAGTTCCTTATCTAAAACATGGAAGAATAATACTGACTTCATAACATTGTTACAAGGACTGGTTAGACTGTTCGGTTAATGGGTATTTATGGAGTGCATTTTCTTTTTCTAATTTTTAATTTTTAATTTTTAATTTTTATTTTTGGTAGAGATGGGGTCTCCTTATATTGCCCATGCTGGTCTCAAAATCCTGGGCTCAAACAGTCCTCCTGCCTGAGCCTCCCAAAGTGCTGGGATTACAGGTATGAGCCACCACACCCGGTTTTGAGTGCAATTTCTGTGTCCAAGTTCTAGGAACATAGTGGAGAAAGAGACTGGCCCAGCCCTTTACTCAGATACCAACCATAGCTCTATGCTATGTGCCTAGCAGGTAGTAGGCATCCAATAAATGTAGTTTCCCCTCCTTTGCTAAGGAAAGGAAGATTCATCTTGGGGAAGGAAATGAGCCTGAACCATGGTGTGACCTGGGAAGTAAGAATGTATGGTCTATGCAGTGGCATGATCATGGCTCACTGCAGCCTTAACATCCCAGGCTCAAGTGATTCTTCTGCCTCGGCCTCCCAAGTAGCTGGGACTACAGGCATGTGCCACTATGTCTGGCTTATTTATTTATTTATTTACTTATTCATTTAATTTTATTTTTTGAGACAGAGTCTTGCTGTGTCTTCCAGGCTGGAGTGCAGTGGTGTGATCTTGGCTCACTACAACCTCTGCCTCCCGGGTTCAAGCCATTCTTGTGCCGTAGCCTCCAAAGTATTATAGGCATGAGCCACCATGCCCGGCTAATTTTTCTAATATTAGTAGAGATGGGAATCTCGCCATGTTGGCCAGGCTGGTCTCAAACTCCCGACCTCAAGTTATCCACCCGCCTTGGCCTCCCAAAGTGCTGGGATTACAGGCGTGAGACACCATTCCTGGCCTATAGTCTATTCTTGAGAATGAAAAATTGTAATCTGCTGAGTGTGGTGGCTCATGCCTGTAATCCCAGCACTTTGGGAGGCTGAGGCGGGTGGATCGCTTGAGGTCAGGAGTTTGAGACCAGCCTGGTCAACATGGTGAAACCCCATCTCTACAAAAAATACAAAAAGTAGTCGGGCGTGCTGGTGTGTGCCAGTAGTCCCAGCTACTCAGGAGGCTGAGACAGGAGAATCACTTCAACCCAGGAGATAGAGGCTGCAGTGAGCTGAGATCTCGCCACTGCTCTCCAGCCTGGGTGCCAGAACGAGACTACGAAAGAAAGAAAGACAGAGAGAGAGAAAAGAAGGAAGGAAAAAAGGAAGGAAATAAGGAAAGAAGAAAAGAAGGAAAAGAAAGAAAAGAAGGATGGAAGGAAGGAAGGAAAAAGAAAGTTGTGTGCCAAAGAATAAAGCTGGGTGGTATTAAGACATGGAGGTTATATCAGGAGGATGAAGAGCCTGTCTAGAAAACAGAGGGAGACAGTCCATTTGGGAATAAGGTTCTGAGAGGCCCAATTAGCAGGGTGGGTAAAAGCTGGGACTTTGGGGTTCAAGCCCTGCTCTGCCACCAACTATTGCTTAACCTCCCTATGCCTCAGTTTTTCATCTCTAAAGGGGGGTTGTTAAACCTGTCTCATAGGGATATTGTGAAGATTAAATGAGATAATGCCTAGTACAAAGTAGTTAATAAATGCAACTTTTGGGGCATGGGGAGGTCTATAGTAGCTGATGGGAGGTTGACTTGGAGAATGGAGGGTCCATCTGGAGAATAGGAGGTTGGTCCTGAGGAATGGTGGTGATGGTGGGGCATGGAGTTGGGGGAAGACAGGGAAGACTGGATCCAAACCCCACATAAACCTCACTGTTACAGGGCGGGGCCTAGAGAAATCCTCCAGGGACCACCAGCTTTTAGGGCTGTGGAGAGGTGGTTGGCAGTGGAGAGGTTTGACTGCTAGTAACCTCTCAACTGCTGCAGTAAGGAGAAGCCTCAGCGGTGGCAGTCGCACCAGCAGCCTCAGAGCCTTCCCTCCCATCGTCTCTGCTGTGTGACAGGTGGGAACTTAAAAGCTCAGGTCACGTGTCTTGGCTAGCTAACCTACTTACCCCTTGAAGACATAGTGGCTGGGACAGGCAAGGGCCAAGAGGAATTGGCTGAGAAAGGGGCAGAGCAAGGGAAAGCCCCAAGTATGTTCTGGGGACCTACATTTGAAGTCTTTGGGGGCAAGGGAGAATGTGCAGGTGCATGAGATTCCCGGAGCACTGTCTGCGAGCCCTGTGCATGCCCTGGCACACAGGTCCCTCCAGGATATGGCATGTGCCTGTCTTGAAGGCCTGTATCTGGCTAGGTGACTGCAGTCGGAGCAGACTGAGCACTGGGTTCCAGTTTAACTCTGGAGCTGCTGCAGGCTCTCCCAAAGCTGCTGCCATTTCCCCTTCTTTATTAGTGTCCTAACCCAGAGAAAGTGTGAATGGGGAAAGGGGAGTATGTTCCAATGTCCCAAGGCTCCTGCTTTTTTGAAAGCCTTTGTACCGAGTTTGGGGATTCCTGGAGGGAGGCCTGCGCTCACGGGCTGGAACTGAGGGAAATTGTTGGGGGGCTGGCATCGTGTGTGAAGACAGACTGACACCTTTACAATCCCTCCACTTCTCCCCACCCCCAACACCGTTGCCTAATCTGTCTTCCAGAGACTTGTCCCCACGGAATGACTCCAGCTCTCCTTTCCTCACTGCCTCCAAGTCGGCCCTTTGCCATCAATCCCCAGTCCTGAGTTCACCCCTGCACCCGCTCCGGCCCACGCGCCGCAAGCGCTGCTCTCTCCTTTGCCGTCCTCGCCCACCGCGGGCTGCCAGGCGGCGCGGGCCCTTTAAGAACGGCGGGACCGGCGAGCAGTAGCTGGGAGGAGAGCGCAGTCGCCCCGCGGGCTCGGAGGACACAGCGTCCGGGTCCAGGCACTGGGAAGCGGGTGTGCACAGCCCAGCGGAGTCGGGGCGCGACCCCAACCACCTCTCACCATCCTTGCCATCTCCTCCGAGCCGAGGGCCGGCCCTCCTGCCTCGCCTGCCCCGCCCCGGCCCCGCCCCGGCCCGGGCCGCGGGGACCGGGAGCCGGGACGCGGGTGCCGCAGCCCGAGGCAGGTAAGGGGATCCCCGGCTCTCCGTCCCTGGTCCGTGGCAGCGCTGAGCATCCCTGCCCCGCACTGGCCCGGGGGCGCGTCAAGGTGACTAGGCATGCGGGAGATGGGGCGGGGGCTTGAGCCGCCGTGGGGTGCTTAGTTTTGAGTCCGGGTGGTGCGCCTGGCTTTGGGGACAGCCCGGGGCACGCGGGCCCGGGGGTGCCGGCGGGAGGGCCCGGCCTGGGCATCGTGCCAAGGGATGGGGAGTGGGACGCAGCTGGAGGCCTGAAGCCTCCTCCTCTCCGCCTTCCCCTGGTCCGCCCTGCACTCACCCTGATACCCCGACCTCCTAGCCGGCAGCCTCCACCGGCTGCCCCTTCTCCCCCGCCCCCTTTCCCTTCAGTCCCCAGGGGCTGCTGGCCTGCGGGGTAAGGAGATTAGAGAAGCCGCGGGGAGGAAGGAGCGATTGAGGGCTTCAAGGGGACGGGCTGGAGCCAGGTTGGAGCTGGGCTGCCCGGGACTGAGCGTCTCCGTGCGGGGAGTGGGGGGCGGGGGCAGAGTGCGGAGCTAACAGTCGCGGATCTGCCCCGAGAAGGAGGTGGGGAGTGGGGGCGGGGGAAGCATTAGAACGCCAGGGAGCTTTGAGCGGGGCTCGGTAGTCTGCCCCAAACTGAGCAGGCCCTCTCCCCGCAGGCCGGCGGCGTGATGGCGGAGAAGGCGCTGGAGGCTGTGGGCTGTGGACTAGGTCCGGGGGCTGTGGCCATGGCAGTGACGCTGGAGGACGGGGCGGAACCCCCTGTGCTGACCACGCACCTGAAGAAGGTGGAGAACCACATCACTGAAGCCCAGCGCTTCTCCCACCTACCCAAGCGCTCAGCCGTGGACATCGAGTTCGTGGAGCTGTCCTATTCCGTGCGGGAGGGGCCCTGCTGGCGCAAAAGGGGTAGGGAACAGCCTGGTAGGGGGAGTCCGTGGGCCCTCTCTGAGTTGCCTCTCCAGAAGCATGAGGCCTGGGTGTCCCATGTTCGGCAAGTCCTGCACCAGTGGGCTCTGTGGAAACACTAAAAGCTGGGTCCCAGCCCGTTGCTCACTGCACTGTTGGGGTGTCAGGATCTACTCTCCCCCACACCTGTGAGCACCATGGGATACTGGGTGCAATTGGTTATCGAAGCTTTATCTTCTAAAGAGATCCCGTGACCTCTGGTCCTTGAGTGGTCCTTGATGAGTTTTCCTTCTTTTGTTTATGGAAGATTCCTAACTGTGAGGACTAGTATGAAAAAGCAAGGGGCTGTGTCTGCAGGGTTGAGCAATACCCTTGGACCTAATTATAAAGATGTTCTCATTCCTGTCATCTTATTCCATTCTTACCACAGTGCTCAGAAGCAGGGAGGGTGGCGGTTTGGCAGGATAGATGTCATCTCTTTGTTACTAATAAGGAAACTGAGGCCCAGGGAAGTTGAGTAACTTGACCAATGTCACACAGCTAGTAAGTGGCAGAGCTGGGACCAGAAGCCTGGTTTCATTCAGGCTTCATTCAGAAGCATTGTTCTTTTCTGTCTCTTTCCTGTACAGCAATCCCATCACCTCCACCTTCCCACCCATGAGGACAGGTTCCCCTGAACCCTGAGCAGCCCCTGCAGCCCCTACCCTGAGCAGCTTTAGCTGATAATAGGGAAGCTGAGGCTGTTTCCCAGAGCCTGGGTGTGGGCCAGGGGTGGGGCTGGGACATTGTTCTCTGAGGTTTGACAAATAGGTTTGGGGTGCTTCAGAGTAGGGCTGAGCATGATCTTCTCTGCACTCTCCAAACCCTCACTCCCAAGAGTGACCAAAAGGTCACATGACTGAGCCAATGGAAACTGAGGCATCTAGGCTTCCTGCCCAGTGTGCCCTGTCCCTAAGCAGCCTCTTTGAGTCCTGAGACCAGGTCTGGGCAAGGTGATGAGGCAGTTGTTATTTCCTTAGCTCTCTCATTTCCTCATAATTTTAAGAAGAAACTAAGATTGTTTTAAAAATGTGTCTAGACGGGCCAGCTCTCCAGTTGCTTCCATGTGCCAGCCACAGATTGATACCCCTCACCTGGCCCTTTCCTCCTGTTGACCTTGCCAGCCTCATTCTGCTCTACTGGCCATTTTGCCATTTCTTTCATCTGTCATCCCTTTCTCTGGCCCCTGCCCTCCCCTCGATGACTTCTCTTTTCCATTGAATCCCTCTCCCCTTCTTTAGAGGACAGAAAGCAGTTAGGGGTAGGCAGAAAGGAAAGAAAGCAAGGCAGATGGAGAGAGAGAGAGAGTTCTGCCTTTCCCAAGTAAGGGTTTGTTATTTCCCCTAAATATATATGGCATTTCTTATTTTTTCAAAACAGCTTCCTTTTAATTATTATTAATAATCTCACTTAACATTAATAATAACCTTATTAAGTCCTTGGGAATATATATTATTATCCTTCCTTTATAGATGAGGAGTCAGAGGCCTTAAAGATTAAGTGACTTGACAAAATTGCAAAGAGAGCTACTGATGGTGGCAGAACTAGAATACCAGTGTCTCTCCAGCCCAAGGTCCTGGCTGGCCTCTTCTGTGCTGAGCAGTTGTGGGACATGGGTTCCTAGTCACTTATAAGCTGTGTGACCTTGGGCAGGCTGCTTACCCGTTCTTGGCCTTGCTTTTCTCATCTGTAAACAGGGATGATAAGAATACACAGACGTGTAAAGCTCAGCTGAGGCGGTATCTGTGAGAGGCAAATGTAAGATGATTTTTGTGTTAGGCATCAGTGTTCAACCAGCTACTGTAATTAATTAAGGGGAAGGTTCGTTGTTGCCAGTTTCTTCTCCTGCAAGAGATCACTTCCTGTGAGTGGCTCTGAAGGCATATGCTGGAGTGCACCACCAAATGTCTCTGACTGATGGCGAGGAGGACTGAGGCAGAGGGCTAGAGCCTACGGCTTCCCTCTCCCAGGAAAGAACTTGCTGTGTGACCCTGGGTGAGTCACTAGATGTCTCTGGTCCCCAGTTGCCTCACCCATGTTGTTAGAGAAACAGTTGAAGCTTTGTAAACCATGGGTACCATCCAGGCAGTTGCTATGATCAGGACCTGACAGTGGGCAGGAGCTGCTCCCCCTTCTGACGGGAAGCATCCAGAGGGACAGCGGGGGCCAGAACACAGTCTTGGGTGTTGTGGAGGGAGGGTTAAATATGCCTTCCCTTCACTGTCTCCACTAAGAACACTAAGGAGGTGAAATGGGGAGGGACTTGGGCTCTGTGGAGGTCAGAGGGGGCGGCAATGAGCAAGGTGCTAGGTAAGGGATTGGCATGTCCTCACCTATGAGGCAGGTCTGCCAGCATCGCAAGCGAGGCCCTCCTTGATGGTTTTATCCTTCTCCTCCACTTCCATGTCTCACCAGGTCACTCCATGTAGGTTCTGCCCTCTGTTCCTTGGATTGTGAGTGTATATACACAGGCTTTTATATCACAGAGCTTTTCCTCCCAAAGCCTGGAGGGCCTCTGCTTTCCCTTTGCCTTTTAGAATCCTGCTCATCCTCCAAGGCTTAGCTCAAATGCCACCTCTTCCATAAGGCCAGTCTTGATTTTCCCCTTGCCCCCCCCCCCCCGACTCACGTCAATTCCATTGTTTTGCATTCTCACAGCACATTTTTTGTACTTCTGTTATAACTCTAATTTTATTTTTCTTCATAGATTTTTTTGTGTCTGTCTTACTTAGATTATGACCTTCTTGAATACAAAAACTATGTCTTCCTCAATTTTTGTCCAGTGTTTGGTACAGAGCTTGGTATATAGTAGATATCAATAAGCATTTGTCAAGTAGAATTAATAGTAAAATGTCACTTTTTAATGCATTCTATGTGCCAAGCACTGTGTCATATGTTTTACATATATTATCTCATTGAATCTTTACAACAACCCTATGAGATAGGTACTATCATCCTCATTTTACAGATGAGGGACCTGGAGCTCAGAGAGGTTAAGCAACTTGCCCGAGGTCACACAGCTGGTAAGTGTGGAGCCAGAATTTGAACCCAGATCCACCTGACTCCAAACCGTGCTCTAAATGCATATGCTGCCTTCCAATGAATGAATGAAAGGTGAGATTTTACTGGGCCATGTAGGGGCTAGAGAGACAAGCCTGGTGGGCAGAGAGAGTGCAAAGAAGAAGGCTTTTTCTGAATTAGAGAAAAGCTCTGAGAACTCGCGCTCATGGAACAGACACTTACTGAACATCTACTACAGGCCAGACAGTCTACTGAGATTACCAAGATGAGTGAGACACTGCCCCCAAGGAGCTCACTGACTAAGAGGCTGGGAGAGTGGGGCAAGTGACAGGCACATCAAGTAACAAACATGCTAGGATAGGAGAGGTGCTATGGAAACACAGGGGATAGGCAGCCAGCTCGGGCTGTAGTAGTGGGAAAGTTTTCCTGGCGGGGGCGAGACAGTGGCCGCTGTGATCACAGAAGAGGACCAGGGTCTTCTACAGCTTTGATCCCCTCTCCACACCCATCTATGAGATATGTGGATTTTCCCACGCCCTTCAGAAGAGGATTGTTGCCTCTGGTACTTTGATATTAGTGGTGGTGGTTTCTAGGGGGACGGGATGAGAGGGACGGGTTCCTGCCAGGGCTATGAGGGTTGTTCCTCCATCCTAACCCAATCATACTGAATAGGGACTACCTATTTCACTGATAGCCATGGCTGCTCCTAAGAATTTTGGGGGTACCTCTGTTCACTGCAGCCTGACCAAAAATTCCTCCTCTCCTCACTGCAGGTTATAAGACCCTTCTCAAGTGCCTCTCAGGTAAATTCTGCCGCCGGGAACTGATTGGCATCATGGGCCCCTCAGGGGCTGGCAAGTCCACGTTCATGAACATCTTGGCAGGATACAGGTAAGAATGAGATGGGTGGAATGGGGGCAGGACTCAGGAAGAAGTATCCCTTGGGGAACACAGAAGGTATTCTGAAGTGGCTTTGACCCCCATCCTCAACCCACATCCCTGCAGGGAGTCTGGAATGAAGGGGCAGATCCTGGTTAATGGGAGGCCGCGGGAGCTGAGGACTTTCCGCAAGATGTCCTGCTACATCATGCAAGATGACATGCTGCTGCCGCACCTCACGGTGTTGGAAGCCATGATGGTGAGGGCTGAATAGTCCCCTCCTCCCAGCAATCCCCTCTGTCTGCTGTCCTCACCTTCCCCATTGGCGGAGGGGTCAAGGCAGAGCTCCCTCCCACACATACTTCTCTTGCTTACTCTCTGGACCCCAGGTCTCTGCTAACCTGAAGCTGAGTGAGAAGCAGGAGGTGAAGAAGGAGCTGGTGAGTGGAGAAGGGAGGCAGCGGCACCACTCCCTTTTGTGGTGCTGCTGAGCTCAAGGCCCCGAGCTGGGGGTGGGAGAGTGGTGGCTTAGGCCGAGACAATGGACTTAAGGGAGATGCTTTTTGAAACTGGGGTGGTGCCTGGGGGAAGCAGAGACTCCGAAGCTGACCTGGCATGGGTGGGGCGGGGCCAGGTGACAGAGATCCTGACGGCACTGGGCCTGATGTCGTGCTCCCACACGAGGACAGCCCTGCTCTCCGGCGGGCAGAGGAAGCGTCTGGCCATCGCCCTGGAGCTGGTCAATAACCCGCCTGTCATGTTCTTTGATGAGCCCACCAGGTAGTTCTCTTCACCCTTTCCCACCAGGATACCCCTCTCCTCTCGGCCCTGAGCCAGGGCTGGAGGCTGTATCTTCTCCATGATCCAGAGCCTCTGTTCACATCCTCCTGGGGCCAAGATAAGGGCTTCTTCCTCATCTCCATCCTTGCCAAATCTGTTGCTGTGAGTGGCCCCATCCTTCATTCGGGCAGAGATCCAAATGTCCTCCCTGATTGACACCTCCCTCTCCAGTCACCCTCGGCCATCAGTCACCAAGTCCTGTTGATTCCACCTCCTTTTGATATCTCTCAGATTTGCCCTGCCCCATCTCTAATGTTGATGTTAAATTCAGGACAGCAACAGATTCTTATCTCCTTGTCTCCACTGTCTCCCAGTCAGTCCTTCCTCCAAACTGCAGCTAGAGTGAACTTTCTTTTACTTTTTTAAGATGGAGTCTTGCTCTGTCAACCAGGCTGGAGTGCAGTGGTGCAATCTCAGCTCACTGCAACCTCTGCCTCCTCGGTTCAAGCGATTCTCCTGCCTCAGTCTCTTGAGTAGCTGGGATTACAGGCACATACCACTATGCCCAGCCAATTTTTGTATTTTTAGTAGAGACGGGGTTTCACCATGTTGGTCAGGCTGGTCTTGAACTTCTGACCTCGTGATTCACCCGCCTTGGCCTCCCAAAGTGCTGGGATTACAGGCGTGAGCCACCATGCCTGACCAGAGTGAACTTTCTAAACACAGGTCTGCAGTGCTCACTCCCCTGCTTAAAACATGCAGTGTTTCCTGTCCCACTTGTCCTCAAAATAAAGTCAGGTGACTTACGAGGGCCTGGTCTGAACCTACTTCTCCAGCCTCATGTCATGTACTTTATGCTCTAATAATACTGAGTTGCTTATAATTCCCTGGTCAAGCCACGTGTTCCATGCCTCTAAGCTTTGCCCATGCTGTGTCTTCTGCTGGAATGCCCTTCACCACTGTGCCTCCCCTCTTCCCTTCACCTGCTTAGCTCTTACTCCTGGGCTCGCTCAGGAATCTTCTCTGACTACCCTCCAACACCTGATACAGCTGAGGTGAATCCTCCCCCTCTTTCACCCAGTGTTGCTACAGCACTTTCCACATTACCCAAAATCATCTGTGTGCTTGTCTCTCTCTCCTTCCAGACCAGAGTCTATGTATTATTTATGTATCATTGTAATCCCAGTGCCTGGCATACAACAGATCCTCAATATATGCTTATTAAACTGAACCGTGCTCTGGGCTTCTGGGTATACCTCCAAGTGCCTGAACAGTAAAGGATACAGATGTGGCCAGAGTGCCCTCTTCCTGCCAGATTCATCCCCTTCACAGCAGCTGCCCCACCCCAGACACTCCCTTCTTTTGGCCTCACCCACCTCACATGGCCCCCTGGTGGCCTCTCTCTGGACAGTGGTCTGGATAGCGCCTCTTGTTTCCAAGTGGTGTCCCTCATGAAGTCCCTGGCACAGGGGGGCCGTACCATCATCTGCACCATCCACCAGCCCAGTGCCAAGCTCTTTGAGATGTTTGACAAGGTGAGTGTCTCCAGGCCTCAAGGAGGATTGGCTTGAGATGGAGGGATGGAAGGGGGTCAGTAGAGGTGCCTGGCCCGCTGCTCCTTCCTTACCCTTCTCTTTCTGCTGCAGCTCTACATCCTGAGCCAGGGTCAGTGCATCTTCAAAGGTGTGGTCACCAACCTGATCCCCTATCTAAAGGGACTCGGCTTGCACTGCCCCACTTACCACAACCCGGCTGACTTCAGTGAGTGGGGGTCTGTTGGTAGGGGCTGGGAAACAGCAGCGGGCCAAACCTGGAGGCTCTGCACTCAGGCCTTCTAGGGATAGGGATCTCACCGTTGCCTGCCTTCCCCACACACCCAAGGCGGGACTGACTTGCCCTTGGGAAGTGAGGATGAATCTAAACTGAGCTCTCCACTCTGTGTCCCCAGTCATCGAGGTGGCCTCTGGCGAGTATGGAGACCTGAACCCCATGTTGTTCAGGGCTGTGCAGAATGGGCTGTGTGCCATGGCTGAGAAGAAGAGCAGCCCTGAGAAGAATGAGGTCCCTGCCCCCTGCCCCCCTTGTCCTCCAGTGAGTAGGGGTGGAGAGGGCAGAGAGGGCATAGTTGGGGAGGGGAGACTGGGCCATGGACAGTGGCCCTGTCAAAGAGGCTGTTCCCTGGAGGCATTGCAACCATTGGGTACTAGGAAGAACCTAGGACTTGGAATCGACCTACTGTGAACAGCACCGTGACCTTAGGCACGTTATTTAACCTCCTTGAGCTCCAGTTTCCTCATTCACGTATTCATTTGGCAAGTTCTTGTTGAGCAGCTACAGTGTGCTGTCCTTGGTCCTGGCATAGTGCTCATCTGGTAAGCAAGATCAACATGGTCCCCAGCCTTGTGGCCAGTGTGGCTTACTGTTCTCTCTAACTTAGAGATGATGATACTTACCTCACAGGGTGATTGGGAGGACTAATCACATAATCACATAAAGCTCTTAGCACTGTAGCTGGTACAGCAGGCATCTGCCCGGTGCTAGTTGTCTTCCTTAAATGAGACACTATAACCCCTGAAAACCAGATTGGTTAGTTTTTGTTGTTATTGTCATTATCATCATTATTAAATAATATTACTGTAAAATTAGTGCCATAAAGGGATTATACCCTTAGAGTGAATATGTTTTGATGGATTAAAGAAGTAACCCATCTATTATTAGCCACCATGGGTGTCCATTACTTTCTTTCCATCTCCTCCCTCCCAAGTTTTGCCCCGTCTTTGTGTCTGAATCTCACTCTGATTCACACCCCTAAGCCTGGCTTTCAGGAACACAACTTAATGGTGGAAGATTCTCTGTAGACTTGGAGGACCCCTGCCCTGGGGAAGAGCTCTGAGGTTTTCCATTCACTGAGCTGGGGGTTCTGTGGGTGAATGGGGTAGGCTCACCTGATCCCGATCCAATTTCTTCTTCCCAGGAAGTGGATCCCATTGAAAGCCACACCTTTGCCACCAGCACCCTCACACAGTTCTGCATCCTCTTCAAGAGGACCTTCCTGTCCATCCTCAGGGACACGGTGAGGCGTCAGGCTAGGGGAGAGGAGGCTGGCACAGGCCTGACCTTTTGGGCTGTAGGATCCTAGCAGCTGAGATGGGAATGGGGACCCTCCCTCATAGCCCCACAATGTGCCTGTGGGTCTCTGTGCCTGTGAGGGCAGCTACGAGATCCTACCCTGCTCAGTGGCTTGCCCTGGCCTGTAACACATCCCTCTCCTGGTGATGACCCCTCCCAAGGTCCTGACCCACCTGCGGTTCATGTCCCACGTGGTTATTGGCGTGCTCATCGGCCTCCTCTACCTGCATATTGGCGACGATGCCAGCAAGGTCTTCAACAACACCGGCTGCCTCTTCTTCTCCATGCTGTTCCTCATGTTCGCTGCCCTCATGCCAACTGTGCTCACCTGTGAGCTGAGCTGCCCTGGGCATGGGGCAAGGGCGTGGGTGCTGGGGCTTGGGGCAGGGGCCAGGGTGTTCGCTGGCTGTGCCTAAGCAGCCTGTGTCCTCAGTCCCCCTAGAGATGGCGGTCTTCATGAGGGAGCACCTCAACTACTGGTACAGCCTCAAAGCGTATTACCTGGCCAAGACCATGGCTGACGTGCCCTTTCAGGTGGGCCTCTTCCTCCCACCTGCCCAGTGCCTCCATCTTGTTTTGCTCCTTCTGTCCTTGCTTTCTTGCCTCCCTCAAACTTGTCACTTTCCTTCCTTTGCTGTCCTACTCACTTAGCAAATAGATGGTGAGTACCTATCATAGGCCAGGCTCTGTACCAGGTCTTAGGGATATAGCAATGAACTAGACTGATGTAGTCTTGACCACGTGGAACTTATGTTTTAATGAGAACAACTGACAGCGAACAGAAAACGATGAAAATAACCCTATAGGGCCGGGCGCGGTGGCTCACGCCTGTAATCCCAGCATTTTGGGAGGCCAAGGCTGGAGGATCACTTGAGCTCAGGAGTCTGAGACCAGCCTGGGCAACATGACGAAATCCCATCTCTACTGAAAATACAAAAATTAGTGAGGCATGGTGTTGTGCACCTGTAGTCCCAGCTACTGGGAGCAGTGGGGGTTGGAGGGCGGTGTTGAGGTGGGAGGATTGCTTGAGCCCAGGAGGCAGAGGTTGCAGTAAGCCTCCAGATTGCGCCACTGCACTCTAGCCTGGATGAGTTAGTAAGAGACCCTGTCTCAAAAAAAAAAAAAAAAAAAAAAAAGAGGAAATAGCCCTACAAATGACTCTGTAACTCTTATTAGGGGCGGTCGACAGTGGTGTACTCTCTGGCTCTTACTGCCACTTGCTACCTGCAAGATCTTGGGCAAATCACTCTCTTTGCTAAAGTGTCCCCATCTATAAAGTGGAATGACAATAGTATCTACCTCAGGATTGTTAGAATTGAATGAGTTAATGTATATAAAGTACTTAGAATAGTGCTTGGCAAACACAAAGTGCCAAATAAATGTTAGCTAGTTGTTACTGCCAATACCACCCTGTTCCAAGCATCAGGGCCACCAGTAATCCACAGGGTGCATTTGTGCAAATTAGAAAAAGGTGCCCCTTCCTCAGGGTGGACAGCGTAACAGGATGCTTGGCTTAATAAGAAGAGCACGAGCTGGACCTTTGGCCTTTGGTTGGCTCTTGGTTAGATGCCCTTGAGCAGGGGATGACTGTATTTAGTAGGCTCAGACCCTGCCCTCTAGGAGTTGGTAGGTCATGGGGGAACAAAATGGCTCTCCTATGGAGAGTTAATTAATTAACAATATAATGAATAAGTTGGTCCAGGTGGGAAGGACTTTACGCGCTCAGGAAAGGGAAAAATCACCGTGCCTGAAGCAGTCACGGTGGACCCAACGGAACACGTGAGACAAGATAAGTGAGGGTCATATGGCCAGGGAGGAAGGGGACGTGTGTCAGTCTGGGGGACAGCTTGAACAAGAGTGTGGAGGCAGGATGGGCACCTAGGAATAGGTATTCTAGAGGCCCAGGCTTGGGTGGAGTGGAGGTCTTGGCTGCTGCACCCCTGGCTTGAAGTCCACTGCCCAGTCCGTGCCCACTCCCCAGGTGGTGTGTCCGGTGGTGTACTGCAGCATTGTGTACTGGATGACGGGCCAGCCTGCTGAGACCAGCCGCTTCCTGCTCTTCTCAGCCCTGGCCACCGCCACCGCCTTGGTGGCCCAATCTTTGGGGCTGCTGATCGGAGCTGCTTCCAACTCCCTACAGGTGGGAGGCCGGCAGCTGGGGATTCCCAAGGTGGGAGGAGGTCTTGTGGGAGGAAGCAGGGCCTGGTGCAAAGGGTAGGGTGGAGTTCTAGGAAACCTGGGTTTGTCCTGGTCACCCCTATGATGGCCTGGCCCCCTCTCGTCCCCTCTAGGTGGCCACCTTTGTGGGCCCAGTTACCGCTATCCCTGTCCTCTTGTTCTCCGGCTTCTTTGTTAGCTTCAAGACCATCCCCACTTACCTGCAGTGGAGCTCCTATCTCTCCTATGTCAGGTCAGTACCCCTGCCCTCCTCATTCGCCTCTGCTTCTCCCTGGAGGAGTCCATACCCAGGACTTCCTGGGTTGTGCCAAGTCTGCTGCCTGTCCCATTATCCTTTGGGCAGGGGCACCCTGGCTGCACCCCAGGGATGAGAGCATTGCAGCTGGGCTCTGGCAGTTTTCTCAGAGAGCAGGGACCCTGTGTGCTGTGTCCTGTCTGATATCCTTGCCTGCCTAGGTATGGCTTTGAGGGTGTGATCCTGACGATCTATGGCATGGAGCGAGGAGACCTGACATGTTTAGAGGAACGCTGTCCGTTCCGCGAGCCACAGAGCATCCTCCGAGCGCTGGATGTGGAGGATGCCAAGCTCTACATGGACTTCCTGGTCTTGGGCATCTTCTTCCTAGCCCTGCGGCTGCTGGCCTACCTTGTGCTCCGTTACCGGGTCAAATCAGAGAGATAGAGGCTTGCCCCAGCCTATACCCCAGCCCCCGCAGCAGGAAGGCCCCAGCCCCAGCCCTCTGGGACTGTTTTAACCTTATAGACTTGGGCACTGGTTCCTGGCGGGGCTACCCTCTCCTCCCTTGGCTCCTCCACAGGTTGGCTGTCGGACAGCACTCCCAGCCTGGGCTCTGGGAGTGGGGGCTCCAGCCCTCCCCACCATGCCCAGGAGTCTTCCCAAGTTGATGCAGTTTGTAGCTTCCTCCCTACTCTCTCCAACACCTGCATGCAAAGACCACTGGGAGGCTGCTCCTTCCTTCCTGCCCATGGCACCCTCCTCTGCTGTCTGCCTGGGAGCCCCAGGCTCTCCAGGCCCCCACTTACAACTGACCAAAGTGGCCCCCTCTGGGGGTCCCCACCACACAAGTGTTTGTAAACTGGGCTGCTATAAGGTTGGAGTTCCAGGGCTGGGCCCTGGTGGGGTCCCCTGGAAGTCCCATTATGGACGTTGAAATGGACAGGGAAGGACTCTGGAAGTCTCTTCCTCCTCCTCCTCTTCTCCCTACCCCTAGACCCTGGCTGACTTGGACAATCTGCCAGGACAGAAGCTGGATTTTCTGTCTAGGTCACTACTCCCAATCCTGGGGATTGGAGAGGCCTGGGGCTGTGGGATGCCCCGTCCTCCTCCCCATCACCTTTGGTGGGAGTAGGGCCTGGTGGCACCTGTGCAATAATGTCTGTGTTTCTCTCCCACCTGCCACTGGAACTGGAGAATGCACTTTATTCTGGGGGGTGAGTGGGGGAAGACCCAACCCTCCTTTCTCGCTGCCCCTGATACATGCACGGTCTCGTGATGCTCCCTCCCTCTCCGAAGTGACAGGCACATACATGCAAACAGGCCATCTCAGCCCTACACACTTGCCATCCTCTACAGTGCAGAGGAAGAATGATGGTGGCATGCTGGTGGTGGCGGGAGGACAGTGCCAACCTCCTCCTGGGGATCCCATGTTGGAGACTCTAAGGATAAGGCTGGTGCTGCCCAGGGTGTCTACAGGACCTGCAGGTGTCTACCCCCAAGTCTCCCCTCCTCCCGAGCCAGGGGTGGCACAGGGCACTAGATCCCTGGAGTTCAAGACCCAACACAAGCACAAGCACGGGCATAAGTTGGCCTTGGCCACTGCCACCCATGGCCCTCCTTTTGTGCTCCATGCTGGCATCTTCACTCCCCTACCCCTTCCCCAGTCACTGCTGTTCATTCAAACCCCTGTCCGTGTCCCTCCACCGTTCCTATCAGCAGGTGGCCCCTGGGCATCAGAACAGCCTCCCGTGGGCACCAGGTGGCAGACACAGAGCATGTCTGGCTTTCCTGGTGGGTCCAGGTTCATTCTGTTTCTTGTTTCCCCTCCCCCAGGGCTCATTTCCCTCCTTTTTCCTGTATACATCCATGTCTACCTCCTCTCACCCTGCCACAGATTGTTCCTATCACACAGAGATGCCAGTTGTATTCGTGGGATTTCACCCATTATTAATAAAACCTATATTTATACAGTATGTAATGTGTAAATGTGTGTGGATCTGCCTCCTGGTACTGTGCGCTGCAAGGGGATCTTCAAAGCATTTGGCAAGATGCTTGTCAGCCGTAGGGAGTCTGTGGCAGGGGATAGTAGGTCCTAGGTACATGTCAAGCTAGTGAACATGTAGCTTAAGAAATATTTGTGTTGCCGGGCGCGGTGGCTCATGCCTGTAATCCCAGCACTTTGGGAGGCCGAGATGGGTGGATCACGAGGTCAGGAGATCGAGACCATCTTGGCTAACACAGTGAAACCCCGTCTCTACCAAAAATACAAAAAAATAGCCGGGGATGGTGGTGGGCGCCTGTAGTCCCAGCTACTCGGGAGGTTGAGGCAGGAGAATGGCATGAACCTGGGAGGTGGAGGTTGCAGTGAGCTGAGATTGCACCCCTGCACTCCAGCCTGAGCAACAGAGTGAGACTCCATCTCAAAAAAAAGAAAAAAAAAAAAGATAAAAATATTTGTGTCATGTTTTCCATTTCACAGAGGCTTCACTTTCATTATCTCAAGGGAGTCCCATGCTGCCCCTGCACCATCCTTGTTTGTAGGTGAGAGAACTGAGACTTGGGTTAAGGAACCTACCCAAGGGCCCTCAACGAATGGAGGAGGAATAAGGCCTGGAGACCAGATCTTCTGCCTCTGTAGTCCTCGTTCTTGGCATTGGTCAATGACATTTGTTCATGGTGGATCCACATGCTGTGTGGGGGAGCCGTGTGTCTGTTGCATGGGCGAGTTCTTGCCCAAATGATGCCTGCCTCTGTGTTCAGGACTCACTGAGCTCTGGGTGTGCCTGCAGGGGTGGCATGTGTTAATGGTTCTTGAGGGCAGTGAGAAGCAGGAAAGACCCTGGAGCCCCATCCTTAGGATGGGGGTGGTGGGGACCTCACTGGGCTTACTTGCCTTTCCCCTTTGCTTCTCCTCTTCTTTCCACCCAGCTACCCTTACTGGGGCTGAACTGTCAGCCACCAGGAATACAAATGGGTTTGGTGACTGGGGGTTTGGATCAGGCAACTGTCCAGAAGTTCTTGAGGGCTGGGGGCAGGACAACCCAAGAAGCAGCACACTGACTTACCCTCTTCTCTCCTGGGCCTGCTGCTTGGGGACTGAAGGAAATGACTGGCATCAACCTGCCAGCTGCCTGGAACACCCTAGTGCCACACATAGACTTAAGTGACCCAAACTAAACTAGAGTCCAATTTATGAGTGGTTGGGTGCTCACCTGGAGATGAATGACTTTTTTTTTTTTCTTATGGAGGTTTGTGATGGGAGCGGAAAGCATGAAGAAGTCTGAGTTCAAGCTGCTGGAATTCTAGTTAGATTTAGAGGGCATTCTGGGTGCCACCTTCTCCCTGGAGTGATGCCAAGAGATGGCTTTTGACATATCAAAGGGCATGAAATCCCACCATTAAAGAATCTTTCTTAAGATTCTTATTGGCCGGGCGCGGTGGCTCAAGCCTGTAATCCCAGCACTTTGGGAGGCCGAGACGGGCGGATCACGAGGTCAGGAGATCGAGACCATCCTGGCTAACATGGTGAAACCCTGTCTCTACTAAAAATACAAAAAACTAGCCGGGCGACGTGGCGGGCACCTGTAGTCCCAGCTACTCGGGAGGCTGAGGCAGGAGAATGGCATGAACTCGGGAGGCGGAGCTTGCAGTGAGCTGAGATCCGGCCACTGCACTCCAGCCTGGGTGGCAGAGCGAAACTCTGTCTCAAAAAAAAAAAAAAAAAAAAAAAAAAAAAAAAAAAGATTCTTATTATACTCTCTCCATTTTTCTTTTTTATTTAAAGACAGGGTCTCACTCTGTCACCTAGGCTGCAGTGCAGTGGTACAAACATAGCTCATTGCAGCCTTGAACTCCTGGGCTCAAGGGATCCTCCTCTCTCAGCCTCCTGAGTAGCTGGGACCATAGGTGTATGCCACTATGCCCAGATAATTTAAAATTTTCTTTTTTTTGAGATAGTTTCACTCTCGTTGCCCAGGCTTGTGTGCAATGGCGCGATCTTGGCTCACCACAGCCTCCGCCTCCCAGGTTCAAGCGATTCTCCTACTTCAGCCTCCCGAGTAGCTGGGGTTACAGGCATGCACCACCACGTCCAGCTAATTTTGTATTTTTAGTAGAGATGGGGTTTCTCCATGTTGGTCAGGCTGGTCTCAAACTCCTAACCTCAGGCCTAATTTTTAAAATTTTTAAAATGTAGAGATGGGGTCTCATCATGTTGCCCAGGCTGGTCTCCAACTCCCGGCTGAAACATTCCTCGCAGCTCAGCCTCTGAAAGTGTTAGGATTACAGGCATAAGCCACCATGCCGGCCCTCTTTCTCTTTTTAAAATGTAAATACTAGGGCATGGCATGGTAGCTCACACCTGTAATTCCAGGACTTTGGGAGGCCAGCCTAGGCAACACAGTGAGGCCCCATCACTACAACTCTCTATAAAAACAAACAAACAAACAATTAGCTGGGCAAGGTGGCAGTGCTTGTAGTCCTAGTTACTTGGGAGGCTGAGGTGAGAGGATCACTTGAGCCCAGGAGTTTGAGATTACAGTGAGCTATGATTGTGCCACTGCACCCTAGCCTGGGTGACAGAGTGACACCCTGTTAAAAACAAAATAAAACAAAACAAAACAAAGCAACAGTAAATACTTCTGAAAGGGTTAAACACTTATAGATTCACACATTTACAAGTTCCTGTGGGACCTAATGAAGGCCATTGGCCTTCCAGAGCCAGCAAAGGCCATGCAGGCACAGATAACATTTGTAGAGTGGCTCACACATTTGCTAAGAGAGCTCTTTTGATTCCCACAGCAACCCCATGAGACTGCTAGGAAGAGCACTATCATTTCCTCCTTTTATAGAAAAGGAGTCCGGGGGCGGTGGCTCACGCCTGTAATCCCAGCACTTTGGGAGGCCAAGGCGGCCAGATCACCTGAGGTCGGAGTTTGAGATCAGCCTGACCAACATGGAGAAACCCCGTCTCTACTAAAAATACAAAAATTAGCCAGGCATGGTGGTGCATGCCTGTAATCCCAGCTACTCAGGAGGCTGAAGCAGGAGAATCTCTTGAACCTGGGAGACGGAGGTTGCAGTGAGCCGAGATCGCACCATTGCACTCCAGCCTGGACAACAAGAATGAAACTCTGTCTCAAAATAAATGAATAAATAAAAATAAGTAAACAAAATAGAAAAGGAAACCTAGGCTTGAAGAAATGACTCGAGCAAGCTCTTGAGATACTGTGTTCTTTTGTTTTTTTTTTTTGAAAGGGAGTCTCTCTCTGTTGCCCAGGCTGGAGTGTAGTGGCGCCATCTCAGCTCACTGCAAGCTCTGCCTCCTGGGTTCACGCCATTCACCCGCCAACACACCCGGCTAATTTTTTGTATTTTTAGTAAAGACGGGGGTCTCACCATGTTAGCCAGGATGGTCTCGATCTCCTGACCTCATGATCCGCCCGCCTTAGCCTCCCAAAGTGCTGGGATTACAGGCGTGAGCCACGGTGCCCGGTGAGATACTGTACTCTTGCCACTGCGCCCTATCCCGTGTTCCTCCCACCAGTCCCAGTAACCCGCTGAGTTAGAGCATAAATGCTCCCTGCCCATCTAAGTATGTTTTGAAATAGGCCGTCTCTCCCTAAGTGCCAAAATACCTAAGTACCTTGGCTTACAGATCATCTTTTTTTTTTTTTTTTTTGAGACGGAGTCTCACTCTGTAGCCCAAGCTGGAGTGCAGTGTCACTATCTCAGCTCACTGCAACCTTCGCCTCTGGGGCTCAAGCAATTCTCCTGCCTCAGCCTCCCAAGTAGCTGGGATTAGAGGTGTGTGCCACCACACTTGGTTGATTTTTTTGTATTTTTAGTAGAGACGGGGTTTCACCATGTAGCCCTGATGGTCTCGAACTCCTGAGCTCAGGCGATCCACCCACATTGGCCTCCCAAAGTGCTGGGATTACAGGCCTGAGCCACCGCGCCCGGCCAATATAATCTTCTTTCACACAATTACCTTCTCTGTCCAGACCTGTGCAAAGTGCTGAAGACCAGAGTTGACCAAGACAGTTGTCCATGCAATAATTCTTTTTTTTTTTTTTTGAGACAGGGTCTCGTTCTGTCACCCATGCTAGAGTACAGGGTGCAGTCATGGCTTACTGCAGCCTCAACCTCCTGGGCTCAACCGATCCTCCCATCTCAGCCTCTAGAGTAGCTGGGACTGCAGGTGCATGCTGCCATGCCTGGCTAATTTTTTTTTTTTTAATTATTTTTTGTGGAGTCAGGGTTTTATTATGTTGCCCAAGCTGGTCTCAAACTCCTGGGCTCAAGTGATCCTTCTGCCTCAGCCTCCTAAAGTGCTGGGATTGCAGGTGTGAGCGACCACACCCCAGCCTCAGGCTATAAGTTTTTTTTTTTTTTTTTAGATGGAGTCTCACTCTAGCCAAGGCTGGAGTGTGCAATGGCATGATCTTGGCTCACTGCAACCTCTGCCTTCTGCGTTCCAATTATTCTCCTGCCTTAGTCTCCTGAGTAGCTGGGACTACAGGTGCCTGCCACCACGCCTGGCTAATTTTTTTGTATTTTTAGTAGAGATGGGGTTTCACCATGTTGGTCAGGCTGGTCTCAAACTACTGACCTCAGGTGATCCACCCACCTCGGCCTCCCAAAGTGCTGGGATTCTAGGCGTGAGCCACTGTGCCTCATCCTGAGGTCACACAACAGAGGACATGCCCACGGCATGACTCACAGTACTTCTGTCTGCAAGAGGCCAAAGTATATGTTATTAATAAAACCTACATGGCTGTCATATCCATGGGGAAGATGACAGGGGAGGAAAACAGATTGCTCTGAGCTGTGTCCAGGAACTGCCACTAGGTGACTGCCTTGCATGGCTAGGTAAGTGGAATTAAGCTAGACTTTATCAGGCCCAAACTGTCACCCCTGAGACTACATTCATGGGGTTCCTATACTTCCCCTCCCACATTCCATTCTACTCTCCTTGAAGAACCTCTTTTAAAATGCAAATGTGTTGTTCACCCTGCTGCTGGGATGCCCTGCCCTTCCTTTCTCTGATTTATTTATTTATTGAGACAGGGTCTCTCTTTATTGCCCAGGTTGGAGTGCAGTGGCGCAATCTCGGTTCACTGTGACCTCCGCCTCCCAGGTTCAAGCAATTCTCCTGCTTCAGTCTCCTGAGTAGCTGTGATTATAGGCATGTGCCACCATGCCCAGATAATTTTTTGTGCTTTTTTAATTTTTATTTTTGAGATAGAGTTTTGCTTTATCTCCCAGGCTAGAGTACAGTGGCATAATCTTGGCTCACTGCAACCTCTACCTCCCAAGTTTAAGCAATTCTTGTGCCTCAGCCTCCTGAGTAGCTGGAACTACAGGCCCATGCCACCACTCCTGGTTGATTTTTTTTTTTTGGATATGGAGTCTTGCTTGCCTCCCAGGCTGGAGTGCAGTAGTGTGATCTCGGCTCACAGCAACCTCCGCCTCCTGGATTCAAGCGATTCTCCTGCCTCAGCCTCCTGTGTAGCTGGGACTGCAGGCATGCACCACCCAGCCTGGCTAATTTTTGTATTTTTAGTAGAGATGAGGTTTTACCATGTTGCCCAGGCTGGTCGTGAACTTCTGGGCGCAGGCAATCCACCTGCCTTGGCCTCCCAAAGTGCTAGGATTACAGGTATAAGCCACCATGCCTGGCCAATTTTTTGTATTTTTAGTAGAGACGGGGTTTCACCATGTTGGCCATGGTGACCAGTTTGAGCTGGTCTCAAACTCCTGGCCTCAGGAGATCTGCCCTCACCCCCAGCCTTCCAAAGTGCTGAGATTACAGGCATGAGCCACTGCGCGTGGCCCTCTGATTTATTTTTTCAGATCCAGTACAAATATTACCTCCTCTGCACTCCCTTTTCCAGACTCTCCTAATGCTTTGCCTCTGCCACTGACAAACATCATTTGTTTGCCTGTTTTTTATATTTTTATTTTCTATTTTCTTTTCTTTTTCTTTCTTTCTTTCTTTCTTTCTTTTTTTTTTTTTTTGAGATGGAGTCTCACTCTGTTGCCCAGGCTGGAGTGCAGGGGTGCAATCTCCACTCACTGCAAGCTCTGCCTCCCAGGTTCAGGCCATTCTCCTGCCTAAGCCTCCCGCGTAGCTGGGACTACAGGCACCCACCACCACGCCCGGCTAATTTTTTGTATTTTTAGTAGAGACGGGGTTTCATCGTGTTAGCAAGGATGGTCTTGATCTCCTGACCTCGTGACCCGTCCGTGTCAGCCTCCCAAAGTGCTGGGATTACAGGTATGAGCCACCGCGCCCATCCTTATTTTCTATTTTCATTTTAAGTAGAGACAGGGTCTCACTGTATTGCCCAGGCTGGTCTTGAACTCCTGGTCTCAAATGATCCTCCTGCCTTGGCCTGGAAGTACATCATTTGTAAATGTGGTAGTTGGTTCCATTAAAATGAGGTGCATGCCCTGTTCTGGTTGGCAGCCCAGGGCCTAGTGCTGAACCTGGCTCAAGGGGGTGAGGTGCTCAGTACTACCCAATACCACACTACAATGAATGAACAAATGTCTAAATGAAACATTCACATTGTTTTCAGTAAGTCCTCTTCCCAGCCCTGCCCTGGAGAGCCTGTCTGTTGGTGCCCTAGTGCACAGCTCTGTTGTGTGAATATTGTACACTCATGCTTGCATACAAAGGCGTGCCGCGGCTGTGGGTGGTAGGTGGCTCCCCTTTCTGGGCTACGTGAGCCCAGGGTGTGGAAGTGTGTGGAAGTGCAGGGATAAGGGTGGGAGCTTCGGGAACTGGGAAGCCCCAGGGCTAGGTCATGAATGAGTGTCAGACCCGAAGAGCAGGTTGGGGTGCAAGCTGTCCTTCAGCCCCCATTCTTCCTCCTTTCTTAACCAAGGTTACCAGAGGCCACACACTTATAGGTCTGGGGTCTGAAGAGGACCAGATACCTAAGGGAGAACCCAAGGAAGCCTTAGGCTCAGGTCTCTGCCTGAAGGTAGGCTGGGGAGGTGGAGAGGGACAGAGGGAAGAATCCCCCTGACACCAGCGCCTCAGGGAGGCCCAGGGGTAAGGTAGGAAGACTCAGATCCGGGATTTTGTTCTGGCTCATCCACTTCCTAACTCAATCAACCTGCACAAGTCATTTCACCCTTCTGAGCATCAGTTTCCTCATCTGTAAAATGGGCCTAACAAGCAGCCCAGCCTGGGAGGTGGTTAGTGAGGTCACTGGGTGTCACTGGCGCTTGGGAACCTGCAGAGGGCGGTACTAGCGGGAATGCCCGCGGGGATGGAGGCAGCGAGGGGCGGGGGCGGGGGCGATGGCGGGACGGGTGGCGCCGGAGTACCAGCCCTGCGCCTGCTCCGGAGCACCGGGCCCCTCTCGCTGACACTCTCAGACCCCGCAGATCCGAGTGCCTGGGTTCATCCTCTTTCACTCCCGCTGCCAGGGCCGCGCAGGCGGGCGAAGGCGGGCAGGAAGCGCCTCGCCGAGGAGCCGGGGACTCTGGGAGTCAGCGGGAGACGCCGGCGTCCTCTCAGCCGACCCCTCCGGGCCGCGGCCGACGTCTCCTGGAACTGTGCAGCCGCGGGTAAAGGCCTGGCGGGCTTGATCGCCACTGCGCCCCTGGCTGGGAGGCCGTGATGAGCGGGGTGCAGGGCGGGCCGGGGGAGGAGGCTGTGCAAGGGCCGCGGGGAGATCCCGGCCGGGAACGAGAGGGACGGAGCTGGGCGCTGAATGGCGGGCGTTCTGGCAAGTCTCCCCCTGGGTCCCCGAGGCAACCTGAAAGTAGGAGAGCTGTTTGGGACCCAGTTTGGTGGAGGAGCTCCGGACTTGTGGGAACACCGCCCCTGTACGTTTCCTGCAGTGCCCCCTCCTTTTCTCACTGCTCTGGAGACCTGGGTGATCACCGGAGAACTGCCCTCGGCCCTGCGAGTCCCATCTTGACTCAGTGGCCCTAGATCCGAGGTTAACCCGGAACCTAGGCTTTGTCAGGCTTCCGGAGCCCTCTCTTAACCCTTCCCCAGCTCCTGGGACGGGCCAGCAGCCAGCCAGCTCCTCCGCTGGTGGCCTAATGCAGCCAGTTCTCCCTAAGCATGCCCTACCCAAGAAGCCCCGATCCCAGTGGAGGAGACCAGGTGCTAAATAGGGACACATTCCATTTAAGTGAGTTCAGAGGCCTCAGAAAAGACTTTCCAGGGACGGAGACTTTTGAGTAGGATCTTAAAAGATTGATTGGGGCCCGAGTGGTGGCTCGAGCCTGCAGTCCCTGCACTTTGGGAGGCCAAGGCGGGCGGATCACTTTAGCCTGGGAGTTCGAGACCACCCTGGGCAACAATGGTGAAAACCCTGTCTCTACAAAAACAAAAAACAAAAATTAGCCAGGTGTGGTGGCACACCACTGTAGTCCTAGCTACTCAGGAGGCTGAAGCAGGAGGATTGCTTGAGCCCAGGAGGTAGAGGTTGCTGTGAGCTGAGATCGCACCACTGCACTCCAGCCTGGGCAACAGAGCGAGAGACCCTGTCTCAGAAAAAAAAAAAAAAAAAAAAATAGATTGGTTGGGACTCTAACAGAGGAGAAAGGTCATTCCAAACTGAGAAGAGTGTATGAACAAATTTAGGACAGCAAGAGCAAGAATCCGGTGAGCCTGGGGAATAAGGTACGGGCTGGGACAAACTCAGAAAAACAGCTTGTGAGAGCCTGGTGTTTGGACTCTATAAGTAACCTCGGACTTTCGGGAGGTGCTTGGTGCCTGGGGTGAGGGATTAGAATGGGATGAGACTGAAGGCAGAAAGGCTGGTGAGGAGATCAGGTCCAATAAATGCTGGTCAGGACAGCAACTGGCTGGCAAAGCAGTGGGGAGGAATTGCTGGTACTCTTCACACTGCCTGAAGGAGCAGGGGAAGAAAGATTTGAAGACAGAGGTCAGGTTTCTAGTGTAAGGCATAGGTGGGAAGATTTACAGCAAGGTAAATGACAAGAGGAGGGAATGATGAGTTCAGTTTTACATGGGAGAAGTTTGAAGCAATGGCAGGTTGTCCATCTGGAGATGTCAAGTGAGAAGTTCATTCATTTATTCATTATTTATGTCAGCTTCAAAAGCTGCTTACATAAAAGTCACAGAGAACATAAAATGATAATGCCATTAAAACTCAGCTAAGGCCGGGCGCGGTGGCTCAAGCCTGTGATCCCAGCACTTTGGGAGGCCGAGGCGGGTGGATCACGAGGTCAGGAGATCGAGACCCTCCTGGCTAACACGGTGAAACCCCGTCTCTACTAAAAATACAAAAAACTAGCCGGGCGAGGTGGCGGGCGCCTGTAGTCCCAGCTACTCGGAGGCTGAGGCGGGAGAATGGCGGGAACCCGGGAGGCGAAGCTTGCAGTGAGCCAAGATCACGCCACTGCACTCCAGCCTGGGCGACAGAGCGAGACTCCTCCTCAAAAAATAAAAAAATAAAAAAATAAAAAAATTAAAAAAAAACTCAGCTAAAAGGACCTGATATCTGGGGAAGAAAGGCAGAGTGGGATGGATAATTATTACTGGAAAATCTAGGCACAGAAAAGCCACTGAAAATGAACACAGGACTCCTATCTGAGCTTGCTGGCAACCAAGAAGGAAAAAGGACATCTAAATAAAGCAGTTTCCCAGGGTGGAACTCAGGGAAAGGAGTTCGTGAAGCTTCAGGGGAGAGGCAAGACGTGGTAGGAAGGCTGGGTGTGATGGCTCATGCTCGTAATCCCAGCACTTTGCAAAGCCAAGGCAGGTGGATTACCTGCCTTGGTCAGAAGTTCGAGATCAGCTTGACCAACATGGTAAACCCCATCTCTACTAAAACTAAAAAATTATCCCAGTGTGGTGGTGGGCACCTGTAATCCCAGCTACTTGGGAGGCTGAGGCAGGAGAATGGGATGCCTCAAGTTGGAGAGTTTGGGAGAGGGATGAGAGCTGAAAGCCAGGCCAGGGCTTCAGCAGGGCCAACATTTGAGGAAGGGCTGATCCTCTCTTGGGAGAAAGGTCCCTCCTTGGCTGGAATGGGGTTAGGGGTGCAGGGGAGGAGTGGTGGCAGTGATCCATTCATACCATTCTTCTTGCAGGCTAGAAGTCAGTCCTAGGCCCCCCAGGCTCTGGCCTTCTCTCCCAGAATGAGGTGGGGCTACCATTTGCCCAGGGCCTCTTGGGGCTCTGGGTTTGGAAGAACACTCCAGCCACCAGGTGAGCAGGAAGCAGGGGTTTCTGTTTTTATCTCTTTCTTGCTTTCCAGGGTCCACATGATGCCTCCAAGACAGCAGGGATCCAGATACCAGGTACACTAGTCTCAACTCTGTGATTCTCTAGCTGTTGACCTTCAGCATGTCACCTCACCTTCCTCAGCTGCCTTTTTCCCATCCTAAAATAAGGGAGTTGGACTTGGCCAGGTGCAGTGGCTCATTCCTGTAATTCTAGTACTTTGGGAGACCAAGGCGGTCGGATCATGAGGTCAGGAGTTCAAGACCAGCCTGGCAACATGGTGAAACCCTGTCTCTATTAAAACTACAAAAAAAAATTAGCCGGGCATAGTGGTGCACACCTGTAATCCCAGCTAGTTGGGAGGCTGAGGCAGGAGAATCATTTGAACCTGGGAGGCAGAAGTTGCAGTGAGCCGAGATTGCACCATTGCACTCCAGCCTGGACAATAGAGTAAGACTCTGTCTCAAAAAAAAAAAAAAGGAGTTGGACTAGATCGTCTTCGAGAGTCTCTTGTAGCTACATAAGTCTAGGAACTTGTCTGACTTGACTTTACATACAACAGAGATTTACTGAGTGCCTGCTATACTGCAGACCTGGTGTTAAGTTCTAAGTAAGAAATTGTGAACAAAAACAGACGTTAAGGGGGACAAAAAAATTTTGAAACACCCAAATGTGATCCTTCTCATGGAGGAGAGAGGAATGAATGTTAAATAATTACACAATGAAATATAAAGTTGCAAAATAACTGCTGCAAAGGGGCAGTACCTGCTGCAATGAGAGCAGACACTGGGGGGTTTGATGTAGACGTGGGTTCTGTGTATTGGATGGATCTGCAGATGCTATTTCTTCCTTCTCTCTGTAGATGAACGTATCCCCTTCCTGATCCACTGGAGTTGGCCCCTTCAAGGGGAGCGTCCCCTTGGGCCCCCTAGGTGAGGCCTGGGTGTCATACCTTAGGACTAATCTGGGCACAACAGAGCAGACTGGGAAGGGTCAAGACTTGGGGCTAGCTTGATCTCCTGGGGACCTTGGGGAGGGGCTTGGTCCTCTGGGGGAGGGAGGATACAGTGGCAGCTCCAAGGCCTGAGAGGAAGTTGGCTTCGATCATCTGTGGTAGAAGGCATAGTAGTCAGTGGAGGGAGGACCCTGTGGGAAGTGGGTGGAGCCTGGCATGACCAGCCTGAGTTCCAGGCAGGCAGTCAGCAGTGGGGGCTGGAGGGTTAGGGTTAAGGCCTCAGCATCTGGGAAGGGTGTGAGAGTCAGACAAGCCTCTAAACTTGGGGGTCCAGTGTGGGGCCTGTATCTCAGAAAACCGGAAATCTAGCAGTGCAGATGGGCTTGGATCCAGAGCTTGCGAAGGGGCTGATCCAAGATCCAAGTCCCAGCTCATCCCTTCTCCTTGTTCCCAGGGCCTTTAGACGCCACCATGGAAACTTGGCAGACAGTGCTCCCCCGTCCGGGAGGCATGGACGGCTGTTCCCCAGCGCCTCTGCAACTGGTAAAGGGACTGGCTGGGACCCTGGTCGGGAGGTGTGGTGGGGAGAAGGGGCTGGAAGGAGAAGCAGGGTGAGGAAAGCATACAGGATCCACTGCCATCTTCCATTGGTGTTCCCTCCTCCTCTCTCTCCCTCCCTCCCATCTGCGTGTGTATCCCTTCCTGCAATGCTCTTGCAATGCACACTTATATGTACAAAGCACTAGGAGAGCCATACCATCCCTATCCTCAACCAAGTTGGGTCAAGCGGGTTAAGACGGCACATAGGTCACTGTGAAACCAGTTGGTCCAGGCTCAGCATTACATGTCCAGTGGCTCCCCACTTTCTGACAAAGGGGTTCCAGACTTTCTGGACAGTCTGTATTTTCTCAGGGAGTCTTGTGTGCCCACCATTGTGGGCCCCAGCATCTATGCCTTGATGTCCCAGCCTGACCTCACCACCGCCCTGATTGGCCCTAAGCTACATCTCCAGGCTCCTTTCTCTGACCCATTTCCCTTGTCTTCCCACTCAGAAGCCATACAGCGGTACCGCCGGAACCTGGCTGAGTGGTTCAGCAGGCTGCCCAGGGAGGAGCGCCAGTTTGGCCCGACTTTTGCCCTAGACACGGTCCACGTTGATCCCGTGATCCGCGAGAGCACCCCCGATGAGCTACTTCGACCACTCGCGGAGCTGGCCCTGGAGCATCAGCCACCCCAGGCTGGGCTCCCCCCACTGGCCCTGTCTCAGCTCTTTAACCCGGATGCCTCTGGGCGCCGGGTGCAGACAGTGGTGCTTTATGGGACAGTGGGCACAGGCAAGAGCACGCTGGTGCGCAAGATGGTTCTGGACTGGTGTTATGGGCGGCTGCCGGCCTTCGAGCTGCTCATCCCCTTCTCCTGCGAGGACCTGTCATCCCTGGGCCCTGCCCCAGCCTCCTTGTGCCAACTTGTGGCCCAGCGCTACACGTCCCTGAAGGAGGTTCTGCCCCTGATGGCTGCCGCTGGGTCCCACCTCCTCTTTGTGCTCCATGGCTTAGAGCGTCTCAACCTTGACTTCCGACTGGCAGGCACGGGACTTTGCAGTGACCCGGAGCAACCGGAGGAACCAGCTGCTATCATCGTCAACTTGCTGCGCAAATACATGCTGCCTGAGGTGGGTGGCCCCTCACCCCAGGCTATCACTGCTGCCCCTTGACTCGCCCTGTAGGTCCTGGGTTACTTTAACTCCTGGGCCCTTCACTTCCCAGCAGTGCGACCCAGAACAAGTCAGTAACTTCCACAGGCTTCTGTTCCTTTCTTCTTGAGTTGCTCAGATCAAATGGGATACTGCACATAACATTAGCACAGCGGCCTGGATCACAGCAGGAGTTCAGTAATTGCTAGTTATAACTGTTATCCTCATCAATGTCTTCCTCCTTGGACACTCAGGCTTCAGGGGTCCCCTGGGAATAGAGGCAGTCAACAGGACACTAAGGTCTTTCTTAACTTTCAACCATGATCTTCCCAGGCCAGCATTCTAGTGACCACTCGGCCCTCTGCCATTGGCCGTATCCCCAGCAAGTACGTGGGCCGCTATGGTGAGATCTGTGGTTTCTCTGATACCAACTTGCAGAAGCTCTACTTCCAGCTCCGCCTCAACCAGCCGGACTGCGGGTGCGGTTCAGGTGTCTCCGCCGCACCAGCTCAGCGTGACAACCTGGTGCAAATGCTCTCCCGGAACCTGGAGGGGCACCACCAGATCGCCGCTGCCTGTTTCCTGCCGTCCTATTGTTGGCTCGTCTGTGCCACCTTGCACTTCCTGCATGCCCCCACGCCTGCTGGGCAGACCCTTACAAGTATCTATACCAGCTTCCTGCGCCTCAACTTCAGTGGGGAAACCCTGGACAGCACTGACCCCTCCAATTTGTCCCTGATGGCCTATGCAGCCCGAACCATGGGCAAGTTGGCCTATGAGGGGGTGTCCTCCCGCAAGACCTACTTCTCTGAAGAGGATGTCTGTGGCTGCCTGGAGGCTGGCATCAAGACGGAGGAGGAGTTTCAGCTGCTGCACGTCTTCCGCCGGGATGCCCTGAGGTTTTTCCTGGCCCCATGTGTGGAGCCGGGGCGTCCGGGAACCTTCGTGTTCACTGTGCCTGCCATGCAGGAATACCTGGCTGCCCTCTACATTGTGCTGGGTTTGCGCAAGACGACCCTGCAAAAGGTGGGCAAGGAAGTGGCTGAGCTCGTGGGCCGTGTAGGGGAGGACGTCAGCCTGGTACTGGGCATCATGGCCAAGCTGCTGCCTCTGCGGGCTCTGCCTCTGCTCTTCAACCTGATCAAGGTAACATCCCTGAGACCCCCACCTGCTTCTTCCCTCCCCAGCACCCCAAGCTGCCCATGCTCCCACATGGTTCCCTGTTCACCCCTTGCTCCTTTCCCAGCAGGAAACTGCTGCTTCCTGCACAGGTATGAATCTTCTTCCTGGATCTGGTTTCAGCTCTGGGCATTTTGGCTTTTGGTGGGATTGCTTAGAGAGAAGCCACAAGGCTGGGGAAGACTTGGTGGCTAGGAAGGGGAATCTGGGGACATGGGGACTTTAATAACAATCCTACATGGATTCCTAAAAATGGTTTCTTTTTTGTGTCTTTCCTCCTAGGAGGCAGGCCTGTCCTCTACTTTGCAGGTCCAGAAACTCAATTGTGTCTGTTCCTCCAGAGGTGATTAGGCTCTGAGAGTGATGACTCATCCTAACTAAATCACCAGAGACAGGTTTATAAAGCAGATGCCGTTTTATTCATTTATACTAGGAAGATGAATGGCATTGGTAATTGGCTTAGGGGAGTCATCCTGAGGGCAGGTCCACTCCAGAAACCAAATTACAGACTTGAGGACTGTGCTGTGAGCGGCACAGCTGAGCGAGGTCTTTGAGGGCTGGAAGGAGCCACTGTGTGATGTGTGTCAGACGCTTTATCAGTGTTAATCAGTGTTCATCCTTTTGTTTTTCACATCACTCCTGGAAAGGAAATACTATTTTTTTTTTTTTTTTTGAGAAGGAGTTTCACTCTTGTTGCCCAGGCTGGAGTGCAATGGCGCGATGTCGGCTCGCTGCAACCTCCGCCTCCCAGGTTCAAGCGATTCTCCTGTCTCAGCCTCCTGAGTAGCTGGGATTACAGATATGCGCCACCACACCCGGCTAACTTTTTTATTTTTAGTAGAGACAGGGTTTCATCATGTTGGTCGGGCTGGTCTTGAACTCCTGACTTCAGGTGATCCGCCTGCCTCGGCCTCCCAAAGTGCTGGGATTACAGGTGTGAGCCACCGTGCCCGGCCTGGAAATTCTATTATGATCCCTTTTACAGACGAATAAACTGAGTCTCAGAGAGGTAAAGTAACTTATCCAAGATCACTCAAATAGTAAGTTTAAAAAGCTGGGACAGGAGCTCAGGGCTTTGTGATTCTGAATCCTGTGCTCTTTCTGCCAAACTATACTGGTGCATTGTGGATATTTCTGTCAAGCTGTGGGACCTTGCTAGGTAACCTTTGTTTTCTCTAGGATTGTTTCAGCAACCAATTTTGAGGAGGCAGAGTGCTGATTAGTGCCGGAAGAATTTCAACACTTTTTAAAAAAAATTTAAATGTATTTTTATTTTTATTTTTTGAGACAGAGTCTTACTCTGTTGCCCAGGCTAGAGTGCAGTGGTGCAATCATAGCTCACTGCAGCTTCAAACTCCTGGGCTCAAACAATCCTCCCACCTCAACTTCACTGAGTAGCTGGCACCTCAGGCATGTGCCACCATCCCTGGCTAATTTTTAAAAATTTTAATTTTGTAGCTGGGTGCAGTGGCTCACGCCTATAATCCCAGCACTTTGGGAGGTGAGGCAGGTGGATCACCTGAGATCAGGAGTTTGAGACCAGCCTGGTCAACATGGTTAGCCAAGTGTGGTGCTGGGTGCCTGTAATCCCAGCCACTTGGGAGGCTGAGGCAGAAGAATTGCTTGAACCTGGGAGGTGGAGGTTGCAGTGAGCCAAGATTGCGCCACTGCACTCCAGCCTGAGCAACAGAGCGAGACTCCCTCTCAAAAATAAAATTAAAAAAAATTAAATTTAATTTAATTTAAAAATAATGTTTAATTTTGTAGAGATGGGGTCTCATTAGTGATCCTCTCACTTTGGCCTCCCAAAGTGCTGGGCTACAGGTGTGAACCAGTGTGCCCAGCCAACTTTTTCTTTTTATAGGCACCAAAGCATAAGGGCTAAGCACAGGGATTTGGTAACTCAGCTATCTGAGTTCAAATCCAGGCTCTGCTACTTATTAGCTGTGAGACCTTGGACAGGTTACTTAACTCTGTGCCTCAGATTCCTCATCTGTGAAATGGAGATAATACTAGAACTTATATCACTGGCCTAACATGAAGATTAAAGGAACCCATCCTCAGGGTCTGGCACATGGTAAGTGCTATTTAATTGCTTTTTTTTTGTTTTTGTTTTTTTGAGATGGAGTCTCGCTCTGTCGCCCAGGCGAGAGTGCAGTGGCATCATCTCTGCTCACTGCAACCTCTGCCTCCTGGGTTTAAGTGATTCTCCCGGCTCAGTCTCCCGAGTAGCTGGGATTACAGGCGCCTGCCACCATACCTGGCTAATTTTTGTATTTTTAGTAGAGACAGGGTTTCACCATGTTGGCCAGGCTGGTCTTGAACTCCTGACCTCAGGTGATCCACCCACCTCAGACTCCCAAAGTGCGGGATTACAGGAGTGAGCCACCACACCCGGCCTAGGCTGTTTAATTGTTTGTCACACATAGAAACAAATTTAGTTTGAGACTAGCCTGGACAACATGGTGAAACCCCATTTCTACTAAAAATACAAAAAGTAGCCGGGTGTGATGGCACGTGTCTGTAATCCCAGCTACTTGGGAGGCTGAGGCAGGAGAATCTCTTGAGCCCAGGAAGTGGAGGTTGCAGTGAGCCGAGATCCTGCCACTGTACTCCAGTCTAGGCGACAGAGCGATACTCTGTCTCAAAAAAAATAAAATAAAAAAAAGAAAAGAAAAGAAACAGGCTCGTGCAGCCCACCCCTTCTCACACTATCACCTCTGATAGGAGGTCACAGCTGCTGCTGAGGCCACCCCCGCCTTGAGGATGTGCCTGCTGAACCTGAGTTGCAACGAGAGGCTGCAGTCTCGCGAGGGGATTCCAAAAGCCCCCAGTTATTGAAAACCCACAAGAATTGTCAGCCCCGCACCTCCAAGCCCTCTTGGAGGGAGGGCTGCCCTGGCAGAGCACTGAGCCCATCTGTTCATTCACAGTCCTGTGGATTCAGCTTCACAGGGTGACATATGCTGTCACAGGTCAGTGTTGGAGAAGGGGCACTATCACCTCTCTGAAAGGAACCTCACATGTAAACATGAAACATAGCCAGGTGCAGTGGTGCACACCTGTAGTCACAGCTCTCAGGAGGCCAAGGCAGGAGAATCGCTTGAGCCCAAGAGTTAAAGACTGCAGTGAGCTAGGATCACACCACTGCACTCCAGCCTGGGTGACATAGCAAGACCCTGTCTCTAAACAAATAAAAAATCAAAAAGTGAAAAAAAAACCCAGACGTTAAAGGAGGTGCCACAAAACAATGTCATGGTTTGTTGCCAGAGGAATGACCCTTCTTCCCTTTCAGAACCATTGCAGGGATGGGGGAAGATACCACAAACCCCCAACATTTATTTCTTTGTCAGATATTTGAGTACCTGCTGTGTGCCAGGCAGTGTGTTAGAATCTGAGGAAACTGGCCGGGCGCGGTGGCTCAAGCCTGTAATCCCAGCACTTTGGGAGGCCGAGACGGGCGGATCACGAGGTCAGGAGATCGAGACCATCCTGGCTAACACGGTGAAACCCCGTCTCTACTAAAAAATACAAAAACTAGCCGGGCGAGGTGGCGGGCGCCTGTAGTCCCAGCTACTCGGGAGGCTGAGGCAGGAGAATGGCGGGAACCCGGGAGGCGGAGCTTGCAGTGAGCTGAGATCTGGCGACTGCACTCCAGTCCGGGCGACAGAGCGAGACTCTGCCTCAAAAAAAAAAAAAAAAAAAAAAAAAAATCTGAGGAAACTAAAGGCTTCTGCCCTTTCTGATCTAGTCGGAGCTCCTCTCCCAGAAGGAAACTGCTGCTTCCTGCACAGTTTCAGCACACAAATATCAATGTAACCATATAAGGAAAAATTACGGCAAATGCCTGGAAAGGAGCCCCAGATGCCATGAAAGTGTTAGTGGGGGAACTGGTTTGAGGGGTCAGGAGAGTCTCTTTGTGGAAGGGCATGTCATCTGACCCTTGCAGCATTAGCCAAGGGAAGAAGTGGGGGGCAAATGCTCCAGGAAGGGGCAGCACCCTGGAGGTTTTTTAAATTTTTCTCTTGAGACAGGGTCTTGCTCTGTTGCCCAGGCTGGAGTTCAGTGGTGTGATCTCAGCTCATTGCATCCCCCACCTCCAGTGCTCAAGGGACTACAGGCACATGCCACCATGCCTGGCTAATTTTTTTTTTTATTAAAAAAATTTTTTTGGCCAGGCGCGGTGGCTCAAGCCTGTAATCCCAGCACTTTGGGAGGCCGAGACGGGCGGATCACGGGGTCAGGAGATCGAGACCATCCTGACTAACCCGGTGAAACCCCGTCTCTACTAAAAAATAAAAAAAAATTAGCTGGGCGAGGTGGCAGGCGCCTGTAGTCCCAGCTACTCGGGAGGCTGAGGCAGGAGAATGGCGTAAACCCGGGAGGCGGAGCTTGCAGTGAGCTGAGATCCGGCCACTGCACTCCAGCCTGGGCGACAGAGCGAAACTCCGTCTCACAAAAAAAAAAAAAAAAAAAAATTTTTGCCAGGTGCGGTGGCTCACGCCTATAATCCCAGCACTTTGGGAGGCCGAGGTGGGTAGATCACGAGGTCAGGAGGTCGAGACCATCCTGGCTAACACAGTGAAACCCCATCTCTACTAAAAATACAAAAAATTAGCTGGGCATGGTGGTGGGCGCCTGTAGTCCCAGCTGCTCAGGAGGCTGAGTTAGAATGGCGTGAACCCAGGAGGTGGAGCTTGCAGTGAGCAGAGATTGCACCTCTGCACTCCAGCCTGGGCGACAGAGCGAATCTCTGTCTCAAAAAAAAAAAAATTTTTTTTTTCAATAGAGATAGCATCTCGCTACATTGGCCAGGCTGGTCTAGAACTCCCGGGCTCAAGTGATCCTCCTGCCTCGACCTCCCTAAGTGCTGGGATTACAGGCATGAGCCACTGCACCAGGCCTGTAGAGGCTTTGAAGGAGGAAAGACCTTGGCACTGTTAAGATGAAAAAAGCCGAAAAGGCAGGAGCATAGTGAGTGGGACCAAGAGGCTTGTGATGAAGGCATCGTAGTCGGCAGGGCCCAGATCACACAAGACCTTAAAGCAGTAGGAGCTGCATCAATCGTAGTTGCTGAGACAACAATGACGTTGAAGATGGTGATGTATTTGTGACACCTAGCCCGGTCCCAAACTAAGTGTATAATACATGCTAATTCCTTCTCACCACCTCCTGGGTTTGAAAATGTATCAGGGTGTTTGGGAAAGAGAAAGAAGTTCCTAATGTCTGGAGCACATGAGACAGGTGTTGAGATATGACCCTGGGAAAGTCAAATTAGGGCCAAATTATTAAAAGTTTTGGGCCGGGTGCAGTGGCTTATGCCTATAATCCTAGCACTTTGGGGGCCTAGGCTAGGGAGCCCAGGAGTTTAAGACCAGCTTAGGTGACACAGCAAGACCCCATCTCTAGTTTTAAAAAACATTTCATATTCCAGGCTAAATGTTTGGAGTTTGCCACATAGGCAGAGGAAGGTGTCACAGCAGGGGAGTAGCATGATCAGACAAATTATGCTAAGTTCATGGGGAGATCACAGGGCTGGAGCAGTCATGGGGGTGTACCTTAAGCTGAGCCTTGAAGGCTGAACAGGCACGTGGAAGGCCACAGTGACCCTCCCCTGCTTCTTTTTCAGGTGGTTCCACGAGTGTTTGGGCGCATAGTGGGTAAAAGCCGGGAGGCGGTGGCCCAGGCCATGGTGCTGGAGATGTTCCGAGAGGAGGACTATTACAATGATGATGTTCTGGACCAGATGGGCGCCAGTATCCTAGGCGTGGAGGGCCCCCGGCGCCACCCAGATGAGCCTCCTGAGGATGAAGTCTTCGAGCTCTTCCCCATGTTCATGGGGGGGCTTCTCTCTGCCCACAACCGAGCTGTGCTAGCTCAGCTTGGCTGCCCCATCAAGAACCTGGATGCCCTGGAGAATGCCCAGGCCATCAAGAAGAAGCTGGGCAAGCTGGGCCGGCAGGTGCTGCCCCCGTCGGAGCTCCTTGACCACCTCTTCTTCCACTACGAGTTCCAGAACCAGCGCTTCTCTGCCGAGGTGCTCAGCTCCCTTCGTCAGCTCAACTTGGCAGGTGTGCGTATGACACCCGTCAAGTGCACAGTGGTGGCATCTGTGCTGGGCAGCGGAAGGCATGCCCTGGATGAGGTGAATTTGGCCTCCTGCCAGCTAGACCGTGCTGGGCTGCGCACACTCATGCCTGTCTTCCTGCGTGCCCGGAAACTGGGGTGAGGACCTATCCTCATGCACAGGCATGAAGAGGGTTGGAGGTGAAGCAGTGGGAAGAGAAACCAGGGAAGCCAGGGAAACCAGAGGTACTGACGAGTGACCAGATGAAGAAATCTAGTTTGGGCGGAGGAGACAGGAGCAGCAGAAGAGAGGAGCCAGCCATGGTGGCTCCTGCCTGTAATCCCACTGCTCTGGGAGGACAAGGCGGAAGCATCACTTGAGCCTAGTAGTTTGAGACCATCCTGGGCAACATAGCAAGACCCTGTCTCTACAAAAGAATTTAAAAATTAGTCAGGTGTGGTGGCATGTGGCTATCGTCCTAGCTACTCAGGAGGCTGAGGTGGGAGGATTGCTTGAGCCCAGGTGTCTGAGGCTGCAGTGAGTTGTGATCATGCCATTGTGCTCCAACCTGGGTGACAGAGTGAGACCCTATCTCTCAAAAAAGGGAGGCAGGTATGGATTCCCAGAGGCAGGCTGATCAAAAACGTCATGGTAGATGGACAGACTGCTTGCTGAATTCCCTCCCTGGTCTCTCACCTCCCCTCTGGCCACCTTCTGCTCCAGCTTGCAGCTCAACAGCCTGGGCCCTGAGGCCTGCAAGGACCTCCGAGACCTGCTGCTACATGACCAGTGCCAAATTACCACACTGCGGTGAGTGACTGGGAGTGGGGCATCCTGGTGGCCAGCTAAGGTCAAGGGTGAGCTCCCTGCCTCCTGGCATACTTGGCACAGGCCCACCCAAGGGATAGTAAATGGAGGTGGGTCTAGGCCCTGACTGGTCCCCTCTACTTCCCCCAGGTCCACTGCAAGCGGCAGGGCAGCAGGAAAAGATGCCACCTGTAATGGGTGCTAAGAAACCTCTCACGTGGCTAAAATCAGCCTGGGGGAGGCAGGGAGAGAGGGTGGAATAATAGCTAGGCCAGTTGCCTGGTAACAGTGCCACTGATCCCCTTCCAGGATTTTTCCTGCAGCTTCCTGAGGATGACCCTAATGCTGGGCACTCAGTAGACACCCCTGAAATGTTGACTGATATGTGGGGAACCCGAGCACCTGGGTTCCGAGTTTCTGGTTGGTGTAAGGGGAGGCAAATGAGGAGAGAAAAAGGAAGAGCAGGGAGAAGGATACGGGAGTCAGAGGGAAGGGAGAAGCAGAGGCTGTGGAGGGGGTGAAAAAGGCAGAAGAAGGGAAACAGAAATGGTGAAGAGGAAGGGAATAGATAAGAAGGGAGTCGGGGGAAGAGGGAAGGAAAGGCCAGCTCCCCTACTCTCCCTCCTCTGCCAGGCACCACACCCCCTATTGCTCTACCCTTTCTCCTGGGCCTGCATTTCTATGTCCAGGCTCCTCTTGCCCCAAGCAGGGCCCTCTTTGGCCCACGTCCTGACACCCAGCACAGCGCTGCTCCATCAAGGCTGCCAGCACCACCAGCAACCTTACCTCCCCCTCCTCTCAATGGGCCCTCATAACCTTGGGTTGCACGTGGCCGTAGGCTGTCCAACAACCCGCTGATGGCGGCAGGTGTTGCCCTGCTGATGGAGGGGCTGGCAGGAAACACCTCAGTGACACACCTGTCCCTGCTGCACACCGGCCTTGGGGACAACGGTCTGGAGCTGCTGGCTGCCCAACTGGATCGCAACCGGCAGCTGCAGGAGCTGAACGTGGCTTACAATGGTGCTGGTGACACAGCAGCCCTGGCCCTGGCCAGAGCTGCCCGGGAGCACCCTTCCCTGGAGCTGCTGCAGTGAGTCCTGTCCCTGGTCCCATTGCCCCCAGCCCTTCAGACTACTTCCATCTCTCGACTGTGCTCTTCCAATCCTAGGGAGTGCTTCTGGGCCTGGGCCTGTTGCCTATCCTCTATTCCTGGTTTCTGACTGATCCTTGTCAACCTAGCTCTGAGTCAACCCACCCACTCTGTGACTGGCCCTTAAACTGCCCCAGTTCCCTACCACCATTTCTCCTAAAGGCCTACTGTCCCTGGTCCCATTGAATTCTAGTATCAGGATCGGGTGCGGTGGCTCATCTCTGTAATCCCAGCACTTAGGGAGGCCGAGGCGGGCGCATCACCTGAGGTCAGGAGTTCAAGACCAGCCTGGTCAACATGGTGAAACCCTGTCTCTACTAAACATACAAAAATTATCTGGGCGTGTTGGTGCACACCTGTAATCCCAGCTGCTTGGGAGGCTGAGGCAGGAGAATCGCTTGAACCCGGGAGGTGGAGGTTGCGGTAAGCCGAGATCATGTCACTGCACTCCAACCTGGGTGACAGAGCGAGACTCCGTCTCAAAAAAAAAAAAAAAAAGAGAGAATTTTAGTATTAGTCCCTGCCTCCCACTGGCCAGCACCCTCCATCTCTGGCTCGTTGCAGATACTTACCTGATTGCACTCTGCAGCCAGGAGATGAGATGTGAGGCCCCCTGACTTGCCATCTGTCTACCCTCGGGCCCTCCTTCTCGGAGCTCTACTGAATGGCATCGACTTTCTCTCTCCTGCCAGCCTCTACTTCAATGAGCTGAGCTCAGAGGGCCGCCAGGTCTTGCGAGACTTGGGGGGTGCTGCTGAAGGTGGTGCCCGGGTGGTGGTGTCACTGACAGAGGGGACGGCGGTGTCGGAATACTGGTCAGTGATCCTCAGTGAAGTCCAGCGGAACCTCAACAGCTGGGACCGGGCCCGGGTCCAGCGACACCTTGAGCTCCTACTGCGGGATCTGGAAGACAGCCGGGGTGCCACCCTTAATCCTTGGCGCAAGGCCCAGCTGCTGCGAGTGGAGGGCGAGGTGAGGGGCCTCCTAGAGCAGCTGGGAGGCTCTGGAAGCTGAGACACTGGTGGCAGGCACCTAAGTATGTGACCACTGGCCCTAAACCTCTTCCCTCTGTGGCCTCCTGGCTTGCACTGCTCCCCCTAGAAAGATTCCTTCAGGAATGGGCACAGCTGTGCCAGCTGCCCTCCTAGGGCATGCTCGACCAGGACCGAGTCTGGAATCTCCAAGTTAAAGATGGTGAATCGATGCTTCGGGCTTGGAGATGGAACATGCCTCCTCTCCATTCATCGAGAAGGACCAAAGCATGTGGCATTTGGATGGCCAGAGTGCCCTGAAGCACCACCACCAAACTTGCCTCCCCCTCCTCTCAAGGAGCCTCTGATTGTGCCACCAAGGGGCTCACATCTTATGCCTGCCATGCCATGCCAGGGGTGTTGCCATCCAGATGTGTTGGAAACTTCCCCTCATGACTTATGCTCACCTGTGGACACTGAGGATGCCCTCGCATTGGTGCTTTCTCCTCATCCTCATGCCCCCTTTGCCACAGTGGTACGATGGCTTGGTGGCCCCTCGAGGCAGATGCACCTGACTTGCTGCTATTAAAAAGCTGTGTGCCTTCCACCGATTGTGACCTCTTCTTTATTGCCTGGTGCTTCCAGGAAGGGCACTCTTCTTGGTCTTTCTGGTTAAACTACCAACCATGATCTATTGCACGTGGTTCTTGGGCACTAGGTTCTGAGGCAGTGGAGGCTGGAGGGGCCCATGAACAAGATACTGGCATGGGGTTTGGCCATGCTGGACTGTATTCCGATCTCACGCTGCTAATGAAGACATACCCAAGACTCGGCCTTTGGGAGGCTGAGGTGGGCAGATCACCTGAGGTTGGGAGTTTGAGACTAGCCTGACCAATATGGAGAAACCCCATCTCTATTAAAAATACAAAATTAGCAGGGTGTGGTGGCACATGTCTGTAATCCCAGCTACTGGGGAAACTGAGGCAGGAGAATTGCTTGAACCTGGGAGGCAGAGGTTGTGATGAGCCAAGATTGTGCCATTGCACTCCAGCCTGGGCAACAAGAGCTAATCTCCGTCACAAAAAAAAAAAAAAAAAGACTCTCACTCCTGTTAACCATTACCCCACTGCTTCCACAGCGTCTTCAAGGAGGCGGGACCTGGGAGGGGATGGGTGGGAGGGTCAGTGGCTGTGATGAACCTTGTCCCTACCCCAGCACTGGGTTGCTGATCCAGCTATGGAGAAAGCTGCAGGTAGGAGGCCAGGAGAAATCCTCTGCAGGGGACTTTGGGCCAGGCAGGGGGCCGACTTGGAGGCTGAAGCTTTGGGACCAGGGCACACTTGATTTTGGGGCTTGGAGCCCTGAGGCAGGTAAACAAGTCAGGAGAAAAGTAGTGAGTTGATACGTCTGTCTTCCTGGTCCACACCCTGTACTGATATACTCAGATTTATGTGCCAAGGACTTGGGGGGAGGGGAAGGGAGAGGACCGCACAGTATTCCTGTGTGTGTGGCAGTGAGAAGAGAAGACCCTTTTGGAGCAGAATGGAGGGGGCATGCCCTGAGTTTGGGGGTTTCCCTGAGTCCTTTTAGTTTATGCCAATGGAAGAGGCACATCTGGGGAAAAGAATGTGACTCTCCTCCTCTCACCCACTTCTTTGCCCAGTAGATCTTCAGGACACAGCCTCATTAACTCTGTAAGTGCCATGAAGGTTGGGGCAAGGGGAAGAAAGAATCGGAGGCAGGGAAGTGGTTCACTGCCATTAGCACCTAAAGGAGATCCTGGGACCGAAGTCCAGCTGCCAGCTTGTACCTGCTTCCCCTGCCTCCTTGCAGGAAGTTTAAGTTTAACCCAAAGCTGGGCATTGATAATCCTGTTCTCTCACTGGCTGAAGACCACCACCCCTCTGGTAACTCCCTCACCCACTGGCAACCATTCCCTTTCCCTGGAGGCACCACAACTCCACACAGCCTCCCATCTCCTTGGTAACCACTCACTCGTTCTCCCTCTGATAACAGCCTTGGTTGGGAGCAGAGATAGGAGGGGCCAGGCGTCTTCTCCTGTCCCAGTCCCTCTGCCCACGAAGTGTTCACCCCACCACCCAACGCCCAACCAGGCAGAAACTGCTTGTATCAGGACACAGAGTCTGCCAGGCACATGACGAACCTGTACTTGGGCTGTGCCCTCTCCTCCCCCTTTTCTGCTGCCTACCTCACCCTCCAGATCCCTGGAGCCTAGAGCGGCCTCGCTTCTGCTTGCTGAGCAAAGAGAAGGGCAAGAGTTTTGGCTTCCACCTGCAGCAGGAGCTGGGCAGGGCTGGGCATGTGGTGTGCAGGGTGGACCCAGGCACCTCTGCCCAGCGCCAGGGTCTTCAGGAAGGAGACAGGATCCTGGCTGTGAACAACGATGTTGTGGAACACGAAGACTACGCGGTGGTAAGGCTGTGGTCCTGGAGAGCATGCTAGCACCTCAGATAGAGAAGCAGGTTGCTCAGTCCCCTGGGCACTATGGCAGCAGGGCACAAGCCTCACTCCCCCACACCCCAGGATTTAGGAGTGCCCAAGTCAGAGAGGTTGGGGAAGGCATCTAGAAAGCTGATTCCCGCTGGGCGCAGTGGCTCATGCCTATAATCCCAGCACTTTGGGAGGCCGAGGCAGGTGGATCACCCAAGGTCAAGAGTTCAAGGCCAGCCTGGGCAACATGGCAAGACCTTGTCTCTACTAAAAATACAGCAATTAGCTGAGCGTGGTGGTGGCGCCTGTACTCGCAGCTACTCGAGAGGCTGAGGCAGGAGAATCACTTGAACCTGGGAGGCGGAGGTTGCAGTGAGCCGAGATGGTGCCATTGCACTCCAGCCTGGGCAACAAGAGTGAAACTCCATCTCAAAAAAAAAAAAAAAAAAAAAGAAAAGAAAAAAAAGCAAAAAAGCCTATTCCCATGGCAAAAAAATGTGGATTCCAGGGAGGTCCTGGGGGTTGGCAAGAGGGTCCAGACCAAACCCACGCCCATGTGCCCTCTGTCCAGGTGGTACGCCGCATCCGGGCCAGCGGTCCTCGGGTGTTGCTGACAGTCTTGGCACGGCATGCACATGACGTGGCCCGAGCTCAGCTGGGAGAAGATGCCCACCTCTGTCCCACCCTAGGCCCAGGGGTCCGGCCCCGGCTGTGCCACATAGTGAAAGATGAGGGTGGTTTTGGCTTCGGTGTCACCCATGGTGAGCCCAGCGGGTGCGAGGGGGCGGCAAGGATGAGGGATTTCAGTCCCTGTTCAGGGCAGGCAGGCAACAGACTGGAACTTGCTTTTTTTTTTTTTTTCTAGGCAATCAGGGTCCTTTCTGGTTGGTGCTAAGTACTGGAGGAGCAGCTGAGCGGTCAGGGGTGCCCCCTGGGGCCCGACTGCTGGAAGTGAATGGGGTCAGTGTGGAGAAGTTCACTTACAACCAACTCACCAGGAAGGTGTGGCTGCCTGTCTCCCACTCTCCTCCCCCAGTCTGGGCCTGGGCCCCACCTCGGGAAGACGCCTCCTCCCCTATGCACCTCACCTCCTTATCTGGTCTCCTACCTTTATCACCATCCTGCCCCTCTACAGTTTGTGCCAGGCTCCACTTAGTGCCTGGGAGGAGGGGCTGTGGGGGGAGCATGCCTCTTCTCTCCCTGCCCAGGTATTATGCTGATGCCCTGCTGGGTCCCCACAGCTTTGGCAGAGTGGACAGCAGGTGACCTTGCTGGTGGCAGGGCCAGAGGTGGAGGAACAGTGTCGCCAGCTGGGATTGCCCCTGGCTGCACCCCTGGCAGAGGGCTGGGCACTGCCTACCAAGCCCCGCTGTCTGCAACTAGAGAAAGGGCCCCAGGGTTTTGGGTTCCTGCTCCGGGAGGAAAAGGGCCCTGACGGTCGCCCTGGTGAGTGGGAGCCCTGGGGGTGGTGGGGGAAGGTGGGCCTTGGGGTGGGCACACAAGTGTATATACACCTTTCAGTGCGCAGAAGAGGTGTCCCTGACTGAGCTCTGGCCCTGGGTCGCCTCTTCCTGTTCACTCCGGGGTCAGTCCCCTGGTGTGCACACAGTGGCCTAGGATAGCTGGAGAGGAGCAGTGAGGATGTGTATGCCCCAGGACAGTTCCTGTGGGAGGTGGACCCAGGACTGCCAGCCAAGAAGGCTGGGATGCAGGCTGGGGACCGGCTGGTGGCTGTGGCTGGGGAGAGCGTGGAGGGGCTGGGCCATGAGGAGACAGTGTCCAGGATCCAGGCGCAAGGCTCCTGTGTCTCCCTCATTGTCGTCGACCCTGAGGCTGACCGCTTCTTCAGAATGGTGCGTGCTGAGGGGCAGGGGCTAGGGTTGGGGCAGGAGTGGAGCACGGCTTGGGTCCAACAGCTTTGCTCTACCTGCCACCTTCCAGGTTCGCCTATCCCCACTCCTCTTCTTGGAGAACACAGAGGCTCCCGCCTCTCCCCAGGGCAGCAGCTCAGCCTCACTGGTTGAGACAGAGGTCCCTTCGCTTGAAGACACAGGCGTGCCTTCTGTCCCTCTGGGCTCCCGACAGTGCTTCCTGTACCCTGGGCCTGGTGGCGGCTATGGCTTCCGACTCAGCTGTGCGGCCAGTGGGCCTCGCCTCTTCATCTCCCAGGTGACTGATGCCCCATGCATCTTGGATCCCTTCAATCCTTTGCTGCCTGATCAGTCTTCCTCTTCTTCCCTCCCAGAGCCTTAAGCCAGCAAACTTTCCCCTGGTGTCCCCTGTTCTGCATGCCCCCACACCACCAGGTGACTCCTGGAGGCTCAGCTGCCCGGGCTGGGCTGCAAGTGGGAGATGTGATTCTGGAAGTGAATGGGTATCCTGTTGGGGGAGAGGATGACCTGGAGCGGCTTCAGCAGCTGCCTGAGGCTGAGCCACCCCTCTGCCTGAAGCTAGCAGCCAGGTCTCTGCGGGGCTTGGAAGCCTGGATTCCCACTGGGGCTGCAGAGGTGAGGAAGAAGAAGCGGATGGGACTGTGAGTAGTTACAGAAGGGCAGGGAGGAGTGAGAAAGAAGGGCAGAGTGGGCGAGGTACAAGGTGAAGCAGTGTGGGATATACAGGTTGGGACTTCAGGTTGTGGTAGGTGGGGACAGAAGGACCCGTGAAATAAGCCCCATTCCTGGGCATTGCAGGGCAGGGGTGAGCAAGAAAAAGGAACTCTTCTGGGTGCCACCTGGAATGACCTTCTACCTCCTCTCTCTGCATAGGACTGGGCTCTGGCCTCGGATCTGCTGTAGAGCACCTCTGCTTGGTACAGACACACTCAGGGGCTACTGTGTCTTCACTCTCCAGCCCGAGGTGGTGGAGGCAGGATTGCTCTCTCTAAGCCAGACCGGAGGAACTCAGGCATCACCGATCACAGGCTGGCCCAGGTGCTCCCTCCCTTCCTGCAGGTCCACCTTCCAGCAGAGGGTGTGGTTGGAGGCCTCAGGCAGGTTCCTGCAGGAGTCTGAGGCTCCAGAGGATGTCATATGGGAGTTTGGAGAGCTGTATCCCAGGGATGAAGGTGTGGCTGTGGATCTGGCTGGGATTGAAGCCATCTGGACCTTTTCTAGATATGACTCCAGGACCCTTGAGTGTAATGCAAAAATTTGGAGACCAGCTATGCCTGCCCTCTGTGGGTGCCTTAGCATTGCCAGAGGGTGGTGCTTGGTTACCGTCGCATTTGTTATAGAAGTGGCTGTTCCCCATAAATCTGACTGCCTGTGTTGGTGTTGGTGGGGGTAAGGGGCAGTGGTGTGAAGGGACCAAAAGGGCCTCAGGCTTAAGGGGTGGGATGCGGCTTCTGCAGGAGAGAAGGTGAGACCTGGTCAAATTTCTTTCCTATCACTGAGTCTCAGGGATAATGGGTCAACCCAGAACTGAGATGTCTGCATGAGAGCCACTCCTAAAAATAAACAAAACAAAAGAAAAAACAAAAAAATAAGAAAACTAAATAAAAATAAAAATAAAAAAGATCCACTCCTCTCTGCCAAAAGGCCAGAGCCCACAGCTCTACTGAGTTCTACATCAAGACACTTTATTGCTGGCGCCTCAGAGAACACTAGAGACTAGGGGCTGGTGGCCTCAAAGATCCAGGGGGGTGAGTCCAAACTGGCGTAGCTGCTCCTTGTGCCTGGCATGGAGTCTCAATGCCGTCCCATCCCACTGCGACTTGATGGCTCTCAGCTTGGCCAAGAGCCTGTCCAGACTGTCCTGCAGACATCAATATTTCAGCTCCCAGGAAGAGAGAGGGAAGGAGTGAGGGCTGCCCCAGGTTGGTTCGTAAGCTTTCCTTGCCCAGTACACATGGTTGTATCCCCTCTCTGCCCGCAGGATAGAGCAGGGCTCCCTTGAAGATACTTCTTCTCCTTACCCCTGGGTTGTCAGTCATCATAGTAGCTGGGGTTTGTAGACATGGGGGAGTCCTGGGTACTGGCATGGCTGGGATCCAGGAGGTGGTGCTTACCTGTAAGATTTCCTCATACTTTGCCTCCATGTCTGCCACGTGGGTCTGAAGCTGAGACAGGGCCTGGTCCCGCTCTCTTAGAGCTTGTCCAGCCTCTTCCCGGGCAGCCGCAGCTTCCCTTTGGCGTGCCTCTGGGGGCAGGCAGGATGAAAGACAGCAGGATGGTGACACTCTATCCTTGACCAGTCTCCAAAGGTATCTGGAAAGGAGACCTTGAATGGGCTCATTCCAGACTCCCCCAGCATCACCAACTTTCCTGCAGTCCCTGTAAAAGCTGAAGCTCCACTGCGGTATAGCAGAGAATGGTGGGCTTGAGACAGAAGGCTCCAAAGTCGGATTACTACCTAGGTGACCACAGACATGTCTCTTTCTGAGTCAGTGTCTTCATCTTTTTATTTATTTATTTATTTATTTAGATGGAGTCTCACTCTGTCGTCAGGCTGGAGTGCAGTGGCATGATCTCGGCTCACTGCAACCGCCGCCTCCTGGGTTCAAGCAATTCTCCTGCCTCAGCCTCCTGAGTAGCTGGGACTACAGGCACATGCCACCATGCCCAGCTAATTTTTTAATTTTTAGTAGAGATGGGGTTTCACCATGTTGGCCAGGATGGTCCCTATCTCTTCACCTCGTGATCCGCCCGTCTCGGCCTCCCAAAGTGCTGGGATTACAGGCGTGAGCCACCATGGCTAGCTGGTGTCTTCATCTTTAAAGAGAGAATGACACATCTCTCAGGGGTATGCTGTGACCTTTAAACACGATAATGGATGACAAAGCACCTAGCTAGTATACAGGAAGTACTCAGTAAACATTGATTCATTGGCCGGGTGTGGTGCCTCACACCTGTAATCCTAGCACTATGGGAGGCCGGGGAGGGTGGATTACCTGAGGTTAGGAGTCCTGGCCAACATGGTGAAACTCCATCTCTACTAAAAATACAAAAATTAGCCAGGCATGGTGGCACACACCTGTAATCCCAGCTACTCGGGAGGCTGAGGCAGGAGAATTGCTTGAACCTGGGAGGCAGAGGTTGCTGTGAGCCGAGATTGCGCCATTGCACTCCAGCCTGAGCAACTAGAACTAAACTGCGTCTCAAAAAAAAAAAAAAAACCCCAAAAAACAACAACAAAACCAAAAACAATTGAGTTATTGATTGACTTGGAATTTGAGGTAAAGCAAAGATTAGGAAAGGAACCCAGGGTCTGAATGGCAGATAAGCAGCTCCTGGCCATCTATAGTTAAACCAAAGGCTTTTTTTTTTTTTTTTTTTTTTTTTGGTTGGAGTCTTACTCTGTCACCCAGGCTGGAGTGCAGTGGTGCGATCTCGGCTCACTGCAGCCTCCGCCTCCTGGATTCAAGTGATTCTTCTGATTCAGCCTCCCAAGTATCTGAGATTACAGGCATACGCCACCATGCCCGGCTAATTTTTGTAATTTTAGTAGAGACGGCATTTCACCATATTGGCCAGGCTGGTCTCGAACTCCTGGCCTCAAGCAATCCTTTCGCCTTGGCCTCCCAAAGTGCTGGGATTACAGGGGTGAGCCACCGAGCCCGGCTGAAGGCATTTTTAAGGTATGAAAACTTTGAGACCAAAATTGTGCAAGAGCTCATGTGTCATGCTGAGATATTTCAACATTATTTTGTAAGTAGGAGACAAGAGAAGAGAAGCAAAGGCTTCCTAGTTTTTAAAAATATTTTTGCTCATTGGGAGTGTTTATTCATTTATTTGGTGAATGCTTATTTAGGACTTACCGGGTGCTAGGTCTTGAAGATATAGAAGTAAATAAGTCAAACATTTTCCCTTAGTTTCGTTGTAGAAATCAGCTAAACTAAAAGGGAATATGTTTTGCTCACAAGAGACATGGCGGTGGTGGGGAGTTAGGTAGGGCTGGACTTGGAGAGGAGGAAATGGGGTGTGAGGCCTACCTCTTCTCTTTTATTTTTATTTATTTTTTTGAGACAGAGTCTTGCTCTGTCGCCCAGGCTGGAGTGCAATGGCGCGATCTCGGCTCACTGCAACTTCTGCCTCCCGGATTCAAGCGATTCTCCTGCCTCAGCCTCCCAAGTAGCTGGGATTACAGGTGTGCACCACCACATCCGGCTAATTTTTGTATTTTTAGTAGAGACGGGGTTTCGCCATTTGGCCAGGCTGTTCTTGAACCCCTGACCTCAGGTTATCTGCCCACCTTGGCCTCCCATAGTGCTGGGATTACAGGCCTGAGCCACTGCGCCTGGCACCTCTTCTTTACTTACAACAGAGATTCTGGGCATCCTGAACCCTCTGCTCCAGTCCTCGGTGGTGGAGGTCAGTGAAAGTGGGGAAAGTGATCCCAGAGCCCAGGTGGCAGCTTTCTGGAGCAGAGACTTTGAAGTCTGCCCCTTCATGCTGGCCCTTGCTGCAACTCTTGGAGACAAGGGGCTTGGGGGGGTGGGGAAACCTACCTAGCTGCCCCCGAAGGCCCTTGACTTCCTCCTCCAGCTGCTTGCTGCGGGATTGCATATCCTCCTGCAGGGCATGGCACTGGCGACTCATCTCTGGGGTGGGGGCAATGGGCCACCAGTGACCCAGGTCGGAGATGGAGCGATGGAGAAAGGAAATGAAGTTGTGGGTGGGGAAGACTCTACTTGATCTAGTGGAACAGGAGCACAAAGGCCTTCTTTGTTCTTCTTCTTTTTTTTTTTTGAGATGGGGTCTCGCTCTGTCGCCCAGGCTGGAGTGCAGTGGTGCGATCTCGGCTCACTGCAAGCTCCGCCTCCCAGGTTCACCCCATTCTCCTGCCTCAGTCTCCCGAGTAGCTGGGACTACAGGCGCCCACCACCACACCTGGCTAATTTTTTGCATTTTTAGTAGAGACGGGGGTTTCACCGTGTTAGCCAGGATGGTATCGATCTCCTGACCTCGTGATCCACCCGCCTTGGCCTCCCAAAGTGCTGGGATTACAGGCTTGAGCCACCACTCCCGGCCCATGGTCTTCTTGGTTCTTTTTGTGATTCTGAGAAGCTGGAGACCATGAAAACCTGAGGAAGGGAAAGGAAGCCCAACTCACCTCCCCTAGTCCAGCTTTGGATGGGGATGCTAGTCCTTCTCCCCTCCTATGGGATGGTTGAGGTGATGGCTATGACTGCATGTGTATCCTACACAGCATCAAGCACATGGCACCAGGCATCCTGGAAGGCCCCTGCCTGGGATCCCAGGAACCTACCTGCCTTTGATTCCTGCAGGATCCTGCCTGATTTGTACTGTTCGGGGAAGACCAAGACCAGGCCTGGCAGTCGGAAGCCCTCCTTGTTTCCCTTCCTTGCCATCATCTGACCATGCTGGTTGTCTTCCTCCAGGCCCCTGTCTCTTGCCCACCTGCTCAACAGACCACACACCTGCATATATGGCCTTCCCTTCACTTCGGGACCCTTCCAGCTCAGCCTCCACCCTTTGCAGTCTCTGCTTCAGCTGGTCTTCGGAAGCCTCGGCTCGACGGCCTTCATCCCTCTGTAGAGCTGTGAGCAGTCCCAGAGCCACAGTCAGGACTGGCTGGGGCCCACTAAATCAGCCCCCATAAACGTGATGAATTTCGCCCATCTCTAGAAATCTGGTGGTGGGGCGTCCAGCCTCTTATTCTCTCTCTGGGTTTTGTTGTTTTTGTTTTTTATCCCTAGAGTCTCACAGGCTCCTCATTATTAAGAAGTAAAGACTTTCTCCATGTTCTGCCTGTACAAAATAGCTTTCCGGATAGCCCGGCATGGTGGCTCATGCCTGTAATCCCAATATTTTGGGAGGCTTAGGTGGGAGAATCGCTTGAGGCCAGGAGTTTGAGACCTGCCTGGGCAACAGAGTGAGACCTCGTCTCTATAAGAAAAATAAATAGGGCCAGGTGCAGTGGCTCATACCTGTAATCCCAGCACTTTGGGAGGCCAAGGTGGGAGGATCATGAGGTCAAGAGTTCAAGACCAGCTTGGCCAACATGGTGAAAACCCGTCTCTAATAAGAATACAAAAATTAGCCGGGCGTGGTGGCCGTGTACCTGTAATCCCAGCTACTTGGGAGGCCGAGGTAGGGGAATCACTTGAGCCTGGTAGGCAGAGGTTGCAGTGAGCTGAGATCGCGCCACTGCACTCCAGCCTGGGCAACAGAGCACAAGATTCTGTCTTAAAAAAAAGATAGTAAAATAAAATAAAATAATAAAATAAAATAAAAAAATTAAAAAAAAGAAAAATAAATAAATAAAGTAGCCAGGTAGGGTGGTATGCACCAGCTACTCGTGAAGCTGAGGTGGGAAGATTGTTGGGGTCCAGGAGTTTGAGATTACAGTGAACTATGATCACACCACTGCAGTCCAGCCTGGGCAATAGAGCAAGATTCTGTCTTAAAAAAAAAAAAAAAAAAAAAAAAAAGCTTCCTTTATCAACTCTCACTGCCCACTCTTCTTTCATTGTCTTTTTCCACTAGGGGATGGTTAGGGTTCAACTTAACCCTCCACTGTATCTCCAACTCTCCAATCTCCCAGGATACAGAAATGCCCCATTTCACTTGCCCTGTTGCCCACCCCCATGCCAGCTTCTACCCTCCTTACCCAAGTGGTCTCGGAGCAGCTCCTTCTCCAGCACCACCAGCCTGTGCCTGGACTCAGCCTCCACATCTGCACCTGCCGTGGCAAGTGGCAGAGCCTCAGCTCTTCATGATCTCAGCATTCCTCACTCTCCTTGCGTCCTCACCCACACCCTGCACTTTTGCCACAGGAGACCTGAGGACCGCTAAATGAGGTATCCATGGTGGCAGAGTCTACTGAAGTCAGCACTGTGTCCTTACCGACTAGCACATAACAGATATGCAAAATACACATGACAAATATATTAGGCAGGCACAGAGCTAGATGGTGCTTAAAGGAGAGCGTGAGTGACAATTTCCCCACTTCCTCAGCTCCCTGCATCTGACTTCAAGGACATGAAAGAGGAAGGTCAAGAGAGTTCCATCCTGTCATGCAGAAGGCTGAATTCTCTCTGGAGGAGCACTGCATGGTCTTCATGCCAGAACATGGAGAAGCAGGGGGCACCTCCATCCACCATGACTCACCCCAGTTCTTTTTCTTCTTCTGTGCCCCAGATTTCTTCCCTTTTTCTTTGTTTTTAGGTGGCATCTCCTTGCTGTCCTGGGAGAAGGAGGGGACCTTATGTTTAGGTCTGGACACAGGGATGCTTTCCTGACTGAATCAGGAGTCTCAGAGGAGTCTCCTGGTTCTACTCCAAATTTGTCTCTCATACTCTTCAGAAAAGTCAGTTCACAGTCTCTTTGGAACCTCAGGCAGGGTTGGGGTCAATGGGGAGGATGAAGTTTTTTCTCTCAACCAGGCTGACTGTACAGAAGTCACTCCTCGCAACTCTCTTTTAGATAAACTAAATCCCTGTACCTGCTCCCCTCCGTCTTCCCATCATCCTCAACCCTCTCTTCCTACCTGTAGGATCCTCTCCTGCCAGTGTTGGGGCTCCCTGTGGAGTGACCCACCCGTGGGGAGTGGCAGAGAAAAGGCCCAACTAGCGAGGAGCCTGAGGCGGGGCCTGGGTCCTGGGAGCCAATCCTTGGTGGCAAATTTCTCTTGAGGGCAGGACTGAGGGCTGGAAGGTTGGGTTTCGGGAGGCTGTATGTTGTCCAGGCAACTGGGAAACATGGAGTTCGTAGGAAGGTGGAATGGGCTAAATCAGCTCACAAAGCTTAAAATATCAAGGTCTCAAAGGGTCAGTTCTTTCCTTATCCCATAATCTTAAGTATAGTTTGAAAAGAAAGGGCTGGCCGGGAGCGATGGCTCAAGCCTGTAATCTCAGCACTTTGGGAGGCCGAGAAGGGTGGATCACGAGGTCAGGAGATCGAGACCATCCTGGCTAACATGGTGAAACCCCGTCTCTACTAAAAAATACAAAAAACTAGCCGGGTGAGGTGGCGGGCGCCTGTAGTCCCAGCTACTCCGGAGGCTGAGGCAGGAGAATGGCGTAAACCCGGGAGGCGGAGCTTGCAGTGAGCTGAGATCCGGCCACTGCACTCCAGCCTGGGCGATAGAGCGAGACTCCATCTCAAAAAAAAAAAAAAGAAAAAAAAAAAAAAAAGAAAAGAAAGGGCTTTGGAGGCCGATTAGTTATGATTCATTGCCATGTAGACATGGCCTGCAATTTGGAGACTTCCAAATTCAGATGTACACATCTGAGATAATATGTTGTGCTGATACAGAGGAAAAGGACTGACAGTAGCCATGTTGGACAATTGACATCCCAAGGTCCCATCAGCGAAATGACATTAGTAGGTTTAAAACTGAAGATCTAAGCTGGGGGCGGTGGCTCATGCCTATAATCCCAACATTTTCAGAAGCTGAGGCAGGAGGATTACTTGAGGCCAGGAGTTCAAGACCAGCCTGGACAACACAGTGACACCTCATTTCTATAAAAAATTAAAAAATTAGCCTGGCATGGTGGTGCACACCTGTTAGTCTCAGCTACTTGAGAGGCTGAAGCAGGAGAACCACTTGAGCCTGGGAGGTTGAGGTAGCAGTGAGCTATGATTGCACCACTGCACTCCAGCCTGGATGACAGAGGGAGACCCTGTCTCAAACAAACAAACAAACAAACAAAACCCCCAAACCACTGAAGATCCTCTTCAGTACACTGTGGAATGAGGGTAATAAGTGCAGGAATAGGTAGGTAGTCGAGGGCGTTTCCCACTTCAGAGAAATGAGACACAAAGGAACAGCGGACCCATGAACTCTAGGGTACCGACCTAGAGGGATGCAAGTGTGCAGGAAAGTGCTCAGGTTAGAGACAAGACATTTGAGCTTGAGTCCCAACTGTGGATATGTAAACTGAGGCAAGCCATTTGACTTTGCTCAGCATCAGTTTCCTGATCTTTAAATGTTTGATTTTGCAGCTCTTGAAAAGCCTGTGTTTTAGCTGGGTGTTTACATGGCTATCTTCTCTCCTAGTGACTTAATCTGTTGCTACATTTCCCCATTCCCTTGTGGGGCTGATTTTCACACAGGTGTTGAGACATTGCTTTGTGAGGCTCCCTGCAGCATAGAGTTGGTTGGGGCTCCCTCTAGTGGACCTGCTTGACCTTCTCCTGAGTTTCCTACATTTTTGCTTTTGCGTTATTTACTGGGCAATATTGGGGGTGACTTCCTTTGGGGATACTTCTTAGTGTCCTGCTGGAGCCAGGAGTGGCTGGAAGAATTAATGTGGGGGAGAGAGTATGACAGGTGGCCCTCCCTTGTCAGGCAGCCCTCACTCTCCCTGCAGCTCTGTGCTATCCTGAGGCTTGCCATCTATCTGCCACTTAGATCTCTGGGCACAATACTGGTTAGAGTGAAAACAGCAGGGCTTTTCTCCTTTTGGATTAGGGGACCTGCAGACCATTTATTTAGTTTTTTTGTTTGTTTGTTTTGTTTTTGTTTTTGTTTTGAGATGGAGTCTCGCTCTGTTGCCCAGCCTGGAGTGCAGTGGCACGATCTCAGCTCACTGCAAGCTCCACCTCCCAGGTTCATGCTGGGACTGCAGGCATCCACCACTGCGCCCTGCTAATTTTTTTGTATTTTTAGTAGAGACGGGGTTTTACCGTGTTAGCCAGCATGGACTCGATCTCCTGGCCTCGTGATCCACCCGCCTCGGCCTCCCAAAGTGCTGGGATTACAGGTGTGAGCCACCACGCCCGGCAGTTTTTTTTTTTCAGTGTCTCTCTCTGTCAGCCAGGCTGGAGTGCAGTGGCATGATCACGGCTCACTACAGCCTCAGCCTCCCCAGGCTCTGGTGATCTTCCCACCTCAACCTCCTGAGTAGCCGGGACTATAGGCGCATGCCACCACACCTGGCTAATTTCTATATTTTTTGTAGAGATGGGGTTCTCCATGTTGGCCAGCATGGTCTCGAACTCCTGGCCTCAAGTGATCTGCCTGCCTTGGTCTCCCAAGGTTCTTAGATTACAGGCGTGAGCCGCTGCACCAGGCTATCTTTTTTTTTTTTCTCAGACAGCATCTTGTTCTGTCACCAGGCTGGAGTACAGTGATGTGATTTCGGCTCACTGCAACCTCCACCTCCCAGGTTCAAGCAATTCTCTGCTTCAGCCTCCCAAGTAGCTGGGATTACAGGCAGCCACCACCACGCATGGCTAATTTTTGTATTTTTAGTAGAGATGGGGTTTCACCATCTTGGCCAGGCTGGTCTTGAACTCCTGACCTTGTGATCCACCTGCCTCAGCCTCCCAAAGTGTTGGGATTACAGGCATGAGCCACTGCGCCTGGCCTTCTTTAGGTACTTCTCTTCAACTCTGTCACCCTCAATATTTTTGGTCCATTGCCTATTGTCAGGAGGAGATCTGTAGAAATAGCCACAAGAGGCTGGGCACGGTGACTCATGCCTGTTATCCCAGCACTTTGGGAGGCTGAGGTGGGCAGATCATGAGGTCAGGAGTTTGAGACCAACTCAAACTTATTAAATCCTTTCTCTACTGAAAAACACAAAAACTAGCTGGGCATGGTGGTGGGCGCCTGTAATCCCAGCTACTTGGGAGGCTGAGGCAGGAGAATCACTTGAACCCAGGAGGTGGAGGTTGCAGTGAGCCAAGATTGCGCCACTGCATTCCAGCCTGGGCAACAAGAGCAAAACTCTGTCTAAAAAAAAAAAAAAAAAAACCTTGGAAAACCTTGGTCTCTGCAACCCCTTATTGTGACCCAGACATTCCTTTCTATTGATTCCAGATCTTTAGATAATAACTCTTTCAAGTAATTGTCAATTGGAAAATCTCTGAATTCACTTATGACCTGGAACCTAACTCTAACCCTAATTCCCTTACCCACTTCCTCACTTCCAGTTGTCCTGCCTTTCTAGACCGAACCAACGTACATCTTACATATATTGATTGATGTCTTATGTTTTCTTAAAATGTATAAAGCAAGCCGGCACAGTGGCTCACGCCTGTCATCCCAGCACTTTGGGAGCCAAGGCAGGTGGATCACCTGAGGTCCGGAGTTCAAGACCAGCCTGACCAACATGGTGAAGCCCTGTCTTTACTACAAATACAAAAAATTAGCCGAGCATTTTGGTGGGTGCGAGTAATCCCAGCTACTTGGGAGGCTGAGGCAGGAGAATCTCTTGAGCTTGGGAGGTGGAGGTTGCAGGGAGCCGATATTGCGCCATTGCACTCCAGCCTGGGCAACAAGAGTGAAATTCCGTCTGAAAAAAAAACAAAAAATGCAAAAAGCCAAATTGTAGCCTGTTCACCTTCAGCACTTGTTCTCAGGATCTCCTGAGAGTTGTGTCACGGGCCATTGGTCACTCATATTTGGCTCAGAATAAATCTCTTCAAATATTTTACAGAGTTTGACTCTTTTCTTTGACATGAGACTAATGTTAATAAGTTCTGATAGCCCACTACCATCAGACTAGCTTCTTCTAATCTTGAGCATGTTTTTCATTTATTCTCCCTCCACCACCTCCTTCTCCTGTGCTGTAATGCAGCGGGGGTTCCTGTCCCTGTCCTCCTCATCTAGAAGCCTGCTTGGGAGGTTTTTCTTTCTTTCTTTCTTTCTTTTTTTTTTTTTTGAGACAGTCTCACTCTGTGGCCCATGCTGGAGTGCCGTGGTGCAATCTCAGCTCACTGCAACCTCCATTTCCTGGGTTCAAGAGATTTTTGCGCCTCAGTCTCCCGAGTAGCTGGTATTATAGGCATGTGCCACCACATTCAGCTAATTTTTGTATTTTTAGTAGAGATGGGGTTTCACCATTTGGCCAGGCTGGTCTGGAACTCCCAACCTCAGGTGATCTGCTTGCTTTGGTCTCCAAGTGTCAGGGTTGTGTGAACCAGAGCAACTCCATCTTGAAGAGGAGCTGGGTAGAATGAGGCTGAGAACTACTGGGCTGCATTCCCAGAAGGTTAAGGCATTCTAAGTCATAGGATGAGATAGGAGGTTGGCACAGATACAGATCATAAAAACCTTGCTGATAAAACAGGTCGCAGGAAAGGAGCTGGCCAAAACCCACCAAAACCAAGATGGTGACGAGAGTGACCTCTGATCGTCCTCACTGCTACACTCCCACCAGCGCCATGACAGTTTACAAATGCCAGGGCAACATCAGGAAGTTACCCTGTATGGTGTAAAAAGGGGAGGCATGAGTAATCCATCCCTTTTTTAGCATATCATCAAGAAATAACCATAAAAATGGTTATGTCTATGGAGTCACCATTCTTCTGTTCCAACACTTTCCTAATAAACGTGTTTTCACTTTACTCTAGAGTCGCCCTGAATTCTTTCTTGTGTGAGATCCAAGAACCCTCTCTTGGGATCTGGATCGGGACCCCTTTCCTGTAACAAAAGTGCTGGGATTGCAGGCATAAGCCACTGAGCCTGGCACATTTTTGCATTTTTTATAGAGACAGGGTTTCGCTATGTTGCCCATCCTGGTCTCGAACTCCTGGGCTCAAGCAATCCATCTGCCTCAGCCTCCCAAAGTGCTGGGACTACAGGCAGGAGCTACCTTGCTTGGTCTGGGAACTTTTTTTCCGTGGAATGATTAGTGTCCCCATTACTTGTTGATGTAAAGGAAAAGACTGGCATAAATTTAAGCAGAGAGTGGGCCAAGTTTGAGGACAGCAATCCAGGAGCATAGATTCAAGTTCCCCTTGACAATAGGCTCAGATTAGTAGCAGTTACAAGTGTGTGTGTGGTTTTTTTTTTTTTTTTTTTTTTTTTTTTTTTTTTTTGAGATGGAGTTTCACTCTTGTTGCCCAGGCTGGAGTGCAGTGGCACAATCTTGGCTCACTGCAACCTCTGCCTACCGGTTCAAGTGATTCTCCTGCCTCAGCCTCCCGAGTAGCTGAGATTACAGGCTCCCACCACCAAGTCTGGCTAATTTTTTGTATTTTTAATAGAGACGGTATTTCACCATCTTGGCCAGGCTGGTCTTGAACTCCTGATCTCGTGATCCGCCTCCCAAAGTGCTGAGATTACAGGCGTGAGCCACCAGGCCCGGCCAACAAGTCTTTTTTTTTTTTTTTTTAAGACAGACTCTCTGTCGCCCAGGCTGGAGTGCAGTGGCACGATCTCGGCTCACTGCAAGCTCCGCCTCCCGGGTTCACGCCATTCTCCTGCCTCAGCCTCCCGACAAGTGTGTTTTTAAAGGAAAAAAGAGGCCAGGTATGGTGGCTCATGTCTATAATCTTAGCACTTTGGGAGGCCCAGGCGGGAGGATCACTTGAGGCCAGGAGTTTAAGATCAGCCTGGGCAACCTGAGACCACCACCACCCCACCGAAAATAAATAAACAAACAAACAAACAAATGCAAAGAAGAGGCAGTTCCTAAACTGTCTGCTAATCACTTACATTAACATAGTGTTAAGGTATTTGATTGGCTGTACGTTGCATTCCAGGAACATGAAGATGATGGGTGAGGCAGCTAGTCAGGGACCAAATGCCTTTAAACCATTGCCCCCAGGCATGGGTCGGGGGTTTGTGACTGAAGTCCCATACTCATGTTTCTCTGGGCCTGATAATTTTGCATACCTCACACAGTTCAGACAGCTTTGAGCTATTTTTCTTTTCTCATCCTGATGCATAGAATGACATTAGAATAGAGATTGCAGAATACAAGCAACTATACCCCAGAAGAGAATGTAGTTTACAAATACGTTCAGTCAATGGACTTTCCTTTTTTTCTTTTGAGACAGAGTCTCGCTCTGTGCCCAGGCTGAAGTGGAGTGGTACGATCTCAGATCACTGCAACCTCCGCCTCCCAGGTTCAAGGCATTCTCCTGTTTCAGCCTCCAGAGTAGCTGGGATTACAGGTGCCCGCCACCACGCCTGGCTACTTTTTGTATTTTAGTAGAGACGGGGTTTCGCCATGTTGGTCAGGTTGGTCTCAAACTCCCGACCTCAAGTGATCCGCCAGCCTCAGCCTCCCAATGTGTTGGGATTATAGGCATGAGCCACCATGCCCGGCTCAGTCAATGGACTTTCAGGTGTGGAATGAGGATGTGGTTTGGGGTGAAGGTGAAGTGGGATAAGAAAAAGGCTACATGTTACACAATGTGATGCAGGATGAACCAACTCTAGCATAATCTGGAATGGGAATGACATTGTGATTAACAGTCCAATCCCCTCTCTTGTACGTTTTCTAAAACAAGACAAATAAGAATTGTGGCCTGGCGTGGTGGCTCACGCCACGTCCAGCTAAATTTTTTTGGGGGGGAAAAAAAAGGTAAAAAAAGGGCAATCTTCCTTTTCTTATTAATCTACTTTATTTATTCTTTTTTTTTTTTTTTTTTTTTTGACAGAGTTTCACTCTTGTCACCCAGGCTAGAATGCAGTAGCACAATCTCAGCTCACTGCAACCTCTGGCTCCCAGGTTCAAGTAATTCTCCTGCCTCAGTCTCCCAAGTAGCTGGGATTACAGGTGCCTGCCATTAAACCCAGCTATTTTTTGTATTTTTAGTAAAGACCAGATTTCACCATGTTGGCCAAGCTGGTCTCCAACTCCTCACCTGAGATGATCCTCCCCCCTCGGCCTCACAAAGTGCTGGGATTACAGGCGTGAGCCACTGCACTGGGCCAAATGGATTGGATTTTAAAGCACACTTCAGGCAGAGGGAATAAGGGAACAGTCTGAGTAATGGTGATGAAGAAAGAAAGAATTGGCCAGGTGCGGTGGCTCATGCCTGTGATCTCAGCACTTTGGGAGGCCGAGGAGGGCGCATCACCTCAGGTCAGGAATTGGAGGTCATGTCAGCTTGGCCAACACCGTGAAATCTCATCTTTACTAAAAATACAAAAATTAATCAGGCATGGTGGCAGGCACCTTAATCCCAGCTACTCGGTGGGCAGCGGTTGCAGTGAGCCGACATTGTGCTACTGCGCTCCAGCCTGGGTGACAGAGAGAGACTCTGTCTCAAAATAAAATAAATATGGCCGGGCGTGGTGGCTCAAGCCTGTAATCCCAGCACTTTGGGAGGCCGAGACGGGTGGATCACGAGGTCAGGAGATCGAGACCATCCTGGCTAACACGGTGAAACCCCGTCTCTACTAAAAAATACAAAAAACTAGCAGGGCGAGGTGGCGGGCGCCTGTAGTCCCAGCTACTCGGGAGGCTGAGGCAGGAGAATGGCATAAACTCGGGAGGCGGAGCTTGCAGTGAGCTGAGATCCGGCCACTGCACTCCAGCCCGGGCGACAGAGCGAGATTCCGTCTCAAAAAAAAAAAAAATAAATAAATAAATAAAAAATAAATAAATAAAAAAGAATTGTATTTGATGACTTGGTGAGTCAGCTAGCATAGGACATGTGTACCAGGGAGTAGTATAAAACTACAAGGTTATTTAGCTTGGAGTTAGAGCAACTTGTCAATTTTATTCCAGAGGCAATGGGAAGTGTTTAAAGTTTGTGACGCTGTCTGAACTATACTTTAGGAAGCCTATGGTAGCAGGATGAATTGAAGGCAGAGGAAAAGGTTTCAACAGTCCAGGGAAAAGAAAAGGAGGACCTGCAACTAGGTGTTGGCACTAAGGACGGAGTTTTGCCTAGATTTTCCCTTCATAGATTCTTCTCTTCCTGAATGGAAACTGATAAAAGGAAATTCTTCTGATAGTAAATTATAATGTTGACTCCAAAATCAATTATAGATAAAGGCGATTAAATTGCAAACCCAGGATGCCTGGCTGAAAGGTCCCTGCATTCAAAGATATTTTCCCCTTTACAGGAGCTATAAATATAGCTCCCTAATCCTTTGTGCTTTGTGGAAGAGCCTGGAGGGGGATCCAAGGCGGAACTAATACTTACTGACACACCTGGGTCTGCAAACTCCCAAAACCGAGGCTCAGAATTAGTAAATTAGGGCAGGGCACTTCCTTCTTTGGAAGGGAAGTTCCTATTTTCAAAGTTCTTCCAACGGAACTTTTACATTAGAGAAGTGTAATTGACCGAGAAGTGGAAGTGACCGGGAACAGCATTTCTGTTCCCTGGGCGGGAGACAGAACCCCCTCGGGCAGAGCCAGCAGCAGGTCAGCTTCTGAGGAGGCCCTCATGCTGGCGGCGCCGACCTGTGGTGCAATGCTCCGAGTAGGAGAATCTTAAATACATGTTTGAGACTCAATTCCCAGAAACGTAACTAGTCTTCACGAGCCAAAAAAAAAAAAAAAAGGAAGTACTTTCTTTTCAAGAGGTCAAAGGGCCTGGAAGAAGAGCTCCTGGCTTGAGTGTCTCAAGCCTTGCTGGGGCCTAATCCGGCTGGAACAGGCCGCAGTATTCATATTCCTGTCCTTGGTCGTGTCTTAATGAAGACTTGAAAATAATAAGGGGTGGAGAAATAACTTTCCTTTTTCTCCCACCATCCTCCCACAGTGTAAATAAGCAAATACCTCTAATCTCCATTTCTTCATTTGTCAGGCGTGGGGAAAGACTTGACATCAAGACTTCCATTCCATCGCCACCTGTCTTAATTTAAACATTCCCATGACCCACCCCAGGAGCGCCAACCACCCGCCCACAAGGAGCATGGAAGTCTCGGTTTCTGGCTACTGCGCAGACTCCACCTTGGACCTACCCACCACTTCCAATCCCCCGCCGCTCCTTTCCCCGTTTCTCCAGCAGAGGGCGCAGGCCCGAAGGTTCCGCCGGCCCCGCCCCAGCCTGGCCCCGCCCCGCCCCCGGCGTAGGGGCGGGGGAGACGGGCACAGAAAGCTGGCTGCGGCTTTCCGGGAGCTGTGGGCACGCGGGCTGCTCGGAGCCAGTGGCTCGGGGGTCGTCGCTGCGCAGTCCGGCCGCGGTCGGCCGATTCCCCGAGGTCACCAGTAAGCTGGTCCGCCTCCGGGACGCGCGCCCCGCCGGCCTCGGGCTCGCGCGCTCGGAAGGGGCGCGTCCCGCGCTCTCCCGGCACCGCCCACTCCCCTCCTCACGGCCGCTCCTCCCTCCGCCCGGATAGCCGGCGGCGGCGGCGGCGGCGGCGGCGGCCGGGAGAGGCCCCTCCTTCACGCCCTGCTTCTCTCCCTCACTCGCAGTCGAGCCGAGCCGGTGGACCCGCCTGGGCTCCGACCCTGCCCAGGCCATGGCCGGCAACGTGAAGAAGAGCTCTGGGGCCGGGGGCGGCGGCGGCTCCGGGGGCTCGGGCTCGGGTGGCCTGATTGGGCTCATGAAGGACGCCTTCCAGCCGCACCACCACCACCACCACCACCTCAGCCCCCACCCGCCGGGGACCGTGGACAAGAAGATGGTGGAGAAGTGCTGGAAGCTCATGGACAAGGTGAAAGGCCTGCTGAGCGCCCGCTGTTGCAGGGTGGGCGTGGGCGGAGGGCCGCGGGGTGGGGAACGAGCGGACGGAGGAAGCGGGGGAGGGGACGTGTCTGGTGAAGCCGGGGAGGCGCGGAGCCGGGGTGACCGGCCGGGGGATGGGGGGCGTGGGGGCGGGGACGAGGCCGGGAGGGTGGAGGGCGGCGTGGGGGAGGGGCTGCCGTTGGGAGTCGGGAAACGCTGGGGTGCCGCGTTTGGGGTAGCCAGACAAAGATGGAGTGGGGGCTGGGGCGAAGGTTAACTGGGAAGCCAGTGGGGCGGAAGTATAATGGGGGTGCGGAGTTTGGGGCTCTGTGCAGGGTGTAGGGATGTAGGTCACGGAATTGGCCTGGGAGGTTAGCAGGGAGGGCGTGAGGAAGAGTGTTTGATTTACCGGCTGGGGCTCTTGGCTGGGTGAGATCTAACCAGGGAATTAGGTTCCTGGGCTCTGATTGAGGAACCTGGCTAGGGTCAGGACAGCTCCGCAGGGAAGCTGTGCTCTGGGTGAGAGTATAGTGCCTTCTCATTAAGATGTAACCCGAAGATAAAAGACATAGGGATGTTTAAGTGGGGCAAGGAAATAACTTTCCTCCACATCTAGCGCCAGCTCAAGTTTTTTGTTACCCTCAGAAACACTGGATGTGATGCTCAAGTTTTTTGTTACCCTCAAACACTGGATGTGATCCATTGCTGGTGCTGAGATATGCACTGATTAAACCACAAGTTCTGGTTAGAACTATTATCTTCTGAAAGATGGACTAGCTGAGCCTGTTAAGCAGCAGCAGATTCTAACTTCTTAATAACTTCCTCCCTACCACACCGCTTGAGCTGGGTTCTTTTTTTCTGGTAACGGTTCTGACTCCTTATTGCAAGTCCTGACTTTAAACTTGTTCGATGAGCTTCTTTGATTACGCTTGTTTGTTTGTTTTTTGCAAATACGAACAAAAATAACTCCTTTATATTTAGCCACTGTTTGTCATTTGGGAGACTTACTTCCTTATAGTTGTTTCTATATAATGAAATGTAGTTAGTCTCAAGTAATTAAGTGTTTAAGTCAGACGCTTTGTTAGAATTCAGTATGTTTTCTTGGTATTTTTCATATTCGTTAATTACTTTGGCAAAATTCATATTGCGCATGAAAAGTGATTAGAAGTATCTGGCACGTTCTAGCAGAATGGTGTTATTTCCTCCAGGGTAAAATTTGGTTTTCTTTGGTTCCTCTCTGGGCCTCGGTTCCTCTTCTGTAAAGTTCTTCATGGGCTGTTTTGGAGTAGAAACCGCTAATACAATGATTATGAAGCGCTTAGCTTCATAATTGTAGTGGGTAATTCAAATGCCTAATAAGTCCTGTGTGTGAATTAACACTCCTGTAGTGCGTGCCAGTGGTTTCATAGCTACCTTTTTAGGGCTGGTTTTTCTCATGTTAAATAATTGGTATTGTGATTAATGACACAAGTATTTGTGTGTTGATTATATTGGTGGTGTAGTACTAATTTTATTATTAGAAATTATAATAAAATCCTTACAGAAAGTTTAGGTGTGTGAAAGGAAACTTTAAATGTGTCGCCTCTTTTAAAAAAAGCGCATCAAAGGTATTCAAATGCTAAAGTTTGTTAGTTTGCTTTTTAGGGATATATCGTTAAGGACGAAAAAATTTCCTCTGGCACAGAAAAAAATACCTTTATAATGAGTGTCTCGTATCAGACATGTGGGTGCAGTACAATCAAAATTATATTAATTAGTGACCCCTGCTTAAGAATAATCTCTTTATTAAAGAGATTCTGTATTCTGTTTTTTTTTTTTTTTTTTTTTTTTTTGAGACGGAGTATCTGCTCTTGTTACCCACTGGGCCCGGCCCTCTATTCTAAAAGAATAAGAATATTCTGTATTCTTATTAAAGTGTTCCTGTAAATACAGAGTAAGATATAGGTAGTCCTATTCTACAAGGTAGCCCAAATAAAATCCTTCCTTAAGTCTTACTCCTGCATCTATTTAAAGTATGTGTATTGAATTTTGATTTATTCTGCAGAATGTTTAATTACTTGGGAAGAATAAAGAGGACTTAAAGTTTTGACTCAAATTGCTTTTCAGGTTTGATAGTTTCACAGAAAGTAGGCTTCTAGCTTTTCCATTCCAGTGTAGGGAGAGGGATGTTTTATTTTTGTATTACTTGCCTCAAAGGTTGGTTTTAGTACTGTCTCCTCCCCCTGTATCACATATTTCTAGTTGCTATGAAAACGTAGTACTTTCTGATGTGTCAGTCTGATAGGTTTATGCTGCTTTCCAGATCTTTGAATACCTCTGTGATGTTACTAGATTGCACCATCTCTTTTACCCTTGATGTTTTGAGCATGAGGTTTACTCTTTTTTCACTTTATTTCATTTTTATTGTTGAAAGTCTTAAATGTGTCACCGCACCTTGACTTCAGGTGCTCTAAGTGGTGAAGAACCTACTGTCAAATCCACAGATGTCCCACACATTTAATTCTTTTTAACAAAATTTCTGGGCCGGGCCCCATAGCTCACACCTGTAATTCCAGCATTTTGGGAGGCCGAGGTGGGCAGATCACTTGAGGTCAGGAGCTCCAGACCAGCTCTGTCAACATGGTGAAACCCTGCCTGTACTAAAAAATACAAGAATTAGCCAGGCGTGGTGGCAGACGCCTGTAATCCCAGCTACTTGGGAGGCTGAGATAGGAGAATCCCTTGAACCTGGGGCAGAGGTTGCAGTGAGCCAAGATCGTACCACTGTACTCTAGCCTGAGCTACAGAGCGAGACTCGGTCTCAAAAAAAAAAAAAAAAAAAAAAAAAATCTGTTTAATTCCTTTGAATGACACACATTTAGTTCTTTCTTTTTTTTTTTTTTAATTTTAATTTTTATTTTTTGAGACGGAGTTTCACTCTTGTTGCCCAGGCTGGATGCAATGACACGATCTCAGCTCACCGCGACCTCCGCTTGCTAGGTTCAAGTGATTCTCTCCTGCCTCAACCTCCCGAGTAGCTGGGATTACAGGCATGTGCCACCATGCCCAACTGACTTTTTTTTTTCCCCTGTTTTCAGTAGAGACGGGGTTTCTCCATGTTGGTCAGACTGGTCTCGAACTCCTGACCTCAGGTGATCTGCCCGCCTCGGCCTCCCAAAGTGCTGGGATTACAGGTGTGAGCCACCGCGCCTGGCCATACACATACTTAGTTCTAAGTCACCATCTCATACCTGTTTTATCTTTGTTGTTGAAGCTGGATGAATATTATTCCAGCCAACTCTTAATCAGTTTATTGAATTAGCACTGGGAACTGTTAGTCTCTTTCCTTCCCCCAATATGGGATCTATACAGATGGAAAAATTGGCATAAGACATGGATTCCGGTTAACATAGGCCCGATTTACTAATCCATTATGGAACTTAAACTTACTATTGGAAAAATGTTTGTGCTAGAATGCTTGTTATTAAACTAAAGTTAGAACCTCTGGTTTTCTTTTTGCCACCCCAGGATATTGTAATAAACATGTGCATAAGTACTTCTATGCGAAGAAAGTGGCTAGTAAGCCAAAAGACAATTGGGCAGGGAGGAGAGGAGTGGGAAGTGAAGAGAAAAAGTCACCTAAATTGGCCTTAGATGTATGCCGGGCTCGCACCTGTAATCCCAGCATTTTGAGAGGATGAGGTAGGTAGATCATTTGATCCCAGCTTGAGCCCAGGAATTCCAGATCAGCCTGGGCAACATGACGAAACCCTGTCTCTACAAAAAATACACATATTGGCCAGGCGTGGTAGAGACAGGATTTTTAGTAGCGACAGGATTTCACCTTTTTGGTCAGGCTGGTCTCGAACTCTTGACCTTAGGTGATCCCCACCCGCCTCAGTCTTCCAAAGTGAGCCACCACGCCCCGCCCTTATTTTTAATTAGTTTATATAATTGAAACATTAAGGTATTGATGATTTTTAAATGGGATATAGTTTATTAGAAAAATACATTTAAAAGCATGAGCTTGAAAGAAAATTACATTTTTTTTTTTTGAATTTAAAAAAATATTTTATTGCCCGGGTGTATGGTGGCTCATGCTTGTAATCCTAGCACTTTGGAGGCCGAGGCGGGTGGATCACCTGAGGTCAGTTCGAGACCAGCCTGACTAACATGGAGAAACCCCTTCTCTCCTAAAAATACAAAAAATTCGCCAGGTGTGGTGGCGCATCCCTATAATCCCAGCTACGTGGGAGGCTGAGGCAGGAGAATTGCTTGAACTCGGGAAACAGAGGCTGTGGTGAGCCGAGATCGCACCATTGCACTCCAGCCTGGGCAAGAAGAGCAAAATTCCGTCTCAAAGAAAATTATATATATTTTTTATTTTTATTCATTATTATTATTATTATTATTATTATTATTATTATTTTTTTTTTTTTTTTTTTGAGACGGAGTCTCGCTCTGTCACCCAGGCTGGAGTGCTGTGGCCGGATCTCAGCTCACTGCAAGCTCCGCCTCCCGGGTTCACGCCATTCTCCTGCCTCAGCCTCCCGGGTAGCTGGGACTACAGGCGCTGCTACCTCGCCCGGCTAGTTTTTTGTAGTTTTTAGTAGAGACGGGGTTTCACCGTGTTAGCCAGGATGGTCTCGATCTCCTGACCTCGTGATCCGCCCGTCTCGGCCTCCCAAAGTGCTGGGATTACAGGCTTGAGCCACCGCGCCCGGCTATTCATTATTATTAACTAGTATTTTTTTTTTTTAAATAGAGACAGGGTTAGGCCTGGCACGGTGGCTCACGCCTGTAATCCCAGCACTTTGGAGGACTGAAGCTGGGGGATCACCAGAGGTCAAGAGTTTGAGACCAGCCTGGCCAACATGGTGAAACCCCGTCTCTACCAAAATTAGCTGAGCATGATGGTTATGGGAGGCAGAGGTTGCAGTGAGCCGAGATCCTGCTACTGCCCTCCAGCCTGGGCGATGGAGCAAAACTCCGTCTCAAAAAAAACAAAAGAAAGAAAATAGAAACAGAGTCTGACAAGTTGTCTAGGCTGGTCTCAAACTCTTGGGCTCAAATAATTCTCCCACGTCAGCCTTCCACAGTGTTGGGATTACAGGCATGAGCCACTGTGCCCAGCCAAAAAAGTATTTTTAAAAGATGATTATTGGCTGGGCGCGGTGGCTCAAGCCTGTAATCCCAGCACTTTGGGAGGCCGAGACGGGCGGATCATGAGGTCAAGAGATTGAGACCATCCTGGCTAATACGGTGAAACCCCGTCTCTACTAAAAAATACAAAAAAACTAGCCGGGCGAGGTGGCGGGCGCCTGTAGTCCCAGCTACTCGGGAGGCTGAGGCAGGAGAATGGCGTGAACCCGGGGGGCGGAGCTTGCAGTGAGCCGAGATCCAGCCACTGCACTCCAGCCTGGGCAACAGAGCGAGACTCCGTCTTAAAAAAAAAAAGGTGATTATTTCCTTCCTTCTAACTTTTCCTGCCTTACCCTATCCACCTTGCCTCCTGTGCCTCCTAAAAGCACCTTAGGAAACTTCCTGTATTTTGGAAGTGAGATGCACTTAGAATTTGCAAATTAGTATATAGCATTTAATTGGACTACTACTTAACTCCCTTAGTTCCTTTCCTTCCTGTATTTGCACACTCAAGCGTAGTGGTAGGTATTAAGTTGTTACACTCTAGGAGATTACATTACAAATTGTATATAAGTGATGTGACTATAGGTGAAATATGTCTGAAGTGATGAGGATCTCTTAGGTTTATCTTCTCTGTGTGAAATGTGTCAATATTTTTTCTGTATTTATCTTAACCTCTCAGGATTGTAAAGTCCTTGAGGGTAGCACCTGTAACCTGCTTGTCTCCTGCAATAACCAGTTATGGAGCCTTCCATAATAGTAGATACTTTGTAAGTTTTTTGGTTTTGTTTTTATTTTTTTAGAAAGGTATTTATTTATTTATTTATTTTTTAGTACACTTGAAAGAGGGCCAAGTGGGTGATTTGAGACCAAGTGCCTATTTTTATTTTTACTTATTTTTTACTTAAGAGACAGAGTCTTGCTCTGATGCCCAGGCTGGAGTGCAGTGTCACAATCATAGCTCACTGCATCCTTAAGCGTCTGGACTCAAGCCATCCTCCTGCCTTGGCCTTCCAAAGTGCTGGAATTACAGTCACAAGCCACTGCACCCAGCTAGTAGTTGGCTTTGTGGGTCCCCAAGGAATAACTGCATGGAAAAGGTATGGAGGGGGGCATCCATCTTTTCTTTTTTTTCTTTCTTTCTTTTTTTTTTGAGAGGGAGTCTCGCTTTGTTGCCCAGGCTGGAGTGCAGTGGCATGGTCTTGGCTCACTGCAACCTCTGCCTCCTGGGTTCAAGCGATTCTCTTGCCTCAGCCTCCTGAGTAGCTGGGACTACAAGTGTGTGCTACCACACCTGACTAATTTTTTGTATTTTTAGTAGAGACAGGGTTTCACTGTGTTGGCCAGGCTGGTCTCAAACTCCTGACCTTGTGATCTGCCCGCCTTGGCCTCCCAAAGTGCTGGGATTATAGGCATGAGCCACCACGCCCGGCGGGGGGCATCTATCTTAATTACATTAAAACTTATTTATTTCTTGCAGTAGCCCTTTGTTGGTATCATCCTTGTTTTATATATAAAGACATTTAGGCTCAGAGTGGTTAAGTAACTTAGTTAATAATGGAGCCTGACTTGGAATGGTGGATTACCCACCGTCCTAAAAGTTCTTCCATACATTACCTTCTCAGGTATACAACAAAGTCTCAATCACAAAAGCCATTTATTTAGAAAGTGACCTGTCCAGGTCACCTGCTGTATAGACCTCTGATTTATACAGCATTCCCCTCCATTCGAGGGAAATAGACATTCTGTGTTTTTTTAAATTATTATTTTTAAAATTAATTAATTAATTTATTTATTTTGAGACGGAGTCTCGCTCTGTTACCCAAGCTGGAGTGCAGTGGCGTGATCTTGGCTCACTGCAAGTTCCACCTCCCAAGTTCACGCCATTCTCCTGCCTCAGCCTCCTGAGTAACTGGGACTACAGGTGCCTGCCACCACACCCGGCTAATTTTTTTTGTATTTTTAGTAGAGATGGGGTTTCACTGTGTTAGCCAGGATGATCTCGATCTTCTGACCTCGTGATCCGCCTGCTTCAGCCTCCCAGAGTGCTGAGATTACAGGCATGAGCCACCGTGCTGAGCCCCGGCTGGCTAATTTTTATATTTTTAGTAGAGACGGGGTTTCATCATATTGGTCAGGCTTGTCTCGAACTCCTGACCTCAGGTGATCCACCTGCCTCAGCCTTCCAAAGTGCTGGAATTACGGGCGTGAGCCACTCTGCCCAGCCTTTTTTTTTTTAAAAGACGGAATCTCTCTCTGTCACCCAGGCTGGCGTACAGTCTCGGTTCAATGCAGTGAGGGGCATGATGTCACCTCCACCTCCCAGGTTCAAGCAATTCTCTTGCCTCAGCCTCCCAAGTAGTTGGGATTATAGGCGTGTGCCACCACACCAGTTAATTTTTGTACTTTTGATAGAGATGGGGTTTCACCATGTTGACCAGGCTGGTCTCAAACTCCTGGCCTCGAGTGACTCACCCACTGTGACCTCCCAAAGTGCTGGGATTACAGGTGTAAGCCACCGTGCCTGGCCAGTAGACATTCTCTTGAATGACAGTAAGATAGTGTTTAACTAGTACTATTCAATGAAATAGGTGTTGTCTACTTAAAAGATTGGTGTTTCTTCAAATTGTGAGTGCTGGTTACTTTGTGTGGTGATCATAGAGGCTTTTGTATACTTGTCCAGTTATACTTAATTTATGTTGTCTACTACATTTTTTATTTTTTCTGATCAGATAGTTCACATTGTAGTTTACTTTTTAGCTTCAGTTTATTAACATCTCTCTCTCTCCCCTGTTAGAGCTCCTTAGGACCAAGGCTTTGTCTTAACATAGTCACTCCCTCATTTTCTGTCGAATTAATTGAGGGGATCTGGTAGGGAATTTTTTTTTTTTTTTTTTTTTTTTTTTTAGCGAGTGCTCTGTAACTCGCTAAAAAAGTAGCATTTACTAAACGAGGGTTTACCTCATAAAGGTAGTATATAATTATTGTAAAACTTGATTTGTGTTTTATGCCTATGAAAGGCTCACCCAAAGGATGTAAGATTCTTCATAATTCCTTAATGTAAAACATGAGATGGTTGGGTATTTCATGTAATCAGCAATAGGATTTTGAAAGGCATGTAGAATAAAAGTAGGGTTAGGTCAGGGAAAAAGATTGTATGCTGTCTTCATTTTGTGAGTTTGGTTGAAGTTTTTGCTGATTCTTGCTATAGGAAAAAAGTGATTTTTTAATATGTTTTTAGCCAGCAGTATACATATAATGAATCTGATAAATCATGGTCAAATTGGTCTGGAGTCTTCCTCTTCAGCAGAGTTCAATGTTATATTCAAACATACAATAATATTTATACTGTGATAATTTCCCTAGTGATTAACCTAGAATGTTAAAAGCCAAATGGACTAAATATTTGTTTGAAAACAGGCTACATTTTTGTTTTATTTTTTCGAGATGGCATCTTGCTGTGTTGCACAGGCTGTGCTGCCCAGGCTGACCAACATGGTGAGCTCTATCTCTACTAAAAATACAGAAATTAACTGGGCGTGGTGGTGCATGCCTATAATCCCAGCTGCTTGGGAGGCCGAGGCAGGAGAATCGTTTAAACCTGGGAGGTGGAGGTTGCTGTGAGCCGAGATCACGCCATTGCACTCCAGGCTGGGCAACAAGAGTGAAACTGTCGCAAAAAAAAAAAAAAAAAAAAAAGCGGGGGGTTGTGGCCGGCGCCTGTAATCCCAGCTACTCGGGAGGCTGAGGCACAAGAATAGCTTGAATTTGGGAGATGGAGGCTACGGTGAGCAGAGATTGTGTCGCTGCACTCCAGCCTGCGTGACAGAGCTAGACTCTGTCTCAAAAAAGAAAAAAAAAATTGTTAGAAAAGGGGCATTTAACAAGTCACTGAAATATTTTCATGATGAGCAAATTTTGTGCTGGAAGAAAATAGGTAGGAGTAGGCAACCACCTGGAAGCCAGCGTCAGCTTTGTCCCCACAGTGCTCCTTCCTGCAGCAGCTTCCGCAAGGAGGGAAAGGGGGTGCTAATGATGGCACTGGTGGTGTGCATCCACTGGGGATCCAAGCACTGGGGAGATGTGATGCCACTATCATAGGTGCACCTGTGGTTCTCTCACAAGAAATAAGCAGCCACTCTGGGTCCCTCTCTGCTGTTTTTGGAACGGCTAGTGAGTCATGTGTGACAGCATCCCTTGCCTGGGCACCTTCTCACAACCACCACTATTTGCTGCCTTCCCTGTGGCTTGAATCTGGCATGGAGGAAGGACTAAAATGGGGCCAATTCATTGGTGCTTCATTGAGTGGGGATGGGATCCTAATTTCTGCTTCCTCCTCTCTTGGACTTATTGTATTGTATTGTATTTATTTATTTTTATTTTATTTATTTAATTATTTATTTATTTATTTATTTATTTATTTATTGAGATAGAGTCTTGCTGTGTCGCCAGGCTGGAGTGCAGTGGTGCGATCTCGGCTCACTGCAACCTCCGCCTCCCGGGTTCAAGCGATTCTCCTGCCTCAGCCTCCCGAGTAAGCTGGGACTACAGGCGCTCGCCACCAGGCCCAGCTAATTTTTGTATTTTTAGTAGAGACGGGGTTTCACCATACTGGCCAGGATGCTCTCGATCTCTTGACCTCGTGATCTGCCTGGCTCGGCTTCCCGAAGTGCTGGGATTACAGGCGTGAGCCACCGTGTGCAGGCCATATTTTTGTTTTTTTATGTGGATCTTAAACTGATGTTCAGACTCTATCAAGCGATTTCTTACAAACCAGTACTTCTCAGATTTTATCATGAATTCAGATAAATTCAGGGGATCTTGTTAAAATACTGACTTTGAATAGGTCTGGAGTGGGGCCTGAGAGATTTTTGCATTCCTAATCAGCTCTCAGGAGATGTCACTGCAGCAGGCCCAGGTACCAGACTTGATATAGGAAGGCCGTATGCCACAGTTCCTTTTATTTTGGGTAAGCCTAGCAGATTTTTTTTTTTTTTTTAAGAAATGGCAGTTTATGGCCGGGCGCGGTGGCTCAAGCCTGTAATCCCAGCACTTTGGGAGGCCGAGACGGGCGGATCACGAGGTCAGGAGATCCAGACCATCCTGGCTAACACAGTGAAACCCCGTCTCTACTAAAAATACAAAAACTAGCCGGGTGAGGTGGCGGGCGCCTGTAGTCCCAGCTACTCGGGAGGCTGAGGCAGGAGAATGGCGTAAACCCGGGAGGCGGAGCTTGCAGTGAGCTGAGATCTGGCCACTGCACTCCAGTCCGGGCGATAGAGCGAGACTCTGCCTAAAAAAAAAAAAAAAAAAAGAAATGGCAGTTTAAGATTTTAATTATGATGTTCTTCAATTATGGAAGTAATACTTTAAAATATAAATTTTTGACTGGATGTAGTGGCTCACACCAGTAATCCCAGCACTTTGAGAGGCCAAGGCAGGAAGATTACTTGAAGCCAAGAGTTCGAGACCAGTCGAGTCAATATAGTTAGAACCGAATCTCTACAAAAATAAAAAATAAAAAAATTATTTGGGCGTGGTGGTGAGTTGCTTTAGTCCCAGATACTCAGGAGGCTGAGGTGGGAAGATCACACAGGAGTTTGAGGCTGTAGTGAGCTATGATCCTGCTACTGTGCATCGGCTTGGGCAACAGAGTGAGACCCTGTCTCTAAATAAAGAAAATGAAAAAGGAAAAGCAGCTGATTCTTAGTTACCTCAAGTGAAAATTATGTTGACACTTTTCCACAGTGACACTTAACATAAATGTAGTAGTTGCTGGGGAGTTAAAGATGACCCGGCACTCAAACTTACAATTTGTGTGATACAACTGAAGGTACGTAGAGGGCTCTGGGAACCCTCTATGCAATACAGTCTGTGGGGCTCATGAGGCAAACCATTAATCTCTGAGGAGGCAAAAAAGGGAATGAGGAGGAACTTTAGACCAGTCAGGCCCTTATGTAATACCCTCATCCACAATTGTGTCTTAATTACTGTATGGCATCTAAAAGTGATACTAAAACATTTACAGTAGTCCTTTCCTATCCGTAGTGTGCTTCCTGCAGTTTCAGTTACCTGTGGTTTGAAAACATTAAATGGAAAATTCCAGAAATAAACAATCCAGAAGTTAAATTGTGTGCTGTTCTGAGTAACGAGATGAAATCTTGCAATCTTGTGCTGCTTGTGTCCTGGCATGAATCATCCCTTTATGCAGTGTGGATACATACTGTGGATATAGTAGTGTAGCCACACCGTCTACACTACCAGCCTGTTAGTCGCCTAGTAACCATCTTGATTCTCAGATCAACTGTTGCAGTCTTGCAGTGCTTGTATTTGAGTCACCGTTATTTTACTTAATGACCCCCAAAGCATAAGAGTAATGATGCTGGCATTTTAGATATCCAAAGAAAAACCAGGAAATGCCTCCTTTAAGTGAACAGGTGAAAGTTGTTAAGAAAAAAATCATATTCTGAGGTTACTAAGTTGTACAGTAAGAATGAATCTTCTACTCATGAAATTGTGAAGAAGGGGCTGGGCTTAGTGGTTCATGCCTGTAATCCCAGCACTTTGGGAGGCCAAGGTGGTTGTATCACTTGTGTCCAAGAGTTCGAGACCAGCCTGGGCACATGGTGAAACCCTTTTTTTTTTTTTTTGAGACGAAGCCTCGCTCTGTCACCCAGGCTGGAGTGCTGTGGCCGGATCTCAGCTCACTGCAAGCTCCGCCTCCTGGGTTCATGCCATTTTCCTGCCTCAGCCTCCCGAGTAGCTGGGACTACAGGCGCCCGCCACCTCGCCCGGCTAGTTTTTTGTAGCTTTTAGTAGAGACGGGGTTTCACCGTGTTAGTCAGGATGGTCTCGATCTCCTGACCTCGTGATCCACCCGTCTCGGCCTCCCAAAGTGCTGGGATTACAGGCTTGAGCCACCGCGCCCGGCCGGTGAAACCCTTTTTTAAAACAAAATTTTGAAGAAGCGAAAAGAAATTGATACTAGGGCTGGACGTGGTGTCTCACACCTGTAATTTCAGCACTGCGGGAGGCTGAGGCGGGCAGATCACTCGAGGTCAGGAGTTGGAGACCAGCCTGGCCAACATGGTGAAACCCTGTCTCTACTAAAAAATACAAAAATTAGCGGGGTATGGAGGTGGGCTCCTGTAATCCCATCTACTCAGCAGGAGGCTAAGGTAAGAGAATTGCTTGAACCCAGGAGGCAGAGGTGGCAGTGAGCCGAGATAGTGTTGCTGCACTCCAGCCTGGGCACAGAGTGAGACTCTGTCTCAACAACAACAAAATTTATACTAGGCTTGCTGTCATACTTCATGGCCCTGGTATATGATAAGTGCTTAGTTAAGATGAAAAAAGTGTTAAATTTGTGGATGGAAGACATGCACAGAAACGTGCTCTGATTGGCGCACTTGGGTTTGGTATTATCCTTGATTTGAGGCAACCACTAAGGGTCTTGGAATGCATCCCCCTAACATAAAGGAGGACCACTGTAATCTCTAGTTAATGCCAAGTATTTGGTTTGAAGTTGCATCGATAACTCTGGACAAATAAACGTTTTTGCATTTTTTTTTTTTTTTGAGACAGAGTCTCGCTCTTTCGCCGACGCTGGAGTGCAGTGGCGTCATCTTGGCTCACTGTAACCTCTGCCTCCTGGGTTCAAGTGATTCTCCTGCCTCAGCCTCTCAAGTAGCTGGGATTATAGGCGGGCACCACCTCGCCTGGCTAATTTTTTTTTTTTTAAGATGGAGTCTCACTCTGTCACCCAGGCTGGAGTGCAATGGCACGATCTTGGCTCACTGCAACCTCTGCCTCCTGGGTTCAAGCCATTCTCCTGCCTCAGCCACCTGAGTAGCTGGGATTACAGGCATGCGCCACTACGCCCGGCTAATTTTTGTAATTTTAGTAGAGATAGGGTTTCACCATGTTGGCCAGGCTGGTCTCGAACTCCTTGTGATCCACCCACCTTGGCCTCCCAAAGTGTGGGGATTACAGGCGTGAGCCACTGCGCCTGGCCACGCCGAGTTATTTTTGTATTTTTAGTAGAGGTGGGGGTTTCACCATGTTGGGCAGGCTGGTCTTGAACTCCTGACCTCAAGTGGTCCGCCTGCCTCGGCCTCCCAAAGTGTTGGAATTACAGGCGTGAGCCACCACACCTGACCCATTTTTGCCTTTTAAAAGTAGAACTGGCTGGGTGCAGTGGCTCATTCCTGTAATCCCAGCATTTTGAGAGATTATGGTGGTAGAATCACTTGAGACCAGGATTTTAAGACCAGCCTGGATAACATAGCCAGACCCTGTGTCTGAAAAAATATTAGCCAGATGTGGCACATGCATGTAGTCCCAGCTACTGGGGAGGCTGAGGGAGGAGCATCACTTGAGCCTAGGAGGCCCAGGCTGAGTGAGCTGTGATGGCGCCACTGTACTCCAGTGTGGGTGACAGAGTAAGACCCTGTCTCAAAAAAATAAAAATAAAATATATATATAAAAACTGCATGGTTAAGCTGTCAGAACATACATTGTATTGAATGTGTTTTTTCTGCAGTTGATGTGGTAAGTGAAAGTAATGAGACTGGTAATGAATTATAAGTGGCATGGTGTTTTTGATAAATGCTGTTGGGTGGTATTTGAGAAGTGTTATGTAGTAACTGCAATTCAAGAACCTGAAGGGAGTTTTGAGAAATCAAAAATTGAGAATAGTAATTACAAGTAAGGTGTTTTTCAAATTATTGTCTAATGATGGGGCTATTGTCTAGTGATGACACTTTTTTTCCTCCTATAATCGGTTGACTTTAAAATATGTTTGTTAAAAAAAGTATAGGTGGCTGGATGCAGCGGCTTATGCCTGTAATCCCAGCACTTTGGGAGGCCAGGGTGGGCGATCACTTGAGGCCAGGAATTCGAGACCAGCTTATCCAACATGCGAAACACTGTCTCTACTAAAAATACAAAAATTAGCCGGGCATGGTAGTGCACGCCTGTAGTCTCAGCTACTTGGGAGACTGAGGCAGAGAATTGCTTGAACCTGGGAGATGGAGGCTGTAGTGAGCTGACATCACATCACTGCATTCTAGCCTGGGTGACAGAGCGAGATTCCATCTCAAAAAAAAAAAAAAAAAGTGAAGGTTTCTGGCCAGGCACCGTGGCACATGCCTGTAATGCCAACACTTTGCGAGGTTGAGGTGGGCGGATTGCTTAAGCCTAGGAGTTCAAGACCAGTCTAGGCAACATAGTGAGACCCCACCTCTATTTTTATTTAAAAATTAAACCAAAACCAAAAAAGGATAGGTTTCTGATTTGTCTTTGAAAAACAGTCATGAGTTTTCGTTTAAAAAAGCGTCACTATATATTTATACTTGTTAAACCTCTTCAAGTTTCTGAGATGGAGTTTTTAAAATTTGAAGCTTTAAGAGACTTTAGAAATAAATTGATCTAACTCTTTCATTTAGAGAGACAGAACTTGAGACCCAGAAGGGCAAATAATTTGCTTGAGGTGGCATAGCCAGTGTCACCAGACTAGAGCCCAGGTCTCTGGACTTGTGCTCTGGTGTCCTCCTCTCCTCTTGACAGGAGGTTAATATTCATCCTTGTAAAGTATAATGACATTTTACACATAGAGCTCCACATATTGAATACTTGTTTTTGTAGCATAAAACTATTCATTTTTAACATGGGAAAACATTGAAATGAAAATGAAAAATGCTTCTATCAATAAGTTGGAGTCTTTAGAGATAAAAAATATTTAAGTTGTTTTAGACTTATATGCTTATGGTTTTCTGCCTAATTAAAAATGCAAATTCCTTAGTGTTAGAAAGTATTCTGTATTCACAACAGCATTAGGCCTAGGCATTGTTGTTCTCTATAACATTTTGCTTTTTAAAAGTTTAGCAGTTTTCAAGCATAGTTTTATTGCTCTTTATTGTGATCATAACACTTTCCAATTTTTTTCTATTGACCATTGAGTCTTGGCAGAAGCAAAGGGAGGAGCTAGGCCAGTGAGAAAGCTATTATGAATGGAGTGCATGGCAGCTGTACAAGGATACTGTTGGTTTTTCCAGAGCTAAGCACGTTTCTTTTTAACATTGTTCTGAGTGATGCTGTAAATGTACAGGCAGAAGTAAACAAAAGGCAGCCATTTTTGCCACTGCAGGATTTGGAATGCAAAATAGAGTTGGCCAAATGGAGGACAGACTAAGCAGGAAAATATTTTTATCTTTCAGAAATTTTTTGGTGAATTTTTTTAAGCTTGGGGTTCATGTTCTTTGAAGGTTAACTGTGACTGCCAGTTTAAAATTCACTAAATAATATAGGCAGATGGTTTGGGTTTTTGATGTTTGTTAACTATCGAGTTGAATTATTCACACAGGGCCTTTGGAAACCATTTTTTTTTTTAAGAGGTTATACATAATAAGGACTTTTTTTCCTTTCCAAAGAATGTTAATTTCAAGAGTATCAACAGCATGGTCAGGCATGGTGGCTCTTGCCTGTATATAATTCCAGCCTTTTGGGATGCCAGGAGGCAGGACCACTTGAGGCCAGGAGTTCGAGACCAGCCTTGGTAACATAGTGAGGCTCTATCACTGCAAAAAATAGTTTAAAAAAATTATGCAGGTGTGGTTGCGTGTACCTGTAGTCCTGTGTTTTTGGGAGGTCTAGTTGGGAATGTCTCTTGAGTCCAGGAGTTCAAAGCTGCATTTGAGGTATGATCATGCCATTGTGTTCCAGCCTGGGTGACAGAGCAAACCACCCCACAGCGTTTTTTTTCTTTAAAAAAAAAAAAAAGGTCTTGCCATCTTTCTCAGCTGGTCTCAAACTCCTAGGTTCAAGCCATCCTCCCATCTCAGCCTTCCAAAGTGCTGGGATTACAGGCATGAGCCACTATGCCTGACCCTTTTAAAATTTTTGTTTTTTTTTTATTTTACTTTATTTTATGTTATTTTATTTTACGGTATGTTATTTTATGTTATTTTATTTTAAGACAGAGTCTTGCTCTGTCACCCAGGCCAGAGTACAGTGGCCTGATCTCTGCTCACTGCAAACTCCATCTCCCAGGTTGCAGCGATTCTCCTGTCTCAGCCTCCCCAATTGTTGGGGTTACAGGTGTGTGCCACCACACCCAGCTAATTTTTGTATTTTTAGTAGAGATGGGCTTTCACCATGTTGGCCAGGCTGTTCTCGAACTCCTGACCTCAAGTGATCTGCCCGCATTGGCCTCCCAAGGTGCTGGGATTACAGGTGTGAGTCACCGCACCTGGCCTAAAATTTTTATTATTTATTTATATTTTATTTATTTATTTATTTATTTATTTATTTATTTATTTATTTATTTAGAAACAGAGTCTCTCTCTGTCGCCAGGCTGGAGTGCAGTGGCGTGGTCTTGGCTCACTGCAACTTCTGCCTCCCAGGTTCAAGTGATTCTCCTGCCTCAGCCTCCCGAGTAGCTGGGATTATAGGCATGTGCCACCACACTCAGCTAGTTTTTGTATTTTTCGTAGAGATGGGATTTCACTATGTTGGCCAGGCTGGTCTCGATCTCCTGACCTCGTGATCTGCCCGCTGCAGCCTCCCAAAGTGCTGGGATTACAGATGTGAGCCACCGCGCCTGGCAATTTTTATTTTTTGAGACTCTGTCTCTTAAAAGATGAAGCAAAAAAAAAAAAGAATAGGCCTACCTTTTTATGTTCCTTGAGGTCTGTGTTAGTGTTCCATGGTTGAAGACTTAAGAGTTAGTGCAGTGCTGATTTCCCTGGTCATGATGATTCATTTTCAAAAGATCTTGAGAAAAACAGACATTTAATATGCAAATAAACTTTAAGAGGTTACATGCTAAAGAAGGACAGATAACACTTGTGAAAGGCACATGGTACTAGTTTAAAAATACTAATTCATGAAATGTTTTGGAAACATTTTGTGGTATGTTGTGAGGGCTGATCCATTGTCATGAACATTTATTGATTGCATATGATAAAGGTTTTAGTTTAGTTTTTTTTGTTGTTGAAGGGATGTGCGGTTGACCCTACAACAGCCAGGAGGTTAGGGGCATAGACCACCCTACGTCCCATCCCCCTCATTACCTCCAGCCCCCGCCCCCCCATCGAAAGTCACACGTAGCTTTTGACTCCCTCCCCCAAAGTTAGCCAGTAATAGCCTGCTGTTGATTAGAAGCCTTACTGATAACATAAAACAGCTTATTAACACATATTTTGTACATATATGTGTTGTATCCTGTGTTCTTCCAATGAAGTAAGCCAGATTAAAGAAAACATTATTTTTTGTATTTTTTGTTTGTTTGTTTGTTTGAGATGGAGTCTCGCTCTGTCACCAAGCTGGAGTGCAGTGGCGTGACCTCGGCCCACTGCAACCTCTGCTTCCCGGGTTCAAGCGATTCTCCTACCTCAGCCTCCCGAGTAGCTGGGATTACAGGTGCCTGCCACCATGCCTGGCTAATTTTTTTGTAATTTTAAATAGAGGCAGGGTTTCACCATGTTGACCAGTTGTCACTTACCTCCTTTTCTTTTGTGGATGTTTCTTTTCTTTTTTTTTTTTTTTTTTTTTTTTTTTTGAGACGGAGTCTGGCTCTGTCTCCCAGGCTGGAGTGCAGTGGCCGGATCTCAGCTCACTGCAAGCTCCGCCTCCCGGGTTTACACCATTCTCCTGCCTCAGCCTCCAGAGTAGCTGGGACTACAGGCGCCCGCCACCTCGCCCGGCTAGTTTTTTGTATTTTTAGTAGAGACGGGGTTTCACCGTGTTAGCCAGGATGGTCTCGATCTCCTGACCTCGTGATCCGCCCGTCTCGGCCTCCCAAAGTGCTGGGATTACAGGCTTGAGCCACCGCGCCCGGCCAGTGGATGTTTCTTAATATAAACTATGTTTAGTTTTCAGTTTTTGCTGGATATTAATCTGTAGTTAACAGTGTCAGTCTCCCCCACCTCCTTCCACAGACTAACATAGAAACCTACAATTTTAATATTTTTATTGTAAAATGTATTGTTTGTAAATATCTGACTTACTTTTGGAATGTAGCAGTTGTAAACTGGGAGCTGTCTGTATTTGTTTTATTAATATGAGTTATTAACTCTGTTGTACTTAGAATATAGTTATCTTGTGAGGTGGAGTCTTTTTTCCCGGGCCATGTTCTTCCCTTTTGACTTAAACACTTGATAGGAAGAAGAGCTTTCTAAAATGCTGTGAAAATATTCATGAACCAAATGTTTTTTGTTGATTCGGCTTGTCTTTATGTGCTAGGCTTATATATGGGGCTAACTGGATGTGGTGGCATGAGACTTTAATCCCGGCTATTCGGGCAGCTTAGGCAGGAGGGTTGCTTGAATCCAGGAGTTCGAGGTTGCAGTGAGCTATGATTGAACCACTGTACTCCAGCCTGAGTGACAGAGTGAGTCTCTCAAAAAAAAAAACAAAAACAAAACAAAAAAAACTTAAGAAAACAAGAGTTCAAGAAATGTTGTATTGAGAATGACGTATCTTAGTTTTACAATTTTCATATTATTTCAAGAGTTCTGTTTTTTTTTTTTTTTTTTTTTTCTTTTGAGATAGAATCTTGCTGTTGCCCAGGCTGGAGTGCAGTGGCATGGTCTTAACTCACTGCAACTTCCACCTCCCAGGTTCAAGTGATTCTCCTGCCTCAGCCTCCCGAGTAGCTGGAATTACAGGCATGTGTCACCATATCCGGCTAATTTTTGAAGAATTCTTGATCATTAGTTATTAAATGGAAATTTATCCTAAGGAAATAATCTGATGTATAGAAGACTGAAATGCCCAAGCATGTTCATCACTGTGATGTTGCAGTAGTAAAGACTTGAAAACAAAATAAATGTTAAAACAAAGTTGGGGGGAGATGGTTAAGATATGTTATTGTCTATCCATAGACTAGAATTATTTAAATATCTCAAAAAAGTTTATAATGAGCTTTTGGTGACACAAGAAAATAGGTATTTTTAAATGTGAAATAAAAACGAGAATGTCAGACATGTGCTTCCATTAATGTTAGCTTAGGTTGTTTTGAACCAAATAACTGCTAACAGCTAGAAAAGCTAGAAGACATAGAATTATTATCAAGACAGTAAGAAATTATGCCAAATTTGGGAAGTTGAGGAGAGCTGTGAGAAATTTATTTTCATGTAATGTGTAAGGGATCTAGTTTTGTTTTTTTTTCCATATGGAGAGCAAAGTTTTCAATAGTTTTTCTCTTGTATTCTTGATTTTTAATGTTCACCACCAATACTGTATTTCCTTATGTACATGTATGAGTCTGCTTCTGGACTTTCTGTTCCAATAGTTTGTCTTTTCCAGACACAGAAAAGTCCGTGTCAATAGAGAGCACAAACAAGTTAGGTAGAAATCTAAATTTATTTGTTTGACAAACACAAAATGGACTAAACTTACCAGTTAGAAAACAATGATTGTTACATTGGATTTTTAAAATCTGTCTTTATGATCTTTAAAAGAAACACTTAAAACATAACTCAGAAAAGTTGAAAGTAAAAGATGGGATGAAGAATTACCAGGCAAATTCTGAGTCTAACTGTAGGACTCTCAGCTCCAGGCTTTGCTGGGTCCAAGACCTGTCTGTTCCTGTTCCTCAAGCGGTTGTTAAAACTCAAATCCCAGTAATTCCAGCACTTTGGAAGGCTGAGGCAGGCGGATTACCTGAGGTCAGGCATTCGAGACCAGCCTGGCCAACATGGCGAAACCCCATCTCTGCTAAAAATACTAAAATTAGCTGGGTGTGATGGCAGGTGTCTGTAATCCCAGCTACTTGGGGAGGCTGAGACAGGAGAATCACTTGAACCTTGGAGGCGGCGGCTGCAGTGAGCTGAGATTGTGCCATTGCACTCCAGTCTGGGCAAAAAGAGCAAAACTCCATCTCAAAAACAAAAAACAAACAAAGGTCTGGGCGCAGTGGCTCACACCTGTAATCCCAGCACTTTGGGAGGCTAAGGCTGGTGGATCACGAGGTCAGGAGTTCGAGACCAGGCTGACCAACATGGAGAAACCCTGTCTCTACCAAAAATACAAAATTAGCCGGGCATGGTGCTACATGCCTGTAATCCCAGCTACTGGGGAGGCTGAGGCAGGAGAATCGCTTGAACCCGGGAGGTGGAGGTTGCGGTGAGCCAAGATCACACCATTGCACTCCAGTCTGGGCAACAAGAGCAAAACTCTGTCTCAAAAAACAGACAAAACTCTGTAATCCCCAAGATTACAGAGATTTACCTCCCAGGGCAGTCATGTCCTTTATTTCTGTCCCTGGGAATTGTCTTTAGTCTATTATAGGGGTCAGGCTGGACGCAGTGGCTCATGCCTATAATCCCAGCATTTTGGGAGGCTGAGGCAGTTGGCATCGTTTGAGCTCAGGAGTTTGGGACTAGCCTGGGCAACATGTCTCTACAATAAAAACAATTAGCTGGGTGTGGTTACGTATGGCTGTAGTCCTAGCTACCCAGGAGGCTGAAGTGGGAGGATCACCTGAGCCTGGGGATTTGAGGCTGCACTGAGCCATGATTGCTCCATTCCACTCCAACCGTGAGACCCTGTCTCAAATAAATAAATAAATAAAAATATTGTGGGGATTAGCAGTATATTTAAAAGCGGTATATTTAAAACATCTGGCATGTTTTAGGCATTTATGTGGATGTTTTCCCCTAGTTGTTTGGTCTGCGTGTTATCTGTACCATTAGTCTCTCAAAGGGATTTAAAAACACATTCTTCTGGGGGACCACTAAAAATTTTAAAATGATTGCCTGTGGGCAATGGGGTTATGGATCTGTTTCTTATATTCTCATGTATTTTTCATATTTTGCAAAAAAGCACATATATCATCACTTTCTTAAACTTAAGGGAGCTGTCCTTAAAATTCTCCAAGTAATAGCCCTTCTTTTTCATTTGTTGCAGGTGGTGCGTTTGTGTCAGAACCCAAAGCTGGCGCTAAAGAATAGCCCACCTTATATCTTAGACCTGCTGCCAGATACCTACCAGCATCTCCGTACTATCTTGTCAAGATATGAGGGGAAGATGGAGACACTTGGAGAAAATGAGTATTTTAGGGTATTCATGGAGAATTTGATGAAGAAAACTAAGCAAACCATAAGCCTCTTCAAGGAGGGAAAAGAAAGAATGTATGAGGAGAATTCTCAGCCTAGGTAATGGAGAAATACTACACAAATAATAATGCAGGTCTGTGACTGCCTGAATGGGTAACACGTAGAAGTAGTTGAGTTGGTTTTAATTTTATGTTAGTAGGAATGGAAAGTTGACATTTGATTTAAAGGTATAGTTTATATAAAAGGTTGCCATGTAGGACATTGTAGTATCCCTAACTCTGATTTATTTGCTTACCTCTGAAAAATCATTTACTGATAGTAATGAAAATGAATTGGAGGCAGTAGGTCCTTTGGAGAACCTGAAGATCGTGAAAGTTTGTGAGTAGATGGGAGTTTGGAAGAAAGAAGATTGGAGTTAAGTGGAGTTTGGGGGTAAATAAGAGGCCGATCTTGCCCAAAGCTGTAGCATATTAGGTAAATTTATGTGTGGGATAATAGGGGAAAAAGCCACTAGTTTAACTTTTTAAAACATGAAGCTATGTGAAATGACATTTTCTTTACAGGTAAAAGTAACTTTTCAAATAAAATAGGTAGAGGTGAATGCAGTTAATTCAATAAATATTTGAAGGGTCACTATGTATTCTTTTGTATTAATTTTATTATTATCATTATTATTATTTTTTTGAGACAGAGTCTGGCTCTGTTGCCCGGGCTGGAGTGCAATGGCGCGATCTCGGCTTCTAGGTTCAAGTGATCTCCTGTCTCAGCCTTCTGACTAGCTGGGATTATAGATGTGCACCACTATGCCTGGCTAATTTTTATATTTTTAGTAGAGATGGGGTTTCACCATGTTGGCCAGGCTGGTCTCCAACTCCTGACCTCAGGTGATCTGCCCGCCTTGGCCTCACAAAGTGCTGGGATTACAGGTGTGAGCCATTGCGCCTGGCCCTCTTTTGTATTTATTAAATACCAGAAACTATAGGCTATCCTGCAGGTTGTTAGCTTGGCTGTCATAAATTACATACTGGGAGAGAAATAAGTTAACTGTATGTGTGAATGTAATTGTGTTTGATTTTGTTCAATTGGAACTAAATATTAACTCATCTAGAATGAGTAATAAAATAATTCCACTAGAATTTTTTAGTGAGTAAGTTACTATCGAGGAGTGACTTGAATTAGAAGGAACAGTATTTCTGAAGACATCTGGTTACCATGCATGACTTTAGCGGTAACATACTAAATGGTGTCCTTGTTGTCTACTTTCCTTTGGGCCTGTTGGCCTAGATTCTGGCAATCCTAGCTCTCAGTTAAAATTTTATGCACATGATTATCCATATTACCATTATTGCAACAAATTACTCAGGTGTAGTCTGAATAATGGACTCTAAATGTCCATCTTTTCTTTCTTTTTTTTTTTGTTTGTTTGTTTGAGTCTTGCTTTTGTCACCCAAGCTGGAGTGCAGTGGCGCGATCTTGGCTCACTGCAACCTCCACCTCTTAGGTTCAAGCGATTCTCCTGTCTCAGCCTCCCGAGTAGCTGGGATTACAAGCATGCACCACTGTGCCCGGCTAATTTTTGTATTTTTAGTAGAGACGGAGTTTTGCCATGTTGGCCAAGCTGGTCTTGAACTCCTGCCCTCAGGGGATCTGCCTGCCTCAGCCTCCCTAAGTGTTGGGATTGCAGGTGAGAGCCACTTCTGCTGGCCTGTCCATCTTTTCTTAAAAAGATTCTGATGAGTGAATTCAATCCATAAGAACCTTTGTTCTAGTTTATCTGGAAGTGAACTTTATTCCTTTTAAATATTCAAATTTCGTAACTTGTTAAAACCGCGACTGTATGGACCTTTTAGCTAGCTAGTGATTTTGTATTGCTGAGTTTCTAAAAAATAATTTTAATTCATTAGGTACCAAAACTTAAAAATTTTATTTACCATGTACTGTGAACTAGGTTCTGGTTCTAGAAGGTGAAAAGGAAAGTTAAGCATTTAAATTTGAGGTGATATGACAAATGCATTAATAGAGATATGTACAAAATGCTGTTGGGAGACAGGCACAGTGACATGCATCTGTAGTTCTAGCTACTCAGAAGACTGAGGTGGGAGGATTCCTTCGGCACAGGACATTGAGACCAGCCTGGGCAACACAGCGAGACCTCTACTTAAAATAAATGAAACATTTTTAAAAAGTACTGTGTGAATACAGTTTTGTCCAGTGGCACCAGAGAAGGTGGCTTAAAGGACTTGTAATTTGAATTAGAGTTTGAAGGATAAGTAGGAATTTTCTAGGCAGAGAAGAAAAGTTTTAACACAGTGGCATGAAAATGGAGGCGCTGGTATGTTTAAAATAAATAAAAGTCTGGTTTGGTTAGAATTGTGGGAGATAGATATGCTGGAAATACAGGTTGAAGTCAGATTATGAAGGGCTGTTTTTTGACTGCTAGACTTTCTCCTATAGATGGTAATTTTTGACTTCTGGACTTTCTCCTATAGATGATAGGCTGTCATAGAACAGGTTTATTTTAAAGAGCATTTCTTTTTTCTTATTTATTTATTTATTTATTTATTTTTTCAAGACAGAGTCTTGCTCTGTTGCCCAGGCTGGAGTGCAGTGGTGCGATCTCGGCTCACTGCAAGCTCCGCCTCCCAGGTTCACGCCATTCTCCTGCCTCAGCCTCCCAAGTAGCTGGGATTACAGGCGCCTGCCACCACGCCCGGCTAATTTTTTGTATTTTTAGTAGAGACGGGGTTTCACAGTGTTAGCCAGGATGGTCTTGATCTCCTGACCTCGTGATCCGCCCGCCTCGGCCTCCCAAAGTGCTGGGATTACAGGTGTGAGCCACCGCGCCCAGCGTCTTTTTTTTTTTTTTTTTTTTTATTGAAACGGAGTCTCACTCTGTTGCCTAGGCTGGAGTGCAATGGCGCAATATTGGCTCACTGCAAACTCTGCCTCCCTCATTCAAACAATTATCTTGCCTCAGACTCCCAAATAGCTGGGATTACAGGTGTGTGCATCACGCTGGGCTAATTTTTTTGTATTTTTAGTAGTGACAGGGTTTCAACCACTAGGTGGTTGGTCTCAAACCACCTAGCCTCATATGCTAGGCTGGTCTCAAACCCCTGGCCCCAAGTGGTCCGCCCGCCCTGGCCTCTATTTTATATGTATTCTTACAATAAAGTGTGGTAGAGAAAAGAAAATGTTATTAAAATCATAAGGAAAATAAAACATTTATTATTCAGTAAATGGAAGTGGATCCTCATAAAGGTCTTCATCCTCATTGTCTTCATGTTGAATAGGCTGAGGAGGAGGAATAGGAAGAGGAGGGGTTGGCTGCTGTCTCCGTACTGATAATTCCAGTACTGGTATTTCTGTGGTAGAGGCAGAATAGGTGGAGGAGGAGGAAGGGGAGGCAGGACAGGCAGGCACATTTGGTGTTACTTAAATTGAAAAAAAATCTGTGTATAAGTGGACCCACACAGTTAAACCCATGTTGTTAAGGCTCAACTGTATCTAATTTGCCCTTACCAAATGACTTCAGTAAGTGTTGACAAGTTCTTTTGCCTCTTTTTAAACCTCACTGTCAGTGTGCCTATCTGTATCAATTTAATTCCCCCTAACATGAGGTTTTTAATATTTTATGGACTTTGAACCCAGATTTGTACAAATTATATGTAAAATGAGAGTAAACAGATTTTAGGTGAGGATCAAGGAGTTCATTTTTTCAATCAGCTTTCTCAGGTTGAAAGAGTTTTTGTAAATAGGGAAAAATATATAGGCTTTTTTGTGATCTTTGTGATCTTTTTGGTTACTTAGAGGTTTTTTTTTTTCTATTCAATTTTTAAATTGAGATATAATTCACATACCATAAAATTCACCCTTTTAAAGTGTACAATTTAGTGGTTTTTAGTGTATTCACAAAGTCAGGCAACCATCATCCCTCTGTAATTCCGGAACATTTTCATCCCCCACAGGAAACCCCACTCCTATTAGCAGTCATTCTTTTTTCCTCTCTCCGGATCTCCCCCAGCCCTTGGTAATCACTAATACCTGCTTTCTGTCTATGTGGATTTGCCTGCTCTGGACATTTCGTGTAAGTGGAATCACATTAATGGTGGCCTTTTGTGGGTTTTTTTGTGTCTTCTTTCCCTTAGAATGCTTTTACAATTCATCCATATTGTGGCATGTATCAGTACCTCCTTCCTTTTTATGGCTAAATCATATTTCTTTTTTTTTTTTGAGACAGAGTCTCGCTCTGTCACCCAGGCTGGAGTGCAGTGGCCGGATCTCAGCTCACTGCAAGCTCCGCCTCCCGGGTTCACGCCATTCTCCTGCCTCAGCCTCCCGAGTAGCTGGGACTACAGGCGCCTGCCACCTTGCCCGGCTAGTTTTTTTGTATTTTTTTAGTAGAGACAGGGTTTCACCATGTTAGGCAGGATGGTCTTGATCTCCTGACCTCGTGATCCGCCCATCTCGGCCTCCCAAAGTGCTGGGATTACAGGCTTGAGCCACCACGCCTGGCCAATCATATTTCAATGTATGGATATACCATATCTTGTTTATGATATTTGTGTTGTTTCTACTTTTTGGCTATTAATAATGTTGCTATGAATGTTTATGTGCCAGTTTTTGTATGGCTATAGCCATATAAACATATACACATAAATGTTTTCACTTCTTTTGAGTATATATATATATATACATAGGAGTGGAATTGCTGAGTCATATGGTATTCCGTGTTCAACTTTTTGAGTAACCTCCAAACTGTTTTCACAGTAGGTGTAGCATTTTTCGTTCCCCTAGCGATGTACATGTGGGTTCTGATTTTTTGCTAACACTTGCTATTGACTTTTTATTATAGTCATTCTACTTGGGATAAAGTGGTATCTTGAGGTTTTGAAATGCATGTGAATACCTTTTCATATGCCTATTGGATGTTTGTATATAGTTGTCCCCCTTTATCCTCCGTTTCACCTTCCTTGGATTCAGTTACTTGCAGTCAACCATGGTCTGAAAATACTAAATGAAAAATTCCAGAAATAATTCATAAATTTTGAATTGCATGCCCTTCAGAGTAGTGTGATGAAATCTCACAACGTTCTACTCTATCCCAGCCGGGTTGCAGAGCATCGCTTTGTACAGCATTTCCACACTGTATACACTAGCACCTGTTAGTCATCTAGTAGCTATCTTAGTTATCAGATTGAGAAAACATAATATACATAGGGTTCAGTACTATCCTATTGCAGGAGATGAGCCACTGTGCCCAACCCCTAAATACAATGTTTTCTTATCAAAAAGAGCAGCAGGGGCTGGGCGTGATGGCTCACGCCTGTAATGACAGCACTTTGGGAAGCCAAGGTGGGCGGATCACCTGAGGTCAGGAGTTTGAGACCAGCCTGGCTGTTGTGGTGAAATCCAGTCTCTACTAAAAATACAAAAATTAGCCAGGTGTGCTGGCGGGTACCTGTAATTTCAGCTACTCTAGAGTCTGAGGCAGGAGAATCTCTTGAACCCAGGAGGCGGAGGATGCAGTGAGCCGAGATCGAGCCACTGTACTCCAGGCTGGGCGACAGAGCGAGAGTTCATCTCAAATAAACAAGAGCAGCAGGGATTTCGGTAGATTTTTTTTTTTTTTGAGATGAAGTTTTGCTCTTGTTGCCCAGGCCGGAGTGCAATGGTGCAATCTCGGCTCATAGCAACCTCCACTTCCTGGGTTCAAGCCATTCTCTTGCCTCAGCCTCCGGAGCAGCTGGGATTATAGGCATGCACCACCATGCCCAGCTAATTTTTTTTTTTGTATTTTTAGTAGAGACGGTGTTTCTCCATATTGGTCAGGCAGGTCTTGAACTCCAGACCTCAGGTGATCCACCCACCTCGACCTCCCAAAGTGCTGGGATTACAGGCGTGAGCCACCACACCTGGCCCTTTGGTAGATATTGTATTAGATCCATTGATCATTTTGGGGATTACTGCCGTCTTAACAATACTGTTTTCTACTACTTGAATACTGGGTATATTTCCACTTATATTTTTGTTCATTGTTGTTGTTGTTGTTTTAGACAGAGTCTCACTCTGTTGCGCAGGCTGGAGTACAGTGGCTCAATCTCAGCTCACTGCAACCTCCACCTCCCAAGCTCAGGTGATCCTCCCACCTCAGCCTCCCTAGTAGCTGGGACCACAGGTGCGCACCGTCGTGCCTGGCTAGTTTTTGTATTTTTTGATAGACATGAGGTTTCGTCATGTTGCCCATGCTGGTCTCAAACTTCTGGGCTCAAGCAGTCTGCGCGTCTCTGCATCACAAAGTGCTGGGATTACAGGCATGAGCCACTTTGCCTGGCCTTGCTTATATCTTCTTTAATACCTTCTTTAATTTATTTCAGTAATGTTTTGTAATTTTCAGTGTTCAAGTTTTTTGCCTTCTTAGTTAAGTTTATTCCTATTTTGTTTGTTTTGATGCTATTATAAATAGAATTGTTAATTTTAGGGTTCATATATAGAAACATAGTTGACTTCTGTGTATTGGTCTGGTACTTCGCAACTTTGCAGAACTTACTGACTCTAGTAGCTTTTTAGTAGGTTCCTTAGGCTTTCCTAGATACCAAATCATGTCACATGCAATTAGAGGTAGTTTTACTTCTTCCTTTTCTTTCTGGATGCATTTTATCTCTTTTTTCTTGCCTACTTATTCTTGGCTATGTTGAGTAGGAATCTCAGGAGTAGCCATCTTTGTCTTTCTGGTATTGAGGAGGAAAATGTTCAACCTTTCACCATTGAGTATATTAGCTGTGAGATTTTTATAAAGGCTTTTTATCAGGTTAAGGAAGTTTCCTTACTGTGTCTTGTTTTTCAGTTTTTTTTTTTTTTTTTGCTTGTTTTTTGTTTTATCATAAACAGGTGTTAGAGACCTTTTATGTTTCATTCATGGTTTTTCTTTTTTTTTGATAGATGAGGTTGTGGACAGGTAAGTGCTAGTTAAATATAGTACCTAGAATCTTGAAAAGAAAACAGTTTGAGTAAGCCAAAGTAGAAACTTGTTGACTCATAAAATTCTAGAAAAAATTAGTATCTTAAATTGCACTAAAGAGGCTGGGCATGGTGGCCTACGCCTGTAATGCCAGCACTGTGGGAGGCTGAGGTGGGCAGATCACTTGAGGTCAGGAGTTGGAGAGCAGCCTGGCCAACATAGTGAAACCCCATATCTACTAAAAAATACAAAAAAATTGGCTGGACATGGTGTAACATACCTGTAATCCCAGCTTCTTGGGAGGCTAAAGCACGAGAATCGCTTGAACTTGGGAGGTGGAGGTTTGCAGTGAGCTGAGATCACGCCACTGCACTCCACCCTGGGTGACAGGGCGAGACTGTTAACCAATGAAAAAAAGAAAAGTTGTGCTAAAGGCAAGAATGCAGGTAAGCTTCAGGAACACCTGAAGCCAGGATTGAAATGTTGCCAGGACTCCCTCTGTTCTCTTTGATTCTTCTGGTATTGCTTCCGTACTCAGTGCAGATAGATTAATGTGTAAATTGCAGAAAAGTTTGGTCTCTGTAACACCCAAGTTTTATATCTTAAGAGTTTCTGCTGTAGCAGAAGATCTGATTCTTAGTTCCAGTTTTCACTTTGTCTTGGTACAGAGCATTTGATTGTCCCTGGACCAATCTCTGGAAGGAGAAGTTAAGTACTGGGATTATTAGTACAGCACAGGCCAGGTGCAGACCTTTAGACTAATTGACTGTGAGTTGGGAGACATGTGTTCCTTCATAGCCATGTGCTATGAAGTTTTTTGGGTGAGTTTGTTCCTAGTTTTTTGGGTGTTGAGGAGCCAATCTCTTAAATATTCTCTATAAGAGTGTACATAATTGGCTGGGCGCAGTGGCTCATGCCTGTAATGCCAGCATTTTGGGAGGCCAAGGCGAGTGGATCACCTGAGGTCAGGAGTTCAAGACCAGCCTGGCCAACATGGTGAAACCTGGTCTCTACTAAAAATACAAAAACTAGCCAGGTGTAGTAGCGGGCACCTGTAATCCCGGCTACTCAGGAGTCTGAGGCAGGAGAATCACTTGATCCTGGGAGTTGGAGGTTGCAGAACCGAGATTGTGCCACTGCACTCCAGCCTGGGTGACAGAGTGAGACTCCATCTCAAAAAAAAAAAAAAAAAGGCCGGGCGCGGTGGCTCAAGCCTGTAATCCCAGCACTTTGGGAGGCCGAGACGGGCGGATCACGAGGTCAGGAGATCGAGACCATCCCGGCTAACACGGTGAAACCCCGTCTCTACTAAAAAAAATACAAAAAAACTAGCCGGGCGAGGTGGCGGGCGCCTGTAGTCCCAGCTATTCGGGAGGCTGAGGCAGGAGAATGGCGTAAACCCGGGAGGCAGAGCTTGCAGTGAGCTGAGATCCGGCCACTGCACTCCAGCCTGGGAGACAGAGCGAGACTCCGTCTCAAAAAAAAAAAAAAAAAAAAAAAGTGTACATAATTGTGTCATTATTATATAGTACAGTTGCTTCATGATTTTATTTTAGTTATTAGCTGATTTAAGTTCTCCAGAGATAAATTTGCCCTCATTTTTCTTAGACTTTATAAAAAATGAATTAAGTAAAACCATAAGCCTCTGTTTTGCCTTTGATCTTTCTGGGTTTTGCACCTGTTTTCATTTGTGTACAGGAAGTTACAGTAGAAGCTGAATGGGATTATACAGTGCAGTTAATTTTAAAAACTGGCTTGTATTCGGCCGGGCGTGGTGGCTCAAGCCTGTAATCCCAGCACTTTGGGAGGCCGAGACGGGCGGATCATGAGGTCAGGAGATTGAGACCATCCTGGCTAACAGGGTGAAACCCCATCTCTACTAAAAACTACAAAAAAAAACTAGCCGGGTGAGGGGGTGGCGCCTGTAGTCCCAGCTACCTGGGAGGCTGAGGCAGGAGAATGGCGTGAACCCAGGAGGCGGAGCTTGCAGTGAGCTGAGATCCGGCCACAGCACTCCAGCCTGGGTGATAGAGCAAGACTCCGTCTCAAAAAAAAAAAAAGGCCGGGCGCGGTGGCTCAAGCCTGTAATCCCAGCACTTTGGGAGGCCGAGACGGGCGGATCGCGATGTCAGGAGATCGAGACCATCCTGGCTAACACGGTGAAACCCCGTCTCTACTAAAAAAATACAAAAAACTAGCCCGGTGAGGTGGCAGGCGCCTGTAGTCCCAGCTACTTGGGAGGCTGAGGCAGGAGAATGGCGGGAACCCGGGAGGTGGAGCTTGCAGTGAGCTGAGATCCGGCCACTGCAGTCCAGCCTGGGCGACAGAGCGAGACTCCGTCTCAAAAAAAAAAAAAAAAAAAAAAAAAAAAAAAAAAAAAAAAAACCTGGCTTGTATTCATTGTGCAAGTAGTATTAAGCTTTTCTAGTGTAATTCTGCCTTCTTAGAGGTAGGTAAAAGAAAAAAAAATTAGTATTGAGTATTTTGTCTATGGTAGGCACTGCTCCTAAATAGTACGTAATGTCTTCTTTTCATGAAGCTTACAAGCTTATATTATCTCTTTTTCCATTAGTTTCCAAAGCATAACCTTCATATTATCATTCAGTGGAACAGTATTTAACAAACTAGACAAAAGTGTTTGTGCAGCTATGATCTTTTCCTAGCACCCTGAAAATAGGTTTCAATAAGTGTGCCAAATTCTTCTGGTAGGTAATGGCAGCTTAGATCTTTGTGTTCAGGAATTTGGGCTTGGTGGGGAGAGATTTTCGCTTAGGTTAAAAATGTCCTTGCATTTAGGAAAGGGACAACAACATGGGTCCTGAAAGAGATTTTCAGTCCATGAGAGAGACAATGATGGCTTGGACTGAAGTGGTGGGTGTAAAGATGGAAAGAAGTGGGCAGAATTTGATGTATTTTAAAGCTAACATGCCAGGGCTTGCTAATGGATTGGATAGATTTCTAGTTTGAGCAGCTGAATAGATAGTGCAATGGGAAGCCACTGAACTTTTAAGCTGGTGAAGGATGTGGTCCTCTTATCTTTACAGTGATAGTATTGGCTGCCCTCTGGAAAATAGGTAAGGTCTTGTGGCAATGATGGAAATAGATGGGTAGATTACTAGGTTATTACTCTATGCCAGGTTAAATTAGACTAGGGATGAGGAATTTAGAGTGAAGAGAAGTGGGCAAATAAGAAATAGATTGGGGCTAGGCATGGTGTAATTCCTGTAATTCCAGTGATTTGGGAGACTAAGAAAGGAGGATCACTTGAGGCCGAGAGTTTAAGACCAGCCTGAAGCTGGGCTCGGTGGCTCACGATTGTAATCCCAGCACTTTGGGAGGCCAACGCAGTGGATCACCTGAGATCAGGAGTTCGAGACCAGCCTGAACATGATGAAACGCCCTCTCTACAAAATCAGCCGGGTGTGGTGGCGGGTACCTGTAGTCCCAGCCATTCAGGAGGCTGAGTCGCTTGAACCCAGGAGGCGGAGGTTTCAGTGAGCCAAGATGGTGCCACTGCACTCCAACCTGGGTGACAGAGTGAGATCTCCATCTCAAAAAAAAAAAAGAAAAGAAAAAGACCAGCATGGCAACATAGAGAGACCCTGTCTCTACAAAAAGTTTAAAGAAAAATTAGCTCGGTGTGGTGGCGCGCATGCTTGAAGTCCCAGCTACTCAGGAGGCAGCTGAGGTGGGGAGGATCGTTTGAGCCACTGCACTATAGCCTTGGTGACTGAGTAAGGCCCTGACTCTTTTAAAAAAGAAAAAAAAAAAACAGTTTGCTAGGCATAAAATAATTGTTTCTTTTGGCTTGCGAAAGTGGCAAAAATGGCAAATCTATTTGTTTTTCCTTTTTTTAAAAAAAAGTTGTCTCACAAATCTATTTATAATGAATATTCCAAAAGAGGATGCAGAGACATGAGTACTGCCATACCAGGTTGCATTAGGGGTGAAATTGGTTTAATCTTTCTGGTGTGGTGGTTTTATCAAAAGATTTAGAATTTTCCCAGCCAGGCACGGTGGCTCATGCCTGTAATCCCAGCACTTTGGGAGGCCGAGGCGGGCAGATTACCTGAGGTCAGGAGTTCGAGACCAGTCTGGCCAACGCAGTGAAGCCTCGTCTCTACTAAAAATACAAAAAGTTGCTGTGTGTGTGGTACACGCCTGTAATCCCAGCTACTTGGGAAGCTGAGGCAGCAGAATCGCTGGAATCCAGGAGGTGGAAGTTGCAGTGAGCCGAGATCACACCACTGCACTCCAGCCTGGACGACAGAGCGAGACTCCATCTCAAAAAGAAAAAAAGACTTAGAATTTTGCTTAATAAGTTCACTGGCAGGATTTTTATTTATTTAAAAAGAGAGATTGGGCCGGGCGCGGTGGCTCAAGCCTGTAATCCCAGCACTTTGGGAGGCCGAGACGGGCGGATCACGAGGTCAGGAGATCGAGACCATCCTGGCTAACACTGTGAAACCCTGTCTCTACTAAAAAATACAAAAAACTAGCCGGGCTAGGTGGCGGGCGCCTGTAGTCCCAGCTACTCGGGAGGCTGAGGCAGGAGAATGGTGTAAACCCGGGAGGCGGAGCTTGCAGTGAGCTGAGATCCGGCCACTGCACTCCAGTCCAGGCGACAGAGCGAGACTCCGTCTCAAAAAAAGAAAAAAAGAGAGAGAGAGATTGGTCTCACCGTGTTTTCCAGGCTGGTCTCAAGTGATATGCCCACTTTACCCTCCCAAAGTGCTGGGATTATAGACATGAGCCACTGCGCCCAGCCTACTGTTAGGAATTTATCAAAGAGAATTGATCAAGGATGTGAGACCCCATCTCAAAAAACACAAAATTTTTTTTTTTTTTTTTTTTTTTGCTGATGAAGAGTAATGGTATGACAAACAATATATTACAGAAATGGGCTATAGAATTATATGTTTAATAATATCTCATTTTTGTAGAAAGTATTTTAAAATACAAAAACAACATCTAGAAAGAATAATACCAAAATACCAACAGTAGGTATTAGAATTAGAGGTGGTTTAAATTTTCTACAATGAATATGCATGCAATTGATCAAAAAAACTTTTTTGTTTTTAGGCGGGGTCTCCTGTCACCCAGGCAGGAATGCAGAGGTGTGATCACAGCTCATTGCAGCCTCAGGCTCCCAGGTTCAAGCAATTCTCTTGCCTTAGCCTCCTGAGTAGCTGTAACTACAGGCATGTATCACCATGCCTGGCTCGTTTTTAAATTTTTTGTGGACATTGGATCTCACTGTGTTGCCCAGGCTGGTCTCAGACTCCTGTGCTCAAGTGATCCTTTTGCCTTGGCCTCCCAAAGTGTTGAGATTGCAGGTATGAGCCACTACTCCTGACTTCAGATTCTTTTTAAAATAAGAAAAAAATATGGTAACTTCTTAGGTTCACAAGAATAGTTCTGAAAATTTTCCCTTTTATTATAGTAATATGATCACTAGATTATGGTGAAGCTCAGTGAACCTAGCTAGAGAGAGTGCAAAGTTCCTGGCTAGAAAGACTGGAAAACTTGGTTAGAATGAACAAGGTGAAGTTTATGAAGGTGAAAAGTCACATTTAGTTCTCAGCATCATCCTGTACAAGGTAATAATGCTTGTAGAGCGATAGATCATAAATTACTATGGTTTGTTTAATTATGAAAACCTGATGATCAGATCATCTGTTTTCTTAGAAATTGTAATGTAGTGGTAGGTTATAGATTAGTGCTTCAAGCATGGTTTGCTTTTTGTTTTTAATTAATTAATTATTATTTTTTTTTGAGATAAGGTCTCACTCTGCTGTGCAGGCTGGAGTGCAGTGGCGCAATCTTGGCTCACCGCAGCCTCAACTTCCAGGGCTCATGTGATTCTCCTACTTCAGCCTCCTGAGTAGCTGAAACAGGTGCATGCTACCATGCCTGGCTGATTTTTTGTTTTGAGACGGAGTCTCACTCTGTCGCCCAGGCTAGAGTGCAGTGGCGTGATCTCGGCTTACTGCAAGCTCCGCCTCCCAGGTTCTCACCATTCTCCTGCCTTAGCCTCCCGAGTAGCTGAATTTTTGTTTTGTATTTTTTTTTTTTTTTTGTAGAGACGGGATTTTGCCATATTGCCTAGGCTGGTCTTGAACTCCTGAGTTCAAGCAATCCACCCCACCTTACCTTCCCATAGTGCTGGAATTATAAGTGTGAGCCAGCATGCCTGGCCTGTTTATTTTTATGAGATAGGGTCTTGCTCTGTCACACAAGACTGGAGTCCAGTGACACAGTCATAGCTTACTGCAGCCTCTTCCAGGATCATCAGTCTACTCGCTTCAGCCTCCCAAGTGGGTGGGACTACAGGCACACACCACCATGCCTGGGTAGTTTTTTAATCTTTTGTAGAGATGGGGTCTCACTTTGTTCCCCAGGCTGGTCTCCAACGCCTGGCCTCAAGTGATTCTCCCACCTTGGCCTCCCAAACCAAAGTGCTGGGATTACAGGTGAGAGTCACCTTGCCTGACTAGTTGTGTGTGTTTTTTTATTTTTTGAGATGGAGTCTCTCTCTGTCGCCCAGGCTGGAGTGCAGTGGCGCGATCTCGGCTAACTGCAACCTCCGCCTCCCGGGCTCACGCCATTCTCCTGCCTCAGCCTCCCAAGCAGCTGGGACTACAGGCGCTGCCACCACGCCCGGCTAATTTTTTTTTTTTTTTTTTTTTTTTTTTGTATTTTTAGTAGAGACGGGGTTTCACCGAGTTCACCAGGATGGTCTCTATCTCCTGACCTCATGATCCGCCTGCCTCGGCCTCCCAAAGTGCTGGGATTACAGGCGTGAGCCACCAGTTTTTTTTTTTTTTTTTTAAACCAGATATCTACCTACTTGTCTAGGGCATTTTTTATTAATGCAGTTTTTCTCTCAGCCTTTTGGTTTGGGGACCCCCTTACCTTCTAAAAAATCTTTGAGGACCTCAAAGAGCTTTTGTATATGTGGGTCATATCGATCAATATTTATCATATTTGATATTAAAACCGAGAGATTTAAAAATATTTAGGTTTTTAACATTTAAACACTTAACAATAATAAACCTATTACCTGTTAACATAAAAAGTTTTAATGGGCTAGGCACAGTGGCTCATGTCTATAATCCCAGCACTTTGGGAGGCCGAGACGGGTGGATCACCTGAAGTCAGGAGTTCAAGACCAGCCTGACCAACATGGTGAAATCCCATCTCTACTAAAAATACAAAAATTCCCTGGGCATGGTCGTGGGTACCTGTAATCTCAGCTACTCAGGAGGCTGAGGCAGGAGAATCACTTGAACCTGGGAGGTGGAGGTTGCAGTGAGCTGAGATTGTGCCATTGCACTCTATCCTGGGTGCCAAGAGCAAAACTCCCTCTCAAAAAACAAACAAGAAAAGAAATAGAGATAAGGTCTCGCTCAGCCTTCTTTGTGACTGGGACTATAGGCCTGTGCCACCATGCCTGGCTACTTTTTAAATTTTTTTGTATAGATGGGATCTCACTTTGTTGCCCAGGCTGGAATTTCTTTTGGTATAAATTAACCAGTCTTTGGTATTTTGTTAATAGCCGCCCAAACAAACTAAGACAGATGCTTTCTTCTATGTTTTTTGCAAATCTTTTTTTTTTTTTTTTTTTTTTTGAGACGGAGTCCCACTTTGTCACCAGGCTGGAGTGCAGGGGCACGATCTTGACTCACTGCAACCTCCGCCTCCTGGGTTCAAGCAGTTCTCCTGCCTCAGCCTCCCAAGTAGCTGGAACTACAGGCGTGCACCACCATGCCCAGCTAATTTTTGTACTTTTAGTAGAGACAGAGTTTCACCATGTTGGCCAGGATGGTCTCGATCTCTTGACCTTGTGATCTGCCTGCCTCAGCCTCCCAAAGTGCTGGGATTAGCGCGAACCACTGTGCCCGGCCTTGCAAATCTTTTTTTTTTTTGTTTTTTGTTTTTTTTGAGACGGAGTCTTGCTCTGTCGCCCAGGTGGGAGTGCAGTGGCCGGATCTCAGCTCACTGCAAGCTCCGCCCTCCGGGTTTACGCCATTCTCCTGCCTCAGCCTCCCAAGTAGCTGAGACTACAAGCGCCCGCCACCTTGCCGGCTAGTTTTTTGTATTTTTTAGTAGAGACGGGGTTTCACCTTGTTAGCCAGGATGGTCTCGATCTCCTGACCTCGTGATCCGCCCGTCTCGGCCTCCCAAAGTGCTGGGATTACAGGCTTGAGCCACCGCACCCAGCCACAAATCTTTTTAATACATAAAGAGAATACAGCCAGAGTTTCATATCTGCTGCATTCAGTGTGTTACAGTGTGATCTTTAGGTTGAAGTTTATGAAGAAAATTCAGGCTGGGCGCAGTGGCTCACCCCTTTAATCACAGCACTTTGGGAGGTTGAGGCGGGCGGATCACAAGGTCAGGAGATCGAGACCATCCTGGCTAACACGGTGAAACCCCGTCTCTACTAAAAATACAAAAACAAAATTGGCCAGGTGTGGTGGTGGGCGCCTGTAGTCCCAGCTACTCAGGAGGCTGAGGCAGGAGAATGGCGTGAGCCCGCGAGGCAGAGCTTGCAGTGAGCCGAGATTGCGCCATTGCACTCCAGCCTGGGCGACAGAGTGAGACTCTGTCTCAAAAAAAAAAAGAAAGAAAGAAAATTCAGCTACCCATAAATATGTAGTTGGAAAGGGGGAGGTGTATCCATACTTTACCAAAACTGAACAAGTGTTAGTTTCTTTTTCCTTTTTTTTTGAGATGGAGTCTCGTTCTGTTGCCCAAGCTGGAGTGCAGTGGCACCATGTCAGCTCACTGCAGCCTCCACCTCCCGGGTTCGAGCGATTCTCCTGCCTCAGCCTCCCAAGTAGCTGGGACTACAGACGTGTGCCACCACACCTGGCTAATTTTTGTATTTTTAGAAGAGACAGGATTTCACCATGTTGGCCAGGCTGGTCTCGAACTCCTGACCTCAAGTGATCCGCCTGCCTCGGCCTCCCAAATGTTTGGGATTACATGTGTGAGTCACCGCGCCCAGGCGAGTATTAGTTTCTTAAAAGGTTAGTTGGCAGTGTGCAACTGCTTCAATTAACATTTTGTACTTTTAAGATTCATGCTATTTTGTAATTGGAATGATTCTTTTACTCGTGCATGATTTCGTAACATACATTGGTCACTTGGAAAATATTGATTCACTAGGTTGTAGAGATTTTTCCATATATTGATACATCATATCATATCAAAACATTAAATTCATTGATTAAATCTCAGAAAAAGTTTGGTTTTGGGAAGCTGTTGCTTATAGTTGTGGATAGAAGTTTGAAAAACGAAATTTTGCTTAAAAGCTTGAGTTTCGTTATTGACAATGAAAACTGCCAGTTTGTCATCAAGTGACAGGGCACTTCATTTTGGAGAAACACTGCCAGTTATGCAAGTCTGAGTAGCCATAGTCTATTCGTCATTCTTTCAAGTAAAAATGATATTCTGTACCGTACATGAAAACACAGCTAATACTTGATGGTAAAAGACTAAAAGCTTTCCTTTTGACATCGTGAAGCAGACAAGATAGCCTTCTTTTGCCACATCTCATCAATGTGGTACTAGAAGTTCCAGCCAGAGCAATTAGGCAAGAAAAAGAAGCCTAATTGCTCTGGCTGCAACTTCTAAGAAAAGATAGGAAAAAGAGCCATTTCTATTTGCATGTGACATAATTCTGTATGTAGAAAATTCTAAAGAATCCACTAAGAAAACACTAAAGCCGATAAATGAGTTCTGCAAAGTTGCAGGACACAAGATGAGTATACAGAAATCAATTGCCAGGCGTGATGGCTCGCGCCTGTAATACCAGCACTTTGAGAGGCCTAGGCAGACGGATCACTTGAGGTCAGGAGTTCAAGACTAGCCTGGCCAACATGGTGAAACCTTGTCTCTACTAAAAATACCAAAATTAGCTGGGTGTGGTTACGGGTGCCTGTAATCCCAGCTATTTGGGAGGCTGAGGTAGGAGAATTGCTTGAAACTCGGCAGGCAGGGGTTGCAGTGAATCGAGATCATACCACTGCACTTCAACTTGGGTGACAGAGCAAGAGTCCATCTCAAAAAAAAAATTATAGTTTTATACATAAGGAATGAGCAATCCAAAAATAAAATTAAGAAAATTCCATTTGCAGTAGTATCAAAAATAATAAAATACTTAGGAATAAAATTAAGGAGGCAAAAGACTTGTACACTGGAAACTACAAAATGTTGCTGAAAGAAACTGAAGAAGACCTACATAAATGGAGAGACATTCTGTGTTCATGGATTATAACTTAGAATTGTTAAGGTTGCAATATTCCCCAAATTGATATACAATCATTGCAATACCTATCAAAATTCCAGTAGCACTTTTTTCAGAAGTTGACTAATGGATTCTAAAAGTCATAAAAAATCTCAGTGGACCTCAAATAGCCAAAACAATCTTGAACAAGAATAAAGTTGGAAGACGCGTACTTCTGATTTCAAAGCTTTACTGCAAAGCTACAATAATCAAAACATTGTGGTACTGGTATAAGGATAGACATACAGACCAGTAGACTAGAATTGAGAGCCCAGAAATAAACCCTCACACATATGGTCAATCGATACTTTTTTGACAAGGTTCTCGATGGAGAAAAGACAGTCTTTTCAACAAATGGTGCCAGGAAAACTAAATTATCATATTCAAAAGAATGAAGTTGGACCCTTTTCATATGTTTCATGTAAAAATCCTGCAGAAGGATGAGCCAAAAAACCAAAAACAAAAACCCTCAAAATGTATCAAAGACCTAAATTTAAGAACTAAAATACAAAACTTGTAGAAAAAACATAAGTGAAAATCTTCATGAATCTTGGATTAGGCAATGATTTCTTAAGTGTGACACCAAAGGCATAAAGATAGATAAATTAGACTTCATGAAAATTAAGAACTTTGTTCATCAAAGGACATATTAAGGGAGTAAAAAGGCAGCACACACAATGGGTCAAAATATTTACAAGTTATATATTTGATAAGGGATCAACATCCAGAACATGTAAAGAACTGCAAAACAACAAAACATACCAATTCAAAAATGCTAAACAGTTTTGAATACATTTTTCTTCAGAGAAGATACACAGCTGGCCAATAAGCTCATGAAAGGATGCTCAACATCATTAAATCATTAGGGAAATGCAAATCAAAACCACAATGAGATATCACTTCACACCTACTAGATGCATATTATTTTAAAAATAAAACCCTCATGCATTGCTGACAGGAATATAAAATGGTACAGCCACTGTGGAAAACCGTTTGGCAGTTCTTTAAAAAGGTGAACATAGAATTACCATAGGATCTAGCAATTCTTCTAGGTACATACCCCAGAGAATTGAAAGCAAAGACTTGGACAGATATTTGTACACCCATGTTCGTAGCAGCAGTTTTCACAACAGCCAAAAAGTAGAAGCAGCTCAAGTGTTCAGCAGATGAGTGGGTGAACCAAATGTGTTATAGCCATATGGTGGAATATTATTCACTCATAAAAACTGAAATTTTTGGCCAGGCGCGGAGGTTCATGCCTGTGATCCCAGCACTTTGGGAGGCCAAGCCAGGCAGAACACTTGAGGTCAGGAGTTTGAGACCAGCCTGGCCAACATAGTGAAACCCCATCTCTACTAAAATATAAAAATGAGCTGGGCGTGGTGGCACGCACCTGTAATCCCAACTGCTTGGGAGGCTGAGGCAGGAGAATTGCTTGAACCGAGGAAGTGGAGTTTGCAGTGAGGTAAGACATGACACTGTACTCCAGCAACAGAGTGAGACTTGGTCTCAAAAAAGATAAAAAATGCTGTAGGCACATGATAGAGAAATGAAATCAAATAACAAAAGGGAAAGGAAAGTAACTAATATTGCTGTTATTTTGGTACAGTTTCTTTTTTTTTTTTTTTAATAAATTGAGAAAGGGTCTCCCGTTATCTTCCAGGCTGGAGTGCGGTGGTGTGATCATGACTCATTGTAGTCTCGACCTCCTGGGCTCAAGTATTGATCCTCCCACCTCAGCCTCCCAAGTAGCTGAGAATACAGGCATGCACTACCATACAGGCTAACTTACTTTTTTGTACAGGTAGAGCCTCATTATGTTGCCCAGACTGGTCTCAAACTCCTGGGCTCAAGTGATCCTCTTACCTCACTCAAGCTTCCCAGAGTGCTGGGATTTTGGATGTGGGCCACTGTGCCCAGCTTTTTTCTGATAATTCTGTCATCTGTGTCACTCATAGATTTAATTCTATTGGTTTATTTTTATCCTCAGTAAGAGTGATGTTTTTCTGCTTCAATCCATGCTGGGCAATTTTTGAGTGGTTGCCAGACATCATTAATTTTACCTTGTTCTACACTAGATTCTTTTGTGTTATAAATAGTCCAAAGCTGTGTTGTGGAACACAGCTATGTTACGTGGAATAGTTTGATCCTCTTAAACCTTGGTAGGCAGGACCAAAATGACCTTTAATCTAGGGTGAATTTCCACTGCTGTCTGTTGAATAGTAAGATTTTTTTCCTCTTTTGTCCTTGTGTGAGATATAGGGATTATTCCCTCTACCCCTTTCAGGTGGTTCTTTCCCTAGCTTCAGGTATTTTCCTGTGTTGATCAGTGCTTAGCTGAAGACTTAGAACGTCCCCTCTGTAGCTCTTCAAAGCTGGGCTTTCTCTATGCATCTCTCTCCTCTCTTGTATTTTGCACTGTGAACTCCGGGTGACTTGGCTTTCCCAGGCCCGAAATTCTGTCTTCTCAACCCAGAGTGACCGTCAAGTCTGCCTGAATTCCCTTTCTAGTGCTGAGACATGAGAACTCTCCAGACAGTGAGTTAGATCATAGGGCTCGCCTTACTTGTTTTCCTTTTTTAGGGGGTCCCTGTCCTCTATTGCCTGGTGTCCAGTTTGTGAAAATTATTTCAGGTACACCGGCTCATGCTTGTAATCTCAGCACTTTGGGAGGCTGGAGGTGGGTGGATTCCTTGAGGCCAGGCATTCGAGACTAGCCTGGCCAACATGGTGAAACCCCGTCTCTACTAAAAATACAAAAATTGGCCAGGTGTGGAGGTGCGCGCCTGTAATCCCAGCTACTCAAGAGGCTGAGGCAGGAGAATCGCTTGAACCTGGGAGGCAAAGGTTACAGCGAGCCAAGATCGCACCACTGTACTCCAGTCTGGGTAACAGAGTGACACTCTGTCTCAAAAATAAAAAATTATTTTAAATATTTTGTTTAATGTCAGGCAGGGTGCGGTGGCTCACGCTTGTAATCCCAGCACTTTGGGAGGCTAAGGCAGGCAGATCATGAGGTCAGGAGATCGAGACCACGATGAAACCCCGTCTCTACTAAAAATACAAAAAATTAGCCAGGCGTGGTGGCGGGCGCCTATAGTTCCAGCTACTTGGCGAGGCGAGACAGGAGAATGGCGTGAACCCGGGAGGTGAAGCTTGCAGTGAGCTGAGATCTCGCCACTGCACTCGAGCCTGGGCGACAGAGCAGGACTCCGTCTCAAAATAAATGAATAAATAAATAAATAAATATTTTGTCCAATTTTTTTAGTTCTTTCAGATGAGAGAGTAAATCTAGTCCTTACAATTCCATCTTGGATGAAAGAAGTTGTCCCAGTCTAAAATTTAATTTTGGGTATTTCCAAATTCTGATGCAATTAATATCTATCATGTGTTTGCTGTATGCCTCATATGTTCAAAACTCAACCTATCCTTCTTCCCTTACTCCCTACCTCACTTTACACATTAGTTGAGCACTTTCTCTGTGTCAGGCATTCTATATTCGTTGTGGAGCTTAATAACCTGGCCTTTGCCTTTGTGTATTTTTCTCTTTAGAGTTATGGACACTGAGGCTCAGAGAGTTAGATTAACATACCTTTACCAGCCTCTCTTCCTTTGGAACACACAATGGTTCAAACCCCCAAAAAAGGCAAGATAAGGCTGCCTTTATGCAAGGTTTCTAAAATGTTAATGAGCAGTTCCATTTGTTTGAATGTAAAGGAATGGTGACTTTCATTTCATATTACAGAAGTGATTCTTTGGAGGCCCTACTTCAAACATCATATAAAGTAGTAAACTACATAAATTCAGAGAAGTTACAACATGTTTTAATAACCTAATAACCATGCCTTTTGGACACAAAAATATTCAGTAGTGTGATTTACAGCAGGATTATATGTTCACATAAAAACAGAATTTGACTCCCGAATATTCAGTAGTGTGATTTACGGCAGGATTATATGTTCACATAACAAGAGAATTTCACTCCTGAAATTTCTAATGGAACATAGGCTAGATGATGCAGAGAGAGGAATTATAAAGAAACCCTCCTGCACCAACCCCCAAGAATCAGTGATAACTTTTGTAAAACTAGGGTATTATAGAGAAGTAGGCTGTGAATGTCAAGTAGAAAGTGCAGAAGCTTTTTCCAATCACTTTTCTCTAATATTGCCGACCAAGACTTGCTCTAAAACCGTAATACTTGTGAAGTCTACAACTGCATTTAAATTAGGACATCTTAAAGAACAAGCCCCAAAACAGGCTACAAGAACATCTTTCCTGCCAGACTTTAGTATACAAAGCCAGCAAGTGCCTGCTAGAGATACCTAGTAGTGTGAAAATGTTAGCAGCATTGTAAACTTCAATCCTGGCAGCTTATTTTTTTTTACTCTTATTTGTTGTGTGTTGAACTTAATAATACATTTTTTTTTCAGAAAGCTTAAGTCCTATGTGTTAAATTTGTTGAAGAAATGGAAAAAAAAAAACCTTTTGTTAACATTTTTCTTTTCTCTCTTTCCGTAAACCCTCCCCCACTCCATTTACATGCAGAACACTCATCCAGCCTAGTGTCTCTAATATATCTAGGTGATTGAAATCCAAGTTTAATTATTTAGATTTAGTGTTTCTGAATGTGTTCCTTATATTTATGGTATTTTTTTTTCAGGGTATTTACATTTAAAATAATTAGTTGAATATTTTCTTTCTTTCTAAAGTTGAACCAGATAATAGTGATTCCTTTCCTCCTATTCTTTTACTTCATTGAGTATGATTAAAAAGCCACTTAGGGAAGAAAATCTTCCATTATGCTTTCTGTTAAATAGCAAGCTAAGTGCTATTGACATCAACCACTGTGCAGGGCTTCTTAGGCCTATATATGACTGAATATTAGATACTCTTAAAATCACTAGATTGAGGCTAGACACGGTGGCTCACACCTGTAATCCCAGCACTTTGGGAGGCTGAGGTGGGTGGATCACCTGAGGTCAGGAGTTCAAGACCAGTCTGGCCAACATGGTGAAACCCGCTCTCTACTAAAAATACAGAAAAAAAAAAAAAAAAAAAAACTAGCTGGGCATGGTGGCGGGCGCCTGTAATCCTAGCTACTTGGGAGGCTGAGCTGAGGCAGGAGAATTGCTGCACAGGAGGCAGAGGTTGCAGTGAGCCAAGGTCACGCCATTGTACGTCAGCCTAGGCAGTAAGAGTGAAATTCCATCTCAAAAAAAAAAAAAAAAAAAAAAAGATTAAAAAAAAATAAAATCACTAGGTTGAGGTTTTATAAATTATCAGTTTCTTAGTCATTTTTTTACCTGATGGCACACTTACGTGTTCGTAGATACAAGGTTACATGCACAGATCATGGAGCTGGATTGTTCCAATTTGACTCCTCTGCCATTTATTATCTGTATGACCTTAAACAAGTTACTTTTAAAAACTCAGATTTCTCATTTTAAGTGTTCTCATAGTTTAATCATTTCAAAGTATAAACATGTATCAGAACATCACATTGTACCCCATGAATATAGACAATTATTTGTCATTTGAAAAAAAAATTTAAATGTTCTCATAAGATTGTTATAAAGTACTTAGAATAATGCCTGGTTCACAGAAAACAGGACATGGTATTTGATTAAAGGAAAATTAGAGCCGTGCACGGTGGCATATGCCTGTAGTCCCAGCTCCTCAGGATGCTGAGGTGGAAGGATCACTTGAGCCCAGGAGTTCAAGTCCAGCCTACTCAATATAGCCAGACTTCATCTCAAAAAAAAAAAAAAAAAAAGTCATTGATGAAAAATTATGTAAAGGAGAAAGCGTTAATAAAAGACACCCAGGCTGGACGATGTAGCTCACACCTGTAATCCCAGCACATTGGGAGGCTGAGGCAGGAGGATTGTCTGAGCCCAGGAGTTTGAGACCAGCCTGGGCAACATAGCAAGACCTCATCGCTGCAAATAATAAAAAAGGCTGGGCGCGGTGGCTCATGCCTGTAACCCCAGCACTTTGGGAGGCCAAGACAAGTGGATCACCTGAGGTCAGGAGTTAAAGACCTGCCTGGCCAACATGTTGAAACCACTCCCCGCCCGCCCCCGTCTCTACTAAAAATACAAAATTAGCCGAGTGTGGTGGTGCATACCTGTAATCTCACCTACTCAGGAGGCTGAATCAGGAGAATTGCTTGAACCTGGGAGGTGGAGGTTGTAGTGAACCAAGATCGTACCATTGTACACCAGCCTGGGCAACAAGAGCTAAACTGTGTCTTAATAATAATTATCTGGGTGTGGTGGCACATACCTGTGGTCCAAGCTATTCTGGAGGCTGATTTGGGAAAATTGCTTGAGTGTGGGAGGTTGAGGCTGCAATGAGCTGTGATCATGCTACTGGAGTCTAGCCTGTGCAACAGAGTGAGACCCCATCCAAAAACAAAAACAAAACCCAAAAAAATCAGCCAGTCTTGTTGGCTCACGTTTGTAAGTAATCCCAGCCCTTTTGGAGACTGAGGTGAGAAGATCACTTGAGGCCAGGAGTTTGAGTCCAACCTAGACAACAGAGTGAGACCTTGACTCAAAAAAAAAAAAAAAGACATACACCGATTGATGAAAAATTATAGAAAAGAGAAAGTGTTATCAAAAGTCAGCTGGTCTTGGTGGCTCACACCTGTAATCATAGCACTTTTGGAGATGGAGGCAAGAGGATCACTTGAGGCCAGGAGTTTGAGACTAGCCTGTGTAACAGAGCAAGACCTCATCTCTATAAAAAAGAAAAGTCATGTTCACTGAATTATATACTTAAAAATGCTTAAAATAGTAAATTTTGGTAAGTGTATTTCACCACAATATTTAAAAAAGAAATGTCACAATTTAACGGCCATTGAAATTTTCTTTTATGTAAGTACAACCATGTATTGCTAATGACAGGATGCATTCTGAGGAATGTATTGCTGCCTGATTTAGTTGTGTGAACGTCGTAGAGTGTACTTACAGAAACCTAGATGATACAGCCTCCCACACACCTAGGCTATATGGTAGAGCTTATTGCTCATAGGCTACCAACCTGTACAGCATGTTACTATAGTGAATACTGCAGACAATTGTAGCACAATAGTATCTCTTAACATGTAAACATAGAAAAGGTGCAGTAAAAATATGGTATTATAGTATTACAGGACCACTGTTGTATATGTGGCTTATGTTGACCAAAACCTTGTCAGATGGTGAGCTTTTTGTTTGTTTGTTTGGAGATGGAGTCTTGTCCTGTCTCCTAGGCTGGAATGCAGTGGTACGATCTTGACTCACGGCAACCTCAGCCTCCTGAGTAGCTGGGATTACAGGCGTGCACCACCACGCCCAGCTAATTTTTGCATTTTTAGTAGAGACAGGGTTTTGTTGTGTTGGCCAGGCTGGTCTCAAACTCCTGACCTCAGGTGATCCTCCTGCCTCAGCCTCACAAAGTGCTGGGATTACAGGCGTGAGCTACTGTGTCTGGCCTCGAGTATTTTTTGAGAACTTGTTCTCAGTAGATGCATGGTGAGCATCAGTGACATCATTTAGACTGGAATTCATGGGTAGAAGGAGGAGCAGGTATACAGTTCTCCTATTCTCTTGGTGTCCTGTGGAGTGGCGTGCCTGGATTGGGGCATAGGTGGATGTCCCATTAGACTGGGCTCCATGAAAGGATTCTGCCTGCCCTCCCCTAACCTTCTTTATGAGATTGAATGTGATAAGTGAGGTTAAGAATTGTGAGTCTGGGTACTGACTTTACAGGAGTTCCTGAGAATTGTGAGTCTGGGTACTGACTTTACAGGAGTTGCTGAGAATTGTGAGTCTGGGTACTGACTTTACAGGAGTTGCTGAACTGTGTGGGGCTTCGGGAAGATGCTTTGGAGAAACTACTGGCCAGAGGGAGGGAGGAGCCAGGAGCCCAGATCCTAATTAGCTCTTCGCTAAGCAATCCAGAAAGAACGAAAAGATCAGTCGGCCAAATTTGGTAATCCAGGTGAGATCATGATGGCTTGGACTAAGGTAACAACTCGACTAAGATGGAGATGAAAAGCTGTTGGCACTATGAGATGGTTATATGTTTTTTCCCTGTATTATGTTATTGCAGTGAATTGTTCTTAAATTTGCAAAGTTAAACCATCCTTGGATAAATTCTAGTCTGTAATATATACTTACAATTATATAAAAATACATGTTTTACTATTTCTCTGTATTCTAGTAATCATTTAGGACTTTTTCCATCTATATTGGTAAGTCAGGCTAGTACATATAAATTTTTTCATGATGTTTGTCTTATTATGGAAATAATCAAAATGAGTTATTTCTCTTCCTGTATTTGTAAACAGTTTGTAGAAGATAAGAATTTGCTTTTGCAGGGGACATTTAGCAAAATTCTATAATATAGTCACAGCTTAATGTTTGTACTTATGAACACATGAATGTATGTCTGTATATGAATGATGGAGAAGGGATTTTGACACCTATTTAATGGTTACTGTTTTATTCAGGGTTTAAAATGGCCCATTTCCCCTTAATTTATACTTAAAAAATAAATAAATAATAATAATAATTAGAGACAGGGTTTTACTGTGTTGCCCAGGCTGGTCTTGAACTCCTGGGCTCAAGCAGTCCTCCTGCCTCGGCCTCCCAAAGTGCGGGGATTATAGGCATGAGCCACTGCACCTGGCGGATACATTTAAAAATAATGCCTGCCGACCGGGCGCAGTGGCTCAAGCCTGTAATCCCAGCACTTTGGGAGGCCAAGGTGGGCGGATCACAAGGTCAGGAGATCGAGACCATCCTGGCTAACATGGTGAAACCCTGTCTCTACTAAAAATTCAAAAAGCTAGCCGGGTGAGGTGCCGGGCGTCTGTAGTCCCAGCTACTTGGGAGGCTGAGGCAGGAGAATGGCATAAACCCGGGAGGCGGAGCTTGCAGTGAGCTGAGATCCGGCCACCGCACTCCAGCCTGCGCGACAGAGCGAGACTCCGCCTCAAAAAATAAAAAAATAAAAAAAATAATGCCTGCCATCTAGTAGGCACTCAGTATTTATGGAGTGAATAAATTAATGAACGTTACTGAAATAGAATCCATTGCATTTTGTTGTTGCGGTACCATCTATATGTTAAGCCTCCATTCTACTTGATAGTATTTGTACATTCTTTTTTTAGACAGAGTCTTGCTCTGTAGCTCGGGCTGGAGTGCAGTGGTGTGATCTCGACTCACTGCAACCTCCGCCTCCTGGGAGAGGATTCTCCTGCCTCAGCCTCCCGAGTAGCTGGGGTTACAGGCATCCACCACTACGCCTAGCTAATTTTTGTTTTTTTCAGTAGAGATAGAGTTTCACCATGTTGGCCAGGCTCGTCTTGAACTCCTGACCTCAGGTGATCCACCCGCGGACTCCCGAAGTGCTGGGATTATAGGTGTGAGCTACCACACCCGGCCATATTTGTAGAGTTTGAAGATTTTTACTGATTTATCATGATAGATTTAAGTTGATGCCCTTTTTTTTTAGATTTTTCTTTTTAAAAATTTTGGTTAACTTTAGGGATACAGGTGGGTTTTGGTTATATGAATGAATTGTATAGTGAAGTCTGAGATTTTTGGTGCACCCATCACCTGAATAGTGTACATTGTACCTAGTATGTAGTTTTTTTTTTAAATCCCTCACTGCACTCCTACCTCCCCCCTTCTGAGTCTCTAAAGTCCATTATACCAGTCTGTATGCCTTTATGTACCCAGAGCTTAGCTCCCACTTATCAGTGAGAACCTTTGGTATTTTGTTTTCCAGTCCTGAGTTACTTCACTTAGAATAATGGCCTCCAGTTCCATCCAAGCTCCAAGTTGCTGCAAAAGACATTATTTCATTATTTTCTATGGCTGAGTAGTATTCCATGGTGTATATATTAATGTATCACATTTTCTTTATCCACTCATCAGTTGGCAGGCACTTAGGTTGGCTCCATATCTTGTAGTTGTGCATACTGTGCTATAATTAACATATACATGCAGGTCTTTTTCATATAATGACTTCTTTTCCTTTAGGTAGATACCCAGTGGTGGGATTGCTGGATTGAACTGGTAGACCTACATTTAGTTCTTTGAGAAATCTGCATACTATTTTCCACAGAGGTTGTACTAGTACAAATTTACTTCACCACCAGCAGTGTATAAGCATTCCCTATTCAAATGAACAAATAACTAAATGAAGCATTCCCTTTCACTATGTACACATCAGCATCTATTGTTCTTTTGATTTTTTAAATAATGGCCACTCTGGCTGGGGTAAGGTGGTATCTCATTGTGATTTTAATTTATATTTCCCTGATGATTAGTGACGATCATTGTTTCATATGTTTGTGGCCATTTGTATATCGTGTTTAGAGGAATGTCTATTCATGTTATTTGCCCACTTCTTGATGGGATTATTTGTTGTTGTTTTCCTTGCTGATGTGGGCTTCTCGTAGATTCTGGGTATTAGTCCTTTGTCAGATGCATTTTTTGCTTGCATATATTTTCTTCCATTCTGTGGGCCCCATTTATTTTTGTTTTTGTTGCATTTGCTTTTGGGTTTTTAGTTATAAATTCTTTGCCTAGGTCAGTGTCCGGAAGAGTTTTTCCTAGGTTTTCTTCTAGAATTTTTGTGGTTTCAGGTCTTAGATTCAAGTGTTTAATACATCTTGAGCTGATTTTTCTATGTGGTAAAAGGGATTCATTTTCCTTCTTCTACGTGTGGCTATCCAGTTTTCCCAACACCATCTATTAAATAGGGTGTGTCCTTTCCCTAATTCATGTTTTTGTATGCTTTCTCAAAGATCAGTTGGTTTTAAGTATTTGGCTTTATTTCTGGGTTCTCTATTCTATTCCGTTGGTATATTAGTCCATTCTTGAACTGCTATAAAGCAATACTTGTGGCTGGGTGCCGTGGCTCATGCCTATAATCCCAGCACTTTTGGAGGCCGAGGCAAGCGAGTCACTTGAGGTCAAGAGTTCGAGACCACCCTGGCCAACATGGTGAAACCCTGTCTCTACCAAAAGTATAAAAAAATAGCCGGGTGTGGTTGTGCACACTTGTAATCCCAGCTACTCGGGAGGCTGAGGCAGGAAAATCACTTGAATCTGGGAGGTGGAGGTTGCAGTGAGCGAGATTGCGCCATTGCACTCCAGCGTGGGCGACAGGTGAGACTACGTCTCAGAAAAACAAAACAGAAAACACAAAGACTTGAGACTGTAATTTATAAAGAAAGAGGTTTAGCTGGCTCGTGGATCTACAGGCAGCACAGGAAGCATAGTGGCTTCTGCTTCTGGGGAGGCCTCAGGAAACTGACAGTCATGGCGGAAGGTGAAGGCAGAGCAGGCTCCTCATATGGCCCAAGCAGAAGGAAGAATGCGGGAGGAGGTGCTACATACTTTCAAAGGACCAGATCTCCTGAGAACTCTATCACTGTATGGTAGCAAGTGGGGATAGTGCTAAGTCATTCATGAGAACTGTGCCCTCATGATCCAGTCACCTCCCACCAGGCCCCATTTCCACCACTGGGGATTACATTTCAACATGAGATTTAGGTGGGGACAGATGCAAACCATTCAATTGGTCTATGTGTCTTTCTTTATACCTGTACCATACTGTTTTGTACCTGTACCATACTGTTTTGATTACTATAGCCTTAATAGTATAATTTGGTGCTGGGTAATGTGGTGCCTTTAGATTTGTTACTTCTCTTTAGGATTGCTTTGGCTTTTCAGGCTCTTTTTTGGTTCCATATGAATTTTAGGATTGTTGCTTTTAATTCTGTGAAAAATGATGTGGGTATTTTGTTAAGAATTGCATTGAATCTATAGATTGCTTTGGGCAGTATGGTCATTTTCATGATACTGATTCTTCCAATCCCTGAGCACACGATGTGTTTCCATTTGTTTGTGTAGTCTGTGATTTCTTTCAGCAGCGTTTCGTCGTTCTCCTTGTAGAGATCTTTCATCTCCTTGGTTAAATATATTCCTTGGTTTTTATGTGTTTTCTCTCAGCTATTGTAAAAGGGATTGAGTTCTTGATTTGATTTTCAGGTTGGTCGTTGTTGATGTGTAGCAGTGCTACTGACTTGTGTATGTTGATTTCATAAGCTGAGCCTTAACTGAATTCACTTATCAAATCTAGTTGTCTTTTGGAGGAGTCTTCGGAATTTTTTTAGGTATGCAATCATATTATTGGCAAAACAGAGATAGCTTGGCTTCCTCTTCCAATTTGGATGCTCTTTCTTTCTCTTGCCCAATTGCTGTGCCTGGGTAAGTTGGTAGCCTTATGTGGCTTTAAGTTTCTTGTATTCTGCTTAAGATACACTTGTGATTTTTCTCCCATTTATTATTTATTTTTATGTTTTTCCCCATTTATTGAATATACCTCTCCTCCTTTGACAATACTGAAATTTTGTTTATTTGCTTGTATGTTAGAGCCACTATGCAAAAGTAAACAGTATTTATTAAATTTATGTGAATTTAGTGAACATAGTAAATACTATTTGCTTTTGCATAGTGGCTCTAATGTTCAAGTTACATATAAATATAAATATTTCTGGTGGGAGAATTATGATAGATACCACTGAATGGGTGTTAGAACTCCCCAGAATTGAGAATTTTTGAAGTGCTAAGATACTAAATGTGTTTTATCAGGCCTATATGAAAGATACTGAGAAACAAAGATTGGGTTTCAAAGAGATGGCATTAGTTTCTGCCTTAAGTGAGAACAACTAAAAAATTGGCGTCATTTTCTTATAAATATAGCTCGTTTAGGACGTGAATTGTATTTCCAAATACCTGTCACATGGATTTATTCTGCCTTTTATAGGAGAAACCTGTAATACTGTTCTTTTGTATCCTTCTGATTCTATCTCACTTACTTCCACACTCTTCTGAAAGGGGGAAACTCAGTTTCAGCTTGATTATCTTGTACAAGGGAACTAGCAAATAGACCGTTCCATTCCCAGAGATGCCAAAAATCTTACACAAATTATTTACAAATCTGTTTTCCCAAGCTGTCTGCTAGTTATACTCATGTTAGTATCTTTCCCACACTCAAAATACCTGAACACTGAATGTATCCTCTTCAATAGCAAACCAACTTCCTCTTTCATGTCCCGTTATTGAGTTAGTATTGTATAATGTAGTGAGTAGTGATGATGAGTGTGGATTGATTGTTGGCTTAGCTTTTTTTTTTTTTTTTTTTGAGACAGACTGTCACTCTATCGTTCAGGCTGGATTTAGTGGTATGATCTCAGCTCACCACCACCTCCTGGGTTCAATCAGTTCTCCTGCCTCAGCCTCCTGAGTAGCTGGGACTATAGGCATGTGCCATCACGCCTGGCTAATTTTTGTATTTTTAGTAGATGTGGGGTTTTACTATGTTGACCAGGCTGGTTGGCTTAGCTTCTTTATGCCTAAATTTTCTCATCTGTAAAATGGGGATAATATTGGAATCTGATGGGATTGTAAGTGAGAATTAATTAAATATCAAAATATGTAAAGTGCCTGATACTTAGTAAGCCCTTAAAAAAATTAGCTTTTATATTATTACCAATATATTATTGGTAATACCCTAGGTTTATCTCCTGTCTTACTCGATCATACTCTTGATTTTACTGCTGCAGTCTCTCTCAAATCTGTCTTTATTTTACTGCCCCTGTTACTTTTCTATCTCAGGCTCCCATTACTTTTCTACTGCACTACTATGCTGATTGATCTCTCTGCTTTTGTGATTTCCTCTCTAATTCACCTTGCACATTGCTGTCATTTTCTGTCTTAAAATGACCAGAATCACTCCCCAGTCCCAAGTCCTTAATGACTCCCCACTGCATTTGTATTTTCTTTCACATTGGCAGTTAAAGCTCTACTTTTTTTTCTTTTTTCTTTTTTTTTTAAATGGAGGCAAAGTCTCCAGGCTGGACAATGCAACCTCTGCTTCCCAGGTTCAAGCGATTCTAATGCCTCAGCTACCGGCGTAGCTGGGATTAGAGGTGTGCACCATCATGCCTGGCTAACTTTTTGTATTTTTAGTAGAGATGAGATTTCACCATGTTGGCTAGGCTGGTCTCAAACTCCTGACCTCAGGTGAGCCGCCTGTCTCGGCCTCCCAAAGTGCTAGGATTATAGGCATGAGCCACCACGCCTAGCCTCTAGATTCTTTTTCATGGAACATTTATTGAAGATTTCTCTAGTTTTTGTCCCTTTTAATAGTCTTATATTCAGACAGAGAACATTCTATGTTCTTTCTCAAGTTTTGCAAAGCTTAGTATTAGCTACTGTGTTTATTTGTTCAGGGAAATGCTATGTTTAAATTGAAATTGATGTCTCAGTTAACATACTCAAGAGCTAAATAATTAATGGTAACTAGATATAGACTTTCTACATATTTGATTAGATTCTACTAGTGCTGTCTCTTTATAATTTGTATCTATGTTTTTTATTTTTTAAGTTGATTGCGTCAGCCTTCTAAAAGGTGCTTGGTGGTGGTTGTCATTTGTTGAGGGAGAGGGTGTGAGAGGTTTTGAAGATTGCAGCATTATCTTACTGATATGTTTATATATATCTTTAAGGAACTGATGTGGAGAAGTAGTAACCAGTACTGAGGGTTAATATGCTTTCAATTGGCCGGGCGCGGTGGCTCAAGCCTGTAATCCCAGCACTTTGGGAGGCCGAGGCGGGCGGATCACAAGGTCAGGAGATCGAGACCATCCTGGCTAACACGGTGAAACCCCGTCTCTACTAAAAAATACAAAAAACTAGCTGGGCGAGGTGGCGGGCGCCTGTAGTTCCAGCTGCTCGGGAGGCTGAGGCAGGAGAATGGCGTGAACCCGGGAGCGGAGCTTGCAGTGAGCTGAGATCTGGCCAGTGCACTCCAGCTTGGGTGACAGAGCGAGACTCCGTCTCAAAAAAAAAAAAAAAAATATGCTTTCAATTGTGGGAAGTGCTCCAGTGCATGTAGTTCTGCTTATTAAAGTTGTCTTTCAGAGCTTGGGCTAAGTGAACTCGAAAGTTATTTTGAAATACAGAGAACTCTGATTAAATAGGACCATGAAGTAATGTAGCTAGTGAACACTTGCTAAATGTTCACAATGATTGTTTTGAACTATTTTTGTTTTTTCTGACCACACTGAAAACTAAAGATACTAATGTAAAATATTTGTGATTTAATGAGAATGTATTACAATCATTAAAAATATTATTGACTCTTGTATAAGTGATTTGTTTTAAATTATCTAAGAAAGATGTGGAGAAGTAAATATTTTTCACTGATAGCTTCACCTGCAGAATCATGACATGCAAACACTAAGTGATCGAGCTGAACATTTTCAGTGATACCATGTAGATAGTGACTTGATGTGCTGAGAAGGGCACCTCACCTCTGTGTTATTCTTTCCATAAACTCGTAATTCCAGTCAGAATATCAGAAAAACAGACACACTGAGGGACATCCTTTAAAATACTTGACCAGCACGCAGAACTATTAATATCATGCAAAACAAGGAAAGACTAAGAAATCGTTACAGACCAGAGGAGACTAAGGAGATAGGATGAGTAAATGTAAAGTGGTATCCTTGCTTGGATCCTGGAATAGATAAAAACATTGGTGGAAAAAACTGATGAAGCCTGGATATAGCCTGGCATTCAGTTAGTACTACCATACTGATGTTGGTGTCTTCGTTTTGAAGAATGTCCCGCAGCAATATAAGATGGTAACATTAGGGGAAACTGAAACTGGATTTGGGGTTTGTGGGAACTCCCTGCGTCGTCTTTTATAACTTTTCTGTAGATGTAGAATTATTCTAAAATTAAAAGTTTGTCAAAAGTAGGTAATATTTTCCAGTTCAGTCCTACAAATGCATTGAATGCCTGTTATGTGCCCAGTGTGACCAGAGTTGCAGGGGATAAGGTGTGTAAGAGATACTTTCCCTGCCTCTGCCCTTAAGGAGTTGTCTTCCAGATTGGGGAGTAAGACAATTAATATGAAGCAGAACATGATGGAACCTGTGAAAAGTGTGAGCAAGTTGCTGTGGGGGATTCAGAAGCTGAGATAGTTAGATGATAGATAGTTAGATGAGATAGAGTAGATGTTAAATATAGACTGGAGAGTCCTCCCCAAGGAGGCAGCGTTTGAGAACTTTGAAGAATGGGCAGGATTTAGTAACCATAGTCATCGGAAAGGAAATGTGTCATAACCAAAGAGCCCTGGCTCTTGAATTTCATAGACCTACGCTGCCCCTTACTAGCTTTGTGACCTTGGGCAAATTATTTAATGTCACTAAGTCTTTGTTTCTCATTTGTAAGATAAGGTTGGTAATTCCTATTTCAAAGCATTATGAGAATTGAATGCACTTTATTTAGCTTAGTAAAGCATCTAATCCCTAGTAAGCTCTTAATGTTAACTGCTAGAGATGGAGATTGTATTATGTATTAATGTTAACTGCTAGAGATATATTGTTGATGTAGTACCATCACCACAGGCACAGAGCCTGGAGAGTGTAGAATGTTTGGCGGAACATTGACTGGTGTTGTTTAGAAAGGTGAATTAGGACTGCATTGTGAGTGCTTTGATGTGTCAGGTCAGCAGTTCAAACTTTTTAAGTGGTAATTGGGAGTCATTAAAGATTTTCATATAGGGAGAGTAAGGAGATTGAGTCTGTTTTAGGATTAATTTGATAAGACATATGAGGGGAGTGTTGGAGGCTCTCATGTGGGTTACTGCCTTCCCATTTACTTGGTGAGTCAGATGTGTCCCCTTTAGAATTCAGTGAAACAGTTAGCTTGAAATGCTCAGGATGATTAGTGGTAATCTGTTACTGTGTAACTTGGGAATTTCAAAAGCAGGACCATGAGTTTGTAGTATCAAATACACTCAATATGTGTTTAGTAAAAAGGGCCATTGCTATTTTTAGATGTATTGGCTAAGAACTCCTTTTGTAGGTGATGTTTTTCATTTTTTTTTTTTTTAACAGCTTAAGTCAATAAGAGTTAAACAGTACTTCATTGACTTCCTGTGAGGCTTTGTGGAAAGCAGTTCCGTTGTGTCTATTTTTAAAGCTGATTACTGTGAGCAGAGGATGCTGCTATTGAGTTATAAATGTCATCTCAGTATGTTCTCACTCAGCATTCTTTAGATGACACTACTGTTTGTATGTAAGGTTTCTGGAGTTTATCTGATAGGAAAAGCAGCAGTTATCACTGAAATAGTACCAGTAAATGAAATACTTAAAAGCAGTGATCATGCTACCCTTCAGCAGTATAATTATCATCATCTATATGAGTCTTAAGCCTATACCATCACTGAATGGCAAAAATTGTAACCTTATTTTAGGAATATTTTGCAACCCTGTAATGGTATTGTATAATGTTTTGCAACTTTTTTGTTAATCGTTACATTAAAAGTATTAAATCATCTTGGAATTTTCCTCTTGGGATCGATAGGATCATTTGATTTACAAATATTGTTAAAATATACTTATGTGTAAATTACTGGGGGTTTTCTTCAGTGTGTTTTTTGTTTTTAGAGACAGTCTCGCTGTGTTGCCCACGCTGGTACGAAACTCCTGGCCTTCAGCCATCCTCCCATCTTGGCCTCCCAAAGAGCTGGGATTACAGGTGTGAGTCTCTACGCCTGACCTCCAGTCTTTTATTATGATTTTTTTTTCTTTCTTTCTTTCTTTTCTTTTCTTTTTTTTTTTGAGACAGGGTCTCTTAGTTTGCCCAGGCTGGAATACAGCGGCATGATCTCTGCTGACTGTACCTCTACCTCCAGGGCTCAAGCCATCCTCCCACCTCAGCATCCTGAGTAGCTGAGACCACAGGCTCATGCCACCATGCCCGGCTGATTTTTGTAGAGATGGAGTTTCACCATGTTGTCCAGGCTAGTCTCGAACTTGTGAGCTCAAGTGATCTGCCCGCCTTGGCATCCCGTAAGTGCTGGGATTACAGGCGTGAGCCACCACGCCCAACCTATTAGGAAATTTTTCAGTCCTACAGAAGAGTTGAAAGAATTTTATAACCACTATATGCGAATCTACAATTACTTAATTACTCTTCTTTGTTTTTTATTAATATTATTATTTTTGAGACAGTCTTGCTCTGTCACACAGGCTGGAGTGCAGTGGTGCGATCTCTGCTCACTGCAGCCTCCACTTGCCAGGTTCAAGCTATCATCCCACGCACCACCATACCTGGCTAATTTTTGTATTTTTTGTTTAGATTGAGGGGTCTCACTATATTGCACAGACTGGTCTCAAACTCCTGAGTTCAAGCAATCTGCCGGCCTCAGCCCCTCAAAGAGCTAGGATTATAAGTGTGAGCTGCTGTGCCCAGCCTAAATTACTGTTTTTAAAATGAAAGTTTTGTTTCCTTCTCTTTTTAAATACCATATAAACTTTTTCGAGTCTTTAAACCATTTTTAAGAGACTATTTTGAAGTAGGTGAGATGATTTTTGATATTTCTGTGTTAATTCTTCAGAACAACAATGTTGTTCAAGTGAAATAATTCTAATAGTCTGAGATTTGGGAAATCTCTGTTTTAGAATAGATAATACTAGTTTAGCAGATTAATTTTTCTGGCCCTGTATAGGGTTTATACAGTTAACTGTTCATTTAAATTCCATAAGACATAAATTCTTTTAAATTATCTGCAGACAGAAAATATACGTTAAAAAGTTATTTCTGCTAAGGTATCAGGATTGCTTGAGCCAAGGAGTTGGAGACCAGCCTGGGCAATATAGTGAGACCCCCATCACACACACAAAAATAGAAAAAGTGGCTGGGTGCGGTAGCTGACATCTGTAATCCCAGCACTTTGGGAAGCCAAGGCGGGTGGATCACCTGAGATCAGGAGTTTGAGACCAGCCTGACGAATATGGTGAAACCCCGTCTCTACTGAAAATACAAAAATTAGGGCAGGTGCAGTGGCTCACGCCTGTAATCCCAGCACTTTGGGAGGTTGAGGCGGGTGGATCGCCTAAGGTCGGAAGTTCGAGACCAGCCTGACCAACATGGAGAAACTCCGTCTCTACTAAAAATACAAAATTAGCCGGGCATGGTGGTATGTGCCTGTAGTCCCAGCTACTGGGGAGGCTGAGACAGGAGAATTGCTTGAACCCGGAAGGCACAGGTTGCAGTAAGCCAAGAAGTGACACTGCACACCAGCTTGGGTGACAGAGTGAGACTTCGTCTCAAAAAAAAAAAAAAAAAAAAAAAAAAGAAGAAAAATTAGGCATAGTGGCCTGTGGGTCCAGCTATTCAGGAGGCTGAGGTGAAAGGATTGCTTGAGTCTGGGAGGTCGAGGCTGCAGTTTACTTGTCTTAAATGTTAATAAATGCATTTTTAATAGAAGGAATTAATTTATCTCCTCATACTGTGTTTGTTTTCCTGTTTCCTCTTTCTCTTCACAGTACCTTTTGAGCAAGAGTTACAAGATAACTTTTTCAGTATTCTATGTAGAAACAAAATAGTTTAAGAGATTTTTCTGTTTACCTCTTCATTCATATGAAGGCCACTTTTCAACTCCTGTCTTGCTTAAGATGGTGATTGTGAGTCCTATGAAGTTGTATTTATATTTTTACTCTTGAAACTAAAACAATAGCTATAATTGCTCATTTAATTTTTAATATACTTGTGTATTGGTGATATGTAAATCTTGCTTCTTTATTATGTGAAATTATACACAGGAAAATGCATAACATTGCTTTGGGCCTGAGGCACGAAGGTACATTGGCATTGAAGGTAGACCCTAAGGTAGAGAGAAAATAACTGACACCAATCTTGAATTTAAAAAAAAAAAAAAAGACGCTGCATGCAGAATCAGCATTTGATTATGAGGAAGTTGTGAGAGGAAAAGAGAAGAGGAAGATGGAAGCTGTAGAGTAGAATTTGCAGTTAAGTAGATATAGATGGTTAGAGTTTGAAGGCATTAGAAGGTAAATGACTTCCTTCCCCAGCACTGTGTTACTGTGTTAAAGAAAAGCCTGTACTGCTTGCTGCTACTAGAACTGAAAAAAGAAAAGTTCTGTCTTCAGGGCATTTACAAAAAATTGAACAGTTGTGTTCCTTTGTGGATCTTTGGAGAATCGTTAGAACACATTGTATGAGTTGAGGTAACTGCTGACAGAATTTTTTAGTGTTGCTTACCATGTAAACTCAAATGTCTATATCATGCCTCATTCTTTTTACATGTTAAGACAGATTCTGCTGATTAAATTCTGCCCCATATACTGTAGACACTGAACCATAAGCTTCATATTGATTACAAAATGCTCTGACCCATTGACTTTTGTAAATTCATTATTTCCTTTTAAGAAGTGTGATGCTTAGAGTGGACATCTCTGGTGGTTTTAAGAAATGTAAGCAGGCTTTTTGAAGGGATGCATTCTTGAGTAGGAAAATGTCTTAAATTGATTTCCCGTAACTGTTGCAGTCAGCACTTTGAACTGCTCTTAGGTACCTGGTGCCATTACATCTTTGTGGTCAATAACTTTTTTTGTGTGTGGCTTACTTCACAAAATAAAAATGCTTTCTGTGTCTTGTTATTTTGGTATGCATATTTTATCTTTGATCCAACATAGTGCTAGGTACCTGGTAGATTTTCGGTAGAAAATTATTTTAAGAACCAAAGATACCAGCATGGTCCAGTTATTCCAAGACCCACTGCCTGTATTCACTTCAGACTCAGCTTAAAAAGCAACACTCGATAAGGTCTCTAAGACGACCCTCCCTAAACAGCAACCCTTCATGGCTTCTCATACTCTGTGTTATTCTTCCTCACAGCACTTTTCTCCTACCATCTGATACACTCTCGTGGGAATGTACATGTCATAAAAGCAAGAATTTTATTTTGTTTGTTGTCGTATTCACCCCGAGCCTAACACATAATGGGCACTCAAAGGTTTTCTGAAGGTATATTGATCATTAGAAATTTCTGCCATTCGCCTGGCCCAGAGGGATATAAATACAAGTCAGAAATAGATTTAGCCATTGTGTACACAAATAGCTATAGTGCAAAATGGGTTCAGATGGTGTAAGAGAACTGCAGAGAAAATGCTGGGGTTGTTGAGTATTTTATTATGTCTAGCTTGCTCTTAAAGAAATGACATTTAAACTGGGTCTTATTTCAGACCAGAGAAACAGGCAGAGACCGAGAAACAAAGAAGAGTGGCAGGTGTAAGAAAAGGTGAAGTACTTGATTTGGCTAGAACATACTAGTGAAGAACTCAGAAGTTAGTTAGAAAGATAGGTTAGATCCAGGTCAATGGAAAGCCTTAAAATCCAAGCTGAGTTTGGATTTTATCCCATTGGCTGTGAAAATTGTTTATTTTTTCCCTTCGTCAAAAGGCAGTTAAATGTCGTAAGGATTGTATGTGCATAGGAGGAGATGCTGAAGACCAAGACCGGAATTTTAATTTTAATTATTACCAAGGAGTTTACATTAGGCCAGTACCACATAAATCGAAGGTAGGAATGACCACAGATAGGCAACAGATTGACTAATCAGATGTGGAGAACAAGGTAAATGAAAGAAGCTAAGAAGATTCTTCAGGTTTTGAACCTGTGGGAAGTAAGATGGTGTTGTCATTAAATACAGAAGTAAAGAACACGAAGAAAGAGCAGATTTAAGAAAGATTAGTTTAATTCTGAACCTGTTGCTTTGAGGTGCTAGCATTCGAGTGGAGGAAAAATGTGGTAGAGTAGATAGTTGGAAAAACTACCAAGGCCTAAGATTTGGGCATTGTTTGCTAAGTAGCTTTTAAAGCCCTAAGATTGCAAAGGAAGAGAAGAGAGTACACAGAGAAAGAACTGAAAATAGCAGAGAGCAAATTCTTGGGAAATACCGCTTAAGATGATGGGGGAGAATAGCCAAGAAACAACAAAAGGAAGTAGGAGAACCAAGAGAAGACAATACTGCAAAAACCCAAGGGAAGATGTTCAGGAAGAAGTAAAATTCAAACCTGTTTGCTTCAGAAAGAGCTCTGTTATAACCTCAGAAGTGTGACACATAATTATTTTTTCTGTCATCTCATTCATTGTTCCGCTACACTGTTTAGCGTAGTTCTTCACACACACAGTAGGTTCTCAGTAATCTAGTTGAAGGATGACTGCTTGACAGAATGTTAGGTAGATGTCGACGTGTGAGCCTCAAGCTGCTGATTGTGCAGTCTGGGGTCCTGCTGAACACTGGAAAGCAAATTCATTGGGATTAACTTGTGCTTTGCAGGGTTTCTTTCAAGTTACCTATTTCATATTCCATTTGTGATATATTCTTGATCTTGTCTATTTTCTCTTTGGTAAATGATAGAAGTTCTATTAAACAATAATCAAAGGATCTCAAAGTGCTAGGAAAAAAACAGTTAATGGACTTTAAAGATTGGATAAGTGCTTTAAAAAAAAAAAAAGACTGAGTCTCACTCTGTCGCCCAGGCTGGAGTGCAGTGGCGTGATCTTAACTCACTGCAACCTCTACCTCAGCTTCTTGAGTAGCTGGGATTACAGGCATGCACCACCACCATGCCCGACTAATTTTTGTATTTTTAGTAGAAATGGCCAGGCTAGTCTCAAACTCCTGACCTCAGGTGAGGTCCTCCACCTCGACCTCCCAAAATTTTGGGATGACAGGCGTGAACCACCGCACCTGGCCAAAAAAAGATTTCAATAGCATTTTTCGAACAAGTCATGGATATAGAGACTTGGATAATTTGGTGCTGCATTTTATCCACGAAAGACAGAGATAGCACACTGATGGTGACCTTCCAGTATAGCATTAAGAAAAATCTATTCCTAGTAGAGGATTGTTAGGCAATCAGTAATTGATCATGATTTGACTTGAATTTTTATAGTATATTTGTATAACAAGAATAAACTTTTGAATACATAATACAAATTGTTGGGACAAGGAAAAATAGACACGTGTATTCAGTAGCTTGTTTAGTGTAACATAATCTATATCATGTGTATCCTGGTTTTTTTTTTTTTTTTTTGAGATGGAGTCTCGCTCTGTTGCCCAGGCTGGAGGGCAGTGACACAGTCTCAGCTCACTGCAACTTTCGCCTCCCGGGTTCAAGGGATTCTCCTGCCTCAGCCCTCCCAAGTAGCTGAGATTATAGGCACACACACCATGCCCAGCTAATTTTTGTATTTTTTAGTAGAGACAGGGTTTCACCATGTTTGCCAGGCTGGTCTTGAACTCGTGATGCAAGTGATCGGCCTGCCTCAGCCTCCTATAGTGCTGGGGTTACAGGCGTGAGGCACCACTCCTGGCCTGTGTGACATCTTTATAATCATATCCATTAAACAGGTTATGAGAACAAAATTAACTAATTGTTAACAGTAGCATATGCACTATGTAGAAATTTTTGTGTGGTTTGGATGTTAGCATCTCATTTTTGGTAAAGGAAGAGGAGTTTGGGTAAAATTTATCTCTTTAAGGTCTGATGTAGTGAAAGAAAACATTTATTAGGTCTGGATACTTAAAAGGTTCTTTTTTTTAAGACTGTCTTTTATTTAGATATGTTATATGATGATAAATCTACTTGATAAATACACCTGCAAAGCAGGAAATAATACATTGGTTTCCTATCATTTTTTCTTTTTTCTTTTTTTTTTTGAGATGGAGTCTCGCTCTATCGCCCAGGCTGGAGTGCAGTGGCCGGATCTCAGCTCACTGCAAGCTCCGCCTCCTGGGTTTACGCCATTCTCCTGCCTCAGCCTCCCGAGTAGCTGGGACTACAGGCGCCTGCCACCTCACCTGGCTAGTTTTTTGTATTTTTAGTAGAGACGGGGTTTCACGGTGTTAGCCAGGATGGTCTTGATCTCCTGACCTCGTGATCCACCCGTCTCGGTCTCCCAAAGTGCTGGGATTACAGGCTTGAGCCACCGCGCCCGGCCCATTTTTTTCTTTTGTGACAGAGTGATGATGATTTGTTGAGTTCTCTTACCTGTCATCCTTAAAAAGTGAATTTGTCCATGTTCGTGCTTAGCTATTAAGCTTTATTAATTCAAGATTAAAGCTTTAAAATATATGACTAAATTTTTTATCTTGTTTACTTCATATCTGTTTGAATGGAGGAGATAAAAGTGGAGACAGTGAATGCAACAGTATTTCTTCCATTGTATTTGTATCTTTCGTATGATCTTAGAACAAAAAGTTTCTAAAACCCTTCTTTAAACAAAGATAACAATATCACTGAATATGTAAAAATATTCTCAACAGCGCATTTCTTTTCCCTTCTCTACTTTTTTTTTTTTTCTTTGAGACGGAGTCTCGCTCTGTCGCCCAGGCTGGAGTGCAGTGGCCGGATCTCAGCTCACTGCAAGCTCCACCTCCCGGGTTTATGCCATTCTCCTGCCTCAGCCTCCCGAGTAGCTGGGACTACAGGCGCCTGCCACCTCGCCCAGCTAGTTTTTTGTACTTTTTAGTAGAGACGGGGTTTCACCGTGTTAGCCAGTATGGTCTCGATCTCCTGACCTCGTGATATGCCCGTCTCGGCCTCCCAAAGTGCTGGGATTACAGGCTTGAGCCACCGCGCCCGGCTCCTTCTCTACTTTTTTATATCCTTGAATAATACTGGCCAGAAGGAATATTTGAAGAAGTTCTTTCTAATGTATTTTAATATTCATGTTAATTATACATCTTGGATGGTGAATTTGGTGCATTTAAAATAAAAATAATTTTTTGTGTTTAATTATTGCACTTCTGATCATTTGTAGGCGAAACCTAACCAAACTGTCCCTCATCTTCAGCCACATGCTGGCAGAGCTAAAAGGAATTTTTCCAAGTGGACTCTTTCAAGGAGACACGTTTCGGATTACTAAAGCAGATGCTGCAGAATTTTGGAGAAAAGCTTTTGGGGAAAAGTAAGTCTCAATAATGAATTTGAACTATGAATAACTAAATTTTTACTATTGAAATATTTAAAATTCGGGAACTCTGAGAAAATATATGTGTACGTATTTCCTAGCTGTGGTTAAATATTTGTTTAAGTTTTTGGTTAAATATTTGGTTAAGTTTTGCCCTGTTCATTTTCTTTTTTTAAGAAATAATTTTGCAGATCAAGCTCTTTGAATGCTCTTCCCTTTCTCTCCACATCCATTGTGCGCTTTTTTTTTTTGGATATGGAATCTCGCTCTGTCACCCAGGCTGGAGTGCAGTGGAGCTATCTCCGCTCACTGCAAACTCTGCCTCCTGGGTTCACGCCATTATCCTGCTTCAGCCTCCCGAGTAGCTGGGACTACAGGTGCCCGCCACCATGCCCTGCTAATTTTTTTGCATTTATAGTAGAGAGTTTCACCGTGTTAGCCAGGATGGGCTCGATCTTCTGACCTTGTGATCCGCCCACCTTGGCCTCCCAAAGCGCTGGGATTATAGACTTGAGCCGCCGCGCCAAGCCCCATTCTGCTCTTAATGGACATACATATTTCATATTATTTGCTATCAGCAGTGAACAGTATCTAAGTTGTCTTCACATGCAAGAAATTGTCTTTATTTACATACATAGGAGTGGAATTACTAAGTCTTGGGGTTTTACTTCTTTTGCTTTGCTGAGTATTGTCAAATTTCTTTCCGAAATGGTTGTACCAGTTCATATTTTACAGTAGCCCCACAATTTAGCTAACGCTTGGTGATGTGAATTAGTGTAATATTTTGCTTTATATTCCTTGATGAGAAGGGAGATTGAGCTGCTTCTCACCTTTATGACCAGTCAAGATTCTTATTCTGACTTGCCTGTTCCTATTTCTGATTTGCCCATTTTCTTATTGAGTGGTTTATCTTTTTCTTATTATAGGTTACTAGTTCTTTGTTAATTACTTACATTACAAATATCTTCTCCCAGGCTGTGGCTTACCTTTTCCATTTTGCTGTATTGTCTATATATATTATATAGGTTGATTTATGAGTCAAGCTTGTTTTTAAGTATAAATATCAATGTTCTGGGTTTTGTCATGTTATTTTTTTTCTTTTTTGAGACAGGATGTCACTCTGTTGCCCAGTCTGGTGTGCAGTGGTGCAGTCAATCATAGCTCACTGCAACCTTGAACTCTTGGACTCAAGCAGTTCTCCCAGGTAGCTGGGACTACATGTGTGTGCTGCCAGGTCCAGCTAATTTGCAGAGACAGAATTTTGCTGTGTTATCAAGGCTGGTCTTGAGCTTCTGGCCTCAAATAATCCTTCCCCCGGCCTCTCAAAGTACTAGGATTACAAGCATGAGCCACCGTGCTAGGCCCAAATTTCTCTTTAAAGGCCTTTATTTTTGGCCAGGCACAGTGGCTCACTCCTGTAGTTCCAGCACTTTAGGAGGCCAAGACAGGAGGATTGCTTGAGGCCAGAAGTTTGAGACTACCACCCTGGATGACATTACAAGACCCGGTCTTTATTTGTAGATTATTTTTTCTTTTTCTTTCTTTTTTTTTTGCAACAAGGTTTCACTCTGTTGCCCAGGCTGTAGTGCAGTGGCCTGATCTTGCCTCACTTGCAACCTTCGCCTCCAAAGTTCAAGAGATTTTCCCACCTCAGCCTCCAGAGTAGCTGGAACTAATTAATTAGTCCGGCTAATTTTGTTTGTTTTTGTGGAGACAAGGTTTCACCGTATTGCCCAGGCTGGGCTCAAGCAATCTGCCCACTCTGGCCTCCCAAAGTGCTGGGCCTCCCAAAGGCATGTGCTGCGGTGCTGGGCCCCCTTCTTTCTGTATTAAAGAAGCTGACCTGTATTTTGAATTAAGAGGATTGAAATTGGTATTGAGAGCTTAATGTGGCTCTCTTTCCTTTGCTTGATTATGGCGATGCCTGGAATTATCTGTTATTTCACTTTGTGTCTCCTCTCCACCCCCATCCCAGGACAATAGTCCCTTGGAAGAGCTTTCGACAGGCTCTACATGAAGTGCATCCCATCAGTTCTGGGCTGGAGGCCATGGCTCTGAAATCCACTATTGATCTGACCTGCAATGATTATATTTCAGTTTTTGAATTTGACATCTTTACCCGACTCTTTCAGGTAGGATACTAAAAAAGTTGACTAAACTGGTTACTGCTACTTTTCTGAAGAGAAAACTTAAAAAAAAAAAAAAAAAAAAAAAGTTTGAGTTTTTTGTCTGTATGAAAGTGTTTAATTCATTTTAGGAACTATGCCAAAAAAAGATTAAAACTACCTCGTATTAAAAATATATGTGTGTATATATATAGTGAAAATGACAGCTATACCACCTGCTTTCTTCTCTTCACATCTTTCCTTGTTATTGAATGTTCTTCTTTTGTATCATTTTAATGTTTGTAGAATGGCCAGAATATGGATATATTAGTTTTCTGATATTGGATATTTGTGTATGTTTGCGACTTTTTCTCCTGTTTTATCAAAATTGACTGTTAATATTGAGATGTTTAGATACTTCAAAAACAACTCCTTTCTTTTTCTCTAAAAAGAATGCTTTCTCTGGTGTTGTCTATGCCCATTTGCATACATATTTATTTGAAACTTATTAGTTGCACCTGTAGGCCCTATCCTGGTTTTCAGTTTGTTGTTGTTCAACCCCACTACTGTTAATTAGAGCTGCTTTACAAATTCTAGAATTTTCATTTTGTATTAAGTTTCTCCCTATAAGCATATATTCTTTTCTTCATAGCTTTTCAGAGTTTTTAATCTCCCAAACACGTGTGTCTTCCCTCTGAGTGATGGTATAATTAAAAATTTCTGACAATGAATTAAGAGTTGGTGGTGGTGTTTTGTTTTGTTAGTTTGTTTGTTTCTCATTGCTCTCTGAGTTGGTTGTACGTCTGATCTGAATAGTCTGTGATTCATCTCGTTTCTTTAGCCCTGGTCCTCTTTGCTCAGGAATTGGAACAGCCTTGCTGTAACTCATCCTGGCTACATGGCTTTCTTGACGTATGACGAAGTGAAAGCTCGGCTCCAGAAATTCATTCACAAACCTGGCAGGTCAGTGCAATGAAGCAAAAAGGTTTATTCTTCTGATTTTTGTTATCTTGAGACTTCTGCTAGTATAGAAGAAACATGGCCTTTATTAGTTTCGCAGTAGCCAAGATTCTGCAGTAGGATTGATACCTATTTATCAGATGTATTGACTTAATTCAGATCCTATAATTTGATAAATGTTTTCAGGCCACTTAAGAATTGAGTTTATGGCCGGGCACAGTGGCTCACACCTGTAATCCCAGCACTTTGGGAGGCCGCCGAGGCGGGCGGATCACGAGATCAGGAGTTTGAGACCAGCCTGGCCATTGTGGTAAAACCCTGTCTCTACTAAAAATATAAAAATTATCCAGGCATGGTGCAGGTGCCTATAATCCCAGCTACTCAGGAGGCTGAGGCAGGAGAATCACTTGAACCTGGGAGATAGAGGTTGCAGTGGGCCAAGATCATGCCGTTGCACTCTAGCCTAGGCAACAAGAGTGGAACCCCGTCTCAAAACCAACAAAAACAAAAAAGAATTGAGTTTATGTGTCTTTTGCTTCTGGTGTGGAGTCATGGAGGAAGTTACTCTCTTTTTAAAAATATTTTCGGCTGGGCGCGGTGGCTCAAGCCTGTAATCCCAGCACTTTGGGAAGCCGAGACGGGCGGATCACAAGGTCAGGAGATCGAGACTATCCTGGCTAACCCGGTGAAACCCCGTCTCTACTAAAAAATACAAAAAACTAGCCGGGCGAGGTGGCGGGCGCCTATAGTCCCAGCTACTCGGGAGGCTGAGGCAGGAGAATGGCGTGAACCCGAAAGGCGGAGCTTGCAGCGATCTGAGATCCGGCCACTGCCCTCCAGTTTGGGTGACAGAGCGAGACTCCGTCTCAAAAAAAAAAAAAAAAAAAAATATATATATATATATATATATATATATATTTTCTTTATTTTTGCTTGTCACTGACTTGAAGCTAACGAGAAGTTATTCTTGCCTTGGTGTGGTGGCTCATGCCTGTAATCCTAGCACTTTGGGAGGCCAAGGTGGGCAGATACTTGAAATCAGGAGTTCAAGACTGGCCTGGCCAACATGGTGAAACCCCATCTCTTCTAAAAATACAAAAATTAGCGAGGCATGGTGACACATGCTATAGTCCCAGCTACTTGGGAGGCTGAGGCAGGAGAATCACTTGAATTCAGGAGGCAGAGGCTGCAGTGAGCCGAGATTGTGCCATTGCACTCCAGCCTGGGTGACAGAGCCAGACTGTCTTTTAAAAAAAAAAAAATTATTCTTGACGGTCCTTTTGATTTTTGTCTGTATCTTGCCTTGCCTTCCACCCTAATACCAGCGTAATCTACTAAAGCTTCTGTTTATCTCTGTTCATAGTTACATCTTCCGGCTGAGCTGTACTCGTCTGGGTCAGTGGGCTATTGGGTATGTTACTGCCGATGGGAACATTCTCCAGACAATCCCTCACAATAAACCTCTCTTCCAAGCACTGATTGATGGCTTCAGGGAAGGCTTGTGAGTACCTACTGCGTACCATCTGTTAGAGTCTAGGAACTTAGGGGCTGTAAAACCTCATCATTAATGACTTTATTCCAGGTTTCTTAAACTACAAAGATTCAGGAAAATATTAACAGATGATATTGATTTGACCTTCAGGTCCTGGAAGACTTGTTTTTCTTTTTTAGGGATTCCATGAGTGAAATTATTCTCTACCGCTTCAGTTACTACCATAAATAAACTTTATCTTTTTTTTTTTCCAAATGTTAACTTATTTTCAAGCCTATTTTGGGTTTTAAAATATACCAATTAGTAGGAAATTTGACCAGTTGTTTAGTCGGCATTCAAGTGATTCAGTGTTCCTAATGGCCATAGGCCTCGGTGGCCTTCATCTGCTTTCATCCTCACTTCATTTTTATTCAGCAGCATTTCTTCAGGCCTTGGGCTTTTGTAACCTATGCTGCTATTTATAACTAAGTCCTTATTTATTCCAGAATTGCTATTCCTTTGAGAATTCAAATTGATTATCAGTTGGTAAACACTTAAAAATACTAACAGTTGACCAGGTGGTAGAAAACTAGCTTGTGTTTTAAAGTGATTAGGAAAATACATTTTGTATTATACATTATGTTTTACTTATGATAGCATTGGGTCTGAAAGAAGTGTTGTCCCAAATGTCAGAACAGTTTGATGCTAGAAACTGGATCTCCCTGGTAGATGATCTCAGTGGCTTAATTTGCATCCTGTTACATTGCTTTTAAATTAGTGTCTCTCATTTTCTTAAACCTGTAAATAAAGGTATTTCAGGTCTTTGATCAAAAGCAAATGCAGTTTAAATTAAGAATTTAGGCTGGGCTCAGTGGCTCACACCTGTGATCCCAGCACCTTGGGAGGCTAAGACGGGTGAATCACCTGAGGTCAGGAGTTCAAGACCAGCCTGGCCAACATGGCAAAACCCTGTTGCTACTAAAAGTACAAAAAATTAGCCAGACATGGTGGCAGGTGCCTGTAATCGCAGCTACTTGGGAGGCTGAGGCAGGAGAATCACTTGAACCTGGGAGGTGGAGGTTGCAGTGAACCAAGATCACTCACTGCAACCTCAGAAAAAATAAAAAGAATCTGTCTCAAAAAAAAAATGAATTTCTGTCTGGTGGCCATCCATTGATTAAAAATTGGTTAGTAAACTGTGACCCATGGGCTACCTGTTTGTTCCCCGTGTAAGCCAAGATAGTTTTTCCTAAGAATCATTTTGAAAAAAACAATCAGAGAAAAATATGTGACCCACACTAATGTGGCCTACAAATCCTAAATGATTTTCTGTCTGGCTCTTTACAGAAAAGCTTTGCTAACCAGCCCCTTATTAAAAGATAGAACCTATGGCATTGTTACCTGGAGAAGGAGAATATCTTTGTTTTTGGAGAATATCTTTGAACTGTTCTGTGTTATTTAGTTTTTTGAAGTATTATTTTTTTGAAATAAGATTTATCTTTATACTTACACCAAGTTGCCCTTTTAGATTGGAGGAACTCCCAGATACCATTTGTCTATATTAGCAAGCACTGGTAAATTGGCTTCAATAAAACCCAAGATTGGTTACTCTTTACAGCTATTTGTTTCCTGATGGACGAAATCAGAATCCTGATCTGACTGGCTTATGTGAACCAACTCCCCAAGACCATATCAAAGTGACCCAGGTGAGTTTTGTTTTACATTATAACCATATCACTGGACACAAGCTTTGGTATATTCTTTATAGAACTGATGGCATAATTGAATTGATTGGAACACCATTGACTAGATTAGTGAATTTAAGCTGTTGACTAGATTAGTGAATTTGTGTGTATGTGGTTTCACTTTAAACCCTGGAGCTTAAAATAGGACCCAGACTAGATGCTTTCTGGTTTAATGGGAGAAAATAAACCACTGTTGTGACATTTTTATGTAAGCAAAATTTGTATAGGAAGCAAGTCTTCACTTTTTCTGTTGTTAACATTTATGATTGCAGTTATTTATTCAACTAATAGTCTCTTAATTTTTCTTAAAGGAACAATATGAATTATACTGTGAGATGGGCTCCACATTCCAGCTGTGTAAAATATGTGCTGAAAATGATAAGGATGTAAAGATTGAGCCCTGTGGACACCTCATGTGCACATCCTGTCTTACATCCTGGCAGGTATGAATCTAAACAGTGACTTTTTTCAGCTATGTAATCACCTTGGAGAATTCGGTATTATATAGCCTTTACTGATATTGGGGGTGGTCTGGCTTTTGGGGTTAGGGTTAAACTTTTACTTTCTTTTAATCTCTAGGAAATGTATTTTCTAGTAGATTAATATTTTAAGTATTTTCAGATGCATCTGTTACTATCTTTTGCTTCTTCTGCAGGAATCAGAAGGTCAGGGCTGTCCTTTCTGCCGATGTGAGATTAAAGGTACTGAACCCATCGTGGTAGATCCATTTGATCCTAGAGGGAGTGGCAGCCTGTTGAGGCAAGGAGCAGAGGGAGCTCCCTCCCCAAATTATGATGATGATGACGATGAACGAGCTGATGATACTCTCTTCATGATGAAGGAATTGGCTGGTGCCAAGGTAAGACAGCAGTTTAGGAGACTGGCTAAATCCGTTATGAATTTATGTTCTAAAGCCGTAAAACACTTAATGGTATCCAAACTACAATGATAGGTAGTATTAATAGCTGATATTTATTGAGCATTTACTATATGACAGATACTATGTTAAGCACTTTACTTGTTTTTTACTCATATAATCTTTACTACAACCCCATGAGTACATACTACTATTTTTTTTTTTTTTTTTTTTTTTTTTGAGACGGAGTCTCGCTCTGTCGCCCAGGCTGGAGTGCAGTGGCCGGATCTCAGCTCACTGCAAGCTCCGCCTCCCGGGTCCACGCCATTCTCCTGCCTCAGTCTCCCGAGTAGCTGGGACTACAGGCGCCCGCCATCTCGCCCGGCTAATTTTTTGTATTTTTTTTAAGTGGAGACGGGGTTTCACTGTGTTAGCCAGGATGGTCTCGACCTCCTGACCTTGTGATCCGCCCGCCTCGGCCTCCCAAAGTGCTGGGATTACAGGGATTACAGGCTTGAGCCACCGCGCCCGGCCGTACATACTACTATTATCCTCATTTAACAGATTAAGAAACTGAGGCACAAAGAGGTTAGGGAATTTGCCGAAGATCACACAGCTAGTAGGTTGAAGCATCTGTGAGCTGCATCTGTGACCAGGCATTCCAGCTTAAGGCCCAATACTGTCTGTATTTTAGGATTAAGACTTTATTCATATCTCTTGTTGGAGAATATGATGGAGAAATAAAAGAACTGGATCCTCTTTTGCTAATGCAACTAGAATGAGTTCTGTTCCCTTTTTTTAATGGAGTCTTGGCATTAGAAAGTTGGGGCTGGGCATGCCTATAGCTCATGCCTATAATCCCAGTACTTTGGGAGGCTGATGCTGGAGGATCAGTTGAGCCCAGTTTGAGACCAGCCTTGGCAATATAGTGAGACCCTATCTCTACTCCCAACTCCAAAAAAAAAAAACAAAAGCTGGGTATGGTGTTGTGTACCTGTAGTTCTGACTACTCTGGAGGCCAAAGCTGGAGGATCAGTTGAGCCCAGCAATTCAACATAGCAAGACCCTATCTTTACCACCACTGCCCCCATGCCCCCCTAAAAAAAAAATAGTTGGGCGTGGTGGTGTTTGCCCGTAGTTCTAACTAGTCTGGAGACTGAGACAGGAGGATTGCTTGATCCCAGGAACTCAAGGCGGGAGTGAGTTGTGATTGTACCACTGCACTCTAGGCTGGGTGACATAGTGAGACCCTGTCTCATAAATAAAAAGCAATTGTATACTACGTGTAGTGTGACTTATTTCTGTAAAAAAAATTTTTTTTAAAGCATATACATAGAAAAGTTGGATGACTACATACCAAACTAATCACTGTTATTTCTGAGGATAGAAATTGAGAGCACTTAAATTCTGTGGAATATTTGAATTTTTTACAATTAATGCATGTTACTTTTTCAAAGTGTTTGTTGTGCTAGATGGTTGAGTGCAAATGGGATAAGAAGTCTGAGACAAGGCTTTCAAGGAGCTAATAGTTTTATTTATGAAGAGGACATATGTTCAGGTGAAACACTTTAGAGGAAGAAGTAAAGGAACACTCTTTCCCTAGCCATGTAGAAATGCAAACAGAAAAAAAACCAGCCTCATGTATTCTGTCATTTGGCCATTCCATAATTTATTTTGTCTTCCTTTTAATGGACATTCATATTGTTTGCAGGCTTACATATATTGGCCAGCTTTTACAAGTCTGTCTAGGCTAGCTATCGTGTACTGCTGCATAAGGGAGTGTGTATTTCAACTGTGATAGAGGGGAGGGTTATGATTAATGGAGGGGCTCATGGGAATATCACAGTGATAATGGTATTTTGTTTTTTAGCTGGATGATAAGTACATGGATGTTTTATTCCTTGTACTTTATAGTTCATTATATATTTTATATGAATAAAATAATTTGAGTGAAAATATTTAACTTTTGGATAGTTATTAAAGCTTAGCCCCTCTTTTTGGTCCTGAAATCACTCTTGAAGGTATGGAAAGGAATGAGAATGCCTGTTTCTTCACATCCTGGTAGATGTTTGTTGTTTTATTTTGATTTGTTTTTAATATAGTGAATCTGCTTATAGTTGGTGAAGGCACATGGATTTTTTTTTTAAGGCTTGAAAGAATTGCTAAAAAACTTACAAAAACATTGGCTCCCTGCATCTGTCCCCTCCAGCACCTCTCTGTCCCCTTGTTCAGAGTTTTAATTCTTGAAACTGTTTACTACCTCTTTGTTTCTTAACCATATGCTTATACTGCTTCTTCTGGATTCTTGATCTGTTCACCTCAGATATTGTGGGAGAGCGTTTAGGTTTCTTATCTCCCTCCTCTCTACTCCATATCCTCCCACTACAGTTATTTGAATTTGGCTTAGTACTCAGTGTTTATGTGATTTCACTCCATACTGTGCCAAATAGCATACTATACAATAAATACTTTTGCTTTCTTATACAACTTTCTGCTTTTCCTGGTATAATTATTTTTATTTTTTAGTTTTCAGTTTGTACCTGTCACTACCAAAATTCATACCGTACTCTCAAACATCCTCTCAATATAGTTTCTGTGAAATAAAATCTGTTAGTATAGTGGTATGTGATATCGTGTACTGCTGCGTAGGAAATAGGAGTCATCTGTGTTCAGCTCCAGTCTGCTCCAGTTATTCTTTGTGCTATACTACTTGTCACCCTGAGGTGTCCCCTCGTCATCCTCATGGGACTTCATTGCCTCTCCTCTCTTGTAGTACCTTGGTTCCCGTGTTTTCCTCTTTTTTTGCTTTACTTCTTTATGTCCTTAAAATGGCTTTCTGTGAAAGGGTGAGCGATAAACTTCTTGAGATCGTTGGTATCTTAAAAGGCCTTTATTCAACCCTCAAACGTAAATTGACTAGTTACAGAATTCTAGGTTGATAAATATTCTCCTCTAAATTGTTAAGGCTTCACTGACTTCTAGCTTCTAATGTATTTTTACTTTTCAGTGCTTCCTTTCCCTCTGTCACCAAAAGCCCCCCCCTTTTTTTTAGAGATGGAATCTTGCTCTGTCGCCCAGGTTGGAGTGCAGTGGCGCAGTCTTGGCTCACTGCAACCTCCACCTCCTGGGTTCACGCCATTCTCCTGCCTCAGCCTCCTGAGTAGCTGGGACTACAGGCGCCTGCCACCATGCTCGGCTAATTTATTTTTATTTTTATTTTTAGTAGAAATAGGGTTTCACCGTATTAGTCAGGATGGTCTTGTTCTTCTGAACTCATGATGTGCACACCTTGGCCTCGCAAAGTGCTGGGATTACAGGTGTGAGCCACCGTACCTGGCCCACCAGAAGCTTTTAAGATATTTTCCTCATCCTTGATTTGATGAAAAATGTAAGGGTATTTTTGGTTTGTTTGTTGTGGGTTTCTTTTCCTTCATTGAGCTGGGTATGTAATAAACCCTTTCTATTTGGCTATTTATGTCCTTTAAGTCTTTAAGTCTTGGAAATGTTCGTATTTCTCTGATCATTTGTTTTCCATTTATAAATTTACAAAGGTTCCACCTTTTCTGGAACCTTATATGCTGTGATAAAAGAATATTGCGGCCGGGTGTGGTGCTTCACGCCTGTAATCCAGGACTTCGGGAGGCCAAAGCGGGCAGATCACCTGAGATCAGAAGTTCCATACCAGCCTGGCCAATATGGTGAAACCCTGTCTCTACTAAAAATACAAAATTTAGCTGGGCATGGTGGCACATGCCTGTAATCCCTGTTACTTGGGAGGCTGAGGCTGGAGTATGGCTTGAACCTGGGAGGCGGTGGTTGCAGTGAGCCGAGATTGCGCCATTGCACTCCATCCTGGGCAACGAGTGAGACTCCATCTCAGAAAAAAAAAAAAAAAAAAAAAAAAAAAAAAAAAAAAGAATATTGCAAGGATCCATTATGATGTTGAGACATGAATTTAAAAATGCGATTAGTTCAACCCTCTGTGCTTAAAGAATGAGAGAAAGATCGATGAGAGGGCCTTCCAGAATGGGGAAATGATTTGAAGAATCATACCGAAGTCGAAATAATCATAGCATGTGCAGGAAACACTGAGGAGATAAGCCTGAATAGAGCAGCCTTGACGCTTGTTAGGGAGTTGTGGGAAATACCTTTGGTTGCAGAGACCAGGTTAGAAAGCCGGGCAGGAGGGTGAGATTTTGTAACAGGGCAAATTGGGAGTTACTGGTGGTTTTTGAGTTGGTGAGTGTTTAAGAATGGCTAAGCTGATAGTGGTAAGCAGAAGGATGTGGTGAGATAAACTACAAGTTGGGAAGTTCACTATGTTGTTTTAATAAATCACGTCAAGACGCGGTGGCTCACGCCTGTAATCCCAGCACTTAGGGAGGTGAAGGCAAGGAGGATCAAACCTCTGGGCAACATGACAAGACCCTGTCTACCCACGCTTCCCACCCCCGCCCCCCAAAAAAAGCAGTGTGTGGTGGTGCACACCTTGTCCCAGCTACTTGAGAGGCTGAGGCAGGAGGATGGCTGGAGCCCAGGAGGTCAAGGCTGCAGTGCACCATGTTTGTGCCACTGCAGTCCAGCCTGGGCTATAGAGCAAGACCCTGTCTCCCAAAAATAAATAAGGTCTGAGGTTGCTAAGTAGAATGAAATGAAATATACAGATAGGATAATCTTTTAGGGAAAAATCAGCAGGATATAGCGACTGACAAAATAATTATGATGAAGTGAGAGGAGGCTTGACTTTGACTTTTGTCATTGAGCTGTTTAGTTGCTCATGCTGCATTGTCAGCTGATTGGGAGCCCGTTATCTTAAGCATGTGGATAAAGCAAAGAACTAAAGATGAGAGCTTTCTTTTCTGTCATCTACCACCCAACACTAATAACAGGACTAAGTATGGGGATGGCTGTTTCTCTGTCAGTGTTGCTTTCCTGTTGAGGAATTTAAATGCAGAGTAGCTTTTTTTTTTTTTAATGAATTACTGTTTATCTCTTGACCGCTTACTTTGGCAAGCTTATCAGCTATTCCTAAGCCTGCTATAGGCAGGGAAATGGAAGAGGTTATATATGTGTTCTTTCTTCTAATTGGGTACCTCATTTTTTAGAGCTCAAATTGACAGAAAATATTAATCCCTTTTAATTCTTGAATTGGAATAATTTATTTCTTTGGAAGAACTCAAGATACTTTTTAGTGATATTCTTGATCTTTTTTTTTTTTTTTTTTTTTTTTTTTTACAAATTTCACCTTAAAAATTTTTTTTTAGTTAAAAAAAATTTTTTAGAGGGATCTCTGGTGTTGAACTCCTGGCCTCAAGCAATCCTCCTACCTCCCAAAATGCTAGTATGACAGGTGTGAGCCGCTGTACCCACTCTATCTTCTTTCTTATTTTAATAACCCATAGAGAATTCATTGTCATTGATATGTTTCTTTGTTATGTCCCTTAAACATTGTTTTCCCAGGTACTTTGTTAAGAGGTTAATATCTGTACGCCACCCCCCATCCTTTTTTTTCTTTCGTCGAGACAGGCTCTTGCTCTGTTGCCCAGGCTGGAGTACAGTGGCATGATTATGGTTCACTGCAGTCTCAAACTCCTGGGCTCAAGCAGTTTTCCTGCTTTAGCCTCCCAAATAGCTGTGTGCCACCATGGCCCAGCTAATTTTTTATTTCATTTTTTGTAGAGACGGGGTCTCACTATGTTGCCCATACTGGTCTTGAACTTCCGCCTCCCAAAATGTTAGTATTACAGGTGTGGGCCACCATGCATGGCCTGCCCCTTTCTTTTTCTACGGGTTCCTATTTTTAATCTTGAAAAGATTTTTTTTTTTCTTTCTCCAAAGATGAGGGGGTAGAAAACTGTAGTAATTTTTAAAATTGTAAGCTAGGAAATTTTTTGTCGCCCTGTCCTTTCTAGATAGATTACCTGTAGCTTGCCATGGGTATGGTGTTTCTGTGATTGAGAGTGCCCTCTTATGGTGACACAAAAATTACTCAGGAAGTGCTAGAGTATCTGGAAGTTTTTTAAGAGGGTGTGTGTGACCTTAAACCTAAGTCTGGCCCATTTGTAGCTGTAAGTGTTCCCATGGTATTTGCCATCCACAGCTTTAGGAGAGTTGAAAGATGCCATTTCCCCAAACGAGAGTAACCTGTTAAATTTTTTATGTACCCTAGGTGGAACGGCCGCCTTCTCCATTCTCCATGGCCCCACAAGCTTCCCTTCCCCCAGTGCCACCACGACTTGACCTTCTGCCGCAGCGAGTATGTGTTCCCTCAAGTGCTTCTGCTCTTGGAACTGCTTCTAAGGTAAAGCATTTTCTATTACTGCAGTTTTTGGATTCTTTGCTGTGTACTAGTGGGTTTTTATTGATTTGCTTTCACCATGTTTCCACAGTCTGCTTCTGGCTCCCTTCATAAAGACAAACCATTGCCAGTACCTCCCACACTTCGAGATCTTCCACCACCACCGCCTCCAGACCGGCCATATTCTGTTGGAACAGAATCCCGACCTCAGAGACGCCCCTTGCCTTGTACACCAGGCGATTGTCCATCCAGAGACAAACTGCCACCTGTCCCCTCTAGCCGCCTTGGAGACTCATGGCTGCCCCGGCCGATCCCCAAAGTACCAGTATCTGCCCCAAGTTCCGGTGATCCCTGGACAGGAAGAGAATTAACCAACCGGCACTCACTTCCATTTTCATTGCCCTCACAAATGGAGCCCAGACCAGATGTGCCTAGGCTCGGAAGCACGTTCAGTCTGGATACCTCCATGGTGAGTCTTAATTTTGAAACTATCTAACCTGTTAAGAAGTATGTGTGGACCAGGCACAGTGGCTCATGTCTGTAATCCCAGCCCTTTGGGAGGCCAAGGTGGGCGAATCGCTTGAGCCGAGGATTTTGAGACCAGCCTGGCTGGGCAACGTGGTGTTTTCAAAACCCTGTCTCTACAAAAATTACAAAAATTAGCTGGGCATGGTGGCACATGCCTGTAATTCCAGCTACTCAGGAGGCTGAGGTGGGAATATTGCTTGGGCCCAGGAGGCCAGGGTTTCTGTGAGCCATGATTGTGCCATGATTGTGCCACTGCACTCCAGCCTAGGCAACAGAGTGAGACCCTGTCTTGAAAAAAAAGGAGAAAGAAAAGGAAATATGTGTGGATAGAAGTTTATGGGTTGAAATTTTGTGATAGGTTTTATCTGGAATTCAGAGATGCTATAACATAATTCCTACCCTCAAGAAGTGTGGCCGGGTGCGGTGGCTCACACCTGCAATCACAGCACTTTGGGAGGCCGAGGCAGGTGGATCACCTGAGGTCAGGAGTTCGAGACCAGCCTGGCTAACATGATGAAACCCCATCTCTACTAAAAATACAAAAAACTAGCTGGGTGGCGGGTGTCTGTAGTTCCAGCTACTCAGGAGGCTGAGGCAGGAGAATCGCTTGAACCTGGGAGGCAGAGGTTGCAGTGAGCTGAGATCATGCCACTGCACTCCAGCCTGAGCAACAAGAGTGAAAGTTTGTGTCGGAAAAAAAAAAATAAGTGTGTATGTTCATAGACCAGATGAGGCAGTTTGTAAATATTGCAGCAAATGTCCTTTTATAAATGCCATTTGTAATCTAACTAGAAAACACTTAAGTTTTAGAGAAATAAGAGGTTATTCCCAGGTAGGGCAATCATGAGGACTTTATAGAAGGAGTGGCATCTGAATCTGAAGTATTTCTTTGGAAGTGGATACAATTTTCAGCTTGTTAACAGCCACAATGACAAATGCTTAAGGTGTATTGTGGAATGACGATTAGGTTATTTTAAGTAGAGCAGAAATTTTGTCAGTAGGAGAAAGAGCTGGAAAGGAACATCACACTAGATTAGAGAGACTTGAATACCCTCTTCCAGAAGAATTTTAATTTATATGGTAGGAAATGAAGAGCATTTGGAGGTAGGTTATTGGTCCTTTGTCTAAATATGCAAGAAAGGGTCCAGAACTGGGAGGTGGGAGAGGAATATTTGATGTTTTGTTCATTTATGCACTCAACAAAAAGTCTTGCCCTCACAAAGTTTATATTCTAATGGGAGGAAGATGGAATATAAACATGTTAATTGAATAACACAGTATGTTCACAGTCACAAGTGCTATGGAGAAAAATAGCCCAAAGAAGGGTATAGAGAAAGCTGGCACAGGAGTGGGAGGTACATGAAGTTACAGAGTACAATTCTGAGCAGAAACCTGTAGCAGTAGGGAGGACCTGCCATGCTGATCCCAGGGGAGATGATTCCAGGATGAAGGAAAAAGCAAGTGAGTTTGGGAGAGACTGAAGAGTAAAAAAGGGGTTTAATATAGCCAGTACTAAATGAGCGAGAGAGAGAATCATTGTTTATGAGCAGAGTGGGCAGCCAGATTAGGTCGAAGCCTCTTGAGAGCATGAAATAAAGACTTGTTAAGGCTTGAAAAGCAGTCAGTGCATGGAAAAAAAAGATAAGAAGTACCACATGTATACCGCATGCACATAAAAACGAAGCTTTTACCTGGCTGACTGTTGAATTTGAAATGAGCAGTTGATGGAAGCATTGGCAAACAGGCAGTCAGAAATCTAAGGAGATGGAATGGGAAGAGTAAAGTTGAGAAATGTGGCACTAAGTGAATGGCATATTCTTTCGTTGCAGAGAAGGGGTAACACTCAAGTGGTACCAGTGAGGTGGACAGTTGAATTAGTGAGTGTGGACTAGGTTTGACTTTCTGTCGGCATCAGTATGGAATGACCGTTCTGAGTTTGGATATAGATTATTTAAGATACTAATGGTATTTGTGTGGATAGGCAATTTACTCAAATCTTTTTAGAATTAAACCAAAAAGTTCATTTCCCTGCCTCTTTCTAGATCTCCATCTCCCTAAACCTTACATTTGAAGGTTCTTCGGAACCTTAAGGCCTCTAAGCCTTAAGGTCAGGTGTGATAACCCCTGGGCATGGCATTGAGAGTTAGGTCTGTATCTGTTATGGTTATTTTGAAAAGGTTCAGTAAGAGGAGCAGCTCAGCTGTGGTAAGAAAGTTGTTTTTCAACACTTTTCTTTACTTTCCAGAGTATGAATAGCAGCCCATTAGTAGGTCCAGAGTGTGACCACCCCAAAATCAAACCTTCCTCATCTGCCAATGCCATTTATTCTCTGGCTGCCAGGTAAGTCTGCTAAAGCTATATATATTTCATACAGTGGAGTTGGTACTTGTGAAAAGTTTACTAGCAGAAAATTGACAAAACCCAGAGAAGTGTAAAAAAGAAAATAAAAATTAATTTCTGTTTGCACCATGTAGAAATGATTATATTTTATGTTTTAGAGTATTTCCTTCTTTTCCTTTTTCTGCATACATGTACCTTGATCTGTGTTGCTGGGGCCTCTCAACTTTATTAATATTTTCAAGGAGGTTATTTTGGATATCTGCTCTCTGTTGCGTTGCTCTGTGCTCTTTATTCTTCAGAGCAGCTTTCTTTTAAGTTTAATTTCCTGTTTTTCCAGCTTCATGAAATGGATGCTATGTTGGTCTGCTCAGGCTGCCATCACAAAATACCACATATTGGGTGGTTTAAATAGTGGAAATTTATTTTCCCTCAGTTCTGGAGGCTGGAATTCTGAGATCAGGGTGCCTGCATGGTGGCTTTCTGGTGAGGGCTCTCTTCCTGCATCTCACTGTGTGCTTACGTGGCCATCCTCAGTGTTTGCGCAGATCGAGAGAAAGAGAGAGAGCACGCACAAGCTCTCTGGGATCTTTTCCTATAAGGACACCAGTGCTACTGGATCTGACGTCTTCCAACCTTAATTACATCCTTAGAGGCCCCATCTCCAAATACAGCCACCCCTCAGTATATATGCATGCAGGGGATTAGTTCCAAGACCCCAGCATATACCAGAACGCCCATGGTCGGGTCCCACACTTGGCCCTGTGGAGCCACATATATGAAAAGTTGACCCTCCCTATATGTGGGTTCTAATGAGTACTGTATTTTCAAGCCAGACTTGCTTGACAGAACCCAAGGATACAAAAGCCTGACTGTTTATTGATAAAAATCTATGTGCACACTGAGAATAAGGGCTTCAACAGATGATTTTAGGGGGAACACAAACAGATATTTTACAGTATTCCACCCATTTTGATATGTCATATTTTCATTAAGTTCAAAATATATACTTTTTCTATTTGTGGTTTCTTTAATTTATGGGTTATTTATATGTTGCCTGATTTTCATACCTTTGAAAATTTTCTAGTTATCCTTCTGTTACTGGTGGCTTTATTCCAATGTGATCAGAAACCATATTGTCAACTAGTTTATGGTAAAATTTGGTAATCTGTATCACCTTCAGTTCCTAAGAATGTGTATTTTGCAGTTTTTGGGTTGTAGCATTCTATGTAAGTTAATGAGGTCAAATTTGTTAATTGTGTTAAATCTTGTATCTCCCTAGAACCTTTTTTAAATCTCTCTGCTATTGGATAACTGAGAGGAGAATATTAAATTCTCCACCTATGACTGTGGTTTTTTCTTTTCCTTTTAGTTATATTTATTTGTGTTATCTGTATATTTAGCCTATGTAATTGGGGTACATAGAAACTTAGACTCTCTGATGCTAAATAAGTTTTTATTATAATCAAATATACCTCTTTTATTCTGTAATTCTGTTTCTTGCCTGCCTTAAGTCTGCTTTGCCATACATGAAAGTGGCTACATCACCTGTCTTTTAGTATTTGCATAACCTCTGTTTGTACCATTTCGCTCCTTCTATTCTTTTTTTTTTTTTTTTAAATGTGAAACGCTTGACGAACTTGTGTGTCATCCTTGTGTAGAGGCCATGGTAATCATCTCTCTATCGTTTCAGTTGTATGAGCTGCTGAAGTGAGCACAACTCCTTCTTTTTTTTTTTTTTTTTTTTTTTTTTTTGAGACGGAGTCTCGCTCTGTCGCCCAGGCTGGAGTGCAGTGGCCGGATCTCAGCTCACTGCAAGCTCCGCCTCCCGGGGTTACCGCCATTCTCCTGCCTCAGCCTCCCAGTAGCTGGGACTACAGGCGCCCGCCATCTCGCCCGGCTAGTTTTTTTTTTTTTGTATTTTTTTAGTAGAGACGGGGTTTCACAGTGTTAGCCAGGATGGTCTCGATCTCCTGACCTCGTGATCCGCCCGCCTCGGCCTCCCAAAGTGCTGGGATTACAGGCTTGAGCCACCGCGCCCGGCCAACTCCTTCTATTCTTTAATAGTTATCACGAGGTTCCATCATGCACTTTTGACTTTTGTTAGAGTTTTGTTTATTTATTTATTTAGAGATAGGGTCTTGATCTGTTGCCCAGGTTGGAGTGCAGAGACTCAATCATAGCTCACTGCAGCCTCAGCGTCCTAGGCTCAAGAGAACCTCCGGCCTCAGTCTCCTGAGTAACCGGGACTCCAGGCATTCACCATCATGCCCGGCTAAGTTTCAAATCTTTTATTTTTAGTAGAGACAAGGTCTAGCTGTGTTTCCCAGGCTGGTCTTGAACTACTGGTGTCAAGAGATCCTCCTGTCTCAGCTTCCTCAAATGCTGGGAATGCTGGGAAATACAGATGTGAGCCATCACAGCCAGCCTAGAGTGTATTTTTTTTTTTTTTTTTTTTTTTGAGACAGAGTCTCGCTCTGTGGCCTGGGCTGGAGTGCAGTGGCCGGATCTCGGCTCACTGCAAGCTCCGCCTCCCGGGTTCACGCCATTCTCCTGCTTCAGCCTCCCAAGTAGCTGGGACTACAGCTGCCCACCACCTCGCCCGGCTAGTTTTTTGTATTTTTTTTTTAGTAGAGACAGGGTTTCACCGGGTTAGCCAGGATGATCTCGATCTCCTAATCTCGTGATCCGCCTGTCTCGGCCTCCCAAAGTGCCCGGCCGAGTATATTTTAAGTCAGCATCTCTGTTTGTTGCCCAGGCTGGAGTGCAGTGGCGCAATCTCGGCTCACTATAGTCTAAACCTTCCAGGCTCAAATGATCCTCCTGCCTCAGCCTTCCAAGTAGCTGGGACCACAGATGCGCGCTACCACACTCAGCTAATTTTTGCATTTTTTTGTAGAGATGGGGTTTTGCCATGTTGCCCAGGCTGGTTTAGAACTTCTGGGCTCAAGTGATTTGCCCGCCTTGGCCTCCCAAAGTACAAGGATTATAGGCGAAAGCCACCGTGCCCAGCCCACTTTTAATTTTTTAAAAGGATACTTGGCTGTGCTTGGTGGCTCATGCCTGTAATCCCAGCACTTTGGGAGGCCGAAGCGGGCGGATCACGAGGTCAGGAGATCAAGACCATCGTGGCTAACACGGTGAATTCCCATCTCTACTAAAAATACAAGAAAATTAGCGGGCATGGTGGTGGGCTCCTGTAGTCCCAGCTACTTGGGAGGCTGAGTCAGGAGAATGGCATCAACCCAGGAAGTGGAGGTTGCAGTGACCCGAGATTGCGCCACTGCACTCCAGCCTGAGCGACAGAGCGAGACTCCGTCTTAAAAAACAACAACATTGGCCGGGCGCGGTGGCTCAAGCCTGTAATCCCAGCACTTTGGGAGGCCGAGACGGGCGATCACAAGGTCAGGAGATCGAGACCATCCTGGCTAACACTGTGAAACCCCGTCTCTACTAAAAAATACAAAAAACTAGCCGGGCGAGGTGGCAGGCGCCTGTAGTCCCAGCTACTTGGGAGGCTGAGGCAGGAGAATGGCGGGAACCCGGGAGGCGGAGCTTGCAGTGAGTTGAGATCCGGCCACTGCACTCCAGCCCCGGCGACAGAGTGAGACTCCGTCTCAAAACAACAACAACAACAACAACAACAACAACAACAACAACAACAACAAAAAACAGATACTTTCATTGAATACAGCATCTGTTTTTGTTTTGTTTTGTCTTGTCTTGTTTCAAGATGGAGTTTTGCTCTGTCACTCAGGCTGGAGTCCAGTGGCATGATCTCAGCTCACTGCAACCTCTGCCTCCTGGGTTCAAGTGAGTCTCCTGCCTCACCTCCCAAGTAGCTGGGATTACAGGTACACGCCACCCCACCCAGCTAATTTTTTTATTTTTATTTTATTTTTTGAGACGGAGTCTTGCTCTGTCGCCCGGGCTGGAGTGCAGTGGCCGGATCTCAGCTCACTGCAAGCTCCACCTCCCGGGTTTACGCCATTCTCCTGCCTCAGTCTCCTGAGTAGCTGAGACTACAGGCGCCCACCACTTCGCCGCCCGGCTAGATTTTTGTATTTTTTAGTAGAGACGGGGTTTCACCGTGTTGGCCAGGATGGTCTTGATCTCCTGACCTCAAGTGATCTGCCCACCTCGGCCTCCCAAAGTGCTGAGATTTATAGGCGTGAGCCACTGCACCTGGCCCAGTATAGCATCTGAACTGAAGCTACTTTCTTTTTCTTTTGCTTTTTTTTTTCGAGGGAGAATCTCATTCTGTCGCCCAGGCTGGAGTGCAGTGGCGCAGTTTTGGCTCACTGCAAGCTCCACCTCCCGGGTTCACGCCATTCTCCTGCCTCAGCCTCCCAAGTAGCTGGGACTACAGGTGCCTGCCACCGCGCCTGGCTAATTTTTTGTATTTTTAGTAGAGACGGGGTTTCACTGTGTTAGCCAGGATGGTCTCGATCTCCTGACCTCGTGATCCGCCCGCCTTGGCCTCCCAAAGTGTGGGGATTACAGGCGTGAGCCACTGCGCCTGGCCTAAAGCTATTTTCTTTCAGCAGTTTAAAAATAGCATTCCACTCTTTTTTGGCTTCCATCGTTTCTGTTGAGAACTAAGCTCTCAGCCTTAATGTTACTCCTTTAAAGGTAGTGTTTCTTGACTGTGAGTGATGGCTCACACCTGTAATCCCAACACTTTGGGAAGCCAAGGCAGGAGGATCGCTTGAGTCGAGTTTGAGACCAGTCTGGGCAACATAGTAAGACTCCCATCTTTACAAAAAATAAAAAGTCAGCCGGGCATGGTGGCACACGCCTATAGTCCCAGCTACTGTGGAGGCTGTTTGCTGGAGCCCAGGATGTTGAGGCTGCCGTGAGCTGTGATGGTACTACTTCACTCCAGCCTGGGTTACCGAGGAAGACCCGGTCTCAATAAAATAAATAAAATAAAATATAATATAATAAATAAAATAAAATAAAATAAAAATAAAGGCTGGATAAATAGGCCAGGTGCAGTGGCTCATGTCTGTAGCCTCAGCATTTTGGGAGGCCAAGACAAGCGGATTGCCTGAACTCGGGTTTGAGATCAGCTTGAGCAACATGGCAAAACCCTGTCTCTGTGAAAAAGATACAAAAAAATAGCTGGGCATGGTGGTGCACACCTGTGGTCCGAGCTGCTCAGGAGGCTGAAGTGGGCAGATTCCCTAAGCCTAGAAGGTCGAGGCTGTAGTGAGCCATGATTGTGCCACTGTACTCCAGCATGGGCAACACAGACCGTGTCTCAAAAAATAAAAATGTATATTAAAAAGAAAAACATAATGCTTCTTTTCCTAGGTACCTACAAAATGTTTTTTCCCCCCTCTGGTCCCAGCAGTTTTACTGTATCTTCCTCTGTGGTTTTCTTTGTATTTATCTTTTAATCCTTCATAAGTTTTTTTCTTCTTCTTCTTTTTTTTAAAGACGGAGTCTCACTCTGTCACCCAGGCTGGAATACAATGCTGTGATCTCAGCTCACTGCAACCTCTGCCTCCCAGGTTTAAGCAGTTCTCCCACCTTAGCCAAGTAGCTGGGATTTTAGGCATTTTTGTATTTTTAGTAGAGATGGGGTTTCACCATTTTGGCCAGGCTGGTCTTGAATTCCTAATGTCAAGTGATTCACCTGCCTCAGTCTCCCAAAGTGCTAGGATTACAGGCATGAGCCACTGCACCCTGACCTCCTTTTCTTTTTCAAACACTAACTGGAACCAAGCCTTCGTAAGTTTGGTAAAGTTTATTTAGTTTGTGATATTTTTAATCAGTTTTAGGACATCGTCAGCCAGTTTTTCTGAAAACAGACTGAATATTGCAGTCCCTCTTTGTCCTCTTCTTCTGGGACTACCTTTTCCGGAATGTTAGACCTTTTCACTATGTCTCTGAGAGCTCTTATGCTGATATCTTTTTTTTTTTTCCCCATTGTTTTTCTCTGCATACTTTATTTTCTTTGATTTTTTAATTTTTTCAGCCTCCTTAGTAACTGGGACTATAGGTGTGTACCACCACACCCAGCTAATTTTTGTATTTTGTGTGCATACAGGGTTTTGCTGTGTTGTCCAGTTGTATTTTTAGATACAGATGCTCCTCAACTTAAGATGGGGTTATGTCCCGGTAAACCCATTGTAAGTTGAAAGTACATTTTGACTTATAGTATTTTTGACTGGGTTTATCCAGATACTGCTCCATTGTAAGTAGAGAAGTGTATTGAATGTTTATTACTTTTGCACCATTGTAAAGTTGAAAAATCATAAGTTGGGTACTGTGTTGTATTTTTAAGTTCTAGTGCTTCCATGTGATTTTTAAAAATGTATCGATTCTATCCTTTTTTTTTTTTTCTTTTTCTTTTTCTTTTTTTTTTTTTTTTTTTGAGACGGAGTCTCGCTCTGTCGCCCAGGCTGGAGTGCAGTGGCCGGATCTCAGCTCACTGCAAGCTCCGCCTCCCAGGTTCACGCCATTCTCCTGCCTCAGCCTCCGGAGTAGCTGGGACTACAGGCGCCCGCCAGGTCGCCCGGCTAGTTTTTTGTATTTTTAGTAGAGACAGGGTTTCACCATGTTAGCCAGGGTGGTCTTGATCTCCTGACCTCGTGATCCGCCCGTCTCGGCCTCCCAAAGTGCTGGGATTACAGGCTTGAGCCACCGCGCCCGGCCTCTTCTTTTTCTTTTTTGAGACGGAGTCTTGCTCTGTCACCCGGGTTGGAGTGCAGTGGTGCAGTCTTGGCTCTCTGCAAGCTCTGCCTCCCAGGTTGAAGCGATTCTCCTGCCTCAGCCTCCCGAGTAGCTAGGATTACAAGCATGTGCCACCACCACGTCTGGCTAATTTTTGTATTTTTAGTAGAGACAGGGTTTCACCGTGTTGGCCAGGCTGGTCTTGAATTCCTGACCTCAGGTGATCCACCCGCCTCAGCCTCCCAAAGGAATGCGATTACAGACGTGAACCAGCGTGCCCATCCCATCTTCTTTTTTTATTAAACAAATAAATTATTATTTTAATGGCCATATATAACTCCAACTCTGCCCAGCTTGGCAAGACAGCCAAAATATCTATTTAGCTTTTCGATTGCTGCTTTCTGCTTGTTTTCTCAAAATCTAGCCCCATGCATAAACAGTTGAGGGATTTGCAATAGCTCTAGGGAAAATTGCTGGCATTGCAGGTATACTTCTCTACTCTTCCTTTCTCTATACTTTTTGGTCCCTCATAACTTGACTGTCATTGTACCCCAACATTTCTGTCTCCTCTTAGTCTGTTTTCTGTTGTTATAACAGAATACCTGAGATTAAGTAATTTATAAAGAAGAGAAGTTTGTATTTAGCCCATGCTTTTGGAAGCTGGAATGTTGAAAAGCATGGCGCTGACATGGTGAGGGCCTTCCTGCTACCTTGTAACAAGGCATCAGCATGTGAAGATGGTAACTAAGTTTCCAACACATGAAATTGGGGGACACATTTATATCGTAGCATTCTCAGCAGCCCATTGAGACTACTTTAAACCCCTAGTTCAAAGCCCCTAATACAGGGCTTACTCTAATGTATTCTTTCTTAAATCTTAGCCTGTTAAGTCATGGCTGCCTGGTTGCTCTCCAGCGTCTTCTTTCTTTTGAAGTATATATTGCCAACATGCTTTGTGAGAAGGAGGTTCAATTATATATTTTATGGACTTTATTAACAGAGAATTATAATTAAAAATGTTTTAAGTCAGGCGCAGTGGCTCACACCTGTAATCCCAGCACTTTGGGAGGCCAAGGTGGGTGGATCACTTGAGGTTAGGAGTTCGAGACCAGCCTGGCCAACATGGTGAAACCCTGTGTCTACTAAAAACACAAAAATTAGCTGAGTGTGGTGGCAGGCGCCTGTACCACCAGCTACTTGGGAGGCTGAGGCAGGAGAGTCAGTTGAATACGGGAAGTAGAGGTTTCAGTGAGCCGAGATCGCGCCATTGCGCTCCAGCCTGGACGACAGAATGAGACTCCGTCTCCAAAAAAAAAAATGTATTGCCTTTTTAATGGCCCTTTTTACAAAAATAATACATGTTAACTAAAATTTAGAAAATACAGGTAAGCAGGCTGGGCGCAGTGGCTCATTCCTGTCATCCCAGCAGTTTGGGAGGCCGAGGCTGGTGGATCACGAGGTTGAGATTGAGACCATCCTGGCCAACATGGTGAAACCCTGTCTCTACTAAAAATACAAAAATTAGCTGGGTGTGGTGGCATGTGGCTGTGGTCTCAGCTGCTTGGTAGGCTGAGGCAGGAGAATCGCTTGAACCTGGGAGGCGGAGGTTGCAGTGAGCCAAGACTGCGCCACTGCACTCCAGCCCGGTGACAGAGTGAGACTCTGTCTCAAAAAGAAAAAAAAAAAGAAAAAGGAAATACAGGTAAGCAACACTGAAGAAATAAGTGGTATCTATAATCTTACTACCTAGAATCAGACAGTAGTTAGCAATTTGATACATGTTCATTGCCATTCTTTCTTGTATGAAATTATATTGTCATTGCTGGTTTTCACTAGAAATATCTTGAACATCTTTGCATGTTATTACATATTCTATTGCAATGATTTTCAAATTATTTCACATGATTATACATCAGTGTAACTAAAGTGGAATCTCAGTTTGTAAAATAGGTAAGAACAGATCTATTGTAGTAGAAGCAGCGGTAGGCTTCTGTGGTTCCTGCTTGGAACCTCTAAGGCACTTGGGGACACAGTTGTGTGGCTCAGTATTTATTCAGTACATTATTATTTAGTATTTAAGTTATTGCGTAATTTTCTAGCATTATAAATAATGCTGCAATGAATGTTCTTGATGGTTTCCTTAGGGAAAATTCTCAGAAATGGAGTTTCTGAGACCAAGAGTATGCGTGTTTGGTAAATACTTTTGTTGAATTACACAACAGAAACGTATCAATTCCTTATTTCTACAGCTGTGTAACAAAGTACCCATTCATTTCCCTACACCTTCACTGACACAATGTGGCCAAATACCACATTAAGAACAAACTAGGGGCCGGGCGTGGTGGCTCAAGCCTGTAATCCCAGCACTTTGGGAGGCCGAGACGGGCAGATCATGAGGTCAGGAGATCGAGACCATCCTGGCTAACACGGTGAAACCCCGTCTCTACTAAAAATACAAAAAAACTAGCCGGGCGAGGTGGCAGGCGCCTGTAGTCCCAGCTACTCGGGAGGCTGAGGCAGGAGAATGGCGGAAACCGGGGAGGCGGAGCTTGCAGTGAGCCGAGATCCGGCCACTGCACTCCAGCCTGGGTGACAGAGCGAGACTCCGTCTCAAAAAAAAAAAAAAAAAAAAAAAAAAAAGAACAAACTAGGGCTGGGTGGGGTGGCTCAGGCCTGTAATCCTAGCATTTTGGGAGACTGGAGCGGGAGGATCAGTTGAACCCAAAAGTTTAAGACCAGCCTGGGCAACATAGTAAGACTCTGTCTCTACAAAAAAAAATTTTTTTTTTAAATTAGCCTAGTGTTGTGGCACATGCCTGTAGTCCCACCTACTGAGGAGGCTGAGGCGGGAGGATCACTTGAGCCCGGGAGATTGAGGCTGCAGTGGGTTGTCATCGTGCTACTGTGCTCCAGCGAAAAATCTAGGTGTTTCTTTGTTAATATGGATTGTCCTCCCGCCATCTCATTTTATTGTGAAAAATTACAAAGATGGTAGAGGTGAAAGAATTTTACAGTGAACACCCATATACTGATCACCTGGATTCTACTTTTAGCATTTTATTATATTTGTCTTATCAAACTATATGTCTGTCTTTTGATGTTTTCAAAGTAAATTGTAGATACCAGTACGTTTCTGCCTCAGAACTTCAGCATGCATTGCACAAATCTTAAGTGGATATTTGCCATTAACGGCAAAAAAACACAATTACTTTTGCACCACCCTAATAAAAGTAACATGTAGACATAAGAAAAAAGCTCAAGTGAGATTAAAGGGGACTTTTATGTTCTGTGTTAAGTTTCTATAGCACTTACATGTGTTGCTTTTATAATTAGGAAAACTAAACATCAGGCAGACAAATAAATGAAAGAGATGCTCCTTGTAGCGTCTTTGGGATATGCAAAAGTAATATAAAGAGGAAGGGAGGAGAAACAAATTCACACTGCAAGAAGTAGGTTTTTGTGTGTTTTTTCCCCTACAATTTGGTGGGGTGTTTTTGTATTTCTTGGGAGTTTTTTTGTTTCATTTCATGGGGTGGCAGAAGTCTTGTTTCCAAAGTTTCTGGGTGAAGTTACATGTGGGTGTAACAGCCAGATCCTTGATGTGGGAATCGGTAGATCTGGGATCTAGCCTCAGAATTTATGCTAACTGCCAGGTCACTTTCTCTCTCTGTATTTTAAATTTTTCTTATACAAAACAAGGAGTTTGAGAAAGCTTTTGACAAGCTATGCATTCCTTGAAACCATAGGTAGAGTTTAGAATTGGAATTTAGTGTACAGTTCTAACATATTGTCAGAAAAAATCTTGCTGTTTCTCTAACTCTAGGGCCTGGGACTCTATAATGAAACTTCTGTGGGGATTAGGACCAACCGGTGTCTCAGGTGATTAGCCCAGTATATCACCTCGGAAGCATAAAAGCTGCACCTTTGGTCAGTTGAAAGTGACATTTTTAGTTAGTGTGCTTTTGCTAATTACCTGTCTTGGTCAGTAGAAATAATAGTTCCCTAGGTGGCAAGTGTTTTGCTCTGTACAATTTGAGTTATGTCTGTTTTTAAGCCACTTATTTTATACTTCAAAGTTTACCAGTTTGTTACTTCTTTTTCTGCTTTTTATTCTTCATCTTCCAGACCTCTTCCTGTGCCAAAACTGCCACCTGGGGAGCAGTGTGAGGGTGAAGAGGACACAGAGTACATGACTCCCTCCTCCAGGCCTCTACGGCCTTTGGATACATCCCAGAGTTCACGGTAGGTTCCCAACAACCCTGTTTTGGGCCATATACCTCTATGCGGGTAATTGCCACCCTTCACCTGCTTGGCTTGCTGCCTGCACATAGTGTTATCCAGTCAGATTAAAGCAGAAAGATAAATCTAGCCCTTCATGGTTTAAGCCTTTTGTAGCTGTAGGTAATTGCACTTATGTTTTCTCAGCAACATGACAACCTCAAAAACACAGACACCTGTAACTTGCCGAAAGAGTCATCAACCTTAATAACATTTATTAGTGATACTGGCAAAAGGAGGAGCTTAATCTTCATAAGTTTATAGATAACAGTTCTGTTTCCAAAGATCATTATGGCACTTTCCTTCTGGTTCAGAGCATGTGATTGCGACCAGCAGATTGATACCTGTACGTATGAAGCAATGTATAATATTCAGTCCCAGGCGCCATCTGTCACCGAGAGCAGCACCTTTGGTAAGTAGCCATTCTGCTACTTTAAAAGTCATTGATATATCATAGGAATGAACATGTATTATTTAGCAATTGAGATAGCTTGATCTAAGCTGAAAATTCTTCTGTAGCTGGGACTACAAGTATGTGCCACCATGCCTGGCCAATTTTTGTATTTTTAGTAGAGATGGGGTTTCACTGTGTTGGCCAGGCTGGTGTTGAACTCCTGACCTCAGGTGATCCACCACTCCCAAAGCGCTTAGATTACCGGCATGAGCCACCATGCCAAGACAAAGCTGAAAATTATTTTCATTAATCTTTGGCAAAATGATCCATGGCAAAATAAAGGAGTAAAGTATCCCCATTCCTTTATTTCCTACTCACACTGCTGGTTCCTCTTGTGCTTTTCTTTGTCCTTTCAGGGCCTAGAGACATTTGTGTTCTATACCCTGGACCTGTAAGCTCCTTTTCATTCTCATTGAATTGATGAAATTCTTTTCTGTGGGGGTGGTGAACACTCAATTCCCATGTTCACTAGCCTACCAGATTGAAAGTTCAAGAAGCCTGCTCTCACAGGACCTTCTGCTGATCTTCCAAGGTGGAATGTGGATAGAATTGTTTATTGAATGCTCTGAGATGACGTTCGAGTCATTGGCATCAGTGGCTATTAACCTTGTCAAGAATAACCTTTGGCATGTTCAAAAATGAAAGCTGAAGTGTTGGTGCAGATTTTGTTTTCTATTTTTATCTCTGTTTACATGGTGTTTGGCCCACAGTAGACAATCAGTAACTGTTCGTTGAACGAGATAAATGATTGCATACATGCAAAAATGAGTGGATGCCCTTATATTGAAATGTATTAGAAGATGAAGTGTGTCAGAAGAAGATCACCTCACTGATTTTTCTCCAGGTGAAGGGAGTTTGGCTGCAGCCCATGCCAACACTGGCCCCGAGGAGCCAGAAAATGAGGATGATGGGTATGATGTCCCTAAGCCACCTGTGCCGGCCGTACTGGCCCGCCGGACTCTGTCAGATATCTCTAATGCCAGCTCCTCCTTTGGCTGGTTGTCTCTGGATGGTGATCCCACAACAAGTGAGTCTCCAGGCTACTTTGGGTTTGTCCTGAATGGCAGTATGGCCTGCATGTTTATATTGAAAGGGAGATGACCTTCTCTGGTGACAGTCAGTATGTGGATGTAGTAGGCTAAACATTATGTCTAAATGGGAGGAAAGTCCTAAGTTAGGAAGTTAGACTGTAGTCAGACTCTCTAGGATGTTTGCACTTAGAAAAGAGGTCGTTCCTTAAACTCTGGCTCTTCTTATGTTAGGGGTAGGTAGGATTTATAGTTTTTCTGAGTATGCCTTATGACACTGGTAATTAGGTTTGATGACTCAGACCACACATTCCTTTTTCCTGGGCTCTGTTCCATTGGAAAGGAGGTGTGCTGGCTCTGGAACACACACTGAATGGGCCTGGAGCCAGCCCATGTTGGGCCTTGATTGTTGGAGGCTGCTCTTCTTGCACCTGTGGCTGCCTGGTAGGGCAGCAGCCAGAGTTGCTGTCACTTTGGAAATTGAAGACAGCCTTCAGGACAGACAGCTGGTGAGAAAGAATACAGCCTTCGGTTGCCCAGACGAGCAGTGATCCCCACTCAGCCTTGGCTAATGCTTCTTTATTGCAACTTATATCTCTCTTTTTCCTTATTTGTAGAAGACGAAGTTTAGTATCTTCTCTGGTCCTCTCAGAATTAAAACAGACAATTACATGTGCAGAAACATGTTGCTTAGTGTCAAGTGTGATGCAGTTGTTTATGACTGCAGTGGTTATTGTTTGTAGAACAGGTGCATGGTATATTTAGAAGGTTGTTTTTATTGTGATAAGGAGGAGGCTATATCTTAAAACCCTTGAACCTGTAAAACCTAGCCTTGTGGCTGAAGAGCACATGTACCCAATTTACAGGAAGTCAATAATATCTTGATATTAGCACATTTTTATTGCTCTCGTTAAATGAGGATTTCCCCAGATTTGCAAATATTTTTTTTCCTATTCTAGATGTCACTGAAGGTTCCCAAGTTCCCGAGAGACCTCCTAAACCATTCCCTCGGAGAATCAACTCTGAACGGAAAGCTGGCAGCTGGCAGCAAGGTAGTGGTGCTGCCGCCTCTGCTGCCACCACCTCGCCTCAGCTCTCCAGTGAGATTGAGAACCTCATGAGTCAGGGGTACTCCTACCAGGACATCCAGAAAGCTTTGGTCATTGCCCAGAACAACATCGAGATGGCCAAAAACATCCTCCGGGAATTTGTTTCCATTTCTTCTCCTGCCCATGTAGCTACCTAGCACACCACCTCCCTGCTGCAGGTTTAGAGGACCAGTGAGTTGGGAGTTATTACTGAAGTAGCACCTAGAAGGGCAGGAGTTCCTTTGGTGACTTCACAGTGAAGTCTTGCCCTCTCTGTCGGGTATCACATCAGTGGTTCCAAGATTTCAAAGCAGTGAAATGAAAATGGAGCAGCTAGTATGTTTTATTATTTTATGGGTCTTGAGAGTGCATTTGAAGGTGTCCTTCAGTTCCCACATAAAGAGAGTGTGGACTTTATTACATGATAACCTACCTGGGGAACAGCCCAGAAAGCTGTAGAACAAATATTTTGCTGGAAATCCTAATTGAGGACTTAAGACTTCCTGGGTTAAGGATGTGGCCGTGTGTGTGTCTGTCTGCCTGTGGTTGTGTGTGTCCTTGTGATTATAAGATTAACCTGCTGTGTGTGTTAATTCCAGGCAGGGAATTAGCACAAAAGGTTTAGGAAGGAATCTTTTTTAAAGACTTCCATCTACTGTGGTATTATACCCAAGCCTAGTGTGTATTACAACTTCAACACTCCCCTTTGGCTTATATCATGTGCATAGCTAAAGTCTTCTATTTTTAGAACACCCTCAGTCTGTTCTTTCCCCATCAACTCCTTCCTCATCCTTCTTGGTGTTCTGTCATTGGCCATGGGCTTGCTATGACCAGCCTTACTGAGGCCAAGCAGCTTATGGGTTGTTCTTTATTGTGTGTGACGGTACTGGTTTGTTTGGTAGATAAGTGGGAGGAAAAGTACTGTTGCTACACTATTATAGTCATGTTTGATACTAGCAGCTAACACTGGTCACTCCAAAGCACTGTTTCTATAGGAACATTGAATCTATTAAGATGTTTTGATTATCCTAATTATATAATGACCGATTTGAGATAGAGGCCTTTAAATACATTCCATGCCCTCCCCAGAAAATCGTCTGTGGGAGTCAGTTGCCTTGGTGCCAGGTGTGTGTTCTGATGTAGGTCATGAGTCCTTCTACTTAATGGGAAGGGAAGAACATTTGTTTCCAGGATGACTTTCTGGCCAGAGTACCATAAAGCTTTTAGGAAGCTTCGTTCACATGCTATTTAAATGCACAAAATAGACAGTAAGGATTTATCTGTTCAGTTTTTTTTCCCAGTGAATTAATTTCAGCTTATATGGGTGTCTTCATTTGAACATGAGGAATATTAGGTTAGATTTTCAGCAGTGGTTTTTTTCCTTTGCCCTTTAAGGAGTGGGGATAATGCCCATGGTGGCCCAGCCTCTTGCAGATAGCACCTTCCCTGCATTGCTTCCTCCCGATGATGTCGTTTCTTTCTTGTGCCTGTGGCTTTGGGAGTGTAACATCTCTTTCCTCCTTTCCTTCCCTTTTCCTCTTCACCTGAGGTCCTCAATACTCTCTGTAATTACTGTGTTCTTCACAGTAAGTAGACATCATTCAGTGAATAAATTACTGTAGTCAAAGACAATATGGGCTGGCAGTTTGTGTAATTGCAGGTTCATAAAGAAGATTGAGAGTCCAGTTTGGAGAACCATTAGTCAGTTCCTTTATATGCTGATAAATGATCCCTCGAGTTCAGTTAGTATTCTGTCCAGAGTGTTTTGCTGACTTTCTTAGCAGTGTATAACCTTTCTCCACGTCAGAAGCAAGCCTGCTCTTTGATAAATATGTCTTCCTGAAAATCTAAATCATGCTTTTGTCTTTAGATCTAGACAGAAATGACCCTCCTTGGATCAGTCTTTTTTCTAGTCTTATCATCTTTGGAACTAAAACTTGTTCTAACTCCTCTCTTGGCATTCAGCTACTCCTGAATCTTTTGGGTTTATCCTCTGGCCTCAGAGCCATTTATGTCCCCAGAGTAGGCAGTACAGGACCTCGTGTTGATTTGCCGTGGTTACTCAGTATCTTCTCTACATGGCATAAAGCGGCAAAACCCACCATTAGATGAGGTAGTCCTGAATTGAGGTGGAGTGGGGCAGAGGAAAATGGCAGTGAATATCAAACAGTAGACTGCCATCAGCTTCTAACAGCCAGTATGTATACTGTTTCATTTTGAGGTAATGTTCAGTTTTGCATTTTGTTCAAATATTGAAGGCCTAGACAAAGAACTAGAAAGAAAACGGCGGCAGTTTCCAGTCCCGTCCATGTGGTAATTTTCCTTTATCTGCAGATACTGCCCATAGTCTCAAGATCTCTTCAGAAGACAAAGCACTGGCTATATATCTTTTGCCTTTTCCATGCATCTAAATCTTTTCTGGAAATTACTGTCCCTACTGTGTAGGCTCAGGGCAGTCTCGACTTTTCCTTTTTTGAGTCCCGTGTGGCTCTTTGAATCCGCATGAAACTGAGGCTCCAGCTCCGTGTGTTGTGCCTGTGTCCCATCGATGGGCTGGGGTGTTAGTTGGTCACGGGTATCTGCCAGCATTCAAGGTTTTGGATTATTTTGTGAGGATCTTTCCTTTGACTGGGTGCCCTGAGGACACACCTGGGTCTGTGCCTGAGATTGCCAGGCAAGATTAAGGAAAGTTTTCATGTGGCTTTTGTTTTGAGATTATTGTCAAAAGCTTAATTTCTTTTTTTTTTTTTTTTTTTTTGAGATGGAGTCTTGCTCATCACCCAGGCTGGAGTGTAGTGGCGTGATCTCGGCTCACTGCAAGCTCCGCCTCCCGGGTTCACACCATTCTCCTGTCTCAGCCTCCCGAGTAGCTGGGACTACAGGCGCCTGCCAACGCGCCCGGCTAATTTTTTTTTGTATTTTTAGCAGAGACGGGATTTCACCGTCTTAGCCAGGATGGTCTCGATCTCCTGACCTTGTGATCCGCCCGCCTCGGCCTCCCAAAGTGCTGGGATTACAGGCGTGAGCCACCGCGCCTGGCCCAAAAGCTTAATTTCTTATATTTTCTGTTGACTAAGGCACCAGTAATCCATTCTTCACCCTCCATTTGTATGGAAATTTAAAATTCTTTGGCTTTGCTCTGAATTTAATTAAAACTGCCTTTTATGAACAGACTTCGAGTTTTGCCATTTTTGGCAAGCTCTTCCCCTTGTCCTTTCCTAGTGGCTGATAAAGTAAAAAAACGCACAACACTTTGTTCTCCTTTTTCTCATATTCATTGGGCTGTTGTATTCAGCCCAGTTTCATGCTTTCCCTGTGTCTTCACGGGTTGCTTTCCAAGCTGCCTTGTTGCTGGGTTTGCTGCTCTGCAGCAACCACAACTGGACCTTTGCAGCTGCCCCCATGTTCCTTCCACTAAAGTAGAGGGTTCTTTAAATGGAAAAACCTGTGGACTCTTAATATACCTCCCTTTAGTTAATACGCCAGGCAGCTTCTCATCTCAGCATTTACCTGTTAATATTTTTGTGAATAGTGCTCTCTACCTGTGGGTGGCCGCTCTCTTCCACTTGTCGTCTCCCCCCAGCCCCACTCTACATAATCTGCCATTCTTTTCCCTTTCTCTTCTTACACAGACCCTCATTACCGGGGCCCAAGATGTGGGATAGTACTGTTAGTATTACTTAGCTATCTTGTAGATTTAAAAGATTTCTGGTTAAGGGAGGTGGGGGTCACTGTTCATGACTCTTAAAATATATGTTTTCTGTGTAGAAAAGTAAGATGTGTTTATGGTCCCAAACAGTCAATTGACAAATTTTTATAACAAAACTTCCTTGTAAAAACTAGGGATCACCTATATATTTCCTTTAAGATCTAGTTCTTTTTGTAGGTGTTCAGCAATGGTGATAAAGCAGAATATTCTCCTACCTCACATCATGAAAATCAGAAGATTATAGGCCTTCTCAAACTATAAGTCCCTCTTCTTGCCATTGGCCTTTCTGACTCTGGAATGACCACTGTTCGTTGAAAAATAGTTTTCTGACTATTGGCCTGGCTCTAACAGTTTGTTTGTTCATCCAGCAAATGTTTGAGTGATGACCATGTGCCAGAAATGTCAGGCATTTGTCCTTCCCTTGGTATCACATAGTAGTTTACTAATGTTTGAGGGATTGTACTTGGACTGTCATAGCCTCTGCATTTGACCTTAAAATAGCTCTTCCCAGTAAGATTGTGCGATTTTTATTCACGGCTCTTTCATGTAGACTTACCTTTCCTTATAGAGCTGTCCTGATTAATAGCAGGCCAAGACTCTCCCATTATCCCCTGTTGTCTCCTATAGCTTTGATAATGCCTGGGAGATTCCTTGATGTAAGTCGCATGGAGAGCGACTGTTTTTATGTTGGAATTTGTTCCAACATAATTAGAATCTGTTTGGCAAGTTGAAAGGTAAGTTGGCTCAGAGTTGCACAGTAGGGCATTAAATGTTTAGGCAAAGCATCTGTCCACACTCCGCTTTCCAATCTAGTGCCTTCCTTGAACTTTTTCCTGAGCTGCTATGTCCCTAATCCCCCTTGTTGGGAGGATTTTCATATCACCCTTCTGAGACCTGTCACCATGTCCTGTACTATTTGGAATTGGTTTTCCAGTCTTTCAACAACCTTTGCAGCTAACTTTATGTTTTAGAAGGGCTGGAGGTGTGGGCGCTATCTTTGGGTCTCAGGACCCAAAGATCCTTTGGTCAGTTGTTTGGTCTTCCAAGAGCCAGACATTAATACAGATTGAACTCCATCAGTCCCCTAATTGTCAGCCTTTACCTCCCTCTCAGAGCAAGGAATTTAGGGATTCTAAAGCTTAGTGTCCATACATCATTCTGCCAGACCTTAGAGCTTTAGAAGCTCAATCTAAAGTACTCTAACTCAGCGTAAACTATTACTGTCACTCTCTTGAACTCAGTCTCCATGAGCAGTCTTTTGTTAGAAATACGTAGAACTGCTTAATGCCTAGAGGGTAGTGGATAGTGAAGGACGGTCAAGGTTGTATTTTTGACTGCTTAGGGATCCTTTGGATACAAGAAACAGAAATGTTCAAGCAGAAGAAAGGAGGGACTCATGGTAAGGATGCAGGGTATTTCGCAGAACCCAGGATGGGAAGTGCCTTTGGTTCTCGGGTGGAGCTGGAACCGCAGAGCTTTGCACCTAGTCCTTTCTCCCGCTTTCCTGTCTGGTTATGGTATGCGTGACCCCCAAATAGGCACTCCAGTCCTCAAGTCCACACCACCTTCCAACTCTGGGGATCACCATGAACAAATTCGCAATTTCTCATACTACTTTTTTTTTTTTTTTGAGGAGTCTTGCTGTGTCACCTAGGCTGGAGTGCAGTGGTGCAGTCTCAACTCACTGCAACCTCTTCCACCTCCCAGGTTCAAGCAGTTCTCTGCCTCAACCTCCCGAGTAGCTGGGATTACAGGTGCTTGCCACCATGCCCGGCTAATTTTCATATTTTTAGTAGAGATGGGGTTTCACCATCTTGACTGGGCTGGTCTTGAACTCCTGACCTCGTGATCCACCCGCCTCGGCCTCCCAAAGTGCTGATATTACAGGCGTGAGCCACCGCTTTCGGCCCATACTTCATATTCTTAAGAAAAACTACACTCAGCCCAGCACATTGATCAAGTATCTATCCTTGAGCAGTTGGCCTTGCCAGGGAGAGCAGAGGTGTGGCAGACTCCTTCAGCTGGAGACAGGGAGCTTCTCAGAGAAGTGAGCAGAGACTCCACAGACGCCCTAAAAAGGCTTCTACTCAAGGAGTAAAGCCTCTACTCCCGCCTTTTTGCTAGTGGAAAGGAAGGCATGGGAGTTTTTCTGGGACATCATAGAAATTCTTAGGTTTAACTTAATTCTGGTCATTGTCTTCTTTATTTCCTGTTTTTCTTCCCTTTGTCAGTCTTGGCATCCAAGATTTCTTACCTCCCTCTTGTGGGCCAGCCTGTCCTGTTCCAGAGCTAGCCTGTTCCTGGGTGGCCTTCCTTAGCCTCCATTCAGCCTCAGGTCTTTTGCCTTCTTCCGTGTTATTTAGAAAGCAGAATCTAATAACGGGTGCCACTGTAGCCACTATCCATGGACTTCTGGGTCCTCTTCAGGTTTGAGTGCTTGGAAATGTTCATTCTCTGGGCTTGTGGCCTGTCTCCTCCACTCTCCTCCTTACCCTCTCGCTCCTTCCTTTGTGAGGGCTGCTCTGCAGTAATGTTCTCAGGCAAGCCTTCCTAGGCACCTCAGAAACTACTTTGCCAGAGCCAGTAAGAATATATAATATTGGAGCCGTTGCCAGGATAGAAATTAAATATAGATTCCAGTTTAGGATAGAGTTTTTACTGAGAGCTCCTTAGACAGTATACCTGTGTCTTCTCTGGCAATTGCTTTCATTTTAGTCCTGTATAAAAGCTTTCCTTTTCTTTTTTTTTTTTTTTTTTAACTGTGCTTTTGCTTGCCTGAATCTTTTGATCTTATATTTTTCTCATCGTAGAGCCTGTCCTGAGTTGTAAGGTATTTCATACTGCCTTACTTAAAAGTTTATTAAACTACTAGAATCATTTGATACACACAGAAATTACCTGATAATCCAAAGATGTCCATCAAGGGAGGAAGGATGGGTCATCAGACTTTGCCTTTGATGTTGTAGTCTAGGCTCCTGGGTTAAGCAGCAGAGGGACAGCAGTGCCATGTGCCTTCACCGTGTCCCAGGAAATCTGGGTTGGTTCCCGTGGGAAATACCAGTGTTTCTTGATTCTGAAAAGTAGCAAAAGAGTAAGAGATGGGGAAATAGGTATGGGGAGAGCAAGCCCCGCACGTCCGTGGTGAGTCAGGTGGGGAGCACAGGTGGAAGGGCTGGCTGTTGACAGACAGACTAAGCTGTGTGGCGCTCTTGCCGCCCCTTCCTGCGTACAGAGCTTGATTGAGAAAAATGCAGCCGACCACTCCCTGTATTTGTATAGAGCAAAGTCCAAAAGCCAACCTCAGATCTCCTGATTTGGCAGCTGAAGAAATCAGCAGAGTCCTGATTGCCTGATTCAGTTCCAAAAATGAATGTCAGGCCCCTCCCCGCCCCCACCCCCACCCCCACCCCTACCCCCACCAACATTGCCTCTCCTACATTCTCCTTCTACCCTTAAATCAGACAGGAGGCCAGAGAGGAGTATTGCTCAATGCATGCTATGTGCAACTCCTCAGGCCTTGCGCCACCTCCATGCTGAGCCCTGAAGCAGCGTGTCCTGGGTGCCTGTGTGTCAGCTCCCTCCTCTCTACCTACCTCTGACCTTGTTGTGGGTGAGGGTAGCCATGCTTATGGCCGTCTTAAAACTGGAGAGGCGGAGAACTACTTAGGAGTCTGTAGGCCACGTGTTGTCTTCCATGGCCTCTTTTCTCCTGCTGTCTGGGTGAGTGAGCCTGCAACGCAATGCCCACGAGAGTAAATGCCTCCTGACCTACCCTGCTCAGCACTGTTCTAGTGTCTTGGCCTTGAAAGAAAAGCCTGACTTCCTGCTGAAACATGTGGTAGTGGCATGGCAGCTATGAGGCACCTCCTACATCTGTTTTCTGGCTGTGGTGACTTGGGATTTTTAACCTTATATATCTTTTTCCTTTACTCAAAACAAAACAATTTTTAGCACACTGAAAAAAAAAAAAAAAAAAAAAAAGCCAAATGTTTTGTGCCTTTCTAAGGCAGCACTGTATCCCAGGCTGCATTTTAGGACTTAATATGGAAATACCAGAGTCTGAGCTCCTCTACCTTGAGTTTCATTAGTCCTTAGTGTCTAGGAGATAGGAAAGAATGCTGTGACTGGAGAGGTGACAGGCAGGTGCAGTGTGTCCGGAGTCCCTTTCTCCTGCCGTGAGACTTCAGTGGAGGAGAGAAGCGTTGTACCCTGGGATCGTTTGGTTGGTTCCAATCACAAGCTTAGTTATCAGGTTGCATGCCTTGTCTCCTGCAAGAAACAGAATGTTCCACAATTCCCAGGTAAACTCCGGACCATTCCAAGTGTCCTAGCCTCCTGATGACATTAATTACCCAATTGTGTGGAGGAGTGTAGGATGGACTCTCCTGAGAAGGGGAGGTTGGTGGTTTTGTCTTTCCTTTTTGCTGGATCCTGAACTGGTCTAGACCTCCTGCCCCCACCCCCCGCCCCCATCAGATGTGGCTGGTCTTTCATTTGAAGGCTTCAGACTTAAAGCATTAAGCAGCTAGTGCCCTCTGCAGGGCCTGGTTTCCCCAGGGAAGGGCAGCAAGGAACACGGACCAGAAGCCTGTCCTCAGTAATGTGACTATAGTGAGCTTTAGCAGAAGTTTTTCTATATAATGACATTTTACTTATCTCTTACCCTTTCCTCAGTTTTCCCTTGCCTTTAATTAATAAAGAATTGGGAGATAGAAATTTTAAAGTCCTCCTTATTCAAGATTTTGAAATTCTTAGCCTGGGGGTGCTGGAGAGAACCTGATGCTTTCTCCAGAATGAAGAGTCCCAATTTGTATATCAGTGTTAAGAAGAAAACAAACACATAGATAAGATTTTCGTGGACTATTTTAAAAATGTGTCATTAATATAAAAAAATTTATATTAGCAGTATTTAATCATTCTCACCTGTAGAGAATAAGAAAAACAGAAGGTAAATATTCTTACAGAGAATAGCAGAGCTTTAAGATTCATTTTCATTTTAAGTCCATTTTATTTTGCCAGTGTATTAATGTTTAGAAGTCTGTTATACTAATGTTATTTATTAATGTTTTTCATTTCCATACACAGTTAACTAAAGAGCTTTTTCAAGCACCCATGTCTGTAAAAAAATATTTTTAAATAAAGTTTCTTTTGTTGTAGCGGACTTGAGTTCTTGCTCATTCAGGGGGTTGGGAGGCAATAGCCGAGTTGCCGTAGGACCAAATGCCAAGGCCCCCTGCCTCACGGCGGTGTGCCTGAGCTGCTGTCTCGAGGGCAGTTCCAAATGGCAGGAAAGCATAGGAAGGGGACACAGCTCCTGCTAACAACAGCCTACCAGGCCCTTCATGCTGTGTCATCAGCGCAGTTTGGCTGCTGAAAAGTAGAGTGACTGTCCACTGTGTGGTAGAACTTGAGCCATTTGCTCAGAAGCAGAGGTAACCCCTGATCTCTGCTGCCAACTGGAAACGGTTTTGTGTGCCTTTTGGTTGTAGTTTCAGGGGCCCCCAGGTTCCTGTGGTACCCATGATGAATAAAAAGCAATGTAAGATTTCTGGGACAATTAAGCTTTATTTTTCATATATATATATACATATATAAAGGAAACAGTTTGCAAACTTACACACCTGACAAAACCATATATACACACATACGTATGCATACACACAGACACACACCCAAAGCTGTAGCCAGGCCCGTTTTTCATCCCTAAGTACCATTCTCTCATTTGGGCCCTTCTAGGTTGGGGCTCCTGAGCTTGGTTTGTAGAAGTTTGGTGCTAATATAACCATAGCTTTAATCCCCGTGAAAGACAGTGTAGACCTCATCTTTGTCCGCTTCCCCTGCCTTTCACTCACGTGATCCATCAAGACAGCCATGGGAGCCAAGTGAACACGGGCGGTTGAGGCTAATTCACTTGAACTCAAAAACCCAGCTTCCTCACTGCAGGCACGTATCTTTTTTTTTTTTTTTTTTTTGAGACGGAGTCTTGCTCTGTCGCCCAGGCTGGGGTGCAATGACACGATCTCAGCTCACTGCAAGCTCTGCCTCCCGGGTTCACGCCATTCTCCCGCCTCAGCCTCCCGAGTAGCTGGGACTACAGGCGCTGACCACTATGCCCGGCTAATTTTTTTTTTTGTATTTTTAGTAGAGACGGGGTTTCACCGTGTTAGCCAGGATGGTCTCAATCTCCTGACCTTGTGATCCACCTGCCTTGGCCTCCCAAAGTGCTGGGATTACAGGCGTGAGCCACCGCGCCCGGCCCCGGCACATATCTTTTAAGGAATGACACCAGTTCCTGGCTTCTGCCTAAAGAAAAAAATGTCACAGGAGACTTGGAAGAGGCAGACAGGAGGGTGGTGGCGGCAACACTGCAGCTGCTTCTGGATGCTGCTGGGGTGTTCTCCAGAGCCGGTGTGAACAGCGCACTTAAACATGAGCAGGCGCCTGGCTCCAGTGCGTCCTCACTTCAGTGGTGCACTTGGATGATGGAAGCCATCCTTTGGGGCAGGAAACCAGCTCAGCGAGGCTACCCAGCTCAGCTGCTGGCAGGAGCCAGGTATTTACAGCCGTAATGTGTGTAAAGAAAAAATACGTTCTGCAAGAAACTCTCCTACCCGCTCGGGAGGCTGCGGCTCCTTGCTTGGGATGAGTTTCACTCAATGTGGAGGCGGTGGCAGACTGGTCCTTGAAAAGCGGGCCTTCTAGGGCCAAGTGAGGTTCTCAGGACAGCTCTGGTCCTAACCCAGTGGCCCTCTGAAAGGGGGTGTGCAGGCGAGTGGAGCAGGAGGCTTCTCTCTAGTCCCTTTGGAGGCTTTGGCTGAGAGAAGAGTGAGCAGGGAGCTGGGAATGGTCCAGGCAGGGAAGGGAACTGAAGTGATTCGGGGCTAATGCCTCAGATCGATGTATTTCTCTCCCTAAAAATGGGAAGAGGAGAAGAGGGAAACACGGAGACGGTGCTCAGAGTTGAAGGTGTGAGCACCGAGAGGAAGGAGAGATGGAAGCAGAAGCCGATGAACTTGGTGCGGCAGCCTTGGGGAGGAAGCGAGGATGGGCATGGCAGGCCAGGGAAGGAGGGCGGTCCCCGTTTGACTGCACTGGTGAAATGGCCACACCCAGAGTCATGGGCATTGGTCAGGAAAAGGTGATGGGACAGGGTTTTTCTCAGTCTTCCTCCAAGCTCCCTCAGCCACCTGCCTGGCCCTGCCATCTGTGAGTGGTGTTAAGAAGGCAAGATGGGGCCTGCTCCCTATCTCCGACAAAGAGGGATGAAGGATAGAGAGTTAGAACCGTTAGCCCCTGCTGCCCCCGGTCCCTGAGGATGTGGCAGGCTCTGGCCACAGGAACCGCCTCCTACCTGGTCTCCTGGAGCCCTCTTGTCACCGCTGCTGCCCTGCAGGAGGCCCATCTCTTCTGGGAGCTTATCTGACTTAACTTCAACTACAAATTCACTCTTACGAGACGGGGGCAGTGTGCTGGGAGGAGGGAGGGAGGCGAGAGGTTGGCACCTCAGGGCCACAGGAAGGGAAGGGCCTGCTGTGAAGGATGTGGGATGGATGAGGGCTCCTTGCTCCAGGGCCAGCCCAGGGCAGGGAAGCAGGTCATGAGACCATGTGGCTGATGGAAGCTGGGCAGTGGGCAGTGGAGCAGGGAGCACCCTGGCCCAGGCCCCCACTCCTGCTCTCGAGGGGCAGGCGGGCACTGGGCAGGCAGCAGGCTGGGTGGCAAGATGGGCGGGGGTGGAGGGGCCAGTGTTGGGCTTACATCTCCTGCTTGCCTGAGCGCCCGCACGGCAGCTTGCCCTTCTTATAGAGGAAATAGAGGACAGCACCCAGCACTGCCAGGACCAGGATGCACACAATCACAGCCACGATGACCACGCCCTGGCTCTCCGGCTCTGGCAACTTTCTCTCTGCACCACAAAGACACTCGTCGTCACTCCCTGTTCCAGGCCATCTCGTCACCATTGCTGCCCCAGCCAGTCCAAGGCCAACAAGATGGGGCTGCTACTCACCTTTCTGGACAGGGCTCTCTGGGAAGGGACAGGGCAGAAAGGATGCCCTGGCAGAGCCCTGTTCTCTTGCTAGGCCTGGCTTACCTGTGGAGGTGCTGTTGGCTCTGGTATGAGGACTGGCTGTGGAAGTGCTGAGGCCAGTGGTTGTGTTGGAGTCTGGTGTGAGGGTGGTTAAATTGACTAGGAGGCAGAGGGAGGGGTGTTAGGAGAAGCGCAAGTTACTGCCCGTGCCTGGGCCTGCCCCTGCCATCCCCTGCAGGGATGCAGCCCTTACCCAGCTCCAGGAAGAGGATGCTGGTGTTTTTGCCCAGGTCGCTGGAGGCCGTGCATTCAACACCTGTCTCCAACAGCTCTGGGGTCACGAGGACATTCAGGGTGCTCAGGACTCGCTGTGGATCTTGGTCTTGTTCACTTGTCTGCAAGGAAAGGAAGGAGGCAGCTCAGGGGATGGGGAGGGTCTCTGGTCTTGGCCGCAAAGCCCAGGCCGGGATTAGGAGTGTGTGGCAGATGAGACACCTGCTCACCGTGCCGTTGACGTTCCAGGAGATGGTGGGCCGGGGGTGCCCTGATGCTTCACAAGACAGATTCAACATCATATTCTCTTTCACCCACACCTTCCTCTCCTTGAATGCCATCCAAGGGGGACCTTGGGGAGGTAGGGAGGGGTGAGGCGGCAAGCCCAGCTAGCCTGGCCTCCCCTCCGCACCAGAGCTCCCCAGAGCAGCAGGTGGCTTCTTGTCAAAGAGCTTAAAAACCACCCCACTTGGGGTGACCTGGTCTCTACCCAGAGGGAGGGCCTCACCAAAAACGGCCACATTGACCAGCTGTGTGCGGTTCAGGCCGGGTATGCTGGGCACGGAGGCCACACAGCGGTAGCCGCCTCCTGCCTCCCGTTTCAGGTCATGCAACTGGAGCACAGGCCCCCTTTCCAGCACCTGGCCTGTCTGGGATGAGAGATGGGTCAGAGGGTCTGGGAAAGAGCACACTCGGGTCACCCCCAGCCCCACTCACCCATCAGCCCCTTGCTCCAGACCCGCCTGGGTACCTCTTCTCTCAGCCACTGGAACTCGAGGTCCTGGCTACTCTCTGCCTCACAAGTCAGGGTGAGGCTGCTGCCTTCCTGTCTCTCAGGGGCTGCGGGACTCACTCGGACGTCAGATACATCTGGGGGTACAGCAATCATGTCACCCGGGGCAGGGCAGGGCCAGTTCCCTATTGCCCCAGTCTGGTCCCCCTGTCCTGGGTCCCCAGCTCCTCACAGTTCACCAGTAGTTCCTGTGGTTCACTCGGCAGCGATATCATGGTGTCCAAGTCCAGGCCCTGACATTCATAGAGCCCACTGTGTTCCTTCTGGGCGGGCTCCAGCACCAGGACCCCGTTGTCGTTGGTTGTCTCTTCTTCTGCCTCCCTGGTGCTGGGGTTCTGGGGAAGACTGGGGAGGTGAGCAGAGTGCACCTCCTGCCACTCCACCCGGGCCTCTGCTTGCATTCCCATCTGCACCCAGCACAAAGCCCCCACACCTGCTTGCTGATGCTGAAGTGCGGTGGAGGGTTGCCATCAGCCAAACACCTGATTTCCACGCGGTCCCCTTCCTTCAGCATTCCCACGGGCTCCACTTCCAACCACACTTTTTCTGTCGGGTCTGCATAGGCAAAGGGGGTAGCTCTTGGCCCATGAGTCAACCCTGGGCTGGATAGGGAGGGGCTAGCAGGAGTTCCCAGCAGCCCCAGCCCCAGTGAGCAGAGAGTCAGGTTAGCACTCACAGAAAACAGGGACAGTGACTTCCCTGGACTCCTTCATGTGGTTCCCACTGGGCAGCCGGTAGTTGAGCTCACAGTAAAACTGGGCATCTTTGTCTTCTTTAACCAGCTGTGCCTTCAGAATACTCTGCAAGGTGTACAAACCACTCGACTCCACAGTCTGGGACGACTGAATGTGGACCCCTGGGCAGGGAGGAAGGGGAGGAAGACTCAGCCTCAGTCCCACCTCCAACCCCACCCTAGGGTTGTCCACTGGGTTGGTAGGGGACCATCTAAAGAGTCCCCTGTCCCCTGTAGAGGGCCAGGTACAAATGCAAGCTGGAAACCCTTCAACCCAGCACTTTTACTGCTCAGGGTCAACCCTAGGAAAACATTTACAGGTCTGCTCATGCTCATATCCAAGGATGTGTGCAAAGAATGCTGCAATGATAAAAACGAGCAGCTGTCTAGATGTCCACTAACTGGGGAATGGTGAACTCGACTACATGATATGCATAGTATGGAAAACTCAGCAGTAAGCAAAACCATCAGCTGATCTAAATAGACTGACCCAGAAAGATCATACAAAAGAAATTGTCTAACGATGTATACCATACAACACCACTTAGATCGGGCTTTCTCAGCACTACTGATATTTTTTTTTTTTTTTTTTGAGACGGAGTTTCACTCTTGTTGCCCAGGCTGGAGTGCAATGGTGCAATCTCGGCTCACCGCAACCTCCACCTACCTCCTGGGTTCAAGTGATTCTCCTGCCTCAGCCTCCTGAGTAGCTGGGATTACAGGCATGTGCCACCACGCCTGGCTGATTTTGTATTTTCAGTAGAGATGGGGTTTCTCCATGTTGGTCAGGCTGGTATTGAACTCCTGACCTCAGGTGATCCGCCCACCTCGACCTCCCAAAATGCTGGGATTATAGGCGTGAGCCCAGCCAGCACTACTGATGTTTTAGGCCACATTGATTCTTTATTGTAGGGGCTGTCCTATGCACTGTAGGATGTTAGCGACATCCTTGGCCTCTCTACCTGCTAGATGGCAGTAGCACCCCCTCTATGTGTGACAACCAAAAATATCTCCAGACATTGTCAAATATCTCCTAGGAGGAGGGGGTACAAAATCACCCCTGGTTAAGAATGACTGATTTAGATAATAAAAAACAAAAGCCTATATCGTTCTAGAAATGTTTCTATATATGACCAAATACATAGAAATAGGCTTGAAAGAACACACCCTAATAGCAGATATTATTTCTGGGAGGGGGGTGTCAGGCAAGAAGAAACTTTTAGATTTTTTGTCAGTTTAAATTCTCATGAAAATATTTTCAAGAACCATTTGTATAATTTTTTTTTTAGTTAAAAAGCTTAGGCCGGGCGCGGTGGCTCAAGTCTTAATCCCAGCACTTTGGGAGGCCGAGACGGGCGGATCACGAGGTCAGGAGATCGAGACCATCCTGGCTAACACTGTGAAACCCCGTCTCTACTAAAAAATACAAAAAACTAGCCGGGCGAGTTGGCGGGCGCCTGTAGTCCCAGCTACTTGGGAGGCTGAGGCAGGAGAATGGCGTAAACCTGGGAGGCGGAGCTTGCAGTGAGCTGAGATCCGGCCACTGCACTCCAGCCTGGGTGACAGAGTGAGACTCCGTCTCAAAAAAAAAAAAAAAAAAAAAAGCTTAAGGAAAACATAAGGCAAGTTCCTGTGTAGTACCATAGGGACAGCTCTTTTTAAGAGACGGGGTCTCGCTCTGTCACCCAGGCTGGAGTGAGGTGGCGCAATCCTAGCTCACTGCAGCCTCCATTTCCTGGGCTCATATGATCCTCCTGCCTCAGCCTCCCAAGTAGCTGGGACCACAGGCACACACCACCATGTCCTGGCTAACTTTTTTATTTTCTGTAGAGACGGGGTCACCCTATGTTGTCCAAGGTGGTCTTGAATTCCTGGCCTCCAGATATCCTCCTGCCTTGGCCTCCCACAGTGCTGAGATTACAGGTGTGAGCCACCACACCTGGCACAAGGGTGGCTTTTGGGAGCAGAAAGGGCTACTCACGGTTCTTCTCCTCCTTCAGAGGCCGGCCGTTCTTGTACCAGATGACTTGAGGAATGGGGTACCCGTTCCTCCCTACACAGGTAGCGACCTAAGGAGCACAGGGTCTGAGTCTCCCTGCCTCCCAGCCCTCTGCAAGCCCCATCTCAGCTGCTGCGCACCAGCTGGCCAGCCCATCTGCCACACATCTCACCTCCTCAGGCTCCTTACTGTCCACAGGGATGCCCAGGGCGTTGACCTGGATGTTTGGCTCCTCTGGAGCTTCTACAAGAAAATAGAAATGAGGGGGACATGGGACCATGCCCCACCACCCTCACTACTCAGCTGGCAGACATGGGGTCACGCACTGTAGACGCGGAGTTGGATGCGGTGCTCCTGGGACCGAGGGCGCTTGCCCTGGCACAAGAAGATGCGCTCGTCGTGGGGGGTGACTTGAGTCAGGGCCAGAGTAGCCCCTCTGTCCTGGAGGCTGAGCCGGTGCTGGTACTCCCCAGGTTCACTCTGGCCCTGGCCCTGGCGCACACGGAAGATGGGTATCCGCTTCTCCTTGTGGACCTAATGGGAGGGGATACAGAGGAGGAGAGGGTCCTGGGCTACAAGAGAGGCACAGCCCCCCGCCCCGGGCTGCTCTTGCAGGAGCCCAAGCACTCACAGAAAACCAGTCGACATGGCTGAGGTTGCCTTGGGACTGGGAGAGGCCGCACTTCAGAAGGGCTGTGCTGCCCACTTCCACCTCCACCAGCTCAGGCGCAGGTTGCTCAGCCTCTCCGGGCACACCTGGGGGAGGGAGGCGGGGCCCCCCGCAGCTGTGTCAGCTCCAGCGGCTGTCCGCCCCTCCCCTCGCAGCGCTGCTGCAGCTGTTTTTCCTGCCACTCAGAGCGTCTGCAGAGGGCCCTGTCCTCTGAACGCTGGATCCCCCCGACCCGCGCCCCACCTGGGCCAGCCCTCTCCCCGTCCAGGAGACCCCAGGAGACCCCAGAGATTGAGCAGAGACTGAGCACCAGCAGCTCCAGCTGAGGCTGGTAGAGGGGCTGAGAGGGGCAACTCAGGCTTCGGGCCAAGAGGGAAGGCCCCTTTCCTTCCAGGCCCCCTCCTCTCCGGATGAGCTCAGAGTGTGGGAATGCAAGGCATGTGCCAGGCTGGGGCACACAGGCCCTTTTGTGTCACCACTGCCAGGGGAAGACACCACTACTCTACCCTCTGCCCTCCAAAATCCCTGCCCTAACTCCCCACAAGACCCAGCGGGCTAACTCTGGCGGAAGTTCCCGTCTCATGCTCCCTCAGCAGCACCTCCATAAACCCTCCGCAAACACCCGGGGACCCCACCCTGGGAAGCTGGTAAGGATGGAGAGGTCAGAGTCTCCTCCAGGGGTCAGGGCAAGGGCCAGGCAGTGGGCAGGAGTGACGTCAGTGGTGCCAGCGTGCTGCCAGCCCTGTGAGGAGGTGATGTCACTCGACACCATCTGCCTGGGCTCTGGGATGCCTGGGTTGTTGCCTTGGCTCTCAGACAAGGAGGGCAGGTGGAAGGAGGGGTCTCCATCCCGGAGCCTCAGACCCCTGACTCCTTCTCCCAGAGTTAGAAGAGCAGGGCAGGGTGGAGCTGGACCGGCTGCAACTGTGGAGCCCGATTTAGCCCTTTCCCCAGAAATAAAGTCAGCCTGGGAGGCAGTAGCCTGGAATACCCCAGGGACATGGTTGGCACTGGGCATGAGGCCAGCGAGCTGGGTATTGCCTAGCCCTCCCCTTCCCCAGCCGGACAGCGGCTGGGACGGCGGAACGGGAGCTAAGAGAAACACGCGACACCGCTGCGGGCCATACAAGGGCAGCGTGGACCCGAGAGTGCCCGGCTACCAGGCGGATCCAGAGAAACGCTCCAAGGTGCCCGGGCGCTCTTCCCACCTGAATGTGGTCCCCAAAATAAGCCAGCGGGCGCTTCCAGTATGGGAATCCTCCATCCCTCATCTCTGTCACCTATGATCCCATCACTTGGGGAGACGCGAGGCGACCCACACCGCCCCGCAACCCATGCCAACGCCCAGCTCTGGCGGGAGCCGCCGAACCTCCCGCTCTCGCTCACCTCCAGCCTGGCGCGATGCCCAGGCGGGAGGGGGAAGGGGTGGGCCGGCGCACCCCCTCCAGCGAAGGAAGCTGCCTTTTCCAGCAACAGGCGGGCGCGGAATTCAGGCTTTGAGGATGCGCCCCAGCTGTGCCTCCTGCCCGGCTTCAGTTGCGGGCCTCCAGAGTGAGCGCCTCAGGGACGACTCCCCCCAGCACCCCGAAAGGCTGGGCTCCACCCCTTCTCGCTCCCAGAAGCAGCCTCCTCCCCGCCTTCCCAGTGCTGCTCCCGGGATACTCTAGAATCCCCGCTGCAAACTGGCTGCAAAGAAGAGTTGCTCGTGAACAAGGCGCCCGGGGGTCGGGGACCCGGGGAGGAGGCGCGTCCTCCCGGACGCAACGCCCCGACCCTGCCGCGCCGCTGGCTCTGCTCCCAGGCACGCTTTACCGTAGACCCCTAGCCGGGGCGCGGCCCCCCTGCGAACTCACTCACCCGCGACGCGAGGACAGCAGCAGCAGGCGGCGAGCAAGAAGGCGCAGACCAGCCTGGGAAGCCCCATGCTTCCCCGCCGGAGGGCGAGAGCCAAGTGAGCAGCTCAAGGCTGCCGGGGGCTGACGTCAGGGGGGCGGGGGAGGGGGCCCGGAGCGCCCGGGCCCGCCCCGCCCCGCGCAGCCCCCAGCCCCCGCCCCGCGCGCCGCAGCCCTAGGGGGCGGGCCCCGGCGCCGCCAGCCCGGGAGCTGCGCCCAGGAGCGCAGCCGGAGGTAGGCCGGAGCCGGACTCCCAGGCTCCTGGCTTGGGAAGGCTGAGGGGGTAGTGACAGGTGTCTAGGGGTCTGACTGACCGAGGTGGCAGCGAAGTGAAGCTGTCCCGGATGCCCGGAGTCGCCCCGGGTCGAAGCCAGCTAGGCTCACCCCTGTTGAGCCCCTGCCAGCCAATGTAGCCTCTGGGGGACCTCCTGGGGGAGGAGCAGTAGCGGACCTGGTCCTCGGTGTCCCCAAGGGGCCTCCCAATTGGCTCCCCTCCCCTGCCACAGAGAATTCAGGTCGTCCTCGATCGCTTCCCAGAACGATTGCACCACTGTCGCTGCCGCCGGCCTGGCACTGCCTCAGCCTCACAGTGCTGGCAGCTTTGGGAGAAGAACCCTGCACCGGTCCCACAGACCAGAGGTACCTGCATGGGGAGTGGAGACGGTGCCTTCTGGGCTGTCCCTTCAAACCCAAGCTGCTGCAAGTCTAGCCTTTGACCAGAGAAAGGAAGGAGGGGGCTGAATTCGCAGGCCCAAGGTGTTCACACTTGTCCAGACCTGGGCCTTGAGAATCATGTTTCCTCCCTCTTCACTCTGGAGCCTACCCTGGGACTCATTTTCCCCTCACCTAAGAGAAAAGAAACAAGAAGAAAGAGTTAATGGACGAGGGTCCCCAGCCTGACCCTGCAAACCTGTTGCTGTTCCTGACAATTGAAAGGATCTCGGCAGCACTGACCCCCACCCCGTCTTCCCCAGCCCTGTTGATGGTGGGTCCATAGCTGAGGGAAGAATCAAATCAGCCCTGCTTGGGTGGGGAGCTCTGCAGCTGCTCTTCTCCCAAAAAGACTTCTCCCTGGGTCTTCTGGCCTCTTGAACTAAGGCTCTAGGGAGGGGGAGGGGCTCTTGCCTCACCGTGACCCCCTGCAGCCTGGCTTCAGAAAAGGGGTCCACATCTCCTGGTGCGCCTTCACCAGGGAGTGCCAAATAGGGGCCTGGATTTGGGTAGAGGTGTGTTGCCCAGCGGGGCCACCCCTCTGCTGGCTGCGGGAGGTGGAGGGTGAGCCGGCAAACCCCAGAGATGGCCAGGTGACTTGAGAGCATGCTCGGGGTGGCGTTTTGATGACGCAGAGATGACTGGCAAACCACACCAGCCTTGTCATTCAGAGCTTTGCCGACCCCTCCTCCATGGCCATTAGTCTCCAGCCAGAGGCTGTGCAGAACCCAGGCCCGCCGGGCCAGGGGCCTGGAGCCTGGAGCCTGGAGCCTGCAGGGAGAACAAGAGGAGGACCCTGGCTCCCCCTCCAGAGTGAATTTATGGACTGGCCCCAGGCCCAGAGCTGAATAGATGAGAATATTTTGTCTGCTGGGCTGGAGTGGGAATGGTTGAAGGATGCCATTTGCCCTGGCAGGCCTGGCTGGGCATGGAGCTGGCTTCCCTGCCCAACCCCCTTCCTTCACTTAACACCATTAACTAATCATTCGCCTCTCTGGCCTGAAAACAAAGCCAGCTAACCACCAAGGACAGTCAGTTCTGAATTCTTCTTCCGCTGGAGGAGAGTGAAGCCAGGTGGGGGTGGAGGATTTTTCTCTGCAGTGAAAGGGAAATGAGGTTAGAGCCTAGAGCCCAGGGTGACGTCCCCTCCCCTGCATGGCCCCACCAAACAAGCACAGAAGACTGTCCTTTAAGGAAGCCAGTAGCCTGGGGCTGTCTAGGCTGCTCGGGAGTGGGTCATAGCCTCAGGATAGACAGCCTCGGGATGGTCTCATGAGGTGGGCACTTTGGGATTCCAAACTAAAGAGGGGTCAGGACCTGGGAGAGGACTCAGGAATGGAGGCAGGGAGCAGGGTGGAGGGAGCGGAAGGTGAAGGGGAGCGGAAGGTGAAGGGGATCAGCCCTCAGCTCCCCTTAGAGGCCGGAGGCTAGCACTCCAGCAGCAGCAAGAGAGAGAAGGTGGCTGCCGGACTTCCAGCAGGACAGGACTGACAGCCAGCAGAAGGGAGTTGGAGGAGGAGGCCATGGCCTTCCACCCTGCAGGGCCCCAGCACATGGTCTGGGCTGGAAGAGCCTGGCTCAGATGTAGGCCAGGGCCAGAAGAGGCCCTGGGGGCAGAGTCCTAATTCTTATTCTTTTTTCCCTCCTTGGGTTGCAGGCAAGAAGGCTGCTTTCCTCCAGCCCCATGGTGGACCTGGGCCCCTCAGACATGAGGGACCCTCCTGCGCATGATGCCCTCTGCATGTCTCTGGTATAGGTCTGATCACAGGTGGGGAAATTGAGGCCAGGTGGGGCGGGTGGGGGGGGGTCCTGGTTGGGCTCCTCAGCCACAGTCTCCTGGGTGGGTGGAGCTTTCAGCTCATTGTAAGGAGAAGTAGAGCCCTGGGGAGTTGGAGGTAAAAAGACAAGGATGGACCTGTCCCCAGAGGGCGGGAAGGGGCAAGACTGGAACCCAAATGTCCTCTCTCAGCTCCAGCATAGGGAACTTAGTGACTTCCAACCCATCCTTCTGGATCCAGGGGCCTTGACCAGGATGTGAGGATGTGAGAAGGGTGGGCTGGGCTGAGGAAGGAAGCTGATAAAGAGGTGTTTGCAGCTGCTATGAGAACATGGGGTGGGGGAGTCCCAACAATCTTGGCAGTTATGGAGACTGGGGAACCTCCTGGCCAGGCCGGATAATAGGATCCGGCCTGGGTCTTTGGGGGGGGGGGGAAGGTGGAGAATTTTTCCAGAATGTGGGTGTGAGTAGGAGAAGATTGTACTGAAGGAGTGAAAACAGGGTGGAAAAGGGTGGGAGGGGGCAGGAAACCGGATACTGTACTGGGGGGCCAGTGGGAGATGTGGGGGAAGAGACTGAATCGGGGGAAGCAGCCCTGCTCCCGCCGGACGCTGTCTCACCCATGTCCTTCGCACCTGACCCAGGGCAGGAGGAAGGAGGCACAGCCGAGATGGAGGTGCACCCTACAACACCTTGGGAGAGAGGGAGGGTGGCCTTCTGGGGGATGGGAGGGGCTATTTTTAAACTTGGAAAAACCGTGAGTTCATCTCCATTCTGGAGGCTGCAAAGGCCCCATTGTACAGGGGTCTAGAGAGGGGGAGCAGAGGGAGGGGGCAACGGGCACAATGGGGAGGATTATGTTGGAGCTGGGGGCGGGGGTGGAGGGCGGAGAGCGGGGGAGGGGCTGTCTTCGTCACAGCTGGCCTACTGAACTCTGGGGTCGAGCCAGGCTGGGGCTTGAACTGGGGGGCAGGGCCCACCCTCACAAAGATCCCTGTTGGGGAACTGGGGTCTCTGACATCCGGTGGCCCATCATGGGGAGGGGGCTGACGGTGGGATTCCCACAGCCTGGCTTTCCCAGGGACCGCAGGGTCTGTTCCCAGGCTCCCAGCATTCCGACGACTCCCCTGAGAGCTGCTGGCCTCTTCCCTCCGCCCCTTCCCTGCCAGGGAGTGGGGGCTGAGAAGGAGAAAGGATGTGGATGCATCAGGACTCTTCCTGGGGATGATGGACTCTTAAGCCAGAGGCGGGGATTGGGTGGGCAGCAGTGGGTGGTTAGGGTAGGTTGAGGGGGATTATAGCCCTCCCATCAGAGCCCCCAACCCCGCGGACCCCTCTTCGGACCAACTGGGGACTGTCCTTCTGGTACTCCCCGGCCTTAGGAGCCTCCGCACGGGGGGCAGCCCACCTGCCGGACCTCAGGCCTCCGGCACCCAGAGTCTCCACCCAGGGGACCCGGCCGCGGCGGGAAGGCGCCGGCGCTAAGCTCCCCAGGAGCCGGCCTCGAGGTCCCGCCCGGCGGAGGCAGGGGGCGGGGATCCGGCCGCTCGCCCCAACCCAAACATTACCATAAATGCTCAGGCGACCGCGGGTGGATGGGAGCGCGGGGACCCTGGGGCTCTCCGGAAGTCCCGGATCCGGTCCCCAGGCCCGACCCAGCGCGGGCCAGCGCAGTGATTCCGTCTGACCAGCCGTCCTCTTTACAAAGCGGTGCAGCCAGGGAAGGCAGAGCTGGGGTGGGCGCGGGGACAGGGTGGAGAAAACCCAGGCCGTAGGGGGCGTCTCGGGACTGCCTCCTGGGTAGACAGTGAGACTGTGACCTCTGGTTAAAGAAAGAGTGGGGCCTTCTAGCCAGATGGCAGCGTCGGCTCCGCGGGGGCGCGGCTCGGTCTCCCTGCAGCTCTGCGTGTCCCGCTGCTGTTAGCGGTGATACCCTGGGTCTCGGTTCCCCGACCCCAGCACGTAATCCCCTTCCCTCTCCTCTGCCCCCAGCCTGCACTTGGGGAAATGAAGGGTGATGGGGGCGGGGGTGGTAGCAGGATGCTGGGAGTTTACACCTCTCCCCTTCAGGGAAGTTCACATCCGCTCTCCAAAATACCGCCACCCAGGGAGAGGAATGTCCCCAGAGAGCTCTTCAAATTTGACTTTGAGTCGTCCCTGAGGGAAGGGCCAGCTGGTCTACAGGAGGGAAACCTGTGGGAAACCTGGGGGCGCCATGTTGCCGTCTTCTGGCCCCTCTCCTCCCTGAAGGACGCTCGGGCAGTTCCTCTTCCCTGCCACACGGGGCTGCCAGCAACCCAGGGGGAGCCTTGGAGAAGGTGGGTTCCATCCCACCCCCGGCGAGGCCTGGGACCCTCACTGCTCCTGCCAGGGCTGATATTGGAGCCGGGAGTAGAGAGGGGAGGAAAGAGGCCGGGCGCGGTGGCTCACGCCTGTAATCCCAGCACTCTGGGAGGCCGAGGCGGACGGATCACAAGGTCAAGAGATCGAGACCATCCTGGCCAACATGGTGAAACCCCATCTCTACTAAAAATACAAAAATTAGCTGGGTGTGGTGGCGCGCACCTGTAGTCCCAGCTACTGGGGAGGCTGAGGCAGGAGAATTGCTTGAACCCAGGAGGTGGCAGTTGCAGTGAGCCGAGATCATGCCACTGCACTCCAGCCTGGGCGACAGAATGAGATTCTGTCTTAACAAAAAAAAAACAAAAAATTGTGTTAACAGTTGACACTGTGGTGTGTACCTGTGGTCTCAGCTACTCGAGAGACTAAGGTAGGAGGATTGCTTGAGCCCAGTAGTTCAAGGCCAGCCTGCACAACATATGGAGACCCTCATCTCCAAAAATAAACAAATAAATAATTGTGGTAAAATGCACATAACAGAATTTTAGCCAATTTAAACGTCAGCGTTCCGTGGTATTAAGCACATTCACAATGCTGTGCAATTATCACCATTATCAAGTTCCAGAATTTTGTCCTCACTCCAAGGAACTAAAATTTGAACCAAGTTTTATCTAACTAACTCCAAAACCTGCACACTCTATGTGTAATAATTACAGCTGAATTAAGAGCTCAGTTGTGTGGTAAAGACAGGAAGTGCGACTGGGATTCAGAAAAGGGAGTGTCAATGTGGACTGTGCTGGCTAGGAAAGTCTTTCCGGAAATATGAAGCCTTCAATGAAAGGTCCGGTTTAGATAGGGAGGAGTGACGAATGATCTTTTGAGGTAGGGGAAATGACAAGCAAAAAGAGAGAGATGGGACCCATGCAAGGGGCACCTATATGGACAACTACAGAATTTCCCTATCGGAAAGTGTCAGAGTAGCCATCCGGCTAGAAGATGGAGTTGGTGGGGAGGCTAGGTGGCTTGTCTTGAGATTATATTCACATAGCAATCCCGCTACTTTTTTTTTTTTTTTTTTTTTTTTTGAGACAGGGTCTTCCTCAGTTGCCCAGGCGTAAGTGCAGTGGCTTGACCTCAGCTCACTGTAACACCTGCCTCCTGGGTTCAAGCGATTCTTCTGCCTCAGCCTCCTGAGTAACTGGGATTACAGGCACACCACCACGCTTGGTTAATTTTTGTATTTTTAGTAGAGGTGGGGTTTCACCATGTTAGCCGGGCTGGTCTTGAACTCCTGGCCTCAAGTGATCCGCCCGCCTCAGCCTCCCAAATTGTTGGGATTACAGGCGTGAGCCACCTCACCTGGCCTAGTCCACTACTTTCATTTCCAGTATCCATTTACTTGGAGCTCATTGAGGATAGCTTTATTTATGTATTTATTTTTACGTGGCGCCTGTCAGGGCCTGGGTTTCACTGCCACACACGGGGCAGTGCATGGTGAGCTGAGGCCCCTAGAAGCTCTGGGCACTGAATCTCACTTGTGGCCACTGGCAAAGCCCAGGATGATTTTCATCCAACCCCGCGCTCCCCAACCACCAGAGGGATGTGAGTGGTTGACGCAGCCAGATCTACCTAATTGGAGAGGGGGCTAGCTTTAGCTACACCATTACCCCTTGGCATCACCCTTGTGAGTTACATGGCTAAGTAGAAATTCAGCACGGTAGAGGGTGCATGCACGTGGGAGCTTGGGCAGATGAGATGGGCTTAGGTTATAGGGGAACAGCTTAAGATAGGGTGGGCAATGGGGAGCCACTGCAGGTTCTTGAGCAATGGAAAAATGATGTGACATTGGAATTTAGGTTTACCGTGGTTTCTTGATTTCATCTTGGCCTGAGAGCGCCCCCTGGTGCCACTAGTTTGAATTGTTTTCTCATCTTACAGAGCAGGTGGGAGGATGGGGGACTGAAAAGCGGGATTGATGAATCGCAGAAGCCAGACTCTTGGGTCCTATTTCACTTCATCCTGGGTAATGACAGCCTTGCAACAAAGCTAGGGATGATATGCGGGCAGACAGGATTTGAGGTCAAGAGGGGCATTGTAGTTCCCTTCTCTGTCTCATAACTCGGTGCATATGTGTATTGTGATTTGGGATACAGCACACTAGTCAGGAACTAAGCTGGGGGCTGGAGACAGGATGATAACTAAAAACAAAGGTCATGTGCTTGAGAAACGTACAGTCTCGTGAGGGCGACATTCAAATAAATAATTATAACACAAAGAGCTGCGTACCAGGGTGCAAATATGCACATAAAACAGTTACTTAACCCAGCCTGAGGTGATGAAAGAAGGCTTCTTGGAAGAGTTGATGTCTAGCTTCATTTTAGGTGATGAATAGGAGGTAACTAGGTAAATGGGGGTGGGCTGTGCTGTCTGAAGTGTGACAGAGCTCGCTATGTGCAGGGGGCTGCTAGGAGTTGGTTAATATTCTTCAAGGGAAGGCTGAGGTTAGTGAAGGATGAGGCCAGATTACAAAGGATTTGTAAGCCATGGTCAATTACTCAGAGCAACAGGCTGTGTATAAACGGTAGTGTTAAGCAAGGGAGCAACCACAAGTGACTTTAAATCCATTAGAGCTCAGGCCCCAGAGGGACAGAACAAAAGGCCCCTCTTACTAAGTTTCCATTTCCCTTCTCAGATCCCTCCTTTCCCTTGGGTGATGAGGTCGAAAACAGCCAATCCCTTCTGGGGAGCCTGCCTCCTGCACACTGAGTGTGGCCTTATTTTACCTCCAACAAGCCAGTTCATTTTATCATAATAGTCCCACAGTAGAATCAGAGGTAAGTGTGGGGAGGAGGAGTCTTCCCTTATGTCATCCACATGTGACTGAGATCCCCTTGGCAACCTCTTGGAGGTGGGATACAGCACTTCACCGAGTCCACTAAAAACAATCCTTGCATCAACTCCACACAGTGGAGTACTATGCATCTGTTAAAAGAATGAGGACAGGCTGGGCACAGTGGCTCACACCCAACACTTTGGGAGGCCGAGGCAGGCCCATCACTGGAGGTCAGGAGTTCGAGACTAGCCTGGCCAACATGGTGAAATCCCCTCTCTACTAAAAATACAAAAATTAGCCAGGCATGGTGGTGCATGCCTGTGGTCCCAGCTACTCGGGAGGCTGAGGCACAAGAATTGGTTGAACCTGGGAGGCAGAGGTTGCAGTGAGCCAAGATTGTGCCACTGCACCCTAGCCTGGGCAACAGAGCAAGACTCTGTCTCAAAAAAACAAAAACAGAAACAAAAACAAAACAAAAAACAATGAGGACAATCTCTTTTTTTTTTTTTTTTTGAGACGGAGTCTTGCTCTGCCACCCAGGCTGGAGTGCAGTGGCCGGATCTCAGCTCACTGCAAGCTCCGCCTCCCGGGTTTACGCCATTCTCCTGCCTCAGCCTCCCGAGTAGCTGGGACTACAGGCGCCCGCCTCGTCGCCCGGCTAGTTTTTTGTATTTTTAAGTAGAGACGGGGTTTCACCGTATTAGCCAGGATGGTCTCGATCTCCTGACCTCGTGATCCGCCCGTCTCGGCCTCCCAAAGTGCTGGGATTACAGGCTTGAGCCACCGCGCCCGGCCAGGACAATCTCTATACACTGGTGTGGACTATAAGGGAATAAAACCCATTCAATTGGAATAAAAAAGGAATCCATGACTCCAAACTGATAATGAAAAGATATCCATAAACAGGCCGGGTGCGGTGGCTCACGCCTGTAATCCCAGCACTTTGGGAGGCCGAGGTGGGTGGATCATGAGGTCAGGAGATCAAGACCATCCTGGCTAATACGGTGAAACCCCGTCTCTACTAAAAATACAAAAAATTGGCCGGGCGCGGTGGCTCAAGCCTGTAATCCCAGCACTTTGGGAGGCCGAGACGGGCGGATCACGAGGTCAGGAGATCGAGACCATCCTGGCTAACACGGTGAAACCCCGTCTCTACTAAAGAAATACAAAAACTTAGCCGGGCGATGTGGCGGGCGCCTGTAGTCCCAGCTACTTGGGAGGCTGAGGCGAGAGAATGGTGTAAACCCGGGAGGAGGAACTTGCAGTGAGCTGAGATCCGGCCACTGCACTCCAGCCTGGGCGACAGAGCAAGACTCCGTCTCAAAAAAAAAAAAAAAAAAAACAAAAAATTAGCGGGGCGTGGTGGTGGGTGCCTGTAGTCCCAGCTACTCGGGAGGCTGAGGCAGGAGAATGGCGTGAATCTGGGAGGCAGAGCTTGCAGTGAGCTGAGATCGTGCCACTGAACTCCAGTCTGGGCTACAGAGCCAGACTCCGTCTCAAAAAGAAAAAAAAAAAACGATATCCATAAACAGATAAATGAGAAGGGAAGGCTATTCTTTACAGTCTTTACTGAACATGATTTTAAATTAAAAAGATAGGTATATGGCTGGGCAAGATGGCTCATACCTGTAATCCCAGCACTGTAGGAGGCCAAGGCAGGTGGATGGCTTGAGCCCAGGAGTTTGAGACCAGCCTGGGCAACATGACGAAAACCCATCTCTACCAAAACCCAAACAAAAACATTCCAATAATTAGCTGAGTGTGGTGGCGCATGCCTGTAATCCCAGCTATTCAGGAGGCCGAGGTGGGCAGATCGCTGGAGCCTGGGAAGTCAAAGCTGCAGAAAGACAAGATGGTGCCACTGTACTCTAGCCTGGATGACAGAGCAAGACCTGTCTCAAATAAATAAATAAATAAATAAATAATAAAAAACATAAAAATAGCTACCTAAAGAGGGATAGAAGGAACACCCTCCACCCTCATAATATTTGTGAAGATAGGGCAGGGTATAAATGCAGGCTGTCATATCATACATCTAAATATTTGAAATATTTGAAAGTTAACTAACTGTTTGGTATGCTCTATCCTCCTACCTTGACAAATATACCTTCTAATGACAAAATTTAAAAATATGTAAAGCTGGCTGGGTACGATGGTTCACGCCTGTAATCCCAGCACTTTGGGAGGCTGAGGCAGGCAGATCACTTGACAGTCAGGAGTTCAAGACCAGCCTGACCAACATGGTGAAATCTTGTCTCTACTAAAAGTACAAAAATTAGCCAGGCCTGGTAGCACCTGCCTGTAATCCCAGCTACTCGGGTGGCTGAGGCAGGAGAATCACTTGAACCCAGGAGACAGGGGTTGCAGTGAGCTGAGATTGTGCCATTGCACTCCAGCCTGGGTGACAGAGAGATACTTTGTCTCAAAAAAAAAAAAAGTAAAGCTATGGTTTTTGTATGATCCAAAGTCAACAAAATATCCAAGATAAGTTAGCTATTATTGCATATATTATTACATATATTATTGCCTGGGTACGCTTATGATGGACTAGCAATATTTAGATGAGTAGTAAAGTGATACACAATTCATAATTATTTATTCCATAAATTAATTTTCCTTGCCTTCACTTCAGGAAATTCCTTAATTATGTTGTTATAATAAAACATTTCTCATAATTCATGTTCTATTGCCAATAATGCCAAATTAATTGGCCTTTCTTGAGTCATAGTTGTTCTGAGGTCTTCAAAAAAATAATATATATATATTTCTTGAGACAGTCTCGCTCTGTTGCCCAGGCTGGACTGCAGTGTGTGCCACTTCAGCTCACTGCACCCTCTGCCTTCCAGGTTCAAGTGATTCTCCTACTTCAGCCTCCCAAGTAGCTGGGATTACAGGCACATGCCACCATGCCCTACTAATTTTTTGTGTTTTTAGTAGAGACAAGGTTTCACCATGTTGGCCAGGCGGGTCTCCAACTCCTGACCTCAAGTGATACACCTGCTTTGGCCTCCCAAACTGCTGGGATTACAGGCATGAGCCACCGCGCCCCAGGCAATTTGTTTTTGTTTTTGTTTTTGAGACAGGGTCTCACTCTGTCACCAGACTGGAGTGTAGTGGTGCCATCTCAGCTCACTGCAACATCTGCACTGTAGTGCAACCTCTACAACATGGGCTCAAGTGAGTCTCCCACCTCAGCCTCCCAGTAGCTGCGATCACTGTGCCACCACACTCAGCTAATTTTTGTTTTCATTTTTTTGGTAGTGATGGGGTTTTGCCATGTTGCCCAGGCTGGTCTTGAGCTCCTGGGCTCAAGTGATTTGCCCGCCTCTGCCTCCCAAAATGCTGGGACTACAAGTGTGAGCCACCTATGCCCGGCCTTAAATAATTAATTTATTATTATTATTATTATTATTATTATTTTTGAGATGGAGTCTTGCTCTGTCACCCAGGCTAGAGGGCAATGGCGCCATCTTGGCTTACTGCCATCTCTGCCTGCTGGTTTCAAGTGATTCTCCCACTTCGGCCTCCTGAGTAGCTGGGATTACAGGTACCCACCATCATGCCCAGCTACTTTCTGTATTTTTGTAGAGAGGGGGTTTCACCATGTTGGCCAGGCTGTTCTTGAACTCCTGACCTTAGGTGATCCACCTGCCTCAGCCTCCCAAAGTTCTGGGATTACAGGCGTGAGCCACTGTACCCAGCCAAAAAATTAATTTTAATATGGAGAAACTGCTCTGCTGAGGCCTTAGCAAATGAAATTATTACTAATATGTTAAGCAAGACTTAGATTCAGAAAGGAATCATAAATTTTATATGTCATGTTCAAATATTTTAAAGGGGTTACATATAATAAATATTTGATCCCAGAAAATATTTGAAATATTTTTATTTTTTTCTTCTTCTTCTTATTTTTTGAAACGAGTCTCGCTCTGTCACCCATGCTGGAGTGTAGTAGTGCAGTCTCAGCTCACTGCAGCCTTGAACTTCCAGGCTCAAAGTGATCCTCCCACCTCAGCCTCCCAAATAGCTGGGACTCACAGCATGCGCCGTCACACTTGGCTAATTTATTTACTTATTATTTTAACATTTATAACAAACCTGCACATGTGTTTTATTTATTTATTTATTTATTTATTTATTTATTTATTTATTTATTTATTTATTTATTTAGTAGAGACAGCGTTTCACCATGTTGCCCAGTCTGATCTTGAACTCCTGGCCTCAAGTAATCCACCCACCTTGGCCTCCCAAAGTTTTGGGATTATAAGTATGAGCCACTGCGCCCAGACTCATTTTTAAACTTTCTGTAGTGTTGGGGTCTCTCTCATTATGTTGCCCAGGCTGTAAAATTGTTTAATCATATATAAATCTTTATCATTTGTGGTGTAATTTTTTTTGCCATCTCTTAAATCATTTCTTAGGTTTTACTTATTTCAAATTCTTTAATGCTGAGATATTATAAAGAAAACCTCAAAAGGGAGTATGTGGCTACATTTCTTCAAATCTCTCTTCATTTGAGACTATAACTTGGTGTTGGCCAGAAAATTAGTTTGGAAATTATTGGCATGTGGGCTTTTTCCTTCATAGGTTATGGAATATATGGAGAAAGAGAGAGAGATTGAGAGATAAATGACATCAAACTTAGAGAAAAGTTGCAAGGATAGTATGAAGAGTCCTCAAAGACGCTTTACCTAGAGTCACCAACTAATAACAGTTTTTGCTTTTTATTCATCACCATATCGTATGTGTGTGCAACATGTGTATTTTTTTAATGAATTACCTGAGAGTAGATTGCATACATCATGTCTCTATACCCCTTAATACTTCAGTATTTCCTAAAAACAAGGATTTTCTCCAATGTAACCATGGTACAGTTACCAGATTTTAAAAATTTAACTTACCCAGGCGCGGAGGCTCATGCCTGTAATCCTAGCACTTTGGGAGGCTGAGGTAGTGGATCACCTGAGGTCAGGAGTTCGAGACCAGCCTGACCAACATGGTGAAAGCCCGTCTCTACTAAAAACAGAACAAAACAAAGCAAAATTAGCTGGGCATGGTGGTATGCACCTGTAATCCCAGCTACTCGAGAGGCTGAGGCAGAAGAATTCCTTGAACCCAGGAGGCGGAGGTTGTGGTGTGTCGAGATTGCACCACTGCATTCCAGCCTGGGCGACAAGAGCAAAACTCCATCTCAAAAAAAAGCAATACTTATTTCTAATCCATAGTCCTTATTCCAGTTTGACAAGAATACCAATAGTGTTGGCATTCTTGATACTTTTCCCTCTGGTACTGTATCCAGTCTAGAGTTCTCTGCTGCATTTAGTTGGCAGGTCTCATTTACTTTCCTTTAGTCTAGAAAAATTTCTCAGACTTTGTCTTTCATGTTTGTCAATTTGGATTTGCCTGATGTATCCTTATGCTTAGATTATGGCTGTGTACTCCAGGTTGGAGCAATGCGTAAGTAATATGTAGATTTAGCATCCCTTGGTGGTTCTAGCCTGAGCCAGTCTTTACTAGGATGGCTGTAAAATGGTGATTTTTTTTTTTTTTTTTCCTGAGATGGAATTTTGCTCTTGTCGCCCAGGCTGGAGTGCAGTGGTGCGATCTCGGCTCATTGCATCCTCCGCCTCTCAGGTTTAAATGATTCTCCTGCTTCAGCCTCCCAAGTGGCTGGGATTACAGAAGCTCACCACCACACCCAGCTAATTTTTGTATTTTTAGTAGAGACGGGGTTTCACCATGTTAGCCAGGATGGTCTCGAACTCCTGACCTCAGGTGATCCACCTGTTGCGGCCTCCCAAAGTGCTGGGATTACAGGCGTGAGCCACTGTGCCCAGCCTAAAATGGTGGTTTTAACCTCCAGCACGTTCCCCCACACATGCCAGCCCACATTTGACTATAAAGAAGAGCCCTCTCTTCTCATTTGTTTATTGGTATCTTTTTATAATCAGTTTGGACTCATGGACTCCTATGTTATTAAATGGGTTTTAGTCCTTTACTCTGTATTTCTTTTGATGCTGAAATCAACCAGATTGGGCCACCTCTGAGCTGGCTCCTGAGTCCTTTGATGCCTCCCACCCCTTTCTCCCAACAATTTTTGGGATCACGTTTTTTCTTTCTGGCACACTCGATGTTCCAAGCTTACCTTGTTCCTTCTCTGCCCCAGCCCTGGAATCACCCATTTTCCCAAGGAACCCTGGTTCCTTTTAGGGGGAATGGTAATTAGAAATTAAGATCTGGGCACTAAGTGTGCTCATTGCTACTAGGGTGCTCATTGCTTTTGGGCCCATTCAGTGGACAGAGCTAGGAGAAACAAATGATATGTTATGCTGGTAACTTATTTATTTTTCTTTTGGAGACAAGGTCTCACTCTGTCACCCAGGCTGGAGTACAGTGGCATGATCAGGGCTTACTGCAGCCTGGACCTCCTGGACTCAAGTGATCCTCCCACCTCAGACTCCCGAGTAGCTGGGACTACAGGGACACACCACCACGCCTGGCTGGTTTTTTCATTTTTTGTAGGAGAGGGTGTGTCTCACTTGTTGCCAGGGAATGTCTTGAACTTCTGCACTTGAGTGATCCTCTCACTTCTGCCTCTCAAAGTGCTGGGATTACAGATGTGAGCCACCTTGCCCAGCCCACTGGTAACTTCTTATTTTGATCTTGCTATCAATAGGGCTTTACCTTGCCTTCCTGGATTCTGTTTATGCCTCCTTTATTCCAAAGAGCTCTGGTTCCCAACAATATTTACTCATTTTACTCAATCCTACAATATATAGAAAATAGCAGTTTCAGAATGACTACCTTCATATCTCTATGGAAAACAAATTAATATAAATAGTTCAAGGGACCTTTTCTCCCCCCAGGCTGAGGGTCTACAGTTAGCTTGTACCCCTCCCCTTTTTGTGTGGGTATATTATTCTATACGAAACACAGCTGGGTTTATTTTTTCTATTTGCATGTTGGTTTTTTCTTTCTCATTTCTATTGATTTAATTTAATTTTTGAATATATAGAACATTAGCATTCTTCTAAAAGTCAAAATTAGGCCAGATGTGGTGGTTCATGCCTGTAATCCCAGCACTTTGGGAGGCCGAGGCGGGTGCATCACAAGGTCAAGGAGTTCTAGACCAGCCTGGCCAAGATGGTGAAACCCCGTCTCTACTAAAACTACAAAAATTAGCCAGGTGCAGTGGCAGGCACCTGTAATCCTGGCTACTGGTGAGGCTGAGGCAGGAAAATTGCTTGAACCCAGGTGGTAGAGGTTGCAGTGAGCCAAGATCACACCACTGCACTCCAGCCTGGGTGACAGAGTGAGACTCTGTCTCAAAAAAAAAAAAAAAAAAAAAAAAAAAGTCAACATTATACAAAACCAGTATACTCAAAGGAGTGTCACTTCCTCTCCATCCCTTCCATTCCGTTCCTCCACCCCCCACCCCTTGTAGTAATTAATTTTATTTCTGGTTTAACCTTCCTGTGTTTTTATTTTTTCAAAATTAAGCAGCTTTCAAGAGAATAAGAAGACAGGCCACACACTGGGAGAAAATATTTGCAATAGACACATCTGATAAAGGACAGTTATCCAAAATATGCAAAGGACTCTTTTTTTTTTATTTCTTTTTAATACAGGTTCTCACTATGATGCCCAGGCTGTAGTGCAGTGGCTATTCACAGGTACGAGGGCACTACTGATCAGCACAGGATTTTTGATCTGCTCTTTCTTTCTATTTTTTTTTTTTGAGGTGGAGTCTCACTCTGTCACCAGGCTGGAATGCAGCAGCACGATCTCAGCTCACTGCAACCCCTGCCTCCCAGGTTCAAGCGATTCTCCTGCCTCAGCCTCCTGAACAGCTGGGACTACAAGCGCGTGCCACCATGCCCAGCTAATTTTTGTACTTTTTTAGAGACGGGGTTTCACCATGTTGGCAAGGATGGTCTTGATCTCTTGACCTTGTGATCGCCCACCTCAGCCTCCAAAAGTGCTGGAATTACAGGCATGAGCCACCGCGCCCAACCAATCTGCTCTATTTCTGTCCTGGGCTGATTCACCCTTCCTTAGGCAACCTGGTGGTCACCCTACTCCTGGGAGGTTACCACATTGATGCCGAACTTAGTGCAGACACCGGACTGGCATAGTGCACTACTGCCCAGAACTCCTGGCCTGAAGGGGTCCTCCTGCCTTAGCCTTCTGAGTAGCTGCGACTATAGGTCTGGCATAAAACAAACTCTTAAAACTTAAAAATAAGAAAACAACCCAATCTAAAAGTGGGCCCCAAACCTTGACACCTTATTAAAGAACATATACAGATACAAAATAAGCATATGAAATGATGTTCCACCCTATGTACTATCAGGGAAATGTAAACTAAAACAGCAATGAGATACCATTACATACTCATTAGAAAGGCCAAAACCCAAAACTGACACCACAAAATGCCGAGGAGGATGTGCAGCAACAGGAATTATCATTCATTGCTGGTGGGAATGCAAATGGTACAGCCACTTTAGAAGATAGTTTGGTGATTTCTTGCAAAACTAAAAATACTCACCCTATACTTATGATCCAGCAATTGTGTTCCTTGGCATTTACCCAATGAGTTGAAGACTTATGTCCACCCAAATGCACATGTATGTTTATAGCAGACCTTATTCATAATTCCCAAACCTGGAAGCAACCAAGATGCCATTCAACTGATGAATGGATAAATTAGCTAGTACATCCAAACAATGGAATATTGTTTAGTGTTAAAAAGAAATGGGCTATCAAATCATGAAAAGATATGGAGGAAACTTAAATCCATATTACTAAGAGAAAGAAGCCAATCTGAAAAGGCTATGTATTGTACGATTCCAACTATATAATGTTCTAGGACAGGTAAAACTATGGAACTAGTAAAAAGATCGGTGGTTGCCAGGAGTCTGGGGGGAAGGAGGGATGAATAGGCACAGCACAGATAATTTTTAGGGCAATGAAACTATTCTCTATAACATTGTATGATGGATAAATGTCATTAAACATTTGTCAAAACCCATAGAATGTACACCACCAAGAGTGAAGCCTAATGTAAACTATGGACTTCAGTTCATAATAAAGTATCAATATTGGCTCATCACTTGTTTAAAAAAATAACCAAACGAACAGTATTTTGGTTACACTTTTATCAATATTATTCATACTAAGCAATCATCTCAAATATCTGTGGGTAGCGCACATGCAAGGGTAATTTGATTTTCCATTTGAGACCATAATTTGCTCTTTGTGAATCTTCTTAACTCTGCTCAGTCTTCTAGTTTCTCCTTCCCTCCTTCCTTCCTTTCCAGGGTCTCAACCCTGTTGCCCAGGCTGGAGTAAAGTGGTGCGATCACAGCTCACTGCAGCCTCAACTTCCCAAATTCAGGTAATTCTCCCACCTCAGCTTCCCAAGTAGCTGGGACTATAGACACATGCCACCACGCCCAGCTAATATTTTGTATTTTTAGTAGAGACAGGGTTTCACCATGTTGCCCAGGTTGGTCTTGCACTCCTGGGTTCAAGTGATCCAGCCACCTTGGCCTCCCCAAGTGCTGGAATTTCAGGTGTGAGCCATAGTGCCCAGCCCTTCTAGTTTCTTGTCTAAATTAAATCGACTTGTTTTAACAGCATTTAGCCAGCATTCCCATCATGTATCCAAGAGTAGTTGTAAGGTCAATTGTGATATAGTTTTCTCCAAGATATTTCATCTTTGGGCACATCCAGAATATTGCATATGATCTTTTTAGTTTTTCAAAGATGCCATTATTATCAGCACAATTAGGCTGTGTCTTCTAATAACTAGTTCAACTATGTGCCACACAGGGGACATATCATCAAAAAATGCTTCTAGATTTTTGGCCAAAATCCTGGCTTGTTCATCTTTATTATCTTTACTAACCACGTCATTGCTGTTATCAGACTTGCCCTTGATAATCTTTTAAATCAAAGACTAAAATTGTAAGTAGGTTTTTTCCTTAGTGCAAAACTAGGGAAAACTAGTTTTTCCTTAAGTCAAAACTAGAATGTAGCTAGTTAAATACACATGCGTGTTTCTCTAGATTTACATATATGCAAATTTAAAGAGAAATGGGAATTAATATTGAAAAATGTTCCTTAGCCACATTGCACAAACCACGTTACTTTCTTTTCTTTCTTTTCTTTTCTCTCTCTCTCTCTCTCTCTCTCTCTCTCTCTTTCTTTCTTCTTCTTGTAAGATGTGTAGGACAGAGCTGGCACGGTGGCTCAGGCCTGTAATCCCAGCACTTTGGGAAGCTGAGGCGGGCAGATCGCTTGAGGCCAGGAGTTCAAGACTGGCCTGGCCAACATGGCGAAACCCCGTCTCTACTAAAAATACAAAAGTTAGCTGGGTGTGGTGGTGCACGCCTGTAGTCCCAGCTACTGAGGGAGACTGAGGCACAAGAAGCACTTGAGCCTGGGAGGTGGAGGTTGCAGTAAGCTGAGCTCATGTCACTGCACTCCAGCCTGGGTGACAGAGCAAGACTCTGTCTCAAAAAAAAAAAAAAAAAAAAAAAAGTGCAGAAGAGCTGAAGAGCTTCTTCGGGCCTGAACCGTGTTGTTTGCAGAGCTGATGTTTGGGGTTATAGGCTTTTCCATACCAGTAATGAGCACTGGATCCTGACTGACAGAGGACCCCAGGTGCTCCTTTATGGAGACATTTTTTGGCTATGTTTGTAATACTTGGGGTCCTCTGAAACTTGGGTGGCACTGGAAGGGAACAGGGTAGAGGGTACAAGGATGAAAGCAAACCTTCTGTGACTGTATCTTTTTATAAAGTTTTGACTTTGGGACTCTGTAAATGATTTGCATAATTAAAAAAGAAAATATAAAAGACAAACCTAAAACCATGGCAATAATACAGATTTTACTGAATGATTGATGAGGAGACGATGGGGAGGGCCATAATACACACGATAGCACAAAACAAAAGCCCTGAATTAGACATTCTTTTCTGGTTTTTCTAATCTCTTAATCCTCAATCCTCATAGTCTCTGAAAATCCCTTCTATTGTCCCAGATAGAATCTTACACTGAGCAAAACAAAACAAAACAAAACAAAAAACCCTGAAGTTAGCACAACAGCAGAAATCAACTGCCACCAGAGCAGGCTTCCAGAGGGCTTTACACCGCGTCTTCCATTAGAAAATACTGCAAGGATAGAGCTTCAAGGTGTTCAGCCTTCTCAGTATCTGGCTTATTTTCTTCTCAATCCCTGGGACTAACATTGTCAAACAATTTGAACTTCCTCCCTAAAGCCAGTTGGAGTCTTTGTCCCTGCCCAAAGCAGGATTACCTGCTAAGTTTCCTGGGAGTCAAGGGTTGTGGCTCATTAAAGATGGCTTTGCATTAGTGAGTCTCAGATCACTCAAAGGGGAGGTCTTGGTCCTAAACAAATGGAAATACTCTCTTAGAGGATCCTGCCAACTCTGAGAAGGCCTTTACATGCTTCTTTGTGTGGAAAACTGGCCAGTGAATTGCACATAGTGCAGGCACAGCACGTTTGCCAAGTTAGACTTTGGACATACTGAATAGGAAGCACCAGTGGAATACCTAGGAACTCTTCATGTCCAGGAAGCAGCTGGAGCCTGAACTTTGCAGGACAGGTTCAGGCTGAAGACACAAATTTAGAAATAATTGTGTATACAGGAGAGGAGGCTATGATGGAAACAGAAAGAATATAGGAAAGGGTAATGCCTCTGAGGCCAAGGGTGCAGGAAGTGGTCAGTGGTGTCAAGTGCTGCAGGAAGATGGATTAATAACAACATAGTGTTCACTGGACAAGTAAGATCCCTGAAGAGGAGATGGTACGGGTGATGGGATCAAGTATCTTGAAAGGGAGGTGAGCACATTCTCCAAGATTTGACACTGGCAGGAGGATGCAAGTGGGAAAATAAAAACATCAGCAACACATCACAACACAACAAACCATAACCTGGGCAGGGCCTGAGAGCAGCGAGAGAGAAAAGGTAGGAAGAAGCCAGAGGAGTTTCAGCGACTGCAGTCCTTCCTCTGCACTATAGCGTAGCCCCTACCACGACCCCATGGCCTCAGTAAAGGTTTGCTGCACACCTCAGCTTCTTATCAGTGATGCTTTGGAGAATGAAGGACTCTGAGGCAGTGTTCAGGGCAGAGTGAAGGGGGATGGACAATTTGAGGAGCCCAGGAGTGGAGATGGAGAATTCAACCCAAGTAGGAAATTCAGCAAAGGTAACCAGGGGAAAGGTAAGTCCGCTAGGAGTCCGCTAAGTATCCTTGGAGTTAGTAGAAAACCCCAGGATTCCCAATATATTTGGGATGGTGTTTCAAATATATTTTGACTATTGTTTGAGTATTAAAGGGCAGGGCCAGGCTTGGTGGCTCACGCCTGTAATCTCAGCACTTCGGGAGGCCGAGGCGCGTGGATCACGAGGTTCAGGAGCTGGAGGCCAGCCTGGCCAACATGGTGAAACCCCGTCTCTACTAAAAATACAAAAATTAACCGGGTGAGGTGGTGGGCGCCTGTACTACCCGGGAGGCTGAAGCAGGAGAGAATCGCTTGAACCCAGGAGGCAGAGGTTGCAGTGAGCTGAGATCGCGCCACTGCACTCTAGGGTAGGAAGGCCCAGGGTAGGAAGCTGAGCTGTTTCTAAATCTGTAGCCACCTTTTCTCAATGACAATGAAGTAATCTTCCGAGATGTTGAAAAACCTGGTGCGGAAAGTTTAGAGTAGCAGTTTGGGAATCCCCTGTAATAATCCGCTTTCCCTTGTGAACCTCAGGCTCTGTCTTAAAATTTTTGTATCCTCAATGCACTGTAGGAGCTCAACAAATGATAGAATAGATGAATAAATAGAAGAGAATGAGGAGACGGATCTGAACAGGCTGCGAAGGAGGTGCTATTCCAAAGCCTAGCCCAGAGGCAGTGACCTCGGACCCAAGCCAAAAAAAACAGCTCGCGTTTTGAGGCCGGGAGAAAGAACAGTTCCCAAATTAAGGGGCGTCCAAGGCCTTGCTCTTTTAGAGGGCGGGGCTAGGAGAACGTATTCGGACGCTGCCCGTCAACGAGCCAATCCCCGCCTCAAGGGGGAGGGGATTTAATCTGTCGCCGCTCCTTCCCTTTGGAAAGTAAATACGTTCGGGCGCCATTCAAACGGACCAATGAGTGATTGACGTTGTTGTGGTTGGCCCTCACCGATTGGCTGGAGTTTGTCGTCCTCGTCACCCCTCTGGCTCCACCCCTTTGCACACAAGATGGCGGCGCCCAGCGGAGTAGAGGCTGCGCTTGGGGTTTGCTGAAGCTGGTTGCCTCTCCCACTCCCCTTTTGGGTGCAAAGCGCCGCTAACGGGAGGACGGGGGCCGGGCGGGGACAGGGGCACCTGCGTAGCTGGACTGCGAGCCCGCGCCCAGCTTGCGTCGACCCCACCCGGCCCCGGCCCGACCCGACCCGATCCGATCCAGTCCGATCCCATTCCATCCGTTCCCCGTCTCCTCCCGGTCTGACCTATTGTCCGGCCGTGGTTCGCCACATCAGGCATCCAAAGCTGAGGTCGTTCCTACGGCCTGGGCTCGCCTTCGCTTTGGAGATGTTTGGGCTCTTCCCTCCCAAAGAGCCCATCTTCAAAACCTGGACTCTTGGACTGGCACCTAGCCCCCTTTCCCTCTACCAAGACTCCTCTTCCCTCTTACCCACTTCTTCCTCAGATTCTTGATACCCCCTGTGTTGGAGACTGCTCATTTTCCTTCCATATTAATCCCAGACCCCCTAAAATATTGACAATCTTGACAACCCCACAACCGAGGAGCCAGACTTTCTTTTGGACTAACCTCCATAGCCCTATCATGGAGGCAGTGTACCTGGTAGTGAATGGGGTGGGCCTGGTGCTGGACGTGCTGACCTTGATGTTGGACCTCAACTTCCTGCTGGTGTCCTCCCTCCTGGCTTCCCTGGCCTGGCTCCTGGCCTTCGTCTACAACCTGCCGCACACGGTACTGACTAGTCTTCTGCACTTGGGCCGCGGAGTCCTGCTTTCATTGCTGGCCTTGATCGAAGCCGTGGTCCGGTTCACATGTGGGGGCTTGCAGGCCTTGTGTACCCTGCTCTATAGCTGCTGCTCTGGCCTGGAGAGCCTAAAGCTCCTGGGGCACCTGGCCTCTCACGGGGCACTGCGGAGCAGGGAAATACTGCACCGGGGCGTCGTCAGTGTGGTCTCCAATGGCCATGCTTTGCTGCGCCAGGCCTGTGACATCTGTGCCATTGCCATGAGCCTGGTGGCTTATGTGATCAACAGCCTGGTCAACATCTGCCTCATTGGCACTCAGAACCTCTTTTCCCTGGTGCTGGCCCTTTGGGATACAGTGACCGGGCCTCTGTGGAGGATGACGGACGTAGTGGCTGCCTTCCTAGCCCACATTTCCAGCAGTGCTGTGGCCATGGCCATCCTCCTTTGGACACCCTGCCAACTAGCCCTGGAGCTGCTGGCCTCAGCTGCCCGCCTGCTGGCCAGCTTTGTGCTTGTCAATCTCACTGGCCTGGTGTTGCTAGCTTGCGTGCTGGCAGTGACGGTGACTGTATTGCATCCAGACTTGACCCTGAGACTGGCTACCCAGGCACTCAACCAGCTCCATGCCCGGCCATCCTACCACCGTCTTCGAGAGGATGTCATGCGGCTCTCTCGCCTAGCACTGGGCTCAGAGGCCTGGCGCCGAGTCTGGAGCCGCAGCCTGCAGCTGGCGAGTTGGCCGAACCGGGGAGGGGCACCTGGAGCCCCCCAAGGTGACCCTATGAGGGTGTTCTCAGTTAGGACCCGGAGACAGGACACTTTTCCTGAAGCGGGGCGCAGATCAGAGGCGGAAGAGGAGGAGGCCAGGACCATCAGAGCAACACCTGCCAGGGGCCGAGAGAGGCTCAACGAGGAGGAGCCTCCAGGCGGGCAAGACCCATGGAAGTTGCTGAAGGAGCAAGAGGAGCGGAAGAAGTGTGTCATCTGCCAGGACCAGAGCAAGACGGTGTTGCTTCTGCCCTGCAGGCATCTGTGCCTATGCCAGGCCTGCACTGAAATCTTGATGCGCCACCCCGTCTACCACCGCAACTGCCCGCTGTGCCGCCGGGGCATCCTGCAGACCCTCAATGTCTACCTCTGAAGACTCCTTCCCTACCTGCCCACCCCTCCACGCTCCACGCAGGCACTCACGCTAGGACAGCATTAACACCTCATCTCCGGGTCCTGGTCTGAATCCCTCCTACCCCTGTGGCTGTCCTGCCAAGCCTCCAAGCCATACATCCAGGACATTGAGATGGAAGACTATGATCTGGGTGGGGGCAGGATAACATAGCTTCTCCTTACCCAGTGGGTCCCTTCGATGCTGAGGGTGGTGAGTATGTCACTATGCAAGGGCCCTGAGACTGTTTGCTGTGGGCTGTCCTCCAGCTTGCCCAGGGCCCACCCAGCTGCCGAGATCTCTGCTTCTGGTTTTTCTGTTGGAGATCTGTAGGTCCTTTTCCTGCCTCCTTCACATTTCCTCCCCAGCTTTTGTGGCTACAACATACCAGTGTTATTTGGGTGTTTTGGCAACTCAGGGGCCTTCGGATGATCTTGAACCTTTGTGTTCAGCCAGAGCCCCTGTGCCCTGGTAGGCTTTGGGGTTAGTATCTCTCAGGTACCCTCAGAGCCACCTCTGCCTGTCATCGTCTGATGAGGCTCCCTCCCAACCTGATCCAAAAGCTGGGCTCAGGAGTTTACCCCTGGGATGGGGGATGCATCTGCACCTGACTTTGGGACCATGTGCTCTCTGGCACCACAGCTCACTGCAAGTCTCAGGAGGGATAACCAGATTTCTGCTCATTCCCGTTTCACTCCCACATCACACAGAAAAATGGCATTCCTCTCTGTCTCTCCCTGGCATTGGAGAGGGCAGACTGTGCACATTTCACTAGGGTCCAAATACAGAAGGGGCCAGGGCCCAGGGGCTTGCAGCTTCCTGAGGGGTCTCTGGCCCAGTTTCCTATGAATAAAGTTATCTTGACAGCTCTGACAGTCTCTTGTGCATCCCTGCAAGGGAGCAGTTGGTCAAGGCAACAGACCCTGCATCAGCATCCTTCAGCCCTTCTGGAGTCAGAAGTGTGGGCTGTGGGAGTACCTGGGCTTTAGCGGGGGAGACAGGGAAGGAGGTAAGATAGGCTGGGAAGACTGTGTCATGGGGAGAGTGCATGTCAGGCGTGGCTCTGAGCTGTCATCCCTTCTGATTTGTCCCCTCACACACGTGGCTTTCGAAAAGCCTTCTGTATTTTTTCTATTTTTGCCCAAATTAAGCCCTTGTAGGGAGGAATGTGAACCATCTCACCCCTTGAGTCAGCCTTCCCAGCTCCTCCCCCGGGGCCCGTCTTCCTGGGAGGGAGCATGGGGTTCCTGCTGCCTGGAGTCCAGTCTTACCCTCGGATCCCAGGAGGAGCTGGTGTGTGTCCCTGTGTGTCTTAGCGTGGGGTCTGGTGCAGAGCTGGGTTGGAGTGTGGCTGCGGGACCTCCTGATAGAGGCTGCCTGAGGCCTGTCTCTAGCTCACATTTGGGGCTCAGTCCCCATTGGCCATATCTGCCCTCACATGACCAGCAGAAGAGCAGGGGCACTCCCCCATAATTGTATGTTCTGTCTGGGACCACAGTGCCTGGGACTGCCTTCAGGAAGGGGGCACCGGTAGCTCAGGAAGAACTCTGAGGAGAGGCCCCCCCTTCCTTGGGTTGAGGCTGCGCAGATGGGGCTGGGCAGTCCTGGTTTGTTAGTCACTGAGTTGGAGGTGGGCCCCCTGGGTGGGGGAGGCTTGAGGGGCTTTGTGGCTAGCCTCAGACACAGTGGCTCGGCCCACCCAGGCTATGCCCAGAGCAGTGGGGGAGGGCTCCTCATCTCCACCTCAGAACTGGGAGGCCTAGGGAGGGCTTGGCACTTGCTCTTTCCTTCCCTCAATCCGGGACAGGGAGCTGAGCAAGGGGAGGCCCGGCTCCTTCCAGTCTCTGTTTAATGTGGGGATAAACATTTTATGATAGAAGATAAACTTCCTGAGTTGGGAGTAAAGGACTCCCCTTTTCTTCCATCTGCATCTGGAATTCCTTTGGCCGACCTCAATACCCCTCCTCCCCCTCACCACCCATGGTCAGGAGCTCAAGCTACCCAGGATCCCTGCGGCATTCTGGGTCCAGGGCACCCCCTTGTGGTCATCTCAGAAACTACTTATCTCTAGACGCCCAGGGACGGCACTCGGGTTACAGAGCAATAGCTTTCCAGTCATCTGGGGACCAGGCAAGCAGCCAGGGCAGTCATAGACAAAAGTCCTCGGCTCTTTTTTTTTGGATCAGGGCAGGGATATGTGTGGTGCCGGCAGCCCCTACGTGGTTTAGGTGGCATCTTTGAATTATAAAAAGGTACCCCCTTTTTTAAGGGTGGCTGGAGCCCAACACCAGGAGGGCATCCCACTGTCAGCCACTCTTATTCACAACCTAGGTGGCGGCTCTGTGGAGCAGCCTCTCATTCCCCTGGGCCGGCTTCCTGTATATCTGTCCCATATCTCTATTTCATCCAAGAACCCTCCCTTCTGCCTGAGCACCCCCTCCACACCACGATCCCAGAAACAGAACCCCCACCACTAAAGAAGAAAGGCTGGAGCCAGTAGGAGTGTTCTTAGATTTATTGAGTGATCTCTGAGTAAAGGGCCGGCCCCATGTGCAGGAGGGGGTGAGGAGGATCCAGAGTAGCAGAGGATCAGGAAGAGAGCATCCCACCATGGGCTCCTGGGCCAGAGCAACTGGGGGACTCACACTTGCCAGCACAGCACGCTCCTCTGGTCTTGGGCAGAAATCCAGTCACTGCCCCATGCTGCCATACCTGATTGCAGACAGCCACTGTCCCCATTCCTTGCCAGCGGCAGGACGGAGAGCCCCTACCCCACCTCCCTAGTCATTCACAATATTCCAGGGGGGCCAGCCCTCCTGGATGACCTGGTTGTCAGCGTCACACCCTCCTCCTAGGAGTGAGAGCGTGAGCTCACTTTGCAGTGGGCATTAAGCGAAGACTGGGGAGCTGTGCCAGTCAGAGTACACCAGAAATCCGGAGAAGGTGCTGTCTGTCTTGATGCTGGCATAGATGCCAATGTAGTCACCCACACCCACCTGCACCCACACTTGGTCCTCGGGCTCCAGCCTCACCATGGCGCCTCCCGAGAGCGAGGCTGGCTTGGGCCAACCCCCGAAAAACTGGAAGAAAGAGGCAATGGATTCGCCGTTCTTCACCAGATCAAACTGCAGGCTGGCCCGGTAGACGGTGGCATGCACGGCGAAGTAGTAGACCCCAGGCACCTGGCAGGTGAACTTGCCGGTGACGGCGTCATAATGTCCCTGCTCGTTCACTAGCACGCGGTCGAAGGGCAGGGGAGCGTCAGACGGCGGAGGCACCCGGCTCTCGGAGCGCTTGGCGCTGAAGGCGGATCGCGGAGGCACCGAGCACTCCCCTGCAGGCCCGGTGGGCCCCGCGGGTCCCGCCTCTCCTCGCGGCCCAGGCTCCCCTCGAGGTCCCGGCAGTCCTGCGGGGTAAGCAGGGCGGCAGGTTGAGCGTAGTGGCCGGGTCAGCCCGAAACGGGGCGGCGACTCTAAGGTCACCGTACCCCTCCCCGCCTCTGCCTGAGCTTGGGCCAGCGCCTCTTCCCGCACGGGTACCTCCTCCACCCATTCCCGCAGGGCAGATCTGGGGGGCTGGCCGAGGGGGCGCCCGCTGCCTGGGCCCTTCCCCCGCTCAGGGCTGCAAAGCTCAGGGAGTGGCGCCCCCTGGCGGGAGGCCCGAGCCCCGGGCACTGGGAGTGGGAGCTGCGGCGGAGCCTGCTCGGACGTCGCCACCTACAGCCGCTGCGGTGCCTTCTTACCCGGCCTCCCGCCCTCGCCTTTCTCTCCCGGAGCCCCGGGCGCGCCGTCGCGGCCGTCGCGGCCATCGCGGCCCGGCAAGCCCTGGCTGCCATGGTGGCCCGGCGTGCCTGGAAGGCCGGGGTGCCCCGGGCACAGGCTGGGGATCTTGTTGTCGTCCAGTGGGGGAGAGCCGGCCGCCAGGCCCAGGAGCAGCAGGACAAGGAGCGGCCTCATAGCGCTGGCACCGGGAGCCCGGACGCCGGGGTCCTCTCGCAGTCTGTGGGCCAGGCAGGACTGGAGTCGGGACCCAGAATCCTGGGACCTACCTCGATCCCCACCCCGGCGTGGCCCAGTCAGTCCCCACCCCACTGCCGTGCCCCTGAGGCTGAGCGCCCGCAGGGCCGAACACCCGGAGAGCGCAGGCAGGGGAGAGGGGGTAGAAGCGGCCAGCCCTCCCTCCCACCTCCGGCCCGCGCCAGCCTTTCCCACAGTCCCCTCCCCAGCCCCTTTCCCCTCCTCCGCCAGACTCACCCCGCCTCCCGGCTCCCCGATGGCCTCCTTCGGGGCCCTCGCTACTCCGGACCCTCCAGTCGGTGGTGCTCCAGCCCCCAAGCTTCTCCCCGGCGAGGCGCCCCCTGCCCTGCCGTCACCCCAGTCCTGGTTCGCTGCCTTGCCGGCTCCGCTCTCCTCCTCCCAGACTCCAAGAGGAAACCAGTTGTTCGGGGGCCAAGAGCTCCCGGACCGGGAAATAGCTGGGAAATAACTCGTGGTGTCGCCCGGCGGCCGGCCAAAGTTTAGGGGGAGAAAGGAGGGGTAGAAAGACTTGAGCCGGGCACAGAGAGGCAGAACTTCGAGAGACGGACACACAGGGCACCTCCTGTTCCCAGGGCCAGAGGAGAGGCGGGGCAGTGGCAGAGACCAAGGAACAGACCCCATTTCAGGGAGAAATAGGTAGGGAGATGAGGGTGGAGAGTTCTAGAGGCAGACAGCCAGTTGGATCCCTAAGGCCTAGGACAGGGCCTGCCACATGAGTAGATGCTCAGTACATTTCTGTTGAATCAAGGAAAAGGTCAGAAGGCAAGCGATAGAAAAGCTGAAAAAGCAGATGGAAAGGGGAAGAGGCAGAAGGCGGGAAGTCTGGGTCAGAGGCCTGGATGGGAAGCGGTCTCCATTGTCCAGTGGCACAGTGTAGGGTCAGTCAGCAGCCTGGGGCCAGGAAGGGGACAGGAAGGTGCAGGGAGGGTCCCATGAGCCCCAGCTGAGGACTTCTCCTCCCCCTCCCTGGAAGCCCCAGAGAAGATAGTTAGAGACCCTGCTGGTGCGCCTTCCTTTTCCCCCTATGTGCCAGTCCTGACCGGCAAAAGAGGACGGGCAGAAAGAGGGCAGGGGCTGGCTTCAGGGTCAGGGCTGGGCGCAAGCTTCCAGACCAGCTGCCTCTGGAAGTCTGTTGCAGTTGAAGGGCCAGGGGGTGCCCAGTAGTGCCAGGCCAGACTGGCACTGGTGCTCTGCTTCCTGGCAGACAGAGCGGCAAGGGGGCAGAACACTGCCTAGTGGGGTGCAACGGGGCACAAGCAGCCCACACAGGAGCCTCCGGAAATTCTGGTAGCAGGGCAGGCTTGTCAGGCTCTGCGGAGGGACAGTGGCCTTCAGGCACCTGCTCCCAGGCTCCCTCCCCTCCCAGGCCTGCCCTCCTTCCCTCCACCCAGAAGACCTTGTAACCGCTGAGGACTTCTACCACCTCCTCCTGGGTGGCCATGCCCACCCAGATGTTAGGGAAGGCCGTGGTGTTGTAGCTCAGACCGAGGCACATCTCCACCTGGACGGGCTCACAGGCCAGCTCTGCAGGGGTGGAGGGGAAGGTCACTGTGGGGACTGCTCACTGGCTCTGTGGCCTGTGGCAAGTCACCGAATCACTCGGTCCTGTGTGTACGTGGGTCCAATGTGGGTGGTTGTGAGGAAGCAAGAGGATAACAAGGAGAGAGGCTGTACACACACTGAGGATCCCTGCCATCCCTGAGAGCCTGCTCCAGCATCGGTTGCCAGCCCTGGGCATCACGCAGGCACGTCTTTGATCTCAGGGAACATGGGGCACCCGTGTTTGCAGGGACCACTTGGGCATCTGGAAGAAATCCCCTGCTCTGTGTAAGAGGATGCCTTCATCTTATATGGGCTGTGGAAAGGGGCTCTGGGTGACAGAAGGGACTGGTTCTTGAAGTCCCACCACTGATTCCCAGATTTCCATTTCCCTTGGGGTGACAGTCAGTGCCATTGCCACCACCAGCCGAGTGTCTTCCAGGACTCTGCAAAGTGGTCCCAGAGTCAGCTGGCCCCGCCCCCTCAGGGAAGATGGGATGGGACACTATGCAGTACAGCAGCAGGGTTCTGTGAGGTGAGCACCCAGCCTATTCAGGGTCCCTAGGGGCAGGCTTCTCACCTGGGGGTGGGAACAAGGGGCGGCTGCAGTTGTCATCGCTGCCATCAGTGCAGTCTCTCCACATGTCACACATCCACTGCACACCCTTACACCCTCCAGCCTGGCAGGAGAGCTCACTGGGCCCACAGGGGTCTGCAGGCACAAGGGGCATGGCAGTGCCTGGGGATATACCTATACCCCCAGTACCCCCAGAGTGTCCTGACCAGGGTCCAGAACCCTTCTCCATCCCCCTGGAGGTGCCTCTACTGCCCACACCCACTTGCCCAGGGGCACCTACTCTCCGTGGCATTGAAGGCCAGGTAGGTGGCTGAGAAGCCTCCACTGCTGATGCCATGATCTGTCCTAAAAAGCACAGCCAGCTCATGGTGTGAGGAGATGAGGTGGGGGGGTGGCTCTGCTCCACAGAACCTGCCCAAAGCAGACAGCAGTTCTGGGCGCCAGCCCTGGCTGACTGAGGGGCACTGCAGCCTCCCACAGGCCTGGCTCTGAGCTGGAGCCCTGGGTGATGCCAAAGTTGATGGGAGACACAGGGTTAGGGTCTGGTGAGGAAGACACACATATTCAGCAGGCAAAGCATTAAACAAACTGCTTGAACTTGAGCCACTTCGAGATGGGGAAAAATCAGCGAGGCAGCCTGGCGTTGTGGCTCACACCTATAATCCCAGCATTTTGGGAAGCCAAGTCGGGAGGATCACTTGAGCCCAGGAGTTTGAAACCAGCCTGGGCGATATAGTAAGACCTTGTCTTTACAAAAAAATTTAAAAAATAAATTATCTGGGCGTGGTGGCATGTGCCTGTGGTCCCAGCTACTTGGGAGGCTGAGGTGGAAGGAGCGCTTGAACCTGGGAGGTCAAGGCAGCAATGAGCCATGGTAGTGCTACTGCACTCCTGCCTGGGCGACAAAGTGAGATTCTGCCTCAAAAAAAGAAGAAAAAGAAAAATCAATGAGGGTTTGTAAGGGAGGTGGAAGTGGCCCCTACCGGCGGGGAGAAACTGGGGCAGGGAGAGGTTTGGGGAAGGACCTCCTGGGGACAGGGAGCGTGTGGGGTGAAGGTTTTGAGGTGAGAGCTGTCTTTAGGGTAACGGTGAAGAGACCCCCGGCCTAGAGTAGCAGAAGAAAGTGAAGCTGGGGAATGTGCTGGGCCGACATGGAAGGTGGCGGTGGCAGACAGTGAGGATGGAGTTATCCATGGCTCTTCCCTGGTTCCTGTACCTGCCCAGGAGGCTGAAGGCCCCTGAGTTGCTGGTCTCGTACACCTCCACGTAGTCAAACTTGCACTCATCCTGAGCCTCCAGGCTGAAGTTGTGGAACTGCAGTTCTATGCTGTGTCCAGCCGGCACCGAGATATGCCAGGTGCAGAGCTGGGGGAGGGCACAGGTGGGCAATTCATGACCCCTTCTGTCTCATCCTGGGCACCCAGGCTGAGCTCCAGAAGGGCCTTCGTCCCCCACTGCTGGCTGAGGGGTGGGGTCGCACTTTCATCATTGGTGGATCTTAAGGGCCTGGTTTCAGAGGTTAGTTGACCCAGTGTGGGAACATCTGGGTACACATCAGGCACTTACTAATATCCCCCATCCCCCATCTGCTTGATCTCTGACCTTCTCAAGTAGAAGGTAGTGTCTACCATGCCATTCCCATTACACTGACTTGGGTGCTCAGGTGCTTCCATGTGTGCCCCTCCCCCCTGCATGGAGCACCGTGCTTACCTGTTGGTGAGGGTACTGCTGCAGGTAGTTGGGAGTAGAGAAAGTGCCCTGGAGCCCAGTCAGATTCCCCCCACACCCTGTAGAGAGGTGGAAGGGTTCATGAGTTTGCTAGGATCCGTGTTTCCATCCAATAGTGATTGTGGGCAGTGACTGCAGAGCAAGAGTTTTGGCCATGCCCATGGGAAGCAAGTTCTGGGCCAAAGAATGACAAAGGAGGGAATGCTGGCGGAGGCCCCGGTTTGAGGCTGGACCAGAGCTGGGGGGCCCAATTTGAACCCAGATCAGATGCCTGAAGAGAGGACCCCCCATGCCTGGCCCGTACCCGAAAACTTGGCACTGCAGTTGGTCTCATCGCTGCCGTCAGCACAATTGGCAAAGCCATCACACACTGAGTCAGGTAGCAGACAGATGAGCTGGTCACAGTGGAACTCATCATGGGCACAGCTCCCTGGGTGTGGGCACCAGGAGTCAGGGAGGCCCGGAGTCTCCACCCTTTTGGCAGGGCTGGGAGTGGGTGGAGGGGAAGAAAGTGGACACTCAACAGGCAGCTAGGGACATGGTGGGAACACACTCACCATGTCCAGGGGCCACAGCCTGGTACCAGGCATGGAAACCAAATCCTTCCACACTGCTGTCAGAGACGAAGACCACCAGGAGGTGGCTGGCATTGGTGTTGAGCGTGGGGGGAGGCACCCTCCCACAAATCCTGCAAGAAGCCAGGTTGGGGGTGATGGAGGCTCCAAGAGCAGGGCCAGCCAGAGAGGAGCTTGCCTGGGCCTTACAGTCCTATTTTCTTAACCCCCAAACTGGTGACCATGTGGTCAAAATGTCTCCTCTGATGTCCCAGGGAGCTCTGACCTTCTTAGCATCTGCACATTTATCCTTGTAGCATTTACTCATAGGAAGATAGAAAGGAGATCCATGTTACAGACTAGGAAACAGGTCAGAGAGGGGAAGTGATCTTCCTCATGGCACACAGCAAGGTGGTGGCAGAGCTGGGCCCAGAGGTCTAGTCTCTCAGTTTCTTTCTCGGTTAGCCCTTCCCCCTGCCACTCCCTGATTCTGCTCTTTAGATAGTGGTTCAGGACACGGTGGGATGTCCTGGGGTCAGAGGGACCTACCTGAGGAGGGAGCCTTCAGGCTCAGGGGCGATTTCCAAGCGATCAAAAAGGCAAGAGGCCACACTCTCTATGCTGAGGGCTTCGATTTTGAGCTGTATTGCATGGTCTGTGGCCACCTGGATACGCCACATGCAGTGGGCGTTGGGGGGGTAAGGGTCTGGGTAGTTGGGACTGCTGAAGAAGCCCCTTGGGCCAGAGAGGAGGCCTCCACAGGCTGCGGAGATGGAGGTCAGAGTTCAGAGGTCAAAAGGAGTGAGGTCCTTTATTCTCCAAGGTGCCTCTTCCTCACCCTCCCCTCACCCCGACCCCATCATCTTGGGCCCTTCTCCGGGAAGACCTGCCCTGAGTACTCACTGGCCTGTGGGGAGGGGCTCACACCTGACTCCTGCTGCCCATTAGTGATCCCAGCTGCCTGAGAGGTGGTGATGGTGGGGGTGGGGGTGGTGGTGGTAAGGCCTCCGGCAGGCAGTGGGCTATGGGAGGCCCCAGGTGGGGGTGCAGCCTGCAGCTCTGGAGGTGGGAAGATGGAGGGTGGCGTTCAGAGGAGCTGGATCCTGGAAGGCTGGGAGAGTGGCTGATGGAATTTCATTCCAAAGCCCTCCTTTCAAGTTGTCCCTGGGTACTTACGGGCCAGGATGATGGCCACCAGCAGCCCGAGCAGCAGGAGCAGCAGGCTGGCGAGCAGGAGGACGCAGAGCCAGGAGAAACGGCAGTCTGGCCGCAGCCCTCGAGGACGCCGACCTGCGAGCCGGCAGGTAGGGTTTTGAGAGCCCCTTCTGTTGGGCATTTCTCATGCTGCCCTTGGCTCCTGGGCCTCTCTGTCCTCCCCCAGGTCACCCCCTGGGATGGTTACCATGCCAGGGAGCTGGGACACTATAGCTGGCATCTTCTGGGAAAGCTGGGGGAGGGCAGGATGGCTCAGGCTCGAAGGCAGGATTGCAGAACTCGGTCTGGAAGGGAGAGACTTGAGGGCTGAGGCAGTGGTGACCACTGCGGTGCTGGGTCTTAGGAGCACGATTCTATGTGGCCCTTACCTTGCTTGATTCCGTTGCCTCCACACAGAGGATGACATCTGAGTAGTCCTTCATGGCCCAAGGCTCTGCATGGCTTTCTGGAGTCCCTGTGACAGCCCAAGACCCCCAAAGGCCCACTCTCTGACCACAAACTCCCTATCAAAGGGGCAGCCTCTACTACCAAAGGGAAAAGGTTGCTAGGCTAGACCAGCTCTTGGGCTGTCCTTGGTAGAGTGGTTCGGCCTATGGGCTACTCTGTCTCTGTGTGAGGGAAGGGATGGCAGCCAGGAGGAATTCACAAAGGCATGAAATGGTCCCTTAATCCCACTCAGCTGAGGATGCCGAGGCCAAGTCCCTGGCACAGGGTGGCTGTTCTTAAAGGCACAGGCGGTGGCTGAGAACACCCAGCAGAGGAAACTAGGTGCTCTGTGTGTGGGTGTGACGAGGGGAGCTCTCCATCCCTAGCACCCAAGGCACTGAGTGAGCACTTGGGGGGTCCCTGGGAGGGGAGAGAAGTTGCAGGCAGAAGGAACCGTGGGTGGTCTGAGAAAGAAGCAGGGTGGAGGGGGTGGACAAAGCCAGCTGCCCACCAGGTTACAGGGGCACTGGCCAGGTCGGGTCTTTGGAAGGCCCCTGGTAGATCACCAGTGGGTGTGACCAGGACAAGGAGAGAAGAACATGGTGTGAGCCAGGGACTGACCACTCATTCCTGGGACCCCTAAACCTACAGGAGAAAGGACAGGGAAGGGGGAGGTGCCCAGGTCTTGGGGAGGGTTGGGGTGTGGAGTCTAGCCATTGGGGCTGTTGCACGGTAGGAAACACACACACTGCAAACAAGATTACTGCATGTCTCTTTCTCCATGGGCGAAGTCCTCTTGGAAAATCCCAGCCTAGCCCTGCTGTCCTCAGGGAGAAAGGAAAGGGATTGGTAATCTGTTTTGTGTTAGCCATGCTTAGGCTGAGAGTTTGGCAGGGAGGGAAGTGGGGAGAGAGCCTCATATTTCTGGCTACTATTTGTAGAATGTCTGGGCAAGAGGGCTACATGCAGTTTCTCTCCTTTCATAACTATAAGGTAGCCTCACCATTTTACAAATGCTGATGCTGGGCTCTGAGAGATTACGTCACTTTCCCAAGGTCACACAGCTGGTAAGATACAGAGATGAGAGTTGAGCCTAGGACTGGATAGAGCTTAGGCTCACATTTTCTGTGATGTACTTCTTTCACCCCACATTGGGGCTGAGGCATGCTGGGGTAGCAGAGGGATCAGAGTGACACGGGGGCAGAGTGAGGAACCCCTTGGGGATGGAAGCAAAGAGGGCAGGCTGCCCTCCTTGCACTCAGGAAAGGAGATGCCTCCACCCAAACGGGTGGATGCCTCCACCCGTTTTTCTCCATTTGTTACTGGAGGGCCTTAGTTTGCTTTTGTCTAGGAGGTCAAGCTGTTTCCTGGACCCTTGGAAGTCTAATGGTACTTGGTCTTTAGGGAAGAGACTTTTTGGGAGCTGTAGGGACAGGTGCTCTTGGAGAGGATCAGACAGTTCCTGACCACAAAGTACTTCTCATTCTGGCTGGATCAAGACAGAGCAGGATCCCCTGTCACACAGTATGTTAAGAGCCTTGCCACAGGGGCAGCTTCATGGACAGAGTGGCCCTGCACTGAGCTTTGAGGATGATTGGCTGGGCGAGCCATGCCCCTGGGTCTGCTCCTCTAAAGCCACTCGTTCGCTGTTATCATTGAGAGAGAGGCTGCTGTGCCGGGGTTTGGCTGGGCACTGGGCTCTTGGAGCTGACTGAGACAAGGTGCCCTCGTCTCAAGGAGCCCCTGCTCTGCTGTGACAGCTCTCAAAGTGGGGCCCGGGGCCTTCTTTTACAGGGCTTGAGAGCTTAGAACTAGGCTCATAATAACACTAAGACATGATGTGCCTTTTTCACACTCATTCATGTTTTCCAGACGCTCCGTGACATGTGATATGACATTGGGTTGAATGCTGAACGAGACGCAAGTCCAGCTGCCTTCTATTAAGCCAGATGCTAAAGAGATTTGCACAAATGTAAAACGACGCTGCCATTCTTACTAATTTTTTTTTTTTTTTTTGAGACGGAGTTTTGCTCTTGTTGCCCAGGCTGGAGTGCAATGGTGAGATCTCAGTTCACCGCAACCTCTGCCTCCCGGGTTCAAGTGATTCTGCCACCTCAGCCTCCTGAGTAGCTGGGATTACAGGCATGCACCACCAAGCCCAGCTAATTTTGTATTTTTAGTAGAGACGGGGTTTCTCCATGTTGGTCAGGCTGGTCTCATACTCCTGACCTCAGGTGATCCGCCTGCCTCAGCCTTCCAAAGTGCCAGGATTACAGGCGTGAGCCACTCTGTGTCTGGCCCATTCTTACTAATTTTTTTTTTTTGTTTCAGAAAATATAGGTGGTTTTTTTAAAAAATTATTATTTTTTATTTATACTTTTAGTAGAGACAGGGTCTCACTCTGTTGCCCAGGCTGGTCTCAAACTCCTGGACTCAAGTAATCCTCCTACCTCAGCCTCCCAAAGTGCTGGGATTATATGGTTTTAAAAAAAATTATTGGCCGGGCACGGTGGCTCATGCCTGTAATCCCAGCACTTTGGGAGGCCGAGGCGGGCAGATCACGAGGTCAGGAGATCAAGACCATCCTGGCTAACACGGTGAAACCCTGTCTCTACTAAAAGTACAAAAACAAATTAGCCGGGTGTGGTGGCGGGTGCCTGTAGTCCTAGCTACTCAGGAGGCTTAGGCCCCAGAATGGCGTGAACCTGGGAGGCGGAGCTTGCAATGAGCCGAGGTCACGCCACTGCACTCCACCCTGGGCGACAGAGTGAGATGCCATCTCAAAAAAAAAAAAAATTATTTTAGCTTGTAAAGGGTTTATTAAAATTTATTGTTTAAAACTTAGTAAGAAAATACTTAAATTTCTCTCAGCTTTAATATTAATTTGGTAAATATTAATAGATAGAACCCACATAAAGCAAAGTTCTTTGGGGTTCTCCATAATTTTTAAGAATGTAAGGGGTGCCGAGTGTGGTGGCTCACGCCTGTAATCCCAGCACTTTGGGAGGCCGAGGCGAGTGGATCACGAGGTCAGGAGATTGAGACCATCCTGGCTAACACAGTGAAACCCCGTCTCTACTAAAAATACAAAAAAGTTAGCCAGGTGTGGTGGCGGACGCCTGTAGTCCCAGCTACTTTGGAGGCTGAGGCAGGAGAATGGTGTGAACCCAGGAGGCGGAGCTTGCAGTGAGCTGAGATCGTGCCACTGTACTCTGGCCTGGGTGACAGAGCAAGACTCCATCTCAAAAAAAAAAAAAAAGAAAAAGAAAAGAAAAGAAAAGAAAAAAGAATGTAAGGGGGTTGACTGGGTGTGGTGGCTCACGCCTGTAATCCCAGCACTTTGGGAGGCTGAGGTGGGTGGATCACGTGAGGTCAGAAGTTCAAGACCAGCTTGGCCAACATGGTGAAAGCCCATCTCAACTAAAAATACAAAAATTAGCCGGGTGTGGTGGTGAATGCCTGTAGTCCTGGCTACTTAGGAGGCTCAGACAGAGGAATAGATTCTGTCTCAAAAAAAAAAAAAAAAAAAAAAAAAGAAAGAATGTAAGGGAGTCTTTTGAGAAGTGTGGTTCACTGGACAGAGATGAAGACAGTTTACTGGGCCATAAGTCCGGAGATTAAATGCTGTGTAAACTGAAGAAACAATGACTTCCTCTGATGGGGCCAGCAGGAGGACTTCCTGGAAGAGATGAGCCTTTAAAGTTTGAGGGTTGAAAAGGATTTGAATAGGCAGAACTTGGGGGATGGGTAGGGAATTCCAGGAAGGAGGAGAGGCTTAGCACTGTGGCCTGAGGAACTTGGTCACAACTGGGTCTCAGAACTGTTCCTGTGAGTGGGGAGACAACAGAAGGGAGGCCAAGGGAAGGCCTGGAAGACCAGGAAGTTTTTCTCTGCTTTGCTGTTGCCCACGGCCATCCTGGACTACACCCAGGACTCTGCGGGCACAGGCACTCCTGCACCTGGCTGCGTTATGAAGGGGTTTCTGGAGGAAAGGAGGGAAGCCAGGGGCCAGCTCAGGGTTGGGGAGTGGCACACCTAAAACACACGGAGAGTGAAATCCACTGCAGACCCCTCAGCTCACCGCCTCATTTCACCCTTATTCAGCCCCGACGGCAAGAGGAGGGAGGTGTTTTCCTCTCATTTTCTGGATGTCACCGAGGCTTCTGGAAGTTAAGTGCCTTTGCCCAAAGTTGTACAGCTGCCCAGGGGCAGGGCTGGGTTGCAGAGCTGGGGCTGTTGGAGTCCTGGTTTCCACTTTTTTTGTTTTTGCTTTTTGAGACAGGGTCTTGCTGTGTCACACAAGTTGGCGTGTGATCACAACTCACAGCGGCCTCCACCTCCCAGGCTCAAGCAATCCTCCTACCTAAGCCTCCCAAGTAGCTAAGACTACATGTGTGCACCACCATGCTCGACTCATTTTGTAGAGAAGGGGGCCCCCTATGTTGCCAGGTCTCGAATTCCTGGGCTCAAGCAATTCTCCTGCCAAAGTGCTGGCATTATAGATTTCCCTAGTCTTTAGAAGCGTGGGACATAGAAGTTCAATCCCATTACTACCTCCAAGAGGCAGATGTCCCCAAATATCAGGAAGTTGGAAAAGTCAGTTCCTTGATTTTGGAATGCCTATTTAATGGGCATTCTGTTTAGCTTGGGCAGTGCCATACTTACCTACATCAAGTGTATTGTTCCGGAAAAGAAGGTAGAAGCATCCAGAGAGATGAGAGGAACTAAATATTTGCTAAATAGGGACAGTGTTGGTTAAAAAAAAAATTTGCTGAGGATCACCCACCATGAGAATCTCAATGGAGCTTCGATGGTGTAGTCCTGGAAATGGAAGTTAAGTGGGGGAAATGGACATTTGTGGAGTTGCTGAGTACCTACTATGTGCCAGACACCCAGCCATCCCCTCCCTTCCTCTCCTCTCCCCTCTCCTCCCCTCTTTACTTTTTCCCTGTCCTTTCCTCTCTCCTCCCCACTTCCTTCGGTGTGTGTGTGTGTGAGACAGGGTCTTGTTCTATTGCTTAGGCTAGAGTGCACTGGTGTGACCATGGTTCACTGCAGCCTCAACCTCCTGGTCAATTGATCCTCCTACCTCAGCCTCCCAAGTGGCTGGTACTATGCCTGGCTAATTTTTGTACTTTTTGTAGAGACAGCATTTCACCATGTTACCCAGGCCAGTTTCAAACTCCTGGGTGAAAGTTATCTGCCCATCTTGGCCTCCCAAGATGTTGGAATTACAGGCATGAGCCACCGTGCCTGGCCAGACACTGTTTTTCTTAACTGGCACTCACAACTCTGAATAGGTAATGTTATGCTCAGACTACTAGATGAGGAAACTGAGGCTCAGAGAGATTAAGTAACTTGCTTGGGCTGTGAATGCCAGTCTCTTTCTGCTGCCTCCTGCATTCCTGCACAGGTGCTTGTTTCTGCTCTTACAGCAATGAAGGATGGGGACCCTCAGAGATGTCCAGCTCAGACAGTCCTACTAGGGCCCAGGTAGGAGGCAGATCATGGTGGTTTTGCTGTTGGGTGTGTGTGAATGTCACACTGCTGTTTGGCTCAGTTCCTAATAGACGCAGGGTTGGAAAATTTGCTGCAGAAAGTCCTGCAAAATGCTGTCAATTATTCAAACTAAAGGCAGAGTACTCAGATGGAAAGAGAAATGGATAGGCAGTCAAGATCCCCAGGTTCCATCCTGTCTCTGCTCCTGACATGCTATGTGGCCTTGAGCAAGCCTTACTCTAGGGCTCAGTATCCTCACTGCCAAATCGAGATCATGGACAAGGTGACCTCTATGATCTAACTCTAAAGCTTTATAGAGGCCGGGCATGGTGGCTTACGTCTGTAATCCCAGCAGTTTGGGAGGTCAAGGTGGGCAGATCACCTGAGGTCAGGAGTTCGAGACCAGCCTGGCCAACATGGCAAAACCCCATCTCTACTAAAAATACAAAATTAGTTAGGCGTGGTGGTGCATGCCTGTAATCCCAGCTACTCGGGAGGCTGAGGCAGGAGAATCGCTTGAACCTGGGAGGTGGAGGTTGCAGTGAGCAACTGCACTCTCAGCCTGAGTGACAGAGTGAGACTCCATCCCCCCCCCCAAAAAAAAAAAAAAAATATATATATATATATGGCTTTATAGAAAGACACAAGCATTCTGAGCATTGGTCACTTAAATAAATTCTGTAAACTGGAACCAGGGAACTAGAGCTGAGTTCCCTATCTTGGGACTTGAGCATGTATTTAGAGGAAAAGTGATATAGAATGATTGATAACAGGGGAGTGGAGACCTTCAAGACCCACAAGTCCCATCTCAGTAATTTGCAGATGAGGCCCAGAAAGAGGCAGGTTCTTGTTCAAGAGCCACACAAGAGCAGTCAAAGGGGAAGCTCCTCCCCTAGGGAGAGGCCAGCTGGATCAAGAGCAAACAATGAGGGAAGAGAGCCAAGTTGCTAGGAGGCAAAGCTTGATGGACAAAAAAACGTGGGGACAGACCTGTGTGTGTTTGTGGTCTGTGTAACACTAGGACCTGTTGCCATGGGGATGAGAAAGCACCACAGATTAATTACTGAAGAGCTGGGAGCAAGGGTGGCGGGCCTGAGTGGAGCCCCTGCCCTCAATGTCACCTAGAGTCCATCTGTTCCCCGGTGGAAGACAACAAAAATTATAGGGCTGCTTCTACCTCCAGTGAAGAACTAGTCAGAGTACAGCTATTCACTTTGCTACCAGCCTGTTTTTATTTTGAGGGGATCCTATTTGCCTATGGCTTGGGGGCAATCATCAGGTTAAGATTTCCAATCACACCCTGGATCAGGCCACCCTCAGGGCAGGCCAGGGAAGTTTGGGTCCCTCAGGGAGAAATTCCAAGTTTTAAGTCACTGTTATTTTCAATCCCTCTTCTTCACTCTTGGGAAATACTTAGAAAAATGCCTGTCACCCTCCATGAGGCGGGTTTGATAGCAGCACACAGCCCTTAAGTGACAGCAGGTGCTTCTGTCTCAGCAAGGATGGAATAGTCAGGCCTTTATTTATTTATTTATTTATTTATTTATTTTTGAGACGGAGTCTGGCTCTGTCGCCCAGGCTGGAGTGCGGTGGCCGGATCTCAGCTCACTGCAAGCTCCGCCTCCCAGGTTCACGCCATTCTCCTGCCTCCGCCTCCCAAGTAGCTGGGACTACAGGCGCCCGCCTCGTCGCCCGGCTAGTTTTTTGTATTCTTTAGTAGAGACAGGGTTTCACCGTATTAGCCAGGATGGTCTCGATCTCCTGACCTTGTGATCCGCCCGTCTCGGCCTCCCAAAGTACTGGGATTACAGGCTTGAGCCACCGCGCCCGGCCAGGCCTTTATTTTTTAGTGTCTGGAGAGTGGAGGCAGTGAGGAAGGATCCCCATGAAACACTCTAGGCTCACCTGGTGGAGCCTTCAGCTTCCCTAGTTCTAAGACAGCAGCAGAAATGGGAAAGCTGAACAGTGCTAATGAAGAGGTGAGACCAAAGGAGACGTGGGTCACCGAGCGCACCAAAGACATCACCTCTTTTGGGGGTTAAATCTGAAGTCTTGAGAAAAAGCACTTTAGGGAACAAATCCTATAACATAAAAGGTAACTGTTTCTAAGTATTGGGGGGAAAGCTGAGATCTTTGATCAAAGACTAAGCCCTGGCTGGGTGCAGTGGCTCACGCCTGTAATCCCAGCATTTTGGGAGGCCGAGGCAGGCAGATCACCTGAGGTCAGGAGTTCGAGACCAGCCTAACACGGAGAAACCCCATCTCGACTAAAAATACAACATTAGCTGGGTGTGGTGGTGCATGCCTGTAATCCCAGTTACTTGGGAGGCTGAGGCAGGAGAATCGCTTGAACCCAGGAGGCGGAGGTTGTGGTGAGCCGAGATCATGCCACTGCACTCCAGCCTGGGCAACAAGAGTGAAACTGTCTCAAAAAAAAAAAAAAAAAGAAAAGAAAAAAGATTAAGCCCTGTTCACTCCACACCCAGGTAATGATACTCTACTCTAACAGCAAGTTTTGCTATATTTGACATCTGCTGGAGAGATGTATTTTATCTCATCATAGGTCTATGAAGACACCCAAGTGTTTCTTTTTTCATAGAGACAGGGTCTCACTATGTTGCCCAGGCTGGTCTCAAACTCCTGGCCTTAAGCCATCCTCTCACTTCAACCTCTTGAATTACTGGTGTGAGCCACCATGCCTGGTCCCAAGAGTTTCAACAAAGAATTAAGAGAGTAGCTCATACTAACATTAAAACTAACATTAAAAAGTAGACAGTTCATTAAAAAAAAATGGATATGTGAAAACGGTGTCACATAGGAGAATGTCCTGATTCTTAGGAGATGTATACTCAAGTATTTAGAAGTGGTGATATAACACCTCACCTGTAAATGTTTCGGCAGAGAGAATAAAGTACAGTTGACCTTTGAGCAATGTGGGCTTGAACTGTGCGGGTGGATTTTTTCAACTAAATAAGGATAGAAAATACTGCATTTGTGAGATGCAAAACCCACGTATATAGAAGGCTGATTTTCATATATGCAGGTTCTGCTGGGGTGACCTCGGGACTTGAGTATGGTGCAGATTTTGGTATGTGTACCTTGGAACCAATCTCTCTGTGTATACTGGGGGATGGCTGTATATTTAAACGTGTATGTAAACAAGTGGTGAATCCAGATGAAGAATATAGTGTCCAAAATATGTATTGTTTCAGTTTTTAAAAAATTAAACTTAAATGTTCAAACTAAAAAGTGGGTAACTTTTTCCAGAAGTAAAATCCATTTGGAATTTACAAACTGGTTGAAGCAATGAAATAGATGGCCCCTAATACACTAGGAGCCCTTCCTAGGTTCAAACACTCCCAAATCAAGATTCCAACATCTGCCAACTGATTTCTCAAAGCTATTATTTATTCTGTACAAGGTTCCACTGTACATTAGACATTCTTCTACTCTTGCTTACACAGTAAACAAGTGTACACTTGCCCTTGGGCTCAGGTTCACAGGTCTTCCCTGGAGAAGGGTGTCAGGCCAGTAAAACTCAGGGTGTCTTTCTCTGATGCCTCCTCCTGGGGGCCTGGAACATGCCAGGCTCCGCGGGGCACAAGCCGGGCCCAGCTGTGTGGATGAACAGCTTTACTCTCTAGGACAGCACAGAGTTTTGTCCAACTATGTAGGGCAAAATTGAGCCCACAGGAAAGAACCATACAACTGAGGCAAGATGGCCCCAAATACCCAGGCTCCAGCTCCCAGGGCAGGACTGGAGACCACCGCCAAGAAGGGCTGAGGGGCGGCCTGGGCATCCCTGAGAAACTCGGTCCAAAGGGCCTATTATCTAGGAGGCTCTGAGAAGGGGGCGGGAGCAGGAAGTCCGGGGGGAAAGGGGTGTTAATAAATAAAAGGGGAGAGAAGCTCTAGGGACGAGGGGCTTGTGCTATCCTTCAAACAGCTGGGGAGCAGACCAGGGGTGGGTTAGAAGACGTGGGCGGGAAGAACTTGATGCACCGTTGGAAGGAATCTCCTACCTGCTTTCTTCTTCGCCTCACTGCAATGCACAACGAGCCAGGGCTAAGGGCAGGATCCCTTTCCCGGGCGGGTTTGAACATGGCACTGGGGAAAAGGGAAGAGGCTGAGGGATATTTCAGGGAGGGGCAGTTACCCCCTGGTCCCCAAATGCTATAAGGCACAATTCTTGGAGGCAACTAAATTCCATTCATAACATTAAAAAAAAAAAAAAAAACCCAAACCCCCCAAACAGAAACTTGTTTTAGATCCCAGATCTACTGTGGCTGTGCTTGGGGCCTGGCCAATGCCCACCTAGCACCACGGCTAGCATTAGAAAAGTTGTACTTGGAAAAACAGAAAAAGGACCAGTGCAATGTCCCAGCTATGAAGAGGCCTGAAGGAGAGCACTCCAGTCTGAACACTTTAGTTATGGAAATTAAAAAAAAAAAGTTGGGCTTTTTAAAAACCAAAACCAGCGTTTTCCAAAGATGTCCTTTCGTCTGTCCCCTGGAGTTAGCAGCGTGAAGAGGGCTCTTGGCTCATGGGTGTTTTCGGGCTCTGGACCGGCGAGCGGTGCGGGTGGAGATGGGCGCCGGCTCCTCCGCGGCGCGGGCGTCCAGGCGGCGATGCTCCCAGCAAGCTCCAGAGGGCGCTGTCCCCTCGGAGGCGCGGGCACTGCGGCGGGCAGCGGCGCAGCGAGGGTCTTCTCCCCACAGACGCGGTTGTTTCTGACACATAGGAAGCCCACAAGTTTACAAATGCAAACGGAGACGCCGAGGGCACGGGGCGACGCTGGCTCCACGTCCAGGCGATCTTCCCTGCCGGGCCACAGCTCATGAACGCCCGGCTGCTTGCTCCAGACCCTGACCAGGCGGCGTCCATTCCTGCTCGGCAGCTTCAGGTTTGTTTTTCTCGTCAGGTGTGTGTTGTCGTTTTTGTCTTTTTAAGAAACTTAGGGAGCGGGGCCACCACGGGGAAGGGAGAAGGGCCATGGCTCCTGGCGCTACATTCGGGAGGGCGGGCTGGCCAGTTCGTAGAAGAGCAGGTAGGCGTCGCTGGTGCGCACTTGGCTGGAGGACATGGGAGTGACGCTGCGGAGAGAGTGGGGAGTCAGCCCGGAGAGGGGGCAGGACCCGGAGACCCTGGGCCGGCCTCTTCCGGCGCCCCCGAAGCCGGCCGGCCTTTCAGGGAGGCTCCCCACGGGCAGCGGCTTCGTGGCCCTGAACTTTCCCATCCATTCTAGGTGTAAGCCGTGGGGGGTTGGGGGGTGGTGGGGCTGGGGGAAGGTGGGTGGCTCCAGCCCTGCCCTGGCTCTCACCTGGAGTCGTTGAAAGTGTGCCACTCGCCTGTCCCTGGACTGCGACAGTAGGCTGTGTAGTGGCCACCCATGGTGGTTCCGGAGTGATTGGACACAGCATACAGGTTGTAAACAGCATGGTCTGAGGAGGAGGCAGCTGTCAAGCCCCGGAGGCCCCCCTGCCCCGACTTCCTCCCTCTAGCCTCTCCTTCTGGGTCTCTCAGCAGCTGGTGCTGGCAGCGCCCCTTCCTCCCGCCCTCCCTCCGGCCTTGCACACCTGCGTCTTCATTCTGTCCTGTCTACTGGAAGATACTCACTGGTGTTTTCTGAGGCAAATTCTCTTAAGTCCAGGTCTCTTAAAGGGAAGTTCACAAATGTTGTGAGCTTGCTGGTTCGGATCCTGGATTCTGAGAACCGCTTCAGATCTGGCATTGACGTGAGTCAAGGATAGTCAAACCAATGCAGAAGCGCAGACAACAAAAGGAAAGCCTACATGGTCCGTTTCTTCTGACTCTGCTCCCCTCACCTGTTGGCCCCTTGTCATCAGTCCCCCTTGAAAGTCATGTCCCAGCCCTGATGGATCTTAAGGATACGGAGCACCAAGATCTTTGGGAACCTCTGGATGGAGAACTTCTTTATACACCGTTTTCTGCCTCGGCAGCGACAGCATGTCTGAGAGAGAAGACAAACACAAAGAACTTGTGGGGGAAGTCAGTGGGCCCCAGTCCAGTCACTCCTCAGCTGGATCTGCTGGTATCAGCCTCTTCCCAGTAGGTCCCATGGAAATTTGTTCTTGCTGTTACTGAAGGGTGACTTACTGGCTTTTCATCTCCATCAAGCACATCCTCTTTGGTGAAGAGCCTCATGCAATCCATTAATGTCACCTCAGGATAACCTCGCTGGGAAGGGGAAAAAAAGCAAAGGTCAAAGGTCAACATGAAAAGATGGGAGAGAGAGTTCAACAAGGTGGGCAACTGGGGTGCATACCTTAGCAATGGGCAGTGAGAGGTCCCAGAAGGGGTCGAAGACTGTAGAACAGTAACCACAATCTGTACACGTCAGGGAGCTCTTTAGCTGCCCAACAAAGAGATCTGGGGAAGAGAAGGCCATGAGATGCTGAAATACAGGAAATACAGCATGGTCTTCTGCACAGCATCTTTTATTTCTTTTTGAGATGGAGTTTCGCTCTGTCCCCCAGACTGGAGTGCAGTGGCGCAATCTCGTCTCACAATAACCTCTGCCTCCTGGGTTCAAGTGATTCTCCTGCCTTAGCCTCCCAAGTAGCTGGGATTACAGGTTCCCACCACGGCTCCTGGCTAATTTTTGTATTTTTAGTAGAGATGGGGTTTTGCCATGTTGGCCAGGCTGGTCTTGAACTCCTGACCTCAGGTGATCTACCCGCCACGGCCTCCCAAAGTGCAGGGATTACAGGCGTGAGCCACCATGCCTGGCCTGCACAGCATCTTCTTTCTTGCTGTTTCTGCTTTGGTTTGTTGGACACTGGGCAGAAACAGGCTTCCCCGGGACAGTGATTCTTAGGGCTTTTTATGCTTCACTCAGGCAAGAGCAGGCAACAGTGAAGATAAGCATCTTCTCTTCCATGCGCTTACCCCCGATCCTACTGTCTTCCCGTTCTAGATATTTTCTCCACATCTGTCGGCCTTTCTCATCATCACTGGGAACGGGAGAGAGAAGACAATTCAGTCAAAGCTCAAAACTTAAGTTTAAGGGTCTGTCAATCTAGATCCTTCATCTTCAAAAGTAAATCAGATTCTTCTCAAATCATTAACCCCAAAGTGGTGGGTAAAAATCTTGAGTTCACAAAAGTTTTGCTTCCCCACAGCATTCTCCTCTTACTTACGGAAGATGATCGAGGTTCTCAGGGTTGGACTTAGGCCTCAGTGTCACTCGGTTCACCTCATTATGGAGCCCATCCAGAAGAAAGCGAAGGAACTCCTGAGCGTCCTGCTGACTGAACCCAAAGGAAGGAGGGTGAGCAACACCTCTTGTCCTAAGAACCTGCTCCTGCTGCCACCCACCCTGGAGGACATGTCTGCAAGGCCCTTACTTATAGCCAACAAAGCGCGGTGCGTATCTCTGGATCTGGGTCTTGAATTCAGATGGGCTCACCACATCATTGGGGGATGAAGTCCATATGGTCTGAATTAGTTTTGCAAACTCTATTGGAAGGAGAGAGTGTATAGGACAGCTGAGATATTTTCTATAAGAAACTCTGAAACTAGAATCCCAACAAAAAGCAAGCAGAGAAAGAAAGACGGGATAGGAGTGTCTAAGACACAACTCCTAGAACAGCCCCAGTGAAATGGAGGACCATCCAGGGGTAGGCAGGGGCACATGACAGAGGGCCCCTCACCTTCCATGAGGGCTGTGTGTGCATTGCTGCTGTGGTGCAGGTCCCGCATGTAGAGCCTCTGGAGGCAGTAATCTCTCAACTCGCGGGTGTTGCTCAGGCACTGCAGAATTGAGTTCATGAAGCACTGCAAGAGATGACCAGGCAATCAGTGGGGAGATGAGAGTCCCACCTTCCCCTCTGTTACTTACTACCAGAGGCTCTCTGGTTCATCTACCTAGAAATGAATCCTTTCATAGCCTCAAGTTCCTTTTTTCATAAGTGAAAGGGGTGAAGTGAGGCAAATCCCCACTCCAGGCATGGGTGACGTAATTGGTTATTTACTATAGAGGTGCACAAAAGGGCATGGACGCGACGGACAGAAGTGTGTGGGAAGTGATGGGCGTCCTTGAGGGGAAGGATCCAGGAGAAGAGCAGGCTGACGGGTAAAAGGGCAACTCCCTTTTAGCAGTGCTTCCTGCTGGGGATGGGTAAAGCACAGCCCAGCAATTCTGTGAAACACCAGCCGGGAAGGGCGAGTGCCAACTGGCTAAATGGGTAGGGAGTCAGCCACAACCAGGAGGGAACTTGGGTTATATGGCTCCAGTCAGGATAGTAGGGGGTGGGCCTGGGGAAGAAGCAGGCCAGGAGGAACTCACCGTGTTCCCAAGGTTTCGAAGACCAGCCAGACCCTGGGCACTCTTAGAATTCTGCAAGCAAAGAACACATGGCGATAAGGTGGAAGCAAAGATGACAGGCCTGTGCTGGGCTCTCTTGTTCAATTTTCTTTTTTCTTTTTTTTTTTTTGAGACGGAGTCTTGCTCTGTCGCCCAGGCTGGAGTGCAGTGGCCGGATCTCAGCTCACTGCAAGCTCCGCCTCCCGGGTTCACGCTATTCTCCTGCCTCAGCCTCCGGCGTAGCTGGGACTACAGGCGCACGCCACCTCCCCCGGCTAGTTTTTTTGTATTTTTTAGTAGAGATGGGGTTTCACCGTGTTAGCCAGGATGGTCTCGATCTCCTGACCTCGTGATCCACCCGTCTCGGCCTCCCAAAGTGCTGGGATTACAGGCTTGAGCCACCGCGCCCGGCCCACTTGTTCAATTTTCTAACCAGCTAGAGTCACAGGCAGCAGGCCACACATAATATTCTTTCTTCAACTTTACCTGTCTATGTACTTTGTAGGAAAGAGGATTGAGGAATGCCTGTTATTTTCTTTTTCTTTTTTTTGAGACAGAATCTCACTCTGTCACCCAGGCTGGAGTACAGTGGTGCGATCTCAGCTCACTGCAACCTCTACCTTGTGGATTCAAGCAATTTTCCTGCCTCAGCCTCCTGAGTAGCTGGGACTACAGGTGCGTGCCATGACGCCTGGCTAATTTTTTGTATTTTTAGTAGAGCTGGGGTTTCGCAATATTGGCCAGGCTGATCTTGAACTCCTGACCTCAGGTGATCCAACCGCCTTGGCTTCCCAAAGTACTAGGATTATAGGCGTGAGCCACCGTGCCTGGCCTAAATGCCTGTTATTTTCAACACCCAACAAAAATATTCTTCAGGGCTTTGCTTTATTGAGTATGTATTGACTATGTATCTCCCTGCCCCCCATCTTTATATTATTCTCCATTCTCTGCTATAGTGGAGACTGGAAATTCACATATTTGGTACATATTGACTCCTTACTATAAGAAATTTCGAGTCCCAAATCCAGGTGCTATCTCAAATGACCTATATTTGTACTCCTAGAAGTCCAATATATAAAGTAGCTCTCATAATAGACACTTTGAGGAGGTTTTGAAAAGTTAAACAACAAAACACCTTGAGTTTCGATCTTCAGTTGGGAAAAACTCAAGCAAGCCTGCCATTCTGAATTGTCAGAGACAGGTGAAATTCCTTCCAGCTGAGATCAGCTCCTAAGGGCTGATTAAAGGCTGGGAGAATCCTCCCTGCCTGGCTCAGGTTTCAACATCCTGACTGGCCACTGGCTGGGAATCCTGGAGATGGCAGATTGGGCCCGTAGAGGCAAGGGCCTGGCTGAAAGTGCCACTCTTGCTGTTGGCCCCATAGCGGAGGCGGGTGAGGGGGCTGGAGAGAGAACAGGTGCTGGATCGAGGACTCTGAGCTTATTTGTCAAGGTCTCTTGGCTAATCCTGGGCATATCTCCAAGGAGTCAGAAAACCTTCAGGCTCAAAGGGTTAAAGAAACAGTTTGCAGATGAGTCTGCCACCCCCTCTCTCAGGGAGGGGACTGGGAGCAGGCAACTCTGGAGCAACACTGGGGCATGCGTGGGGCCAGCTCAGCCCTGATCAGAACAGGAGCCTGAAATAACTCAGCTAAAATTACTCATGCCGTGTGCTGACAGCCTATGAGGCTGTCAGCAGCTCAAAGCCCATGAGGTTGTCAGCTGGGGGGGGGGGGGGGGAAGGAGCAGGCTGAAGGAGGGCTTTTCTCAAGAACTGCCTTACCGATCCCACAAGTAAGAGGATCCCTTCCTGGCCAGCTGTCAGGGCTAGCCCTAACAGGTAGGGAAGAAAAATATACCCAGAAAAGAGACCCAGTTTAAACCTGCAGCTAGAGAGAAAAGCCAATTGGCAGCAGGTGGGATATAAGCATCCTTGGAGAACTTGGCTAGGGCTGGCAGTATATGGCCCCAAACAACATCTGAATCTGACTTACTGACAGTAACAAGAGGGCCACAACGGAAATAATTCCCTGGGACAAAGACCTTCTCAGCATATTCCAGAATAGGTGAAATGCTGCAAAAGTCTCCATGTTGCCCACTCGGAACTAAATGTTAAAGCTTGCCCCCAACAGAATACCCACCCTCACGTCTATTTTTGGCAGTGCTTTATTAGTTCCTAGCCCCCGTGCCTCAGATGACATCTGTCTAAACAGGCTGCAGGGGAAAGCATTCTACCACTGGTGACCGTGTCAATGTTCACCAAAGCAGGCCCTCAGCTGAGACAACAGTCACTCAGCGCTAATGGAGGTGGGGAAATGGGAAAACGGAGTCATCTGTCTACAGAAGCACTCCTGTGGTGGTTTAAGATGTTGACACTTAATTCTCACCCAGCAGTGAGGGGCAAGAAGGACACTTTGTCACCCACGATTACCATTCTTGACGATCTAACCCCTCTATTGGCCTGGGGAGTGGGGAGATGGGAGAAGCTCCTTTAAGGCGTCGTTAGGACCCTTGGTGGTTGTGTTTTAGGGTGAGAGTTGATGCCTTCGTCTACAATTTCCTGAGCTCAAAACCACATGCCAATTTCTAGGTGCTCTGTGTAGAAGGCGGGTGGATAACAGGAGTGGGGGCGACAGAGGATGGGGGAGCGGGGCTGCTCTATGCCCAGCCAGATATTCTTCTGCCAAGAATAGGAAATCAGGAGTTCCAGGGAAAGTCAGCACTTTTCATTTCAGAGGGGAACAAAATGTCCCCAGAGTGACCTTTCTTACAGGACAAACAATCCTACCTCAGGGTCGACAGGGAGAAAAGGGGCTAGAACTTCAGAAGGTGGGAGACCCTGCACAGCCAGCCTCTTTTGGCGAAAGCCAGAGAAGGAATTGACCCCAGGTGTGTTATGCTGGGACACATGTGCAGAGTTGAGAAAGTTTGGACCCAGTCTTCCTTCCACTGAGCCATCAGCAAACCTAGTTTTGACTCAGTAGCAAGCACTGTTGCAGGGAGCAGATGGCACCTCCACCATCAGCAAATAGCATTCACCTTCTAGAGGAGGAGCGGGGACTCAGGAGAGCCCTGCCTGGGTGAATGCGGAGGTAGCATCTGGGCACCCTTCGGTAGGAGAGGCCGAGGTTTGTGTCTTCACACTTGAGACCCCAGTCAAGGGCTTTCCCGCCTACCTCACCTGTGTGGTGAGGGTCGCCCCAAGTCCTGGCTGCCGCTAGGAAGCCTGGTGTGGCCCTGGCACGGGGCAGGGCACGCACTGCCAGCATGGGAGCTGGTGCCTGTTACATAAGACCTGTCAAGCTCGGGCCCCTTATCCCTTCCCCAGGCGGGCAGCGCCCAGCCTCGGCCTCGGCATTCCCCTGGGGGCTGCTTCCTCGGAGGGACCCGCTGCCCGCTGCAGAAATGGAGAGGACGGAAAGAAGGGGAAGTTGCCCTCTGTCACCTGTCTGCACCTCCTCTGCCCTTCACAGGGTCAAAGGACCCCCGTCACCAACCCTTGGGAAAGAGTCCTTGGTGGACAGTGAGGGGGAGGCGGCCCCTTTCTGCCCAGCCTTCCTGGCCGGGGTTTGGCCTCGGAGGAATACCCCTGCAGGGTCCAGCGTGCTGCCCTCGCACACCGACCGAGACCCAGTCAAGGTTATGCTTTCCTGCACCTGTCCTGATAGGTGCCAGGAATTGAGAGGCCAAGAGCCACCACCTGGTGCCGGGGTCACCGAGAGGGAGGGGGAAAGGGGGCCTCCTCGGACATCCACCAGGGGAGGGGACCGCGAGTAAGCGTGCGATCACCTGGGGAGGGGGCATTCCTTGCCAGGAGACCCTGGGAAAGGAGGGGTGGGGGCTGGGAAGAATCCGTCCCTTCACCTAGGGGCGCGTGGCGGGCAGGGGCCAGGGAGAAGGCGGGACCCCAGGCTCTCGGCGCGGGGGTCTCGGAAAAGGGCCCGCGTACCTTGGCTTTGTTGAGCAGGAGCCCCACGAAGGTGGAGAGCAGCAGGGACGGGGAGAGAGGGGAGCGCGGCCGCAGCTCCTTGGCGAGGGCGGGAAAGGGGGCGGCGGGGGGCTCCTCGGGCAGGGTCACGGTGTACGAGGTGCGCATGCTGGGGGGCGGGCGGCGGGCTTTGGCCCTCGCTTAACGTTGGCAGCGGGGGCGCGTGGGGAGTCCCCGCGCGGTGCCACAGTCCGGACGCCGAAGCCGGCGGGACCGCCACAGGACACTGTCCGCGGCGCCCGGAGGTAACCGTTACCGCGGGGCCCGAACGCGCGCTCTTCCGCCTCAACCTCCCCGGCGTGCGCCGCCAACCGCCCGGGTCCCTGCTCTCGCTCTCCGGCCGACTGGCTGGCTAGCCGGCGCCTCGGGCTCCGCGACGTCAGCGCTGGGGCGGGGCTAGGCCCACAGCCCCCGCCCCACCCCGCCTCCGTCCCGCCCCCGGCGCTCGCACGCGGACCCGAACAAGGCAGCAAGGTCGGTCCTCCCCCGCCAGGCCTTCCCCTGCGCTCCGCGGCGCCCCCAGCCCGCTGACCCCCGGCGAGGCAGGACCGGAGCCCGGAGGCCCTGGCCGGCCTCGGGGTTGAGGCTTAGCTTAAGTGATCTTTGGGGCCCGTAGAGGACATCTCCCCAAGACCCAGTGTCAACCGGGTGAACTTCCCCCAAGGCAGCATTACACTTCCTAACTCTTGGGGGGCTGCAAACCATTTTGAGAACGTGATGAAAGCTCTTCTCTCTTCAGGGCGAAATACGCATATGCACAAAGTTTTGTCTAGCGTTCTGGGGGTGCTCAGGCCCTGGTGAAGCCCCAAATTCATGCAATCTGTGGAGGTCAGTGGGCCCAGGTTAAGAAGATAGACCTTCACGGCCTAGGGGCTGAGCTGCCCTCCTTGTAACAGTCCTGTCTGGCCTGTTTCAAGAGAGGCAGTGCCCATATTTTATAAGGCCCAATAGGTCACCTTCTCACTTGGCTTCTGAAAAGAAGCTTTTCTGGTCTTTTCTAACCAATTACCCAGCTCCAGCTCTCCCACTCTCAAATTTGACTTGTTTTGGGGAGCTGGGGAGAAAGTAATAAATAGTGGGGAAATAGGCGCTCAGCTGGCATGGTGGCGAGTGTTCTACTCTGACCCTAAGCACAGCCATGCTTGAAGATCAGGGGTCTTTAGGTTTCATTTCTGATGCTCCACCCCTCCACCTAACAGGGAAGCTCACGAATCTGCCTAGAGAAAGTGTCTTGTTTGGAGCTTGCTGGCTATTTTTAGCCAGTATTTTTAGCATTTAAAAATACTCCAAGAGGCAGCAGTGTATGCTGTTACTCATCTGTGGGCTCCTTCTGTTCCTTCTGGTGTGCTCATCCCCACATGTACACGCACACATGACCACAGCTACATGGGGACTGTGTCCAGGACACACGTATGGCGGTACCCTAGGCCACCCGCAAAGCAGCAATTTCATGCCAATGAGAGAGGGGTGGGGACAGTTGCCCCCTCCCCTGTGTGCCAGCAGTGTGGTGGGAGGAGGGGGCAGGGGACAGGAACCACAGGCAGTCTGCTTGTGATCAGTGAGAGTGGGCATGTGAGGATGGGTGATCTCTACAGTCACTGTCCTCACCCAGACTCTGACTGAACCTGGACCCTGGACAAACTGCAGCAGCCTTTCTCCAAGCCTCCTTTCCAGCCAAACGCTTTCAAGCCAGCCCTACACCATCTGAAGCAATGTTTGCATCTGATCATCTGATCACAACTAGAGCACCTGCCCTTGCATCCAGTCCCGAAGCCTCAGGTAGCCTTTCTCCAAGGCTGTCTGTCCACAGGCCCACCACCCTCAGTCTTTGACCACTGCTGTCGAGCAGCCTGTGCTTATCCTCTGCTGAAAAACCAAAACTGCCACTCATTAAGTACTTATTAGATCCCAGGAACCAGGTTAAGGGTTTTATATATATTATCCCAGTTAATTTCTATAATAACATCATGCTGTAGTAACTATTACCTCTATTTTATTTATTTTTTATTTTATTTTATTTTTTGAGACAGAGTCTCGCTCTGTCACCCAGGCTGGAGTGCAGTGGCACAATCTTGGCTCACTGTAACCTCCACCTCCCGGGTTCAAACAATTGTCCTGTCTCAGCTTCCGGAGTAGCTGGGATTACAAGTGCGCACCACCATGCCCGGCTAATTTTTGTATTTTTAGTAGAGATGGGGTTTCACCATGTTGGCCAAGCTGGTCATGAACTCCTGACCTCAAGTGATCCACCCACCTCAGCCTCCCAAAGTGCCAGGATTACAGGCGTGAGTCACCACGCCCAGCCTATTACCTCTGTTTTATAGGTGAAGGATCTTAAGCCTAGAGAGGTCAAATGACTTTCCAGGACTGCAAAGTTAATAAATGACAATGTGGGGCTTTGTCTTACAGCAAAACCCACGCTTTTAACAGGAAATTCTGAGATATACTTCCTGCTCTCTGCCAATTACCTACTTGTAAATTCTGCCTAAAATTTGCATCTTCCAAAAGACTTCCCTAATTAACTCCACCCAGCTCTAAACTCTCCATTACTGCATATCCTCAGTCTACGCGCATTCAGTTTGCATGGTGTTAATTTATCTTAATATGTTTATCTTTGTTTTGTAAGTGTTTCAAAGAGTCCTATAAATAGTCTTAGATTGTGTGTGGCTTGTCATGGTTGTGCCAGCACACCGAAACCTCCTCAAGGGCAGGGTTGTGGGTTCTCTTAGTGGGTTCTTAATAAACAGTGTTGATCTTGTCTCTAAAGAGGGCCAGACCAGGCTCTGCTGGGAATCCTGGGAGTCCCACTAAGCGTCAGAGGGTGGGGTGTGAGTCTGGTTTTGCATGTTGAACACATGTGCTGCTGGGCTTGGGGGGACCTGCCCAAGAGGTGCTCACCCACCATAGCATTTGGCCTGTTTCCCCGTGACTTAGACACAGTGATGTAAGCACTTCCACCCAGGACATCTGGGTGTTCTGCTAGCTTGCTCTCCCTCTTCCCTGGGATTTAGGAGGTTAGAGGGGTTGCTAGGACCAGGGAGGGCCAGAGGCGAAAGCTTTAGTGTGGGAGCACTTTGGGAAGTCTGGGGTGGGAGGAAAGAATTCACACAGGGTCCAGTCTAGTCAAGCAGGTCTGACTGCTGCAGGACACGGCCACAAAGGACCTTGGCTCATCTCTCAGCCAGCCAGGTCTCTGTGAGACCCTTTCTCTTCACTGCCATTCTTGGAGTGGGATGGATACAAAGGATAGAGGCTTCTGGCATCTGAATCTGGCTCTGGCTCAGTGACTCTCTGTGCTTCAAATACACTAAGCTAATCTGAGCTGGGCTCATTCCTGCATCCTGACTGCTGTTCCTCAGAACCTGGACTTGGCCTGCTTCCCCTGTAGGATAAGTAATTGTTTTCACCTTAAGTCCTTCCTGGCATGAGATGGAGTGATATAAATGAAAGTCAGGGCTAGCTCTGCGAGGGCAGGGACTGAGAGCATCCTGCTTCTCTCAGATCTGCGTGGGCAGCTTGGGCCAGGGTTTGGGGACACTGCTGGGGCTAAGGCAGATGTCTCAAAGCCTGGCTCCCAGCATGTGCCTGCAATTACCACAGCAAATGGACAGACCGGTGGCCTGATTGATTGATGCATGAAAAGGTAGGGGCTCTGAGTCCTTGTTAGGGGTTGAGCTTTTGCTCCACAGTGCACCTTGGGGAGAGAGGGTCAGCCCATCCTCCCCACTCTCTGTAGGAAGGTCTGCTTCCCTGCATGACATGGACCCCAAGAGGCCAAAAGCTCTGCACTCCTTTGAGGCCAGGCAGTCTGGCCTGAACCAGCTGGATTCCAGAGGCCCACACAGCTCCTTCTTTTGCATATGTCTCTGTCTGGGGTACTAGTTTTATGTATATATTGAGGTGAGAAGGTACAAGGGGCCACGTGTGCAGCTTTGGGCTCTGAACATGATGTTCATTTCTGCAGCCGGTGGTCAGTGGAGCGGCTCCCCCAGGGGCAAGGAACATTTTGCCAGGCTTGGATTAACTTCTGCATTGCTGAGCCCCACCCCAGCACCACATTAACTCATGAAGACATCCTGGAGTGGGGGTGGAGGAGGAGGTGGGAGGATGGTGCTGGGCACCGATTGAGAAATTGAGCCTGGATAAGGCAGCACCAAGGCTAACAGCCAGGATACAGCCCACAGCCGGTCTGCAAGGGATGGCGACATCAGTGTCTTGCTGATTCTAGTCACAAACCACAAACCCACTGCCCTTTCCTTTGCAGCAGCTAGTACAGCTCCTGGTCAAGGGGTCCCTCTGGCTTAAGGTCCTTTAGTGACCTTCTCATGCTGCCAACACAGATTCATGACTTCAGGAAGTTCAACCTCCTCAGGGTGGCTGAGTGAACCTGGGGTGGGAGTAGGTGAGGACAGACCCCAGGATCTCAGGCTGCCAAGCTGGACAGACAAGGCAGCAGAGATGCAGGCCAGTATGGCTGCATGAACGGTGCGAGAACACGAGGAACGAGAGGCGAGTTGTACTTCTCACCTAGGAGCTCCAGGACAGCCCCTGCTATCCGTAACTTGTTCTCTTTGGAGTAACCTCCGCTCACTGCAGGGCAGCATTCAAGTCCAAAGTCCCACCCGAGGGAAAAAATCACATGACCTCAGCTTATATAATCTCTCTGTCACTGAACAGCTGGAACCCAAGGCTTCTGAAGATGAGTCAGCAGCCCCAGTGGCAAATAGGACCCAGGTATTCAGTTTCCCAGACCTTTTGCTCCTAGAAACAGGTCCTGGAGCAGAGGGCCAGGGTGTCGAAGAGACTGGGTGGGTGAGAATAGGCTGGGCCAGACTCTGAGCCTCGGCCCTGGCTCTGCGTCCGAGTTGCAGGTGCCCAGCTTGCTGACTGTGCTCTGGAGGGCCCTGGGCCAATCCCTGGCTCTTCTTGGGGAGAGGAGAGGGTGGCCTGGACAGGGCGGGGCAAGGGCTGGGCAGAGGCCAGTGGGCAGAATGCCAGGACTAGGGAGGAGCAGCTGGAGGGGTGGAGCAGAGGGGGATTAGGAAGGATTGTAGGGGTTAAAGCGCAGCCCTGGCAGGGCTCAGTGGGAACAGCTTGTCCTTCCATAGGCCCCGGGAACAGGAGAGGTGGGGCAGAGTGGGGAGATGACAGGGTTGGGACTGGGGCACCTGGCTCTCTGCAGGGCTGAGCCACCTGGACTGACTTGGAGTCCCCACTGGGGGTAGTGAATGCTTTTTTTCCACCATCACTGTTCCTCCTCTCTGCATATTAAGCAGAAGGTGGAGTCTCAGGAGAGGCCCTGGTTATACAAGTGCTGAGCTGCACCCCCCTGGCCTGGCATTTTGTTGGTGCTTACACAAGCATGGGGAGGGAATAATTCTGAATTTATGTGGTGCCCCCTGCCCCCCGCCCCCGCCAGCTCTGTACTCATGCTCAGCTGAGTCTGTGATATTCAAAGGTTCGTTTTGAATGTTACTGTTAATGAGGGAAAGAAGTCTGGCTAGAACTGTTCTCCCTGGTCACAGCCTGCTGTTGACCTCCCTTAATGAATGCCAGCTGTAGCTCCGGTCAGCTACCCTGAGAACCCCCTGGGACACAGGATGTACTTTTTTACCTCTCTTTCTCCCACCGGGTTGGTACGGGTGGGGGGCTTCCTACTCTAGTCAGCTGCCAAATGCCCCCTTTCTATGATCTCTTTTCCCCTCTTAAGTTTAAATGACCTCTTCCACAGCATTTTATTGATTTCACATTCCTCCACCTTCATTATTTGCTTTGAGCCTCACGGCATGCTTGTGAGGTGGGCAGGGCAGGCGTGATTGTTTCCTTTTATAGTCTAGGAAATACAGCCCAGCTGATAGGTGTCCAAGGTTAGAGCAGCCAACTGCTCCTTCCACTGGTCACGAGCAGCCTGTCCCAGCCTCAGATGACCTCTCCCTTTCCCTCCACCTGTGACACTCAAGAACACCCAGGGCTGCCCTCCCATTTTACCTATTTAATAACTTATTTCTCAGCCAGGTGTGGTGGCTCACACCTGTAATCTCAGCGCTTTGGGAGGCCAAGGCAGGTGGATCACCTGAGGTCAGGAGTTCAAGACCAGCCTGGCCAACATGGTGAAACCCCATCTCACTAAAAATAACAAAATTAGCCTGGTGTGGTGGTGCATGCCGCTAGTCCTAGCTACTTGGGAGGCTGAGACAGGAGAATCACTTGAGCCCGGGAGGTGGAGGTTGCAGTGAGCCGAGATCACACCACTGCAGTCCAGCCTGGGTGTGACAGAGTGAGACTCCATCTCCAAAAAAACAAAACAAACTTATTTCCCTAAGTGAATTGTGAAGGCATTGAGGGCAGGGATTGTTGCTCGCACACATCTCTTGCCTCCCAAAGCACCGGAAGGGTACAAGGAGGACTAACATTTATAAGGCAACGTGCCAGCCCCTTTCACATACATTATGTTTTCATTCCTCAAGTAATCTATGAAGTGGGAACTATGATCACTCATTTTATAGAGGAGGACACAGTTTCAGAAGCTAAGGGACCTATCTGAGGTCACACTGCTAGTAAACTGAGCACCACAAATGAGTGCCTCAGAAGGCAATATCCCCAGATGGAGATCTAGAAAGAAACTGGACCCAGTTTTAGAAAGAAGTGGTCCAGGCCCCACAAGCAGGGTTGTTCCCACCTCAGCAAGATGCACTCTGCTCCAGGAAATGAGGATAAGAGGGGTGGAGAGAGCGGGGTGAGGTTAAATAAAGGTTTTGTACCATTGACCCTGGAGAGGCCTCTGCTGGTTGGCAGTATCTTCTGGGGCATGAGCTCAGAATGAAACACTAGCTCAACTGCAGGGCATTCCCAGCTAAAGCGCCTTATGAGTTGCTTCTGGATGAGGGTGGCTGAGATTGTCCCAGGGCAATCTGCCACTTCTTTGAGATCCTCTCTCAAAATTCTCTTCACCTTGGCCCTGGAGCCGTGGGGAGGAGCCAGGGTTGTCCCTTCTGGAGAGGTGGAGGGCAGCAGACCCCCAGGAGGGTTGGGCCATGCCTTTGCGGGGAGGAGGCAGATTCCCAGTGGAATCTGACCCCCAGTAAAGGGGAATATTGGCTGCTGTCATGGTTGGGGCTGAGGGTGGGTCTGTAGTTTAGTCTGTGGTGAGGTTTTCTATCTCAGCAGGCCTAGAGATCACCCAAAGAGCTTGTGGAAAGAGCAGCTTCCCAGGCCCCATCCCGAGAGAGTTTGTGTCAGTGGGTTTGGGTGAATCGTTAAGCCCTGCAGTGACTCTGACACAGGGAGTCTGCAGATCCCACTTTAAGGAGCACTGCTGACCATGAAACAACCCTTCTCTTCTGAGCAAGGGGAGGGAGCCCTGCAGAGGCTTCTAGGACCCAAACCCCTCTGAGGAGAGCCATATTCTAATTGCCCTGGGGATGAACAGCACCAGCCGAGTCCAAATGAATCCTGCTCCACCACAAGCCCAGCACATGGCCCCCTGAGAGCTGATACTTTCCCCCCAGGCCAGCTCTGTTGTGACACATGTCTCTTCTCCACTCCTTTCTACAGTGGATCCAGCCCTGCCTTGTCAGGTTCTGAATGTTCTGGGAGGCACCAGCATTTCTGTCTCCTGTGCCACTTCACAGATGGCACAGCAAAGCCAAGACTCCCTAAGTAATATTATCAAAGTTGCCCTCTCAAGATGTTTACTTATGCAAGCTTCAGGGTCCTGCCCCTAGTCCTGAACCCCTGCTGCATTTGTCTGGATCAGCCCTCCAAGCAGCATTTCTTGCTGTGGCAGGCTGTTGTTTTCAAAATGTACTTGTCCTAGCAGTAGGGAGGGGTATGTAAGGTAATGGAGGAGACACAGCACCCAGCCCTTCTGTCCATATGCTTGCCTGTCCATCTGTCCACCTGCCACTACCCATGTATCCACCCACCCACCTATCCCACCACCCACCCATCCATCCATCCATCCATTCATCCATGCAATCAGCAGGTCAGCTCCCGTTGTGGGAGGCACGCGGCAGGGGGTCTAGAGATAGGATTTCTTTTTCCTCCTCTGAGAGCTTGCCACCTAATGGGCACACTAATAACTACAGAAAGGCAGATGTCGTCAGTGCCCCAAGAGAGGCGCGTTCAGATTAGTTGTGAGCGAGGCCATGCCAGCCCTTGGTCAGTCTCCAGCAGAGCCTCTTCCCTCATTCCAGCTGAGGCAGGGCTGGAATAGAGGTATTGGATTGTCTCAGGCCCTAGATAAACATTTCTCCACTACTTTCTCCAAAGCCAGATGATAAGCCTTGCTGTCTGATACCCTAGTCCTGAGCATGCCAGTGTCACTCAGAGGAGAGTCCCTCTTCCCCTGATGTCTTATGTCCAAATGTAAAGCCAGGTCTCAGGGCTAGGGAATAAAACCTGCACAAGAAGGGAGATGTAACCGCAGCAAGGATGCCCTCCTGCCACTGGGTGCACTGGTGGTCTGGGGCCCCCGCATCCAGCCCAGGTCGGGGCAGGGCCTGCAGGAGACACTGGCATCTCAGATGGAAAAGGAGAAGGTGAGAAGAGTGGCTCACTGGGGGCAGCAGAGCATTCCTGAGAACACTACTGGACTATCCTCGAGTGCACAGGCCCTGAGTGGGCTTTCTAGGCAGAGTGGGAAAGCCCCTCCCCTCGGCACAGAGCCCCAGGGGCACCAGACGTGCCGGGATGACCTCTCTTGTTTGTCTCCACCAGGAGCAGCCACCGGCTGCTGTCAATCAGCAGTCAGGTTGGGAGTCAAGCCCTTAGCCTGGCTGTTCTCCAACAGTGGCTGCCTCCCTAGCCCATCCCTGGTCCCCAAGGGTAAACTCACCATGCTGTCTCTCCCCGGGGAGCTGGAGCGGCTGGGCCCAGGGGCCTGACCCTTTCCCTTCTCCCACAGCGTGTAGCGGCCAATGGGTCGGAAGGTTGGGCTGAGGATTTCAGGGACTCGTGAAAGAGGGGTCTGGGAGGGCACCTGAGATGCACTGCCCTTGCGACCATAGTTCTCCAGGTAGTCCACCAGGTACTCAGGGCGGCTGGCTGCCTGGTAGAGCCCCTGCAGGGTGCAGAGCTCCTTGCGCGTCCGGGCCAGCATGGGGCTGCGACCCAGGTTCCCGGGGTCTATCCGGTAGTTATCTGAGGTCCGGAGGCTGGAGAAATCCCGGGCCAGGTCTGATTGGCTGTCCGACTTCTGGGTTAGGGTCACCCCCTGGTCATAGGCATTCATGGGCAGGTAGCTGAGGCAGTTGTTGCTCACTCCATAAGGGAATCCACTGCCCCCACTGAGGCCACTGCCTGAAGGCCGCTCAGTACCCCGGGTCTGGCTCTCTGCCCGCTTACCTCCCCCAGTGATGTCGGGTCTCAGCAGGGGGCGGCCCCGGTCATAGTCCAGGATGGAGGAGGGGCCATAGGTACGGGGACGGGTGAGGAAGCTGCTGGCAGGGACCGGCTTGAAACCAAGTTTCTCCTTCTCCAGTAAGGAGGCAGCCAGGTTGGCCCCGTAGGAGGAGGGGGTGTAGGCACCATAGCCCGACTTGGAATAGTGGGCATCTGTGTAGCGGGCTGATTCTGTGTAGCGCTTCAGGGTGGAGGAGAGCTGGGACATCCTTCAGGGTCGCACTCAATGGGGACTGGGAGCCTCATGGGCTGAAAGACAAGGAGAGTAGTTGTCAGAGGGCCCTGCCAGGTGTTGGGCTCCCACAGACCCGCTCCCCATCCCTAGCTGGGCCAGAACCTCAGAGCTCCCAGTCCATTTCCACAAGAGGCAGGCTGGCTGCTGAGAAACACACATGCACACAAGTGTGCACACAGGCTTGCTTGCACCTGTGTGTTCATGCCTCAGTGAGAGTGCAAGGGATGAGGTGGCTTTTATATGCCACACAGGGAGTCAGCACATCCTGGCCATTCAAAGACTCAAACACGCAAGCAGGGGCTACCCGACCTCCACAGCCCACCAAGCCGCACAGTTTTCCAGCTCAAATCCCATTGCCTCAGCAACTGCAGAAACTCTTGAGCTGGGGAGATGCCACAGACCCCTGGGTTGAGAATGCTGGATATTTCAGGAGTTAAGACCACTTCTGTCCCTTCTGACTTATGTGATGAGCAGGTGTCTTTTTGGAAACCTAGACTGTGCTGGAATGACCTGAAGATCATTTGGTCAGATCCCCTGTGAGGCCAAGGAGGCTCAGGAGAGGAAGTAATGGGGTGTGGGTGGGCAGGGGAGGCCGTGAGTGAGCATGCAGCAGCGAGGGGCCAGAACGTGGTCTCCAGACCCTTTCCCCAGACACCAGCACCTGCTGCTGGTCCCACAGTGAGGGACACTCGTGAAGTAGAACCCACTCACGTCACTGAGCTAAGCTTCTGTTCTAAGTGGAGTTAGGGCCCTGAGCCTCCCAAGAGTTCCTCTACCAACACAGGGTTCCTCTACCAACATGGATCCGGATCCCAAATTGGTCCTGGTGATGTTTGTGCAAAGGGGGCCCCCTACAGTCCCAAATCTTGCACTGCATGTGGCATTCCCAGTCCTTCCCTGTTGCAGTCCAGCAGCTGGGGAGGGTCTAGTGAAGGAACACAGAAACTGCTGAATGTGGAGCTTTGAAAGCCCTGAGGATCATGAATTTTAATCTATCTGTTGTACAGATGGGAAAAGTGGTGCTTATTTCTCCCCAGCCACACACCAGCAGAGCCAGGACTGGAATCCAGGTCTTTGAAATCCTGGCCAGTGTTCTTTGCACTTAACCTTGAGTTACCACCCCCTCATCAGATTTAGGGTCAGTTGGGGACCCCCAGAGGCCTTCCATTGCCGTAAACGTGCAACCTGTATCCAATGGAGCTGGAGTGGCAGAGGAGCAAGTAGGGTCAGAAGCCTTTCCTCGAGGGCATCAGGGGCTTTTGGGGGGCTCTCTAGGGGGACGGAAGCGGAGCCATCCAGGACTCTCAGAGTGGTGGGACTTGCCCTGTGATAGACTAGCTGGGTGATTTTGCACTAATCATGTAACCTCTCTGAGCCCCAACTTCCTCATCTGTAAATAAGTAAAACCACCATCCTCATAATTCCTACCTCACAGGGCTGTTGTGAGGAATAAATGAGATAACAACACGTGAAGGGCTCCACAATGACAGTGGTTACCATCTCCTCCCCCAGCTACTTCGAGGCAGCCTGGCTCTGCCCTCTGTAGGTCTATGATAATATCAGGGCTGGCTCTCTCCCAGCCTGGCCAGCCTCTGGCCTCAGCTTGGGACACCAGGCCTCCCCATGCAGCCCCCAGCGAGAGAAGCAGGCAGGGGGCAGACATCTGGCCACTCAGCAGACACTGGCTGGGCAACCCAGCCCATCAGGGTAGAGAGGAGATGGTGCCAAACCCCAAATGCAAGGGCTTGGCAGAAAGCTCTAGAATTCCAGTCCACACAAGGCTTTGGGGTAGGTACAGGGGTGAGAGATGAGCAGGTAGCTTCCATATAGGACCCAGAATAACATTCCTTGACCCTGCCTGAGAACTCCAGCAGTTTTCAGTCCAGGCTGACATCAGAAAGGCCTGGTCCATCTTATTGTCCTTTTGCCACCTGGCCCAGGGGGCCCCGGGCCTGCATGTATACTTCTTTGCCCACTGTGCCCAGCACAACTTTCACCCCTTTCTAGGGAAAGGTAACTGGGGGATGACATCACACAGGGTTAGAGGGAAACCATAGTGGGAGAGACAGACAGAGGCACAGGGTGGGGGTGGGAGGCCTAGTCCTGCTCTGTTTCGCTTTGGAGAACTCCATCAATAATGCAAAGGCAAAGAAATTTCAGGTCTCAGGAGCTGGGCTCTGGGACACCAGGCAGCCAATCAGATACAACCCCCACAACAAGGGTATGAGCTCATGGCTCCTCCCCACAGCTCTCCCTCCCCCTCCTCCACACTAAGGCTCTCAGGGAATTGGTATTCTACGGGCAGCGCCCCAAGCCCGTGACATCCCTTGGCCCTGCTGATGACGCAGAAGTGCTGGGGCCAAACAAGGTCTAGAGGACAGGGACAGACAGCTCTGAAAGGCTTTGGAGCTGGAGGTGGGGCCACACCTCTGGCCCATAGATTCCCAGGAAGGCTCCCAAATCCCCACTCTCCCTCCCGTCTGGCAGGTGATTGCCAGACCCCTCCCCCTCCTCCCAGCAGCCCTAAGAGTCATGCCATCACTAATACTCCACGGGAGCTGCCTCTCGGCTCTGACATCTAGCTACAGTTCCCATGTCTGAGGAGAGGGTTCCTATTGGGGTGGGGGCCTTCCACGTCTTTCCCCTCCCGCAACCCACAGTTTTACTCTCAAAGGTCCTAGCACCTTCCAGGTGAAGGCACAGCCTGGGTTGGTGCCCCTTGGCATTACCTGCACAGCTGTCCCTGGAGGCCACAGAACGCACTATGGGCAGGAGAGCGGGCTGGGGCCCTGGCCGGAGTCTCGCCGCGCAAGACAGGGACAGGACGGGCACTCACATGGCTGCGAGTCTCCCTGTTGCCACAGGAACAGCCTTAACTGAATGGCCCTTTCATGGGACAGTGGGAGGCAAGCCGATTGGCTGGGATCCCCCTTACCCCTCCCTGCCTAGTGCGGGGCCCCTGCTGCCCAGCTTCTTTCACTGTTTACCCAGAGCTGGCAAGTACAGGCACGCAGCTCCAGGCAGCGCCTCCCCAGGTGTCTGCCACCTTGGACAACGGGGGCAGTCCCCTGCCCAGCTCCTCCTCCTGGCCATCTTCAGTGAGGTGTCTGGACCCTTCCTTCTGTGTCAGAGATTCCTGTTGTTTTGCTCAGTTTCCCTCTCCTGGGAGGTGCAGCAGCCTTCCTCTGCACAGAGGCACAGGGCTTCCTGTCAGGACATGTGAGCCAAGCAGCTGTCACCCCAGCCAGCTGGTGCTGGTCACCTCTGAACCAGGCCCCAGGCATGTTGAGTACTTCACATGCAGCTTCTGAGTCCATCTTCTCTGCAGCCTCACATCAGCTCTCATCGGCCTTCGCCATGTAACGCATTCTTCTAGGTGTGCTTCATACACAGAGCACCCCAAAAAGTCTTAGTGCGGGTTTAAGCTGGAGTTCTTTCAGACATAAGTGTCTCCAACTTACACACCTCTTTGGACAGATTAAATTATTTAAAGTAAAATTTAAAAAAACATTCACAATTAGAAAATAAATATATAAGAAATTTAAATATGGAAACTTTCTTTTTTTTTTTTTTTTGAGACGGAGTCTTACTCTGTCACCCAGCCTGGAGTGCAGTGGCGCGATCTCGGCTCACTGCAAGCCCCGCCTCCCGGGTTTACGCCATTCTTCTGCCTCAGCCTCCCGAGTAGCTGGGGCTACAGGCACCCGCCACCTCGCCCGGCTACTTTTTTGTATTTTTTAGTAGAGACGGGGTTTCACCGTGTTAGCCAGGATGATTTCTATCTCCTGACCTCGTGATCCGCCCGTCTCGGCCTCCCAAAGTGCTGGGATTACAAAATATGGAAACTTTCAAATGAAGTTTTTAGCATTTGTATTTCTGAAGTTATTAAGGCTTAAAACTGCACTAAGGCTTGGGACACAGTGTATTAACTCACTGAACCTCCCGACTCCTTTAAGCGGTAGGTGCTGTTATAATATCCATTTGCAGATGAGGACATTGATGATGCTGGGAGTGATGTGGATTTCCCAAAGTCACACTGGGAGCAGTGGCAGAGCTGGGCTGGACCCGTGCTCTATGCTCTGTCTGCTACAGCTGGCCTGAAGCCCAGACCCCTGCTTCACTCTTCCCTGGCTCTCCATGGGACGGGTCAGGACTGGGACCTGTGGGTGGGGTTTGAGGGAAGGACCGCCACAGGATCCAGGTGTCCGCCATCCGGCATCTCTACACTTCCAAGACAAGGCAAAGAAATGGGCCTCCAGGCAGTACTGGAACCTTAAATTCTCTTTTCCAACCACCTCTGCACAAGTACTCTCCTGGTGTCCCCTCCCCACGGGAGAGCCCTGGTCTCCTTCCCTCTCCTCTAGGTACAACATGGGGTGTACAGACTCCGGCAGGAGCAGCCCTCTGGATTTTCCACTGCAGGCGAATGAAAGCGAAGCCAGGTGCAACTTGAGCCCTAGAACAATACTGATCGGCCGCGAGATGGTCCAGGAAGCCTCCATTTCACCCACTGTGCCAAGCCCCTGTGTGTTCCCTGGCACCAGCATCTACCCCAGCTCAGAGCCTTGGGTCCCTGGCCTGGTTATGAGCAAGTCCCTAGCCTCCTACCCTGGCTGCAGCTTGGCCCACTCCTCAAGGTACCCATGCTGGGTGAGTCAGGGGTTAAAATGAACCCCGTCCCCCTGGGGCAGCCAACCCCTTTGCTTCAGCCACTGTCACTTCCTGTTGCTCATGTTGAAGGGTTCCCTAACCTGCCCAGCCAGAGGAGGGACTTGCTCCCCAGGAATTCCAGGCACTCCTGGCCCTGGGGGCAGGGGATGGGTGATGCCCCACATCACCCATCCCCTGACCCCAGGCTTCTCTCTGCCTTCATGGCTTCTCTCTGCCCAGATCTGCTTGGCTTTCTGGGGGTGAAAGCCTGCTTTGCTACTGGGGCCTGGATAGAGAACCTCTAGCGGAGTTTCAGAAGCATGCCTAAACAGGGTTAAGTCTCTTCCCTCCTACTCAGGTGCCCAGAAAAGGTGAGTGGGGAGTCCCAGCCAGTCCCACCAGGTGGCTGGGAGCCTCCACAGTGGTGACCTCAGAGCCTCCTAAAGCCACTTGCTAACAGCATCAGAATGTGCTGACCTTGAAGGACAAGGCGGGTGAGAGGTGCCCTGTCTCCTTCCATCTGCACTCTGACCCGCCCTCCCAGCTGCTCGGGTCACCTGCTGCACTATCTGGGCACAAGTGTCTGGTCCTGGAGGATGGGATGAGGGAATCCTGGCAGGTGTAGAGGACGTGGGTAGAGTAGGGGATTGTGGGGGCAGGGGCATATTTATGCTCAAACAGTCCTTGAACTCTGCCTACTCCTCTCAGGCCCCAGGGCCTCGGCTGGGCCCCTCCTCTCCAGCCTGTCACTAGGCTCTGTCTATCAGGGGCTAGCACCCACTGATCCACCAGCTTAATCCTCTTGCCTGCCCTGGCAAGGGGTCATCCAAGGGAATTTGGGTCCATTTCTCTTTCTCCTGCTCCCAGTAGTTACCCAAGAGCTGGGGGAGGGGAGGAGGTAAGATAAAGAGATTGGAGATTAAGGCAAGAATCCTGACTGGTAGAGATGAAGTGGGTGGGCCCAGGGCAGTTTCTATAGGGTGTTCCTTGATTTGGGGTTGTGAATGGGGTGGGCATCTCTATGCTTCCAAGACAAGGCAAAGAAATGGGCCTCCAGGCAGTATTGGGATCCTTAAATTCTCTTTTCCAACGACCTCTGCCCAGGTACTCTCCTGGTGTCCCTTGGAACTCTGGTCTCCTTCCCTCTCCTCTAGGGCCTCATCTTTCCTCTGTTCTCAGCCTCCGGAGGAGCCTTTGGTCTTGCCCCTGACACCCACCAGGCCCAGTGGAGTGGCCTCTCACATGCTATCCTAGATACACTGATGTCTTTCCTCTAGGTAGAGTCCCAGAGAAGCTCAGATACCAAAGGGGCAGCTACTGACCTGTGTCCAGGGGCACTGGATGGGAGCTGGGGGCTTTCTTCTTCCACAGCAGGGCAGGGAATGCAGTGGAAAGTCCAGAAGCTGGAGCCTGACTCCGGGCTGGGTAATCCGGAGCTCAGGTTACTGACTCCGATATATATAGTATCTTATCTGACCTCACACACTCGCAGAGATGGCGAGCGCAACTCACTTGCATTCCAAGCCCCGGGAAAGTTAAAGGGGCAGTGGCGTACCCACCCTTGAGGGGCTGCTCTTTCGGGCCAGTGCCAGCCAAGGAGGTCTGCAGGGACTCTTGGAAGGGGGGCATTTTGAAGGGGAACAATGGGGAGATTCAAGAAGAAAGAGGACTGAAAAGAGCACGGAGGGGTGGGGGTGGAACTTGAGACAAAAATACGGAGAAAGTGGATTTTCTGGAGCAGTCAGTCACAGCATTAGAGAACAGGAAGAAGCCTACCATTAGCCCCACTCTTAATTCTGAGATAGAGTAGACCTAGAGAAAGAAAGCAGCTTGCTCAAGGGCATATACAGATAGCCAGAAGCAGAAAGGGGACTAGTACTCAGGTTTCAGTCCAATATTCTTTTCTAATGGACTTCTCGGCCTGGGCTTGGAGGCTAGTTCTTTCCCTTACTGACTCCGAAATAGTGGGTAAGTCACTTAAGTTCTCTGAGTGAACCTTAGCTATTTAATCTACAAAACAGGAATAATAATAATAATGGTCTATCTCAGTTGTGAGGATTAAATAAATTAATATTTGCAAATTTCCTGGCCCATAGTAAGAATTCAATAAACATGATGATTATATTGAATACTTCCACTTATTATAATTAGTGGTATTATTAGTAATGGCACCTTACCAGGAGAACTTTCCTAGGGAGAAAAGGAAGGTTACTCCTGGGGAAGGGTTCTTTTCTTTCTTTCTTTTCTTTTCTTTCTTTCTTTCTTTCTTTCTTTTTTTTTCTGAGACAGAGTCTCCCTCTGTCGCCCAGGCTGCAGTGCAGTGGCGTGATCTCGCTTCACTGCAAGCTCTGCTTCCTGGGTTCACGCCATTCTCCTGCCTCAGCCTCCTGAGTAGCTGGGACTACAAGCGCCTGCTACCATGCCTGGCTAATTTTTTTGTATTTTTAGTAGAGACGGGGTTTCACCGGGTTAGCCAGGATGGTCTCGATCTCCTGACCTTGTGATCCGCCCGCCTCGGCCTCCCAAAGTACTGGGATTACAGGCATGAGCCACTGCTCCTGGCCGGATGTGTGCCTTTCTAATGCCAGAGAACTGTCCCACGGTTTTCTGAACTGACCATGTCCCATAACTGGGAAGGGCAAACAAGGCTTGCCATCTTCCTAGATGTCCAGTCCACCAAGCAGAGAAAGGCCAAACCCATTTGGGCTCCTTCCCCCTCTGCCTAGAAAAATACGGCAAGTGCAGCTTCCCCCAGACCACCAGGAGAACGCTTGGCCCCTCTGGGGTGGTTCCACTCTACCTGTGGGAGGGCTCAGGATTCCAGGGCCACAGAGCCGGGCTGGGCAGGGTCACAAGAGGAAGGAACAGGGTTCTTAGCCTCTCTGGCCTTGGTGCACTTGTCTGCTCCCAGGACGTTTTCTCGATGGCTCTCCCCAAGGACTGGGAGTACCCAGCTTGGTGCCTCCACCCTGTCTTAGCACAGGCTGCTGACTCAGCCCAGGTCCTGATGATGCACTTCAGAGGACGCCCTCATTCCAGTCCTCATTCTGACTCTAGTCTGACTTGCATCTACAGCATCAAAGGAAGGGGCCTGCCTCGACCTTAGCCCAGTCAGCTCTCCTTTCCTCTGCTTTACGGGGGTCCATCTGGGGGATGTTTTCATGCCCATTCCAGGGGAGGTGAGCAGCCCCTACCACTACCTCCAGCTCAGTCCCATTCTAAAGGCAGCCAGGTCAGGAGATAGGATGTTCACTCTTCAGGGAAGGGCTGGAATGGGTTGGCTAGGGCTTCCCTTGACTGTTGAGAAGTTGCTCTCTTGGGAGCACCGCGTGCATGCTTCTGGTTTGGGATTGGTGAGAATTTCAAAGCTGCCTCTTTCTGGTTAGGGATTGGTGGAAAATCTCCCCTTCTGCTTAATTGTTGCACACCCCCTGTCCCCAACCCCCTTTAGCAAACTGACCACATACAACCCGGGGAGCTTTAAGAGCAGCGAGTGAGCTGCACGCACACATGGGGAGGGGTGTCAGTGTCACTCTCGGGCCACATGCCACCGATATACACAGGGCACAGCGAGGAGGACCCGCCGAAGCAGCATTTCCTTAGAATACACTGATCAGCACACAGATGGCTTTTCCCGGCACCCTGGGCTGTCAGCAGGCAGCCCTCACACAACTGGCAGACACAGCTGGAGCGTCCCTGCACAGCCGGCTCTCTCCCTATATTTCTAGTGTTCACTCTGCCCAGGCTGTCGTGAACACCTTACTTTCTGAGCCCCAAACCGGCACTGATCCCCGAATCCCCCCTCCCAGATTCCCGACAGGTGGCACGTACCTGCCTCTTCTTGGAGGATGGACGAGTCTAACCGGGCACAAGCATGGAGCTGCGGGTGAGTCCCGGCTGGCGATGGCGCTGGCGCTGGCGCTGGCGCGGCGCAGTCCGCAGCTGACGCAGAGAGCTCCCCAGCCTCGGGTCCTGCCTGCCTCTCTCCCACCTCCGCCGGGGTCCCAGAAGGGACCTCCCCGGGAAATCGGCGCCACCCAGCGGGCAGCCGCCTCATCGCGCCTGGGCCGGCAGAGCCACACCCCGCGTCTCGCGTCACTGCTATTGGCTAGTTCCTATTGTGGCGTCATTAGAGCCCGGCCCGGCTGGGGTCTCCCAGGCAACCGATATACACAGAGAACCACGTGGAGGAAAAGCACGCGAGTTTGGAGGGGGTGGAGCAGCAACAGAGGTGGACTGGAATGTCACACGACGGGGCAGCTGGAAGGTATTGGGAAAGAAGAGGGGTCATGGGAGAAGACTCGGAACTTGAGCCCTGGGGCGTATCAACTTCCAGTTTTTAGGGAAGGCTAAACATCCCCCACTCCCCTTCTCACCGGACTGGGGGAGGTCCTGTTCCTCAGCCTCTTCTCTTTTTCTTTACTCTCAAAGACACTCGCCGCTCATTTTACTTCCGTGGGACCAGTGATTAGTGATGAGTGCCTGAGTGGGTAAACGGAGGCACTGAGTCAATGGAAGGAATTCTCTTTGGTCTTTTCAAGAAAAAGCTGAGACAAAACTTGAATTTTTGCTGCTCCCATTACTTTTGTGTAACCTTCTCCCCACTCCCCCGATGCTGATGAGGAAAACTGCACAACCAGGTAGCTGGGTACCAAGGCAAATCCAGGTTTTCAACTTCAGCTGCTCCATCAACCCTTGCAGGTGCCCTTAACGCCTCCCATCTTCACCACAGATCTCTCTCTCCATTGCTACTCTCCTCAAGTCCTTCCTTGTCTTCTATTTGCCAGAGAAATCAGACGCAATCAGGAGGAGAATACTTACATTTCTACCTGCAAACATGTCTGAATCCATTCTTACCAGGAGCAGTGAAAGAGGCACCCTTGTTCTTGTCCAAGACGATTCCCTTCTCGATTTCAACTTTTTTTTTTTTTTTTTTGAGACGGAATGTCGCTCTTGTTGCCCAGGCTGGAGCGCAATGGCGTGATCTCAGCTCACTGCAACCTCTGGGTTCAAGCAGTTCTCCTGCCTCAGCCTCCCAAGTAGCTGGAATTACAGTCGCGCACCACCACACCCGGCTTTTTTTTTTCTTTTTCTTTTTTTTGACAGAGTCTTGCTCTGTTGTCCAGGCTGGAGTGCAATGGCGCAATCTCAGCTCACTGCAACCTCCTCCTCCTAGGTTCAAGTGATTCTTGTGCCTCAGCCTCCCGAGTAGCTGGGATTACAGGCACCCACCACCATGCCTGGCTAATTTTTGTATTTTTAGTAGAGACAGGGTTTCACCGTGTTGGTCAGGCTGGTCTCGAACTCCTGACCTCAGGTGATCCACCAGCCTCAGACCCCCAAAGTGCTGGGATTACAGGCGTGAGCCAGTGGGCCCGGCCCCAGCTAATTTTTTGTATTTAGTAGAGATGGGGTTTCACCATGTTATATTTCCTTAGGGCCCTCATTCCATCACTTCATTTTACAGATGGATATTGGACATGCCAGTCACTCGTCTAGAAACTGGAGATATAGTAGGGAACAAAACAGGCACAATCCCTGCCCTCAGGGAGCTTACATTCTAGTAGAAGCAGGACAATAAATAAGTAGAATATGTAATATGTTAGTTAGATGGTGCTAAGAGCTATGGGGGCACATCAAGCAAGGAGGAGGTGTGTTCGGAGAAGGTAACATTCAAGTGACCTGAGGGAGGCTAGGCGTGAACCACATGTAAATGTGTGGAAAGAATCTTCTAGGCAGAGGGAAGAGTAAAAACAAAGGTCCTGAGGTGGGAGCGACCTGCCACTTTCAAGGAAGAACAAAGTCAATGTGGCTGGAGTGAAGAGAGAGAAAGACAGGGAAAGAGTGGGAGATGTGATCAGAGAGGTAAGGGAAGGACCCAACCTGCATGTCCCCAAGACCTTTCTGAGGACTTTGGCTTTTATGGTGCTATTGAAAGGTTTTGAAACAGGGGTGTCCAATCTTTTGGCTTCCCTGGGTTATGGTGGAAGAAGAATTATTGTCTTGGGCCACATATAAAATACACTTAACATTAAAGATAGCTGATGAGCTTTAAAAAAATCACCAAAAAACCTCATATATATATATATATATATATATATATTTTTTTTTTTTTTTTTTTTTTTAAGAGATAGTCTCGCTCTGTCGCCCAGGCTGGAGTACAGTGGCCCAATCTTGGTCCACTGCAAACTGTGCCTCCCGGGTTCACGCCATTCTCCTGCCTCAGCCTCCCAAGTAGCTGGGACTATAGGCGTCTGCCACCACACCCAGCTAATTTTTTGTGTTTTTAGTAGACACGGGGTTTCTTTAGTAGAGCCAAGATGGTCTCGATCTCCTAACCTCATGATCCGCCCACCTCGGCCTCCTAAAGTGCTGGGATTACAGGCGTGAGCTACTGGGTGGGGCAAAACCTCATAATGTTTTAAGAAAGTTTATGAATTTGTGTTGGGCCACATATGGCCCGCAGACTGCGGGTTGGACAAGCTTGTTTTGAGCAGAGGAGGGACAGGGTTCCTACCTTTCGCTACTGTGCAGAGAACAGATCTGAAGACAGCAGAAGCGCGAGACCATTGCTGAAGAGAGCAGAAGTGGGAGACCATTTAGGAGGTCATTGTGAGCGTCTGGTTAGTGTGGTAGCAGGAGAGGTGATGCAAAATGGTGGATTTTAGAAGTATTTTGAATGTGGACTAACAGGATTTTCTGATGGATTAGGCAGTGTGGGGAGGAGGGAGGAATTTTTCACCTGAACTTTAACTGAGAAGGGGAAGGCTGTGGTAAGAGAATCGCTGGAACCTGGGAGGCAGCAGTTTCGGTGAGCTGAGATGGTGCCACTATACTCCAGCCTGGGTGACAGAACGAGACACAGCCTCAAAAAAACAAAAAACAAAAAACGTATGTCTACTAGGCATCCAAATGGAGATGTCAAGAAAGCAGCTGCATGTGCAAGTTTGGTGTGGTCTGGCCTGGCGATAAAAGATTGAGAGTCATCAGCATATGGAAGTTATTTAAAGCCAGGAGATGAGAGGAATTACCAAGGGAGCGAGTGTAGCTAGAAAAGATGTGCAAGGACTAAATTCTGGAGCTCTCCAATATGAGCTTGAGAAGTGTTGGAACCATCAGAGAGACGGAGGCATAGGGTCAGTGTAGTGAGGAAAAAAACTCCAAGAGATGGTGGTATGCTGAAGGCCAAGAGAAGGAAACTTACTGAGGAGGAGGGAAAGGTCAATTGTGTCAAATGTGGCCCGTAAAGTAAGTAAGATGAGTTTGAGAATTGATTGACTGATTGATTTTTTTTGTTTTATGTTTTGTCCCTCCCTTGCCCCCCCACACTGGAAAGTATATAGAGCAAAGATAATTGATTGAAGGTCATTGGTGATTTTGACAAGAACAGTTTTGGTGGAGTGGTGGGGGTAAAAGTCTGATCGCTGATGAGTTTAAGAAAGAATGGGAGGAGAGGGATGGAAACAACTCTTTGGAGGCAACTCTTTGGAGGAGTTTTGTTATAAAGGAAGGAGAGAAATTGGATGGGAGCTAAAAGGAGAAGTGAGGTCAAGAAAACTTAAGTGGGAAAAAATAGTTATATGTTATATGCTGATGGGGAAGAGCCAGTAGAGAGTGAAAATTGACAATGCAGTGGGGAGTGAGGAGAACATCTGGAGAAATGTCCCTGATGAGGGGAGAAGGGATTGGACAGAGTCCAGAAGCAGAGGGGCTGGCTTTGGTTAGAGGACTGATGGCTCATGCAAAGTAAAAAGAGAGAAGGCATGATATTTGGGCATAGATGTGGGAAGGCGGATTGATGTGGGAGAAGCTGGTGGATATTATCTCTTCGAGGCCTTTTTGTTTTTTTCCACTTTGTGAATTAGGAAGCAGGGTCAGCTGTGAGGATGAAGGGAAAGGCTTAGAAGTTTGAACCTGGAGGAGGAGTTCTAAAAAAGTCACTGAGAGCAGTGATTCTCAAACTTTAGTGTGTACCAAAACCACCTAGAGAGCCTATTAAAGCCCTCCCACAGTCTGGGCAACATAGAGAGACCCTGTCTCTTCAAAAAATAAAAAAATTAGCCGGGTGTGGTGGTGTGCGCCTATGGTCCAGCTACTCAGGAGCCTGAGATGGGAGGATTGCTTGAGCCTGGGAGGTCAAGGCTTCAATGAGCTGTGATCGTGCCACTGCACTCCAGCCTGAGCTACAGAGTGAGATGCTATCTCAAAAGAAAGAAAGAAAAAAAAGCCCTCCCTTCCCCCAGACATTCTGATACAGTAGGTCTAGGATGGGCCCAGGAATCTGCATTTCTAACAAGTTCCAGGTGATGCTGTAGTCGCCTGTATGGGGATGACCCTTTGAGAACTACTGTGTGAGAGAGTGGGGCAGTGACTGGACTCGCATTCCCACAAATGCAGTGTGGTTGTCAGGCAGCATCAGGGGCCCAGCTGAGGTTAGAAATCATGACTTGAAAGTGTCTCCAATCACATCGCACTCACAATTGCTTGCACGTGTTTGGAGTCCTATCTCTTTAAAACTTCCATTTTCTACTGACTTTCCCTTTGCCGTGTAAAAGACTCCACATCCGCTGGGCGTGGTGTCTTAAGCCTGTAATCCCAGCACTTTGGGAGGCCGAGACGGGCAGATCACGAGGTCAGGAGATCGAGACCATCCTGGCTAACACAGTGAAACCCCATCTCTACTAAAAAAAAATACAAAAAACTAGCCGGGCGAGGTGGCGGGCGCCTGTAGTCCCAGCTACTCGGGAGGCTGAGGCAGGAGAATGGCGGGAACCCGGGAGGCGGAGCTTGCAGTGAGCTGAGATCTGGCCACAGCACTCCAGCTTGGGCGACAGAGCGAGTCCGTCTCAAAAAGAATAAAAAAAAAAAAAAAAAAAAAAAGACTCCACACCCTTCCTCTTTAAAAAATGAAAATCTTTAACCTAGGTTCTAGCTCTCCCCTCTTCACAATTTTCTTGGCAGAGTTGTGCATGCTGTATTTCCCTACCTCCTAGTCTATGCAGCATCCGCAACACGTCTGCTCTCTCCAACCTCAGGACACTTCTGTTAGTCATCATTACTGATCTAGATGCTAAATCCAATGGACACTTTTTAGTTGTAATCAGTCATTTGACCACCTACAAATCTGATACCTCCAACCATTTCCTCCCTCAGCTGTCTCCTCCTTTAGATTTTGTGGACACACTGCTTTTCTGGTTTTCCTCCTGACAGCTGTCACCTCCTCATTCTCCTTTTCCCCTGGTGTTCCTTTATCCTCCTTTAAGGCAGAGTATAGCACAGTGGCTGTTATATGTGCAGGTTGTAGATTGACTGGGATAACTTCTGATTTCTCTGGTTCTTAGCTGTGAGACCTGAAACATTTCTATCCGTTTCTTCATATATTTACCAAAGTGAGGCTGGGCATGGTAGCATATGCCTGTGGTCCCAGTAGCCTGGGAGGCTGAGGTGGGAGGATGGCTTGAGCTCAGGAGTTCTAGTCCAGCTTGGGCAACATAAGGAGACATCGCCACTTAAAAAAAAAAAGATAGGCTGGGTGCGGTGGCTCACACCTGTAATCCCAGCATTTTGGGAGGCTGAGGTGGGCAGATCACGAGGTCAGGAGATAGAGACTATCCTGGCTAACACAGTGAAACTCCGTCTTTACTGAAAATACAAAAAAATTAGCCGGGCGTGGTGGTGTAGTCCCAGCTACTTGGGAGGCTGAAGGCAGGAGGATGGTGTGAACTTGGGAGGCGGAGCTTGCAGTGAGCTGAGATCGCGCCACCGTGCTCCAGTCTGCGCAACAGAGTGAGACTCCGTCTCAAAAACAAACAAACAAACAAATAAAACCCAACATAGTAGTAATACCTGCTTCACAGGGTTCTCATTTGAGGATCCAATGAGTCAGTATGCATAAAAAGCTTACAACAATGCCTGGCTCATACTGAGTATGTAAGGTCATCACTCGGAGCTACTACTCATCTGTCAGGTGCTATTTGTATAGGCTGATGATGCAAAAAATCTGTATTTTCAAGCAGGCCTCATTCCTGAGCAGCAGTCATAATTATCCACCTGCCTCCTGACATCCCTAGATGCCTCATCAGGATCTCAGCCTTGACATGCCCAAACCTTCAACTCAGCATTTTTCACTTAGTTTGCCCTCTTTCTTTATTCCCCCACATCCACGAATGGCCCCACCATCTGTCCAGTTCCCTGGCCAGAAATTTGATAGTTTCTAGCTTCTCTCAGTCCTTTGATTCTTTTCTTTTTTTTTTTTTTTGAGATGGAGTCTTGCTCTGTTGCCCAGGCTGGAGTTCAGTGGCACGATATTGGCTCACTGCAACCTTCACCTTCCCGATTCAAGCGATTCTCCTGCCTCAGCCTCCCGAGTAGCTGGGATTACTGGCACCTGCCACCATGCCCAGTTAATTTTTGTATTTTTGTAGAGATGGGGTTTCGCCATGTTGGCCAGGCTGGTCTCGAACTCCTGACCTCAGGTGATCCACCCGCCTTGGCCTCCCAAAGTGCTGGGATTACAGATGTGATCCATTGTGCCTGGCCACAGTCCCTTGATTCTTATAGTGGTATTACCTTATTCTACAGACTCAGATATGCGGGAGCATACATATAACATTGTTTTTCTATAATATAACTACATTTGTAATTTTTTTTTTACACATTTTTTATTTTTCTGAGACTGAGTCTCGCTATGTTGCGCAGGCTAGTCTCGAACTCCAGGGCTTAAGGGATCCTCTGGCCTCAGCCTCCAAGTAGCTGGGATTACAGATGTATGCCACAGTGCCTGACTCTTATGTTTCTATTCTGAGCCAGCTCCTATTCTCCTGGAATGTTGGATGGTTAATTTTAATCCATTGGTGGAATCTCCCCTCTTTCCAGGGATTGCCTTAATTCTGGGAGGGTGTCTCTTATGTATATATTTGCCAAAGCACTGGCGGAAGTGGGTCCTGTTATTAAGTGGCCGCCCAATGTCCTCTGACATATCCTCTGCCTGGCTCCTGCTTGCATGGCCTCTTTAGGTCTGGTGTCTCAGTTGCTCTTGGACACAGGGTTCATTCTGCGGCTCCCATGCCCTGGAGTAGCATGAGACAGTGTGGCACTGTCCATGGTTCAAGCTGCCTCCACAATAGGCTACACTCTGCAGCCATGTATTCTTTTGGGGGTCTTGTCTCCTTAGGTCTGGGGTTCCACTGCCATCAGATCTCGAAAACCTACTTGGGGGTTTTGCTGTCTCTCTGCACTCAGGTGCCTGAGGACAGAACCTACCACTATCTGTGCTGTCACTGCGTTCCCGTTGGCTCTTGCCTGTAAGTTGTGCTCGTGCCATGGAACTGGGGTGAAATCAATGCGAGGCCTTGCTTTATCCAGAATATTTCCTGCACATCTATCCAGACTGGGGGTCCTTTCTGTTTTCCTAAGGGCCTGCCTAGGTGATTGAAATTCACAAGTCAGAAGTGGCTTTCCATTTCCCCTCGTTTTTGTTGTTGTGTTTTTTCACTAAGGCATCAGCACAAAAGCTGCGCTGCTCAAAGTGAGGCTATAGGGGAGAAAGGGAAGAAACCACAAATAATATTGTAAGATGTCATCATATTCCCTATATCCAGTGGGGGCCATGGATTCTACATCTGTAGCCTCCCCTAAAATTTCCCCCTTTTCACCCACATTGCTTCTGTCGTAGTTTGGGGTTTTGTTATAATTCTTCTGGTTTGAGAGTGTTCCCTTCCTAATCACAGGGTTAGGTTGCTGAAACAGTGGGAGGTTTTGCAGGTGAAGATCCTTGATAAAAGATAAGATTCAGAAAACGGAATGACCTATGAAATGCCTGATAAATACTCGATCTTCACTAAAATCACAACTAAAATTTTGCACAGTAAATAAATTATCAACAACAGATCTGAAATTAGCAGTAGTGTGTATTGTGTAATTTCCACATATCCCTGGGTGATTTAATGTTTTTAGGATTTCCCTGCAGTTACCGTTCTCGTAAATCCAGTTTGTTTTGATGCAGATGATGTATAGTTAGATGTTCTCTTTGGGTCAAGTTGTTAATCCAGACGTCCAATACCTTCTGATTTGAGGATTTCCAGTTATTGTCCTCACTGGCCCCATCATGGTCTTCAAAACAGCTTTTGGGGGACCTGGCTTGAGATTAGATCCTATGATTTTTGAAACCTTGGTAAGGGGAAGCAGGAAAAACTATTTAAAAGTTGCAGGCTGGGCGCGGTGGCTCACACCTGTAATCCTAGCACTTTAGGAGGCCGAGGCAGGTGGATCACAAGGTCAAGAGATCAAGACCATCCTGGCCAACATGGTGAAACCCCATCTCTACTAAAAATACAAAAAATTAGCTGGCACCTGTAGTCCCAGCTATTTGGGAGGCTGAGGCAGGAGAATCACCTGAACCCAGGAGGCAGAGGTTGCAGTGAGCCGCGATTGCGCCACTGCACTCCAGCCTGGCAACAGAGCGAGACTCCATCTCAAAAAAAAAAAAAAAAAAAAAAAAAAAGAAAAGCTGCAGCCACGAGTGGTGACTCACGCCTATAATCCCAGCACTTTGGGAGGCCGAGGTGGGTGGATTGCTTGAGCCCAGTAGTTTGAGGCCAACCTGGGCAACATGGAGAAACCCTGTCTTTACAAAAAATTAGCCAGGAGTGGTGGCACAGGCCTGTAGCCTCAGCTACTTGGAAGGCTGAGGTGGAAGGATCACTTGAGCCCAGAAGGAAGAGGTTACAGTGAGCCGTGATCATGCCACTGCACTCCAGCCTGAATGACACAACAAGGCCCTGTCTCAAAAAAAAAAAAAAAAAAAAAAAAAAAAAAAAAAAAAAAGGATGCAAGCACTTTTCACTTTCTAGAGGAGGAGACTTCGGTTTTTCAGTTCTTCTTGGGACTGACTGTTCTTTGCTTTGGGAAAATCACTACAAACGGCTTTATTTCCTAAGTACAAAGCCATATCCACCAGTGATCAGAGCGCAGAATGTTACATGTGTGTGAGTGGGAATTGTGTTTTTGTGGCTTCTTGCTTTTTAGAGGGTGATGGGGGAGAGAGGCGTTTTTTCTCCCCGAGTGTCCAGTGCGCTGTGTGGAACACTGTTGCCAGGGCTTGGCCCAGCAGGTGTTCACAGGAGCTGAGGAGCAAGACAGAGAGGGCTAGGGAGGGCTTTGCCTCATCAGAGAGCCAGAGGTGAGAAGGAACTGGGTGGTCTCTAGACGTAGGGGTCCCGATGGACATTTCTGGATGTTCTGACTTGACATGTGCTGTGAGCACGTGAGTGGTTTGCTGGGGCGGGGGCGCTGTGCGTGTGCGATGTCCGTGCTCCTCTGGAGGAAGTGGACTTCCGCTGTCAGCTGTGCTGAGGCAGGAAATAAGGAATGGGGGAGTGGTGGGCCTTGGACTAGCTGTAAAGAGAAACTTCCGGCCCGGCGCGGTCGCTCACGCCTGTAATCCCAGCACTATGGGAGGCCGAGGCGGGTGGATAGCGAGGTCAGGAGATTGAGACCATCCTGGCTAACACGGTGAAACCCCGTCCCTACTAAAAATACAAAAAACTAGCCGGGCGTGGTGGCGGGCACCTGTAGTCCCAGCTACTCGGGAGGCTGAGGCAGGAGAATGGCGGGAACCCGGGAGGCGGAGCTTGCAGTGAGCCGAGATCGCGCCACTGCACTCCAGTCTGGGTGAGAGTGCGAGACTCTGTCTCAAAAAAGAAGAAAAAAGAAAAACCTCCCCCTCTTCGGGCCTCATGGCGCTATGTCCTGGACTCTGAGGTGGGGGTATGTTCAGAGCATTCCTGGGCTGAAGGTAAGCTGACCTTTGTCTCAGGGAGCCAGGCAGAGAGGTTCTTATAAGGGCCCTTCCTCTTGTTCCGCCTCCCTACATGAGTGCAGCAACCACGGAGCAGCTCTGCCTTGAGAAGGCAGTGGTTCAGACGCCCCATATGCACGGTCTAGTCCAGCGCTGTCCAGTAGAACTTTCTGTGATGACGGAAAATGATTTCCGCTCTATCCAGGACGTCAGCTACTAGTCTCATGTGGGCACTGAGCACTTGAAATGTGGCCGGTGTGACTGAGGAATTGAATTTTAAATGTATGTAAATTTAATTGGTTTAAGTTTAGTCTCATGTAGCTAGTGGCTACCGTATTGTACAGCAATACGGATGGCAGGAAACTATAAAGCTGTAAAGTTCCAAAGTCTGAGCCCAGAGTAGTCTGGGCTGATGATGGCTGCCATCATCAGAGATCACAGAGGATCAAAGAGGCTGAGTCACAGCTGAGTAAATGGTGGAGCTGCCCCAGAAGGCCCTGCAGCAGGAGGGCGCAGTCTCCTGACCATGCCAGGGTCCCTCTCTGCAGGTGACCACACCACAGAAGGTGCAGCGACTCCCACGTGGCGGAAAAAGTATCAGGCCTGTACTGTAAATGGATTACTTGTCCTCTCAGTGACTGTCTCATTTGACTCTGTCATACGGGTCCTCCCTGTCCATCTCAGTCCCTATGAGTCTGGAGAGCCCAGGTAATCCATAATCACCACAGCTCACGTCTCTCCTGTTGCATCTCCTTATTTGAGCCAAGGCCTCACCCTTTCCTCTCCCCCTGCCCCCTCTCGTGGCCTTGGCACTGCTCTGGGCTGAGCAAGCCCCACTTTGTCCTCAAGCCCTCCTCCAAAGCTTCTCTGGATTTTCTTGGCTTAAGTGAAACTCACTTTCCCCTAAGGACATCATTCCCCCCAAAGCCCTCTGAAACACAGCCTGCTTTTCTCCTACCCTCACATGCCGCAGAGTCAGGAGGTGGGATATTTGTTTGCATGGGCTGCCATACAAATTACCACGACCAGGTAGTTTAAAATGACAGCTTCATTCTCTCCTAGTTCTGGAGGCTGGAAGTCTGCAATCAAGGTGTCAGAAGGGCCATGCTCCCTCTGAAGCCTCTAGGGGAGATCCTTCCTTGCCTCTTCCAGTTTCCGGAGCCTCAGGTGTTTGTTGATTTGTGACTGCATCACTCCAATCTCTGCCTCCATCTTCACATGGCCTTCTTCTCTCTGTCTCCTGTTTCCCTGTGTCTGACTTTTCCCTTGTTTTATGATATTAGTCATTAGATTAGGGCCCACCTCATCTTAACTTGATTACACCTGCAGAGCCCCTTTCCAGGTGAGGTCACATTGACAGGTGATGGGGATAAGTGTCTTGCTTACCTCTCTTCCGGTAAGCAGCCCTGCTCTCTGGAGCTCCTGGTGTCTGGTTTTGGTATGCCATCTTTTGTTGCTGGCAGCTGCTGGCTTCAGAGAACTTCATCTCCTTTACAACTGGCTCCTGGCCCCTTGTCTTCCTCTCCGCCCTTCTCCTTCGTCATCTTGGGATGTCTGCAGCCATGTGGACGATCCTTCCAGCTCTCTGGCCTGCCACTTTGGACCTCTTGAGTCCCTTTCTCATTGTGGGTCATCTGCCCACCTGCCAGCATCTTCACATCCTTACACAGTAGGGTCTACAATGCCTCATTAGACTCTCTCCTTTTTAGACTCCTTCATTTTTTGCCCCCCTTCTTTCTGCTGCTCTTGCCCAGAAACACCTGGACCCTTGCTGAAGCCATCTTCTCCACCTCCCTGTGCTTGCACTCATGCAGTTGGAAGATACAGATCTCCTGATTAGGTCCACTTTATGTTCACGACCACAGACCTCAGATGGACATACTCAGCACTGCCCAGCATTTCTATTATGTTTCCCTGGTTCGTTTATTTTCCCACCATATTTTCTATTGCTGTATAACACATGCCCCAAAATCTAGTGGCTAAAAAACAATACCCATTTATTTTATTATTATTATTTTTTAAAAAAATGATAGAGATGAGGTCTCATATGTTGCTCAGGCTGGTTTCAAACTCCTTAGTTAAAGCAATCCTCCTGCCTCAGCCTCCCAAAGTGCTAGGAGTACAGGCATGAGCCACCGCACCTGGACAATATCTATTTCTTATCTTACAGGTCAGAAGTCCTGGTGGGCTCAGCTGGTTCTCTGGTCATGGTCCCACAAGACCAAAATCAAGGTGTCAGCTGGGCTGGACTCATGTCTGGAGGCTTGGGGCAAGGATCCACTTCCAAGTTCATTCAGGTTGTTGGTAGACTCCAATTCCTCATGGCTGCAGATGTGTGGACCCTATTTCCTTATGTTAAAGAAAAATCTGAGGCACGATAATATTTTTGAGTTTATTTGAGTAAGAAGCAATTGATGAATTGGGAAACACCGAACTGAAGAGGTCTGTTCTGGCAGCAAGCCATCAGGGGCAAGTATTTATGGGGTAAATGCAGAAGCAAAATCAATATATTGTTTGATTGGTTGCAATTATACAATTGCCTTATTTGGCCTATCCTGTTGGAAAGTCCTTGGTTATATAGTATAAGTGTGTTGGCTATTTCTGACTGGTTGAGCTTATGATTTGTTTTTCCTTAATATAGGCATTTATAAGAAAAATGTCAAGTTTCACTTATGTTTGCAAATCAAGCAAGGTTTAGGTCTCGTTACGAAGCCTCACTGGTTTTGTCTGCTCAGGGATTCTTCAGGCCTAGTATCCCTTTAAATTTACTTTAACAGTTCCTCGCTTTTGGTCATTCTCCCAGCAAGCTGAGAGTATGACCAAACACTATAGCATTACTCTCGGTAACCAGGTTACCATTATTGACTAGTTACCGGAACAAAGAATCGTGTAGATGTTGTCATTCTCAACAGTTGCGTTGGAATGGAAGGTCAGGTAGTCATCATTATCTGCAGTTGCAGAGTCATCATAGGCTTGGGGCATGTGTTATACAGCAATAGAAAATATGGTGGGAAAATAAACAAACCAGGGAAACATAATAGAAATGCTGGGCAGTGCTGAGTTCTTCTAGTTGTCTAATCCTGATAGCAATTATTTGATGTGTGAGTGGTTAGGGTCTCACACCTGAATGCTGCTGGAAAGCATTTAAACCCCTTGAGAGGATACAATGGACTACAGAGCTGAAAATCATGATTATAAGGAGAATAACAGCCAATAATTGAAAAATTCTCTGGAGCAGACATTGAGCTCAGGAGTTCAAGACCAGCCTGGCCAACATGGTGAAACCCTGTCTCTACTAAAAATACAAAAAGCCAAGAGTTAACCAATTAAATAAATCAGTGGATCAGGTAGACCACACCTATCTGATGAGGAACTTACATTTGTTTAAGATCCTTTGAATTGGGGGCAATAATTTCTTTTTTGAACAATTTATTTCCTTAGGTTTTTGGGGGAACAGGTGGTATTTGGTTACATGAGTAAGTTCTTTAGTGATGATTTGCGATATTTTACTGCATCCATCACCTGAGCAGTGTACACTCAACCCAGTTTGTGGTCTTTTATCCCTCACCTTCCTCCCACCCTTTTCCCTGAGTCCCCAAAGTCCATCATATCATTCTTATGCCTTTGCATCCTCATAGCTTAGCTCCCACTTATGAGTGAGAACATATGATATTTAGTTTTCCATTCCTGAGTTACTTCACTTAGAATAATAGTCTCCAGTTCCATCCAGGTTGCTATAAATCCATTAACTCCTTTTTTTTTTTTTTTTTTTTTTTGAGACGGAGTCTTGCTCTGTCGCCCGGGCTAGAGTGCAGTGGCCGGATCTCAGCTCACTGCAAGCTCCACCTCCCGGGTTTACGCCATTCTCCTGCCTCAGCCTCCGGAGTAGCTGGGACTACAGGCTCCCGCCACCTCGCCCGGCTAGTTTTTTTTTTTTTTTTTTTTTTTTTTTTTGTATTTTTAGTAGAGACAGGGTTTCACCGTGTTAGCCAGGATGGTCTCGATCTCCTGACCTCGTGATCTGCCCGTCTCGGCCTCCCAAAGTGCTGGGATTACAGGCTTGAGCCACCGTGCCTGGCCCATTAACTTCTTTTTATGACTGAGTAGTATTCCATCATATATATCCACTCGTTGACTGATGGGCATTTGGGTTGGTTCCATATTTCTGCAATTGTGAATTCTGCTGCTATAAACGTGTGTGCAAGTATCTTTTTTGTATAATGACTTATTTTCTGGGTACTCAGTGGTGGGATTGCTGGATCAAATGGTAGTTCTACTTTTAGCTCTTTAAGGAGTTTCCACTCTGTTTTCCATAGTGGTTGTACTCGTTTACATTCCCACCAGCAGTGTAGAAGTGCTCCCTGATCACCGCATCCACGCCAACATCTATTACTTTTTGATTATGGCCATTCTTTCAACAATAAGGATGTATCACACTGTGGTTTTAATTTGCATTTCCCTGATCATTAGTGATGCTGAGCATTTTTTTCCTATGTGTGTTGGCCATTTGTGTATCTTCTTTTGAGAATTGTCTATTCGTGTCCTTAGCCCACTTTTTAATGGGAGAGTTTGTTTTTTTCTTGGTAATTTGTTTGAGTTCCCTGTGGATTCTGGATTTTAGTCCTTTTTTGGATATATAGATTGTGAAGGTTTTCTCCCACTCTGTGCGTTGTCTCTTTACTCTGCTGACTGTTCCTTTTGCTGTGCAGGAGCTCTTTAGTTTAATTAAGTCCCACCTATTTATCTTTGTTTTTGTTGCATTCGCTTTTGGGTTCTTAGTAATGAAGTCTTTGCCTAAGCCAATGTCTAGAAGAGTTTTTTCCCCAGCGTTATCTTCTAGAATTTTTATAGTTTCAGGTCTTAAGATTTAAGTCCCTGATCCATCTTGAGTTGTTTTTTGTTTAAGATGAGAGATGAGGATCCAGTTTCATTCTCCTTTATGTGGCTTTCCAGTTATCCTGTGGGGCAATAATTTCTAATTTATTGACATAGAAACAACATTTTTTTTTTGAGACAGGGTCCCACTCTGTCACCCAGGCTAGAGTGCAGTGGTGCAATCAAGGCTCATTGCAGCCTTGACCTCCTAGGCACAAGGGATCCTCCCACCTCAGCCTCCCAAGTAGCTAGGATTACAGGCATGTGCCACCACACCTGGCTAATTTTTGTATTTTTTTTGGAGATGGGGTTTCGCCACGGTGCCCAGCCTGGTCTCAAAGCTCTAGGCTCAAAAGATCTGCCCACCTTGGCCTCCCAAAGTGCTGGGATTATAAGTGTGAGCCACCATCCCTGGTAAAACTTTTTTAAAATCAATAAAAGTACAAGCTCTTCTTTGTTAAACTGTGAGGTGTCAAGCACTTCTGTTTTAGAGTACTTTTGAGGCTAAATTGTTCATTTCAGATTATATTGCTCGAAGAGAATTCAAGTTATTATTCTATGAAAACAAAGGAAAAACAAAGATTAATATTTGGAGCAAATTATGACCTTAGTCTTTGTGTCTGGAGGGTCAAGATTTGTAGATTTGAGTTTGAAGTATCTAGATGGTGGAATGGAGATGGCATTTGAGAGCTGGTTGTATCATCAGGTGGTGTTCTGGTGAACTCATGTAGCAGCAGGCATAAAGGTTGTCTATACATGGTCTGTTGCAGTGATTTTTTCTGAAGTTTGAAGTCATTCAGTTTCAGCTTTTAGGACTGGAGAAAAGGGCAGTTTTAGTTTTTAATGAAACTAGAGAACTTCAGGATTCAATCCAGTTTATAGATGGATAACAAATCTTAAACAAAATAAACAGGATTAGAATTTGGTAATTGGTGCTCTACAGTTTTCTATTGAAGTCACTCTCATTTTTATAAAAAATAGTCACAGTTAAATTTTTTAACAAAATAAGTCTAGTTTCATTAAGGTAGATCTGTTTATATAAATGCAACACAGCTATTAATTCTATGTAAGTTTTAAAATATGATATTTTAGTCAGAGCTTTGGTAATATCCAAGGGGCTTTACTGACTTTGTATCCATCCACTTTAGTTTTTTAAAACTGCCTGATATCAACACTCCTTAGCCACCCCAGCTGACGTCTCAGTAAGTTGTGTGTCTCCGCAGTCCAAGACTTTGAGACTTTGGGCTCAGTTCAGCAGTAGGACTTGCTTAGGAGTTGCAGTCCTTGTGGCCTAGACTGCCTTTCAAGTTTCTTTAGAGCCCCAGAGCACTTTGGCCCATTGTGGCGAGGCTTGCAGGGACTCAAGTTCACACTGCTGGGATTGGCAATTCCCCTCTGGCTAGGGCTGCTTTAAATGCTCCCCCCATGGGTGGGCATTAACTGAGTTTGGTCTGGTTTTGTTTTCTGCTATAACAGGGCACCATGGAGTTAGGTACTTCAAAATTGCTGTGCTCTCCCTCTCCCCAGTGCACAGAAATACTCTCCACACCATGCTGCTGCTGCTCGGGGATGGAGGGATGGCGTCAGTGATTTAAGACTGTTTTTCCTACCTGTTCAGCCCTTCTTTCAGCAACATGAAGTTAAATTCAGGTACTATGAGTGCTCACCTGATTTTTAGTTCTAATGAAGGTGTATGTAGATAGTTGTTAAATTGGTATTCTTGCCAGGGAGGAGGGGACAATTAGTGGAGTCTCCTGCCATCTTGCTCTTCCTCAATATGCCCTTTCTTGCAGATCTTTTACAGCTCTCTATATTTGTTCAGTTTGTGTCTTACTTGTTTTCTTCTTTATTATTCTGGAACAATCGTCTTGTTTTCAAGATAACACCATTCTCTTTTTCCTTTAAAGGAAACACATTCCGTACATACTTTTTCTTGCTAAAAACACACCTACTTTTAAAATAGATTTTTTATATACAGTTGTTTTCTTTCTTTCTTTCTTTCTTTCTTTCTTTCTTTCTTTCTTTCTTTCTTCTTTCTTTCTTTCTTTCTTCTTCTTCTTCTTCCTCTTCTTCTTCTTCTTCTTCTTCTTCTTCTTCTTCTTCTTCTTCTTCTTCTTCTTCTTCTTCTTCTTCCTTCTTCTTTCTTCTTTCTTCTTCTTCCTTTCTTTTTTTTTTTTTGATACAGAGTCTTCCATTGTCACCCAGGCTGGAACTCAGTGGTTCAATCTAAGCAGTTCACTGCAGCCTCTGCCTCTCAGGTTCAAATGATTCTTGTCCCTCAGACTCCCAAGTAGCTGGGATTACAGGTGTGTGCCACCACACCCAGCTAATTTTTTTTTTCTATTTTTAGTAGAGAGAGGGTTTTGCCATGTTGGCCAGGCTGGTCTTGAACTCCTGGCCTTAAGTGATTCACCTGCTTTGGCCTCCCAAAGTGCTAGAATTACAGGCTTGAACCATCACACCCGGCTGAGTTATTTTCTTTCATCTTTACTACATCTGGTAGTCTTTATTACATAAATTAATTAGAATTCTTTTTTATTAATTTATTTTTTTCAGATGAGGTCTCTGTCACCCGGACTGGGAGTGCAGCGGTGTGATCTTGCCTCACTGTAACCTCTGCCTTCTGGGCTCAAGTAGTCCTCCTACTTCAGCCTCCTGAGTAGCTGGGACTACAGATGTATGCCACCATGCTGGGCTAATTTTTTTTTTTTGGTATTTTTGGTCGAAAAGGGGTTTTACCATGGTGCCTAAGTGTTTTTTTTTTTTTCCCCTTTGAGACAGGGTCTCGCACTGGAGTGCAATGGCATGATCTCGGCTCACTGCACCTCTGCCTCTGGGGCTCAAACCATCTTCCCACCCCAGTCTCCCAAGTAGCTGGGACAACGCCTGGCTAATTTTAAAAATTTTTTGTAGAGATGGGGTCTCACTATGTTGCACAGGTTGGTCTTGAACTCCTGGGCTCAAGCGAATTAGAATTCTTAAACATTTGATTTTTAGAGACAGGGTCTTGCTCTGTCACCTAGGCTGGAGTGTAGTGGTGTGATCATGGCTTAAGTGCAGCCTCAATATCCTGGACTCAAGCAATGCTTCCACATCAGCCTCCTAAGTAGCTGGGACTACAGGTGCACACCACCACACCCAGCTATTTAAACATTTTTTTTGGTAGAGACAGAGTCTCATTATGTTGCCCAGGCTGGTTTCAAACTCCTGGGCTCAAGTGATTCTCCTGCTTTGGCCTCCCAAAGTGCTAGGATGACAGATGTGACCCACCACACCCAGCCTAAAATTCTTAACCCCTAGGAACCTTAATATCTAGTGAAAATTCCTTTCTAGTGAAAAGGAAGCACATGATTTTGTAATTTTGATTTTTATATTTTTATTATTTTTATATTTTATTTTTGGCCTTTATTATTAGTTTTAATTGACAAATAATAATTGTACATATTTATGGCATAAAGTGTAATATTTGTAATATAATGTAATAAATCAGGGTAATTAGCATACCATTACCTCAAACATTTATCATTTCTTTGTGTTGAGAACATTCAAAATCTGCTCCTCTAGCTATTTTAATAATACAATCGTTGTTGGTTGTAGTCACTCTATTGTGCTATAAAACACTAAAACTTATTTCTCCTGTCTAACTGTACTTCTGTATCCATTAACCAACCTTTGGCTGTTCCCCTATTTCCCCTACCCTCCCCAGCCTCTAGTAACAAGTATTCTAATCTCTACTTCTACACAATTAATGTTTGTAGCTTCCACATGTGAATGATAACAGCATTACTTATCTTTCTGTGCCTGCTTATTTTACCTAACATAATGTCCTCCAAGCTCATCTATGTTGCCACAAACGACAGAATTTCTTTTTTTTTTTTTGAGACACTTTTCGTCTGTCACCCAGGCTGGGGTGCGGTAGTGCAGTCATGGCTCACTGCAGCCTTTACCTCCCAGTCTCAAGTTATCCTCCCACCTCAGCCTCCCAAGTAGCTGGGACTAAAGGAGTGCACCTCTATGCCTGGATAATTTTAAATTTTTTTTGTAGAGATGGGAGTCTCATGTTTCTTAGTCTGGTCTTGAACTTCCAGATGCAAGAAATCCTCCTACCTTGGCCTCCCAAAGTGCTGAGATTACAGGCATGAGCCACTGTGCCCAGTTAGGATTTCAGAATTTTTTTTTAATGGCTAAACAGTGTGTTCCATTGTGTGTATATACACCAGTTTTTCTTGACCCATTTATCTGTTGATAGGCATGTCACCTACAAAGGAAAACAGTAATTCTCCAGTACAGATCTCAATCATAAGGAAATATATGAAATATCAGAAAAAGAATTTGAAATAATAATCGTAGAGAAATTCAGTGAGACACGAGAGACTACAGATAGACAATTCAATGAAATCAGGAAAATAATTCATGATTTGAATGAGATATTTAACAGAGTATATAACAAAGGGTCCAATAAAAATCTTAGCGCTGTAGAATTCAATGGAGGAAATAAAAAATACAATGGAGATATTTAACAACAGACTAGACCAAGCAGAAGAATTTCTAAACTTGAAGACAAGTCTTTTGAAATCACACAGGCAGACAAAACAAAACGGAAAAAAAAGAAGAAAGCCTACAGGATTTGTGGGACACTATTAAGTGGACAAATATTCATAGTATGGGCATTTCAGAAGGAAAAGAGAAGAGAAAAGGTGAGGAAAACATATTTAATGAAATAATCGCAGAAAGACTCCGCAAGTCTTAGGAGAGAGATGGTGTTATGCCCAGACCGTTTATTCCCCAAAGAAGACCACCAGAGTCCAGAGTCAAAGCCAAGCGGCAAGGATCTTTACTGCAAGTTCGAACTTTGTCCCTCCGTTCCACAGCATACAAGAGGGCCCCGAACGATGCATGTGCTTGCTTTTTATAGCCCAATGTAAACAGGATATGTAAGGTTACAGAGGAACAAGGAAATTATTTTGGTTACAGCATTACAATTGGTTAACATTTTAAGTTATACATTTAGCAGTTTTTTTTATTGGTTCCCGCGCTTTCAGTAAAACCACTCCACAAACGGTTGTGACCTTATCGGGGACTCTCCAGGTGGTGTTTTTCTAAAGTTGAGACAAATGGAGGAATGTTTGTACTGGGCCCAGGACTGAGATATATGGAGGAATGTTTGTACTGGGCCCAGGAAGTTGAGACAAATGGAGGAATGTTTGTACTGGGCCCAGGACTGAGATATATGGAGGAATGTTTGTACTGGGCCCAGGACTGAGATATATGGAGGAATGTTTGTACTGGGCCCAGGAAGTTGAGATATATGTTTGATTTCTGACATTCCCCCCTTTCTCAGGTACCTCTGGAGCCATTCTTGGGTCTTATAAGTCTGATTCTGTTTCAGTGTTTACAGGTTGGTATTGGGCTCTGAGGACCATGAGCTGTATGGTGTCAAACCTTTCCCTGACAAACTGCAAAATTCTGTTAATAACACAAGGTCCTACGGTAAACAGAACCAGTAAACTTAGCAGGGGTCCAAGGAAGGGGGCTAACAGAGAAAACATAGAGGAATTCCACCATTGGTCTGCAGCTGAGGCAAACTGCTGTTTTTTCATTTCTATGCTTAACTTGCATAACTGTTGGACCTGGTTCTCTACAAGCCCTGATTCATTTATGTAGAAACAACAGTCTTCCTGCAAGAACATACATGTACCACCTTTCTCAGCAGTGAGTAGGTCTAGGGCCCTCCGGTTCTGCAAAGTTACCTGAGCCAGGGATGTGAGCTGTCGCTGAAGGGAGGCAAGGGACTCAGCCGATTCCTCCATAGCAATGGCAAATTGTTGGTACAACTTGTTGCTTTCTATAAGGGTGTAGCCTAAGGCTCCCCCTGCCAATCCGGCTGCAATGAGGGATGAGGTGAGGGAGATTCCTGCAATGAGGGGGAGAAATATGGCTCGTGCGGGTCTCAGTCTAGGGACTGAGTGAATGGCAGTACTAGTCCAGTTACCGGTGTACCCTAAGAACTCGCCAGTAGTTACTAGAGTTAACCAGGGAACTAATGTGACAGGAAGACACAGTAGGTCGGTAACCGAGCGACCAGATAAGTTTTTAGATAATGTTCCATTACACCAAAAGAATATGCCCAACGGGGCCCTTAGGTTGGTACTAGGGGGCGCTACAGTGATGTTACAGAGGCTGGAGTTAGTGCCTGAAAAACAGTAGGGAAACTTAGACCGCTTAGCTGCATGTTTGCAGTGAGCTATGTTGCCAGCGCTAGGTGAATTTTAAGGGGTTGTTCTTAGCTCTGTCCACAGTCCACGTGGCCGGTGCTTCAGTCGCTGCTGTGATTGGTCCAAGAAGGTCGGAGGTCGGGTCCACTGGTTTGACGTGGGTGTAGTGGATCCACGACGCGATGCCTTCTACCTTCAGGGTGGTGGGTGTGGTTAGGAGTACCTGGGGCGGTCCTTTCCACCTGGGTTCTAAGGTCTCTTGTCAGTGTCACTTAACCAGGACCCAGTCTCCCGGCTGGTACGGATGGGGTGTCAGTGGGGGACCGGTCTCATATAGTTCCTTCAGCTTGGGCCAGATTTCCTGATGAATTTTCTGCAAGGCTTGTAGGGAAAATAAGAGTTCAGAGACATTTTCTGTTTCAGATTTAAGCAGATCATCTTTTAGGCTGGGAACCAGGGGTGGGGGTCTGCCATACATGATTTCATAAGGGGTAAGGCCCAGTCTGTAAGGGGTATTACGGGCCTGGAACAGAGCGTAGGGGAGAAGGACTACCCAGTTAGCGCCAGTCTCCATAGTCAATTTAGTTAAGGTCTCCTTTAAGGTCCGATTCATCCTCTCTACCTGTCCTGAACTTTGGGGCCTGTAAGTGCAATGTAGTTTCCAATTTGCCCCAAGGATGGAAGCCAAACCCTGACTTACCTTAGCAACGAAGGCCGGCCCATTATCTGACCCTATCTGGATGGGGAAACCATACCTGGGGAGGATATCTTCCAGAATTTTCTTTGCTGCAACCTGAGCAGTTTCCTTTTTGGTTGGGAATGCTTCAATCCACCCTGAAAAAGTATCTACAAAGACAAGTAAGTACCGATACCCGTATTTTCCTGGCTTTATGTCAGTAAAATCTACTTCCCAGTAAATACCGGGCCTGGTTCCCCTGAGCCTTGTTCCCGTTGCAGCCAGGGATTGGGGGTAGGCGTTGTTAAGCTGACAGACTTTGCAATTTGTCACGATGCTGCTGGCCGTCTCGGCTATATGTCTGATTTTGAGCTTGGAGCGTCTGATCAGGTCTATCATCCGCCGGACACCCAGGTGGGTGGTTTGGTGGATGTGTTCTAACACTTGTTGTCCTAATTTTTCTGGTAGGATGGTTTGGTCATTAGTATCAGTCCACCACCCATTCTGGATCTGTTTCAGGGGAAGTTTGTCGATCCACTGGAGATCTCGTTCCGAATAGTCAGGGAGATATGGCAAGTCCCGGGGGCCCGGATCAGGGAGCTGGAGTGCAAGGAGTTGGCTGGGAGCCTTTGCTACACTCCTTGCAGTTGCCCTGGGCAATGTACAATAGCCAATTTTTCTGGTCTCCATAGGGCTGTTAACAGGGCTAGGATCTCTTGCTTGTTTTTTATCTCTTTTCCTTCAGCCGTTAGTAACCCTCGCTCCCTGTAAATGGCCCCATGTATATGCGCCGTACCAAAAGCATATCGGCTGTCTGTGTATACTGTCAGTTTCTTCCCTGCCCCTAAGGTAAGAGCTTGAGTGAGCGCTATCAGTTCGGCCTTCTGGGCCTATGTCCCCGGGAGCAGGGGTTCTGCCCAGATTACCTTAGTCTCTGAAGTCACTGCTGCTCCTGTATACCTCTGGCCTTGGTGTATGAAGCTGCTCCCATCAGTGAACCAAACGAGGTCAGCGTCAGGAAGTGGGTGGTCCTGCAGGTCCTCTCGAACTCCGTGCACTTGAGCTAGTATCTCGGTGCAATCATGGAGCGGGGCGTCCAGGTCCGGGTTGGGCAGCAGCGAGGCAGGGTTTAAGGTTGTTGGGGGCAGGAAAGTGATCCTGAGGGGGTTTAGTAGTAGTCCTTGGTAGTGGGTGAGCCGGGCGTTACTTATCCATCGATTAGGTGGCTGTTTGAGTACACCCTCGATGGCATGTGGGGTAACGACCTGTAATTCTTGTCCCATGACAAGTTTATCAGCATCTTGTACCATCAGGGCCGTGGCTGCAATCATTCGGAGACAAGGGGGCCACCCAGCAGCCACTGGGTCTAATTTCTTTGACAGGTAGGCAACTGGCCTCCGCCAGGGGCCTAAGTTCTGAGTTATTACCGCCTTGGCAACACCCTTGCTCTCGTCCACGTATAAGTGGAAGGGCTTGGTGACATCAGGTAGTCCTAGTGCAGGCGCAGAGAATAGGGCGGTTTTGATCTGTTGGAAAGCCGACTCAGCTTCTTCTGTCCAATTAAATGGCTGCTGTCCCCGTGTTGCCTGATATAAGGGTTTAGCCAGCTCTGTGAACCCAGGTATCCATAGTCTACAAAATCCTGCCGATCCCAGGAATTCCCTTACTTGTCGGGTGGATTGTGGCCTGGGGATCTGCAGAACAGTTTGCTTCCAGGCGTCTGTTAACCAGCGTTGCCCTCCTCTTAGCAGGTACCCCAGGTATGTTACTTCTGGTTTACAGATTTGAGCTTTCTTTGCCGAGGCTTGGTAGCCCAGATCCCCTAGAGCTTGTAAGAGACCCTTGGTCCCTTGGATACAAGCTTCCTGGGTCTCGGCAGCAATCAGGAGGTCATCAACATACTGTAGTAAGGTTATTTCAGGGTGTTTGCGTCGGTACTCACCCAGGTCTTCATGGAGGGCCTCATCGAACAGGGTAGGAGAGTTTTTGAATCCCTGCGGCAGTCTGGTCAATGTCAGTTGGCCACTTATGCCCCTCTCAGGGTCAGTCCACTCGAAGGCGAAGAGCTTTTGGCTCTGAGGGCCTAAAGGCAAACTGGAGAAAGCATCTTTCAAATCTAAAACAGTGTACCATTGATGTTTAGGGTTTAGGGTACTCAGGAGGGTGTACGGGTTAGGCACAGTTGGATGTATGTCCATAACCCTCTTATTGACTTCTCTTAAGTCTTGTACAGGTCTGTACTCTCCACTATTAGGTTTCCATACCGGCAACAATGGAGTATTCCAGGGCGAGTGACAGGGGCGAAGGACCCCTTGGTCGAGGAGCCGGCGTATATGTGGTGCAATTCCTTTCTTGGCCTCTAGGGGCATTGGGTATTGACATACCCGAACGGGGTCTGCCCCAGGCTTGAGTTCAACAAACAAGGCAGGACGGTGTTTTGCTAGTCTTAAGCCCCCTGTTTCTGCCCAAGCTCCTGGATATTGTTGAAGCCAGGTTGCTATGTCCTGGTCAGGGGCCGCTTGCTCCTGGTGGAGCTGGTACTCATCTTCTAAGGTTATAGTCAGGACCGGCACGGGCTGATTTTGGGAATTGGTCACGATGGGCCCCTCAGGGAGCAAATGGATCTGTGCTCCCATTTTAGTCAGCAGGTCTCTCCCTAGTAAGGGACAGGGGCTCTCAGGGATGACCAGGAAAGAATGGGTTACATTCCTGGCTCCGAGCTTTACTGTTCTTTGTGTTGTCCAGGGGTATTTCTTAATTCCTGTGGCCCCTTGTACCCACGAGGACTTGGAGGATAATTTTCCATTAGTTTCAACTAGGACTGAGTGCTGTGCTCCCGTATCGACCAAGAACTGAACTGGGGACCCCTCCACTTGCAAAGTTACCCTAGGTTCGGGGAGGGGGTCCGAACCCCGTCTTCCCTAGTCTTCGTCTTGAGTGACTAGTACGGGTGTAGACCTAGGGGGTCCCTGTCCTCTGCGTTGTTTCTTTTTAGGGCAGTCCTTTATCCAGTGGCCAGCCTCCTTACAGTAGGCACATTGGTCTTTGCTTAGATTATCATGTCTGGGGGACCGCCTAGGTTGGGCGTCCTCTGGCTGTAGATGCTCTTTTTGTACTACTGCTGCCAGGACCTTGGTCATTTTTTCAGTGGCCTTAAATTGCTTTTCCTCTGGAGTATCTCTATTATTGTAAACTCGCTGGGCTATCTGAAGGAGGTCCTGAATCTGTTTTCCCTCTAAGTCTTCTAATTTCTGGAGTTTCTTTTTAATGTCTGGGGCCGCCTGATTTACAAAAGACATTACAACAGCTGCCTGACTCCCTGGGGCCTCTGGGTCTATGGGGGTGTACTGTCTAAAAGCTTCCATTAGTCTTTCTAAGTAGGTAGCTGGGCTTTCTGTCCTTTCCTGCAGAACAGAGTATACTTTAGCCAAATTAGTGGGCTTGCGAGCAGCTGCCCGGAGACCCGCCATTAGAGTCTGGTGATAAAGGTGTAGCCGTCCCCTACCTTCTGCCATGTTGTAGTCCCACGCCAGCCTGGTCAGCGGAAAAGTCGCATTTATGAGGTCGGGGTTGGCAGTCGGTTGACCGTCGTCCCCCGGGACCAACTTTCTAGATTCTACCTGGATTCTCTCTCACTCCTCCGTTGTGAACAAAATTCGGAGGAGCTGCTGACAATCATCCCAAGTGGTCTGGTGAGTGAACATGACACTATCTAGTAAAGCCATTAAATCTTTGGGGTTGTCTGAAAACCGGGCACTCTGAGTCTTCCAGTTATACAGATCACTGGTGGAGAATGGCCAGTACTGGAGCCTGGGGATTCCTGTGTCATCTGGGGATCCTATTTCCTGAAGGGGTAGAGCCACTGTGGAGTCAGGCGGCTGGGGGGGGGCTAATCCGCAAAGTACACCCTCGCGTCTGCCCCACTGGTCCTTCAGAGTTACTTTCACTTTCAGTGAGCTCGGGTACGCCGGCCGCCTCCCGTCCGCCTACTTCTTCCTGCGGCTCAGCCTGGGGGGCTGGCCTGGGGCCCAGAGAGGTATGGAGGGGGATCTATGGACAGTGGGTCCCCGCTATCAGGTAAAACAGGATGGGGGGGCGGTCGGTTGCTTGGATTTTAGCGGCCGAGCAACCAGTGCCTTGCATGGTTCGGGGGCTAGTAGGAAAGGGGACAGCCAAGGGGGTGGGTTCTCAACAAGGTCCTGCCATATGAGAATATGTGGGATTTGGGATTTGATCCTTGTGGCCAGCACGCCCAGGTAGAAAAACCTTGGACTTTACTTTAGTAATGACAGGAAGATAGAATGTCCCTTCAGGTGGCCACCCTACATTAAAGGCGGGCCATTCGGAGCGGCACAGAGTGATTAGCTTTCCCCTCCTGATTTCCACACTAAGATCATGGCCCCTTGCTCTAACATCCTTGAAATTATTTATGAAGAGAGATAGAGGTGTGCTTTGGGTATCACCCATCTTAAACAGTAGCGCCCGGAGTGGCGTCTGGAACAGGTCCTGCAAGGGAAAGTGAGTTGCTGGAACAGGTCCTGCAAGGGAAAGTGAGTTGCTGGAACAGGTCCTGCAAGGGAAAGTGAGTTGCTGAATATCAACAACAAGTTATGTCAGTCGCGAGCACGCTCCAGAAATCTGGATCAGAATTAACTCAGTCAAGAATCAGATGAGAGCCAGGGGACGTCTCCCACTGGTCTCCGCTGGCCGTCCTATAGCACGTCCGCCAGGACTATGTCAGCTTTCAGCTTCAGTTACAGACCTCGCGAGTCACAGATACAGGTTCAGAACAGACACAGACAGACAAACAGGGACGAGCCGGCTCACCTATCAGCAGATCGATCCTAGTAGATCTGTTGACCAGGGGTCTGGTGGGCTTGGGGAATCCCGGATGAGCCCCCAGATGTTATGCCCAGACCGTTTATTCCCCAAAGAAGACCACCAGAGTCCAGAGTCAAAGCCAAGTGGCAAGGATCTTTACTGCAAGTTCGAACTTGGTCCCTCCGTTCCACAGCATACAAGAGGGCCCCGAACGATGCATGTGCTCGCTTTTTATAGCCCGATGTAAACAGGATATGTAAGGTTACAGAGGAACAAGGAAATTCTTTTGGTTACAGCATTACAATTGGTTAACATTTTAAGTTATACATTTAGCAGTTTTTTTTATTGGTTCCTGCGCTTTCAGTAAAACCACTCCACAAACGGTTGTGACCTTATCGGGGACTCTCCAGGTGGTGTTTTTCTAAAGTTGAGACAAATGGAGGAATGTTTGTACTGGGCCCAGGAAGTTGAGACAAATGGAGGAATGTTTGTACTGGGCCCAGGAAGTTGAGACAAATGGAGGAATGTTTGTACTGGGCCCAGGACTGAGATATATGGAGGAATGTTTGTACTGGGCCCAGGAAGTTGAGACAAATGGAGGAGTGTTTGTACTGGGCCCAGGACTGAGATATATGGAGGAATGTTTGTACTGGGCCCAGGACTGAGATATATGGAGGAATGTTTGTACTGGGCCCAGGAAGTTGAGATATATGTTTGATTTCTTACAATGGATATCCGGGTGCTGGAAGCTTGAATAACCCCAAATAGATTCAACCCAAATAGGTCCTCTCTGAAGCACATTATAGTCACATTGTCAAAAGTCAAAGACGAAGAAATAATTTAAAGCAGGAAGGGAAAAATGTCAAGTCACATGTAAGAGAATCCTCATTAGACTAACGGATTTCTCCCAGATTTCTCCCTGTTATAGGCCAGGAGAGAATGGGATAGTATATTCAAAGTAGTGAAAGAAAAAAGCTGTCAGGCAAGAATATATACCCAGTAAAGCTATTCTTCAGAAATGAAGGAGAAATAAAATTTTTCACAGATAAGCAAAAACAGAATTTATTACCACTGGATCAGCTGTACAAGAAATACTCAGTGGAGTTTTACATTGGGAAGAAAAGACGATAACCACCATCATAAAAACATGCAAAACTGACTGTATAACTAACTGGTAGAGCTGATACATAAACAAGAAAGAGAAAGCAGTCAAATCTTATCACTACAGAAAACCACTCAATTCCAGACATAAACAATAGGAGAGGAAGTAAGGAACAAACAATATACAAAACAATTAGAAAACAATTGTCGGGAAAAGAAAGAGAGATCAGCCTGTTACTGTGTCTATATAGAAGGAAGTAGACATAAGAGACTCCATTTAGTTCTGTATTTGAAATGCTGTTAATCTGTGACCCTACCCCCAACCTTGTCCTTGCAAGAAATATGCGCTGTGGTGACTCAAGGTTTAATGGATATTGGGCTGTGCAGGATGTGTCTTTGTTAAACAAGTACCTGAAGGCAGCTTGCTGGTTAAATATCCTGCCCGTCCCTGGGCAATGGAACATCTCCGGGTAAAACCCATTGTGTGCTTTGTTTACTGAGCAAGGAGAAAACTGCCTTTAGGAATAAGGTGGGGCTTGCTGGAACAATGCTGCTAAAAGGCTTATGGAGATGTTCGCATATGCATCTCAAGGCACAGCATTTTCCTTTAAATTTATTTATGTTACAAGGATTTTTGTTCATATGTCTTACTGCTGATTTCCTCCCTACAATGATCCTATTGTCCAGCCACTCCCTTATCTTTTTGATGGTAAAGATAATTATCAATAAATACTAAGGTAACTCAGAGGCCGGTGCCGGTGTGGGTCCTCTGTAAGCACAGCACCGGTCCCCTGGGCCCCGCTTTTCTTTCTCTATACTTTGTCTGTGTATTATTCCTTTTCTCAAGTCTCTCGTTCCACCTAACGAGAAACACCCACAAGTGTGGAGGGGCAGGCCACCCCTTCAACAATAGAATGACAAAAATAAGTCCTCACCTATTGTAAGTAATAACCTTGAATGTAAATGGACTAAATTTCCCATTTAAAAGATGTAGATTGAATCTGGCTATGGTGGCTCATACCTGTAATCCCAGCACTTTGGGAGGCCCTTTTTCACCATCAAAAGCCTAAATATTGGACTGTCTTAGATTCTAGTCTGAGCTTAAAATTACAGAATTATTCCTGTGTCATGTCTGTCTGTATGATCTTACTCGTCCCATGGTCGATGTCTACCATCCAAATAATAATTTCCAGCATACTTTTATTTCTAGCCTGGACCTCTTATCTCTTGCTCAGGACTGGGATATCCAGCTGTTTTCTTGATGCTTCCATTTGGAAGTCTAGTGAGCATCACAGATTTAATATATTTGCTTTCCCACTGCAGTGCTCCTCCAGGCTTTTCTTTCTCAATAGATGTTATCATCATCTACTTGTTCAAGCAAAAGCCCAAGGATCATCCTAGATTCCTTCTTACTTCCTCTCAATCCAACCCTGTAACATCCAAACCACCAGTAAGCAAGTCCTGCAGGGTTTTTTTTTCCCCAAACATTTAATGTATTTATTTAGATATATTTGATTTATATTGTTTAGCAAACCACAACATTTATAGGGACAAAAAAGTATTACTAGTTTTATAATGTAAAAGCAGTCTGTTACCCCATCCTAAATTCTTATTCCCCAAAGCAACCCTCTCAACTCTGGCTATTTCATCTGCTATTTACTTCTGTGTTTAAACATTTCTCTCATAGAGATATATAAAGTGTATATATGTAAAGTATGTAACATATAAAAGTATATATATTGAGATAGAAAGCCCCTAAGGGAAAAATTCTAAACATACATGCATGTGACCACCCCCCGGGCTTACACGAACAACTTATCTGGAAAACCCCCAGCCGTTTGAGGTTGCGAAAAAGGCGGGAACCAACCAGAAACTGCCGAATGTTCAACTTTAAATGTTAACCAATAATAAGCTTGTAACTACTGTTTCTCTGTGACTTGTTTGTACTTCGCTATAAAAGAAACCCTAAGGCCAGGCGCGGTGGCTCAAGCCTGTAATCCCAGCACTTTGGGAGGCCGAGACGGGCGGATCACGAGGTCAGGAGATCGAGACCATCCTGGCGAACACAGTGAAACACCGTCTCTACTAAAAATACAAAAAACTAGCCGGGCGAGGTGGCGGGCGCCTGTAGTCCCAGCTACTTGGGAGGCTGAGGCAGGAGAATGGCGGGAACCCGGGAGGCGGAGCTTGCAGTGAGCTGAGATCCGGCCACTGCACTCCAGCCTGGGCGACAGAGCAAGACTCTGCCTCCAAAAAAAAAAAAAAAAAAAAAAAAAGAAACCCTAAAACAGCAGCCGGGGCCTCTCTCTTTACCTGCCATTGTATAAAGCGGAGAGGTCCGGGTTCGAACTCATAATAAAGCAACCCCGGCTATTTGGCTTTGACTCTGGACTCTGGTGGTCACTTACTGGGGTCTTGCAACTTCGGGCACAACAATATAAAGTATATTCTATATATAGAACTATTTCTTGATTTTTTCAGTGTTAAGTATGATCTATTGACTTTTTTTTTTTTTTTTTTGAGATGGAGTTTCTCTCTTATCATCTAGGCTGGAGTGCGGTAGCATGATCTAGCTGACTGCAACCTACACCTCCCGGGTTCAAGTGGTTCTCCTGCCTCAGCCTCCTGAGTAGCTGGGATTACAGGCATCTGCCACCGCACCCAGCTAATTTTTGTATTTTTAGTAAAGATGGGGGTTTCACCACGTTGGCCAGGCTGGTCTTGAACACCTGACCTCAGGTGATCCACCTGCCTTGGCCTCTCAAAATGCTGGGATTACAGGTGTGAACCACCGCACCCGGCCTCTATTGACTTTCAACTATTGGAACTGTGGTTTTAGCTTTCTTATATGCCCATTTTCTCCTTCACCAAATACGTACACTTTATCTTTTCCTATCCTCCAATACATCATCATCATCATAATTTTTGGTTAAAATCGCTATTTAATGTTACCTTATTTCATTCATACTGCTATGACAAAATACCACAGACTGGGCAGCTTATAAACAACAGAAATTTATTTCTCAGAGTTCTAGAGGCTGGGAAGTCTAAGCTCTAGGTGCCGCAGACTTAGTATCTGTTGAAGGCCCACTTTCTAATTTATAGACAGCATGTTCTTGCTGTGGCCTCATGTAGTGGAAGGATCTCTGTGGGGCCTCTTTTACAAGGAGACTAATCTCTTTCATTAGGGGTTCACTCTGATGACCTAATCACCTCCCAAAGAGTCCACCTCCAAATATCATCACCTTGGGGGTTAGGATTTCAAAAGATGAATTTTGAATTTTGGGTGATACAAACATTCAGACCATAGCAAATGTTTATCAGTATGACTATATAAATATTATCCACAGTAAATCCATCTAACCTGTTATGAGCATTCTTTTCTCTTCCCTCTGGAGTTAAATATTTGCCATCTTTTTTTTGGGTTGTGTTGAAAATTTAAAATATTTAAAAATATTTAAAGTAAATTATAAATTTACAAGAAATTGCATAAATAGTACAGACAGGTCTTGTCTGTACCCTTAGGGTACAGAGGTTAGAGGCCTCATGTACCCTTCACCCAGTTTCCCCCAATGGTAACATTTTGTATAACTGGAGTACAGTATCAACACTGGAAATTGATACTGGTAAAATCCACAGACCTTATTTAGATTTCCCCAGTCCTCTCTGTTTTAACACTAAATGTATCTTGAAGTCACCACTTCTGTCTATCTTAACCACTGCAACTTTTGTCAAAGTTGCTATCATCTATTTTAGGACCACGGCAATATCCTCCTGATTTCTTCTTGAACTGTTACTCTCCTTTATGTTTCTACAGAGCAGCAAGAGGGATCTTCTAAAAATATGACCAGATCACATCCTTGAACACTTCCCTGTTACCCTTACAATAAAATTCAAATTCTTCACCATGACCTCCAAGGCTCCTGTTGAATCCGGCTCTTGTCTGCCTCTTCAGTAACACCATGGACCATTCCTTGATGTTCCCTCCATCTAGCTGTACTTCCTGCAGCTCTTCCAATGGTTGGCTTGCTCTCACCTTTGAAGTCTCAGCTCAAAGAACACTCCCTTGGGCTCTCCCTCATCATCCTAACTAATAGGTCACTTAGGATTGTCATTATTTTTTAGAGACAAACTCTCACTATGTCACCCAGGCTGGCCTCAAACTCCTGGGCTCAAGCAATCCTTCCACCTTGGCCTCTCAAAGTTCTAGGATTACAGGCGTGAACCACTGTGCCTGGCCATGTCACTTATTATTCTTTATTGTCTTCTATATATAAATGATCCCAATCTATAATTATTTGATTTATTGATTGGTTTACTTGCTTAATGTCCATTTTCCATACTAGAATATAAATGTTATAGGACAAGAGGTTGTCTGTGCCATCCACTGTTCTGTTCTCATTACCCCACACAAGGCCTGGCATGGAGTGTGCACCTAATAAATGTTTGAATAAATATTGACTGGATCAGGGATTCTTTGGATGGGCCTGTGCGCTCTAAGAGCTGTTATATCCACCAGCAGTTGTGTATTAACCTAGAGACGGGCTAAGGCCTGTCCTCAGACTGAACCCACGATGGCTTCCTCTCCCTTTTCCCTGATTTTGCAGAGTATAGAAGAAATAACATAAAATTTCTTTTTTTGCAATTAGTTTACAAAATAGTAGAGACTGCTTTTTGCCCTCTTACTCATGACTTCTCCTCTGGGAAGCTACTTTTGCCTGGCAAAAGGGCCCTACATATGTGTTCCCATAGCACTTTGATAAGGTGTAATTTATATTCAGTGAAATTCACCTATTTTAAGTGCACAGTTTGATGAGTTTTGATAAAGGTAACCACCCCAAAGAGTTTCCTGGTACCTTGGCTTATTCTATTTATTTAATATTGTGATAAAATACACTGAATATAAAATTTACCATCTCAGTCACCTTTAAGTGTACGATTCAGGCTGGGTGTGGTGGCTTACACCTGCAATCCCAGCACTTTGGGAGGCTGAGGGGGAGGATCACTTCAGCCCAGGAGTTTGAAACCAGCCTGGGCAACATAGTAAAACCCCATCTCTATTTTTAAAAAAGTGTATGGTTCAGTGGCATTATGTACATTCTCAATGTCGTGCTACCATCGCCACCACCCATCCATGGAACTGTTTTCATCTTGCAAAACCAAAACTCTGTGCCCATTAAACAATAACTCCCCATTCCCTCTCCCCACAGCCCCTGGCAACCCATTCTATTTTCTGTTTCTATTAATTTGACCTTTGACTTTTTAAAAAAAGTTGTGGTTAAAAAGTCATAACTTACTATCTTAACCATTGTTAAGTGTACAATTCAGCAGTGTTAAGTAGCAGCTTTTTTTTTGTTTGTTTTTTGAAGACAGGGTCTTATTCTGTCACCCTGGATTGCGGTGGTATGATCTTGGTCACTGAAGCCTCAACCTTCCAGGCTCAATTGATCCTCCCACCTCAGCCACCCAAGTAGCTGGGAATACAGGCGGGTGCCATCATGCCCAGCTAATTTTTGTATTTTTTTGTAGAGATGGGGTTTTGCCACCTTGCCCAGGCTGATTTTGAACTCCTGGGCTCAAGGAATCCACCTGCCTCAGCCTCCCAAAGTGCTGAGATTACAGGCGTCAGCCACTGTGCCTGGCCTGCAGATTATTTTTAAGGTAGTTTTAGGTTTAGTTAGTGATGAATGCAGAAAAGCCCCAATAACAGTCGCTTAAAAAAGGTTGTCCATGGCTGCCCTGACAGCTCCACCATCACCAGGGACTCAGGCTTCTATTTTGTGCTTTGTCATTTGCAACACACAAATTCTATCTATCTTATAGTCCAAAACAGCTGTTTCAGTTCCAGCCATCACCTCCACATTCCAGCTAGCATAAGGCGAAAGTGGGGAGAAGGGCACACTTTCTCTCTTCTAGAGCCCTTCATAGAAATTACACATACTATTTTGTGCTTATATCCCATTGGACAGAACTTAATCACATAGGCCCATCTCACTGCAGTGGAACTGGGAAATAGAGTCTTTCTTTTGGATCACACGTTTCAGTTCTAGTTTATGGGTCCCATTGCTGAGAAGTAAGAAGATAATGCATGTTGGGGAACCTGCACTGGTGTCTTCCACAACTTCCCTTCCTCATAGTAGGGAGGGAAGGGACCCCTTCAGTCAGGGGCTTGTGTCTTTTATAGCTTAGCACAGAGCCAGGTGCATTTAGGTGCTTAATGTTTGTTGTACAAATATATGATTACAGCCCAACCAGCTTATTGTTGGTTTTTAAGAATTACTGTTTTTATTATTTTTTTGAGACAAGGTCTCGCAGTGTTGCTTAGGATGGCCTCAAACTTCTGGGCTCAAGGGGGCCTCCCAGCTCAGCTTCTCAAGAAGTTGGGATTACAGGTGCCTGCCACCACATCAAGCTCTAATACTTTTTTTTTTTTTTTGAGACTGAATCTCACTCTGCCACCCAGGCTGGCGTGTAGTGGCTCACTACAACCTCTACCTCCTGGGTCAAGCGATTTTCCTGCCTCAGCCTCCCAAGTAGCTGGGATTACAGGCGTGTGCCACCACACCCAGCTAATATTTGTTTGTTTATTTATTTATTTATTTTTTAGTAGAGACAGGGTTTCTCCATGTTGGCCAGGATGGTCTCAAACTGTTGACCTCAAGTGATCCACCTGCCTTGGCCTCCCAAAGTGCTGGGATTACAGGCGTGAGCTACCATACCCTAATTTTAAGACTTACTGAAGTGAAGCCCTAAAGGGGGAAGAGACTAGAGTCCTCTAGTCCATGTTGTCACCAAATTCAGGAAACTGCTTTACTGCATACTTGGCAGGTGGCCTCCACCTGGCCACGCCCGCTGCCAGGCACTCCCCGCCTGCACTGCTGGGCACCTCCAGCCATCACAGCCCCTTCCTGGTGCAGAGTCATACTTGGCCTCCATGGAGCTGCTGCACTGGTCCTGCACCACCCTCCATATGATGTGTCTACATCCACAGGTCCCACTGACCCCAGCTCTTCCTTGTGCTGGGCAAAGATGCCTCCTATGGGTCTGCATAGGACATGTTTCTCCTTGAGTGTGTTGGGGACATTCCAGGCCTGAGAGTGTCCTGAGGCTGAGAGCCCCTGTTGAGCAGAAGAGAGCTGATGGCCCTCTTGCCTGGCCAGGACTCTCCGAAGGACTGCAGCTCCAACATTTTCTCACCAGTGAATGAGATGATTTACTCTTGACTTGGGATTTCTTTCTTTCACATGTAAAGACACCTTCACAGCACCAAAGCTGCAGATTCAGAGAGGGACATCAGGTTGAGGAGGCGGGAGGGATGTGTGTCACAGGTCCCTGGATGCTGTGTAGATTTCTTCGTTGGCCAGTGAAAGTCCCCACATCTCACGGAGATCCCCATTCCCTTCCCGAGGAAGCCTCTAGATGTCAGAGATGCAGACATTGCACGTCTCAGTGGACAATCCAGTCCAGAAATGGGGGTGCAGAGAGGGGCTTCTGTTGCTCTTGAGCGGGAATTCCACAGCCCTAGGTATGGACTTAGGTGCTGAAGGGGGACCCAGGAGAGAGGTGAGGACTGGCGAGGGAGTGGATGGGGAGGGGTTTGGGGCATGTGCACAGGAACCAGGGCTGGCCCCAGCCCTCTATAATTACCTGAGTTACCACAGACACTCCACAACCTCCACAAGGCCTGCTGACTTGACCACAGAGGGACCCACGGCTGTCGCAGACTGTGGCTGAAAGTCTGCGGGCTGCCAGTCCTCGGCATGGTCATTCCGGATAGGTTTATTTTATTTTTTATTTTTTTGATACAGAGTCTCACTCTGTCACCCAGGCTGGAGTGCAGTGGCACAATCTTGGCTTACTGCAACCTCCGCCTCCTGGGTTCAAGTGATTCTCCTGCCTCAGACTCATGAGTAGCTGGGATTACAGGTGCACGCCACCATGCCTGGCTAATTTTTGTGTTTTTAGTAGAGATAGAGATGGGGTTTCGAAGCTAGTCTGGAACTCCTGACCTCAAGCGATCCACCTTCTCCAAAAGTGCTGGGATTACAGGCTGAGCCACCGCGCCCAGCTCTGGGTAGGTTTGTGTTGTGAGGCCTGATGCTCTGTTCTCTTCTTTCCTGAAGTCCGTGGCCCTCTGGTGGCCTCTGTGGCTTCTTGAGCTAACCTCATCCACTGTGGGCCTCAGGTTCTGCTCCCCTAAACATGGCTGCAGAGGGTAACACCATCTCCCAGCACCCTTCTAAGAGTGTGGCTGCTAAACTCTTCAGGGACACAGTACTAGAGTGTGACAAAGACCCCATAGGAGGAGTCACACAGGTGCGAGGCTTCACACGGTGCCCCTCATTTCCTTCCAGAAACACCTCCATACTCTAACTCTTACTACCCTGAGGGTGGTGCTCCCCACATTTCTCTGGCATTTGATCTCCCTTCCCCCACAGCAGCTCTTCTCACCAAGATGCCTTTCCTTGGCACGGTGCTGGCAGCCCAAGCAGGGCTGAAGGAGAGGGGCCTGTGTCTCAGGGGTGTTCCTCCCTTCGGAGCGCTCTGGGTTGGCAGCATCTTGCTAAGGGGCTGTCCGCCTCCCGGCCTGGGACATGGACAGCTCCTCCTCCTCTCTTTGTGCATGGTAACTACAGGGGTGGAAGGCAAGGCAGAGAGGTTGACAGGAGGTAGCAAGAGTGGGAGCCGGTGGCATAATTTAGATCTGAGGCCTTTAAGAAAAATGCTCAGAAACAATCATCCTACCCAGTGCTAAATTATCAGATGAGTCAGCCTCTGGGCAGCTGTCACCTTCCTCCCCCAAATTCCCTGGCAAAGCAGGGAGGCTGGCTTGGGGTTACCTCTCTAACTCTGAAAGCAATTGGAACCCACAGTTGCCCTGTGGTCCCCCTCTAGCCCCCAATCCCAGGATGCTCGCTTCCATTTTACTCTAATTTTAGGGGAGGAGCCAGGGATGGGGCTCAGTGTTCCCTCCCTACTCCCAAAGGGACAGTATTTGTCCCCAGTCCTTTCTCCTGCCGATGCTTTTGGATTTAGGAAGCGATGCCTCGAGGACATGGGCGTCTCCCAATAGCGGATGTGCCTGGAGGGGACATTTCTGAAGAACTACCAGAGCTGAGAATTAAAAGCAGACTGCATAACTTAGCGCAGGTTCACGCAAAGCCACTTGTGCATTCAAGAGCCAGGGCCATGTGGTTCGGCCCATGTGTTGGCAGGTAAGCGTGTTGTTCCGGCCAGGTGAGTCAGCAGACATGGGATGTTTGTTTATTTGGGAAAATGTGTCTCGTTAGGGTCATTCTGAAAATAAGCCCAGTGTGCAGTCATGAGCCTCTGTGGCAGCGTCGCTACTAAGTGGTTGGGGAGAAGTCAGGAAAGAGGAAGAGGTGGCATCCCCCAGCCTCACCTGTGGAGACCCCAGCGAAGTGGGGCAGGCAGGCACTGCTGGAGGAGTGAAGGCCACGTGGACACGAGGACAGATTCCAGAGGCTTGGTTTTATTGTGCAGTTTTCTTTTTCCTCAATGAGATGCCATAAGCTGTGGTGGCACTATGCACAGTCACAGAACAGGAAGAACCACCGGGCGGGGGCTGGGGGTTGGGAAAAGCCATTTCCTGAGAAGTGTCCAGCTCCTGGGTCTCACTCCATGGCCTGCCTCGGGCCCCGCAGAGGTCCCTGAGAAGGCAGGCCTGCGGGGCAGGGGGCTGTCTGAGGGGCTCAGGCACCAGCCAGCAGGGGCTGGCACTGATGGGCGAGGGGAGGAAGTACCTCCCTTAGAAACTTGGGCCAAACCTTGTGTAGCTCTGGGACTCCACCCCACCTGACTTGGAGGCTGTAGGCCAGAGCTCTGGAAGCTCTTGGGAGCTTGGGACAGCCTGAGAGGGTCTTGTCCTCCTCTGTAGCCCTCTCCACTGTGGGTGGAGGCAGGGAGGGGCAGCAGGCCTATGCTTTTAGCTTCCTTAGGCAGGGAGGGATGATGAATCCTCATCCTTTGCTTCCTCCTCCAACCCTCCACTAGCGCTGCTTTTCCGGTCAAACCTGCATCTTCACTGGCTCATGCCCCAAGGCCCTTGGGGAACTTGCACAGTGGTAAGGAGGGCTGCTTTTTTTTTGGGGGGGGTTGTGGCTGAGAATGCTGGAGATGCTCACTTCTCTCCCTCAGAAGGTAGGCCACAAATTCTTGGTGGTGCTCTCACATCTGGGGTCTTCAGGCACCAGCCATGCCTGCCGGAGTGCTCTCAGGACAGACCGTGTCCGTGCTAGGTTCAGGCACAGCCCAACCACTCCTCATCCAAGTCTCTCCCAGGTCTCTGGTCCCAATGGGCAAGGATGACCCCTCCAGTGGCTGGTACCCCACCATCCCACTACCCCTCACATGCTCTCACTGTCTATCAGGTCCCCAAACCTGGCTTCCCTCTTCACGAACTCTCTAAGAAAAGGAAGGATAAACCCTAAATAAACCAGACAGAAGCAGCTCTGGAACAAAGAGTACAAAAAGACAGCCAGAGGTGTGCGGAGAGGGTGAGGTGCCGCGGGGATGTGGGTAGATAATTGCATGCAGCACTGGGACTCCTGATGAGGGATGGGGTCCCCACTTCTCCTCGAGGTGTGAGGGACTGTGGGGAGGGGGTCAGCCGACTCAGAGAAGTAGGATCTCTGCACTGGAATTTGAGGCTTCCTGTCTCCTCCATGGGCCCCACCAGTCACAGGGACATGAAATCCGTGGCCTGGAGAAGGGAGAGGGAGAGTAGGAGCAGAAGCAGCCACGAGGTGTTCTGAGCCAGCAGGCTGATGCCCTCACACTTGACCAGTTTGTCTGCCGAAAGAGAAGAGGGCCGGGGGAGGGGTAGGAAAGAAGAGGGATCAGGACTCAGTAAGGCACAGGCCCAGAGCAAGGGTGTACTCCCTTTGGGAGGCAGGTAGCATGACGTCTTAGCTGGGACCAGGAGCAGCCTGGCCTCACAGAACCAGCCATCTTTCCCGTTTGCAGATTACTTACCTCTTGCACACATATCATCTTATGAAAACCTTACTAAACATCATCACAAGAAAACTGGCTGAGGGAAGTGGTGTCATCCCTGTTTTCCCGCTGGGGAGAGGGAAGATTAGGGAGGCCAAGGGCCTTGCCCACAGTTCTGGTGGAAGCATCCACCACACTACTCTGCCTGTCTGACTGGCCCTGAACTTTTCACCCCATTCACACTGAAGGCAATGGTTCCCCAGTTGACCAGGCAGCAGTTGGGAGAGGTGAGAGAGTTATGGGGCTATTCTCTCCAGCCCAGCCAAGGGAACTGCCTGCTGTCCCTGAGCCTGGCTCTCCCAGTTCACTTGGCCTTTTTAGGAGTCTGCCTCACCTCTGAGCACAGTGACGTTCTGGGAGGAGATGGGCGGGGAATGGCCAGAGTGGTGGAGTGCACACGTGTAGGTCCCCTCATCCTTGCTGGTGAAGGCGGATAAGTAGAGGACCTTCATGTTGTATTTGCTGGTGAAGTTGGTTCGGGAGCGGTATGTGTGCTCAGGCACCCCCACGGTGCCAAAGAGCACGTGCTTCTTTGTCTCACGGGTCAGGCTGAACTCGTACTGGATGGGTGAGCTGGTGGTATTTTCATGGCGGCAATCCAGACGAAGGCTCTGGTCCACTAGGCAGGCTGTTAGGCTGGTCACCTTCTGCCCTCGGGAGACCTGCAAGACTGGCACCAGCAGTGCCTCCTTCAAATTGGAGGGGCCTACAGCGTAGGGGCCTCCCACCCACCTGAAGTGGAGAGATGGGCCTGGCCAGGGAGGGGACTGGGGTCTGCTCTCTGAGTGCCTTTCCCCACTCCAGGGATCCCACTTCTCCTTTGCAGACCCCAGCCTCCCTCCCAAGTCTGCTTGAGTCTTGGATCCTATCAATGTGTTTCAAGGACAGGAGATTTTGGGGAATTGATACAGGTTCTGGGTTCTCAATTGGGGATTTTAGTTCAATATGAGGGAGGGCTCAGCAAACTGTGTTTCCAAAAACCACCTCAGGCCGTCAGAGTATCAGCGAGGTGGATTGGCTGACTTTGGGATGAAAAGAGCCCTCTGAAAAACAGTCACCTGCGCTTTTCTGAGACTGTGAGGGAGAAGCCACTTCTCTGGAGGGAAGGAAGCCAGGGTGCCTGGAGCCCCAGCCCTGCCCCATGCCAGGTACCTGTTAGCAGGAGAGCGATGCTGATGGCCGGGTTCATGGTTCTGGGAGCTCAGTCCTGGATCTGGGTTGGGAACAGGATGGGAATCAGACAAGGGGTGCCATACTTACTGCCAGGGCTGGGGGTCCCTGGGAACATGACATAAAATGGCTATGGCAGACATCTAAGTCCCTCTCTCCATCCCCCCACCCCCCCATCCCTACTTCTCATTGAACATGAGAAGTCACTGGCTCTTTCCTGCTCAGGAGAAACCAAGTAAGGAGGGAGAACAAGCCCTGTCACAGTGTGCTTAGCCATGGAACACTTACTAGCTGGGTGACTTTAAGTGACTTTACCACTCTTTCTCCTCTTCTTACATTAACATAGTGTATGGTAATGTAAGACCTATGAGGGACAGGGCTTCCTATTTTTTAAAAAAATTTAATCGTGGCAAAATACAAAAAGCATAATAATTACTATTTTAACCATCTCCGGAACTCTTTTTGTCTTTCAAAGTAAAACTCTGTATCTGTTAAACAAAGACTCCCCATTTAGGGACTTCCCATTTCCTGTTCAGAAGAAAATCCCCAATGCTCAAAACCGTTTCCATTTGCAGATTACTGGCATATAGCATACACTCCAAAAATATTTATTGTGAATGAATGAATGAATCTCTCTGAATCTTACATACCCACCGGGTTATGATGGAAGTTAAGAAAAACAACCAACATCTGGCGATGACTTCTTCATAAGTGAGCCACAAATCCCTAAGTCATTCGCCATCCCCAGTGGATGGCTAGAGACCATCCCCCACGGCTAAGGATGCTCCCAGATAGGGAGTATCTATTCCTATCTGGATAGGGCACAGGCTAAGCGTGTTCCTGGAGGAGAGAAAGCCACAGTGATCTCCGATTGTATGTGAGTCAAGGACGCTTCCCAATGTCCAGCTCTCTGGAGTTCCTGGGACTGCAGCTTTCCAGCCCAGTTTCAATAGCCACCCTGGCTCGGCTGTCTGGTCTTTTTTTTTTTTTTTTTTTTTTTTTGCAGCCTTGGCTGAACCAACCCTTGGCGAGGCGACGCGGAGCAGGTAGCCCAGCCTGTCCGCAGAGCAGTGCTCGCCCAGGAGAGGCCACAGAAGGGGCGTGCACCCACGAGCGCGCGCAAGGCATTGCCTGGGTTGAGTGCGCCCGGGTGCGCCACTCGCCGAGTTCAGGATCTCTGGCGCTCAGCCCCTTGACGGGTGAGGCTAGGATCCTGCAGCGGCTGCAGCTACAATCAATGCTCTCTCTGTCCCGGGGTGGAGCTGCTGCCCTGAGCCAGATCCAGGAGGAAGGGGGTCTGCATCTGGCTTTTGATTCGAGGACTCTTGTTTGAGATGATGTGCGGGCTTGGGATCTAGGAGGGGAAGGGGGAACAGTGGTAAGAGCAAGAAAGGGAAGAATTGGGTCTGGGGCTGGAGAGGGTAGAAGAGCCAGGGGAGGGGTGGAGAGCGGCTGGGAAGGTTCAGTCTGTATTCATGTCCTCGGGTTTGTGTCCTCAGGCGGGTCCAGACCCAGAGAAGGTCTGCTCTTCCTCCCTCTCAAGCCCCCGGCGGGCCTCACCCTTATCCATTTCCGTATTCCAATCCTTCTCCTTTCTCAGCTGAGTCCCCCTTCCCCCTCTCTCATCCTTTTCCAGTTCTCCCCTCCCCCGTCCGCCCGCCTTCCACCCAGTCCCCGCCTGCGGCACTGCGGCTTCCTTCTCCTCCGGTGCCCCGCACCCAGCCCGCCGCGAGGTCACCGGGCAGACCCCCTCCATTCGCCATCCTTCGTCTTTTCCCCACCCCTGCGAGCTGGGTTTGGGGACCTCTGGGTGGAACGTAGACCAACAGTTTGTCCTTGGTGCCCTTCCTCCTTGTTCTCCAGCGCCCCAGCCCCAGACACCCGTCCCCCAGCGGGCGAAAGCCCGGGAGCGCCTTCCCCGAAAGACGTCGCGGTGCGACGCGGCCCCTTTCCTGCAGTAGCATCCCACTCCCGCCCCTGCCTGGAAAGCAGGCCCCTCCCTAAGCTCTGCGCCCTCTTCCCTGGGCGCCCTCGGACCGTGGCCCGAAGCCTAGTGTTGGGAGGGCTTGCATGGGCGCCTGACGGCAGTCCCCGAGCCCCAGGTCCCGCCGGCTCTAGTTCCCACCTGGACTGGGGTCTTCCGCTGTCGCGGCCTCCTCCAGACGCGCCGCCGCCTCCGGTTGCTGCACCCAGCTCGGAGCCCGCAGTTTTCACCCGGGATGGAGGAGAGGGGGAGCGGGGAGCCGGGGGCTCAGCCAATCAGAGGCGGAGATGGGGGGAGAAAGGATGGCAGGGTGGGGTGGGGGGGGTGGGGAAGGAAGAGAAGGCGGTCCCGTATTGGTGTGAGAGTGGCAGGTTGCGGCGGAAGGGGGCCCTCATTCTGTGGCCGGGGTCAGGGTGGGGCAGCCCAAAGACCATTAGCCTCCTCTTTGAGCCCTGCAATGGTTGTTCCCCTTTTAATGCTTTAACCCTTTTCTTCTGACTTATTCTTCAGAAGTCTGTGGGAAAGCCACAGTGTAAGAGGTGCAGGATGCAGGCCGGGAGCGTCCACGCCTCCGCATTTCCTTTTCAGCTGGAGCCCACCTCCTCCGGAGACTCCAGTGAGAAGTTTTGGAATATTCCAGTCTTTCTGAAAGGAAGCTTGTTGGGTGTTTTTCAATGTTGGAGCAGCCCTTCGGAAGCAAGGCAGGCCCTGGACCCACCCTGTCCGTCCCTGGTCCCCAGCCCCATTTCGCCCCCTCATCTATTCCAGAACACCCAGCCCTTCAGGGGGCCTGCGGGTGCTTTTTGCTCTGGGCATCATGTCTCCTTCAGCCCCTGGGCTGGCACCTGCTGGTCCAGACAGCTGGAAGGTTCTTCTGGCTTTCCTGAGTACAGTCTGCTTGTTTGGTCTTCAGACCAGGGAGGGAGTGTTGCCTGTTAGCAGGCACTGTGTTGGGCACATTACGTTCATGGCCACCTTTACCTCACGGCCGCCTGCTGGGTTCATCCCATCTCAATCCTCACCTCCTGTCTTGGCTAGTAAGTGGGAGAGCTGGAGAATTGACCTGGGCTATGGAACCCCGGCTCTCAAGGGTGAGCCATTCCTCTTGCTCATCCCTGCCCATTGGGAGAGGAGAGGAACTCTGGGAAAGAGGAGGAGACAGCTCCACAGAAAGGACTCAGTGGAGGCCAGCTTCTGATCACCTGGGGCACTCCTGATAACCCACCAACTGGATGTCACCAGAAGCCCTAGGCTCATTTTTGTAGACAGTGCTGATGACTTGTCTCTCACTCACACGTGTGGTGAATTTTTTGAACCAGCGTTTATTTGATTGGTTTGTATCCTGCCGGTCTCTATGAATTCTGGTCGAGACATTCTGTGGGCTGGCCCTGCCTCTCCGCTGTCTGCCTGCCTGTTCTCCTATTTCTTCATGGAAGTCAGCCCTGACACCTTCCCTGCAGTTTCTGATACTGCAGTGGCACTGCTGGAAGCCACTGTTGGAAGCTTGCAAGTGGGAGGAGATTCGCTTGGTTTCCCAGCATTTAGAGTGATGGAACGTTCTAACTGGAATGAGCCTTCCAGACTGTTAAGTCCAAAGGAGCTATTCACTTTGGTAAACCGCAGAGGCTTCTAGGGCATTTTATGAAAAATGCAGCCCACCTTGCCCACCTAGGACCTCCTTAATCTAGTACTAGAGCCAGCTGAGTCTGCACTTCTCTCGTGCTCCCCAGGATCTGGGGGACTCTAACACGTGATCTGGTAAGACTGTCCCTCTTCATAGGCGAGCTAACCTGATTTCTTGTTTGTAGGGTACTTTTTAAGGCTGTGGATGTCCTTGCCCCTTGCTGCTGACTTCCCTCCTCCCTCCAACTCCATCCCAGCCATCTTCCCATTCATCTACCTGATGCATTCCAGACATGCTGGCTCTGGCTTCTTTCTGTCTCTTCATGGCAGTGTGTTCCTTCCTGCTTAACAGCTTTCTGATTCTGAGTCTAGGGATCTTAACTGCAGAAGGCATCTGGGCTCTGCTGGCTGAGACCCTGGATGCTCCGTTTCCCACTCTTTGGCCCTGTCTCTGAGTGTTGCTGCGTGGAAGGCCTAGCAGTGCTATTTTGATAAGGTTATGAGGGCCTGGCCTAATTTCTGGGTCCCCAAGCACCTTGCTTTCAGGAAGAGGGGGGGAGTATAGACTGTAGAAGGTGTGGCAATTCTGTTTCTGCCAAAGCAGGATCTCTGACTGGATGGAATTAATGGCTCAGATGAGACATCTGAGGTCAGGGGATAGACCACAAGGTGGTGGAGGGAGGGAAGAGATTTTAAAACTCCATTTACTGTGGACAGGATCGGAGTGCTGAAAGCAGCAAGGCTTTAGAGGCATCCAGCTAAGGCATGACTTCCTGCCAGAAGACTGTGGCTGCCCTGTTGGTCTCTTAGATCTCTCTTCTCCCACCATCTCCTGTTGTCCCAGTCAGAAACACATGGGGATAAAAAGTCTTCTAAAAACACACAGTCCTTTAGCATGACCTAAGGACTGCCAGCCATTCACTCATTTCATCAGATTGTCTTTGTAGAATCACAGAGGTGGCTACAGCTTTCCCATCTTTTACATTTTATTTTATTTTATTTTTGAGACAGGGTCTCACTCTGTTGCTGGGGCTAGACTGCAGTGGTACAATCACTGCTCACTGAAGCCTTGACCTCCTGAGCTCAAGCGATCCTCCTGCCTCTGCCTCCTGAGTAGCTGGGACCATAGGCACTTGACACTATGCCCAGCTAATTAAAATTTTTTTTTAATTTTTAATTTTTAATTTTTTTTTTTTAGAGCTGGGATCTCACCATGTTGCCCAAGCTGATCTTGAACTCCTGGGCTCAAGTAATCCTCCTGCCTGACCTCTCAAAATGCTGGGATTACAGGCGGGAACCACTGCACCTGGTTTGCCTCATCATTTTATAGCTGGGACTTGAGGCCCAAGAAAGGTAATGATTTGTCAAGGTCAGACAAATATTTTGAAGAATGGTCTGGACTATTAGATCTTAGGTCTCCTGACTCTGTGTACAGTGCTCTCCAGTGCTCCCAGAGCGGACCCTCAGATCTCTGCTAGACTCATTTCCCTGGTTCATGGTGAAATAAGTAAAACGAGGACGGTCCGGGGTACTCTGAACATAACTGTCAGATTATCACCTTGTTTTGATTTTATGTTCTTCACCCTACTGATGAGGGAGAGAGTCCCACCCCCTAAAGTTAGGAGGATCACAACATGACCTCAACACTGGACAAATGAGATCAATAGCAGTTTATTGGTCACATATGCTCATACCCAGGAGGATAACACTGCATGCCATGGATTGCTACATGGGAGTTGCACTCGGGGATTACCAGGAGCAGTGGGAGGCAGGCTTTGTAATGTCAAAACGGTGGAATATCCCTGTTTCCTGTAAGAGAATGTGATTGGCTGTTTGTGTAATTCTGTGGGCTGGCACGGTGCTGAAGCCCACTACTCAGGGATAAGCAGAAATTGTTCCTGGCTCCCACAGTAAGGAAAGTGGTTTGGCTGGGGGACCTCATCAGCAAACTAGGGAGGGGATCTTGTCATTAGGCCATTTGAGGTCTCCCTGATATCAAGGCAGCCATAATATTGAGCTCTAATCTTTGAATAATTGCGACTATATACCAGCCTTTCCTATACTTTCATTCTAGGGTTATACCTTTCCACTTTTCTGAAGAGGTGGTGGTATTGATATGTGTGTATGTGTGTTTTTAATGTCCTACTTTATAAAAAAAAAAAAAAAAAGAAAGAAAATTGGCAACTTTCTATTAACCCTCACATTTCTTTGGAAATGTGACTAAGTCTATGAAATTAAAAAATCTTGGAACCACTGCTCTACACTCTGCTACCTCTCCTAACCTCTAGTCGAGGTCAGCTTCCTCAGTGAGGTTAGCTCCCTGAAAAACTGCATGTTTGGTTGGAGAATGTGACAAATGCAAACTAAACATTATCTCTTGGAATGCAGGGCAGAAGTTGAGAGAAGACACCAATGGAGATAATTTAATCTTTGATAGTTATTTTAAAAACTTTATTCATGGATGGTTTAATTGATCAAATAATTAAGACATTATTGGTACCAATAATGTTCCAAGGCACGGGGCTAGACTCTAGGTATACAAAGATCAATAGAACACAACCTCAAAGACTTGTTCCAATGAGGGAAACAGAAATGATACATAGATAATTAGAAAAAAAGAGGGTAGACACAGAGGTAGAGATGTGTAAAGGGTACTGTGGGAGTCCAGAGGAGGGACAGGTGATGACCCAATCTGTCAGAGAGGGCTTTTTGGAGGCCAGGCATGAACCGAGCTTTTAAAGATAAATGGGAGCTGCCCAGATATGGTAGACTGTCGCATCAATGGCCTCCAGTGAGTCATGCCCCCCGGGTGTCCATGCTTTTGTGTGATCCCTTCCGCACTGATTCTGGGGTTGGCCATGTGCCTTACTTTGGCCAATGGGCCATCAACAAATGTGATGAAGTGTTTGTACATTGTGAAATGTTTGTACATTGGGGCTTGCTTTTTTGGAGTTCACTTGCCACTTGAGGAAGTCTAAACTATCTCAGTTGACATCAATCACCATTTGGGATCTGCCAGGCCCCAGTTTATCTGCCATGGGACCACACAGGCATGTGACCTGCCATGGGACCACAAAGGTATGTGTAATTCCAAGTGATGCCACACAGAAGAGATATGACCCACCCAGATAAGGCTACTGTGGTGATTCTAAAATGTGGACGCAAATTCTTTGACATTCCTTCATCAAGAGGTGACATCTATGTCCACTTGTCTTAAATCTCAATGGGCTTGTGACTGCTTCAGCTAATACAGTTGGACAGATGTGACGCTAAGAGACTTCTGTGCTGAGGCCTTAGAAGGCCACATAGCTTCTATCCTTTTTGCCAGAACACTCACTCTCGGAGCCAAGGTGGAAAATGTCTGGCTATCCACCTGCAGCCACCATGCCTGGCTCCAGGCAATTTCAAGTAAGGAGAGACTCTTTGGTAGCTGGAACAGGGTGACTCAGGTAGTGGTGAAACAATTGGCAAAAACAAAGTTTCTCATGGTAACTTAGACAACAGAAGTTGTGCTTAATGAATTTGTAGATTTGGCTAAAGGGACCTGGAGACAGAATCTCAAAGTGTCATTTGGGTGCTTCTAGTTGGCATGATAAAGTATGAAAAGAGAGCTGAGCTACAAAAGGACCTGCTCAGTTTGTTAGGTGGAAAAGAAAACCAGCTCTCATTGCCAGTCTCAGTATCAGGCAATGGTCTCTCAAAATTAGAACTGGCCTAAAGGTAAAGATTAAATAAAGGGTATCAAGGGTATGATTTTACAACCTTTGTTAAGACCCCAGGAGATTTAAATGGTGTTCAGTAGACCTTGACAAAACAGAAGAGTTTCTAAGAATGTTAAGGACATTGTCCTTGCCAGACACAGTGGCTCATGCCTGTAATCTCAGTACTTTGGGAGGCCAAGGCAGGAAGATCGCTTGAACCCAGGAGTTTGAGATCAGCCTGGGCAACATAATGAGACCTCATCTCTACAAAAAATAAAAAACTAACTGGGTGTGGTGTCACGTGCCTGTGGTCTCAGATACTTGGGAGGCTGAGGTGGGAGGATCTCTTGAGCCTGATAGGTTGAGGCTTCAGTGAGGCACCCCAGCCTGGGCAACAGAGCAAGGCCATGTCTTAAAAAAAAAAAAAAAAAAAAAAAGGCATTGTCCTATAGCTGAAGTGGAGTCTTTTTGAAATTAATTATGTATGTGACTTTTCGTGCATGAAGTGGACCCCAGTAATATTCACAGAAAACCCATAAAGTTTTAAGGAGTATTGTATTGGCAAAAGCTCCACCAGTTTGGAGTAAAAGGAACTGAAACAGTTCAAAATGAAAAGAAGCCTCTGGGCCTCCAACTTTCTATGGGCAGGAAGCTGGCCCCTATATACAGGTCCTTCTTTTAGGGAAAAGAAGGATCTCTTGGAAGGCAAAACCAACAGCCCAGAGAGTATAACTAAGAGCCAAGGAGAACTGGGTCCTGTTCAAGTAACATTCTCTGCCTGTAGCATAGGGATCCCAGCGACATGTGCCTGTCTGGATTTCAGAATTACTTTGAACTAGTGATTGCTCTGTGCCTCTCATTTCTCCCCTTTTAATGGGAGTATCTATTGAACTTATCCTGTCCCTGTGTCACCATTGTACATTGGGCGTGTGGTCTTGTCTTTTTAGCTCACAGGTCCCTAAGTGAAGAGGAGCCACCCCTGAGGAGTTGTACCCAAGGAGACTCAGCCACAGCCAGACCTACTGCACATTTTGAGATCATGGTCTTGGAGCCTGATGTCGTGATTGGGTGCTTTGGGAAGGATGGGTGTATTTCACAAGTGGGAGGACAGCGCATCTTTAGGAGTAGAGAGCAGACTGTGGTAGAGTGCCACATTAATGCCCTCAGCCAGTCATGCCTCTTTCACACTGACTCTGGGCTTGGCCATAAGACATGTTTTGGCCCATAGAAGTTCAGCAAATGTGGTGCAAGCGATTTCCTGAGTGCTTGTCATCTTAGGCAAGGACCCTGGGGCCCTGTGAGGAAGCTCCAGTTGGTCACAATGGACAGACCTGAACAGAAGTACTGTGGCTACCATCCCCCACCCCAATCTGGGAGTTGCCCATCACTGAGTGAGCCTTTCCAGGATCACCCAGTGTCCAGCCCGCTTGTCACCTGGCCACACATGCAGGAGTGAGCCCAGCCAACCCCATACGAAGCTGTTCCCTGACCAAACTGCTGACCCACAGAATAGCTGCCTTTGGTTACTAGTTGGGGTGATTTGTGACAGAGCAATAGTTAACTAAGAAACCAGGTGAGGAGAGCGGAGAGGATCTAAGACAGAGGAGGCAGTGTGAGCAAAGGAACAGAAATACAGCAAAGCAAAGCAGAGGCAGGAAAAAATAGGCAGTTTGGTTTCTCGTGGCAGTGAAGACTGGGAGAGGATAATGGAGAAATGGAGAAGAGACAGTTGAGGAAGTCCTCGTCTGTCTGAACTTGGATAATGAGGCATCATGATGGGTTTACAGGAAGAGTGTGAAACAGCTGGGTAGGTGTATTCTTTAGAAAGATTACTCTGGGAGGTCGGGGTGCAGTGGCTCAGGCCTGTAATCCCAGCACTTCGGGAGACCGAGATGGGCAGATCACCTGAGGTCAGGAGTTCGAGACCAGCCTGGCCAATGTGGTGAAACCCCATCTGTACTAAAAATACAAACATTAGCCAGGTGAGGTGACAGGCGCCTGTAGTCCCAGCTACTCAGGAGGCTGAGACACAAGAATCACTTGAACCTGGGAGGCGGAGGTTGTAGTTAGCTGAGATCGCACCATTGCACTCCAGCCTCAGCAACAGAGTGAGACTCTGTCTCAAAAAAAAAAAAAAGAAAAGAAAAGAAAGATTACTGTGGGGGCGGCCTGGTGAGTGACTGGAGGGCCTCATGAATCTTCTCCTACCTGTGGTTCTTTGCCCTGCAGTGCACTCAGCGTGGAGGTAGGGAGGTGAGAGGTGGCTTCTGGGGAGGAGGGCGGTGTGATGCACACTTCCTTGGGGTCAAGACCCGTATTCGTCTTATTTACTGCTGTAGCTCTGGGGCTTCCAGTTCCTGGCACAAAGTAGAGTCACACAATAAATATTTTTGGATAAACCTAAGGAGTAAGGGCGTTCAAGTATCATAGGTGCTGCCCATGAGGCAAGAAGGCGGGAATTCAAAGAAGGGTTTGGGAGAAAGCAGTGGTTGTTTTCTGGAAAGGGGAAAAAAGGCATTCCCGACAGAGAGAGCCCCAGAAACAAGGGTGGAGGTGTGAAGTGCGCCTGGGAGCTGCGTCAGTGAGGGGGATGAGGGTCTGAGATGGGTCAGGAGCAGTGAAGGTGGAGAAGGTGGGGCAGATGGGAGAGACCCAAGTCAGGGGATGTTCAGTGCCTTCCTGGATGTGTTTGGGAGGCATCACAAAGACTCCCAGATTTTGGGGGTGGCTGCTCTGAAGGATGAGAGAGAGGAAGCAGCTTCGGTGCAAAAGATCATGTATTCAGTGCTGGCCCCGTTGAGCTTGAGAGCCTGTGGGATGTGCACATGGAGAGGTTCATGCGTGAGCTGAGGAGTGAGGTCGGAGGAGAGGAGAGGTTAACTGCTGGTTGCTGGCAATTAGGTAGTAATGAGCACCCCGGGAGCATGTGTAGACCTAGAAAAAAACGGAACCCAGGACAGGACCCTGAAGAGCGCTGACACTTAAGGGAGCGGTTGCAGCTGAGGAGTCTGAGGAGGTGGGAACTGAGGTCTGAAGTCATTGTTTCAAAGTACAGTTTTTATTATTAGGTATGGCAAGGGCCGCAGGGCAGGAGGCGGCCTCCATTGAAAAGATGATTTGTTAAACTCATAGATCCTGAGCAGGGGGCACGCCACATGGTGGGGGCCACTGGGAAGCACTGGGCCGGTCAGGAGGCACGTGGGGAGGGGGCAGTCATGGGCGGGAGCCTTCATTGTGGTTTTCAAGGGAACAAAAGGGCAAGGCAGGGTGAGCAGGCTTAGGATTGGCTATGTTGAATAATTGCAGTGGGCTCTGGGCGTAGGGGCTGTCCTAGTTGTGTTGAACCTGGCCTTGGGCAATCAGGGCAGGTGGCTGGTGGCTCTGAGTGTGAGAGTCAATAAAGGAGGCATTTGGAGCATGCACTCTGGACTGGTTGGGTGGGAGAGTTATCGCCGATCTCTACGAATTGGCTAACCGTGGGAGGAACAGTCACCTCAGATGTTAAAACATCATAATAGAGAAAATAAAAGACATGGTTAATATAGTCGTGGGCTGAGGAGTGAGTGGGGAGACAAGATGGAGGCTGCAAAGCAAAGAGGAGCTTTTAAATGAGCAGCAGCTGCTTGAGGGCCACAGGGTCCCTTCTTCTCCTGAGGGGCTGGCCTGGGAGGTGGCTTGCAGGGTGGCTGAGAGACGGCCAGCATCTTCTGTGGAGGCCTGGGCCTGCCTCCTGGTGAGAGCCTCCTTGTGACTTCTGGCCGGGCAGCAGCATCTGGCATGGACACTCCAGGCATGAGGTGTGGGGCTGCTCAGCTTCAACCTTGTGGTTTCGGTTTGGCTGAGCTCAGCTGTTCTCAGTGTGCACCAAGCCAAAGGAGAGCCAGACAGGGCTGTCTGAGAGGTGAGGATAGCCCCCTGAGACTGAGTCAGTCTCTCCAGCACAGAGAAAATGAATTAGCTTTTTTTTTTTTTTTTTTTTTTTTTTTTTTTTGTCAGGGACAGCTACGCCTAGGGAATAAGCAAGACTCATCCTTGTGGAATGTGAGCAGTTAGGTTTTTGGTTTTTTTTTTTTTGTTTTTTTTTAATGTCTTTTGAAGGAAAAATACACAAGCAGAGATCCCACGGTTGTCCGAGGCCACTGCTACCTCAACTGTCCACAGCCAGGACCCATCAACAGCAAAAGTGGTTTGTAAGCAAGCCGCTGCTCCCTGATATACAAGCTGTAGCATCCCCACCGCCTTCCAAAGAAGCCGACAATTCCCCAACGTCCCTTGCCAGCTGGCTTCAGTTAGTTGCAGAATGCAAATAAAGCATGCTGCAGCTACTCTGGGTTGGGCTGCTCCAAAGTGAGGGTAAATTCACCTCCCAGATAGGGAAGAGGAAGAAAGTCAGAAAAACTTTCTTTATGTTAGAGGCATTTCTGCTGCTCCTTGGCAGGAAGGAAAGGAGAATGTCGTGGGTGTTCATTTTTCCAAAGTGCACTGTGTAGGAAAGCATGTGAGTTTCAGCTTCTTTGGGTGAGAGCATGGGGAGCATTCTGAGAGTCCATGTGATGGTGTGCGTGTGTGTGTGCGTGCGCGCGCGTGTGTGTGTGCACATGTGTGGGAGTTGGCAGCAGTCGGAGCTCTCTGCTCACTCAGGTACAACCTCAGCCCTGGATACCCCTGTCTTCAGCTCACCCAGGCAGATCTCTGTCCTTTGAGCCTCCCAGAGGGTATTGGAGGAAGGGGCAGACCTGAGGCAAGTGACTCCAAGCCTGAAATCTTTCTCAGCCAAATCCTGTGAGTCATCCTTTCTCATCTTCACCACCTATATCCAGTCATTCATCCAATGAAAGCCTGGTGAATAAAATATCAATATTCTTTTTTTTTTCTTTTTTTTTTGAGATGGAGTCTTGCTGTGTTGCCCAGGCTGGAGTGCAGTGGTGCGATCTTGACTCACTGCAACCTCCACCTCCCAGGTTCAAGTGATTCTCATGCCTCAGCCTCCCGAGTAGCTGAAACTATAGGCACACTCCACCATACACAGCTAATTTGTGTGTGTGTGTGTTTCAGTAGAGACGGGGTTTCACCATGTTGCCCAGGCTGGTATCAAATCCCTGAGTTTGGACAGTCTGCCTGCCTTGGCCTGGAATGCTGGGATTACAGGTGCGAGCCACTGTGCCTGGCCAAAATATCAAGATTCTAAACAAAGACAGGATCTGACCCTGCACTTGCGTGAATCATTTCATGTTACCCTCACCCTGGCCCTGTCACTGGATAAAAGCTACTGTTACCATCTTAAATGCAGCAGGAAGAACTTCCTTTCTATAAAAAGAAAGCAAAACTTCCTTTTGTTGGAGTTTAAAACACATACACAGCATGTGCAGATCGCTGGTATGTGGCTTGATGACTTTTGGCAAATTCACACACAGGTGCAACCAGAACCCAGCTCAAGAACCTGAGTTGACCAGCCCCTCAGGAGCTACCCCCTCAAGCCCATGTTCCAGGCACTAACCCCACTGCAAGGTGAGCTAATCCCTAACCTGGGTTTTTTTCTTGATTTTTTTCATTGAAGTGAAATTCACATAACATAAAATTAACCTACTTAAAGCGTACAATTCTGTGGCATTTCGTATGACTCACAATGACCACCTCTGTCATGTTCCACAACATTTTTATCTCAAGGAAAACTTTTAAAATTTTATTTTTTATTATTGCTTGGGAATGACTCTCACAAAAAGAAAACTTTTATCACAATTTTTTTTTTTTTGGAGACAGAGTCTCGCTCTATCACCCAGGCTGGAGTGCAGTGGCATGATCTCAGTTCACTGCAAACTCAGCCTCTGAGGCTCAAGAGATTCTCCTGCCTTAGCCTCCCAAGTAGCTGGGATTACAGGAGCCCACCACCGTGCCTGGCTAAGTTTTGTATTTTTAGTAGAGACGGAGTTTCAACATGTTGGCCAGGCTGGTCTCGAACTCCTGGCCTCAGGTGATCCACCCACCTCTGCCTCTCAAAGTACTGGGATTACAGGCGTGAGTCACTGTGCCCAGCTTTATCATAAGGAAAACTTTGTGTCCATTAAGCAGTTACTGTTTATTCCCTCTACTCCCAGCCCCTGGTAATCATCAGCCTGCTTTCTATCTGTAGGAATTTACCTATTTTGGATATTTCTAATTATAATATGTAACCTTTTATATCTAATTCTTTACTTAGCACAATGTTTTCAAGGTTTACCCATGAAACCAATATCCCGGTTCATCCATATTCTAGCATGTATCAACACCTCATTCCTTTTTATTGCTGAATTATAGTTCACTGTATGTTTATACTGTATTATCATTTATCTATTCATCTGTTGATAGACATTTGAGTTATTTCCACTTTTTGGCTATTGTGAATAGTGCTGCTAAGAGCATTTGTGTACAAATGTTTGTTTAAATAGCTGTTTTGGCCAGGTGTGGTTGCTCGTGCCCGTAATCACAGCACTTCGGGAGGCTGAGGCGGGTGGATCACTTGAGATCAGGAGTTTGAGACCAGCCTAGCCAACATGGTGAAACACCATCTTTACTAAAAATACAAAAATTAGCTGGGTGTGGTGGCACGTGCCTATAGTCCCTATAGCTACTTGGGAGACTGAGGCAAGAGAAGTGCTTGAACCCGGGAGGTGGAGGTTGCAGTGAGCTGAGATTGTACCACTGCACTCCAGCCTGGGTGACAGAGTGAGACTCCGTCTCAAAAAAAAGAAAAGTAAATAAATAAATAGCTGTTTTAAATTCTTTTGGGTATATACCTAGAAGCGGAATTGCTGGGTCACATGAAGATTTGATGTTTAATTTTTTGAGGAAATACCAAACTATTCTGCACAGAGGTGGTACCATTTCATATTCTACTCTCAATGCACAAAGCTTCCAGTGTCTTCGTATTTTCATCAACAGTTACCAACAGTTATTCCTTCTTCTCTTTTTTTTTTTTTTGAGACGGAGTCTTGCTCTGTGGCTCAGGCTGGAGTGCAGTGGCGTAATCTTGGCTTACTTCCAGCTCTGCCTCCCGGGTTCATGCCATTCTCCTGCCTCAGCCCCCCGAGTAGCTGAGACTACAGGTGTCCGCCACTGCGCCCGGCTAATTTTTTGTATTTTTAGTAGAGACGGGGTTTCACCGTGTTAGCCAGGATGCTATCTATCTCCTGACCTCGTGATCTGCCCACCTCGGCCTCCCAAAGTGCTGGAATTACAGGTGTGAACCACTGTGCCTGGCCTCCTCCTTCTTTTTTTCTTTAAAAAAAAATTTACAGTCATTCTAGTGGTTGTGAAGTGGTTTCTCACTGTGGTTTTGATTTGCATTTTCCTGATGACTAATGATATTGAGCATCTTTTCATGTGCCTTTTGGCCATTTGTGTATCTTCTTTGGAGAAATGTCTATTCAAGATTTTTGCCCTTTTTTTTTCTTTTTTCACCTCCATCCTCTCAGAATGTGAACCCCTTCCCCTTTTTATTGGGTTGTTTATTTTGTTGAGTTGTAAGAATGCTTTATGTATTCTGGATACTAGACACTTAAAATATAGGATTTACAAATATTTTCTTACATTCTGTAAGTTGCCGTCTTAGTCTGTTCAGGCTGCCATAATGAAATACCATAGGCTGAGTGGTTTAAACATCAGAAATTTTATTTTTTCACAGTTCTGGAAGCCATAAGTCCACGATCAAGGTTTCAGACAGTTTGGTTGCTGGAGAGGGCTTACTTCCTAAGGCTTGTAGACTCTTATCTTCTCCCTGTGTCCTCATGCAGCCTTTCCTCACTGGGGGTGGGGTAAGGAGCAAGAGAGCTCTCTGGTGTCTCATATCTCTTTGTACTAGTGTTTCATGTTGCTGTAAAGGAATACCTGAGGCTGGGTAATTTACAAAGAAAAGAGGGCCGGGTGCAGTGGCTCACGCCTGTAATCCCAGCACTTTGGGAGGCCGAGGTGGGTGGATCACTTGTTGTCGGGAGTTCGAGACCAGCCTGGCCAATATGGTAAAACCCCGTCTCTACTAAGAATACAAAATTAGCCAGGCGTGGTGGCGAGCGCCTGTAATCCCAGTTACTCGGGAGGCTGAGACAGGAGAATTGCTTGAACCCAGGTGGCAGAGGTTGCAGTGAGCAGAGATCATGCCACCACTCTCCAGTCTGGGCATCTCAAAAAAATTTATAAAATAAAATAAAATAAAAGAGGTTCGCAGTTCTGCAGGCTGTACAAGCATGGTACCAGCATCTGCTCGGCTTCTGCGGAGGCCTCAGGAAGCTTTTACTCATGGCCTCAGGAAGATTTTACACATGAAGGGGGAGGAGGTGCATCACCTAGGGAGAGCAGGAGCAAGACAGAAAGGGAGGAGGTGCCAGGCTCTTTTAAACCAGCTCTTACATCAATCAACAGAGCAAGAACTCACTCATTACCACAGGGGAGGGCACCAAGCCATTCGTGGGGGATCCACCCCCATGACCCAAACACCTCCCGCCAGGCCCCACCTCCAACACTGGGGATCACATTTCAACATGCGATTTGGAGGGGACAGACATCCAAACTGTATCACTCAGTAAGGGCACTAATCCTATCAGATTAGGACCCTACCCTTGTGATCTCATCCAGCCTCTATTACTTCCTTAGCGGCCCCATCTCCAAATATAGCTGTACTGGGGGTTAGGGATTCAACAGATGAATTTGGGGGGACACAAACATTCAGTCCATAACAATTGTATTTTCACTTAAATTTTTTTCATTTAATTGTTTTTAATTTAAAATTTTTGTGGCTAGGTGTATATACTGTAGCAGGTATATATATTTATGGGGCATATGGAATATTTTGATACAGGCATACAATGTGTAATAATTTCATCAGGGCAAATGAGATACCTGTCACCTCAAGCATCTATCCTTTGTGTGACAAACAATCCAGTGATACCCTTTTGGTTATTTAAAAATGTACAATTAATTTATTATTGAATAATAATCTGTTTGCTATTTTTTTTTTGTTCCTATTGACCTTCCATCCCTCTTCCCCACCCCCACACTATCCTTCCCAGTCTCTGGTAACCATCCTTCTACTCTCTATCTCCATGAGTGCAATTGTTTGAATTTTTAGCTCCCACAATTAAATGAGAACATGTGAAGTTTGTCTTTCCATGCCTGGCTTATTTCACTTAACATAATGGCCTCCAGTTCCATCCATATTGTTGCAAATGACAGGCTCTCATTCTTTTCATGGTAGATTGTACTCCATTGTGTACATGTACTACATTTTCTTTATCCATTCGTCTCTTGACAGACCCTTGGGTTGTTTCCAAATTTTGGCTATTGTGAACAGTGCTGCAAAAAACATGGGAGTGCAGATATCTCTTTAATATACTGATTTCTTTTCTTTTGGATATCTACCTAATAGTGGGATTGCTGTATAATATGGTAGTTCTGTTTTCAGGTTTTTGAGGAACCTCCAAACTGTTTTTTATAGTGGTTGTACTAATTTACATTCCCACTAGTAGTGTACGAGGATCCCTTTTCTCTACATCCTCTCCAGTGTTTGTCATTTCCTGTCCTTTGAATGAAAGCCATTTTTAACTGGGGTGAGATAATATCTCATTGTAGTTTTGATTTGCATTTCTCTGATGATCAATGTTGAGCACTTTTTCGTATACCTGTTTGCCATTCGTATTTCTTCTTTTGAGAAATTTCTATGTTTTTCACATGATATCCTTTGATGCACAGAAGTTTTTAATTTTGGTAAAGTTCAGCTTGCCTGTTTTTTCTTTGGATGCATATGCTTTTGGTGTCATATCTATGAATCCATTGCCAAATCCAAGGTCATGAAGATTTACCCTTACGTTTTCTTCTAAAAGTTTTATAGTTTTAGCCCTTACACAGGTTGTTGATTCATTTTGAGTTAATTTCTGTGTGTGGTATGACATAGCTTCATTCTTTTGCATGTGAATATCCAGTTTTCCCATCACCATTTGTTGATGGTTATCTTTCCTCACTGAATAGTCTTGGCACACTTGTTGAAACATTAATTGGGTAGGTGTATGGGTTTATTTCTGGACTTTCCATTCTGTTCCATTGGTTTGTATATCTCCATGTCTATTTTTATGGCAGTACCTCACTGTTTTGATTACTGTAGCTTTGAAGTAAGTTTTGAAATCGGGATGCGTGAGTCTCTTAGCTTGGCCTTTATCACCAGGAATTAATTTTGCCTAGTTTAGCAATTTATATAAATGGAATCCTATAACATGTACTCTTTGTGTCTTCTTCTTCCACTTTATATTATGTTTGAGAACTACCTTTTCAAGTTAAGTAAAAAAAAAAAAAAAACTTCAACTAACACATTTAAATTATTTTAAACATTTAAAAAGGATGAAAAGATTAAAGTGAAAATCAATGCTAAGTACCCAGTGTGAGCAGTTTCTTGAGCATTTCTGGAGGGAAATGGTAGGCATGAACAGGCCTCTGACTGTGAACCTCCCCGCAACAAAGAGATGGCAACGCATACTATACCTGGAAGACAGTACCGCGTTAGACTTGCTTTCTAAATCTTCCTTCTGTTAACTTACTTTATCTCTATTCCTATTGCCATTTTCAGTCCATTTTTTAAAGAGTGCATGGCTATTACTTTGCAGCCTGTCACTCAATTTGGGGGTGCCTGGCATTTCCTCATAATTATGTTCAGTTTACGTATTTGGGCAGTGCGAACCACAGAAGTGACTGTGTTCTTCTCAGTCTGTCATATCACAGGCACCTCATGTCAGTTGCTGCTGTTATAGGTGAAATGAATTTTAATCACTGGGTGAAGGGGGAGTCTACCAGGTTTCTCCACTGCAAAATTATCAATTTTTCTTTTTCAACTAATAAGTAATCTGTGGGAAGACTTTTTGAGGTAATATATTTCTTGTTCCTCATCAAACATTCACTTAAGGTTTTAACCTCCACTGATGATTTTTCCCTGAATCAGTGATTACCCTGATGATGGCAAAATGGTTTGTATTAATTACATTTGCATGGTCTTTGAGCTCTCCTGAACTCTACAGCCAGACCGGGTCAGTAGCTCTGTGAGGTGCCTCTTACAATGCTTCTACCTGTCTCTGGCTCCTGACACCTCGCCTACCATCTCCAGGAGGCTCAGCTTCTAGGCCCAGGGGGGAATTGAAGACCCAGGAAGAGTGAAAGAGATATCTGGAGCCCAGGGCAACACTGTCAGATACACTGAACTTGCTTCTATGCTCCCACTCCTGGCTCCAGAGAAATCTAATGTCTGAGGGACAGAAGCTACACAAAATGGTGTATCTTGAACTGTCTCATCTCAGAGGTCATGTCTCTTATTTTTGGTCTTATTTTTGTTCTAAGGCCTGATCAGGATCTCTTTTTCTCTGAGCCAGGATCTAAATCTAAATCTTTAATTTTGAAACGAAATTTGGACTCTTGGCTGTTAGAACCCCAATTTCCAGAGCGAGTTGTCCTCTGGAATCAATCCTAGAGTAAGCGTTGTTCTCACACACCTTGATTAGGGTATGTAATTAGGAGAAGGTATGTTTGGAACAACACCATCTGGCTTCTCTACCTTGAATCCTGTCTTCTGTCTTGTCCATGGCCTAGGTTTGGTTCTAAGGCATTTGTAGGCCCTGGCCTTTTCTGGAGTAGGTACCCATATCTTCAATTCTGAAATAAAATTTGGGTTCTGGACTCTTCAGTGTTGCTTTCTAAAGCGAGTTTTTGTTTGGAAGCATAACCTGGTTAAGGTTTATGGTCGACTATGTCGATGTGGATTTTCAGTGGCTCCTCTGTGACTTCGGTGCGACTGCGTCTACCATGTGTAGCTGCATTCTTGTTTGCAGAGTTGTCCTGGGGCATGTGGGAAGAGCATCTTGGCATCCGTCCTAGGATACCACTAGCCAGAGCGATCTTTTAAAAGTGAAAATCTGACAAGTCCTGTGCGTGACTGAAGATCCTTAGACAGCTGCATCCCTAACTTTAGGCCGCCAGCCCCTGGGATCTGTAAATCCATGTGCAGCATCAAGCACTGTCATGTTGGCCTTTTTTTGGCCCCAGAGATATGAGATGTGAATTTAAAGGTGACTAGAGTCAATAACACACACACAGCATGGCAGGGTTCATTGTCGTTTTTGTTGTTAGGCATTTCAATCTGTAGATTCTAAAAATGTGATTGTTATATCAGGGGATACCCAAATTATTTCAACATTAAAAAGGGGATTCTTATTCAGACAGTGAAATGTTACTCAGAGTAGAAAGAAATGAGCTCTCAAACCATGAAAAGACACAGAGGAATTTTAAATGCACATTGTTTAGTGAAAGAAGCCAATCTGAAAAGGCCAAACACTGTATGATTCCAACTGCCTGACATTCTGGAAAATGCAAAACTATGAAGACAGTAAAACATCGGTGGTTGCCAGGAGTTGGGGGGAGGGAGGAATGAACAGACAGAGCAGAGAGGATTTTTACAGCAGTGAGGAGACTCTGTCTGACACTGTCATGGTGGATGCATGTCAGTACATATTTTTCGAAACCCATAAAATGTACACACCAATAGTGAACCCTAATGTCAACTATGGACTTTGGGTGATAATGATGTGTTAATGTGGGTTCGTCCGCTGCCATAAATGAACCTCTCTGATGAGGGATGTTGATGGTTGGGGAGGCTGTGTGTGTGGGTGAGGAGGGGAGTATGTGGGAACTGCCTGTACTTTCTGCTCAATTTTGCTGAGAACCTAAAACTGCTCTACAAAATAAATGTATTAATTTTTTAAAAAAAGGATTCTCATGATCAAAAAATGTTTAGAAGCCCCAGCATTCTGGGTCAAGTCCAGACTCCTCTGTGTGTAGCACCGTGATGATTAGACTCTGTGCCCACCCTGCCCCACACCCAGTGGGACAGACTGTGCCCCAGCCACACATATTGCCTTGTTGTCGCATTCTTCCTTGCATTGTGCCTCCATCTCTTCCTTTCCTGCAGGGCTCTGCCTGGTGGAATCCACAAGTTCCTAGGCTCAGCTCACATGCCTGGTCCACTGTGGAAGATTCCTTGGTGCATCCTGTTCTGGGCACCACTTTGCCCCCAAAGCCCTTTCATCAGCATGTTTTAGAGCAGCATCTTTCGGCAGACACAACTGTGCTTAGATTCCATTCTTGTTCTTTATCTATGATTTATGTCTCTTTCTCCCCAGCTAGATTTTCCTTTTATTTAAAGGGTGAGGGCCTGGAATGGGGTGGGGTCCATGGATGAGAAGATCTGTGTGACATAGGGCCAGGCAAGAATGAAGACCCCAAATTCCAAAGCCCAGGCTGCTCATGTCTCTGTCTCCCTTTCATACATGACTTCTCATCTGATCCTTTCAGCAGCTCTTCAATCGGGTTATAGTATCCCCATTTTACAGATGAGGAAACTGAGCCTCAGAGAGTTCAAAGGGCTTGCTCAGGTCACATCGAGGTGAGGCAGGGATATAAACCCGTGTCCTCTGACTGTTTCAGAGGACCAGACCCAGGATCAGAACACCATGTTGACTTCGTGTAGCAAAAACACAGCTGAGATCTTCCCTGCTTTGAGAGTTGGGAACACGGTGGCACAGATGGTTGAGGCTTGCTTGCTGGCTCCTGGGCATGCCCAAGTTGAGGGGGGAGCTCCAGAAAATCATCTCCTGCCTGATTTTCCTCCATTTCACCCAGCAGGTGCTGCTTCCTTCTAGCTTGGGCCTAGATTTCCTTTCTCTTCACCTGGCAACCCCTCAGAGAGCTGAGTCAGAGGGTGGAGCTGGGGGGTCTTGGGGCTTAGACCACTACAACCTTTATGTGGCCTCAGACCAGAGGACAAATGCTTTCTTCATGCTAGGACAGTTCTGTTCCCCTCTTTTCTCCTCCAGCAACGTTTGGCCTGTGTGAGCCTGGGTGAGGTCTGTCCTCCCTCTGGCCTTGATGTCCTCTGAGAAACGGGCTGATGTCTGCTCTGCCTACATCGCAGGCCTGGGGTAAGCATCCAGCATCATTCCGGGGCTGGATCTGGAGGCTGTGCTCTGGGTCCTCCCACATGCTGGGTCCTCAGAGAATCAACCTCCTGCTAGGATATTTTCAGACACAGCTTAGTTGAATAAATCATGACCAGGAAGAGAAGGGACTGTGGCGGGCTCCTCTGAAGGCCTGGAGCTGGTTCCTGAAATGCCTGGGGATGTTGCCTGGCTCCTTCCCCACCCACCTTTCTCTGCTCCTCTGCTCCAATCCACATCTTCCTCCTCTCCCAGGGCCAGCCCCCAGCGCCTTTAAAAGATTTCCCCACCTGTCTCCACTTGCCTCCACCTCTGAACAGCGTCAGCTCCATGTTTCTTGTTATTTTTGTGTCTTGACCCAGGGCCCATTTCATTCAATTTTTAAAAAAACACCAATTGAGGCCGGGCGTGGTGGCTCATGCCTGTAATCCCAGCACTTTGGGAGGCTGAGGCGGGTGGATCACGAGGTCAGGAGATCGAGACCATCCTGGCTAACACGGTGAAACCCCGTCTCTACTAAAGATACAAAAAATTAGCCGGGTGTGGTGGCGGGCGCCTGTAGTCCCAGCTACTTGGGAGGCTGAGGCAGGAGAATGGCATGAACCCAGGAGGTGGAGCTTGCAGTGAGCCGAGATTGCGCCACTGCATTCCAGCCTGGGCGGCAGAGCAAGACTCTGTCTCAAAAAAAACCCAAAAACAAACAAACAAAAAACACCAATTGAGTCCCTGCCTGGGGTGAAGGTGGGTTGGAATCTAAGCACAGTTGTGTCTGCCAAAAGATGCTGCTCTAAAACATGCTGATGAAAGGGCTTTGGGGGCAAAGTGGTGCCCAGAACAGGATGCACCAAGGAATTTTTAAAATGTTTTATAGAGATGGGGGTCTTGCTATGTTGCCCAGGTTGGTCTCGAACTCCTGGCTTCAAGCAGTTCTCCCACTTCAGCTTTCTAAAATGCTGGGTTTACAGGCATGAACCACTACACCCAGCAGGAGAATCTCTTTGTAGTTCAGAAAAATCTCTCTTCCCATGTTTACAAGCAAGGCTCCTCTCCCTCAAGGACACCTAGTGTGTTCACTCAGGGGAAAACAGGAGCCAGGTAGAAAAGTATATTAGTTGGTATTATGGTCTGGATTGTGTACCTCGCCACCCCCCGCCCCCCGCCAATTATATGGTGAAGTTCTACCTCCCAGTATCTCAGAATGTAAAGTATCTGGAGATAAGGGCTTTAAAGATGGAATTAAGTTAAAATGAGGTCTTTAATGGGCCTTAATCTAATATGACTGGGTCCCTATAAGAAGGAGATTCGGACACGTATGTGTGTGCACAGAGAGAAGACCATGTGAAGACAGCAGAAGAAGATGCTTTAGAAGAAATAAACGCTGCTAACATCTTGATCTCAGGCTTCCCGTTTTCAGAACTGTGAGAAAATAAATGTCTGCTATAGAAGCCATCCAGTGTGTAGTACTTTATTATGGCAGCCCTGGTAAACTGAAACATTTAGGGTTTGTGTTTGACTGCTGCAACAGAGGAGTCCAAAACACAGTGGCTTAAACCAAAGAGAGGTTAATTCTTTTCTCATGAAGTAGTCTGAACATGGGCATCAGGGCTGATGTGGGGCTGGGGCTGGGATTCACACTTCTGATGTGCTACTCTGCCATCCTCTGGGACGATGTTTTTATCTTCCTGATCCCACAGAGCTCCCCATCATGTTTCTTGGTCCACATCTGACCAGCAGGAAGTGAAAGAGGAGAAGGAAAGGGAGTGACCCTTTTTTTAAGAGCAAGAACTGGAAGGTACGCACATCGTGCTACTCAGATATTAATGGACCGAATTTAGTCCCATAACCACATCTAACAACAAGGGGAGGTTGGGAAATGGAAGTCTTTGTTCTGGATGTCCATGTGTCCAGCTAAAATGTGGGGGTTCAAACATTATAACAACAAGAAGATAATAACTGTTGGGGGACAACCAGCAGTCTCTGCCCTCAAAGAAGCAGGGAAGAACAGGAATGGTCAATTCTCTTGAATAAAGGAAAGGGAAAAGGGAAGATGGCAAGGAAAAATCAGTATCTCAAGAACTTCTACCTGAAGCTGAGGAACAGTAAGACCTGTGTGGACCCCACTCTCAAGTTGCTGCCAAATTCTCCCATTTCTAAGGAGCACCACTTAAAAACAAGCAACTGTAACACAATATGGCAATATACAATAGAGTGAAAACTCTTATGTTTACAACTTTCACTGGAGTTGCTCTTAGGAAGAAACTATGTCTGTTTGCAAACATTTCTTGCCGAGTCACGTGGTGATGGATAGTGAGGGCTTGGAAACACGGTTTAGCAAGATTCCGAGAAAGGAGAGCAATAGCCCAACTGGATCTGTGAAAGAAACATACAGGAATTGAACATGATGGAGGGCAGAAGGCAAGACCAAGTCATAGGTGGGAAGGCAGAAAGGAAATGGATGCAGTTATTAGGACAGGATGCTTAAGTTCAATTTAAATTATTTGGGTTCTGTAGTGTAACTCCCCTACAAACCTTCAGTCAAATCTACTAGTAAAGATTTTTGTGTGGCATGATTTCATATCTGGGTCATTTCAGGGCAGAATGGGGCAGCATTATGAGATCATGATGTAAATGTTCATTGAATAAATTAGGCAAAAGCAGGACTGAAGTGGAGGTAACTGGAGAACCATGAGCTAGTATCCCCTTTAGAACTCCAGAGATACTGGGTCAGAGGTGGGAATGGAATTTTAGTCAATTTTTTTTTCTTTTTTCTTTTTTTGAGACAGAGTCTCACTCTGTTGCTCAGGCTGGAGTGCAGTGGTGTGATGTCGGCTCGCTGCAACCTCTGTTTCCCGTGTTTAAGCGATTCTCGTGCCTCAGTCCTCAAGTAGATGGGACTACAGGTGTGTGCACCCAGCTAAGTTTTGTATTTGTAGTAGAGATGGGATTTTACCATATTGGCCAGGCTGCTCTCAAACTCCTGACCTCAAGTGATTCTCCGGCCTCAGCCTCCTAAAGTACTGGGATTACAGGTGACACCGCACCCGGCCTGGTCAATTTCATCGACTCTCGAAGAGTGAAGTACTTCAGCCAGTGCCCGGATTATAACTACCGTGGTAGAAACCAGGTATCTGAGCAGACTTCCCCCTGCCCAAGGGAGTCCCAGGAGGTATTACAGAGGAAGTGACACTTAAGGCTACCTTGAAGGAGTATGTTAGCCAGTGGAAGAGAGGATCTCTCAGAAAAGGGAAGAGGTTTTGTTACAAGACATTGGAAGGTTTTAAACAGGGCAACATGATTGGATCTGGGCTTTAAGAATGTGTTGAGGATTAACGTTTTTCATGTGGATGTGAGTGGTTACCTCTTCTCTCTTCCTCTGCTCACTAAGGACAGTGCTGTCTTTTTCTCAAGATCTTCTCCCCTGTCCTGTCCTTTGGGGGATGGTTGTTTTCACCAGCTTGGCACCTGGGTTCCTGTGAAGCAAAAATCTGTTGAGAGTGGCAGAAAGAGAAGGAGAGAAGCTGGGATGGGGACAGGCATTGGGAAGGACTGAGATCCACCCATTGGAGATGTTTGGGTGTACAAGGTGACTCTCTAAGTAGTGTCCCTGTTCCTTGCCTAAATCTTGGAACAATTGAAAATGAAGACCAAAGGCTGGGTGTGGTGGCTCACACCTGTAGTCCCAGAACTTTGGGAAGCTGAGGCCGATGGATTGCTTGAGTCCAGGAGTTCAAGACCAGCCTGGGCAACATGGTGAAATCCCATCTCAAAAAAAAAAAAAAGACAAAGTGTCAGGCTGGATGAAGATGAACTATTTCCATTATGAAGAAGCCATTGTTGGAGATTGTGACTTTTTTTTTCTCTTTTCTAATTTTTAAATTCAGAAGCAAAATAATAAAAAACAAAAACACAACAAGTTTAAGGCTGAAATAGCAATAAGCCACATTGCTGCAGCAGTTCATGGATGTGCCTGGGGTACACGCTCCCTCACTGTGGGGCAGCAGTTCATGCATGTGCCTGGGGTACACGCTCCCTCACTGTGGGGCAGCAGTTCATGGATGTGCCTGGGGTACACGCTCCCTCACTGTGGGGCAGCAGTTCATGGATGTGCCTGGGGTACACGCTCCCTCACTGTGGGGCAGCAGTTCATGGATGTGCCTGGGGTACATGCCCCTCACTGTGGGGCAGCAGTTCATGGATGTGCCTGGGGTGCACGCTCCCTCACTGTGGGGCAGCAGTTCATGGATGTGCCTGGGGTACATGCCCCTCACTGTGGGGCAGCAGTTCATGGATGTGCCTGGGGTGCACGCTCCCTCACTGTGGGGCAGCAGTTCATGGATGTGCCTGGGGTGCACGCTCCCTCACTGTGGGGCAGCAGTTCATGGATGTGCCTGGGGTGCACGCTCCCTCACTGTGGGGCAGCAGTTCATGGATGTGCCTGGGGTGCACGCTCCCTCACTGTGGGGCAGCAGTTCATGGATGTGCCTGGGGTGCACGCTTCCCTCACTGTGGGGCAGCAGTTCATGGATGTGCCTGGGGTGCACGCTCCCTCACTGTGGGGCAGCAGTTCATGGATGTGCCTGGGGTGCACGCTCCCTCACTGTGGGGCAGCAGTTCATGGATGTGCCTGGGGTGCACGCTCCCTCACTGTGGGGCAGCAGTTCATGGATGTGCCATGGGGTGCACGCTCCCTCACTGTGGGGCAGCAGTTCATGGATGTGCCTGGGGTTGCACGCTCCCTCACTGTGGGGCAGCAGTTCATGGATGTGCCTGGGGTGCACGCTCCCTCACTGTGGGGCAGCAGTTCATTTGATGTGCCTGGGGTACACGCTCCCGCACTGTGGGCAGCAGTGCATGGATGTGCCTGGGGTACACGCTCCCATCAACTGTGTGGCATATTCATGGATGTTCCTGGGGTACCATGCCCCTCACTGTGCTGCGCATCATGGATGTGCCTGGGGTACTGCTCCCCACTGTGCGGCGCAGTTCTGTATGTGCCTGGGGTCCATGCTCCCTCACTGGGCCGGCAGCAGTGCATGGATGTGCCTGGGGTACAAGCTCCCTCACTGTGCGGCGGCAGCAGTTCATGGATGTGGCCTGGGGTACATGCTCCCTCACTGTGCGGCACAGTTCATGGATGTGCCTGGGGTACATGCCCCTCACTGTGCGGCAGCAGTTCATGGATGTGCCTGGGGTACATGCTCCCTCACTGTGCGGCAGCAGTTCATGGATGTGCCTGGTGGTACATGCTCCCTCACTGTTGCGGCAGCAGTTCATGGATGTGCCTGGGGTACATGCTCCCTCACTGTGCGGCAGCAGTTCATGGATGTGCCTGGGGTACATGCTCCCTCACTGTGCGGCAGCAGTTCATGGATGTGCCTGGGGTACATGCTCCCTCACTGTGCGGCAGCAGTTCATGGATGTGCCTGGGGTACATGCTCCCTCACTGTGAGGCAGCAGTTCATGGATGTGCCTGGGGTACATGCTCCCTCACTGTGGGGCAGCAGTTCATGGATGTGCCTGGGGTACATGCTCCCTCACTGTGCGGCAGCAGTTCATGGATGTGCCTGGGGTACATGCCCCTCACTGTGCGGCAGCAGTTCATGGATGTGCCTGGGGTACATGCTCCCTCACTGTGCGGCAGCAGTTCATGGATGTGCCTGGGGTACATGCTCCCTCACTGTGCGGCAGCAGTTCATGGATGTGCCTGGGGTACAAGCTCCCTCACTGTGCGGCAGCAGTTCATGGATGTGCCTGGGGTACATGCTCCCTCACTGTGCGGCAGCAGTTCATGGATGTGCCTGGGGTACATGCTCCCTCACTGTGCGGCAGCAGTTCATGGATGTGCCTGGGGTACATGCTCCCTCACTGTGCGGCAGCAGTTCATGGATGTGCCTGGGGTACATGCTCCCTCACTGTGCGGCAGCAAGCAGTTCATGGATGTGCCTGGGGTACATGCTCCCTCACTGTGAGGCAGCACTTCATGGATGTGCCTGGGGTACATGCTCCCTCACTGTGGGGCAGCAGTTCATGGATGTGCCTGGGGTACATGCTCCCTCACTGTGCGGCAGCAGTTCATGGATGTGCCTGGGGTACATGCTCCCTCACTGTGAGGCAGCAGTTCATGGATGTGCCTGGGGTACATGCTCCCTCACTGTGCGGCAGCAGTTCATGGATGTGCCTGAGGTACATGCTCCCTCACTGTGGGGCAGCAGTTCATGGATGTGCCTGGGGTACATGCTCCCTCACTGTGAGGCAGCAGTTCATGGATGTGCCTGGGGTACATGCTCCCTCACTGTGGGGCAGGATGTAGTTTCTTTTATTAACCCATGGGGCTTTGCCATGAAGTCTTTGATCAACCAAGGAGTTGTCTGTCCCCTCCCTGGGGGAGTTGTTCTACAGTCTCATTCATCTTTGCATTCTCAGCACCTTAGCACAGTCCCTGGCAAAATGGCAGGTACTCCGTACAAATTTATTTTGAAGGAAAGAAGAGACGAAAGAAGGCAGACATTGCCTAAGAGGAGAAAAGGGATTAAGAGACAGCACCCTGTCATCCCTGGTCTCAGGGTTAAACTGTACTTTAACCCACATAGAGAGATGAGGGGAGAAGCCCATGTCTCTCTGGGATCTTGAAGAACGTAGACACGTCCCTCCCTTTGTTACTTCCCATGTTTTTCAAGGTGCTGATCAATTTAGTAGGTTATGACCATAATTTAAAATGAAATTGAAAATATGAAACGGCATTATATGTAGTGAGGTAGGAATTGTTTTGTGAAAATTGCTTTGTGTGTGTTTGTGTTTGTGTGTTTGTATTTGTACTGGGTTGCTGTGCAAATTGTATATTTTATTATGAGTTGCAGTTAAAAATGTCAAAACAGTGGACTTCTTCCATTCAGCAGGACTAAATGGCAACTTCTATCTCTTTTCCTATAAGGGAGTGAATTGTAAATAGTGGGGTACAAGTAATCAAGGGATGAGGAAAGAAGAGGGCACTTTAAGCTGAAAATAACAAGCCTATTAGTCAACCCTTCAGGGATTGTGGCCAGGGGCTTTGTCTGGGTGGTGTTTTGTAGCAGTGCTTGTCCAAGGCTAGGAAATAAAATTACACTTGAGCAACTGGCTGCCGTGATGTCTCCACACCATTGTCAAAGCAGGAAACTCAGGAATTGTGCAGAGTTCAATTTTGTATTTTTCCTGTGTCTGTGGAGCTGGTTCATGTAACCGCGGTGCTGGTTATTGTGGTTAATTTTAGTAACAATATTGATACTAGCAGTACTGACATTGTTGTTGATTTGAGTTCTTTCCAGTTTTCGTAGGTCTTTTACATCTGCCTTCTCATTTACTTCTACAACAACCCTGGGCATAGTCAGCCAGGGCAGGATTACTTTAGAGGAAACAGGCTCGGAGAGGGTGGTCTGTGCTCATGCAGCCTCTGCTGTGTTTCCCAGTTCTCAGCTGGGTCCTTTTGGCATTTGAGGGGATTCAATTAGTAATACCTCTTTCCATGCTGGAATTCAAAGCCTACTGAGAGACAGAAACACCAGTGAAGACAAAAATATCAGCTTAATTATGGGCAAATGCTGAAATGAACCAGGATTATGACTACTAGGGGCTCTGGGAGACCCTCCTATGCCACCACAATTCAGTCCCAGATGGGACCCAATCTTTGAGGCATCACTGGTCTCACATAAAGAGAGGTCATTAGGGATCCACCCTCTAAACCCAAACCAACCAACCAATCAACCAACCAACAAATGTGAGCTGGTTCTAGAGTGGCTAGGGGCACCATTTGTTGCAGCTGGGAACTGGGATTTGATGGCTAAGAGTTGTGGAAGGAGCTCCCTTACTTCCTTCAGGGAGGGTGGGTGGCTGGAAGCAGGAGGCTGGATGGGGCCGAGAGAAGCCAGAGTGGTGGGAACTAGCCCGGATTAGCAGGCATGGGGAAAGAGAGCCTGAGCCCGGGTCATACAACAGCACTGTTATGTGTTTACTGACGTGGAAAAGCTCTGAGGTGGAGATACTGAGCCTGGATCCATTTTATGAGCCAAACTCTCAGTGGGGACTGAGGTGGTCTTGATCAGAGGTGCCTTAAGCAAACCCTCTCTGAAGAAGGCATTCTGAAGTCAAAGGACCCTCCCAGCATAAGATCAAACAATTAACTCATGAATAAAGATTACTAAACCCATAAAAAGCCACATCACTGTGCTTGAGAATCGGCAGAAACAATGGACAGCGATAAACAGCAGATTCAAGGGCTGCAGATGGTATTAAATATAGAATAGTTACATGGAAAATGCTTAAAGAGATTAAAATACCACCTTTTTCTGTACCTTTTCTACATTTAGATATGTTTAGATGTACGAATACTTACCACTGTTTTACAGTTGCCCACAGTACTCAGTACAGTAACATGCAGTACAGGTTTGTAGCCCAGGAGCAATAGTTTATACAATACAGCCTAGGTTCGTAGAAGGCTCTACCACCTGGGTTTGAGTAAGTACACTCTAGCATGGTCACACAATGACAAAATTTTGCCCACAGTACTCAGTACAGTAACATGCAGTACAGGTTTGTAGCCCAGGAGCAATAGTTTATACAATACAGCGTAGGTTCGTAGAAGGCTCTCTACCACCTGGGTTTGAGTAAGTACACTCTAGCATGGTCACACAATGACAAGATTCCCTAACAACACGTTTCTCAAAACATATCCCTTTGTAAAGTGATGCATGACTTAACAAAGCATGACATATTTGGAAAAAAGGAAAACACTTCTAAATGTCTCATGCATCAACGAGAAACATCATCATAAACTTAAAAGTACTTAAAGCTGAACAATAATGGAAATACTATATATAAAAACTTGTTGCATGCAGCAAAAAATGTTTCAAGGGGCCGGGTGCGGTGGCTCACACCTGTAATCCCAGCACTTTGGGAGGCCAAAGTGGGCGGATCACGAGGTCAGGAGATCGAGACCATCCTGGCTAACACGGTGAAACCCCGTCTCTACTAAAAATACAAAAAATTAGCCAAGCATGGTGGCACATGCCTGTAATCCCAGCTACTTGGGAGGCTGAGGCAGGAAAATCTCTTGAACCTGGGAGGGGGATGTTCCAGTGAGCCAAGATCGTGCCACTGCACTCCAGCCTGGTCAACAAGAGCGAAACTTCATCTCAAAAAAAAAAAAAAAAAAAGACAAAGTAGTGCACCCATATTCATAGCAGCATTATTTACAATAGCTGGAGGTGGGAACAACCCAAATGTCTGTCAACATATGTAGTATATACATATAATGGAGTATTATACAGCCTTATAAAGGAAGGGAATTCTGATACATGCTACAACAAGGATGAACCTTGAGGGCACTATGTTAAGTGAAATGAGCTAGTTGCAAAAGGATAAATGCTGTATGAGTCCACTTATATGTGGTTCCTAGAGTAGTCAAATTCATAGACACAGAAAGTAGAATGGTGGTTTCCAGGGGGATTGCCAGGAGAATGGGGAGTTAATGTGTAATTGGCATGGAGTTTCTTTTTTTTTTTTTGAGACGGAGTCTCGCTCTGTCGCCCAGCCTGGAGTGCAGTGGCCGGATCTCAGCTCACTGCAAGCTCCGCCTCCTGGGTTTACGCCATTCTCCTGCCTCAGCCTCCGGAGTAGCTGGGACTACAGGCGCCCGCCACCTCGCCTGGCTAGTTTTTTGTATTTTTAGTAGAGACGGGGTTTCAACATGTTAGCCAGGATGGTCTCAAACTCCTGACCTCGTGATCCACCCGTCTCGGCCTCCCAAAGTGCTGGGATTACAGGCTTGAGCCACCGCGCCCGGCCGGCATGGAGTTTCTATTTGGGAAGATGAAAAAGTTCTGGAGATAGATGGTGGTGATGGTTGCACAGTTATATGAATGTATTTAATGTCACTGAAAATGGTTAAAATGACAAATTTTATAAAATTAAAAAAATTTAAAAATTAATTAAAAAATAAAATAAAAATGTAAAAATCACATACAAAAAAGACAAGGCAAACCTAGACCAGGAGAAGAAGGCCATAATATATAGATTCAGCAAAAGACTCATATCCAGAGTATATAAACAGCTCCCACAAATCAATAAGAAAAAGCCAAACAAGCCAACTTAAAATGGACCAAATGGCTCATGCCTTTAATCCCAGCACTTTGGGAGGCTTAGGCAGGAGGGCTGCTTGAGCCCAGAAGTTCAAGCCCAGTCTGGGCAACACAGTGGCATGTGATCTCTACAGAAAATAAAATTAGCTGGGTGTAATGGAGCACACCTGTAGTCCCAGTCACTCAGGAGGCTTAGCCTTGGAGATCGCTTGAGCCTGGAAGGTCAAGGCTGCAGTGAGTCATGATCCTGCCACTGCACCCCAGCCTAGGTGACAGAGTGAGACCCTGTCTCAAAAAAAAAAAAACCCCAAAACGCCTCCCCAAACCCAAGAAAGTACCAAAGACTTAACAAGCCTTTTGTATATCCAAGTGGCATATATATATATTCACTACTAGGTATATTTTCAAGAGAAATGAGTGCATATGCCCTCCAAAAGACATAAACAAAAGTGTTCATATTTATTCCTAATAACCAAAATTCGAAAACAGTTCATCAATGGTAGAATGAGTGAATTGTGGAAGATACACTCAAACACTACACAATCATAAAAAAGAACAAACAACTGCTACGTATAACTATGTGGATGAATCTGATGGATGTAAGGATGAATAAAATAATCCTGACACAAAAAAACTACCACTACTGAGATTCTATTTATATAAAGTTCAAAACCAGGCAGTACAGTTTTGTTACCTTGGGTGGGAGGGGATATTGATAGAAACAAGGGAGTCTTTTAAGATGTTGAAAATGTTCTCTATTTTAACAGTGGCTACATGGATGTATAACTGTGTTAAAATCATACAGTTGAGGCTTGTGCAACTTGCTGTAGGTCATACTTTAATTTTTAAAAGGTGTCATATAAAAGTGAAAATACATGATACAAACTGAAAGAAGACATTTATAATACACACAATTGACAAAAAAATTATTTTTTATTGTCAAAAATTAGTATTTCAAGAGCTCTTTTAAATCAATTGGGAGAAGACAAACAACCCAGTACAAAAATAAGCAAAAGTCATGAACAGGAATTTTATGTAAGAAGGAGCCCACATGGCCAGTAAACACATGGAGATATGCTCAGCTTCATCAGTAGTCAGGGAAATGCCAAACAAGACTACAAGATAACAGCTTACATTCATTTGATTAGATTAGCAAAGGTTAAGAAGCCTGGCCAAATAAAATGTTAAAAAGGATGTAGAACAATAGGATCTCATATACCTTGCTGTTGGGAACATACTGTAAATTGGCACAATTAGTCTGGAAAACAATGTGGCATCAATATATAAAGTTAAACGTCCACAGCTCAGCAATTCCACCCAATGTTCACTGGACAAGAATGTTCACAGTATCACTATTCACAATAGCAAAAACCTGGGCACAATGCAAATGATCACTGATGAGAGAATGTGTAGATAAATTGCAGTATATCCATACGATGGTATATTATATGACAGGGCAAATACGTGGACTGCAGTTGTGTGTTCAACGTGGATAAATTTCAGTACAAATTTGAAAAAGATGAATCCCAGATGATTACATACCATGTGATACCTTTTGTGTAAAATTCAGAATCAAGCACAACTGAAGAGTATATCATTGTACATAAACACAGAGGGAATGCCAAGCACACAATTGAGGTTTGGGTAGCCTCTGTTGGGGGTGAGGGGACTTAGGAGGATGTGATGTGGAGGAGTTCATAGGTAGATGTAAGTTATGGGTGATAGTCTTGTTCTTGGGTTGGCTAATAGGTAAATGGGGATCCCTTGTGTTATTGAAATAAACAAATAGGGTCATACATTAATCAGTAGTACTATGTTATGAGACAGGGTTATGATGAACTCAATTCTACATTACCTGTCTCCTCCAGAAATTCTTTTTTTTTTTTTTTTTTTTTGAGATGGAGTCTTGCTCTGTCACCCAGGCTGGAGTGCAGTGCCACAATTTCAGCTCACTGCTACCTCTGCCTCCCAGGTTCAAGCGATTCTCCTGCCTCAGCCTCCCAAGTAGCTGGGATTACAGGTGCACACCACCATGCCCAGCTAACTTTTGTATTTTAGTAGAGACAGGGTTTCATCATGTTGGCCAGGCTGGTCTTGAACTCCTGACCTGAAGTGATCCGCCTCCTAAAGTGCTAGGATTACAGGCATGAGCCACCGCACCCAGCCTTCTCCAGAAATTTTTATTTTTATTTTTTTTAGAGATGGGGTCTTGCTCTGTTGCCCAGGCTGCAGTGCAGTGGCATGATCATGGCTTACTGCAGCCTCTGTCTCCTGGGCTCAAGTGATCCTCCCACCTCAGCCTCCCAAGTAGCTGGGACTACAGGTGTTCACTACTACACCCAGCTAATTTTTAATTTTTTTTTTTTTTTTTTTTATAGAGATGGGGTTGTACTATGTTGCCCAGACTGGTCTTGAACTTCTGGGCTCAAACAGTCCTCCTGCCCCAGCCTCCCAAAGTGCTGGCATTACAGGCTTGAGTCACCACGCCTGGCCTCTTCCAAAAATTGAAAGCTGCATAAGACTACTTAGTCCTAGGACTGGCATATTTGTTCTTCTCTCCTTCCTGATCCAAGGCCTCTACCACAAACATGCTGCTCTAGATCTGTATTAGTTTGTTTTCACGCAGCTGATAAAGACATACCTGAAACTGGGAACAATAAGAAGTTTAGTTGGACTTACAGTTCCACATGGCTGGGGAGGCCTCAGAATCATGGCAGGAGGTGGAAGGCACTTCTTAGGTGGTGGCGGCAAGAGAAAAAAGAGGAAAATGCAAAAGCGGAAACCCCTGATAAACCCATCAGATCTTGTGAGACTTATTCACTACCAGGAGAACAGCATGAAAAAGACAGCCCCATGATCAATTACCTCCCTCTGGGTCCCTCCCACAACATGTGGGAATTCTGGGAAATACAATTCAAGTGGAGATTTGGGTGGGGCACAGTCAAAGCATATCAAGATCCTTGGCCAGGAAGCACTGGAGCCTGAGCCCGTCTTCGTATCTGTTGCAGCTGGAGGTACTCCAGTAGCACTGCATGCCTTGTGCCTGGCATTGCTCAATCCAGATGTCAGTGGGGACAGAAGGAATATCCCAGAATCCTGGAACAAACTGGGTCCCAATGACCAATACAAGTTCTACTCAGTCAATGTGGTGATGGCTGGGGAAGGGATGCCCTTGGGGCTCTGGGTCACAGAAGTACAAATGCCAGTGCAGAGGCAGCCTAGGGCAGCCTGCTCCATGTCCCAGGTTTTGTGTCTCCATGTGGGGAATGTGCAGCTAGTGCAATCATCCTAGCCCTTCTCCTCCTCGTTCCTCCCAGTGGGAACGACTTGTGATTGCCTAATCAGCATTGCATTCTTAGGTTTCCCTTTTCCTCTGAGCTTACAAGGGTTGGTTCTGAAGTCCACACAAAGGGTTGAAATCCCACAGGAAGTGATGATAGGACAACATGCCTCCCCTGTGAGTGGCCCAACACAGCCAACTCCCCTCCTGAGTGGTGCAGATCATTTATTCTTCAGCTGAGTAATAGACAAGGTAAGTGACATATGTTAGGTGCTATGTCTGAAAAATGTTGATTTTTATTTTTCTTCTTATTATTTTTTATTTTTTTGAGACAGAGCCTCACTCTGCTGCCCGGACTGGAGGGCAGTGATGCGATCTCTGCTTGCTGCAACCTCCACCTCCCAGGTTCAAGTGATTTTCCTGCCTCAGCCTCCCGAGTAGCTGGGATTACAGGCGCCTGCCACCACGCCTGGCTAATGTTTTTTTTTTATTTTTAGTAGAGATGGGGTTTCACCATATTGGCCAGGCTGGTCTCAAACTCCTGACCTCAGGTGATCCACCCACCTCGGCCTCCC